>NC_140780.1:259100637-261704652 GCF_044657685.1 Stegodyphus dumicola
TGGTGGTACTGACAGGACCATTATTGAAACGAAAATAAAATTTCCGAAGATGTATTTATCCTCTGCCTCAAAACGACGAATGGTTAACTGGAAAAATAAATTCAGAATAACTCTACATATGCCGCTCGCAGAGAGCGGTAGAGTGTTTTATTGCTTTAATCCGTTGCCTTTCAAGATATCTGAGAACGAAATAAAAATTTCTCCCAGCTGTTGAGTCAAAGAATATAACGGTTTGAAACGGTCTTAAACAACCCATTTACACATATTTTACCGTTCTTTCCTGCCGTTCTATACTTCGAAGCCGTCGTTGCTATAAAAATACTGGAGCGTAAAGCGTAAGTTTCGTATTTATACAGGCTCTGGTACGAAACTGCAATCTTAAATGGAGTTTATGATCTTAAAGATGTTCTTTTGCAAGTCGTAAGCAGATAGTTTGCGACAGATTTCCTATGGTACTCTAAGCCTCTTAGTGGCTTAGCGTATGCTATAAAAACTTAGAAAAAACATCGAGAAATATAGCCAAGATTATTCTTGCCGATGCTCTAGATGACTAATGGACACAGCGCAAACCTTTTTGTTGTTTCTAAATCTTTCGAGCAATGTTCTTGTATGAATGTATCAAATTTCGTGGTTAAAATTTTTCGTACACTTCATAATTAATGATCTAGACCTTAAAATGCAAAACATAGAATTTGTAAGGTAAAAATGGTTGAATAGTATTTATTAACTTCTTGCAAAGATTTGGATACTTTCTTCTTTCGTAAAAGCCGACTTTATCTATCTCTGTTAATGTCTAATGTTTATATAAATAAGGTGACATTTCCTAAGGCGAAAACAGTATCCTACAATGAATTTAAAGATTTTTACTTGATTAAAATTACTTATGTATTTTGAAAATGCTTTTATTATTATTTTGAGAGGGTTATTAACTTTATTAAATTATTTTTGAATTAAATAAAGAAATTAAATGATTTGTATAGAGAAGCTACAACTAAAAATTAAGTTACTATTGGTTTCTCCTCCAAGTTATGGCATGTTAAAAGCACTGATTTAAAATAAATAATCCGTAGACACTAGATGGGTATTATAATGTAATTAGAAAGCTATGACAAATACGCAGATAACCGTATTAAAAATTAATATTTTACTATTTTCTATATTCCAGCTTTAAATTAATTCACCTGGCTAAACTAATGTGGAATCTTAACCTAACGTTTCCTTGCATTGCATTACCAAAGAAAATAAAAGATAATGATGTGATCTAATTTCCCTTATTTCTAGCTTCTATATAGTTTCAATATTTCTAGAGATATTTTCCAAAACATATCCGTCATATTTGTAAGCATTATTTACATTTGTATCGTAAATTTAATTTTAGTTTGTAAGGACTTGTAAATTCCCATTTTAGAAAACAAATTTTCGTGAAAACAAGTAAAAGAAGATGAAAAAAGGATTGTCGTTGATTTTAGATTATATAAGTGGGTAATCCACTATGCATAAAGCGATTACAGCATTTTAACATTAATATTGTAAATTAAAAGATCCTTAACAAATCGCTGCATGGATAATTAGTGGAAAAACAATTTCACGAAAGTTGTTCAAATATTAGTAGTAGTATTAAACTCTATTAGGATAATTATCGAAGAAACAAAGAAGATTCGACATCGTTTGCTCTGGATAAAGCTTCGAAATTTTGATTTGTAAATTTAGTAATGATTAACATTTAAATTAGCCAAATATTTAATAAAACTAAAAATAAAATCAACAAAAGAAAAATCAATACATGCAAAAATGGACAGTTATCTGGATGCAGCGAAAATAATTTTGAGTTTGACGATGTGGAAAAGAAAATATTTAAAAAAATCTCCTCTCCTGCAGGTGAGAAGATTGTCAAACTGCAACAGAAAATTTAATTTAATTGAACTCCAGTGACATTATGAACATCTAATTTAACACTTTATCGATACGAATGGGAAAATAGCAGCAAACATGAAATAATTTGCGGGTGCGCTATGTACGATTAAGCCTATTCTTGTTCAAAATGTACGCATTTTAAATATTGATAAAGATTTTGTAACCCAAGATTAGGTTAGGTTACTTGAATACAGCAGAGCCGCGAGGGCTATCTGCCTATAAAGAAGGATGCCCTTGTGGAGGGCTTTCTGAGAATAGCTTGTTCGCATACTCAAAAACCTACGGTTTTATTTACTATGTGAAATTAAAAGCTAAATAAATATAATTCCAAATCTTTTACAGATTTAATTCCTTTTACAAAAAATATTAAAATAATCAGATACCAATGTTTTACTATATTCGCGCTTAATACATGCCCTTTACGTTTAGATAAATATGCACTATTCGTTTAAAAGTATTTATGCAAAATTGTTAAAACAGTTTTGTACAAATACATTTAAACGAATATTAGACTATAGCAAGAGGTAAAATAACAATGCTTAATTATCTAAATGCCGCTTATTAAAAAAAGCTGAAATACATAACATTATTTGTAACCTGTTAGAAAATTTATTTTCTCATGAAATTAAAAAAATGTCGAGAAATATTGCATGGTTAATACCTGTGTATATAACATACATACGAATTTCTCCGTAGTCTAACTTTGAAATCGAGCGCTAATAAAAATAGTCATGCCAAATATATCATCTGATGAATTTAAATCGCTCTGTGCGTTCAAAGATGTAAAATATAGCTGTGCACCTTTGAGGAGGAGAAATTTCATTTTCTTACATATTTTTTTCCCTTGCTCGAGTGAAAACAAAAGGAAAATTCCTGATGAAATATCTCTCGGAAAAAATGCAGAAATAAAATGACACGAAAGTATAAACTTTTTTACCTCAAGATAGCAAGTAGAAATCGAAACTAAGTTACCTTTGCCGTTAATGGTCTATACTTACGTGCATACTTCCTCCGGGATAACCGATTTTAAATAAAAATCATAAAATTCTGATCATTAAGATTCATTTTTGTCTCCTAATCGTGAAGTAAATGGCCTCAAGAACAAGCCCGCTTAAAAAGGCAATTCGCAAAGGGATGTAACATTAAATCTGAAGCAATGAATAAAACCTTGATGAGTTATAAGCATTGCTATTAACAATACTCTCTTCGTTTTAAGTAATAACTACAGAAGGAAAACATAAAAGGAAACAGGAGAAGCATTAACCTTTCTGAAAGCATCACCCTATGTTTCATTTACAGAGCAGGTGGTTTCAGAAAATATGTGATACATATGTAACATGCTACGCACAGTAGCTGAAATAGCTATTTAAACAAAAATTTTACAGCAGTCACGACAGCGTGATCCTAAATGTTCTCCGAAAAGTTTGATGATTTTTGCGAATACTAGCTTCATAGTTAAAATAAAGAGCACAGGCTATAGAAATTTAAAAAATAAGGTCAAACGTTTATTTAAGCCAGTGGTCATGAAAATGATCTACATCTTGTGGAAGACGTTTTCTCAATATTGCTAAGTCTAAACCTGACCACAGCCTTTTGACACACAGAAACATCTTTCAAGAATTCCGTTTACATAGTTAAACCTGGCTCCAAACATGCAATCGTTATGCATCAAGCATAAAAGGTAAATGGATAGTGTATAAGGTATTTCTCCTGTTTTCAATGTTTTGAACCAACGTTTATCTGAAAAACCTGAACTCAACATCTATAATCAACACAGCGATACTAAAATACACACTGATGCCAGTGTCCAGGATTATGGTTGCATACTCATGCAGAGATATATGATTGGATTGATAATTGCTAAATTGCTAAATTGATAATTGCTAACATCCTGTTCATTATATGAGTAAAAAGATATCCGATGCGGAAAAGAAATTTACCAGTTACGAACTTGAGGTATTAGCTGTAATTCAAACTTTGCAAAAATTTAAAGTTTATCTTTTAGAAAAACACTTCAAAATTATTACTGACTGTAATGCGTTCAAAATGACGATGAACAAGAAAAACTTAAATACACGAACAACACGTTGGGCATTGATGTTAGAAGATTTCGATTACAAAACAGAGCATAGAACTGGAATACGAATAACACATGTTGACACATTCAGTAGATCCCCTGTTATGCTCATCATTCAAGATAGGCTTATTTTGAAAATACGAAATGCTCAAGAGCATGATGATCACATCCGAGCTATCAAAGAAGTCTTAAAAGTTAAGCCTTATGATGACTATTGTGTTGAAATTGATATACTTTATAAATTTCTAGACGGTAACGAATTACTTGTTGTTCCATAATCAATGAAAACTGACATAATTAAGGACGCACATATTCGAGGACATTTCGCTTCTAAACGAACTGAAGAACCCATCAAACAAAAATGTTATATACCTAATAGATAAATTGACAACTATATTGCAAATTGTGTCCTTTGCATACTTATGTAATTGTAAATGTGGCAAACAAGAAAATATGTTGCATTCTATGCCTAAACAAGATGTACCACTTCATACATATCACAATGATCATTTAGAACCACTCCAAAGTACTCATAAAAATTACAAGTATATATTTATTGTTACTGACTTTTTTATAAAGTTTGTATGATTTTACCCAACAAAATGTACTGATAGCGCTGAAGTAATATCAAAATTGGAAAATCAAAAATTTGTCTTTCGAAATCCTTCGCGTATAATTTCAGATAAAGGCTCAGCATCTACTTCGAAAGATTTTCGAGATTATTGTTCAACCAACAATATTCAGCATATTCCAATTACTACAGAACTGCCTCGTGCCAATGGACAAATTGAGAGATTAAATTCTGTCATAATTTCTTTTCCTTCCAAATTATCGATTCAGAATCCGTCAAAATGGTATACACACGTTGGTAAAGTTCAGCAAGTGATCAATTCAACATACCAACGCCGTATAAATACAACTACATTCGAACTCATGTTTGGAACTAAAATGAAATCTGCTAATTATGATAAAATTACAGAGCTTTTAAATGTCAGATTTTGTCCAGATCCAGTCAGATTTCGTCAACGCTCGTGATGATCTTCGCAAGGAAGATAAACAACAGATTTTGAAAGTGCAGGCTGAAAATCGTAAAAGTTACAATCAAAGAAAATCGTTAAAAAGACAATCGTTAAAACAAAGAAAATCGTTACCTGCGCCGAATTTATGAAACCTTAGACTTCACCAGAACATATTACTTGAAATTTAGTGCTTTATGGACATATTCTCATATGAACTGATCTACACCTTTGAACTTTAATCCTACCCATTTTTCTTTGATTATGATTACTAACTATCATTTCTTTTAAATTTTTCTAGATGCTGTTATTAGAAGATGCAGATAGAATACTATTTTCATTTACATGCAATATTTTAGTATTTTCATTTAGTGGTTAATACTAGTGTTACTATTTTTCTTTTTATTGTAGTTCATATATTATATGTTAAATTTCACTGTTTGCTGTTGTCATCTGAACGCAGATGACGATGTCGGATGACCGAATTACATAGTAACTGTACCTGTACATGTAACTGAATAAGATTATGTAAAAGCGCCACCTAGATGATCGCGCAGTGAGACGATAGTTGAACGACGGTACGGACAAACGTGTCCTAAATGTTCTAACTATTATTCTTTTTACTTTTCTTTTCATGCTAATGCAACAAAATAATGTATTATAGTAACGCTTATTCATCTTCAACCCTTCTCTCTACACACACACACACACATATATATATATATATATTGTTAGGGATTTGGTATTTAAATAGTTAATGTTAGTAGAATTATAAATAAAATTGTTTTATTACCCGCGCAATGCAGCGCGTGACGAATATTAAATGAAAGCTAAACCGAAAAATTAAAAAATACAAGAGCACGTGCATTTAACATTTAATAAATACATATCTCATTTTGATTTCGAGAAAATGCTAGAAAATTCTCGCGCATTTAAAAGCTTATATAAGCGGCATGAAAACCTCTTAATCCATAGTTGTTAGTTAGTTTGTTGTTGTTTAAGGAGTTTGTATAGAAAACTGCTCTTGTTGACTAGCGAATTCGCGGATTAGCTTTCTTTAGCTGTTTTGAATTAAGTTCTCTTGAAAGTTTGAGTGGTTAAAAGATAACTTCTGTGAGATATTCTAATACTGTACGAATATCTGAGGAAATTCAAGCATTTTTGTTGCGGTAATAATAAATTTTGTTAATTTTTTTTTATCGGACTTGTGCATTCACTTCATAACGAACCCGTACGCATGCAACAATATAAATATACTGTTTTAGACGCACAGTTAGGAAGATAGATGCAAAACCCAGTAACTTCCAGACGTGGCCATTTCTAAAAACAACTTTATTTTAAAATAATTCGCATCCAATCACTTTTGGTAGACAAGGCATTTATCCAAGCATAGTTAAACACAATAAGTTTCATGTACACTGTTTTTAAAGATATAACATTAGACATAAACGTAACGTATCTTAACGTATCTTAGGCAGACGTAACGTATCTGAGACAGAAAAGAATAGCAGCGCGGTGTTAGCAGAGCAGAAGTTAGGAAAAGTAATGACATAGTTGTTTTGCAAAGAGTACCTATCCTAAGTATGATGCATAAGTACAGCTAATCTCTGATTGGTTAATTTTATGTTATTATGTAACATAGAAAGATCTCGAATTTGGGGCACCAGATGATTTGGCGGGAAGGAGAAAAAAATTAAAATAGTTATTTTTGAGGTCGCCAATTGTTTCTTAGAGCAACCATCGTATTTTGTTATATCTTATATATATAATTTAAGAAAGGAGAACAAACTATATATATATATAGTTTGAACACACTATATATATACAAAACAAACTATATATATATATATATATATATATAGTTTGTTCCCCTTTCTTAAATTATATATATAAGATATAATGACCACTAGTTATAGCTGCTATTGGATTTCAACGACGGCTCTAAAATTAATATAATGTTAAAGCCGTAAAATTAATATAATGTTAAATTAATTTTCTGAACGGTGACACCGTTATGATGCGTTTTTTCTAGAAGGTGCTAGGGGATATTATAATGAGAATGCATTTTTTTCTTTCCAATGGCGGGCCCAATCTATCCACAGACGTAGACCACTACTCAGTTCAGAAGCAGTCGTCACTTTATTATGCAGCCACCTAATAGTTGGGCCATTTTTGCCTCCTATGAGGGGACAGACAAATACACCCATGCCCTTCTCCGAGATTCGAACCCGAATATTCCAGAATATATTCCAACAAACGACAGAGGAGAGCAGTCTACAGCCAAAGATAAGCAAAACATTTCTTATGAACGCATGAAAAGCGTTCTGTTCTTCTTATGAACGCATGAAAAGCGTTCTGTGAAAAGCGTTCTATATCCACAGTATCACATAACTCAGAAATTACACATTTCGAAGAAATGTGTAATTTCTGAGTTATGTGATACTGTGAATATAATTAGAAGCAATACGATGCAGAGGCTGTCTGCCTTCAGTTTCAAATGCATGTCCAGTTCTTCACTTTGTGCAGGCATTTATTATTCAGAAAATATTAATAATGGACAATTACTTTTTTGGGATTCGAACTCCGGGCCTCTTCATTGGTAGCCGGAGATTATTATACCATGAATTATACCATGAAATTATACCATACTGCCAATTATACCATGAAAGCGTGCAGTAAGGAAGAAGAAATACCTTACAACTTGTCTATAATATTACTACTGAAACGACTATAAAATAGGCACATGAACTCTTATGCATGTTAATGTTGCGTAGAAGGACTGTTCCATTATTATAGTTCTAAAGCTATCGTCATAATAAGAAGCTTATAGTGTCATTAGGTTATATCGATGCTGGAGATTTGAACACAGGACCTCCTGAATACGCATCGAGTGTGCTTCCAGTTACATCACGGAGGCATGCAGAAAGGATGGAGAAAATACCTTATAGACCTTTTAAATCTCATAAACTAAAAACCTTGCTCTTCACTAGGTTTCATTAAAATTACAGTTTACTTTTATCTGTATACTAAAGCATGTATATGTATTTATAGTTAACGAAAAAAAGAGATCATAAGGCCATCTTTGTATATCCTACGAAGATGTATTTACAATTTATTAAGAAAAAGAGCGTAAAGTCGTCTTTATATCTCCTTAATTGCATTATAGTGCCCCAGATTTTGTATTTCATTATCCTTAATTTAATGGTCCTATATCAAGGAAAATAAAGAACTGTCGTGTTAGCTCACAAAATGACAGATCAGTAAAAAAAGTATAAGGAGACACATTACTCTTAAATGACGGAAATTAGCTAGAGCAAGCTGCATTTAAAATAAAATATATAAAGTCGTAGCATAAAGACTATTTTTTTAGTTACGAACGAAGCCTGTAAAGTTCTTAATGTCACTGGCATTAGAATTAGGGAATTCTTAAAAAAAAAAAAAAAAAAAAAAAAAAAAAAAAAAAAAAGAACCTTACTGTATAAGATGATAAAATTAATAAAATTTCATTGGTGTTGAAAGATAAGTATTAAAGGTCTAACCGGCAGAAACAACAATTCCTTTAATTCGAAATAACCAAATTTTTATGGTTCATTTTCAAATTAAATTGCGTTTTCTCGATTAAATTAGTATTTAGTCGTACTTTAAGTGTCCATAAAATTTTATCGATGAAAAATTACTAATTAACTGATTAATATTAACTTATTTGCTTAAAAGAGAAAGAAAATTTAGTTCTAAATTAAATTACCCTTTCACTGAAAAAATAGTGAATCGCATTGGGACACTTAACATTAAATATAAAACTTCATAGCGCATGGAGATACGTTTCAAAACTAAAAATTATATAAAACATCTCCTTCTAATTTATTTGCTTTGAAATATGTAAGTTCAGAGAAGAAACTGTAATATCCAGACATAAAAGGTAAAACCTAAAATTCCATAAACCTGTCATGAAAGTTTTTTTCGAAAAAATACAGAGATATTTCATTACAACGCTAAGCACATTCCTTCTGATAGTCATGCATGTCAACAAATTATTAACTCTGTACAGATAAGGAGGATGCTGTTGAGTTGTATATTATTTACAACCAAATGGCTCTGGTTTATTTCTAAATTTGCTTTTCGAAAGCTGCCCCAAAATAAATGGAGGGACGAGGGGAAAAGTATTATTATTCTCCAATCATTTCCTTTTCGTTTAAACTTCGCGTTATTGTTTTAAAAAACTTCCAAAAATCTTGTGTGTTTATTTTAAACCAAGATTATTTTAATCTGGTGTGTTTATTTTCAAACAGTATTATTTCAACGGACCGTTTTGCGGTTCAGTCTTGGAATGTTATTTATTTCGTTCTCCTTTCCTCAGTTTTAGCCTGAAGGCATTTACAGTTACAGTTCACTGCGCAAAATGACTTCTTCAAATTGGTGTAATTTAACTCCTTGGTATGAGTTATGCATAACAGAAAATTCATGCAGGAAACAGCTATAAAGCAGTTTTATTATTTTTTCGACTGAAATTTCTAGGAACATAACGTGTTATCAATATTAAGTAATAAAAAATTTAACGTTTCTCAAGTGTCACAAAATGAGCAAATGTGTAAACTAATATGTTGTAATTTCTTTCAAATGCTCAAAAACGTGCATCAGTAAACCGTAAGGTATACAAATGTATTCATAAAATAACGTTTTAGGGTTTTGCGTAAATTTGTGTATTTGCTTAACATATTTGCTTAAAATCATAATGTAAAGTTCGTAAATTTAAGAAAACTAGAAAAGGTTTAATGAAAGTTTTAGTAAAGATTCCTCACAGCAAATGGTTTTATTGAAAAAATGATTATTTAATCTGTTTTCAGATTTACATAAAGCACGTTTCAAGTGTCACCTATTTCTAACTTAAAAAATAATCTTTTCTAGTTTTTACCAAAGCAAGTGCTTGATTTTAGGAATTTTGAAATTGGAAGAGTAGTCACCAGAACGACTCATAAGTTTAATTATTATTTTATTATAATTTCAAGTTAAAATTATCGCTCCTTATATAAATTCAAAGAAATTGTCTACTGTGCAGAGTTAATTTAAAGAAAAAGAAAATAATGTACTTTTTATACTTAAAACAGTTTAACTGTTTCATCTTTTCAAATATTTTTTAAAAATATGTAGTTGATACTCCGTATGAGTTTGAAGAACAGTGGCCTTGCCTTTTTTACACTTATAAATCTTAAGCCACAAGACGGCATTTGTTACTGCAACGAACATTAGCACATAAAGAAATGTTTCTAAATTCAAATAAATTCAATAGATGTATGTGATTTAATAATCATTCAGATTACTTATAAGCAGTTATTAAGGGAAAAACTAAATAAGTTATTATGTAGGTGGTGAATAACTTTATGAAGTTCAAAGGTAATGTGTGATCCAACTGATCAGCAAGAAGACATGAATTCTACCAATTAATGTAATACATGAAAAACAGCAAAGTAAAAATCTAAGATACTAACACATTCATCTGAATGTAGAAATGAATTTAAGAAAGCAAACTTGTCAAGGGAAAAGTGTTTTGAAAACCTGGTCGATTAATTAGATAGCCAAGAAAACTTTCGATCCGACCAATTCACTGAGACTCAGAAGCGTAGTTCTCAATAAATTAATCAACGAATTAGTAGAATCAAGAGTCTAATTGAACTATCTCTTTTCCCTATTTGTCTTGACTCTCCAACACAAAAACAATAATAATAATAATAATAATAATTTTAACATTTTTACAAAAACAAGTAAAACATTTTGCTTTACGAATAATGAAATATATATATAAAAAAATCCAGTGAACTCATGAAAAAGTTTAACTATGCAAAAAATAAGAAGGAAAAAATTTATACAATTTCAATTTATTACTCTCCCTTAAAGTTATTAAAAGAGACAGTCCTGTAGTACAACTCGAAAAAAGAAGTGAATATTTTTATAGTATACACTATATATGTGTTATATATTAAATTCTGACATACACGTATATTTTTGCTAAAATGAAATACAATAGCTAAAAAGTAATTTGTATTTGTTTTAGTAAATGCGACTTAAATTCAAATAATACGCCATCAATGTATAGTTCAGAAAAATTCAGCGATGAATCAATTGAGAGTACAGCTATCAAGAAGATTGTAGAGACAACATTAGGTCAATTGGAAAAGCAGGAGAGATGAAAAATTAACAACGCCTTCGCCGGAAATCGAACCACGGACCTCTGGAATACCGGCCCAGTGTGCAGACCACCACACCACGAAGCTCGCTAAGAAGACGGGACAAATACCCCATAAGGTAAAAAAAATGAATAAGAAAAAGTTCCACAAAAGGAATACGAATGTTATTTAGTTCTGCAACGAATGTTACATGACACCGCTTTCACTCAAGCAAACAGAGTAAATGAAAAAAATTCGTATGATATGATGATGTAGAATATCCAAAAAACAGTCGCAGAATCCACCAGTGGCCGAATGGTTAAGATCCCTGAATACTCGTAACTCGACCCGGATTCGAATCCTGCAAAAGAAATAACTAAATGGATTATGTTTATGGTTTGCCCGATTTGTATCGTGATTACGAACAAGTCTGCGTTATAATATATTACAAATGTAACATAATGTAAGATTCAGTACAAAGGCATCTTAAATCAAAACATATGTTTTGCATATTCGAATAAACAAACAAGATTACTTCGACAGTTCCAAGAGCATATCGCCGGCTAAGTATTCACTAATGACAGAGTGGTTATGGCTTATACAATGTATTTATCAGCTGGATATATACAGAATAATCTCTATCTACTATATATAAAATATGAATGTTTGCCAATTTTCTTTAAAACGTTCCCACAATTTGGAAAGGCCATTGGGGGCAGAAACATGGGAACCTTTTACAAAGCAAACTTAACAAAAATGAAACTTAACATTTAAAACTCGCCTTGATAGCTTAACAAATCGACCGTGAAAGAGCTTACATAATTTAATAACTTTCGATACCTTATTAATTTACAGACGCCAGGAAACTCTCATGAAATACACAACATCTCGAAGATTTTGTATTTTTGTGTCATTTTCTATGCAACGATTTTCGTTCCTTTAGATTGGTTTAAGATGAACATGAGTATATTGCTACAGCATAATAATGCTCAACGCTGCTTTATTAATTAGTAAATTAATATTTATGTGTATTGTCATTCTATAAGCTTGTTCTTAAGATCTGCTAAGCAAAGGACTTTAGATGAATCATCTAGCGATAAAATGCTCTAAACATCGAGTTAACTTTTAGAATGATAAAAGGCTTTCTGAGCTTAACATATACATCATCATCCTTTCGAAGGAAGCACAACTGCATATTGATGATAGAGCAAAAATTTAGTTTAAACTTGAATTTTCTGGCATATATTCTAAGCAACATAATATTTCTAAATGAAACTTAAATTTTCTGGCATATATTCTAAGCAATATAATATTTCGAAGTGAAAAGTCAAAACAGATCTCAAGTGAATTACATACAATTACTCTATAAAGTAACAACCGATAGGAAATTTTGTAAATAAAATTGAATTAGTATTTTATTTTCAGTGTGTTTAATAAAACTTTCACGAATAAATACATTTACGACTGTGTGACATAGAACTATTGCTTCAGTTTAAAAAAATCATATAAGCTAAGTAGAAAAAGTAGACTTTTCAAGTTACGACAGCTTTAGTAAAGTGACGTTTAGTAAAGTTACTCTTTAGTAAAATAATATGCATAAGTTGACTTTTTATATGGACTTTACTCATCTTTCCGTTTAAAAAGTTCGTTTTTACTCCACCGAAGACATATGTTTTTCTAACACCCAAAATGGAGTTCAAAAATTAATTAAAATTATATGAAATAAACTGCAGTAAAAACATCTTAATTTACATAAAATAATAATTTTTCAAATTTGTAACATTTCTGTAAATGTGAATTTAAACTATTTGGACTTTTATATATTTTCTTGCGAAAATAAGTATCATTGAGAAACTGGGATGGGAAACTTTTAATGTATAACGCTATTTATATAGGGAGTCCAGATATTTTGATTAAGGAGTAAAAGCAAATTTTTATCGTAAATGAAGTTGATTTAGTTTTCTCTCAGTGGTTTTACTGGCTTGACTCTGAAAAACATCCACCCACCTCAAAGCAGCGGTATAAATATTTAGGGTTTGATCATATTACTAAAAGACGTCATAAGACCCAAATTTTGCAATCTAAGAACCTACCTAATCATTTTCCTTAAAGTGGGACAATGAGTATATATATATATATATATATACTTGTATATATATAACTTATGATGTTAACAATATAATGGTTTTGTGTACACAACGTTTTGTAAAAATGTGAATTTCAGATGGAATTTGAACATTCTGTTCCGAACTGTTTAGGTTAACCTTTTTCAGAAAATTCTTTCTTTACTTTCTTACTTTAATTCTTATCTTATTCTTGCACCAATCTTTAACCAAGCTTCAGACAGTTTTTGCCAAAAAACAGATACAGAATTCGGTTAATCTATGTGAGATTACGTCACTTGTTTTCAGGCGGTACTCAATGGCTGCCTTCTTTTAGCAACGATGACTTTGCGTAGGATTTCTTGAAAAAAATTATCCCAGTTCGCGCTTTACTAACAAAAAATCATATATTATTCATCCATCCAATCTCTTCAGCTGCCATGATGCCCCATTTGAAACCCCTTAAAAACAGTAAAATATACGTTACTTCTTTAAAACAGTAATCCAACGAGCTGCACTCATTACATTCCCTCTTTTTGTTCGGAGCGATATGTATCAAGGCCTGGTTTAGCGACTCTCCAAAGGATTTATTTCATTGGAAGCCAAGATATGTATTTGGATTCCTTTAAAAACAAAAACTCATTATCTTTGTATTCCACGCATTAAGACAGCTTTTACTTAAGTGAACAAACCGGCTTCAAATAATTCCTATTTAAAAATGAGATTCATAGTTCTGTGCTTGAAGATAATATCTAAGCAATGTTCAGAGCTGTAATTCCATAATCTGACTAAATACAAATTTAAAAACCTTAATTGCATAAGTTTTTCATAAAGGTCTATCTAAATGAATGTAGCCTAGCATTACATAATTACATAAATCTTGGTTAAAGCTTTACAGTTCTATAACCCCAAAAATTTTATTTACATGTTATAGAAGAAAAAGGCAGTTTTGACTTTTTATTATTAATAGGTAGGGTTTTCACCACTGGATGAGCATATGAAAACATTTCAAGACAGTAAAGAAAAGTATTTCATTTTGCATATTATTACAATAGATAAAATCAAGTTTTGAAAAAGAACTTCTTTATCCTTTAATTTTTTTTAATTTTACAGCCATTTTTCTTTACGTTTATTCAAAAACCTCTTATGCTTATTTCAAACTTCGCTTGAAAAAAAACATATTATATGTGTGCAATTGAAGGCATTTAGTTTATTTATTTAAATTTATAGTTTGAATTATTATTTGAAACAAACAGACAGAACTCTGTGCAAATCTGATATTTGCAATCGGAATTGCTAATTTCTCGGCAAAAGTACCTATATAACAAAATATTTAGAAGGGATGATTTTCGTTATATCTATGAGAATATAAAACTGAATATCTGCAATCTGAAAACTAGGGAAAAGAAAACAATTCGATACATACGCAAATTTTATGAAAACTGTTATTAATTCAAACACGGCATTCTTTCTTTTAGAAAATGAAATTGGAACAAAAATGTCTTTTAAAAATAAACCTTGTGAAAGATTAATGCGATTTTGCCAATAAATATATGGATAACTGTTAATGTCTGTAAGATATTTGATTTATTTTGCCACCAAGAATATTTTTCTAACGAAGGAGGATTCCAATTCTGACACAGTCTGATGGTCTGTGTTATCATAGCTTCGGGCAACATAAATATTCATGATTATACACATTCTCAAATTTACTAAACTGCTGCAAAATTATTTCGATATAAATATTTTCCTTTTGCATGATTATGAATTGTGCTTTGCATAACATGCAAATATAATAATTACGGTTCATAATTGATAGTTATTGCTTCAATGTAAAGTAAGTAAAGTAGGTATTTTTTAAAAAGGAGAAATTTACTTTTTAGAATTAGTAGAATATTTTGTATCAATAAATGAACAAATATAATACACGTAGAACTTTTAGATTTCGAAAGAAAGATTTATAAGGAAAAAATAAAAATGAACGAAAACACTAGAAACAGGAAAGAGAAAAAGGCTATGTTAAACGTTTGACAGGTTATAGTATCCACAGCATGTAACTGCACCTGCGAAAATTTCCATGATTAAGAGAAGAGTGATATTAAGGAGTCCCGTGAGAATTTCTTTGATGATAGGTTGATTGTACTAGTGTGAGGAAAAAAACAAAGGCCTTTTCTCATAAGTAAGTAGCATTAACCTCATTTCATCGTGTACTTTTTGACATCATGAATAGTCTTTTTCGAAGGCAATAAACATTAGCAAAAGAAATAAACACGTATTTTTACTACCGTCACATTTCGACAGATTGGTGTCGTTGAATTTATTTATATTAGATTGATAATTCTTCATACATATTTTCGTTTAAGTTTTAGAATTGAAGCTCAAAAATAGTCACGGAATAAATACTGAATGTGAGCTAATACTCTCCTCAGTTTAACTAAGAAAAGTTGTACTGTACAGGTACAGATGTAGTACACTCATTTTTCATACTTAGTTTGCATGACTCTAAGCATGCTGCACTAATCCGCATTTGGGATCGGGATTTTGCCGACGTATACACTAAATATGAGCCAGTTTCCCTCAAAGCAGCTCTACGCCAATGCAAATAGTTCGCGAGGGCTTTCCTATAATTATTTACCCAAAAATTTATGACAGATCTTTATAAGTCTGCATTCACGGAAGCCCATCTCAATGTATCTATAAATTCAACACTTTCTTCTGCATCAACTGCTTTCAATATTCTGTTAATCTTTAAGAGAAAAGAGTTAAAATGGTGAAAACAGGCTTAACTAATCAACTTTATACAAACAGACAGATGTAAATGTGTTGAAATGTTGTAACACCATCTTAATACATATTAATAATTTAAATTAATAAAATATCATCCGTATATAGTTCATTCTAAGGGATTAACCACTAGCTGCACATGACATTTCATGTTTAGACATTTCATGTTAGTTAGTTATATAAAACACTTAAATACAAAACGAAAATAAACAAAAGGGTTAAACTCTTTCTAAAGAGACATTTATTTTTACAGATAACAGGGGGAGGAAATTTATGTCTAGGAAAAACCTTCTTAAATTGCATACTTATAATTTACCTAAAATATATTTTCTTCTATCGCACATGCTGATTTCAGTCATTATTTTTTTATAATATGTATTTGTTAAGAACATTTTTGTTCCTTCCAGGTATATTCTATATTGTTTGTACATGAAATTATCTGTTAGCTTTCCCAATTTCCTTAAAACAAATTTTTAAATTAAAATAACCACTAATTGATTTAATTCATTTTTATCAAGAAAGTCATTAATACACTTATAATAAAAACCTAAAGCTTATTGATGCGATAATTGCTTCGAATGTGTTTTTAATTACTCTTACATCTAAGCATTTTCTTGTTTAAAAGGTTTTCGTTTAAAAAGAGATTTACGTTAAAAAAAATAGCAGTCCTCTAGTAACAGCTTTGATGATTACCACTGATATGGAAAGTTTCGTATTGAAAAACTGATTTATTTTCAAGGTTATTAGTTGTGCAATATCTACACAGCACTGTAATAGCAATGGTCAACAAAATACGACATGTTTGTCCTTCACAAACTGGGATTTTATAAGCCTGAAAATAATGTTTCGAAGAGTTTTGGTCGTTTGCACATCCAAATTGTAACTTATATTTAAAAAAAAATTAAAAGCATTTACATTATTTATCACTCATATTAACTTTTATTTCTCTGCAACACTTTAATACTTTTGCTACTTGCTGCCCTATTTTATTCAGCTGACATCGTAACCATTTTAACAAAGATATTTCTTCTAGAAAGAAACATTTCATGAAACTTAAGAGCAAATACTAACTGCAGACATAATTTACAGACTCACTTTATTCAAAATAAACGTGAATAATAATTTAAATAACATTTGCTCCATTTATTTATGTTCTATGTTTAAATATAATATTCTTATATGTTACGTTATATGTTTGAATATATGTTTGCATAAAAATAGAAATACATGCAATTTCAAAATAGAAACAGTATAAAAAAAGTAATATTGTTACGAAATGTACAGGCACGGTAAGATAGCTTCCCCGCAAAGCAGGTTTAGGGTTGCCATATGGCAAGGGAAGGCAGGGTTGCCATATTTGGTGATAAATCGCCCATTTGGCGACAAAATTGGGGATATCCCATGGACGGATGGAGAACCTTCTGGAACGAATTCTTACCGGTTTAGCCCAGAATGTTCTCGAACACTAACCGAAAGCTATGTAAACCCTCCTGGTCCGCAGTCAGTGAGTGTGTCTCGTCTAGCGAGTTAGTCCGTGCGGAGTCGATCGAGTTGACAGCCGGCCAGTGAGTGCCTAGTGGGTCGTCGAGTGCACCGAGGGAGTCTCTTAGTGTATCGCGGTTAGTGCATCGTCGAGAGAGCGTGTTGAGCTCTAGGAACGACTGAACCGAAGAGTCGGGAGCTGTGCTCATGTGTCGTCGAGTGCATTGCGAGTTGTAGCGTGGAGAGTCTCGAGAGTACGTGGAGTTCCGAGAACGACCAAGCAGAGTCGGGAGCTGTACTCTAGTGCTTTGCCGTGAAGCTGTCTCCACCGTGATAGCCTGATAACCTGGAGGCTGTGTCGCTGATCGTGTCATCGTGTTTATAGTAGTTCATCGACGACTGTAAACGTGTTTCGGAGCTGTCCTGACAACACTGGCCAATAAAGTGTGTTTCGATACTTCATCAAGTAGTGTCGTCGTTATTCGCTCCAAATCCATACGAACTCCGTACGAATGTGAAGGAAGAACCATCCGGTTACTGGTGGAGCTAATCACGCCTAAGAATGAAACATAAATTCTTAAAAACAGATTAGCTGTTTATAAAAACACACAGTTGGAAATAGTTAGCTTAGCTTCCTCGAAATTAACTTTTCAGTAATCGGAAAAAAAATCCGCCAAAAATGTCGAGTCTAGAGAAATTAATTTATTTTATAATAAATCTAACTGACGTAATTTATAATGTGCTCCTTTGTACATTTATATTACAGCTTTGAATTTTATAAATTTTTTATGGTACTTTTAAAATGTCTTACATATTTTAATATTTTTTTGCTATTGTTGTATTTGATGTAAGATGCGTCTAACGCCGTATATTATGTGCCTTGCTATAGAACAAACGTTCGCGAAACGCTTAATATTGAATTAAAAATAACACAAATATAAGAAACACTTAAATATTCTTCTCAAGTGTCTTAAATGAATTAATGTATTTACAAAATCCATATGATATGAATTTGATATATATATATATATATATATATTCATACTTTACATCCAAGTTACTTTAAAGCACAATTTTCGGAATTAAACTTCCTACATATGGGTTTCCTCTTTTTTGATACTTCTACTAAATTTATATTAGGAGATAATATAATCAATATTTCTTTAGTAAATAAATTATTACCTTACTTTGCACCTATTGCGCAAGTATTCGAAAAACATTTTTTCGAACTAAGTGAATTTTAGATCATTCAACATATATATATATAAATTTTTTTATAAATATAAAGTTTAAAAAGAGAATGGTTTAGTGGTTCGCTGTACTTGAAAATTCAAACCTGTAATGTTTTCTTGCAGTATGTAAGTACTCAAGTGTTTTTTCAGTCACAGAATTCTACAATGTCAATACAACATACACAGGTTATTTTATAACTCGGATTTAAATCTGGCTGCAGCTCCAGAGTTTTATGAGGAAGCAGGTGTTCTAAAAACAAGCTAAGAGACTGCAAATTAATATCCGACTCCCCAAACTGCATTTATTCTTAATTTGCCTTTTGTTATTTCTAAACCCTTTCCGCAGTTTAAGTAATGAAAACTATAAAATCTGTTCTATACTGTATGAGGATTTTTCACCAAAGAATAGCCACATTTTAAACATGTTTCATAATTCTTAATATTAACGTTTTAGTAGCTAGGAAAGAGAAAACAAAAAATCACACTCTGGCGGAAGCTATAAAACCCAAATCTATGCAACTCTAATGACCGAAGGAGCTACAGTACATAGTGCAGTTTCCCATAACTCCATCCATCACTTCCATCTGACATTACTACTAAAGTTCTCGGCTTTTAAAATAAATTGTTTCTTGCAGATGACATTTCGGACGCAAAATTTTGCGATAAAAATATTCTGTCGTTCATAAAAATAAACCTCGCGCTACTCATGAGATAACGAAAGAGCTCACATTATAGCAGAAACTGTCAAAGAAGCTCGTGTCACGGGTCATACTAGAGAATATATTGGAAAGAGTGGTCAATAATGTTTTCATTGGTTTAATTTCCTTGTCAGACAGTAACTCGGTAATAGCTTATGACGCTTATATTTGCAAGGACCTCTAACTTCGTCCATTCTTGTTCGATATCGTTTGATGGAAATATGACCTCAACTGATACCTTTGTTCAACTCAGAATGAAGAGGATCGCCAATATACAGCTTTTCCTTTCATTTTGAACATAAAATGTAATTGCTGTCTTTCAACACCATCTCAGAAACTAAACTTTTCAATCTTTATTTTTGCATTATTAAACAGTTTCCTTCTTCCACTTGACACTGCTCTGTCTTTCCTGATTTCAAAACACAGAACTCATTCCGCACGTTAATTCAAAATGGCTCAGACAGAAAGCGAGATGTTGCTTGGCGCATAGCGTGTTATTTTAAAAATACAAGGGAGCAGCATCAAAATGTTAACTTCTTTCTTGAATACTTATAATGCTGAGAAAAAGGACTGGTGGTGTCGTAAATATAGCTGTTTATTTTTCAGTGATCAGCAGATAACAACTTTCTCTGTTCTAGATAAATCAGATGTGGACAAATGGTTAAAACGTTTTGTTTTCATTTTGTTAAATATAGATTACATATTCAGGAGAATATAATTCCCCAATTAAATTAATAAATATCACTAATTTTCATGCATTTTGTTAATTAAAAGTTTTAATTCTATAAAGGAAATTATACCCATATACTATATTTCCTGTTAAGTTTTTATTAACTAAACCGTGAAACACCTATTTCTTCCTTTTGTAAGATTCTTCGGAGGTCTTCAAAAAGTCAAAATAACGAAACCATATGGCGAATTGTTCCCACTTTTGTAGAAAACTTTAAAAATTTTTAATTTGTCTTTCAGAATGAGCATAACATTCTCTTTAAGTCTTATCCTGACCACAGTCAGAGGAGAAAAAGTAAAAGAAAAGCGAAATTCCAACACTTTTCAGAATTTCATCCCTCTTCCAGATTACCAAATAACACACTATACAGTGAAAATATAGATAAATACTTAACTGTAATCCAACATGAAAGAGATGCAGAGTAATTATTGAGCTTAAATCAATGCCAGTGGTGAGACTGGGACAAAGCAGTATGCCCTGTCTTCGTAAAATTAAAGTAGAAGCTCACCAGAGAGGGAGAATAGTAAAACATTTTTATTAGTACATTATATTGGGTGACGGAGCTTAAAAAAGACTGTTTATTAGCTCTCATTGTATCCAGCGTATTCTGCGCTGTGTACATTTAGCAAACCACAGAATTCTTACTGTGTTTTGTTGTTATGCAGCTATTCATTTAAATGATGTTGTTTAGACAATATAAAAAATCTGATGTATATCCCACATGTACTTATACGGCCTATTAAATATTAAAAATGTTTTCTGCACTTCATTTAAACTTATTTTCCAGAATTATTCTTACTTAATTAAACGATTTCCCAAAGCAAGTTGAAAACAATATCAAAAACTGCAGATTTTTAAATTGAATATCTCAGTCGATTCTGATCGTACGGGAGTTAAGCTTTTTTTAATTTTATTTTTTCATAACGAGAATAAAAACCTTCCCAAATATTATAGATTTGTATTCTAAGTAATAGGTTTTTCTCAATATTCGTTCTCCCGTTGGGAGACCGCATTAAAAGTTAGGTTTCATCATTTGCCCAAAATTAATTATTTTTGACATTGCAAAGACACGAAAATTTTCGCCATTTAAAAACACTTCTATAAACTGCAAGCATATTGTGAAAATAAAGGGCGGGTAATGATTTTAAGCCGAGTGAAAGATATATATATATATATACAGAAGCATAAAAAGAGGCTAAAAATTAAAAACAAAATTTTTTATACCCGTCCTGCGCAATAGCTGCAGAACTGAAGTAAATTAAATTTAGAGCATCTGAAGTTAAAAGTAAACTGGAGTTAAAGCAAGGCATTTTCTCAACAATATTGATAACTGCAACCGTGAATAGGAGGTTCAATATCAAATAACTAAACAAATCAAAATTAAAATAAGAATTCATAGTAGAACAAACTCGAAAGGAAAAATATATAAGATTATAAAAATATAAAAATTAATCTTCTTTCACTGAAATTCGAATTTAGAACTCATCAAGGGAAAATGAATTAAAGCATGATAAAAGTCGATTAATATGTTTCGAAAACGTGTTTCACTCTCCTGGTTCATTTGATATAAAAAAGGGAAAATAGAATCAATTAAATTTTTATTTAAAACATTAAAGTTCATATAAAACCGAAAAATCGAGAATGTATCAAAATTTTCCATTCACGCCTTCGAAACACTTGGAAAAAAGAATTTAAAAAAAATCATTGTGCCAAATTGACATTAAAAAAACAGATAACTTTACATTATGTAAAACAATCATTCGAAAATACAAATTGGCCTAAAACCATTATATACAAATTCGAAATTCAAAAGCAATTACAAATAAAGATCAAAACAAATATACTATAAACTAAACTGGTCATTAAACAACACTAAAAAAAAAGGGTGGCCTCCGATTATGCTAAATAAAACTTTTAACTGAAAAAAAAAAAAAAAAAAAAAAAAAAAACGAAAAACTTTTCATGGAGATTTCTTTAAATAATGAAATCTAATCTGACCATTGAACAGCTAAAAACAGAAAACCCATTAGAAAAAAAAAAAAAAAGCAAACTTTTGAAATCTTAAGGTGACCATCGAAACGAAAATTGACTGAATTCTTCAAACAACCAAACTGTGTTCCTTGTCGAATTCAAAGCTGTTCTGGAGAAGCAAAAAATTGTAGTGCTTGGAAAAAGTATGCGATAAGTTCCCAATCGCAGAATTAAGTGTTTAAACAGGTGTTCAAATTTCCCTATCCTCTAAATTTTGTTTGTGTGCGGAGTGTCAAACATTGGGTGCGGTCTGTAAAAATTATAACCTACGAGGAAGATGATCTTCTTCTCCAAAATGGCGGCGTAAGAAATATCTAAAAGATGCTGTCTTCTGTAAAATCTTAAAAGCTAAAATAATACTGGCTCAAAGTTGCGGAAAAGGAAAAATATATGTTATAAAAGATAGAAATCTTCACGTAATCGGGGTACAATACGTCTTTGAAGCCCCATTTATTTCAGTAAAAGCTAGAAGAATTGCCAGTTATTAAATTTACAAAATAGTAAAAAGATAGTATATATAATAATTGAAAAGAAAAGTAACTAGATCCTGTACCTTTTACATTAAATTTCTTATCGTAGTCATCCAACTATTACCTCTAATTAAGGTTTAAGTAATAATTATCATATTGCTTTAGGTGAGAAATTTTTAAAAAGTAGTTAATACCAGCTTACTTTAAAGTTATAGAAATTCTGAATGGATGTGTTTCATTCTCTAAGAGAATTTTGATTAAGTTAGTGATTTCTTCTTGTATGTATTCGACATTGTTGCAAATATTTTTATTCTAAGGAGTTGCGTATGTATGGCATTAAGTATTACGAATACGAATGTTGTACTTGAGGTAACTGTTCTTGGAACTGAAATTCCTCGGTGAAAGGCTACAAATTACAGATCGCTGAACTTGTGTTAGTTCCCATCCGGATACCGTTAATTTACTTAAAAAAAGCATTATTAAATGCAATGTAGTTATTTAAAAAACGTTTTAAATATAACTGGCCTTCTTTTTTGGGAATAATTTGTGGAAATAAATTTCGTAGAGTTAAAAGAGTGTCAAAGACTTCTTGCAACGGAAGAGCCATGTATACATTGTCAAAGTCTCAACAAAAAATATTTATAATCTTTAAAGTGCCAAGCGCTTTTAGAATCGTTTTGTTATTACTTACTATCCAGATGAAATTGTGCAACTTTAATAGAGAAATTTTTAAAATATTGTTACGAATTTGGTATTTAAAAAAGCTAATGTTAGTTCAATTATAAATTAAATGGTTTTATTTCTCGCGCAGTGCAGCGCGTGACGAATATTAAAAGAAAGCTAAGCCGGAAAAATTAAAAATACAAGAGCGCGTGCGTTAAATAAATAAATATCTCTTTTTGATTTCGAGAAAGTACTGGAAAATTCTAGCGCGTGATTTTAAAATCTTATAAAAGGAGGAAAACATCTCAGTTTGTAGTAGTTGCTTAGTTTGTTGTTGTTTAGAAAACTGCCGTTGTTGATTATAGCGAATTCGCGGATTAGCGTTCTTTAGCTGTTTTGAATTACGTTCTATTGTACATTTAAGTAGTTAAAAGATAACTACTGTGAGATATTGTGATACTGCATGATAATTTGAGAAATTTTAAGCATTTCTGTTGTGATAATAATAAATTTTTGTTCATTTTTCATCGGACTTGTGCATTCATTTCATAACGAACCCGTACGCACACAACAATTTTTGGTGTCAGAAGTGGGATTTGAATGCCAATAACAAGAGCGATGGAAGAGCAATTAAGGCATTTAATATCAGCCTTTGCCTCATTTAAAGAAGAAATGAAATTGGGCCAGGAATCCCTCAAGGAAGAAATGAAAGCGGCACAGGAACAAATGAAGTTGGGCCAGGAATCCGTTAAAGGAGAAATGAAATTGGGCCAGGAATCCGTTAAGGAAGAGATGAAATCTCTTAAAAATGAGATGAAAGCAGGTCAGGACGAAATGAAAAGAGAAATTACCTGCGTAATAGAAAATAAATTTGAGGCTATGGAAGGCAGAATAGACGCGGTTGAAACTAAAGTTGGACAAATAGAAGAAAGAGTTTCTTCGGTAAAAGAACAAGTAGAAGAAAGAATTTCTTCTGTAAAAGAACATATAGAAGAGAGAGTTTCTGCCGTCGAACAACAAATTGATGATAGGGTTTCTGCTGCCGTCGCCAAAGAAGTTGACAGCCTAAAGAAGTGCATAGCGACGGTAGGAAACAATTCTGAAGGTTTCAAATTTTTATCGATGCCTGCTCGTTCCGTTCTGAAACTATCTACATATGATGGGAAGACCTCCTGGCAGGTGTATAGGACACAATTTTCTATCGTTGCGGATGCGAATGGATGGGATTCCCAAGCTAAGGCCTGTCATCTCGCCGCTTCTCTAAGAGCCGACGCAGCGGATATCCTTCAGACTCTTCCCGAAAACAAAAGGTTAGATTTCGAAGCTCTGTCCGGCGCCTTGGAGTTGCGCTTTGGGGAGAAGTGTTTAAAGGACTACAGCAGGCTTCAATTAAAATCCCGTCAACAGAAGCCCACCGAATCACTCCAGGAACTCGCCACGGATGTTGAAAGGCTGTCCCACCTCGCATTTACGGAGTGCCCGAGAGAAACGAGGGAAATTCTGTCGCTGCAATATTTCATCGATGGCATCCGGGACCCTGAAATACAGAAAGCACTGCGAATGGCAGATGTAAAGGATGTAAAAAGCGCTCTGTTGTACGCCGTGAAATTGGAGGCAGCCCAGCAAGCAACTCTTAGGGATCGCTACCCAGTCAGAGCTGTGCGAATCCACGACCCAGGGGACCAATTGATGGCTCGTTTAGATGATTTATCCAGACAAGTCGATGCTTTGATACGGAGTAGCAGTGAGAACAAAGTGGCTGTAAGATGTTGGAGATGTGGTTCTGAAGGTCACCTACGACGGCATTGCAGAACACCCCAGGGCACGGATAATGAAACGGATGAGTTGACAAGACCAGTGAATGCTTTAAGACAAAACCGACCCTAAAGTGCTGGAATTGCGGTGTTGAAGGTCACCTACGAAGGAACTGCAGAACTCCCCAGAGCACGGAAAATAAGGCATACGATTTAAACAGACAATTAAATGCCACGGGAAGGAAAAGGACTGACAAGAAACCAAAGTGCTGGAACTGTGGAGCTGAAGGCCACGTACGAAAGAATTGCAGAACACCCCAGGGTACGAAAATTGAGACAATTTCTGAGCAACGACGCAGGAAACAAATTAATGACCATATCAAGGAACGGAGGTTGCCAGATAATGAAAAACCCTGTTTTAAAGCGCTTAAGATCTCTATAGTGAGTGGCAACAATAACGGACTGTCCATCAATGGGAATATCGATGGAGTTCCTTGCAATATGATCATTGACACGGGAGCTAATGTTACCATCATTAGGAAAGATTTAGCTGAACAGTTTAAAGATAAACTTATTTGGACGCCATCCTGTGTTACCCTTCAGACTGCGTCTGGTGACAAGATCGACATAATTGGGAAGTTAAACGTAAACATCACGTTTGGAAGTGCCGCCTACCATCACACGGCATATGTGGCGGATATTACAGATCCATGCATACTCGGATTGGACTTTTTAAGGAAATACAATTTTTCCTTAGATTTCAAAAACAATAAGCTGCTTTCAGCATCTGATGGCATGACTATCCATCCTCAAAAGGGATCCTCGCCTGGAAATGTCGACGCCTTGTCCGAAAGATCGAGCTCGGGAAGCTGCCGAAATCATACCAGGGTCGAAAAGAAACTCAAGACTACCAGCTATTCTCCATCCCAGAAGCTCTTCTGTCGAGACCTTCGTCTGCCTTGTGACCGCCTGTTTAGTCGCCCTACGGATGCGCCTTCATCGCCTGAGGAACACATCCAAGACGCCCAGGCCCGGTTTGAGGGGATGCACCGTTCTGCACGAAAGCGAGTCAACTTGGCGACGGAGAAAATGAAGACCAGATGCGACACAAGAGCTACTAGACAGAGATCCAACAAAGGAGACAAGGTGTGGTTGTGGAACCCGATTCAACGAAAAGGACTGAGTCCTAAATTACAGTCACCTTCGGATGGTCCATATACAGTGCTGAACACGAATGACGTCGTGGTTCGGATCCGTGAGTCTTCGAACTCTTACGACAGGTCAGCTCATTACTATGGCCATAGTACGTAATGTAAATAATTGTAAATAGTATCAGACCATGGTCCTTTTTGTTTATAAATGTGTATTTGATTTGTATTTAGTATTTGATTTGCATTCAGTATTTGATTTGTATTTAGTATTTGTTTTGTATTTAGTATTTCATAGCATTTGATTAAGTTAGTTATTGCATTTATTGTTTATATTGTTTGATATTGTAATGTAATGTTTATGCCTCAGTTGCATTTATGCCACAGTTGTAAGTTTAGCTTCCTGTCCAGGGATTGTACTGCCCGGGACGTGCAGTCCTTAGGAAGGGGGCAGTGTTACGAATTTGGTATTTAAAAAAGCTAATGTTAGTTCAATTATAAATTAAATGGTTTTATTTCTCGCGCAGTGCAGCGCGTGACGAATATTAAAAGAAAGCTAAGCCGGAAAAATTAAAAATACAAGAGCGCGTGCGTTAAATAAATAAATATCTCTTTTTGATTTCGAGAAAGTACTGGAAAATTCTAGCGCGTGATTTTAAAATCTTATAAAAGGAGGAAAACATCTCAGTTTGTAGTAGTTGCTTAGTTTGTTGTTGTTTAGAAAACTGCCGTTGTTGATTATAGCGAATTCGCGGATTAGCGTTCTTTAGCTGTTTTGAATTACGTTCTATTGTACATTTAAGTAGTTAAAAGATAACTACTGTGAGATATTGTGATACTGCATGATAATTTGAGAAATTTTAAGCATTTCTGTTGTGATAATAATAAATTTTTGTTCATTTTTCATCGGACTTGTGCATTCATTTCATAACGAACCCGTACGCACACAACAATTTTTGGTGTCAGAAGTGGGATTTGAATGCCAATAACAAGAGCGATGGAAGAGCAATTAAGGCATTTAATATCAGCCTTTGCCTCATTTAAAGAAGAAATGAAATTGGGCCAGGAATCCCTCAAGGAAGAAATGAAAGCGGCACAGGAACAAATGAAGTTGGGCCAGGAATCCGTTAAAGGAGAAATGAAATTGGGCCAGGAATCCGTTAAGGAAGAGATGAAATCTCTTAAAAATGAGATGAAAGCAGGTCAGGACGAAATGAAAAGAGAAATTACCTGCGTAATAGAAAATAAATTTGAGGCTATGGAAGGCAGAATAGACGCGGTTGAAACTAAAGTTGGACAAATAGAAGAAAGAGTTTCTTCGGTAAAAGAACAAGTAGAAGAAAGAATTTCTTCTGTAAAAGAACATATAGAAGAGAGAGTTTCTGCCGTCGAACAACAAATTGATGATAGGGTTTCTGCTGCCGTCGCCAAAGAAGTTGACAGCCTAAAGAAGTGCATAGCGACGGTAGGAAACAATTCTGAAGGTTTCAAATTTTTATCGATGCCTGCTCGTTCCGTTCTGAAACTATCTACATATGATGGGAAGACCTCCTGGCAGGTGTATAGGACACAATTTTCTATCGTTGCGGATGCGAATGGATGGGATTCCCAAGCTAAGGCCTGTCATCTCGCCGCTTCTCTAAGAGCCGACGCAGCGGATATCCTTCAGACTCTTCCCGAAAACAAAAGGTTAGATTTCGAAGCTCTGTCCGGCGCCTTGGAGTTGCGCTTTGGGGAGAAGTGTTTAAAGGACTACAGCAGGCTTCAATTAAAATCCCGTCAACAGAAGCCCACCGAATCACTCCAGGAACTCGCCACGGATGTTGAAAGGCTGTCCCACCTCGCATTTACGGAGTGCCCGAGAGAAACGAGGGAAATTCTGTCGCTGCAATATTTCATCGATGGCATCCGGGACCCTGAAATACAGAAAGCACTGCGAATGGCAGATGTAAAGGATGTAAAAAGCGCTCTGTTGTACGCCGTGAAATTGGAGGCAGCCCAGCAAGCAACTCTTAGGGATCGCTACCCAGTCAGAGCTGTGCGAATCCACGACCCAGGGGACCAATTGATGGCTCGTTTAGATGATTTATCCAGACAAGTCGATGCTTTGATACGGAGTAGCAGTGAGAACAAAGTGGCTGTAAGATGTTGGAGATGTGGTTCTGAAGGTCACCTACGACGGCATTGCAGAACACCCCAGGGCACGGATAATGAAACGGATGAGTTGACAAGACCAGTGAATGCTTTAAGACAAAACCGACCCTAAAGTGCTGGAATTGCGGTGTTGAAGGTCACCTACGAAGGAACTGCAGAACTCCCCAGAGCACGGAAAATAAGGCATACGATTTAAACAGACAATTAAATGCCACGGGAAGGAAAAGGACTGACAAGAAACCAAAGTGCTGGAACTGTGGAGCTGAAGGCCACGTACGAAAGAATTGCAGAACACCCCAGGGTACGAAAATTGAGACAATTTCTGAGCAACGACGCAGGAAACAAATTAATGACCATATCAAGGAACGGAGGTTGCCAGATAATGAAAAACCCTGTTTTAAAGCGCTTAAGATCTCTATAGTGAGTGGCAACAATAACGGACTGTCCATCAATGGGAATATCGATGGAGTTCCTTGCAATATGATCATTGACACGGGAGCTAATGTTACCATCATTAGGAAAGATTTAGCTGAACAGTTTAAAGATAAACTTATTTGGACGCCATCCTGTGTTACCCTTCAGACTGCGTCTGGTGACAAGATCGACATAATTGGGAAGTTAAACGTAAACATCACGTTTGGAAGTGCCGCCTACCATCACACGGCATATGTGGCGGATATTACAGATCCATGCATACTCGGATTGGACTTTTTAAGGAAATACAATTTTTCCTTAGATTTCAAAAACAATAAGCTGCTTTCAGCATCTGATGGCATGACTATCCATCCTCAAAAGGGATCCTCGCCTGGAAATGTCGACGCCTTGTCCGAAAGATCGAGCTCGGGAAGCTGCCGAAATCATACCAGGGTCGAAAAGAAACTCAAGACTACCAGCTATTCTCCATCCCAGAAGCTCTTCTGTCGAGACCTTCGTCTGCCTTGTGACCGCCTGTTTAGTCGCCCTACGGATGCGCCTTCATCGCCTGAGGAACACATCCAAGACGCCCAGGCCCGGTTTGAGGGGATGCACCGTTCTGCACGAAAGCGAGTCAACTTGGCGACGGAGAAAATGAAGACCAGATGCGACACAAGAGCTACTAGACAGAGATCCAACAAAGGAGACAAGGTGTGGTTGTGGAACCCGATTCAACGAAAAGGACTGAGTCCTAAATTACAGTCACCTTCGGATGGTCCATATACAGTGCTGAACACGAATGACGTCGTGGTTCGGATCCGTGAGTCTTCGAACTCTTACGACAGGTCAGCTCATTACTATGGCCATAGTACGTAATGTAAATAATTGTAAATAGTATCAGACCATGGTCCTTTTTGTTTATAAATGTGTATTTGATTTGTATTTAGTATTTGATTTGCATTCAGTATTTGATTTGTATTTAGTATTTGTTTTGTATTTAGTATTTCATAGCATTTGATTAAGTTAGTTATTGCATTTATTGTTTATATTGTTTGATATTGTAATGTAATGTTTATGCCTCAGTTGCATTTATGCCACAGTTGTAAGTTTAGCTTCCTGTCCAGGGATTGTACTGCCCGGGACGTGCAGTCCTTAGGAAGGGGGCAGTGTTACGAATTTGGTATTTAAAAAAGCTAATGTTAGTTCAATTATAAATTAAATGGTTTTATTTCTCGCGCAGTGCAGCGCGTGACGAATATTAAAAGAAAGCTAAGCCGGAAAAATTAAAAATACAAGAGCGCGTGCGTTAAATAAATAAATATCTCTTTTTGATTTCGAGAAAGTACTGGAAAATTCTAGCGCGTGATTTTAAAATCTTATAAAAGGAGGAAAACATCTCAGTTTGTAGTAGTTGCTTAGTTTGTTGTTGTTTAGAAAACTGCCGTTGTTGATTATAGCGAATTCGCGGATTAGCGTTCTTTAGCTGTTTTGAATTACGTTCTATTGTACATTTAAGTAGTTAAAAGATAACTACTGTGAGATATTGTGATACTGCATGATAATTTGAGAAATTTTAAGCATTTCTGTTGTGATAATAATAAATTTTTGTTCATTTTTCATCGGACTTGTGCATTCATTTCATAACGAACCCGTACGCACACAACAATATTTTAGTAAAACTGTAGTTGGTCTATTTTTTTCATATAATTTCTGGTCGTGCTAACTATAAATCGAAATTTGATTGGCGCTTTGTGAAATTTAGGCAATGCATAAGGGTTGGAAAATCTGTTGTAAAATATATTGGTAGTAATTTGAGGTCTTCCATGAGCTGCAGTGAAACTTCTTTGCAGGATATCCGCCGTAGTTTTAATTTTATGATAGGTAACTGTGCTATGGAGTTCTTTTTTAATCAGATTATAGTAGAAAGGCATTTCAAATGATATTAAACTTGTTACAGGTTTTGTCTATTATCGTAATGGTGAGAATACACAAGAACAAAAAAAAAAAAAAAAGGAAGGTACACAAGGCTAATCATTTCTGAGTTATGCAGGAGACATACACACCTACTTACGTACGTTTTGGAGAAAACAGTCATTTATTCTGTTATTACGTACAAAAAAAATCATCCAAATAAATTCGGGACAGAATTGTAAATGTTTGATTAGTTGCCATCGTATTCGTTCCCATCTGTAAGTGCACATCTACATCGCAACAGACAAAAATGCTTTCAGAACGTACCACCGGGCTTCCAGCATTACTTTCTGTTGTGTCACGTGACCTTTGCTGCGCTTTCGTGTCCTAACCTTGTAGAGACATCAGGTTATTTCGAAGCAAGGGGATGGGGAAAATGAGCAATGCCCTCGCCGGGACTCGAACCACGGAGCTCTCAAATTCGCGTCGAGTGTGCTGACCACTACACCACGAAGGCATGCTAAGAAGGAGGGCGAAATACCTTATATACTCTGCCTTTTAAAGAGCAAATGGAGTTTAGGGGGGCCCAATCGCCAAATCCTGGCAGTGGAGATCATTATCCGCCACCTTTTTAGTTCGGGCACTACTGTAGAGACATTAGGTATTTTTAAAAGCAGGAAAGATGAAAAATGAGCAATGCCCTTGATGGGACTCAAACCAATGAAATCTCGAATTCGCGTCAAGCGTACTGACTACTACACCCCAAAGGTATGCTAAGAAAGCGGGAGAAATACCTTATAACATGTTTAATATATTGTAAGATGGAAGAAATTTATCTGCCACCCAGTCTCCTCTAAGACATATTTAAAATATCCCGAGCTCCTTGCGAAAACTTCCACTACGAAATTAGATTAAATATAAATAATTGTGAAGATTTCACTATCTGGCTAAGAGAATTGGAAAGAAATGCAAATGTATGCTTCGAAAATTCAACTATGTATACTTAAGAATCATGCTTTCTAGAGATATCTTCAGTATGTTTGCAGTCAGAATATTGTCTTCTAGTATCTCAGATGAATTTTCATTTGGTTAAGATGGAGAATTCCGAAGCTGACAGAAAAGAAACCGCATTTTACGAATTTTGTAAATATATACATAATTTTAGCGAAATCATATGTGAAATTCTTGTATTTTTTATATTTTAATATGAAAATCTAAAGAAGCGAAGTAATGCATAAATGGGTCTTTCGTTGCCGAAAACGAAAGAGTGACTTTGCCAAGAAATCTCGCAAAGTCACCAAACGTGGCGACATTTTGATACGGTCTCTGTAATGTATATTGCAACTGAATAATTAATTGATGATCTACGTAACTGTATCTGTATCTGGCCCTTACATGCTTCTAATAATTTTGAGAATTACTAGATATTTCTGGGTGGCCAGGGAAGAGCTATATAAAATGAGAGAAAGTATCAGTTTAGTAGTTGTTAGTTCAGAGCGACTTCGGAGTATTGAGAGCTTCGCCATTTAGATGTGCTTTGCACTGCATCGTGTTAAACGTTCTTGGTAGATTGAAGTGTAACTATTGATTGTAATCTGTGATATTGTGAGAGCTGTAGGAATAATTTTGGAAAGAGAGCTGTAGGAATAATTTTGGAAAGTTCCAGAACAGTGAAGTTTTTCTTTTAGTAAAATTAATTTTATCAAGCTATCATCAATTTAGTGTTCATTCACTCTGTTACGAACACGTATGCATGCAACGCACATATCTCTGAAATTAATTCAATAAAGAAATCACTCATTTTTGTTTTCAATTATCTATTTTATTCACAGAAAGTTCACCCTAAGAATAGATACATAAGATTCAATGGAGAAAACTACAAGGAGAGTTTTATTGAGCTTAAAAACATTCTAATAAGTAAGAGCTTTTTCATTCCTATTCCATCTAGTTTTTTGGAGCACCAAGAAAACAAATTCGAAGAAAATCTTACTGATGTTAATAACACATGAAAATTTATATAATTAAAGGCCTTTTTTCATTACACTAGTCAATCTGTTTCGTCGGAACTAACTGGGCGCAAAATAAGATAAAAATGTATATATCTAGTAGTGAATTTTCTTCTAATTCCCTTCAATTCTTTTAAAATATATGCAACCTATTTATGTTCTTCTAACACCACTTACATCTGCATACAGTTGCATACAGTTATATCTTAAACAGTACGAATTTGATGCGTATCTATTGTCAGTGTTTCCTGAAATTTAAATCCTGGAATAAAATTTTTATATAATAAATGATTTTGTTCTCAGATTATTTCTTTTAAAACAGATCTTCTTGGCTACCTCTTCCTTGATTAGCAAAAGAGAAGAAAATTATCACAAATTAAGATATTTAAGTTGTATAATAAGAGGCTTTATGGTGGTAGCTAAGTATAATAGAGAATAATACATGTTCTAATTTATAGCACATGAAATTAAACCAGGTAATACTACGGAACGGGATTTTGTTAGCAAGTATATTAAATATTATTTTAAACAAATTTCATAAATTTATCAGACAGATTCGATTATTCCTTACAAGTTTTCCGTGCCCTAGGTTTATTTTTCTTTGAAATCACATAAGCAGCCAAAAATACCAGCGACATAAGTTCCCTAAGTTAAATATAAATATTTGGAAACCTCTTTCTTACTAGACCCCTTACTTCCTCTTCTAGAAAGTAACGCTTCGATAAGCAATACTTACATCTTCCAGCTCAAATGCGCAACGCACGTCACTCCTCTTCCTTCGAACTTCAACCTTAACAGACAAGCTCGTATCTCTTTCCCTTCGCTGCAACAACAAAGTGCAAGATTGATTGATTGATTACTGCCAAAAGTCTTGCTTCGATCACACCAAGCAATCGTTTCTTTTCTTTTTGCTCTTACTTTCTCCAGTGCCTTCCTACAAATGTAATTTCCATTTTCCTGTATTTTTTATGCCCTTTAGATAAAATGCTTCCTATTAATCTTGCACTGCATGCTGGAAATTCTTGTTTTATGCCCTCTCTAACTCTTCGAGGTTTCAATCTCTGCTGAGATTTCATAGCTCTCAGATTTCATAAACAAGGATACATTCTTCGAGTAAAAGAAAACAGAAAAATTTGGAACTTACTGAACATTATACAGTGCCATAGATACTTTTGGTTAAATGAACGTTCCGTCTAACTTTTACGGCAAAAAGGCGGCCGAGCGGTAAAGTCGCTGAACACTGGTAGTTCGGTCCGAGGTTCGAATCCCGCGAACGGGCTGGCTGCATGGGCGTTTTCGTGGTTTTCCCCATGTGTAACGTGTATACGAGCCAGTTTCCCTTAGAAAGTCCTTCACGAAGGCATCCCTCCTCTTAGGCAGATAGCCCTCGAGGCTTTGCCATAATCACACACACACACACATTTACGGCAAAAAGTTGAGTTCATTTGGTATGACTGCTTCCTTAAATTACGCATTTTACAAATACGTTTTTTACATATCATCCGTTGCTATAAAACTGATTAATTGATAATAAACATTTCAAGAGATTAAAATGGACGATGATACTAAGATATACATCATATTTCTCAAGTAAATCACATGATTTCTGATAAATCTTGTAACGAATCTTAATTATAACAGTTGAAAGCTAAAAACTAATGTTATACATTTATGTAGGATATTACAAGCTCTTAAAAAAAACCAAGTTCTTCAACCGAAATTTTATAACATACTGTAGAAAATCATGGTACTAAAACGACTTTCATATGCTTCCGCAATGCAAACTTGATACATCATCCATACCAGTTAGGTTGGAAGTGCAAGAAATTATGCACAGTTACAAGTATTTAAGATTAGACGACTGTTTTGGGAAGTTAATTTCTATGCTTAAATAGAAAATGTAGGATGCAAAGAGGAGAGAATAAAAGCTTCATAATGATGCTCTTGTTGCGTTTCTGTCTTTATATTTATACTTTAAATTCATCTAAATTTTATTTCAAGAAATGAATGAAAGAAAACAAATTTGAGAAAATGAGTTGCAACATCTTTGCGCATCACTTTTACTTCTAGTTAAGGAATCCTTAAAACTGGATTTAAAAATAAAATTCAATATTATGACATCCTGGATTTAAAAGTAAAACATGAATGCACTTCATTTTCTTTAGATGCACAGGATTAATTAGCAATGAAACTAGCATAATTTCTAAATTAACCTTGAACTTGTCCGCAGTTTAACCTGGCCAACCTTTCACAAAATAAAAAAGGTAGCTCATCCTTAGGCAGCGTATAAACTATTATTCTGTCATGAGGTAAGTAATATATGGCGTTACAAACTATTTTAATAATTACAATAATCGTGCTAATGCTTACAAAAATTATCAGTTATGTGTATTATAAATCACACGAATTATACGCATCATAAATTATACGAATTGGGCATATTTTATTTACATTATTTAGCAATGCTATTGAAAATAAAATCAAGATATAAATTATTAAGAACAATGTATATAGCTCGTAAATTTAAAATCTTATGAAATTCTAAATGAAAAACACTTCTAGGACACCCATGCAGTCTAACAAATGAAACTTTTAACGCTTTGTAGAATAGCAACTCTCGCCAGGTTGTACGAATATTAAGCACTTTAGTAACATAACCGATACTTTAAAAAGGGAAAAAAAGACTAATCTATACATGTTTCTAACGTTAAAAAAGCAAAAATTAATTCCTAAAATATAAATTGAGGGGCCTAGTTTCTCTCATACATTTTTATGGATATTTTAGCGTTTTCCATTTTGAAATACAAAAAAGGTACAAAAAAGGGAACGAATGCCATTTTTAAAATCGTCATTTATAAAACAAAGCATTCATTTTCATACCTTCAGATTAGTTATAATACGTGAAATCTATACCAATCTCATCTTATTTTAAAGTCTGAGGAACTGAAGTTCTATTATTGTCACTTCACGGGAATAGGTATGAAAACAAAATTTATGAATATTATTACTTTAAAATGTAATGGATGCTATTATTTAACGACAGAATAGGTAGTTATTTTTATATTGTCAATTACATTTTATAGATGAGTGAATTACTCATGAATAAAGTTTATAATTGCGTTTTTTTCCGTCTGCTGAAAAACTCAAATTTAAAGTTCATGACGTCGCTTGAAATAGGTTAATTTCAGATCCTGTACATGTTGGATTCGGTAAGCATACTTCTTGAGAATGATACTGAGTGATCGTCATATAGCCCCTTAAGAAATGCCATTTCTGTGGGATTGCTCATCGCTACCTGCCGGGAAAATGTAACAATTCCAGCAATAATATTATTCTTCGTTATTTAAAAAATCTTATTCCATTCCATGCATTTTCCTGTAAACCGCATTGTTTTCAAATTATTAAAGTTTTACTTGACTGTTACTTCTAGGGCCCCCTGTATTGTCTATCTTCTGGCCTAGTTTCAAGATAAGAAGTTTGTTACTTTTTGAGAAATATTTACCTGCGTGTTGAAAAATTCTGCGCAAGAAACAGACGTGTATTTGCAATGGTACAGCAAAATTATCTGGGTGTTAAAAAATATTTGCTTTATATTAAAATATGTTTTAAGATCTCCTGAAGAAAGAACATAAGAATTCAAAACTTTTCAGACAAATTCATACTCTCAAATTCAAAACTTTTCAGACATCGGTCACGTCTTAATCTCTTTAAATGAATTCTATGGGTACTTCCTAATGATCTATATTTATATTTTATTTTAATGGTATCTACAAATGAAGTAATTAATAATAGTTATAACTCATGGAATTTATAATATATCTAGCTGATAAGTTTACAAACATCTGCATTAAAATTTAAGATTTATAAAATGCGTTTCTAATTATATATATTATGCACTTCAATCGCTTCATTTTTATGAATTTAATTTTCATGGAGGGAAGATTATTGAGAGTAATATATTTAGTGGTTTTGTTCTGTTTCATATATTTAAATGAAAAAGAACAATGTTATAAGAGAGTCCTATTATACGTAAATTTCTTGTCTTTTATTTTGAGAGCATCCCCATCTAATTCGCACTGCACCCATTGGTAGTGTAAGTATTAAATCTACCCTTAAGATAAAATTAAAATTTTATTTTTGAATTTTAGTTTATTTGAATTTTTTCTGCGATTCCCATGTTAAGAAACTTAAAAGAGAAATATGAAGTGCTCCAAAACATCGATTTATAATAAGAAATAAATAAAATTATACTACTTTATCAATAAAACAAACTATTTGTAAAATGTTTCACCCAAATAGTTACTAAATAAATCAATTACCATATAAAATATTAATTTAATGAACTTCATTATCAATGCTTCTATTTCCGTTTGTTTCTCACCAAAGCCTCTCTCAAATTACTGCGTTTTACTTATTAAAATACTAAAACATGTCTTCAAACACAGAAATTCATTGTGAGCGCTTTGTTTGCTTAGAAATTGCTCGGAATTTTGACTTTTCATTATTCAGCTGACGGTTTCTGCTGCGTGAAAACCTAAAGAGGAAAGAAGTAAATAAGAAATATGAAAAGAGAGAGAAAAACATGAATGCAAATAAATAAAGTAAAAGAACTCACGCGTTATTAAGCTCCCGCGAAAACTGCGACGATGTAAAAGCCAGAGCAGAATTGCTCGCTGGAGATGTTGTCTTTTCAGCAAGCAGAGCTTTTCTTGCTTGAGAGAGTTCAAATAATTTATCATGGACATTGCTTGTCCAATCCCCTAGGATGCAAAACTGTGCAAGGGGGGAGAATTTTGCTCAAAAGAAAAATGGTCTTCACAATACCAACGGTTAATATTCCCTTTCATGAAGCCCACAAATGAAATTGATTTTTGATTCGCAGAACTTTAGCAGATGTACTAACTTTTTTAAAAATATAAAATATTGGTTGTTTTTTCTTTGATTAAATTTTAGAAGAATGAAAACTTGATCATGTTTGTTTAAACACTTAAATACAGGGAATAATAAGTGTGTAATTAACCAAGAGCTTGACACGAGATTCATGCTTATTTATAATGTTAACCTTTGAAAAGACAGTGAAATTCGTACTTCTTTTTATAGTCTCTCGTTCTTTATTAGTTTGCTGACTGTTCAATATTTAATATTTGCAATCATAATGGGATTAAAATCATGCGTATGGTGAGAAAAATACAAATTTCTTTCATTAGACCACTGTCATGATCCATAATATAATTTTAAAATATAATCTGAAAGAAAATGAAAAGCCTAATAAAGCTACTGAACGAAATTCCTAATAAAGCTACTGAACGAAATTCCTAATAGTGTAAAAAGAGATAAAATCATTTTGGAGAATATCGCTATTAGTAGCGCTGAAGCTAAATGAGCTTTCAGCGTGTAAATCGCTCTGAAAAAAAAAAGCAAAATAAAATTCTTCATTGATGATACGTGAATTTTATTAAACGATTACTCAAAATGCTTTTCTGTCCTATAGCAAAAGGCAAAATCCTAACAATAACTCTTCACTTGATAATTGAAGTGTATAGCCTATATCGTAATGAGCTTAAATCCACCAAGAATATCCTATCAAGCAGTATCTCTATGCAACTATTTTTAATGCAGAATTTAAGACAGCATTTTTGAAGAAAACCAATTAAATAATAATGCCTAACAGGCGTAAACTTTACGTTCATTTACACCATTTCCATTTAAAATCACTGGAAACGGCCATAATATTTCATTATTTTTCTTTCAGTGCTTAATAGCTGGTAATATCCACATTCGTTTAGGCCTAGTGTAACTGTTCTGTGAAATTATAATTCTTCGGGTCATGTGTCTCTTTTCCATTGGGCATCTGAATTCTCTGACATCTGTCACAGTTTCGGTGCGAATTGTATTATGAATCAATAACTGTGTCCCTTCCCGCATTATTTATGAGATATAATATTAAACTACCTGATAATAAAAATAATCTTAACTTTCTCGTATCAGTGAAGCTTCTTATTCATTTAAGTTAACCAGGGTCTCTGCGCTTATCGTGGACCTCAAGCAGAAATAGCTCTGTCTTGTAATAACAACCCAATAGGTCGGAGGTAATTTCCTCATCAACTGTGAGGTCATTTATGCGGTATGTCACGTTCGTCGTCTCTTCGAATAATGTTCTATTCGGACTGAACTAATTTGCCTAGTCAACAGTGGTCATTTATAAGGCCCGTCTTTGATCCGATTCGTCGTTTTCAGGGTTAATGTTGTTCAGGTTAATTAATTTTATTGCCTATTAGATGTTATTGGCGTAGTGAGAGTTCGTAGTATTCAGAAACATTGCTGTAACGTTTCTTAAATATCTGTCAGGCTTCATTCTAGATACTGGAAGATCTGGCTAGTATTAACTGTTCTAAGAAAAAAACTTTTGTTAGAAACTGACACACAGTCAGCATTCGGTCTTAGATAAATCAGCGTGGAGTTTGAAGAAACTTACTTGCAAATTGATTTCCTAGACTCAATATGCAGCATTCAGTCTATTAAAAGTGCGTCACCATCAATACTGCGTTTGAGAGTAAGCGCAGATGTGCTTTGTTAGATAGATACACGTAAGAATTGGCTTTAGATTAATGTGATTGTGCATTTAGATATAAATTTATTTATGGCTTTCGATACAGATTTTGAAATAATTTTTTAAAAAATGATATTATATTTCCTAATAATTTCCATAAAAACGAACTCTTTAAACTGCCACTTAACATCTTTAAACTCTTGCTACCTTAAGTCAATTACCCCTTTTTATGACTACACACATTTCAATTATTAACAAAATAACTATGCAGAAGAATTCAAAAGGAAGAAAGAATTATTTTCTCATCTATCTATTGTGCACCTGTCACATCATTTTCTTTCTAAAAAATTTCCATTAATTTTTTTCTCTACTGGAAATGTATTTAAAAAACGGCAATACTTTCTTCTCAGTACTTACTAGAACTTTAACTATGAAGACGGCTTAGAATAATTTTTCCTTTAATATCATATAATTTAATTTAATACATTTTTTAAAAATCTCAATGTCTGGATGATAATTTCCTGTGACATTCACTATAAAAGAATTTTTGGCTCTTCTCAAAATTTAGAAAAACGTTTGCTGAAATTATTTTCGAGCTAAACACGCTTTTTAAAAGTGACCCAGCAATTAAAATATTTGTCATAGCCGACATGGAAGCGAAATGTTTAAACTAATTTAGTTCAAAGCTAATGCAACATAAAGTAAAAAAAATATATTTCCACTCAGTTCCTTCTTTTTATAAAGAATAAAATAAGATAAAGTACAGGAAGTTTAAAATCCATTCTGTGATGCATTCAACTCATGAATTTATAAAATAAAGAATACAAATTTATAAGGGTTTAATAGAAGGTTTAATATCGAATCCAAGATGCATTAAACTTTCCTTGAATTTCTAAAATAAAGAATATGAATTGTAAGTATCTCCATAACATTATTAGGTTGAGCTTCGCTGTTTATACTGTAAAAGGTAGCATCTGTTAGCATGTTCAAAAATAGCATTTTTTTAAGATTCATGCATTTTTATTTGAAATAGTCATTTTCGTATAAAACTAAAAATGTAAAAAATATTTTGTTTGCGATTATGACAGTAGGTTTACCTTTGTCAGTTGTACTAGTTTATTCTTGATGGAGGAGCTTCCAGGTTTAGTTTATTTTGGGTAAAAATATACGATGGAAGAAGGTAAAGAAAATTAAAATATACAAGAAACGGTGCAGAGCTTCACCAAATCTCAAAAAGATTTATAAACGATTGAAGTGTCCTTTTACCCACAAAATGGAGGCTACGCAGATCATAAAAATACTATTTTAAGTCACCAAGAGCGCGTTTTCCAGTTAGGTTAATTATTTGAATATGACAGAGCACTCGAGATCTACTCCTATAAGGAGAGGGACGCGGAAAGCTTTCTAAGGAAATGATGTCATTACAAATGGAAAAAACCACGAAAACCAATCATGCAACCCGCATTCCTAGTTTTTTCTGAAAAATGATAGAACAGGATTCCATTGCATTTTCAAATTATGTATGTCGTAATGTTTTCTTCAGCTAAATATTTGCATTTCGTTTAATGCTTAAAATAGTTCAATTTAAGATTTATGACATAATATTTTATCACTTTTACACAGTAGAACACGGGAAATCAAAATCTAATAGATGTTAATTTTTCATTATTTTTGTATAATACTTAAGATTAATTTAGATTATCTTTAGAATAATATGGAATTTCGTTAATTAAAATAATCTGCATTAACTTACAGCTTCTTTATTGTTTAGAGGCATTGAAGTTCAAAACTTCGAATTTCTTAAATTTAAGTGGGTTTTTTAATTAACTTCTTATGCTCATGAAATGTATGTTCACATTATCATTATTATTGAACCAACCAGATGTTTTGGAGTTAATACACATTTATTAATTTACGTCGTCTTCCGATTCCTTCCAACTCTTGAAACAATTTTATTCAAACCAAAAAAAGCGAATAAACTCTATCTAGTCCAATAATTACGTAATCAGAAATTAAGCGGAAATATTGAACTGGGATAAAAATATTTATAATTTAATTCTCATGTAATATATATTCATTTATTCAAAACGAATGAGAAAAAACGCAGGGTAAAACTTTAGAAAAGCAGTGAAAAAATACGAGCTAGATCTTTAAAAAAATTCTTTAAACAAAAGTGCACTTACTCAATTCTTAAAAAAATCACTGTGATGTAAAAAACTCGGACCTTGATTAAAAGAATTCTAAATTTCGGCAGTTAAAAAAAATCAATTAACTTATCTCCAAAATTAATTACTTGAGACTACTGTATAGCTATTTTAATCTGCACTACTTAATTTTTTAAACGCAGGAAAAATATTACTTTTAAATAAGTTAAAAAATATTTCTGACTTAAATATTTTTCTTTCCAAACAGTGAAAATGTCATAAACCTGTGTTTTGAAAATATTAGTTTATGTTTTAATCGTTTATGTTTGTTACTATTACATCCTACAAAATTTTAAATATTAGGAATTCCCTTGGGAAGCTTTATGTACATGAAGTCGTAGCTATAAATAATTAATCAATTTTACACTTTCTAAGAAATTTTACTTTCCATTTGACAATGGGCTCACCAGCGGCCGAGCGGTAAAGACGCTGAACACAGGCAGTTCGGTCCGAGGTTCGAATCCCGCGAACAGGCTGGCTGCATGGGTGTTTTCGTGGCTTTCCCCATGTGTAACGTGTATACGAACCAGTTTCCCTTAGAAAGTCCTCCACGAAGGCATCCCTCCTCTTAGGCAGATAGCCCTTGAGGCTTTGCCGTAATTAAATAACCTAACCTAACCATTTGACAATGCATTTATTTTAATGAGGAGCATTTAGATATTAAGAATAATTTAAATAAGAATGCTTATTTAAACAAGACAACAGTTGAGTAATGTTTATTTAAACAAGATTTATGAAACAAGACTTATATCGTTTCCAGAATTATTAATAAGATAAGACTTAGTTTTCTTAAAATCTATCACTCATTCTCCTATTACTCATCGGCCCACCAGCGGCCGAGCGGTAAAGTCGCTGAACACTGGTAGTTCGGTCCGAGGTTCGAATCCCGCGAACGGGCTGGCTGCATGGGCGTTTTCGTGGTTTTCCCCATGTGTAACGTGTATACGAGCCAGTTTCCCTTAGAAAGTCCTCCACGAAAGGCATCCCTCCCCTTAGGCAGATAGCCCTCGTGTGCTTTGCCATAGTTAAATACACCAATGTACACACCTATTACTCATCTGTATTTAGGTGTACTTTTATTTGTGAAATGTTTACGCATAAAATTCAAAACCACTGCGAATGAATCAATTAGGATACAAGTATTCTTATTCAATCACTTACAAAACATTCCTAACTCGATCAGTATCATTACTCTAACTCAATCAGCAATGAATTAGAAGAAGAGGGGGAAAACACTGCAGTTTTATTACTAAAAAATAACACAAGGGTTTAGTGAAGCTATATTTTCCTGTAAGTCTAGACACTTTAAATTCTATGTATGTCATCTGAAAACAGTGCTTTACTTTAGTTGGGAGGGGGCGGAGTGAGACAAAGTGTTGATGGCTTAAAGACGGCTTGTTTCGTTAAAAATTAAAACGAATGATGCTTGCTCATTTTTCACAAAATAATTTTATTTGAAATGTAATTAATGTAAAAGAAATATGAAAATTTCAACTTTCTACTTAAGCTACAAAATATAATAATAATACGCGTCTCTTACCTCAAAAATCATTAAAAGCAATTACTTCAATTATCACTTTTTAGCTAAAACAGTTGATTGCAATGCTGACTTTACTAGACTGACAAACTTTTCAGAAGATGAACAATATTATATGGCGTTTTAAATACATCACCACAATAACAGCAGCAATAGATAGCTACGAGTTTATTATAGTAGCATAGTTTAATTTTTCTGATTATTTAATTAGATAATTAGTTACTTAAACTACGCTTAATTGAACTAATTAATAAATTAAACACTTATGAGATTTACCTCTCCCAATTGTTTATCTCATCGCAAATGATAAAAGAGAAAATCATCTGCAAAATTCCTATTACTGCTTTCTAAATGTTAACTTTTCATAACAAATTTGTATTGACTTCATAATAGGAAATGCTAAAATCTGTGTTTTTTATTATGATAGGAAATGCTAAAACAGTCGCGAATTTGCGTAAAACACGTGAGTTTTTTCCACAACTTTTTTTTTTACTCATTACGTACACACCTATTATAAGTTTGTAAGCTGCGTAAGCTGTCGGATAGTTCGTTTTTTCTTTCAAACTCATACAAGTCTCTAATTGTTTCCTCAGTCCGTTATTTAATTTTCCATACGCAATTCAAACCCGCCTATTTTAGAAATTCGCGGCACAAAAAATTCCTCTTTTTGTAATATAAAGTGCATTTCAGAATGCATTTTCAAATAAAATATTACACATGTTTGTCACTTGCTGCATTTGCGCGGATTATAAATGAATAATCTACTATATCCCACACAAAATGCAAAACGAAATTCGCGAATATTAGAATTCACCACGCAACATAATTTGATAGAAATTAAATACAATTTGAAGGCTGATGAACGTACTTAATTTTAAATCCTATAGTTAGATCAAATCAGAAGACACAAACTTTTCATTTATCAAAATCCGCACTTCTGAAACTGCGTGCAAGTCACGCGATTTCTTACTAAAAACGAAAAAAAAAGAAAGTTTTTCAATCCATTACTTAGCAACGGTACATGTGACGTGAAGCTTTTTCCGGAAATCTATTCTCCCTAAACAGATAATCTTTAATGATCATTGCTTTTTCGAAAAACTTTAGCTAGTTGCTCAAAGTTCGCTAGCGTTTCTTGAAAACAACTTTCAATTAAGCAATAAAAATAGATATTTTTTATTATGTTACTTATTAAAGTACACTGTTCATTGTCGCAAACAAGTCGCGCTTGAACTAGAGCAGCTGAATTTCTCCTTTTCCAGTCTTTTTAAAGACCGCTTTAAAATCAAAAATTGAGGAAGAAAATCTTTTGCACCATTGTAATAAAGAGTTACACAAGAAACGACTGCTGTGTTGCACACTAAACCTACTACCAAAATAAGCCAATAATAAGTCTCCAAAATAAGCGATATCAAAAACTGGTAAATCTGCAATGAAATGTTGTTTATTTAGAAAACGAATTTAGAAGCAGGATTTAATTTAGCATATTGAGTTAGAAGGATCTTACTGAGGACTGTGACCAAAGTTTCCAGAGTATTTGTTATTAAAAGCAAATTTTCTAATGAAAAGTATTGTATGCACTGAGAAGAATTCTCTTAGTAAACAGAATAGCACAGTAATAAAAGTATAAAAATATTCCTTATGTTTTAACAAAATCAATTATATGAAATTAATTTATGACTTTTAAGAGTAATTTCAGAACTGATAGCCAAGGGCTTACGTCAACTGATTCCTGAAAGACAGTGTTTTCCGAATATTCATTTTTAAGACTTAAATAAATTGTCACGTTTTGTAAATGTGTATTTTCAGATGACTGTTTATATAAGATAGAAAAAATGGGCTCCTTCGGAGCTGTACAGTAGCAGTTTTTCTGTTTTAAAAGCATATATGCTTTTGCCTATATATACCCAAGTAATCAGCAAAATATGTCAGTACCCGTTCATGCATGTAAAAATCAGTTATAATGTGTTAGTTGCTTACTTTACATTTGCGAATCATACTAAAGTTCTGGAAGTGCGTTTTTTGCCTCCATACACTTTGTTTTTCGTGCTTGCCACTTTTGATCCCTTTTCTCTGCTGATTTTGTTTAATATTTTGTAAATTACACTCACTCGAGTAGAATGTAACCATTTACACCAGATTTCGTACTACAATATTTTATTTAAATTACCCATGTAATTGTGAAATAGTATCCTTATATCGTTTTCAAAATTGAGTAATAATCATGACAATTTTATCTATGTAAAAGATCAAGATTTAATTTAAAAATTGCATTTAAATATATTCAGTATTAATAAATCAATCGTTTTCAATATTTGCTAAGTTATAGGTAATGTATCTTTAGTCTCAAATATTATTTTAAAAATCATGTGATAAAGATAAAATATAACTTTATGCAAAACATGAAAAACTGATTTTTGTGAAAAGTAGAGTTAATATTTTTTAGTACAGAAAATAGTAACAAATGTCAACTATCAATTCTTTTAATAAAATGGTTACAAAGTATAGTAAATCAGAGATAAATGTCAGTTTATCTCTGGCTTACTGTTCTGTTTGCCGTTTGATTAATGAATATGAGAAAAATAACCAGAATATTTTTTGTTGGAGGTTGCATTTACTCCCAAACACGCCTAAGGATAAATAAACTTATCCGATTAAAAAACGAAATTATATTCATATAAATATTAATAAAAAGGGAAAGCTTTTTGAGGAATACTTAATTTAATCTTTTGCAATGTTCCCGCTTTATGCTTCGAGGCAAACACATAATCCATTTACTGCTAATTTATTTCTTATTTTAAGATATATATGTTAATTTTGGTAATAAGGCGAGATTGAAATTAGGGAGAAAGAAAATTTATATTGAGAGCATTTCACCCTTGAACCTTTGCTAAACAGTTTTATTTAGTTTCTTCTCTCTTTTTAAGCAAGGCGTTTGAGAAACCTAGCTACTGGCACTTTTTCCTTAAATATTGTTCTTTGATATGTACTTTCACCATATCTCTAAAAACGTAAAGTAAAGAAATTTTATGGAAATAGTTTCAGCACTTGGTTTTGGAGGGATTTTTAAAAATAAAATCCAGCTTTTCAGATGATCCCCACAGAGTGAAGGGTTCAACCGGTAACATGTTCATTTAGTTTTATTAAATTAAACATAAAAACGTTCTATAGCCTTTATATTAAATTTGTGGATATATTAGTAGTTACAAGCCAGCTTCGGAGTTTTTCCTTAAATCAGCTAATAACTGTGTTAAATCTCTAAACAACAGATATTGAAAAGTAATAAGTTAATAAATTTGTTAGAGAATCGCACTTTAAGTAGACAATATTTTGCATGTAATTTCTTAAAAAATAACGCTTACTGCAAAAAGATAGAAACAAATAATTTCTTTTCTTTTTATACGAACGCTAAATTCTCGTTTAAAAATAAAAACACAGATCGACAATAAGAGTCTAAAATTTAATAAAACTGTATTCAATTCCTCCGTCTTTGTACATCCCAATAAAACTGAAGCTGCTACTTTGATCAAATACCTTGTCAAAATAAGTAGTCTTAATACGATTAACTATTTAAATCATCAAAAGATTAATTTGTTCCCTTTTCAATTCCTTAGTTACTTCATACTTCTTTTATATAAAATTTGTAACCTTCTTTTTTTCCAACAAAATATCGTCTTCATTTCATAAAATTTCTACGACAAATAATAAATAGAAGTTAATCTGATAATACAAATTTATATGCTCTTGGATATGAAAAAATATTAAATCATTATAATTATATTTGCTAAAGATTATCCCTTTAGTCACTGAACTGTTTCCAGATTTTAACAGTCATCTAAATTTGCCGTTCAGTTCAGTTTATTTCAGTTAATGACGAATGGGGATACCTCACCTTACCAATGATAATCAGACATTGTGGACATCGTGTCATATCCAACACTGATTATATTATATTATATTATTAAAATATATAAAATATGAATAACTCTATTGCACATTTAAATGCATAATATATATATCCTTATAATTTACAGTTCATATAAATCATAATTTCCTTAACATAAATGTCTTTAGACATTATACTCAAGAGCAAATCATTACGCGTGAGCGAATATGCATATATGTATAAAAATATACAAATGAAACTTTAAAATATACAGAAAAATATGCTACTCTTATATCGATATTTAAGTAGCTTGGCAAATATCTTATCTCATAACAGGAAGTAGATTCATGATTTCATAAACTTTGAGAAAAAGATGTATTTGTTTAATAAATAATTGACATAGCTGCAGAAAATTTAATACTATATTGTTTCGTTAAAGGACATGCCATTATGTAATGATTGGAGTTTTTATGTTTCCACAATTACAATTAAGTATTGTAAATAATATTTATACGGCAGCATATGTTTTGTATATGTTGATAAATGATCTAAATTTGCTTCAAATAGCAATGTCATGTTTCCTACATCTAGATATGTTTAGCAGCCACAACATAATCTGCTATGTATCTGATGCGCGTGAACTTTTGTGTTGCGGGATAGAAAATGACTCTTCAAGTAAATATTTGAGTGATGCAATTAGTTTTACTATAGTTTTTAACATTACAGAGAATTTGTAACACTACATGATGAACTTTGAATTTTAAAAAGGCATTTAGTGGTGTAGACGAAAGGAATACGAGATTCTTTATTTTCCTGGAAACAGTCTATTGTTTCATTCTTTGCCATATGAATATGAAGGACATCTATGTTTCACGCTCGGCTGAGCACAAAGCATGAATCTCTGCTTCCCACGACAAGGAAGTTACTTGCTTAAACATATCCACTGAAAAGAATTGTATTGATGGCCAAGGTCTTTTCTGATCCATTAGCATTCGATGGGCAGCTCCAGGCGAGTGCAGTCATCTTGTCATGAAATATCACAACTGGCCATATTTCCCGATACATATTTTCTTTCTAAACATATCCGTGAACTTAAAGAAAATAGTTTCAAAATAAATTCTGCCTGCTGTCATAAAATGATCCAGAACTTCTAGTGACCTTCGCATGGAAATGTCGATATTTATTGACTCAGTACAATACTCGAGTTTTGAAATATTCCAACAAATAAATAAACCCTAGCTGAGAGGACCGAAATTTCTTCGTCCTATTGTTGCTGAAAAGTATTCTCCAGATACCGTGAGTACACAGGGCAGATATTATCTGCCTCGATATCAAAGAGTCGTCAGCATGTTCAAAGAAAATATTTAATAAAACTAGCTAACTTTGCATTTGAAAAGAAGGGAGTTCAGTTACTCGCGAGGGATTAAAATAAAGAAGAGAGCAAACACCTCGTATAATCGTGAACTAGGATAGTGAGTTACAAGATTATGCATAAAGTTCTCCTCTCAAGGTCTTGCTCAAATATTTACTTGAAGAGTCTGAAACTTACAAACTAAAATGTGTTAAATTATATGAGATTTTATTATTATTGGCAGAAAAAAGTCCTCTTCTATGACATGGATTTCAGTATTCATCTTTTCTGTAATCAACTTTTTCTTAAAAACTCTCCAACGAGTACCTTACGATTTTCAGCTTTTTCAAAGAATATATAATCTGCAACTGAAACCCATTTTAACGTATTAATTGTTATGTCACTCGTTTGACGATGACACCCGCATTTTACTGAAACGTGACTATATACGATGACAAACGTATTTGTTCACTGAATGAGTGCTTCGTGTATCTGTGGTCACTAAGAATAATAGTGTCAAATATTTTAATAAAGAATAATGAAAGTAATAATGTATGATTAAAATGACAAACAAGGTCAGTACTTAAGTATAACAAGATAAATTCAGCCTCTTCGTACTTGCTTTCAAAATATTTTTAGCTCGGCAGACCGGTTAATGTTTTCTCTTATTTCGGGAACAGAAACAGTTCTTAAACATTTTTAGTCCCATTAAAGGATAAATGTATAAGGTATTTTCGCCCTCCTTTTCGCACGCCTTCGTGGTGTAACTGCGTTGTTCGGGAAGTCCGGAGTTCGAAACTCGGCCAGGGCATTGCATATTTTTCACGTTCCTGCATCGATATGGACGTAATTTATTCTGTGAATATCTACCATTTGCAATTGTGAATAATTAAGTATATATATATATATATATATATATATATTAAGCACTTAAGTTGAAAAGTATCCTAATCTCGAGAATATTATTCAATTATTTATGCACACCATCTCTATTCCAGTCGTTTGTGTGAATCAAAATGATTTTGCTATGGGCTAATAAGGTATCTTCTCCCTTCTTTCCAGCATGCCTTCATGGTGTAACGGTAGCACACGCGGCGCATATTCGAGAGGTTCAGATTCGAGTCCCGGAGAGGGCACTGCACATTTTTCACGTCTCTTGCTCTTTTTTTTTTTTTTTTTTAACCAAACAAACAAACAAAAGAAAAAAAAAAGAAAGGAAAAAGAAAAAAAAAGAAACTCTGAAAAGTTTCAGATTTTAAATTACGTCTGTTCAGTAGTAATAAAGAGTTGCCGACAGGAGGCGCTGCTAGCGCGTTATACTCTCGACCTACGTAATTTGAATTGAGTATTCTCTTCTTTTGTGTACTTGCTGTAACAGATCTTACAGCTTTGTGATTGAGAATTTGAAATGTTTTGGAGCCAGATCGTTCCTCTACAGCAACAAAATAATTAATAAATATATAATAAAGTAAATATCTTTCTGATGATAATCTTTGTTATTAAATACAAAGTCAACCAGCTCCTGAGTACAGTTCAAGTGGTCCGTCGAGAATCGAAGGTGAGCTCTCCCATTTTAATCTCTATTAAATTTGAAGAGTATAACTGTTATAAATATGGAAGCTCTAAAAACTAGAAAAAGAGTGTTAAAAAGTTCACTGACGAGGCATAAAGATAAAGTTGTTTCGTCATTAGATGTTTCAGATTCAGTTGCGTTGCAGCTATTTGAAACCAAAACTAATGAAATTTCTAACGAACTTAAATCTGTATTTTATTCAATTTTCGAAACATGTAAACCCGAAGAATTGGATAACTTTATTAAGGATAAAGAAGATACAGATGATATTGTTGATGAGTTGCTATGGATGATTAAACTTAAATTAGCAGTAGTAAAAAATAAGATGAATTCTGAACATTCTGTTTCTCCTGTGCCGAGTAATAATAATTCAAATGTGTTTTCGGATGTTAAGTTACCGACGCTATCGGTACCGACATTCAATGGTAAAATAGAGAATTGGATAATGTTTAAAGATATGTTTAAAGCAAGTGTAATAGAAAACAAATCTATTTCGTGTAATGCAATGAGATTGCAATATTTAAAAGCTAGTTGTAAGGACGAAGCTCTGAGAGTAATACAATCTATTTCTATTTCAGATACAAATTTCGATATAGCTTGGAAACTTTTAGAAGATAGGTACTCGAATAAACGTGAGCTTTTAAATGCTATAATAAAAAAGCTTTTGAATCAGCCGAGTATTAGCGAGACATCTAGTTCTATTCTAAATTTAATTGATGTAACGAACGAGTGTATTCGAACTTTAAATATTTTAAAACTACAAAGTAGAAAACTTATCGGAAATAATGATTGTATATTTAATAGTGGATAAGTTTGATAAATCAACTCGATACTGGTGGGAAAAGGAATTAAAAAACTCGGAAGAATTTGGTACGATTGAACAATTACTTTTGTTTTTACAAAGCCAAGAGAGAACGCTTCAAAATAGTAAAATGAAGGAGGTAAAAAAGAGTAATAATTCTCCACATAAACTTACGAGTATGATATCCACTTCTAATACAAAAAACATAAATTTGAAATGCATAAAATGCCGTGAAGAATTCCATTCATTATATAAGTGTCCGGAATTTATACATCTTTCTGTCAATGACAGGTGTGAATTCGTGAAAAGAAATAAGCTTTGTTTTAATTGTTTGAAAAACCATTCCTTTCGAATGTGTTCGTCTAATTATCGATGTCAAAAATGTTCACGAAAGCATTCAACGCTATTACATTTCGAAAATGAAAAACAAAATAAATCCGAAAGTGCTCATATTTCAAAGCCGGAAGTAGGGGGGAGAAGACGACAGTCAGTCTCAATCCGAATGCTGAAAAATTTGTTTATGACTCTTCTTCTACCAATAAAGAAAGTATTTTCGCCGGCACAGCTGTAAACGGAATGCGTCAGACCAAAAATGTTTTACTTTCTACTGCGAATATTTTAATCAGAGATTGTTATGGTGAATTAAAATCAGTTCGCGCTTTGTGTGATGTAGGTTCGATGACGTCATTCTTAACGATTGAATGTGCTAATTCGTTAGGGATTAAAAGAGAAAAAATATCTGTTGCGGTTTCTGGATTAAATAACACGAGAATAAATATTAATTCTAAAGTATGTGCTTCTATTTCAAACGGTATTGACTTTGAAATGAGTTTAGAATTTTTGTGCGTGCCTAAAATCTCGGACTCCATACAAATAAATAATATAGAAGTTCCGACTGAACATTTTCCTCAAAACATTAAGTTTGCTGATTCAAACTTTTATAAAAGAGGAAAAATTGATGCATTATTAGGCGCAGAGGTATTTTATCAGATCTTAAAATTCGGTCAAGTTAAAGTGCCCAATTCAGAGCTAAGATTTCAAAATTCTGTTTTTGGCTTTATAGCCACTGGCAGCATTTTAGGTTCAGAGACTGAAAATACGCGATCAGTTCACTGTGGATTAATTAATAATTATAGTGATATAGAAAATGAAATTAAAAAATTTTGGCAACTTGAGTCTATAGGAATTAAAGATGATCCCAGTGAAAATGAGATAGATCAATCTTTAGAAACATTTGAAAAAACTTTTCGTTTTAAAGATAACCGGTATGAGGTTCAATTACCGTGGAAAAGAGATTGGGGAGAGCTCAATAATAAATTCATCGTTGCAAAAAAGCGACTTAATTTACTTATGCGTAGACTTCAAAAAGATCCAAATCTTTATTTTGCAGTATATTGAAATTTTAAAAGACTATGAAAATAAGAATATTATAGAGAAAGTTAGATGTCCTAAAGAACCTGTTGATAAACCTGTGTTCTATTTGCCACATCAACCAGTTTTTAGAGAGGAAAGTGCAACTACAAAAATGAGAATAGTATTTGATGCAAGTTCCAGTCATAACTTTAAGCATTTAAGTCTAAATGATTGCCTGTGGTCAGGGCCAAACCTGAATTCGAACATATTCGACATTCTTGTTAATTTCAGATTAAACAAAGTCGCCTTTACTTCAGACATAGAGAAAGCTTTCCTACAAATTTTATTAGCCGAGAAAGACAGAGATGCAGTTCGTTTTCTGTGGGAAGAAAATGGTAAAATTCAAGTTTACAGATTTAATCGTGTTCTTTTTGGTGTTACGAGCAGTCCATTCCTTTTGACTGCTACTTTGAAAACTCACATGAGAAAGCACTCTGAAGAATTCCCGACTACAACAGAATGCTTAGACCGCTGTTTGTATGTGGATGATTTTATTTCTGGTGCTGATAATGTGTCGGATGCTTTTGAGATCTCCACTCAAGCTACATCAATTATGAGCCAAGCTAGCATGGTGCTACGAAAATGGACTACGAATGACAATACATTGATGCAGTTTTGGACATGTGAAGGTTTCGATACACAGCCACAAGTCAACACTATTAAAGTTTTGGGACTGTCATGGAATCCTGCTGAAGATTGTCTAATGTTGGGAAAGCAGAGCCTAGTGAACAGTCTGTCTAAAAACGAAAGTACCAAACGATTCCTACTACGAACAATTGGAAGGATTTTTGATCCGCTTGGGTTGCTTTCGCCGTTTACTATTCGTGCAAAGTTCATTCTACAAGTCTTATGGATGAAGAAAATTTCTTGGGATGAAGAAATACCTGTAGATCTACAAAAAATATGGCTTCAGTGGTGCTCTGAGGTTCCTGATCTTTCAGAGTTACGAGTTCCTAGAAACGTGCTCAATTTAAATATACAAGTGCCAACCGATATCTTAGAACTACACTGCTTCTGCGATGCTAGCCAAAAGGCTTACGGTGCTGCTATTTATGCAAGAGTTGTGAAAGATAATAACATCGAAGTGAATTTATTGGTTAGCACTAGTCGAGTGACACCACTAAGGAAAATCACTCTACCTAGACTAGAATTACTCGGTGCTTTGCTTGCCGCCCGACTAGCGAGTAAAGTCAAGAAAACAGTGGATTTAAAAAAGCCCTCCTTAGTGTTCTTTTGGACGGATTCAAAAATAACTCTCTATTGGATTAAAGGATCTACGAAACGATGGAAATCATTTGTTGCCAATAGAGTTAACGAAATACAGAGTTTAAGTGATACCAGTGCCTGGGCACACTGCCCTGGGAAGCAAAATCCAGCTGATCTCTTCAGCAGGAGGTCAGTGCTGACATTTTATTGAACAGTGACATTTGGTGGCATGGACCCCAATTTTTGAGAGAAAAGACTGATGTTCCGGTAGACAATAATGACATTTAATGACATTCTAATTTCAGTAGATGACTTTTCTGATGAACTAAAGAAAACTGATGACTCTAATGATCATTCTCCTATTGCCTTTACTGTTTTAAATTATAGTTCTATAGCTGATGATATTATTTCCTTGAGTAATAATTATTTAACTATTGTTCATGTTATGTGCTATGTATTTAGATTTATCAATAATGTTAGAAATGAAAAGCTTACAGGTCACCTTACATTTAGCGAGTTGAGAAGAGCGGAAATATATTTATTTAGGTCAATCCAACAAGGTGAGTTTGTAGATGAAATAAAACATCTTGAGAGAGGTGCCTCAGTGCCCAGCAACAGCAAGGTAAAATCTTTAAACTGTTTTTTAGATAAAGACAATGTTCTAAGGGTTGGACGCAGACTGAAACATTCTGACCTCAGTACATATGAGAAAAATCCAATTGTTCTTCCAGATAAGCATCCATGAACTTTAATAATTGTGCGATATTATCATTTAAAATATTTGCATGTTGGTTCAAATGCATTATTGTATCATGTTCGATGTAAATTTTGGGTTTTAAATGGCAGAAATGTTTGTCGTAAAGTTGTTTTTCAATGTGTAGGGTTTATATTTATTTTAACTAACATTTATTTTAAGTTTAAACTATCTTTCCTGTCAAGCCTTACTTTCCCCTGGAACTGCCAATGCCAGAATATGTAAATTTGAGTAGAACGCGCAAGGATTCAAATTATCAGCGGAAGTATTCTGATTTAAATAGAAGGAAACGAGTTCGGTGTGATATTCTTACTTAGCGAGCGCGGAGGTAGTTAGCGAGAATTGAAGAACCCCGCGTTGCGGCCTATGTGCTTGGCGGGAAGTAGTGGTAATCGTTCCAGTGAGCTTCAAGTCTGCTGAATTAGCAGCGGTATTGTAAAACGCGGTGAGTTAGTTATTTTAGAGAGCCTCGTAGTTAGAATCTTGTCTTTACTTTCTTTTCAAGTTATTATTTTTATTTGACTGCCAAGTTGGCACAGTCTGTGAGCGTCAAGAGCACGCAATTGTAATTTATTACGTTGAATAAAAAGGGACTTAAACCCTTCACAAGGCTCTATCTTTTATACAAGTTTTCACAGTCACCTCTTGGTTGCGTGCAAGTTGGAGGCGCGCAACGTTATATTGGCACCCGAACAATTATCGAACTGAAATGGCCGAAAATTGGAAGGATTTGGATACCTGGTCCAGACTTTGAGAGCATCAATCAAGCCAAACGTCCATTTCGACGGAAAAAATTCGGTGGCGGTATTTCTCGAAGGTCTAGAAAACCACTTTCAGCTCTACCCTGTGCCTGAAAGACAAAAAGTTGCCATCGCTACATCAGCACTAAGAGGACAGGCCGCGCTATGGTGGAAAAATATAGGTAAATTTTTATTAGGGGAATTTGCAAGCCAGACATATACATTTGAAAATTTCAAAAAATCGTTAGTAAAGGCCTTCCCCATAGTGAAAGATCGCGCACGGCTGGAAGCCGAACTATATAGTTTCTACCAACGGGATACAGCAGAATTGACGGACTTTATTCTACGAAAAATCAAGCTAACGGATATGCTGTATGGAAAGAAACCCGATGCGGAGATTATTGAAATAATATTACCAAGATTGTTACCCGCTGTTCAAGACTACTTTGAAATTAGAAACCCAAGCACATTGCAGGAACTTTTCGAATTGGCGGTGAAGTCGCAGAATAGCGGAAAAAGCGAGAGGGGAAACATATTCTCAAAGTACCCGAAGGAAGGAGGAAACCAGAAATGGAAATCGCTCTTATGGGGGAAAGAACTATCAAGCTAACGCATCGAAACTCGAAGGTCAAGGCCCAAAATGAAAATTTGAAAATAAACATCCGCGTACCCAGAAGACACAGATTGAAAAGAAAGCTTTAAAACAAGTAGGGGGGCCTGTGAAAGGGAGGGTCCAGACCCCGGAAATTTTAAAAAAAACCTCAAATAGACATTTAAACACGGTCATCGTAAAAAACTCACAGCTACCACTTATACAAGTCCTGGTTGGCGATGTACCAGTAGAAGCCCTCATCGATACAGGAGCAGAAGGAAATTTTATGAGTGAAAAATTTCTTCAAAAAGAATTTTTATAGGGTACGATTATTTAAAACCAGAAATACGGAAATTATAGCGGCGCAAGGAAAAACATGTCACTGCATCGGGAAGTTATCATTAAACTTACAGGTAAAAGAGGAAAATCTCAAAGTATTAATTTTTGTGGTGAAAGACCTGCAACACTCTCTTATTTTAGGTATGGACTTTTTAAGCGACGCGAGGGCCAAATTAAATTTTCAAGATAGTTCCGTGGTGTTGGAGATGGACCAGAGGGTGGTGGAACCTGTGGAGACACCTGAATTGGACCTTAGCCATCTGAATGACCATGAAAGTAAAGCAATACAGCAAGTGGTGAGTAATTTTTCTCATTTGTTTTCAGAAAAACCAGGAAACTGCCAAATAATAACTCACAAGATTCAATTAAATGCCGAAAAACCTTGTAGGACTAAACCGTATCGTTATGATAAACAAAAAGACCTAATCATCGAAGAACATATTCAGGAGATGTTAAAGAATAAAATAATAACGCCCATAAATAGTGAGTACGCGAGTCCAGTCGTACTATGTAGGAAAAAGAACGAGTTTCCTCCTTCGGATAAAAGGGCTTGGAGGTTTGCTATTGATTACAGAAAACTAAATAGTATTACCAAATTTCCAGTTTACCCTTTGCCGGTTATAGACGAGATCATTAGACAGATCAAATCGACAAGATATATGTCTACTTTGGACTTAACGTCTGGCTACTATCAAATAGCTATGAGACCCGAAGATATACATAAAACCGCGTTTATAACAAAATCGGGCACTTATGCATTTTTATGCATGCCCTTTGGGTTGTATGGGGCCCCATCAACATTCCAGAGAGCTATGGACATTGTTCTAAAGCCTGTCCTAGGAAAATCAATTTTAATTTATCTAGATGATATAATTATAACGAGTAGTACGTTGGAACAACACATTAATGACCTCGAACAAGTTTTTAAATTATTAAAAGAGGCCGGTCTTACAATTAACGCCTCAAAATGCAAGTTCGCAACTAAAGAACTTAAATATCTCGGTTATAAAATTTCGCAAAAGGGTATAGAAACGCAAGATTCAAAAATAAAAGCTATTAAGAATTTCCCACCGCCCAACACCGCCAAGAAACTTTCATCCTTCCTTGGGTTATGTTCTTACTATCGATCTTTCATAAAAGATTTCGCTAATATTGTTGAACCACTCTTAGTAATCAAAAGAAAAAGGGCTAAATTTACGTGGACAGCGGAAGCTAACACAGCTTTTGAAAGATTAAAAGAAGCGCTTATTAATGCCCCTTTTTAAAATTCCCTGAGGGGGACGAAAACCTGGAAATTGCAGCAGATGCGTCAGACTATGCGGTGGGTGCGGTTCTTATGCAAAATAACCATCCGCTGGCATTTTTTAGTAAAACATTGAATCAGACACAAAGGAATTATACAGCTACAGAAAGAGAAACATTAGCCGTATTAATGGCTGTACACAAATTTCGAGTTTATTTCGGCAAATCGCCAGTAACAGTCTTTTCGGATCATGCGGCTGTTGGTAGACTTTACTCGGGAAAAAACCTAACGCCCAGGTTAATAAGATGGGCTTTAAAACTCCAAGAATATAATATCACAATAAAATATAAACCGGGTAAGGAAAACAATGTAGCTGACGCACTTTCTCGTATAAAACTGGACGATGAAGGAAATGAACTTAAATGCGCTGTGTTGACTTCAAAAATTTTAGATTCTAGAGATACTGTTATTGGATAGAGATACGGTTACTGAACTGAAAGCTGATCCTGAATTTGGAAATATCTATGCTTATTTGAAAGACCCCGAAAGCTTTGAGCATACAGATATCGATGCGATAAGAAATAGAGCAAAAAACTATGAAATAATAGATAATTTATTATTCTATACGAAAACAACAAACGAAAATCTTGAGTATAAGCCAGTCATCCCAGCCTCGCTTAGATTAAGCATTTTGAAGGAGTTGCACGAAAAAGAAACAGCGGGCCACCTAGGGGTCAGAAAGACTTTAAAAAGGGTACGCGAGGCGGTATATTTCCCGCAATTATACAAAATAGTAACGGCGTATGTCAGGTCCTGCAATCAATGTCAGTTAATAAATGATATTAATTACTGCCCGGCCGGGTATTTAAATAGCATTCGCGCTACATTTCCGAATGAAATTTTAGGCATAGATCTCCTTGGTCCCTTCCCCCAGAGCGAGTTAAATAAAAATCGTTTTCTTTTAGTAATAGTAGATCATTTTTCAAAATGGATAGAAATTGTTCCACTTAAACGCGCGTCAGCCAAAACAGTCGCAGATCATTCTTACACAGATACATTTTAAAATACGGTGCACCGATAAAAGTCATTAGCGATAACGGAAAACAATTCATTAGTCAAATATTTGAAAACATATGCAATGGACTTGGCATACGCCATATCAAAATGGTTCCGTATAGACCACAGGCTAACATAGCAGAAAGAGTTAATAAAAACATAGTAAAAATAATTCGCAGTTACGTGAGCACACATCACAAGCGCTGGGATGGCTACATAAATGAATTAGCTTATGCTTTAAGAACGGCACATCATGATACTACGGGAAAAACTCCAGCAGAATTATTCTTAGGCCGAAAATTAATTACGCCTTTAGATAAATTATTCTTTGTGCAACAAAGAGAGCAGGAGTTTAAACAAAAAGCTGTGCAAAAGTTGATTGATCAGGCGCTTAAAACCTCGGATACGGCAAGAAATAGGCAGAAACTATATTACGATAGAAAACGCCGTGAAGCAGATTTTAAAGTTGGGGATAAAGTATTGAAGCGGAAATTTTCTTTATCAAGTGCCCCAGACAATTTTATGGCAAAGCTAGCTCCAAAGTTTGAAGGCCCCTATGTAATTCAGGAAATCAAAGGAGTAGTCTTATATCTTAAGAACGAGAGAGGGGAAATCTGTAAAGCAAGTCCCGACCAGGTGAAAAAATACTATAATCCAAATGATTTTGAAATCCTTAAAAGTTTCTTGCAGGACTCAAGTCTAAACGAAGTAGAAGATCCAGAGACTACAACAACTATTCCACCACCCAAGAAACAGAGAACTGAAGAGAGACCTAGCACTTCTACAACTCGGACGTCGGTATCAAAAAGAAAAAATAATTTTCAAACTCCAGCGTTTAAGAAAAACAAAAATACAGATGCACCGGGTAAAGAAACCGTGGTAAAGAGAAAAACACCACCTACAAAGGATAGCAGGAGAAATTACACATCAAGGAGAACGCGCACACGGCCACAGAGTCAGGTGCCAGCAAGGCCGCCGTTCCGGAAACTGAAACGCCAACAGGAGGCACAAAAATACGAGGAACAGAAGAAATTCAAGAGGGACTCCAGACCGGAGGACGTCAAGACCAGCCGTCCCCGGGAGAAACGGAAAGGCCAACAACCAGACGATTACTCCGTCAAGAGGCCAGCATGTAGAGGACGCAAAAGAAAAAGTCAAGTGGACGACACTCGGAGGGCAGTAAGGAGAAGATTAACATCCATGAAACCTCTAACTTGGGATCAATTCTGCCAAAAACGAATGACGGAGTTTCAAGCATTGAAAACTCAAAGATAAGTTAAAACCTTCTATAATTTTTTTTTTTCTCTTTTGTTCCGAAATGTTATGCATAAGTACGAAGTTCTATGTTTTGACGAAAGTCAATATGTCTCGGTTGAGACTTAGTTTTGTTTTACTTTATTTAGCTAAGGCAAAAGTATTATTTTCTTTAAGTGTAAAAGCTAAAAACAAGCATTTTCTGTTGGTCGAAAGACTAATTCTGTTATGTTAAAGCCAAAATTTGGCCGAAGATAAAAATAACTTCGTATTCTTGTATTAATAAGAATTTTAGTTTCAGTGCCGCCAGCTTGGCGAAGAATGAGTAAAGTAAAAATTTATTTTCTCTTATTCATTTTATGGTAAATTGTAAAAATCATATGTATTAAAATTTTGTAAATGTACGTAAATACTTGAATGGTATGTAAAAGTAGAATTTAGTCTAGAAGCATAAAATTGTAGATGCTAAAAGTGAATGCTTAAAAGCAATGAAGTCAAAATTTAAGTAGTAAATTGTAGATAAAGTCATGCTTTAGAGCGAAAGCCTGCATGTTTAAAGATGAATGAGGGGGAAGTTAGAATGAATGTGTTTTGTAGGGTTCTCCACCTACATTTGAATTTTTAAGACTATTAAAGTAGCTCATTGAGTTGTAGAATGTCGAGTAAGGTGTGTCTATTTGGTCGTTGAATTCTAACAAATCATGGTGGTTAGGGGAAGTGTTGTAAGACTAAAACACGAATATTACCGTTTGACACCACACACGGTGGAGAGCCAGTGTAAAGTTAAATTAATGCTTGAAAAATCGAATGAATGTGAAGTAAGCAATAACTAAGAAAAACGAATCGTTTAAAAACAAAAATTTATTGTGTCAAGAAAGTGTAAATTATAATGTATGTAGAAAGATACTGATACTTATTCCTTCCAGATGCTGGAAGGAAAGACCAAGATTGATTGATGAAGTCCAGGAAAAGTTGCTGTAAGAAGAGAGCTTTGTAACGTTCAACAGAATTTTAGTATACAAATGGTTACATAAGATATTTTTTTTTGTGTAAACGAGGTTCTCGCCAATTAGTTCAGAATTAGAGAAACTTACAACAGGTCGTTTGTAGGACCTGCTTCCAAGTTTTCCAAATTCTGGCAGCGGCAAATGTAGGGTTTATATTTATTTTAACTAACATTTATTTTAAGTTTAAACTATCTTTCCTGTCAAGCCTTACTTTCCCCTGGAACTGCCAATGCCAGAATATGTAAATTTGAGTAGAACGCGCAAGGATTCAAATTATCAGCGGAAGTATTCTGATTTAAATAGAAGGAAACGAGTTCGGTGTGATATTCTTACTTAGCGAGCGCGGAGGTAGTTAGCGAGAATTGAAGAACCCCGCGTTGCGGCCTATGTGCTTGGCGGGAAGTAGTGGTAATCGTTCCAGTGAGCTTCAAGTCTGCTGAATTAGCAGCGGTATTGTAAAACGCGGTGAGTTAGTTATTTTAGAGAGCCTCGTAGTTAGAATCTTGTCTTTACTTTCTTTTCAGGTTATTATTTTTATTTGACTGCCAAGTTGGCACAGTCTGTGAGCGTCAAGAGCACGCAATTGTAATTTATTACGTTGAATAAAAAGGGACTTAAACCCTTCACAAGGCTCTATCTTTTATACAAGTTTTCACAGTCACCTCTTGGTTGCGTGCAAGTTGGAGGCGCGCAACGTTATAAATGTATAACTTGTTTTAAAAGCAAGCCTGTTTTTGAGACTCAGATAATGGGTGATCTGCCCAAAGAACGAGTAACACCTTCTTACTCATTTAGTAATGTTGGAACTGATTTTTGTGGACCATTCCACATTAAATTTAAAAATCAGCGTAAGGGAAAACTAAACAAAGTTTATGTGTGCATATTTGTATGCTTAAGCACCAAAGCCATCCATTTAGATTTTGTCTCTGATCTTACTTCAGATGCCTTTATAGCTTGTTTGAAACGATTTTTTAGTCGCAGGGGTAAATATGCAAAATTATTCAGTGACAATGCAAAGAATTATGTAGGTGCAAGCATTGAGCTCAGAAAATTGCATAAATTGGTTAAACACCCAGATGAAACACTGACTAAATACCTGCTAAGTGAAAACATTGAGTGGAGGTTTATCCCTCTTAAATCACCAAACTTCGGCGGCCTTTGGGAAGCCGGGGTGAAATCTTTTAAGTTTCATTTGAAACGAATTATTGGCAATGCTCATCTGTTTCTTGAAGAATTTCTCACTGTAATTCTAGAAATTGAAAGCGTATTAAATTCCAGACCTCTTACTCCCTTATCATCCGAGTTTGATAATTTTGAAACCTTGTCCCCCGGACATTTTCTCATAGGGAGGCCTTTAACTTCAATAGCTGAACCCCAACTTGTTGAGATACCAGAAAATAGGCTCTCAAAGTGGCAAAAAATAACGAAATATAGTCAACAAATTTGGAAGTTATGGAAGAGAGACTATTTAAATAACCTTCAACAACGTAGTAAATGGATGTTTGCTAAAAATAATGTTAAGGTGGGTTCACTTGTGTTAGTCAAAGATGAGCATATGCCCAGTACAAAATGGTTAACAGGTAGAATTGCAGAAATAATTTTTGGAAAAGATAAAAAAGTTCGAGTGATTAACATAGTATTACCAGGTGGTAAAATGTTAAAAAGAAATGTGAGAGACATTTGTGTTCTTCCTGTGAATTGTAATTAGATTTATGTATTGTATATTGTAATGTGTTTCTTTATAGTGTTTATATTGCATTTATGATTTAATGTGTCTTAAAATTTAACCATTGTATTGCTATTGCTTACAATTGTTTGTTATTGTGCTTTAAAACAGTGTATACTAATTGTAATATTTTGAAACCCGTAAGGTTTCAAGGTCGGGAGTATGTTCAGTAGTGATAAAGAGTTGCCGACAGGAGGCGCTGCTAGCGCGTTATACTCTCGACCTACGTAATTTGAATTGAGTATTCTCTTCTTTTGTGTACTTGCTGTAACAGATCTTACAGCTTTGTGATTGAGAATTTGAAATGTTTTGGAGCCAGATCGTTCCTCTACAGCAACAAAATAATTAATAAATATATAATAAAGTAAATATCTTTCTGATGATAATCTTTGTTATTAAATACAAAGTCAACCAGCTCCTGAGTACAGTTCAACGTCCAGAGAGGCGTTTTTTTTAACAATTTGTGTGTTACCTTTATTTATTAAATGTCGTGTTCTTTGCACTCATACCATAAAATTCAGTTCAATAGCAATGTCAAAATAATTTTAAAATGAGCATATCTTTAGAATTTCCGAGTTCCGCGCGCTGGAGATAAAAAGGTACCCCCCCCCCGTAGGGTGCTGCCATTGCTCCCTTTGAAATCCTTGAGTTTGTTAATCAAACATTCGTTAAAGTTTTACAAAATATGAAATCGATAATAAAACAAATTCCAGGCTTCAAATTTGGTATTGCATGTGCTCATATTCGTAAGAGGATTACGTCATTCATAATTCGATGGCTCTATGTACCGTTGTTTTATCACAATGCGATAAATATACATACATTTATGCAGACTTTTCATTATTTAATTTCTTCAAATATAATGCAGGACTCTAACATTTGGTGGCCACAGTTTGAAAAGTGAAACGGACATTTCTAGTGATTCAACGCAAAATCGCAAAACGAAAACAATAGTCCTTCAGGGACAAAGCCCCTTTGGACTAAAAGACTTAAAAATAAAAAAATAAAAATAATGACTCATCTACAGACTGAACAAAAAAACTAATTCTTTGTCTTAACAATTGATCATTAACTGTTTCATGCTTTATATATGGTATAAAGTTAAAGCTTTTGTTTTCGGATTTAGTTTCATTCATTTAAAAAATGGGTGTTTAAATTCTTACCAAGCGATGATTTAATATGCGTAGCACACATCAGTCATCAAATGATTAATAAATAGTGGGCTTATGTTGCACAGTCATTAGAATTTATTTTGGAACAGAAGACATGAAAAATATCCAATATCTTCGCCAAGACTAGAACCTGAATCTTCTGATTGCTAGCCAGACGTATTTTCCAATTAAAACACGAAAACACTCGGTAAGGAGAGAGAAAATGTCTTAGGATGTATTACGTACACTGTCTAATGAATATAATTCAGTAAACGCTTGATTCTGGTATTAAAATTTTGGTCATTCACTTTAAGGTTTTAAATGCCCATTTGACAATAACGATTTATTTGCTCCCAAGAATCGTTAACAGCTTTGCCTTTTCTAAATGCAATATTGTTCAACATTTTCTTTTCATACTCTTCCATGTTGCTCTTATGAATATAAAGCATTTCCACTCGATCAACGCTATTTAGTAGAGCAACATAATTTATTGCCACAATTCCCATTTAGGCTTCCATTTGAAGAAAAGGAAGGACAGTTAAACGTACTATTAAGGAGAGCTAAAGTTGGCCAAAAGCCAAGAACATTATGGCAGGGTCCCACTCTATTAACAAAATTTGTAGCACCTTTATAAAAAGGAAATACCGTGAGAGGTCGCGTTTATAGCGAATACCTCTAAATATCTCTTCGGAAACTACAACCATAATGAGGAATTTTTTCCCTCGAAGGATACATCCCCTCTTCTACTCCCCTTCTACCTCGGCCTTCATCGTAAAGTAGATTCAGAGCAAATGCAGAATAAGAATCACCATGGAACATTCTGCATGACAAAGAATACTAAGGAAACAGCTGAAGATTGACCGAAATAGCTGTCATCATTCGGTTTCCACGCCGCAAGTTCTTCTCGAAAATTTATTTCGAGAACGGTACGAGCTCAATAAAATGTCAAAATTCTTATTTTCAGTCCGTTCGTTTCCTTTCGCGGAGGATAAAGGAGGTTCTTTATTTTCCACTGCTTTTGTGTGGGACCTGGAATTCGTTTCATTGTTTTCTTTTTAAGGGATCGATGCCGGAAATGAAGTAGGGTTGGTGATTCTCTTGCTTGGGGCAAGAACTTTTTGTTGTAGGACAGTTACGAAAAGTTTTCATTTGATGTAATCATGTCGCAGGACCAAAATGCGATAACTGCATTGCATTATGGAAGCAGTAGCACCATGGTCCGATATTCTTATTGCTTTTTAAAATTACAAACTTCTATAATTATGCGACCAAGTTTCACATTAAGGAAAAAGGTGCGATTAAAACCTCTACGTCCTTTTCCGTATAAAAAATTTAATTTTGATTAAGTATAATAGAAGAAATAAAATTTAAAATTCACTAGAAAATAAATGACTCGGTTTTTTTAGTTTATTAAATTGAAATATTTTTAAGATAGATTACCAATTTTCATTAAAATGATTCAATCTACTTTAAACAGGGGCAAAAACCAAACAGTAAAAGTATTAAATTTATAACAATATGAAAAAAAAATTAAGGTGTTAATATTTATCAATAGAAAAGCGCTAGGAAATGGAAAACGTGTTTCATGAACATGTGAATTCTAAATATGCATCAGTTAGGTATTTAAAAACCATAAAATATAAATTTAAAAAAGAAAATGAAAAAGAAAAATGAATTTAAATTCAGTTTTTTAATATAATTCAAAAACAATCGCTACCTTCCTTATAATTTATAGAACTATAAGGTGGTGTTGGTTGGTGTATTTAATTACGGCAAAGCACACTAGGGCTATCTGCCTAAGGGGAGGGATGCCTTTGTGGAGGACTTTCTAAGGGAAACTGGCTCGTATACACGTTACACATGGGGAAAACCACGAAAACACCCATGCAGCCAGCCCGTTCGCGGGATTCGAACCTCGGACCGAACTACCAGTGTTCAGCGACTTTACCGCTCGGCCGCTGGTGGGCATAGAACTATAAGGAAGGCAGCTGTTCTAATTATAATTTATCTACTTATTTTATGAACAATTACTTAAGTAATAACAAAATTCTAAACATTATTTTGTTTTCGTATATTATGATATTAACACCAGTCGAATTACGAACCAGTCGAAACCTAAAATTTTATTTTATTTTAGTCCTAAATTTCTTTCCTCTTAATATTAACTCAGTTTTACAAAAAGAAAAGTATTTACGTAATCTGTGTGTTTGCTTCATACTGTGAGTAATACGCTTCTAAGGCTAAAATTTTCCTTACCTATAATGAGAAATGAGAACCTGTTAAACATTAGACTTCGATAAATAAAAAATACATCTAAGAAAATAATTTGATGAATGTAGTATGAAAAATAAAAAGCATTAATATATATACTTTTAGCATATTTATTAATGTTTGTTTTAGATTTGTCTGAAAAAGTTCTTTGATCAGATTAAAGAAAAAATTATGAAAATATAACTTCTGAAATGCCTAAATTAGTTTTTTTTTTTTTTTTTTTTTTTTAATTCCTTAAATGTATGTTTCATTGAATGTTCATGCATCTTAAAAACTTGAAATGCGTTGGATCTATATCAAAGAGAAACATAAATTATTTAAAAAGTAAAATCAATAATGCAGCGTTTCATGAGAAAGGATTTCAAAAAGTAAAGCATTTTAAATGTAAAACTTTGTCACCTTAGCGCATAAATCATACTTGAGTCATTTAATTTTTTTTCTTGGCGCACTCACGAAAATCACATTACGAGTATCATTTTTTTAAAAATTATTCGTCCTTAAGACACAATAACACGCCGAACAAATACTAATTCAGAAATCAAACAATCAGTTTTCTTATCTTATCAAATCATTATATCCTATCTCGTTCATTTGCGCTTTTGCAGCTGAAGACAATGGTTCGGTAAAACCATCGAAACTAGTCCATGAAAATTTGAAAATATAACGCTGAATTTTGTTGTTTGACTTCTGAATTTTTACTCTTTTCTGAGACATTTACTTAATCTGTGTTTTTTCAGCATTTTCAAGCTTTTTTGTTTCATCTTTTCTCAGCCTGATAGCATACACAAATCGTATATTGCTAGGCTTATAGTTGTCTGACCTCCTTTAAAGGAACAAAAACACAAAACATTTCATGCATTGAACAAAAATATTTCAGATGCTTAGATCTGATATAAAACGTTACACTTTTGCATAATAAAATGCATACTCCAGCTATTGGATGCATGAGAAATTCCTATTATGCCCTTTAAATTTAATTAATCATCGATTTTAAGCCATGTCTTTGTGTCCCATCTTAAATAAATAACTGGGTTCAGAATAGTAGATCATACTTTAAGCCCCATTTTAGTTCGGTTTGATTAATTTAATTATAGCAAAACATGCGAGGGCTATCTGCTAGACAGAGAGATGTCTTCGAGGAAGGCTTTCTAATGGAAACTGGGTTACACATGGTGGAAACCCCTAAAACGACCGTTAGCCAGCCCGTTCATCAAAATTTGAACCAGGATCGACTTACTGTTAAGCGAATGTACCGCTCGGCGTTTGGTAACCCACAACCCGCTTTGATATTTTGCTTGTCATATTTTGAGTAAAGCACTTTACTTTTTCCAAATAGTGCGCGGCCAGTAGTGCCACAGTGAATGAAACCAATTAATAGCAAAAAATGTATTCTATATTCGACTTCCATTCTTGAAAGGCTTCGCTAAATAGACGGTTTGGAAATTTTATCTACGTCTCTTTTAGCACAAGAATTGTTTCTTTCATAGAATCCTTTATGAATGTTTAGTAATTAAGCAATGAAGAGGGGTTTTTCTTCCGTTTCCAGTTACTTTCTTATAGATAATTCGCGCAGAAATTATTCTTGGAAAAAATTATTTAAATTCTTTTCTTTTGTCGATTGCAGTGATTTGGTATCTCGAGAAAAGCAGTAGAGATATAAACGGTTTCCTTTTTATTTCAGTTTAATTTGTTTGAAAATGTAAATTTATTTGATTCGAATAATGAATAGAATATTTGTTTTACCCTTAGAAATCAACTAAAAATAGTCACAAAAAAATAGCATGCATAATCTAGAACGAAAACCTACGTATAACACAAAACGTGAATTCTTTGATATTTTGCCCCACTAATCCCCAAAATTAAATCATATTTTATCAGAATTGGTTCATATAATATGAAACACTAAATGAGGTCTATCTGCTGGTGATGTGACACAACTTCGTGGAGCACTTTCACCACATAATCGTTCATGGTAGGTAAATCACGAAAGCATCACACAGTTAGCTCGTTTCATCGTCAAGAATAAGATAAGATAGATATGACATACAGATAAGGTTTTGCAGCTGTAACCATTCGGCTACAGAGAGGAGACTTTAATAGCACCTTGCTCAGTTAAAGTAAAAGATGCATGCACGGGGAATGCATTACAAAGTGAATATAAACTAAATTACATATATAATGACAAGTGAATTTCACAGTTTCCTTTTTTTTAATCCCTGATTTTCAACACGAATAACAAATAGATAATTGTTTCCTAACATATTTTTCGCGGACTTTGAAGCCGTAAAGCATCCCAGCAGCATATATTCAACAAATGGCTTAAAATCAGCTACTAAACTACAGTTTTAAGTCACATGAAAATTCTTTAAATCCATGTGGTGACATAATTCATTTTTCTACTTAGTAAATAAATAATACTTATCCGATTGCCAAAGATTACTTTTACTACTCTGTGAGAAAGATCTTCTCTGAAGTAAAACAGAAAGACTTTTCTTCTCTTTGTAAAGAAACAATTTTAATCTTGATAAAGCATTTAGAACTTCCATTGCACTTAAACAAGACTGTCCGTGATAATGTTCGAATTCCAAACAATGAAACCAGATAGCTATTGTAAGAGCACAAAAAATACACAGAAGTCATTTTAATAGAAATGTATAATTAACTGAATTTAACTCAATGCTCGCTCCATCCATGAACTTTTGCATTATAAGCTCACTTTGCATCACTTCTCTTGGAAGTAATTCAGAAAACTGAGTCTACGAATGAAAAAATAATGATTAATGTTTCAACGATACTTTTAATAATACATATTGTGTGCAACTTAGAATGATAAAGATGATTATGTTCTAATACAATGCATGAAAACGCTTCTTTAAAAAGCTCTGTGGTACCTTATTTTATGATTCAAATTATTCTTATTTTATGATTCATATTCAGTTTGCCTAATAAAACGCAAAACATTCTCGAGAAATGATAAATATACTCTTTGTGAACCATCATCTACCTAAGAAAAATTTATTAATCAATGTTGTTATCAATTAAATCTTCGGACAGCATTAAATATTAGTTTTAATCTAAACGGTGGATTGGATAGAGATATTAATTAATTTCTCTCGTTTTCGTTCTCCTTCTGAATAAACAAACATTAAAAAAGGCTTTACCGCTATTATTAAGAACGAGAAAGCTCCTGTAAAACATGAAAAGATTTTCCGTTAAACCAAACAAAGTTTATTAAATTTCTGAGAAATACTAGAAAATGTAGAAATAAAAGGCATGTAATTCTACACTAAGGTACGTAATATACACTGTTAGAAACATCTTTCACTAATTACACAGATGCTGCATTTCGCATAATATTGAACAAATTAATGATTTACAAACATTTGAAACTGCGAGAAGTAGGATTCTTCAGATTTCGGATTGCTTTATTGCTGAAATCTATAAATATTAAGTGGCAGGTAGTACATGAAAAGCAGATCTATCCACTTCTTATTTCCGCAATATGTCGTATGTAAGGTCTTTTAGTTAAAGCGACAATAGATGATATTAAAACGCATATTATCAACGATCATTTTCAAAGATGTGTAAACTATATATTTCCTCCACTCTACCTTTTATTGCGGTTTTTGTAGCAATAAGAATGCAGTATTTTTGTATAAAGTTGGCATAAACACATGTTTAATATACATACAAATGAAAACTTTTGTAGAATTTTAAAATCCACATAAAAGACAGATGCTAGAATAGTGACATATATTAGCCAAACGGCTAGTAGCAAAATAAAGAGCGGATTATAAAACGCGAAAATCAGTATATAAATGAGAATTATAGCAAATTTGTTTGCTGCAATTCATCGGTCTTCAATAAAATTTGTAATGCTTCTCCAGCTAGAAACTAGAATAACTGATATTTTGTGTTCAAAACATATGCTTACAACATGAAATGGAAAGCGGTCCTCACCTATTTAGAAAGGTATCGCCGTGAAAGCCAATAGGCTAAAGAATTTTGAATTCCATTAAATTTTGAAAACAATGAGAAACAAAAAGATAGTACCTCTGTCTGGAGAAATTTATTGACCTCGCCAAGCTATTTATTTAAGTACAGTAAAAGAAAAATAAACATATAAATATGAAAATGCAAATTGAAAAGCAACGATTGTTTTGTGAAACAACAAAAGTCAAAGCACAAATTTAAGATAAAATTCAAAAACTAATAGATTAAATATGAAGAACAAAGTTTATACGAAGATTTTAACATAGTAGAATTTATCTGAATATATATAACATTCTTTCAATAAGTCAGTGAGATGCATACAATTGAAATTTGTTATCATAAATACATTTCATAAAGTTGATCATCAAAAGCCATCCTTTGTTTCTCAATAAATTTCGAAATGTATCTATAGAAATATCTTTTTTTAGAAAACGCTGTCGAGTTGATGAAAAAGCTTGGCATTCCAGCAATGCGTGTAAAGTATCAGCTATTCGAAGGAAACTTAAATCATCTAGCATCCATCAACTTGTATATATTTTTCAAATAAGATAGAAAAGCTTCGTGTCCTGTGAAGATTTGTGTCAAAACGAAATCTGAACACAGTCTTGCTGTCTTAACTTTAGGAAGTAAGTTATAAGTATGCCGACTTATTTCAAGCCCGTCCTATCTTTTTTGCCATTCTTGTAAGGCTTCTTGTTTTAAATTCCTTTTAACGTAGCTAATTGGCATCTTGATGTTTAGTAAAATGCCTTGGGTAATTCTTGCTTTAGCTTTTTGATCGGCCAATTCATTACCTTGGGTCTTTTATCCAATGTAATATGGCATTGGTTTGAGTCAATAATTATCGAATATCATGGGTGATAGAAGAGGTTGACTTGCACTTACCAACAGCTTTCAAAGTTGCTTAGCTATCACAGAAAATATGGCATTGTCTTTTATGTAAATATGATGAACCCACTTTAAAGCTTGATTAGCAAAACTAATTAAAAAATAAGTAAATGTTGCGCTGTTCGATGATTCAGCATTTTTTAAGTTTAGAAGAGAAAAGTCTACACATTGAATGAAAAGTTTTCACGCTCTAGGCTTTTGAAAGACTGGCTAGGCGAAGAAATGTTTCTAATATTTCAGTGTATGATGAGTAAGAGAAACTAAGGAGAAAATTAAAGCAAATAGGGAAACGAATTATAACTATTTACTAAAACTGAAGTGGATAAGAGGAAATTGAAACGGTCTTTTACTAACAAAGTAAATAATAAAGTCTTAGAAGTTTAATTGAATATACTGCGGAGCTGCAATAAGTAATTAAAATTTAAAGGTTGCTCGCAAGTACATTTTATACAGCAATATTTTATTTTTTATATTAATCAAACCAGCAGCAAAATCATTTGCTTTAATTAAACTTTTAAAAAAGAATCTTTGATAGATGAGGGAAAACTTAGATAACCATGCTTTTCAAAATTATTTGTTAAAGACAAAATTTCTTTCATGCTGCTAACGGATGGAATGGAAATGTGTAAAAATTTAAATCATAATAAATGTATAAAATAGAAATAATAATAATAATAATAATAATAACCTTGAAGAGAAATTTGATATTGCAAAAGAAATCTTTAAAATTTATCGAAATTATTCTTACAATTAAAAAAAAACGCAGTTCTGTAATTAAATAAATCCTTTTGATAGAAAAGGAAAATCTTGTTTATACAGAAAAATATTTCACGTCACGTAGGACCTCACTCAGATTTTCAGTCAGAAGTGTATAAATATTATTAACAATTGAAGTATAGGAAAAAGCTTTAAAGGGTGAAACAATTAGCATATTCAAGTAGAAAGAATTATCATAGAAACAGTAAATGTCATAAAATATAACGTTTCGTTAATGTGACATATAACCTATGCCCAAATGAACATATAAAACTTGAAATAGTGAATGAAAGGAATAAAACAAAATAAAAGAATAATAATAATAAATCTTTGAATAAACAGAAAACAATATAAATACAATACTTGCAATAAAAAATAACATTAAGTGTAATGTTTTATATATAAGATCAAAAGAAAGGACGAGGAAATAGCATAGTAAGTAATTTAAGCGAAACAGTATAATAATTTATTGTATTCCATATTTTATTGCTAAACAAATTTAAGCTTTTAGTATGAATGCTAGTTAATACGCACTTAAGTTTAGAATATCGAAAGTAAAATCGAATTCATTACTCTACTAACTACTTCATTTGCTTTCTGCAAGCGTTGCAAAACATTTCTTTTGAACGTTAATTAGATACAGCAATTAGTAACAAAAACAAATGTGAATGCCAGACGGGCTACACAACATACATAAAGGAAGCAGAGAATTGATAAATTAGGCCTGTTGCTTAAATGTAATATATCAGTAAACAGAGTCTTAGTTTTGCATCGGTCCATGATTTAAGACGAAAAGAAATTTCTATCAAAAATAGAAAATGGCATCCTCAGAGTAATTACCTCAGTAATAAAAAAGACCAAAATAATGCTGCAAGAAAAGGAAATGAAAGTCATCTTCGAAAAAATTATACGCAAAGTCTATGAGATAAAACATTATGTTCATACAATTTTGAGTTTTAAAAAAACGCTGTAGTAATTTTTTAAACTTTTCTGGAAGGCTCAGTTTCTCAATTTCAGCTTTTGGACGTTTTCCCCATCACTCCAAAAGTGTATAAGTAACGGGTTAAACAAAAGGACTTGAGATGCGAGAGTGACTGATTGATTAGCGAGCTCATCTATGCCTTAAATGCAGAAAACTATCCCCTTTGCATCATTAACAGTGCTAGTGAGACGTGAGAGTGCAGCTCCACAGAACATGAAATAACTGGTTCGATGTTTCATTTACGATTTCATCATCATGTCTCTTTATTTTAAGTTTATTGACCCTAAGATATCTTGTTGAGTCAAGACTAAATGGTTGTTTTAAAGTTCTTTTATATTTATTTCAGTTTATCTTAATACTATAAAATATTTGACATACAATTAGCATTTAAACAGAGTTAACCAATAAGTAGCAACAATATAATTAAAATGAAAGTTATGTATTTCTTAGTTTTTAGAAAGCGTACTTACAGTTGCTATGTTGCTCTCCCTAAAGGAAATCAAACAAAAATAATACGTTTTATTTGAGTTTAAACTCAGTAATCATGTGAGCAATAATACTTTTAAATAAGGGATGAATTAAGTAAGAAGTAAATGCGAATACCACAGTACTATATAGCACACAACTAAAGCTTTCTTAATGCCACACACACATACACAGCTTACGACCACTTTAAAGAGATAAAACTAAATATGCGTTAAATAACCTTTTTAAATTACCGAAGTTAATTTTTAAACGCCTACATATTTATTTAGCTTCACAGTCTTTCATTAGGTTTACAGTTCAGAAGTCAAACAACAAAAATCAGCGTTATATTTACAAAATTTTCACAGGACTAGTTTACCGAACCAGCATCCTCAGCTGCAAAACCGCAAATAAACAAGATAGGAAATAATGATTAGATAAGAAAGCCTGGACAAGAATAAGCAAGTGGCGCCATCTGTTGCTGAAACCAGAACTAAAACATAATTTCTTTAAAGGCCGAAGGCAAATTTGAATTGGAATTAGGATCGTTAACTAGAACAGAAAGATTTTTATGAATGTGAAACGCCTCTAGAAAATCCAGTTCTCCAATGGAAGATGTTTTTTTGAATAAATTTGGCAGCAGAAAAATTGAAAGTGTGGTTTTCGGACCAGCAATGTTGAGAACAGAAGACTTCTGTGTTTCCTTTTTTCTAACATATGCCTTATGTTCCTTGATGCGAAATTTTAAGGCTCTCATAGTTTGGCCAATGTAAATTAAACCACACTGGCAAGGAAACCTATAAATACCCCAGGAATACATATCCGGAATGGGGTCCTTGAGTATGGAACTCGGAAAATTATTGATGGGAGAATAAACAACCCGAAAGTTAAATTTCTGCAAAATATGCGCAACTTTATAACTAATTGATGGAAAGAAGGGAATGACAAAAGAATTTTTATAATCTCCTAAAACAAGAGTTTACCTTTTAGTGTGTTGAGATGAGAATTTTTTAACTGACTGATTAATAATGTTGGGTGAAAAGCCCCTGTTAATAGCTATTGCTTTTAAATAATTTAGTTCTTCATCAAGGGCTAGTTTGGAGGAGCAAACTTGAAGAGCACGGAAAACATAAGACTAAAATGAAGCTAACTTTTGTTTAGTTGGATAACATGATTTAAAGTGAGGTGGAAGGCAAACCGATGAAGGTTTACGGTAAACCGTAGTACTGAAGTTGGATGTGTTACGTGTGACCAGAATGTCGAGAAACGGAAGAGAATTGCAAGTCTCAAGTTCAAAATTGAACTGAATAGCAGGATCAATAGAATTCATTGTTGAAAGAACTTTATTTAAATCATCTTTATTACCTTCAAACAGAGTAAAAGTATCGTCTACGTAGCGGAACCACGCCGGTAAGTTTAAAGTTTCAAACAATTTTGATTCATAATAATGCATGTAGATATCAGCTAGGATGGGACTGAGGGGGCTTCCCATGGCTAATCCCTCAGTTTGCTTGTAATATTTATTTTGGAAAACAAAATGTGTTTGTTTCAAACAGAGTGAGAGAAATTAGCTCATGAATTTCGATGCAAGAGAAATGAAATTCGCGAAGTCTCGTTTCTAGACATCTTAATGCACCTCTGGGTGTATTAAGCCCCACTGGGACATTGGTGAATAATGATTTCATATCAAAAGAAACCATGAGTAAATTACTAGGAGAAATGTTTTTAACATTTTTTACAAACTCTATTGAATTTTTTATGGTGTAAATGTTATTGTCTAATAGAGTTGAAAATCTAGAAACTAAATATTTAGCTAATGGATATGAGGCAGTACCTAAATTTGATACAATAGAGCGGAAAGGAATACCACGTTTATGAATTTTGGGAAGAGCATATAATCTGGCACAATTCGCAACAGATGGGATAAGCGAATGTTTTAAGTTGCCTGAAATGATTTGCGAAGATTTGATGGCAGCTTTTATTTTTGACAAGTCCGAAGATGAAGGATCTTTAGGGATCGGATTATATGTCCTTCGTTTAAGAGTTTAGTGACACCATCGATGTAAGTGTTCTTATCCATGACGACTATCTGGCCACCTTTTGTCGGCCTTTGAAATTATAATATCCGGGTTAGAATGAATTTCGCGCATTGTAGCTCTTTCTCTCGCAGTTAGATTTGGTTTCAAAGGCTTATTATTGAATTTCACATTATGAGCGATAAGATGCCTAATCATTTCTTTCTGTGAATCCGAAACTTTACTGAACTTGAAAGCTTTTTCGATTAGAGCGAAAATCTTTGGAATCGAGGGTTTACAGGTTTGTGAGAAGTTAAAATTATATTTTAGAATTCTCTCTTGTTCTTTTGAAAGACTAACATTAGAAATATTAACTATTGGCTTGATGTTTACAATGGGAAGATTTTTTGAATTACTTGAACTGGAAGATTGTAAAAGAAGTTTTTCGAATTTAACTACAAGGGTGTTTTTATGACGGTTACTGCATTCTCCGTTCTAGACCAAGACATTTGTTCAAGGGCAGTGAGTTTTGGATATGATTTAGCGAGTTCCACATGAAGCTTATAGAGTTCATAAAATTTTGGACAATTGTTGACGTGTATCCCCTATGACGGACCGAATTAAGGCAAGCTTGCAATTGGAGCTTGCCTTACTTCTGTCTGTCATAAGGGATACACGCCAACAATTGTCCAAAATTGAACATTGCCGACAAAGGTGGCCAGAGAGTCGTCATGGATAAGAACACTTACATCGATGGTGTCACTAAACTCTTTAATGAAGGACATATAATCCGATCCCTAAAGATCCTTCACCTTCGGACTTGTCAAAAATAAAAACTGCGATCAAATCTTCGCAAATCATTTCAGGCAACTTAAAACATTCGCTTATCCCATCAGTTGCGAATTGTGCCAGATTATATGCTCTTCCCAAAATTCATAAAAGTGGTATTCCTTTCCGCCCTATTGTATCAAATTTAGGTACTGCCTCATATCCATTAGCTAAATATTTAGATTCTAGATTGTCAACTCTATTAGACAATAACATTTACACCATAAAAAATTCAATAGAGTTTATAAAAAAGGTTAAAAACATTTCTCCTAGTAATTTACTCATGGTTTCTTTTGATGTAAAATCATTATTCATCAATGTCCCAGTGGAGCTTAATACACCCAGAGGTGCATTAAGATGTCTAGAAACGAGACTTCGCGAATTTCATTTCTCTTGCATCGAAATTCATGAGCTAATTTCTCTCACTCTGTTTGAAACAAACACATTTTGCTTTCCAAAATAAATATTACAAGCAAACTGAGGGATTAGCCATGGGAAGCCCCCTCAGTCCCATCCTGGCTGATATCTACATGCATTATTATGAATCAAAATTGTTTGAAACTTTAAACTTCCCGGCATGGTTCCGCTACGTAGACGATACTTTTACTCTGTTTGAAGGTAATAAAGATGATTTAAATAAAGTTCTTTCAACAATGAATTCTATTTATCCTGCTATTCAGTTCACTTTTGAACTTGAGACTTGCAATTCTCTTCCGTTTCTCGACATTCTGGTCACACGTAACACATCCAACTTCAGTACTACGGTTTACCGTAAACCTTCATCGGTTTGCCTTCCACCTCACTTTAAATCATGTCATCCAACTAAACAAAAGTTAGCTTCATTTTAGTCTTATGTTTTCCGTGCTCTTCAAGTTTGCTCCTCCAAACTAGCCCTTGATGAAGAACTAAATTATTTAAAAGCAATAGCTATTAACAGGGGCTTTTCACCCAACATTATTAATCAATCAGTTAAAAAATTCTCATCTCAACACACTAAAAGGTAAACTCTTGTTTTAGGAGATTATAAAAATTCTGTTGTCATTCCCTTCTTTCCATCAATTAGCTATAAAGTTGCACATATTTTGCAGAAATTTAACTTTCGGGTTGTTTATTCTCCCATCAATAAAATTCCGAGTTCCATACTCAAGGACCCCATTCCGGATATGTATTCCTGGGGTATTTATAGGATTCCTTGCCAGTGTGGTTTAATTTACATTGGCCAAACTAAGACAGCCTTAAAATTTCGCGTCAAGGAACATGAGGCATATGTTAGAAAAACGGAAACACAGAAGTCTTCTGTTGCTCAACATTGCTGGTCCGAAAACCACACTTTCAATTTTTCTGCTGCCAAAATTATTCAAAAAACATCTTCCATTGGAGAATTGGATTTTCTAGAGGCATTTCACATTCATAAAAATCTTTCTGTTCTAGTTAACGATCCTAATTCCAATTCAAATTTGCCTTCGGCCTTTAAAGAAATTATGTTTTAGTTCTGGTTTCAGCAACAAATGGCGCCACTTGCTTATTCTTGTCCAGGCTTTCTTATCTAATCATTATTTCCTATCTTGTTTATTTGCGGTTTTGCAGCTGAGGATGCTGGTTCGGTAAAACCATCGAAACTAGTCCTGTGAAAATTTTGTAAATATAACGCTGATTTTTGTTGTTTGACTTCTGAATTAGTATTTATTCGGCGTTGTATTGTGTCTTAATTAGGTTTACAGTATTTGAATTAATAAATATTTGGGTGTTATTGTGCACTGAAAAGATGCACGGTATGTTTATTCTTTAGTTAACTGCTTTGGAGCTTTTAGACAATTACATAAATAGTTATGCTACTATATTTGCTTTAAAATTATATATATATATATACTTCAATTTACGAAATTATATATGTAACGTTCAAGCATAACAAATGCATGATATAACATGTGGATGCCATCACTTTGAAAGCCCACACTTAATGTAATACGAAATTTTCAATAGTAAAAAAAAATAATTAAAAACTTATGTCTATGTTTGCAGAAGGCAAAAACTAATACTATCATCTGTTTTCCGAAAAATCAATCTTCATATGTCACATTTACAAATAGCTTTCTTTGGAATTTCTTTCGTAACCAGTTTTCATTTCGTATCTCCAGTTTTCATTAGTTTGCATACAATCGAATCCTTCCTTTTGCACAACTAATGATATCTCTGCGCATTTAGAAATAACGCTGGTATGAATTCGTAATTCTTTCCACGAAACTTCTGGCTGAAAGTCGACAAGCTTGAATTAAAAATTACTAAAATCGATGGAAACGTCACCTCAAAACGTTTCAAGATCTCTTTCAGCAGCACTCCTTCGGACATATAATTAAAGCTCAGAATATGCTGGGGTCCTACAAATATGCAGATTGCTCTTGGTTTAAAATGGGAAGAACTCAAAACTAATACGCCATTTTATTCTTTGTTTGAAATCTCAGAATTTTGGGAAATGTAGTACTGGAAAATGAATGATAATGGAACGCTTAGACTTGCTTCGCTTTCTAAGCTAGTTGCGTAATATTTCAGTACTCTAAGTCTTCTCTGAAATATGGAAACTTTAACCATAATAAGCAGTTAGAAATTCAATTCTAGACTCAGAATTTACTATCTATAAATTTTAAACTCTAAGACGTTAAGGCATAAACTTCATCTAACATCTTTATACGAATTGACACAAACGCAACAGAAGTCACGCTGTAAATCATCTTCTATGCAGAAAGGTGCTTTAAACAGTATCACATTATGTATTTGTAACTCACTGAGTATTATCCGTACACTTTATCTAAGGGAATAGAGCTAAGGGCACAGACTATCTAAGGGCACAGAGCTTAGTAACTAAATCATCATCTAGTGCTGTCCCTTCGAAAGCAATTATTAATGTAATTACTACACATACACACGTTCACATTCAATGATTTTAAAAGCGCGTGTATTATTTCAATACATAATAAATTACATAAAAGTCATTTAAACTTGCATGTACTGAATACGTATATATGTATGCATAATCTCCGACTCCAGTATGAGCTTATACTTACCTCGGCAAACAACACATTTCGAATTATTTTGACTTTTAGAAATACGCTTAAATTATGAAACATTTAATGATACTTCAATTACCAAAACGAGCTTATAAGATCCAAAACTAGCAAAGAAGGTATTCGGGAGCAGCAGATTTAAAATGCGTTGAATTGAAATTAAATTGACTTCAAGTAACTGAGTTATATTAAATAATTAATCATACTTAGGTTTACGTAATATCAAAGAAAGCAGCCTGTAAGTTTCTGCACCAGCACACCTGTAAAGTAGCTGTATTCTCTGTTCCGTAGAAATCCATTTTATCTAAAGCTTAGAAATTAACTCATTCCAAAATTTCGTCTAAAGCTGGAAACATCCTGCATTCTAAAATTAAGCTTCGAAACCTTTGGTTATATTAAAGTGTCATGCAAGTGCCAAAATTACTAATTATGAAATATTTCTGTGTTACCTAAACTATTTATTTAAACTGTAGAATTTAATGCAAATCACCTGAAGCAGATACTAGAGTTCGCAAAACTGCATACACTAATGATTCTATTTCAAAAAGAGATATTAAATCTCTGTTCCGATTTAAATAATTATACGCAATCCCATTCATACTAATACGTCTTATAAATACAAATAAATTTTTAAAGAAATAATATCTTTCTCTCCTAAGACTGAAATATCTTAGAGTACTTCTAAGAAAAAGTCTGCAAAGTTTTTTTTGGAAAACTATGCTTTCAGATCATCTTATTTTGCTCAATCCTTTTCAGAACGATAAATACTTAAAAAAGCGATATGAATCATTTCTGAAGCCATGAGCACCAAGCTTTAACCGACATTAATTTAATTAAGATAGCAGAATAGAATTCCATCAATTAGCTATAAAGTTGCACGTATTTTGCAGAAATTTAACTTTCGGGTCGTCTATTCTCTCATCAATAAAATTCAGAGTTCCATACTCAAGGACCCTATTCCGGATATGAATTCCTGGGGTATTTACATGATTCCTTGCCAGTGTGGCTTAAGTTACATTGGCGAAACTAAGAGAGTCTTAAAATTTCGCGTTAAGGAACATGAGGCATATGTTAGAAAAAAGGAAACATAGAAGTCTTCTGTTGCCCAACACTGTTGGTCCGAAAATCCAACTTTCAATTTTTCTGCTGCCAAAATTATTCAAAAAACATCTTCCATTGATGAACTGGATTTTCTAGAGGCATTTCGCATTCAAAAAAATCTTTCTGTTCTAGTTAATGACCCCAATTCCAATCCATCTTTGCCTTCAGCCTTTAAAGAAATTATGTTTTACTTGTGGTTTCATCAACAGATGGCGCCAATGGCTTACCTCCTGTACAGGCTTTCTTATCTTATGTTATCTAATCATTATATCTTATCTTGTTCATTTGCGCTTTTGCAGCTGAGAATGATGGTTCGGTAAATCCATCGAAACTATTCCTGTGAAAATATGCTGATTTTTGTTGTTTGATTTCTAAATTTATATTTGACATTCATTTGTTATCTATCATATAATCAAAGTACTTATATACTATTTTTTTATCCTTTTAAATAAATTTTCTGCGTTTTAATGGTGCTATACCAAATCCACTTGTTGAACATGACTCAATTCTGCAGCAACAAATAGCGTAATGATGGGGGAAGTAAAATATGCCATACTTCAATAGATGCAACGGCTTCGCAAGGTTCGAGCAATGAAATGAAGGTTATGGGCGCTAGAAAAATGGATCACGGCCACCTATAGCGAAAACTCTCTTTTTCTCTTTAAATTTCATTCATGAATAAATTTAATTGCGTATGATTTTCAAACGTTTTAGTGTACTATATTTTTTGGTGCCTTGGTTTGTATAGTGCGCTTTAGTAGTAGCAGTAAAAGGGTGAGAATCTTTCGGAGCGTCCACCAGGGTGCTGTTCATCAAAATTCGGGCGGAGTTATACAGTTAGTGGGATGGGATTACACCTGTACATCAAATGGTGAAATTCTGGAGTCCCAACTTATTTGTATTTGGGATATAATTATTAGCATGAAAAGAGTTTTATTTCCACCACCACTAACTAAATTCGACATATGTTTTTATGTCTACATATGAAACTACAGATATTGAAATTATTAAACGACTTACGTATCAGGAGATATTTGGTGGTGTCGCCGAATATGCAAACATACACCGGGTGGACATAATTAAACTAACAGTGCTCACAGTGTTTTGTAGCGCGATCTATTTGCGAGAATGACGCCACATTTTGTAGGAAGATTAAACAAGACGGGGGACGAAGGAATCTGCGAAAAAAAAAATTAGTTCCAAAAGTCGCCGCTAGGGGAATATTTGGCGCTGTGTAATAGAAAATAGAGTGTTAACAAATGCAAATTAATACGGAATAAAATTTCCTATTACGCATATTATCTGATTTAGTTCAAGTGCAATATGGCAACACTTTTAAAAAAGCGTAAAATCTACATAAACACCGATAAAGTCTCGTGATCTGCAATATCACGTACGCTGAGCAGAAGAAGAAGTTCTCTATTCAAATTTCACGTTACATCCATTCGCACAGTGCCAGCAGCTTGGATTTTAAAAGGCAATGTGTTAAGTTTCGAATCAATCGGATTGAAAGTTTACGTGCAATGTCTCCTTCTTTAGTCGAGCGTGCGTTAAAGGTCAAATTCTTTTACCTCAACTAGTGCAACGCGTCAGCCGCTCTTCGTGCTTTTAGAACGCACAAAAAATGCGTAAAGGTAACGGTCCTGTGTCAGTTAATGGGCTAAAAGCAATGGTTGCGACGTTTGAGAAAACAGGTTCTCTGAAGGTTCAGTCAGGCAGAGGACAAAAACCTGTACCACAGGCTACAATCGAAGCAGTTGCCACGGTGATTGTCGACAGAGGACCAGACAATATTGCTGCCACCTTTAGCGCTCGTGGAGTAGCTCGGAATATGGATATGCCATACAGTAAGGCATGGAAAATCTTACGAAAGATTATCAACTTCTATCCGTACAAGATCAGCCGTTTACAGGAATTACTGTACCCCGACCATGATAAGCGATTGACTTTTGCTCTCACCTTTTTTGCCAGAATGGATAGATGATGCTTGGCCGTGGAAAATCTTATGGGGAGACGAGGCCCACTTTTACCTGAATGGAACTGTGAATACCCAGAACTGCCGAATTTGGGATGATAAATCACCACATGCAGTAACAGCAATTCCCTTACATTCAACAAAGGTAACTGTTTGGTGTGGGTTCACAGCGGAATTTATCGTAGGTCCATTCTTCTATGAGAACATTACCCCGACAGGACTTGAAACCTGTTCTGTTACCGGAGAGAAATATCGCCACATGTTGAACAGCTTTGTCATTCCGGCACTTCAGCAAAGACAATGCCTGGGGAAATCATTTTCATGCAAGATGGAGCCCCTCCACGCGTTGCTGTACGGGTGCAACAGATGCTACGACAGAAATTCACAACAGAAAGAGTCATTAGCCGCTACTTTCCAACTGCATGGCCACCTCGGTCGCCTGATCTTACCCCATGCGACTTCTGGCTATGGGGTTACCTTAATTCCAAGGTCTATCAAGGAGTGGTCCAGAACCTGGCTATGTTGAAGGATAATTTATCACGGACTGTACGGGAGATTCCTGCAGACATGTTACTTTCTGCTGTTGTGCATGCTGTGCACAGAATGCAATATGTGGTCCACAACAACGGCAGCCACATTGAACCTCATTTGAATGCAAAATAAAAGGTAATTTCCGTATTGATTTGCATTTGTTAACACTCTATTTTCTATTATACAGCGGGCCCACCAGTGGCCGAGCGGTAAAAGTCGCTAAACACTGGTAGTTCGGTCCGAGGTTCGAATCCCGCGAACGGGTTGGCTGCATGGGCGTTTTCGTGGTTTTCGCCATGTGTAACGTGTATACGAGCCAGTTTCCCTTAGAAAGTCCTCCACGAAGGCACCCCTCCCCTTAGGCAGATAGCCTTAGTGTGCTTTGCCATAATTAAATACACCACACCACTATTATACAGCGCCAAATATTCCTCTAGCGGTGACTTTCGGAACTAATTTATTTTTTCGCTGAATCCTTTGTCCCCCGTCTTGTTTAATCTTCCTACAAAATGTGGCGTCATTCTCGCAAATAGATCTCGCTACAGAACACTGTGAGCACTGTCAGTTTAATTATGGCCACCCGGTATTATAAGATAGTTCTCTCAGCAAATAAAGAAGTATTAATAGTGAGTTAAATCAATCAGAAAGACTAAACACTGAAAATGTTCATCTCTATACGAAAATAATTTAGTTTACTATCTTACATAAGATCTCTCTTTGTTACTCGGCTATCATACAATAACAACAGAATAAAATCTACATAATAAAGAGAATTTTGAGTTAAATAGGCAAAAACTTGGATATAATTCCATGTAACTGAGAAAAGGGGAACAAAAAAGGAGAAAACATATTTTTGTATTCTCTAATAAATAATTTCTTTACGAGTTTCATAAAAATACAATAAATGTAAGGAATAATTTAATGGCATTGCCTGTAGAAATTCAGAGGAATAAACAAGTTTTAAATCTTCTTTATCACAGCTAAAATCATCTGAGTATTAATATTGCAAAACCTGCATACGCCTTTTAGTAGCTGTGTTTCGAATGAGGACAGAGAAAGCTTCCCCCTGAAACAGGAAATGAGGAGTGATGACGTAGTCATGTTGACACTGACTGCAAAGAAGCAGTTCGCAACAAAAAAAAATATTTTAAATTAAAAAAAAAAGAAAAAATAGCTATAATTTAGAAGAGAAAATGTTACTCAGTATGCATTTTTAGCTTTTAAAAAGTAATAATACTTATTGATTAATTTTAAAATAACATATAAATTACGATACATTTTCGTTTCTTAAAGTGCTGCAGTTTTCTCCCACTGTGCATTTATTATTAAATCATGAAAGAAAAAACTATGGCATTCATTGCCTTTTTTTCATCAAAGAAAGCGATTTTTCATATCTTCACAATCACTTCACAGAAGATGTTCGCTGCAAATTCTTGCGTTCTTCACATTAATCGAAACCTGTCTTCGACACATGTATCCACTTTTTCGTCAAAAGCAAACTATCCTGTGGGAAAATATGAAATACAATTTACATGCCTATCTCATTTCCATGAATTTTATGTCACTTTGCTACAACTTAAGAAGACATATTGTTATGTCTTATACATGAACGATACTTGACAATAGTAGTCTCAAACTACATTTTGTTGGGCCAATGCACAATTTGAAAGTAGCTGAAGGGCAGCAATTATTTAAAAATAAGTGGGGGAATTTTTTTTTTAACAAAACAAAATTTGTTAATAAATTAAAAACTTTTTACTGTGTGTTTGCTAAAACATACAAAAAAATAATGCGAAGAAAAATATCAAATTTATACTTAAATATTGTCTTAAATCTAAAAGTTGGGATCTGAAAATTTTTCTATTAGTCACAATTTGGAATTCAGGCAGACAGTTAAATATTAGAATTTGACAGCTAAATATTAACATTTTCAGACTGGTATTGATTCAACTAATTGTAACATGTTGATGTAACTTCAAAGTAACTTACTTTTAATTTAAACTAAAAAGAAGTACACGAAAGCTTCCAAAGAGGGATAAAACTTGAGAATAAATAATGACAATCTATCCTCTTTCTTTATTTATTAGATTTCTCTATGATTAAAATAAATATTATTTTTTCTATTTACATCTTGGAGGGAAATCACTAATAAATATAATCCCAAAATGTAGATTCTCATCGGCAGTTTGGTTCTTTTCGTAGACTTCTTAATTTTCAGCTAAGAAAAAAAAGACTGTTCTCATGTAAATGTACTCAAAATCAAAGCGAGTTTCTTATTGCAAAAATTTTCAACTGAAGATATTTATTTTTTGGCAAGTGCTAATCGAATTTGTATCTTCAAATATTTAAAAAAGATTTATATCACAGTGTAAATTAATTTGCTCCATTTCTACATTTTCCGAAGAGTTACTCACGTTCGTTTTTGGATATGAAAATAGGGTAAAACTGGACTTTAAACCATTACAATCTTAAACGTTTTCTTCAAATTCTTGTCATAACAATGCGAATTGATTTACGGGAAATATTATTATACGGGAATTACTCTGAGCGCCGCATGCGGTCCGTGGGCCGACAGTTTGACACTGCTTCACTAAAAAAATCAAAGTGATTAAAATTAATTTGGGTTGTCCACATTGCTAGAATATTGCTTGGCAACAGAACCACAGGCGAAGTCAGAGCAGTTGCAACATAGGGACATCAGACTACTTCCTGTTAATTCTCCTGACGAGGATCACGTCCACAAGAGTTCTCTCAAAGGAATGACCTAGCCCTTCTATTTAACCCTGATTTCGAGTAAGACTTAAATCTTTCTATTTGAGGAGCAAATATTCGAGCAAGTAAATCAAGGAGGAGATCTTCATTTCACCTTAACTTATTTCTACGCATAGCAAACCGGCTACACTATGATAATTGTCACTAACATTATGACACACGAAACGAAAAAATTTGGCAGAAAGAAAATGTAATTAAATAATGAAGGAAACTTTCTCATTTTCTGATTTGATGTAGTACAGTTGGAAACCGAAAGTGCAATAATAATTGGTAAACAAAGCTTCCTCACTTGTGAAATTAATCAGAAATATTGATTTAAGTTTCATCTACTTGCGTTATATTGGATAGAACAGATCCAGTCACTTATATTATTATCAAAATTATATTTTTATCAAAATTATATACTGTTTTGTGTTTTTGTGTATCTTGAGTCATTATTTTAATCACACGACCAGATCTCATGAATAATCATGAGCGAATGCATTTGTACTTGACATCTGTCATAGACGTAAAGCACCGATGATGATAGTAAGATCAATGACGGGCAAGAACCAGCTCCATTCTAATACCTGGCGAGAACTCCCTAAGGCTGTGGAGAGTTGGAGGCTGTGGTAATTTTTCGTGCCAACGGAATTTAAGTGCCTCTGCTCATCAGAGACTTTTAATCACAAATCTCAATGTCATAGCCAAGTCCTCTTGGCGCAGGAGCAACGTCCGCTTACCATCAAATCTAATAGGCAGTTATATTGTTCTCAAAATGTAGTAGCTTAACAAGCCAAAGAAAACTAAATTTTCGTCACGAAATAGTTAACCATCATACTCCGGTTAGATAAATAACAATGCTCTAAAGTAAATATCAATGAACTACATACTTAGATTTCAATCTAAAGAAACAAACCATTCACTAAAGTACGATTTCAAATAAAATGGTGTATCTTAACCAAATACTTTCACCAAGTGTGCTCTGAATATATTACCAATGGTTTAAAACAATTTGAAACATGCTAACAGATATCAAATAAATCCACTGCCATTCCGACGTTTCGCTCGGAACTATATTTTAACATCGTACCATATGCTGAAATGAGGTCATATAAATTCTGGAATCGCAAGAAATGCGTCTTTCTTCATCTGATTTATCGTTTTGAAACAGATTTCCGAAACACCTACTCTTGCTTTTCCAATTTTCGTTTTTATCTCATTTACTTCGCGTTAATGCATTTCCAAAACGAGAAACTGAGTCTGAAGTAGACTGACTCTCAGAAATAAAACAAAGAAGAATATCTTTTACTCTGTATTTATGAAAATTTTGCCAAAAGTTTCATTTCGAATTTCCTCGAGCGAAAAACGGTAATTTTGTATTTCTGATGAAAAGTTCAAAGTTGTTTAAATTTCGTAAAATAAAGGTATGAACGCTACTTGCAAAAGAGATTTATTTTAATTTTTTTGGACAATGATATAAACAAATAAGACTAATTTTATTTCATATAAGGCTAAGAAAGGCTATATTTTTGAATAAAATTTAATGACCAAATTATTTAATCCAAATAAACAATTTGCTAGCTATTTTAATTGACTTCTATTTCTCTCAGTTTACGTTCAAAACAAATATGGCTGTGTTTGATACGAAGAAAAACATTAGAACAGCAGTAAGGATGAAAATTGCTTAGCTTAAATACATATGTTACCTGAAGCGATTAGATTTGTTTGATTTTGTTACTTTTCCCACTAAAGCAAACAAACTTCCATACTTTGCATAACATTTTAAAACCTCGGTTTAAGACAAACGAGCACATTCATGTAATAAATTCTTAAATTTGGTTTTTGAAAGAAAATCCAATCTTAAAGAATTTAATGTTTTGCAGTGTTGCTTAATTGCTTCGAGGCATTATTTTCAATTGAAATTCAGTTTTCTTAAAAACTTCTAGAATGGATATGTTATTGAATAAATTCAATTACAGATAGAGCGTTTTAAAACTGCTACAGAATGCAGACTAGACGTTTTTCAAACGTGAGTATTGCTATCTCACGATATCAGTTGCAAAGGATCGATTATTTTCCGCGAGACAATACTTTGAGTAAACGTTTACAGAAGAAGTCATTCTCACAAAGTTCGATGTTTCAATGTATAATTATACTCTTTTATTACAGTAAGTTCTTTTCCCGAGTCACTAAGTGCTTCCTAAATAAGCAGCTCACACTTGTATTAATTTAACACCTAAATACTACTCAAATAAATTTTCATCATATTTAAACAGATCTGGAGTAAGATTAGTGTCGTCATAATGTTTCCTGTCATCACAGAGTGTCTTTAGTAGTACACTACATTTACCGAATTGTCAAATTTACATTATCTCCTACCACTTAACTAGCAAACGCTTTTCAATTACTCACCCATGACTTTTCTTCCAAAAGGTAAATAAATAAAGTGTACATAAGTCCCTAACTTCTTTTTTCCAATTCCAAATGTATTAGGAAATGGTAGAAAATAATTTTTCAGCTCAATTACGTAAACAAAAAGCAGTCAGCAAATACAAACAGAGAGATACATAGCATAAAACAGTATTTTAATCATGTTTAATGAATATTTAGATTTTATTATCTTCGAAAACTAATAACACAAAAATTACTTTTTTGAGTCCTTTTACTGACATCTAAGATCCATGCAATTAAACTCGAAGCGTCAAGTAACAGTATTTAAAATTCCATTCCTTAATCTCTACAGTGACAATACATACGGCACGCAAAGGAGGTCAAATGTAGCTTGTGACGTAAGAATCCCGTTTTGACCCACGATCATTACATTCCTTACAGGCAAAGGAGGTAAAAGTCAACAACTGCCGCTGAACCCGCAGGTATGCTAAGTCCTGTTAGCTGTCAAGTCGAAGCCATTTCTCAGGCTTCAATGCAGGATGATCCGATCAAAAGACTGTCTAACCGGTCCTGCCAATTCTTATCGGATCTATTGGGCAAAAAACATCGACAGACTAGACAAATAAACTGAAGTTACTGAGAATAACAACTTAGTCCACTACCCATGCTGCCACTGACCCATGAACCAGCATGCCTAGTGCCATGACAAGAATATTAATGTTCATATTGCGGCCAATTAAATACAGATAGCTGACTGACAAAGGTACCTTCACAATGCTAAGTTATCCGGAATTATTATAAAGTGATTTGAGTAATATTTGCACGAAAGTAATGTTAATGATTAATGCCAACTCAAGAAATATATATATATATATATATCAATAAAAGTTATTGATATTAGAGGTAACAAACATTTTTTTAAAATTTTAGGTGCTTTCATTTAATAGTACATGAAACAGATATACTTAAAGAAAATTTAGATTGTTTAAAGACGCAAATTTCTAAAACCAGCCAAAGAAGTGCTTAATAAGGTAAACGAAAACATAGTTCAAATTCAATCACTTTTTCTTGAAAATTGTTTAAAGATAAATGTTAATTATTGCAATTTTAACTATCAAGAGTACCAATGAATGAGAAATACTTCTATTCGCAAAGTTTTGATTATATGAAAAAAAGCTTTCATGCATTCAAACTAAATTTTTAATCACAGAAAAGAAAGGAAAAAATAAAGCATGATGTGCATTAGATTCAGTATAACTAACTGCCTTGCACATCGAAATGGCTGCTCGACTTTAGATGAGTATATCCTTCAAAACCAGTATACGGTGTTTAAATATTTTTTAAAAAATTTCAACTTTCCTTCCATTTTTCAAAATATCCAAATTTTCAAAGACATTTATTTTCATATAATCTCCACATCCATTCAAAAAATTGTTCTAATTTGTCTTGGAGTGTCTATTTTGCTCATAAATTAATGAAACTGTTTTAGAATCCTGTCAGTATAAATTTACACTCATAATTAGATTATACAAAATGTTTTGAACATTCATTTCCATCAAAGAACGTAGGGTTTGGCATGAAATAAACATAAATCCCCTAAAACGAATTAAAAAAATATATCAGTTTTAATGCTAACATAGTATAAAACTTTTGTTTAATGTTTTGCATTAAACAAAATGCAATGTTTAATGTTTTGCATTAAATAAGATTTCTTGAAAAATAAATAATAAATATTACTTTAAAAGAAATTGTGCTATATTTGTCTTTCAATTCTATTTACAAACGTTTAGATACTTTGTTTATTTTCCTTTTTCGAAAGCAGACATCACGTTCATCTTTAATATATGATTTTGATACCTTCTGATAATTTTTTAATCTAGATGACTCATGACGAAACATTCCTTTTCGTTTATGATTCCTTTACGCATTTTCTATAATAGTGACAAGAAAATTATCATTATTTTTAGTATAATTATTGAATTTTTTTTGAAAATTTTTATGTACATTTCAGAGTTTCTTATTTTGAATACTTAAGTAAGACTAACTATTGAAAAATAGGAAATAATGTAGTAATTTATTTTCAGTCCTCAAACATCCAAATTTATTTCAATAAAAAAATAAAAATTCAGATTTCAGAAATACACTTAAAAAGAAGCTATTGGAGCAAATAAATACACATTTCTATACAGCTAGAAGTAAGTTCAAACTTTCAATGAAAATATTGCATAAAACATGACCTTTATATGAAAAAGGTCACTAGAATACATGTATATATCGCCAGATTTCCTGAAGATGATAGCAATTCTTTAATCACTTCAATTTTCGCTTAAAAAAAAACTCCTTGGTTTATGCAGTTTTTTAAATCCTTATGGAACATTTCAGGATAATTCGAAAATTTCTCTCCTGCTGAGCATGTGATTAAAAATTGAAACTCAACGCGGTAACGGAAGATTATTATGGGCAGAATCGATATTAAAAGAAAAACATAAGTGTATATTCTTTATGTCTTTTATCTTAGTGCTTAATAATCGCTTTGGCACAACATAATACGTCAAGAAACATCATGACGTGTGTCGCAGTAAAATATTTGAATTTAACTACATACCTTCAGAAATTGAGAAAGACATCTTGCAGATATGGAGAACGATTTCAAATTATCATCAGCTACAAATGCTTATTAATTAATGCAATATATACTTCTAATAATAAATCGGGCGATTTTACTATGCAAGTAATATTTATAGATTTATTAATAATTTTATATTCACACAAAGTGTCAGTACCCCATGATCATATTTAAGGAAATTGATAGCATCCGCTTTTAATCCGTCCACTACAGCTAATCTACTTTTCTACAATAAAAATAATGAAACTAACTACGAAACACTAGTACATCTTAAAATAATTTACTACCAACCACCAAGTGACATCTAGACAATCAGTAAAACACATATGCCATATAAGACTTAACAGTAATATATAATATAAAACTAGGTAATATAAAATAATTTAACAATAAAATAATAATATTATTATATTATCAAAGATATAAGACATTTATCATGAAAAACTAATTGAATATTCATAATAATAATTTATTAAAATCCAAATAACTGGATCATTAATCTCGGGTATTCATTTGAGTGTGCAGTCAATCGGAAATATTTTAGAAAGCTTTCTCATAGTCCGAGGTTGCGTGATAAGGTACAATAACTGTTTAAGTATTAGCAATTGTATAATTGCATAATGCACTGGACTTGTTATAATTGTATAATGTACTGAATTTTGTAAGATGGAATATGTATTTGTGTTTCAGTTTATGCCCCCCCCAAAAAGGTGGTAACTGAACAAAATATTAGTATGTAATCAGTATCGTATCAATTTAAGTTATATACTGATGAAATATTGTGCATAGTAATTGTATAATGTAATAGCGATTATAATATATACTATATACTGTAAGATGCAATTATCTAGTAATGTAACGGTATTTAATCAATAAGTTGATAATAAATATCATTACTGGATTTGTAATTAATGCACTTCTGTCATTTATCCGTAACTGTACCAGTTGTAATATACTTGCAATTGTATTAAATATTGGTAACTATGTAATGTACAGGTATAACATATTTGTATAATGTACAGTATTATAAATGTATTTGGAAGTTTGTTTTTGTTTTGTATTGTGCGCAGTAATATTATAAAGTATAGGAGATTGGATAAAGTACTATATAATGTAAGGTAAATTTGAATCTGTTGTAATGTATCAGTACTTGAAACAGATTTTAGTATTTACCTAAGAATGCAAAAAAAAGAAAAAAAAAACTCGTTAAAAAGTAGATTGATAAAACGCTGTACTTGTACCTGCTGTATAATGCATTACTATGTAAAAATACTCGTGAAGAAGTAGATTGATAATATATTGTATTTGTACATGCTGTATAATGCATTTTTTAATAATATAGTTATGCAATAATCTGGTGCAAGTTATTAGTCTATCAAATACTGGTAAATGTATAATGTATAGGTATAAAGTACACACAATATTGGGAGCACACATTAGTTTCATAAGATGTAATCACTTTTGTATAATGTTTTAATAACTCAACTATGTTTTAGTATTTATTCAAGAATATATTAGCATATATTCAAGAATGTTTTATGTATTTGTATTATGTAATTGCATCACATTTTTGGTTTTATATTTTATACACTGAAGTATTTGGACACCTATGCAAGTGACGATATCTGCGGTCCTAAGGTACGTCACGGACTACGCCGTTATATACCGTGTATGAAACAGCATCGGCTTTAGTCGCATGCAAGATGCCTCGCAGTTCGGAGCTCTCTGATTTCGAGAAAGGTATAATTATCGAGTATCAGAAATGTGGCCGATACTTAAGGGACATATCTAGCGATCTGAAGTACCCAAAATCGACAGGGGCCTATGTGATTAAGAAGTGGAAGGTGAGCGGTGATTGTCGGAATGTGCCCCGAGTCGGCAGACCAGCGAAACTGGGAGATAGATACCGACGAGTGCTGTCCAGAGAAATTCGGGAGAACCGCACCCAACCGACGGCCCTCATCCGCGAGAAGTTTCAACAGGCATCCGGGAGTATTGTTTCAATGAATACCATCCGTAAGGAAGCACATCTGCTTGGTTTTTATGGTCGTGCTGCTGCCCATAAGCCTTTGATCACAAAGTCCAAACGCGCTGCTCGGTTAATGTGGTGCAAAGCACATCGAAATTGGACCGTAGATCAGTGGAAACGGGTTCTTTGGAGTGACGAATCAAGGTTCACCCTTTACCGTTCAGATAGCAGGGTCTGGGTCTGGCGTCTACCTGGAAAACGTCTCCTGCCAGAATGCATTGTGCCAACAGTCAAGTTCGGCGGAGGTGGAATTATGGTCTGGGGATGTTTCTCCTGGTATGGGCTGGGACCCTTGGTCCCCATTCATGGTAAGCTCATCTCCGATGCCTACTGCACTATTCTGGATGACAATATGCTTCCTACATTGTGGCAGCTTTACGGGTTGGACCCCTGTTACTTTCAGGACGACAATGCCAGTTGTCATGTTTCGACGTTAACCAAGGCTTGGTATGGTGCCAATGGAGTTCATCGAATGGACTGGCCTGCCCAGAGTCCAGACCTGAACCCTATCGAGAACCCCTGGGACGAGTTGCATCGCCGAATTCAGGGGTGTACTACCCGTGAAAAATCGGTGAAGAAACTTCTATGTCTTCTCCAAGCCGAGTGAAAGAAAATACCACTTGCTATCATACAAAGACTTTGGAAAGTATGCCCCAGAGGGTCCACGCTGTGATTACCTCTCGTGGAGGCTCTACCAACTATTGATTTTGAATAAAGTTAGCTTTTCTTTTCTATCACAGGTGTCCAAATACTTATTGGTAGTCAGTGTATTTGTATTATGTATTAGTAAGTATGCATGTATTATGTACGATGGTAAGAGCTTCGGCTTCCTAAAAAGCACAGTGCAATTAATATCTTCAATGGCCTTAAACTGCTGAGTTGGTAATCAATTCTGTATAGATTATGTAATAATCTGGGACGGAAGCCAAATCAGCGGATTTCAGGATGTCAGTATATCTGAAAATAGATAAAGATAAGAGAATACAGACAAAGAAAAAAAGAAAACGTTTTGACGCATTCTTTTTATAATATAAACGTTCATTTTCCTTGCTTTGCACGTGACTGTCATTTCGTCTGTTACTTATTTAAAATTTTCTCATTGAACTATGGATAAAATTAGAAATTAAGTTAATGACCTAAAACTGCAATAGTATATTACAGTAAAAGTGAAAAAATTGACAGTTTCACTAACGCGTGTGTCGGATTTGCGCAATACTTATTGGGTCTCACAACATTTTTGTAAATATTACGGGGGGGTTACGAAAAAATCTCAGTGATAAAAGGGGGTCGCGACTGAAAATGGTTTAAGAAACCCTGGCTTACACTATTGCTCTCCTTGGTTAGAGCACACAGAAAAATCAAAACTTGTTCACAACGATTAAACTTATGTTATAATTTAGCAGTTTCCGAGGCACGGATTATATCCAGGGATGAAACTTCTAGGCGTTCATTCTCGGCCGCATTCAGAGGATTATAAAATATAACCAAAAGGAATTTAACTTTACTTCTGTTGACTGGGAACACTATTTGGACTTCAAACCGTTGATAGCATTTTGGGTCGTTACCAACATTCCATTTCTTACAAAACTCTTTCTTAGAAAAATAAACAACTAAAAGGACTGTTCCGATAGCTCCCCTTCCCCGGCGCCATTTCATGGATTTTTCGACCGTTTGATAAAGAGTCCAATTTTCTATAAGCAGTTTTCTACAACATTAACGGAGATTCATTACTCTGGGGTCATATTATTATTATTAGGTTTGCAGAATAAAAGAAGTTTTCTTGTTAAAGTTCGGAAGCTAATTTCTGCTCTGATCTAAGAAATCATATATCAAGAGGTTTCACTAATGATCATAAAAGAAAGAATGACTTTATAGCATTTATTATAAAGCAATATTAATTATGATGAATAATTGTGTTTGCCTTATTTATAAGATAATATTAAGTGCTATAATTTTTATAAATTAAACATACAATTTTAAATTGCCTTACTTTTTAAAATGTTCAATTAATAAAACTTTTCTTGCAGTAGTTTCTTCAACTCAAATAAAATAAAACCTTCAAATCAAAATCATGTTTTAAAATCTGCACGAAACACGATTAATGAACATTTCTACCAAAGCGTAGTGTTTGTGCACTTGTTACCGATAAATTATAAAATAGTTAGGTGGCAACTTCTTATGCGAGATATTCACTTACCTAAAATCTAGAACTTAGGTAGCAAGTGAACGAAATTACTTGAATGAATACTTATCGAGTTCATTAATTAAAAATTCGTTAAAGTGTTACAAAATATGAAATTGATAATAAAACAAATTCCAAATTCCAAGTAAGGGTTCCAGATGCCCATATTCGGTGGAGGATTACAATATTCAAAATTCGATGGCTCTAGATGCTGTTGTTTTCACACTGCATGAAACATGCATACATTTATGCAGATTCTTCATTATTTAATTTCTTTAAATATAACACAGGAAAATAATATTTGGTGGCAACAATTTGAAAAGGGAAACGGACATTTAAAGTTAGTTTTCGACGCAAAATGCCAAAACAAAATTAATAGCCCTTCTGGGCTAACACCCTTTGGGCTTTAAAAAAAGGCTACATCTTGAATATTTAAAATACATTTTTCTTTATTAAAACAAATAGTTAAGTCATTTAGGTTATTTGAATGTGGCAAAGCAGGCAAAGGCTATCTGTCTAAGGAAAAGGATACCTTTGTGGAAGACTGTCTGAGGGAAATTGGCTCGTATTCACGTTACACATGGATTAAACAAATGGCAAAATTGCCCACATTCATTGTATGACAAAATATACTATTGCAGCACATTTTATACCTACTTTCTAGTGGAATATTTTAAAAAACTCGTTTTAAACACATGATTTTGAGTTCTGAATCCTAGAATTTCTAGCGTTTAATTGTTGAAGTACATAGATGCTTAGCTTAAAACTGTTTCAGGGATTAAAGTAAAAGCTGAATGCGGAAATCAGATTTAAATTTTTATTGTTCTTTCTTCGTTATCTAAAAGTTAATCAGTGACCATGAACATATGTGACATCAATCACGTACCTTCGATCAAAGTTCATATTTGATAGTTAAGCTGTTAAAAAAATCACTAAAAAATTTGCTCGTATGAACTTCGTACGTTAAAACCCTGTCTCTGTTACTGTAAGTAAAATGACTGCAGCCGAACACTTTTGCATACAGACGCCTTATCATTCAAAAGCTTCTCAATTATACTCCATATTTCTGCAGTTTGAGTAAAGATAAAATCTTGAAGAATAGGATATGCATTGCAATGTTCATCTTACAAATGTTGAACGATTAGAGACAAAGCGATCATACAGTTGTATGCATCTATAAATATCTGCATTAATGACGTTAGTTTATTGCCTTTAAATCAATAATTTCGTTGCAAAACTGATTTTTATTCAAATTATATTATACTAGGTTTTATCTTATTTTAACAATGAACACTTTTCTTTACTTAGCGTTTTACTAGCTTTAAAAAAATCTCTTCTTAACCCAGTTATCATTAGTGAAGCATCTTTAATTAGGACCTCTTCCTTGTTCTCAAAATTCATATTATGCTCTATAACTTAAAATAACTTAAAAATTCATATTATGCTCTATAACTAAAAATAACTATGCTCTATAACTAAAATAATTTTTAAAGTGATTTCGTTACAAATATAATTTATTTTTACACGAAACTCGGTGTTCAAAGGAAACTCAACCTGTTCATTCTCGATTTATTCGCAAAGTAAACAGCTGAATTTCTTTCTAATTTAATTTTGCAACTCTCCCACTGTCAAAACACGTTTCGCTCAATGTCAAATGAGAAATCCTTCCAGTTCATATTTAAGTAAACAAAAAATATTCAGAGCTATTTAACAGCTTCATGTTAACTAAACAGGAATAGTTTATTCGTGAAACAAGCAGTTTGCTCGCAGAAGGTGACTGAATCAAATCCCACAGAGCCCATACCGCTCCGATTAAAGTGAAACCTTGGAAGAATGTGACCCTCTCCACAGTAGACATGCATAAACAGAAAGCGTTTCGGCCCTTAGAGAAGTGGGAAGAGCTACGCGTTTCAGAGTTAACGTTTTTTATGTCAACAAATCATGTTTCCAAGGTCGTAGTTTTGAGTTTCATCCTCAACTTTGTCAGCGCAGGGTGCCTGGATCAAAGGATTTTAACCTTTATCGGCGAATAAGAATGCCTTGCGTTCAAATCTTCAACACGGCTTAACTTTTAACTAACTCTGTAGGACTGTGTTTTGAATAAAGTTATATCTTCAATAAAAGTTACTATAGAAGAAAAATAAGAAGCACTCAAATCGTGCAGCTAGAAAAAATTACTAAAATCTAATGAACGGAACAAGCAGGAGTAAGAGAAAATCACTAAATTTAATTTTTTTTTACTCAGAATTTAAAGGAAAATAATACAAATAAACGGAAATTTTCCACACACAAAAATCTATATCCATCTTGCCGTGTTTATTAAAATTTTTTTTTCCTATCTTAAGTAAAGCAAAACAAAGCGAATCAGAAAAATGAAATACCGTGTTTTTCGCTAAAATAAGACCTAATCGAAAAATAAGCCCCAGTGTGATCTTTTATGGTAATTGTAATATACGTATGCCCTACCAGAAAAATGGACCCACTTTTAATATGTTTTTAACTAGACTGACGTCAGATTTAGTACTGAATGAGCAAACGAAGTGCAGACACAGCACATATGCGCCCTTTAAAATGAACAGACATAGTTGCGAGTATTAGAATCTTCATAATTCAAGTACATCGCGTGTTTATAGGACGTATTTAAAATACTAGTGTTAAATAAACTGAAGTTTTCTAAATTTTGTGCCTGCAGATTTCCGTCGCTTTCGTGAGGTTATACATTCTTTAAAGTTTTTTGCTGCCATTCCTTTCTCGTATATCTTGAATAAACACATGACTTAATAATAGATTTAATGCGAATAATATTTTTATTTGCAAACATGATGAAGGCAAAAAAGAGCTGTTTTGCAATGGAATGGTGGAGGCCCTACAGGACAAGAATCTTACACGTTTCTGCAAAGAGAAATTATATCTCCAAATAACCGAAAATAGTAATTAGAGTATAGTAGTCAATGTTAGTAAGTAGACGAAATAAATGCTACGAAGCGCAAATGTTGATCAAATAAATTACCATTATTTTATATACTGGAAGACATGATCTGTGAATGGATTGCTCAGAGAATAGCAAAGGGTTTGTTGTTAGTGGAGCTGATAATCAAGTATTTGGTCTTGCAATAGTTACACAATTAGACACAAACCTAGAAGAACTTAAAGCATCGCCACACTCGATGGAAGGCTTCCTTTAGTGATTTAACTACACTCTATAACAAAAAAATCGACGCACTTCCGATTGCTTTGAATTTTTGTATTCATAAATGTTTTGAGCAAACATGCAAATGATTAAAATTTTGTATCCAATGAATGAATAGTGCGATCTCCAGCGCATCGGAACTGCACATGCAGCAGATGTATATAAGGACCTATTCTTGAACTGTTTTTAAAAATTTCTGTTGCATTGCGATTTTTCTGTTGCATTGCGATATCTCAGACATGCTCCATGTCTGAGATATGATGGGAAGGCGACTGCATCTACCAGGAAATGATAATGACCTAGCCCGACAGCTGGAGCAAATTTGGCAAGAAATGCCGCAGGAAACCATTCGGGAGCTCTGTCAGGCTATGCCACGCCGTGTGGAAGTTTGCATCGAAGCTAAAGGTGGGTCAACACCTTACTGTGCTCGTTACTTTGTAACTATGTAACTCTGAAATAAATTATTCAATTGTTCTGAAATTTTAATCATTTTCTATTCTGTACATAATCTTCCTATCCACCAATTTTTGTCTCAATCGGACATTTCCTTCTTAGTGCGTCAATTTTTTTGTTATAGAGTGTATTTCTAAGAAGATCGACAGCACTATTTAAGCAAGTTAATACTTAAGTTATTAAACTTGCATTTGCATTCAAGTCTTTTCTTGATGGCATCGATTTTTCTAAATACCATCTCACCGATATCATTGCTGTTGATGAATGTCCACTGTTTAACATAATAAGGATCTGAAATGAATATTGTTACCAAAGGGCATGTCTCTTATCTAAATCCCTGCTATTAGTTGCGAAAGTTCACGTGTTGACTGCATTTCGGTAAATCGTATGGATGAAGCGAAAAGCACTTACATTTTACACATCACTAAAGGTGAGAAAGGATAAAATTAAACGTAGTTTAGGCATTTATGGTTTGAGGTATTTTCTCCCTCTTTTCCGCATGCCTTTGTGGTGTAATTGGAAGCATACTCGACGCGTATTCGAGAGGTCCAGGCTCTGAGATCCGGCGAGGGCATTGTACATTTTTCACGTCTCCTGCTAACATAACTCTACAGCACTCTTGAACAAAAAAAAAAAAAAAAAAAAAAGATTTTGTACACAAGCAGCTTGAAAAAGGTGGATCGATATAATGCTACCATTTGTTTTCCGATGCGAATAAGGAGTCTGGGATTTAGCAGATACTTACCACACTAAAGACATGATGAATAGTTTCTAACAAGAAGAACAGATTAAATAATGATTCTCGTAGTAAAGACTGGCTATCTCCACACTCTTGATATTGGAACAAACAAACCATTCAAGTAACATTTGCACATTTGAAAATAGGATCTATATTAAAAAGCGAATGGAGAAAAAACAACGAGGAAACTTTGTTAAGACTAACTTTCAAGAGGATGTGAATTAAATGAATTTATAGGATATGGACTACCAGTGCACTAAAAGCTTGCGACTTAAAGTGAATTCATGGGATTGAATCACTGGATTGCCAGTACATTAAGAGGTTGTGACTTAAGTAACTCAAAAAGGCTACATGGGTAAAACTGCTCACTTAAGAACAGTTCTGCTGCTAGATATAAGAGATTATGGCCAATGGTTCTACAGGAAATTAAATCGCAAGACATTCAGGCCATAATTTCGGAGTTCGGAGCTTCTGACAATGTTCAGCGGGAAAATGGCATGATTCTTATACATGAATACATTAATAAATGTAGATGATTTTAAATGGATAGGTATTAACTGTTGTGGGGGAAAATATATATATTCCCTGAAAATAAGCTTTAATGAGTCTTTTGGAAAAATTTAAAATAAGATTCAGTCGTGTTTTGCATGAAATATGTAAGTAAAATAGCAACGAAGGAATAATTATCATGGTACAGCTCACGCACGATACCATTAAAATTCACTAAAATTCATTTGAATGGTAACGTCTGCAGCTGCAACACTGAAGCGAAGTGGTAAACACAAGAAATTATTTCGGCTTCCTAAGTCCTGATGAATCCAAGTAAAGGTACCCTTGATTAGTGCGTGAAAGAAAATAGATCGTGAAACACCGAAGGAATTTCAGCAGAGAAAGTAATTACATTTTAGACGTAAATTGTTACATAAAACGCACATTTTCTAGAAACTCTAAGAACTACATCAGATTGGACTTCCACAATTGATTATCAAAGTATCTGCAAGTTTTCATAACATTAGAAATTCCATTATTCAGCACAAACGGACAATGCATTTGCCAAGCAATCATTCTGATTTAGCTTATTGGTATAAATTATTTAGTGCAAGGAATTATACATATAATAATAATGACTTGGATTCCAGTTAGGATCTAAGCATAGGACTTTCGTGGAGTGAGACTTCTTTTACTCATTGAAATCAGTACCTAATTCGGATATTTCCCGCTTGAGAAGGATACTTGGATCTATAACTTTGAGGACATCATCTATTGACGCGATTATCACTTTTGTTAAATATTTGCATAGTCTAAGAGCCTTGGAGATATTGGGAATAAATAGAGGCAAATATTGCGCGATATTATATCCATTGGTAGAATCAGCATTGCCGAATGAAGTCTTAAAAACCTGGGAGAGACTTAGGTTTTCGCGTAAAGGATCAGAAAGTTTAACCGGTGAAAACGCCGAGTTAAGAGAAAGGGAATCTGACCTTGAGCGCCTTTTATGCTTCTTGCGCGGTGAAGTTGAAAGTGAGGAAAGAATTTCTTTAGCAGCTAAATCTTTCAATGTTTTCGATCGATTGGCTCACGGTAATAAGAAAGGAAATTCTGGTTTAAAGATAATAGAACCTCACTTAAAACCTACGGCAGCTGAACTGTTTACTTCTTCTAATGAAGCTAGAAAAGGCTGCATATTTTGTTCCAGTATAAATCATGGTTCTGCGGAATGTTTTCAGGCGCGTAACTTATCGTTGTCAGAAAGAGAAGTTTTGGTCCAAAGGACACGCTCTTGTTATCTGTGTCTGAAATCTGGGCATTCTGTCAAGAGGTGTAGATTAAAAACAGTTTGTTTTACATGCGGCAAAAGGCATCATATTTTTCTATGTACGGGCCATCCACAAATGAGTGAGACAAGGGCAACGGAACAGCCTCCAAATCAGGCTGAAACACTCGCCAACATTTCTTCAAGGTCTCCTAAAGTTTTGCTGCAAACAATAAGAGTAATAATTAAAGGAGATAAAAAATCTCGTTCGGCTCGAGCTATAATTGATACTGGTTCTCAAAGGTCATATATTCTGTAAAACGCAGCTCAAGATATGGGTTACAGGTATATGGTAAAGGAATACCTTAGCCACGCATTATTTGGCGGTACAACGACCAGTTTGTGTGAACATAAAGTTTACAAAATTCATTTATCTAATATGTCTGGCTCTTACAGTTGTAATTTTGATGCGTTAAGTCAGCCTGTTATTTGTAATAGTATACCTTCTATTGGACAAGGAATATGGCTTAAAGAGCTTTCTGACTGTGGAATAAGTTTAACAGATCGTTTAGAAGGACCCATAGAAATTTTAATAGGAGCCGATGTTGCAGGACGATTATTAACGGGGAATCGTAAACAAATTTCAAACGGTCTTGTGGCTATTGAGACAAAGTTAGGATGAACGGTTATGGGAAAAACCGGGGAGTTGAATAGTGAAGGTTCAACATTCTTAGTTACATCAATGTTGAATAAAGAGGCTTGTATTTCTGATTTATGGGCCCTCGACTCGCTTGGTATTACGGACCCATCCGAACAAAAGAGTAAACTGGAATTGTATGAGGCTACCAGGCAACATTTTCTTGATACTGTAAAAATAGAAGATGACCGCTTTGTAGTGTCTTTGCCTTGGTTGGAAGGGCACCCTACCCTGTCGGATAATTTTGAGTTATCGCTTAAAAGGTTGCACGGTACGATTAGGCAACTTGAAATAGATAATCTTCGCCAAGAGTATGAAAATATATTCCAAGAATGGCTCAAAGAGGGCATAATAGAGGAGGTACCCGTAAATGAATTAGATTTACCCCATCATTATTTTCCACACAGACATGTTGTTAAGGAACATAGTACTACGAAGTTACGGCCAGTATTTGACGCTTCGTCTAAAGTAAAGGGTTCTCCGAGTCTCAACGATTGTCTTGAAAAGGGATTAAATCTTATTTCATTTATTCCTACAATCTTAAATAGATTTCGCCAAGAAAAAATAGGGGTGATTTCTGATATTCGTAAGGCCTTTCTACAAATTGGCCTGAATTTTAGTGACAGAAACTTCCTCCGATTTCTTTGGATAAAGGGTGAAGATGGCTTGAAGCATTTTCGTCATTGTCGAGTCGTATTTGGTGTAACTAGTAGTCCATTTTTACTTGGAGCTGTTATTCAATATCACTTAAATTCAATTTTGGAGAAAAATGATGCAGATGTAAAATATTCTTCCAACATTATTGTTAAATTAATGAATAGTTTCTATGTTGATAACTGTGTAACAAGTGTCGGAAGTGAAGATGAATTACAGCGCTTCATGAAAGTATCTTCAGATGTTATGGCAGAACGAAAATTTGAATTACGGGGTTGGGAATATACCGACTGTAGTTTAGAAACAGAAACTATTGCGAATGTATTAGGTTTGTTATGGGAAAGACAAGGCGATACTCTTCAAATAAATGTTGCTAATTTACAAAATCTTTGTTTCGAGAAAGTTACGAAAAGAAGTATTTTGGCAATAGCCCATAAAGTATTTGATCCCATCGGTATAACATGTCCAGTCCTTATATTACCTAAGATGTTATTACAGCGTACATGGGAAACAAAAGTAAAATGGGACGAAGAAGTTAACACCGAAATTAAAAGTAAATTTTTGAAATGGGTAAAGGACATTTTTCTTTTGAAAAACATTAAAATTCCAAGGTGGATACGATATCAGCCAAAACAGTGTTCAATCCATGTTTTTTGTGACGCCAGTCAAGCAGCGTATGCGGCAGTAGTTTTTATTCGTGTAGAAGAACCTGAATCAGTTAAAGTCCAGTTGCTTCAGGCTAGGTCTAGAGTTTCCCCTTGTGGTAAAAAGGAAACTACTATTGTAAGATTAGAATTGTTAGCAGCAACTATTGCATCTCGTCTTGCTGCAGACGTTCTAAAAGACTTTGAGGCCAGAAGTACATTTTTCTGGACAGATTCAACTACTGTCCTTGCATGGATAAAAAGGGAAGAACAATGGGGGACATTTGTAGAAAATAGAGTACAGGAAATAAGGCTTTTGACTCGTGTGGAGGATTGGAGGCATATACCTGGTCACCTTAACCCTGCAGATCTTCCAAGTAGAGGGTGTTCAGTTCGCCAACTCTCCCGGTCAAAATGGTGGGAGGGTCCGAGCTGGCTTTTAAAATCCCAAGAAAATTGGCCGAGTGCCGAATTTATAACTGATGAAGCGGAAATAGCGAGCGAGAAAAAAAAGGCAGTGGTTTCATCTCTAGTGTCTATTGAAAGGTTTAGTTTGAGTGAGCGATTTTCTAGCTATCGAAAAATAGTTAGAGTTGTTGGTTGGATTCAACGATTTTTCTTTAATTGCAGAAATAAGAAAAAAAGGAAAGGTGAACTCACTGTTGATGAAATTGATTTTTCAGAAAAGGTTGTTATTCGCTTGATTCAATCGGAATCGTTTCAGGATATAGAAGACGCACGCTTACGAACTCTTAGTCCATTTTATGATGCGGGAATTGTAAGAATTAAAACTGGTGCGTTTCGAAGAGATGACACGTCAGAGTTTAGAACACCTATAATATTACCAGGAGAACATCCATTAGTTAGGAATTTAATTATGGAAGAACATAAAAAGAAAGGACATGCAGGTGTACAATATATACTGAATACCTTAAGGGAAAGGTTTTGGTTGTTATCTGGCAGAAGAACGGTGCGTTCTGTTTTGAGTAAATGCATTACTTGCAAGAGATATTCTGCTGCACCTTTTTTTTTTTTTCCTTAGGTGGAAGGATGTTAAATATTTGCATAGTCGCCTGTAGTAACGGCAACCGCCGGCAATAAAAGGAGGTGCTTTCCTTAGTGGCACCGCAGTTCCTTTTAGTTCGAGCCAGAATAGACCTGCCCGGGGAGAAGCCAGGGGATGAGAGATTCCGGTTCCCTCCCTGTTCCGGTTCCCGTCTTGTTGCGGATCCAGTCCTGTTCCGGTTCCCGTCTTGTTCCAGTCCTGATCCAGTCCTATTCCAGTTCCAGCCTGGCCGTTTAAGTCCAAAACACGTAGGAGCGGATGTCTGAATTCAGCGAATGGAGATATACGCCGAAAGGGCTAGATGGATTCTGTCTTTTAAAGGAAAGTGTTCTTCACCGTGCCGGCATAGCTGTTACTTTAAAGCACTTTGAAGTTTTTCCGCCCAAGATGTTAAGTTTTCGTTTATGATGTTAAGTTTTCATCAGTGTTGAAGTTCCAGTTAAATAAACCTTTAAGTTTTAGACAAGGTTTTTGTGTTCTTCAGAAAATTTTAGATTCGAAGTCAGATATAGCACATAGGATTATTATCGGAAAAATCAACATTTTAATTAAATATAAGCGCTATAATAAATTTACCACAGTTTTCCAGATTATGAACTATGGAGGGAAGTGTAGGTGTTGGTAGTTTACGATCGAGCTACATGACAGATCGTGCACAAGCTTTCCCTTATGTCTTTTCTCCTCAGTAAGCTGTAAAGAATTTTCTGCCGCCTTATCGTGTGCAGGTCCAGACTTCGAGTACCGGCGAGGATATGGCTGATTTTTCCTGTTTCTTCCTCCCATAAAAGTAAATGATTCTACAAGTAGGGCCGAAATTGCGACTATACCTCCCCAGTTTTTCCTTACGTGGGGAAGAATGTAAGGTCTTTTCTCATTTTATCTCCTTTTCTTCTTGGATATCAGCATAGGGGCCTTGCACCTGGTGTGATGGTTTGGGCAGCCATTGGGTACACGACAAGAAAATCTCTGGTTCCGATCGACAGTAATTTGAACGCAAATCGGTACATTTCTGACGTCTTACGTTCAGTCGTTGTGCATTATCATTGAGGCCAGTGTGATACTTCTTTGGCAATATGAAGCAACTCTAATGATGGAACACAGAAAAAACTTTATTTAGCACTCAAAATGGTGACATACCAAACACGAAGAGAAAACATATTCTAACATTTAAAAATAAATTACATTCTTCGTGCGAGAGTCGCACGAGGCACTCGAGTCTGGTTTCAAATATTGCCATTCACAAATACCTTAATGTTCATCTATTTAAATTATTTAAACTACAAGATTTTAATATTATTTAAATCTGTTACACCAGCCAAAAGCCACCTTCCAAACAAGATAATGCCAGACCACATGTCGCACTTCGTGTTCTGACCTTCCTTGATTCACATGGTATTCGACTGCTGCCCTGGTCTGCACGGTTTCCAGATCTGTCATTCCTTGACAACATTGCGTCAAGGGCTGCTGAGTTACTGGCTCCACACCCTCTCCAATTAATGCAGTTGATGGAGTCTGGCAAAGACTTGAAGCAGTATGGAATGAGTTGCCCGTTTCTGTCAATCAAGCCCGGTTCGACCATGCCTAACCAGGTAAGTTTAACCGGGGATTTGGCTGCCAGGGTTGGTTTATTAGATTATGGCAAAGCATGCCAGGGCCATCTGCTTAAGGAATGGACTCTTTCATGAAGGGGAACTAGATCACTTTATTGATCTAAATAATTTCGATGATTAACTAAAATATCGTGGAGGGAAAAGTACATTGCTGACCATTAAAATTTCCAGATCATGAAAGGAAAACAGTAGTGTGAAAGTCCCGGTTCAACGACAGGAGTCGGATTGCGGACGAGCCCGCAGGCGGTGTGCGGCTAAGTCCGGAAGTGCAGATAACGGATAACGGGGCATGTGTTATGATTCTTCATTTAGTGGATAAGATGAAGGTCACAATTTGATAAGAGATTGTCTTTCATTGATTTTACGGAGATAAATGCCTTAATTTTAGGATTTTTAGCTTTCATAATTTTATTCGCATTCCAGCTATTTTGCTATGTATATAATGGTTATTTCATGTGTACGCCTAACATAGCTAAGTCTCAAGTTTAATGATTGATTTCCAAGGCTTAGATTTCACAGGCAAATTTTTAATATATATTTTAAAACCTTTAATTTTCGATTTCCCTTTTTTCTAGACTTATTACATATTATTAATTTTCCCTTAAATTTTACCTTATTTCTTAAATCTTCTATTCATAATACTACATTTCCTTTCCGTAATCTTAATTACATTGCTAATTTTGATTATTTATTTCATTTTACCTAGATTTTTTTTTCACTCATGTTAATCAATACTTTAATTTTTCACTTATTTGTTATATTTAACGAGCGCAATTAATAAAATGCGCATTTTTGGCCATTATATTACTTAATTTTAGATGAACCGATTTTAACTTTGTTGCATACATTTTAACCTCGGTAATTTGCAACATACTTTAAATTTTAACTTAATTCCTATAGTTTTAGACAATATGCATGGCCTTTATTGAACTTTGGATGTAATTTTTAACTTCTTCCGTACATTTTAACCTTCGTAATTTTCAACGTACTCTAAGTTTTAATTATTTTCACGTTATTTGCATGAACTGTATTTAGTTTTACATTTAATTTTCTAACATTTTTTAGCCTCTTTTTTCTTCGAACAACTAATTTTAACGTATTTATTATATTTTCTGTTTATAGTATATATTTATTTTACATTTTACTTAATTTTACATATTTTTTCACATAATTTTACATGTTTAAATATCTTTAACATGCTGATGGTTTTCAATTAAGCATTTTACGTTTATGACTGTTATTTATTATTCACATACAATTCATTGAAAATTTTTCTATATCTTAGAGTATATTTTAAATTATATATTCTATAACAGTCTTACCATGACTGATTCTAATCTGTTACTTCATTTAGTTACTACCAAGTTTATGAACTATATTCACTATTTCATATCCTCATCCAGAAATCTTTCCTCTTATTTTTATCACGTAATACTTTTTAGTTCAGTATATTTTGCCAATTGCTTGCGCTCATGCCGTTAGTTTTACATTTTAGGTGCCCTGAATATACTATTTTTATTCTTAACTGCCCTTTCCTATGTTAGATGATTACGAATATTTCTAACTTCACAGGAAGCTTTCTGGAAATAAAGCCCTTATTTGTATTACATATCAAATGAAATAACTAAACACTAACGTTTTTAGAATTTGTCTTTTATTATAGGAAACCTACTAAATACTATTAAATTCGTAAATATATCAAATAAAATTAATTAAAAGTTTTATTAATGATATTTTCAGTAATGCTTCAGACTGCATTAAAGTCAGCATTCACTATGTTATTACACGTATCATCAGTTATTTACATTAATCAACGTAAAATCATCATTCGATAAATGTATATATTTTAGTTTTCATTTTGTATTTTATTAATTTTTTAAATTTTATTTTCAAGTTAATATTCTTACTTTTACTATACGTGAATAATTGACTGTTGTAAGAAAGGGCTCGGTATCTGACTATATTTTTTTCACATTTAATAACTTTTTCCAGAACCGACTTTGAGCCATGTTCAATAAACTCATCATAGCTCTATTTTATATTTTCAAAAGCTTCGATAATTTCTCTTTCTATATCATACGCTTTAAATAATTGCAAACTGTTATATGTTTAAGGATTACAGCATGGCTACATGTATAATATTTATGCTATTGGGGCATGGTGTTCTTAGTAAAACTAAATTTGTGAAAAATGGCTTAACATGAAAATGCTAGGGCGGTATTGTTTAAGATTTATGATGAATGCAGCCATTACAGCCCAAAACGTGTGTACATATTATCAATATTCTAATAAATTCCATTTTTGGTATGCAAATGTTTGTGCATAAGGTAAGTTTATGTAAATCTATTAAGTTGCTCTAATACCTACGAGTGTTCTTGCGTATTCTGTTAGGTATGTCCGACTTGCGGCAGAGCGTTTACAGTTAAACGGAGTTTAATTCGACACCTAAAGATCCATTCGGAAGAGAAAATCTTTCATTGTGTGGCATGTTAAATGTCTTTCGTTCGACAAAGTGATTTAAACAGACAAATGGCAATACATACTGAAAAAAACCCTTTCCAATGCAGTACGTTGCAAGCAATTCAAACTTAACTTAAGAGTCCATGAAACGATTCATCTTCGAAATTTTACTTGTGCGATATGTTTACAAGTTTTCCCGAAAATATCTGATTTGAAAAGACACCTGAAATCTCATGAAAAGTCTTACAGATATAGTAAATGTTCTAAGAAATTTAGTGATATTGATCATTTGGAACGTCATGAAGCTTCCCATCTTAAAAGATGTATTGAATTTTCGGAAGTTTTTACAAGTCAGAAGAATTTAAGAAGACATAAAAATTCATAAGGTTACTTTTAAGTGTAAATCTCGCTCAAAGGTATTTGCTGAACTTGATAATTTAAAACCGCATGAAGCTTCCCATCTTAAAAGTTGCATTGAATGTTCAGATGATTTTACAAGCCAAACCGATTTAAGAAGACATATGAAAACACATGAAGTTGTTTTTAAATGCAGTAGCTGCTCAAAAGGTTTTAATAGTGAAGATGCTTTGGAACAACATGTAGCTTCTCACGTTAGAAATTCCACCCAATGTTCATGAGTGTTTAAAAGAAAAAGTGATCGTTTAAATCATACTCGTGTGGAGCATGGCCTAAAGCGAGCCTTACAAAAACGAAGAAATGCTGACCCTGTCAATGCAAGTACGGATGCTAAAATCACAAGTCTCAAGGATGTTCGCTACTGTGTCAATTTTCTCTAATACAGAAAATGATCAAGACCTAGGTGTGTTTTTTGAGTACATAAAATCACAATTTGTAGAAAATTGCGTGATAATGTAGCAACACACCGGTGTCTGAAATAGTATGTAGTTGTTACTGTTATAATGAGCCGAGAGTGTGAAAATGGGGAAACTGAATACATTAACCCACATTTCCTTAGCAACAGTTTGCAATTACTTAAAGCGTATGATACAAAAAGAGAAATTATCGAAGCTTTCGAAAAAATAAAAAAAGAGCTATGATGAGTTTACTGAACATGGCTCAGGGTCGGTTCTGGAAAAAGTTATTAAATGTGAAATAAATATGATCAGATAGCTAGACTTTTCTTGCAATAGTCAATTATTCACGTACAGTAAAAGCAAGAATGTTAACTTGGAAATAAAATTTAAGAAAATTAATAAAATACAAAATGTAAACTAAAATATATACATTTATCGAATGATGATTTTACATTGATTAATGTAAATAACTGATGATACATGTAATAACATAGTGAATACTGACTTTAGTGCAGTCTGAAGCATTACTGAAAATATCATTAATAAAACTTTTAATTAACTTTATTTGATATATTTACGAATTTAATAGTATTTAGTAGGTTTTCTATAATAAAAGATTAATTCTAAAAACCTTAGTGTTTAGTTACTTCATTCGATATGTAATACAAATAAGGGCTTTATTCCCAGAAAGCTTTCTGTGAAGGTAGAAATATTCGTAATTAGCTAACATAGGAAAGGGCAATTAAGCATACAAATATTATAGTCAGAGCACCTGAAATGTAAAAATAACGGCATGAGTACAAACAATTGACAAAATATACTGAACTAAAGAGTATTACGTGTTAAAATTAAGAGGAAAGATTTCTGGATGAGGATATGAAATAGTGAATATGTCTTAAAATTATAGATGAAATTTGGCATTTTATTCCAAAAATTTGCCATCTATTAAGCTAGCTTGAGATCGAGGTTGGAAACTAAACGTTAGTAACATTAAATCGTTTAAAAGCATGTGTTCAAATATAAATGATATTCAAAATTATATGAAAATACAGAAAATAATAAATGTTTAAAATTCTAATGAAATTAATAATAGTCCCTTAATGGAGTAACAAAGTAGAATTAGACATGGTAAGAACTGTTATATTATATATAAATTAAAATATAGAAAAATTAAGGCCGATAAATGAATTGTATGTGAATAATAATTAACAGCCATAAACTTAAAATGCTTAATTGGAAACCATCAGCATGTTTAAGATAGTTAAAGATGCAAAATTAAGTAAAATGGTAAAATAAATATGTATTATAAACAGAGAATATGATAAATACGTTAAAATTAAATGTACACAGAAAAAATATGCTAAAAAGAAGTTAGCAAACTACATGTAAAACTAAATACAGTTCATGCAAATAACGTGAAAATAAATTGAAACTTAGAGTACGTTGAAAATTACGAAGGTTAAAATGTACGAAAGAAGTTAAAAATTACATCCAAAGTTCAATAAAGGCCATGCATATTGTCTAAAACTATAGGAATTAAGTTTAAATTAAAAGTATGTTGCAAATTACCGAGGTTAAAATGTATGCAACAAGTTAAAATCGTTTCATCTAAAATTAAGTAGTATAATGCACAAAAACGCGTGTTTTACTAATTACGCTCGTTAAATATAACAAATAAGTTATAATTGAGAGTATTGATTAACCGAAATAAAAAATAAAATTCTATGTAAAATGAAATACATAATAAAAATTAGCAGTATAATTAAGATTACGGAAAGGAAATGTAGTTTTATGAATAAAAGATTTAAGAAACAAGTTAAAATTTAGGAAATTAAAGTCTCGAAAAAAATAGAAGATTAAGTCTTAAAATATAGCTTCAGAAAACAATTAAGCTGCCCAGTCGGTATAGTGGTCAGGGAAGCTGACTGCGATGCCCTGGGTTCGAATCCCGGAGAAGGCATGGTTGTAACTGTCCGTCCCTTCATAGGAAAGGTGATGGTGGCCCAGCTATTAGGGGCCTCCATAATAAAGACACCACCTCATCCGGCCTTGTATAGATTAATGGACTGGGTTACATTTGTAGTTGTTCATAATCTGCCATTGGGGGGAAAAATCTTAAAAATTAAAAATTTGCCTCTAAAATCTAATCCTTGAAAATCAATCATTAAATTCGAGACTTAGCTCTGTAAGACGTACACATGGAATAACCATAATACATAGCAAAATAATAATACATAGCAAAATAGCTGGAATGCGAAGAAAAATATAAAAGCTAAACATCCTAAAATTAAGGTAATTATCTCCAGAAAATTAATAAAAGATAATCTTATATCAAGTTGTGACCTTCATCTTATCCACTAAATGGAGAATCATAACACATTCCCTGTTATTATTTATCTGCACCTCCGGACTCAAGACTTGCACCACACACCGCCTGCGAGATTCGCCTCCCGGCTCGTCAGCAATACGACTCCAGTGGATGAATCGGTACTTTTTCCTTCATGGTCTGTAAATTTTAATGAAAAATTTGATGGTATGGAAATTTCAATAATTTTAATTTTTAGCAAATTCTTTGTTTAAAATATTAAAGTAAATCATCGAAATTATTTAGATAAATAAAGTGAACTAGCTCCCTTTCACGAAAGCATTTCTTCCTTAAGCAGATAGCCCGCGTGTGATGCTTTGCCATAATCTAATAAACCAAACCAACCATGCAATAAATTAAAAAAAATGTGTTCCATCTATCAGCCTCGTGCAGTCAACATACGTTAAAACACCAGGATAAATCAATTCAAGTTAATGTAGTGTGTATCACACATTTCTAAACAATGTGAAGGCGAAAAATTACAGCGGATTGTACATAGTAGATAAATAAGAAAATAATTACGGCAATGCATATTTTATTGAAAAAATGTTATTTTTATATTGGTTTTGTTACGAATATTTCTCTGCAAGATTATCTTGAAAAATTGCTTTAAATTAAATTACAGATAGTGAAAAGCTGGAAAATAACCTCAAGCAAAGTAATGCAAAGTCTATAGTTCCCATTTATACCTAGCCATTGCATTGATATTCATTTACCATACTAAAAACAGAATATTTGTAATCGACTTCATGGTTGTTACAATAGATATATTTTCCATTATAATACTTCCTTATCCATTACAATAGTATTTATAACACGCTTAGTTTAACCTCATTGGCCGAATAAACTCTATCTGTTAACTTCTTTTACGAACTCGTTTACTCAAATATGGTTCAGTAATTTTATTTCATTCATCGCTACTAAACTAGTCTATTTTTGTATCTAATTTACCAGTATAAACAATATCCTGATTGAATGTTAGAATTTACTACACCAGCCACGCTGCAACATTTCATTTAAGTTTAATTAACTGTTAATAGCTTCTAATTCAGAAGTCAAACAACAACACCTTTCCTTTATGACTCTTTTCACCTTTCCTTTATGACTCTTTTCGTCAAGCATTCGCTTAGTCCGCAGGCTTATACAGATTTAATAAACAAGAGACATAGTTTAAATCGAAAGGGAGAATTGTTTAAACGCATGATTTGTAGTTGAGAGGATTTGCTTTTGCTACGACCGCCGACTAGCCTTACCTATGAAGCTCTTGTTAGATTAAGAGTATTCGCCAGATATTAGGAAAGATTTAGTAACTATGATATAAATAATTTACAGTTAGGTTGTCCGATCCAAGTGTTATTTGTAGCTTTGAGCAGAAGCACTAGTACTGTAGCCAGTTAAACTGTTTTCCGTTCCAAGCCAATAACTGAAAACTCACAAGTGTTGAGAAAGATAACGTTAAGTTAATATTTTATATCTCTATGTTTTGCTGCTTCCATAGTCAGTTTAAATTAACGGCGATAATTTGTCACCACAGTTAAGAGAGAGTTACGATTGAGGGTGAGTTGAGATTGAAGGTCAAGGTATTTAGCTCGGTAGAAAGACTCGTCAAATAGTAAAATGTTATAGCAATTTTGCCAACTACCAGATTAGCTGTTTACTTTTTTTTTAGATATTCCTTTTACCCACTCTTACATTTTTCCCCTATGAAGGACTGATGATAAGCCCACCAGCGGAGCATTAGTAGGTCGACCTGGGCTCGATTCGAGGCGAACAGGCTAGCTGCATAGGCGTGGATACGAGACAGTTCCCTATAGAAAGTCTTCCACGAAGGCTTTCCTTCTTTAGCTGAGAGCCCACGTATGCTATATCATAACTCATTAACCAAAACTAGTATGGGAAATTAATGGCATTGAACAAAATCCATAAATCCAAACAACTGCTTTTATAATAGTTTACTGATTTTTTAATTCCTTTCAGCTCTCACCATAAGATAATTTTTAGCTATTACAGGAAGGAAACCTTCCAAAATTACTTGCCACTCAGTCTCTAGAGAATAACATTATTTTTGTGTCAGCGTTAGAAAATTTTCAAACTTTTCTTTGGCTCTCGAATCAATTTTAAATCTTTTTCATGGTAATTTAAAATAAAAGTATTTCTTACTTTTTTACGCATCCTTGAATGGTTACAAATCTTGTGAAGCTGGAAAAAGTATTTCTAATTTTAATATCACCATACAAAGAAATACGAAGAGAAAAATGACTGTTTTCTTCAGGTATTTAATCCACAGAAACGACAGGAAAATATTAAATCCTCTTATAATCAAAGCAAATGGAAGTAAAAGGCTTTAACTTTTTAATAGCAAACAAGTAAAATTCAAAGTTTTAAAATTTTATATTTTATTTCTGGGCACCGAAATATTCAGAAATTATTAACTCAGGCAAAGAAACATGTTAGGGTATTAAAAACAAGATTAGTTTTCCGTCGTGATTTATTTAGACATATGCGATACATTCTTCTTTAGCTTCGTGTTTTTATCAAATTTTTGTTTAAATTTCTTCTTTCTGTTGTAGAAGGAAAAGTCTACAGTTTCAGTAAATTTAATTAAGATTTGGGGGCGAAGAAAATTCAATCAATCTGTTTTACGTAATGTGATGAGTTTAAACCTAATACAAAGATTCTATTTTAAATGAAACAGAAAAATGTATAAATAAATTTAACTATGAAATAACACAAAGAAAAAGAAATTAATGTTTTTCCCGTAATATTAGCTATGGCTTCATTTTTAAAAACCACGATAAAAAAACTGTGCTTTTTCACAACAAGACGATGAAAACAATAATAATAGAAATATATTAGTGACTGAGTTATGTGTGAAAAATATTGTTTTTATCTTACTCTAACACTTATTTTCAGTTCACATTATTTATGCCATGTTATGTTAGGGGCACTATGTTTTTCCGCACAAGTTACACAAAGGATGCGGCTACCAGCCTAGGTGCCTGACAGAAGTGTGCATAACACCTGAGCCTTCGCATTACTTCCTGATTTACATGTGCATGTTCAGATCAAATTGGTAAAGTGTTAGATCTATTTTATGCATTAGTTTTAGTTATGTTTTTAACCTTTTTAATTACTCGCTTCCTGCACTTTAGTCTTCTTGAGTTTTTTAAATTATAGTAATTAAACTTCGGGGAAATTATATTCCTTTCAAATTTTTGTCATTGTACAAGGAGCATGGTTTGTCTTCGTTGTGGTTTCGTTTGAATGCTTTCTACGAGCTTTCCATCTTATTTCACAAGCAGATTGTTAAAGTTAGTCTTACAATAATACCTCATAAAAGTATATATTTAGCATAACCGACATAGTTATGTATATATATTACTTTGAGATTATCTCTAGCCACCAATGTGTGTTGCCTTTCATTTGCTATCATCTGAAAGCGAAATATATAATTCCAATTATGCCTTACATTTCGTTACGCAGTAATTTAGACTACTCTGTACTCACATTGTCGTTGCAGAACTGAGATTTTAACATTTCTAGGAAATGCAGGTTTCAAGGTTATAGAAATTTCCTATTTTAAAAAATTTCTTATCTATTAAGTTATTAATCTAACTATTAAAAAAAACTCAAAATAAAATACAAGTAGTTCTGAAGTTGAGAATAAAAGATAGAAACTTTAATATATTATCCAGCTCTCGATTAAACTGAAGAAAAGGCATAAATCTTATGTCTAAACTTCCGAATGTGAAAATCCCAAAAAAGGAAGCCAAAAAAGTTCTTGATCTCATTAGTGTTCGTATACGAAAACATATGATGCAATGCGGAGGCAATCCATGTATCATTACGATGGAATGCTCCTCTCCAATGTCCATTGTGTCACAATGATGCATTGTTCCCATTGTCCATACAGATGACCAAAGAAGGAATGAGACTCTCTTTTTCCCTCCATAACTTGCTGGCCTGCGGGCACTGAACATTGTTATTAAACCACAGTGTGCAACATACATGCATACATGCAGGACATACATGCAGGACCATACATGCAGGACGGCCATACATGCAGGACGGCCAAAGATGCTTCCGTATTTGTTGATTTCATTGTTCGCTCTAGAAATGCAACAAGACAGTTTACTTAGGTAAAAATACCAAAAACAAAGCCTGCTGCAAGTAATGGCATAATTTAGGTTTACAAAATGCAGAAAGATTCTACTGTTGAACAGAACGTTAATAACGGACTCTTTTAATCACTGTTTAAATTGTTCAATAGAAGATTCTCAATGCAGATGTGAGCATCAGAATATTAAAAAAATACGATTAATAAGTTCATCAACTAAGCAAAATGTTTTCTCCAATTCGTTATATATATACATTATTTTTTAAAGAAGTTTAAAATAATGAAAATTGAAATAAAAAAACCTAGACACGAATTTGCTCAATGTGCTGCAAAATTTGAAAATAGTCCTGTTTTTTATGATTTTACTCCTTAAAGTGAACATTTTTTTCATTACAATTTTGTAATTTACTTTAATTTGCGTTTTACCAGTTTATAATGTAACACGGTGAAATTAGGATTACCTTCAAAAAAATTAATACGGAATTTTATTCTTTTTCGTTCCGATATTTTTGAAATTACATATATATGTGTGTGTGTGTGTGTGTCTAATACGTCTGCTCTTTGTTATTACGGTAAAAAAAAAGTTTATTGCTGGTATAAAGTACGATGTTCTGAGTAAGTTTATTATAGCTTTTAAAATTAATTTTTGTAGAAGTTTTGTAATATTAGGTATTTTCCTTTTGTTTACAACTGCATTTTCTTGTTTTATTTACACACCTTACATATTTGGAGTGTTGTTCTAACGGTTTTTTCATTTTTAAATACTGTATTTTTCATTTTATATGAATGTTCAAAATCATTTTTCACATGATTTAATCGTGTAGGGAATTTTTTGTCATGCATATGAGTTAGGTAAATTTGGGGAATTGAATATCTAAGTATAAAAATTTTGAATTTTCATGTGCATGACAAGGCCGAAACTCGATGTCTGAGCCGTTAGAAGGAAGATGAAATAAGCTAATTCCTCTTCAATCACCATTATTTCAGTATCTTTTCAATTGTTCATTTTTCAGCAATTTTCTATGATTTTGCTATAATTTTCATTTGCATTTTTTCGATCTCAATTTAATTTGCTTTTCCACAACTATTAGCTAGTGCTTGTAAGGCAGTTTTTTTCAATCTGTAACTTTTTCTTTCACAATATTTCAAAATTCCTTTCAAAATATTTTTTAAATCAATTTTTAATTTTTACTTTCTTCCTTTTCTTATTACGACTTTGTATGTTGGAATTTACGTAGTCTTCAAACTCTCATTCTTGGTTTTCTTTATTGGCATTCTTAATTTTTACGTTATTGGAATTTTAGATAGAAATATTCCCATTTGGCTGTATATATATTATATATATATATATGTGTATATATGTAATGATAGTGGTAAACTAAGATGATTAATTATCAGCAAATAATAATTAATAATCTTATTTTTAAAATTTTCTAAACTCTTATTTATAACTTTGTATATACATACATAGATGAAAGAGAGAAAACTGCAGCGAAATCAATAAAAATACATAATGATATACTGTTTAAAATATTTGTAGTATATATCAATTTACTCATATTTATTCCTTCATATATGAATGAATTATCATGATGCATAATTAATATTTATATAAATCTACTGTTATAATGGTTAAGATAGTTTAAACCTTTAGACTAGTTTATTTACATTCTTCTGGGGTTTAATTATTCAAGTAAAAAAAAAATAATAATAAATAAAAAAAAAATGCCTTACATAAAAAAAGAGTTTATTGATTGGGCAAGTGGTGTATTTAATTATGGCAAAGCACACTACGGCTATCTGCTTAAGGAGAGGGATGCCTTCGTGGAGGACTTTCTAAGGATACTGGCTCGTATACACGTTACACATGGAGAAAACCACAAAAACACTTATGCAGCCAGCCCGTTCGCGGGATTCGAACCTCGGACCGAACTACCAGTGTTCAGCGACTTTACCGCTCGGTCCCTGGTGTGCATTGACCAGGGAAGAACGCAAGGGTTATCTGCATTGAGAGGGATCTATTCGCGAAGGGCTTTAAGTTAAATTGGTGAGTATTCACGTTACAGTTAGAAGAAAATCACAAAAATGCGTGCAGACAGCCCGTTCGCCTGGAACCAAGCCCTGTACTAGCTACTGGAGTTCAGAGTACTTATTCACTCGACCCACTGGTGACCCAATAAGACAGTATGGCAGCGGCGAGATTTTTTTTAACCTTCTTTTAACACATTGAAAGTTATAGCTATATCACATTATATTTCGTAAGCTGACTTTTAACCATTCATCAAAATTTATGTCACTTTTTTCTGTTACCCAAATATTGCACAAAATGATTGACAAAAATAAAATACCTTAATTATTTTACCTTGTCTACAGAAATGATCTTTTCATTACCCTCTTATAAGTTTTTCCCCTGCAACTCTATGTTTTTTTTTAATCTAAACCGCAAATCAATTGAATAAGTATGCAACCTTAAAGAGCTGCGATATTAATTCTGAGTATAATTAAATACCTACAATTTCTAATATGTAACTTTTAAATTACATATTAGAAAATTTACTTTTAAGTTATATGCTATTTTTAAGACGAAAGCATAAAAATCCTCAATCCTTCCAAAGTAAATATTTTATTATCCTGAGTTACTCTACTTTGCTTATTAATTGATATTAGAGCTTTCTCTTTTATACGTCTTTTATAGTAATTTCCAAGGATGGTCTCAAAAGAAAGCTACAGGTTTTATTTCCTAAAATAATTATCCTTCCTTTATACATATATACTTTCAGTTTCAAAATTCATTTGAAATGAAGTGGAGATATATTCATTAAGTTAAATTAATTAAAAACGAGAAGTTTCACAGCTTTTTGAGCAAAAATTCACGATCTTCAAGAATGAATTTACCAATTTACGATATTTTTTGCTTACTATCGAATTAAATTTAAATTCAAAACTTCGATGAACAAAATTTAGGAAACAGCTACAAAGCTAAAGCTTACAACTCACGTGATTAATAATTTCATCTTGAAAAAACAACATTCATCATTAAATTTTCAGATGGCTATTTAATGCTGGGAAAATCATTGAGCCTATTTCCGAAATTTTTGCACATGGTCCATTTTCAAATTTTGCTTACATATACTATATCAGAAGAAAAGCAAGAAAATTCGAGATAAATTAATATTTAAAGTTTAATTTGAGCAATGTGTTGCATAAAATGACTATAAATATATTTCTAAAATTTAAAATATAAAAAAAATCAATTAAAACTTTTTTCATAAAAATTTAGCAAATCAATAAAAATAATTTGTTTTCCACTTAATGTCAAGTCCGTTACCTTGAAATTATTTCAATCCCAATTAATTTGTAAATCTGTCTAAAAGGGGGCAGTACGTATTTGATTAGTTTATGTCACTGAATATTTACTACCCCTTTTAGACAGATTTACAAACTAATTTCGGGTAAAATAATCTCAAGGTAACGGATTTGACATGAAGTGGAAGACAAATTACTTTTCTATTCATTTGTTAAAGCAAAAACTTCTGTAATTGATTTTAACATGAATATAATACACTAATAGCTCGTATTTAAAATAATTAAAATTCTTTATTTAAAAAAATTAATTAGGTAGCAAAACAAAGAGGTTGAATAACATGAAACTTGAAAGAGACAGGCATTTTTGCCTACGATCACACATTTTAAGATGTATATCTAAAAACGTTCAATTGATTTTTTTATATTTTAAATTGTAGAAATATACCTATAGTCATCTTTATGCAATGCATTGCTCAAATTAAACTTTAAACATAATTTATCTTGAATTTTCTTTTTCTTCTGGGACAGCATATGTAAGCAAAATTTGAAAATGGGTCACATACAAACTTGAAATGTTTTGTCTTTAAGACACCATGAAGAATGTTTTACTAATTAGACATTTTACTGTGCGAAGACTACGTAAAAGGTTTAAAATATTTATATAAAATAAGTTTTCTAAACTGAACCTTCCCCAATTAATAATCAAAAGTAGACGCTTAGGAATTATAATAAAGGAAACATGATATTTTCGACCTGTTATAAATAAAACGTATATTCATATTGCAACATTTATTTCCTTTACGAGATATTAGATTAGTTAATTGTTAGCAGAAAGGTTCAGATTTTCTTTAAAGAATAAAGACTTCCGAAGGAAATTGGGAATGCATGTTGACCTGTTATAAATAAAATGTATATTCATATTGCAACATTATTTCCTTTACGAGATATTAGATTAGTTAATTGTTAGCAGAAAGGTTCTAATTTTCTTTAAAGAAGAAAGACTTCCGAAGGAAATTGGGAATGCATGTTATGTAAAACATGAAGAGGTGGAAATCCCATACAATCAACAGCTTACATTACTAGTAGAAATTTTGAGTAAATATGGTTGGCTCGTTAAAACGCGCTCCAGAATATCTCTTTATCTAGCTAATTAGCCGCCCAGACGGTATAGTGGTTAGGGAAGCCTAACTAAGATACCGAAGGCCCCGGGTTCGAATCCTGGAGAAGGCATGAATGTAAACTTGTCTGTCCCTTCATAGGAGGTAGCGGGGGCCGCCTATTGGGTGGCTCCATAATAAAATGACCACCACTTACTGGCCTTAGTTAGTGGCCAATGCCGTTATAGGCAAGTGCCCGCTATTGGAAAAAAAATCTTGCTCATTAAAATTCTGAGACACCTAGTCAATAAAACGTTAACTAACGCCTGAGACTTGGTGATTACACAATAGTTCTAAAATTCTACATGCCTCAATGACAAGTTTCGGCCGATATTCGCAAAGGAAAGTAGATTGTAAGGAGAAATTTTTTTTCCCTTACTTTCTTCCAGCAAAAATTTAATAAAGGACGATAAAATAATGAAACTTCCAATCGTTAAACTTTTCCAATTCAAATGATCATCGCTACCCTCCGACACATTTTTTTAAAAACTTGGTTTCTTCTGGAAAATGTTTCCGAAAATAATTACTACAAATTGCTGTTCGAAAAGCTAATCCGGGTGGATTTTTTTTGTTTAAATCATGTACAGCTTAAAATATATGTAGACCAGATTTATAAGTAAAAGCATAAATATCATATTATAGTAATATCGTCTTTAAATATGTTCAAATAAGAATGAAATAACAAAATAAAAGCACTAATGTTTTACTTCTTTCTGAAAAAATTATGCATATTTATAACTACTTTCATACCGCTTACTAATACTTACTTAAATATCTTACTTTTCATAATCATTTTTCACATACTGTTTAAATTAGTTATTCGCAGGCAAAATAATATTTTTGATTCACATATAATTAAAGAAAACGAAAATACCTTTCATGACACTGTATCTCAAATCGAAGGTAATTTATATAAGCAATACATTTGTAATTAAGCCGAGGTTTCTAAATATCTCTTTTAGTTTCACTGAGCTAATTTATATTTTATTTTATTTTGAGAAGGATTTTTAATGGTTTATCTAAAATTCAAAGTTTAAACTCCAGCATTATACCATTTTATTATTAGGATTATCCAATACCTTTATACAATGAGGCAGAATGAAAGGGATTTTCATTCATGAAAATGTTTTTAATGGGCAGTTATTTTACAGAAGAATACAGTATATAGTTTCAGCGATTATAAACTAGCATATCTTTGTTCCAAGTTTTAAATGCCCTACATAGTTCATTCACATTCTTTGAAAGTCATTTATTGAGCGAAATTTTATTTTCAGACCTTACGAGAGAATACGTTTTTAAAAATGTATGTTTTATTTTTAATTTACGCATAATTTGCTTGCTTAAATGTACATTATATACAGCATTCATTCTACTGCGTGTGTGTTGTTCATGCTTATCTATTACATAACAATTTTACATCCATGCAATATTTAAATGAATCAAATATCGGTAAATTTAAGTAATTATTAAGCTTTGTAGATACATTAGGTAGTTTTTGGAAGCAGGAGTCATGAAAAATTAACAATGCCTTCACAGGATATAGAGACCTCTGGAATACGCGCCCAGCGTGCAGACCACTGCACCACGAAGCACGCTAAGAAGGCGGGAGAAATACCTTATATCTTTGCCGAAACATAATGATTATTGCAATGCGTAGATTTTCAGTAAAAACAGGTGATAATTCAAAACACACATTTCTCAATATAAAACCGGTCTCTACGGTTATGTGATGCAAATCGAAAAGTTACGGTGACCCATGGCAATATTTCATAATACATGTAATATGGCCCATATTATATACACAACATGAGTACAAATACGAGACGCTAAAACTAGCCAAAGAAAATGTATAATGAAAAGAAAAAACAACCTGCATAATTGAAACCTGATACACTTTCTGGAGAAGAAGCTTTGCTAACCATTTCCTAGTACCTTCTACCAGCTGCAGGTAAGTCTCATCAGAAGTGAGACAAATTGATCCAATTACTTAACTGTTGCATAACTTTCATTCCTTCTGCTATCAGAAATGAACCTGAATAGTGAGAATGTTCACGGGCCAACATTTTTCAGTTTCAAAGCAGCTTTCGATAAATTGCATGAGGTCTTCAAATTTTTATTGCGAAATAGGTTTTATATTAGACGATTTTCTTCCACTCTACGCTAATGCTTCTTTTCGGAGCTCAATCAAGGTAATGCAAACTAAGCTTTCATATTTAGCAAATTGAATATTAAATACATTTCTTATTTATGGTATTTTCAGTTTATGAGGAGTTTAATCGAATTGGTCTCTTCGTAGATTGATAAGCATCAAGTATTTTTCATATCAATCAAGATAGAAAGCACAAACGTATCTGCTAATTGAATTCTTAGAAAAGATTGTTAAGATCCATTACATAACACAATAGCTTATAGTACTATAGGATCTCATAATCTGAAGAAATGAAAAATGCCTGCGAATTGGAAAGCATGAAGCTACTCCAAATGTCTCATTTTTGTGTTTTAAAAACGGTGCGTGAGTTCGCTGACCTTTACCAACATGGTAAGGTGACTTAACATGAGTTACGCTGAGTATTTTGAATTTATTGGAAAGGATCGCGAGTGCTTTTGTTGCATTGAATACGTACGAGGATAAAAATGCGATATCAATTTAAACTTAAGGTAAAGACAGATGATAATGTATCAGTCTAATACAATTAATATTAGATAATTATTCATGGCATTTTAAGCTCTGAGCACGAGCATTTTTAATATAGTAAAAAGTATGCTTTGCAGAAAAAAAAGGAAAAATTAGAAACAACCTTTTAGTCAAGACGTTTACGAATATGAGCGATACAAAAAACGAAACTTATCAGCAGAAATGTAAATATGGGTAAGAAGGATATAAACTAGAAAGAAAATCTGATGCATTTCCTCCCCACGCAAATGCCGAAAAATGGTTTGCATATTCGTGGTAGAAAACAAAATATAATTTACTTCAGGATATTATTATCGATAAAAGAAGAATATCTAATCATAAATTCCCGTTTGAGTTCTATGAATAAAGCAGCTGAAGCTCAAGAATAGAAGACAGGCATTCAATATTTAGTTAACTCTGCAGAAGTATTTCAGTGCTGTGCAAATAAATTCGATGCTTATTTTGTTTCTTATCAAAACTGACCAATTTTCAAAGTCAATGTCCAGTTGCTATTTTATATTTGTTGTATAGAAGTGTATTCTTTAATGTTGATTTGAACTGCAAATTCATGGTATTTAATAATGTTTAGGATCCGTTACCTGGGGCATTTTTTTTTAAGGAAGATTGCAAATTTTGTGCTTCAAATCTTTTTTTTTTAATATCCTTGAAATGCATTTCTACAAAACAGCACTCTTATCGCAAAGCACGTGTTTATCAATTTGCATTAAATTATATCATACAAGTAAATAATTGATTAGGAAGCAAATATAACTGAGAAATAAAATCTAATAAAAACTTTAAAGCATTTATGCTCGTTTATACTTACTTGACATCAACTAAACCAAGCATAAAAGTCATGAAAAAATAATGTATTACATTTTCTACTATCGATATTCACTTGCTTTAATGTTAAATTACCTAGTTTAATTATCGGAGATTAAAAATGAACTTTTCCGAATTTCAGCGCATTAAAATCTGTTTAATATGCAGCTCTCTTCATTTTGTTATCAGTTTAATTAATTCGGATTTAAATTTTCAATAGGCTTAAAATTTGTATGTAAATTTTTTTATGAAAATGTATTTAACTATTCCTATTTATAACAAGATAAACAAAATGACATAGCTATTAAGTATAAAAGAAGCTTTCAATAAATCGTATAACATACAGAATGACTTTGCAAGATAAATAGAATAAAATTAATTTCAAATTCATTTTACATTTATATTATTTAAGAGTGAATAAATATCTGTTAAATTCAACTCCTTTATTCACTTGTAGCTGTAGTAAGTGAATAGAATGAAGTACAAGTGAATAGAATGAATTGTAGTTCCATCTGTAAAAATAAACAGAATAAATTGCGTTTTTATTCAGCTTTACTTAGTGTCCGCCGAAAACATCGAGGCAAAAACATCGCGGAGAAAACAACGCAAGGCGAAACCTTCGTGGTATAAAGCATCGTGGGAGAAAAGAAAGCAAAGAGAAAACATCGTGGTACAAAATATCGTGGTCGAAAATAAAGCAGTTTAAAAATATCGTCGTCGAAAATATCGTGGTAAATAATAAACCATCGCGTGACGATAACATCGCACATATGCGTTTTTCAGGGTTTAAAAGTAAGTGCATTTTTGCATAATGATATGGGAGCGCAAGAAGGAAACAGGAATATTTTTACTTCCATATTTTCATATTTTTGAATGAACTAATAACTTTTTGCTGAAAAAAGTAAGAAGCTGAAAAGATAACTTAAGCTTTTTGCAGAAAAAGGTAACTTAAGCAATTAAAAACTGAAAATGAAAAGAAAATTACAGCAACTTACAGGACTTAATTTTAAATTTACACATGTTAATTAAAAATTTTATAAATTTTTTATAAAGTTTCACTGAAAAAGTTTCATAAAAAATAAAGTCTAAAAATGTTTAGAAAAAGGAAGATAAATAACTGCATCAGGTTACCTCTATAGAAATTGCTTAGTTAATTATCAAATTATTTTCTTTCACGTTTGTTAATCTGTTATTGTTTTAGTGAAAATTATATCTTGTTTTGTTTCCGTTTATTCTTAAAGTGTCGTTAACATTTTCACCCTCATTCCTACTTGCGCTACAAAATCAATATGCAAAAACGCATTTAAATTTTTTAAATTCTTGAAAACGCATGTCTGCAATGTTATCGTCATGCGATGATTTATAGGTACTTTGCTTTTTACCTCGACATTTTCGACGACGATGTTTATAAACTACGAAGTTTTTCAGCCGCTTTATTTTCAAACACGATATTTAGTACCATGATATTTTAGAACTGCGACGTTTTCTCTTTGCTTTCTCTTCTCCCACGATGTTTTGTACAACGATGTTTTCGCCTTGCGTTGTTTTCTCTGCGACGTTTTCGTCTGTGATGTTTTCAGCTGTAACCCTTTACTTCTACTCACAATGCATGCTACAGAGCTGTTCTTAATTTAAGCAATGCGTTATGGCTCTCATTAAAACTGTTTTACTTTAGTACACATACGCGCACTAACAGTGGCGTAGCTAGGATTCCAGCGCCCGGAGACAACTGAAGAATTTGCGCCCCTTTCTGTGTGCCAGGAATGGAAATCATCATTAAAAAATTTCGTAGCATCAATTTGGCGCCCCCTGGATGCTGCGCCCGGGGACAAGTGTCCCCCCTTGCCCCACCCTAGCTACGCCACTGCGCACTAATTATGGCTCGTACAGCAAAGCTATTAATATTACAATTACGTAGTCGAGCTGAAATGTGATACAATTACGTAGTAGAGCTGAAATGTGATACAACTACGTAGTAGATTTAAAAAGTGATACTTTCTGTAATAGTACTATTTCATGTATATAAAATGCTTGGCACATAGTTTCACGCATACAGATCTTAATAATGAGACTAGTCTCAATAGGATACCTTCCGATCCTTTCGATGCATAATGTTTCGATTTTGATGTTTACTACCAGTTAGTCCAGCGCTCTCCATCGTTCATAACTGAAACTGAATATTTACTCCCTATAAAAAATTTCGTCCTCCTTGACACTCACTTTCGAGTAAACCGCATTTTATTATATGCATTTGTTCGAATTATGTCATTATTTAAAATAGTTTACGACGTTTTATGTGTTCATATATCGAGAAATTTCAATATTATATTAAGCTTTATTCCATTAAGCCATTTAGCAAACAGCGAACTTTTACTGTTCAGATTCTGCTGTGGATTTCTTTAGGCTTGCGTTGAAATTTTGAAGAACTGTACAGAGACTTTAAAATCTGTTTAAAAACCTGTCAGAAATGTAAAATGTAATAGAATAGTAAAAGTGAAACATGGGAATAAGTCAGGAAAGAAGACATTTTTATGCTTATTTTCTGTGCCTGTTTAAAAACTATAAAGCTTTGCATAGCTTTCAGTTAGTTAGTTTTGCTTCTTTTATTGCTTTATACTTTTCGTTTAACTTTCCATTATGTATTATTTTCCCTTATTCTAGCTTTTAATTGTTAGTTAAACAATAATACCATCCAGTCAGGTCGACAACGAGAAAACCATCCAAGGCCAAGGTTCGAACCTCGGCCTATGCATGAAAGTTTATGATTGCATGCTTGGTGTTATAATGTTTATGGAATAGGGACACACAGAATTTGTTGGCGCAGAATTTCGCTCAAGAGTTTTTTCGTAAGAGAAAAGTGTTTCAGGTTACTCGTACCCCATCTCCCAAGTTATTCTTTATGAAAATGGGGATGGAATGAGCAAAGTCTTATTAGTCACAAATGGTACCCAAAGTTTATGAAAAAAGACAAATGCGCTCCTTTCCTCTCGAATGATTATTCAGTGACTTGAGATAAAAATTAACAGCTATTTTAATAAACGTAAATGCCCATGTATACACTTGGGCAACAGATATCTGTCAAAAAGAAATATAAAATATTAAAAGGCTATCATACAAACTGTAAAAACCATTATGTATTTTTGGAGCATGAAATCTGAAAAATAAAATATGACCTTGATAAGATTTGAATTTCCAGATCTTCCATTTGCTTGCTGGACATGCTAATCCAATATACCACGACAGCACACACGGTGGAATGCAATAATCGTTAATATTCTCCCCCACTTAAAGGTCAATTGGTGAGAGGCGCGAGACTCAGTTGACCAAATGCAGGTGGCAGCGATTTATCATCCACTATGATTTACTTCGGGTTCCAGAGCACAGATAATTTCTTATATTTCTTCTGGAACCAGGTAATGTAAGAAATAAATTCTTCCCTCACCGAGATTCGAACAAGCAATCTTCCGGTGCTAGCTGGACGCGATACAGCTACCGCAAGCACACGCACATTACAACACAAGCGCACGCGCACGGGAATACATAACTTATTACAAAATGAAATGAAAGTATTTTGATAGATACGTATAGGTGTGTGAGAGTGCGCAGTTACATACGTGTATGGAGAAATAAATCATGCGTTTCCTCCTATTGGTTATTACAAAGATAACTATGGAGTCGATAAATCCAGATGTCCTACATTAAAAATATTTCCTGTAATGAAGCTGATAATGCAGGAAATTGCTGCTTATGTCTTACAACTCAACAGTCCCTACATTCCCATTCCGACACTACTGCACAAAAGCGAATTTCAGAGCAAATCAAGCGAGGAATTCTTGTGTTAAAAGGAAAATAATATAGATAAGAGTTGAAGTTGATCGATATTCTTCCAGAACGTAAATATTAAAAGAGGAAATACGAAATGTCATCGGAAGCATAAACCTAGAAGGTAACCTTGCAGTCTTTTAACTCAAATCGTACAGCAAACAGTAGCTGATAATGAAACATGCCAAATGCGCATCTCGAATATTTTTCGCTAACGATATATTGGAATCGTAACTGAAACAAATTGCTCATAATTAAAATATAATTTCCGATCGGTGTCCTCTGCTAATGAGGGAAATATTTTGCTTGGTTTTTATTCGAGTTTTTATTCTTGTTGCTTTGTTAATGACCGAATAAATTGTTAATAACCATTTTTTATAGATTTAGGTTATGAGATACAGCGAAAACGATTAGTCTTAGGAATCAAGGGTCTTTTAAACATGTTTATTCTTCATAAAATTAATTTATTTACTTTATAATTAAAGAAAAATATAAATTTTATAAATAGCGAAATATTCCCATTTTGCTAATTATGCACTATGCATCACAAAAATAAAATAATAATAAAAGGTGGGATAGAAGATTTGAAGAGTCAAAGATACTAATAAAGCTTCTTAAAGCTTATTAGTATACTATCCTTTATTGAAAGCTTATTAGTTATCTTTCAATAAAGGATAGTATTTTTTTATTTGTCGTCATCAAACTATACGCTGTCTTAAGGAGATAATATAACTCCACTCCATAATTTATTTCACGCATTTATAAGCATGAATCACCTCTGACAATTCGTTGCAGACTGTGAAAATAATCTCACCAAAATAGTTCCAATTTTTGTCTGTTAAACAAGTTTAATACACTTTATACCATTATAATATATAGTAGCATATCTCATCACATATCTAAAAGCTACAGAATTCTTACCAAAACATAGTGTTTTTTAATACTTTGTTTAACTCTGCTACAGTACTCTCTATATAAGATTTTATACACAAATCATAATCTGACAATGCATGAACATTCGCATGCATGCATGGCAGCGTACAATAGTAACGCATGACAATGCATTACATTCTGTTTTGTCATGGTCTCATGCAACCATTTTTCGAAATAGTGGCTAGATTTTTCATCGTTATCTTAGTATTTGTAGTTTCTCTAAGCACAAAAGCCTTGATGTTCTGGAAAGAGATAAATCTACTGGCGCTTGAGTAGAATTGCGTAGAAAACGAACTTGATTGATTACGAAGGCTCCAGCCAACACTATGGTTTGATTTATTTTATTATGGCAAAAGCGCTCGACGGCTATGTGACTAAGAAGAAGGATGACTTCATGGGGAACTTTCTAAAGGAAACTGGCTCGTATCCACGTTATACTTGGAGAAACCCGCACGAACACCTGTAGCCTTAGTCATTAGCGTAACGAATTTCATGAACTTAGCATGGAATTAGTAGCTAGTGTTCATAGCTCTGTCGGTTAAGGAAATTTATCGACACGGGATGGATTCCGTTGAGAAGTGTTGAAAACCTAAGTTTCCAACAGATGAAAAATTAACAAGATACATAATTATTTCAATGGCATTATTTTTTTATTCAGGATTGATGTCAGCGAGTAAATAAATTTAAAATTTTACATTCTTTAACATGTTCTGATACTCTAACAGATTTTTCTTCACTTCATTAGATTTCTACCAAACTGTTCTATGCATGTAATTTAATAACTGTTTCAGTTGACGAATACTGATATATACTACTTTGTTTTTCATTTTTAGCATAATTTTGCAGGTGAGGTATTTTAACAAATATCATTCTAAAATTTCTGTTCCCAGATAGAGCTGTATAATAAAATTGTTTATTAATTTAGTCTAAAAAATGCTTATTTTGCAACAGATTCTAGATTTGATTCATGTTCTTAAATGTTGTAATAACTTATTCATTATTCCATGTGCGGCATCGGTGGTTCTTGATATGTTATGATATCAAATAAAGACACGTTCATTTAGCTAAAGCTATTTAATGAAGAGAAGACTATGTACAAGTATTATATACAGATTACAGTATATCTAGTTTATACCGCTCTCAACCACTCTCATCAACCTCTCAACTCTCTCTGGTGAAAACTCTTAATTAGCTAAACATATGGGCGGCGCAGCGCCCTCGATCTCTTTTTTCTACAAATGTAAGTTTTGCAATTTAAATAAACGCAGGTTTCTGTAACAGCTTGATTTATAAATAAATTATGCATATTAAATAGCTTGAAGCATAAACCAATATCTCACCGTGTTCAATGCTAAAACATGAGTGCTAACATTTACCACAATTTCATATTGAAAAAAAAAGAACACTACGTATGTATTTAGGCTATTAAGGTTTTCGGAACAATAAACACGTAAAATTGACTGAACCATGGATCTTCCAATGTTGGTTGGACGTGATATAACTTATACCAACGACGAATACGATACTTCCTTATATTTTTATCCACTTAGAGGGCAAATAGAGAGAGGGACCAGACTCATTAGAGCAAATCCAGGCTAGTGAGGAACATGAACCACCATATTTTAGTTCGAGCGCCTCAGAAGCGGACGTTTTTTAAAACGTTTTTGTAGCGAGAAGCGTGAGGAATCATTTATACCCTCGTCGGGATTTCAACAAATGAGCTGCCAGCAAAACATGCTATCAGTTACACCACGAGAGTAGGCAAGGACGAATGTGATAATTTCTGATATATGTATGAAATAAAATTTACTCATGATGTATAAGGATTTTCTTCAGCTTTATGGGGAAACGTGAATTTAGATAAGAATGCTTACCACCGAAAATGCGAAAGTTTCCCATTAATATTTTTTATTCAAGTACTAAACATTTACAGAGTTCTATAATACATTGCAGCTTCTAAAATACATGTAAAACATAAAACTATCACCAATAGGAAAACTAGAAACACTCCCTTAAAACACTGATTTAATAATGTCTGCTTCATTTTACTTTTGTGGTCTTTTGCCCTAAGAACATTCGTTAAAAATGTTTTAACATCAAAAAGATTTCAAGAAAATAATATTGTCACGTGCCTAAAACTTCGCACTCTGTGACTGCATCAAAATCTTGGCTAGTTTAGTAATTTAATTCTGTTTCTATTCAGTTACTGGAAAGCTTCAAATTTCCTTTCTGTTCCTCAGCTTTTGCCAAAGATATTCATCTCATTGAAAGGTCCGTCGAACTAAAGAAAAAAGTAAATAAGGCCGAAGTATGAAATAGGAGTCCATAACCCAATAAAATAAGTGAAAAAAATAAGTGAAACGATCTCTTGCCAGCAAACATAATTAAATCCCTATTTCCGGGCTCATCGCCAGAGTTTAAGGTGGAATACAATTTTTCCTTCTCTCAAGCTCAGAAAAGGAATCTAAAGCAAATATTTCCCTTGCATTTCAACTTATTCTTATTTTATCGCATAAAATAAATTCAAGCCTTTAGTGCAGCAATTTGTTTGGTTTCATCTATGTCCTCAAACCGTTTTCTAATAAAACAATTGAAGAGAATGCAAAGAAATTTCATATCACAAGGGAAATATGGTTTCTAGAATGTAAAATATGGCTCTGCCTGTCTTATGCGCTGTAGGTTTATTTTACGAAGGATTTCATCCAAAACGTGATATTCGTGTCATGGTCAACAAATTGTATCAATTAAATGATTCCATTGTTCGTTTATAAAATATAGTTTTAAAATATTTTAAAGTGGATAGCTTTATTGTTGAAATCCGTCACTTTAAATCCCTTCTCACGGAATAAGGAAATCTCAGGCTTTGAACTTACAATGTACTTCAAAGAACTCAAAAATAGACGAAGCATGAACTATGGAATACAGCAATTTCAGGTAGAAATTTTGCTCTTATGAAATTTAAGAATCTTAGCCACTTAAATACCAACAATTACTTTTAAACGCAATAGAAAAAAAAATGCTCCGCGTTTCTTCCAGGTCTACTGTCAGGTTTATTTCAAATACAATTATGGGATAAGTTTATCTTTATAAATGTAAAGTCATCGCATATTTTGTTGTCAATTTTCAGACCCAAGGTAAGTCACTTGCATTTACGGTTGTAATATCTTTGCGAAATGGGGTACATAAAACCAGTCAATTCAAAAATTCGATTCAAGGGTTGGTAGAAGAGGAAGATGGTTACGTAAACCTCAGTTTTCATCTATCGTAGTTTCACTACTGCGGTCAAGGCCTATGGCCAACGATACAATGCTTGTTATAAGTAATCAGTCTAAAATCTTTACAGTGGAAAACGATTACGAGTGCTATTTTTAAATAAGTACTACTTTGGCAAAAATAAGCAGCAAGCCCATAAATGGTCGAGTGGATAAGACTATTGAACACAGATAGTTCAACCCAAATTGAAATCCTGAAGAACGGGCGGCTGATGTATGGGCGTTTCTATGGTTATTTTCATACGTAACATAAACAGTAAGTAACTACTCTACTTCAGGTAGTTGAGGCTTGAAGAATAACTGAGAACAACTGGTTACAAAGTTGAGTACGATGCAGTATCCACTGTAGTTCAGCATTTGAACTCTAATGCGATTAACTTGCTTATGTTGGCAGTACTAAATTCCCTGGAAGAACGTAAAAATCAACTGCATTTTTTCACGGAATGTAGCTGACGTTTTGTTTCCTGCGCATTCGTACACACAAATTTCAAATAGGAAAACAAAATTTTGCGGTACTTCGTAACAATGTATGTGATTATGTTTATATTTATGTTGAAGAAGATGAAATGTGATAGAAAAATAATTACCTTTGTACGCTATACACATTTTTTCCCCTTCTGATACTTTAATTTACCACGCTGCAGGAATTGTTGGCCAAATTAATAATTTCCACATAAATAGCCAATATATTTGCTCTCCATGTAGAATAAAGGAATTAATCAGACACGTATCTCCTGAAAATACTCTTTTTATGATGTTTTTCAAAAGAAAAATTAATTTTGTTTATATAGCTGATTACTCTGACATTTAATGTATAATTCATTTTCAAATTATCATTATTATTGTTTTCTGTTTCCTTACTAAATTAAAAACTAATTTTGAGGAAGGCTTAATGTCTGTGTATAGAATTTAACATAAAAATTAGCATAAATTTGATCAGTAAGATTATAAGGTATTTCTTCCACTTCCCTAGCGTGCCTTCGTGGTGTAACAGTATCACGCTGGGCCGGTATTCCAGAGGCCCGTGGTTCGATTCCCGGCAGAGGCGGTTGTTATTTTTCATCTTTTCTGTTTCCAATAAACCTAATGTCTCTACAAGATGACAATGATGTAATTAAATTTAGTAGAGGGAAATATTTTTGACAACTTATTTTAGAACAAAAACAAGCAAGATATTCCCCAGATCAACGATAAAAAAAGTCCTCCTCCTTTATAGGAATGGGTTTCAAAGTAATACCTAACGTAGTTTAAAAATTATGTGCGTTATTTGCTCTACTAAACAATTAAGGACAAAACAAAAAAAAAAAAAAAGAGTTTGTAAGACGTAAGGTATCACTAGTGTGAAAGGTGAACCTAATTGCATATATTAATTTTTACACATTTTACGTAGAAAATTATTAGCCTGTCTTTATTTAGTTTCTTCATCGTAAAGCACTACTTAATGAAAATGCATATTAATTCGATCCAGTATATAGTGTACCCGAATGCCAGCTAATTTCCTGTGGAAATTCCTCCACTGAAGCATTCTTTCCCTTATGCAAATATTCCTCGAGAACTGTGAAGTAATTTATTAAATGAACAAAGAAACCGAAATATCAAATTAATTTAAGTCATCGTACTGAATTTATTAGCAAAACAAATACATCAAACCAAATAAATCAACACACAAGAAATGTAAAATCATAAGAAACGAGATATTAGCTTTACTAAGCGGTTATTTTCTCAAATTTTCAGACTTATATATTACAAAGACTCGTAAATAAAACCAAAACCAGTTTGTTCATCGCTGAAAAGAGAACACGGTGAGTCAAAGTGATGAAGGAGAAATGTAATCGTGACAGTTCCCTTTGGTGCTAACACGTGAGGTCGTAAGTCATCCATGACAAATGCTGCGCAACTAAAACATCATTAGCTTTTGAATTTTGTGTTTATTGTAGAAGCTACAAATTCATAACTAATTAGAAAAAGCCAGTATTGCTTAAAACAGTTCTTGGATAAGACCTACAGACAGCTTGATGTGTAGTCAATATCATCCAAATAATTAGAGAAAACTATACCTGACTCAGCATATTTAATATTTCAAAACTACGGGGACACCTCATCAGGAAAGGAATGACATAAAAGCCTAAGTTCTTCGTGCAGAAATCCAGGGCCATTAAGAATAAAAAGAAATATTTACTACACATTTTTCATGCAGAGAATGTTCATTTTATATATATATGATAATATTAAATCAAATTTACTTCGTAATTGTTTCTTCAAACCAAACATAATATCCATGTAAGAGAGCAAAATTGTAAGAATTCGTTTTATTTTTAGACTAATAGATACTGCTTCAATTAATGTTTCGAAATCCTCTTCCTTTGTTACTTATGAAACCCGAAAACAATATAACAGAAATTTGGGATTGGAAATAATAAATATTTAGTGAAATTGCTGATAAATTTAGTCTCACTCTCTAGTTTTCTTCCCAGAAATTTTAAAGTGGAATGACAAAAAGAAATTTCTTTTAATTATATATCTAAAAATTAAGTAGTTCTTTTTAATAATCGGAGGAAAACAGCAGGTTCGTTTTAACTCCAGAAGGAATCGGCAAATTTTTAAAAGATAGCCTTGGTTAATACGGGTTAACTGTAGGTATGATTAGCGGGTTATACAATTATTTCAAGCTCTCTCCTCATAATCGGCTAGAGACCTTACAATCGATTTCCAAAAAATAATCTACCATACGAATTTTTCTTCTGAATTGCAGTTTTAATGTTATCTAAAATTTTAAATAAAAAGGTTTCTTGGGGAATAAAATTTCGAAAGGTCACTTCAGTTCTCATGAATGTGCATAAATCACAAATTCGAACACCTCTATATTCTCGAACTTAAAAGGACTTGTTGCAAATCGATAAACAGCGAGTTCAAATTCTGATAAAGACTGTTTTGAATACCAACAGAATTTATATATTTCAAAATCTCAAACAGAAAAGAAAAAAAAAGACGACTTCGGATCGGGGAAAGTCTAAAATGAAAATATTCATAAAACATGAGCAGTTATAGGAATGGAAAACTACTTTGAACTGCTTAAAGACAGGGGTGAAACAACTAAAGCTATGTTCAGTTTCATGTGCATTTTGAAAAAGATTATTTTTTAATAATACATTTCTTGATACAATTAACTAAGCAGGCTGCAGTTTGATTGCAAAAAGCAGGTCATCAGTATTACGGGGCAGTTTTCCTCATTATACATTATTTTAGAATTAATATGAGCCTTTTGTAGAATGTCGAGATATATTTGTCCCATGATTTTAAGCATTCATGTCCAATGAAAATTTTCATGTAGTTACAAGTGATAATACAGTTATTGCGTTTCCCTTGTGGGTGCTCCTATGATGCAATTGGTAACATATTTAGCTAGCAGTTGGAGATTTGTGGTTCGAAGCGCAGGGAGGACACGGTTAGATTTTCCAGTTTATCTTTCCGAAATTTCTACAAGTGTGTCTACAGTATAGCACGTCAAGCTAGCAACTCTAAGATCCGTGGTTAAAATCACGGTGAGCACACAGCTTATTTCCTTTTAATTTCTTTTCCCAGTCCCTAAAAATCTAATATATCTACCATTCATCTTCAATACATGGTTAAAAATGTACATGGTCAGTGGATAAGTGGTTAAACTCTATTATACACTAGCCGTTTTTATACAGCTTCGATTCCAAGGGGAAGACTTTGCTCCTTTATAAAATCATCACAGTGATCTGCTAAACCACTGCCCCCTAGTAAGTAAACTAGAATGCTAAAAATTAATAATCAACTCAGGGTATGCTAAATTTTATTACAATTTATATTATTACAATTCATCACGTATATGAAATGAACATGAATGGAAGTTAACTGTAATTTATTGTAACAAAATATGCCAGCGATATTCACTACCCATACATATTTAAGTCTTGGTATAATGCACATGAAAAGGTACACTCTGCAACAACAGCAAAAATGGAAAAAAAATTGAAAGGTTTCCGATTTTAAATTACGTCCAAAGGGGCGTTCTTTTTAACATTTTCAGTTCAAGAGCAATATCGCAAAATAATTTTAAATTGAGCATACCTTTAGAATTTCTGATACACAGGCTCACGCGTTGCAGAAAAATGTTTTTTCTGTACAATGTTGCGATTGTTCGCTTTGAAATCCTTGAGTTTATTAATCAAAAATTCGTTAAAGGTTTACAAAATATGAAATCGATAATAAAACAAATTCCAAATTTCAAATTTGGGCTTCCAGATGCCCATATTTGCAGTAGGATTACGTCATTCAAAATTTGATTGCTCTAGGTACAGTTGTTTTATCACAATGCGAGAAACACAGATACGCTTATGCAGATTCTTCATTATTTAATTTCTTCAAATATAATACAGGGTGATAATATTTATTAACAACAGTTTGAAAAGTGAAACGGATATTCAGAGTGACTCGACGCAAAATCGCAAAACGAAAACAATAGTCCCTCTGGACTAAAAAAGAAAAAAAGGGACAGTTCTGTATCTCCCCATCTACTAGGCCAATTTGCGAAATTTAAAATACCTTTTTCATATCTCGAAAGCTCGACTTAGGACATATATTAGGGTATATAACATAGGTTATTTTGACAAAAATTTGGATTTTTTCTAAAATGTCATACCATTTTTTTTCATATTCATTCTACGACTCAAATTATGCCTAACTACTAAATTTATAAAATGTGATGAGAAACTTACCGAGAAATTCAAATATTTATCTTGGAGCTTTTTTTCAGTTCGCGCCAAGAATAATGCACTTGACGAAATTCTCAATTTACCTTGTAGAGACATCAGGATATTTTTTGGAAGCCGGAGAGATGAAAAATTAGCAACCGCCTTCGCCGGGAATCGAACCAAGGACCTCTGAAATATCGGCTCAGTGTGCTGACCACTACACCACGAAAGCACACTAGGAAAGCGGGAGAAATACCTTATAACCTGAAATTATTTTCATTTCCCTTTTATTATGCACAAGCGGGAAAAAAAAAGGTCCATCCCTTATTCTTTCAAATAATATTCTCATTATTACATTTTAATCACAATTGTTATTTTTAAATAATTTTTTTCTTTATAAAATTTTATTTTAATTGTTTAAGTTACATGGTTTCTTCAAATAATTGTTTTAAAGTTTTATATTTATTCATTAGAACCACTTATTTTAAGTATATTTTTAATATAAATTTTCGAGAATTTGATTTTCTTTATTTGAATTGCAATTTTTTTTTCGAAAGAGTACTTGTTGACCCAGACTACTTTAAAATCGCAAAATGACAGATAGAATAAGAATTTTAAAATTTTAAATTAAAAAAAAATATTAAATTTTATACACTTGTTTTCTTCTTATTGCCTTGTCGTTTTTCTTCAGGCATTCCGCAAATAAATTAAAAATAAACCACCTTTTTTCTGTTCCCTATATATCACAAACAATTTCGAAACACCTTGGTATTTTTGACGTTCATATAAGTTCGTCCTTTCCGTTTCGTCAGTATTTGTTCAGAGTAAAATATAGAAGCGACTTGGAGAGGCTAGTCATTTTTGAAGGCATGAGATGAAAGATCGGTTACATGAACACTGGAAACATTTTTGTCTGATATTTTCATATACAGCCTGGGATAAATTCTTGAGAATCCTTAAATAATTATGCAGAACTATTTTGAAGATAGAAAGTCTCTGCGAAATGGTTACTGATATCTGTAAGAATATTCATTATGATGTAGAATCATGTATTGGAATGGTGTCCGACTGAATAACGTTACAATTAAATATCCTGTGCTTAATTCTCAGCTATCTAAGTCAGCTACTCAGCCAAACATTTGAAACTACAGCATTGTTTTGACAAATGATCTTGTAAGATAAACCTAATTTCACTTAATATAAACACCTTTTTAATTTTTTCCATGATGAATAACGCAGGGAGATAATCGTCCCGTCTTTGGCTTATATTCCAAGAACGCCAAGTGAATACAATAATAACACATGTAATTGAACGTTCACTTGCGCTACGGCTGGGTAGTTTAAAAGCCAGTTCGTCAACAAAAACACTTTTTTTTTTTTTTTTTGGTGCTTGAGAATATAGCAATATTTTAAATTAATACCAGTAAATTAGAGACAAATAACCTGGCTCCTAATTTAAGTGGTTCTACCAGTGGCCGAGCGGTTCAGTGCTGCTGAGTACTGGTAATTTATCCAGGAGTCCAGTTTAGCCGAACGAGACGGCTGCATGGTTGGATTTCGTGATTTTCCCCACGTGCAACGTGAATACGAGCCACTTTTTCCTACATAAGTACCTATTACTTGCATAAGTACTTATGTAAGTACCCTACATAAGTACTTATTACTACATTACTTTTCCATTAAGGAATTCCAGTCCTTAGACTTATAGCCTCCAATTAACCTAATTTATCCGCGGTTTTTAAAGCTACATTTCTAAACTAAGAAAACCAGGAGCTCGACGAAAATCTGTGTAGTTATTCAAACAGAAGGCATACGATAAATACAACGCCAATGGTTGAATTGCCACCACACTATTTCTGAGCTTAGATTGTTATTAGCTAGTTAAACTCACTTTATTTGTACTTTTTGGCACAGTTGACGAAAACAATAGAAGTGCAAATGTTATAACTTTGATTGATATAAAATTAGAAAGAAGAAAAGAAAACAGAGAAAGCAAACTTTTTAAATTTTTTTAATTATTTTGCAAGAACATTTTTCATGAATTTTTAATATAACAGAAATAACAATAATAGTAAAATAAATTTAACAATAATCATTATTCATTATAGTACTATTGATTAGAATTCAGATCTTGACGAATCACAATTTGACTTTTAAAAATGCGTTTATTCTAAATCTTATGTTTGTATAAAGTGTAACGCAGTTTTACTTAATAACTGGGTTAATAATAATTTATTACAATAATTATAAAAATTTATTACAATTATCTTTTAGACTGGATTATTAATAATTTATTACAACAATTTATTACAAATTTATAATACTTTCCCTTTTTCAATCGTGCGACTCTTACCTCTTCCTATTCATAAATACGAAAAAATGAACTTTTCAAGTATTTTCAGAACGAAAGTCACATTACCATATTTTTCATAAAATGAGAGGTCATCTGTAAGGTTTATTTTGTTTTTTCTAAATAGTTATCTGTGTGCATTCCTCATGTCATACTTAAATCGAACAAATCTTCAAAAAGTAAATAAACAAAATAAAATAAAATGCGAGGTTATGCAAATGAAACACAGCATAAAAGCTCATTGGAGAAAAACGTACTTTGATTGAATGGGCTTCATCCAGTGGCCACATCCAAGCTCTCCATGAAACTTCCCTTAGACAGAAAGTCTTCGTGTTCATTCCCATGTTCAAATAATCTAACCTAACTTTGACTGACATCAATTTAAAACTCAGCGTCAAGGCGTCGACTATTTTCTACCTTTCCTGGTACCCAAATCATTCGTTTTCTCTAACTGCAGAGGGTAGCTTCATTTGCTTCAGAAAAGATCCAGAATGACTGGGAGTAAGTTCTAAGTAAGACTATATCAATAATTAACTGAACGAAAGCAAGACACGTTATATCCAGTATAAGTCTGAAGTTTCAAATTTCACCATATATGAATTTTAAAACTACTTTAGATGATTAGACGATTTGCAGGTTTGATTTTCCTGAAAACCTATTTCAGCTTTATAAAACAAGTGAAGTTTGCAATAAACTAATTTGTACGTTTATTTAATACTAGTCTGAATCGAGCCTTAAATTTGAGACTAGTGGCCTATTACAAGTTTAGGAGCCGAAATGTATGAGAAAAAAACCAATTAACAAAATGTCCACACAAAATGGATCTCAATGGCATACTGCTACATACACACAATAAGTAAATAAATACATAAATCTACTCATTTTGCAGTTATTGCTTAAGAGAATAAAATTTGTAGTAGCATAATTCATGTGCAATTCAGTCAGAAACTGCATTGAATTCGAAATCATTTTCAGTAAATTCCACTGTTAACTATTTGCTCAACCGATGTCGTGAATAAGACGCAGTCATACAAAGAAGAAATAATCGCAAAACAATATAAAGCACAGTATCAAAACTTTCGTAGCATCTGAAAGACAAAATTATTCTATGCATACAAACTTGACACTTTTATATATCGATATCTGAATATTTACCGCTACGGATAACTATGGCATCACTTCCATTGCGAATAACCATAATCATGAAATTTCGTTTTCGATATTTAATCATATTTGAAAGTAAGATAAGTGAATTAATTATGTAATCTTATCCACTGGTCATGGCTTTTTCTTCCTACAGGTCAGTTCAGAACTATTCTTCCTATCCATCCTCATCGTGAAGCACGTAATGACCTAAAAGATCAAAAACATGTCCAACATACTGATAAATTTTTACCTTTTCCCACGCAAACCACTAATCTTGTGAAGCCGCTAGTTGAGCATTAAAAGAATTGTTAAAGCTTGGGTCTGCGCTTCAAATTGGAGAGCAGTTAGTTACTGTCTAACTTTACAGTGTTTAAATAGTAAGCTGGGACATAAATTCCATCACACTTCAAAAAATGTTCACTCGTGATGAAAACTTAATACCAAGTTACACTCAAAAGCTTAATTAACTGCTGCCACAATGCATTTACTTAAAATACGAACCGTATAATAATACGCAGTTTTTCACAAATCTGTTTAATCATTAAACTTCACATGTTCTAAAATCGGTAGCAGAAATAAAAAAGGTAAGTCCACAAGAACAAAATATTTTATCTCTAATGCAAGGAAGGATTTCTTAAAATATGTAAATAAAATAGGAGCTCCAGTTTGGCATACAAACTTAGTGACTTGGTATACTAACTCTTGCACACCACAGTGCTTGGTACAGCTTGCATAAAATATTGAGGAATGAAATTTTCAGTTAAACTCCATCAATTAAATACTCCAAAACACTGGTTTTAGAGTAAATATGTTACACAGATATCAAATACCAGCTTTCCTTACTTTTATTAGAGAGAAACTAGGTTATGCATAACTGCAAGAAGATTACGAAGTTTTTTAAAATTTGAATCTTTAGCATTAAGCAGATCCTGAGAAGGTTATAGTTTAGAATGAATATGGATATTTTCATTCAACAGACATGCACCAGACAATTTCTGCCTTTCCACTGTATTAGGTATAAGCATAAGAAAATTAATTTTAAAGTAAAACATTTTCTTGGTATTGGCCTGACTTTATGATGCCAAAGTGCTGCCAATACAGGTGTGTACTTTTATCACTTAATACGTATAATTAATTATCATATGTAATACTAAGTGATAACGCTACGAAAATATGTTCAAAACATTAATTTTCGATTTTAATTTTCATGAATTACGATGCGAGCTCTCACTGAAAAATAAATTAAATCTGAAGATATTAATCTAGATTTATCTACATTGAAAAAAAAACCTATGACAGCAATTTTCAGTCTTCCAATAAGTACAAATCATAAAACTGATTAACAGATTGAAAGATACAGGATTTCAAATATTTTTTAAAAATTAAGTTCTCACCGCTTATTGAATTCATTGGTTAATAAACTCAGCCGCTTATTACGCTCAAATTTCCAGGAACCGAAACAAATACATACTAATCAATAGAAAATTCATGTCCATCAATAGAAAACTTATTAAACTCATGTCCGCCGCTTATTAAACTCAGATTGGCAAAAGACTGATTCTTCAGCACCAGAATATCCAAATTTTGCCTATCAAAGAGTTTTGTTGTTCATTCATTAAATGTATTGTGCAATGTAGCTTTATCATTCAGGTTTATAGTGCTTCAACAAATCGGGTTTGACCGAAATTTCAGTCCTGTATACAGAATTTGTGACACACTGTTTTCAGAGATGTTTGTCCGCAGTGGACTTCAGAGACGCAGAATTTAGTTGCAGTTTTTAGTTGCACTGTAAATGTACCAACTCATAGGAGGTTAAAGTGGAACTTTTGTGTTCCATCTTTTAAGGTTTACACTTGGGATAGATACATTATGTTCGCACAGAGCTATAAAAATGTTCATGAAATGATTCTAAGTATTACCTACATTAAAGAGTTTTATTTATCAAAAATTTACATCTAACTTATCTTTGAATGGAAAGGAAGTGATAACTGTTGACTGAAAAAAAAAAAAAACGTAGGAAAGCATTGGTCATGTTTGCAATCACGAAGTAGCAGATCGACTTTTTAAACAAATAACAATCTCTCTGTTATCTAGAAACGTAAATCTGAATAACTGGAGGGAGCATTTTTTTTACTTGTTGAGTGCTTAATTTGTAACTTGTCAAAAATGCGAAGCGAAAAGACTTAAGCCTAAAAGTGAAGGACAAACTGTAACAAATTTTTGATGTTGCCGCAGTTAACTACATTAAAAAGAGAAATTTGTAAAACGCACTGCGCAATTTATTTAATCAAGGAATTATAATTAATGAAGAACTAATAAAAATGCAAACGTGTCAAGGAAGAAGAAAAGAGACAGATCGAGATACCTTGAAACTGCTCTCCTAGAATGGTTTCAAGACATTAAATATGAAAAACGTTTCTATTTCTAGAACTTCTTTACTACTTCTTTATATGGCAGGGGAGAATTTTGTATCAACTGACTTATGACTCACAGGTTGAAGAAAGAGAACTCCGCCCCTGTTAATCAGCAGTTGCATGGTGACAAGGAAGATGCAGATCATCATGCGGATGATAACTTGGTAAAAGACGTTTTATTTGGGTTGCTAAACGAATGCAAACTACTTAAAGTTACATAAACACACTTAAAAAAGACGAAACTGGACTGCATTACATAACATTGCGAGAAAACACAATAATATTTAAAAGTGAAACAGCAGTTTGTTTAAACTGTTACTGCTTTATTAACTGTTTGTAAGTTAAAGTTTTATCAAAGTGTAGTATGGACCAAACTATTAAAAAGACAGCACTGGTTATTGACAAAAGCAGAAAACCCAATCTTTAAAAGGAGTCAAAAATTTACATCTAACTTATCATGCCCTTTAAAAGTGGAAGTATATATGGTATTTTCCCGCTCTTTCCGCATGTCTTCGTGGTGTAAATGGAAGCATACTCGATGCGTATTCGAGGGGTACAGGGTTCGAGTCATAACAAGGGCACTGCACATCTTTCAAGTCTCCAGGATCAGAAACCTTAATAACTCTAAAAGACAACGTGTGTAAAAGCGGACTATGAAAATGTTAAAAGAAATGCAGAAAATGTCAGCTTAAGTGAAGAGTGATGACATGCCATCATCAGGCGAATTTAGAAAAGCACTGTAAATTTTAAGAAAAGTTCCTGAACTGAAATGCGCTCATGAATAATACCTATCAGCAATTTTTACGAAATTCAGAATGTAATTGAAAACTTGTAGTTAAACTGTAGTTGTTTGTAACCTAAAATTTCATCAATAACGTAATTATAAAAATATCTGTATAAAGAATAAAAATGTATTTCAAAATTGCATAAACAGTTTAATTTTAATATCAATTTGTAATTATTATTTTATGATTGATTTATAAATTAACTGTTAATTACTATTTCACATGAAAACTTTAAAACTGATACCACTGTTTACAATACACAAACCGCCGTCTATTAAACTCAAGCCCCTAATTAACTGAAATGCGTTTGGAACGGAAATGGTTATAATTAATGGAAGCCAGAACATATATATGCAAACAAATGCACACAAACTTTTCTGCACGAAGACAAGAGCTCGTTAGAGCTCGTACAGAAAGTATTAAACAAACAAAACAAAATATTCCAAAACAAGAACTCTTCAGGCATTAACTCATTACAGTCAGAGTAAGTTGCATTTATGAAAATAATGTTTTCTAGGATAAATTACAATGCTCAGCAAAACAATATGAAATTGATGATAAAAATTCATACCCAGATAGAGTAAAGAGCCTGTTATTAAAATCTACATGAATATATAATCCAAAGCCAGAATAATCTTCAGTTCTATACCCGCGAATGTTTCTTGCAAATAAAGAGCACAGCGAATAGTTTTTTTAACTGCGCATGTTATAGTTCAGTTGGTAGCTTATTTTTATCCACGTTAAATATCTATTACGTTTAATGCTTTCGTTACATATAATTATGAAATACTGCAATGAAATAAAACTAAACTATTAAGTTTTCACGCGTAGCATCATAAATTATTAGCATTACAATCCATGTTCAAATGCTTCAGTGTTACATTTATTTTTAAAATATTGTTACGGATTTGGTATTTAAATAGTTAATGTTAGTAGAATTATAAATACAATTGTTTTATTCCCCGTGCAGTGCCGCACGTGATAAATATTAAAAGAAACCTAAGCCCGAAAATAAAAAATACAAGAGCGCGTGCATTTAACATTTAATAAATAAATATCTCTTTTTGATTTCGAGAAAGTGCTATAACAATCGCACGTGATTTACAAAGCTTATAAAAAGGAGGAAAACCTCTCAATTTCGTTAGTTAGTTAGTTGTATTAAGAGTTTGTTTAGAAAACTGCTCTTGTTGACTGAAGCGAATTCGCGGATTAGCTTTCTCTAGCTATTTTAAATTAAGTTCTGTTGAACGTTTGAGTAGTTAAAAGATAACTACTGTGAGATATTGTAATACTTCCAAGAAAAGATGGATGCTGGCCAAACATGGTTTAAAGAAGAGATTAATGTGGGGCAGGAAACCGTTTAAGAAAAGATGAAGGCGGTTCAGGAATCCTTTAAAGACGAGATGAAATCTGGTCAGGAAAAGATGGAAGAATCCGTTAAAAAGGAAATGAAAGCCGTTCAAGAAAAGATTGAAGCAGGTCAAGAGGAAATGAAAATTGAAATAACCTGCGCAATAGAAAATAAATTTGAGGCTAGGGAGGACAGAATAGGAGCTGTCTAAAATAAATTCGGACAAATTAAAGAAAAGGTTTCTTCTGTCAAAGATGAAATATAAGAGAAAGTTTCGGCTGTGGAGCAACGAGTCGAAGGAAGAGTTTTGGCTTAATTAAAACACCGCTTTACACCGCTCAAGATTTCTACAGTGAGTGGTAACAGTAATGGACTGTCCATCAATGGGCATATCGATGGAGCTCGTTGCAACATGATCATTGACACAGGAGCTAATTTTACCATCATTCGGAGAGATTTAGCTCAAGAGTTTAAACATAAACTTATTTGGATGCCATCCACTGTTACCCTTCAGACTGTGTCTGGTGATAAGATCGGCATAGCTGGGAAGTTAAACGTGAACATCATATTTGGAAGTGCCGCCGATCATCACACGGCATATGTGGCGGATATTACAGATCCATTCATACTCGGAGTGGACCTTTTTAAGGAAATACAATTTTTCCTTAGACTTCAAGAATAACAAACTGCTTTCAGCATCTGAAGACATGACTATCCATCCTCAAAAGGGATCCTCGCCTGAAAACGCCGACGTCTCATGTGAAAGACCATACTCAGAAAGCTGCCGAAATCATACTAGGGTCGAAGAGAAACACCAGACTACAGGCTATTCTCCATCCCAAATGCTCTTCGGTCGAGACCTTCGTCTGCCTTGTGACCGCCTGTTTGGTCTCCATTCGGATGCACCTTCATAGCCTGAAGAATACGTCTAAGATATTCAGACCCGATTTGAGGTGATGCACCGTTCTGCACGAAAGCGAGTCAACTTGGCGACGGAGAAGGTGAAGACTAGATACGACAAGAGAGCTACTGGACATAGATCCAACAAAGGACACAAGGTGTGGTTGTGGAACACGATTCGATGAAAAGGACTCTGCCCGAAATTACAGTCACCTTGGGATGGTCCGTACATAGTCCTCAACAGGCTGAATAACGTCGTGGTTCGGATCCGTAAGTCATCGAACTCTAAACCTGAAGTCGTTCATTACGACAGGTTAGCTCTTTATGATGGCCATAGTACGTAGTGTGAATAATTGTAAATATTGTAAGACCATGGTTCTTTTTGTTTCTAAATGTGTATTTGATTTCACTTGTATTTAGTATTTGATTTCACTTGTATTTAGTATTTGATCTGTATTTAGTATTTGATTTCACTTGTATTTAGTATTTGATCTGTATTTAGTATTTGATCTGTATTTAGTATTTGATCTGTATTTAGTATTTGATAGCATTTGATTTGTTTAAGTTGGTTATTGCATTTATTGTTCATGTTGTTTGTTATTGTAATGTAATGTTTATTATTCCATTTATGCTTTAGTTGTAAGTTTGGCTTCCTGTCCAAGGATTGTCCGGGAAGTGCAGTCCTTAAGGAAGCGGGTAGTGTTACGGATTTGGTATTTAACCCTTTGTTGCATCATGTCCACTCTAGTAGACAAAAGAGCCCACCAGCTGCCGAGCGGCAAAGTCGCTGAACACTGGTAGTTTGGTCCGAGGTTCGAATCCCGGAACAGGACGCATGGTGTGCATGGGTGTTTTAGTGGTTTTTCCCATGTGTAACGTGTATACGAGCCAGTTTTCCTTAGAAAGTCCTCAACGAAGGCATCCCTCCCCTTAGACAGATAGCCCTCGAGGCTTTGCCGTAATTAAATAACCTAACCTAGTTAGACAAAAGTTTAAATATGTTTATTCTTCTGTAAATGCTTTAACAGATTCCATTCCTGTGTTTATTCATTCTATATTATTAGAACTTCCAACTGTCGATCATAGATGACTGTATAGCATCACTAAGTAAAGCATTGCTATTTGGAAAATAGCTGCTACTTCTGTTTCCAAGTTAGTACAATTTCTTATAGTAAACATTATATAATATTAGTTACATTTTCTTATACTGCCATTTTTTATTCATAATTAGTAATTTTAGACATTTTATTTTAAATGTCAGTTTGAGAAAATTGTGGAGTGGGTAGACAAAGATCTACCGAAAAGAGTGAATTGAAACCCAAATGTACTGCTTATCAAGCCAGAACACCACTGGAAATGTTTGTTTGGCAAGGAATTTCTAGAACATTTGACATTTGAATCCAATAGGTACAGGTTACAAAATCGTAGCAAAATGAATTCAATCACAATCGAAGAAATGAAGGTATTTTGGGGGATCTGTATGTCAGTTGTAGATTTACCATTTAGAAGATGGTAATGATTACTGCAAACAAGGCAGGAAATGATTTCAAATGCAATGACCGTAAATCGTTCGGAAGAACTTTGTATGCATGTACGTATATGCATACTGTCCACTGTAGTGAACAAACAGTAGCAATTATTTAAAACGAAATTTGAATAAAATTAATTTTTCTTATTACTACTAAGGCTATTTTAAGTAGAAAAAATACAAACATTTTCGTTTAACTTCTCTAGATTATTTGTATGCAACCAAGGGTTAATTAGTTAATGTTAGAAGAATTATGAATAAAATTGTTTTATTCCCCGTGCAGTGCAGCGCATGACGAATATTAAATGAAAGCTAAGCCGGAAAATTGAAAATACAAGAGCGCGTGCATTTAACATTTAATAAATAAATATATCTTTTTGATTTCGAGAAATTACTAGAACAATTGCACGTGATTTACAAAGCTTATAAAAAGGAAGAAAACCTCTCAATTTAGTTAGTTGTTGTTTTAAGAATTTGTTTAGAAAACTGCTCTTGACACGATTGTAGCGACTTCGCGGACTAGCTTTCTCTAGGTGTTTTGACGTTCTGTTGAACGTTTGAGTAGTTAAAAGATAACTACTGTGAGATATTGTAATACTGAACTAATAACTGAGGAAATTCCAGCATTTTGTTTTATTTGTAATAATAATAAATTTTGTTCATTTTTGTCATCGGACTTGTGCATTCAATACAAAACGAACCCGTGCGCACGAAACAATATGAATATCTATTATTAACTCTACGGAAGTGTAAACAGATCTTTTACGAACTAAATCTGAATCTTCTGCTTCCGATAAAGAATGCAGCATCAAAACTTACACAGATTAAATTGTAAATTTATATCTGCTACTCCTATTCCAAGGAATGCTTCAAGACGAAAAAAACGTACCACTGATTTTCTTAATTGCAAATATATATTCTCATTATTACTAGTTCTCAAGAAAGTTAAGTTTGATTGACTAAATTATTGCCAGATATTTTCATTCACCACATATAGCTTGGACAGAAGTGTGTTTCAATTTATCTGCGATGTCATCGATTACCGCAATGTCGCCGAAATTTTTCATTGTTTAACTTCACCAACAAGGTTTCACCTGTGTTATTGGGAGGTAAAGGAACGTGGGAAGCAGAAACATAGTTAACCGAATTCGAATTACACCTAGAAAAATAAACCACCTTAATGTCTGGTTTCCTTCTTTCCTCTCCTACACAATCCGCCAAAAGAAATTTTATTAACGCATTAAAAATCTCTCAAAACTCATACTCTTCCTGAATATGAAGCGCCGTGATCTGCAGGCAGGTCAGTCCTACGAACTATATAACTTTATTAGCGCCTCGCCATCTCAAGGATATCAACGTACGACAAGGACTGCATTTAAATAAGAAAGAATCGTTATTTAAAACCCAAAGAAGAACGTAGGCGTTTTGCCCTTCTATCTGTTGTCAGAACTCGAAAAGTAAGGAAACAACGCCAACACGCTAGAACTTATCTCACAATAAGACTACTCGTTCAACTGTTGTTGCACCACAGCAGAAACTAGGTTAGTCCGGCCATCAGTGCCCTACCCTTTAAACTGGTTCGGGATAAATCTTGTTCTACCGCCAACACGTGCTCAGTCCCACTTCCTTCTTTAGGCACAGATATGGATGGAAAGATTCCATTATAAATACATGAAACTGGAAGCTTCACCGTTGTATTGTGCCAAGGCTTTTCAGATTGTGACTTCCGCACACTGAATGGTTACGCCCCGCTGGTTACGAATGCAGGACTAAGCTGTTTAAGCTGAACATCGCAAGAGCTAAAGCGTAGTACGGATTTTTACCATTTGTGACTAACTAAATAATGAGTCAAATAGCATATAAAAATTTTACTGCTATTTATATAAAAAATAACCTTGATAACACTTTTAATTCTTACATAAAATAAATCCAATTTTATCTATCTGCCCGTAAAGAATAACGAACTTATGCTAGAACTGAGATTTAAAATCACTGAGAAATTATTAATTTTGGCTAAAAATACGGAACTAGATTTAAAATTTACGAATCCTTGAACTAAAACTACTTTAAACTTCTCCTACAGCCAGACACACGTAAAGATTTAATTATTTAATTGCTTATTGTTATTGAAATAACCATACGGAATATTATAGTTCAAGAAATATGTATTTTATTACGCATATATATTATAGCTATATTAAAAATGACAATTATCTGTAATAAAACCGCACGACCATTGGCCGAATCATTAAGACCACTGAAAGCTGGCAAGTCGACTCGGGCTCGAATCCAGGTGAACGGGCTGGCTGTAAAGTTAGTTTTCGTGGATTTTATCAGGGTAACGCGAAGTATAACATGCATTCTCCTCGATAACATCTCCCTCAGGCGGGTAGCGGTGCTGGACTGTCCCTAATCAAATAACCTAACGTAACCTTTAACAGAGACGAATCCTTGATTCAGTTTCAACATACTAATTCAAAACTATAATCACAGATACACTGGCGTCACTCTTTCCCTGCAAATAAAAATCATTGACGTCACTTTCCCTGCAAAGATCCACATTGCTATGAGCTTTTATACAATAACTCAAACAAAGGAGCCGAGCTTATAAATAACCCTGCTACTTGATGCGCACGGTCTTCTTCCACGCTTACGTCGTCTAGCTTGCATCTGCGTCGTCGTTCTTCAATGGCTATCTATTGTTCTGAAATGTAACTACGTATATAAAATTGCGCGTTTGGCACCCTTAATGTTTTACTAATTAAGAAGAAACTCTGTCTCTAAAGAATTGTTTCTGTTCAAAAAAAAATGTTTTAACCATCAAGCTAGTTGCGACTTTCTCTCCAGTCATCAACTACGCAGAAAATTCACGATATTTTCATGTGAGAGCTATCCTTCCCCATTTTCCCAAAGACTGACAAATAACTGGTGTCTTCTCCAGTAAATTCTGTCATTACACCACCAAATTATTACATATATATATTTAATAATTTATATATATATATATATATATATATATATATATATATATATATGAATGTACGTATAAAATCATATACAACATAGAAAAAGCTCTATTATTACTCTTAGGCTTTGTCAAGAGGAGCTCAGCCCTTTAGTGACAACACCTCTTCTGTAGAATCTTTTTTTTGTTTCTGTACGCTTAAAATTAACCAAAGCACCAAATAAATAAATAAACAAATGTTTTTTAGTAATCCGATAATTAAAAGTGCCTCGTCTACAAAAACTGAGAAAATACCCAGATATAATACATATACAATTAGTAAATTTTAAATAAATAACACATTAAAATAGAATATTGCATGGTTTTGTTAATTATTAATATTAGGACCGAGGCACTTTATTGCCTAAAAGCTATTACTTATTCACCTGATGTATAAATCCGACCCTGACGTATATAATTACGCCCTGATCCTTGTTTGTTTAGGATTAAATGCTCTTTATTTATGCTTTACTGGCTTCCTTGAGTATCGATACAATTTATTCACTCCTTTTTTTCTAAAAATATATTACGCCCCGATTGCAAATTTAATATCACTGTATTATAGAAAATATTAGAAATAGTACGCTATCCTACGCAGTTTGCTTTCAAATGTGATAGTTATTAAAATTTTATTTATCATTATTACGCAAATTTTATAAGGATGAAGTCAGTGCACTCTAAATTCATGGTGAAAACCTATAATTTTTCACGAATGGTAGGTGCAGATGAAGCTAAAATTACTAATAAATTAGATAGCTCTAGAATTGATAGATCGAAATGTTCTGCTCGAAAAGAAACTAAATACAAAAATGAATGGAAGTAATGAGTTTCGCGAAGTGTTTAGATGAATACAGTAATACTTTTCGGCAGCATCTTAACGGCATACGAAGCATGTTATTGCAATGGTTAGCAGTTATATGCCACCCAGAACATAGTTTGGATGCATGACTACTCACAATATTATTTTGTTAAGAGCACGAATGCATAATCAATTTCTATACATAATATGAATTTTTTATAAAATTATTCTTCATATATTTCTTAAAACCATAAAATGATTTGGAACAATATAAATTCTGTCTCATCCCTATAAAATAATAATGCATAACTAAAACATCCGAACCTTTTCCGATCCGTATAGATGCATTTTGAAACTGCATACAGAAAATTAGATTCAGAAGACTGAGCTTTTTTATAACGATACCTGCTCAGTTCGGCATATCCTGCTACATGCCTTAATGCTCAATTATAATCATGCACTGTACATAACTTGTGCAATTTATAAAAGGTTGTTACATCGTAAGAATATAAGAAACAAAGCGAATATTTTCATCTCAGCTGAAACAGCAATACATGGTTCACTTAATCAAAATAAAAATTTGCACTCGAGCATAACGGTGAGTTTTAAAAAAATAACTTTATATTACCAATACATGTACCCTAGAATCTACAAACTTTAAAAGCACTTCTTTTTCTTTATAAACAAACCAAGCGTCAAGTATCTTCACACTTATAAAGAACTGTTATTCATTTAACCTTTCGATTTTCTTTTCCATCTGAAGGAAAAAAAAAAAAGAAACAAAGTCTTTGAAGTTTGGAAATTGGGACTCCTCTGCTAAATTTTAGAGCATCTAATAAGCAAGTGCATTCATGCCTTCATTTTTATTTATCACGAGAGTCCAACAAACGGTAATGAAGGGGGTAAGTCAAAGATCGATCGATTACTCCTTCAGAACCCACAACTGCCTCTACTGAAGATCAACTTCCTCCCGACCTCCCATAAACTGGATGGCATTATCTTCGATTAATGAACGTCCCACACACCACTTTAAGGATCACACTTTTTGTTAAGGAAAAGAAACCACCTAAGAACAAATCCCTCCAAACTTTCTTTTAATCAAGCTGATTATCCTTTTGTGGGGCTGAAATTTGTAAAATAAAATTCGCGACTTTCAAGTTTATCTGCCATTCTATTTAGAATCATTGGACAAAGTTTTAATTAAAGAAACAAAGTGTCTTTCTTTCATAATGCTTAGATATATTTTCTTCGACTGGAGCAATTTTAATAGAAGTAATTCATGCGAACTTTTCGGCACACTGTTTAGACAAATTGATTGCACAAATTTTATTCAGATAACATATCAGTCAGATTAATGGCTATAAAATAGTTCTCAGAAGTGTGGTGGGAGATTATGTACCTGCAGAGCTCGGTTAGTGAAAATGAAACATTTAACGAACATATCACTCAAACTTCAAACCAGTGTATGCACTTCTGGTTAATCATTTCCAACTATTCCGACATCACCTATATAGCTAAAAATTACCAATATAAGCGATCTTTTATCACTGGGATTAATTGCCGAATAAAAAAAAGACTCATAGAAAATCATATTATGGCTATGAACATAAAACATTTAGCATAATATCAATGCATGAAACATTTATCTGTTTTATCTTTTACTACCTGAAAAATAAACTTTAGCCATATTCATAGTCCATGCGGAAAAAAAATTAAGAAAATATTAACGCATCTAGCCCACTTTGACAGCAGATATTGAGACTACAGCAGAAACGCTAATGTTAAAATATTCTCAAAATCTAAGTGTAGCCAGTCAAGGGCGCAGAAGTGAAATAAGTGAAGTCTAATAGTGGATAAAAATAAAATTTTCTTTATTTTTAAATATTATACTTTATTCTTTCTACAGTCACACGAAAACTTCATTTTCAGCTGATTTTCTGATTTTACAACGAAATAACTTCATTGCATCAAAACTGTCACAGGTTTGTTAGACGCTAAATCTCTAAGTTATCAAATTAAGATTAAATAAACTGCCAACAGAAATATAGTTGGAAATTTTGCTTTTACTTTGATTCTTTAATTAGTTCATTCGATGTTAATTAATAAGTACAAAATTTTATTTTTAATTTTCGGTACATTGAAATTACGAACAGAATGATATGAAACTTTTAAAGCGGCTTAAAGGAGGGACTTAAGTTTCAAAATATTATTTTTTGTTAAATGTTACAGCTAATTATTAATTAAAATAAAATTAATTCCATCTTTTATGAAGGAGACATATGCTAGAGTCGTCTTATTCAGAAATTCGATGTCTCAGGCTAATTTGCTAGATTTCTGTTGCTTTATTAGTTTGTAAATTTACATTTTAAAACTTATCTAAAATAAAAGGAATGATTTTTATAAAACAAAAAATCAGCTTCATTTTTCACAAAGTAAATCGCAACATATTTTACATAAATGTTTCTGCAGAAAAGAAGCATTAAATTTATGAGTTAGATCCTTATAATCTTTTACAACCAATTTAATATTTTTAGTATTTTACAAATTTTAACCATGCGCACTGTTTCTTTAACATTCCCACACATTTCATTTTACACGCATTCAAAATGAATAACTCAGGATCCGAGCCGTCCTCTTCAAAAAAGATTTTCACGTGGTATCCTCCTAATTAAAATTTAAAATATTTTTTAGATTAAGTTTTCTCTGCTTTTCAATGCATAACTTACATATCTGCATATACATATGCACAGCTCGACATTGAAAATGCAACACCAAGAAGGAGTGGTCAGAAATTTATGCAAATTTTAGAGTAGACGCACGTCACTGAGTTATGCGAATGATGTGAAATGCGCAGCTCTCCGACGCACATGAAGTAAGATATAAGGGAAGGAACGTGCAGAATAGGCAATATTCGTGTCGTTATTTCTGCCATACGAATTATCGAAGAAAGTTGGTTTTTGTCTCGGAGGATACGTGTAATAGGACAGAATGCCCGGCCGCCGTCAACGAAGACACTTCCAGCCAGACAGACGATTTTACGAGGGGTATGGTGATCCGATTGAGAAGGGCCGGTTGGTCCTTACGTCAAATCGCAACTGATACCTACATGGATGCGAGCACGGTGCATCAGCTATGGCGAACATGATTGGAAAAGAAAATGTGGGAAGGAGGGGTGCAGGTGCAGCCAGAGTGACGTCAGCACGCGTGGATCGACGCATCCGCCCACAAGCTGTGGCGGTCCCGCAAGTCACTTGTACCGCGATTCTGCAGCATGTGCAAGACACCCTGGATGTTCCCGTGTCGACCAGAACCATTTCCCGTCGATTGGTTGAACGTGGCCTGCACTCACAGCGTACGTTAAAAAGACTGCCATTGACCCCACAGCATAGACGCCAACGTTAGGAATGGTGCCGGACTGGAGCGATGTGGATGACAGAATGGCGAAACGTCGTGTTCTCAAATGAGTCACGCTTCTGTGTATCCAGTGACAGTGGCCGCATACGTGTGTGGCGTCGACGTGGAGACAGATCTAATCCGGCAGTAACTGTGGAACGCCCCACCGTGCGACAACGTGTCATAATCGTTTGGGGCGCTATTGCCTACAATTCCAGGTCACCTCTAGTTCGTATTCAGGGCACTATGACGGCTCAACGATACTTGGATAATGTACTGCGGCCGGTGGCAATCCCCAACCTTCAGGGCCTGCCTAATACAATTTTTCAACAGGATAACGCCCGACCACACAGTGCCCGCATCTGCCAACATGCTCTGCAAGGTATACAGATGGCCACCATACTCTCCTGACCTGTCATTAATCGAACATGTGTGGCCGTTTGCAGACTCTGCCCTGCCTCGTTCAGAAGACGAACTGTGGCAAATGGTTGAAAGGGAATGGAGAGCCATCCCTCAGGACACCATCCGCACTCTTATTGACTCTATGCCTAGACGTGTTTCTTCGTGCATCGCTGTCCGCGGTGGTCCTACATCCTACTGAGCCGTCCCCCGGGGGCTGACTCAGGAGAATTCCTGGGAAGTACTGGTTAGGTTCTGTACCTAGGCAGTCTCAACCACGGGGGCACATAATTCGTCTTCACAGGACTAGAACCCGAGTATTGAACTCAGGTAGGTTCAGGTTTGGCAGGGACCGTACTGGTACTGTCGTGTCTGTTCCTCTGGCTGTGGTGGAGCTATATGGTTAGATAACATTGACCTATCTCGATGGGGGACCAGCCCTCAGAGTTCCAGCGACGGAGACTGATATATTAAGGTAGGGCACCCATCTTTTTGAATTCCTGCGCCGAGGGAGTGGTGCCCTGAGGCAAAGGTGTCTGAGCGTTCATTTTTCTTCTGCATTAACGATTTTCTCTTCGTCCTGCTGAGGCTATGTATAAAGCCGAGCAGGGATTGTGGGGCCTGAGCCGCCACTGAGGGGTCCTGCGTGACTCAGATATCTAAACCTCGTTAAAGGTTGACCAACGTCTCCAGGTCGAGGGTCCTTGTTATGGTGAACGTATCCTACTGAGCCGACGCCTTTCTCGCTCTGTATTCTGACTATCATTTTGAAATAAAGATCACTTATTGCTACTTGCTGTCTCTTTTTTCCAAATTTCATCACTTTCTGACCATTCCTTCATGGCGTTGCATTTTCAATGTCGAGCAGTATATATGTTACGGTGAAACACCGAAATCTGGAGAATGTCGACTTTCACCGGTGAATGTCAACCTTCACATAGTCTTTTGGTGTATGTCCGAAATATTTTCCAAATACTCTTATTTCTGACTTACACCGGTCAATGTCGACATTCACCATCTACTAATGGTGAATATTGAACATATAACAATATATTTTCTTCTCCGTAATTCAGTCGCGAATAAACGTACTTGAGACTTGAAATATGAACTTAAAAACATGAGAACCTAAAACACATAATACATTCAAAATGAGAAAGGAAAATAATAGAAGTTAAAAACTTACTTAATTATAGAGTACGTTCTAAATGAGAAAATAAAATAACAGTAATAAAAAACTTACTAAATTATGTGATTCAAATCTTATTTATTGCTACAACTTAAACTTATTATGGCACTTTATGACCTCTCTTTTCGGTTTTCACCAGAGCATATCTATGATTGTCGACATACACCGGTGAGGGTCCGAATATACAAAAATGTAGTACAATATTCGATCTTTCACCGATGTATTTGGTGAATGTTGATATTCTCCAGTGAAAGTCGACATTCTCCAATTTCGGTCTTTCACGGTAACATATATATAGCTTTGTATAAATTATTAACAATATACATACATAATTAAGATATAATTAAGATATTGAGACTCTTATCAGTTACTTGATTATATGCTCATATACACACGAATTTTGAAATAACTCATGCGTGGGGATATATATCAGAATAATATTCCGACAAAGCGTTCCTGTGTGACTGGACAGCAACCTAATTACTTCAATCCGGCTAACCAATCTTGGACTGCAACCTAACCGCTGAAATTAATTTTTCACTGCAGCTATGCACTCTTTTAACCAGTACTGTACAACTAAATTAAAATAGAAGAAAAAGAAACATTTTTTGCACACTGCTCTGTGTTATTTATTACACAACACCCTCATCCCACCCAAGAAGAAAGATTTAGTTTTCCTCATGCCCAATAAAAGACAATACTAATTTGGGGAACATCGAGAAACCTTCTGTTAACACAATATAAACTACATGTAAACTAATGTTTAACACATGCTCACATGTGGTGGCTGATTTTGTAAATATGAGACTTGCAGTTTATGTTTACGTTCTGATTTAACAAAAAGGTTCTTTTCAAGTCTCTGTCGTTAACTTCAGACACAATGATAACTCGCTGCAAGTCTGTTAGGAGTTTGCTACCAGTTTATGCAACCAAAGAAAGTCAAACTTTATAGCTTTATTACTTCGTTGAAATGATAATAGGTTTCTCATTCTGAGTGAAATGACCAGTTTATTATTTTTATTCCGTAAAAACTCAAATATGCATTTAATATTCTGCATTTTCTCATTCATACCATTTCCATTTTCTGTCTTTGTATTGGCTGTTTAATTGATTAAATGTAGTAAAATTCAAAAGCTATATGCCTCAGGTGAACGAAGAAAACCTTCTGAAGGAAACTGTTTCTGACTTACGTTAGGCATGAAAATAGTTTGGCTACCTAACGCAGCCAGTCCTTTAATCACTGGGAATTGAACTTTGGACAAACAACTAGTGCTTTGGAGTTTATAGAGTCATTAGGTTATGTTTTTAAAGCAGGGGATGTGAAAAATATGCAATGTTCCCGCCGGTACTTGAATCTGGACGTCTCGAATACGCGCCAAGTGCGTATTTCACAAGTGCACATCAGCGTAGCCACTAAGGGAGGGGGTTTCGAAAATGGACCACTGAGCTTCTATTGCTCTTGTGACGCTAAATCTTCATGATTGTGAGCGTATGTTGCTTACGTTTTAATTTATATTTTTTTCGCAGTTATAAATGTGTGGCGTAATAGTACAAAATCTCATAGTGCAAGATTAATTAAGTGCAAGTTAGTTTTGCATGTTTAATTAATCCCAGACATTTCACTTTCGCGATTTTTATCACACATTAATATTTGGATTGATGTTCACGGCATATTATCACTCTTTACATCGAGAAAATGAACGGACTGGAAGTGTTGCAATGATTCTAGTGTTTTCTTATTTCAGTGTTAAATAGAACTTGAGAATGCACAACTACTTTCCCAGAAAGGACATTTGCTGGACATGTGTATTAAAAAAAGTGTGAAAGAATCTATTACTTAAAAATTCTTACATACAAGAAAAGAATTAAATGGGCGATAATTACTTGAAAATTAAAAACGGAATTTTTGTTACTGCAGGGCAATAGGTACCGCAGTATGCGAACTGCTACGCGTGGAGATAAAAGAGTTTATTTTAAAGAACGTTTATTATATAAACTGTGGATAAAGAAGGAGCTTTTCATGAAAGCGAAATTCTAAAAATCCCATCTTCTAACATTTCTCAGAAAATTAATTCCTTGAGATTAATGAGCTATGCTTTAGTTTCAACTATGTCACACGTTTCAACTATGTCATTGCTTTTTAATGCGAAATGTATTTAATACGTTTTGGCATTAAAAAGCAATTTTTAATGTCTTGTCGGTATTTCATATCACTACTAAAAGTTCGTTTTTCATTCTTCATGACAGGCATTAAAATGAATTTCAAGTTTCTAACTTAAGATGCTAAAAATAGAAAAACCCGCATATTTAGTGCGCATCATAAAATTTTAGATGCATTAGAATTGAGAAAATTAAAAATAGATTTTATGAGCTTTAAATGTTTGTCAGTGATATGACTATGAGCTGATAGCTGTATGGAGAAAAATAACTATTACGCATTTACATAATTTACAAAATAGATTTATTTACTAATGTATAAATTTCATATATTGTACTGGGGTTTACAACGGTGAAAATATAATGAAATAAGAAATCTTCAAAGACCATTTTCAAACTCAGATCATTATAGGTAATGTTGCTCTGTGAGTTATAGCAAAACAAGTTGTTTTCTTAATCAGAAATCAAAACCAGTCTGGAAGTAAATACAATATACCGGTGCCCAATCGCAAATCTAATTTTTTTGTGAACATGTACTTAAGTTCACAAAGACGAATAATTTTACCACGGAAACCTCAATGAACGAAATAAAAATATACTTCTATTAAAAACTATTTAATAATTGTACCAAACAAAATACATGTAAATTATACTTTGTAACGAAATATTTTTTGTTCCCTATCAAGTAGTATCCTACAAAACACTAAGAAACATTTTTAAATTGTATTAAATTTAACCTCTAGCACAACAGGAACAACGCGTAATTAGAATTATTAAAAGCAGAATGTGTCGGTTTTCTGAAAACCTACTTTAAAGCTCTGATAATGAGGTGACACTCCTTTTAAATGTTACTCCGTAATGTATGTTAGCACATGTATAGTATAAATTTCTCAACTTGACGTGTAGAACGAAGAAATGGGTGAACAAGAAGAAATCATCAATCGAGCCAGAAAGCTATTCTGACACATAGCTCTGATGGCCAATTTACCATCTCCAACAAGTGATATGGCCATTATCTTGAGCAGAAGAATGAGCGTTTCACTCTCATATCAAATTAAACGGTTTCTTCCAAAGTTATGCCGCCATCTGTGGTTTATCATTCCAAAAGCCTTCATGCCTGCATCCTCTCAGTAAGCAAAAGAACCGTCACATGACTGTAATCAATTTTCACATCAAAGACATATATTCCCATCATCAGACATTTGGACTACTACCCATGTGTCCAAGTGCAAAAGTAAGTGAATGTATTTAACACGATAATGGCGCAATTAGCCCAATTAATTCAAACAGTATCTGATTTAGTTTGAAATGAAGAAATATAATTTTAAGCTTTTATTAAAATACCGAAAAAATATTCAATACCGTTTTAGTTAACGTACAGTGTAAAAGTTTCATATTTAATCTTCAGAATGATTATTCATATTTCAGTCAGATTATAAAAAATGTGATTTAAAATCTAATATTATGAAAAGAAATATAATAAAGGATATATATATAAATAAGAAAGTTCACTTCTTTTTTAAACCTTCTTACCTTCTTAAAAACAGAATTTACATTTCACAAAAGTTTAACTAACTCGGATAACTAGTTATATACTTAGAAGGAAAAAAGATACTAATGTTAGCTATGATAGCTACGATTACTTCAGAACCGAAAATTTATAATGAATATAATATTAATATACATACTATAATTTAAATAATTTACCTGCATTGCAATTCTTCCGTCGTTATTGGCATATATTTGAAAATTTAAAACCTAGATATTTTAGTACTGGTATGAAATCAGAACTAGGGAAGAAAAGTGGGTCCGTGACATTTAACCAACAAATCACTTAGACGACGACACAATCGACAGCAGTTAGCTGACAATATAAAAAATTTAGCCGGCATATACATTTAGCCGACACGGACAGTTAGTCGGTAGATATTTCGCCGATAGGACATTTAGCCGACAGCACGCTTAGCCGACAACAGATTTAGCCAACAACGCGTTTAACCGAAAGCACGTTTTACCGAACAAAGCGAAAACAAATGCAACGTAATCCGTTAAAGAAAACAAAAATTAGACTTGAAAAACTAAGACATAAGAAACTTGAAAACTTTGAAAAATAAATATAATTAACTGAGGAAAAAAAACTTTTCTTAATGTTAAAGAGTTCAGAGAAATTACGTTTACTAATTGAAGAAACTCTATGAATAATGTTTGTAGATCGGAAGTCAAAATTATGATTAAGCGTCAAAAATTTCTTTATTTTTCCTTTCAGACGTTTTATGTTCCCTGAACAGAAATTTCAGAGTTCTTTCAGTTTTCTCCACAAACTTCGGCGACAGTTAGGATTATTATGTAAAAAGGTTGTATGTACAAATGACGCTGTTCAAATTGCTGGGCTACTCAAAGTGCATATCGGCAACACTGCTTCGTCAACGGAAAAATATCAACCCTTAAAGAAATTTCAATGGAAACATAAGTCGCTGATAAAAGAACGAAATAAGATCGGGCAAAAGATATTTTAAGTGTATAATCAATATCTTAGCCGTAACAAAGCAGGGTGTATAGTCCTCTATTTCATGTACGAGTATTATAAACCTATGTGACAAAATTAGTATGCAAGCATACTAAGCACAGAATCAAATTATAAGCTATTTATAATACCTATGGATAGACTTATGAAAATATTAAATGACATTTAATGTATTGCAAGCTATCAGACGCTGCATGACCTTTATATTTTGGGGAGTATAACGATGGTCAGCCAGAGCATTTATGATTCAGCCGTTAGTACATATTTAGACATAAATCAAATGTAGTTAAAATGGACTATAATCACTCACCGCGAGTAAATCCTATTTTATTAACATGCATACAATACTAAGTAGTAAAAGCGTTGTACGGCCGCTGATCAGAAAGGTAAGACATGTACCATGTTTGAAACAAACGGAAATGAATTTAAAATGGTTCCAGTGTTTGAACTTGAAATATTCGCTCTGTTCATTTAGAACATTTAAGTTCAAACTATTAAACTCAAACAAAGTTGCATATGTAGACCAAACAATAAGACCAGATTTGTTTTCTTTAATACGCCGTTCTAAAGTCCGTTACTACTTTACATGAGAAATTTATTATTTCTACAATTTTTCACTTTCTTTTTAAACATTAACATTAAAAGAAAAAAAGAAATATGTCTCTTTATTTCAGAACAATGCATTTATAGTACAGATGTATCTTTCTTACAAAACACCTTCAGTACATCAAATTAACATATGTGACAGAAATTTGCATACAAGCAGTCCCTTTCTTGTAAAATTCAGGATCATCTTCATATTTGATGACGTCATGTATTCGAGACAATACATTGTACATTTATAAATAAAATGACTGAATATGCGTTGTAAATTCGTAAACATACAGAAGTACAATATGAAATGTACAAAGGATTAAAAAAAATCTAAATGATTTATACGTCTCGAAACTGAAAGCAAATTCTGAAATTTCCAGTAAGTTGTCGCGTGGGCTCTTTGCCAAGTCTAGCGAACCAGAGCCTCAGTCACCATCAGTGACCTAGAGGTGACAACTAAATAAATAAAAGAACCTCTTGCGGCACAAAAGCGAAGACAAGAAACTCTTAACAATAGATCCGAAATAAAAGAAATATTGAACTGATAAAGGCGGATGTATTGCAGCCATTCTGACGTTAATGACTGAACTCTCTTTTAAAGTTTCAGGATGCCCTGAACTGCAAACGTGTGTGATATCATAGTGGAGATAGTCAGGAACAGAAATCGCACTATTCGGTTTCGGGCTAATGACTGGCGAGCCACATAGCAATTTACCAAAAACTAGGTCACATGCATATTACTAAGAAAATTAATGGTACACTCGCGTATTTCCATTCATTTCGCATTCTTTATAGGATCATTGAATTCTTGATGAATTATTCGTCCGCTCGTTTATCATATTATTAATGGGAGTTATCATGGAAAAGAATTAAATTGTACTGTAAGTTCTAAAACTCCCAATATTACCTCTTCAAAAAACGTCTTTATTTCTGCACAATTTCAGCCCTTCAGTAAGTTTTCTTATTTCCCAATCAAATTTTCACTAAACCATTTGAACTAAACTGAAAAATGAAAGGAGATCATTCTATTAAAGCTATGTTAGATTCATTTTTCTTCAGAAGATTCATTTTTAGCACTTTTGTCAGTTCAATGAATTTCAGCGAAAGGTGAAATTTTCATTAAAGTTTTCTGTTACTATAAAATAATGAATTTGATTACAATATCAAAGGTTTTTCATATTGTGCCACAGTTTATACAGTTTTCCTAATATCTAATCAGTCTATTAAGTTTCGAAATTAAGACGACCGTCTTATTACTATGCTAGATTTTTATCGTTTTTCTTTCAACTGAATCCTCCAGAATTATTTAAAAGGTAGTGCAAAATTATTTCGATTACTTGGGCAAGACTGATTAGTTAATCCTTCGTGAAGAATTTTAATTTAATATAGGCTTTCGAATTCTCATTCGTGTATCTAAGCATGTTTCACTCGCATAATACAACCTTTACTTCGATGAAGAAATATGAAATTATCACTAAATTAGCCGCATATTAAAAATATTTCAGTAATCTAATATTACTCATAAAACATTTATAATAATAGCATAAGTATAATGTAGTTGAATTAGAATGCCTTTTATATACTTTTTTTTAAATAATGAAAAATTATGAATAAAAAGTAACACTTCAAAAATTACTGGTTTAAAAATATCTATTTCAATATTAAAAATCTGGAATATAAATCTGTAAATTTTAGTAATAGGTCTATTTTATAAGTACCTTTTATTAAACTCTAAACAAGCTGATCTAACCCAATGTTCAAATAAATTAATAATATGTTAAGCAATGAATAAAAACTAATCAAGAATTAATTTAATTCAATGAACAAATAAATTAGTGCGTTCCATTATATGAACTTCTTCACATAAAAAATAATTAGTTGAAATTCATCGGAAATAACTCACGGGTTTGACTGCTAAGCAATAAAATATCTGGTAAACTAGAAAACAAATGCAATTTACAAAATCATAAAACTGCGATTCACACTCTGTTTATACATACACGCGATTCACGTAATACGTATGTGCCAAAATTAATATTTTTCTTACTTAGAAAGAAAAAAATAACGAATTTCACACTTTTTGGGTCTTTGTGTAGAATGGATTCTAAATATATACAAGATAGCTTAAATTTAATTTTTGAGCTTTTTTAAAGTAAAAGGTGTTGGTGTATTTAATTATGGCAAAGCACACTAGGGCTATCTGCCTAAGGGGAGGGATACCTTCGTGGAGGAACTTTTTAAGGGAAACTGGCTCGTATACACGTTACACATGGGGGAAACCATGAAAACACCCATGCAGCCAACCCGTTCGCGGGATTCGAAACGAACTACCAGTGTTCAGCGACTTTACCGCTCGGCCGCTGGTGGGACTTTTTAAAATAAAAGAAAAGTAAAATATTTACTGAAAATGAATAAAAGACATTTTGATAAATAGATATAACGTTTGGCTTCATATTTCTAACTTTTCCTTTTATGTTGATAAATAAGTAAAAACTCAGACTATGGTTTTTCTTTTTTCTCATTGATATATGAAATATTATAATAGTACATATCAGTTTGCAAGAAAATTCGTGCTCTAAAATATATTTCACGTTGCCTGTATTACACAGTTGAACATTTATTTTTTCGCAGTTTATTTAAGTGCAATAAAATATGCTTCTTCTCGTGAAACCACTTGTGTACAAAATAATGCAATAATTGCATGCTTACGTAATGATTTATTTTCTTACATTTTGAAAAAAAACATTTCACTCGAAAACAATATACGAAGCGCGCATATTTTCTGTAACATTAAAATTCCTTTACAGTAAATATGCGTTAATATTAGAGAAAATTAAAATAAATTAATACGTGCATACCTTTTTTTAGAAACATTTCATGTCTTCAATTTATTTCCAAAAGGAATAAATAATATCTTATGGTAATCCATATTTTCTATACTTCAGTGGGATAAGTATATAATGCAAAGTATTAGCATTTTAAAAATATTTCTATTAAAATTATCCCATTATTTTACTGCAAATTAAATGCGAAAGCTCAAATTATGCGTATTTTACAAAATAACAAAAGTTTGCATTTTAATGCAATATATACACTGGCGTGCAAGTTTACCTTGTGATGTGACTTCAGCAACTAGAGGCAGCAACAGCGCCAGTAGCATAACACCACAACACCAATGCATGTTGATAATATGTTACGAGAATTATCAGACAGCGCGCATGAACTGCGTATCCCCGCTCCTCGGTGGAACTTCTCACACTGACTTCAATCCACGCCGTTTGGCGCACAACCTATTTAATACCAAGGTCCGGCGCATGCGTCTTGGATAGATCGGTTATTCACGTAGAAGAAAGGGGGAAGGCAAAACACGAATGCAAATCCAAACTTAGTTACTAGTTGGTTACTCGTTGGAGAGCGTATTATTTGCCTCTTGCTCTAAACTTGATATTTTATTGTTTTTAGTGGATGAGTTTCTGTGGTCTGTGCTCTCATCAACCAATGAAGCTGAAAGAGAGAGAATAACAAGAGTAAAAAATTTCCTTCTCTATCATGAGATAAATGAAAACACATATAATCGAATGCAGAGGTAAGATCATGAGGATTTTTACTGTTTCTTTAAAATAAAAGTTCTACTCCCACAAATGATGTAACAGTGAACTTCAGAGGGCTTTTATTTATACAGCGTTTTAATTTTACGTGTATGAAGCAATTCCAACTCTTTATGAAAGTGAAACGATGGTCAGAGGCACTTGTATGTCGTTGTTTGCTACAGTATAAGGGGATGTGTTAAATGAGGAAGAACAAATAGAAACGAAAGAGAAAGGGATTAGTTTGTAACATCATGATATGTGTGGCATATATGATACAAAGTAGTGCCCAAATATGTAATCAAAACAAAAGTTAAAAATATTTATGAAAAAAAAAGGGATAATGAAAATTCGAAAACTTGCAGTTTTTCCATTAATACTAGAGAAAAATACATAAAAAAGTAGTGTAGCGAAACCTATGCTCAATTGTTCGGTATCTAACTTAGATTACACAGGTCTCAGTTTATATATATATAATTTGCAATTTTGCTAGATTTTTTCCCCTTTTGTAATAAAGAAATAACTGTCTTTTTGTTTTTCCACTTTGGTAATAAAAAAGTAAATAACCGCTTTTCCAATTAGTAGTATATTTTTTTTCATAAAAATTTACCTTTATTATGGCACTTTAGACGCTGACGGTTACTTCATTACATTATACACCTCATTTACTGTTTGCAGCAAACATAATTTTGTTTTTTCCTGTTTTTCATACAATTATAATTTCAAATAAGTTTTTTATCCTATAGTTAGAACATGAATTTTTAATCTTAATTTTTAACCTCTGTTCATTCTAAAATATTTTTCCTCTTTATTCCATAGATCCCCACTTGGCGTTTTTTGCTGTGTTGTTTATTTGCTGCACCATTTTTTTACAGATCTCAAATTGTGGAGGAACCCACCGCAGCCTGCCTCCGGTTCTTTCGTTTTTGAGATAATTCTTAGTTCTACTGGGATCTCAACGGAGCCCTAAATCAGAGTTGCTCCGGCAATTCAATACTGAACCTCAAACTGGGCAGAAATTTCTTTCACTCTAGTAAACTTTTGTTTTAGTAATAAGTAAGCCTTAAAAATTAATTATAATTCCTGAATGCACCCTGTCTTTCTCTAGAAAATAAACGCTTGAGCGGAAATTGAGACTATTAAAGAAAGAAATGCTCCCTCCCACATGTTACAAACTTGCTTTCCAGGAAGTGAAATGAATTAATGCCTGAGACTATGTAGATTTTTTGTCCTAACGTATATCATATTTAACACACTGGACGCCTGTTCTACGATCACTGAAACCATATATTATTTGCGCTACAACTTAACGGTGAAAGCCATTCTGTGGTCCTCTGTTGATGGGCGAGTGGGTCCACTTTATTGAGAGGAGACAAAGCTTCAAGGAGCATTAAACCAATCACAATACAGACAAGTGACGAAATTTCCAGCGCGATGGGGCTAAAGTTCTAGGAATATTCTCCCATCATTTCACTAATGCACACACCGTATTTGTAATTCGAAAAAAAATGGTATTATGACAGTATTATGACCAAAACGCAGCAGAATATTCTGCTGTGTTATGTGGAGGAAAATGCCGTTTTTTTTTTAGGGGAATATTAATGCAGGAATTTACGGCTAAGGAAAAAAAGAAAAAAAAATGTGGGATACCATTGCCTACAACTTAACGCAGAAGGAGGATGTACGAAAGCAACGAAGAAATAGATGTGAAAATGAATTAAACTTACATAATTTTTTTTACATAAACAATTTCAAATGTTTAAATTTATAATATGATAAATGCGCATTGCAATCTTATTGCAAATATTTTTTTTTCCATGCTCACATTAAAACTGCGTTTTCACACAATTTATTTTACACTTAATATTAGAAAAATATTTCTCTAAGTAAGAAATTAGAAAGAAAATATTTCCTTCTTAATATTTCTTCTTTTAATTATTTCTTTAAAGAAAAGAAAAAACATTCGTTTGTTCATTAAAGTATGACCGATTGCTGCTGCATTCAGATATCACACGTGCATCAAAATATTTTATTTTAAGTAATTTATCTGTAATTAACATGATAGAAAATAATTTTTCAATATAAAATGTTGTAACCAAAATTATAATCATCTATTCTGTATGTGTGATTAATTAGTATTGCAATTTTTGTCATACATATATTTGTAATTTTTTTTAATTACTTTAGTGTTATTTTAATTTCTTATAGATTTAAGAACTGCTTGTTTTAAATATTCTTCCTTCTCAAAGGATTTTATTCTGTGAAAGTACTTAAAAGATAGCAATATTATTTTCACTATGAAGTACTAATGTAACAATAATAAATGTAGTCCTCCTACAGCTGAAGAAGTTCCTTGACAAACCAGCGTTTTAACACTTCGACACATTAAATAGAAAATTTTAATAATGATAAATTTCTCTTTTACAATATAAAATTGAGAACTCTGGTATAAACAGTTAATTCTTACTTTTTTTTAAAGTTTTCAAAGAAACAATTATTTTTTAATACCAATAGGTTACAAAAGTACTATTTCATGAAGAATCCCTCAGTTTTATAGAATTGATACTTTATAACACAATTCAATAATAATGTATTCTGCTAACAAATTTTAGTACCTAACAATAAGTTACACAGTTATAAATTGTGTATAAAAACATTTAGTGGCCAGATTTGATTTAAAAAATTAAATAATACAAGTAAAAATTTTGAAAATTTACTGGTATTTCTATCATTACTGTTAGTAGAATATATTTATTATATGTCAAGTAATCATAATGAATTTTTAAAATTCATCACTCTCTCAATGCTAAAATTTTTAATAATTTCATTTTTTTCCTTTGTAAAAATAAAGAATTTAATTCAAAAATAATGTGACCGCTTATTTTCATATGGTAATTCAATATGCACCGTTCTGCAAAACAATTATGAAGGGCTTTCATTTAAATTTGTGACCAATATTTAATTTTAAATAAAATATTATTAACAACTATTTTTAAATCGTAGTAAATTTACACACGATATATTTACGATTATTATTATTTGATGTTTTTACACCTTACAATTTCTCATGTAACTCCAGACTGTTAAATGTTTATGTTTTATAATTAACTGTGGGATTGAATACTTATACTTTATATAGAACATTTGGAAATAGGAAGGGAATCAACTTGACTCAGAAAATTGTAATTTAAATCAGGTCAAGGGGTTTGAAAACATTCTTTTCCATGATTTCTCACTTATATAGGTAAACTTCCTTCAAGAAAACAGGGGATGCGAAACTATCGTATGAAATTTAAAAAAATTGCTTGAAGTTAATAAAAAATTACCACTCAAAGCAAAAGCGCATTTCTGATAGATGGATGATGGCAAAGAACTATCACAGTCATAGCTCACTTATTTGACGCAAATAAAATGATATAAAACAGAAATTCTTATTCTCTCTTTCTGAACAGCTCTTTCCATCTTCGCAGGATTTCGTAGAAATGTCCGAAGGCCAACAATTCGTCTTTTTACCCTGTTCTAAGAATTTTGAATCGGATCTAAATGTACTTTTCTAGTGGTTATCTTATCCAATCTGCAGATTCAGCTTCCAACATATCTAAATCAGCCGTGTTTCTGTAGGCGCACATACTTTCCATAGTAACGAAAAAAATCTTTTGAACGCAGCAACGTATATTTAAAAAGAAAGGTCACATTAATTTCTTCTTGTTTAGTTTGCCTTTAATAAACATCGTTTTTCTTTATTGCTTGTTTTTACTTCTAGCTGCGTCAGTAGATGACTAATATTTCTTTTTCTTTTAATCAGTACTGATCGCCATCAAATGGAGACTTTTTGTGTAGAAGGAAGATACACTGCGCCTTTCTTTCTCATAACAGATAGCGAAACGTTTATTTCAGAAAGAAAATCGCTACTGATTATTAGTAGTGACATTTTTCAGCATTTAAATCTCTGACTTACAGATCCAAGAGTCTTCCAGCTCTGCGCCGATTGATCTTTAACATCCGTTGTATTCGTAGTCTCCAAGCCAATGATGGTTTCAGTCACGCAAATGTTCATGTTCTCTCGGAAATACTTTCAGCAGCTCTGTTGCACTCTGTCGATGCAATAGAGCAATGAACGACTGAAGGCAGAAAATGGTCCTTCGTTTGAGTATCTTTTCATCTACATCTTCTTCTCATTGCAGTTCCTACATTTTAAAATTAATTCCACAGTTTGCAGGCGTAGAAGTTTCAGCTTCTCCGATAACTTGTCTAATCAGCTTCCAAACTTCCTTCCAAACCTTAAGAATCTGAAAAACAGAATTGCTGAATATATAAGTTGCGACAAGCTACGAATTTGCAACAACGCAGCTCCGTTTGAAACAAAGAAAAAACCGAGGGGCGCCAAATATAAGGTTCCAACCTTTATTTACAGCTAAGTGTGTGGAACCTTGAGAACTGGTAAGCGAATAATCGCTTTAGCTCAAGAAACAGAAACGTAAACTCAAGAAGGGTTAATTACCCTTTATTACTCAAAATAAGGTTTTACAGATGCCCCTTTCACAGGACATACTGAAAGGCTTCTACTTGGGATAGAACTCAAAAATACTAAGAAATAAGCTTCTACTTGGGCTTGAACTCAAGAATACTAAGAAATTTTTCAGCATTTAAATCTCTGACTTACAGATCCAAGAGTCTTCTAGCTCTGCGCCGATTGATGCTTAACTAAAAGGATATAGCTGAAGCTACCAATATTCTACAGGAGTTGGCCTCTAAATGTTAACTAAACGGCGAAGCTATCAAGGGCCTGAAATACGGCCGAGCGTAGTAATAGCTTAGAGAGAGTGTAGCCAAAAGGCGGAACGCGCGCTAGTCAGAATCTCTGGCTCTCTACCGAAGTCAGTTGAACTTCGACTTAAGTACTGCTTCTCCTTCATTTGCATTTAACTGAGATTCTGAAAACACACTCTGGTCGGAAATTTATAAGCTGAAATTAGAAGGGCTACGAAAGTAACTTAACTGTTAAAAACTTAGGAAAACCTTACAATGTAACTAATATGCATTTTATTCTTCAGTTTAAAAAAGATGCAAAATATTAGCCTTGATATTGTTTCAATGGTTAGGCCACCAGCCTATTCATAGCAACGCAGGCTGGTCATTGAAGGCAACTAACAGTCAGTATGTAATATGCCAGTGATTTCGGATATAATAAAGTAAACAGCCCTTGTTAACATAGACAAATAATGTCGATTTATCACAGTTTTAAATGTTATAAGTAACAACTGGAACACTACTAATGTCTCACTGATATCTATATTTTCTTTACATTGATAAATTAGAAGAAAAGTAGAAAAATATTACTTTCTTGTAAAGCAACCTGGTTTGTGAGTGGCTCAAGCTCCTTGTCAAGATGGCGATTTTCAAGCTTCATGTAGTGTACTAAACAGTCAACAGATAGTGCCTGCAGACAATAACTAGAAAATAATGGAAGTGGCTCAACGAAGGAGCCGGCCTATCGATAGCAACCTTACCCTATATAAGAATACAAATTTCTTCGCTCACTTTCATCAGGCAACCTGCAAAAATTTTCTTTTACCTACACATATATTCTTGCTAACATTGCTTTCAACAATTTAAATCACACTGAATCTTCTGATATCTATCTTTCATGTCCTAAACTTAACAAGACCAACTGAAATCAATTAACTGTTGATTATCTAGATCTTTGCATTTCTAATCACCATGAAGTAAGAATTTTGACAAGCGAAGAGATGTCAACTTTTTTTCTTCAATTAAACTCATTAATTGGAACACTAACATCGCCCAAAAAATTGTAAGAAATACTATTAGTCCGAGTCCCTAAGAGGGCACTACAAGTTTTTCACCTCTCCTGCTTGAAAATAACCTAATGATTATATAACTGGTGGCCGAACTAAAAGGTGGTGGACAATAATTCATCACCCCCAAAATTTGGCTATTTGGACCCTTAATCCCCAGTCTCCCTTCAAAAGGGGGAGTATATAAGGTATTTTCTCCCTTTTTACAACATACCTTCGTGGTGCAACGGTAGCATACTCGACGTGTATTCGAGAGGTCCGGATTCGAGCCCCAGCGAGATCACTGCATATTTTTCCCATCTCCTGGTTCAAAATAACCTGATGACTCCACAAGTAGTATTATCGATATGAGACTACCGTCTCTATCGATAATACTACTTGTAGAAAAGTATTGATTCTAAAAATGATAAATTCAGTTTATCAGTACTGTAATTATAAATTTTATTTATGTATTGTTATATTTACTTATTTACTACTATCAGTCAAAGGCTAATTTCTAAAATTTTTGTATTGCTTTTGATTAGTATTTGTTAAAGGTTGATTACATTTCAATCCCGATATCTGCTATGTACTTATGCATAAGCTCAGTCATCATGCATCTGCGTTATCGCATCAAAAGTTTTATTACACACAGTTTGCTTGATCAGCGACACATACACTAAACAGGAAGAAAATACGTGAAAAATCACAAAAAAAAAAAAAAAAAAAAAAAAAAAAAAAAAAGTATGCGAAAATTTTAAAATGTCAAATATTACAGGGCTTCGTTATAATTCTGTAAATTATACTCTCATGTTTTGCACACTGTTTTATTTTCTCAACATTTATAATACAGGTAACTATTAAAACTTTATATATGATATTTTAAACTTTTTGCGGTCCTGAAAGGTTATTTTGTCTTCAAGCTAGTCATATATGCAAAGAGAAAAATTGTTCTCTACTTCCTAATATAGCATGTATGTAACGCATTACGTGCATCTGCGAAAGCCTTGAGTTGCATGAAAAATATCTACACAGTAGCATAAAACTGCCTTTATATGCCTTAGTATACATCTCAACTCTGATTTACTCACAGAATAATAAGAGATGCACTCCTTATTTCAAAAGCAATTTATGGTATGCTTAAACTGGTCTCTTTTTGTTGCTTATATATTAAATATATTTTAACTTTCTGGAAAAGTAAAATTCATGATTACTTTACTTCACAAACTCTTAGAGAGACAGATTGCAGGGAGTTGTTTTTTTATATACTTACCCATGAGAAGATATACTCACGATGAAAAAAGTGATTTCGGCAGTTTGAATAGCCTTCGATACAAATATACGAAACCATGAGCATGTCATACATCCTATAGGAATTCCTTGTATAAAATATGAAGTTTGGTCTGAGTAGCATGTTTTTGTTGAAAATGGGTTGAATGTTTTACGACAGCATTATATATCGACTGGTGGAGTATTTTCCCTCTAGAAATATATATCAGGTGCTAGAATTGAGTCAACATATTTTTAAGACTTGTTTAAGTGTTTTTAGGCGTTTCTTATTGACAGGGAGCATCTTGTTTTTTAAGAAAAATATTATAACTATTAATAAAATTTGCTAAATGGAGAAGTAATCAATTAATAATGTATAGAACTACCGAGAGTAAATTTGTCCCTTAAATCATGTTTTAAAAGCAGTTCACAATTCGGGCAAAACATTTTAACGAAGTGGAAATTTTACGCATCAAAGAATAATATATGAAGTAAAAAGAGATTTCGTCCATTCTCGTATGTGATATAGATCTGTTATATTACTGAAATTGAAAACACAACCTTCTCTTAATTCAAAAGTGCTCTATAAAATTATATTCACTATCTTCGTTGTTCAAGTTTTTTTGACTCAATTGAGTTCCATTAAAATGCAAAGAAGAGTTGAAGTTTAAAACAGGTTGATAAAAATTTCATGTTCATTCTTTTGCTCAGACAGAAGTTTAGATAAAGGATTTCTAAGATATTTTTTGTTATATACAGTCCTTTCAGAAGCATAAATTCATTTCTATCAAAATAAGCACATTTACTGTCTATTAAACAGTTCGATCAATAAACACAATAATGGGTCTCTAGAGTTCTGCTGTATTTAGAGGCTTGTGTTAATGTCCATCTGAATCTACTCATTCTTGCGGTGGAAACTATGCTAGCCGCAATGAAGCCAGCCGTAACATTCGACAGGAAAGGCTCAGTGAGGACTTTCCTGGAGTAGCTAGACCTACAGTAAACCAGCTACAAAAATTACAATAGCTACGACGAACCTAAAAAGTCAAGCTCTCAGCTGGTACAAAGGAATTGGCAAGTTCTTGTTGGGGGATCCAGGTCCGGAAACTTACAAGTGAGAAAATTTCAAGGCAGCGATGTTAAAAGCATTGCCAGTTGTGAAAGATCGTGCGAAGCGGGAATCAGAATTGTTTAGCAACTATCAAATTAGTTTTGATCATTTAACGGAGTTTATCTTAAGAAAAAATCAAAACTTTAATCTGCTATACCAGTAGAGGCCGGATAGCGAGGTTATTGAGGTGACCGCGTCTACTACCGTCAGCTCAAGACTTTCTCGAAGTCAGAAATCCGCAAACATTAGAAAATTTGTTCCAATTAGAACCAATTAGAACCAATTAGTTCCAATTAATTTGCAGAAGAACCGCGGAGAACGCGCGTGCAAATCAGTTTCGCCAGCATTCAAGGTTTCCACTGCAGAAAAAACCTCAAGGGCAGCAAAATTCGTATCGGCAGACGGGGAAAGGTGAAAAGCTCGATGACAGAAAGACAGGTAAATCTAAAGCTTTCGGATACAGCAAAAAGAAGGCGCTGGAAAACAGAATTTAAACTAACCGAAGTGATCGAACAGGGGGGCCCGGTCATCGAGTAGAAAACAAAGTCCCTAAGAAATCCATTTAAACACAGTAGAGGTACAAAATTTAGCCTTTCCAGAGATACATATTCTACTAAATGATGTCTCGACTACTGCCCTTCTGGATACAGAAGCTCAGTGTAACTTCCTCTCACAAATTTTTTAAAAAAGCATTTTCGTCGTTATAGACTTTCCAAAATCACGGGACAATTTTGTAAATATAACGCTGATTTTTGTTGTTTGACTTCTGAATTAGTATTTATTCGGCGTGTTATTGTGTCTTAACTTCAGTAATATTGTGGGCTTATATCTTACTCGAAGCTAGCGCGAATCTTAATTTCCAGAATTTTACACATGGACGTTGTAAAAGAAGAAAGGGCAATGCCAGAAGTAGCTCTTGATCACCTTGGACCAGAAGAGAAAGAAAAAGTTGAAAAGTTAATAAGAAAAGTTTTCGCTTTATTCAATGAAAAACATTTCTTCTGTCAAGTAGTGACGCATGCCATTGATATAGGAAACGCCCCTCCTAAGCCGTATAGGTATGACCCCATAAAGGAAGATATCATGGAACACCATATTAAGAAGATGTTAGGTAACAAAATCATCGTGCCAAGCATTAAGCCGCACGCAAGTCCAGTGGTTCTTTGCAGAAAGAAAAATGGGTTATCGCCCGAGCCCCCGGACTCGTGCAGGTTTGCGGTTGATTACCGCAAGTTGAGTACCGTATAAAGAAATATCCCACGTATCCCCTCCCGATAAATGATGAAATAATTAAGAAAATTCGTTCTACTAAATTCATGATAACATTAGACCTGACGTCAGGCTATTTTCAGATCGCTGTGAAACCGGAGGATGTCGAAAAGACAGCTTTCATTACAAATTGCCCACCAGCGGCCGAGCGGTAAAGTCGCTGAACACTGGTAGTTCGGTCCGAGGTTCGAATCCCACGAACGGGCTGGCTGCATGGGCGTTTTCGTGGTTTTCCCCATGTGTAACGTGTATACGAGCCAGTTTCCCTTAGAAAGTCCTCCACGAAAGGCATCCCTCCCTTTAGGCAGATAGCCCTCGAGGCTTTGCAATAATCACACATACACACACATTACGAAATTCATTTCTAAGAATTACGAAATTCATTTCTAAGAATGCTTAAGCCTTAAACGAGCTTCAGCAAAAATAGTTGCTGATTCGTTTTTAAATAAGAATATTTTAAAATACAGGACCCCACTAAAAGTAATATTATACAACGGCAAACAGTTTGTTAGTAGTATATTTGAAAATCTTTGCACAAGACTTGGCATACGCCATCTAAAAATGGTACCATATAAACCGCAATCCAATATTGCGGAACGCGTAATTAAGTATATATTGCAAAAAATATTACGGGATATGTTAAGAATTATCACGACCGTTTGGACAGCTGTGTCAATGAGTTAAGTTTTGCCTTGAGAACTGCAAAGCACGATACTACACAAAAGGCCCTAGCAGAACTATTTTTTAGGAAGAAAAATTTTAAAGCCTTTACACAAGCTGTTCTTTGTACAACAAATGCAAGAAAAATTTAAGTTGAAAGACATACAGGCAATTATTAATGAAGCAATTAAAAATTTTGACGTAGTAAGGCAGAAACAAAAAGTCTACTATGTTAAAAATAGACGGGTGTAAAATATGCAGTGCGTCAAAAAGTGTTAAAGTTAAAACATGCCTTATCATCCGCACCCGAAAACAGAGTAGCGAAGTTTGAGCCCAGGTTTGAAGGGCCGTATATAGTGGACAAAATTAAACAGACAACTTTTTAATTAAAGGCGGAAAATGGCCATCCAGTAATTATTAATATTGATCAACTGAAGCCATACTACAATCGTACTGATTTTCAAGTTTTACAAGATTTATTGCGGGATCCTGGAAGTGAGCCAAGGTTACCGAGCCAGACGCCGAGTAAGAATCTCCTAACAGCAAAAATGAAGTAGGCCGAGAGACAGGAGGACTTTTGAAATACCTTGTTTTGATTAATTTTATCTCATCAGGATGGAGGAATTCAGAAAAAGAAAAGATAAGCGAAAATTTGTTTGACTATTTTACATTGAAATTTCAGTTTATGCCACATGGTTTTAGGTTGCTAAATGCTGTTAAAGATAAAAGTTTCAATTCGCAAGCTTGCGGGAATTGAGTTGTGAATATCTTTTAGTCGGAAAGACTTCACTGAATAGTGAAATTTGTTAACTTAAAGTTAAGATTTTACGAAAAGATTGTAAATTGTATATATCTACTATAACAATGATTTAAAATGAATTTAAAATGTGATGTGTTAAATATGTGAAAATTTTGTGTTGAAAGTAGAAATTTTAAAATGTCAGTTTTGAAGTGTCTTAAATTTAAACTTGTACAAAAGGTAAATTTTGACGAAAATGCAAATGAAAAAGATGTAAGAAATGAATGATTGGAGTATGTGTGTTTAACGTTAGGCTCTCCAGTTGTTACGAAGCGAATAACGATACTAATGCGTAGTTCGAAAGGCTAGTAATAACTTGACTATTCTTGTTCGAACGCTAATTTTGTTTCGACGAATATGCATCAGTGGTAAATTTGATCTTGATTTGGATACAAAAAATTCATGACGATATCTTTCATTTATATTTAATGAAAACACCAAAATATATCTCAGTAATACACACACATCGCAATGGCGAACCACAGTTACATAATGTTAAAAACACAGAATTCTTTTGGCGCAACAGCGCCCTCTATACTATGAAAAGTTCTAACACACCCCACCTGTGCTCTTTTAAGAGCACATTAAATTTACATATGAATAATATATTTAGATATAATCGAAACCAATATGCACAAATTAATACTGAAAACTACATTGCAAATTAAATACAATACATGAAACAAACATATATATATATAACTTTAAACTTCAAAAGGATAGATTAATTGGACGGGTCTTCGATAAAGTCCTTGAGAAGTACGAATCAAACATGAACGCACATACCCATCCCTACCTTTATAAACTTCTTCTATAATTCCAATAGGCCATAAAAATTTTGATTTCGTCGACCCCTCCAGCAATACAACCTCACCCTTTTTAAGATTCCTTTCAGGAGATGGATTTAGAAAAGTATGCGCAGACCGTAATTCGAGGAGATACTTCTCCTTCCACTTTTTCCAAATTTGTTTCAAAAGATTAGTTTGATACAGTTTTCTCCTAGTCAAAGTCTGCCTGTTCAATGGTTCATTCCTGAAAATGTCGGCGAAATGTACAGGATAAGAAATATTTTCTTGCCCTGGAAACAAGAAATGGGCAGGTGTAAGAGCTTCTGGCTCTTTTATTTCATTATGGACATAAGTAAGAGGTCTATGATTTAAAACTAACTCAGTTTCTGATAGAATAGTCATCATTTCCTCAAAGTTAAGAAGAGCCCTTCCGAGAACCTTTCTCAAAGGATCTTTGATACTTTTCATAAGCCTTTCATAAAAACCACCCCACCAAGGCGCGTGAGGCGCAATATATTGCCAAGTTATGCCGTTTATTGATATGAAATCTTTTAATTTTGAATCTATTATAATTTTTGCAAATTCTTTAAGAATTTCATTAGTGGCTCTAAAGCTCTTAGCATTGTCGGAAATGATAACTTTACAATTTCCTCTCCTAGCTAAAAATCTCCTTAATGACAAAATAAAATTTTTTGTTGACATATTTGTGATTAATTCTATGTGCACAGCTCTAGTAACACTGCATGTAAATAATGTTATATAAGCCTTTTGAGGCGTATCCTTTCCTGATTTTATTAAAACTGGGCCAGTGAAATCTATGCCAGTTACAGTAAAAGGAGGGTTTTCAGTAATTCTACATTTAGGTAGTTGACTAGTTATTTGTTTAGCTGGTTTCAACTTATACTTTCGACAAATTAGGCAGTTACCTAATACTCTTTTTATAATTTGTCTACCTCGTGGAATCCAAAATCTAGACCTAATTTTGGCTAGCGTAAATGTAACTCCACCATGAAAAATTTTATTATGTTCTCGAATAATAATTAACTCTGTAAATTTAGACTGCTTAGGAAGAAGTATAGGATGAGCTTCATCCTTTGTAAACGCTCCTTGTTCTAACCTTCCTTTTATGCGCAATACACCATAACTGTCGAGAAATGGGGCTAAATTCGAAAGTGGAGAGTTTTTAGGAATCGATTTACCATTTTTAAGGTTCTGTAATTCTAAGTTGAACTCTATGTTTTGCTCATGTTTTATCCAGTCTATTTCAGCATTTTGAAGTTCTGCTGTGAGGGGACCTGCAATCGTTTGTCGTTTTTGAAGTTTATTAACAAACCGTTTAACTAGTGCAGTTACTCTTAGTACTTTTAACAAACAACTATGTTTCCTTAAATCTAAAATAAATTTCGAATTTTCTACCAAACAGTTATTTTGCACTGTACTTTCAAATTCTTTTTTTAGCTCTAAGTCTACGTCTGTAGATTTTAAGTTCTCTCTTTCAGTAGGCCAGTATTCAGGTGATTGGCTTAGCCACGGTGGACCGTGCCACCAAAGATGGTTTGTAGCTAAATTTGCTGCAGAAATTCCTCTGGACAAGATATCTGCAGGGTTATCCTTACCAGGGCAATGAGCCCAATTATTGGTATCTGATAAAGATTGAATTTCTTCTATTCTATTTTTTACGAAAGTTTTGTATTTACTAGCTTGTCCCTTAATCCAACATAATGTAATCATCGAGTCGGTCCAAAAATAACTAGAAGTATTAAATTTAAGACATTTACTTACTTGATGGACTAATCTTGCGGACAATAAAGCTCCCATTAATTCCAGTCTTGGTAATGTAAGACTTTTCAGAGGAGCTACACGACTTTTAGAACAAATAAAACTGATACTTATCCTCCCATATTCAGATATAGCTCTTAAATACAATACAGTTCCATAGGCTAAAAGAGATGAATCTGAAAAAGAATGAATTTCAAATGAAATAAATTTACAGTTCAAATTTGAAAAATAACATCTAGGAATCTGGAGATCTTCTAAGTGTTCGATTTCACTGCACCACAACTGCCACTTGTGATCCAGTGACGATGGAAGTTTATCATCCCAGTCTATGTCATGACTCCACAGTTCCTGTAGAATGCACTTCAGCTTTATGATGAAAGGCCCAAGAAATCCGATAGGATCATAAATACGACCCACTACTCGAAGAATAAACCTTTTCGAAGCAGTTCCGTTCTTGACAAACTTTGATAATTCTTTCACGTTAAAAGATATACTGTCCGCATCTGGATCCCAAACTAGACCCAACACCCTGGATGGTGAGTCAAGTCCCGTACTTGAGCTCTTTTCCTCATCGATGTCGAACTCAGCATCTTTCCACAGCTTACGCAGTTCCATGGAATTGGTTTTCCATTTTCGTAATATCATGCCACATCTTTTGAGAATTTCTACACTTTCAGTCGTAATTTTCAAAGCCGCTTGCAAGTCTTCTTCGCCTCCAATCAAATCGTCGACATAAAACCATTCTGACAGTAATTTGCAAGTATCAGGAAATTCTTCTTTACATTTATCAAAATGATATTTCAGAGTTGCAGCTAACAAATATGGACTTGGTTTTAGTCCAAATAAAACTCTACTAAAGTTCATTTCTTGATATGAATTAGAACCGATATCATCAGTCCAGAAGAATCTAGTAAATTTTCTATCACTAGGATCGATCAAAATTTGTAGATACGCTTGCTTTATATCCGCTGTGAAGGCGATTGTATTTTGTCGAAACTTTAAAATCATTTCAAATAGATTTGGATACAAGTTTAGTCCTTTAAATAAACAGTCATTAATTGAAAGTTGTCCTCCTTCATGAGAAGAACCATCAAACACGATTCGAAGTCGACTAGTAGATTTGTCCTCGCGAATGACAGCGTGGTGGGGTAAGTAGAATGACTGCTCAGAATATGACACTTCAGTATCTGACGACGAATTCTCAATGATACCTTCCCTACGATAATCATCAATTACCCTTTTGTAATCCTCATAAAATGCTGTATCATTTCTAAATCTCCTAACCAGACTATCGAAACGTTTCCGAGCCACTTCTCTATTATTTGCTAATTTCTCCTGCATACCTGGTTTCCACGGCAACTTTACACAATATCTTCCATCTACGAACCCAACAGAATTATTAAATTCATCAAGTATCTCCTGTTCCACTAAAGTCAAACACTCCGCTTCCTTGTTTTCAATACCTAAACTTTTCAGTTCCCAGAAACGCCTGAGTTCAGCTGCTACAGTGCTTTGATCACCTAAAACTAAGTTTACAGCAGCCGTTTTACTCATATCACCACAATTTCCCTACAAGGACCATCCAAGTTCTGTGTTTACAGCTACCAAAGACGTATTTAACCTTTCAAAACCTTTTGTCAACTTCCAATAATAATCTATACCTATTAACAAGGAAATTTCATTATCATCTGACGCTTGATTATAACCCCACGTTAAAGTTAATCCCTTGGCTTCCATTTCAGCTCTTGTACGCTCATTCGGCAAATTAATCGCCGCCCTCGAAATTTCATCTGTTTCCAACGCCTGTATTACGACTTCATTTCCATCTAAAATATTTCGCAATCTCACTTCAACTCTGCGACATGTTTGCAACCTAGGATCCTTTGCTCCAAATGAATAAATCTTTAATGTTTCTGACCCTAGACATTTTAATCCCAACTTCATAGATACATTTCTTTTAATAAAACTCTTCTCACTACCGTTATCAAACATTGCAATAACTGTACCTGACTATTTACGACCAACAATTTCTGTCCTAACACACTGCAATAAAATCACATTCCTATCATTTACAACTGAATTCGAAATAGTAGGCTGAATTTCCAATTCCTTTGGTTTTTCTTCTTCCGGTTTTGAATTAGATTTACACTTGCTAGAATTTTCAAATTTAAAACAAATAGCTTTGGCGTGTCTACCAAATCAGAATGAACACTGTTTAGCATTACATTTTTTCACAAAACAGTTTGTGTTACAACATAACAGACATCTCCTTTCCTTAATTAATTTATCCCTTTTTTGTTGCACAGTCATGTTCTCACATTCAGTCTTACAGTGACCTTGACCGCAGAATAAACAAACTTCGGAAGTTTTCGCCATAAATTCTGTTACTGACGCGTGTTGATTATTGCGACTCGGATGAAAGTTTCGTTTCTGATTTCGAAAATTGTTTTGTTTGTGTTAGTTAGAATGAAAATTATTATATGAAGATACATTATTAGAATTAATATGGAATGCCTTTTCTCTTGCACTAATAGCATTGTGTAAAAACTTCATCAATTCCTGTAAATCATGACAATTATTTATATTTTGCTTAGAAAATTCAAGAGTCAATTCTCCTGGCAGATGTTTTAGTATTATGTTAGTCAGTATTGTTGTGTATGTTTCCGATTTGACATTTAATTCCTCTAAACATCTAATTTGAGTTTGGGCTTCAAAATAAAGGTTACGAAGGGCTTGAATGTTAGAAGCATTTTTTACAGGTGCCAGATTTAATAAATTTGACAAGTGAGCATTTATTAAAATGTCTCTTTGGCCAAATGTTTCCGAAATTAATTTAACAGCCTGTTTATAATTCTCTGGAGTAATTGAGAATCCTTTGATGCTAGCTAGGGCTTTACCACCTAATAACGACTTCAAATAGCAAAATTTGTCAACCTCAGTTAAATTAGAATTATTATGTACAGAATTCTCAAACTGATTCCAAAAATCTAAATATTCTGAAGGCTCACCATAGAGTCGAGGAAGCGAAAGTTTAGGAAGTTTAGTTCTGTTTCCTGAAGTTTTATTTTCTACGTGAACATTTTTTGGATTTACTGTTTGTTCACCTGACTGATATGGAACTTTTCCAATTGATTTAATTTTGTTTTGCAACTTTACTTTAACTGGTATTATTTTTTCGTTATATTATTCATCTACTGTGTTAATTTCATCCTTAATTTCTTGTTCTTCTTTCAACAATTCATCAATGTCACTATTTAGTATGTTAATAATTTCAATTTTACTATTCAACTGTTCTAAATATGAATCACATACATCTATGTCAATATCTGATTCATTCAAATATATGTTTATTTTTTCTACTAACTTTAATGTTTGTTCACGATGTGTGTCACGCTTAGTTCGAAGCTTTAACAATTTAGCCATTTTCAGTTTCTAGCAACAAATTTTACCCCTCAAATACTTTAACAATAAATTCTAATTCTAGAATTCTAAGAAAACAAACTGTAATTTTCAACAACAAATCACACTTCAAGCATTAACAACAAATTCTAAATCTAAGAAAGCACAACATTTTCTTATTTTCAAATACTAATGCAAATATTCAGTAAATGCGAAACCTAAAGTTGTAAATTTTTACCAAACAAGATCAACAACATCAAACAACCCTACTACTTCAACAATTACAAAATATTCTATTCAACCAAATTTTCAACAAAACTATTTACTCACCCCACCATTACGATAATTCCCGGCCGATGCACCACTTGTTACGAAGCGAATAACGATACTAATGCGTAGTTCGAAAGGCTAGTAATAACTTGACTATTCTTGTTCGAACGCTAATTTTGTTTCGACGAATATGCATCAGTGGTAAATTTGATCTTGATTTGGATACAAAAAATTCATGACGATATCTTTCATTTATATTTAATGAAAACACCAAAATATATCTCAGTAATACACACACATCGCAATGGCGAACCACAGTTACATAATGTTAAAAACACAGAATTCTTTTGGCGCAACAGCGCCCTCTATACTATGAAAAGTTCTAACACCAGTTAACACTTAAAAGTTAAATTAAGCTCTCGTTTAGCGCATTAGGATAATTTTGTGCGTAGGTAGTGTCATGAGGTCTAGAAAGTCAAGTTTAACAATGTTAGATGATGTTTAGGGGTAGTGTTCGCGGTAACACAACATTAGGACGCTTAGTACATTCAGAACAAATTTCTGGAGAGCATTGGGGGAAGAGAAGTCAAGTATGTATGATTGAAAATTGTGTGAGAGCCAAATGATATCAGTAAAAGTGTATTTGAAAGGAAAACGGACATTTTTGTAAAAAAAAAAAAAAAAAAAAAAAAAAAAAAAAACACTAATACTGTTTCCTTCCAGATAATATGGAAGTACTGAAACTCAAGTTGAAGCAGATGATTGTACCAAATGAAATTGCAAATTTGTAAAAATTATTTTCTTAGGTTTATTCTAGCTTTATATTTTGTGTAAAGTTGGTCCTAAACCGAAAAGTTTAAAGGAAAACTATGTAATACAAAGTGATAGGAAGTGTTACATTTAACTTTAGAAATTTTCAGAATTTAAAATCTTAAACAAGGTCGTTTCGAGACATTATTTTGCGAGTATTTAAATTCTGGTCGGGAAAATTGTAAGGTTTATTCTAAGTTTTTAACAGTTAATTTTGAGTTAAAGCCACTTTCCTATCCTTCTTAATTTCAGCATACAATTTCCTGCCAGAACGAAAAAATCGCGGTTAAATGCAAATAAACAAATGGTTAACTTACAATAACCTTACTAAATGGTTGAGTAAAACAGCACCTCGCTAAATTCATGTTTGGTTTTACACCCACGCCCTAGATTTAGTATTGCTCGATTCTAGGAATAGCGTTTTAGAAGGAACTTCTCTTTTTTCCATAATAAATAAGCGTGGCAAATTCTTTAAAGAATCCTATCAAAGAATGGATGCGTGGAAGAGAAATCGATGAAAAAAACCAAATCTAGGAAGCTTCATCTTATTGGTGAAACTAGATGGAGTTCGAAATACTATGAATAGGGTTTGGGAAATATACTTTAATTAAAATTAGACTTTCTACAAGAGAAACCTGAGACTGTTCGTATATATTCTAAGATTCATATCGTAGTAATTCATTTCAAATCAATGTAGAATCTCTCTTAGTAATACTATATTAAATAAATGATTATTGAGTACATTCTGTTAATGCTATTAACGTAAAAAGAAATGTAATTGTCTTTATGTCTGTTTCAACCAAACTTGGGTAGAATGAATCTGTATTAGTTTAAGATGAATAGAAATGTATGAGGTTTAGTCAGTTATACATTTCATTCAGGTAACCGGCGAACTTACATCAAGAATATGTGAGCATATATTTTTCAAGCATCTAGCCGGATCAATGCTAAACAAAAATGAAGAAGATAAAAATAATCTCACGCATTGCATTTTTAGTTGCAGTTATTCCTGAATGTTGCTGATTTAATACACTTTCTCGTTTGAATAAGGTTACTGCGTCTTACACTATATAAGATGATATGTATTATTTAAATTAGATGACAGAATTTAAAAACAGAAAGAAAGTAAATTGTGTACTAGGAAGTAAGTAAATATTGCTGTACGAAGCTATGAAATTTTTTTAAATGCAGCTGTGATTTTCCAAAGGCGAATTAAGAATATTACACATCAGGAAATCCAACCATACAAGCCAGCCCGTTCACTGGGTTTGAACCCAGTCAATCTACCAGTGTTCAGCTGCTTTAACAGCTCGTCTGCTGGTAAGTCCTGAAAGATTTCAAGTTGTTAGTGATCGCCCAAAAGAACTCTTTCAAAGTTTATTATGGTTTATGAGTAAAGATGGTCCAGGGGGAATATCAAAATTTTTTATATATTATAGGATATGAGATGAATATGCATTTAGAGCAACGTGAGTAACATAAAAATTTATATATATTCTGCATACATAAAAATTTAACTTTTAAAAATATTTAAAGGTTTTTTTAAGTAGATATATCAGAAGTTAAATGCATGTTTATTTAAATCAATTAGATTAAAGCCTGAAAAAATAATATTCTAAAGAACTGCATCTATTGCTTTTAAATAATTTAATTTGTTTATTAATTAAGAGACATTAAATATGAAAGAATTATGTCTTACGCTTTTTCGAATGGCAGAAACCTCGAAGGTAAAATAAAACAACGCAAAATCGTATTTTGAGTCTAATAGCTTGTGGCGGAGTATTTGCATTTTTGACATTTGCATGCAGTATCCATGTTTGCTGCGCTGTGCCCGTTCGCTCTCGTTGTAATGCGAGTATAAAGATTTGAACTTTTCGCGGACCAGGAACTTAATAAATTACAAGTGGTGCAGAAGAGATACCTGCGTATCATCACAAATACCTTTTTTTTTTTTTTTTTTTTTTTTTTTAAGAAATAAGTGTGTTCATGATGACCTCAAAGTAGAACCCTTTGCGAAGTCCTTACACAAGATAAATAAGCAATTCCATCAGGACGCACAAGATTGCAACATTATGAATTATTTCAATCTCTTCAGCTATGAAGTTCTGAAAGAAGATCGGCACTTTCGCCCTTACACATCTTTTATATTTAACGAAAACTAAATTTCCCTACATAGGATTCATGATTGTTATTACAACTTCATATTGTGCAAGCATTCTAAATCTTTTTCTTGATTTTAGCATGACATATACTTATAAATGTTATGTAAATAGTGGTCTATTTTCTGGGGAAAACATGTATTTTATGTTTCTTTGCATTGTTTAATTCTATAAAATATGTTTTTCACATCCCTCACATGACATAGCAGAGTGACAGGGCAAATTCCGACCTAGCTAATGTGACCTTTCAGAACTGAGTGCTGCCCGCACGAAATCAGTCTACCATGTTGCAATCCCACAGAGCAAGGGCAGACATGGCAGTACAAGTACGGTCCCTGCCGAGCCTTACTCTGTGGCGAGAGCCCTTAGGGCTTCTGTTAAGTCTGTTGTTGAGACTGCCCGAGTGCAGATCCTAACCAGTACTTCTCAGGAATTCTCCTGAGTCAACCCCCTCACATGACAAAGGAGTCACCAACTTCCATCCCGTTCTCTGGACCCACTCAAGCATTTGTGTACTTGCATCGCTCCTTGAAGCACCTATGTTACAGTAGTCGGTATACAGTTTGCATACTTAGCAAGCTCGACGCGGCGACAGCAGCAACTGGAACTGGAACTGAGAGACTCCTTTTTGCACTTGTACGTCACTATTCCTGCTTGTTCCTGGTAGCCATTTGGCGACGGCTTATCATCATATATTTAGTTTCGTGTTTTACCTTTTAATTTTAAATAAAGTTAATTTTTGTGGTTTACTGAAGTCGTGGTTTCCCGTTTAATGAACCATCTGACAAGTTTGAAGTAATGTGGCTTTAAACCATTGTCACAAGCTCTTTTGGGCTAATAAGAAAGATATCATAAATAAAGTTTCTAATCATCTAAAATTAAAGACATTTTCCTTTTCTGTAAAATACTACCTAAATTGTAGCATGAAAAACGAATAAATTCAGAAAACTAATTTAATTTGAAATTTAAAAAAAAAACAGAGTATTAGAAGGAAGTGGAAACGCATTCTGATGAATCTATTAATGATAGATATGAAGTAACTACCAAACAAAATTAGTTACATTTTCAATAACTTGAATTATTAAACAAATAAGCGATCAAATTACATAAAAATCAGTAACAGATCGGTAACAAAATGAGACAAAATAAGGGAAAGTGGCCCATTGTCTCTCTATATAGGCCTTGGTTGGGATCCATAAGAACCAATCAGAAAGCGTCGTAAGTGAGATTGCTACCCTCTAGAGGCCATTGCTAAACTATAAGAATGGACTAGAAAATTCTAGCATTTATCCGTATTTTCCAATCACGTTGAGGATTTGGTATGACGTCTGAGCAACAGGGTATGACGTGAGTTCATAGCTAAGCATGAACATCAAACGGGATTATATCACAAACAGGATAAACCGCAGCCTGACGTAGCAACAGCAGGATAATCCGGGATGACAATGCGTGATGATGTCAAAGCTTTTCAAACAGGATGCAATACGTAACTGATGACTTTAAAACCCTACGTTCTCTACGGTAAATTCTTTCTCCCCGCTATGTGCCACAAAGCCCCAACCCCACATTGCACTAATGTAATGTTTTACGCTTACTCATAATCAGCATAATTAATATATTATGAAATATACACCGAAGAGCCACCCTGTTAATAAGATGTAGGACCACATTTAGCCCTCAAAACAACCAGCACCCGGCGTGACATCGACTTCAAAAGGTGCTAATACATAGTCTGAGGTATCTGGTACTAAACGCTCACTAACTGGTCCTGCAATTCCTGTGCATCGCGAGGGGGGCTAGCGTGGCAGCACGAATTTGGTGTTCCAGATATGATCAAAGATACTATATTGGATTAATGTCAGATGACGCAAACTACTCCAATTCTCATTTTGATCGTTTATTTCCCTTGTCTGTTCTTCCACATCCTTCTTTAAGACAACCAGTACAGATGCTGGATAGTATGGACACTGATGTAAATTCATTCTCATTTGTGTTGTATACAGATGGTAGTAGGATTGATGATAAAGTTGTTTTTGCTTATGTTATTTTTGAAGATGATATTGAAATTGAGTGTCACCAATTTCGCATTAGAAATGAATGTACTGTATATATTTCTGAGCTTCGGTGTATTAATTTTGCAATCAAGTGGATAATTAGCCAGGATGGACGTGGTTCCAGCTACCTAATCTGTACAGATTCACTCTCTTACCTGGAATCCCTTAAAAATACCTCTTTATGTAATGATATTATTGTTAATACACAGCAGTCTCTCGGAGATCTGGAGAAGAACGGTATTTCAGTGTTTTTTACATTTGTCCGTGGTCATTCGGGTAATTATGGAAATGGGAGGGCTGATTGTCTTGCTAAGAATGCAACTAAAAATGATATTAATGTTGATTTAAATATTCCAAAATCTTATTTAAAAAAAACATTCAAAGCTAAAATGATTGAGCGGTGGAACTGTGATTATATCTCTTCTGATAAGGGATCTGTTACAAAAGCATTCTTCCCAACTATTTTTGAAGGACTGAAAAGTAAGGCCTTGTTGCTCAATTTTAAAGTTACGCAATTTTTGTCTGGACATGGTAAGTTTAATGTTTATCTTGAACGATTTAAGCTGACATCTTCCAATTTGTGTTACTGCAATCTTAGCGTTCAGCAAAGTGTTTTCCACCTGCTGTTTGACTGCCCATTGCTTGATAAAGCAAGAAATCTATTGAAATGTAGATTAAAATTAGTTGGAATTCATTGGCCGCCGAAATGTTATGATTTTGTATCTTCAGCTTCGGCCTACCGAGCTTTCAACGATTTTGTTGACTATTATTTTAAACATTGTAAATGATTTCTTTATACATTTTTATACTTTTGTATTTACTTGTGTTTTTTTATCTTTGTTTATGATTTCATTGTATTATTGAAAACTGATACTATTACTTACAATTTTGCCTTTTTTACTTACGATTTGTAAGTCTCGTGTGATACTTTGTGGTGCACGAGGATTTCTTTTTCTTTAAATAAAAAAAAAAAAATATACTGGATAATTAATCTTAGCTTTTTATTTAGGAAAGCGCGAAATTTGCCTTTGGTTAAATTAAATCCTTTAGAACTTATTGTTTAAGCACAGTATTGCCAGAAATTTTTGAACTAAAGTAGCAAAACAAGACTCAAAAAGCACGGCTGTGGAGTCGGAATCGGAGTTGGATAGATTTTTGGGTAAGAGGAGTTGGAGTTGGAGTCGCTAAAGACACGTCGACTCTGACTCCAGTTTTTGTTGGACAGTTTGAATTTTAAATGAAATGAAAGTGAATTCAAAAAAAATTAATGACAAACTGAGTTTTTTTATTTATGGACTATATATATTGTTACGAAATGTACAGCAGCGGTAAGATAGCTCCCCCGCAAAGCAGTTTTAGGGTTACCATAAAATGGCAAGGAAAAGCAGGGTTGCCACATTTGGCGAGAAATCGCCCATTTGGAGACAATTGGCGATATGCCATGGACGGATGGAGAACGTTCTGGAACGAATTCTCACTGGTTTAGTCCAGAATGTTCTCGAACACAAGTCAAAAGCTATATAAACCCTGCTGGTATGCGGAGAGTTAGTATCGAGTTATTTCCTCGTCTAGCGAATTGATAGTCAGACAGCGAGTGCCGAGTGGGTCGTCCAGTGCATCGAAAGAGTCTCTTAGTGTATCGCGGTTAGTGCATCGTCGAGAGAGTGTGTTGAGCTCCGGGAACGACTGAACCGAAGAGTCGGGAGCTTTGCTCTGTGTGTTGTCGAGTGCATCGCGAGTTGTTGTATGGAGAGTCTCGAGAGTATGTGGAGTTCCGAGAACGACCAAGCAGAGTCGGGAGCTGTACTTTGGTGCTTTGCATTGAAGCTGTCTCCACCGTTATAGCCTGATAACCTGAAGGCTGTGTCGCTGATTGTTCCAGTGAGTGTATAGATCTTCGACGACTATAAAAAGTGACTTTGGAGCTGTCCTGATTAATATTGGCTAAATAAAGTGTGTTTCGATACTTCATCAAGTGTCGTCCTTATTCAGTCCAAATCTACGAACCCTGTAAAAACGTGAAGGAAGAAAATAACGTAGCGATATTAATAAATAGTTATTTTTATTTTATTGACATATTAATAAATAAATATAAGTAAGCAGGATCGACGTGATATTTGGCTTTATTAATTAAACTGATTCATTTATTTACAAATCTCATTAGTAAACAACAAGAACTCCCAAAATTGATGCCATTCTTAGGAAGCGAGCAGAAAAAGGAGCTATTATTGATCGAGCAACCGTTAGAGAATATGGTGGTTGTTAGAATTAAGAACATTTTCAGAAATCCTAATGTTTCACTAACAGAAAGACTGTGGAATGATCTTGCAGAATTGGAAACTCTTCTTTCTACACCGTATATTTCTACACCACAAAAAGCTACAATGTGAAGAATTAACAGGAGACGAGAATGGAAGACTGTGATGTTTGTTCTTTCTGAAATGGAGGGTGTATTTCAGAAGGAATCATTTCTTCAATGAAGAAAAGAAAAACTAGTTTTCTAAACAATTAGATCTTGCTGAGTGCAATATATGTAGATTCAAAACGCTTAATTTTGTTGGATGACGAACAAATTTAAAAACGCAAAGAAAGCCGTCCGTGAACTTTCATTAAGAATGAAATTATTTTCAGAATTAGAGTATTCAAATCAGGACAGTCAAACTGCAGATATTGCAACTGAGTCTCTATCATCCTCTTTCGCTGATGAATTAGATTTTGATAAATATTTGGATAATATTGAAAAGGCTAAGGCAAAGCGCATGAAAATAAAGAACCAATAGCCTTTAGATATAAAAATGAAAAAGTATAAACAAGATTTATACACGGCCTTTGAAGAAATAGAGAAATATGATTTCTCTTGCAAGACACCTCTTTTAGAACTCATAAAAATTTATCCTGAAAAGTTAAAGAAAGTAGTCCTAACAGTAACAGCTCTTCCTCCTACTCAAGTCAGTGTGGAAAGACTCATCTCAGTTATGAAGTTTATCAAATCGGATCTATGGTCCTCTAACAAATAAGATCTTGCCGAAGTTATACTGTTTCTTAGAAATTACTAATGCCAGTTTTTCCATTTCATAATAAATGTTAATTAATATAAAAAATTTACTATGCAACGATTTTTTTCTATAGCATCTATTATTTCTTTTATATTAAAAATTAAGTTGTAACCCATGTGTATATGCTTGCATATATGTGAGGGAGTCGGATTCGGTCATTTTCTCTACCGACTCCACAGCCCTGTCACAGAGTCGCAAAAATCGCAAATGACGTCAGAGATCACGTGATTTCTTGTGGCATCATAGTTACGCGTGCTCGCATGACCTCTGACGTTATCACAAATTTACCGTCTAATTGGTTGTGTAAGTTACAGACTGTGTTTGCCTCTTAGTCTTTTTAATAAAGTATCTTAGATTTAACAGAAAAAAAATACATTGCTTATTTTCATTTGTTTAAATATCAATTTCTTTTTTAATTGTCATTTAATTTAGGTTTCTATTTTAAAATTAATTTGTGCATATCCATTCTTAAGAGATTCCTCGCGTTTAGACTGTTAGCGCTTTTGCACTCAATGTTTTGAGTTCGCAGTTAATTTTTTTCATTCAATATTTTTATCTTAAGTGTGAACATTTTAATTGAGGAAAGCTTTTCAGTGAGATTTCCATTCTGCGTGGTGGATATGTTTCAGATTCTTATTACTTAAGAAAGCCTTGCTCTTTCACTGTTAAATTTATTTGTGTTGCAATGTATGGCACGCAAGCTGCAAGTTCTTTTGTTCATTATCACCATAGAACCAGGGAGGGGAAGAATTAACTTAAAATAAAACACACGGGAAACGGGGGGGAGTGAAAGGTTCCGAAACAGTTTCTTTCTCACCTTTCTCCCTTCCTCTACCCGCCCACCAGCGGCCGAGCGGTAAAGTCGCTGAACACTGGTAGCTCGGTCACGAGGTTCGAATCCCGCGAACGGGCTGGCTGCATGGGCGTTTTCGTGGTTTTCCCCATGTGTAACGTGTATACGAGCAAATTTCCCTTAGAAAGTCATCCATGAAGTCATCCCTTCCCTTAGGCAGATAGCACTCGTGTGCTTTACCATAATTAAATACACCACCCTTCCTCTACCCCCTTTTCGTTATACCGGCGTCAGGCTCCCATATGTAAACATGTAACGAAAGTTCTATATCAAAGTCGAATCACTCATAATCCAAAAGACGAGATGCATGGCCTGGAGGGTTTTCCATAAATTTTAATTAAACTTAATATTTACATATATACAATGTAGGCTAAAATGCCTGAATCGAATATTTAATGCTCAAGAGGCAAGAACTGAATAGTTCCAGCTTAAATCTAAATCGAATTCTATTGCGTAGTGCATCGAAATTCTACCTTCAAGAAGAAGAATATTTTTTCAAGTCACGTGTTCAGAAGGGGAAAGGTTAAGTAAGCCAATAGATGGACTCCTAACGCCATCTCTTGGCGATATCAAAGAATATTCCTTAACACACTCCTCACCTGAACTCTGACAAGAGTTCATCTAACTCAGTTATACATACAATCAAGTACATAAATCACTATTCTATAAAAATATTAAAAAATACTAATTAGTCAAACACTTCAATTCCAATACAGGTTATACACTTCATGTATCAAATAATAAATGTTATAACTAATAAATGAACTAAATTTTAAAATATTTTCCACTTAACTGAACAAACTTAACTAACGATATTCAATTTAATCATTAATAGACCAAAAAAGGAAAAAAGCATAACTAAATCGTTAAAGTTCAAAATATCTAAAGTTCAAGAGGATATAGATGTTGAACAGTACGTTTTAAAATCCCATTACCAGTTTTTAATTCGAATGATCGGACTTTACCATCACGTCCAGGAATAATTTTTATGATTCTACCAAGTTTCCATAACAGTTTGTTTTTATTATCTCCTTCAACTAAAACAACATCTCCTACTTTTTCTAGTTGAAGTTGCGGATTCTTAGAGAAATGGGCAGTTCTAAGATCTAATAAATATTGTTGCTTCCATTTCCACCACAACTGTTTTAACAGCAATTCTTGATAACGCTTTCTTTTTAACAGCGTTTCTCTTGTCGTTTCGCCACCGATGATTCTAGCAAAGGTCAAAGGATACTTCAAATCAGACTGTCCAATGTTTAAGAAGTGCATTGGAGTCAACGGTTGCGGCTCGTCATTGTCGTTGTAAACGTAACTTACAGGTCTTAAACATTCTTTAACAGATCTAACAAGTCTCTCATAAAACCCTCCCCACCATGGGGCTCGTTCGATTATAAATTTCCAATGGATTCTTTCTTTGGCAATGAAATTCTTGAATTTGTCATCTTTTAAAACTTTTGAAAAATTCTCAAGTTCTTTCTTTGTCCTTTTAAAGGTCTTGGCGTTGTCAGAGTAGATGATTACGCAGTTTCCTCTTCTGCTCAAAAATCTGCGAAATGCAAGTAAAAAGGATTCTGTTGACATATCTGATACAAGTTCTAAGTGTACAGCTCGGGTTACTGCACAAACGAACAAAACAATATAGGATTTTCGAATGTCTTTAGAACTCTTTACGTAAACTGGTCCGGCGAAATCAATTCCACAGACTGCAAATGGAGGCGATTCTTGGATTCTATCCTTTGGTAAGGGTGCTGTCATCTGGTCTGCTGGTTTAGCTAAATATTTTTGGCAAATTATACAACCTTTTAATGCTTTTTTGACTAACTGTCGTCCTTTAGGAATCCAGAAGCGTGATCTGACTTTAGCTAAAGTTGCAGCAATTCCTCCATGCATTATCTTCTCATGTTCTTTGCATACAATCAGAATCGTTAGTCGAGAATTTTTAGGTAAGATTATTGGATGTTTATTATCTAGTGAGAAGTCAGAAAATTCTAGTCTTCCTCTCAACCTCATGATTTCCTTTTCATCAATGTAAGGAAGAAAATTATACAAAGAAGAATTTTTTCCAACCGAATTACCTTCTTTGAGGGATTCATATTCTTCGGCAAAAAACTTCTTTTGCTCTGATCTTATCCAGAAATTTTCTGCTTCTTGTAACTCTTCAGCTGTGAGAGTTCCTTGAATGTCGCTAGTTTTTCTTAATTTTCTAATGAAACGTGTTGTCCAAGCAGTGACTCTCAACACCTTCTCTAATTTGCTATATTTTGATATGTCGAAAAGATCATCTGCACTTTTTTCGATTGTACATTCAAGTTGATGTATATCACCGGATCTCTTTCGGTATTCCAGCTTGTTTTCATCTATTGTTTCTTTAATATCTAATCTTGGCCAAAGTTCGTGAGGGAGTTGAAGCCATTGGGGACCTTGCGTCCAAATGGTCTCATTCATTAACTTGGAAATCTTCGTTCCCCGAGATACGAGATCTGCAGGGTTGTCGACACCTGGGCAATAATGCCAATCTTGAGGTGAACTCAATTTTTGTATTTCTTCGACACGATTCCTGACAAAGGGTTTGAAGGCTTCAGGTTGTTTCTGGATCCAAAAATAAGTAATTGTTGAGTCTGTCCAAAAATAGCACGGAATTCTCAATTTCAGTGCTTTCAGAATATTGCTGACTAACTTAACTGATAACAATGCCCCCATTAATTCTAACCTCGGTAAAGTAAGGGATTTTAGTGGGGCTACCCTATTTTTAGAAGAGACAAAGGTGGTTTTGATTTCTTTATTTTCTGTCGTGAAGCGTAAATATGCGACTGTACCATAGGCTTTGACACTTGCATCTGAAAAGCAATGTAGTTCGAGATTTTCGACATTAATGTTCGAGTGCATGAAAAGGTAACGAGAGATGGAGAATTCAGCCATTTGAGGTAGCTCTTCACACCACTTTCTCCATTCAGAGGACAAATCTTCAGGTAACGGTTCATCCCAATCTATTTGTGACAACCAAATCTTCTGTATTAAGCACTTTATTCTAACAGTGAAAGGTCCTAAAATTCCAATCGGATCGAATATCCGACCCAACCCTTGTAGAAGAAATCGTTTTGTTTCTATTGGTTTAGATGTGAAAGACAATACGTTCCGAACATCAAAATATAGTAAGTCCTTTGAATTATCCCATGCCATACCTAAGACTTTAAATGGGAAATTTTCTTTATTAAAATCTTCAGGATTTTCATTTGGAACGATACCCTTTTTTACCCACAATTCATGTAATTGTCTCGAGTTACTATGCCATTTGTGAAGCTGCATGCTTGCTTCCTTAAATATTTGGACCGATTCTAGACTATGTTAATGCTTCATTGATCGTTGGTTGGCTTCCAATCACATCATCTACATATACGTTCTCATTCAAAAAGTTAACCGTTGTAGGATAAAGTTTATTATATTTTTTCAGATGATGTTTAATGGTAGCGGCTAATAGAAATGGACTACTATTTATTCCGAATAAAACTCTAGTGAACCTATATATATCAGGAGAAATGGTTTCATCATTAGGGAAATTGGAAAACAGAAACCTGGTTGCGTCTCGATCTTTTTCATGTATGAGAATCTGTAAAAAGGCTTGTTTTATATCTGCGGTGAAGGCTATTAAATTATACCGAAATCTTAACAATATTTCGAATATTTCAGGGTATAAATTTGGCCCAACATGTAGACAGTCATTTAAAGAAATGGATCCTGGGGCATGCGATGATGCATCATAAACAATACGTAATTTACTTGTAGCTCGATCCTCGCGTATAACTTCCCTATGTGGCAAGTAAAACACGACATCCTCTTCATTTGAAATTTCTGAAACTGGTTCGATAATATTTTGTTTTAACTGATCTCTTAATACGTTCCTGTACTCAGAAAATAGATTAGGATCTTTTTTAAATCGTTTTCTAAGTCGATGAAATCTTTGTTCTGCGATTTCCCTATTATTATTTAGATTTGATGTGTCATGTTTCCAAGGCAATCTAACTTTATAGCGAGAAATTTCATATGTTATATTTGATTCGAAATATTCGACGACTTCATTTTCAGTTGAATCGAAGTTTTCCCTCTTATCAATAAGTCCTGAGTTTTCCAAGTCCCAAAATTTTGTTATTTGTTTGGAAATCAAATCTTCCCCTACAACTACATTGAAAGCTAAAGAGACATCATCATCACCTTTTCGTCCATGTAGGCACCAGCCGAAAATAGTTTCCACTGCAACAAGATTTTTGCTTAACTATTTAACGTGTCCCATTACTATGTTGTAATAATAATCTGCACCGATTAGAATGGCAATGGGTTTTTTACAGTCGGGAAAATCTGCGAGCAGCAAATTTTTTAATTGTCTGTTTTGCTTAATTTCTTCTGATTTAGGAGGTGGAATATCTGCACCTGATATATGATCAGTTACTAATAATTCAACTTCTATTCTAGAATCGGGAGAACTTCTATGTTCTAAAGTTAATTTAACTACGTCATAATTTTTTTGGATGGGAGAAGTATTCCCAAAAGTGTGGACAGTCAATTTTTCTTTTCTTATGACTTCGAGGTTTAATCTGTCCGCTAATTCGCGAGCACAAAAACTTTTCATACTTCCACTATCCAAGAGAAGTCTGGCAAACACCTTTTCCTTAGCTGTTTTAACTTTTATCGTGCAAGTCTGTAAAAGAATTGTATTATTTGCATTATGTGAAACGGCCGAAACAATTTCTTCTTTCTGTTCCTTAGTTTGTGTATCATTTTTCGAAATTGATATACGAGTACTATCCTTTTTATCACTTGGTGTATTTTTAACTATCGAACTGGATTTAAAACATATGGCTTCTGAATGTTTACCTTTGCAAATTTTACAAACTTTAGTTTGGCGTTGCCGGCACTGTGAGATTTTGTGTTTAGGGGCCAAACAAAGCAGACAACGCGCTTGTTTTTTCAAAATATCTCTCTTCTCATTAACTGTAAGGCATAAACAGGACTCTTAGTCATGGTTTTGAAAACAAAAAATGCAGTTTCGATTTGATGACGCGGCTGCCATAAATTCATGTGTAGTGACAGTTTGTTTATGTTTCGGCGTCGGTGGATATCTGTTAATACCTTTCATTTCCGAGTTTGACTTGCGTGGAAAGGATAACGAATTAATCTTTTCTCGCGATTCTATTTCTAATCGGAGAAAGTCTAGAAATTTGTTTAAATCATAGGTTGAAGGATTTTCAGTATTTGTACGATGAAATTTTAAAGTTATATCGTTCGGGACAATTTTCATCAAAATTGGAATAAACATGTTGGAATATGTTTCTGGTTTCACACCGAATGCTAAAAGGCTTCTGACTTGAACGTTAATTGTATCATAAAGCTTTCGCAATTTTGCCACTTCACTTGAACTTTGAACGGGATTTAAATTTAAGAGATTAGAAATGTGTGTATTGATAATAAGGTCACTTTGGCCAAATCTATTTTTAAGAATGTCTATAGCAGAGTCATAATTAGCGTCTGAGATTGAGAGACCTTCTATGGCTGATGCTGCGTTTCCACATAAATAAGTTCTCAAATAATTAAATTTTTCTATCTTCGAAAGTGTAACATTGTCATGAATAGTGACCTTGAATGAATTCCAAAAATTCATCCAATCGTTATAATCTCCGGAAAATTTGTGAATTAACAGTTTGGGCAATTTCACATTGCCTTCAATCTGTCTTTTGGTTTCAACTTCTGTAGATGAATTATTTAAATTCGTGTTGATATTTTGAGTATTGTATTTCCTTAAATAACGGTTGATTTTAGACTTCGCTATTATTATTTTATCGTTATATTCCATAGAAGTGTTAATATCTGAATCTAATTTTGATTCATCTTCAATCAAATTTTGTATTTTTTCATTTAAATCAAGTAGTTCCGTTTCTTTACTATTTAACAATTCCAAACAATTTTCTAACTCTTCTTGATTTTCTTCTTTTAAATACTCATCTACATTTTTAATAATTTGAGTTACAGAAGCACGTATATGTGCTCGATTCTTAATTAGTGTCTTCTGTTCCATTTTAATAAATTATCAAAGGAGACTTACCTTACAAAGCTAATCCAAAAGGCGAAAAACACAAATTTTCAAATTAATCAGATTCTTTTCTGTGACCGATGCACCATTATGTAACGAAAGTTCTATATCAAAGTCGAATCACTCATAATCCAAAAGACGAGATGCATGGCCTGGAGGGTTTTCCATAAATTTTAATTAAACTTAATATTTACATATATACAATGTAGGCTAAAATGCCTGAATCGAATATTTAATGCTCAAGAGGCAAGAACTGAATAGTTCCAGCTTAAATCTAAATCGAATTCTATTGCGTAGTGCATCGAAATTCTACCTTCAAGAAGAAGAATATTTTTTTAAGTCACGTGTTCAGAAGGGGAAAGGTCAAGTAAGCCAATAGATGGACTCCTAACGCCATCTCTTGGCGATATCAAAGAATATTCCTTAACAAACAAGAGTGCTAGATGCCAACTTCTATTTAAGCCTAAACAAGCTTTTTTTAATAAAAATTATATTTAGTTGATACATTATTTGAACATAAAAGTTGACTATTTGATTATTTGAATATAATCTTTGAAGTAGCAAAATGTAGCATAAGAAAAAGATTGAAAAAGATAAGACTGATTTTTATGTTATATAGCTCTTATATTTACAGATCCAAAATTAATTAAGAATGTTTATGATATCATCTAAAATCTTACTTTCTATAATTTCTGTTATGGTCGCTTTAACCAACTAATGTACTAAATTTTCTTAAGGAAGTTTTTTAAGGTAATCAAACTGAATATCTCTATTGCTCCGAATGAATAAATAAACCTCCTCGCACTTCTGGCCAAAATTATTACTGACGTGAAAGAGGGGAACATATGAGTTTTCACACTTTTCTACTTTACCTTACGTGAAATGCTGCCCAAAGATATCCCTCTTAAAGTAGAAAACTCTTATATGTTTTATCATACATTGTTTGTTTGTATTTTATAAATATACAAATTTTCTACAACTATTAATTTCAGATTTCTTGATTTCTGTGTAAAAGAAAAGATAGCTATTTCTTCGGCTGTATCGAAAACGTCTTTAAGAGGACATTGCTACTATTTATTACATTTAAATAACAAAATACTTCTATGCTATCATCTTGAGAAATAAAAACCGAACATACCGTTGTGCTTCTTGCGTTTTGATCACTGTTATGATACAAAAATAAAGATAATGTTTTCAAAGTAACATAGCTGAAAATTCGTCATTTTGGGTACAAAACGTCTTTTTATTCTCTACTGAAATGAATAGAATTGTATGTAGGAAAACCTCTAATATCATAAAACATTTACTATTCTCCTAAGGATATCGTTTATTATTTACTTCAGCTCGATGGATTCTATCTATGCTTGGTAGCGCAACGAATCCATTTCTTAGAAAGTATCATTGTTTTCCTGAACGGAAAGCTTGTCCGACGAAGATATAAGTGATTTCTGATGTCGTCTATTGCACCGCCTTATGCTAGTTAAGAGATACTTCATTGTTAGAGAGTTTTTTTTTTTAATTAATGCTGAAATTAAATTCAGCTGCCTTGAAAGTTGAAGAAGTAAATGGAACAAAATAAAAGAATTTAAAAGGCCGAGCTACAAGAAAAATTTCAAGTTTTGATTATGTTCTGACTAGCCGTGTAAGAACTTAATTAATAAAATGGAAAAGTATTTGTTATTAAGTATATTACACATTTAAGTCACAATGCTTGGAAAATCTCAAAATTCTATGAATCCGGATGTTTGTTTTCCAGAAGCATTGGACCATGAAAGAAACGAAAATATCTTCGCTTTTATGATGTTAATTCCTTTTTTGTTCCATTAGCAGTTGAATGGCCTTCAACTTAAGAAGAAAAACTGGAAACCGAAAAATATATTTTTCTCATGGGAAATATAAATAAAGTATATTTTATATTTTCAGGTGTTTACGTTCCTGTGTTAGAATGGCGCCAAAATGGATGATGTAGTTTCGATTTTAAATATCCTTTATAAATCCAAGCACTCTATGTCTATTTAAACCAAACTGCATACATTTAATAATAAAACATTCACACATAAACATTTAGTAATAATTCAGCAATACAGATAAGCTTTATAATAAGAATTACAACGGTTACAGGTCAGCTACGCTTTTAGCGACCGAATTCTACGAACAACAAATCTCAAAAGCGTGTTGCCAATGCAGGGCAACGAAAAGTGGAAATTAATTCGATAGACGTAGAAGTGTACATACTCCCACCCTATCAGGTTTAGTCCTGATATAGAAGCAAAGGTGAAATTTTATTAATTGGCCTTTTGAAGGCACCTGTTTTAGTTTTGACTGTAGCTACGCGAACCAAGCTATAGGCCAAGCTAAAGGTGGAGATCCATCTTCAATGACAAAAACCACCGTGTCTACCTTCAAGTTGCGTTTAGTGTGCTGCCACTTGGATCTCTGCTGAAGAGAAGTCAAGTATTCCCTTTTCCAGCTATTCCAAAATTCACGTCGTAGATTCTGTACAAGTTCTCACCTAGAACTCCTTGTGCGAATGATGTGTCTCTGGAAAGGAAGTCAAAGTATCACCTGTAATAAAATGAGAAGGGGTTAAAACATTAATAGAATCAATATCAGAATCGTTCACGTAAGTAAGTGGACGTGAATTCAAAATAGCCTCAATCTGGGTAAGTAGCGTTGACAACTCTTCGTAAGTCAAGAGAGTATCTTTCAATACTCTTCTCAGATGAAATTTCGCTGAGCGAATGCCGGCTTCCCATATTCCTCCGAAGTGGGGTGAAGCAGGCGGTATAAAATGCCATTCAATACATGACTTAGTTAGTTTTCGGGAACCCGATTCTGTTGCATGCAAGGAAGACTAAATCTAATTTAGTTCTTGTAGTTTTCGGCATGCTCCCACAAAACTGGTATCGTTATCACTGTAAATGTGCCGTGGTGCACCGCGACGTGAAATGAAACGTCTAAATGCAGCGATAAACTAATGTGCCGTCAGGTCGCTGGCTGCTTCTATATGCACAACTTTAGTCGACAAGCAAACAAACAGAGCTATATAACCTTTAGTTGTTTTAGAACCACGACCCTTATTAAATTTCATGGTAATAGGACCAGCGTAAATGCACACCAGATGCGAAACGAGGTCGTTCCAAAGTCACACGATGTTCAGGACGGAGGAATATGGGAAGTCACCCATCAATTGCGGAGTTGAAGCAGCTTTAAATCGATGACATATTAAGCAATGGTTGACACAACTGCGTATCAGTCTCTTCCCTCCAATTATCCCGTAAGATTGTCTGATGAGGTGTGATAATAAAGAAGGACCAGCATGAAGGTAAGAAATATGAAGTTCTTTCACTAGTAATTCGCTAAATTTATGTCAGGAAGGAAGTATGACAGGATGTTTGATGTTAAATGCTAAAGATGAATTTCGAAGACGTCCTCCCACCCGTAGGTGTCCGCCGATAACATCGCGGCAAAATCATCGCGAGCGAAAACGTCGCGGAGAAAACAACGCAAGGCGAAAACGTCGTTCTACAAAACATCGCAAAGAGAAAACATCGCAGTTCTAAAACATCGTAGTACAAAATATCGTCGTCGGAAATAAAGCGGTTCAAAAACTTTGCAGTTTAAAAACATCGTCGTCGAAAATATCACGGTAAAAAGTAAAGTATCGACAAATCATCGCAGGACGATAACATCGCAGACCTGCTTTTTTCAGGCTTTAATAATTGTAAATGGATATTCCCATAATGATTTGTGAGAGCGAGATGGAAAGAAAGATAATTTTTACTTTCATATATTTTATTAACTAATAAATTTTTGCTGAAAAAGTAAGAAGAAAACTTAATACTTAAGAATAAACTGAAGCAGAACAAGAAATAATTTTCATTATGAGAGTATTATATTGACAAAAGTGAAGAAAATAATCTCGTAAGTAGCAATTTTTTATAGATAAGGTCATGCAGTTACGTAGCTTCCTTTTTCTAAACATTTTTAGATTATACTTTTAATGAAAAATTACCAGTAAAAACTTTGTAAAACATTATTTATTAATGACCTTGTTAGTTAACTATATCAGTTTAAAATTCCATTCAACGCTATAAGTTGCCTTAATTTCCTATGCTTAAATTTCCTTCTTGCGTTTTCAGAAAAAATTTATTAGTTAATAAAAAATATGAAAGCAAAAATTATCTTTCTTTCTATCTCGCTCTCACAAATCATTATGGGAATATCCATTTACAATTACTAAAGCCTGAAAAAAGCAGGTCTGCGATGTTATCGTCCTGCGATGATTTGTCGATATTTTACTTTTTACCTCGATATTTTCGACGACGATGTTTTTGAAATGTGAAGTTTTTGAACCGCTTTATTTTCGACGACGCTATTTTGTAGCACGATGTTTTAGAACTGCGATGTTTTCTCTTTGCGATGTTTTCTCCCACGATGTTTTGTAGCACGACGTTTTCGCCTTGCGTTGTTTTCTCCGCGATGTTTTTGTCCGCGATGTTTTCGGCTGTAACCCACCCGTAAGAGACCATCTTTACCTACGAACTTTGTAAAATTATGGATACAGAGAACGTAGTTGGCTCTTCTTGGGTAAAGGTTTCTCTTCCTTAATACATTGTAAATCATCTTTGAAATAATGATTCTGAATCCAACGAATAATAAACTTTTCTGCTACTCGAATCTCTAGAAAATGTTAGCGGCTTAAGGCAGCTGGAATTAATACCACTACGTGAAATGTTCTGAGTAACATGATGCTTCTTGCAATTAGTAATAAATCTTTGACAGTAAGCCAGAATACGAACAATTCTACAATACGAAGAATAATGCTCGAACAAATTAGCTAATAAATCATTCGATTCACGTATATGAGAAATAAAAATCCGATCGGATCTTTGTTCAGCCTTTACTTCAGTATCATCTTGAGATCTTAATTCATATTTAGGCCATTTTTCCTCTTCCTGACGCAATCATAGTGGACCATTCCACCACAAAGTACAATTTGGTAGGAGTTGAGGTTCAATACCACGAGAAGCAACGTCTGCAGGATTTTGCTTAAAGGGAACATAATTCCAATGTTTAATAGGTATCACTTCTACGATTTGAGATGTTCTGTTTGCAACAAAAGTTTTCCACTTACGTGGATGAGCGGATAGCCAAGACAGAACTACCTTGGAATCCGTCCACGCATAGATTTTGAAATTAAACTACTTTAAAATGTTCAATAGAGATCGCATTAATCTGGTCAACAAATACGCAGCACAGAGTTCTAATCGAGGAGTGGATACTTGCTTTATAGGCGCGACTTTAGTCTTTGATACCAAAAGATTAACCTTAACCGTACTATTGCATTTTTGACGACATTAAATGGCTGCTGCATAGGCCTGCGAAGATGCATCACAAAATCCATGTAGTTGGATAACACTGCCCGTTGTAAGTATGACAAATCTCGGAATTTCACAATTATTGATTTGACTGAATGTCTCTTAAAATTTAAACTAATCATCTAAGATATGTTGGAGAACAACTGAATCCCAGTCGCCTTTAACTAACCGTAGCTTTTGATAGAATATTTTAATCAATATAGTGCAAGGAGAAAGAAGACCTAAAGGATCGAAAATGCGAGCAGATTCTGCCAATATGCGTCTCTTTGTTATAGGTGCGTTGATGTGCAGTGTAGCTTTAAAACTGAAGGCATCAGTAGTTGAAAAATGTCCTAAGACTTTCGAACTCGAATTAGGAGATATCTCGAAATCAGAATTCAGTGAATAATGTTCCTTAAATTCAGTTAAGAATTCTACAGAATTTGAATTCCACTTGCTCAAATCAAAACCACGTGCATGTAAAATTGAAGATACTTTCTTGCAGGCGGATACTGCATCATCAACTGTATTTGCACCCGACAATAAGTCGTCCATATACATATCCTCTTGCAATATACGAGATACATCTGATTCCTCTTCAGAATCTAAATTTGCTTGCTTCAGCCATAGAATTGCTAAAAATGAAGCAGAGGAAAGACCATACGTAACTGTTTTCAAATTGTACGTGCGCATTTCATCACTAGAATTGTATCGCCAAAGTATCAATTGATAATTCTGATCTTCAAGGGCTACCATAACCTGACGATACATCTTCTCCACATCGGTTGTGAAAACAATTTTAGGAAATCGAAAATTAATCAAAACCTCAAAAATATCTCTTTGTAATTTCGGATCAACCCCTAAAATAGAATTCAATGATATACCTTTTTCAGATTTACAGAATGCATCAGAAACTACTCAACTTAATTTTGCCGTTATGCATCAAAACTTAATTTTGTCCGCCTGCAAGAAAGTATCTTCAATTTTGTCGTTATGCATCAAAACTTAACTATGCATCAAAATTTAATTTTGTTCGTTGTGCTAGAAGGTTTAATAACCGCATGATGAGGAAGATAAAACTTTTTTGCATCCGATCTGTTAGATAAATCATCATTAATCACAGTCATATGCCCTAACTGTTCATATTCATGTATAAAATCTTTATACTGTTTTTCAAATTCCGGATTACCTTTGAATTTTCGTTCCATGGAACGCAACCTAGAAATTGCTGCCGGTTTTGAATCACCCAATTTCAAATGCGATTTATAGAATGGCTCATATATTCGAACCATATATTTGACCACATCTTAAAATGGAAAAAAAAAAGTAATCAGCTCCTAAAATCAGATCAATTTGTTTGGGTTGAGCAAAATTCGGATCCGCTAAAGGAATAGATTTAATATATTCTATATGCTTTACATTAATGACTTATTCCGGCAATGGCAAAGTTAACCTATCCAAAATATATGCGTTAACATCAATTATTTCATTTTTTAACCTTGACCTAACTTTTACACTAACAGAGCCACGAGTCTTGGAAGCTGACACTCCACCAATTCCATGCAAAAGTAACCGTTGATTCGTTCTTTTTAACCCTAATCTTCGAACAGCGCGTTCAGAAATAAACGAACTTTCACTTCCGAAATCCAGTAATAATTTAATTTCGATAGTTTCGCCGCTGGACGAAAATGCGAGTGCGAGAGCCGTAAGGAAAATCGCCGAGTTGCAATTTTGAATCGCATTACTGACAACTACCTGACCTTGACTCTCGCATGATTCATTCGAAATTCTCTCCGGAGTGCTTCGTTTTCATTTGGCGCTGTTAAAAGCTGTACGTTGTTAGCTTTAACATCTTCATACAACAAACTATTATGCGTTTTTGAATTACACAAATTACACTTTAACTGTGAATTACAGTTTTTGATTAGATGTGAATTTAAACATAAAAAACACAATTCTTGTTTTCTCACAAAGTTCTTTCTAGCAGTAACATCCGAATTCTTAAATTTAACGCATTTATATAAAGCATGAAGTCCATTACATTTCGAACATTTAGTATTACTAAATTTAGAATTCTGTAACGTTATAGAACTAACATTACTATTTTTATGAACGACTTTAGCTTCTGCTTCTTTATTTATGATAATTTCGAGAGAAGAACACCTTAAATTTAAAAATTCAAAAAATTATTCCAGTGTAGGAAAGTCATCTTCCGCTGTTTTCTGCGCCTATAACTTTCGAGTTTCTGAATCTTTGTTTTGAAGCAACATAAATATTAACCATGGATCCCTAGAAGTTCCTTTGTCACCAAGAGCTTTTAAACCTCTGATAACTTCATCTGAAGTATCAGCTAATTGCCGTAAATTAACATTATCTACCTGTGAAATACATTTTTGATCCAGAAATGTTTTAATTAACTACCTTACAGTTTGTTTCTTTTTATCGTACCTAGCGAGCAATTTTGCCCATGCTTCTTCATAAGAATTATTTGATAACGGAATATGTTTAATTATAGAAGTTGGTTCATCAGCAAGTGATCCGATTAAATACTGAAATTTCTGTATATTCGATTAAAAATTATTATGCACTGTTGCAACAAACAAATCTTTAAAATTCATCCAGTCATTAAAGTTACCCGAAAAAATAGGAATATTCAACTTCGGTAACTTAAAGTTACTAATATTAGAATTTTCTGAAACATTTGCAACATAAGCCACATTCAATAAATCTAACAAATTTTGATACTGAAGTTTCAAACTAAAACACTTCGATTCAAAATCTTCAATTTTTGACTGTTCTTCTGGTAAGTGGGCATCAAATTTATCAAAATCTGAATAAATCCTTTCCAAGCGCTTCAGATTCAAAATTATTTCATTTTTAGATAAATCGGAAGTAATACTATTCTGAAGCCTTGTGAAGGCCGCTTTTGCCCTACCACGCAATCTAATTACAGTAGCTTGTTCCATAATAAGTAATCGAAGTATCCAAGTTCAAAATGAAAATCAATACAAAATATATATAACTTCAAGAATCAAACTCAGATGTAAATCGACATAAAAAAGCTCTTATCTGTACTTGAACTGCTGACGAATTCCCAATATCGTCTGTGCCTACAAAAATTTTTTACGTTCCTGTGTTAGAATGGCGCCAAAATGGATGATGTAGTTTCGATTTTAAATATCCTTAATAAATCCAAGCACTCTCTGTTTATTTAAACCAAACTGCATACATTTAATAATAAAACATTCACACGTAAACATTCAGTAATAATTCAGCAATACAGATAAGCTTTATAATAAAAATTACAACGGTCACAGGTCAGCTACGCTTTTAGCGACCGAATTCTATGAACGACAAATCTCAAAAGCATGTTGCCAACGCAGGGCAACGAAAAGTGGAAATTAATTCGATAGGCGTGGAAGTGTACATAAGGTTTCAAAAATTCCGTAGATGGTGTGGTGTATTTAATTACGCAAAACACACTAGAGCTATCTTTCTAAGGGGAGGGATGCCTTCGTGGAGGACGTTTTAAGGGAAACTGACTCGTATACACGTTACACATGGGGAAAAATACGAAAACGCCCATGCAGCCAGCCCGTTTGCGGGATTCGAACCTCGGACCGAACTACCAGTGTTCAGCGACTTTACCCCTCGGCCGCTGGTGGGCGCAATTCCGTAGATGATCCTGGATTCTTATGCCCCTTAAAATAATCAGTTACTAGGATTTTGGTTAATTGTATTGTAAGGAAAAGCATTCTTGGGCTATTTGCCTACGAGAAGAGATGCTTTCGTCAAAAATTATCTATGGCTCATATTCACGTCACACATGAAAATCAAAACCACGAGAACGTCTGCGAATTTAATTCCCCTCCGGAATTTTAACCAGGGTCGAAATATTAGAGTTCAGCAGTGTTATTTATTTGGCCACTAGTGAACTCACCAGTGAATAAATAGTTGAGAATATCCAGCACTGTCAGTTTCCTCCTTGATTCGATTTCTGGAGGTCCGATTCCATCAAGCGGATTTTCGGCGTTTCTCTCTCCTGTACGCGAATTCGATCCAATTTATTTTTAAAATAATTCCATGAAGACACCTTTTCCAAAAATGAGATAGCTCTTTCCTTTCTTAAATTATATACGCGTCTTCCAACCAAATGTGCCCACCAGCGGCCGAGCAGTAAAGTCGCTGAAAACTGGTAGCTTGGTCCGAGGTTCGAATCCCGCGAACGGGCTGGCTGCATGGGTGTTTTCGTGGTTTTCCCCATGTGTAACGTGTATACGAGCCAGTTTCCCTTGGAAAGTCCTCCACGAAGGCATTCCTTCCCTTAGGCAGATAGCCCTCGTGTGCTTTGCCGTAATTAAATACACCAATATACACACACCAACCAAATGCATTTTTATAAATATTTTGCTGTAGAATGGTTTGCATATTTATTCTTCTTTTACCATTCATTTCATTTATTCTGAGCATTCTGATGACCGATAACTATTGAGTTCAACAGTTTTTCTGAATTTCAAAAAGTTATTTCTTTAGGCCCAAGATGATTGACTTTTCGAACGAAAATTTCCTCGAGATTCGAAATCCGGACCTTCTAACTGCCAGCACGGCGATTTCAACTACATCAGAAAGGCACGAGGTAAGGGGGAGAGAAAATTCATGCACAGGTTATTGATTTATATTTTTTATGTTTTCAGTTTCTTCTATTTTCTGTTTAAACATCTTGTGCGAGTTAGTTTTCATGTGCTGCTTGTTTGCATAAAAGAAAATCTAATAGTTTCTGTGACTTATGAAATTGCGGGATAACATTATTATTATTATTAGTATTAGTATTACTAATCAGTGTATACGTTTGTTACTATTTTAATGTACCTTGGTAATGCTTACATTATTCCTTTATTACACTGCATTATTACCGCCCCATGTGATCTATCATATTGCTGTTATCATTCTTATTACCTTATATGCATTGTTAATCATAGATCCGAATTATATAAAGGTCTGATCCAAAGAAATTATCAGGTACGTAGCTCACTCGGAAGTCGTACACCACCTGCCTGCTAAACTTCATATTTACAGATTAACTCTATTAGATAAAATCAAGAAGAATTATCGATTTGTGCAATTCATACGTATGTATAATACTAGAATGGTTAATACATTATTGTTGTTACAACTATAGAAGTCAATAAGTTTGAATATATGCCCCCAAATTATATCTTATGTTGTAATATTTAGTAAAATTATCTTAACTTATTTAACCATTAACACCAGTACTCGCTTTAATATAAAGAACAAGTTTACGCACGTAAACACGCTCTTTATGTTTGGTTTCTGCTGTGTAGTGCGTATGATATTTATCCGTTATGCAGGTTTTGTCAGACTGCATTATTTATCGAAGTGTATACTTCTTATTTCGGTAGAGTATTCCTAGGTGTTTGTTTATTTAGGGATATCTCACCGGTCTTTTAGCATTTTCATATATTTTATGGATATTAATTAGCAACTCATTCAAAAGTTTTAATTTTCTCTAATTCTGAGTCGTTACTTTAAAATATTGCCTTGAATAAGAAGGATTTTTTTTTTTTTTTTTTTTTTTTGACTTTTGGATAGTTATGTAGAGGGGATGTTAACAATAACTCACAATGCAATTCTGTTACAGGTTAAGTGGTTTGATGCTATCGAAAGAAAATTATTTTGTGGTGATCTTTCATTCCGCATTATTTTGAGACACCCAAAAACTAATATGAAATCAGTAACTATTTTGTCAGTAAATTTGTAATTGATATGCATTTGGAAACACAATTTTTGTCAGTAAATTTGTACAGATATGCATTTGGAAACACAATTTTTGTTATATCTAGCTTACACTAAATTATTTCGCAAACAACATTTTTTTGATAAAGAGAGAAAATAAATTATAAGTATTTAATGAGAAAGGATTTTTCTTCTCCAGTGAGTGAGACTGAATTGTTGATCATAATGCTTAGTTTAAGTTTCTCTCTTCTGATACGTTATAAATAACAAGTTAATAGAAACGAAAATAAATTAATAGAACCGAAACTAGTTATTAGAATACTTTCAAGTCATCAGAGTCTATTAGTTATAAATGAGAAATTTTCAAACACGGTATATAAAAAAATGAAATTGTAATAATGACACAAAAGTGATAAGAATAACTAATAGAAGGGTTATTTACAACAAAATAATAAAGAAATACAATGCAAAAAATTAAGATGATGTATTAAAAAAGAAATGCAGTTTCTACCTCGGATAAGCGTGTTTGATTATGGAAAAGACTCGAGGGCTATCAGCCTAAGGGGAGGGATGCTTTCATGGAGGACTTTCTAAGGGAAACTGGTTCGTATACAGGTTACGCATGGGGAAAACCACAAAACTCCCATGAAGCCAGCCCGCTCGCGGGATTTGAACCTCGGACCGAACTAACAGTGTTCAGCGACATTACCGCTCAGCCACTGGTGGGCCTTTCTACCTCGGATAGTTATGAGAAAAAAGGTCATTATTTGCTCTTGTGTGTAAATGCAATTAAATCTCTCAACTCTAACTGTAAATCCGATGGGACGAAAATCGGTAGAAGTGATGTACATGTACAGAAAAACAAATGATAACAGTTTGAGAAAAATTGGATGATTTATTGAATTGATACAGCTTCACAAAGTGAAAAAAATCAGTAACGCGTTTGTCCGCCTCTCGCTCTTATGCAAGCAGCTATTCGGCTTGGCATCGATTGGTGGAAGTTGCGGATGTCCTCTTGAGGGATATCGTGCCAAATTCTGTCCATCTGGCGCGTTAGATCGTCAACATCCCGAGCTGGTTGGAAGGCCTTGCCCATAATGCTCCAAACGGGCTTAATAGCAGAGAGATCCGGTGACCTTGCTGGCCAAGGTAATATTCGATAAGCACTAAGGCAAGCAGTAGAAACATGTGCAGTGTGGAACTTCGTCGACGGAGCGCTGTGCTGTAAGGCTGCGACGGATGATAACCAAAGGGGTCCTACTATGAAATGAAATGGCACCCCAGACCACCACTCTTGGTTGTCGGCCTGTCTACCGGAAGACAATCAGTTTGGTATCACACCGCTGTCCGGGGCGTCTCCAGACTCGCCTTCGCTGGTCATCAGGGCTCAGTTCAAAGGGACTCTTCACTGAAGGCTATTCTACTCCAGTCAGCGACCTTCCAGTGCGAATGAGCCCGACACCACTGCAAACGGGCTTGACGTTGTACAGAGGTCAATGGTAGTCGGCGCAAGGAGCGCCGTGACCTCAGCCCCCTTTCTGTGAGCCGTCTATGAATGGTCCTTGCGGTCACTGAAACGCTAGTTGCACGTACAATCGATGATAATGATGTATCTAGGGCTGTGAGTGCTGCTCTGACGATTGCTCGGTCTTCACGTTCTGTCATTTCTCTAGAAAGTAAAATTTCCAGAAAGTTAAATAAATAACCCCATCTCAGTAATCGTAATATTTTCTTTTATGCTCGACAAAATGTCGTGAATTAGTTGTACATTATTTTACATACGCAACAAAAGCATAAGTTTGAACTTTGATCTTCCTAGCAAGCTGGTGTCGACTGAAAAGTATAACGATAAATTTTACAAGCAAGCATTCATTACATTTAAAAAATGCGAAATTCATTATTTAGTTGAAAGCACTCATTAACGAATAATTTCTGTTCATAATATGTCTTACTTCCTTCCTCAAATATACTTCCATTTGGAATTCCAGTCAAAAAGAGAGATCAAAATGGCTCAGAATACTTTCCAATCGACTTTAACCGGGTCAAATAATTACGATATAAGATTCTAGCTAAATTGTCCTTGGTAACTAGGATACTAGGAGAATTGAGTAGCGACTCTTTACTTATTTCTTAACACTTCAAAAACAAAGTCCAAGGAAGGATTAAAATAACCTTTAATTTTAATTCAAGAAATATTTCACAGCTGGCCGCTCTCGGGCTTACAGGAAGCCTCCATTTGGCTTGAACTTAAGGTAGAAAATAGGAAACTAGACTAATTATAGCCAACTAAAACTTAGCCGAAGCTGTACAGGAATAACTAACCCAGTTGGCCTATATTTAAACCTCATCGACGAATACTAACAGACACGTAATAATACAGTTAAACGTAGTAAGATTGGCTTAAATAAAGGCGTAGCCAGAAGGGAAAACACGCTCTACTGAAAACCTTTGAGCTCTTTTACGGAGGCGACCAAAACTTCCTATTAAATACCATTTCTACCTCATTTACATAAAACGCGATACTGAAAGCTAATTCTGGCAAGGAATTGTAGGTGGGAAACAAGAAAATATAGGAAAGTTAGTTTAAAGTTTAAAATAACTATTAGGAAATAAAAATGAAAATCTATAACATAAGATTATAACATTCAGATCACGAAGTTATAAGCATTATATATTATTTAAGAATTTAAATGTTTATTAAACTTAAGTTAATTAAAGTATAGTATTTCGGAACACAATGACCTGTTTCTCTGCTAATGATTACGCAGAAAATAAACACTCCTTTAAGTTGGTTTGCAGAAGCAAAGTGGAGATCAAGAAAAAACTTACGGGAGGAAGACAGGCAACTCTTTTGAAGACGTTCAGAGCTCACTTTCAAACAAAAGTAAGTCTTTGCAAATAGACTGATACTCCTTGCCATAAATTGTAAAACCGGTTTTCCCAGAATGATTTTTGAAAACATCATATAGTGTTTATGGTTAATCTAGCAGCTTCGGAGTTATGGGTTAGATACATTCAAGACGTTATAAATATCCTAAAAACATATAGCTTTTCAGTGCTAAAATCAGTTTGGATACTGAAGTTCTTGAAAATATTGAACGAATTCCTGCATAATTTTTTATGAACTTTTTTTAAGTGAACACAATATTTTAGTTAACAAAATGAACAACCAAAGCCCACAACATTCAAATACTACAAACATTTGAATCTGAATAAGAAGAACACGTGTATTGAATTAAATTTAACATTTTTTCAAAATTTTATTTTTTCTGTTTTAATTTTAATTTATTTATTTATTCCTAACAATACTATTATTATTAGCAGATTGCTTATCCAGAATACTTCTTAACATTCATCGTTTCTTAATAATATATTTAAGAGAATTGTGTGTGTTTTATCGTCAACAAATTAATTTATTTCATAGTGTATTTAAGTTAAAATTATAATGCAAGCAGTTTACTGATACGTTACGTAATGCTTATATTGCATTAAAAAGCACATTATAGCACATTCACAGTTATGTAATGCTTATATTATTTTCAAGGAAATGTCTCTTATACGTACAAATATTTCTTCTCGGGTTACCAGAGCTTTTTCTTTAGCCCAGTCATGTTATGGTCATGAACAGTTTTTACATTTGGTTTCCCTATACATTTAGTCTTCCTATACGTGTAGTTTTCCTGTACAATGAGCACCGTGTAAAGGAACAGGATAAAATCATTAAAAAACATTTGTGCATAGCTGAAGGAGTATGCAAAAAAATGCAGCATAAATTGAGCTCAAATTATTTAATTTAAAAGTAAAATAATTTTCCCAAACCCAGTGTTACATCTAAACTCTGGAATATCAGTGCCATTACATCTAAACTCTGGAATATCAGCGCCATTACATCTAAACTCTAGAATAATCCTAACGAAAAAACGTAGTTAGAACGCTGAACCTGAACTCGAATGGCTCTAAGATGGAGAGCGCGTAATCTTTATGTAACCTAATAATTGCATATAAAATGTAAATATAATCTGTTTATATTATACAGAAGTATCAGTCTTTCTGCAAAATCTTCGAATTTAGATATTTCATTGATCAGAATGAAACAAGATCGGCTCACATTTTACCTTTTTAGAATTCTATTTGAGAGATACACACCCATCAAAACAGTAAAAATGATAATTTGTAAAAGATGTATTTATGCTTTTTATTACCCCAAATGCTTGCCAAATTCCCAAACGATCGAAATATGTTTGGAAAAGGTTTGTTGCATAATAAAATATTTAAAAGCTTATTTTTAATTCTAACGACATAGAGGTTAAAGTACTTTGTATTCGGGTTCAGCAATTTTCTCGTATTCTAAAGGGTATAGAAATCATTAAACAAGACCTCTTATAACATTGGATTAACTTTATGCATATGTGTTATATTTAGACACAATATTATCATCGTAAGCTTCGGAATAAATAAAAGTATTCATATGGGAGTTTGTACTTTAACAAACTGGAATTCACATTAAGCTTATGCTTTTCTTCCGCAGACTAGTTATCTGCTCAGATATAAAAGTAGTATTTTACGTATAAAATGTGATGTTCGTTTTCAGTTTCCACTTGAGATCTGCATACATGTGTAAGACATGGAAAGTACGAATATTAGATATATACAGGGTGCCCACTAAAGTCCGATACCACACGTTTAACTGCCGAACGGCTGTGACTATAGTCATAACAGTGATGTCCAGGTATAGTAAAGTGGGTATGCGTTACTAGACGAGATATCTTTCAGCGCCACCTGGTGGAAAGCAGCGTAGTTAGTGTCCCTATCTCGAAAACGATACGAGATAGAAAGAAAGAATGAATTGCAAAGTTGTAGAGTATCGTCATTTAGTACATAAAGACACCTCGTGACATGAATGTTAAGAACAGAACGTTATAAACGTGCATTTGTTTGTTTGCGATTTCCGGAACTGTGACATCACGAAACGACTTTAGAAAGGAAAAAACAACTAGTTATCACAAGCTATTTTTATTTTCGATCTTTTACACTTCTCTCCATCAGCTGAAATGCACATCTACACCCTTGTAGAACTTCATGTTGCACATTGTACCATAGCAGATGACACGTTCGCACAAGCATCTGTAATATTTCGTTGAAGGTCCTGCAATGTTTGTGGAGGCGTCGCATACACCTACTGTTTGAGATATCCGCATAAAAAACGTCCATTGGAGTCAGGTCAAGTGAATGTGGAGGCCACTCTTCGATTCACGTTTTCTTCCTATCTCGTATCGTTTTCAAGATAGGGAGGCTAGCTCCGCTGTTTTTCACCAGGTTGCAGCGTAAGCTATCTCATCAAGTAGCCCATAGCCATTTTACTATACCGAGACACCAATTTTATGATTATAGCTGCAGCCGCTCGGCAGTTAAACGGGTGGTACCGGACTTGGCACCTTGTATATAACCCACTTATACATGTTTATAGCAAAGTAACCGTCAGTTGTAGTTGTCTAAAGTAGAATGGTCAACTGAGCTAATTCAGCACTTGAACAAAATCGAACAAGAACAAGCCCTCAAAAACTTTATAACTGCTTAAAATGCTAAAAGAGAATGTGAAGGTAGACAGGTTTATAATAGTGCATTTACGGAGAAAAGTCTCTGAAAATGATATTCAGTTTTAACCACAAAATAGCAGGAAATTTAATTATGGAAGGAGAATTAATTTGGATCTATGATCGAATACTCTTACAAATGAACTAATTACATATTGCTATGATTAGCTGAAATTTTAATGTTCTTTATACACATTTTCCTCTTTTTTTTTTGATTAAACTTAAAAAATCCTAGTTGCTACAAGCAGCATAATACTATGTTTCCCCATCCCAAATTTAGAAACGGCTAAACAGAATTCCAGCTACATGCAAAAATGGAACTGTTTTAGAATTTCATGCTATTGAAAAAACACGGCTATCTGCAGCTTGAATCGCAGCTAATGCTTATTTATGTGCATTTTTATAACTCATTCTAGTGTTAAATCTACAGTTATATTACTTCTCTTACTGAACTTTGGTGATCGAGCATAAAAGTAATTATGTACAAAATTTACCATGTTGCATTAATAATTTTAATAAGAAAGTAATTTCAACTTAAATTATTCCAAAAGTAGTTCAAGATACGTTTGAATCGTTACATTTCAAACTTAAAAATTCATGACATTCTAATAGCTCTATCGATTTCATAACATGTCTCAATACTTTCCTCAAACAAACTCGCTCATGTTTAGTTATAGAATCTGAGTAATATATATCCCCAAAACTTGAAGCAGTACACGTTTTGTGATGCCAAACATGCATAAGCAAGACACAGCAATCGATTTCAGAATTTATGATTTTTCTTTAAAAGTCACCTCCTTCCTCAGCCTGGCACGCATTGTCATAATTGAACGCGAGTGTTGCATTTAGAAGCTGAGCACTGTTGTGCGAAACTTAACGGAACCCTTTATTGGTTCAGCCAAAGCTGCTGCCAGCATCTATATGTTAAAATAAATTATGAACAGATAATTTAAGCAGGAGGAAACTTTAGCAATAATAACGGAGAATTTATTGAAAATTGTCATTAATAATTTAGTCTCTAGTCACCCGGATGCGCAAAATTTGTCGAGTCCTATGCATGATGTTGGAGCAGCAGTTCTTCCCAGAAACTTGTTTTGATACTTTTACTCAACAGGAAGGATCCATTTCATTTCAGCTGCTATTTTGGCTACAATAGGGCCTCATTTATGGGATTAAATTTCAGTATATTTAAGTAAAATGTTCTGAAAATGTTTCCAATTTCTAGTCAAAAACTTTCCCCATCTTAAAAATAAATTCTCAGATTCCCAAAGTTCTGAATTTGGATGTCAGCCAAATCCTAAACGTCATATCATTAACCCAGAAATGCAAATGAAAGTATTATACTCCTTTTACTTTCCTTGCATGAAATAACTCCTAAAGAAAATGTGATCTACTCTTTCTTAGTCAATAAATTTCGAAAAGCAAAATCTTTTACACGAAAATCAAAATACTGAGCATCTAAGTTGTTTGCTTTCTTGATTTTTGTAAAAAAAAAAAAAAAAATCCTTTAAAATTATTTCGTGATATATTTTCTTACAAAATGTTATATTATTTTCAAAATTTGACAATACATTCGCAATGTGTAATAAAACTCGTGACTTCATTTTTTATCATTATGAGGACTAGTAGCTTTCCATTTGATATCCATATTAAATATTTAAAATAAGATTAGGATAAAAATTCTAATATCTAGTTTTATTCGTTTTAATTTTATTTTCTGAATATTAAAGAGCTCAAATCAACTGGAAATTTAAAACGCAATACAATAGGTAAGAGAAATAAATTTTTAAAGGAGACAATCAATTTTTGTGGTAAATATGGCTGCAAAACCTTTTTTCAAAAAATATGTCATTATTCTGTCACTGATACAAATGCACCTTTATAGAAAAAAAGCTCGATGTTGAACTTATTAGAAATGAGATTTTTGTTTCTGCCATCTATTTTGCAATTATGCGTTTATCACAGGAAATATGATCCTCTAAACTCCCATTAATTCTACGTTAGACTATTATGATACTATCCGTACGATATTAGAGTCATGTTACCATTAATAGTTTATAATCCATTCTTAATGCTCATAATATAATAGATCATATACTTATTAGTCATATTTAATAATTTACATAATAAATGACAATGCTCATTTAATATTGAGAATATTTTCCATAACATTTTATGTTTATTAGTTGCTTAATAAATTTGATGTGATGCAGATTTTTTCTCCTTGTTATGATAATAAGTCTATTATTTGTTCAATATTTCATAGCATAGCTTAGGAATGGTGATACGAGTAGATTTGAATTTCGCTTGGTATTTTTAGGTGATTTGCCTTAGTTAGAACGCAGTCAAATAAATAATGTTATGGAGTGCCCCTTTCTCCACATACGCATAAATCCAATGAAGAAATTTTCCTTTCGTAATAGTAAGTGGGAAATGCGTCATGCCTGTTATAAACAATATTATTTGCTTTGGAGTATTTGCAGTGACTTTCGTCAATTTTGGAAATATATTGTTTGTTCGACAACTCACCAGTATTATATTATCAATTCAATTTTATTCCCCCACATTTGACAAATTAAATATTCTTTGCTTTTAATGATGTACTTTAGATGGCATATTGGACATATAATACCAATTTTTATTGCATTAACGTCTTGTGCAGCTTTTTTAGTTCAAGCATCCACTTCATCATCCCGAATTCTTACATGGGCTTTTACCCATGTAGATGGAACTGGATATATGGCGGTTTTATTGTATTCTCAAATATTTTTCCATCTAGCTTTAATTTGTTCCTGAGATTTGCCATTGCATATAGGGCAGATATACAGTCTGTGTAGATATGAATACATTTGAAACCTCTCTGGATTTAAGTTGTATTGATTTAATTGTTGGACAAAGCAAGCTTTGTTTCATATACATCATTTTCTTTATCAAGGGAGTATTTGAATTCTTCTGTGATATTATGCCAACTGTATAACTTTAGTGCACATCCTTGCCATCTTCATATCCTGATCCATCCGTGTTAATTTTTCGGTAGAAACCATTTCCGGCATTTTATCATTTTTCGGTATTCTGAATTTTAATATTCGGTATTTTAGTATTTTCGGTATTTTAGCATTTTCGGCATTTCGATATTTTATTTCAGTTTTTGAAATGTAGGTTTATATTATTATTGATTGCAGGATGTAATTAATATAGATGAACCGGTTTCATATATTTTGATGGATCTATGTCAGGATTAACATATTGGAAATTTTCATTTAATTTGACTTCTGTTGTTATTGTTTGTTCTTTTATTGCTCTGATAGGAAGGGGAGTCGTACATGACAGATTGTTGTTCTTTAGACTTTGGTTAGGTTTAAAAAGAACGGTCACTGTATTGTCATGAAGTTTTTTTTTTTTTTTTCGTTCTAACATTGTTGTTTCCTCTATGTGTTTAAACTTCTTTAGAAATTCGTCGCGATCTGAAGCAAAGTCGAAACCCGAAAAATTCCTAATTCTTTTTCGATAACCGTCGGAATAAAAAATAAAGCTATGTAAAGTTCTAATCTAATCGGCTTTACAATTCTTCAATGCAACGTGGAATTGTTTTTTAAATTTCACTTGGAATCATTGTCAAATAAAAAAAATCTACATACCTTATATCTTCAAATTTATTCAATATGTAATCCAATATTCATCATGGTGGTAATCCTAAATAGTAATCCCACTTCTGAAGAAAAATATAGTAGTACTTTGTTGTGGGCGGTAGAAGCATCTAGAAAACTTCTTTATCTTGGACAACACTTTTAATCAACCTCGCCTGTTTTGCCATAATTTATTAAACCAAACCAAAACAACCTAATAATAAACCATCACATAACTAAATGTGATTAAAATATATGAAATTTAGATACATAGTTTAATACAACCAATAACATACTGTTTCAACGTATTATAATGTTTTTAAACCAATTAATTTCAATTTATTTTGTTGTGCCTTAGTACTTCTAATTCAACCAATAATATCGTTCTTTTCAGCACTTTAGTGGAATAGTGATGACTATAGCTTTATCATTGTTGTAACTTTACTCTTGAAATCAATTAGTAAAGGATAACATATGGTATCTGTCTATTATTTAATTTAGCAAAATGGATTGATAAAATAAATGAAAGCTCTTTTAAATGAAAGAAAAAACAAAAATTAAGTGAAGCATTTTCACGATCGATAGAAAAAGCAACTATTCTATTCTCGTGCGAGAGAAGTTATATAAACAGAAGTCTTGACTTCCGCTTTGGAGGTTAGCCAAGTTTCAAAGCGAAGTTACTCAAAATTCTATTTAAGTTCTCGAGTATACCAGAAATTACTAATGATGACTGAGGTAATGAATATGCATTATGATAAATAAGGATAAAGTGAGTTCATAAAGCATTTTTCTACCAAACCTTGGTCATTTTACTTTGCTCACGCTAATTTATGTTGCATTTTAAAACATAAGCATGAACGTAAAGATAAGCAAAAAAGTCATAGATTAAGCTATGAGCAGTTTCTTTGCAATGCTATTAATGAAAATTTCAGATAATACTTCAAAGCATATCTTCAAAAGCCTAAAGATTACATTTGGAAGAGATTTTATGTTATATTCTTCTGTATTTTTATTCGATTATCATGCCTGGTTTTCTGGGATTATTGCCATTCTAGATTACAGAGAATTTGAACGAACGAATGAAACGCATGTGCAGCATACTTTCTTCGAAGGTTTCTAATAACTTTTTAAAATGTTGAAAACAAGATAAAGCAATCAACTTCTATTATGTTGGTGGAAGATTCCGACAGACTTATCAGTATGAAATTGAAGTCGGCTCCTTCAAATTCTCTTATTTTCTCCTTTCCCAGCCCTTCACTCTCTCCGTCTTCCTCTTTTTTAATGGATTTCATTCATTTTCAAGCACCATTTTTGAGTCAAGCGGGCACGTGCGAATGATTTTGAACTAATAAGAGCTGTTATAAACCATTATGTATACTGTATGTGGTGATAATTCTTAATTTAGATTAAGAATCTTCAGAAATAGTCTTATTTCCTTGTATTGAAATCTCTGTAGTATTAATTCTGCTTACCAAGAAAATATTCAAAACGTTTATGTAAGATCATGCAAAGACTGAAAAAAAAAACTGCTGAGAATTTTCAAAGTTATTCGTTAGAGTTATTTTTTCACCCAAGAATTACAAATAATCCTTTTTGTCGTGACAACGAACTTTTCGGAGACTATGTTTGAAGGCGGACACTGAAACTAGTTTAATAGTTATAAATATTTTGCATCATTCCAGAAATATATTCAGTTGTAATCACTAGTTAATAAATATTTTGAAAAGAATTATGGTGTTTAAAGGTGTTCTGTATTAAAAACACCTCTATTATTGCGAAAATATGCAGGCTTAGCCCACTGTCAAGTGAAAGTATTCTCCGTTGACCAGAATTGAGTAAAATGCTTTTGGAGGAAGGCCAAACGTCCGTATTATGCTTATAATAGATATTTTCATTTTTTTATTTCAAATGGATAAGATTAGGGATTTTTTTTTGCGTTAGCCCTTTGTTGAATCATGTCCTAGTAGACAAAAATTTGTTTATTCTTCTGTAAATGCCTTAAAAGATTCTATTCCTGTGTTTATTTATTCTATATTATTAGAACTTTCAACTGTCGATCATAGATGGTTGTATAGCATCACTAAGTAAAGCATTGCTATTTAGAAAATGATTGCTACTTCTGTTTCCAAGTTAGTACAATTTCTCATAGTAAACATTATATAATGTTGGTTACATTTTCTTATACTGCCATTTTTATTCATAATTAGTAATTTTAGACATTTTATTTTAAATGTCAGTTTGAGAAAATTGTGGAGTGGGTAGACAAAGATCAAAGATATATCGAAAAGAGTGACTTGAAACCCAAATGTACTGCTTATCAAGCCAAAACACCTCTGGAAATGTTTATGTTTGGCAAGGAATTTCTAAAACATTTGACATTTGAATCCAATAGGTACAGGTTACGAAATCGTAGCAAAATGAATTCAATCACAATCGACGAAATGAAGGTATTTTGGGGGATCTGTATGTCAGTTGTAGATTTACCATTTAGAAGATGGTAATGATTACTGCAAACAAGGCAGGAAATGATTTCAAATGCAATGACCGTAAATAGTTGGGAAGAGCTTTGTATGCATGTACGTATATGCATACTGTCCACTGTAGTGAACAAACAGTAGCAATTATTTAAAACGAAATTTGAATAAAATTAATTTTTTTTATTATTACTGAGGTTATTTTAAGTAGAAAAAATACAAACATTTTCGTTTAACTTCTCTAGATTATTTGTATGTAACAAAGGGTTAAAAGAGCTTCCCTAAGCCAACGTAAGAAGATATTCGTTGGGGATCGATTCAGTATTCGTTCCAGCCTAGAAATAGTTTCATTTGCTTTAGTCCACCCTTCTGGAAAATAAGCTTTAGCACGTACAGTAGAATCGCAGAAAAATAGGGTGATGCTGTAACCTGGTAAAAGACATACGATTGCATTATTCTATTCTCTCAACTAAAAAGCGAGATGTTCCAATATTCTACCGTTAACAATAGTGTAAATCCCGATGTATTTTATAAATATTGTTACGAATAAATTTCATGTACGATTATTTTCCGTTTCATATAAGCAAACAAACAAGAAACTTCAAGGCGACGTTGAAGCAATAGAAATAACACTTTCTTCATCTGCAGACTTGAAGATGACGCTGGAAAGTCTGAGCTCACGCGATATGACTGAAAGCAATAAACCAGAAAATTCGAGACAGTTCCATAACAAAAACGAAAACAAATCTATTGGATGCATCCATTCACAGTAAAGGAAAGCAACAATAAAATAATATCCTTAAAAGCTGAGGGTAAAGCTGAGGGATTGGAATTTCGATCATTAACTAAAAAAAAATATTTATGAATGTCAAAAGCCTCTAAAAATGTGACTCGTCAACAGGTGATTTGTTTGAACAATTTTGGCTGCAGAAAACGGAAAATGTGATTTTTTTTAGCGAACAATATTGGGAAATGGAGGATTTATGTGTTTCTCTTTTCATAACATATGCTTTCTCCTTTTTACTCCTGCAGCTGAAGAAAAAAGATCTGTATTCAAACCTTCGCAACTAGTCCTGCAATTCATTTAAATTGCCACTAATTCCTGCTGCCTCAACATCTCTAATAATCGTTATAAGGGGTATTATTTTTACTTTAAACAAGCAACTATATAAAATTGCCTTCCTATTTATTGGCTCTTCAATTCGGAATTCTCAAAGCGTTGCTTACTGTTTGAATACTGAACCTTAGGTGTCACTATAGTCTTTTCTTATTCATTGAGTACTTTAATCGGTCCACGAAGATCAACACATCCTAAACGCTAAATAAAAAAAATCTTAGTGTTCATTTTGTTAATTTTAAAGATTACCATATCTTCAATGATTACAGTTACGTTACAAAGTTAGCCACTTACGTGGGCAAACACTATTTTTGCCATTAAAGTAGTATGAAAGCATTTTAAGGAATAAGGTCAGAATTTTGTTTCAGTATAGAATTAGATCATAAAAACGGTTGTCGAAAAATTTAAACTGAAGAATAATCATATAAACGAAAGATTTTTAAAATTAATCTTGGTTAAATTATTATTTATTTTGTAGAATATAATGGTAAAACGTATATACTAATGAAAATACGCAAAATATTTACAAAACATTTTTTACAAATGAAGTGTAAAATGATAAACTTCGATACAAGGGTTTTGGCATCCTACCTCGCCATCTTTCACCAAATAGGTGTTTCTTTGCGAAATTTTTTGCCAGTTTCAGTTTTTTTTAAAAAACAAACAGCACAGTGTCTATAAGTTTATTTCTTGATGGAACTGGGGGATATATATATTTAGCAAAATGTCGAGCAGTTAGTCTCATATGATTGAGAGTTGAACTACAGACATCTTTGAGCTTTGAAAAGAGCGCGCAAAATGGTCCAAAACGTGTTTGTATATTTCGCAGAAATATGGACAACTAATGCCATATGTTAATCCAGATCTGAATAAATAAATAAACATTACGGAAAAGCCGAAATGAAACCATGAACGGGAAAAGAGTGGGTTGCACAGTTAAATAAACGGAAAAAATGCATCCCCGCCGGAAATCACGGGTTGCGCAAATTTTGCTACTTCTACGTTGCCCATCGCGGGATACGCAGCGAGAGGGTTAACTGCTTGATACAGTCTGATCAAGAAATTTGTATTCAGTTTAAAACTATATTACTACATTCCGCATTACTGAAGTTTAAAAATCATATAAAATATACAATATCAGGCGACTATTAATTATTTCATGATCATGCCATTAAACAGATGCATACATTTTGGTGCGTTACAATAAAAATTAATATTTGTTTTCCATCCTTTCAACAAATAAAACTTATTTCTTTGTATTACATCTGGCATGAAAAACTTCGCAGCACTTTCTCGCATACGCTGCTGAGTTAAACTTACATATTTTGATTTTCGGATGAGTCTGCAAAAAAGACAACGGGAATACTAATAATCGGTAGAGTTACTCTGTTTCAAAACAAAACTGTTGTTCGTATTCGCTAGATAAATAATTTTCAAGATAAAAATTATCATCATTAGAATTGAGTGGATTATCTCTTTTCTGTCTGAGAACAATTCGAAGTACGAATGAACGTATTCAGAGTTAAGTCTTTTAATTCACTCTTGGTACTTTTATACATCAATAAACTGTTTATGTGCATTTTCTATATGTATTTAATGTATGTCTTTGTGTTCATATACGTATATTGATACCTGATGGTAGCTAATGAATATAGTGACTTCCCCAATCTTGGTGACATCATTTCACTTGTAAGGCTAAACCTAGTGTTACCTTAATTAATATACAAGTGCTCCTGTTTAACCTAATTAGCATATAAGTGCACCTGCTTGAATATCAGTTTTTCTAACAAATTATATCATTTGCATTAGACAAAAATCTAGCTACGTAGTACAATTAAAAGTAATAAATACCTAATCTTGCAGAATTTCAGAAATAAACGCATTTAAAAGAACCTCAAGCATAAAAATAAACCTTCACAGTTAATGTAAAAGTCGTGATAAACTCTGACCGCACGTATACGGCTATATCTAAAGAGTTTAATTACACTGGTCTCCGCTCGAGTTGGCCTCCGACTGGGATGTTAGCCATACGAAGTTTAGATTCCAGTTCTTCGGAAGATACTAGGGTCTGACAGTGATATGGGTACTGGTGGACTGACCAAATCTAGCTTGGAACTTATTAAATGATGACAGTACGATTTGTTTTGCAGAAATCTGGAGCACACGAGTCACTTTTAGTAATCAGAGAGTGGCAAAATTGAAACGGCGTTGTATGTACAAAGTTAAACAACATCTGAGCATAAGCTAATGCAGGAGGGAAAATCATTTAAAACGTATATGCAGTTGACAAACAGGTAACCAAATTGGAAATATCGATATAAATAATGATGTACTAGGAATAATCGTGTGTAAAGATAATGGTCCATTTGCGTTTTAAACTGCCAATTCTGAGGCAGTTTCCGTTCACATACAAGTTGTGTAGTGCTGTCTTATAATCTAAGCTTTGGTAAAACTGAAATAAACAATCTTAAGCAAAAAAACAGCAGTTGTAGAAGTACGATTAACAAATTTCCTTTCGAGGACTGTCCGTAAAGCACTAACTTCTCATGAGATGCTGCACAATGTATAATACATACTTATAATATATACTGCAATGCTCGACATTGAAATTGCAACACCAAGAAGGAGTAGTCAGAAATTTATGCAAATTTTAGAGCAGATGTATGTCACTGAGTTATGCGAATGATGTGAAATTCACAGCTCTGCGAGGCACGTGAAGTAAGATATAAGAGAAGCAACGTGCAGAATGGGCAATATTCGTGTCGTTATTTCTGCCAGACGAATTATCGAAGAAAGTTGGTTTTTGGTCCGGAGGATACGTGCAATAGGCGAGACTGCCAGGCCGCCGTCAACGAAGGCACTTCCAGCAGATAGAAAATTTTTCGAGGGGTATGGTGATCAGACTGAGAAGGGCCGGTTGGTCCTTACGTCAAATCGCAGCTGATACCCACATGGATGCGAGCACGGCGCATCAGCTATGGCGAACATGATTGGAAAAGAAAATGTGGGAAGGAGGGGTGCAGGTGCAGCCAGAGTGACGTCAGCACGCGTGGATCGACGCATCCGCCTACAAGCTGTGGCGGTTCCGCAAGTCATTTGTACCGCGATTCTGCAGCATGTGCAAGATACCCTGGATGTTCCCCTGTCGACCAGAACCATTTCCCGTCGATTGGTTGAACGTGGACTGCACTCACGGCGTCCGTTAAGAAGACTGCCATTGAACACACAGCATAGACGCCAACGTTTAGAATGGTGCCGGACTGGAGCGATGTGGATGACAGAATGGCGAAACGTCGTGTTCTCAGATCAGTCACGCTTCTGTTTACCCAGTGACAGCCGCAGCATACGTGTGTGGCGTCGACGTGGAGACAGATCTAATCCGGCAGTAAATGTGAAACGCTCCACCGCGTGACAACGTGGCATAACCGTTTGGGGCCTATTGCCTACAATTCCAGGTCACCTCTAGTTCGTACTCAGGGCACTCTGACGGCCCAACGATACTTGGATAATGTACTGCGGCCAGTGGCAATCCCCTACCTTCAGCGGCTGCCTAATGCAATTTTTCAGCAGGATAACGCCCGACCACACAGTGCTCGCATCTGCCAAAATGCTCTGCAAGGTATACAGATGCTTCCCTGGCCACCGTACTCTCCTGACCTGTCACCAATCGAACATGTGTGGGATGTGATTGGACGCCGTTTGCAGACTCTGCCCCTGCCTCGTTCAGAAGACGAACTGTAGCAAATGTTTGAAAGGGAATGGAGAGCAATCCCTCAGGACACCATCCGCACTCTTATTGACTCTATGCCTAGACGCGTTTCTTTGTGCATCGCTGTCCGCGGTGGTCCTACATCCTACTGAGCCGCCGCCGTTCTCGCTCTATATTCTGACTATCATTTTGAAATAAAGATCACTTATTGCTACTCGCTGTCTCTGTCTTTTTTTCAAATTTCATCACCTTCTGACCACTGCTTCTTGGTGTTGCATTTTCAATGTCGAGCAGTGTATACAGGGGTTGGACAAAAATATGGGAATACCGAAATAAAAACAACTGGCTGCGACTAATACGGGCCAGGGAAACTGTTGGCATTCAAAGCAGTTTACAGCCTTCTCGGAATGGCTGTAAACTGCTTTGAATGCCAACATAAAGAGAGGTCATGTATACATTGCAAGGGAATCTTGTACCATTTTTCCTGTAAAACGTATGCAAATTCAGTTAACTATATTGGCGGTGGCTAGCGCTCACGCAGATTTCTCTCCAAAGTAGCGCAGAAAGGCTGAATAACATTGATATCTGGTGACTGTGGGGGCCATGATAGATGCGAAAGCTCATCCTCATACTCAGAAAACCAGTCTTGGACGATGTGAGCTGAGTGAACAGGAGCTCACTCGTCTTGGAATACGGCATCAGCACTGGGGAACAAAATTTGTACCATGTGATGGATGTGATCAGCCAAAATGGTCGCATAATCCTTGGCAGTAATGCGACCTTGCACAGTAATGTTTGGTTCCATGGAATACCATGATATAGCTGCCCAAACCATGACCCAACCCCAGCCATGTTTCACGTCCGGCAGCAAACAAATTTTACCATACGCTTGGAACGGTGTTCGCTAGGCCTACACTCGCTCAGAAGTCAGAAACAGTATGCAAGACACTTCCGACCAAATGACACTCTTCCATTGCGCTATAGTACAAGTTTTATGAATTTAGCACCATTTTCTCCTTTAATAGGTATTTTTAATAGGTATTTAGACTGGTTTTCTGAGTATCGCAGCTCGCCCAAAGGGTAGTTTGGGCGTATTATTTTGGTTCTGACAAGGTTTGTGAGTTCAGCTTTCATTTCAGCATCACCTATATGGCTGTTGTCCTCTTATTTGTCTATACAGCCTTCTTCAATGATCGTCTGTTTTGATCACTCAATGCACATTTCCATCCGCGCTGTGATTTAGCGGATGCGGTTTTTCCAGTTTTCCTGTATGGGTTAAAAATCTTGGATTCTACGAATCTTGAAATACCAAATACTTCGGCTATCTTGGCTAGAAAAGCACCCATCATATAAGCCGCAGCAAATTTCCGACGTTATAATTCAGTTAGCTCTGACATGATGCACTCACAACTGCCCAGAACACTGTCTCGATAACGAAGGACACTTTTAACGTAGTGAGGATGCTGTATGGGGAGCGTTAGTGAGCAAACACATCAGCGCCACCAACAACTTTTGCAAGAATAAACATTTCGGATTAAGCATGCATTTCACGAGGTATTTCGTGTAATAGTGCTTGAAACTATAAATAGCAGAAGGAAGGTAACAGAACTAAAATTTCCAATTAATAAAAACGTACTTGCGTTTTTTAAATAGTAAGCAATTAAAAGTGCAAGAATTATGGATTGCAGTATTTACTAGTAATGCTGATGTTTCTTAACACCATTTCTTTCGATCGTATGTTAATGTATTTACTTATTTTTAGTTTCTACATTTTAGAATAGTGGTAGATTACAATGATTATTTCATGCACTTTGTATAATCAATAAATTTCCTTTTGTTACTGTGCAGAAATAATTTAAATAATATAGTATCTATAATAAGCCAAGTACGTTAGAGTAAGCTCTTCGTTCAATAGCACACGATGAAACTTTTTGCTTCTATTTATTATGAATTTCTTTGTTATCACAAGCACATAAAAAGTAAGCGAAGAAAATAGAATATACTTAAATTTAATAAAAGGTAAAACCTAATTTCCAACATTCATTTATTGAGATAATCTAATAAACAAACATAACGGCAATATTTAAAAAAACGCAAATTACATAGTGTTTGAAAGAATAGATAATAAATGAAAAGTAATAAAACTGCAATTTGCAATCAATAAAAATATTTAGTGTTTTTTAATATTACTCAATTAAATATCACATAATTATAGATTACAATATTTTATAGAAATGCTAATGTTTCCTTAACACTATTTTCTCGATCATACATTTCATACACTGTTTAAAATCATTAACCTTTCCTGCATACTATACAAAAGACAACATACTTATAAAATGTGCATTATTATTAATTTTAATGTATTGCTTTTTACTATTAAATATATCTAATTCATCTTCAGCGATCATATTAAGTACTCGTACCAGTCCAATAATTTCTTTGTATTTTGAAAATAATGTACATACCATAACAGCTTGAATTGTTGTTGCTTCTGTATACATTGCATTTTCAGCAAAACCAGAATTCTGAGAATTAACCTTTCAATATGAACACAATAATCGATTAATATGAATGATATAAGATATAGCACTTAGGACGTTATACCCGAAGCACAAAGCTAATAAGGGTATCCAAATATTGCACCGCCGGAACCACAGTGATTGGAGACAGGCATTATTTCCACAGAGACACTATTTCACGAACACTATATTCCACAGACCCCTATAGACCACAGAGATACTATTTCCCGAACACTAGTTTTACGATTAGCATGGTAACATTTCTTGTAGAGCAGATACTCACAAACAAAATTCAGTATTAGGTGATTTCTCCTGAATTCACAGGCTTCCAAAGAGGAGCTTACAGCAATGGAATTTCACTCGCTGAAGGCAGTTGAAGTAAGTACATACAGAATAATGAGAAGCTTCGCAATGCGTTCTTTGATTGACAGTGCATTACATTTACTTTTAATATTAGTAATATTATTTATATCAGTCATTGTTTGATTCAATTTCAAAAATGAAGTCAGTCTTTTGAAACGCCTTACAGATGGCACCTTTACTAAATTACTTGAAAGGGTTACTAAATTACTTGAACTGCTAGAATCTCAATTAACTGCGCGATTGCTTGTTCGAATTTGGCAGCTAGTAAAAGCGCGCAAATCTTGAGATGTTCGTTGATATAAGCATTCAGTAAATATTGTACAAGCCTGCTTCTCCTGACTGTCGATGAGTTTTTTCGTCATATGTATTGGACAGCCGTTAAATATGCGTCGTCTTTTAACACTGGACGTATTCTCGGAATTCTTAAAATCGCCCCATTTTCACCCGCGAATACAGCTTTACGCTCAATCATATCTTCTCGAAAACTGTACTTTTTGCATTGTATGCGATAAAATGTTTCATATAATGTCACTATATTAATTCAAATAAATTCGTCCTTACTTCAAAAATAATAAATAAAGTCATATTTCAGTAGTGAAATACTTGCTAACATTTGATTTGCATTGATTTTGGAAATATGATTTTTTAAAGTACATAAAATGCATTACTTAATAACTTACTTTATAGATTAACAAGTTTCATTTTAAAATATTTTGCTATAATATTTATAAAAAATATTTTATGTATTAATTATTTTAACAAAATTTTAAACAATTATTTAGCACGTATTTTAGTACTAATTAAATTTAATAAATCAAAAGTATTTATATTAAATTTACATTTCATTAGATGAATCTACCTTAGATTAATATATTTAGATGAAATAAAGTAATGAAACACTGGAAAATAAATCTTATGCGGACTTCAGATTCTTTAAAGTGCAGATTTAGTCTCTTTTCATTCTAAAAGTAACGCTGATGAACTATCAAAAAGATGCTAAAACGACCACGTCTAAAAGCTGTCATATCATGGCGTTTCAGCGACGTTGTCAAATTGCTAAGATACAACGGTAAATATTTTGCATCTTCGCTGCGTTGTAAAGACGTCGTAAAAGTTACCACGACCACTTTGCAACCTCTCGGACCACTTTGGAACGTCTTTGCTATGTCACGTTCTACTTGGCAGCGGGCTGATTGACGGGTTTATTTTCGAGATTTTGTCTAAGTGTCTAGTAAATACGAGCCGGTTTCCCTTAGAAAATCCTCCACGAAGCATCCCTCTCCTTAGGCAGTTAGCCCTGGCATGATTTGTGATATTCAAAATAACCTAACAAGCGGTGTCGTTGCATCCTTTTATCTTTTAAATATGTCTATGTATTCGTTGTCACTTAGTGTTCATTTAATATTGTATGCATGCAAACCTCATCCTTTTACCGAATTCACGATGGGAAGACCGTAATTTATCCCACTGATAAGGAAAGCCGAATAATCAAATCATCGGTAACAGAAACAGCGAATGCTTATGATTTTCGATGAACCCTTTCGAGTATTGTTACATTTTGTCAATAGTTTGTCTTAAATTGATTTCCATCGCAGTTAACATAGACCTCGATTGAGAGAGGAGTTTCAATAGAGGTTCTACTATAATATTAATCATAATGTGATCAGTAAATAGTGTTAGTGAACCTTGCCAGAATGCGAACTTAGCCAGACATGCTTTCAACTACCCCATGAAGGCACGATGTTTAGACGGAAAAAAAATTGTTACATTTTTCTACACTTAAAGGGCGACTGGGGAGGAGGGGAAACAGTCCCCAAATCCGGCTGGTGACAATTTGTTGTCCACCATTTTTTTTGTTCATGTGCCACTTGCTAAGTCGTTTCGAATCTTTTCGGAACTAGGAAGAAAGAGAAACAGAGAAGCCTGCGACGGGATTCAAACTTCAGCCCTTCGGATTGCCAGACGGACTTGCTTCTAGATACACAGCGAAAGCACGTGGTAAAGAAAGAGGAAATGGTTTAGAAATTTATTTTATGTTGCGTATTAAATGCAAGCAATTTAATTAATACTATTTGCATGATTAGCGTATCCACTTAAATCATTTTGTCCGAAAATTATACGGTAAGTTTTCGTAGAAACTCTCAACAAGTACGCCATTCACTAGCTAGCGAAACAGCCAACTTGTAGACACTGCGTAAAAGACGATTTGTCAGCAGACATTTTAAAGCAGGCGCGGGAAATTCCATTTGAAGCTTTGATCTATGCTTTGCCTCCTTTTATACTTTTTTAAAGCCATCTTCCTTCTATATTGCTTCGACATCATGGAGTGGACTTCCACGATAAAATCTCCTGATGCGTTAGAAATCTTAGGAGAACGCAGTCAAAATAAACTTTCCGAAACGAAAAACGGCGTAAAAAAGGAAAATGTCTGTTTGGTTGGTGGATTTATATGCACATGCTGCAACGCATTCTTTCCGAAGATCTGCTGACTTCCAAGCATGTAATTGAATTTCCAGTGCCTGAAGCTGAAAACAAATAGTTTCGTCTCGCATGCGATTTAGAGAATAGGTCCCAAATATGAGTTGTGTTCATACATATATTTACTACTTGAAGACGAATAAAAGTTTCAAATATTAAAAAAAAACAAGTGATGATTGTAACTTAACTGATACATAAAATCGTTCTACATTTTTAACATACCTAATAATTTTTTAAACGTACATTATAAATGTTAGAAACAATTTATATTAAAGCAGGCAATAACTCTTTTTATCCATTTCTGGACCCTTTAGAGGTTTGATAATAGTCGTGTATCAAAATTTTAGAATGTAAAAATAAACAATGTTCTCCCTCTAAACTCAAGGATATTACTTTATTTACTTGAATTAGAATGAATTTCTTGTTCATGAAGTAAGGATTTCCTTGTTAAGCTTTTTCGAATGAAACCGCCAAATGAATTTTGCAGTTATTGGCTTATTTCTCACAGTTAATAAAATGTTTTTTTAATTCAGTGGTTTGTGTTAATATATAAAAAAACGAGCGTTTCAATTAGTGACTTACATTAAGGTAAAGTTTAGATTTAGATTGATGTCGATCTTGTAAAAGAAATCTTTACATTTCGAGAACGACTGGCACGGATTCCAACTTTTTAAAAGGCAGAATATTATCAGAAAAAAGACATGTGTCTTCAAAATGCATAGAATTTTTCCAAAAAACCAACTTATATCAGATGAAGAATTGTCTTAATTTTGTAATAATTTATTTTATAATATATAAGCCATAATGGAAAGCCTTGATTAAGAATATCAGTTAAGCACAGTTAGAATTAATTTTCTGTTATTTATAATGACAATCCTTTTTATATTTATTTGTGTACTATTTTGAATTAAAATATGTGAATGAATAAAATTACCCGTAAACAGCTGGACCTGGTTTTGAAATTAATCGATATTATCCATATAACTGTAATCTCTGTTCTTTAAGCCTTATCTGCAATGATATGGCTCATTATAGAGTAATATTAACTGCCTATACATTTATGACTAGGTTCCAATATACTTTATGTGCTGCTATTTAAATCAGTACCCTCATTTGTTCTCTAATAGCTTCAATATACAAGTATATTCTTAAATGTAGGCAGATAATGTTTTACTCATAAACGGAGAAAATTTTGTTTCATTTGATTACATGATTAGAAATAAGGTAGATAATTTGTACAGCATTTCATTGATTTTAAAATTAAACAAATTCAGATTGACATATAGATGTGTAACAATTACAAAGTTAAATGACGAAGGTATTGAAAAAGATAACCAACGATGTTTATTATACTTATTTACTTTATTTTAAAAATGCAAAATAATACAATTTCTGTGACGGTTCAATGTATTTAAAGAAGAATGGAAGTTAGAAGTACTAATATTTTTTAATACAAAGGCAAATTATTACTTCTAAAATTAAAAAAAAAAGGGTAAATGTCAGAAGAGAGGACTATTAAAATTGAAGGACTAAAGAAGAGGAACTGAATTAAAATCTTGAAATTCTAAAACTCCTTACACATTTTCTGAATTTATTTTAAGTTAAAAAAGAAGTGAATAGTAATAGTTTAAAAGGTTAATTGGTTTAAAACTAATTTCGCCTTCTCAGTTTAATAAAGCAATTAATATTTCTTAAAAACTCCATTCAAAAGCAAATAGGACATTTCGAATAATTTGATACAAAATAATTTTAAATTTTGAACAAACATTTTACATTTATCAGAAGATAAATCACGGTAAAATTTCTGTTTAACTATGAGCAACGTTTTAAAATTATCTATTACGAGAGATGTTAGTAATAACATCTGAGTTTAATAGTTCAGTTTATTCTACTATTTACAGTAATGGTGCAAAGGTGTACAAAATATATCCATTAATTATAAATGAAATGGGTTAGGTCTATTTATAAATCATATAAGTCAGAGATGTCATTAAAGTTAAATAAAAATATCAATTATTAAGAAATTCTTAAATTTCTTTAAATCGTTTAATTTCACAACGGATATTTTTATTTAAAATGATTATTTGAAAATCTCAGCTCAATTTTGCCTAAATTTAAATTTCTGTTTGTTTGCTTTCTTGCTACACTTTATTAAAATCACACTTAGGCGCATCACCAGGCGAGCGAGAAGATCAGGTTAGGATATTTGAATATGGGAAAGCACGTGAGGGTATCTGTTGTAGGAGAAGAAAGCCTTTTTGGAGAACTTTCTAGGAAAAAACTGGTTTATGTTTAGATTACACAAGGGGAAACATCAACCATGCAGCGAGCCGGCTCGCCTGAGATCGAAACCAGGTCAAGCTCCCAGTATTCATCGGTCTTAACCCTCAGCCATTGGCAAACCAAGACAAGCGACTAAGATTGCTGAAACCTGTCAATTCAACGCAGGCTTAAATCCTAGCGAAATGGCTGGCTGCAAGAATGTTTTCGCAATTTTCCTTACGTCTAAGATTAATATGATCCAGTTTCCCTTAGAAAGTCATCCTCGCAGGCATCCTTAATTTTAGGGAGATAGTAATTTTATGGCCTTTACTGCAATTTAATAAATCCAGATTGTCATAAATATTTCTTTTAAATTCATTTCATCTGCGGCATTAAAAGGAAACAGTAATTGCATTATTGAATTTATTTTTCAAATTACTATCCAGTGGATTGGACCCTTCAAATACCAGTAACTTTGAGAACAGGTAGTGTATAATAATGAAAGATCAAGGAAATGCAATGTTTGTCAGTGCTTGAGGAGAATAAATCAAATTTAATGCAACGTAACGGTAACCAGAAAGAAAAAAAAATTAAAAGGTTAAGCTAAGACTTTTTTAACCTCAAAATATCCATTTAAGTACTGAAATATTACTTTGTAAGTCCAATGCACTATCCCCATTTTCTCAACCGTGTGTGCCTGTCACCACGTAAGCAACATACCAGATTTTTCGTAAGTCTTCCTATCACATTTAATGCAATAATTTGTAATTTCACAAACAAAACAGAATGCAAGGAAAATTATCATAGTGAAATATATTTCTTGAGAAATCTCTTCAGAAAATAATTTGAGAAAGCCTTACATTTACCCTTTTTGTAATTATTTTAAGATTTAATTTGCAAAAATTGAATGTTTTATAAATTTAAAACCAGAATCTTAAAATAGTAACAACTGTGCAATAAACATAAAATGCAGAGCGATTGAAGGGGGCAACTCGAGTTAAAAACGATTATTATTTCCGTTATTTTTCTTAAATTTAATTTCCCAGCTCTCTGGGTTCAAATGCTCAGTTTAATATATTTGAGGCTGATCTGAGTTTTTAATGTATAGTGCTGCTAAACCTTCCTGCGATGCAACCTGTTGACGGAAAGTATTTTGTATTCTTTCTAAAGGACATAACAAAATCAAATCAATGCGCAGAACATGTCAAGATAGAATTATTTTAATATAGCAGTTATATAAGTTTAGAAAACAACTATTTCAGGTTTGCAATATTTTTTTTGTGTGTATTTTAGTACTTCTTTCTCCATTTCATGTAAACTTTACTTTTCATTTAAATCACAATATAAAAAATTAACATACCCATAATTATACAGCACTTTGCAATTTCATTGATATCTAATGCGATGAATTTCAGTTAATAAAAAGTATTATTCAAGTTTTTTGTTTAAGTAAATATATGTACTTTTTTTAGCATTTTATTTTTGCTAACAGTGATTTTGTTTGCAAATGACTTTCTTTCTTTTCACTATCGACGGAACAACTGGCCCACTGGGTTAGGTGCTTTTCAGCCTGTTGGATCCCGTCGATAGAATTAATAATAAATAAAAATAAAGAGCTTAGTACTGTGTCCTCCAGGGATTGGCCACGAAACGAGGAACATTGATATAAGAATCAGAACAGGGAAAGAAGGTGCATGGTGGGGAATGCTGAGACCAAGTGGAAACGCTGTTATCGTACATCTTAGGCATACAGTTATATTAAGGATGTGCTTTAATAACCAATTTTTAGGTACAGATGTAAAGATGATCAAACACATTACAAATTGTGGAATACATTAAATGAGTTCTGGATTAATCATAATATTAAATATAATTTTTAAAAAAGCAAGACATTTAAGTAAATTGATATACGTATATACGGAGCGGGCTGCTGACGGCACGGTGTTCAAGGAAAGAAGTCACTCCAGACTGTTAGCAATGCTTTTAGCAATGGTAGTGCAGTCTCTAATGCGGCAGAGCGCATATTTATTCTTAATTGTGTTCTTGAACCATGCCGGCATATTCATTGCAGTTGGTCCTTTTAAATGTGAATTCCCTGTGTGCGAGCAGTCAAACAGATTTGCAAATGACTGAATATCTATGCAAAAAATACTTATATACATTTCTTTACTTATAATTTTGCAGGATAGCATAGTCCACAATAATCAGATGGCACGGCAAGCTGCGTGAAAGAACTTTTTTCTGATCATAGAAGACAGACAATTCCGTTATTAAGACGATGACTCCATTAAGATGAAAAACGGTGTTCTATACATAACTCGGGCAGACGTAGTTGTTGCATTCGTAAATTTCGCGCAAAAAATATGTGCAATATACGAATGGCCCTTCGTATAAAAAATGTAAAACTTAAACGTAAAAATAAGTTTATAACGTTTTTAATGTAAAAATAAATAAAACTAGTTTATTCCCTTAGACAGCCATCTCTGAGGAAGTTTGTTAAAAAGTGTCCAGAAAAAAGCTATTAGATATTTGCGTATATTTTTACGTTACAATATACGTAAATTATACGTAAAAATTAGGTATATTCATGCAAATGATCGCGCTTTATTCATAGATTTTACGTATAATGCACTTACAATTCAAAGGTTTACGTATATTATTGGTGAAAATTTACGTATATTTATCGGATATACGTAAATCTTCCCATTTTTTGACTTCATATATTTTTAGGAAAATTTACGTAAATTCGAGTGATTTTTTTTTTTACCTTTCATAAACATATACTTTCGGCAGAAATTTACGTACATTTTCCCTCTTTTTTACTATGCATATTGGAAATAATTTTTGTAAAAATTCATTTTTCATGTTTCACAGATTACTACCATAATAATATACATTTATTTAAAACTGTATTTCTATCATTATGGTTAGGTTAGGTTAGGTTATTTAATTACGGCAAAGCCTCGAGGGCTATCTGCCTACAGTGTTCAGCGACTTTACCGCTCGGCCGCTGGTGGGCTTCTATCATTATATGCAGATAATATACGCCCATTACGAATATATAAACAACATTTTAAACACATTTTATTTTTATAGACCGGTGCTTTTAGCTATGAAGTGATAAATTAGAATATATATACCGGACATAGTTAAACTTTACAATGTTTAAATCATGCCATCCGCACATTTTGTTTGCCCTAGATGTGCTGAAATTTTCCACAATTTGTTAAATATAATAAGTTAAAATAAGAAACTAAAAAAGTTGTTCATTAAGTCAGTCAATTGTCTCAAAAATATATGAATTTAATATTGTAGAAATTTATATTAAAGGAATAACTGAAATAGGAATTGAAAATATTTTTATTTAACCCAAGTAGCACAGCAACGTCGTAACGATGTTGCAAACTCATCGCAGACGTCGTTGCAAAAACGTTACAATATGTCGTCTTTAAGACGCCCAGATGTCCGCGAAACTCCATTTTTTTGCAACCGTTGCAAAGATCTGAATCATAGATTTTTTTAAAGGTTTTTAAAATTCGTATAACATTCCTAAAAGTAACCAATGAAACGTACCTTGAAGTCGACAGTTTTTATCAGTACATTTTGTTTCATATAATTTTCGTAAAAATAACGTGCGTAAAATACGATAAAGCTTCGATAATATCTTCAAATTGTTTTAGTCGTAAAACTTTGGTAAAAATAACCTGCAAAAAAATACCACTCCCTCATTTCACTAAAATTATACGTATATTTTTAGAGGCATGGTGCCTGGTTCTCTTATATCTGTAAATAATCTCATCTATTTTCCATCTACGAATCTGTATTGTAAATCAATATGGCTAATTTAAATTCTATTCCTAGAATTTTTAATTCTTTAAGAACTGGTCCCACAAAGTCTATTAAACGTTTACATCAAATTTTATTTGGAGCTTTAGGTGATAGGAAAAATAGAGCGAAACTGCAATTTTAATTTGCAATTTTAAATTCCTGATTTTAAGGTTGCAGAAACGAAACAAAAATTACTTCAAACTTTCACTGCAAAGAATTTTATTTCTGTGGGCAATTTGTTACATCTTAAATATGAGTCAAATGTTGATAAAACTATTATTTAATATTGAAGAGCCTTTGTGAGTTTAAACTTTTGAAATCCTAAATTAACTAGGATGAGGAGTTATCTGAAAACGAAAGTGTTCGCGATCCGATAAGGATGATGTTAAATCTGTTCAGTCAGAACTCCTATAAATAATTCAGTAAATCAAATCATTATAACGCCTAGTAATATTTCATTACATTTCTGTGACATTTTAGAAGATGTTTCAGAATTTAGTGGTACTGATACATATCCGGTTGGATCATTCATTGGCGATCTAGAAGAATCTTTTAAATTATTTAAGTTATCTGAATGATAAAAGACTGTGTTTGCTAAAATATTGCTTACTTTTCTTCTGAAGTATTTATTCGGTCTTTGAAAGGCAATATGTCATGGGACAAGTTAAAAGAAAATCTTTTATCTAAATTTCTCTGAATTTGGCTCTAAAATAAACAGTGCACAACTTCATAATTAGTTACAGAAATGACATTTAAAAACTGGTGAATTCCGTTTTGAGTATAAAATTGCAAAGCCAGTCTTGGTTCTGTTGATGATTCATTCATTCTTGATTATGTAATTAATGGAATACAGGATGCAATTAGCAAGAAAATAATTTTGCATGGGTGTAAAAACTATTTCTGAATTTAAAGAGAAGTTAAAAATATATAAAAAAATTCGCGTTCGATTTGTAAAGCCTAAGGGTTATTCAAGTACTAACACACAAAATAAAGCATGCGCTATACCTAATAAGAGTAAAGAACCAACGTGTTATAATTGTGGGAGTATAAGTCATAAATCGAGCTCATGTAACAATAAGAGTAAAGGATTTAAGTGCTTTAAATGTAATTTATTTCGACACAAAGCCGTGGATTATTTCCAAACGTCGCTTAAGAATATCCACGATGCCAAAATTATAACTCCTATTAATCATTGTCAGGAAGAAATGCACAAAACTGTTAATTTAGGTAATTTGTAAATCGATGTTTTAATAGATACTAGCAGTCAAGTATTGTTGACTCAAGAAGATGTATATAAGGAAATAGGTTGTTCTGAACGTAAGCCGGAAAATCTACAATTAACGGGATTTGGCAAGGGAAAAATTAAGCCTTTCGGAAGATTTCCAGGTGAATTCGAAATTAATACTTCGACATACTGTAAAGCATTCAAACAAACTATGAGCAAGAAAGACATTTGTACTAAAATATATAGATAATGTGTGTACTAAAATATCTAGATGTTAGAAGGTTACAATTAAACAACTAAACACAGATCTGGTACCGATAACCGGACATGTTGACGCTTTGAGTAGAAACACTGTGTGTTAAGCAATTCAAGATGGTGTAACATTTAAGATAATTCAAGCTCAGCATCTGATGAAAATATACAAGCTTTATAAAAGAATTCTTGAAGTCTAGGCCATATGAAGATTATTGCTTTCAAAATGACATGCTTTACTGAGTAGAGAAGTAAAATGATGCTGTGAACTATGAATTAGTGCAAGAGGAAGCACAAGAAGACAATACACTTAGCAATACAATACGCGGAAAACCAGGTTCAGAAGCTCCGAAAGTCTTTGATAATGAAATACCGATTTTTATGTCTACTGATTTAAACTTTTTTCCGACTTGAGAAATATCTCCCGATTTGACTAAAAGATTGCTGTTTTAAAGAAGTGAGCTATTTTAAGACGAATGAAGATGATGTATAAGGATAAAATGCAGCAACGAAGAAGGCTTAAAGAGTACAATTTTGAGAAGGCGAATTCGAATGACGGATCTTGAGGACATCTACGACGCATTTAGAAGACGTATCCAGGCAATATTTAAGAAGATGCATTTATCCAAACGACATTAAAGAAGACGTGTTTATAAAAAATATATATTCAGATATACTGTTAAATATGAACGAAGACTGAAAGAGTATTGAAGAAGAGAATAAAGTCGTTATTTCTGAAGATGTTAACATGATGAAGGAAGATGGCAGAACTAAAACATTTAAAACGACTTCTCCCTCTGCAAACTAAACTTAGTTTGTGTCTTTTTTATATTTTTCAGATCCCCAGATGTTGAATTCGCAACCCCCCTCCTAGGCAATTGCATGGAGGTAGGAAGTAAGAAGGAGTCGCCGTAAACAAGTTTCTCCGTACCCTGCTCTGAAGCACCGGCGATCCCTACGTGGTGACCAAAACATTGGGTCATTTACCATTGAGTTCTATGGGATTTGACGCGTTCGGGTGTAAATATTTTGTAATTACGTCGCAAATATACATATAAATGTATATATTTTCTTTTTCTACAACACTTCAGAGTCCTAAGTATGTGAAAATAACATATTTTTAAACAACATTTCATTCTGAACGGAATTAAATGCTATACTTTTCACAGGACAGTTTTCTCAGAATGGTTTAATTTGAATGAAATATTTTCACAAGTTTTCGTTAATTACATTAGAAAAAAAAATTAAGGTAATTCGATTTTATTCGGTTAAGGTACAAAAATTAAGATCAAAGTTTATTGTATTATTAATATTAAAATTATGCATTATTTCTTTTCTATTTATAGAGCTTCTTCCTAAAATACTTTCTTAAATATGACATGATTTTTTGGCTTCTTTTAAATCGAAAAATGTAAGTCAATTTATAATTAATGCTCTATTCGGTTCATTTTAAATTAGAGAATTATTAATTAAATAGGTATTAAATAGTATTTGATTTTCTCTGAACATTTCTGAAAAGGAATAAAATAAGTTTTTTTTTTTTTTTTTTTTTTTTTTTTTTTTATTATTAAGTATTATTTAAAACTTGTAACTGAGTTATTATAAAATGTAAAGGGAATAATTCTTTTAATTATACTTATCAGATTTTTTTTTACCCTTCATTTCAACAATACATATTCCAAAACTCTTTATTACGTTCTTAAGTGCGCATCTCATGGCATTTGCTTTACAATACCTTTTAACAGATTGCTTTCCAATACGAACAATTCTTGCTTAAATAGTTTTATAACGTATTTGTCAACAGGATTTCAATTTATGTTTACAATTCAATATTAAGGTTATTATATATTTAGATAACATTTATAATCATTATAAATTAGATACATTTAATCATTCGATTTCTTCACAGTACTTTCACAGTTGTTTATATGTGAATAAATTCTTCATTTCAAATACATTTATAAATAATTTAATGAATATTTAAGTATTTTGTCAAAGGCAGATACATGCTTTCTGCAAGCACATGCATAAATACCCATACATATTTCCTATTTATCATTTCCGGCATGTGCAAATCTTTAATTTCTGTGCATTCACTATATTTTTCGTGTGTAAAGTAATTTACACTAATTTAGCATACACCCGAAAGTTTTACATAAAAAATATACATGAATATAATTTGAATGAAAATTATAAGTATTATTTTTAATACCCACTCAAAGGTCAATTTTTCTTCAAAATTCCCCCACGATGGCATCTCTCTCTTTAGGCAGATAGCACTTGCATGCGTTACTCTATTTAATAAAAACTTAATCTAACCTGTGTGCCTAATTACAAATATTTTAACATACATAATTTTATATTTACATTTAGCCATCAAGTTTCAAACTTTTCAAATCTTCTAGAAAATAAATTTTGGCAGATCTCTTTTAGCAATTTTCTTAAAATCTATATTTTTGTAGTGCAACAGCTTAGAATTTTATAAAACAAATTCATAATCAAAATCGCTGTTGTTAGCTATCGAAAAATAACCAAGATGTGAGTTTTGCGTAAATGTCACTAAACTATACAAATTGCTATTATCCATCACACTATGAATGTTTCTTTCATGCGAGAGTGTTCCTTTTTCGATTTCTATGGAACTGTCGTGTGTCGAAATACTATCAGAATTTTGTCAAGCGAGCTTCTGAATGTAAACAAAAAACACCCCGTCTGGTGACCCAAGCTTCAAAGCAGTGCTCCACTTCTAGCGCGGAATGGCCCCTCCTACCTTTCCTACCTCCATGGGCAATTGCAATTCGCAACCCCCCTCCGAGAACCGTCCAGGAACTGAAAACTGCGTTGCTGAATGAGTGGGACCAATTGCAACAGGCACTAATAAACTGCCCTATTTTCAGTATGATATCACGCTGCGAGGCCTGTATGGCTGTAAGAGGGGACCATACCCCCTATTAAACCATTTCTTTTGTGTCTTCTGCAGCGGCTGTTTCAGATCTTTAGACTCCCATAAGTGTTACACACGAACATGTGTGTCTATTATAACTGTTAAATGTTTATTTTGTTTGTATTATATCAACCTATGTCCCCACCAAATTTTATTAAAATCTGCCCAGTAGTTCTGGAGATCGTAGATCAGTTATGAAAATTCTCTTAATTTATTTCACCAGTGTATTTTTAAAGTAACAAACTACTCAGCTCAACTAGTTTAGCAAATGCTTGTACAACTCAGAAATTCAAATATGTAGATCTATGTAAGTTAAATTAAACCTTGCTATTTACTATCCTTTTATTATTATTATTATTATATTTTGATAGCTGTATATAGTTTATACAACTATCAAAATATGATAATATAAATAATACATGCATATTCGGTTTACATGCATATTCGTGTTGGGGAAGTTTCCAGTGGGCAAGACTTTCTAAATTATTTTGGTTTTCTAAAATGTTTAGTTTTCTACTCTTAATTGACTTTTGATTAATTTTAACTCTAGTCATTTACTTTCTCTTTTATCAAAATTCCACTGTTTAAATTTCTTTTTATAGTAATTCACACATTTGGTTTTACTTTTGGTTTTGAATTTTACTTTTACATTTGTCTACGGATGACGAAACACGAATTGGGTAATTGAAGAGTTAGGTTAGGGGGCAAGTTCCCTTTGATAAGTCTGTTTTCTGCCTGCTCAACAATTCCTTGGAGATGGTATATGGAAAGTTTTCTTATTATGAATTATTGGTTTATTATTTTGCAGCTTTAGCGCAAGTCGTAGTCTTTATAATTAACTTTTAATTACACTTTATTTTGAATTGATATTCTAACTAATAGCAGTTTTTAGCGCTATTTGAGTAACAGCCTACTCTCTATGTATTATCTCCAAGAAGAATTCCAATTTTCTCGCCAATTTAGGCTAAACTTTCTTAAATAAAATACTACACTTTACGAAAACCCTTTTTCTTCCATCACTTAATACTTGAATTTCCAGCAATTTTGGGTTTAAAATTTTGAAGGCAAGTTTGTTAATTTTAACTTACTAGTTTGATCTTTAAATTTCTGTTTAACTGTTTGTTTTAAACTTTAATTTTAAGATTGTATCATTTTTTATCTTCTTATCATTTAGAATCTACTTTTTGTGTTCCAATATGTTTACTTCAGTTTTTGAATTTGAAAATGTGAGTCTAGGGTATATATCTTCTAAAGTAAGCATAACGTTCAGATTAATTGAGTTCTTATTGAGAAACTTTAATTTTAAGATAATTTGCTATTTTGTTTTACAAGATTTTTTCGGCTTAAAGGGACTAATGTCTTTATTTGGATCGAGTGTTTATGTGACTTATGGTTTGCATCTAGCAAATAATTTGATGCTTACTTGGAAGTAAGATGAAACTCTTTCTTAATTTAGTTATTGTTAATTGATGTTAAATTGGTTTATCGCCTTGATAAGTCGATTAATCTGTGATCAATGACAATTTCTACTTTTTCAATATTTAAAATTTGTTTTTGGTTGTAGTGTTTTTGTGATTAAGGATTTTTCTTAGCAGATTTTAAACAAATATTTGAAATTATTTAAAATACTAATTTAAATTGTAAAATATTTTTTCATTGATGGTTTTAAATTTGTATTCCTTGGAGATAGTATATAGAAAGTTTTCCTATTATAAATTATTATGAATTATTATTTTATTACTTTGCAGGTTTAGCGCAAGTCACAGGCTTTTAAATTTACTTTTAATTACTTTATTTTGAATTAATATATATATATATATATCATTTCAACATGTATATCTTAAACAATTCAATGTTTGAGATAAACGTATCAGGGAATAGTTATCTCAAAAATTAAACTCGAGTAATTAAGTTCGGAAATGCACTCCTAAGGCGTTTTGTCCTTCTTGACTACTTAAGAGAACAAAATAAGCAAACATTAAAATTGACTATTAAAACGTTCAAAAATTGTTATTTTTTAGAATTTATAAGAGAACAAAATAAGCAAACATTAAAATTGACTATTAAAAAGTTCAAAAATTTTTATTTTTTATGCTCTCTTTTTATCATATAATTTCAGATGCTTTGAGCTTTATTAAGCAAATTATCTTACCATAGAAACCCATTTACCATACAATCTGTGTTAAGGAATACAGCAACACATTGTCGCAAGTGAATCCTTAAAATGAGGACCAAATGAAAAGCACATTCGCAATATAAAGTATCGACATAGGTAAATATATGTCCCTGAATAAACACAGAACTATAGTGTGCAAGGAAGAAGGTTTCATTGGTAAACATAAGGTAAGCAGTAATATCATCCAAATTTTTACATGAAAGTGACCGCGTTCCCTTGGCTATATCAAGAAAGCCTTTCGAAACATTCTACAGAGTCATTTTAGGAAGATTATTAGTTTTCTACGAATCGGCATTTGAAATTATGTTTAATCTTGCGCTTCTTTATAAATAAGCTTCCTAAACTGCAGTTTGATCATTATTAAAGTATATATTGTTCCTCATGAGAATTTTAATGACCTATTAAAATGGGAAATAGTATGTGTTCTTTTACATAATTGTTTTAAGTAAGCCGTAGCAAATTGCGTAGACAATATCAAAAATATGCATCGATTCAGATATGTTTTCTTTCTGTGGCAATCGTCATATCATAATTTATGTTTTAAGTTTATCATTCATGTTTAAAAGGCTTTATATTTATTAAGGAACTAATATTTTGTACAAAATATACTGCACAAAAAATATTATGAAAATATTTAATTTCTTTGTTTTCAGTGTCTTTATTTGCAATTTTAAAATTTCTTATCGTATGATTTCTTGAAATGCATGAATAAAGTTAACAAGGGTGTGTGAAGTTTTTAATATAAGTGCAATCACTTTTCATATTTTGACTGGTCAACAGCGTATCAAATTCACCATTTGTAATATATATATTAACTATCTGAAACGGATTTCTAAATTCAGTATTCTTGTTCTGAATAACAAATATATGAAATCCATTTTAGTGTTCGTAATAAATTTAATTTTTAATATTTGCAATAAATTTTAACTGGAGAATGAGTGATCTAGGTAAATAGAAGTGAAGTTTTACTGAGCCCTTTCGAAACATAATGATCAAGATTTCTAATAACAATAATCATTATCATTATAGAGGCTAAATGCCATGAAAGTAACAATTGCAGTAGATTTAACTCTCAGTGCAAGAAATTCCTGAGCTTGATGTCAGTTGAAGGATTGCTGTCTTGTAGCTTACTGAACTTATTTTTAGAGAAATTGCTTTGGTATTAAGAGTTTGCTTCGAACACTGCATAAATGGAAATTCTATACATGCAAGCTAGCAAAAGCTTTTTGCCAGTTGTGTCATCTAACAGATAGCTAAGCCGCATGGAATCATTGAAAAATTATAATTGTTCTATACTGGTGGGCCTATTAGGAGTGTAGAATTGAAAACATGTATCAATGGGTTCTTTCTGTATGCGTGATATTCTTCACTATGAGAGCTGTCTTTTACAGAGGTATAGGGCGTGTTCATACAGTCTGCATTAAGCTATGGCAACGCAGTATTCATTAACAGGTAGGTAAAAAGATGTTTTAAGAGTTGACCTCCGCCTCTTCATATATCTTGAGTATTCCTGCGGGAGATATTAGAACAAGCTAAGATGACATATCAGCAGTATTTTATGACCAGGATCGAGAAACCTACACTGACTTAGTGATATTTCCTCATTGTCCTAAAAATAGGACAACACACATAAATAGTCTTTGTATGAAATCTTTGAAAGAATTTAATTCAAATTAATGATGATTTATTATTTAAGAGTCATTTAACTCTATATTTGTTTTTATCACAAGTTAGAATTAATTTAGGTATTTTTTATTAATTTTTTTAAATGGGGAATTTTGCAGATTTTTTTTTTTTTTTTGGCTTATGTTTTCAACGTACAAGTTTATTAAAATTCTTAGCTCCAAGAAAAGCATACTTAAAAATTTATTACAACTCTTCTTTTTATGAAGATGTAGTTATATATATATATGAATTTGGAAGCAACTCAAGTTCAGTTCTTTAAATAGCTATTGCCAGGTAATATGCATTGAATATGCAAATAATTTTACTGAATCATAGCAAAATCTGATTGTAAGTAAAATGCATCATTTGAGCTGAGTGCGAATGTATCTTAGATGTTGCATTTAAGATCATAGCAGTTAGAAAAAGGGACATTAATGTTTCAGTGACTGATACATCAGTTGCAGCGGCTGAAAGTTAAATACTTGAAAGACTTGTTCTGTTCACCGATGAGTCCCGTTTTAGCCTAAACACTTGCCTTACTTTCATATGGAGAGAGCCAGGGACCCGCTACCCACCCTCAAATGTCCGCGAAATCAACAGTTGTGACGTTGGCAGTGTAATGGTTTAGACAGCCATCATGTTGGATGGCCGCACACCTCTGTACGTCTTTGACAGAGGCTCTGTGACTGATGTGAGGTATAGGGATGAGGGGTCTTGGAACCCTATGTTTGCCTTTTCCGCGGTGCAGTGGGCCCCGAGTTCATCTTACAGGCCGATAACGCGAGGCCACACAGAGCTCTTCTGGTTGACGAATTTCTCGAGAGTGAGGTATTCTTCGGATGGATTGGCCAGCCAGATCTCCAAACCTAAACCATATAGAGCATGTCTAGACGCTCTGGGAAGGAAATTGCAATTCGCAACCCCCCTCCGAGAACCATCCAGGAACTGAAAACTGCGTTGCTGAAAGAGTGGGACCAATTGCCACAGTCACTGATAAACTGCCTTATTTTCAGTATGACATCACGCTGCGAGGCCTGTATGGCTGTAAGAGGGGACCATACCCCCTATTAATCCATTTCTTTTGTGTCTGCTGCAGCGGCTGTTTCAGATCTTTAGACTCCCATAAGTGTTACACACGAACATGTGTGTCTATTATAACTGTTGAATATATATTTTGTTTGTATTATATCAACCTATGTCCCCACCGAATTTTATTAAAATCTGCCCAGTAGTTCTGGAGATTGTAGATCAGTTATGAAAATTCTCTTAATTTATTTCACCAGTGTATTTTTACAGTTATAAGTAACAAACTACTCAGCTCAACTGGTTTAGCAAATGCTTGTACAACTCAGAAATTCAAATATGTCGATCTATGTAAGTTAAATTAAACCTTGCTATTTACTATCCTTTTATTATTATTATTATTATATTTTGATAGTTGTATATAGTTTATACAACTATCAAAATATGATAATAATAATAATACATGCATATTCGGTTTACATGCATATTCGTGTTGGGGAAGTTTCCAGTGAGCAAGACTTTCTAAATAATTTTGGTTTTCTAAAATGTTTAGTTTTCTACTCTTAACTGACTTTTGATTAATTTTAACTCTAGTCATTTACTTGCTCTTTTATCAAAATTCCACTGTTTAAATTTCTTTTTAGTAATTCACACATTTGGTTTTACTTTTGGTTTTAAATTTTACTTTTACCTTTTCCTATGGATGACGAAACACGATTTGGGTAATTGAAGAGTTAGGTTAGGGGGCAAGTTCCCTTTGATAAGTCTGTTTCCTGCCTACTCAACAATTCCTTGGAGATGGTATATGGAAAGTTTTCTTATTATGAATTATTGGTTTATTATTTTGCAGCTTTAGCGCAAGTCGTAGGCTTTATAATTTACTTTTAATTACACTTTTTTTTGAGCTGATATTCTAACTAATAGCAGCTTTTAGCGCTATTTGAGTCACAGCCTACTCTCTATGTATTATCTCCAAGAAGAATTCCAATTTTCTCGCTAATTTAGGCTAAACTTTCTTAAATAAAATACTACACTTTACGACAAACCTTTTTCTTCCATCACTTAATACTTAAATTTCCAGCCATTTTCGGTTTAAAATTTTGAAGACAAGTTTGTTAATTTTAACTTACTAGTTTGATCTTTAAATTTCTGTTTAACTGTTTGTTTTAAACTTTAATTTTAAGATTGTATCATTTTTTATCTTCTTATCATTTAGAATCTACTTTCTGTGTTCCAATATGTTTACTTCAGTTTTTGAATTTGAAAATGTGAGTCTAGGGTATATGTCTTCTAAAGTAAGCATCTCGTTCAGATTAATTGAGTTCTTATTGAGAAACTTTAATTTTAAGATAATTTGCAATTTTGTTTTACAAGATATTTTCGGCTTAAAGGGACTAATGCCTTTATTTGGATCGAGTGTTTATGCGACTTATGGTTTGCATCTAGCAAATAATTTGATGCTTACTTGGAAGTAAGATGAAACTCTTTCTTAATTTAGTTATTGTTAATTGATGGTAAATTGGTTTATCGCCTTGATAAGTCGATTAATCTGCGATCAATGACAATTTCTACTTTTTCAATATTTAAAATTTGTTTTTTGTTGTAGTGTTTTTGTGATTAAAGATTTTTCTTAGCAGATTTTAAACAAATATTTGAAATTATTTAAAATACTAATTTAAATTGTAAAATATTTTTTCATTGATGGTTTTAAATTTGTATTCCTTGGAGATGGTATATAGAAAGTTTTCTTATTATAAATTATTTTGAATTGTTATTTTATTACTTTGCAGGTTTAGCGCAAGTCACAGGCTTTTAAATTTACTTTTAATTACTTTATTTTGAATTAATATATATATATATATATATATATATCATTTCAACATGTATATCTTAAACAATTCAATGTTTGAGATAAACGTATCAGGGAATAGTTATCTCAAAAATTAAACTCGAGTAATTAAGTTCGGAAATGCATTCCTAAGACGTTTTGTCCTTCTAGACTACTTAAGAGAACAAAATAAGCAAACATTAAAATTGACTATTAAAAAGTTCAAAAATTGTTATTTTTTAGAATTTATAAGAGAACAAAATAAGCAAACATTAAAATTGACTATTAAAAAGTTCAAAAATTTTTATTTTTTAGAATTTATAAGAGAACAAAATAAGCAAACATTAAAATTGACTATTAAAGAGTTCAAAAATTTTTATTTTTTATGCTCTCTTTTTATCATATAATTTCAGATGCTTTGAGCTTTATTAAGCAAATTATCTTACCATAGAAACCCATTTACCATACAATCTGTGTTAAGGAATACAGCAACACATTGTCGCAAGTGAATCCTTAAAATGAGGACCAAATGAAAAGCACATTCGCAATATAAAGTATCGACATAGGTAAATATATGTCCCTGAATAAACACAGAACTATAGTGTGCAAGGAAGAAGGTTTCATTGGTAAACATAAGGTAAGCAGTAATATCATCCAAATTTTTACATGAAAGTGACCGCGTTCCCTTGGCTATATCAAGAAAGCCTTTCGAAACATTCTACAGAGTCATTTTAGGAAGATTATTAGTTTTCTACGAATCGGCATTTGAAATTATGTTTAATCTTGCGCTTCTTTATAAATAAGCTTCCTAAACTGCAGTTTGATCATTATTAAAGTATATATTGTTCCTCATGAGAATTTTAATGACCTATTAAAATGGGAAATAGTATGTGTTCTTTTACATAATTGTTTTAAGTAAGCCGTAGCAAATTGCGTAGACAATATCAAAAATATGCATCGATTCAGATATGTTTTCTTTCTGTGGCAATCGTCATATCATAATTTATGTTTTAAGTTTATCATTCATGTTTAAAAGGCTTTATATTTATTAAGGAACTAATATTTTGTACAAAATATACTGCACAAAAAATATTATGAAAATATTTAATTTCTTTGTTTTCAGTGTCTTTATTTGCAATTTTAAAATTTCTTATCGTATGATTTCTTGAAATGCATGAATAAAGTTAACAAGGATGTGTGAAGTTTTTAATATAATATAAGTGCAATCACTTTTCATATTTTGACTGGTCAACAGCGTATCAAATTCACCATTTGTAATATATATATTAACTATCTGAAACGGATTTCTAAATTCAGTATTCTTGTTCTGAATAACAAATATATGAAATCCATTTTAGTGTTCGTAATAAATTTAATTTTTAATATTTGCAATAAATTTTAACTGGAGAATGAGTGATCTAGGTAAATAGAAGTGAAGTTTTACTGAGCCCTTTCGAAACATAATGATCAAGATTTCTAATAACAATAATCATTATCATTATAGAGGCTAAATGCCATGAAAGTAACAATTGCAGTAGATTTAACTCTCAGTGCAAGAAATTCCTGAGCTTGATGTCAGTTGAAGGATTGCTGTCTTGTAGCTTACTGAACTTATTTTTAGAGAAATTGCTTTGGTATTAAGAGTTTGCTTCGAACACTGCATAAATGGAAATTCTATACATGCAAGCTAGCAAAAGCTTTTTGCCAGTTGTGTCATCTAACAGATAGCTAAGCCGCATGGAATCATTGAAAAATTATAATTGTTCTATACTGGTGGGCCTATTAGGAGTGTAGAATTGAAAACATGTATCAATGGGTTCTTTCTGTATGCGTGATATTCTTCACTATGAGAGCTGTCTTTTACAGAGGTATAGGGCGTGTTCATACAGTCTGCATTAAGCTATGGCAACGCAGTATTCATTAACAGGTAGGTAAAAAGATGTTTTAAGAGTTGACCTCCGCCTCTTCATATATCTTGAGTATTCCTGCGGGAGATATTAGAACAAGCTAAGATGACATATCAGCAGTATTTTATGACCAGGATCGAGAAACCTACACTGACTTAGTGATATTTCCTCATTGTCCTAAAAATAGGACAACACACATAAATAGTCTTTGTATGAAATCTTTGAAAGAATTTAATTCAAATTAATGATGATTTATTATTTAAGAGTCATTTAACTCTATATTTGTTTTTATCACAAGTTAGAATTAATTTAGGTATTTTTTATTAATTTTTTTAAATGGGGAATTTTGCAGATTTTTTTTTTTTTTTGGCTTATGTTTTCAACGTACAAGTTTATTAAAATTCTTAGCTCCAAGAAAAGCATACTTAAAAATTTATTACAACTCTTCTTTTTATGAAGATGTAGTTATATATATATATGAATTTGGAAGCAACTCAAGTTCAGTTCTTTAAATAGCTATTGCCAGGTAATATGCATTGAATATGCAAATAATTTTACTGAATCATAGCAAAATCTGATTGTAAGTAAAATGCATCATTTGAGCTGAGTGCGAATGTATCTTAGATGTTGCATTTAAGATCATAGCAGTTAGAAAAAGGGACATTAATGTTTCAGTGACTGATACATCAGTTGCAGCGGCTGAAAGTTAAATACTTGAAAGACTTGTTCTGTTCACCGATGAGTCCCGTTTTAGCCTAAACACTTGCCTTACTTTCATATGGAGAGAGCCAGGGACCCGCTACCCACCCTCAAATGTCCGCGAAATCAACAGTTGTGACGTTGGCAGTGTAATGGTTTAGACAGCCATCATGTTGGATGGCCGCACACCTCTGTACGTCTTTGACAGAGGCTCTGTGACTGATGTGAGGTATAGGGATGAGGGGTCTTGGAACCCTATGTTTGCCTTTTCCGCGGTGCAGTGGGCCCCGAGTTCATCTTACAGGCCGATAACGCGAGGCCACACAGAGCTCTTCTGGTTGACGAATTTCTCGAGAGTGAGGTATTCTTCGGATGGATTGGCCAGCCAGATCTCCAAACCTAAACCATATAGAGCATGTCTAGACGCTCTGGGAAGGAAATTGCAATTCGCAACCCCCCTCCGAGAACCATCCAGGAACTGAAAACTGCGTTGCTGAAAGAGTGGGACCAATTGCCACAGGCACTGATAAACTGCCTTATTGTCAGTATGACATCACGCTGCGAGGCCTGTATGGCTGTAAGAGGGGACCATACCCCCTATTAATCCATTTCTTTTGTGTCTGCTGCAGCGGCTGTTTCAGATCTTTAGACTCCCATAAGTGTTACACACGAACATGTGTGTCTATTATAACTGTTGAATATATATTTTGTTTGTATTATATCAACCTATGTCCCCACCGAATTTTATTAAAATCTGCCCAGTAGTTCTGGAGATTGTAGATCAGTTATGAAAATTCTCTTAATTTATTTCACCAGTGTATTTTTACAGTTATAAGTAACAAACTACTCAGCTCAACTGGTTTAGCAAATGCTTGTACAACTCAGAAATTCAAATATGTCGATCTATGTAAGTTAAATTAAACCTTGCTATTTACTATCCTTTTATTATTATTATTATTATATTTTGATAGTTGTATATAGTTTATACAACTATCAAAATATGATAATAATAATAATACATGCATATTCGGTTTACATGCATATTCGTGTTGGGGAAGTTTCCAGTGAGCAAGACTTTCTAAATAATTTTGGTTTTCTAAAATGTTTAGTTTTCTACTCTTAACTGACTTTTGATTAATTTTAACTCTAGTCATTTACTTGCTCTTTTATCAAAATTCCACTGTTTAAATTTCTTTTTAGTAATTCACACATTTGGTTTTACTTTTGGTTTTAAATTTTACTTTTACCTTTTCCTATGGATGACGAAACACGATTTGGGTAATTGAAGAGTTAGGTTAGGGGGCAAGTTCCCTTTGATAAGTCTGTTTCCTGCCTACTCAACAATTCCTTGGAGATGGTATATGGAAAGTTTTCTTATTATGAATTATTGGTTTATTATTTTGCAGCTTTAGCGCAAGTCGTAGGCTTTATAATTTACTTTTAATTACACTTTTTTTTGAGCTGATATTCTAACTAATAGCAGCTTTTAGCGCTATTTGAGTCACAGCCTACTCTCTATGTATTATCTCCAAGAAGAATTCCAATTTTCTCGCTAATTTAGGCTAAACTTTCTTAAATAAAATACTACACTTTACGACAAACCTTTTTCTTCCATCACTTAATACTTAAATTTCCAGCCATTTTCGGTTTAAAATTTTGAAGACAAGTTTGTTAATTTTAACTTACTAGTTTGATCTTTAAATTTCTGTTTAACTGTTTGTTTTAAACTTTAATTTTAAGATTGTATCATTTTTTATCTTCTTATCATTTAGAATCTACTTTCTGTGTTCCAATATGTTTACTTCAGTTTTTGAATTTGAAAATGTGAGTCTAGGGTATATGTCTTCTAAAGTAAGCATCTCGTTCAGATTAATTGAGTTCTTATTGAGAAACTTTAATTTTAAGATAATTTGCAATTTTGTTTTACAAGATATTTTCGGCTTAAAGGGACTAATGCCTTTATTTGGATCGAGTGTTTATGCGACTTATGGTTTGCATCTAGCAAATAATTTGATGCTTACTTGGAAGTAAGATGAAACTCTTTCTTAATTTAGTTATTGTTAATTGATGGTAAATTGGTTTATCGCCTTGATAAGTCGATTAATCTGCGATCAATGACAATTTCTACTTTTTCAATATTTAAAATTTGTTTTTTGTTGTAGTGTTTTTGTGATTAAAGATTTTTCTTAGCAGATTTTAAACAAATATTTGAAATTATTTAAAATACTAATTTAAATTGTAAAATATTTTTTCATTGATGGTTTTAAATTTGTATTCCTTGGAGATGGTATATAGAAAGTTTTCTTATTATAAATTATTTTGAATTGTTATTTTATTACTTTGCAGGTTTAGCGCAAGTCACAGGCTTTTAAATTTACTTTTAATTACTTTATTTTGAATTAATATATATATATATATATATATATATCATTTCAACATGTATATCTTAAACAATTCAATGTTTGAGATAAACGTATCAGGGAATAGTTATCTCAAAAATTAAACTCGAGTAATTAAGTTCGGAAATGCATTCCTAAGACGTTTTGTCCTTCTAGACTACTTAAGAGAACAAAATAAGCAAACATTAAAATTGACTATTAAAAAGTTCAAAAATTGTTATTTTTTAGAATTTATAAGAGAACAAAATAAGCAAACATTAAAATTGACTATTAAAAAGTTCAAAAATTTTTATTTTTTAGAATTTATAAGAGAACAAAATAAGCAAACATTAAAATTGACTATTAAAGAGTTCAAAAATTTTTATTTTTTATGCTCTCTTTTTATCATATAATTTCAGATGCTTTGAGCTTTATTAAGCAAATTATCTTACCATAGAAACCCATTTACCATACAATCTGTGTTAAGGAATACAGCAACACATTGTCGCAAGTGAATCCTTAAAATGAGGACCAAATGAAAAGCACATTCGCAATATAAAGTATCGACATAGGTAAATATATGTCCCTGAATAAACACAGAACTATAGTGTGCAAGGAAGAAGGTTTCATTGGTAAACATAAGGTAAGCAGTAATATCATCCAAATTTTTACATGAAAGTGACCGCGTTCCCTTGGCTATATCAAGAAAGCCTTTCGAAACATTCTACAGAGTCATTTTAGGAAGATTATTAGTTTTCTACGAATCGGCATTTGAAATTATGTTTAATCTTGCGCTTCTTTATAAATAAGCTTCCTAAACTGCAGTTTGATCATTATTAAAGTATATATTGTTCCTCATGAGAATTTTAATGACCTATTAAAATGGGAAATAGTATGTGTTCTTTTACATAATTGTTTTAAGTAAGCCGTAGCAAATTGCGTAGACAATATCAAAAATATGCATCGATTCAGATATGTTTTCTTTCTGTGGCAATCGTCATATCATAATTTATGTTTTAAGTTTATCATTCATGTTTAAAAGGCTTTATATTTATTAAGGAACTAATATTTTGTACAAAATATACTGCACAAAAAATATTATGAAAATATTTAATTTCTTTGTTTTCAGTGTCTTTATTTGCAATTTTAAAATTTCTTATCGTATGATTTCTTGAAATGCATGAATAAAGTTAACAAGGATGTGTGAAGTTTTTAATATAATATAAGTGCAATCACTTTTCATATTTTGACTGGTCAACAGCGTATCAAATTCACCATTTGTAATATATATATTAACTATCTGAAACGGATTTCTAAATTCAGTATTCTTGTTCTGAATAACAAATATATGAAATCCATTTTAGTGTTCGTAATAAATTTAATTTTTAATATTTGCAATAAATTTTAACTGGAGAATGAGTGATCTAGGTAAATAGAAGTGAAGTTTTACTGAGCCCTTTCGAAACATAATGATCAAGATTTCTAATAACAATAATCATTATCATTATAGAGGCTAAATGCCATGAAAGTAACAATTGCAGTAGATTTAACTCTCAGTGCAAGAAATTCCTGAGCTTGATGTCAGTTGAAGGATTGCTGTCTTGTAGCTTACTGAACTTATTTTTAGAGAAATTGCTTTGGTATTAAGAGTTTGCTTCGAACACTGCATAAATGGAAATTCTATACATGCAAGCTAGCAAAAGCTTTTTGCCAGTTGTGTCATCTAACAGATAGCTAAGCCGCATGTAATCATTGAAAAATTATAATTGTTCTATACTGGTGGGCCTATTAGGAGTGTGAATTGAAAACATGTATCAATGGGCTCTTTCTATATGCGTGATATTCTTCACTATGAGAGCTGTCTTTTACAGAGGTATAGGGCGTGTTCATACAGTCTGCATTAAGCTATGGCAACGCAGTATTCATTAACAGGTAGGTAAAAAGATGTCTTAAGAGTTGACCTCCGCCTCTTCATATATCTTGAGTATTCCTGCGGGAGATATTAGAACAAGCTAAGATGACATATCAGCAGTATTTTATGACCAGGATCGAGAAACCTACACTGACTTGGTGATATTTCCTCATTGTCCTAAAAATAGGACAATACACATAAATAGTCTTTGTATGAAATCTTTGAAAGAATTTAATTCAAATTAATGATGATTTATTATTTAAGATTCATTTAACTCTATATTTGTCTTTATCACAAGTTAGAATTAATTTAGGTATTTTTTATTAATTTTTTTAAATGGGGAATTTTGCAGATTTTTTTTTTTTTTTTTTTTTTTTGGCTTATGTTTTCAACGTACAAGTTTATTAAAATTCTTAGCTCCAAGAAAAGCATACTTAAAAATTTATTACAACTCTTCTTTTTATGAAGATGATGTTATATATATATATGAATTTGGAAGCAACTCAAGTTCAGTTCTTTAAATAGCTATTGCCAGGTAATATGCATTGAATGTGCAAATAATTTCACTGAATCATAGCAAAATCTGATTGTAAGTAAAATGCATCATTTGAGCTGAGTGCGAATGTATCTTAGATGTTGCATTTAAGATCATAGCAGTTAGAAAAAGGGACATTAATGTTTCAGTGACTGATACATCAGTTGCAGCGGCTGAAAGTTAAATACTTGAAGGACTTGTTCTGTTCACCGATGAGTCCCGTTTTAGCCTAAACACTTGCCTTACTTTCATATGGAGAGAGCCAGGGACCCGCTACCCACCCTCAAATGTCCGCGAAATCAACAGTTGTGACGTTGGCAGTGTAATGGTTTAGACAGCCATCATGTTGGATGGCCGCACACCTCTGTACGTCTTTGACAGAGGCTCTGTGACTGATGTGAGGTATAGGGATGAGGGGTCTTGGAACCCTATGTTTGCCTTTTCCGCGGTGCAGTGGGCCCCGAGTTCATCTTACAGGCCGATAACGCGAGGCCACACAGAGCTCTTCTGGTTGACGAATTTCTCGAGAGTGAGGTATTCTTCGGATGGATTGGCCAGCCAGATCTCCAAACCTAAACCATATAGAGCATGTCTAGACGCTCTGGGAAGGAAATTGCAATTCGCAACCCCCCTCCGAGAACCATCCAGGAACTGAAAACTGCGTTGCTGAATGAGTGGGACCAATTGCCACAGGCACTGATAAACTGCCTTATTTTCAGTATGACATCACGCTGCGAGGCCTGTATGGCTGTAAGAGGGGACCATACCCCCTATTAAACCATTTCTTTTGTGTCTGCTGCAGCGGCTGTTTCAGATCTTTAGACTCCCATAAGTGTTACACACGAACATGTGTGTCTATTATAACTGTTGAATGTATATTTTGTTTGTATTATATCAACCTATGTCCCCACCAAATTTTATTAAAATCTGCCCAGTAGTTCTGGAGATCGTAGATCAGTTATGAAAATTCTCTTAATTTATTTCACCAGTGTAGTTTTACAGTTATAAGTAACAAACTCCTCAGCTCAACTAGTTTAGCAAATGCTTGTACAACTCAGAAATTCAAATATGTCGATCTATGTAAGTTAAATTAAAGCTTGCTATTTACTATCCTTTTATTATTATTATTATTATATTTTGATAGTTGTATATAGTTTATACAACTATCAAAATATGATAATAATAATAATACATGCATATTCGGTTTACATGCATATTCGTGTTGGGGAAGTTTCCAGTGGGCAAGACTTTCTAAATAATTTTGGTTTTCTAAAATGTTTAGTTTTCTACTCTTAATTGACTTTTGATTAATTTTAACTCTAGACATTTACTTGCTCTTTTATCAAAATTCCACTGTTTAAATTTCTTTTTAGTAATTCACACATTTGGTTTTACTTTTGGTTTTGAATTTTACTTTTACCTTTGCCTATGGATGACGAAACACGATTTGGGTAATTGAAGAGTTAGGTTAGGGGGCAAGTTCCCTTTGATAAGTCTGTTTCCTGCCTACTCAACAATTCCTTGGAGATGGTATATGGAAAGTTTTCTTATTATGAATTATTGGTTTATTATTTTGCAGCTTTAGCGCAAGTCGTAGGCTTTATAATTTACTTTTAATTACACTTTATTTTGAGCTGATATTCTAACTAATAGCAGCTTTTAGCGCTATTTGAGTCACAGCCTACTCTCTATGTATTATCTCCAAGAAGAATTCCAATTTTCTCGCTAATTTAGGCTAAACTTTCTTAAATAAAATACTACACTTTACGACAAACCTTTTTCTTCCATCACTTAATACTTAAATTTCCAGCCATTTTCGGTTTAAAATTTTGAAGACAAGTTTGTTAATTTTAACTTACTAGTTTGATCTTTAAATTTCTGTTTAACTGTTTGTTTTAAACTTTAATTTTAAGATTGTATCATTTTTTATCTTCTTATCATTTAGAATCTACTTTCTGTGTTCCAATATGTTTACTTCAGTTTTTGAATTTGAAAATGTGAGTCTAGGGTATATGTCTTCTAAAGTAAGCATCTCGTTCAGATTAATTGAGTTCTTATTGAGAAACTTTAATTTTAAGATAATTTGCAATTTTGTTTTACAAGATATTTTCGGCTTAAAGGGACTAATGCCTTTATTTGGATCGAGTGTTTATGCGACTTATGGTTTGCATCTAGCAAATAATTTGATGCTTACTTGGAAGTAAGATGAAACTCTTTCTTAATTTAGTTATTGTTAATTGATGGTAAATTGGTTTATCGCCTTGATAAGTCGATTAATCTGCGATCAATGACAATTTCTACTTTTTCAATATTTAAAATTTGTTTTTTGTTGTAGTGTTTTTGTGATTAAAGATTTTTCTTAGCAGATTTTAAACAAATATTTGAAATTATTTAAAATACTAATTTAAATTGTAAAATATTTTTTCATTGATGGTTTTAAATTTGTATTCCTTGGAGATGGTATATAGAAAGTTTTCTTATTATAAATTATTTTGAATTGTTATTTTATTACTTTGCAGGTTTAGCGCAAGTCACAGGCTTTTAAATTTACTTTTAATTACTTTATTTTGAATTAATATATATATATATATATATATATCATTTCAACATGTATATCTTAAACAATTCAATGTTTGAGATAAACGTATCAGGGAATAGTTATCTCAAAAATTAAACTCGAGTAATTAAGTTCGGAAATGCATTCCTAAGACGTTTTGTCCTTCTAGACTACTTAAGAGAACAAAATAAGCAAACATTAAAATTGACTATTAAAAAGTTCAAAAATTGTTATTTTTTAGAATTTATAAGAGAACAAAATAAGCAAACATTAAAATTGACTATTAAAAAGTTCAAAAATTTTTATTTTTTAGAATTTATAAGAGAACAAAATAAGCAAACATTAAAATTGACTATTAAAAAGTTCAAAAATTTTTATTTTTTATGCTCTCTTTTTATCATATAATTTCAGATGCTTTGAGCTTTATTAAGCAAATTATCTTACCATAGAAACCCATTTACCATACAATCTGTGTTAAGGAATACAGCAACACATTGTCGCAAGTGAATCTTTAAAATGAGGACCAAATGAAAAGCACATTCGCAATATAAAGTATCGACATAGGTAAATATATGTCCCTGAATAAACACAGAACTATAGTGTGCAAGGAAGAAGGTTTCATTGGTAAACATAACGTAAGCAGTAATATCATCCAATTTTTTACATGAAAGTGACCGCGTTCCCTTGGCTATATCAAGAAAGCCTTTCGAAACATTCTACAGAGTCATTTTAGGAAGATTATTAGTTTTCTACGAATCGGCATTTGAAATTATGTTTAATCTTGCGCTTCTTTATAAATACGCTTCCTAAACTGCAGTTTGATCATTATTAAAGTATATATTGTTCCTCATGAGAATTTTAATGGCCTATTAAAATGGGAAATAGTATGTGTGCTTTTACATAATTGTTTTAAGTAAGCCATAGCAAATTGCGTAGACAATATCAAAAATATGCATCGATTCAGATATGTTTTTTTTCTGTGGCAACCGTCATATCATAATTTATGTTTTAAGTTTATCATTCATGTTTAAAAGGCTTTATATTTATTAAGGAACTAATATTTTGTACAAAATATATTGCACAAAAAATATTATGAAAATATTTAATTTCTTTGTTTTCAGTGTCTTTATTTGCAATTTTAAAATTTCTTATCTTATGATTTCTTGAAATGCATGAATAAAGTTAACAAGGACGTGTGAAGTTTTTAATATAATATAAGTGCAATCACTTTTCATATTTGACTGGTCAACAGCGTATCAAATTCACCATTTGTAATATATATATTAACTATCTGAAACGGATTTCTAAATTCAGTATTTTAGTTCTGTATAACAAATATATGAAATCCATTTTAGTGTTCGTAATAAATTTAATTTTTAGTATTTGCAATAAATATTAACTAGAAAATGAGTGATCTAGGTAAATAGAAGTGAAGTTTTACTGAGCCCTTTCGAAACATAATGATCAAGATTTCTAATAACAATAATCATTATCATTATAGAGGCTAAATGCCATGAAAGTAACAATTGCAGTAGATTTAACTCTCAGTGCAAGAAATTCCTGAGCTTGATGTCAGTTGAAGGATTGCTGTCTTGTAGCTTACTGAACTTATTTTTAGAGAAATTGCTTTGGTATTAAGAGTTTGCTTCGAACACTGCATAAATGGAAATTCTATACATGCAAGCTAGCAAAAGCTTTTTGCCAGTTGTGTCATCTAACAGATAGCTAAGCCGCATGGAATCATTGAAAAATTATAATTGTTCTATACTGGTGGGCCTATTAGGAGTGTGAATTGAAAACATGTATCAATGGGCTCTTTCTATATGCGTGATATTCTTCACTATGAGAGCTGTCTTTTACAGAGGTATAGGGCGTGTTCATACAGTCTGCATTAAGCTATGGCAACGCAGTATTCATTAACAGGTAGGTAAAAAGATGTCTTAAGAGTTGACCTCCGCCTCTTCATATATCTTGAGTATTCCTGCGGGAGATATTAGAACAAGCTAAGATGACATATCAGCAGTATTTTATGACCAGGATCGAGAAACCTACACTGACTTGGTGATATTTCCTCATTGTCCTAAAAATAGGACAATACACATAAATAGTCTTTGTATGAAATCTTTGAAAGAATTTAATTCAAATTAATGATGATTTATTATTTAAGATTCATTTAACTCTATATTTGTCTTTATCACAAGTTAGAATTAATTTAGGTATTTTTTATTAATTTTTTTAAATGGGGAATTTTGCAGTTTTTTTTTTTTTTTTTTTTTTTTTTTTTTTTTTTGGCTTATGTTTTCAACGTACAAGTTTATTAAAATTCTTAGCTCCAAGAAAAGCATACTTAAAAATTTATTACAACTCTTCTTTTTATGAAGATGATGTTATATATATATATGAATTTGGAAGCAACTCAAGTTCAGTTCTTTAAATAGCTATTGCCAGGTAATATGCATTGAATGTGCAAATAATTTCACTGAATCATAGCAAAATCTGATTGTAAGTAAAATGCATCATTTGAGCTGAGTGCGAATGTATCTTAGATGTTGCATTTAAGATCATAGCAGTTAGAAAAAGGGACATTAATGTTTCAGTGACTGATACATCAGTTGCAGCGGCTGAAAGTTAAATACTTGAAGGACTTGTTCTGTTCACCGATGAGTCCCGTTTTAGCCTAAACACTTGCCTTACTTTCATATGGAGAGAGCCAGGGACCCGCTACCCACCCTCAAATCTCCGCGAAATCAACAGTTGTGACGTTGGCAGTGTAATGGTTTAGACAGCCATCATGTTGGATGGCCGCACACCTCTGTACGTCTTTGACAGAGGCTCTGTGACTGATGTGAGGTATAGGGATGAGGGGTCTTGGAACCCTATGTTTGCCTTTTCCGCGGTGCAGTGGGCCCCGAGTTCATCTTACAGGCCGATAACGCGAGGCCACACAGAGCTCTTCTGGTTGACGAATTTCTCGAGAGTGAGGTATTCTTCGGATGGATTGGCCAGCCAGATCTCCAAACCTAAACCATATAGAGCATGTCTAGACGCTCTGGGAAGGAAATTGCAATTCGCAACCCCCCTCCGAGAACCATCCAGGAACTGAAAACTGCGTTGCTGAATGAGTGGGACCAATTGCCACAGGCACTGATAAACTGCCTTATTTTCAGTATGACATCACGCTGCGAGGCCTGTATGGCTGTAAGAGGGGACCATACCCCCTATTAAACCATTTCTTTTGTGTCTGCTGCAGCGGCTGTTTCAGATCTTTAGACTCCCATAAGTGTTACACACGAACATGTGTGTCTATTATAACTGTTGAATGTATATTTTGTTTGTATTATATCAACCTATGTCCCCACCAAATTTTATTAAAATCTGCCCAGTAGTTCTGGAGATCGTAGATCAGTTATGAAAATTCTCTTAATTTATTTCACCAGTGTAGTTTTACAGTTATAAGTAACAAACTCCTCAGCTCAACTAGTTTAGCAAATGCTTGTACAACTCAGAAATTCAAATATGTCGATCTATGTAAGTTAAATTAAAGCTTGCTATTTACTATCCTTTTATTATTATTATTATTATATTTTGATAGTTGTATATAGTTTATACAACTATCAAAATATGATAATAATAATAATACATGCATATTCGGTTTACATGCATATTCGTGTTGGGGAAGTTTCCAGTGGGCAAGACTTTCTAAATAATTTTGGTTTTCTAAAATGTTTAGTTTTCTACTCTTAATTGACTTTTGATTAATTTTAACTCTAGACATTTACTTGCTCTTTTATCAAAATTCCACTGTTTAAATTTCTTTTTAGTAATTCACACATTTGGTTTTACTTTTGGTTTTGAATTTTACTTTTACCTTTGCCTATGGATGACGAAACACGATTTGGGTAATTGAAGAGTTAGGTTAGGGGGCAAGTTCCCTTTGATAAGTCTGTTTCCTGCCTACTCAACAATTCCTTGGAGATGGTATATGGAAAGTTTTCTTATTATGAATTATTGGTTTATTATTTTGCAGCTTTAGCGCAAGTCGTAGGCTTTATAATTTACTTTTAATTACACTTTATTTTGAGCTGATATTCTAACTAATAGCAGCTTTTAGCGCTATTTGAGTAACAGCCTACTCTCTATGTATTATCTCCAAGAAGAATTCCAATTTTCTCGCTAATTTAGGCTAAACGTTCTTAAATAAAATACTACACTTTACGACAAACCTTTTTCTTCCATCACTTAATACTTGAATTTCCAGCCATTTTGGGTTTAAAATTTTGAAGGCAAGTTTGTTAATTTTAACTTACTAGTTTGATCTTTAAATTTCTGTTTAACTGTTTGTTTTAAATTTTAATTTTAAGATTGTATCATTTTTTATCTTCTTATCATTTAGAATCTACTTTTTGTGTTCCAATATGTTTACTTCAGTTTTTGAATTTGAAAATGTGAGTCTAGGGTATATGTCTTCTAAAGTAAGCATCTCGTTCAGATTAATTGAGTTCTTATTGAGAAACTTTAATTTTAAGGTAATTTGCTATTTTGTTTTACAAGATTTTTTCGGCTTAAAGGGACTAATGCCTTTATTTGGATCGAGTGTTTATGCGACTTATGGTTTGCATCTAGCAAATAATTTGATGCTTACTTGGAAGTAAGATGAAACTCTTTCTTAATTTAGTTATTGTTAATTGATGGTAAATTGGTTTATCGCCTTGATAAGTCGATTAATCTGCGATCAATGACAATTTCTACTTTTTCAATATTTAAAATTTGTTTTTTGTTGTAGTGTTTTTGTGATTAAAGATTTTTCTTAGCAGATTTTAAACAAATATTTGAAATTATTTAAAATACTAATTTAAATTGTAAAATATTTTTTCATTGATGGTTTTAAATTTGTATTCCTTGGAGATGGTATATAGAAAGTTTTCTTATTATAAATTATTTTGAATGTTTATTTTATTACTTTGCAGGTTTAGCGCAAGTCACAGGCTTTTAAATTTACTTTTAATTACTTTATTTTGAATTAATATATATATATATATATATATATATCATTTCAACATGTATATCTTAAACAATTCAATGTTTGAGATAAACGTATCAGGGAATAGTTATCTCAAAAATTAAACTCGAGTAATTAAGTTCGGAAATGCATTCCTAAGACGTTTTGTCCTTCTTGACTACTTAAGAGAACAAAATAAGCAAACATTAAAATTGACTATTAAAAAGTTCAAAAATTGTTATTTTTTAGAATTTATAAGAGAACAAAATAAGCAAACATTAAAATTGACTATTAAAAAGTTCAAAAATTTTTATTTTTTATGCTCTCTTTTTATCATATAATTTCAGATGCTTTGAGCTTTATTAAGCAAATTATCTTACCATAGAAACTCATTTACCATACAATCTGTGTTAAGGAATACAGCAACACATTGTCGCAAGTGAATCTTTAAAATGAGGACCAAATGAAAAGCACATTCGCAATATAAAGTATCGACATAGGTAAATATATGTCCCTGAATAAACACAGAACTATAGTGTGCAAGGAAGAAGGTTTCATTGGTAAACATAACGTAAGCAGTAATATCATCCAATTTTTTACATGAAAGTGACCGCGTTCCCTTGGCTATATCAAGAAAGCCTTTCGAAACATTCTACAGAGTCATTTTAGGAAGATTATTAGTTTTCTACGAATCGGCATTTGAAATTATGTTTAATCTTGCGCTTCTTTATAAATACGCTTCCTAAACTGCAGTTTGATCATTATTAAAGTATATATTGTTCCTCATGAGAATTTTAATGGCCTATTAAAATGGGAAATAGTATGTGTGCTTTTACATAATTCTTTTAAGTAAGCCGTAGCAAATTGCGTAGACAATATCAAAAATATGCATCGATTCAGATATGTTTTCTTTCTGTGGCAACCGTCATATCATAATTTATGTTTTAAGTTTATCATTCATGTTTAAAAGGCTTTATATTTATTAAGGAACTAATATTTTGTACAAAATATATTGCACAAAAAATATTATGAAAATATTTAATTTCTTTGTTTTCAGTTTCTTTATTTGCAATTTTAAAATTTCTTATCTTATGATTTCTTGAAATGCATGAATAAAGTTAACAAGGACGTGTGAAGTTTTTAATATAAGTGCAATCACTTTTCATATTTGACTGGTCAACAGCGTATCAAATTCACCATTTGTAATATATATATTAACTATCTGAAACGGATTTCTAAATTCAGTATTTTAGTTCTGTATAACAAATATATGAAATCCATTTTAGTGTTCGTAATAAATTTAATTTTTAGTATTTGCAATAAATATTAACTAGAAAATGAGTGATCTAGGTAAATAGAAGTGAAGTTTTACTGAGCCCTTTCGAAACATAATGATCAAGATTTCTAATAACAATAATCATTACATTATAGAGGCTAAATGCCATGAAAGTAACAATTGCAGTAGATTTAACTCTCAGTGAAAGAAATTCCTGAGCTTGATGTCAGTTGAAGGATTGCTGTCTTGTAGCTTACTGAACTTATTTTTAGAGAAATTGCTTTGGTATTAAGAGTTTGCTTCGAACACTGCATAAATGGAAATTCTATACATGCAAGCTAGCAAAAGCTTTTTGCCAGTTGTGTCATCTAACAGATAGCTAAGCCGCATGGAATCATTGAAAAATTATAATTGTTCTATACTGGTGGGCCTATTAGGAGTGTGAATTGAAAACATGTATCAATGGGCTCTTTCTATATGCGTGATATTCTTCACTATGAGAGCTGTCTTTTACAGAGGTATAGGGCGTGTTCATACAGTCTGCATTAAGCTATGGCAACGCAGTATTCATTAACAGGTAGGTAAAAAGATGTCTTAAGAGTTGACCTCCGCCTCTTCATATATCTTGAGTATTCCTGCGCGAGATATTAGAACAAGCTAAGATGACATATCAGCAGTATTTTATGACCAGGATCGAGAAACCTACACTGACTTGGTGATATTTCCTCATTGTCCTAAAAATAAGGCAACACACATAAATAGTCTTTGTATGAAATCTTTGAAAGAATTTAATTCAAATTAATGATGATTTATTATTTAAGATTCATTTAACTCTATATTTGTCTTTATCACAAGTTAGAATTAATTTAGGTATTTTTTATTAATTTTTTTAAATGGGGAATTTTGCAGATTTTTTTTTTTTTTTTTTTTTTTTTTTTTTGGCTTATGTTTTCAACGTACAAGTTTATTAAAATTCTTAGCTCCAAGAAAAGCATACTTAAAAATTTATTACAACTCTTCTTTTTATGAAGATGATGTTATATATATATATGAATTTGGAAGCAACTCAAGTTCAGTTCTTAAATAGCTATTGCCAGGTAATATGCATTGAATATGCAAATAATTTCACTGAATCATAGCAAAATCTGATTGTAAGTAAAATGCATCATTTGAGCTGAGTGCGAATGTATCTTAGATGTTGCATTTAAGATCATAGCAGTTAGAAAAAGGGACATTAATGTTTCAGTGACTGATACATCAGTTGCAGCGGCTGAAAGTTAAATACTTGAAGGACTTGTTCTGTTCACCGATGAGTCCCGTTTTAGCCTAAACACTTGCCTTACTTTCATATGGAGAGAGCCAGGGACCCGCTACCCACCCTCAAATGTCCGCGAAATCAAAAGTTGTGACGTTGGCAGTGTAATGGTTTAGACAGCCATCATGTTGGATGGCCGCACACCTCTGTACGTCTTTGACAGAGGCTCTGTGACTGATGTGAGGTATAGGGATGAGGGGTCTTGGAGCCCTATGTTTGCCTTTTCCGCGGTGCAGTGGGCCCCGAGTTCATCTTACAGGCCGATAACGCGAGGCCACACAGAGCTCTTCTGGTTGACGAATTTCTCGAGAGTGAGGTATTCTTCGGATGGATTGGCCAGCCAGATCTCCAAACCTAAACCATATAGAGCATGTCTAGACGCTCTGGGAAGGAAATTGCAATTCGCAACCCCCCTCCGAGAACCATCCAGGAACTGAAAACTGCGTTGCTGAATGAGTGGGACCAATTGCCACAGGCACTGATAAACTGCCTTATTTTCAGTATGACATCACGCTGCGAGGCCTGTATGGCTGTAAGAGGGGACCATACCCCCTATTAAACCATTTCTTTTGTGTCTGCTGCAGCGGCTGTTTCAGATCTTTAGACTCCCATAAGTGTTACACACGAACATGTGTGTCTATTATAACTGTTGAATGTATATTTTGTTTGTATTATATCAACCTATGTCCCCACCAAATTTTATTAAAATCTGCCCTGTAGTTCTGGAGATCGTAGATCAGTTATGAAAATTCTCTTAATTTATTTCACCAGTGTAGTTTTACAGTTATAAGTAACAAACTACTCAGCTCAACTGGTTTAGCAAATGCTTGTACAACTCAGAAATTCAAATATGTCGATCTATGTAAGTTAAATTAAACCTTGCTATTTACTATCCTTTTATTATTATTATTATTATATTTTGATAGTTGTATATAGTTTATACAACTATCAAAATATGATAATAATAATAATACATGCATATTCGGTTTACATGCATATTCGTGTTGGGGAAGTTTCCAGTGGGCAAGACTTTCTAAATAATTTTGGTTTTCTAAAATGTTTAGTTTTCTACTCTTAATTGACTTTTGATTAATTTTAACTCTAGTCATTTACTTGCTCTTTTATCAAAATTCCACTGTTTAAATTTCTTTTTAGTAATTCACACATTTGGTTTTACTTTTGGTTTTGAATTTTACTTTTACCTTTGCCTATGGATGACGAAACACAATTTGGGTAATTGAAGAGTTAGGTTAGGGGGCAAGTTCCCTTTGATAAGTCTGTTTCCTGCCTACTCAACAATTCCTTGGAGATGGTATATGGAAAGTTTTCTTATTATGAATTATTGGTTTATTATTTTGCAGCTTTAGCGCAAGTCGTAGGCTTTATAATTTACTTTTAATTACACTTTATTTTGAGCTGATATTCTAACTAATAGCAGTTTTTAGCGCTATTTGAGTAACAGCCTACTCTCTATGTATTATCTCCAAGAAGAATTCCAATTTTCTCGCTAATTTAGGCTAAACGTTCTTAAATAAAATACTACACTTTACGACAAACCTTTTTCTTCCATCACTTAATACTTGAATTTCCAGCCATTTTGGGTTTAAAATTTTGAAGGCAAGTTTGTTAATTTTAACTTACTAGTTTGATCTTTAAATTTCTGTTTAACTGTTTGTTTTAAACTTTAATTTTAAGATTGTATCATTTTTTATCTTCTTATCATTTAGAATCTACTTTTTGTGTTCCAATATGTTTACTTCAGTTTTTGAATTTGAAAATGTGAGTCTAGGGTATATGTCTTCTAAAGTAAGCATCTCGTTCAGATTAATTGAGTTCTTATTGAGAAACTTTAATTTTAAGGTAATTTGCTATTTTGTTTTACAAGATTTTTTCGGCTTAAAGGGACTAATGCCTTTATTTGGATCGAGTGTTTATGCGACTTATGGTTTGCATCTAGCAAATAATTTGATGCTTACTTGGAAGTAAGATGAAACTCTTTCTTAATTTAGTTATTGTTAATTGATGGTAAATTGGTTTATCGCCTTGATAAGTCGATTAATCTGCGATCAATGACAATTTCTACTTTTTCAATATTTAAAATTTGGTTTTTGTTGTAGTGTTTTTGTGATTAAAGATTTTTCTTAGCAGATTTTAAACAAATATTTGAAATTATTTAAAATACTAATTTAAATTGTAAAATATTTTTTCATTGATGGTTTTAAATTTGTATTCCTTGGAGATGGTATATAGAAAGTTTTCTTATTATAAATTATTATGAATTATTATTTTATTACTTTGCAGGTTTAGCGCAAGTCACAGGCTTTTAAATTTACTTTTAATTACTTTATTTTGAATTAATATATATATATATATCATTTCAACATGTATATCTTAAACAATTCAATGTTTGAGATAAACGTATCAGGGAATAGTTATCTCAAAAATTAAACTCGAGTAATTAAGTTCGGAAATGCACTCCTAAGGCGTTTTGTCCTTCTTGACTACTTAAGAGAACAAAATAAGCAAACATTAAAATTGACTATTAAAAAGTTCAAAAATTGTTATTTTTTAGAATTTATAAGAGAACAAAATAAGCAAACATTAAAATTGACTATTAAGAAGTTCAAAAATTTTTATTTTTTATGCTCTCTTTTTATCATATAATTTCAGATGCTTTGAGCTTTATTAAGCAAATTATCTTACCATAGAAACCCATTTACCATACAATCTGTGTTAAGGAATACAGCAACACATTGTCGCAAGTGAATCCTTAAAATGAGGACCAAATGAAAAGCACATTCGCAATATAAAGTATCGACATAGGTAAATATATGTCCCTGAATAAACACAGAACTATAGTGTGCAAGGAAGAAGGTTTCATTGGTAAACATAACGTAAGCAGTAATATCATCCAATTTTTTACATGAAAGTGACCGCGTTCCCTTGGCTATATCAAGAAAGCCTTTCGAAACATTCTACAGAGTCATTTTAGGAAGATTATTAGTTTTCTACGAATCGGCATTTGAAATTATGTTTAATCTTGCGCTTCTTTATAAATACGCTTCCTAAACTGCAGTTTGATCATTATTAAAGTATATATTGTTCCTCATGAGAATTTTAATGGCCTATTAAAATGGGAAATAGTATGTGTGCTTTTACATAATTCTTTTAAGTAAGCCGTAGCAAATTGCGTAGACAATATCAAAAATATGCATCGATTCAGATATGTTTTCTTTCTGTGGCAACCGTCATATCATAATTTATGTTTTAAGTTTATCATTCATGTTTAAAAGGCTTTATATTTATTAAGGAACTAATATTTTGTACAAAATATATTGCACAAAAAATATTATGAAAATATTTAATTTCTTTGTTTTCAGTTTCTTTATTTGCAATTTTAAAATTTCTTATCTTATGATTTCTTGAAATGCATGAATAAAGTTAACAAGGACGTGTGAAGTTTTTAATATAAGTGCAATCACTTTTCATATTTGACTGGTCAACAGCGTATCAAATTCACCATTTGTAATATATATATTAACTATCTGAAACGGATTTCTAAATTCAGTATTTTAGTTCTGTATAACAAATATATGAAATCCATTTTAGTGTTCGTAATAAATTTAATTTTTAGTATTTGCAATAAATATTAACTAGAAAATGAGTGATCTAGGTAAATAGAAGTGAAGTTTTACTGAGCCCTTTCGAAACATAATGATCAAGATTTCTAATAACAATAATCATTACATTATAGAGGCTAAATGCCATGAAAGTAACAATTGCAGTAGATTTAACTCTCAGTGAAAGAAATTCCTGAGCTTGATGTCAGTTGAAGGATTGCTGTCTTGTAGCTTACTGAACTTATTTTTAGAGAAATTGCTTTGGTATTAAGAGTTTGCTTCGAACACTGCATAAATGGAAATTCTATACATGCAAGCTAGCAAAAGCTTTTTGCCAGTTGTGTCATCTAACAGATAGCTAAGCCGCATGGAATCATTGAAAAATTATAATTGTTCTATACTGGTGGGCCTATTAGGAGTGTGAATTGAAAACATGTATCAATGGGCTCTTTCTATATGCGTGATATTCTTCACTATGAGAGCTGTCTTTTACAGAGGTATAGGGCGTGTTCATACAGTCTGCATTAAGCTATGGCAACGCAGTATTCATTAACAGGTAGGTAAAAAGATGTCTTAAGAGTTGACCTCCGCCTCTTCATATATCTTGAGTATTCCTGCGCGAGATATTAGAACAAGCTAAGATGACATATCAGCAGTATTTTATGACCAGGATCGAGAAACCTACACTGACTTGGTGATATTTCCTCATTGTCCTAAAAATAAGGCAACACACATAAATAGTCTTTGTATGAAATCTTTGAAAGAATTTAATTCAAATTAATGATGATTTATTATTTAAGATTCATTTAACTCTATATTTGTCTTTATCACAAGTTAGAATTAATTTAGGTATTTTTTATTAATTTTTTTAAATGGGGAATTTTGCAGATTTTTTTTTTTTTTTTTTTTTTTTTTTTGGCTTATGTTTTCAACGTACAAGTTTATTAAAATTCTTAGCTCCAAGAAAAGCATACTTAAAAATTTATTACAACTCTTCTTTTTATGAAGATGATGTTATATATATATATGAATTTGGAAGCAACTCAAGTTCAGTTCTTAAATAGCTATTGCCAGGTAATATGCATTGAATATGCAAATAATTTCACTGAATCATAGCAAAATCTGATTGTAAGTAAAATGCATCATTTGAGCTGAGTGCGAATGTATCTTAGATGTTGCATTTAAGATCATAGCAGTTAGAAAAAGGGACATTAATGTTTCAGTGACTGATACATCAGTTGCAGCGGCTGAAAGTTAAATACTTGAAGGACTTGTTCTGTTCACCGATGAGTCCCGTTTTAGCCTAAACACTTGCCTTACTTTCATATGGAGAGAGCCAGGGACCCGCTACCCACCCTCAAATGTCCGCGAAATCAAAAGTTGTGACGTTGGCAGTGTAATGGTTTAGACAGCCATCATGTTGGATGGCCGCACACCTCTGTACGTCTTTGACAGAGGCTCTGTGACTGATGTGAGGTATAGGGATGAGGGGTCTTGGAGCCCTATGTTTGCCTTTTCCGCGGTGCAGTGGGCCCCGAGTTCATCTTACAGGCCGATAACGCGAGGCCACACAGAGCTCTTCTGGTTGACGAATTTCTCGAGAGTGAGGTATTCTTCGGATGGATTGGCCAGCCAGATCTCCAAACCTAAACCATATAGAGCATGTCTAGACGCTCTGGGAAGGAAATTGCAATTCGCAACCCCCCTCCGAGAACCATCCAGGAACTGAAAACTGCGTTGCTGAATGAGTGGGACCAATTGCCACAGGCACTGATAAACTGCCTTATTTTCAGTATGACATCACGCTGCGAGGCCTGTATGGCTGTAAGAGGGGACCATACCCCCTATTAAACCATTTCTTTTGTGTCTGCTGCAGCGGCTGTTTCAGATCTTTAGACTCCCATAAGTGTTACACACGAACATGTGTGTCTATTATAACTGTTGAATGTATATTTTGTTTGTATTATATCAACCTATGTCCCCACCAAATTTTATTAAAATCTGCCCTGTAGTTCTGGAGATCGTAGATCAGTTATGAAAATTCTCTTAATTTATTTCACCAGTGTAGTTTTACAGTTATAAGTAACAAACTACTCAGCTCAACTGGTTTAGCAAATGCTTGTACAACTCAGAAATTCAAATATGTCGATCTATGTAAGTTAAATTAAACCTTGCTATTTACTATCCTTTTATTATTATTATTATTATATTTTGATAGTTGTATATAGTTTATACAACTATCAAAATATGATAATAATAATAATACATGCATATTCGGTTTACATGCATATTCGTGTTGGGGAAGTTTCCAGTGGGCAAGACTTTCTAAATAATTTTGGTTTTCTAAAATGTTTAGTTTTCTACTCTTAATTGACTTTTGATTAATTTTAACTCTAGTCATTTACTTGCTCTTTTATCAAAATTCCACTGTTTAAATTTCTTTTTAGTAATTCACACATTTGGTTTTACTTTTGGTTTTGAATTTTACTTTTACCTTTGCCTATGGATGACGAAACACAATTTGGGTAATTGAAGAGTTAGGTTAGGGGGCAAGTTCCCTTTGATAAGTCTGTTTCCTGCCTACTCAACAATTCCTTGGAGATGGTATATGGAAAGTTTTCTTATTATGAATTATTGGTTTATTATTTTGCAGCTTTAGCGCAAGTCGTAGGCTTTATAATTTACTTTTAATTACACTTTATTTTGAGCTGATATTCTAACTAATAGCAGTTTTTAGCGCTATTTGAGTAACAGCCTACTCTCTATGTATTATCTCCAAGAAGAATTCCAATTTTCTCGCTAATTTAGGCTAAACGTTCTTAAATAAAATACTACACTTTACGACAAACCTTTTTCTTCCATCACTTAATACTTGAATTTCCAGCCATTTTGGGTTTAAAATTTTGAAGGCAAGTTTGTTAATTTTAACTTACTAGTTTGATCTTTAAATTTCTGTTTAACTGTTTGTTTTAAACTTTAATTTTAAGATTGTATCATTTTTTATCTTCTTATCATTTAGAATCTACTTTTTGTGTTCCAATATGTTTACTTCAGTTTTTGAATTTGAAAATGTGAGTCTAGGGTATATGTCTTCTAAAGTAAGCATCTCGTTCAGATTAATTGAGTTCTTATTGAGAAACTTTAATTTTAAGGTAATTTGCTATTTTGTTTTACAAGATTTTTTCGGCTTAAAGGGACTAATGCCTTTATTTGGATCGAGTGTTTATGCGACTTATGGTTTGCATCTAGCAAATAATTTGATGCTTACTTGGAAGTAAGATGAAACTCTTTCTTAATTTAGTTATTGTTAATTGATGGTAAATTGGTTTATCGCCTTGATAAGTCGATTAATCTGCGATCAATGACAATTTCTACTTTTTCAATATTTAAAATTTGGTTTTTGTTGTAGTGTTTTTGTGATTAAAGATTTTTCTTAGCAGATTTTAAACAAATATTTGAAATTATTTAAAATACTAATTTAAATTGTAAAATATTTTTTCATTGATGGTTTTAAATTTGTATTCCTTGGAGATGGTATATAGAAAGTTTTCTTATTATAAATTATTATGAATTATTATTTTATTACTTTGCAGGTTTAGCGCAAGTCACAGGCTTTTAAATTTACTTTTAATTACTTTATTTTGAATTAATATATATATATATATCATTTCAACATGTATATCTTAAACAATTCAATGTTTGAGATAAACGTATCAGGGAATAGTTATCTCAAAAATTAAACTCGAGTAATTAAGTTCGGAAATGCACTCCTAAGGCGTTTTGTCCTTCTTGACTACTTAAGAGAACAAAATAAGCAAACATTAAAATTGACTATTAAAAAGTTCAAAAATTGTTATTTTTTAGAATTTATAAGAGAACAAAATAAGCAAACATTAAAATTGACTATTAAGAAGTTCAAAAATTTTTATTTTTTATGCTCTCTTTTTATCATATAATTTCAGATGCTTTGAGCTTTATTAAGCAAATTATCTTACCATAGAAACCCATTTACCATACAATCTGTGTTAAGGAATACAGCAACACATTGTCGCAAGTGAATCCTTAAAATGAGGACCAAATGAAAAGCACATTCGCAATATAAAGTATCGACATAGGTAAATATATGTCCCTGAATAAACACAGAACTATAGTGTGCAAGGAAGAAGGTTTCATTGGTAAACATAACGTAAGCAGTAATATCATCCAATTTTTTACATGAAAGTGACCGCGTTCCCTTGGCTATATCAAGAAAGCCTTTCGAAACATTCTACAGAGTCATTTTAGGAAGATTATTAGTTTTCTACGAATCGGCATTTGAAATTATGTTTAATCTTGCGCTTCTTTATAAATACGCTTCCTAAACTGCAGTTTGATCATTATTAAAGTATATATTGTTCCTCATGAGAATTTTAATGGCCTATTAAAATGGGAAATAGTATGTGTGCTTTTACATAATTCTTTTAAGTAAGCCGTAGCAAATTGCGTAGACAATATCAAAAATATGCATCGATTCAGATATGTTTTCTTTCTGTGGCAACCGTCATATCATAATTTATGTTTTAAGTTTATCATTCATGTTTAAAAGGCTTTATATTTATTAAGGAACTAATATTTTGTACAAAATATATTGCACAAAAAATATTATGAAAATATTTAATTTCTTTGTTTTCAGTTTCTTTATTTGCAATTTTAAAATTTCTTATCTTATGATTTCTTGAAATGCATGAATAAAGTTAACAAGGACGTGTGAAGTTTTTAATATAAGTGCAATCACTTTTCATATTTGACTGGTCAACAGCGTATCAAATTCACCATTTGTAATATATATATTAACTATCTGAAACGGATTTCTAAATTCAGTATTTTAGTTCTGTATAACAAATATATGAAATCCATTTTAGTGTTCGTAATAAATTTAATTTTTAGTATTTGCAATAAATATTAACTAGAAAATGAGTGATCTAGGTAAATAGAAGTGAAGTTTTACTGAGCCCTTTCGAAACATAATGATCAAGATTTCTAATAACAATAATCATTACATTATAGAGGCTAAATGCCATGAAAGTAACAATTGCAGTAGATTTAACTCTCAGTGAAAGAAATTCCTGAGCTTGATGTCAGTTGAAGGATTGCTGTCTTGTAGCTTACTGAACTTATTTTTAGAGAAATTGCTTTGGTATTAAGAGTTTGCTTCGAACACTGCATAAATGGAAATTCTATACATGCAAGCTAGCAAAAGCTTTTTGCCAGTTGTGTCATCTAACAGATAGCTAAGCCGCATGGAATCATTGAAAAATTATAATTGTTCTATACTGGTGGGCCTATTAGGAGTGTGAATTGAAAACATGTATCAATGGGCTCTTTCTATATGCGTGATATTCTTCACTATGAGAGCTGTCTTTTACAGAGGTATAGGGCGTGTTCATACAGTCTGCATTAAGCTATGGCAACGCAGTATTCATTAACAGGTAGGTAAAAAGATGTCTTAAGAGTTGACCTCCGCCTCTTCATATATCTTGAGTATTCCTGCGCGAGATATTAGAACAAGCTAAGATGACATATCAGCAGTATTTTATGACCAGGATCGAGAAACCTACACTGACTTGGTGATATTTCCTCATTGTCCTAAAAATAAGGCAACACACATAAATAGTCTTTGTATGAAATCTTTGAAAGAATTTAATTCAAATTAATGATGATTTATTATTTAAGATTCATTTAACTCTATATTTGTCTTTATCACAAGTTAGAATTAATTTAGGTATTTTTTATTAATTTTTTTAAATGGGGAATTTTGCAGATTTTTTTTTTTTTTTTTTTTTTTTTTTTTTGGCTTATGTTTTCAACGTACAAGTTTATTAAAATTCTTAGCTCCAAGAAAAGCATACTTAAAAATTTATTACAACTCTTCTTTTTATGAAGATGATGTTATATATATATATGAATTTGGAAGCAACTCAAGTTCAGTTCTTAAATAGCTATTGCCAGGTAATATGCATTGAATATGCAAATAATTTCACTGAATCATAGCAAAATCTGATTGTAAGTAAAATGCATCATTTGAGCTGAGTGCGAATGTATCTTAGATGTTGCATTTAAGATCATAGCAGTTAGAAAAAGGGACATTAATGTTTCAGTGACTGATACATCAGTTGCAGCGGCTGAAAGTTAAATACTTGAAGGACTTGTTCTGTTCACCGATGAGTCCCGTTTTAGCCTAAACACTTGCCTTACTTTCATATGGAGAGAGCCAGGGACCCGCTACCCACCCTCAAATGTCCGCGAAATCAAAAGTTGTGACGTTGGCAGTGTAATGGTTTAGACAGCCATCATGTTGGATGGCCGCACACCTCTGTACGTCTTTGACAGAGGCTCTGTGACTGATGTGAGGTATAGGGATGAGGGGTCTTGGAGCCCTATGTTTGCCTTTTCCGCGGTGCAGTGGGCCCCGAGTTCATCTTACAGGCCGATAACGCGAGGCCACACAGAGCTCTTCTGGTTGACGAATTTCTCGAGAGTGAGGTATTCTTCGGATGGATTGGCCAGCCAGATCTCCAAACCTAAACCATATAGAGCATGTCTAGACGCTCTGGGAAGGAAATTGCAATTCGCAACCCCCCTCCGAGAACCATCCAGGAACTGAAAACTGCGTTGCTGAATGAGTGGGACCAATTGCCACAGGCACTGATAAACTGCCTTATTTTCAGTATGACATCACGCTGCGAGGCCTGTATGGCTGTAAGAGGGGACCATACCCCCTATTAAACCATTTCTTTTGTGTCTGCTGCAGCGGCTGTTTCAGATCTTTAGACTCCCATAAGTGTTACACACGAACATGTGTGTCTATTATAACTGTTGAATGTATATTTTGTTTGTATTATATCAACCTATGTCCCCACCAAATTTTATTAAAATCTGCCCTGTAGTTCTGGAGATCGTAGATCAGTTATGAAAATTCTCTTAATTTATTTCACCAGTGTAGTTTTACAGTTATAAGTAACAAACTACTCAGCTCAACTGGTTTAGCAAATGCTTGTACAACTCAGAAATTCAAATATGTCGATCTATGTAAGTTAAATTAAACCTTGCTATTTACTATCCTTTTATTATTATTATTATTATATTTTGATAGTTGTATATAGTTTATACAACTATCAAAATATGATAATAATAATAATACATGCATATTCGGTTTACATGCATATTCGTGTTGGGGAAGTTTCCAGTGGGCAAGACTTTCTAAATAATTTTGGTTTTCTAAAATGTTTAGTTTTCTACTCTTAATTGACTTTTGATTAATTTTAACTCTAGTCATTTACTTGCTCTTTTATCAAAATTCCACTGTTTAAATTTCTTTTTAGTAATTCACACATTTGGTTTTACTTTTGGTTTTGAATTTTACTTTTACCTTTGCCTATGGATGACGAAACACAATTTGGGTAATTGAAGAGTTAGGTTAGGGGGCAAGTTCCCTTTGATAAGTCTGTTTCCTGCCTACTCAACAATTCCTTGGAGATGGTATATGGAAAGTTTTCTTATTATGAATTATTGGTTTATTATTTTGCAGCTTTAGCGCAAGTCGTAGGCTTTATAATTTACTTTTAATTACACTTTATTTTGAGCTGATATTCTAACTAATAGCAGTTTTTAGCGCTATTTGAGTAACAGCCTACTCTCTATGTATTATCTCCAAGAAGAATTCCAATTTTCTCGCTAATTTAGGCTAAACGTTCTTAAATAAAATACTACACTTTACGACAAACCTTTTTCTTCCATCACTTAATACTTGAATTTCCAGCCATTTTGGGTTTAAAATTTTGAAGGCAAGTTTGTTAATTTTAACTTACTAGTTTGATCTTTAAATTTCTGTTTAACTGTTTGTTTTAAACTTTAATTTTAAGATTGTATCATTTTTTATCTTCTTATCATTTAGAATCTACTTTTTGTGTTCCAATATGTTTACTTCAGTTTTTGAATTTGAAAATGTGAGTCTAGGGTATATGTCTTCTAAAGTAAGCATCTCGTTCAGATTAATTGAGTTCTTATTGAGAAACTTTAATTTTAAGGTAATTTGCTATTTTGTTTTACAAGATTTTTTCGGCTTAAAGGGACTAATGCCTTTATTTGGATCGAGTGTTTATGCGACTTATGGTTTGCATCTAGCAAATAATTTGATGCTTACTTGGAAGTAAGATGAAACTCTTTCTTAATTTAGTTATTGTTAATTGATGGTAAATTGGTTTATCGCCTTGATAAGTCGATTAATCTGCGATCAATGACAATTTCTACTTTTTCAATATTTAAAATTTGGTTTTTGTTGTAGTGTTTTTGTGATTAAAGATTTTTCTTAGCAGATTTTAAACAAATATTTGAAATTATTTAAAATACTAATTTAAATTGTAAAATATTTTTTCATTGATGGTTTTAAATTTGTATTCCTTGGAGATGGTATATAGAAAGTTTTCTTATTATAAATTATTATGAATTATTATTTTATTACTTTGCAGGTTTAGCGCAAGTCACAGGCTTTTAAATTTACTTTTAATTACTTTATTTTGAATTAATATATATATATATATCATTTCAACATGTATATCTTAAACAATTCAATGTTTGAGATAAACGTATCAGGGAATAGTTATCTCAAAAATTAAACTCGAGTAATTAAGTTCGGAAATGCACTCCTAAGGCGTTTTGTCCTTCTTGACTACTTAAGAGAACAAAATAAGCAAACATTAAAATTGACTATTAAAAAGTTCAAAAATTGTTATTTTTTAGAATTTATAAGAGAACAAAATAAGCAAACATTAAAATTGACTATTAAGAAGTTCAAAAATTTTTATTTTTTATGCTCTCTTTTTATCATATAATTTCAGATGCTTTGAGCTTTATTAAGCAAATTATCTTACCATAGAAACCCATTTACCATACAATCTGTGTTAAGGAATACAGCAACACATTGTCGCAAGTGAATCCTTAAAATGAGGACCAAATGAAAAGCACATTCGCAATATAAAGTATCGACATAGGTAAATATATGTCCCTGAATAAACACAGAACTATAGTGTGCAAGGAAGAAGGTTTCATTGGTAAACATAACGTAAGCAGTAATATCATCCAATTTTTTACATGAAAGTGACCGCGTTCCCTTGGCTATATCAAGAAAGCCTTTCGAAACATTCTACAGAGTGATTTTAGGAAGATTATTAGTTTTCTACGAATCGGCATTTGAAATTATGTTTAATCTTGCGCTTCTTTATAAATAAGCTTCCTAAACTGCAGTTTGATCATTATTAAAGTATATATTGTTCCTCATGAGAATTTTAATGACCTATTAAAATGGGAAATAGTATGTGTGCTTTTACATAATTGTTTTAAGTAAGCCGTAGCAAATTGCGTAGACAATATCAAAAATATGCATCGATACAGATATGTTTTCTTTCTGTGGCAATCGTCATATCATAATTTATGTTTTAAGTTTATCATTCATGTTTAAAAGGCTTTATATTTATTAAGGAACTAATATTTTGTACAAAATATATTGCACAAAAAATATTATGAAAATATTTAATTTCTTTGTTTTCAGTGTCTTTATTTGCAATTTTAAAATTTCTTATCTTATGATTTCTTGAAATGCATGAATAAAGTTAACAAGGATGTGTGAAGTTTTTAATATAATATAAGTGCAATCACTTTTCATATTTTGACTGGTCAACAGCGTATCAAATTCACCATTTGTAATATATATATTAACTATCTGAAACGGATTTCTAAATTCAGTATTCTAGTTCTGAATAACAAATATATGAAATCCATTTTAGTGTTCGTAATAAATTTAATTTTTAGTATTTGCAATAAATTTTAACTGGAGAATGAGTGATCTAGGTAAATAGAAGTGAAGTTTTACTGAGCCCTTTCGAAACATAATGATCAAGATTTCTAATAACAATAATCATTATCATTATAGAGGCTAAATGCCATGAAAGTAACAATTGCAGTAGATTTAACTCTCAGTGCAAGAAATTCCTGAGCTTGATGTCAGTTGAAGGATTGCTGTCTTGTAGCTTAACTTATTTTCAGAGAAATTGCTTTGGTATTAAGAGTTTGCTTCGAACACTGCATAAATGGAAATTCTATACATGCAAGCTAGCAAAAGCTTTTTGCCAGTTGTGTCATCTAACAGATAGCTAAGGCGCATGGAATCATTGAAAAATTATAATTGTTCTATACTGGTGGGCCTATTAGGAGTGTAGAATTGAAAACATGTATCAATGGGCTCTTTCTGTATGCGTGATATTCTTCACTATGAGAGCTGTCTTTTACAGAGGTATAGGGCGTGTTCATACAGTCTGCATTAAGCTATGGCAACGCAGTATTCATTAACAGGTAGGTAAAAGGATGTTTTAAGAGTTGACCTCCGCCTCTTCATATATCTTGAGTATTCCTGCGGGAGATATTAGAACAAGCTAAGATGACATATCAGCAGTATTTTATGACCAGGATCGAGAAACCTACACTGACTTAGTGATATTTCCTCATTGTCCTAAAAATAGGACAACACACATAAATAGTCTTTGTATGAAATCTTTGAAAGAATTTAATTCAAATTAATGATGATTTATTATTTAAGATTCATTTAACTCTATATTTGTTTTTATCACAAGTTAGAATTAATTTAGGTATTTTTTATTAATTTTTTTAAATGGGGAATTTTGCAGATTTTTTTTTTGGCTTATGTTTTCAACATACAAGTTTATTAAAATTCTTAGCTCCAAGAAAAGCATACTTAAAAATTTATTACAACTCTTCTTTTTATGAAGATGAAGTTATATATATATATGAATTTGGAAGCAACTCAAGTTCAGTTCTTTAAATAGCTATTGCCAGGTAATATGCATTGAATATGCAAATAATTTCACTGAATCATAGCAAAATCTGATTGTAAGTAAAATGCATCATTTGAGCTGAGTGCGAATGTATCTTAGATGTTGCATTTAAGATCATAGCAGTTAGAAAAAGGGACATTAATGTTTCAGTGACTGATACATCAGTTGCAGCGGCTGAAAGTTAAATACTTGAAAGACTTGTTCTGTTCACCGATGAGTCCCGTTTTAGCCTAAACACTTGCCTTACTTTCATATGGAGAGAGCCAGGGACCCGCTACCCACCCTCAAATGTCCGCGAAATCAACAGTTGTGACGTTGGCAGTGTAATGGTTTAGACAGCCATCATGTTGGATGGCCGCACACCTCTGTACGTCTTTGACAGAGGCTCTGTGACTGATGTGAGGTATAGGGATGAGGAATCTTGGAGCCCTATGTTTGCCTTTTCCGCGGTGCAGTGGGCCAAGAGTTCATCTTACAGGCCGATAACGCGAGGCCACACAGAGCTCTTCTGGTCGACGAATTTCTCGAGAGTGAAGTATTCTTCGGATGGATTGGCCAGCCAGATCTCCAAACCTAAACCATATAGAGCATGTCTAGACGCTCTGGGAAGGAAATTGCAATTCGCAACCCCCCTCCGAGAACCATCCAGGAACTGAAAACTGCGTTGCTGAATGAGTGGGACCAATTGCCACAGGCACTGATAAACTGCCTTATTTTCAGTATGACATCACGCTGCGAGGCCTGTATGGCTGTAAGAGGGGACCATACCCCCTATTAAACCATTTCTTTTGTGTCTGCTGCAGCGGCTGTTTCAGATCTTTAGACTCCCATAAGTGTTACACACGAACATGTGTGTCTATTATAACTGTTGAATATATATTTTGTTTGTATTATATCAACCTATGTCCCCACCAAATTTTATTAAAATCTGCCCTGTAGTTCTGGAGATCGTAGATCAGTTATGAAAATTCTCTTAATTTATTTCACCAGTGTATTTTTACAGTTATAAGTAACAAACTACTCAGCTCAACTGGTTTAGCAAATGCTTGTACAACTCAGAAATTCAAATATGTCGATCTATGTAAGTTAAATTAAACCTTGCTATTTACTATCCTTTTATTATTATTATTATTATATTTTGATAGTTGTATATAGTTTATACAACTATCAAAATATGATAATAATAATAATACATGCATATTCGGTTTACATGCATATTCGTGTTGGGGAAGTTTCCAGTGAGCAAGACTTTCTAAATAATTTTGGTTTTCTAAAATGTTTAGTTTTCTACTCTTAACTGACTTTTGATTAATTTTAACTCTAGTCATTTACTTGCTCTTTTATCAAAATTCCACTGTTTAAATTTCGTTTTAGTAATTCACACATTTGGTTTTACTTTTGGTTTTAAATTTTACTTTTACCTTTGCCTATGGATGACGAAACACGAATTGGGTAATTGAAGAGTTAGGTTAGGGGGCAAGTTCCCTTTGATAAGTCTGTTTCCTGCCTACTCAACAATTCCTTGGAGATGGTATATGGAAAGTTTTCTTATTATGAATTATTGGTTTATTATTTTGCAGCTTTAGCGCAAGTCGTAGGCTTTATAATTTACTTTTAATTACACTTTATTTTGAGCTGATATTCTAACTAATAGCAGCTTTTAGCGCTATTTGAGTAACAGCCTACTCTCTATGTATTATCTCCAAGAAGAATTCCAATTTTCTCGCTAATTTAGGCTAAACTTTCTTAAATAAAATACTACACTTTACGACAAACCTTTTTCTTCCATCACTTAATACTTGAATTTCCAGCCATTTTCGGTTTAAAATTTTGAAGACAAGTTTGTTAATTTTAACTTACTAGTTTGATCTTTAAATTTCTGTTTAACTGTTTGTTTTAAACTTTAATTTTAAGATTGTATCATTTTTTATCTTCTTATCATTTAGAATCTACTTTCTGTGTTCCAATATGTTTACTTCAGTTTTTGAATTTGAAAATGTGAGTCTAGGGTATATGTCTTCTAAAGTAAGCATCTCGTTCAGATTAATTGAGTTCTTATTGAGAAACTTTAATTTTAAGATAATTTGCAATTTTGTTTTACAAGATATTTTCGGCTTAAAGGGACTAATGCCTTTATTTGGATCGAGTGTTTATGCGACTTATGGTTTGCATCTAGCAAATAATTTGATGCTTACTTGGAAGTAAGATGAAACTCTTTCTTAATTTAGTTATTGTTAATTGATGGTAAATTGGTTTATCGCCTTGATAAGTCGATTAATCTGCGATCAATGACAATTTCTACTTTTTCAATATTTAAAATTTGTTTTTTGTTGTAGTGTTTTTGTGATTAAAGATTTTTCTTAGCAGATTTTAAACAAATATTTGAAATTATTTAAAATACTAATTTAAATTGTAAAATATTTTTTCATTGATGGTTTTAAATTTGTATTCCTTGGAGATGGTATATAGAAAGTTTTCTTATTATAAATTATTTTGAATGTTTATTTTATTACTTTGCAGGTTTAGCGCAAGTCACAGGCTTTTAAATTTACTTTTAATTACTTTATTTTGAATTAATATATATATATATATATATCATTTCAACATGTATATCTTAAACAATTCAATGTTTGAGATAAACGTATCAGGGAATAGTTATCTCAAAAATTAAACTCGAGTAATTAAGTTCGGAAATGCATTCCTAAGACGTTTTGTCCTTCTTGACTACTTAAGAGAACAAAATAAGCAAACATTAAAATTGACTATTAAAAAGTTCAAAAATTGTTATTTTTTAGAATTTATAAGAGAACAAAATAAGCAAACATTAAAATTGACTATTAAAAAGTTCAAAAATTTTTATTTTTTATGCTCTCTTTTTATCATATAATTTCAGATGCTTTGAGCTTTATTAAGCAAATTATCTTACCATAGAAACCCATTTACCATACAATCTGTGTTAAGGAATACAGCAACACATTGTCGCAAGTGAATCCTTAAAATGAGCACCAAATGAAAAGCACATTCGCAATATAAAGTATCGACATAGGTAAATATATGTCCCTGAATAAACACAGAACTATAGTGTGCAAGGAAGAAGGTTTCATTGGTAAACATAACGTAAGCAGTAATATCATCCAATTTTTTACATGAAAGTGACCGCGTTCCCTTGGCTATATCAAGAAAGCCTTTCGAAACATTCTACAGAGTCATTTTAGGAAGATTATTAGTTTTCTACGAATCGGCATTTGAAATTATGTTTAATCTTGCGCTTCTTTATAAATAAGCTTCCTAAACTGCAGTTTGATCATTATTAAAGTATATATTGTTCCTCATGAGAATTTTAATGCCCTATTAAAATGGGAAATAGTATGTGTGCTTTTACATAATGGTTTTAAGTAAGCCGTAGCAAATTGCGTAGACAATATCAAAAATATGCATCGATTCAGATATGTTTTCTTTCTGTGGCAATCGTCATATCATAATTTATGTTTTAAGTTTATCATTCATGTTTAAAAGGCTTTATATTTATTAATGAACTAATATTTTGTACAAAATATATTGCACAAAAAATATTATGAAAATATTTAATTTCTTTGTTTTCAGTGTCTTTATTTGCAATTTTAAAATTTCTTATCTTATGATTTCTTGAAATGCATGAATAAAGTTAACAAGGATGTGTGAAGTTTTTAATATAATATAAGTGCAATCACTTTTCATATTTTGACTGGTCAACAGCGTATCAAATTCACCATTTGTAATATATATATTAACTATCTGAAACGGATTTCTAAATTCAGTATTCTAGTTCTGAATAACAAATATATGAAATCCATTTTAGTGTTCGTAATAAATTTAATTTTTAGTATTTGCAATAAATTTTAACTGGAGAATGAGTGATCTAGGTAAATAGAAGTGAAGTTTTACTGAGCCCTTTCGAAACATAATGATCAAGATTTCTAATAACAATAATCATTATCATTATAGAGGCTAAATGCCATGAAAGTAACAATTGCAGTAGATTTAACTCTCAGTGCAAGAAATTCCTGAGCTTGATGTCAGTTGAAGGATTGCTGTCTTGTAGCTTAACTTATTTTTCGAGAAATTGCTTTGGTATTAAGAGTTTGCTTCGAACACTGCATAAATGGAAATTCTATACATGCAAGCTAGCAAAAGCTTTTTGCCAGTTGTGTCATCTAACAGATAGCTAAGCCGCATGGAATCATTGAAAAATTATAATTGTTCTATACTGGTGGGCCTATTAGGAGTGTAGAATTGAAAACATGTATCAATGGGCTCTTTCTGTATGCGTGATATTCTTCACTATGAGAGCTGTCTTTTACAGAGGTATAGGGCGTGTTCATACAGTCTGCATTAAGCTATGGCAACGCAGTATTCATTAACAGGTAGGTAAAAAGATGTCTTAAGAGTTGACCTCCGCCTCTTCATATATCTTGAGTATTCCTGCGGGAGATATTAGAACAAGCTAAGATGACATATCAGCAGTATTTTATGACCAGGATCGAGAAACCTACACTGACTTGGTGATATTTCCTCATTGTCCTAAAAATAGGACAACACACATAAATAGTCTTTGTATGAAATCTTTGAAAGAATTTAATTCAAATTAATGATGATTTATTATTTAAGAGTCATTTAACTCTATATTTGTCTTTATCACACGTTAGAATTAATTTAGGTATTTTTTATTAATTTTTTTAAATGGGGAATTTTGCAGATTTTTTTTTTTTTTTTTTTTTTTTTTTTGGCTTATGTTTTCAACGTACAAGTTTATTAAAATTCTTAGCTCCAAGAAAAGCATACTTAAAAATTTATTACAACTCTTCTTTTTATGAAGATGAAGTTATATATATATATGAATTTGGAAGCAACTCAAGTTCAGTTCTTTAAATAGCTATTGCCAGGTAATATGCATTGAATATGCAAATAATTTCACTGAATCATAGCAAAATCTGATTGTAAGTAAAATGCATCATTTGAGCTGAGTGCGAATGTATCTTAGATGTTGCATTTAAGATCATAGCAGTTAGAAAAAGGGACATTAATGTTTCAGTGACTGATACATCAGTTGCAGCGGCTGAAAGTTAAATACTTGAAAGACTTGTTCTGTTCACCGATGAGTCCCGTTTTAGCCTAACACTTGCCTTACTTTCATATGGAGAGAGCCAGGGACCCGCTACCCACCCTCAAATGTCCGCGAAATCAACAGTTGTGACGTTGGCAGTGTAATGGTTTAGACAGCCATCATGTTGGATGGCCGCACACCTCTGTACGTCTTTGACAGAGGCTCTGTGACTGATGTGAGGTATAGGGATGAGGGGTCTTGGAACCCTATGTTTGCCTTTTCCGCGATGCAGTGGGCCCCGAGTTCATCTTACAGGCCGATAACGCGAGGCCACACAGAGCTCTTCTGGTCGACGAATTTCTCGAGAGTGAAGTATTCTTCGGATGGATTGGCCAGCCAGATCTCCAAACCTAAACCATATAGAGCATGTCTAGACACTCTGGGAAGGAAATTGCAATTCGCAACCCCCCTCCGAGAACCATCCAGGAACTGAAAACTGCGTTGCTGAATGAGTGGGACCAATTGCCACAGGCACTGATAAACTGCCTTATTTTCAGTATGACATCACGCTGCGAGGCCTGTATGGCTGTAAGAGGGGACCATACCCCCTATTAAACCATTTCTTTTGTGTCTGCTGCAGCGGCTGTTTCAGATCTTTAGACTCCCATAAGTGTTACACACGAACATGTGTGTCTATTATAACTGTTGAATGTATATTTTGTTTGTATTATATCAACCTATGTCCCCACCAAATTTTATTAAAATCTGCCCAGTAGTTCTGGAGATCGTAGATCAGTTATGAAAATTCTCTTAATTTATTTCACCAGTGTATTTTTACAGTTATAAGTAACAAACTACTCAGCTCAACTGGTTTAGCAAATGCTTGTACAACTCAGAAATTCAAATATGTCGATCTATGTAAGTTAAATTAAACCTTGCTATTTACTATCCTTTTATTATTATTATTATTATATTTTGATAGTTGTATATAGTTTATACAACTATCAAAATATGATAATAATAATAATACATGCATATTCGGTTTACATGCATATTCGTGTTGGGGAAGTTTCCAGTGGGCAAGACTTTCTAAATAATTTTGGTTTTCTAAAATGTTTAGTTTTCTACTCTTAATTGACTTTTGATTAATTTTAACTCTAGTCATTTACTTGCTCTTTTATCAAAATTCCACTGTTTAAATTTCTTTTTAGTAATTCACACATTTGGTTTTACTTTTGGTTTTGAATTTTACTTTTACCTTTGCCTATGGATGACGAAACACGAATTGGGTAATTGAAGAGTTAGGTTAGGGGGCAAGTTCCCTTTGATAAAATTGACTATTAAAAAGTTGAAAAATTGTTATTTTTTAGAATTTATAAGAGAACAAAATAAGCAAACATTAAAATTGACTATTAAAAAGTTCAAAAATTTTTATTTTTTATGTTCTCTTTTTATCATATAATTTCAGATGCTTTGAGCTTTATTAAGCAAATTATCTTACCATAGAAACCCATTTACCATACAATCTGTGTTAAGGAATACAACAACACATTGTCGCAAGTGAATCCTTAAAATGAGGACCAAATGAGAAGCACATTCGCAATATAAAGTATCGACATAGGTAAATATATGTCCCTGAATAAACACAGAACTATAGTGTGCAAGGAAGAAGATTTCATTGGTAAACATAACGTAAGCAGTAATATCATCCAATTTTTTACATGAAAGTGACCGCGTTCCCTTGGCTATATCAAGAAAGCCTTTCGAAACATTCTACAGAGTCATTTTAGGAAGATTATTAGTTTTCTACGAATCGGCATTTGAAATTATGTTTAATCTTGCGCTTCTTTATAAATAAGCTTCCTAAACTGCAGTTTGATCATTATTAAAGTATATATTGTTCCTCATGAGAATTTTAATGGCCTATTAAAATGGGAAATAGTACGTGTGCTTTTACATAATTGTTTTAAGTAAGCCGTAGCAAAATGCGTAGACAATATCAAAAATATGCATCGATTCAGATATGTTTTCTTTCTGTGGCAATCGTCATATCATAATTTATGTTTTAAGTTTATCATTCATGTTTAAAAGGCTTTATATTTATTAAGGAACTAATATTTTGTACAAAATATATTGCACAAAAAATATTATGAAAATATTTAATTTCTTTGTTTTCAGTGTCTTTATTTGCAATTTTAAAATTTCTTATCTTATGATTTCTTGAAATGCATGAATAAAGTTAACAAGGATGTGTGAAGTTTTTAATATAATATAAGTGCAATCACTTTTCATATTTTGACTGGTCAACAGCGTATCAAATTCACCATTTGTAATATATATATTAACTATCTGAAACGGATTTCTAAATTCAGTATTCTAGTTCTGAATAACAAATATATGAAATCCATTTTAGTGTTCGTAATAAATTTAATTTTTAGTATTTGCAATAAATTTTAACTAGAGAATGAGTGATCTAGGTAAATAGAAGTGAAGTTTTACTGAGCCCTTTCGAAACATAATGATCAAGATTTCTAATAACAATAATCATTATCATTATAGAGGCTAAATGCCATGAAAGTAACAATAGCAGTAGATTTAACTCTCAGTGCAAGAAATTCCTGAGCTTGATGTCAGTTGAAGGATTGCTGTCTTGTAGCTTACTGAACTTATTTTTAGAGAAATTGCTTTGGTATTAAGAGTTTGCTTCGAACACTGCATAAATGGAAATTCTATACATGCAAGCTAGCAAAAGCTTTTTGCCAGTTGTGTCATCTAACAGATAGCTAAGCCGCATGGAATCATTGAAAAATTATAATTGTTCTATACTGGTGGGCCTATTAGGTGTGTGAATTGAAAACATGTATCAATGGGCTCTTTCTATATGCGTGATATTCTTCACTATGAGAGCTGTCTTTTACAGAGGTATAGGGCGTGTTCATACAGTCTGCATTAAGCTATGGCAACGCAGTATTCATTAACAGGTAGGTAAAAAGATGTCTTAAGAGTTGACCTCCGCCTCTTCATATATCTTGAGTATTCCTGCGGGAGATATTAGAACAAGCTAAGATGACATATCAGCAGTATTTTATGACCAGGATCGAGAAACCTACACTGACTTGGTGATATTTCCTCATTGTCCTAAAAATAGGACAATACACATAAATAGTCTTTGTATGAAATCTTTGAAAGAATTTAATTCAAATTAATGATGATTTATTATTTAAGAGTCATTTAACTCTATATTTGTCTTTATCACAAGTTAGAATTAATTTAGGTATTTTTTATTAATTTTTTTAAATGGGGAATTTTGCAGATTTTTTTTTTTTTTTTTTTTGGCTTATGTTTTCAACGTACAAGTTTATTAAAATTCTTAGCTCCAAGAAAAGCATACTTAAAAATTTATTACAACTCTTCTTTTTATGAAGATGATGTTATATATATATATGAATTTGGAAGCAACTCAAGTTCAGTTCTTTAAATAGCTATTGCCAGGTAATATGCATTGAATATGCAAATAATTTCACTGAATCATAGCAAAATCTGATTGTAAGTAAAATGCATCATTTGAGCTGAGTGCGAATGTATCTTAGATGTTGCATTTAAGATCATAGCAGTTAGAAAAAGGGACATTAATGTTTCAGTGACTGATACATCAGTTGCAGCGGCTGAAAGTTAAATACTTGAAGGACTTGTTCTGTTCACCGATGAGTCCCGTTTTAGCCTAAACACTTGCCTTACTTTCATATGGAGAGAGCCAGGGACCCGCTACCCACCCTCAAATGTCCGCGAAATCAACAGTTGTGACGTTGGCAGTGTAATGGTTTAGACAGCCATCATGTTGGATGGCCGCACACCTCTGTACGTCTTTGACAGAGGCTCTGTGACTGATGTGAGGTATAGGGATGAGGGGTCTTGGAACCCTATGTTTGCCTTTTCCGCGGTGCAGTGGGCCCCGAGTTCATCTTACAGGCCGATAACGCGAGGCCACACAGAGCTCTTCTGGTTGACGAATTTCTCGAGAGTGAGGTATTCTTCGGATGGATTGGCCAGCCCGATCTCCAAACCTAAACCATATAGAGCATGTCTAGACGCTCTGGGAAGGAAATTGCAATTCGCAACCCCCCTCCGAGAACCATCCAGGAACTGAAAACTGCGTTGCTGAATGAGTGGGACCAATTGCCACAGGCACTGATAAACTGCCTTATTTTCAGTATGACATCACGCTGCGAGGCCTGTATGGCTGTAAGAGGGGACCATACCCCCTATTAAACCATTTCTTTTGTGTCTGCTGCAGCGGCTGTTTCAGATCTTTAGACTCCCATAAGTGTTACACACGAACATGTGTGTCTATTATAACTGTTGAATGTATATTTTGTTTGTATTATATCAACCTATGTCCCCACCAAATTTTATTAAAATCTGCCCAGTAGTTCTGGAGATCGTAGATCAGTTATGAAAATTCTCTTAATTTATTTCACCAGTGTATTTTTAAAGTTATAAGTAACAAACTACTCAGCTCAACTAGTTTAGCAAATGCTTGTACAACTCAGAAATTCAAATATGTCGATCTATGTAAGTTAAATTAAACCTTGCTATTTACTATCCTTTTATTATTATTATTATTATATTTTGATAGTTGTATATAGTTTATACAACTATCAAAATATGATAATAATAATAATACATGCATATTCGGTTTACATGCATATTCGTGTTGGGGAAGTTTCCAGTGGGCAAGACTTTCTAAATAATTTTGGTTTTCTAAAATGTTTAGTTTTCTACTCTTAATTGACTTTTGATTAATTTTAACTCTAGACATTTACTTGCTCTTTTATCAAAATTCCACTGTTTAAATTTCTTTTTAGTAATTCACACATTTGGTTTTACTTTTGGTTTTGAATTTTACTTTTACCTTTGCCTATGGATGACGAAACACGATTTGGGTAATTGAAGAGTTAGGTTAGGGGGCAAGTTCCCTTTGATAAGTCTGTTTCCTGCCTACTCAACAATCCTTGGAGATGGTATATGGAAAGTTTTCTTATTATGAATTATTGGTTTATTATTTTGCAGCTTTAGCGCAAGTCGTAGGCTTTATAATTTACTTTTAATTACACTTTATTTTGACCTGATATTCTAACTAATAGCAGCTTTTAGCGCTATTTGAGTAACAGCCTACTCTCTATGTATTATCTCCAAGAAGAATTCCAATTTTCTCGCTAATTTAGGCTAAACGTTCTTAAATAAAATACTACACTTTACGACAAACCTTTTTCTTCCATCACTTAATACTTGAATTTCCAGCCATTTTGGGTTTAAAATTTTGAAGGCAAGTTTGTTAATTTTAACTTACTAGTTTGATCTTTAAATTTCTGTTTAACTGTTTGTTTTAAACTTTAATTTTAAGATTGTATCATTTTTTATCTTCTTATTATTTAGAATCTACTTTTTGTGTTCCAATATGTTTACTTCAGTTTTTGAATTTGAAAATGTGAGTCTAGGGTATATGTCTTCTAAAGTAAGCATCTCGTTCAGATTAATTGAGTTCTTATTGAGAAACTTTAATTTTAAGGTAATTTGCTATTTTGTTTTACAAGATTTTTTCGGCTTAAAGGGACTAATGCCTTTATTTGGATCGAGTGTTTATGCGTCTTATGGTTTGCATCTAGCAAATAATTTGATGCTTACTTGGAAGTAAAATGAAACTCTTTCTTAATTTAGTTATTGTTAATTGATGGTAAATTGGTTTATCGCCTTGATAAGTCGATTAATCTGCGATCAATGACGATTTCTACTTTTTCAATATTTAAAATTTGTTTTTGGTTGTAGTGTTTTTGTGATTAAAGATTTTCCTTAGCAGATTTTAAACAAATATTTGAAATTATTTAAAATACTAATTTAAATTGTAAAATATTTTTTCATTGATGGTTTTAAATTTGTATTCCTTGGAGATGGTATATAGAAAGTTTTCTTATTATAAATTATTATGAATTATTATTTTATTACTTTGCAGGTTTAGCGCAAGTCACAGGCTTTTAAATTTACTTTTAATTACTTTATTTTGAATTAATATATATATATATATCATTTCAACATGTATATCTTAAACAATTCAATGTTTGAGATAAACGTATCAGGGAATAGTTATCTCAAAAATTAAACTCGAGTAATTAAGTTCGGAAATGCACTCCTAAGGCGTTTTGTCCTTCTTGACTACTTAAGAGAACAAAATAAGCAAACATTAAAATTGACTATTAAAAAGTTCAAAACTTGTTATTTTTTAGAATTTATAAGAGAACAAAATAAGCAAACATTAAAATTGACTATTAAGAAGTTCAAAAATTTTTATTTTTTATGCTCTCTTTTTATCATATAATTTCAGATGCTTTGAGCTTTATTAAGCAAATTATCTTACCATAGAAACCCATTTACCATACAATCTGTGTTAAGGAATACAGCAACACATTGTCGCAAGTGAATCCTTAAAATGAGGACCAAATGAAAAGCACATTCGCAATATAAAGTATCGACATAGGTAAATATATGTCCCTGAATAAACACAGAACTATAGTGTGCAAGGAAGAAGGTTTCATTGGTAAACATAACGTAAGCAGTAATATCATCCAATTTTTTACATGAAAGTGACCGCGTTCCCTTGGCTATATCAAGAAAGCCTTTCGAAACATTCTACAGAGTCATTTTAGGAAGATTATTAGTTTTCTACGAATCGGCATTTGAAATTATGTTTAATCTTGCGCTTCTTTATAAATAAGCTTCCTAAACTGCAGTTTGATCATTATTAAAGTATATATTGTTCCTCATGAGAATTTTAATGTCCTATTAAAATGGGAAATAGTATGTGTGCTTTTACATAATTGTTTTAAGTAAGCCGTAGCAAATTGCGTAGACAATATCAAAAATATGCATCGATTCAGATATGTTTTCTTTCTGTGGCAATCGTCATATCATAATTTATGTTTTAAGTTTATCATTCATGTTTAAAAGGCTTTATATTTATTAAGGAACTAATATTTTGTACAAAATATATTGCACAAAAAATATTATGAAAATATTTAATTTCTTTGTTTTCAGTGTCTTTATTTGCAATTTTAAAATTTCTTATCTTATGATTTCTTGAAATGCATGAATAAAGTTAACAAGGATGTGTGAAGTTTTTAATATAATATAAGTGCAATCACTTTTCATATTTTGACTGGTCAACAGCGTATCAAATTCACCATTTGTAATATATATATTAACTATCTGAAACGGATTTCTAAATTCAGTATTTTAGTTCTGTATAACAAATATATGAAATCCATTTTAGTGTTCGTAATAAATTTAATTTTTAGTATTTGCAATAAATATTAACTAGAAAATGAGTGATCTAGGTAAATAGAAGTGAAGTTTTACTGAGCCCTTTCGAAACATAATGATCAAGATTTCTAATAACAATAATCATTATCATTATAGAGGCTAAATGCCATGAAAGTAACAATTGCAGTAGATTTAACTCTCAGTGCAAGAAATTCCTGAGCTTGATGTCAGTTGAAGGATTGCTGTCTTGTAGCTTACTGAACTTATTTTTAGAGAAATTGCTTTGGTATTAAGAGTTTGCTTCGAACACTGCATAAATGGAAATTCTATACATGCAAGCTAGCAAAAGCTTTTTGCCAGTTGTGTCATCTAACAGATAGCTAAGCCGCATGGAATCATTGAAAAATTATAATTGTTCTATACTGGTGGGCCTATTAGGTGTGTGAATTGAAAACATGTATCAATGGGCTCTTTCTATATGCGTGATATTCTTCACTATGAGAGCTGTCTTTTACAGAGGTATAGGGCGTGTTCATACAGTCTGCATTAAGCTATGGCAACGCAGTATTCATTAACAGGTAGGTAAAAAGATGTCTTAAGAGTTGACCTCCGCCTCTTCATATATCTTGAGTATTCCTGCGGGAGATATTAGAACAAGCTAAGATGACATATCAGCAGTATTTTATGACCAGGATCGAGAAACCTACTCTGACTTGGTGATATTTCCTCATTGTCCTAAAAATAGGACAACACACATAAATAGTCTTTGTATGAAATCTTTAAAAGAATTTAATTCAAATTAATGATGATTTATTATTTAAGAGTCATTTAACTCTATATTTGTCTTTATCACAAGTTAGAATTAATTTAGGTATTTTTTATTAATTTTTTTAAATGGGGAATTTTGCAGATTTTTTTTTTTTTTTTTTGGCTTATGTTTTCAACGTACAAGTTTATTAAAATTCTTAGCTCCAAGAAAAGCATACTTAAAAATTTATTACAACTCTTCTTTTTATGAAGATGATGTTATATATATATATGAATTTGGAAGCAACTCAAGTTCAGTTCTTTAAATAGCTATTGCCAGGTAATATGCATTGAATATGCAAATAATTTCACTGAATCATAGCAAAATCTGATTGTAAGTAAAATGCATCATTTGAGCTGAGTGCGAATGTATCTTAGATGTTGCATTTAAGATCATAGCAGTTAGAAAAAGGGACATTAATGTTTCAGTGACTGATACATCAGTTGCAGCGGCTGAAAGTTAAATACTTGAAGGACTTTTTCTGTTCACCGATGAGTCCCGTTTTAGCCTAAACACTTGCCTTACTTTCATATGGAGAGAGCCAGGGACCCGCTACCCACCCTCAAATGTCCGCGAAATCAACAGTTGTGACGTTGGCAGTGTAATGGTTTAGACAGCCATCATGTTGGATGGCCGCACACCTCTGTACGTCTTTGACAGAGGCTCTGTGACTGATGTGAGGTATAGGGATGAGGGGTCTTGGAACCCTATGTTTGCCTTTTCCGCGGTGCAGTGGGCCCCGAGTTCATCTTACAGGCCGATAACGCGAGGCCACACAGAGCTCTTCTGGTTGACGAATTTCTCGAGAGTGAGGTATTCTTCGGATGGATTGGCCAGCCCGATCTCCAAACCTAAACCATATAGAGCATGTCTAGACGCTCTGGGAAGGAAATTGCAATTCGCAACCCCCCTCCGAGAACCATCCAGGAACTGAAAACTGCGTTGCTGAATGAGTGGGACCAATTGCCACAGGCACTGATAAACTGCCTTATTTTCAGTATGACATCACGCTGCGAGGCCTGTATGGCTGTAAGAGGGGACCATACCCCCTATTAAACCATTTCTTTTGTGTCTGCTGCAGCGGCTGTTTCAGATCTTTAGACTCCCATAAGTGTTACACACGAACATGTGTGTCTATTATAACTGTTGAATGTATATTTTGTTTGTATTATATCAACCTATGTCCCCACCAAATTTTATTAAAATCTGCCCAGTAGTTCTGGAGATCGTAGATCAGTTATGAAAATTCTCTTAATTTATTTCACCAGTGTATTTTTAAAGTAACAAACTACTCAGCTCAACTAGTTTAGCAAATGCTTGTACAACTCAGAAATTCAAATATGTCGATCTATGTAAGTTAAATTAAACCTTGCTATTTACTACCCTTTTATTATTATTATTATTATATTTTGATAGTTGTATATAGTTTATACAACTATCAAAATATGATAATAATAATAATACATGTATATTCGGTTTACATGCATATTCGTGTTGGGGAAGTTTCCAGTGGGCAAGACTTTCTAAATTATTTTGGTTTTCTAAAATGTTTAGTTTTCTACTCTTAATTGACTTTTGATTAATTTTAACTCTAGTCACTTACTTGCTCTTTTATCAAAATTCCACTGTTTAAATTTCTTTTTAGTAATTCACACATTTGGTTTTACTTTTGGTTTTGAATTTTACTTTTACCTTTGCCTATGGATGACGAAACACGAATTGGGTAATTGAAGAGTTAGGTTAGAGGGCAAGTTCCCTTTGATAAGTCTGTTTCCTGCCTACTCAATAATTCCTTGGAGATGGTATATGGAAAGTTTTCTTATTATGAATTATTGGTTTATTATTTTGCAGCTTTAGCGCAAGTCGTAGGCTTTATAATTTACTTTTAATTACACTTTATTTTGAGCTGATATTCTAACTAATAGCAGCTTTTAGCGCTATTTGAGTAACAGCCTACTCTCTATGTATTATCTCCAAGAAGAATTCCAATTTTCTCGCTAATTTAGGCTAAACGTTCTTAAATAAAATACTACACTTTACGACAAACCTTTTTCTTCCATCACTTAATACTTGAATTTCCAGCCATTTTGGGTTTAAAATTTTGAAGGCAAGTTTGTTAATTTTAACTTACTAGTTTGATCTTTAAATTTCTGTTTAACTGTTTGTTTTAAACTTTAATTTTAAGATTGTATCATTTTTTATCTTCTTATCATTTAGAATCTACTTTTTGTGTTCCAATATGTTTACTTCAGTTTTTGAATTTGAAAATGTGAGTCTAGGGTATATGTCTTCTAAAGTAAGCATCTCGTTCAGATTAATTGAGTTCTTATTGAGAAACTTTAATTTTAAGGTAATTTGCTATTTTGTTTTACAAGATTTTTTCGGCTTAAAGGGACTAATGCCTTTATTTGGATCGAGTGTTTATGCGTCTTATGGTTTGCATCTAGCAAATAATTTGATGCTTACTTGGAAGTAAAATGAAACTCTTTCTTAATTTAGTTATTGTTAATTGATGGTAAATTGGTTTATCGCCTTGATAAGTCGATTAATCTGCGATCAATGACGATTTCTACTTTTTCAATATTTAAAATTTGTTTTTGGTTGTAGTGTTTTTGTGATTAAAGATTTTCCTTAGCAGATTTTAAACAAATATTTGAAATTATTTAAAATACTAATTTAAATTGTAAAATATTTTTTCATTGATGGTTTTAAATTTGTATTCCTTGGAAATGGTATATAGAAAGTTTTCTTATTATAAATTATTATGAATTATTATTTTATTACTTTGCAGGTTTAGCGCAAGTCACAGGCTTTGAAATTTACTTTTAATTACTTTATTTTGAATTAATATATATATATATATCATTTCAACATGTATATCTTAAACAATTCAATGTTTGATATAAACGTATCAGGGAATAGTTATCTCAAAAATTAAACTCGAGTAATTAAGTTCGGAAATGCACTCCTAAGGCGTTTTGTCCTTCTTGACTACTTAAGAGAACAAAATAAGCAAACATTAAAATTGACTATTAAAAAGTTCAAAACTTGTTATTTTTTAGAATTTATAAGAGAACAAAACAAGCAAACATTAAAATTGACTATTAAGAAGTTCAAAAATTTTTATTTTTTATGCTCTCTTTTTATCATATAATTTCAGATGCTTTGAGCTTTATTAAGCAAATTATCTTACCATAGAAACCCATTTACCATACAATCTGTGTTAAGGAATACAGCAACACATTGTCGCAAGTGAATCCTTAAAATGAGGACCAAATGAAAAGCACATTCGCAATATAAAGTATCGACATAGGTAAATATATGTCCCTGAATAAACACAGAACTATAGTGTGCAAGGAAGAAGGTTTCATTGGTAAACATAACGTAAGCAGTAATATCATCCAATTTTTTACATGAAAGTGACCGCGTTCCCTTGGCTATATCAAGAAAGCCTTTCGAAACATTCTACAGAGTCATTTTAGGAAGATTATTAGTTTTCTACGAATCGGCATTTGAAATTATGTTTAATCTTGCGCTTCTTTATAAATAAGCTTCCTAAACTGCAGTTTGATCATTATTAAAGTATATATTGTTCCTCATGAGAATTTTAATGTCCTATTAAAATGGGAAATAGTATGTGTGCTTTTACATAATTGTTTTAAGTAAGCCGTAGCAAATTGCGTAGACAATATCAAAAATATGCATCGATTCAGATATGTTTTCTTTCTGTGGCAATCGTCATATCATAATTTATGTTTTAAGTTTATCATTCATGTTTAAAAGGCTTTATATTTATTAAGGAACTAATATTTTGTACAAAATATATTGCACAAAAAATATTATGAAAATATTTAATTTCTTTGTTTTCAGTGTCTTTATTTGCAATTTTAAAATTTCTTATCTTATGATTTCTTGAAATGCATGAATAAAGTTAACAAGGATGTGTGAAGTTTTTAATATAATATAAGTGCAATCACTTTTCATATTTTGACTGGTCAACAGCGTATCAAATTCACCATTTGTAATATATATATTAACTATCTGAAACGGATTTCTAAATTCAGTATTTTAGTTCTGTATAACAAATATATGAAATCCATTTTAGTGTTCGTAATAAATTTAATTTTTAGTATTTGCAATAAATATTAACTAGAAAATGAGTGATCTAGGTAAATAGAAGTGAAGTTTTACTGAGCCCTTTCGAAACATAATGATCAAGATTTCTAATAACAATAATCATTATCATTATAGAGGCTAAATGCCATGAAAGTAACAATTGCAGTAGATTTAACTCTCAGTGCAAGAAATTCCTGAGCTTGATGTCAGTTGAAGGATTGCTGTCTTGTAGCTTACTGAACTTATTTTTAGAGAAATTGCTTTGGTATTAAGAGTTTGCTTCGAACACTGCATAAATGGAAATTCTATACATGCAAGCTAGCAAAAGCTTTTTGCCAGTTGTGTCATCTAACAGATAGCTAAGCCGCATGGAATCATTGAAAAATTATAATTGTTCTATACTGGTGGGCCTATTAGGAGTGTAGAATTGAAAACATGTATCAATGGGCTCTTTCTGTATGCGTGATATTCTTCACTATGAGAGCTGTCTTTTACAGAGGTATAGGGCGTGTTCATACAGTCTGCATTAAGCTATGGCAACGCAGTATTCCTTAACAGGTAGGTAAAAAGATGTCTTAAGAGTTGACCTCCGCCTCTTCATATATCTTGAGTATTCCTGCGGGAGATATTAGAACAAGCTAAGATGACATATCAGCAGTATTTTATGACCAGGATCGAGAAACCTACACTGACTTGGTGATATTTCCTCATTGTCCTAAAAATAGGACAACACACATAAATAGTCTTTGTATGAAATCTTTAAAAGAATTTAATTCAAATTAATGATGATTTATTATTTAAGAGTCATTTAACTCTATATTTGTCTTTATCACAAGTTAGAATTAATTTAGGTATTTTTTATTAATTTTTTTAAATGGGGAATTTTGCAGATTTTTTTTTTTTTTTTTTTTTTTTTTGGCTTATGTTTTCAACGTACAAGTTTATTAAAATTCTTAGCTCCAAGAAAAGCATACTTAAAAATTTATTACAACTCTTCTTTTTATGAAGATGATGTTATATATATATATGAATTTGGAAGCAACTCAAGTTCAGTTCTTTAAATAGCTATTGCCAGGTAATATGCATTGAATATGCAAATAATTTCACTGAATCATAGCAAAATCTGATTGTAAGTAAAATGCATCATTTGAGCTGAGTGCGAATGTATCTTAGATGTTGCATTTAAGATCATAGCAGTTAGAAAAAGGGACATTAATGTTTCAGTGACTGATACATCAGTTGCAGCGGCTGAAAGTTAAATACTTGAAGGACTTGTTCTGTTCACCGATGAGTCCCGTTTTAGCCTAAACACTTGCCTTACTTTCATATGGAGAGAGCCAGGGACCCGCTACCCACCCTCAAATGTCCGCGAAATCAACAGTTGTGACGTTGGCAGTGTAATGGTTTAGACAGCCATCATGTTGGATGGCCGCACACCTCTGTACGTCTTTGACAGAGGCTCTGTGACTGATGTGAGGTATAGGGATGAGGGGTCTTGGAACCCTATGTTTGCCTTTTCCGCGGTGCAGTGGGCCCCGAGTTCATCTTACAGGCCGATAACGCGAGGCCACACAGAGCTCTTCTGGTTGACGAATTTCTCGAGAGTGAGGTATTCTTCGGATGGATTGGCCAGCCCGATCTCCAAACCTAAACCATATAGAGCATGTCTAGACGCTCTGGGAAGGAAATTGCAATTCGCAACCCCCCTCCGAGAACCATCCAGGAACTGAAAACTGCGTTGCTGAATGAGTGGGACCAATTGCCACAGGCACTGATAAACTGCCTTATTTTCAGTATGACATCACGCTGCGAGGCCTGTATGGCTGTAAGAGGGGACCATACCCCCTATTAAACCATTTCTTTTGTGTCTGCTGCAGCGGCTGTTTCAGATCTTTAGACTCCCATAAGTGTTACACACGAACATGTGTGTCTATTATAACTGTTGAATGTATATTTTGTTTGTATTATATCAACCTATGTCCCCACCAAATTTTATTAAAATCTGCCCAGTAGTTCTGGAGATCGTAGATCAGTTATGAAAATTCTCTTAATTTATTTCACCAGTGTATTTTTAAAGTAACAAACTACTCAGCTCAACTAGTTTAGCAAATGCTTGTACAACTCAGAAATTCAAATATGTCGATCTATGTAAGTTAAATTAAACCTTGCTATTTACTATCCTTTTATTATTATTATTATTATATTTTGATAGTTGTATATAGTTTATACAACTATCAAAATATGATAATAATAATAATACATGCATATTCGGTTTACATGCATATTCGTGTTGGGGAAGTTTCCAGTGGGCAAGACTTTCTAAATAATTTTGGTTTTCTAAAATGTTTAGTTTTCTACTCTTAATTGACTTTTGATTAATTTTAACTCTAGACATTTACTTGCTCTTTTATCAAAATTCCACTGTTTAAATTTCTTTTTAGTAATTCACACATTTGATTTTACTTTTGGTTTTGAATTTTACTTTTACCTTTGCCTATGGATGACGAAACACGATTTGGGTAATTGAAGAGTTAGGTTAGGGGGCAAGTTCCCTTTGATAAGTCTGTTTCCTGCCTACTCAACAATCCTTGGAGATGGTATATGGAAAGTTTTCTTATTATGAATTATTGGTTTATTATTTTGCAGCTTTAGCGCAAGTCGTAGGCTTTATAATTTACTTTTAATTACACTTTATTTTGAGCTGATATTCTAACTAATAGCAGCTTTTAGCGCTATTTGAGTAACAGCCTACTCTCTATGTATTATCTCCAAGAAGAATTCCAATTTTCTCGCTAATTTAGGCTAAACGTTCTTAAATAAAATACTACACTTTACGACAAACCTTTTTCTTCCATCACTTAATACTTGAATTTCCAGCCATTTTGGGTTTAAAATTTTGAAGGCAAGTTTGTTAATTTTAACTTACTAGTTTGATCTTTAAATTTCTGTTTAACTGTTTGTTTTAAACTTTAATTTTAAGATTGTATCATTTTTTATCTTCTTATCATTTAGAATCTACTTTTTGTGTTCCAATATGTTTACTTCAGTTTTTGAATTTGAAAATGTGAGTCTAGGGTATATGTCTTCTAAAGTAAGCATCTCGTTCAGATTAATTGAGTTCTTATTGAGAAACTTTAATTTTAAGGTAATTTGCTATTTTGTTTTACAAGATTTTTTCGGCTTAAAGGGACTAATGCCTTTATTTGGATCGAGTGTTTATGCGTCTTATGGTTTGCATCTAGCAAATAATTTGATGCTTACTTGGAAGTAAAATGAAACTCTTTCTTAATTTAGTTATTGTTAATTGATGGTAAATTGGTTTATCGCCTTGATAAGTCGATTAATCTGCGATCAATGACGATTTCTACTTTTTCAATATTTAAAATTTGTTTTTGGTTGTAGTGTTTTTGTGATTAAAGATTTTCCTTAGCAGATTTTAAACAAATATTTGAAATTATTTAAAATACTAATTTAAATTGTAAAATATTTTTTCATTGATGGTTTTAAATTTGTATTCCTTGGAGATGGTATATAGAAAGTTTTCTTATTATAAATTATTATGAATTATTATTTTATTACTTTGCAGGTTTAGCGCAAGTCACAGGCTTTGAAATTTACTTTTAATTACTTTATTTTGAATTAATATATATATATATATCATTTCAACATGTATATCTTAAACAATTCAATTTTTGAGATAAACGTATCAGGGAATAGTTATCTCAAAAATTAAACTCGAGTAATTAAGTTCGGAAATGCATTCCTAAGACGTTTTGTCCTTCTTGACTACTTAAGAGAACAAAATAAGCAAACATTAAAATTGACTATTAAAAAGTTCAAAACTTGTTATTTTTTAGAATTTATAAGAGAACAAAACAAGCAAACATTAAAATTGACTATTAAGAAGTTCAAAAATTTTTATTTTTTATGCTCTCTTTTTATCATATAATTTCAGATGCTTTGAGCTTTATTAAGCAAATTATCTTACCATAGAAACCCATTTACCATACAATCTGTGTTAAGGAATACAGCAACACATTGTCGCAAGTGAATCCTTAAAATGAGGACCAAATGAAAAGCACATTCGCAATATAAAGTATCGACATAGGTAAATATATGTCCCTGAATAAACACAGAACTATAGTGTGCAAGGAAGAAGGTTTCATTGGTAAACATAACGTAAGCAGTAATATCATCCAATTTTTTACATGAAAGTGACCGCGTTCCCTTGGCTATATCAAGAAAGCCTTTCGAAACATTCTACAGAGTCATTTTAGGAAGATTATTAGTTTTCTACGAATCGGCATTTGAAATTATGTTTAATCTTGCGCTTCTTTATAAATAAGCTTCCTAAACTGCAGTTTGATCATTATTAAAGTATATATTGTTCCTCATGAGAATTTTAATGACCTATTAAAATGGGAAATAGTATGTGTGCTTTTACATAATTGTTTTAAGTAAGCCGTAGCAAATTGCGTAGACAATATCAAAAATATGCATCGATTCAGATATGTTTTCTTTCTGTGGCAATCGTCATATCATAATTTATGTTTTAAGTTTATCATTCATGTTTAAAAGGCTTTATATTTATTAAGGAACTAATATTTTGTACAAAATATATTGCACAAAAAATATTATGAAAATATTTAATTTCTTTGTTTTCAGTGTCTTTATTTGCAATTTTAAAATTTCTTATCTTATGATTTCTTGAAATGCATGAATAAAGTTAACAAGGATGTGTGAAGTTTTTAATATAATATAAGTGCAATCACTTTTCATATTTTGACTGGTCAACAGCGTATCAAATTCACCATTTGTAATATATATATTAACTATCTGAAACGGATTTCTAAATTCAGTATTCTAGTTCTGAATAACAAATATACGAAATCCATTTTAGTGTTCGTAATAAATTTAATTTTTAGTATTTGCAATAAATTTTAACTGGAGAATGAGTGATCTAGGTAAATAGAAGTGAAGTTTTACTGAGCCCTTTCGAAACATAATGATCAAGATTTCTAATAACAATAATCATTATCATTATAGAGGCTAAATGCCATGAAAGTAACAATTGCAGTAGATTTAACTCTCAGTGCAAGAAATTCCTGAGCTTGATGTCAGTTGAAGGATTGCTGTCTTGTAGCTTACTGAACTTATTTTTAGAGAAATTGCTTTGGTATTAAGAGTTTGCTTCGAACACTGCATAAATGGAAATTCTATACATGCAAGCTAGCAAAAGCTTTTTGCCAGTTGTGTCATCTAACAGATAGCTAAGCCGCATGGAATCATTGAAACATTATAATTGTTCTATACTGGTGGGCCTATTAGGAGTGTGAATTGAAAACATGTATCAATGGGCTCTTTCTATATGCGTGATATTCTTCACTATGAGAGCTGTCTTTTACAGAGGTATAGGGCGTGTTCATACAGTCTGCATTAAGCTATGGCAACGCAGTATTCATTAACAGGTAGGTAAAAAGATGTCTTAAGAGTTGACCTCCGCCTCTTCATATATCTTGAGTATTCCTGCGGGAGATATTAGAACAAGCTAAGATGACATATCAGCAGTATTTTATGACCAGGATCGAGAAACCTACACTGACTTGGTGATATTTCCTCATTGTCCTAAAAATAGGACAACACACATAAATAGTCTTTGTATGAAATCTTTGAAAGAATTTAATTCAAATTAATGATGATTTATTATTTAAGAGTCATTTAACTCTATATTTGTCTTTATCACAAGTTAGAATTAATTTAGGTATTTTTTATTAATTTTTTTAAATGGGGAATTTTGCAGATTTTTTTTTTTTTTTTTGGCTTATGTTTTCAACGTACAAGTTTATTAAAATTCTTAGCTCCAAGAAAAGCATACTTAAAAATTTATTACAACTCTTCTTTTTATGAAGATGATGTTATATATATATATGAATTTGGAAGCAACTCAAGTTCAGTTCTTTAAATAGCTATTGCCAGGTAATATGCATTGAATATGCAAATAATTTCACTGAATCATAGCAAAATCTGATTGTAAGTAAAATGCATCATTTGAGCTGAGTGCGAATGTATCTTAGATGTTGCATTTAAGATCATAGCAGTTAGAAAAAGGGACATTAATGTTTCAGTGACTGATACATCAGTTGCAGCGGCTGAAAGTTAAATACTTGAAGGACTTGTTCTGTTCACCGATGAGTCCCGTTTTAGCCTAAACACTTGCCTTACTTTCATATGGAGAGAGCCAGGGACCCGCTACCCACCCTCAAATGTCCGCGAAATCAACAGTTGTGACGTTGGCAGTGTAATGGTTTAGACAGCCATCATGTTGGATGGCCGCACACCTCTGTACGTCTTTGACAGAGGCTCTGTGACTGATGTGAGGTATAGGGATGAGGGGTCTTGGAACCCTATGTTTGCCTTTTCCGCGGTGCAGTGGGCCCCGAGTTCATCTTACAGGCCGATAACGCGAGGCCACACAGTGCTCTTCTGGTTGACGAATTTCTCGAGAGTGAGGTATTCTTCGGATGGATTGGCCAGCCCGATCTCCAAACCTAAACCATATAGAGCATGTCTAGACGCTCTGGGAAGGAAATTGCAATTCGCAACCCCCCTCCGAGAACCATCCAGGAACTGAAAACTGCGTTGCTGAATGAGTGGGACCAATTGCCACAGGCACTGATAAACTGCCTTATTTTCAGTATGACATCACGCTGCGAGGCCTGTATGGCTGTAAGAGGGGACCATACCCCCTATTAAACCATTTCTTTTGTGTCTGCTGCAGCGGCTGTTTCAGATCTTTAGACTCCCATAAGTGTTACACACGAACATGTGTGTCTATTATAACTGTTGAATGTATATTTTGTTTGTATTATATCAACCTATGTCCCCACCAAATTTTATTAAAATCTGCCCAGTAGTTCTGGAGATCGTAGATCAGTTATGAAAATTCTCTTAATTTATTTCACCAGTGTATTTTTAAAGTAACAAACTACTCAGCTCAACTAGTTTAGCAAATGCTTGTACAACTCAGAAATTCAAATATGTCGATCTATGTAAGTTAAATTAAACCTTGCTATTTACTATCCTTTTATTATTATTATTATTATATTTTGATAGTTGTATATAGTTTATACAACTATCAAAATATGATAATAATAATAATACATGCATATTCGGTTTACATGCATATTCGTGTTGGGGAAGTTTCCAGTGGGCAAGACTTTCTAAATAATTTTGGTTTTCTAAAATGTTTAGTTTTCTACTCTTAATTGACTTTTGATTAATTTTAACTCTAGACATTTACTTGCTCTTTTATCAAAATTCCACTGTTTAAATTTCTTTTTAGTAATTCACACATTTGATTTTACTTTTGGTTTTGAATTTTACTTTTACCTTTGCCTATGGATGACGAAACACGATTTGGGTAATTGAAGAGTTAGGTTAGGGGGCAAGTTCCCTTTGATAAGTCTGTTTCCTGCCTACTCAACAATCCTTGGAGATGGTATATGGAAAGTTTTCTTATTATGAATTATTGGTTTATTATTTTGCAGCTTTAGCGCAAGTCGTAGGCTTTATAATTTACTTTTAATTACACTTTATTTTGAGCTGATATTCTAACTAATAGCAGCTTTTAGCGCTATTTGAGTAACAGCCTACTCTCTATGTATTATCTCCAAGAAGAATTCCAATTTTCTCGCTAATTTAGGCTAAACGTTCTTAAATAAAATACTACACTTTACGACAAACCTTTTTCTTCCATCACTTAATACTTGAATTTCCAGCCATTTTGGGTTTAAAATTTTGAAGGCAAGTTTGTTAATTTTAACTTACTAGTTTGATCTTTAAATTTCTGTTTAACTGTTTGTTTTAAACTTTAATTTTAAGATTGTATCATTTTTTATCTTCTTATCATTTAGAATCTACTTTTTGTGTTCCAATATGTTTACTTCAGTTTTTGAATTTGAAAATGTGAGTCTAGGGTATATGTCTTCTAAAGTAAGCATCTCGTTCAGATTAATTGAGTTCTTATTGAGAAACTTTAATTTTAAGGTAATTTGCTATTTTGTTTTACAAGATTTTTTCGGCTTAAAGGGACTAATGCCTTTATTTGGATCGAGTGTTTATGCGTCTTATGGTTTGCATCTAGCAAATAATTTGATGCTTACTTGGAAGTAAAATGAAACTCTTTCTTAATTTAGTTATTGTTAATTGATGGTAAATTGGTTTATCGCCTTGATAAGTCGATTAATCTGCGATCAATGACGATTTCTACTTTTTCAATATTTAAAATTTGTTTTTGGTTGTAGTGTTTTTGTGATTAAAGATTTTCCTTAGCAGATTTTAAACAAATATTTGAAATTATTTAAAATACTAATTTAAATTGTAAAATATTTTTTCATTGATGGTTTTAAATTTGTATTCCTTGGAGATGGTATATAGAAAGTTTTCTTATTATAAATTATTATGAATTATTATTTTATTACTTTGCAGGTTTAGCGCAAGTCACAGGCTTTGAAATTTACTTTTAATTACTTTATTTTGAATTAATATATATATATATATCATTTCAACATGTATATCTTAAACAATTCAATTTTTGAGATAAACGTATCAGGGAATAGTTATCTCAAAAATTAAACTCGAGTAATTAAGTTCGGAAATGCATTCCTAAGACGTTTTGTCCTTCTTGACTACTTAAGAGAACAAAATAAGCAAACATTAAAATTGACTATTAAAAAGTTCAAAACTTGTTATTTTTTAGAATTTATAAGAGAACAAAACAAGCAAACATTAAAATTGACTATTAAGAAGTTCAAAAATTTTTATTTTTTATGCTCTCTTTTTATCATATAATTTCAGATGCTTTGAGCTTTATTAAGCAAATTATCTTACCATAGAAACCCATTTACCATACAATCTGTGTTAAGGAATACAGCAACACATTGTCGCAAGTGAATCCTTAAAATGAGGACCAAATGAAAAGCACATTCGCAATATAAAGTATCGACATAGGTAAATATATGTCCCTGAATAAACACAGAACTATAGTGTGCAAGGAAGAAGGTTTCATTGGTAAACATAACGTAAGCAGTAATATCATCCAATTTTTTACATGAAAGTGACCGCGTTCCCTTGGCTATATCAAGAAAGCCTTTCGAAACATTCTACAGAGTCATTTTAGGAAGATTATTAGTTTTCTACGAATCGGCATTTGAAATTATGTTTAATCTTGCGCTTCTTTATAAATAAGCTTCCTAAACTGCAGTTTGATCATTATTAAAGTATATATTGTTCCTCATGAGAATTTTAATGACCTATTAAAATGGGAAATAGTATGTGTGCTTTTACATAATTGTTTTAAGTAAGCCGTAGCAAATTGCGTAGACAATATCAAAAATATGCATCGATTCAGATATGTTTTCTTTCTGTGGCAATCGTCATATCATAATTTATGTTTTAAGTTTATCATTCATGTTTAAAAGGCTTTATATTTATTAAGGAACTAATATTTTGTACAAAATATATTGCACAAAAAATATTATGAAAATATTTAATTTCTTTGTTTTCAGTGTCTTTATTTGCAATTTTAAAATTTCTTATCTTATGATTTCTTGAAATGCATGAATAAAGTTAACAAGGATGTGTGAAGTTTTTAATATAATATAAGTGCAATCACTTTTCATATTTTGACTGGTCAACAGCGTATCAAATTCACCATTTGTAATATATATATTAACTATCTGAAACGGATTTCTAAATTCAGTATTCTAGTTCTGAATAACAAATATACGAAATCCATTTTAGTGTTCGTAATAAATTTAATTTTTAGTATTTGCAATAAATTTTAACTGGAGAATGAGTGATCTAGGTAAATAGAAGTGAAGTTTTACTGAGCCCTTTCGAAACATAATGATCAAGATTTCTAATAACAATAATCATTATCATTATAGAGGCTAAATGCCATGAAAGTAACAATTGCAGTAGATTTAACTCTCAGTGCAAGAAATTCCAGAGCTTGATGTCAGTTGAAGGATTGCTGTCTTGTAGCTTAACTTATTTTTAGAGAAATTGCTTTGGTATTAAGAGTTTGCTTCGAACACTGCATAAATGGAAATTCTATACATGCAAGCTAGCAAAAGCTTTTTGCCAGTTGTGTCATCTAACAGATAGCTAAGCCGCATGGAATCATTGAAAAATTATAATTGTTCTATACTGGTGGGCCTATTAGGAGTGTAGAATTGAAAACATGTATCAATGGGCTCTTTCTGTATGCGTGATATTCTTCACTATGAGAGCTGTCTTTTACAGAGGTATAGGGCGTGTTCATACAGTCTGCATTAAGCTATGGCAACGCAGTATTCCTTAACAGGTAGGTAAAAAGATGTCTTAAGAGTTGACCTCCGCCTCTTCATATATCTTGAGTATTCCTGCGGGAGATATTAGAACAAGCTAAGATGACATATCAGCAGTATTTTATGACCAGGATCGAGAAACCTACACTGACTTAGTGATATTTCCTCATTGTCCTAAAATTATTACAACACACATAAATAGTCTTTGTATGAAATCTTTGAACGAATTTAATTCAAATTAATGATGATTTATTATTTAAGAGTCATTTAACTCTATATTTGTCTTTATCACACGTTAGAATTAATTTAAGTATTTTTTATTAATTTTTTTAAATAAGGAATTTTGCAGATTTTTTTTTTTTTTTTTTTTTTTTTTTTTGGCTTATGTTTTCAACGTACAAGTTTATTAAAATTCTTAGCTCCAAGAAAAGCATACTTAAAAATTTATTACAACTCTTCTTTTTATGAAGATGAAGTTATATATATATATGAATTTGGAAGCAACTCAAGTTCAGTTCTTTAAATAGCTATTGCCAGGTAATATGCATTGAATATGCAAATAATTTCACTGAATCATAGCAAAATCTGATTGTAAGTAAAATGCATCATTTGAGCTGAGTGCGAATATATCTTAGATGTTGCATTTAAGATCATAGCAGTTAGAAAAAGGGACATTAATGTTTCAGTGACTGATACATCAGTTGCAGCGGCTGAAAGTTAAATACTTGAAAGACTTGTTCTGTTCACCGATGAGTCCCGTTTTAGCCTAAACACTTGCCTTACTTTCATATGGAGAGAGCCAGGGACCCGCTACCCACCCTCAAATGTCCGCGAAATCAACAGTTGTGACGTTGGCAGTGTAAAGGTTTAGACAGCCATCATGTTGGATGGCCGCACACCTCTGTACGTCTTTGACAGAGGCTCTGTGACTGATGTGAGGTATAGGGATGAGGGGTCTTGGAGCCCTATGTTTGCCTTTTCCGCGGTGCAGTGGGCCCCGAGTTCATCTTACAGGCCGATAACGCGAGGCCACACACAGAGCTCTTCTGGTCGACGAATTTCTCGAGAGTGAGGTATTCTTCGGATGGATTGGCCAGCCAGATCTCCAAACCTAAACCATATAGAGCATGTCTAGACGCTCTGGGAAGGCAATTGCAATTCGCAACCCCCCTCCGAGAACCATCCAGGAACTGTAAACTGCGTTGCTGAATGAGTGGGACCAATTGCCACAGGCACTGATAAACTGCCTTATTTTCAGTATGACATCACGCTGCGAGGCCTGTATGGCTGTAAGAGGGGACCATACCCCCTATTAAACCATTTCTTTTGTGTCTGCTACAGCGGCTGTTTCAGATCTTTAGACTCCCATAAGTGTTACACACGAACATGTGTGTCTATTATAACTGTTGAATGTATATTTTGTTTGTATTATATCAACCTATGTCCCCACCGAATTTTATTAAAATCTGCCCAGTAGTTCTGGAGATCGTAGATCAGTTATGAAAATTCTCTTAATTTATTTCACCAGTGTATTTTTACAGTTATAAGTAACAAACTACTCAGCTCAACTAGTTTAGCAAATGCTTGTACAACTCAGAAATTCAAATATGTAGATCTATGTAAGTTAAATTAAACCTTGCTATTTACTACCCTTTTATTATTATTATTATTATATTTTGATAGTTGTATATAGTTTATACAACTATCAAAATATGATAATAATAATAATACATGTATATTCGGTTTACATGCATATTCGTGTTGGGGAAGTTTCCAGTGGGCAAGACTTTCTAAATTATTTTGGTTTTCTAAAATGTTTAGTTTTCTACTCTTAATTGACTTTTGATTAATTTTAACTCTAGTCACTTACTTGCTCTTTTATCAAAATTCCACTGTTTAAATTTCTTTTTAGTAATTCACACATTTGGTTTTACTTTTGGTTTTGAATTTTACTTTTACCTTTGCCTATGGATGACGAAACACGAATTGGGTAATTGAAGAGTTAGGTTAGAGGGCAAGTTCCCTTTGATAAGTCTGTTTCCTGCCTACTCAATAATTCCTTGGAGATGGTATATGGAAAGTTTTCTTATTATGAATTATTGGTTTATTATTTTGCAGCTTTAGCGCAAGTCGTAGGCTTTATAATTTACTTTTAATTACACTTTATTTTGAGCTGATATTCTAACTAATAGCAGGTTTTAGCGCTATTTGAGTAACAGCCTACTCTCTATGTATTATCTCCAAGAAGAATTCCAATTTTCTCGCTAATTTAGGCTAAACGTTCTTAAATAAAATACTACACTTTACGACAAACCTTTTTCTTCCATCACTTAATACTTGAATTTCCAGCCATTTTGGGTTTAAAATTTTGAAGGCAAGTTTGTTAATTTTAACTTACTAGTTTGATCTTTAAATTTCTGTTTAACTGTTTGTTTTAAACTTTAATTTTAAGATTGTATCATTTTTTATCTTCTTATCATTTAGAATCTACTTTTTGTGTTCCAATATGTTTACTTCAGTTTTTGAATTTGAAAATGTGAGTCTAGGGTATATGTCTTCTAAAGTAAGCATCTCGTTCAGATTAATTGAGTTCTTATTGAGAAACTTTAATTTTAAGGTAATTTGCTATTTTGTTTTACAAGATTTTTTCGGCTTAAAGGGACTAATGCCTTTATTTGGATCGAGTGTTTATGCGTCTTATGGTTTGCATCTAGCAAATAATTTGATGCTTACTTGGAAGTAAAATGAAACTCTTTCTTAATTTAGTTATTGTTAATTGATGGTAAATTGGTTTATCGCCTTGATAAGTCGATTAATCTGCGATCAATGACGATTTCTACTTTTTCAATATTTAAAATTTGTTTTTGGTTGTAGTGTTTTTGTGATTAAAGATTTTCCTTAGCAGATTTTAAACAAATATTTGAAATTATTTAAAATACTAATTTAAATTGTAAAATATTTTTTCATTGATGGTTTTAAATTTGTATTCCTTGGAGATGGTATATAGAAAGTTTTCTTATTATAAATTATTATGAATTATTATTTTATTACTTTGCAGGTTTAGCGCAAGTCACAGGCTTTGAAATTTACTTTTAATTACTTTATTTTGAATTAATATATATATATATATCATTTCAACATGTATATCTTAAACAATTCAATTTTTGAGATAAACGTATCAGGGAATAGTTATCTCAAAAATTAAACTCGAGTAATTAAGTTCGGAAATGCATTCCTAAGACGTTTTGTCCTTCTTGACTACTTAAGAGAACAAAATAAGCAAACATTAAAATTGACTATTAAAAAGTTCAAAACTTGTTATTTTTTAGAATTTATAAGAGAACAAAACAAGCAAACATTAAAATTGACTATTAAGAAGTTCAAAAATTTTTATTTTTTATGCTCTCTTTTTATCATATAATTTCAGATGCTTTGAGCTTTATTAAGCAAATTATCTTACCATAGAAACCCATTTACCATACAATCTGTGTTAAGGAATACAGCAACACATTGTCGCAAGTGAATCCTTAAAATGAGGACCAAATGAAAAGCACATTCGCAATATAAAGTATCGACATAGGTAAATATATGTCCCTGAATAAACACAGAACTATAGTGTGCAAGGAAGAAGGTTTCATTGGTAAACATAACGTAAGCAGTAATATCATCCAATTTTTTACATGAAAGTGACCGCGTTCCCTTGGCTATATCAAGAAAGCCTTTCGAAACATTCTACAGAGTCATTTTAGGAAGATTATTAGTTTTCTACGAATCGGCATTTGAAATTATGTTTAATCTTGCGCTTCTTTATAAATAAGCTTCCTAAACTGCAGTTTGATCATTATTAAAGTATATATTGTTCCTCATGAGAATTTTAATGACCTATTAAAATGGGAAATAGTATGTGTGCTTTTACATAATTGTTTTAAGTAAGCCGTAGCAAATTGCGTAGACAATATCAAAAATATGCATCGATTCAGATATGTTTTCTTTCTGTGGCAATCGTCATATCATAATTTATGTTTTAAGTTTATCATTCATGTTTAAAAGGCTTTATATTTATTAAGGAACTAATATTTTGTACAAAATATATTGCACAAAAAATATTATGAAAATATTTAATTTCTTTGTTTTCAGTGTCTTTATTTGCAATTTTAAAATTTCTTATCTTATGATTTCTTGAAATGCATGAATAAAGTTAACAAGGATGTGTGAAGTTTTTAATATAATATAAGTGCAATCACTTTTCATATTTTGACTGGTCAACAGCGTATCAAATTCACCATTTGTAATATATATATTAACTATCTGAAACGGATTTCTAAATTCAGTATTCTAGTTCTGAATAACAAATATACGAAATCCATTTTAGTGTTCGTAATAAATTTAATTTTTAGTATTTGCAATAAATTTTAACTGGAGAATGAGTGATCTAGGTAAATAGAAGTGAAGTTTTACTGAGCCCTTTCGAAACATAATGATCAAGATTTCTAATAACAATAATCATTATCATTATAGAGGCTAAATGCCATGAAAGTAACAATTGCAGTAGATTTAACTCTCAGTGCAAGAAATTCCAGAGCTTGATGTCAGTTGAAGGATTGCTGTCTTGTAGCTTAACTTATTTTTAGAGAAATTGCTTTGGTATTAAGAGTTTGCTTCGAACACTGCATAAATGGAAATTCTATACATGCAAGCTAGCAAAAGCTTTTTGCCAGTTGTGTCATCTAACAGATAGCTAAGCCGCATGGAATCATTGAAAAATTATAATTGTTCTATACTGGTGGGCCTATTAGGAGTGTAGAATTGAAAACATGTATCAATGGGCTCTTTCTGTATGCGTGATATTCTTCACTATGAGAGCTGTCTTTTACAGAGGTATAGGGCGTGTTCATACAGTCTGCATTAAGCTATGGCAACGCAGTATTCCTTAACAGGTAGGTAAAAAGATGTCTTAAGAGTTGACCTCCGCCTCTTCATATATCTTGAGTATTCCTGCGGGAGATATTAGAACAAGCTAAGATGACATATCAGCAGTATTTTATGACCAGGATCGAGAAACCTACACTGACTTAGTGATATTTCCTCATTGTCCTAAAATTATTACAACACACATAAATAGTCTTTGTATGAAATCTTTGAACGAATTTAATTCAAATTAATGATGATTTATTATTTAAGAGTCATTTAACTCTATATTTGTCTTTATCACACGTTAGAATTAATTTAAGTATTTTTTATTAATTTTTTTAAATAAGGAATTTTGCAGATTTTTTTTTTTTTTTTTTTTTTTTTTTTTGGCTTATGTTTTCAACGTACAAGTTTATTAAAATTCTTAGCTCCAAGAAAAGCATACTTAAAAATTTATTACAACTCTTCTTTTTATGAAGATGAAGTTATATATATATATGAATTTGGAAGCAACTCAAGTTCAGTTCTTTAAATAGCTATTGCCAGGTAATATGCATTGAATATGCAAATAATTTCACTGAATCATAGCAAAATCTGATTGTAAGTAAAATGCATCATTTGAGCTGAGTGCGAATATATCTTAGATGTTGCATTTAAGATCATAGCAGTTAGAAAAAGGGACATTAATGTTTCAGTGACTGATACATCAGTTGCAGCGGCTGAAAGTTAAATACTTGAAAGACTTGTTCTGTTCACCGATGAGTCCCGTTTTAGCCTAAACACTTGCCTTACTTTCATATGGAGAGAGCCAGGGACCCGCTACCCACCCTCAAATGTCCGCGAAATCAACAGTTGTGACGTTGGCAGTGTAAAGGTTTAGACAGCCATCATGTTGGATGGCCGCACACCTCTGTACGTCTTTGACAGAGGCTCTGTGACTGATGTGAGGTATAGGGATGAGGGGTCTTGGAGCCCTATGTTTGCCTTTTCCGCGGTGCAGTGGGCCCCGAGTTCATCTTACAGGCCGATAACGCGAGGCCACACACAGAGCTCTTCTGGTCGACGAATTTCTCGAGAGTGAGGTATTCTTCGGATGGATTGGCCAGCCAGATCTCCAAACCTAAACCATATAGAGCATGTCTAGACGCTCTGGGAAGGCAATTGCAATTCGCAACCCCCCTCCGAGAACCATCCAGGAACTGTAAACTGCGTTGCTGAATGAGTGGGACCAATTGCCACAGGCACTGATAAACTGCCTTATTTTCAGTATGACATCACGCTGCGAGGCCTGTATGGCTGTAAGAGGGGACCATACCCCCTATTAAACCATTTCTTTTGTGTCTGCTACAGCGGCTGTTTCAGATCTTTAGACTCCCATAAGTGTTACACACGAACATGTGTGTCTATTATAACTGTTGAATGTATATTTTGTTTGTATTATATCAACCTATGTCCCCACCGAATTTTATTAAAATCTGCCCAGTAGTTCTGGAGATCGTAGATCAGTTATGAAAATTCTCTTAATTTATTTCACCAGTGTATTTTTACAGTTATAAGTAACAAACTACTCAGCTCAACTAGTTTAGCAAATGCTTGTACAACTCAGAAATTCAAATATGTAGATCTATGTAAGTTAAATTAAACCTTGCTATTTACTACCCTTTTATTATTATTATTATTATATTTTGATAGTTGTATATAGTTTATACAACTATCAAAATATGATAATAATAATAATACATGTATATTCGGTTTACATGCATATTCGTGTTGGGGAAGTTTCCAGTGGGCAAGACTTTCTAAATTATTTTGGTTTTCTAAAATGTTTAGTTTTCTACTCTTAATTGACTTTTGATTAATTTTAACTCTAGTCACTTACTTGCTCTTTTATCAAAATTCCACTGTTTAAATTTCTTTTTAGTAATTCACACATTTGGTTTTACTTTTGGTTTTGAATTTTACTTTTACCTTTGCCTATGGATGACGAAACACGAATTGGGTAATTGAAGAGTTAGGTTAGAGGGCAAGTTCCCTTTGATAAGTCTGTTTCCTGCCTACTCAATAATTCCTTGGAGATGGTATATGGAAAGTTTTCTTATTATGAATTATTGGTTTATTATTTTGCAGCTTTAGCGCAAGTCGTAGGCTTTATAATTTACTTTTAATTACACTTTATTTTGAGCTGATATTCTAACTAATAGCAGGTTTTAGCGCTATTTGAGTAACAGCCTACTCTCTATGTATTATCTCCAAGAAGAATTCCAATTTTCTCGCTAATTTAGGCTAAACGTTCTTAAATAAAATACTACACTTTACGACAAACCTTTTTCTTCCATCACTTAATACTTGAATTTCCAGCCATTTTGGGTTTAAAATTTTGAAGGCAAGTTTGTTAATTTTAACTTACTAGTTTGATCTTTAAATTTCTGTTTAACTGTTTGTTTTAAACTTTAATTTTAAGATTGTATCATTTTTTATCTTCTTATCATTTAGAATCTACTTTTTGTGTTCCAATATGTTTACTTCAGTTTTTGAATTTGAAAATGTGAGTCTAGGGTATATGTCTTCTAAAGTAAGCATCTCGTTCAGATTAATTGAGTTCTTATTGAGAAACTTTAATTTTAAGGTAATTTGCTATTTTGTTTTACAAGATTTTTTCGGCTTAAAGGGACTAATGCCTTTATTTGGATCGAGTGTTTATGCGTCTTATGGTTTGCATCTAGCAAATAATTTGATGCTTACTTGGAAGTAAAATGAAACTCTTTCTTAATTTAGTTATTGTTAATTGATGGTAAATTGGTTTATCGCCTTGATAAGTCGATTAATCTGCGATCAATGACGATTTCTACTTTTTCAATATTTAAAATTTGTTTTTGGTTGTAGTGTTTTTGTGATTAAAGATTTTCCTTAGCAGATTTTAAACAAATATTTGAAATTATTTAAAATACTAATTTAAATTGTAAAATATTTTTTCATTGATGGTTTTAAATTTGTATTCCTTGGAGATGGTATATAGAAAGTTTTCTTATTATAAATTATTATGAATTATTATTTTATTACTTTGCAGGTTTAGCGCAAGTCACAGGCTTTGAAATTTACTTTTAATTACTTTATTTTGAATTAATATATATATATATATCATTTCAACATGTATATCTTAAACAATTCAATTTTTGAGATAAACGTATCAGGGAATAGTTATCTCAAAAATTAAACTCGAGTAATTAAGTTCGGAAATGCATTCCTAAGACGTTTTGTCCTTCTTGACTACTTAAGAGAACAAAATAAGCAAACATTAAAATTGACTATTAAAAAGTTCAAAACTTGTTATTTTTTAGAATTTATAAGAGAACAAAACAAGCAAACATTAAAATTGACTATTAAGAAGTTCAAAAATTTTTATTTTTTATGCTCTCTTTTTATCATATAATTTCAGATGCTTTGAGCTTTATTAAGCAAATTATCTTACCATAGAAACCCATTTACCATACAATCTGTGTTAAGGAATACAGCAACACATTGTCGCAAGTGAATCCTTAAAATGAGGACCAAATGAAAAGCACATTCGCAATATAAAGTATCGACATAGGTAAATATATGTCCCTGAATAAACACAGAACTATAGTGTGCAAGGAAGAAGGTTTCATTGGTAAACATAACGTAAGCAGTAATATCATCCAATTTTTTACATGAAAGTGACCGCGTTCCCTTGGCTATATCAAGAAAGCCTTTCGAAACATTCTACAGAGTCATTTTAGGAAGATTATTAGTTTTCTACGAATCGGCATTTGAAATTATGTTTAATCTTGCGCTTCTTTATAAATAAGCTTCCTAAACTGCAGTTTGATCATTATTAAAGTATATATTGTTCCTCATGAGAATTTTAATGACCTATTAAAATGGGAAATAGTATGTGTGCTTTTACATAATTGTTTTAAGTAAGCCGTAGCAAATTGCGTAGACAATATCAAAAATATGCATCGATTCAGATATGTTTTCTTTCTGTGGCAATCGTCATATCATAATTTATGTTTTAAGTTTATCATTCATGTTTAAAAGGCTTTATATTTATTAAGGAACTAATATTTTGTACAAAATATATTGCACAAAAAATATTATGAAAATATTTAATTTCTTTGTTTTCAGTGTCTTTATTTGCAATTTTAAAATTTCTTATCTTATGATTTCTTGAAATGCATGAATAAAGTTAACAAGGATGTGTGAAGTTTTTAATATAATATAAGTGCAATCACTTTTCATATTTTGACTGGTCAACAGCGTATCAAATTCACCATTTGTAATATATATATTAACTATCTGAAACGGATTTCTAAATTCAGTATTCTAGTTCTGAATAACAAATATACGAAATCCATTTTAGTGTTCGTAATAAATTTAATTTTTAGTATTTGCAATAAATTTTAACTGGAGAATGAGTGATCTAGGTAAATAGAAGTGAAGTTTTACTGAGCCCTTTCGAAACATAATGATCAAGATTTCTAATAACAATAATCATTATCATTATAGAGGCTAAATGCCATGAAAGTAACAATTGCAGTAGATTTAACTCTCAGTGCAAGAAATTCCAGAGCTTGATGTCAGTTGAAGGATTGCTGTCTTGTAGCTTAACTTATTTTTAGAGAAATTGCTTTGGTATTAAGAGTTTGCTTCGAACACTGCATAAATGGAAATTCTATACATGCAAGCTAGCAAAAGCTTTTTGCCAGTTGTGTCATCTAACAGATAGCTAAGCCGCATGGAATCATTGAAAAATTATAATTGTTCTATACTGGTGGGCCTATTAGGAGTGTAGAATTGAAAACATGTATCAATGGGCTCTTTCTGTATGCGTGATATTCTTCACTATGAGAGCTGTCTTTTACAGAGGTATAGGGCGTGTTCATACAGTCTGCATTAAGCTATGGCAACGCAGTATTCCTTAACAGGTAGGTAAAAAGATGTCTTAAGAGTTGACCTCCGCCTCTTCATATATCTTGAGTATTCCTGCGGGAGATATTAGAACAAGCTAAGATGACATATCAGCAGTATTTTATGACCAGGATCGAGAAACCTACACTGACTTAGTGATATTTCCTCATTGTCCTAAAATTATTACAACACACATAAATAGTCTTTGTATGAAATCTTTGAACGAATTTAATTCAAATTAATGATGATTTATTATTTAAGAGTCATTTAACTCTATATTTGTCTTTATCACACGTTAGAATTAATTTAAGTATTTTTTATTAATTTTTTTAAATAAGGAATTTTGCAGATTTTTTTTTTTTTTTTTTTTTTTTTTTTGGCTTATGTTTTCAACGTACAAGTTTATTAAAATTCTTAGCTCCAAGAAAAGCATACTTAAAAATTTATTACAACTCTTCTTTTTATGAAGATGAAGTTATATATATATATGAATTTGGAAGCAACTCAAGTTCAGTTCTTTAAATAGCTATTGCCAGGTAATATGCATTGAATATGCAAATAATTTCACTGAATCATAGCAAAATCTGATTGTAAGTAAAATGCATCATTTGAGCTGAGTGCGAATATATCTTAGATGTTGCATTTAAGATCATAGCAGTTAGAAAAAGGGACATTAATGTTTCAGTGACTGATACATCAGTTGCAGCGGCTGAAAGTTAAATACTTGAAAGACTTGTTCTGTTCACCGATGAGTCCCGTTTTAGCCTAAACACTTGCCTTACTTTCATATGGAGAGAGCCAGGGACCCGCTACCCACCCTCAAATGTCCGCGAAATCAACAGTTGTGACGTTGGCAGTGTAAAGGTTTAGACAGCCATCATGTTGGATGGCCGCACACCTCTGTACGTCTTTGACAGAGGCTCTGTGACTGATGTGAGGTATAGGGATGAGGGGTCTTGGAGCCCTATGTTTGCCTTTTCCGCGGTGCAGTGGGCCCCGAGTTCATCTTACAGGCCGATAACGCGAGGCCACACACAGAGCTCTTCTGGTCGACGAATTTCTCGAGAGTGAGGTATTCTTCGGATGGATTGGCCAGCCAGATCTCCAAACCTAAACCATATAGAGCATGTCTAGACGCTCTGGGAAGGCAATTGCAATTCGCAACCCCCCTCCGAGAACCATCCAGGAACTGTAAACTGCGTTGCTGAATGAGTGGGACCAATTGCCACAGGCACTGATAAACTGCCTTATTTTCAGTATGACATCACGCTGCGAGGCCTGTATGGCTGTTAGAGGGGACCATACCCCCTATTAAACCATTTCTTTTGTGTCTGCTACAGCGGCTGTTTCAGATCTTTAGACTCCCATAAGTGTTACACACGAACATGTGTGTCTATTATAACTGTTGAATGTATATTTTGTTTGTATTATATCAACCTATGTCCCCACCGAATTTTATTAAAATCTGCCCAGTAGTTCTGGAGATCGTAGATCAGTTATGAAAATTCTCTTAATTTATTTCACCAGTGTATTTTTACAGTTATAAGTAACAAACTACTCAGCTCAACTAGTTTAGCAAATGCTTGTACAACTCAGAAATTCAAATATGTAGATCTATGTAAGTTAAATTAAACCTTGCTATTTACTACCCTTTTATTATTATTATTATTATATTTTGATAGTTGTATATAGTTTATACAACTATCAAAATATGATAATAATAATAATACATGTATATTCGGTTTACATGCATATTCGTGTTGGGGAAGTTTCCAGTGGGCAAGACTTTCTAAATTATTTTGGTTTTCTAAAATGTTTAGTTTTCTACTCTTAATTGACTTTTGATTAATTTTAACTCTAGTCACTTACTTGCTCTTTTATCAAAATTCCACTGTTTAAATTTCTTTTTAGTAATTCACACATTTGGTTTTACTTTTGGTTTTGAATTTTACTTTTACCTTTGCCTATGGATGACGAAACACGAATTGGGTAATTGAAGAGTTAGGTTAGAGGGCAAGTTCCCTTTGATAAGTCTGTTTCCTGCCTACTCAATAATTCCTTGGAGATGGTATATGGAAAGTTTTCTTATTATGAATTATTGGTTTATTATTTTGCAGCTTTAGCGCAAGTCGTAGGCTTTATAATTTACTTTTAATTACACTTTATTTTGAGCTGATATTCTAACTAATAGCAGGTTTTAGCGCTATTTGAGTAACAGCCTACTCTCTATGTATTATCTCCAAGAAGAATTCCAATTTTCTCGCTAATTTAGGCTAAACGTTCTTAAATAAAATACTACACTTTACGACAAACCTTTTTCTTCCATCACTTAATACTTGAATTTCCAGCCATTTTGGGTTTAAAATTTTGAAGGCAAGTTTGTTAATTTTAACTTACTAGTTTGATCTTTAAATTTCTGTTTAACTGTTTGTTTTAAACTTTAATTTTAAGATTGTATCATTTTTTATCTTCTTATCATTTAGAATCTACTTTTTGTGTTCCAATATGTTTACTTCAGTTTTTGAATTTGAAAATGTGAGTCTAGGGTATATGTCTTCTAAAGTAAGCATCTCGTTCAGATTAATTGAGTTCTTATTGAGAAACTTTAATTTTAAGGTAATTTGCTATTTTGTTTTACAAGATTTTTTCGGCTTAAAGGGACTAATGCCTTTATTTGGATCGAGTGTTTATGCGTCTTATGGTTTGAATCTAGCAAATAATTTGACGCTTACTTGGAAGTAAGATGATACTTTTATACCAGTAAAAAGCATTATCAAAAAATGTTAGCTAAAAGTTAAATTTTCCTTTCATTTTTAACTATCATAAAAATAGGACGATGGTAAATTCCACTACTACCAAATCCCCATCAGGTTTGGGAATGGAGATAATCCTTTCTTTCTCTGTTACATTCCAAATACTGTTATCCTACAGTTAACCCAAGCACTTCAGTAGAGCTGGCAGGTGTACATCACGTTACAGACAGGTGTATGAAATACGGGGGAGGGAGTTGACTAAATGTTTCAAACATTGACTTATGAAGTCAGTTTGTATTTTGAAATTCATCGAAGCACACTGAATTTCTCTCGTTTTTGTATGCTTGAATTTGGGAGAAAATAATAATGCAAAGACATAAAAGAAAACACCAACTTAGAAAATCTTGAATGAAGCCATTATCTCGTACAGTTGTCCAGAATTTGGTGTCATTAGTTATAAACCCTGGGGTACATAAGATTTGTATGGCTAATTTCTTTACTTCCCAAGAATCACTATCCGTTCTTGCAAATAAAATTTCTTCCCTGCAGGTGTTAGAGAACACAGAATGTCTAAATGCTCACTTATACCCTCTAAAACAATGTCAAAAATGGAACGCGGCTTTTCAGATAGCAGTTTTGATTCAAAAAACAAAGTTGCAGCAGTTCGATAGAATGACAGTCGTGTAGTTTCAGTAATATCCAAAATCAAAGAAACAAAAAGTGTATCAACTATAGAAAGAACAGTAAAAGTTAGCAGAAAACAGGTAAAGATACCAATGTGCATTGCATTCTGCAATATAAAAACGGAGTTGACTTGTTTGATAATCATGCTGCGGCTTATGTTACCTCAATTCAAGAAAAGAAAGATGATACTTGCCTTTATTTGTTAATGCGTTTGAAACAACATTTGTTGCTTCATGTAAGCTCAATCAGTTATTTAGTGATAATAGTCTGAGCCTGCTTAATTTTCGAAGACACATAAAATTTGCCTATTTGGGACTTTCTTTTCTAAGAAAATTATCTTGCAGAAACCTGGGTGTTCAGCAGGTTAATAAAGATTTTCTAAAGCTTAAAAATGAATATGTTATTGTGAAAAGTCCATAAAATAGACAAAGAAAATGCCAGCTAAAAACACGCACAGCAAAACCAACAACTATCTGTAAAAAATGTAACGTTGGACTATGCTTAAGATGCTTTCTCCCATTCCACCTAAGCAAGAATGATTAGCAGTGGATTATACCGTTGTCCTATTTTTAGGACAGGTTGTATTAATCAAACTAATAAAAATTTGGTAAGTTTTTCGATTTTATATGTATACATAGACTTAGAGAAACACATATTTAAGAATTTATAAAAAAAAGTATTAATTTTTTCAATGCTTGGTATGATATAGGTTAACTGCTTTGTCCCTTGATATGAAACTTTGCAGAGCAACAAACACATAGAATCGTTACAGTCGTAAAACGTGAATCCAGAATCATCAACAGTAACATTTTTAAGTTCTCTCCTGAAACGTTTTAGGCTACAGTCCTTATAAAGCCTCTTGGAGCCCTCGTGTCTTGACCTTTAGCTTTCTCTAAGACTCTCAACGAATAACCATCCCTTGTTAATATACTATAAGATTCTAGCTAAATTAATACTACTGGCTAGATTGTTATTTGAACTGTGAAGCGACTACTCGCTAAGTTCAAACTGTATCAATAACAAGACAATGGTAGGAATGTAGGGTTTCCCTTAGTTCAATTAACCTTTTATTCAAATTTTTGTTATATTTCTTAACCCCTCAACTTCTCCTCGCATTTCCTCGCTAGGATGTAAGGTTCAGTGAAATGAGTATTTAAGCAGGTGAATTTTGGAGTTTATTCAGAGCATGTTTTCGCTAGGCAGCTCACGTTTCATTTCTGACATTGATGTTACGCGGAGCTGCTGATACGCCTTTGGTCATTTGAATAATAATCCCGCCTGTTAGGTTGTCGAGTCAACCTAGTTTAGCCGTAACTTAAAGTTCGAGTCCAGCACTACTGTTTTTAGACTTGGAGTGATTTGTGTAACAACGCTTAAGTTCTACCGCATGTTGTCGGTGTTATTGTAAAGCACGAAGTACGTGACTCCTAGTTGAAAATAATAAACGGCTATTTTCACCCTTCTTCTGAGCTGGTATTATTTCACGCCTGGGAAAGAAGTCGCTAGGTTCATTAGCAGGATCTAAAGCCCTTTTTATTTAACCCAAGAAGTAATTCAGACGCTACTCCTGGTGCTTACAAATTTAGCCAATACTTTTGGCTACAACTCAAAATAGAAATACAAAACTAAACGAAATAAGTAACCGAAGTTGCACAGAGATAGCTAACGCGAATTGGTTCTTAGCCTTACCACCAACGTACACAAAACGGCTATTTAAAAGCTTAAATATCAGCGAAATAACGTGGCAGAAGAATAGAACACACTCTGTCTGAAGTTAACTCAGTCACCATCTTAAATGGTATCTTTTCCCCCTATTTTGCATATCACGCGAAACTGAAATATCATTTTGGCAGGGAATGGTAATGAGGGAAGATATAAAAGATAAGTATCTGAACAAAACTACTTATTTTAAAACAAAAATAACATTTCTTTCAGTCTTTCCTAAAAAATTTAAATAACGAAACAAAGGTCTTGAATGGCCTTGTCAAGACTTTAAGTTAAGTTTATTAAGTAAATTAATTAATAAGAAGCCAACTTTTACATCCAAAAGCTAAATAGCTTTTTCGGCGTAGCTTTCTCTTAAAATTTATCACGCGCTGCATTGCACAGGGAAATAAAACAATTTTAGTTGTAATTCTACCAAAAATATCTAAGTAAGTACAAAATTCGTAGCAATATTTATTACGTGTGCTTTAAAATTATGCATCAAAAACAGAAATCGCGAATTAAATGTGATGGACTAATATCTCAGTAGATCAATGCTTTTCAGAGAAGCAGAGCTATAATCCTGCGTGAACTGGTATGAACTGTTATGATCTACTGTAGCCACGAGGATAGGAGTCAGAAATGAAGAACTGTTATCTTCAGAGATAAATCTCGCTTCTGTGCTTTAAAATTATGATTGATATCCTGCACAAAGAATAATCCCTATTTCTTTCGCGAACATGCTGCCTCCAAGGTGTGGGTGCTGTTCTGTACGACAATATATAATTACTTTGCCGTTGTCCGGTATAAACAACAGGGCATCTCTTTTCCGCATCAAGGGCGCATTTACATCTCTGTTAAACATTAGTAAAGTTCTTATCTGCTTTTACTATCTTTGCTGAATAATGATTCACAAAATGCTTATCACTTTGCTTTCAGTGCATTTCCTTGGGAATATGCTGTTACATATGGCTTTATTCCAAAGATCAATCCAAACATCCCAGAAGAACAATGATAAATAATAAAAAAGAACAAACATTTATATAGAATAAGAGTAAATGAACATGGGAACAAAAGTAAAAACCAAAAAAATTAAACAATAAGGAAAGAAACATAAGAGATGTAGTCTTTACAAGAAGTTAATGAAAGCTCTGGCATTCCAATATAGTTTACTTATCTCACCACATTTCTGAGACCCTTTATCTAGTTCTTTATCTAGCTCTAATCAAATAAGAAGATGTTCTGCAGTCATAATGCCCGAATTGCAAATTTGACATATACTAGATGGAAGGATACCAATTTTATTAGGGTTTTTTGACGAAACTGTTTCCATGTGTCTTGAATATTAACCCAAGATTTGCCTGTTGATTTTGCTGCCTGGTCAGATTTAAGAGTATCCATTAATTTATCAAAAATATGCTTTTTAAATGACTCTGCAGGAAGTGGTTTGCTGTCTTCTGGCGCAAGTGATCCTCACTTGGCTAGTGAGACTGCGTTTTCGTTACCGTCGATACCTACATGTGAAGGGATCCATTGAAGAACGATTGTTTTGTTGAGTTTATAAAGAAAGTTCAAGGTTTGTCTTATTTCTGAGGTAATCTGGTTATCTGTGTCATGATTTACAGCTACAGCCTGAATCGCTGCTTTGGAACTGACTAGAATAACTGCTTTTAGAGAAACAATCAAACTTTATCTTGAGGTAAAATTTGACATGAAGTGTCCCGCAGGAGTACATTGGGAAAACAGTTTACTGTAGTCACTAGCCCCAGTGTTTTCTTGCATTTTAGAGCCATCAGTGTATACTCTAGTCCAGGGGTTCCCAACCGGTGGGACGCGTACCACTGGTGGGACGCCAGAACAGAACAGATGGTACACAAAGAAGAAAAGTATTTTTAACTATTAAATTCAAAAATTAAACCCCAACATCCTGATTGAGGTTTTTCTCTAACACTCGTAAATTTATGCTATCTGAGCTTTCTTCGAAGTCAATAGCTTCTTATAGACTTCAGCAAGAGGCGAACGATCTGTCTGCACGGCAGTTTTCGTAGTTCTTCCATGTTGTACGTTTCCACAAATATTCGTTTAGCCGTAGACATAACAAAATTTGCCATAAATTATGTTTCTAAAAGCAATGATAGAAATAAATGCGATATTTAATAAGAAATAAAAATAAGTTCCTATAAAAAAGATAATAGTATCTCATTAATTCTCTTAGAGTTTATTGATTTATTAGCATGTCAGCACTTTATATTGCCATTCCCGGCCTCATACTGCTCCATTTTAAATGAGAATAATTTTTGACGTCCGTTTGCTATCTCTAACAGTCGGTATTCTGTCTTCTTGTTGCTTTTTATTCCTTAATTTTCTACTCAATTTAAGAATATCATCGTCTGTTTTTGAAGAACACGTAATATATTGTGCATTTAAATATTTGTGAACAAATATAAAACAAACCTAGATTTTCAAAATGGAAAAATGGTTAGGATTGACTAAGCGGAAAAGTGACGGTTGACAGGTGCTGGATCCAGGACAATCTAATAGAACTAAAAATACTGGAAAGAAAAGAAAAAATTGAAAATATAATGAAAGTTATTTGTCATTTGGATTTACATAGAATGGAGATGAAATGGACCCTCAACCTCAATGTGTTGTGTGCGGTGAACCATAATCCAATCAAAGCACGACACCATCGTTTCTTAAAAGACATCTTGAATGTTCAAATTCCATTAAAAAGACACTTATTCAAAAAATAAACCTAAGTGAATATTTTGCATTGCAATTGGACAAAAGTACTGATATAACGAACTTTGTTCACTTATTAGTTTACACACGTTTCGAAGAAGATGAACGAATTGTTGAAGAGTATTTATTTTGTGTACCTCGTTATGCTAGAACAACTGCAAGTGAAATTTTCAAAGTAATTGACAATTTTATGTCTGAGAATGATCTTCCTTGGAATAAGTGCACTGTCGTATGCAGTGGCGGAGCTCGGGCTTTAACAGCAAACACTCCGGAGTCATTTCTCAAATAAAGAAAGTCGCATCTGAAACTAAATTTAATCGCTGCTCCATACATCGTGAAGCTTTAGAAGCCAAAACAATCTCTGAAAGCCTGAAATTCGTTTTAAATAAAGCTTTGAAAATTTTAATTTTATTAAAAGCCAAGCTTTAATTCAAGAATATTTAGGATTTAATACCAAGAGATGGGCAGTGAACATGAAACGCTTTTGTTACATTCCAAAGTAAGGTGGTTATCCAGAGGCAAAACCTTTAAATCGTCTTTTTGAACTCAGAAATTCAAATTTTGATCAGAAATTCAAATTTTCCTCTCTGATTTAAAACTTGAATCAGAAAAATGTTTATTTAGTGAATTCTGGTTGGCACCTTTAGCATATTTAGCTGATTGGAAAGTTAAATAAATTAAATTTAGGATTACAAGGATAAAATGCTAATTTGTTTACCGTTAGAGATAAAATAAAGGCAATGATAAAAGAACTCGACCTAATAATCAAAGAATTAGATAATAATATTTTAAGTTTTTTGCCACTTTTAGAAAGTTTTCTAAACAAAACAATTTCAAAATAGAAGAAGAATCAGCATCCGATATTAAAAAATCATTGTTTTTCATTGATAAATAATTTCAACATGTATTTTCCCAAGGATTATGAAAAAGAAAATTGGATTAGAAATCCATTTTGTTTAAATATACCTGAAATTTTATCTCGTGAAGAAAAATATTTTTATAGATTGATAGAAATTTCCGTGATCGTACACGGAACTGAAGATTTCGAAAGTAACACACTTGTTGACTTTTGGCTTAACCGAAAAAAAAATAATTTAGAAGCATTTCAAATAGAGCTATTAAATTATCATTGCCGTTTTGTATAACCTATATGTGTGAACAAGGATTTCTTCTATGTTATATTTAAAAAATAAATCCAGAACAATATTAAATGTAGAGTCTAATTTACGCTCAAAATTAAGTGAAATGAGACCAGACATAAAGAAACTGATTTCTCTTAAACAGGCCCAAATTTCGCACTAACTTTTAGAATTAAACTTAAACTTAAATTTTTATAATTAAAATGGTAACCAATCTTTAATCTAATATTTTTATAACTGCATATTTAATTCAAACAGACAATTGGTTGTGCAAATGACCTAATTATGTCAAAACGGCATAAAAAAAGTTCCACTTTGAACGCAATGTAAAACCTGAAAGTTTCATAATTTTTTATTAAAGCTTTCAGATTTTTTTAACCCAAAGGGCCCAGAAAAGATATTAATTTCCTTTTGGCGTTGGTTCACTATAAATGTCACTTCACTTTTCAAATTGTTGCCACCAAATTATCGCTATGTATCTCTACATATAATGAAACAAAGAGTCTAACTGTGTGTGTGTGTCTTTCGTTCGCGCTGCGCGTAAGCTAATAGACCCACGGCTACGAAATTTGGTACATAGGTGCATCTACACTGGTGTGCAAAAATTAAGGACGAGACGGTTTTTTCAATATAACTTTGTACAAAAGCTTTCCAAATCAACACATTTAATACCGTAAGATCCCCAATACGTAAGGACACGAGTAATGTAAGCAACACTTACTAAAAGAGAAATCAGAGGGATAAAAAGAAGCTTTATTGAAAAAGTAGCATGGAGCGCAATGCGACTGAAGGCCAAAACATCCCTGTGATGGGTGTCCAGCAAGAAACATCCGGTCTTTAATAGGGAATATGATCTCCCCTGACTGCTAGGCAGGTTTCACAGCGTCTGCCCATGCTGAGAATGAGGGTGTCAATGAGTTGTTGAGGCATTGCTGCCCATTCGTCTTGCAGCGCCAATCGAAGCTCCGGAATCGTTACTGGTGGTAAGGTACGAGCTGCCAGGCGTCTGCCTAGAAAATCCCATATATGCTCGATGGGACTGAGATCCGGAGATCGTGCCGGCCAATCCATACGTTCAATATCCTCACTCTCTAAGAGCTGTTCGGCAGCTACTGTGCGATGACATGGTGCATTGTCGTCCATGAAAAGGAACTGCGGACCCATAGCGCCTCTAAAAAGACGCACATATGGAAGAAGAATCTCGTTACAATAACGGGTCCCGTTGACTGAACCTGCGTCGAAGATGTGAAGGTCTGTACGACTACCAAGCATGATGCCTCCCCAAACGAGAACACCGCCACCTCCATACCTGTCCCTTTCAATGATGTTCGAGGGATGATTGCGGCTTCCCCGCTCTCTCCAGATGAGTATGCGATGAGAATCGCTACTCAGACTGAATCTGCTCTCATCTGTAAAGAGTACTCGTCCCCATTCATTGTCTCTCCAATTCCGGTGTTCCCGGCACCACAGAGAACGCCTTCTCCGATGGGCAGGCGTTAGAGGTACACACCGTACAGGGCGTCGTGCAAACAGACCACCACCGTGCATTCATCTGGCCACGGTAAAACGCGATATCGGTCGTCCAGTCGCCTGTGTCGTGTGTCTAGTGATTTCTCCCGCTGTCTACCACCTGTTTCTTCTGGCCTGTAAGGCAATATACTGGTCATCTGCGGGTGTGGTTCCTCGTGTTTGACCACTACTAAACCCCCGGATAGCTGTTCCTGTAGTTTGAAATTGTCTCCAAAGTCGTGAAACGTTGCTGTGAGCAATTCCGAACTCTGCAGCCACACTTGTCACACTGCGGCCTTCCTCTAACTTCCCAATGATTTGACCGGGTAAAAGCATCCAGATGTCGTCTAACAGATTGATTATTCGCCATTTCTCGCAGAGGCAGCAACTCGGTGTGATTTTAACTGCTATACGGCGTGCAATCTCTTTGCCAGAAATACTGATCTTACACCGACAACATGCTTTATTCTACTCAGACACTCCCCCATTACGTCTACCTGCATATCTGCGCATGTGCTACCATACATCACCTTACTTAATCTCCTGATTGGTTTTTCTGTCCGCTCTGCCTCTTCGTTCAGCTGATATGCTAATTTTTCGACTTCGTCCTTAATTTTTGCACACCAGTGTAGACAAGAGCCAGTGCACCTCGAAGCGAATTTTCGAAATTCGAATTACAATTTTTTTACTTTATGTTTTGTGACTAAATCGCGTCATTTTGAGACACAATGGGCTATAGAAGAGCGAGATTTTACTCTACACACTCCATTTTCATATCGTCATGAAACGTAGGCACTTAGCGATTTTACGAACTTAAAATAAATTTCGTGTTTCGATAAATCGATTAAATACGAATTTATTTAACAAAGGGAGCTTAACACCTTTTCAACGGGATTTTTTCTAAGAAAGTTTATTTTTAAAAATGTACAGTTTATTTTTATTTGATTTTTGGACACGTTAAACTTTCATCCTTGCGACTGCTTTTACAAAAAGAATTTTGGAAAAATGATAATATTTTGTATTTTTAAACGATATTTTAAATGAAGCTTCCGAGTACACTTCTCACATCTCACATCTTTAAAAATGTGATTTTGGCAACAATTTTCCCGTGTTATTGTTGTTGATAGATTTTTAATGAAATCGCATCAGTTTGAAAAGTTTCATTCTTTTAGAAATATGGGTTTGGCAACATTAATTGTTGCAATTGAGCAAAAACGCGACGTAAGAAATTGCTGCAAAAACGCGACGTAAGAAATACGATGCAATTGTTGCATCGTATTTCTTACGTCGCGTTTTTAAGAGATTGGCATATTTCATTGTCATTTTTATATATGTATAATACACTTTTATTGATTCTTTTTTGGTAAAGTTGTTCTGCAGAGTTAAATTCTGCGTGGATTTTTATGTTTTTTGAGTAGCTTTCATGTTATTTTTTGCTTATTTCACTGTTTGTAAGATATTGAAAAGTTCTGCATGATTTTTTTCTTCAACGGAAAGTTGATTGACTTTTTTATTAGGATAATTAATATTTGTATTAAGGGATATAGCTTATTTCATTGTAATTGTTTTCTCTTGAAAATATAAGATAAAATATCCTTAATTATATTTTGCTTTTCATTTTTTTTGCATTCTTTTATGTTATTTATTGCTCATTTCACTGTTTTTAAGATATTGAAAAGTTTTGAGTGATTTTTTTAGGAAACAAACTTCTTAACCTCCTTTATACCATTTGAGTTCTTAAGATTTTTCAAAGGGAAGTTGATTAATTTATTTAGTAGGATAGTTAATATTTGTATTAAGGGATATTGCTTATTTCATTTTAGTTTTGTTCTACGTAATAACTTTTTTTTATGATGTTGCTCTGCAGAGTAAAATTCTACGCAGTTTTTAAATTTAAGGTTTGGTGTTCCCTTCAGCCATTTTTCCGGTACATTTAAAAGCCAGACGAAGGCTGGCAGCGAAGCTGCTAGTTTATTATATTTAAAGAAATTAAATAATGAAGAATCTGCATGAATGCTTGAATGTTTCCTGAATTGTGAAAAATCAACGGCACCTAGAACCATCAAATTTTGAATAACGTAGTCTTCGAACCAAACATTTGGAACTTTGGAAGCCCGAATTTTGAATTTCGAATTTGTTTTATTATCTATTCCAATTTTTGTAAAGCTTTAACGAATTTTCTATTAACAAGCTCAATGATTTCAAATCGAGAAATGGCAACACTGTACGAAAAAAAAAAATTTTTATCTCAAGAAAGCGAGACTGTGTATCGGATATTCTGATAGTATGCTGTTCTTAAATATTTTGTGATAAGGCTTTTGAATTGAATTTTATGTGGTTTAAATGCGAAGAACATGATATTTAATAAATAAAAGTAGCACAAAAAACGTTAAAAAAAAGCCCTTTCGGGCATAATATAAATTCGAAAGCATTCAGAATTTCTTTCTTTCTAGCCCAAAGGGCGTTAGTCCAGTAGGGCTATCAACTCCATTTTGGCATTTTGCTTGAAACTTTAATGCCCGTTTCACTTTTCAAATTGTTGCCACCAAATATTATCGCCCTCTGTTATGTTTAAAGAAAATAAATAATGAAGAATCTGCATAAATGTATATATGTTTCTCGCATTGTGATAAAACATTGAATAACGTAATCCTCCACCGAATATGGGCATCTGGAAGCCATAATTTGGAATTTGTTTTATATTCGTTTTCATATTTTCTAACACTTTAAAGAATTTTTGATTGACAATCTTAACGATTTCAAAGCGAGCAATGGCAACACTGTACGAAAAAAAAAATTATCTCCAGGGCGCGAGACTGTGTATCGGAAATTCTAAAGATATGCTCTTTTAAATATTTTGTGTTACTGCTTTTGAATTAAATTTTATGGTTTAAGTGCAAAGAACATGATATTTAATAAATAAAGGTATTACACAAAACGTTAAAAATCACCCCTTTGGGAGTAATATAAAATCTGAAAGCTTTCAGATTTTTTATTTAATACTTCTGTTCAGAATTTGAAAAATAATCATTGCAAAATGTAGTGGTGGTACTAAAGTTTTTAAATTTTAGTTTAGATGGTACGCAATAGTCGAAAGGTTGAGAACCGCTGCTCTAGTCCATTCAGGTTCAGGATATTGTTCATATAACATACATTGTACGTTCCGTTGTTTAAAAATAGTGGACTGTAAATTGACTTGATATTACTGCAGTATAGAACCCAAAAAACCTCAGAGTCATAACGTTGACTGAAACTTCCTTATTGACCTTCAAACAGTAAGTTAGTTGAGGAACGGCGAAGACCACACTGCAAACTCCGACATCGGTAGCGGCTTACCAACACAAACTCAGAAGAACCTCTGCTTAGTTGAAACTCCAGTAATTCACAGCAACCTCAAAGCTCTAAACGCGAGCTTTAAAAACCTAACAAATTTGCGTCTGCACCGCTCCTCGGTACAAAGAAAGAAATACAATTTGCATAACATCGAACATACATAATGTGTTTGATTTTAATATTGCATCAGGAATGTTTTCTTTTCCCAAATCATATTTATCTACCTGGCATTTGATATCAATATATTAAAGTGATTAACCATGACCTTGTTACAATTAATTGGTTTGTTTTCATCTATTTCTTGTAATAATTTCTCACAAGCCTTTAGGGAGACATTTGGGTCTTCATAAAACTTGATTTGCATTCGTTCATCCAATGCGCTCTATCCGATGCTTTCATTTTAACGAATGTGCTAATTGCTTGTTTCTTGATTTCAGTAAGAATTGGTGGGTTGGAAGTATAGCTTTCTGTAGTCGAGGTAGTTTTCACCTCTGCTGTGATAATGCGAAGAACTTCGCTTTGGGCTCTTTCCAAAGAGTCAATCTTTCCATGTGTGGTAAAGATTAATACCTCACTTTCATATTTGAAAATAGGTTTAATGTTGTGTTGTAAGTTCCATTTAAGATGGACTCTGAGCTTTTCCATTTGGTACCGGGTAGTCTTCAAAATTGAGGATCTTTTCTCTACTTTTTCTATAAGAGTATTCACATGTGTAAAGTTAAATTTGTTGTCCAGCACTACACCTAGATACGTGTTACTAGTGCTTTTTTGAAGAGTAGCGTTGTCTATTTTTAATTCAAAGTCTGTATTCACGTGTCTTAGAGAGAAGAACTGGTAAACTGTTTTGTTTTTATTTATAATCATACTGTTTTCTCTAGACCAGGTCTGCAGGACTAGTGTAATATTCATTATAATTTCAAGTTTTTTTCTTAGGCCTTCGTATTTTCTAGAATTTTCTGCTTCTTCCCAAATAACAACATTGTCTGCGAACATGCAGACTTTAATACCTTTAATGCTTTTTAACTCGTTTACCAATCATTTATATAAATGGTAAAGAGGGTGCAGCTGCTAACTGCTTCTTGAGGTAGACCTAATTTACTTTGTTTATAATTTGATTTCTGCTCGTTCCATCTGATCTTCGCTCATTTTTGGGATAAAAGCATTTTTGGATCAGTTATACACTTTTCCCCCAATTGCATAAACGTGAAGTTTATTTAGAAGTCTCCTTCTCCATATTGTGTCGTAGGCTTCCTGGAAATCGACAAAGACAGAAAAAGAGCTTCTCCCCGAATTGAAACCGGTTTTAATTTTGTGAACCAACTTCAAAATTGAATTAGTAGTTGATATGTCTTTTCTGAAACCACTCTGTTCTTCTGCCAGAATCTCGCTTGAAAATCTCGCAGGTAAAACTTTAGTCTTGCAGTTATCATTCTTTCAAACATCTTGACTATAATGGAAGTCAGTGATAGTGGTCGGTACGATTCTATATCTTCAGGTGGTTTCCCTGGCTTTAGAATCGGAATAATCTTTGCCTTCAGCCAGTTTGCTGGAAGATTGAGGTTTGCATTCCAGAACTTATTGTAAATCATTAAAAGGAAATTTCTTGCAGATTGCCCCAAATGTGTCCTGAATTCTGGGAATATATTATCTGGTCCTGGTTGTTTACCGTTTCCAATGTCTTTGATAGCTTTATTTAATTCTTCTATTGAGAAATCCTCTGTAAAAAATTGTCTAAGTTAACTATCCTTTATTTAGTACTTCTTTCGTGTTTTCGGCATTTCTTTTCCTGCCTCTTTTGCTCTTTACTGAGTGAGTACCGTTCAAGATAGAAGTTATTGAATATTTTAGCAATCTGTCCTGGATCGCTGACATCTTTGTTTTCTTTTTTGATGGGGTGATTAGTTCTTAGCGTTATTTTGTTATTCAGTGTATTCATTATATTGTAAGCCTTACTTCCATCAGATCTGAAATCTAATTCATTAAGAAACCTATTCCAGTATTGCCTTTCGGCTGTTAAAACTTTCCTCTTCCTTACAGCGCATTTCGCCATTTGATTACATCTTGTTTGCATTTTTTATTAATTTCTCCCGCCACTCTTTCAGCTTTCCTTCTTGCTTGCTATCAAATTTCTCTTTTCTTTTCTAGATCAGTATTCCAAAATGGTTGGTAGTTGGGTCTCTTGCCTCTCGGGATGTTCTTCTTGGCGCACTTTTGGAGGGCTGAGGTAAAAGCTGATTCTGCTTGTTGAGGTGAAGCATCATTCAGAAGAGTGTTTATTTATGTTCCATACCTTTGTGAAAGCCTTCCAGTTGGCATTTTTGAGGTTCTACATAACTCTTGCTTATTTCTTATGTGTTTTTGTTTGGCAGTTATTGTTATTTTTACCATTCGGTTAAATCAGGTTTAGTAGAACTTCCTGAATAGTGGATGAAGATATTAGGGTCATCTTTATCATACATAACTAACATTGCATTAGTATCTACAAAGTCCTCAACAATTCGCCCTACTTGGTTTTTGTAGGTGTATCCCCAGTTAAGGGAAGCAGCATTAAAATCACCTGCAATTATAGTATTTCGAGGAGGTATTAAAGTGTCTAAATTTAATTTTTTGTTGTTTGGTGTACTACATATTCAAAAAATTTTAAAAAGAGTATTCTCATTCCAAACATTTACTCCTACAATATCCGCAGTGTCATGATTGTTCATTGTTTTCAACACCTCAAACGATAATGTTAAGTTTATGTCGCACTGCCACTAAAATACCATTTGAAATCTGTCTGCTTTTGAAAAGTCCACGAATAGTGAAATTTTCCATTTTATAATACTTCACTTTGTCTTCTATAATATTTACTTCTTGAAACACCAGAACATCGACGTTCTTCTAAACGACTACCCTTTTAATTTCTGAAAACTTAGCGCAAGATAATCCTCCAGCATTCCACTGCAGAATAGAAAAACAAAAGATCTTTGCTATGTTTCCTCTACTTTGAGCCGCCTTAGTCATAGCTGTTACTCATTTAGCACCACCCAGGAGGCACGTGGGATCCCGCCTTGGGAATATTACTGTAAATGAATATCATTACTACCTGACTCCGCTCATGACGACTGTAAACTTCTGAAAGTAAAATCAAAGTAAATTCCTGGTGTTTTTCTATCTAGAAACTCCATTTCACTCCTGCAATCTTTAACTCTTTGAAGATCATTTCGGCCCACACGGCCTTTAATTGAAACGAACGCAGCCGCCCCAAACTGCCGAAATTAGGATGTTGTTTTCTTGCCTTCCTCAAGGTATGCAGCAGCAGGTGCAGTTCCCCAAATGCATTGTATCAGTGTACTGCAGACAGCTTGCCCTAAAAGGATTTATTTGTGCTCTCTTATCTGTATTTTGTTAGAAGTAGAAAGGCTGTCATTTGAAATCTTTACTCTTCTCTGTTCATTAATGGATGGGGAGGGGATGAAATTGCAGTCGAAAACCTTTTCGGGCTGTTCGATATTTTAACACATACGGTTTTTAAAGAGTTAATTGTCTTCAAGGAGCAGTTTTAATATTGAATCGTATTTGAAATGGTAAAATCCAAGAAATAGCTCTATTCGCAAAACTTCAATATTCTAAATGAAAAAATTAAAACGCTATGATACTTTTCTTTCTTTTTCTCTCTCTCCTTTAGAACATTCCTTGGCTAGGAAGAGGGAGGAAACGACTTCAATCCTTGGGCTAGCAAGACGGGATATTTTCCCCTGATGTGTCCCATTTTATCGCACTGATGTAAGATATTAATCAATTGACTTAATGATGATCATCCGTATTGAAATAATCCGAACCGTATTGTTGCATTTCTTTGGTTACCCTTTCCGGCACGATGCTTCTTAAAGTTGGAATTTCGACAAAAAGGTAGGCAGTCTAATCAGGCCTAGAGGAGTACACAGGTAAAATTTTATGAAGATCGCACTTATCGTTTTAATTCTGTGGGTTCGGGCACATGGAATGAATAGAGCTTCGAAAAGAGTGCCGAAACGAGCATTGCTGGGAAGCGCGTAAATGAGTAAGAGATTTTGCCTACGATTAAGAAACATTAGATTTTGAATATCGTAGTATCTAGCATTACCCAGGGGTGTGCCACGGGGAGGCCTGCTACTCTACACCCCCCTAAAAGAGCTCTGCTTGGTTATATGATGATTACATACGTATAAATGAAAATACGTAACTTAGGTATGTGATATTTACATTATTTACCTTTCATATTTACACTTTCGTCTATTTTTTTCATGGTGGTACTTTTCGAAGAAAGTGACACCACCTCTGAAAAGCAAAATCCAACATTGCATGCTTTGCACATGTACAGGGATCCGTATCAGATTCACTATCTTAAGACAATTCGTGTAGCAATTTCAGGGATTCAGAAATGGTCAACCCTCTCCGATCCTTTTGGAAAATAGTTAAAAATTCGCAAAAATAAACTAATATTATATCTAAAATTAGAAATTATAGACTATAAAATAAAATTAAATAAACGTCTACAACTCAAAAGTATCAAACCGTAGTGCTAACAAAACTTCTTTCAACGAAAGTGAAAGAGAAAAAGAGAACTGCTCTAGTGAAAAATCAAACAGCTAACTGATAAAATTACACCTGACCTTCATAAAATCACCCCAACAATTTCTTAGTTAATAACCAAACTTCCTTTTCCCCAAAGAAAAGAACAAAGAGAAGAGGAAGAAAGAGAAAAACAGGAAATGGAACACAGATATGGACTCAACTTTCTATTGTGAATGAGCTGACTGGAAAGCTACAGATAAACGAAGATACAGTTGCTGGTCTGGTCCTAGAGTCTTAGAGTCTTGGTGATCCTAGTCTGGGCATACCTGATGTTCGCATTTTGATTTCAGGCAAGATTTCAAGGTAAAAATTTAAACCTAATATAGAATAAGGAGATTAGCATACAGCCATGAAACTAACATAGAAACTTTTCTTCAAACAATTCCTTTTATATCCTAAAAAAATCTAGTAGATTTCTTTGAAAAATGAGAGTCTTTTTTGTTGTGCTGCCATCTACTATAAGTAAAGAAGGTTTAGAGAACCTATAGTAACCTATAAATCCTTTTTAATTCAATTTTTCAGCTCGCATAAAAGAAAAATTTTAGGTGCGCCCAGACCGGGCACAACGTGTCGCAAAGGGTTACGCTTAAGACCAATGAACAGAAATGGTAATGAGCCAAATTAGAAAGCATTTTAACTTGTTATGAAGTGGATGTGAGTCTTCCTAAGCGTATAGACATACATTATGACATGGAGTTAAATTTTAAATGTGAAAAATGTTAAAATGTAAAACCGTAATATGAATTTGTAGAGTAAACTAATAAACCGTTCCAAGGGAAAAAGAAACAGAAGTCAATAATTATTTTGGAATTCAAATGCTTTCCATGAACTGCAATTTCGAGATCAGACTCTAACAAGTCATAAAAGTGCTCAAGAATATCGCCATAATAACAGACAATATAAAAGATAAATTTTTAAACACTAAAAGGAAATATCACCAAAATCTGTATACGATATCTCTGGACTCGAAAATTAAATTTCCAGTGGGCAGTCTTTCCTAAATAAAACCCAAATTCAGAAAACAAGAAATGAAACTTTCGGAGCTAGCTAAAATGATAGCGAAAATACCCTTCAGACTAAAAGTATCGTCTTATATATAAACGCTGAATCTTTTTATGTGCAATTTCTATTCTGGAGAAACTCATAGAATTGAATACGCAAGAAATATATTTGCTTTTTGGAGAACTTCCTTTGTGTCTCAAAGTCTTGTCTTCTGCAAACGCTATTTATAAGCACGTGGCACATTCAAACTGGCTTCTTGAAAACTTTTTAACTCAGGATAAGATCCAGTTCGAAGAACACTTGGGTTGCTTTGTTCGTGTCAGAGTCAAATAATAGCATTTTAATGAAAATCTTCCTCTAGTTTTTCTATCCAGCGCAAACAAAGAGGAAGTAATAGGCTGGTTTTAATGAAAAATGTTATCAATTTGAAATGAATGATCTTTCTTTTAGGGAATGTATTCATAAAACTTCATTTTGCCACTTAAAAAAAATACACTAAAGAACTATTTAATTCTTCGTTTTAAGTGCAATTAATAGACATATCTGAGAATCAGTTTAAATATGAGATTAAACAGTCTGGCTCTGTTTTTATCTACGAAGGATTGAAGAGGAAGTAGGTTTTGTTGTATGTTATCCCGTCACCAATGTGTTAAATTAATTTTGATACAGTCAATTTGCATAAGTCACAATACCTTCTAATATTAGGAAACGTAATTCCTGTACACTAATTAAAATTCAGACTATCTGTTGAAATGTTGGCTCATTAACAAAAACGACACGGATCCAATTACGTTTTCAATACATTTTTAAGTCTTTCAGCCCTTTGTTTCTATTCAAAGAACGTGTTCCCAATTTTGTTCTACTAACGTTAAAATTATCATATGTATCATACGTAGAAAAATTATAAACTGATTTTTAACTTTAAACTTTAGTTAACCTACGCATGAGAGATTTTAGCTTTAAAATACATTTCATTACTAGATTTCATCAAATAGTATTTTCTTAAGATTTAATACTGATGTTTATTGTTAATGAAAGAAATCAAAAGCATTTTCTATTTTGATCGCTTAAAAAACTGTTTTATTTCAATTTGTGGAGAATGTAATATCCCTAGGATGAAGGAATGATATACTTAATAAATTTTTGTATTCTCTCAGTTCATTCGGCGGGCATTGAAATTATATATTGTCGTTGCTGAGCCAGCCCTCCGGTAGTTTTCATCCCTCACAAAGTGAAATGAACAGAAGACTAAAATAAACTAGAGAGACAATAAAGTCAAGAACGAACAATTGAACTATTTACAGTATTGATCTCTTTCTATTATTTAATTTCTTTGTAAATAGTAATAAAACATGTTGCTTTGTTAAAGGTGTTTATTAAAGGGAAGTCTCTCAGTCTCTCATTTTTAGACTGGATTTCTGAGTTCATGTTTCAGAGTCCTTCTGTGAGCCGTCTACGGCGAAGAAAAAAAACGTAAGTTTAGCTTTTGTCGTATTTTTCATTGATCTTCTAAAATAATTAATATTGCCCCCACGTGGGCGTCTTGAGGAATTTACTTATTGTATTATTTTATAAGTATAAATATATGATTATTTATTAAAAATGTAGTGTATAGAGAAATTACGTACTCATTTCCGAATTGTTTTTATACGAATATTTAGTAAACTGGAAGACTGATGATAAGAAAGGGAAAGAAGTATGTGATATAGGAGAAATCAAAATCTTAATGACACAGTTAAAAAAATGGTCTGAACTTGATTTGGTAGAAAACAAAATCATAAAATTGTTATCTGATGACCCTGAGTGTTTTCAATGTGAATTTGATAGAGAATGCGAGGGTAATACAATATATAGTGAAAAATATGTACGGCTTAGAACTGACGTACGAAAAATAATAAGTAATACTAATTCGTGGGATAACAGTACTCTTAATTCTACAGTTCAAAACCGGAAGTTTAAATTGCCAAAATCTGAGTTTAAAAAATTCAATCATGAGGTTAAGGAATAGTTGAGCTTCTGGGAAATTCACGATGATCACGATGATATCAGGAAATTCACGATGATCACGGAATTTCACCTTAAGATAAATTTCAGTATTTATTTCAAGCCACTATTGAAGGAATCGCGTGCAAGAGATATCTTTGATTCTTTCTTCTCGTCGACTGACAATTATTATCAAGTAACTGAAAGTCTAAAGCTCGATTCAGAAAAGATGATATCATCATAGAAGTATACGTGAGAGAATTGTTGAGCGTAATTTTGAATAATTCATTCAGCCGAAACAAATCAACACGACTCGCGAAATTGTACGATAAATGTTGCGAACTGAAATGAATTAAAGCTGTAGTAACGACGTCAGCTTCTAGAATGTATAAGAATCAAATCGATTAATGTGGTTTAGCCCTTTTCGTTACGAGTTTTGAAACGAACATTTTGGTTGTTTGGTCCGTGTATGTGTTTGTGCTTCAATAAAGTGTGTTGGTGAAAATTGAAATGACTTTTGCCTTTCAGGACAATAAAAAACACCCTGCTTCGTACAGATGAGAACCCATGATTTAGTTATTGAATTATCGTTATCAACATAAGAACGTTGTACTCTCAGTGGGACGAATATTTTGAATTTAGAATTTGGAAGTTTGAAATATTCCCTGAAAATGGATTTGAATGCTTTAAGAGGTCAAAAGGGTCTGAGAACGTCCTCTACTCGCAGCCTGAAAAAATTGAAACGAATTAGTTAAAGAAGCTGTTGATGTAAGTGAAATTTCCGTTTTAAGGCTTCAAATTACTGATAAGGTCCAGAGACTTAAAAGCTGTCAGTCTTTAATCGCTGAAAACTTGGTGAAGATTGTATGAAATTGTACACCGATGATTTTGAAGAAGCAGAAACGTACATTTGTGCTAAGCATTTGTGCTAAAGTGAAAAAGCGTCTGCAAGAAGCTTCTGCCACTAAAAATGAAAAACGAAAATTTAAATTACCGAAAATTGAGCTTAAGAAATTTTCAGGTGAGCCAAAAGAATACTTATCTTTCTGGAGCTTATTTCAAAAGATTCATGAGGACAGGTCTCTATCTGATGAAGAGAAGATGCAATATCTGGTACAGTCTGTGGAGCCAAAATCGAAAGCTGAGCTTCTCATTCAGAGTTTTCCGGCCCCCTACAGCAAACAACACAAAGGTCATTGAACTACCCTACACAAAGGTCATTGAACAGTTAAAGGAACGATTTGAAAGAGATGATTTTCCTGTCCAAATTTACATTCGTGACTTACTAAGCATGGTTATGAAGAACGCCGTGACTAGACAAACCAAGGCCGATTTAGCAGTTTTATATGACAAACTGCAAGCTAAACTCTAAGAGCTTTGGAGCTTAGGAAGAACGCAAGAAAAGTATATTGATTTTCTAATTCCATTAGTGGAAAGTGTCCTTTCAGAGTAAGTGTTGCTTAACTGAGAAAGAAGCAGAAATTATGAGTCAAGTTATTCTATGATTTCCCGTACATTATAACATCTGATGAATTTTCTTCACGAAGAACTCCATGGTGAAGTGGTAGCATTGGTAAGAAGCGGGTTTTCTCATGTTAATTTTAAAAGTAAGAGTTCTGTTCCTGGAAAAGCAGAAGAAGTCGAACTTGCGACGGCCTCTGCCTTGATAATAATACAGGTAAGCGACTTAATTGTATTTTTTGTGATAAGTTTCACCTCGACGAAAAATGTCTTAAAGCAAAAGAATGCCCTTAAGTGAGAAAAAGCAAGCATTGTTGAAGGAAGGTTTATGTTTTATGTCTTAAAAATCCGGTCATTTAAGCAAATTTTGTAAAGCTAAAATTCATTTGAACTTTTCTCAGTGTAATAATTCCCATTTTGATGTTATATGTCCTCAACAAGGAAAAAACGAATGGATGTAAAATAGAGAATTCCCTCTCTAATTGCCGTAGAAGCGAAACTGTTTACTTCTAGCCCCTTCGCGCCGGGTAGAGCAAACGCGCGCTTATCGCGGAGGCCGGCAGTGTCTTACGCGAGCGTCTGTCCAGGGACGGGGGCTTTTCTGCTATTAAGCCTAAATCCATGAAATTTCCGAAGTATCAACGCATTGTTTAATAATGCTCTATAGAGTATTTAAACGGCTTATGCTTTATAGATATTTTTATATATACTTTAATTACCTTATTTCTTGTTTAAATGCATACTTTACACATTTTATTTTCATTACTCACCATTTTATGACTTTTAACATTATACATCTGAAAACTAAATATATTACTTAAAATTCTCTTTTCGTATGAAAAATTTGAAAACAGGGCACACACAGTCCTACGTTACATTCCTTGTACTCGTAATAACTCATTTGCCGTTTTGGAGGATTTTTCCGGGAATGTGAACAAACGAAGCATCGTTATCTCATTTTCTTATCAGTCTCTTCCGAACAAAGTTTTGGAAAATGTCTTCAATATATAATAGATCAGAATATATCATAGTATCACTATCACTACTATCAGAATCTGTTTCAGAATCAATATCTTAAATATTTTGCATCATTTCTGCTATTTCATGCTCTGTTAAACATTTTCGACGCTTCGACATTGCAACGGTAAAAACAGAAAGAGTTCACGTCTAACAAGATCTAATTATTTTCTGAAAACTGAACTGCAAACCGAAATACCCAACGCTTTAGCGAAAATAAAACTTCTCTACTTACAATAAACAACTACCACGTGCGAATTTAAAGAGACGTCATAAATGACGCCATTCAGAAACATTTATTTCCCCTTTTGTTTATATAATCAAAAACACGTGTATGTGAGTCATGCTTCTCTCATTTCGAGTAGAAGGTCTAACGTACATGTATCTGAAACCATATGGACATACAGTGCCATCTTGTAGCAGAAATTATAGTTTTTAAAACGTTCCAGGACACTGGCACAAATACGTGATAGTCGGGGCTGAACAAAAAAACTCTCTGGCACGCCTGCGTGTCGGCCGGGAAGTGAGTGTGTTCGTTGCTGACACGTATACGTGACAGTCGGCGCGAAGGGGCTAGAGAACTGTTTACTTTCTGTCTAGAGAAAGTTTCATACGTAAAAAAATTTGGAAATTTATACCACCCACCTCACCCTGGCGGGGACGCTGATGGGAAAGGTTGGTTCACATTGTAAAAAGAGCTGTTAAAAAGTACTTTAGGTCAATCTGTATTGAGTTAGGAAGAATTGAACAACTGCAATTTGTTACTGTGAATCGATCATTAATTTGTAGACCATTAACATATGTATCAGATGATCCCCGGGAATTGATTTCTCTTACTCCTACCCTCGAATGTTTCTTATCGAAAACCACTGTTCCAGTGTAAGGGATGTTGGTGAATTGGATCCCCAAAAATTAAATAAAAATTTAAAACACCGAAGAAATCTTTTTAGAGATTTTTTAGAAAATGTTTTAGAAAAGAATATCTCAATGAGCTTATTCAGAAATGCCATGAGAAACCGGCTAGTGAGCCAAAAATTGGTGAAATAGTTTTAATTGGTGATGATAATAAAAAGCGTTTTTTTTTTTTTTTTTCCTATAGCAAAGATTATTGAACTGATTCCTAGTCGAGGTGGCAAAGTTAGCACCGTTAGGCTTAAAACTCAACACGGAAGTGTCTTGTACACCGGTGCAGCGGATCATCCCTTTAGAGCTAGAATCGGTTGGAACAGAGTTATCTGGAAATAAGAATACTGGAGAGGAAGAAGCCAATTCTCAGAAGAAACCTTTTGGAGTGAAGACTAGTTTGTCTCTTGACGATGTAATAATAGAAAGATATGTTTCTTCTGGTAGGTCTGTTAAGGAACCTAAAAGATTGGATTTATTCAATTGTACTTGTTACATTTTTGAGACTCTACCCAAATCTCAACAGGAGGAGGATGTTGCGAACTGAAATGAATTGAAGCTGGGGTATGGACGTCAGCTTCTAGAAAGTATAAGAATCAAATCGATAGATGTGGCTTAGCCCTTTTTGTGCCGAGTTTCGAAACGAACATTTTTTTTTTGTTGTGTCCGTGTATGGGTTTGTGCTTCAGTAAAGTGTCTTCGTGAAAATTGAAATGATTTTTACCTTTCAGGACAACACAAAACACTTGCTTCGTGTAGATGCGAACCCATGATTTAGTTGTTGAGTTCTCGTTCTCAACAATAAACTTGAAGCACATTTGAGAGCACTCGAGACATTAAACATCACGTCAGATAAATACGCATGAATGTTATACCCCCTCTTTGAATTTTGTTCGATTAAGATAAGATACTACTTAAGATATTATTAGAGTACGGGAGAGAAGCGTAGGTTTACGTGAAACTAGTAAATCATCAAATAAACTTATTACTTTAATGAACTCTCTAAAATGCGAAGTAGAGGATGAAGAGACAATGTCCCTGGCAAAGCAAAATTTTTGGTTTCTAAATTAAAGTCAAACATTCTACCCTCCCACCATCTACTAATAAAACGCAAAGCATTTCCACAGACACGCTGAAAAGTAAACAAACTGTCTGCTTTTTTTGCTGAAAAGGACGTGATTTACGAGCATGTAGAGCTGCATTAAAAATGGCAATAGATGATATGAAAAAATTATTATCGAAGAAATCATGTTGTTTTTATGTAGTAGAATCGGACACAGGGTGCGAAACTGCAAATGTAAAATTGTTTGCGAAACCTGTCGCGGCAGACATTGCAGGATTACGTGCAATGAAAAAAAAAAGGAACATAAACAACAAAAAGAAAACACTTCAGAAGTAAAACAAAATATGATTAGTGACGTAAGTTAACATGTATGCGGGAAGTCTTTTTCCAAACGTTACGTGTGATATTACGAGTTGCAAAAGTACCAGAAAATTAAAGAGGAAAATGATATTCATAATTTATTTGGTGGTAAAGGATATTCCGAGAAACATTTTCGATATAGAGTATATTTAAGCAGTATAAATGATGATATAGTACTCATCGGTTCTGAGAACCTGAAGCGTCTGCAATGGCCAATAGCAAAAGTTATTGAAGTCATACCTGGAAAAGATGGTACTGTCATAAAATTGAAAACAAAATCCAGCATCGTCACAAGACCTATACAACATGTTTATTCTTTAGAGCTGTCAAATGATCCTGAAGGTCCTGATTTAAGATGCAAAGTCCATACTGATTGTAATACAATGACTGAAATGGATGACTCCAAAAGTCATGTTCCACTAGAAGTACAATCAGAATCCTCAAGTCACAGTTACTCGAAGTGGAAGAACTGTGAAACCTGTGAACGGTATATTCAGTATTAAAATTTTGTACTTCATTGATAGTATTTATTAAATTTTAAATTCTACAAAATTTGATTGGAGATCTTAATTTTCTGATCCCCATTCGAGAGTTTTAAATAGCACCATACGGAATTCATGCCAATCTAAAAGTTAAATTTGTTTTTAAGGAACAAATTTATTGTTATATATGAATTGGTTTTTAATGAGGGATGATGCGATGCCTATATGTAGCTCGTATAATAAAGCTTGATAGTTCTTCAGTATGAAACAAGTAAGTGTAATATACGCTTTGTATTTTTCTAGAAAAAATTGCTTGTTTCCAGATGGTTTGCGGTAACTGATTTATTTAGTCTGTAGAGGCATTAAGTCTTTTAAACAGGAGACGTGAAAAATGTGCAGTGCCTTCGCCAGAACTTGAACCTGAACATCACGAATACCTGCCGAGTATGTTAACAATAACACCACGAAGGCCTGCTGGAAGGAGGGTGAAAGTACCTTATATACTCCTGGTGAACTTAGAGGCAACCTAAACAACATCATAAGGTCTATTTTTATACCAGGTGGATTGGGTCGTATTCCTTTAATTTGTACTTTATATAATCCTCCTTTTAAGGGGCGATTGAGGATTAGGGGAACCAACTGCCAAATTCTGTTGGTGAAAAATCATCGTCCACCATCTTTTTAGTTCGGGCGCCACTGTAGAGATGGTAGCTTATTTTGAATGCTGTAGACCCTATCCATTCCTATTACAAGGAATCTTCACAAAATTACTTCCAGGTCTGTTCTTACTTATTGCTACTTTTCCCTGTTAGTTTTTGCATCTTTAGTTACGAGTGGACTAGTACTATTCAGTCACAAAGGACTAGTACTGCTGAGTCCTATAGAAGGCTGATGCAAGACTACATGCAGTTGAAGTGAAATGTAATATGATTAAAGACCTGGATTATGAACTTTTGTTGCATCCAAGTAGTCTCTTGGTGTAGCCGTTACAGGCCATCTGCTTTTAAGGTCAATTTCCTGGATCCTGGATGGACAGAATTTCAATGATTGAGATGACGTTGAATGAAAATGTACTTACTTTTAAATCGTAATATTTCTACAAAGAGGCTATCCAAAGAAACTATTCAGACGGTGGTACAAAACCGTGGCTGATTACGAAGAGAACATTTCAAAGCATATCGATCTAATTTTATTCATATATATGAGCCGAGTCTCATATCTTGCTGTGTTTAATTTACAGAAATAACTTTCTTTCAACCCCTCTATGGGTAAATATGTCTGTCTTCAGAAATAAGAATAGTGAAGTTTCAGTTTGTCAGAAGTTCCTAGCCAGTTAGTTTTTAATTTGTCTCATCCGTTCTGATATCGTATGCAGGACAACTGACTCTCATAAAAGATATAAATTAGCTAACGCGTGAAGGAAAGCTGTCTGCTGTTGTCTAAAAATAAATGGAGAGGCTAATATATGGAATTTTAGGCGAAAAAGTAAATATTTCCTGTTGTTACATTCGTATCAAGTTCTTATTTAATGCTAGTGTCCTGAATAATGACACCAAGTTTGTTGAACAATGACTTAATTGTTGAAAAATATGTGTCTGCATCATTAATGATCTGGTTACATTTTAGCAGATAAAAGTAAACTACACATTCCACATCCCACTTTATTATGAGCAAAACCTTCCTAGACTACAGTGCTGGTTTTTGTCATTCCTCTTTTGGGCTCAACTACGATCTTTCTCAGGTAATATTAATAAAAGGAAGCTTTTTCTTAACTGTATTTAAATATGCTTAAGAAAGATTGCACTTCATACAGTGTGAACAGAGAATTAAAATTCAATAATCGTTGCTAACGGTTTTCAACTGTGAGTTCTTGAAAAGCTAAAACATTAACATAAGGGAACTTTCTTTTCCATTTGAAGTGGTTTGGGGTTTAATATAAACAGTAAAGCTGTCTCCCTCTTTCTTTGTTGCTGATTTGTAGATTTGACTCCAGTTTATCGCCCTTCGCCTTCCTTAGCATCCCTCTGACAGGATCGTTCTTAAGGTTAAACTTTCTCCTCGAAACGTTTTAAATCACCCTCAGTATAGACACTCACTGATAGTGCCTGAGTTCTTAAAGAAATCTGACTGATTTTTATGCCATTTACCTACAAGCGCAACGCATAAAACATAATTATATAGTTTATCACATATCATCTTTTAACTCTGATTAAATTTAATGGGATGTTGAATCAATAAACAAATTGTTGCCTATTGATTGGGATGTTGAATCAATAGAATTGTCAAAGAAAAGGCATGGTCTCAAGATCATAACAATCTGTAAAACTCATATTTGTAGAATCGCTATAGCATATGAAATTTAATTTCGGCAAGAAAAATCTTGCATTACTTTCCAATCAACCTGATATATTGCACCAGCTATAAGCAAATTTTGTTAAAATTCTCGAAACCAGTAAGCCACCATTAGGTGTTACAGTAGGAAGCTATATAGTCGGTGTATATGACTATAATCAACGTGCAAATATATGGTCTTTGAATCCAAAACCTCTATCTCGTGATTCGTGCACATTCTTTGTTTCACAGAGCCTGGAGATACTTTTATACTCAGTATTTTTGTTTTGAGCTTCATGAATTCATGTGTTGAAATGCCTTTAAGAAAGCAGTAAAAAGTAAAAATTTTATATTATTTATTTTTTAATTTAACCATTCATACCTGACATTATATAATGCTGAAATATTAAAATACGTATTTCAAGACAATGAAATCAAGTCTTGAATTGTAGTGTTTTATTTAATTCAATCCAACTTTCAAGATAAGACTTCCACAAAGAAATCACTTTTAGTTTAAACATATCATATATATTCGAATTTATTCCTTTATCAAATTTCCATCCCAGCAAAGATAATAAATGTTATTTAGGGAGATTTCTCCATTTGAGACGGACAACATAAGAGTCTTAATCCTATTTCAAAGCGAAAGTCAGGAAAATCTAAAGAGTATTTTTTATTTCGAATCCCTGCTCATCGGGTAAGATTTCCTTGATGATTCAAAGCAGTAAAAGAAGAAAAAGATACAACAGCTGTCAGCAGCTATAAATAAACAGACGACTTAAATCTCGTTGTTGCATTTAGTGAAAACGAAAAGTTTACTTAAACGTAGTGATTCCGAAGTAAAAAAAAAATTAAATCACTTTGTGCCCCCAACGAAACAAAGCTTTTCGTTAAGAAAAAGATTATTTTAAGAATGGTTCATTCTTGCTCAATTTGCGTTCAGATGCATCCTAATTCTTTCATAATTACGTGACATTTTATTCCAATTTAGCCTACTAAAACCGGTTTAAGTTTTCTTGGCGTGCTTTGACAGTTCACAAAACAATGAAAACTCATGGCATTTAAACCTGTTTAGATGTGAACAATCTATCTACAACGAACTTTTCATGTTTTTTCTTGGTTGTTTTTGTTGCTTAAGAAATTCCTTGGTTTGCTTTGCTAATGATGAAATTCATTTATTTGTTGATCATTTAATTTATAATTTACATCGTTTATCCCAAAGAAAGTAAGAAATATATGCCGAAATTTTTAAAATCTACTTTGCCTGTTTTTCGTGTATAAGGAACGGGTTTAGTAATTTTTAATTCTTAGAGAACAGCAGTCACTGAAGCAGATTGAGCGTTGCCCAGGGTGCACCACGAGGAGGCCTAATATTTTACTTGAAGAGCGCGTCGCCTAATGATCTTACGGTCAATGGTCTGGCATTCGTTCAACAATAATTTTATTTCTTAAATATTAGTGACATAAGTTTGTAAAGACTATAGGTTATTTCGACACTGAAAAACAGGAAAAATTAGCAATGCCCTTCCCAGGACTCAAACCACGGGCCTCTCGAATACACGCTGAGTGTGCTGACCACTATACCACGAAGGCATGATAAGAAGGCGGGAGAAATACTTTATATACTCCCCCTTTAAAAGGGATACTGGGGTTTAAGGGACCCAATCGTCAATTCTGGTGGTGGAGAATCATTATCAACCACTGTTTTTAGTTCTGGCGCCACTGTAGAGACATTAGGTTATTTTGACGATGACAAACGTGAAAAATGAGCATTGCTGTCGCCGGAACTCGAACAACGGATCTCTTGATTACGCGCAGAGTGTGCTGACTACTACACCATAGGCATAAGAGGCATAATAAGGCATAAGGCATAAGAAGACGGGAGAAATACCTTATAAGTTCATTAACTATATAATGGGGTTACAGAATTTAATGTATAGTGCCTGCAAAAAGGGATGACAAGATCATTAAACGTGTTATTCCAAAACTGTTAAACGCACTTAAACAATTTTAGATGTTAAAATTTGGCACAATAATGGTTTGGAAGTTAATACTCGTATATATTTTACTAGTAAGATATGAACATTTGAAACATTTTTCCTAACACATTCAGTGCAGGTATTATCAAAGCCTCACTTACATCTGTTGCTTGTAGAAAACTCTTCTCTGGTTGTCAATCTCCTTTGATTTTCGGTCGCTTGTATTCCGGGAAAAATCTATCGCCTCGCCTGATACGTTGGACATTAAAACTACAAGAATTTCATTTAATTATAAAACACATGCCTGGAAAAGAAATTTAGTTGCCGATGCCCTTTCAAGAAGTAAAATGGATGAGGAGAGGAATACAGTCAAGTGTATTATGCTCACTTCAAAAGTTATTGAGTCCCGTGAGTCTATTATTGAGGAATTAAGAAAGGATACAGAATTCAGAGACATTTATGCATATCTTGAAGACCCCGAAAATGTTGAGCATACAGATTTAACAGCTATTCGCAATATGGCGGCCCATTACGAAATAATTGATAAATTATTGTTTTACACAAGATTAACTAATTAGAATCAAGAATACCGGCCAGTGATCCCAGCGAGTCTACGTTTAAATATTTTAGCGAAATTTCATTATTCCCCGATTACACGACATATTGGAATCAGAAAATCCTTGCAGAGGGTCCGCGAATCGGTTTATTTTCCGCAGTTACAGAGGGTGGTTACGACATATGTCAGGTCGTGCTATTTTTGCCAATTAATAAATGATGTTAATTACAGCCCGGCCGGGTATTTAGAAAAACATAAAGATCACTTTCCCAAATGAAATTATTGGCATTGATTTGCTCGGACTCTATCCTAGAACAAAATTAATAAAAATAGATATTTGTTAACGATAGTGGATCATTTTTCAAAATGGGTAGAAACAGTCCCTCTTAAACGAGCTTCAGCTAAAAGAGTCGCAGATTCGTTTTTAAATAAATATATTTTAAAATACGGGGCTCTACTAAAAGTAATATCAGATAATGGAAAACATTTTGTTAGCACTACATGTAAAAATTTGTGCACAGGACTTGGCATACGCCATCAGAAATGGTACCATATAGATCGCAATCGAATATTGCGGAACGCGTAAATAAGAATATTGTAAAAATTATTAGGGGATACATTAAGAATTACCACGACCGCTGGGACAGCTGTGTCAGTGAGTTAGGTTTTGCCTTGAGAACAGCAGAAGCATGATACTACACAAAAGACCCCCGCGGAGTTGTTTCTAGGAAGAAAAATTCTAACGCCTTTAGACAAGCTGTTCCTTGTACAGCAAAGGCAAGAAGAATTCAAGTTAAAAGCCATACAGAGAATTATCGATGAAGCAATTAAGAACTCGGATGTAACAGAAGTATATTACGATAGAAATAGAAGGGAAGTGGAATATACAGTGGGGCAAAAAGTATTGAAAGTAAAACATTAATTATCATCTGCACCTGAAAACAGGGTTGCCAAATTTGAGCCCAGGCTTGAAGAGCCGTATAAAGTGGAGAAAAAGAAGTCACTTTTTATTTAAAGGCCGAAAATGGCCGGCAAGTCGTTGCAAATATTGCAACGACTTGCCGGCCATTTTCGGCCGTAAATGAGTGCTCCACCTCGGCAAGTCATTGCAAATATTGCAACGACTTGCCGAGGTGGAGCACTCATCTACGTTAGAGGAGGTGGAGCACTCATCTACGTTCATTGTAAATATTCATCATGTTTCATTTCGACTGAAAGAGACAAGGGTTATGAAATTGTGGTTGCTTCTATTAACTTGCCTAAGATTGGAGATACCTTATTTGCGACTATCTACAATCCCCCAACTAATAGGCTAACTGAGGAAATGTTAAAAAAGTATTATTCCGGATTCCTCAATAATGATTGTTGGTGGCGATCTCAATAGTAAGCATAAAGATTGGGGCTGCCGCAGCACCAACCACAACGGTAAAATACTGAGAGAGTATATCAGTAACCACCAAGTTGGTATATTTGCGCCTGACGGGCCGACGTTTAGGCCTAGCAACATCAGATACACATCTGATATTCTGGATATCATTTTGTCTAATACAGGAGTTAATATGGTGCTGGAGGTTCGAGACGACTTAAGCTCTGATCATACTCCTGTAATTGCTACACTAGGGATCACCAGTATTAATTATACTAATGTTAAGACCCATACCGACTGGAGAATGTACCACAATGTTGTGAAATTGAGGCTTGTGTTATGAAAAGCCCTTTTGATATTGACAAGGAGATTGATAGGTTTACTACATGTCTTAATGACTCTTACTCTGAGGCCACCAAGGTTACTCAAAGGTCTAGTAAAATCGCTAAGATTACAAGGTCTATCAAATCTCTCATAGCCGAAAGAAACAGGCTGCGAAGGAGGTATAATATCACCTGGGCCCTACTTATTTAAAACGGAGTTAAATATGATCAGTAAGCAAATTAAGATTGAAATGCAAAAATTAATGTGTGAAGCTTGGAATGATAAAATGGAGGAGTTAAACTTAGACAGTGACGCCTTCTGGCGGTTTACAAAAATGTTAAAGAGGACGCATCAGTGTGATAGGCCAATTATTGCCAACGGCATGACTGCTTATTCAGATACTGACAAATGTCAGATTTTCGCTTCACATCTTGAAAAGCAGTTTTCTCCCAATCGGACACCTTGTAATGTTCATTTTGAGACCCAAGTCAGAATGAAAGTAGAAGAATGGCTAGGTGCTCCCACGGTTCTAAATGCCGATGGTTTAACTAATCCAAGGGAAGTTAACGATATTATCTCCAAATTGAACCCCAAGGAAGCCCCGGGTATTGACGGAGTTACGAACTTAATGATCAGGAACCTCCCGCACGTTGGGATCATAAGACTCACCAGAATTTTTAATATTTGCATTAAGTTATGTACTTCCCGGACTGCTAATACGCAAAAGTTTTCCTACTACCGAAGCCTACAAAGGACATCACTAAGGCGGAGAATCACAGGCCCATAAGCTTGCTCTCTAATATAGACAAGATCTTTGAACGAATAATTTTAAGGAAATTCCAGCCTTATTTACAGTTACTTCCGGAAGATCAGTACGGATTTAGGAGCGAACTTTGCACATCTAAACAACTGATTAGTCTTGTGGAATTTATCGGCTCTGCTTTGCATCATAAGAGTTGTACTGCAGTGCTCATGCTGGACGTTGCCAAAGCATTTGATCGCGTCTGGCATGAGGGCTTAATATATAAATTGATAATGATGAATTTGCCTAGAGAACTGATCTTACTCACCCGATCTTGTATTGCAAATCGTTACTTTACAGTTAGCTGCAAGCAGAGTCATTCTGGATACAAAACTATCGCTAAACAGGCGTCCCCTAAGGGTCCTGTCTTGGCCCAGTACTCTATCTTTTCTATGCGGCTGCTTTTTCGCGGGATAAACTCAACAGAAATACATTGCTGGCTTGCTACGCGGAGAAATACATTGCTGGATTGCCGCTGTTGCGGTCAGAGCTATTCAGCCTAACAGGGCAATTTCTGTTATGCAGGATATTATTATGGACACTAAGCAGTGGTGTTCCAAGTGGAAGATTTCCATCAATGCGACTCAATCACGGCTACTTCTTGTTAGAAGGAAGAAAATACTGGTCTCAGTTTAGCCACTTTACCTATTCGGCCAACGTGTCCCAATGGTAAAAAAGGCCAAGTATTTAGATGTTTACTTAAATCAAAGACTCACGGGGAGTACGCATGTCAATTACATTGCAAACAAGACCATAGGAGTTGCTCAACAATTACAAGTACCGCTAGGGCGCAGCTCGCAGTTAGATCTGAAAAGGAAAAGGCAGATTTATATTTCTATTTTGCGACCAATTATGTGTTATGCGTCTCCTGTCTGGGCGACGGCTACGAGCTCAGATATCAACAAATTGCAGGTGACTCAAGACACAATCTTACGCACCATTACAGGAGTGCATTTTTACATCCGTAACAAACTCCTGTACGATGATTTACAAGTTGAATATATTGAGAAATATCTGCAAAAACTTAACAGCAAGTTCTTTGACAAAGGTTTTAATTGCAGTAAAGGAAATTTAATGCTGTACTGAACTATACCTGCATTCCTGAGGACTAAAATATCAGGCCTTTTACGGCCCACAAAATGAGGGAACAATTTTGTCACTTAGCCCACTCGTTTCTAAATATGTAAATAACGCATTTTCATGTGTACATTACTTCACTTTCATTGTTTTATTACATGTTTAACACTGTATCCTTATGCACATTTCATGTATTTTCATTTCTTTTGCATCTTCATAGCTCCATACACGTGATTATTACTCTTGTCTCAGGGGTGAGAGTTAAGTTACTTTGATGATTGGACTTTTGTCACTATGGCCGATGGGCCCTCTTTTCCTTACCTGCTCCGAGGGAACTAGCTGATAGTTGACACTCTGATTGTCCTTAGGGCATTAGATCAATGTAGCTTATTAAAGACCAACTGGGCTAATATAAGCGTAAGCAATTAGCATTTAAGCAAGCAAGCAAATATTGATGAGATCAAACCTTATTATAATCGTAATGATTTTCAAGTTTTACAGGATTTATTACAGGATCCTGGAAGTGAACAAAGAATTCCGCCAAGTCAGAAGCCGAGCTGGAGTCCCCCAACACCAAACCTGAAGCAGACAGAGAAACCGAAACGATCACCGGCCAAGCAGAATCAACCAGGATAAGGTCCAGGCTCAGCGAAACGGAGGAAAATAAGGCCTACAGACGAACACGCAAAAACAGAGGATTCAAGAAAAACACCAGTACCGGGCGGCGAAGAGAACGAGGCCTGCTGAGGAGGTGCCAGCGAAACAGCAATTTCAACGACGTGTGGAAACATCAAAACGCAAGCTTCCTGTGGCGCAACATGACACTTTACCGCATAGTGTTAATCTAAAGTCTTAATTCTAAAAACCCCATTGCATTAACTAACTTCTATAGCATTATTATTATATATATATTTGTTTATATATTATGTATCGTCTGTTTATGTACCATGTATATTATGCTTATAAATCCAATGATTACTGCGTGCCTAATAATTGGGTATACGTGTTTTAGTATGTATATAACTGCATCCATGGCTCCGCGCATATCATCCTGTAGTATGGCACTGTACCACATAGCGTTAAACTAGGATCTTACACTAAAACTAACAGCACCAATGAATTGTTCCAGCATTGTACTAATCTTATGTATTATGTACGTATATGCATAGTGCATCTAATAATTATGTATCCTATGTTAAGTATGCACCTAAAAATATTTGTATATTTTTATATATATATAGTATTAACAAGTAGAAATATTACTGTATTCATGCGTCAGTATTTAACACTGTGTAACATGAAGCCGTTTCGCATAGTGTTAAACTAGAATTTTACTATAAAATTAACTGCATTTATTACTTTCCATAGCACTGTATTATGAACCATCTGTTTATATATGTATATGTATACCATGTACCTAATGTCTGAGAATCTAGTGATTATTATGTGCCTAAAAGTTGTGTATATGTATATTAGTATATATATTAGTTTATCCATCCAATTGCCTACAGCATCATGTAACATGTAAAAATAACAGCACCAATTACTTGCCCTAGCATTGTATTAAGAAACTAATATATGAATAAGTATATGTACCCAATGACAATTATACACCCTATAATTGCGTATAAATGCATTATTTTTAAAATACTATAAAATTAATTGCATCAATTATCCTCAACGGCACTCTACAATGTACCATCTGCTCATGTATATAAATGTGCCATGTACCTATTGATTATGAAATCGAATGATATAAGCATTGTAAATAGGTATAGCATTGTAAATAAGAAAACAGTATAGCATTGTATATAGGAAGCTGTACCCATGCACCCGCATACATTTCTACGTAACGTGACACAGTAACGCAAAACATCAACGTAGTGTCCTATTATGAAATTAAATAAGCACCTATTACTATTACTAGTTATAACATTATTTTATGGATCTAGAGTTTCAGTATATGAAGTAAGTACGAAATGTTTATGTCACCAATGACTATTGTGTACCAAAATATAAGCGTATACACGCTTTTGTCTATATGTAATTGTGTATGTCCTTGTTTATATGTAATTGTACCCATGTATCTACTAGTGTTATCACATATCTTGGCACTGTATAGTTAATATACATCTATTATGCACTGAATAATCATGTACCTAATGTGTCTGTATATATGTATATGAATTTATGTTCTGTATATATGATAATGTAACTATGCATCTGCACATTTTATCCTGTAACACGGCACCGTATCGCAAAGAACTAACTAGAGCCCCACTCTAAAATTAATTGCACCAAAGACACTGTACTACACAGTACTAATCTAGGGTCTAACTTTTAATTCACTGTACTAATTACTTATTCCAGCATAACATTGCGCACCTAATATTTCAGTATGTGCATGTCTTCTGTAATCTAATGATAATGCTTCAAAGGGTCATAGTGTACTCAACATATGAGTACACACGTTATGTATATATGCTATCGTATCCATGCTTTTGCATACACGTTGTAACATGGCAATGTATTATCCAGTGTCTAACATTAATTAGCTTTAACGCCACTGTATGAAGTACCAAATTTGTATGTATGTTTATATATTAGTATATTAGCACAATGAACACGTATGATTATCTAGATAAAGGTGGACGTGGCGCTATACCGATTAACCGTATTGGTAGAGGAGTGGTGCCCACGTCCTCCGTCGCATGTCGCATGTGGCAACAACAACCAAGGAGGTCCAGATTGGAAGAGAACAAGAAACAAAAGACCAGCCTATACAGCCGTACCAGACCAACAAGTTAGAAGGTCGAAACGCAAATGGAAAGACCCAAAAAGACAAATGGCCCCGCCAGAACTTAAGAGGAAACTTCAGTTTCAATATCCGCAGCCGTCCCGTAAAACCCCGAGGTTCATCGACAAAGGACAGAAGAGGAAAAGGTATGAAGAAAACGGCGCGGATCATCGAAGTCGGAGAAGAAATCTGGAAGTTCTTCTGAGATACCCAACGTTTGAGCAGTTCTTTTTTATCAGGATACAGGAATACAGAAAGAGAAAAGAATTAGTGAAAATTTCTTTGTTTGACATATCAAATTCAATTTATGTCATTTTGTTTTAAAATGCTAAATATTTTGAAAGAAGAAAAGTTGGCTAAATTTTAGAATATGGTAACAGGTAGTTTGGCGACATTTTGGTAAGGCGATAAAGGTTACTAGCTAGGACTTTAACAGTGTACATGGATAAAGTCAAGACTGTACGAAATGCCATTTTTGTGCAATTCTGAGATTTTTTTTTAAGTGAAAATAGGTCGACGTGTACATGGATACCGTGTATGTGCAATTCTTAAAAACGCGGCAAGCAGTTTGCGATTCTACACTTTCTCCCAATTTCGCACCTAATCTTCGTCATGATTAACCATTTTTTTCCATAAAAGTTCTAGTATAAGCGTAATTCGGCTAGCAGATTGTTGGAAAAAATGTTGAGTTAAAAAAAAAAAAAAAAAGAAAAGAAAACATTCCTTTACTTCGTGAAAACAAAATGGCGTCCAAAACAAAACTAGCAGGTTGCTGTAGCAGGGTTGGTCGCCAACTTTTCGCCAAAAAATCGCCAAGTTACCAGAATCCAAAGATTAACCAAAAAGTTAATTCGCAAATAGCAAGAACTTAGTTGTAAATAGCTTGTAAGTAAAAAGATTTTTGTGTTCGCAATTTGGCGAGAAAGGAGCAGTAAATATATTTGTTAAGAATTCGCAAGTTTCAAAAATTCAATTGTGAATATCTTTTAGTCGAAAAGACTCTTTGAATAGTGAAATCTAGTAACTTAAAGTTAAGATTTCGTGAAAAGATGGTAAATTGTAATTAAGCAACTATGACTTTTGATGTAAAGTGAATTTAAATGTGATGTGTCAATATCTGAAAATTTTTATATTCAAAGTAGAAACATTACATGTCTGTTAAATGTCGTAAATTTAAACCTGTACAAATGATAAATTTTGGGCCAACGTGCAAGTGAATTTGTGAAAGAATTGATTGTTTTAGAATATATATGTGTGTTTAATGTTAGGCTCTCCCGTCGTATGGCAGCCATTATCAAGGCTAAAGAAGCATGAACTCGTTATTTCAGGGATCGCAAATTTATTAGCAATCAGATATAGGAAACTTAAATAATATTTAAAACTGAAAAAAAAAGAGGAAAAACTGCGCAAATTTGCCAAGAGTGAAACAAAAATTATGCAGAATAGTTGGTATTCTGCCTAATGCTTGAGTTTCTACGTTGATAACCTATAGTATAAAAACAATTTTTTTTCATTCCCAGATCTATTCACAAGTTGTTCTGGATCTCATTAAAAACAGCCCTCACATATCAAAATCTCGAAAGAAATTTTAACAGCTGTTTCAATAATGTAAGTTGTAAATATGGAAGAAGTTTAGAAATATCCATTGCAGAACATTTGTATTAATAAACAGATTATGATAATTAAACAAAAAGGTACAGATTGTTGGTTTATAGCTCTCTATCTCACCTGCCGTAATGCTGTTTGATATACCGCGATCTTGAATGCTGCATAAAGCTATGTGCAAAAGAGACATATATCGGGATCAACATATCTATTAATAAAACATCGTCTTAACAAGCGCTAAACTCTCTTCTTATGAATAACGAAATCTCCAAAAAGACCTTCTTAACCGCCTTGAAGTACAAAAGTGGGTTTAAACAAAGCGGTACAATTATCCGACATCAAAAGTGTAATTTTGCATGGCAGAAGGGGGGGGAGAAGAAAACAAGGATACCTGAAATTTTTGGAAAATGTTATAATTTTTTTTCCCCAAAACAGACGTTATGTCCGTTACGTGAGCATTAAATAAATAAATGGGCGAAAAAAATCTGCATAATGCTATTACATACATACACATACATATAATTATAAATATTTACTTATAAACATCATTTTTGTTTCCATATTGCACTTTTCTATTTTTATGGCTCGTTTTATGCTTGTTATTTGCATAATTTATTCTTTGAAATGTGTAAACATTTTAAAGTCATTTGATTTCTGTGTAACGGGGGGGGGGTCTATGTAACGTAGACTTTACTATATGTTAACTTGCCCCCTCCCGCTAAAAATTGTATTTCTGCAAGTATGTTTATATATCACAGAATTGAATAACAAATTTGGATCCTGAACCTAAGCGCTAATTCTCTGGAAGCAAACGAAATGTTTTACCCGTTTTCTGCTAAAACTGGTTTCTCAGTTATGTAATTAAACCAACGAAATTTCTTAAATTATGCACAAAAGCAAGTTAATGTGTATTCTTACATCGTTTTATGTACACTTACCGGTCGTAAGCTCCCAAGGTTAGTTATAGTGCTAACTCCTTTGAAATTTTACATTCTTCCGCAACTTCGTACTTGCACAAAAGAATCCATTAAAGAATCTTTTTCTCCTGTTTTTTTTACCAAATTTTCATCCAGTTTCCTCTTTCATTCTGACGAGGCACACATTTCTTGTTTGTTATTTACAGCCCCTTTTGTGAGACGACAGTTCCGTTGCAAAAAATAAAATAATATAAATAAAATAAAATAAAATAAAATAAATATACTACGAGAGCTAGTTATACTCCTTAACTCTCTTTCCTTTTAATTCCCTTCTAGTACCTCCGGTTTTCTTCGCCTTATTTATTTACATAGCTTCCCAACATGCATCTAAGTCTGCCAATTCTTGTAAATCATTTATTAATAATGAAAAGTGCTTTCCTTATTTTGCAAATCATAAAAATGTTGAAAGGTAATAAAAAATTGTTTCAGGTAATAAACTCCAAATATATAAATTTATAGAGAATCAATGTTGCTAAAAGCAATACAGAAAAGAAAGCTAGTTAAGAAACTGAGCTGAAATGCGGTTTAGCTCACTGCTTGGCGATTTCCTTTAATGGGCAATAAACGCGCCAGTATGGCTAACCCGATATTTTGAAGCCATGTTGTTATTCTGTTGCCACTAAATGTTATCACCCTGTGTTATATTTAAAGAAATTAAATATTGAAAAATCTGCATAAATGTTTTTCGCATTGTGATAAAGCAACGGTACCTAGAGCCATCAAATTTTGAATAACGTACGTTTCCAACCGAGTATGGGCATCTGGAAGCCGAAATTTGGAATTTCGATTTTGTTTTATTATCTGTTTCACATTTTGTAAAACTTTAACGAATTTTTGATTAACAAACTCAAAGATTTCAAAGCGAGCAATGCAACACGGTACGGGGAAATAAAAACATTTTTATCTTCAGAGCGCTAAACTGCGTATCGGAAATTCTAAAGCTATGCTCATTTTAAATTATTTTGCGATATTGCTGTTGAACTGAATTTTATGGTTTAAGTGCGAAGAACATGATATTTGATAAATAAAGGTAACACACAAAACGTTAACCCTCAAAGAGACTTAACATTTTTCCTGAAAAGTGTAAGTGAAAAAATGTTTCTTGTATGCTTCGTTTAAAAGTTGCTTATTTTTAATAATTTGCTATCTTTTTGGATCAATCCTAGAAGATGGGAGAAGCTGAGGTTGTGCAATTCTCTGATGTTTTTAAGTGAAAATAGATCAATGTGTACATTGGCAAAGCCAATGCAGTGCGCAACGCCGAGGTTGTGCGCGATGCCAAGTATGTGCAATTATCTGATGTTTCTTTAAGTGAAAATAGATCGATGTGTACAAGGGCAAAGCCAATGCAGAGTTTGTGCAATTCTCAGATTTTTAAGTGAAAATAAATTGATGTGTACATGGACAAAGCCAATGCAGTGCGCAATGCCGAGGTTGTGCGCGATGCCGTGCTTGTGCAATGCTGTGATTGTTTTTAAGAGAAAATAGATGGATGTTCACATGGGCAAAGCCAGTGCAGTGCGCAATACCGAGATTGTGAGCAACGCCGAGTTTGTGCAATTCTCCGAGTTTAAGTGAAAACAGATCGATGTGTACATGGGTAAAGCCAATGCAGTGCGCAATGCCGAGGTTGGGCGCGATGCCGTGTTTGGGCAATTCTCTGATATTTTTTAAGGGAAAATAGATCGATGTGCATGTGGGGAAAGCCAATGTAGAGCAGAATGCTGAGATTTTTTTTCGGGGGGGGGTATTTAAAGTACCTGAGTTGAATATAAATTTAATAGTATGGTAAAAATATGTACTCAAATATCACAAATACTGCGGTGTATATTTCACATGTAACTAATTGGCATTCTTGGTTTAAATTGCAACAACAGTATTCAAGTATTGATAGGTTAAAGAAGTTGATAGTAATGATTAATAGGAACTTTGCTTATGGTCTGCTAAAAATCTAACTTAATTCTGATATCTTACAGTAAGATGCATTTAGAGGTTTTTAGAATTAAATCTCTACGTCCTATATAGCTATTTAGGAAGTTCTTTTTGAAAAAAAAAAAAAAAAAAAAAAAAGGCTTCAAATTGGCTGGTGTACCAATGTTTTCCTTCGTATCCCTAAGATTCTAAGGTTAAATTGTATATAATTGTCAGTATAAGAAATGTCTTATAATTGCATACCTAAGATGTATGCTTATGTAGACTATTTATTTTTCTGAAAACAGTAATTGTAACCCTGGTCACGAGAATTTTATACAACTGTGTAAAATTGCATGTTTGAAATCAATATTAATGGCTGAAATATGTCGCATAGGACTGATTGTAAATTAGCTGTGATAAATGTATGATGTATGTATTAGAAGAAAAATTGTAAATCCAGACTATGTATTGAAACCTCTGTTGCACACTCGCCTTGTTTGCCCTTGTATCTCTTTGTTTTAAGACTCAGTAATTGCCGTCTGACCTGCAACCCAACCCGGTTGTGGTGGAGCGCATAATAGATAGCTTCCGGAAGCAGAGGCCTTTAATCTGTGTAAGGCAAGCTGTTAGATCTGTTAGACTGCAAGCAATGGAGCCCCTATTCTCTAGCATATAATAATAATAGTAATTCTTTGATGTTTTTCGAGCGAATACAGATCGTTGTGCACATGGGCAAAGCGAGGTGTTATGCCGAGCAGTAATGTAACGTATTTTTAATGCAATGTTTAATGTATCGTTTGTGTATTTTAAATTTGTATTGTTGTTAAAATTGCAAGTTATACTTTAGACATCTTTTTTTTTTTTTTGTATTTAAATTGTATTTTTAATTGTTTGTTTTTGATATGTTGGTAATGCTTTCCGGAAAAGATCGATAATCCGACGATCTACTCAATAGTAGCCAAACTGTAAACTTTGGCCCTATAAATAACTTTTACATTATTATTTTTATACGTAGTTATTTCCTATCGCAATTGCACTTGATAATATGAGTTCATTGATAATATGTGTGTGTGAGAGTGAAGCATTGCTTAGTGTTCCAAATTTGTAGTGTTTATTTTCTTTCATTGTGAGAAATTAGATTTTTTTATTTGTAGAATGTCTACAATTATAGTATGACTACAGAGAATATAACGTGATTTACGAGTTTAAGAAATAGTGATATGAAAGCTGTGTATTATGTTGATATGCAATAAAAATAATTTTCTTTTTTTATTAATGTAAAGTTTAAAATTTTTAGAAAATAATGAAGATTGTCTACTTACTAGTACCTAAGGGATTGTGTGGTTACGTAGCAACAAGGTAATTTGAAAAAATGATAACATTAAAATGTTCGATAATATGAATTTAAATTTGATGGCAACTACTCCGGTAAAAGAAAAATTAAAAAAAGAATATTAAAATAGTTATTGATTCGAGCGCTTTGGTAACAGAGAGGAACCAGACGAATACCGCAGAACTAGCATTTTTTTTGGAATTTAAACTCGATTTTTGGTAGTTTTTAAATCGGCTGTAATCGGATATTGTTGTTTAAATGATTATCCTTTTAAACTAAAAATGTAAATAATATTATGTCAATATAAAACTAAGAAAAAGCAAAGTCACGTGTATGATTAATTTTACGTTATGAATGATTCACAAAACAAAGTATGTTTTTCCCTAGCTGCTATCCGGAATATAATCCAGCGTCAAGAAAATCATCAAACGAGTAAGTCTTGAAATTTATTGAGACCTTATATTAATAGATTTAATACAAATTGGAGTATATACTGTTGTGTGCGTACGGGTTCGTTACGAAATGAATGCACACGTCCGATGAAAAATGAACAAAAATGTATTATTATCACAACAAATATGCTTACATTTCCTCAAATTATCATGCAGTATTACAATATCTCACAGTACTTATCTTTTAACTACTCAAACGTTCAATAGAACTTAATTCAAAACAGCTGAAAAAAGCTAATCCGCGAATTCGCTACAGTCAACAAGAGCAGTTTTCTAAGCAAACTCTTAAACCCTCAACAAACTAACTAATCATCAAATTGAGAGGTTTTCCTCCTTTTTATAAGGTTTTTAAATTGCGCGCGAGAACTTTCTCGAAATCAAAAAGAGATATTTATTAAACGTTACATGCACGCGCTCTTGTATTTTCAATTTTCCGGCTTAGCTTTCTTTTAATATTCGTCACGCGCTGCACTGCGCGGGAAATAAAACCATTTAATTTACAATTCAACTAACATTAGCTATTTAAATACCAAATCCGTAACACTGCCCCCTTCCCAAGGACTGCACGTCCCGGGCAGTACAATCCCTGGACAGGAAGACAAACTTACAAATGTGGCATAAACATTACATTACAATATCGAACAACAGGAACAATAAATGCAATAACTAACTTAAACAAATCAAATGCTATCAAATACTAAATACAAAACAAATACTAAATACAGATCAAATACTAAATACGAATCAAATACTAAATACACATTTAGAAACAAAAAGGACCATGGTCTTACACTATTTACAATTATTTACATTGCGTACTATGGCCATAGTAATGAGCTAACCTGTCGTAATGAACGACTTTAGGCTTAGAGTTCGAAGACTTACGGATCCGAACCACGACCTCATTCAGCCTGTTTAGGACTGTGTGTGGACCATCCCAAAGTGACTGTAATTTAGGCCTGACTCCTTTTCGTCGAATCGGGTTCCACAACTACACCTTGTCTCCTTTGTTGGATCTATGTCCAGTAGCCCTCTTGTCGTATCTGATCTTCTCTTTCTCTGTCGTCGAGTTGACTCGCTTTCGTACGGAACGGTGCGTCACTTCAAACCGGGCCTGGACATCTTGGATGTATTTCTCAGGCGATGAAGGCGCATCCGTAGGACGAACAAACAGGATGTCACAAGGCAGACGAAGGTCTCGACCGAAGAGCATCTGGGATGGAAAATAACCGGTAGTCTGATGCTTCTCTCCGACCCTAGTATGATTTCGACAGCTTTCTGAGTAGGGTCTTTCACATGGGACGTCGGCGTTTCCAGGCGATGAACCCTTTCGAGTATGGATAGTCATGTCTTCAGATGCTGAAAACAGCTTGTTGTTTTTGAAGTCTAAGGAAAAATTGTATTTCCTTGAAAAGTCCAATCCGAGTATGCACGGATCTGTAATATCCGCCACATATGCCGTGTGATGGTAGGCGGCACTTCCAAACGTGATGTTCACGTTTAACTTCCCAGCTATGCCAATCTTATGACCAGATGCAGTCTGAAGGGTAAAAGAGGATGGCGTCCAAATAAGTTTATATTTAAACTGTTGAGCTAAATCTCTCCGAATGATGGTAACATTAGCTCCTGTGTCAATGATCATATCGCAAGGACTTCCATCGATATGCCCATTGATGGACAGTCCGTTACTGTTGCAACTTACTGTAGAAATTTTGAGCGCTTTAAAACAAGGTTTTTCATTATCTGGCAACCTCCGTTCCTTGATATGGTCATTAATTTGTTTCTTGCGTCGTTGCTGAGAAAGGGTCTTATTTTTCGTACCCTGGGGCGTTCTGCAATTCCTTCGTACGTGGCCTTCAGCTCCACAGTTCCAGCACTTTGGTTTCTTGTCACTCCTTTTTCGTCCCATGGCATTTAAATGTCCTTTCAATTTGTCTGTCTTATTTTCCGTGCTCGGGGGTTTTCTGCGGTTAATTCGTATGTGGTCTTCAACACCGCACTTCCAGCACTTTAGGATTGATTTCTCTTCACTTCTGCTCCGTCTCAAGCCACTCACTTGTCTGGTAAAATCATCTGTTTTATTTCCCGTACCCTGGGGTGTTCTGCAGTTCCGTCGCAAGTGACCTTCAGTACCACAGTTCCAACACTTTAGAGCCTGTTTCTTCTTCTTCCTTTCCTGTATCAAAGCATCGAGCTTTTGGTTTTCCGGAAGAGTCTGAAGGATATCCGCAGCGTCTGCTCTCAGACAAGCGGCGAGATGACAGGCCTTAGCTTGGGAATACCATCCATTCGCATCCGCAACTATAGAAAGTTGGTTTTTATTCACTTGCCAGGATGTCTTCTCATCATATGTGGATAGCTTCAGAAATGGACGAGCAAGCATACGTAAGAATTTAAAACCTTCAGAATTGTTTCCTGCCGTCGCTATGCATTTCTTTAGGCTGTCAACTTCTTTGGCGACGGCAGCAGAAACCCTGTCATCAATTTGGGTTTGGACGGCAGAAATCTTTTCTTCAATTTCTCCAACTCTGTTTTCAACCGTGTCAGTTCTGTCTTCTATAGCTTCAAATTTGTTTTCTATTATGCATGTTATTTCTCTCTTAATTTCCTCTTGGCCCACTTTCATTTCTGCTTTAACAGCTTCCTGTACCGCCTTAATCTCTTCTTCACTGGATGCTTGGCCAGCTTCCATCTTTTCCTGGCTAGTTTCATCTCTGCTTTCAATGAGGCAAAGGCTGATATTAACTGCCTTAACTGTTCTTCCATTGCTCATGTTATTGGCATTCAAACCCCACTCCTGACACGAAAATTTGTTGCGTGCGTACGGGTTTGTTACGAAATGAATGCACAAGTCCGATGAAAAATGAACAAACATTTATTATTATCACAACAAATATGCTTCAATTTCCTCAAATTATCATGCAGTATTACAATATCTCACACTAACTTAACTACTCAAACGTTCAATAGAACTTAATTCAAAACAGCTGAAGAAAGCTAATCCGCGAATTAGTCAACAAGAGCAGTTTTCTAAACAAACTCTTAAAACAACAACAAACTAACTAATCATCGAATTGAGATTAGTTTTATTGAGATCAGTCTTTTTATAAGATTTTTAAATCGCGCGCGAGAACTTTCTGGAACTTTCTCGAAATCAAAAACAGATATTTATTAAAAGTTACATGCACGCGCTCTTGTATTTTCAATTTTCCGGCTTAGCTTTCTTTTAATATTCGTCACGCGCTGCACTGCGCGGGAAATAAAACCATTTAATTTACAATTCAACTAACATTAGCTATTTAAATACCAAATCCGTAACACTACTATTTTATTTAAAAGACACGCAATAATTTGCAACATTCTGATATAATTGCCGCAATAAATTTAATAAAAATCTTTTTTTTATTTGTATAAATTCTAAAGCTTAAAAATCTTTGAAAATACAGAAGCTGTATGACATACTGCGATGTTGTTTACCGTTTTAAATAACTGTTACAATCACTTACTGTATTATTATAATTTAAAATATAAATAATTTATTATACTTATTTCGATATCTATAGAGAAAACATTGTGACGTCACAAGCTTAGTCCCACCCATTTTTAGACGTCACTTAGCTCCGCCGTCGCGACTTTGCTTATGCAACGTATTCTGAGATTTTATTTACTGAAAATCGCCAAGCATTGGGCTAAAGCGCATTTTCACCAGAAACTGTTTCAAGTTGTATTCAGTTTTTTTGATTCTTTTATTAGAATTTTTTTCTTCATTTGTTAAAATAATTATTCGTGTGAACAGGTACTTACAAAGTACAGAAAGCCCTCGCAGCTTTTCATTTTAGCACTGCAAAGTTATCCTTTGCCATGCCATCTAAGTTTAATAGCCAGTTCTAAACTTAGAATAAGTGACTAAGTTTTAAGTAACTTAAAAATCGTCTATATTAAAAGATCCCCTGGAATATAGGCTATATTCACAGACTATGGACTGAACCCTATTTGCATGTTTTCTGCCAGATTTAATTCCTAGAATCTGTCTCCGAATTCAAGTAGTTTGGAAATGAATCAAATTGATACCTTGAAAATGTCACTTGAACAGTTCTCATTTCATTCAAAAAGCTTTGATATGTTTGAACAGGGCATACATCAATTTATTTGTGTGACTGTAATCTTCGAGTTAAATTTGTTCAAATGAAAAAGAAGAAAAAGTCGTACATCTACTCTGGATCTTTGAATTCGAGTATTTTCTGGCCATTGTTGCATGAACTCTCAGAGACAAATTTTTTCAGGCCAAAAAAATGTTCGTGTGATCACTTCAGAAAGTCACAACTGTCGGACATCACTAAAGTAAATTACATCGCTGTGATCAATATGGCAGCCTCGAGTCAGGATAAATGTTATGTTATGAAGGATAACTTTCAGTACATAATTGAGCGCAAGAGATCTTACATAAATATTCGTCTGGTGAATTAAGCAATGACAGCTGATGCAAGCCATATTTTCTAAACCTTATCTTAAAATCGTCCAGAATTATAAAATTCTTCTTGACCTTATTCAGAATACAGTCTTGAATTATCTTTAAAAGATCTGTTATTGCTTTTGCGACCAGAGGTGAGTGGTCTTCTTAAAACTAGGTGTTTTTTATGGAGTTCCTCTGAGATTTATATCATTTGGATATTCAAATGCTAAATTATATTCTACTGTCATAAAATGCATGGTAAAGCAATACGAGAGCTGTTTACGTAAGGGAAGAGATGCTTCGCTGAGCAGTCTTTACAGGAAACCGACTCGTCTTAAGTTGCAACATGAAACACAAAATTTAAAACCATAAAAATGATCCTACAGTTAACGCACCCGTTGGGACTTAATATTAGGTTAATTCCTCTATTAACGTGATGAACAGCTTCAGGATTGTAGTTCCACGGAGAATATTAAATTGTTTTTTAATCCACCCTCTGCACCTCATTTTGGAGGACTTTGGGAAGCGGGGATCACGTTCATGAAACATTATTTAAAAAGGATTTTAGAAACACTTATTTTAATATAGGAAGAATTTTTGACATTACTAACCCAAATTGAATCCTGTCTTAATTCTAGGCCTTTGGTAGAAGCTTGAAGTGATTGCAACGACCGTGAGGCCCATAGGATCGTGAGGCCCACCAGGACATTTCTTAACAGGAGCGTCTTTAAGCACTCTTATCTTATCTTGAAATGACTGTAAACCGCAAAACGGTGCTACCGGCGAAAAGGAGTGGGAGGGAACTTAAGCTTTGCAGTGGTACCGGGGTTAGTCGCCGGGGTGAGGATGTTCCCAATATCCTGGACAGCGTAATCACTTGTGGTGAATCATGGATTTTTGGATATGAGCTAGATCTAAGAGGCAAAGCTCCGAATGGCACACGCGATCGTCACCGCGCCAGATGAAAGCTGGAATTAGCAAATCCAAAGCCAAGTCCAGGGTCATTTTTTAATGCAAAAGGAATCGTGCACCACGAATTTGTCCTCGCTTGCCAGACTGTCACTGCTCAAAATTATAAGGGAGTGCTTCAGAGAATGAACGTCAGTGTCTTGTTCCCTCGATTGAAATAGGTACTTTAAGAACCTCATCTGGGCATTGTTGAGAACATCCAGGCAAACACGACGGCTCTTCTAAAGGACATCCCGGTCGAGGACTTTCAAAACACATATACAGCATGGGCATCGCCCTGGTAAACATGTATTGATGTAGAAGATATGATATGTGCTTTGAGGAATAGTAAGATTTTGTATGTGCCAAGATCAATAAATTGTGAGCTCTACCAGCTAACCATCATCTGCAAGTTGTTACAATTTGACATACGATATATCAGACTCCCTAAATACAAAACTGCAACTAATGGGCTGAGAGCTTAATTTAAACTTTCATGTGTTTTTTGGAGAGCCTAACTTTTAACACATTCATACTGTGCTTTTTTTGTTGTTCATTTTTACAAGGTTCACATTTAAACACAGTTTATATACAAACGAAATTTAACTTTAAAGCACTTTTACAACATATATTTAAAATTTTAACCTTTAACACAACACTTTTCCACATTTAACATACAAAATTTTAAATTCACTTTATATCACATAGTTACATAGTTGCTATACACAATTTACAATCGTTTCCTAAAATTTAAATTTTAAGTTCAAGTTACGAACAATTTTCATCGTTGTTTCAAGTCCTTCCGACTGACGCTATTCACATTATACACTCTCGCAAACTTGCGAATTCAAATTTCTTACTTTTAATTGCGTTTAGCAACTTTGAACAATATGATATAAATTGAACTTGCATTCTAAAAAAGCAAACAAAGAAAATTTCCAATTATCATTTTGGTTTTTAAACTCCTGCAATCTCTTGCGGCAAAACTCCTCCCAGGTAGGAAATCTCAAGTTTTGCACTTTAAGTTTCATCCTTGGGCGGCTGGTATTTTCTGCCGTAACGTCTATTCGTTTCTTCCGCCTAGCGAAGAACCAGGCTGACTTCCTCATAGGTTGAGTATTCTGGTACTCGGATCTTCTATTGGCCTCATGGGGGGGGCACTTCTTTCCTGGGGATGTTTAAAACTCCTTTTGGAGTTCTACATTTACTGAAACTGCACGGATACCGCATCAACTGTTCTTTTCCATTCTGGCGATTCTTCGGCCTGGACCTCTTTCGACTTCCCTTGGGGTAGTTGTCGACGGGCAACGAAGTCTATCTGGCGAGGCCTCCTTCGTAGCTTCCGGATCCCTTTGTAGTGCCACTCGTTTCACTGGTTTTTCCGTCCGTTGTTCTTTTTTTCTCCTCTAGCACTGACACTCGTTGCGGCGAGACTTTCTTTACTGGCCTTAAACTTAGGTGCCTTTTTCCTCTTTTTCCCTGGGCCCACCAGCGGCCGAGCGGTAACGTCGCTGAACACTGGTAGTTCGGTCCGAGGTTCGAATCCCGCGAACGGCCCGGCTGCATGGGTGTTTTCGTGGTTTTTCCCATGTGTAACGTGTATACGAGCCAGTTTCCCTTAAAAAGTCCTCGACGTAGGCATCCCTCCCTTAAGGCAGATAGCCCTCGAGTGCTTTGCCGTAATCTAGTACACCAAACCTCTTTTTCCCTGACCCTGGACTTTGCCGCGCAGGCATTCGTTTAGCCGGCCTTTCCTCCGTACTTTCCGACTGCTTCCGTTTCTCTGCTTGGGGATTCCAGTTTGTTGCTTGGGTAATCAGAGTTCTTGGCACGCCTCCAGGATCCTGCAATAGATCTCTTAAGACTTCGAAATCAGTACGACTATAGCATGGTTTAATTTAGTCAACGTTAGCAATTATGTCTAATCATTTGCAGCCTTTAAATAAACTGTTACATATCTGATCCTTTCAATAACAAAAGGACGTTCGAATCTGGGCTCGAATTTTGCGACTCTATGTTTCGCTTTAGATGAGAAAGATTTCTTGATTTTCAAAATTTTTTTACCCAAAGAATATTCTGCCTCCAGTCTAACTTTCTGTTTCTGCCTTGCAACATACGAATTTGTTATTGCTTCATTAATGATTTATTGAATGTCCTTTTAACTTAAAGTCTTCTTCTCTTTCCTCCACAAAAAAGAGTTTATCTAAGGGAGTTAAAATTGTCTTCCCTAAAAAGAGATCTGCGTGGGATTTTTGCGTAGTATCGTGCCTCGACGTTCTTAAAGTAAAGCCTAATTTATTGACGCTGCTATCCCAACGGTCATGATAATTTTTAAAGTATCACCGAATAATTTAAAAAATATTCATGTTTACACTTTCCGCAGTATTCGATTGCGGCCTATAGGGTACCCGTTGCGTAGGCCAAGTCCTCTGCAAAAATTTTAAAATAAATGACTAATAAAGTGTTTCTCATTATCAGATATTACATTAACTGCGGCTCCGTATTTTAAAATATACTTATTTAAAAACGAATCTGATACTACTTTCATGGATGCTCGTTTAAGAGCAATTATTTTCACTCACTTCGAGAAGTGATGAACAATATTTAAGAGATATCTGTTTCATGTAAGCTTCTTCTAGGATAAGGTCAGAGCAAATCAACGCCAACCAGTTCATTTGGGAATGTGGTTTTTATGTTATTTAAGTACCCAGCCGGGTTGTAATTAAGGTCGTTAATTAATGGGCATATGTGACAGACCTGACATGCTCCGTTACCATCCTTTGTAACTGAAGAAAATAAACCGCTTCGCGGACCCTTTGCAATGTTTTTCTGACGCCTAAGTGTCCCAAAATGGGCGAATCATGCTTCTCCTCTAACATAATTAACCGTAGACTCGCTGGGATCACTGGCCGGTATTCTTGATTATCGTTAATTATTTTCGTATAAAATAGCAATTTCTCAATGAATTTATAGTGGGCAGCCTTGTTCAATATAGACGTTATGTCCACATGCTGGAAATGTTCGGGGTATTCAAGATTTCAAGATATGTATAAATATCCTTGAGTTCAAGGTCCGTCTTCCGTTCTGAAATTATTGTTTCACTGGACTCAGTTATTTTGAAAGTTAGCATCGCACATGTGACTATTTTTTCTCTTCTTCAATCTTAATTCTTGATAGCTCATCCGGAACAACGTTTTCTTCCCCCGGTGTATGTTTTATAATTAAATTAAACTCCTCTAGTTTTTAAGGTTCAACGTATAAGCGACTATAAGCGACCAACTGCCGCATGGTCTGAGTATACTGTTATCAGGACGTTTCCAAAGAAAACTAGGAATTTTTGCACCGCCATAAGTAGTAAGATAGAGAGAATTTCTCTTTTTGTTGCGGTGTAGTTTCGTTGAGGTCGTTTCAGCGTTTTAATGAGGAAAGCAATTGACTGCCCATTTTGGAAGAGGACAGCGCCAAGTGCAAAATCCGAGATGTCTCTTGAAATTTACAAATTCTGGTTCCCTTCCGGGAGCCTGAGAACTGGGGCGTTAATTAATGCGTGCCTTAATTCTTCGAACGCAATGTTCGCCTCTGCGGTCCACGTGAATCTAGTTTTTTTGAGTTTGAGAACTTGCAAGAATTCAAAAATCTTCGCAAAGTCTTTGAAGAATACTCTATAATACGAGCACATGCCCAAAAAAGGTGATAATTTCTTGGAGTTATTAGGAGGGGGATAACTCTTAATTGCTAATATTTTAGAATTATCGATCTCGATTCCTTTTTACGAGATTTTATAACCGAAATATCTAAGTTCCTTGACTGCGAACTTGTACCTCTTGGATTCGTATTGATGCCGACTTCAATTAATAATGTAAAAACTTCCTCGAAATGTTTAATATGTTCGTCTATCGTTTCGCTTGTCACAGTAATATCATTTAAATATATAACTGTCCTTTTGCCTAAGACGGATCTTAATACAATATCCATGACCTTTTGGAATGCAACCGGAACTCCGCTTAAGCCAAACAGCATTCGCAAAAAGGCATACACACCTGATTTCATTATAAAAGCTGTTTTCTCGACATCCTCGGGTTTTACTGCACTTATAAAATATCCCAACGTCAGGTCTAGCATAGTCAAATACTTAGTATATCGTACTTTTCTTACTATTTCATCAATTATCGGGAGGGGATACGTCGGATATTTCGTTATACTATTCAGTTTACAGTAATCAACTGCGAACCTCCATGAGTTCGGATCTGAGGGTGGAAGGCCGTTTTATCTTTCTACATAAAACTACTGGGTTTGCATAGGGGCTGTCAATCGGAACAATTATTTTATTCGACAGCATTTTCGTAACATGCTATTCCAATATCTCTTCTTTCACTTGGTCATACCTATACGGCTTAGACCGGACTGGAGTACCATTTCCAACATTAATATTGTGGTGCACAGAAGCTAGGTCAGTCATCGAAGAATTTAGAAAATTATTTTACCACTTTTTCCATTTTCTGTTTCTCCTCTTCCTGGAGGTGATTGGGATCCACCTCCGGTATGGCCCCTTTTTCTTCTTCAACAGTGTGCATACGCACCTGTTAAGTAAAGTTCTTGAAATTTAATTTTGAGCTTCCTGCGAGCTGGAGGTAGTTCCTGGAGTCAACCCCCAAAATAACCTAAGTTAATAGGGCTTTTACTGCCAGAAAATTTACTTTTAGCACTTCGTTCTTTATTTGAACGTGCAGCCCTACTTTTCCAATTCAGATACACTCTTTTCCTTGGGCGACAATTACCCTCTGCCCCGTAGTTTTAAACAATCTATAACAGCGAAAATTCTTCTTAAAGAAGTCTTGGGACAGAGAGCTGCATTTATCTCCTGTATCGAGTAAGGCGGTAGTAGGAACATTGTTCAATATGATATGAATTTCCGGCAAGACCACATTTTGTACGACTACCGTATTTAATTTAACCTCCGAGGGATTTTTCTTCCTCGGGCTTGACCGAGCCCTCTCCTCGGCCACCCTGATGAGTTTAAATCCTTATTTTCCTCCTCCTCTTCTTACTACGATCTCCAAATGCTTTAGACTGACCCATCTTCTTCTTGTCCACTTTTTCAGGTTACCTCGCTTGCCGATAAGAATTCTGCTTACTTTCTGTTGAGACGAAAACCTCGAATACTGGAGGAAATTACCTGAGCGAGCGTTTTCAGTGGCTCGTCTGCTCTGAAACTTCACTTCAAGTTGAAATAAATTTTCTAGCTTCTGAGGGTTACTTACTTCTATAAAATCTTGAAACGACGGAAGAAGACGAGGCAATACTACATCTATTAATTCATTATCCGGCCTTTTTTCATATAATAAATTAAATATTGTATTTTTCTAAGAATAATGTCCATCAAAACGTCGACGTTCGTCTAATATTTACTAAACAATTCTGCTTCTAGCTTCGCTCGATCTTTAACTACGGTAAACGTTTTCAATAGCACGGTTTTCCCATGTGTAGGTTTCTGATCCTGAATCCCCCAGCAGGAACTTCCCGATTCCCTTGAACCAACTCAGGGCCTGGCCTTTTAAGTTCGCTGTAGCAATTGTAATCTTCTGCAGCTGGTTTACAAGTTGTAAAGTAAAATGCAATTAAAGCAGGGTAAAGGGTCGGTGATGACCAGGAAGGTTATCACCGACCCTTGACCACTCAAATGTTGCAGCTGGGTTCATGGCTGCTCTCACAGGTTTTACGATGAAGCCGAATCCCTCCAGAGGATTTGCTGGTGGCTGAGGGGTTTGAAATGTCGGAGGAGTCAACGTAAATTTTTAATTTTCTAAAGGCATGATTCGCTAAAAATGCTTCGGGCGCCAATACAGTGTTCCTTCCTCCATTCTATCTATTAACTAAGGATGGAGGAGCCTAGTGAACTACTAAGCGAATAATCTCTTAACTTAAGAAGGGTTAAGTACTCTTTATTGCTCAAACTAAAGATGCACAGACGGTCTTTCTCTCAGGACGTGCAACAAAGCTTCCACTTAAACTCAAAAATATAAGAAATATGCGCTTAAGTAATGACTAACTAAAGAGGTTTAGCCGAAGTTAATACAGATCTAAACTAGTTGGCCCCTAAATATTGAATTATCTAGCAAAGCTATCAAGGGCACCTAATACGGTCGAGCATAGTAACATCTTAGAGAGACGTAGCCAAAAGGAAAACGCGTGCTATTCAGAAACTTTGATTCTCTCTCCCGAAGTCAATGGAACTTTGACTTAAATACCACTCCTTCTCATTTGCATTAAACGCGAATTGTAAGCTGAAGTTAAGAGAGCTAGGAAAGGTGCATAAACTTAAAAATAACTGCTATAAACGTAGGATAAACCTTACAACCCCACCAGACTTACATAGTGCACGACTTGGTAAATTCGCAAAAGCCACAACTTACAAACTGAAACATACCAAAGTAGAAATCTGTAAGAATCCGTAAGCAATTCCTCCTTCCCCCGAGCTATACATGCATACATACGTATATACATATGCATGCGTGGTGATGATTTAAGTATTAATAACGTCACAGATGTATGCTCGCTAGTAACGAAGCTTGATGTATAAAAATAATAACTATAGTCGAATTCTTTCTTGAATACTTCTTTCTATTGTTGATATCACTTTTTAATGCAGACACAGATAACTCGGAGCAAAAAGCGCGCGTTTTCCTGGGAAAAAAAATGAACACTTTTATGACGTAAATTGCAGTTAATTAAAAAAAGCGGTGACAAAAATCTATCAAGCGAAAGAAACAGATAATGAATGCCTACTTACAAAATGAAGGTTTAATCAAAACTGATTTAGTTTTGGTAAAGCTTCACTTTGATTTGTTGCTCTTCCGTTCAGAAATCTGAATATTATGATTGGCCTGGAAGATCATTACATAAGTGCCTAGCATTACGTAAGAATCATCTGAGAAGGATTAATTTTAAATTCTGTGAAGTTACACTTGAGCAATTTGAAATTAAATGCATTACTTAAAGTAACTGGGAAGGAAGGTTACAAAATTATTCATATTTCGCTATAAAACTTATTAAATCTTAAGCTTTGTTTAAAAGCATCGCAAAAATGTGCTTTCTTGAAGGAATAAAATGCTGAATAACAGTAATTTTTGAAAAGTTTTACATTTATTACTGTTTCTAATGGAAATATATAGAATCATTTCTTTGACACTATACGTGCAGCGTCAGATTCCGCATTTTAATTAGAGTAAATCTGTTCCAACTTTCGATCGATTATGATATTTGTTCTTTATATGCACAAGTTTAGGAAGCTCTTTTTCACAAATACATTAAACAGAAGATAATAAAAGTGTCCCATATTTTTCCGCCTCTTCTTTTATGGAATCCTCACACATTCCTGTTTACTCACAACCTTGAATCGGTGAGATTATTCTGCTTGAAAGGATGTTTTATGGAAAACTTGAAAGGATGTTTTATAGTCCTTGATAGAATGAATTTCTTGATAGTGAAATTATTCAGATATGACTTTAAATATATAGTCTCGAATGAAATGGAGAAAATACTTTCCTCACGGGATTGTTGTTTGTTCGCGCGGAATTGTATGATCGAAAACAACAAGATGACCTAATTTAATTTGAAGCAACAGAATATAATGCCTCATATAGATCATATGATAAAAATATCTTCCCGCGAAGAAGATAGCTAACATTCGATCTTCAGCTGGGAATAAGTTTTTTATAAGAGACCTCGGGTATGATCACCAGATCAACACGTAAAGCAAGCTTAGTAAAAAGAAAAAAAAGAAAAACAAACTAAGCTATTTAGCAACTCAAAATAAAACACATGAATTTAGAAAACATCACCTTAAGTATAATCGAATTTTAGTGGCTTTCTGAAGAATTAAATAAAAATTTGCATTGGAAATATTTGTAAAGCCCACAGAAATACAGTAATACCCCGAAATTAAGCGATAGGTGGGACTGAGTGATAACTGCTCAAGTCGGGGCATAATTTCGCATGTATTGCATGTAAATTATTTTTAGTTGGGGCCGGAAACAAAAGAAAATAATAATTTAGAAAAAATGTTTAAATAAAACCTTAGATAACACAAATACAAAATCGCAAACCGAAATTATTTTGATGTAGAAGGTTTCATAAAATCTAACAAACTAGTCTGCCGGCTCAAAGTCTTTTTTTTCCCCGCAAAATTTCCTCGCAGTATGCTAATATTTTTTAATTCCTTGTTTTGTTGAAAAAGTACGCTCTTCGTTGTAGCTATATTTTCTAAATTTTGTAACCCTCTTTAAATTAAACTGAGGCCTTCTGAAAATTTCCAACCGTCATTCGATCTTTTGATTGAACAGGGTCAAAACACTTCAATGTCTTGCTCTTGCTCATGCATTTCTCTGAGCTCATCAATTGTCAGCTCCTGATTGAGGGAATCCAGCAGTCTTTAAACGTCATCACTATCCACTTCTAAATTTATTTGCCTGGCAAGATCGACAACTTCTTCAATCACATTACCAAATTCATCAGGCTCTGGCACTGAATTCACCTGAATTTCAGAGATGAAATAAAAGACATAGATTTTCCAAACGTCATTTAAAGTTTTTTGTGAAACTTAATTCCAAGTCTTTAAAAGAAATGTCTTCGCTGTTTTGTCTCATAGCTTCATGCAAAAGTGGGAGGCGTGGGGGAAGAAGAGTTTAAATTAGGTGTGAATGAAAACTGTTTGAGGGCCAAAGAATTTCAATAAAGCTTAATGGTAAGGGAATTGGAAATGTTTGTAAAAGACATACTAATACTGTTTCCTTCCAGATAATTTGGAAGGACCAAGACGAAGCTGATGTTTGTGCCAATTCAAACAGTAAAATTTATAAATTATTTTTCTTAGTTTTAATCTAGCATTAGATCTTTTGTAAAGTTGACCCTATACGGAAAAGTATAATGATGAAACTGATTGAAGAATACAAAGTTTTAAAAGTTTAACATTCAAGTTTAAGAAGTTTTTTAGAATTTACATTTTTAAACAAAGTCTTTTTGAGACCTTATGCAAGAGTAGTTAAATTCTGGTGGGAAAATATGTAAGATTTATCCTAAGTTTTTAACAGTTATATTTAGTTAAAGCTATTTTACTGTCCTTCCTAATTTCAGGTTACAATTTCCTACAAGAATGTGTTTTTAGAACAGCGTTTAATACAAATGAGTAAGAGTGGTATTTAAGTAAACGTTCCGCTGACTTTGTGAGAGAGCCAGAGTTTCTGACTAGCGCGCGATCGCCTTTTGGCTAAGTTTCTCTCTAAGCTACGCTTTTCCTACGCTCGGCCGTATTTCAAACCCTTGATAGCTTCGCCAGCTTATTTGATATTTAGAAGCCAACTACTTAAAAATTCTTGATATCTTCGGCTATATCTTTTAGTTAAGCAATAGTTAAGCTTTATTTCTTTGATTTCAGGCCCAAATGGAGGCTTTGCTGTACGGTCTGAGGAAGGAGTCGACTGTTCGATTCTTATTCGGAATAATAAAGTGTAATTAACCCTTCTTGAGTTTTACGTCTCTGTTCCCGAACTCAAGCGATTATCCGCCTATCTATTCACGAGGTTCCTACACATTTAACTGTTACATAAAAGAGTGGAACCCCACAATTTATGTATCAGCTTTTGTGAACAAGTATTCATGCAAAAGTATTTAAGTATTATCTATATGTAACAACCACGCAATGTTGATATGTCCTTAAAATGTATTCAGTCTATGCAGTGTTTATATAGTTTGCATTATAGTATAGTAATGTCAAATGCAGTGTCCTGTTACTTCATGTAATGTAGAGTAAACTTATGTAGTGTTCTCTTCTGTAGAGCAGCATAGTCCATTTTAGTAATGTAGTGTTCTTTTAAAACTTTATTTTCGTGTAGTATACCACGGGCGAAATGTAACAGGCAAGGTCTAATCTTATGTATACAATAGCACTTATATATTCTAACAAGCAAGTGTTGTAATCCCCCTCAAACTCCTGTTTGGCCATGTAATCTTATTAGATCTTAATACACTCCCGATGTGATCTTCTTGGGATCCTAGCGGGTGTTTCTCCGGATAGTTGCAGGCCCCGAACGATACCCGAGTAGTCCTTGTAAAGCCGTGCGGGTGGGGGTGGGGGTCTGGGCTGCTGTCACCTGTATATATATATATATATTTGTACAGTAGTGGGACGGAGTGTGTGAGAATATTCAAAGTTCTGGTGCTCTATTCAGTTTTCCCTGTCCTATTGGGCATGGCAAAAAAATTATAAGTTAAAAATAAAATACAAACATTGCAAATTAAAATTAAAGTAAAAGATAAAATAAGTGTTAAAACGAATTACATTTTTTTCATCATGATGGGAAAGAAGTTATTGAGAGGCAGTATCTCTCTAAAAGCGTTGTGCCTTCTAGAGACAAAAAATGAATGACTTAATACAAAATTCTCTTAACATAAAAATGCATGAATGAGGAAAGCATTTAAAATTATTTTCAAGAATCACTTCTCTGAAAATAACCAAATGTCTGCAGTTTGTAACCTATTAAGAAACACCAATGAATAGTAGTCTGTTGTCACTTATAAGCTATATAACAAAACACATGCATAAAATAGAATTAAAAATAAAATATCCTTAACTTCATTTCTGTTTCAGCAACGTGCATTCAGAAATTGTTCAGTTTAATTCTTTGGACACACACATACACACACCGAAAAAAAAGAAAAAAAAAAACACGCAATTAAGGTGAAGAAAACTGTTCCGTTGTTTAATAACTTCACTTCAAGGGAATCATGATTCAAAAGTACAAGCGACTATCTGCCTACACAATGAACTCTTCAACTACTGCAACCGGATCACGGTAGCAAATTCGCTCAGTCATGCGTCTGCTCATCTAAGAGCAAATTTAGTTCATGAATAGCGTAGGAAAAAAACAGGCTCAAAATGTCAGCGAATGGGTCAGTAACGGTTGCGGCTTTCTGAAAAGCTAATTGAAGTGCACCATATACCTGGACTTCCGGGTGAATGAAGGTCAATGATGCAAAAATGGTATGAACCTGTGACTGAGTGATTTCCTTGAAAATCAGCATAGGTATTATTGTATTCATGAGTACGCCTATTTAATTTGAGACTAAGCTTTTTTTTTTTTTTTTTTTTTGAGGTGAAGCAAAAATAGAAGGTATTCTATCATTCATATTAAATGCATTAACTTAAGAGTAAATAATTTTTACGTTACTACAATTTTAAGTTAAGAACAAGGACAAGGTTATTTAAAACGAAAAGCTGGCTTTAAAGAAAGTTTAACATTCAGTGTACAGCTGTTACTTAAATTGAGGAGGTTAATTTTGCACTCACGTCTGTAAGCACACGCTTTAAATTGTAGGTAACTTGATTTACCATAAAGATGTAAAGAAAATTTGAAAAAAAAAAAATCTTCATGCATAGTATATATTTAAGATGAATAATGTATGTATATAAGAAACACAGTTATGTTTCTGCGCACTTTGCATTAATAAATGAACATTCGCGATTGAAAAAATTAGGCAAAACAGCGACCTTATTTTCGCTTAGATTTTGGTTAAATCCCTATCGATTTCGAGAGCAATCATACACAAGTCCCTCTTTTTCGGGAACCTATGTCTTCTAAAGAAGACAGACCTGTTTCTGATCATCCTCAGAATCTACAGAGTTTTAATCAAAATCGACGCCAACGCTGTTTGCGTAATTATAAAATTTTACATTGGCATATCTTTCTTCCTGTTTGAATATTCTGAATACAAAGTTTAATTTAATCTTGTAGAGTACAAATGTATTTTAAAAAAACATTATTATTTTGTCACTCTGTTATAGAATGAGATATTGATGCATGATTTGCCACAGAATATATAAAATCAAATTCTTAGAATTAAAATGCAAATATTTGTTCCTGACGTCTTTATAAATAAGCAAATTTAAAACTATTTATTATATAAAAAGAAAGAGATAAATTTTACTCAGTATAAATGCATATGATCTATATTTGGAAATAAATTCTTTAAGAAGAAAATTTCGTTTAATTTCCAAAGAGGACAAGTAAAATTGGTATATTCAAAAGTGTTGTTTAACCCTTTATATATATGCATCCGAATTTTCAAAAAACTGCCACTATAGCACAGCTAAGTAGAGGTTCTTCTCCTGAAAACTTTCATCACAGAAAAAGAGGTATATTTTATTTAATTTTACCGAACATAAAGCTGTGAGAAGTTCATGATAAGAAACTATGAAATTATTAAACTGTTATGCTGCAGTTATAAAGTCGGCAAGTTTCTCTATTATGGGCGTAGTTTTTCGCTTTTACAATTATTTTTATGTCAACATTTAAATTATTCCTATATTTCCCCAATTCTTGAGTCTTTCACTGTGAGCTATGCAAATTATCATACATAAAAATGTTCATGTTTGCGCATTTTATTACCATTAAAATACAATATTGAACTACCATTTATAATATTAATTTTCGACAGTTATGTTCTCAGCATTCGAACACTTTCGCCGTACTTGAAGCAAATTTTAATGACAAGTACGCATTGGAATTTTTTAAAAAAATTGCAAATACTCATACATAGAGGAAACAAACGGATGACTAAAAGTGTCAATAAGCGGCATTCATAAAATTTCAAAAATCTTCCGTCAGTTCACTACCAGTAATTTAAGAGAATTACGTAAGTTTCTTAAAAGTCTCATAAAAGATATCAAAATCAGAGGGCGAGAATGGCGGGCATCCCGTAACCATGGAAATAAAACACTAGTTTTCAATAAGGCAATGCGAAATGCACTTGTACGTGTGCGACTCTAAACCAATATCTAATAAAACAATTCTATTAACCAAGCTACCAACAGACAAGGTAACATATGTTCACTAGATCATAGGGGGCCTACCAGCGGCCGAGCGGTAAAGTCGCTGAACACTGATAGTTTGGTCCGAGGTTCGAATCCCGCGAATGGGCTCGCTGCGTGGGTGCTTTCGTGGTTTTCCCCATGTGCAACGTGTATACGAGCCAGTTCCCCCTAGATAGTCCTCCACGAAGGCATCCCTTTCCTTAGGCAAATAGCCCTCGAGGTTTTGCCGTAATTAAATAACCTAACCTATTATATGAGATTGTATAACGACGAGTTTTTCTGGTAAGTGTGAGATTTCTATAGCATTAGAAAAACAGTCGTATGCTGACTTCAAAATCAGGAAACAGTGGACTTTGCTTGCATATTTATTCATATCCTAGTCAATGATGGTAAGGCGAATATTTTTCTCACCTGAATATTTGCCGACCTGAACTTAGCTTTTTGACATCTGTACACAAACGTATGATTATAATAACGCATCATAATATGTTCTGCACTTGTCATGTGGTAGAGGCATGAGACCGATGGACAAGGTTCCAGTGAGGATGTTTTGTAACATTCTGATAATATATAGTATATGCAATGGCAATCAAACTCTTCTGATCTAAACATTCACAGTTGTTTCAAGATGTTTTAAAATGTCGTTTGTGATAAATGGAGAATACTATAACCTTTGTTCAGTCAACATGGATGGATTACCTAGCAGGACGAATGATTGCTCTGAAAATCCTTCCTGCTAATTTTCAGACACTTGTTGAATCTATATCAAGATGAATTAAGGCGCTTATTATCAAAATGTAGACTTACTCGGTGTTAAATAGACACTGATTCCTGGATCTAATGCTTCCTAAGATTCCTGGACCGTAATTCTTTATCGAACGTATTTCATATGTCCTCATTTGATCATCTGTAAGTACATTTTCATCGAAGTTACGTTTCTCATTCTAGGTGTGTACAACATATATCCAGCGTAACTAAATATATTCAACGAACTGAAAAACGTGATCCTTGGTTTGCCTACTGTAATCTCTCAAGAATAAGCGACAACGTAGGAGATTTAAATGAGCCAGAGCCTTATTCATATAAAATTTATGCGCCTTTTCAGAAGTTTCAAGCTAGTCGTTATTTTGAATACAGTACAAAAATAAGAAATAAGGCAACAGAAAGTGTTCCTTTTTTTTTCTTTTCTAGATCTCATGTGCATTTTTCTCTCTTCCTTCGCAGTTCTGCAAAATTCTCCAACAGAATCCATTTTCGGTGATGTTCTCCATCTTTGGAAACTTTTTATTTTTACTTTTTTCATTTGTTATCATTTTGCACCTTTGTTTCTTTCATGCTGATATTTTAGAATTCTACATCTTAGGGGTCGATTGAACAGTGCAGACCCGCAAGGAAAGATAAGCATTCACATTTTCATTTCAATAGTTCTAAATCATCCTTTGCGGGAGAAAAACGTAAAATAAATAAATAAATAAATAAATAAATAAAATAATGAATACTGAAAAACTGATTTGCTCCACGAAAGCATGGACAATTGGTCCAACTTTGATTATTTCACGTAATTTAGTCCTTAAAAATTTGCATTTGTGACTAAAAGTTGTTGAAAATTTTAAAGATTTCTTTCTAAATGCTCGTGTACCTAACAAGACAACAATTTTTCGCTAGGTGATTTAATTTCAAGAACCTGGAAGCATTCAGAGTTAGAAATGAAGTGGCCGACTGTCTGTTCTGAGTTCTGACAAAATGTTTAAGTCAGGAATAATGTGCTGCAATCACCAAACAAAAGTGTGAGAAAGATGGCATCGAAATCAGACTTGTGCGTTGCAAAGTAATGTTTAATCGTAATTTTTTTTTTCTGATTGGAAAAAACTGACTTGCATCTTTTATTAAACACACAATTTTTAAAATTAACAGCATAAACTGCAACTGTTATTTAAAATTATATATTACTTGTGACAGTATTAGGATGTTATCCATTGAAATTACCTTCTATAAACAATTAAGTATTTTTATTAAAAATTATGCTCTAACGTACTGTTTAATTTAATAACTGAATAGGAACCAAAGTTTTCCATTTTATCTGTCCAAAGAATATTTTATGTTTATTATGTTGATATGTTATACTCTGAGATCTTTTCAAACGTCTGTTATTAACGCTATGCATGTACCATAGCTACGTGCGCAGAGCTGTTAATTATGGAGGCTATTAGAAGGTTGTGGTGAAAAGCAACGATAATTGGTTATTATTTATTAGTGATGCATTTTAGGTCTTTTACTATAAGATGTTAAGGTTTGCTAGATAAGATTTAATGTACTTAAATCGTAATTTACGCGATAAATTATGATTTGCTTCCAATTTTAGTTTTTAAATTGCTACTTGATTTTCAATAAAAGAGTAACTAGATGCTTCTAGAATCAGGGGATTTTAAATTTTGTTCAAGTTTTAGATCAATAGATGGTAGTGAAATTATAGGGTAACTTGAGTAGTAAAAAACAATAATCAGCATGCTTAAGTTATTATACCTGAGGTTTATAGCGCTGTGAAAATACCTTTTGAGGGTGGATGAATTTTTCAATAGAAATCTGAGATTTATGAGCTAATGTGTGACTAGGAATTCCAAGAAAAATAAAAATGAGTCTTAAATGCTAGAAAATTTAAATGCTAACGCGTTACGAATTAAAATATTTGCAAGTGAAGTCTCTGTTTTCTTACAAACTAAACTTTTTGGTTATTTTCCCCTAACTATATGGGACCACTTAAACACCCATATTCGCTTCATTAGAATGTTAATTTACTGCTGAAAGCAAGAAAAGGAAGAAAATTGAAAGAATTTTGATATTAAATTTCTTATATTGCCAGCTGTTGTTTTTGTTACTGAGTAGTGTACTGTAACAGCTGTTTTATCACTGAGCATGCCTTCATAGTTTGGGATATTAAAGTATGATAATTTGTTGATAACCTTATTGCAAATGACGGCAAAGAATTATGCATAAGACTTCGGTTTTTGTATTTTGGTTTTACGTAAATCTAAGTATGAACAAGTTTTAGAAGTTTTCGGTTTTTTTCATATGTCTCTATTTATCTTAAAATTAGATTTTAAGCTTACATTGATTTGTATTTGGATGTGATGATTTACCAGACATGAATTAATTCCAAAAAAAAGTAAAAAGTGACTTTTTATTAATTCAAAAAATATTTCAAAAAAAAAAAGATTGGGGTGACTTTTTAATTAAGGCCTTATGTAATATTTGCTCAACAACAGTCGGGCCCACCAGCGGCCGAGTGGTAAAGTCGCTGAACACTGGTAGTTCGGTCCGAGGTTCGAATCCCGCGAACGGGCTGGCTGCATGGGCGTTTTCGTGGTTTTCCCCATGTGTAACGTGTATACGAGCCAGTTTCCCTTAGAAAGTCCTCTACGAAGGCATCCCTCCCCTTAGGCAGATAGCCCTCGAGGCTTTGCCATAATTACACACACACACTTAACAACAGTTGTAAAGCAAGTTCTTCCCCTTTTATTTTCTTTCATTTTAACCGCTTTCGTTTGTCAATATTACGCAAGGTGCAGTTATAGGTCACTTAAATGAATTTATATGAAACTTTTAATCTTTAGCAGACATAAATTGCTAGTAGCTTTACGAATTTTGATAGGAATTCTTCTGGTTCTGTAGATGTTATGTGAAAATTTTTTACTTTAGGCAGAAGTTCTTAAGTATGTAGGCATCATGAAAAATAAAAAGTGAATCCGCACTTAAAGTGTAAAAAAGAAAAGTCCTTCAACAATAGCAGAATATAAGAAATATTAAGTCCTAATTTACTTAAAAAGAACTCGTATTCACTACTGAATCCAAACTTCAACTTTCAGCAACTTGGCTAGTTTTTGAAATGAAAACTAAACTCTTATCGAACAACTTACTGCCTTGCAAAGAAGCGGGTATTTTCAGTAGGAATCAAAAATTAAAATTCATAAAATTGCATTTTGTGTGAAATATCTTACTAAATGGAATGTACGTATGTTTTATTGCCCAGAAAAAACCTGTAGCTATTATATTTGAAAAAATGCAGGAAGAGCTCGAAGATATTGCATAAATCAGTTAAACACTTGAAAATATATATATTACCGTGAAAGACCGAAATTGGAGAATGTCGACTTTCACCGGAGAATGTCAACATTCTGTCATTGCAAAAGGAACTGTTCCACAAATAAATGCAGTTGTAAAAGCAACGTCATCTTGTGCAATTCAGTGTCATAATAGTTTAAGTTGTTGTAATAAATAAGATTCGAATCACATAATTTAGTAAGTTTTAACTTCTATTATTTTCCTTTCTCATTTTAAATGTACTGTGTGTTTTAAGTTCTTATTTTCTTATTTAAAGTCTCAAATGCGTTTTTTCGCGACTGAATTACGGAGAAGAAAATATAATATTCTCATATGATTCAAGATTCACTATTAGTACACGGTGAATGTCGGCATTTACCGGTGTAAGTCAAAAATAAGAGTATTTGGAAAATATTTCGGACATACACCAAGCGACTATGTGAATGTTGACATTCACCGGTGAAAGTCGACATTCTCCAGATTTCGGTGTTTCACCCGTAACATATATAAATCCAATTCTTCCTGTTATTATTACAAAATAAGAACTTTTCCTGATCCGATTCCAATATAAATTCTTGAATGAAAAAGATATTCAGTTCTCCTGAAAATGCGTAAATATCCGGGCGGTCTTGATAGATTGCTTAGATCTTTGCGCATTTTCAGAGGATTTCTGTCACCAGCCATTTTCTCAACAGTAAGTTTCGTTTCTTCATAACCCTATATTAATATCAGATGTTATGTTACGCCCAAATAAATAATCACACGCACATTGAAACATGACTTATCAATAAATACTCCTATAAGTCTAAGATTTCAGAGACATATTTTTGGAATTAAATTAAACAGATACAAAACACAAGTGTACTTTGTATACGTACAGTATAATTGCAAAACTTTTCTCTTCTTAGAGGGTAATTACTCGCATGAATCTTCTAACCATAAACCGCTTGCGTAAATGTATGTCTTAGAGACTAGCAAACTGATGGGTTGGGAGAAAAATACGACACTGGTAGCCAAATCCAACCACCTCCCTGGTTGCAAGCATATATGAGAAAATCATCTCAAAAATACAATAAATATATCCTGTGGCGATGGATTATTTTGGAGAGCATGGCACCGATCTTTGAAGTATTGGCTGAAATTAGGTGCTCCAGCTGCATTTGAATATTTGTAATCTTGTTCTAGTTATGTTTGTTAATGCGTTTTAGTATGTAAGCTAAGTTCAGACATTTATTTAAAGATCATATTCCTTCATTCTTTGAAATTTCCTTAATTCCTTTTAAAATGCATTTTCCTTTGAAAAGGAAAACTAATTATATTATTTGAATTTTTGTAAGGCATTTAAGAGCTTGCAACTATAGTAACGCAACTTCTTTAAATAATGTAAATTTAACAAAAGCTGTTTTCATATCAATAAAACTTCTTAGAGCTTTGTGTATTATTTAAAATAAAGGATTAATATAAATTCCAGTTAGTATTTTCAAATTCATCGGAACCCTTGATTATCCGCGAAACTTTATGCACGGTTACCCTGAGATAATAAAAAAAAACGTTCTGTAAAATTGTACTTAATACAGAGTACTGAAAAACCTGAATTTTTAGAGATTTTATATGAAATGTATACGTTCAGTATTTAAGATATTTTATTAAAACTATAATTAATTACACATAGGTATTCAGTTTTGCTTCTCAGAATAGTCTGTTATTCTTTTTGATTTCAGGATCCTATAACAAAAAAACTCCTCGAAAAACTTAGATTTCTTTAATTACGAACAATTGTGCAACCATGTAGCTAAAGTACAGGACCTGCTTATCTGTAATAATATAATATTACAAATTGTGTAGATACTTCAATTCCCCATTGGTCCCACGTTTGTTATTTTATTTTAATTTTATTTTTCGCGCTATTCTTACTCTTAATTTACTTCATTAACATAACTTAACAAGCTAAAATCATTCTTTATTTTATTCAACAACTTCAATTTCAACTTCAAACCAATGAACATCATACTTCAGACATAATTTTGAAAAGATATGATGCTGTTATGATTTCATCAGAAGAACCGTCAAGCATTACGGTATCACGAAACAATTTTTTGCAAACATGAATAAGCGTTAAACTTCTAATTTTATTTCAGGCCTGAGTAATTAGATACGCTGCTTCAAAATCGCAGATTATTGCTGAACGGTCGCAGGAGATTTTGTTTTCAACAAAATACAACAAACTTTGAAACTTGAAAATTTTCAGTAAACGTCTTGGAAAACGATTTACCAAATTAGGAAATCTGATAATCAGGACACCGGTATATACCCAAGACAATTTTAAGAACTGAAATATTGCAGGTGGATAGTTTTAAAAAAATAAACTGTAATTAAAAATGCATTTTTAAAGTAATGAAAGCAGCTAAAAATCAGAAAAATGAATTGCTTCGAAAAAAATCTGAGAAACTGTGTATCATTAGTAATATCTCTCTTTTATTCAGCAGAACACCTTAAATCCCACCTTAAATCACTAAAGCTAACTAGTTAACTTACGCCACTAAACTTAGGGTTACTTAAAACTTGATTTTTATCATATGAAAGCTCACAACGGATTCTTAACATGATTCCACCATCTACTGCAGAGCCTCTTAGCCACTACTATATTCAAACTCAACACAGAACCTGACTTTCTTAAGAACATACGTGGAAATCTAACCACCTTTAATCATAGAGAAGAATTTCCGCACTGTAAAGAATTATTTAAATTCGAGTTGTAACCAAATCTACGTATAAGGCACTTTTCTCTCTTTCCAGCAAGCCTTCCTGGTATTCGAGCAAGCCTTCCTGGTCCACACTCGGCTCGTATTCGAGAGCTCCAGGTTCGACTTACAGGGAAGGCACTGCCCATTTTTCATGAACTCCTGCTTCAAACAAACCTACTGATTGTACAGTGGCACCCGAACTAAAAGGTAGTGGATAATAATTCGTCACTACCAGGATTTGGCGTATGGGTCCCCTAATCCCCAGCCGCCCTTTAAAAGGGGGAGTATGTAAGGTATTTTCTCCCTCATTCCAGCATGTCTTCGTGGTTTAACGGTAGCTCACCTGGTGAGTATTCGAGAGGTTCAGGTTCGAGTCCCGGCGAGGTCATTGCTCATTTTTCATGTACTCCTGCTTCACAAATCTTAATGACTACAGATTTATGAGGGAGAACTCAAAACAAAGCCTGCAAATACACACAGAAAGGAATTTAGTGAATCAAAGAAGTGAAAGCTTGTGTCCTCTTCTCAACTTAGAATTCTTTTCTCAACCAGCATCATCATTATTTTTTACGAGTCTCAAAGCGTTTTCACGTATTCATTCTAACATAAGCTACAAGATGCGTCTTTCACATTGGAACTATTTTTTATTTAAAATTGAAATCTTACAGCTTTTTGAGAATATTTGACATTCATTTTTTCATACTCAGCAAAACGAAACGCTGCGTAAGCATCATACGTAACAGAAAATATTGACATGAATTCCAAATAAATTTCCATCATAATATGTTCGATGTTATGCAAATTGTATTTCTTTCTTTGTACCGAGGAGCGACGCAGACGCAAATTTGTTAGGTTTTTAAAGCTCGCGTTTAGAGCTTTGAGGTTGCTGTGAATTACTGGAGTTTGAACTAAGCAGAGGTTCTTCTGAGTTTGTGTTGGTAAGCCGCCACTGAAGTCGGAGTTTGTGTGGTCTTTGCCGTTCCTCAACTAACTTACTGTTTGAAAGTCAATACAGAAGTTTCGGTCAACGTTATGACTCTGAGGTTTTTTGGGTTCTATACTGAAGTAATATCAAGTCAATTTACAGTCCACTATTTTTAACAACGGATCGTACATGGTTTCTGGTCCGTCGAGCCGGAGTCGCAGTAAATTTGGTGAGTCGGTGTGTTTTTTTATCTTTCTTATTAGATAATGGAATTTACAACGCTTAAGACTAAAAAGCGCGTAGCTAAAGCTAAGTTAAGTAAACTGAAAGAGAAAATTACAGTGACTTACGATTCTGCTGATGTTGATCAGTTAGAACTTTTTAAATCTAGATTAAATAATTTAATGACCGAACTTTCGGATATTTTTAGTAACATATTTGTAGTGTGTGAGGAAAAAGATATTGATGTATTTATATAAGAACAACAGGTCATACAAGATACTGTTGATGAGTTAATTTTAATGCTAACCAGAGTTAAGAATGTTAAAGACATTAGTGTGGAAACTAAATCTTGTGAAATAGCGAATATACGCTTACCTAAGCTAACTCTTCCTGTATTTAGTGGCAGTACTGAAGAATGGTTATCATTTTTTGATTTATTTAAAACGGCGATAGTGGATAATGACCTTTTATCAGGTGCACAAAAGCTACAATATTTAAAGGGTTCTTTAAAAGGAGATGCTTTGCGGATTGTTCAAGCTTTAACTATTTGTGACAGGAATTTTGAAATAGCGTGGCATTTATTGTGTCAAAGATTTTCACATAAGAGAGAATTACTTTCATCATTATTAAAGAAAATCTTGTATTTATCAAATTTACAAGCTGAAATTTCTAGTCAGATATTAGCGTTAGTAGACACTGTAAGAGAGTGTGTATGTTCGTTTGAAAATCTAGGATTCAAAGTGGAGCAATTCGCGAATACTATTTTAATGTTAATAGTACAGTTTAAATTGGATTCTTCGATGAGAGGATGGTGGGAAAGAACATTAAAAAGTGAGGAAATACCAACACTTAATAATCTGCTAGAGTTCTTGAAATCTCATGCCAGAACCTTGCAAGCAGGTAAAACGCAAGGTGTTAAAAAACAAGTTACAAAAGACAAATTAACTTCATTGGCTTCAGAGATTCGCGCGCAGTGTACGTATTGTAAAGCCGGTCATTCAGTCTTTAAATGTAATAAGTTTTTAAATCTGAGTGTTCAGGAACTTGTTAATTTTGTCAAGAGAAATAATGTTTGTTTTAATTGTTTGGTTTCAAATCATAAAGCTTTCAAGTGTAGAAGTACACATAAATGTAAAAAGTGCTTTAAAAATCATCACACACTACTGCATTTCGAAAGAGGTCAAAATGAGCCAAAGGCACGTAAAGGAGTTACGAACTTTTAACCAACCTCTTACATGCAGTATTATTAGGCATAGAACTGCCTATTAACAATATTTCGAATAAATTATCAGTGACGGCTAAGCCATTTTTCCCTGGGCCAGAACCTCGCGCTCAATCGGCTGGGTCAGGGGAGAATATCGCAAGTTCTAGTCCAGTAATTAAATCTTGTGCTTCAGACTTTAATTTTCAGAGTGAAGGTCTATTATGTACGGCTGTTATTAAAGTGTTAGATTGATAGGGTGAATACCAATTGTGTAGAGCCCTCCTTGACCCTGGCAGTCAAGCAAGCCTGATTTCAGAAGATTGTGTACAAAGGCTAGGGTTAGCAAGAAGAAATGCCAAAGTTTTTATTTCATGTTTAGGGTCTTTGGATACGAAAATTAATGGAATTACGGAAATAAACTTCGTTCCGCATTTTCCGGCGAAAGTGTCATTTAAAACACCAATATTTATCATCAATAGAATTATTGGAACTTTGCCGCATTTTACATGGGATAAGAAGTACGTTGAGGAATATAATGATGTAATGTTAGCAGATCCAACATTTTACAAAAGTGGGCCTGTTGATATACATTTAGGCGTAGATATTGCCTTACCTCTTTTAAAGGGAGAAATAATTAAATGCGAAGAAGGTAAACCGGTAGCTTCTCGTTCTGAACTAGGATGGATTATTTCAGGTAGTGTGAATAATTCAAAACAAATTAATCCTACTATCTATGTTAATAATATACAAGTGGAAACTGATCAGATGCTGTCTGACTTTTGGAAATTGGATGCTGTACCTACGTTTGACATGCTTACTAAATCGGGGAGAGCATGTGAAGATTATTTCAGATCTACATATACGAGAGAGGAAAGTGGGGTATATACTGTGAAATTACCGTTTCACTCTCCGCCTTCTCAGCTTGGAGATTCCAGACAATTAGCTATGCGTAGATTCCAATCTTTAGAAAATTCACTTCTAAAAAGGTCTCAGATATATGAACAGTATAAGGATTTCATGAGGGAATACCTTGAGCTGAGACATATGGAGGGAGTGCCTGAGGGAGAGATTCTTATTGACTCTACGTATTACATGCCTCATCATGCCGTATTAAAGGAATCAAGTACTACGACTAAACTGAGAATTGTTTTCGATGCTTCAGCTAAAACGACATTGGGTCTTTCATTGAATGATATTTTGATGGTTGGGCCAAGAGTTCAGCAAGAGCTGTTTCCAATTCTTCTACGGTTTAGAACTCACAAAATTGCAGTATGTGCCGATGTAGAAAAGATGTTCAGACAAATTCGTGTCCACCCAGAAGATACAAATTGGCAACGAATGCTTTGGAGGGATAGTCGTAGTGAGCCCTTGAGTACATTTAGATTAGTGACAGTTACATATGGGACTGCCTGTGCGCCATATTTGTCTACTAGAGTAATGAAACAACTTGCATTAGATGAACAAGCGAGATTTCCTTTAGCATCAAAAATTGCCATAATTCCTGGGATGTGTATATAAAGTCCAGCATGCTCAGACAATCTCATATTGCATCTTGATTTGGTATTATCTGTCAAGTATTCAACTTTTAAATTAAAAAATGGAAAACTTCTATAACGATGTTGCTAACCATGTCATCAGTTTGGTTCCTGAACATGTAAGTTTTAATTTTATTTTGTGAAATATTTTATTTTGTGAAAATTACTTTAGGGTGGATCACCCTTTTAAGACCGGTTATGTGAGGGAAAATTTTTTTAATGTAAAATATAAAATTAAATATTACTCATAAAGTTTTTCAGTATTTTGCTGGGAATACTAAATGTTTCATATGAATTACATAGTGAATTTTTAGTATCGGTATATGTTTTGAGCTTTTGAATTTTTAGTGTCGGTGTATGTTTTGAGTGTCTATTAGGAAAGTTTAAACTAAACGTAATTTAAAAATGTTTCATACATTTTTGCATTTAAAATGTTTCAGGCATAAATTTGATAATTTTAAAGCTTGAGTGTATATATGAGGGAAAAATTTTTAAATGTAAAATATAAAATTAAATATTACTCATAAAGTTTTTTCAGTATTTTATTAGACATGTTTTAGGTATGTTTCATATAAAGTCGGTGTTTAAAATTTTTTTAGTAAAATTTGAGTGTTTGAATTTTTAGAATCTGTTAGGAAAGTTTAAACTTAGAACATCAATTCTTTATATTAAAGCGAGAATGTAAATTTTAGAAAATGAACTTAGGTAACGCTGAACTTAATAGGTTAAATTTATATTTTGAATATTATTGAATGTGTGTTAAATGTCAAAGGATTAAACTGTGTAAAAGTAACTTATTTCGTTACTGATATTTAGTTACATTTGTATAGTTGTTATTTTTGCATATAAAGTCATTGCGTTTTAAAAAAGGTAACGAACGGTTCGGTATCAGAAAATATTAACGATAAATATCGCGATAAGCCTTCTCCGTTTAGCATAGGAGAATTCACAGTTGACCTTCGTATAGCTAGTTAAAAGCTATGAGGCGAGTTTTAAAAGCATACAATAGCTTACCCCCCTCTTTGTTTCTTTCTCAGGTGTGTCCCACTTGTGGTAAAGGGTTTACAGTAAGACGGAGCTTGATTCGTCACCTTAAAACTCATTCAGGGGAAAAATCCTTTCTTTGTGATATGTGTGAAAAGTCATTCACTCGCGGCAGTGATTTGGATCGGCATAAAACACCCATGAAAGTGCTTCTTTGAATTGTGCAACTTGTTCAATGAAATTTACACAAGCTGATAATGTGAGACATCACGAATTGTCTCATTTGAGATCTTTTGTCTGTGCAGAGTGCTCTCAAACATTCACTAGACATAATGATCTGTTACCCCATATTCGTGTAGAACACAGTGTTACACGAACCCAAGAAAAGCGCCGTAATACGGATCCTTCTGCCAGCGCTTCGAAAAGGATCAAAACGATGCGTGTTCGAGATATTTTCTCGACGGAAACCATATTCCCCAACGCAGAACACAGTCAAGATGTAGATGTATTTTTCGGATATTTGAGACCTCTGTTAAATGAAACATTGCAACAAAATTTAAGTGCCCATCGCAGCTTAAAATGGTACGGGGTCATCAATGTTTTGATGAGTCGTGATAATGGGGATGGTGAGAAAGAATATGCTAGCCCCTATTTCCGAAGTAAATTTGCGCGCCTCTTAAATACACACGATATCCAGCCTCAAGTCGAAGAGGCCTTTGAAAAAATAAAAAATAACTTTGATGAATTTTTGAAAAACGGATCAGGGTGGGTCTTGGAGAAAATTAACAAATTTGAATTAAATGTGGCTCGTTATGAGGTCTTTCCGCATAGCAGTTACATCCCTCTGCCTAAGAAACTGGCCGATAAAAAGGCCATCTTAAATATCCAAAATTATGAGGACGATAAATGCTTTGTGTGGTGTCTAATCGCCCACAAAATGAATATTTCACGAGAAAATACTCGTCGTCGCCTTTCTCACTACAAGCCTCGTGGATCGAGCATTCAGTTGGGGAACGTCACTTGCTCTGTTCCTCTGCATAAAATTGCGTATTTAGAAAAGCTAAATAATCTGCGAATAAATGTGTTCGGCTATGAAGGCGAAGAAATGTTCCCCCTGCACGTATCTAAAGGCACGAATGAGAACTGTATTAATTTGCTCCTGATCAGCGAAGAAGATAAGCAGCATTATTGCCTGATTCGGAACATGTCGCGTCTTCTAGGAGACGTCAATAAACATCGTAGTTCTTATCATATCTGCTATCGCTGCCTCCACCGCTTTCAGAAGGAAGATACGTTAAAGGAGCATTTAAAATATTGCACCGAGCATTCTGTTCAACACGTGAAAATGCCGGAAGTAGGAGAAAATATACTTTCCTTCACAAATATTTCAGTTTCAACATCGCGTCCCCTTTATTGTGTATGCGGACTTTAAATCTATAATTGTGCTGATGGACAGTGCGCAGCAGTGTGAAAGTGTTTCCTTTACCAATAAAATTGCACAACACCAGCCGTGTGGCTGTGCTTATGTACTGATTGGCCCTGACAGCACCGTTTTGAAACCAGCGAGTGTGAGTGAGTGAGTGAGCGCCACCAAGGAAGACCACTGACCTGGCCTTAGCCTCACAGTGTGTTATCTTCCTGGCAGAAACCATCTACTCTCTGCTCCATCCTGCTCCGGGAACGCAGCCGAATAGACGGCTAAGAGCCTCATAAAGTCTACATATAAGCTTGGATGTTGTTGTACGGGGAAAGAGTATCCTGTTATGAACTACTTAAAATTAAGCAAAGAAGCAATCAAAAGACTGTTAAGAATCGCTGTTAGAATAGACAGAAACTTGTGTTAGATAAAGTAAAGATAGGAGGACTCTGCCTGAAAAATTAACTGCCGTGGATTTTCTGGACTTGCTAAATGTCTACATGCGGGTGCTTATCCTGACACAACTGTCATATCTTTATGGGGCTTCTGTGAAATCGTTGGTCCTGCATGGAGGAAAGTTGTAACCTATTAAATTATTGCACATAGTAAACTTAAAAAAATAATAATAATAAATAAATAAAAAATTAAAAAAAATAAAGAGAGAGATTAAAAGATGATTAAAAAAATCCTAGCGCCCAAACATAATTTAACGCAGTTTATTTTCCATGTGCCTGACTCTTATGTAAGAACATTTAAAAGAATGGGTACCTGTTATCACGAAGATAACAAATTCCTGCATAATTTAGTTCTTTGCGCATACTTAAACTGTAGTTGTTTTACAAATTGAACCATTCACCTACATTTTCTTTCGTAGTACTTGCAGACAGGATAATACATACATAAGTACAAAACTGAATATTAAAGTGAAAAACTAACATGATACTGAGTACAGAAGTACAGAAAGCTGATCCCTAATGCCTGCATACATAACACTTAAAAATGCATACATAATACATGAAAACTAAAAATAAAACTGATAAGCATAATACATAAAACTGATCATTAAGTACTGCTATGTAGTCTAAATCCTAGCCAAGTACGAACTGACCTTCATAGTACACGCAGAGAAGGAATAAATACAGACTTGAGTACTTTAAAGTGAACATAAACAGAAAAGTACAGCACCATACTCAGTAAAACTGATATCTGATTCCAAACACTTGAATACATAATGCTGATACATAATTACAAAGAGAAACTTACCTACATTAATTCCATAGTTAGTTTTATCACCTTAGAACATGCACATAATTTATACAAAACATAATTAAGCACGTAATGCTAAGGAAGAGATTCAAACATTCAATTGATCACATAAATACAGATATTTCTTCCCTAAAATTTGCATAAAAAGTTGAATATTTATTAAAATTAAGAAGGCAAAAATGCCATACAAATAATAATATCATTCATAAACTTGAGGTGATAACATAAGTTGACCTTGCCCTTCTTGAACCTATTTATCACAAACTTGTAATTTAAATACACGATTAGTAAGTGTAGGAAAAACTCATTGCTGTTGAAGATTTTACTGGCACGATCTGGTCTTGCGAATCCTAGACCTGTACATTAATTGCAAAAGTAAACATTATAAAGAATATAGGCAGGTTGTTGCCATAGTCCTAATTATCTAAGTTAGTCTTGGGTTGAGAGGTTCGAGGTGTGTGCCCAGATTGATTTAGTGTGATTTATACATTTTATAATTCAGAGCGCTAAGCACTTGATAATTTCTATTTGGGGACACCAGCGAGTGTATACTGAGGTGAAAATGCCGCGGAACATTTTGTGCAATCCCTCATTCAAGTGAAAAAAGACTGGTCGGGCAGCTGACGCATGTCGCTTCCATGATTTTCACTGACAAAGACAAACAAAACTTTCTCTCAACGACTCATTGTTACATTGTTACATTTGCAAAAACGCGTTGGGGAAATATAGAGTGAGAGATCACTGCCATATTACTGGGCAATACCGATGGCCTCTGCACTCCAATTGCAATTTACAATACCGATTAAAAAAGTGCATCCCTGTGATTTTTCATAATTTGAAGAATTACGATGCCCATCATAACCTTCAAGGGTTAAAAAGCGGGAAAGATCACGAAGTAAAAGTAATCGCAACGAGTATAGAAAAATATATTTTCTTCTCGTTAGCCAATAGTGAGAATAAAGCAAGTCTACAGTTTGTAGATAGTTTCCAATTTTTGAATACTTCCTTGCAAAAGCTAGTAAACAACATGAAGGACGAAAATTTTCATATTTTAACAAAACATTTTGAAAAGGAAGAATGTCAACTGCTACGCCGCAAGGGCGTTTATCCTTATGAGTATAAAAAATTTTAAGAAACATGATTACCACCGAAAGAGGAATTTTACAGTGTTCTCGGGGAGGAACACATTTCTGATGAAGATTACTCCCATGCATTAAATGTATGGGAGACTTATAAACTCCGTACTTTAGGAGACTATCACAATTTGTATGTTAAATCGGATGTTCTTCTTTTAGCAGATGTGTTTGAAAACTTTCGAAATTTATGTATGAAAAATTATGAGCTGGACTGTGCTCACGTTATGACGTCACCGGGCTAGCGTGGCAGGCGTGTTTAAAAATGACTAGAATTCAATTAGAGCTTCTGACAGATCTGGACATGCACCTGTTCATCGAAAGAGGTATTCGTGGAGGTATTTCCATGATATCTCACCGATGGGCAGAAGCTAACAATAAATATTTACCCCATTATGATCCAGGCAAACCATCCAGTTACATTATATATCTGGATGCAAATAATTTATATGGATGGGCTATGTCTCAACCCTTGCCTTATGGAGGATTTCAATGGATCTCACCCTCTGCCATTGATATAGAAGCCATTTTATCATCCCCTGAAGATGGAGCTGTCGGCTATATTTTAGAAATGGATATGGCATACCCTCAGGAACTGCATGACTTACACAATGATTATCCTTTAGCTCCGGAGAAGTGCTGTATAACCACTGAAGAGTTATCCCCCCATTCAGTCTCTTTATTGCAGAAGGATGGATGAAAAAAACCCAGAAAAAATACAGAAATTAGTGACTAATTTGACAAAAAAGCAAAATTATGTGCTTCATTATAGAAATCTGAAATATTATTTGGAAAAAGTTTTAAAATTAACCAAAGTGCATAAAATCTTAAAATTTTTACAGAAGCCTTGGTTATCGCAATATATTGAATTTAATACCGAAGAAAGGAAAAAAGTAAATACCACATTTGAAAAAAAATTTTTCAAATTGATGAATAATTCAGTGTATGGCAAAACAATGGAAAACGTACGAAATAGGGTGGATATCCAAATTGTTAATAATGTAAGAAAGGCGCCAAGACTCGTCGCGGCTCAATCTTTCAAGGAATTTAGAATCTTTGATGAAGATTTAGTATGCATTCAACGTATGAAAAATGTCATTACATTGAATCGGCCTATTTATGTGGGTTTTGCTATTTTGGAACTGAGCAAGCTGCACATGTATAAGTTTCATTACGAACACATGAAGCAAAACTACGGATCGAAAGCTCAACTCCTTTTCACTGACACAGATTCATTGACTTATTCTGTGCAAGCAGAGGACATTTATAAGGATATGAGTCGATATTTAGATTTGTATGATACGTCTGAGTATCCGAAGGAGCACCCCCTCTACAGCGAGAAGAATAAAAAGAGAATTGGCTGCTTTAAAGACGAATTGAATGGAGCATATTAACCATATAAACTACAAGGAATGTCTGCTCAATGAGACACGATCACGAGATATGCAGTATCGAACTGGTAGTGAGAGTCATAGACTATTCACTATGGAAGTCAACAAAGTGACTTTGTCGCCCTATGACGATAAGCGCTATCTATTAGATAGTGTGAACAGCTATGCTTATGGGCATTATGCCATTTAATTTTTTTATGTGTTTAATCTATTACATTTAATTTTCTTCTTCGTAATTTGAGATTATTTAGCGTAGTTCATGTAAAGTTTAATGATATTTGGCATATTTAACTTGTATATATTAAATTTAAGGTATTTTAATGATTTTTCTTAATTTTTACTTTTGTATGTATCTAATTATCTTTCATATTTAATGCAATTTATATATTCAGTTTTAACGTATTTATTCATTTAGTTTTCATAATTTTTTACATTTAATGGAGTTCTGTGCATATAATCTTTTTTTAATTTAATGCTTAATGATATTAAGTACATTTAGTTTATAAATATTTTTTTTCTTTAATTTTAAGTTTTCATAACACTATAAATATTTTAGTATAGTGTTACATTTCGGCCTCTTGAAAAACTTATGGAAAGTTTACATAAATCTATGCATAAGTTTTTCTGTTCTAAATTTTCGGGATTGTCGAGGTGCAATTATCTGCACCGGGTGGTGGTGGGGGCAATCCTAAAAAAATATAATTTATTTTTAATCTTTTTCTTGCCAATAAGCGACTAGAGATCATGGGGTAGTGCTCTAAAGCAATCAATCATAGTACTACCCTGTGAACTCCTTTTGTTACAGTTTCGAATCCCGGTTTTATCCCCTAAATCAAGAATCCCGAAACATTCCTACTTATCTGCTGCGCCTTCGCTTGCACCGCCTCTGAATTTGCACCGCGCACCGCCTCCTGCCCCTGAACCCCCGTTTCCTACTACTAATGGCTTTCCAAATGAGAGGTGTTGAAACGTTCTGCTTTGTGCTTGAATGAAATAAATACATTTCTAAATGAAAAAGGCATTAATCACCCTGAATTAGAGAACGACAAATAGTTGCAAAAATTTTACTTTATGGTGTATGTCACAGCGAAATTAAATGAGCTGAATCTAAAATTGCAAGGAAAGGGAAACCAAGCCTATGTTTTAGAAGAAGAATAGGTTTGTTTTGAAAAGAAATTAATTTTTTTTTTGCAGAAGATATTCAGAGCGGTAAATTAATTCATTTTGAATTTCTAAAGCACTATCGCGATAAAACCACTGCAACTGTTGACACGAATTACTTCAGCACAGTTACAAAAAAATTAAAGATGAATTTGCTGACAGATTTGAGCAATTCAAAACCAACAAAACCACTCTAGCATTCATAGTAAATCCTCTCAACACAAATAGTAACGAAATCCACATTGAGCCATTTGGAATTGATACTGAATCTCTAAAAATGCTATTGATCGATTTAAAAAGTAAAGCTTTGTGGAGTGGAAAATTTACAGAGTTGAAAAGCAAGTTGGAAGAGTTGGAGGTCCACAAACGAATGTACGTAATGCAACAAAAGTGGTCAGCTTTAAACGAAATGCCGCGAGTTGAGGCACTTATATTCAACTCATGGAATAGTCTTCCAGATTGCTACAGTGAGGTGAAGAAGTTGGCATTTGGAGTGCTGACTATCTTTGGATCGATATATTTTTGCGAGCAAGCGTTCTCTTGCATGAATATAATTAAAAGTACAGTAAGAAGCTAACTAACAAATAAAAGTTTAGATTCGTGTTTGAAACTTAAAACAACCAGTTATGAGCCAAATTTATCCAAACTTTCTAAAACCATGCAAAGCCATCGCTCCCATTGAATTTGTTTGCTCAATTGCTTTTTATTGAAGTACAAGTTAGTGTTGTAAGTAAATGTTTAATTGTTTTAATTTTTTACTTAAATAATAATGATCTAATAATGCCATATATATATTATCTAATTTGTTGTGAAAAACACTATTTATATATGAATAAATATATATTTTTCTTATGAATAAATAGAAATTTTTCTTTCTTATGAATGAATAGATTAGTTTTTGTTTATCAAAAAAAAACTTTATTTATGCGAGTACTATTTATTGTTGGCAAGAAAAAATTTGGTGGCTCTTTAAAAACTTTGAAATTTTGTAAATTGTAATTTTTGACTCTTCCGACTCGAAAGGTTGCCGACCCCTGACCTAGTCGGAACTCGAAACTTGGACCTTTCGAATACGCACCAAGTGTACTAGCGTTCCACCACGGAGGCATGCTGGAAGGAGGGAAAAAATACCTTATATACTCCCCTTTTTATTAGGCGACTGGAGATTAGGCAACCCAATCGCCAAATCCTGGGGGGGTGGCGAATTATTGCCCGGCACCTCTAGTTCGGGCTCCACTTGTAGACACATGAGTTTTTTTTATTTTATTCTGGAGTTGTGAAAAATGAGCATTGCCCTCGCCGGAACTCGAACCTTGGATTCCTCGAATTCGCGACGTGTGTGCTACCGTTACACCAAAAAGACCCTCTGGAGGGAGGGACAAAATAACTTATGCGTTGTGCAAATAAATAATTATTAGATAAATAAAAAAGAACTACATACTCAAGATAGAAGAAACTGCTGTAGAGTAATTCGGTTTTTTAAAACCAGAGACGTGAGAAATGAATGCCTACTGGGGATTAGGGACCCGATCTCCAAATTCTGGTAGTGAAAAATCATCATTCACCACCTTTCTTAGTTCGGGCGCCACTGCAGAGAGATTAGAATATTTTGGAAGCAGAAGACATGAAAAATGAGCAATGCCCTCGCCGGAACTCGAACTTCGGACCTCTCGAATATGCACCGAATGTGCTGAGCATTATACTACGAAGGCATGCTAAGAAGACGGGAGAAATACCTTATACTACATACTCAAGATAAGTTCAAAAGATTGTAAAACCAAATACAAATAGGTTTCACATCTTCATCAAGGGGTTGGTGTATCGAGAAACGTAAAACGAAAAATCTGATTCTAAACTACCAAATGCGCAATTATGTGAAATTTATCTTAAGCGAGGAAAATATAAATTAAATCAATACGGTATTATAAATTATTTTGAGTGTCATAATGCCACAAAAACTGCATTCTGTTACAAACATCTGCTTTCTCCGGGATTCAAAACCGAGGTCGACGAATGACTCAGAGGCCAGGAACAGTAACCACTATGCCGATCGAAGTAGATAGCTGTATTACTGTGATGGTTATGGGAAGCAAAACTCTTTTAACCATAGCGCGTTATATCCCTGATATATTAAATCTGTATAAAAATAATTTTGAAAGCAAATCATGTAGACATTTTGCTCAAAAGTCGGTTTTCTCGATGGATTCGCAGTTGACATAACTGATTCCAGCTGTTTAGTTTACAAGAAAATATGTTAGTTAAATAATGTTAAACCTCGTTATGGTGGTTGTGTGAGGAATTTGCCTATTATTTCATGTACAATTTATTGAAATAATTACAGTACTCTATGACTGCAAAGTTTTTCCAGTGGTTTACTTTCCTAAAGGACTTTCTGGAAGAAATTCATACACATTTTGTGCTACAAATGAAAAAATCACGAAACGCTCACAAAGCCATCCCACTTATGAAACTACTCTGCCATTTTCTTCGTTGGACATTAACTTTTATTTTGTAATATATTTTTACTTAAATTTCCCAAAGTGAAAAACAAATGTCTAAGTGGTTAAAAAATGAAATTTATTGATATTAAAAAACTTCGAAAATAATCTGTAAAAGTAATTCAGACCAGTGTATAAGGGAAATGCTAAAGAATATTTTAAAATCAAAACTGTCAAATCGTAATTTCGAAGAAAACTACTGTTTTCAATCTACATTTCACAAAGAAGAACATGACATGAATATTAAAGAGTACTTTGCATTTTTCCCCTTTATAAGCCAATTCTGTGCGGGATGAAGACATTTAAGTCAACAGGGAGGGAGGAAAGTTACTTCAGACATAACTGTGGCAATTTGCACCTCATGCAAATTACTCGAAATCGAAATTAAGCGTGAACAAAGTAATTATATTTTTTCTTCTGGCGCTTTTTTCGCAAAATAGTAATAAAAAAATCCCGCTTTCTTCGGAGAAATAAAATAGGATTTAAGCACCACAAATGACTTTAAATTATTATTTCAGAAGTTAGCTATGTTATTTCATTGCTAATTAGAACGAATTTCTTTCTTAATTTTCGCCGAAAAAGCCATCAGCAATATTTTTCCTTTCCTTGGGTAAAGAAAAGCTTTTTTTAACAAAAAATTCTTAGTTCCGAATTCATTATTGTAAATAGCGTAAGAAAATTTCTAAAATCTGAAGATGATCTGATTTTAGCTATGTAAAGGTTTCAATTATATTTTACAGAGTGCTGTATAATTGAATTTTAAGAGCTGTAGTTATGATTACTTCGTGAACGTGTAATTATATCTATATTTCTATGTGGCATAGCGTCATAATGAAAGTAGCTAAAGCAGTGTAAATGTATTCCGAATGAAAATAAAAATAGGACTTTTGTCCAAGTCAGTGTCTAAAGCACCAATAACAGTTCAGATTTTAAGATCTTTTGGTTTTTCCTTCTTTTAACTTGTGAAAATTGTGTTAGAAAAGTATCATTCCGTATTTTGCATCGTACATTGTAATTCACATTCAATGAACCTGCGTTTTCTGAGTAGTGACAAATTTGTCTCTGAATGGACGTTCCATTACTGAAGCAATTTGCTTTTTTACAATAAATTAGTTTATTCCCTTTCTAGAAGCCCGATTATTTGTTAATCGAATTTTGTAAAAGTGCTGAAGTACAACATTCTACTCTCGTATATTTAATATTTATAAATGCATGGGTATGTAGCTTAAAATCAAAACGTAAGTAAAATATATCAAGTCTTCACTTTTTCATGAAATTGAATCCATGTCTTCCAAAATAAAGCCCGTGTGGTTCCACCCTTTTATCTAATAACTAAATGTGGAGGAACTTCGTGAACAGCTGAGAAAATATTCGCTTAAGTTCAGAAACAGAGACTTAAACTCAAGAAGGGTTAAATGCCCTTTACTGCTCAAAATAAGAGTTAACAGGTGGCCCCTTTCTCAGGGCGTACAGCGAAGCCTTCACTTGGGCTTGAACTCAAAATAATGAGAAATAAGACTTAACTAATGCTTAACTAAAAAGATATAGCCGGAGCTATCAAAATTCTAAGTAGTTGGCCCCTAAATATCGAATAAGCTAGCGAAGCTATCAAGGGCTTGTAATACGACCGAGCATAGTAACAGCTTAGAGAGACGTAGCCAAAAGGCAAACGAGCGATAGTCAGAAACCCTGAGGCTCTCTCGAAATCCAGTTCCAGGTGCCGCTGTCCGCCGTGTCTAGCTTGCTAAGTATGCAAGCTCTATACCGGCTATCATAACATAAGTGCTTGAAGGAGCAATGCAAGCACAAAAATGCTTGAGTGAGTTCATAGAACAGGATGAAAGTTGGTGACTCCTTTTTCACGTGAGGAATGTGAAAAATACATTTTAAAAAATTAAATAGTACATAAAATATAAATACATATTTTCTAAAGAAAACAGACCACTATTTACATAATATTTACAAATATATGCCATGCTGAAATAGCAGAATATCCTCCAAAAATTAGGAAAACGATTTAGAATACTTACACAATATGGAGTTGTAATAACCCCAAGTAGCACAGCAACGTCGTAACGACGTTCCAAACTCGTCGCGGATGTCGTTACAAAACGTTGAAATATGTCATCTTTAAGACGCCCAGATGTCCGCGAACATCCACTGTTTTGCAACCGTTGCAAAGACGTCTTTATTACGTCTTTGGAGATGCGGTTTTTGTCGCATAGACGTCGTTATTGAGTCTTTCGCAGGTGATATTTTGGTTGTGAAAGTATCGTATCACGACGGCTTAAAGACGCCTAAATATTCGCAAAATTCCACCTTTTTGCAACGGTTGTGAAAATGTCGTTATTATGTCCTTGTGTTACATATTGATTTATGCAGAAAAATAAGCTTAATAATTAATATATTTTTCATCTTTTTTAAAATTTTGTATTCCTTGTATTTATATAAAGTTTAAATATTTTATCATTTTCTGAAAACCAGAAGATAATACAATTTTTTCTCTTTAGACTAAATATGCATAATTAATAATAGCTTTAATTATTTTCAATACTTTAAACTATGGTTTTTAAATTTCTCTTTAGACTAAATATGAATAATTAATAATAGCCTTAATTATTTTCAGTACTTTAAACTATATTTTTTAAATAACTTAAATTCTAGGTTACGATTATTTAAAATATCATCATTTTTTCCCCTTAAGTGAGGGTAAATATGAAAGTGGTTATTATAAATATATAACATTAATAGTAGGTTTTAAGTAAATGAAACTCAATTAGACATAAATAAAAGTAAAGCTACATATGTGGGTAAAAAAGAAACAGCATCATCACATTTATTTCTGTTAAATCTCAGGGTACTATTCGGTTTTGAGGGCCGTAAAAGAATTGCAGCGAAAATGTATGCGCGAAAGCGCCATATCTAGCAAACACGCCCATTTAACAGCCTGCCAAATCTCGCGTACGCACTGATTTCAGATTGCGTAAGTTTATATAGTTCTATATTTCTTAAGACGCCATTGAAATACTAGTTTAATTTTTAATTCCTTTTTTGATATCCTATGGATTTAACAATTTGGGAATTGCCTATGATGAAAAGTGGGTGATAGAATTTTGGGTAAAGGGCAGAATCACCCACTGCTTGACGCGTTTTTAAGAATTGCACATACTCGGTATCCATGTACACATCGACTTATTTTCACTTAAAAAAAAAAAAATCCCAGAAATGCACAAAAATGGCACCGCGCACACCCTTGACTTTATCTATGTACACATCGACCTATTGTCACTTAAAAAGTAAAAGAAAATTGAAAAAATTCCAATTGTTTTTACCCTTGTAAAAAGCGCCAAAGAAATAAGCGGGCGATTCTGCACTTTACCGAAAATGTTTTCAAAGAAAAGGCATCATTCATTATAGAAAATTATGTTTGAACAACCAACGAGATGACATTATGCTTTAGCGATAACTCGGTAGCGAAATATTATATGAAATTAACCTTTCATCTAAATTAAAACATCAATATTTAGATAGTTATTTAATATTATACTTCCTTTCTTGCGTTAGGGTTGCCGCAATTACTTTTGGCAGCACTGGCATCAACAATAGTTTGGCGATTTTTTACGGCCCTCGAAACCGAATAGTACCAATCTCAGAGACATTGAAAATTGCCCCTGTCATGATAAATTAGGAAGCGGTTCTTAAGGTAACATAATCAGACTTTCACTTGAATTCAAGTGTAAATTTATTCGCGTTTCACTGTAAAAAATATAACATTAACTTCTATATCTCCAAGATATGCAAATGAAAGACAGTATATAAAGTAGTTAATAAATGTGACCAAAATATAACTAAATTTAATAACCTCTCATATTCTTATCTAATATGAAATAATAACCTAACAAACAACATACATTACAGGATTATTTAAGAAAAAACATTAACTAGTAGCGTTTGAAAGTATAAATAGCAGAAGGAAGGTAACAGAACTAAAATTTCCAATTAATACAAAAATATTTGTGTTTTTTAAATAGTAAGCAATTAAAAGTGCAATAATTATGGATTGCAGTATTGACTAGTAATGCTGATGTTTCTTAACACCATATCTTTCGATCATATGTTAAGGTATTTACTTATTTTTAGTTTTTACATTTTAGAATAGTGGTAGATTACAACTATTATTTAATGCACTTTATATAATCAATAACTTTTCCATTTGTACAGAAATAATTTAAATAATATAGTATACGATAGTAAGCTAAGTACGTTGAAGTAAGCTCTTCGTTCAATATCACACGATGACACTTTTTGTTTCTATTTATTATGAATTTCTTTGTTATCACAAGCACATAAAAAGTAAGCGAAGAAAATAGAATATACTTAAATTTAATTAAAAAATAAAACCTGATTTCCAACATTCATTTATTCAGATAATCTAATAAACATATATAACAGCAATATTTTAAAAAACGCGAATTACACAGTGTTTGGAAGAATAGATACTAAAAGAAAAGTAATAAAACTGCAATTTGCAATTAATAAAAAATATTTAGTGTTTTTTACTATTACACAACTAAATATCACATAATTATAGATTACCATATTTCATAGAAATGCTAATATTTTCTTAACACTAGTTTTTCGATCATACATTTCATACATTGTTTAAAATCGTTAACTTTTTCTGCATACTGCACAAGAGAATAACTATAGAATGTGCATTATCTAATTCATTATGCATATATCTAATTCATCTTCAGCAGTCATATTAAGTACTGGTACCAGTTCAATAATTTCTTTGTATTTTGAAAATTATGAACACACCATAACAGCTTGAATTATTGTTGCTTCTGTATTGATTGCATTTTCAGCAAAACCAGAAAGTGCCTTACCGTTGTATGTTATTTTTGGTTTTATATGAATTAATTCCGAAAGCCAACAGGACGTTATAACCGAAGCACAAAGCTAGTAAGTTTATCCAAATACTGCGCAGCTGGAACCAGAGCGATTGGACACAGACAGTATTTCCACAGATTACTGTTTTTGTTTTACCTTTACCAGTTTTGTATCAATGCAGCTTTGTACTTCTAAGTATTTTTTTTTAATCTATGCTATCAGGAATGTCATACGTATTCAAGGTAGTCCTTTGTATTCCCTAACTAGATGTGACTCTGTAATCTTTTTTTTTAAATGTAGATTTAATAAATGCCGTTATGGCTTCTGCAGGGTGGACATCATACTGTAAGGGCTTGTTCCCGGTCAGTAGTCCTCCTTAGCAGTGTAAAAGTAAAAAAAAGTATTTCCACATAGACACTATTTCAAGAACACTAGATTCACAATTAGCATTGTGGCATTTCTTGTAGAGCAGATATTCACACACAAAATAAGCACAAATTCAGCATTCTCGGAATAATTTCACTCATTAAAGGCATTTGAAGCAAGTAGATACAGTACACGGAGAAGATTCATAATGCGTTCTTTGATTGACAGTGCATTACATTTACTTTTAATATAAGCAATATTATTTATATCAGCCATTGTTTGATTCAATTTCAAACATGAAGTAAGTTTTTTCCTAACTCCTTACAGATGGCATCTTTACCAAATCACTTGAAAGAACTGCTATAATCTGAATTAATTGCGCAGTTGTTCAAATTTAGCAGCTAGCCAAAGCGCGAAAATCTCGAGATGTTCGTTTCTATACGTAAGCATCCAGTAAATATTGTACACGTCTGCTTCTCCTTCCGCCATATAATTGGACAGCCGTTAAATTCGTCCTTACTTCAAAAATAAGATATTTCAGCAGTGAAATAATTGCTAACATGTGATTTGCATTCATTTCGGAAATATGATTTTTTAAAGTATATAAAATGCGTAACTTAATAACTTTATAGATTAGTTTCATTTTTAAATATTTTGCTATGATATTTATAAAAAATATTTTAAGTATTAATTACTTTAACAAAATTTTAAACAATTATTTAGCACGTATTTTAGTACTAATTAAATTTAATAAATCAAAAGTATTTATATTAAATTTACATTTCATTAGATGAATCTACCTTAGATATAGACGAAATAAAGTAATGAAACATTGCAAAGTAAATCTTATGCGGAATTCAGATTCTTGAAAGCGCAGATTTAGTCCCTTTTCATCCTAAAAATAATGCTGATGAACTAAAAAAAAATGCTAAAACGACCACGTCTAAAAGCGGTCATATCATGAAGTTTCAGCAATGTCGGCAAATTGCCAAGATGCAACTGCAAATATTTTGCGTCTTCGCAACGTTGTAAAGACCTCGTAAAAGTTACCACGACCACTTTGCAACCTCTCCGACCAGTTTGCAACGTTGCAATGTCGTGTGCTACTTGGGACAATTTTAAATCCTTTGTAGGGAAATTTTTGTTTTCGTTTAATATTAAAGCTGTGTAAGGTCGCAAGTGCCGATCTTCTAGCAGAATTTCATAGCTGAAGAGATTGAACTGATTCATAATTTTGAAATCCGTGCTTCCTGATAGAATTCCTTATTAATCTTGCGTAAGAGCTTCGGACACTTCCAAAAAAATGGGCATCTATGATGATACGCAGGTATCTGTTCTGCGCCACTTGTAATTTATTAAGTCCCTGGCCAGTACTTATCGTCGAGAATATTTTCCAATGATGGGATAAAAACATTTAATGATTTTTAAAGCCCTATCTCGTACGTTATTAACTTGGTGAGTACATGTGAGGCAAGTTAATTGAAAAACGCAAGTCCCTCTTTGAGCGAAACGTTCCTTTTTCGTTTCCGAATAATCAGAAATTGTGATTTGGATGCATTGATTGGAATTTTCCACTATGCATACCATTTTTCAATGTGGAGAATTTTTTGAAGATTGCAGACAGCATGATTCACATTTGCGGATTTCACCGCTTAGGTGGTGTCGTCCGCATAGCAGGCTAAAATAGAATTATTTTGCTGAATTTGTTTGAAATCTTCGGCATAAAATAGATACAAAATTGGTCCTTGGACCGAGCCTTGTGCATAAGCGGTAGCTTAAAATAAAATTTTCGGGAGAGTTTTCGCCGTTAACACAAACACTGAATATTCTGTTAGTGATGAACAAGTGAGTCGTAAGAAACAGTTCTCTGTTAAAATGACAGGAGATGAGTTTAAAAATAACCCCCTCATGCCAGACGCGGTCGAAAGCTTTCGCAAACTCCAAAACACAGTTGTTTGGTAGTCGAAAAGTTTTCCTCGAAATCTAAATTACTCAATTGCTAATGATGTAAGATAAGGTTGCATACGAGAAAGTAACATCCTTTCATAAATGTTTCCAAGCACTGCGGTAATAAACTGATCGGACGATAACCGTCAGTTTCGTGTGATCTTTACTAGGCTTTGGGATTAGAATCACTTTAGCACTTTCCCATTTCTTTGGAAAGTAGGAAAGAAACATACATGCATTTAAAATGCTTGTCAATTTACAAATAATATTAGGAGGCAATTTCTTCATCGCTGTGTTTGTTATTTTATCGTTTCCCGGCGCTTTACACCGTTTTAATTTTTTAATTATTTGTGCAACTTCAGCAGGACTAGAGAATTTTGAATATTTTTAGCAGAAGTTGAATTAAGCTAGTCACTTACACGTAGTAATGTGTAAAGTCTATATCAATTGGCCATTCATTTGGCGTAAATTGTGTTTCTAAGTGTGTAGCGGATATATCAGCTTTATGCTTATTTGAAATAGCCACTTTTCCATCGTGATAGAGTGGGCGATCTGAGGCGTAATTTGGTTTAAGGTTTTTAATTAGATTTCAGAGAACCATCTTAAATGCTGAGTTCTGAAATGTTTTCGCTCCACACTCTTCTTTATGCAGTTTCACGACTATCCTTGATGAGGCAATTTATCGCTCTTTTTGGCAACCCGATCTCACGTGAGATGATAAACGTTTCTTAGATAGTTTCGCTGTCTCATCAGTTGTGAAATATTTCTGGGAAGTTGAAAAAGCACTTCATTTTTTTGATAGCATCTATTGCTTCTTCTACAGCATTTTGTATTTGATCAGTGATGGAAGAAACAGCAGAGTCGATGCCATTAACACTATTTAAATCACTTAAATCAATAGCAGAGTTTTTTATGATGTTTTCGTACAGCAGCCCAATCTGCGAATTTTCTTGTAGAAGCGAGATCATTTTTTAAGACACACAGAGTTGCGATGACTGGAATATGATCAGATGAAAGTTCGTGAACAACTTATAGCGTGATAGGTATTGAAGTTGTGGATAAAGCAATGTCTAAAATATCGGAGCGTTCTATCCTATCGGGACGATAGATGTTCTCGTCAGGTGTACAAATTGCAGCAGGATGATTTAAAATGTAATCTTGGAGAATTTTGCCGTTAGAATTGCTACGACGAAAGTTCCAAGCAATACTTATTGCATTTAAATCACCTGCGAGTATTGTAGGTATATCCGGATGTAAAAGTAGATCCAGCAGGATTTCAGTTAGATTATTTTGTAATGGATTAAAAAAGGGTACTAAAATATAAGTCTAAACACCGGGAGGGTAATATATACGGTCACAAATTAGCAGCCTCGTAAAATAATTGCATGCTTTTACGAGGCACGAAGGAAAGTCTTCTTTTTTAGGGTGAGATGATTTGTTTTGTGTTCGATTTATTTTTGGAATCGCTGCTGATAAACTTTACTCCTATGTTTACATGTGCATTTTACGCAGCGTACTGGTTTATTTTTAGCAGTTTGCCTGAGAATGTTCAAACTCTTGACAATTGTAACATTGTATTGGTCTTTTGCACGGAGTGGATTTTTCGATGGTTAGGTTAAATTCAAAGACGTTATTTAGATTATAGATTACTTCTCCGTTTGCGGTCCTATTCAGTTCCAGAAAAATAAGGGTGATAGTATTTTTTGATTTTTCTATTTTGTCCAAAAATTGGCTGATTTTATTATTGGGCATTTCCTGCTTTCTAGGTCATCAAATATGGCTTGTTCTTTTACAGTGCTGGGTAAATTTTTCATAATAACTTTAACGGTGGCTGAGGAATTTAGCTGGAAGGTGTGAAAATTTATCTTTGCGTTTTTTAGGTTAGGTATTTTGTTGTTATAATCGGCAATGGAGTTGGTGCGAAGATATATGTTTCTATTTTTTATTTCAGCTTCGAAATGTTCTTTACACGTTTCTCTCAGCATAAAATCAATCGACATCCAATCAGGATTCTCTGTGAGGACTATGGGCGGGATATTCTTCTGTGCGTTGCGATCCGTTTCTGTAACTTCCATTTCTGAATTGAGGGTCGAAAATCTGTTTTCTTGCGTTATTTCTGCCTGCGGGGTAGGAGTGGGTGGTTTGCACGTTTTAGTAGGAGTTTGCCAATTTTGATTATTTTCGGTATTTCTTTTTCAGATTCACTTGCACTGGCAATTGATTATTCTTAAGCTTTTTTTCCTTCGTCAAATTCGATGTAACCGGAAAAATTGCTGAGAGTAACTGATCGTCGTTTGGATCCTTTTTCATGATCTCAGCCATCATTTTATCTATTTGTTCTAACGTTTCTACACGTTTGAATTTTTTAAAGGCTTGAGTATAATCTTCTGATTTTTTATGAGAATGAGAAGTTTTCTGCTTACGTTTTTTCAGCATTTTCTGATTGCTATCCGAATCTCTGTCTCGTTCTTTTTGAAAGTTCTGCCGACGGTAATTCTCCTCACTTTTAACTGAGGGGGTCAAAAAATTCGAATCCATTTCATTATCGGTAGTTCGGTCTTTCAGAATTTGCTCCTATCCGGTCTTACACAGCGTCAAGCAGAAGTCGAAAAAACCTTAAACTTATCTCCAGAATAAACTCCGAGATTCACCCGTTTCCTGCATGTTCACAACTGCTTCTGTCTGTCTGTATGCCCTCTCGAAGTCAGTGAAACTTCAACGTAACTACTATTCTTACTCATTTGCATTAAACGCGGTTCTAAAAACACATTCTGATAGGAAATTGTAAGCTGAAATTAGGATGAACAGGAAAATAGCTTTAACTTAAAATAAGTTGTTAAAAACGTAGTATAAACCTTACACCTTTCCACACCAGAATTTAACTACTCAAAGAATAAGTTCTCACAACGACCTTGTTTAAGTGCGTAAATTCTATAAAACTTCTAGAACTCTGTTTTCTTCAATCATTCTCATCATTAAATTTTTCTGTTAGGCCTAGCTTTATAAAAGAAGTAAAAGCTAGCCTAAAACAAAGAAAAATATTTTTTACAAATATACAGTTTCATTTGGTACAATCATCTGCTTCATCTTGAATTTCGTACGTTATCCATCTTGGTTTTTTCAAATTATCTAGAAGGAAACAGTATTAGTTCTGTCTTTTACAAAAATTTCCATTTCCCTCACAAATACACTTTATTGGAATACTTTGGCTTTCAAACAGCTTTCATTCACACATATTTTTAACTCTTCTTTCCCCCACGCTCTCCAGAAATTTGTTCTGAATGAACTGAGCGTGTCGTTGTTGTGTTACTGAGAATACACGCTACCAATTAACCATCATCTACGACTTGTTAGAACTTGACATGCAAGACTTTGAAAAGCTTCCTAAATACAAAACTGCGTCTAATGTGCTAAAAGAGAGTTTGATTTAAACTTTTAAGTGTTGGCTGGAGAGCCTGACTTTTAACACATTCATACTTTCTCTCTAATCTTTCATTTAGACAAGATTTTTACACTTGCATTTTGGCCAAAGCTTACATGTATAAAAGATTAACATTAAGGTCCTTTCATTACTTTCAATACAACATTTTTACACATTTAACATATAACATTTTTAAATTCATTTTACATCATCAGTTATAGTTGCTATACAAAATTTACAATCATTTCTTAAAATCTTAATTTTAAGTAACCAATTTCCACTTTTAAATCCTTTCCGACTAAAAGATATTTACAAACTAGTTTCTCGCAGCTTGCGAATTCTCAAAAAAGATATTTGCTAATTAATTTCTCGTCAACTTGCGAATTCAAAAATCTTTCTGCTTAAAAGACTTCTCTTTACACACAAATTTATTGTAAACTTGCGAATTTAATACTCTTGCCTTTAACAGCATTTAGCAAATTTAAGCAGCATGATATAAATTGAACTTTTAATGCAAAATAAGCAAACAAAGAAAATTTTGACTTAACTTTTTGGTTTTTAAACTCCTCAATTCTGAGGAGATAGAATCATTCCCATGTAGGATATCCTAGAATTTGGACTTTTATCCTCCTGCTTGGACAGCTAGTACCATCCGTCGAAACCTCTTTTCGTTTCCTTCCTCTGTCGATGAAACGCGATAATTTTCTGATCGGTTGATGGTTCTGAAACTCCATTATTCTTTCACCTCCTAGGGGCCACTTTGTTCCTGAGGATCTTTGAACCTCCTTTTGGATTCTGTGGCTTGCTGAAACGGCACAGATACCGCGTCGGCTGTCCTTTCTCCTTTGACGATTCTTCGCTCTGAATCTCTTCTGACCTCCCTTCGGGTGATTGTAGCCGGGTAACTCAGACTATCTGGATAAGTCTCCTTCGGTGCATCCGGATTCCGTTGTGGTGCCACCCGTTTTACTGGATTGCCGTCCGTTGTTCATTTTTTGTCCTCTGCTGGTACTGATGTTGGCTGTGGGGAACGTTTTCCTTGCTGGGATTTCTGTGGGTTTCCTTTTCCTCGTTTTCGGTGACCCTGGACGTTATGGCAGTTGCATGTGTTTAGCCGGCCTTCCTTAAGTACTTTCGGCTTGTTTCCTTTTCACTGTTGGAAGCTTCAGTTCGCTGTTTGATTCACTGGAGTTCTTGGCACTTAAAACTTCGATGTCAGTACGACTATAATACGTTTTCATTTGGTCAAAATTAGCAATTATTTGCTGGTCATTTATCCTCCTCCTTGGACGTGGAAGAGCTTTTAAATAGAGCGTCGCATAACTAAACCTTTCAATTACATACGGCCCATTGAATCTGGGCTCGAATTTCGCTTCTCTCTTTTCCGGTGCAGACGATAACGAATGTTTTAACTTCAATAATTTTTGACCCACAGTATATTCTACCTCCCGTCTATTTCTATCATAGCACAGCTTCTTTTTTTGCCTTGCTACATCGGAATTTTTAATCGCTTCATTTATAATTTGCTGGATATCCTTTAATTTGAATTCGCCTTGCCTTTGCTGCACAGAAATGAGTTTATCTAAGGGAGTTAGAATTTCCGTCCCTAAAAAGAGTTTTGCGGGGGTCCTGTGTGTAGCACCGTGCTTCGCTGTTCTCAAAGCAAATCCTAATTCATTGACACGGCTATCCCAACGGTCGTGATAGGTTTTAACTTACACCTGAATAATTTTTACAATATTCTTAGTATCACGATCCGCAATTTTTAACTACGGTCTATATGGTACCATTTCAGATGGCGTATGACAAGTCCTGTGCAGAGTTTTTTAAACAAGTGATTCACAAATTGTTTCCCATTAACCGATATCAATTTTACTGGGGCCCCGTATTTTAAAATGTACTTGTTTTGAAACGAATCTGCTACTATTTTCGCTGATGTTCGTTTAAGGGGAATTATTTCCACCCTGTTTGGAAAGTGATCAACGATATATAAAAGATATATGTTTTTCTTTAGTTTTGTTCTAGTGTAAGATTCTAGCAAATCAATGCCAACCAATACATTTGGGAAAGGGGTTTTATGTTATTTAAGTGCAAGGCCGGGTTGTAATTAATGTCGTTAATTAGTTGAAACAAGTGACATGACCTGACATGCGCCGTTATCACCCTCTGTAACTGCTCAAAATAAGCTTCGCGGAAAATTTTTCTCATACCCAAATTACCCGAAAACGGCGAATCATGCACTCCTTTAAAGTATTTACGCGTAGACTCCCTCAGATCACTGGCCCGTATTCTTCATTATCGTTAATTGTTTTCGTGTAAAATAGTAATTTATCAATGATTTCACAATGGGCCGCTCTTGCGAATTTATTGCGAATAGTCCATATGCTCAAAATGTTCGGGGTCTTCAAGATATTCTTAGATATTCTTGAATTCAAGTTTCGTTTTTAATTCAGAATTTATTGTTTCACGGTACTCAATTACTTTGGAAGTTAGCATAGCGCATCTGATTGTATTTCCTTCTACGTCAAGCTTAATTCTTGATAGGGCATCCGCAACTACGTGTTCCTTCCCCACTGTATGTTTCGTAATGAGATTAAACTCTTGCAGTTTTAACGTCTAACGTATAACCCGGGGTGAAAGATTTTTCCTCGAATCCAAGCGACCAACTGCCGCATGGTCTGAGGATACTGTTATCAGGGCGCTTCCGAAATAAACGCGGAGTTTTTCAAGCGCTAGTAAGACAGCGAAGGTTTCTCTTTCAGTTACGGTGTATTTTCGCTGAGTTTGATTTAAAGTTTTATTAAAAAAGACAATTGGCTGCCCGTTTTGGGAAAGAGCTACTCCAATTGCGAAATCCGTCTGCGCCACTTTCTAAATTGTGGTTCTCTTCCGATAATTTGAGAACTGGAGCGTAAATTAGACCGTGGTTTAATTCTTCAAACGCAGTATTCGGCTCAGCAGTCCAAGTACATTTGTTTTATTTTTGTGTTTAAGAACTAGCAAGGGTTCAATTAATTTCGAAGTCTTTTATAAGTATTGTATAATAGGAACACATGCCCCAAAAAATTTAATAATTTCTTGGCAGTATTTGAAGGTGGGTAACTATTAATCCCTAATATTTTAAAATTATAGGCCTCGATCTCTTTTTTCGAAATTTTATAACCGAGGTATCTGAGATCCTTAGCTGCAGACTTGCATTTCTTTGGGTCCTTGAGGTCGGCTTCATTTAATAATGTAAAAACTTCATCCAAAATTTTAAATAGCCAGAGCTCCGCGTAAGCCAAACGGCGTTCTCAAAAAGGCATACACGCCTGACTTTGTTATAAGAGCTGTCTTTTAGGCATCCTTGGGTTTTACTGCAGTCTGAAAATAGCCTGACGTCAGGTCTAGTTTAGTCATATACCTTGTAGAACGAATTTTTCTTATATTTTCATCACTTAAATGAATGGCTAAACGTCGTGTTATCAGATGAGTCACGCTTCTGTTTATCCAGTGACAGTCGCCGCATACGTGTGTGGCGTCGGCGTGGAGACAGATCTAATGCGGCAGTGGAACGCCCCACCGCGCGACAACGTGGCATAATGGTTTGGGGCGCTATTGCCTACGATTCCAGGTCACCTCTAGTTCGTATTCAGGGCACTATGACGGCCCAACGATACTTGGATAACGTACTGTGGCCGGTGGCAATCCCCTACATTCAGTGGCTGTCTAATGCAATTTTTCAGCAGGATAACGCCCGACCACAAAGTGCTCGCATCTGCCAACATGTTCTGCAAGGTATACAGATGCTTCCCTGGCCAGCGTACTCTCCTGACCTGTCACCAATCGAACATGTGTGGAATGTGATTGGACGCCGTTTGCAGACTCTGCCGCTGCCTCGTTCAGAAGACGAACTGTGGCAAATGGTTGAAAGGGAATGGAGAGCCATCTGTCAGGACACCATCCGCACTCTTATTGACTCTATGCCTAGACGTGTTTCATTGTTGAGCAGTGTAAGTAGCGTTGTCATGAGTCGCGTTGTGAGACCAATTGCGTTTCGAATGTTCCTAGCAGGTGGACGTATTTGCATGTGACAAAACCTCCATAAATCCCTGGATTCTCATATACAGCGTGTTTGGAAAATATCTAGCAAAAATATAAAGGCAGGTAGAAGAAAACGAAATAGACAAACTTTTTAATAGAATGTGTGTGCTTAACTGGCGAGTGGAGGTGGTACAAGGTGTTCTTGAATAGCAAATAAAAGCGTTTTGCTGGCATGAATTATTATTCCCCGAGCGGTCTTCGAGGGATATGTATAGTTACACGAAATCAGAACTCGCAGACATGTATTTTATTTGTAAAGCTGCAAGTGTAAACGCTGCAGTTGCTCAAAGGAAAAAGCTGCAGTTGCTCAAAGGATGTACAGGTTGAAGTAAGACCGCACCTGTATTTTCATTGATAGTACATTAGGTACCGCCGGACATTGCTAACTGTAAAGCTCCGCCCCATCATGATGGACAACATCCAGGGGTGTGGTCCGATGGTCATTTAGCTTTCTTCTCCTGCCCTTAGCTACTAGAAAGGTCTTGCGGGTCATCGTGTATTTTGAGTGCCCTTTGCCGCTCAGACACATATAAATTTCTATGCTTTCTCCAGGATTCGCACCCAGGCCTATCGCTATGGTAGTCGGTGTCATTAACCACTATAGCGTCTGGTGGTGCTCAAAGTAGGTACTTGTTAATCGTTCATTACGCTTCTTTTCAGTAACTGCTTCATTTTAGCCGCAGCCACATAAATAAATTCCATGTCGCCGAGTTTCGCTTTTAATATTATCAATGAAATGCTGCACATTACACTAAATATGAAATAATTACATTTTATACTTAGAATTTGTTTTACACATTTAAAGATATATTTTTTATTAATAAAAGGAACACTACAAGATAAAACATCGCTATGAGTCAAAAGCACTTTGACCGTTTATTTATTCGAAACAGCTGCAAAATTATACACCATATTTTATTGATAGATAAAGGGGTTTCTGGTGCAGTACAGAAGACAGAAACTCACAGCATCTTTAGGTGAAATGTAGTTGGATCTTGAGATGATAACTAGATGGACAATTTGCCGAAATTCTGGTTTGAGGGTAGGCGTGTCCAATCACATGCCAAACATACTTGCATAGATAGATAGATGTTGAGGTAAACAGAGAGATGTTGAGCAATCATTTTAACTACAGGAGGATGACAACATTATGGAGATAGTCGCAGAAGAGATGAGTGGCTTCTGGTCAGGGAATGCCTTAAAATTAAATGTTATTAAATGGCCTGAGGACCCTGTGACAATAGTAAATCTACAGATGCAAGATGTGACTAACTGAATATCTGAACCTTATAGCAGCAATGGCATCACTAAGATACACAAGATCTGTTGAGTACTTATTGACACTCCTCGCTTAGAATGCTAATCGACAATCATATTACCTTGATTGCTCCCAGAGGCAAGGACCCATTCTAGCACACAGTATATGTTCAGTTTGCCAACAGCGTCAAATAGACATTGGATATCTTGAGTAGCCTTGTCGTGTGACCCCAAGGTTGCCGTGGAAATATGTCTTCTGTTATGGTTGTGTTCTCAAATAGCACAATTGATTGATACTGGATCGTAGCACAATTGATGCAGTAAATAACCTAGTTAATGAAATTCATAACAGTAGAATAAACAATCTTCATACTTGTGTTATTTCTTTAGACGTTGCATCTGCGTTCAACAACCTTTGGTGGCCTGGATTGCTATCAAGGTTAAATGAAGTTAAATGTTCAAGAAATCTTTTTCGCATAATTCGAAGTTATTTGAGTAACCGGAAAATACAATATAAAAGAGATGGAGTCAATATCTCACATTCTTATCAGAAAGGGGGACCTCAAGGTTCCAACCTAGGGCCCACTTTATGGAATATTTTGACTGACATAGCTTTAAATTTAGAATTTGATACAGGCGTAAAAAAATTCAAGCATATGCTGATGATTTCTTAGTCATCATTTCTGGTAGCAACAGACTGCGAATTGAAGTAAAGGCTCATAGAGCTTTAGAAAAACTTAAGCACTGGAGCAACAAATATCAAGTTAATTTTAGTATTGATAAAACCAAATTAATTTTGTTTCCTAAATGCACTAAATTACATATATCGCCTCCACGTATTAAGTGGGACAACATTACCATCTCAAGAAGTTTTACATTAAAATACTTGGGTTTTATTCTTGATCAGAAACTCACATGGATTCCCCACTTAGTACATTTAAAGGAGAAAAAACAAAATTTAATTCATAAACTAAATCGAATCATTTCTCAAAACTGGAGCAAGAAAGAAAAATTACTTAAAATATTTTATCTCAGAGCTATCGAGCGATTAATATTTTATGGCTGTCCCGTGTGGTTCACGGGAACCGTACGTCAAAAGCAAAAACTTTCACAAATACAAAGGTCAGTTCTTTTATGTATTACCAAGTGTCATTCAACATCTCCCACATCAGTCCTGCAAGTCCTCTCGGGCCTTATGCCTTTAGACATAAAAGCTGAGATGGAGAGAAAATTCTTTAGACTAATTCATTGTCTAAAGGAAAACTTGGAAATAAGCAATCTTGTCATATGGTACAATACCTTAGAAGAAATAGTCCCGCACTTCCACACACACCCTGCTCATCAAGACGCAATTCCCTGGCATAAAAATACACCAGGAAAATATCGAAATCTTTACAGATGGATCTAAGATTGGTAAGCATGTAGGTGCGGCTTTCGTTATGTACAACAATGGGCACGAAGTTCATTCAGAAATTTATAGATTGAATGATACGGCTTCCGTGTTCCAAGCAGAGATTCTTGCTTTAAAAAAAGCACTCATCTGGTTAGGTTCCACAGTAACTGACAACATTCCTATTCGTATTTTTACAGATAGTCGTAGTTCCCTTCAAAGTTTATAAATAGTGATAAAATTACGAAAAGAAGCATTCTTATCCTAAAGGAAGTCATAAAAACTCTTTTAGATTCCAATGCTCTAGAGACTAATTGGATTAAAGCTCACATTGGAATCGCAGGGAACGAAAGAGCAGATTCCGAAGCAAAAAGAGCAGCACAACAAGATCAGATAGATGTTGAAGTGCCACTTTCAGAGATTTCGGCCAAACATCAAATCCTGCAAGAATCGCTTAAAACATGGCAGCAAAGATGGGATGAGGACTCTACAGGACGTTCGACTTATGCCTTTTTCCCACAAATTTCTCTCTCTCGTGTACAATCAGATAACATTTTAAATCAAGTCTTGACAAATCATGGTAAATTTCCGCAATATATGCATAGATTTCATAAAAAAAACCACAAGATGTGGCTGTGGGACATGTGGAGAGCTTGCAGGAACTCTCCATTACATCATGTCTTGTCCAATAACAGTAAAAGAAAGAACATCTCTTTTTCCATTACCATTGCCTTCACTGGAAATATTGGCAAAATGCAATTCTACTCTTAATGCCATGAAGTCAATTATGCAACTTATACATGTAAACGACTCAGACTTTATTGTTTATCGTTAATCCTACAATGTTTATGTCATTCTGATTGTTATTTTTCCTTCCATTCACTTCAATGTAATGCTCAATTATTTAGTCACTGTAGCGTTTACTTACACCTGCAGCAAATTGTATATCTGTTTATAAGTTTATTTGACTTTTTCTATTATTTTGTTGTTATTGTTATTTATTTTTTTATTATTATTTATTTGTTATGATTATTATTTTATTTGTTATGAATATTATTTTGTTTGTATATATGTTCATTTTAATTGTACTCTGCTTTAACTAATTGTTCATTTATGTAAAAAACAATTTTCCCCTAAATTACGCTTCCTAAATTTTTCCCACTTCACTGGCTGTCCCTACACTTCCTGTTTTAGCCGTCATGACTTCCCCCCCTTTTTTTTTTAAGTTTACAAAGCTTTCTCTTTCCCTTTAGCCGTTTAGCCTTCCCTCTCAGCCCCTTTTAGTCAATAGGCTTTGCTTCATTTCGCCTGTTTCCCTTCTTTTTAGACGTAATGGCTCTCCACTTCTTAGGCTTTTATCTTTTTGCTTCTTTCCTTTTTAGCCAAAAGGCACCCTCTCCTCTTTTAGCTGCTTTTCTTTTATTTTTTTAGGCTCTTTTACTCAGTTGACTCTCCGCCTTGTTTTAGCTTAACAAGTGCTCTGCCTTGTTTTAGCCTAACAAGTGCTCTGCCTTGTTTTAGCCTATTGGCTTTTGCCCACTTTGGTAGTTAGCACCTGTCTCCTCCTGCCTAATCCGGAGTGAGATAACGGAATGGTTAGAAGCGGGGATTCAAGCCCACTTACTGGCACCAATTCTTACACTTTAGTAATCGTTTCGTAACAATTAGAATCGTTACAAAACACCGCAGTTGCTTTCAGTAGCAGAAGCAGTTATAAGAGTTTGTTGTTCTTGTTGTTATAGAAATTAATTATATGTACTTCTCAAATGGAATTAAATTCTTTTGTCACTGTAAAAACTAGATAAATAACACTTATATTTGTCTACCACATTGTCAGACTGCAAATCGCAGTTAAATTTACATTTATTTTGATTTTTAAAGCCTAATTTGTGATCGAAAAGAATTAAATTTTTGTTTTTTAAATCTATATGGTTACTAAGATTTTAGTCTAATTATTTAAAATTTTTAAAACATAAATTAATGAACTAAATGATAATTAGGTAAAACTATTAATGGCCTTTATAAGTAATAGTTCTTTATTCGTTCCGAATTCCCACTTCAACAATATAATCCGAAATTAAATAAATAAAAAAGATCTCTGCTATCCTTTAGATCCGACAATATTTGTCTACTGTAGGTGAAAAACTATCAATATCCAATTGGCAAATAAGAAATTGAATATTACATATATTTTGTATCACGTTAATCACTGCTACATTTTTTCCTACTTCCTCACAAGATCAGAAAAAACATCTAAGATAAAATTTTATCCGGTTTGGAATTCAGAAAAATAAATAAGGCAATGTTTTCTTCCAGTACGACGTAGATGACATTACATTTCAAGCAGCCAATTCTCTTACTCCTCTTTTCTTCGCCGATTTCTCAGCTTTTGAGTTAACCGGAAAAGAAAACAAGCGGCTGGATTACTCAGACAAATAAGAAAGGTTACAGATTTTGGGTCTTTGGAGAGTAAAGAAGCAATAGTCTTCCAAATGCTGTATAGGCACTGTAGCTGTCATTGCCTCAGAAAACCGAAAGAATAGCTCTGTGATATGATAAAAAGAACATAAAAGGGCTCTGCGTAAAAGAAAATATTCTTCTTGGTTTGTAGAACAGTCCTTTCAGCATACATCACAACAGAATTTCGATTCCATAAAGGTTTTACATCGCAAAGGTAACAAACAAATATCGACTGATTTCTCCTGGAGACTTGGGAATCTCACAAATCCTTACGGGAACACTTTAAAGAAAAGCCTTCAAGATACCTTTCCCTCTTACCTTTTAAATATGTATGCATTCGACTTCAAAGACTCTTCTTTCCTTTACATACTCTAGTGTTCCGCATACATTAATGAGACTTCTTTCTCATCTAACTTTCTAGCGTGAGCTAGAGTACTTGGAATAACGGATTTCATCACGTGGTGCGACATCTAAATACACGAATTTTATTAAACATAAATTATTTAATTTATAATAATTTAATTTTTATAATTTATAATAATAATTAATAATAATTTTATTTGGACCGCAGTTTGAAGCTTTGTATTAAAATTGAAGCGATATTTAATGCCTACAAAACTAAAACTGAAACCTTTATTGCTACTATCATTTAATGCATAGAAAATTAAAAAATTTGTATTTCCCAAAGATATTTATGCTATGTTCTCTTTATAATATGTGTACGTGTTTATCTATACCTTTCTTTATATATGTTAAATGTGCTTGTGCATCTAATCAGAACAGTGCAGAAAACTTTTGGCTTTTTCCTATTTAACTTACAAAAAAAAAAATCTTTAAATTGCCACCCCTATATATTTCTTCTATCATGTAAAATTAATATCTAATTACGGTATAGATGTTAATTAGAAGTCAAACAACAGCAATCAGCGTTATATTTGTAAATTCTCACAGGACTAGTTTCGATGGTTTTACCAAACCATCACCCGCAGCTAACAAATTGCAAATCAACGAGATAGATAAGAATGCCTGGACAGGAGTTAAGCAATTGGCGGCATCTATAAAGTTACTGCATAATTTCCTTTAAAGAGAACAGAAAATATTTTTGAATGTGAAACGCCTCTAGAAAATCTAATTCATTCATAAATCTAATTCCTAAAATTGAAAGCGTGATTTTTCGGACCAACAATGCTGACCAACAGAAAACTTCTGTCTTTCCTTTTCCCTAACATTATGCCTGGAAAACGCAAAATTTTAAGGCACTCTTAGTTTGACCAATGTAACTTAAACCACACTGTTAAGGAATCCTCTAAATAAATCCGAAATTCATATCCGAAATAGGGTCCTCAAGTATGGACCTTGGAATTTTATTGATAGCCGAATAAACGACTCGAAAGTTAAATTTCCGTAAAAACGTGCAATTTTACAGCTAATTGATGGAAAGACAGGAATGACAGCAGAATTCTTATAATCCTCTAAAACAAGAGTGTGCCTTTGATGTGTTGAGATGAGAATTTTTTAACTGCTATGTTAAAAATATTAGGTGAATGCACCTGTCAATAGCTACTGCTTTTAAATAATTTATCTCTTGAAGAAGAGCCAATTTGGAGGAGCAAACTTGAAGTGCACGGAAAACAAAGGAATAAAATGAAGCTAACTTTTGTTTAATCGGATGACAAGATTTAAAGTGGGGTAGAAAGCAAACCGATGAAGGTTTACGATAAACCGTAGTACTGAAGTTCGATGTGTTACGTGTGACCAAAATGTCGAAGAACGGAAGAGAATTGCATGTCTCAAATTCAAAAGTGAACGGAACAGCAGAATCAATAGAATTCATTACTGAAAGATCTTTATTTAAACAATTTATATTACCGTTAAACAGGGTAAACGTAGTGGAACCATACCGGGAAATTTAAAGTTTCAAATATTTTTTACTCGTAATAATGCCTGTAGATATCAGCCAGGATGGGATTAAGAGGGCTTCCTATGGCTAATCCCTCAGTTTGCTTGTAATAATTAATTTGTAAAACAGAATTTCTTTGTTTCAAACAGAGTTGAGTGAGGTATATTAGCTCATCAATTCCGATGTTGGAAAAATAGAATTCCCGAAGTCGGTTTCTAGACATCGTAATGCTCCCTACTATGGACACTGGTGTACAATGATTTTACTTCAAAAGACACCCTGAGTAAATTTCTACGAGAAATTTTCTACTTTTAACCTTTTTTTACAAACACTACTGAAATTTTTATGGTGTAAATTTTATTGTCTAATAAAGTTGAAAATGTAGAAGCTAAATGTTGGGCTAACGGTTAGGAGGCAGTGCCTAAATTTGATACTATAGGGTGGAAAGAAATACCACTTTTATGAATTCTGAGAAGAGCATATAATCTGGCACATATCGCAACATATAGGCTAAGCAACTGTTTTAAGTTGTTCGAAAGGACTTGTGAAGATTTGATCAGTTTTTATTTTTGAGAGGTCCGACGGTGAAGGGTCTTTAGGGATCGGATTATATGGTCCTTCGTTTAAAAATTTAGTGACGCTATCCATGTAAGTGTTCTTGTCCATAACGACTATCTGACCACCTTTGTCGGCCTATGAAATGATAATGCCCGGGTTAGGAAGAATTTTGCGCATTGTAGCTTTTTCTCCCGCGCTTATATTTGATCTCCATTTTCATTCATTGGAATACATTGGAGAAATCCTGAATAAAAAAAGAAACTATTGCGGGTATTTTCTTAGATGCAGAAAAGGCGTTTGACAAAGTCTAGCAGACTGCCTTACTTGTCAAACTCATCAACCACAACTTACCAGCTGAAATTATTATCATAATAGCCGATTTTCTAAGTAAAAGAACTTTTCAGACTAGAATTAACAACCATCTTTCCTCAGTCAGCCCAATTTTGTATAACATCTACACAAATGATCTCCCTTCTACGGACTGTGCCTTAGTGGCGTGTTATGCAGATGACACTGCCCTACTATGTAAATCTCTAAATCCGCATCTAGCCCACATCAAACTACAGGAAGCAATAAATACCCTCTCAGAATGGTTAACTAAATGGAAAATTAAAATGAATCACGAAAAATCCACAGTTATTATTTTCAGCAAAACACGTATTCAAGGAAACTATGATAATATCAAGATTGGCAATCATATCATTCAAAAGCAAACCGCAGTTAAATACGTAGGCGTAATTATCGATAACAACCTCACCTTCAAACACCATGTAAACTACGTGAAAGGAAAAGCTCAAAAAGCCTTTATGGCTCTGTATCCCATCCTTGGCAGAAATTCACAACTTAACTATACGACCAAAAGATTGATATACCTTCAAGCCATTAGACCAATCATTACCTATGCAGCTCCAGCTTGGGCCGCCACCGCTAATTCGCATAAAAAAAACCCTTCAAACTCAACAGAATATTCATCTCCGCATCCTCTCCGACTCCCCCTGGTTTGTTCGGAACACTGTCACTCACAATAGCTTCAAATTAAATACAATCAACGAAGAAATTCAGAAAATTGTAACCAAGTTCCACCAGCATTGTGACCAACATCCCAACAAGGTCATCAGAAACCTTGTAAATTATGATCACAGAATTATTCAATCGGTTAAAAGACCCCGCACCATATTTTATAACAACTGGAGCTAGTTTTGAGTTTTGATTGACTACTTACATCTTCGTGTCACTATAATTTTCATCACGTGACCTGTAAATTTCGCAGATACTTCATCATCTAATCGTTCTCATGCTATTTCAAATATTTTTGGGACTTGTACATATTATTTCTTCACGTACGCGACTATTTACTCAAGATTATCTTCAAGCCTGCTCGTCCCTCTCTGGAATTGAAGACAGAATAGGAGCTGTCGAAAATAAAGTCGGACAAATTGAAGAAAAGGTTTCTTCTGTCAAAGATCAAATGGAAGAGAGAGTGTCGGCTGTGGAGCAATGAAACGAAGGAAGAGTTTCGGCCATCCAACAACGTGTTGAAGACAGAGTTTCTGCTGTCATTGCCAAAGAATTTGACACTTTAAAGAAATTTGTCGCGATGACAGTTTGCACTTCCGATGGTTTTAAATTCTTACCCATGCTTGCTCGTCCCTCACAGAAGCTATCTACGTATGGTGGAAAGAACTCTTGGCAAGTTTATAAGACGCAATTTTCAATAATGGCGAAATGGATGCGATTCCCAAGCTAAGGTATGTCCTCCCGCCGCTTCTCTGAAAGCAGACGCAGTAGATATTCTTCAAACTCTCCTAGAAAACCAAACGCTAGATTTCGTAGCTCTGTCTGACGCATTGGAGCTGCGCTTTAGGGAGACATTTTTGAAAGATTACGGTAGGCTTCAATTAAAATCCCACCAACAGCTGCCCACCGAATCACTCCAGGAGCTCGCCACGGATGCTGAAAGGCTGTCCCACCTCGCCTTTATGGAGTGCCTGAGAGAAACAAGGGAAATCCTGTCTCTGAAATAATTTATCGACGGCATCCGCGATCCAGAAATACAGAAAGCTCTGTGAATGGCAGATGTTAAAGATGTAAAGAGCGCTCTGTTGTACGCCGTGAAATTCGAGGCAGCCCAGCAAGCTGGGAAGAAGTGTTTAAAAGACTACAGCAGACTTCAATTAAAATAGCGTCAACAGAAGCCCACCAAAAGACTTCAGGAGGTCCCCACGGATGTAGAAAGGCTGTCCCATCTCGCCTATTCAGAGTGCCCGACAGAAAGAAGGGAAATCCTGTCCCTGCAATACTTTATCGACGGCATCCGGGGTACTGAAATACAGAAAGCTCTACGAACGGCGGATGTTAAAGATCGGAAAAGTGCTCTAGTGTACGCCATGAAATTCGAGGCAGCCCAGCAAGCAACTCGTAGGATCGCTACCCAGTCAAAGCTGTGCGAGACCACCAGCCAGTGAATCAATTTATGGTTCGTTTAGATGATTTATCCAGACAAGTCAATGCTTTGATATGGAGTAGGAGTGAGAACAAAGGGGCTCTAAGGTGTTGGAAGTGTGGTACTGAAGGGCACATACGACGGCATTGCAGAATGCCTCAGGGCACGGAAAATAAAACGGAGGATTTCACAAGACCAGTGAATGCCTTGAGACGGAATATTGGTAAAAAGAACCTGACCCTAAAGTGCTGGAACTGCGGTGTTGAAAGCCATCTGTGAAAGAACTGCAGAACATCCCTGAGCACGGAAAATAAGGCAAACGATTTAAAAAGAAATTAAATGCCATGGAACGGAAAAGGAGTGACAAGGAACCGAATTGCTGTAACTGCGGAACTGAATGCCATCTACGAAGGAGCTGTAGAATACCCCAGAGCACGGGAATTAAGAGTATTAGCATCATCCATTTCGATGTAATTGGACCATACCCACCATCAAATGAGAATTAATGTAGCTTAATATGCATCGATCGTTTTTCTTGCTGAATGGAAGGTATTCCGATAGAAAATATTGCCACAGAAACAATCAAAGATGAAATCAAACAAGGATTTAGAGTTATGTTCACATGCATTTGTCAGAGTAGAAATTGTCATGAAAATGTTAGAATCCGCTTGTGAAGGAGCTTTTCCTATAATAACCAGAAATGACAAGCATTATATCATAAGCATTAAAGGGAAGACATCAATGTTCCTGTCGATCGATTAAAACAAGCTTATTTGTTTACCTCAGGTGAAGATGATTCTCGAAAACTAACAAATATAAAGAAACAAAACACCCCGTTCAAAGGAGATGAAAATGAAGAGACGGAGGATTCAAAATTTAAAACAGCACACAGTGGGATAATAATTACTTTTCCAGCAAGTTATCAAGATTACGTGAACATTTAATGTTATATATTAATTTTTGATTTAATGATTGTAATGTAACTTATTGCAATGTAAGTATTCAGGTTATATGGCAATTATTTTCTTCTTATATCGCATCTATATTGCTTGGAAAGAGAGTATGTAACCTCTACAAATAATATGTATTTTTTGCTTCTACAACTTTATATAGCATGCGTATGGCAAGGGTGGAATAAATATTATTAGAATAATAATGTTTTAAAAAGATCAATGTCTAAATATAATAAGTCATTTTCTTTAAAATATAGTAGTAAGAAGTTATACTTAAACATTAAAATATTGTTTTATGGTGCATCAACCCTTATAAGTCAGTGATTGTGAATTAACATCAATTGCATTCCTTAAGAGGATACATTGGTCCTACGATTTAAATGCATTTAACACCTTCCTTTTGGTGGAGAAAATTCAATGTTGAGCAGCATTTTAGAGTCAGAATACATTATAAATAATATCACGTCACGATAAAATTACCTTTCGAAATATCTGAAATGATTAAACGAAATTCCTTATTCAAAAACTAGAAGGCAGTGTTAATCAAGATCGAATTAAGATTGTAAATTGTAAAAACTATAATAATTAAATAAAAAGTGGATTCTTTAGTGCAGTGTTTTCGGGAAACGAAGCCGTAAATCTCAAATAATGTAGTAACGAAACTTAAATTAGCAGACAAATATGCTTTCGTTGTTTGAGCAAATGTATTTGACATAGATTAATACTAAATATGTTCTCAAAAAGCTAAACTGCAAGGTGCTTATTATTCGATTAACGTAGTTAAGTGCACAGAAGTTAGTTTATTTGCTCTTTCTCTCTATTTTGCACCTTACATTTCAATTTTTCCAGTTTTTGAGAGATAGAAAGTATAAAAACAATTAACTCAAATGTGGTTTAGTAAATCCATCTAATTATTTTAGTTTATAATAAATTAGTTTTGTTTAATATCAAAAACATGAAACCCCGACATATTGCTTACGTATTTTTCGGAAATTGCTGCGACCACTGAAAAAATTAAGAAGAGAGAAGTCTGTTAAATTAGTTTTTAGCAAACTATTGGATATGAAATTCCAGTTATAGAAGGCCATATTCTGCTTGTTTAGGTAATTACTTTACTTTGTGAAGATGTAATATATTCTTAAAATATTTAAACGACATCCGTCGATAGAGAAATTCCTTCGTGTAAAACGAAGTCGTAACAGATATGATTCTGTTCTTCTGAGTTCATCCAAGTCAATGACAATGCATTTTTATTTTGCCATCTTATACTTCAAAATAAATTCCATCACAGTCAATAAACCTTTTTTCAGACGAGAACTAATCTTCCGAATACAGCGTTTAAAGACGCTCCGAGTTTGAGAATTTAAAAAAAAAAAAGTTTCAAATCTTTTTGAATAGTTGTTGCAGATATCTTCCACGGCTCCTCCGGGAAGAAAATAGTTCCAAACGAGAAAATGCTTGAGAAATGGGAAGAATGCTACAAAAAATATTTTTAGTCGAAAGATTTCAAATAATCAAATGTCACTTCAGCTCAAATAATTCCGCGTTATCTTGCAGAGACACAGCACAGTTCCAAACGATAACTGTGCAGTGTTTCTGCAAGATATAATACTACGTAAATGTAATTATTGTAATAATTAATTTGTGTTCTTAGTTGATCAAGAATAAATATCTTATAAGATCGTAAACGCATATAAAGTCTATGACGCTTAGGGAACAGGCACTTTTAAAAATGTCTTTTGAAGAATTATCTTCTAACATTGTTCATCTAAACATAGATCATAAGAAGGGTGTACAAAACCCTTTATTCAATTGTAGAGTCGCGCGCCTCCAACTTGCACGCAACACAGTGGTGACTGCTGAAACTGGAAATTAGACAGAGTCGTGCGAAGGGTTTAAGTCCCTTTTTATTCAACTTAAGAAATTACAATTGCGTGCTCTTGACGCTCACAAACTACCTGAAAAGAAACTATAAAAATAAGAACCTGAAAAGAAATAATAACAAGACTCTAACTACGGACTCTCTTAACGTAACTAACCTCACCGCGTTTTTACAATACCGCTGCTAAATCAGCAAACTTTGAATATCACGTTGAACGATTAACAATTCTCCGAGGCAAGCACACAGGCCGAAACGCGGGGTTCTTCAATTTCTGGCTAATCTCCGCGCTCGTGAAGTAAGAAAGCACACCTCGAACTCGTTTCCATTCTATTTAACTCAGAATACTTCCGCTGATAATTTGAATCCGTGCGCGTTCTACTAAAATTTACATACTCTGGCATTGGCAGTTCCAGGGGAAAGTAAGGCTTGACAGAAAAGATAGTTTAAACTTAAAATAGATGTTAGTTAAAATAAATGTAAACCCTACATTTGCCGCTGCCAGAATTTGGAAAACTTGGAAGCAGGTCCTACAAACGACCTGTTGTAAAGTTTCTACAATTCTGAACTAACTCTTAAGAGCCTCGTTTACACAAAAAATATCTTATGTAACAAAAGGTATACTAAATTTCTGTAGATACTTATATAAATCTCTCTTCTTACAGCAACTTTTCCTGGACTTCAGCAATCAATCTTGTTCTTTTCCTTCCAGCATCTGGAAGGAATAAGTATGAGTATCTTTCTAAATACATTATAATTTACACTTTCTTGACACTGAATAAATTTTTGTTTTTAAACGATTCGTTTTCCTTAGTTACTGCTTAATTCACATTCATTCAATTATTCAAACATTAGTTTAACTTTACCCTGGCTCTCCACCATGTGTGGTGTCAAACGGGAATATTCGTGTTTTAGTATTACAACACTTCCCCTAACCACCATGATTTGTTAGAATTCAACGACCAAATAGACACACCTTACTCGACATTCTACAACTCGATGAGCTACTTTAACAGTCTTAATATTCATGTGTAGGTGGAGAACCCTACAAAAGACATTTATTCTAACTTCCCCCTCATTCATCTTTAGACATGCAGGCTTTCGCTCTAAAGCATGATTTTATCTACAGTTTAATACTTAAATTCGAATTAATTGCTTTTAAGCATTTACTTTTAGCATCTAAAATTTTATGCTTCTAGACTAAATTCTACTTTTACATAACTTTCAAGTATTTACGTATATTTACAAAATTTTAATACATATGATTTTTACAATTTACCATAAAATGAATGAGAGAAAATAAATTTTTACTTTACTCATTCTTCGCCAAGCTGGCGGCACTGAAACTAAAATTCTTATTAATACAAGAATACGAAGTTATTTTTATCTTCGGCCAAATTTTGGCTTTAACATAACAGAATTAGTCTTTCGACCAACAGAAAATGCTTGTTCTTAGATTTTGTACTTAAGGAAAATAATACTTTTGCCTTAGCTAAATAAAGTAAAACAAAACTAAGTCTCAACCGAGACATATTGACTTTCGTCAAAACATAGAACTTCGTACTTACGCATAACATTTCGGAAAAAAAGAAAAAAAATTTTATAGAAGATTTTAACTTATCTTTGAGTTTTCGATGATTGAAACCGTCATTCTTTTCTGGCAAAACTGTTCCCACGTTATAGGTTTCATGGACGTCAATCTTCTCCTTACTGACCTCCGAGTGTCGTCCACATTAGTTTTTCTTTTGCGTTTTCTGCATGCTGGCCTCTTGGCGTCGTAATCGTCGGGTTGCTGTCTTTTTCGTTTTTCCCTTGGACGGCTGGTCTTGACGTCCTCCGGTCTGGAGTCCTTCTTGAATTTCTTCTGTTGTTGCTGGTATTTTCGTTCCTCCTGCTGTCTTTTTAGTTTCCGGAACGGCGGCCTTGTTTGCACCTGACTCTCTGGCCCTGGGAGCGTTCTCCTTGATGTACAATTTCTATTGCGATACGTTGTAGGTGGTGTTTTCCTCTTTACCAAGGTTTCTTTACGCGGTGGCTTTGCATTCTTGTTTTTCTTGAATGCTGGTGTCTGAAAATTTTCGTTTTTCTTTTCGGTACCGTCGCCTGGGTTGTAGAAGGGCTAGGTCTCTCTTCAGTTCTCTGCTTCTTGGGTGGTTCTCTGCTTCTTGGGTTCTCTGCTTCTTGTTGTTATTTCTGGACCTTCTACTTCTTTTAGGCTTGAGTCCTGCAAGAAACTTTTAAGGATTTCAAAATCATTTTGATTATAGTATTTTTTCACCTGGTCGGGACTTGCTTTACAGATTTCCCCTCTCTCGTTCTTAAGGTACAATACGACTCCTTTGATTTCCTGAATTACATAGGGGCCTTCAAATTTTGGAGCTAACTTTGCAGTAAAATTGTCTGGGGCACTTGATAAAGAAAATTTTCGCTTCAATACTTTATCCCCAACTTTAAAATCTGCTTCACGGCGTTTTCTATCGTAATATATTTTTTGCTTATTTCTTGCCGTATCCGAGCTTTTAAGCGCCTGATCAATAAGTTTTTGCACATCTTTCTGTTCAAACTCTTGCTCTCTTTGTTGCACAAAGAATAATTTATCTAAAGGCGTAATTAACTTTCGGGCTAAAAATAATTCTGCTGGGGTTTTTTCCGTAGTATCGTGATTTGCCGTTCTTAAAGCATAAGCTAATTCATTTATGTAGCCATCCCAGCGCTTGTGATGTGTGCTAACGTAACTGCGAATTATTCTTACAATGTTTTTATTCACTCTTTCTGCTATGTTTGCCTGTGGTCTATACGGAACCATTTTGATATGGCGTATGCCAAGTCCAGTGCATATGTTTTCAAATATTTGACTAATGAATTGTTTTCCGTTATCGCTAATGACTTGTATCCGTGCACCGTATTTTAAAATGTATCTGTGTAAGAATGCATCTGCGACTGTTTTGGCTGACGCGCGTTTAAGTGGAAAAATTTCTGTCCATTTTGAAAAGTAATCTACAATTACTAAAAGAAAACGATTTTTATTTAACTCGCTCTGGGGGAAGGGACCAAGAAGATCTATGCCTAAAATTTCATTCGGAAATGTAGCGCAAATGCTATTTAAGTACCCGGCCGGGCTGTAATTAATATCATTTATTAACTAACATTGATTGCAGGACCTGACATACGCAGTTACTAGTTTGTATAATTGCGGGAAATATACCGCCTCGCGTACCCTTTTTAAAGTCTTTCTGACCCCTAAATGACCCGCCGTTTTTTGCGTCGTGTAATTCCTTCAAAATGCTTAATCGAAGCGAGGCTGGGATGACTGGTTTGTACTCGAGATTTTCGTTTGTTGTTTTCGTATAAAATAATAAATTATCTATTATTTCATAGTTTTCTGCTCTATTTCTTATCGCATCGATATCTGTGTGCTCAAAGATTTCGGGGTCTTTCAAATATGCATAGATACTTCCAAATTCAGGATCAGCTTTCAATTCAGCAATAATTGTATCCCTAGAATCTAAAATTTTTGAAGTCAACACAGCGCATTTAAGTTCATTGCCTTCACCGTCCAGTTTTATACGAGAAAGTGCGTCAGCTACATTGTTTTCCTTACCCGGTTTATATTTTATTATTAGATTATATTCTTGGAGTTTAAAGCCCATCTTATCAACCTGGGCGTTAGGTTTTTCCCCGAGTAAAGTCTACCAACAGCCGCATGATCCGAAAAGACTGTTACTGGCGCTTTGCCGAAATAAATTCGAAATTTGTGTACAGCCATTATTACGGCTAATGTTTCTCTCTCTGTAGCTGTATAATTCCTTTGTGTTTGATTCAACGTTTTACTAAAAAATGCCAGCGGATGGTTATTTTGCATAAGAACCGCACCCACCGCGTAGTCTGACGCATCTGCTGCAATTTCCAGGTTTTCGTCCCCCTCCGGGTATTTCAAAACAGGGACATTGATGAGCGCTTCTTTTAATCTTTCAAATGCGGTATTTGCTTCCGCTGTCCACGTGAATTTAGTTTTCTTTCTTTTAATTACTAACAGTGGTTCAACAATATTAGCGAAATCTTTTATGAAAGCCCGATAGTAAGAACATAACCCAAGGAAAGAAGAAAGTTTCTTGGCGGTGTTGGGCGATGGTAAATTCTTGATTGCTTTTATTTTTGAATCTTGCGTTTCTATACCCTTTTGCGAAATTTTATAACCGAGATATTTAAGTTCTTTAGTTGCGAACTTGCATTTTGAGGCGTTAATTTTAAGACCGCCCTCTTTTAATAATTTAAAAACTTCTTCTAGATCTTTAATATGTTGTTCCAACGTACTACTCGTTATAATTATATCATCTAGATAGATTAAAGTCGATTTTCCTAGGACAGGCTTTAGAACAATGTCCATAGCTCTCTGGAATGTTGATGGGGCCCCACACAACCCAAAGGGCAAGCGTAAAAATGCATAAGTGCCCGATTTTGTTATAAACGCGGTTTTATGTATGTCTTCGGGTTTCATAGCTATTTGATAGTAGCCAGACGTTAAGTCCAAAGTAGTCATATATCTAGTAGATTTGATCTTTCTAATAATTTCCTCTATAATCGGCAAAGTGTAAACTGGGAATTTAGTAATACTATTCAGTTTTCTGTAATCGATAGCAAACCTCGAAGCCCTTTTATCCGAAGGAGGAAACACGTTCTTTTTCCTACATAGTACGACTGGACTCGCGTACTCACTATTTATGGGCGTTATTATTTTATTCTTTAACATCTCCTGAATATGTTCTTCGATGATTAGGTCTTTTTGTTTATCATAACGATACGGTTTAGTCCTACAAGGTTTTTTGGCAGTTAACTGTATCTCATGCGTAACTATTTGACAGCTACCAGGCTTTTCTGAAAACCAGTTTGGAAATTTACTCACCACTTGCTGGATGGCTTGACTTTCATGGTCATTCAAATGGCTAAGGTCAACTTGCGGTTGTTCCACAGGTTCCACCCCCCTCTGGTCCAACTCCAGCACAACAGAACTGTCTTGAAAATTCAGTTTGGCCCTCGCGGCCCTTAAAAACTCCATACCTAAAATAAGAATATTTTGCAGATTCTTCACTACAAAAATTAATACTTTGAGGCTTTCCTCTTTTACCTGTATGTTTAATGATAATTTCCCGATGCGGTGACAGGTTTTTCCTTGCGCCGCTATAATTTCCGTATTTTTTTATTTTTAAATAATCGTAACCTATAAAAATTCTTTTTGAAAAATGTTTCGCTCATAAAATTACCTTCTGCTCCTGTATCGATGAGGGTTTCTACTGGTACATCGCCAACCAGGACTTGTATAATTGGTAGATGTGAGTTTTTTACGATGACTGTATTTAAATGTCTTTTTGAGGGTTTTTTTAAAACTTCCGGGGTCTGGACCCTCGCTTTCACAGGCCCCTCTACTCTTTTAAAGCTTTCCTTTCAACTTCTGCCTTCTGGGTACGCGGATGTTTGTTTTCGGATTTCCTTTTTGGGCCTTGGCCTTCGAGGTTCGATGAGTTAGCTTGATAGCCCTTTCCCCCATAAGAGCGGTTTGCATTTCTGGTTTTCTCATTTGAAGATTGCCTTCGGGTACTTTGAGAATACGATGCCCCTCTAGCTTTTTCCGCTATTCTGCGATTTTGAAACTTGACCGCCAATTCGAAGAGCTCCTGCAATGTGGTTGGGTTTCTAATTTCGAAGTAGTCTTGAACAGCAGGTAACAATCTTGGTAAGATTATTTCAATAATCTCCGCGTCGGGTTTCTTCCCATACAGCATATCCGTCAGCTTAATTTTTCGCAGAATAAAGTCCATCAACTCTTCTATATTCCGTTGATAAAAACTATATAGTTCGGCTTCTAGCCTTGCTCGATCTTTCACTATGGGGAAGGCCTTTAATAACGATTTTTTGAAATTTTCAAATGTACGAGGGCCATCCAGGAAGTAGATTACGTTTCCGTCTGTGTCCGCTAGGGGCGGGCGCGGCCATCTTGGGGTCAGAGCGTTGCGCAGCTCAGTCTGCATCTAGCCGTGCTAGTGAGAGGTTCGTGCTGTGCTCCGTTCAGATACTGTGACGGTTTGAAATGTCTGCGTTAATTGAAAATCCCGCGAGCTGCGAGGTGCGCTCAGTAATAAGGTTTCTGACTGCAAAAAACTGTAAACCGATAGAAATCTATCGGCAGCTTCGTGAAGTGTATGGGGACAACATTATCACTGAAGGTGGAGTGCGTCAGTGGGTCATAAGATTTCAAATGGCCGAACCAATGTTCACGACGAAGATCGAAGTGGGAGACCCAGCATAGTGACCGCCGAACTTTTCGAAAAAGTCGATGCTAAAGTCCGTGAAAATCGAAATTTCACAATAACGGAACTTTCTTTGAGTTTTCCACAAATTTCGCGAAGTTTGTTGCACGAAATCATCAGCGAAAAGCTTGGTTACCACAAGTTTTGTGCAAGATGGATTCCAAAAATCTTGACAGAGGACCACAAAAATCAGCGAATGGCTGCAGCGTTGAACTTTTTGGACGCTTACCATAAGGATGGTGACTCTTTACTCGATCGCATCGTTACTGGTGACGAAACATGGGTGAAACATGTGAACTGTGAAACGAAATTGCAATCAATGCAGTGGGGGCACACAAGTTCTCCCCAAAAACCCAAGAAATGCATGCAAACAATGTCGGCAAGGAAGATGATGGCGACTGTTTTTTGGGACAGAAAAGGTGTAATTTTGGTGGACTTCCTGGAAAGAGGCACTACAATAAACTCTCGAAGGTATTGCCAAACTCTCCAAAAACTCAGAAGAGCAATTCAAAACAAGCGCAGAGGAATGTTGAGCTCTAAGATCTTGTTGATTCACGACAACGCCCGGCCCCACACGGCAAATGTCACTCGTAAAGTTCTTGAATCTTTTAAGTGGGAGTTGTTTCCTCATCCGCCGTACAGTCCCGACCTGGCACCGAGCGACTTCCACCTATTCCCAGCAATGAAGAAGTGGCTGGCTATGCAGCGTTTTGATGACGACGCACAGCTGCAAGAAGAGGTAACGAAGTGGTTGAAGGCGCAGGCGGCCGAATTTTTCGACGAAGGAATTTCCAAGCTCGTACATCGCTACGATAAATGCCTTAATTTGTATGGTGACTATGTAGCAAAGTAGTATTTGAGTGTGGCTTTCATCTGTATATAATAAAATTTGTTTCCTATACTTTGTTTATTTTTTTATTCCAAAACGTAATCTACTTTCTGGATAGCCCTCGTATATGTCTGGCCTCCGAATTCCCCTAATAAAAATTTGCCTATATTCTTCCACCATAGCGCGGCCTGACCTCTTAGTGCAGATGTGGCAATGGCAACTTTTTGTCTTTCAGGCACAGGGTAGAGCTGAAAGTGATTTTCTAGGCCTTCTAGAAATATTGCCACCGAATTTTTTCCGTCGAAATTGACGTTTGGCTTGATTGACGCTCTCAAAGTCTGGACCAGGTATCCAAATCCTTCCAATTGCTTGCCATTTCTTTGTGTTGTCCCGCGGCTTCCATCCAATTTTCGGCCATTTCAGTTCGACAAGTGTTCGGGCGGCAATGTAGAGTTGCGCGCCTCCAACCTGCACGCAACACAGTGGTGACTGCTGAAACTGGAAATTAGACAGAGTCGTGCGAAGGGTTTAAGTCCCTTTTTATTCAACTTAAGAAATTGCAATTGCGTGCTCTTGACGCTCACAAACTACGCCGACTCGGCGGTAAAATAAAAATAAGAACCTGAAAAGAAATAACAACAAGACTCTAACTACGAGGCTCTCTAAACGTAAGTAACCTCACCGCGTTTTTACAATATCGCTGCTAAATCAGCAAACTTTGAATATCACGTTGAACGATTAACAATTCTCCGAGGCAAGCACACAGGCCGAAACGCGTGGTTCTTCAATTTCTGGCTAATCTCCGCGCTCGTGAAGTAAGAAAGCACACCTCGAACTCGTTTCCATTCTATTTAACTCAGAATACTTCCGCTGATAATTTGAATCCGTGCGCGTTCTACTAAAATTTACATACTCTGGCATTGGCAGGGGAAAGTAAGGCTTGACAGGAAAGATAGTTTAAACTTAAAATAAATGTTAGTTAAAATAAATATAAACCCTACACAATCATAAAATTAACAAATGACGCAACTTGGGTTACACTTCAGACTTAACAGAAATACGTAACAAATAGTAATTTCAAGGTGTGTAGGTTAGCATAACGACTCATTGAATACTTTAACGAGCAAAAAGAGCTCTGGTCTAAAGTAACCGACGATAAAAGCCTTACGGCAACAACACGCTAACGGACGCGCACAGAAGAAAGTGGCCTAGACTAGTCAGACACGCTCTGAAAACTACCTTAGGTCTTCGGTCATATTCATATAAGTGGTATACGACGCGAAGCTCTTTACCATTCTATTTTGTGCTTTTGGAATCCTGAATGAAAAAAAAAATCGAAATCCAGAAACTTTTGAAAACTAACTTCCGAAGCTCTTGCTTAAATAGCAGTTCATTCTACCTTAATCTGAATAAACTCTCGCTATCTCATGCACATTCTGGCATGAAATGCGTGGGTGAAAAGAAAGTAAATAGGGCTTTTAAGTATTAAACGAAGTATTAGTTAAGAATTAATAGATATCCTCACATCCTTCCCTGCCAGTACACGAAAAATAGGTCCTTAACGAACTCGTTAAGAGCTTAAATTCTAACTGTCTAAACTACCTAACGTTACTAGAGCCCACCTATTACAATCACATTAGATTTTCAGAAATTAAATGTAAAAAATTCAAAATTTAAAAAATCTTGTTTTTCTCCTTCGCAAGTACAAATTTTCAGTTGCTCACAAATTTTCAGCCTTCGTGAAAACCTGGAAGGAAAAAAACTTTTGCAAAAGTTCTACAAACATGATATAAACTTTTAACATCTTTTCATTAAATTTTCTTTTTACTTTTATGCCATACATTTATTCCACAATTAAATCTCATTCCTCATGCCTTCCAAAGGAATTGGAGCGTAGAAGTGAAAACATTGTCTTTTGCAAATGTGTTTACAGACCCTACGATCTAACCAATAATCTATATGTATTATAATTTGACGATAGAAACCTCAAATTCACCTTATTTACAAAACTGCAGCAATATACTAACTAGAGCGTCACTTAACTTTAAGTTTTGGCTGAAAAGCCTAATTTACTCATGCACACATCTAAATTTACAATTAACTTAAGTTTCTCAGTTTGAAAGTTTTCACTCGCTTTTCTTTAATGCAATATAATTAAATTCTTATTAACTTGGAAAGTCGTTTAAAACTAAACATATACTTGCGAATACTTTTTCCAAGAAAACAAAATAAAATGCATTGAATAACTATATAATTCTGCTTGCACTTTACATCGAGATTCACGAGTTGCTTTGAATTTCTTAACATTTGCATTCACGATTCCTGATAGCAGTCTCTTGAACTGCAAATGGCATCCTTATTTCATGATTATATTAATATAAACACAGAAAAGTACAATTTAACTTCCGAGCCGTTTTCCTTGTTAAATGAACTAGAATAAAATCTGTTGAGGTAAAACTGAAATGAATTTAGCAACTAGTTCTTCTAGATACAAAATAAAACTCAAATTTAACAAAGTTTAAATAAAATTGAACTTATCTTTTCCATCTTTGATATACGTTTCTTCGGGAACTGGTTCCATGTCGAATAGGACTCTATCTATTGTACTTTCATGCCACACGTATATTCCACAATTAACTCTCTTTCCCCATGCTCTCAGAAGAATTAGATGAGAGTAGAAGTGAAAATAGTATCTTTTGTAAGTCTGCTTACTGACACTACCAACTAGCCACAACCTACGAATTATTAAAATTTCACACGTGAGACCTTAAGGACTCCCTGTTTACAAAACTGCACCTAATGTGCTAAAGAGAGCGTGATTTTGACTTTAAGTTTCGGCTGGAGAGCCTAACTTACTCATGCACACAATTGAATTTACTTTTAAGTTTCTCGATTTTCAAGTTAGCAATTACATTTTAGTCATACAATTATAAGTTATTTCTTTCACTTCCCTAGCGTGCCTTCATGGTGTAACGGTAGCACGCTGAGCCGGTATTCCAGAGGTCCGTGGCTCGATTCCCGGCGAAGGCGGTTGCATATTTTTCATCTTTTCTGCTTCCAATTAACCTAATGACTCTACACAATAGAACTAAATTCTTGTAACTAAGCAAGTAAATAAACATAGAATTGCGAATACTCTTTTACAATAAAAAAAAATACATTGAATAACTATTTACAATAGAATTCAGTTTGTGCTTTGCATCGAGATTCACGAGTTGCTTTGAATTCTGATTCACAAGTTGCTTTGAAATTTTTTCAACATTTGCAGTGTTTCTTGATAGAAGTCTCTTCGACTAAAATTGCATTCTTATTTCATGATTACATTGATGTAAACACAGAAAAGTACAATTTAATTCCCGACCCATTTTATTCGTTAAATGAACTAAAATAACCTCACTTGATGTAAAACTTAAATGAATTTAACAATTAGTCTTTCTAAATATAAAATAAAACTGAACTAACTAAGTTAAAAATAAAATTGAACTTATCTTTTCGGTCTTTGATACTCGTCCATACATTTCTTCAAAAACTGGTCTTAGCTAGGGTATACTTCCGTCTGCTGAATCCGAAGCCGCTGTCGGAAGTTGGTCCTCCGAGCCATCGTTGAGCTTCTTCTTCCTTGCTGTCTCCCGGAACCTTGGCCTTTTCCTGAGAATCTGAGGGTCTGATGGTTCAGTCTCTTGTTTAACCGTTTTTATGAACTTTCCACTGCAACTACCCTCCTTCAATCGCGCAGTTGGCGACCCTGGATTTACTTTGCCATGTCTGCAGCTTGGTCGGCAGGACGTTTATTTCTTAAACGACTTGATATTGGATCCTCTCTGGACTTAAGGGCTGCTAATGGGGTTTCAATTCGTCTTTTTTCCCGTCCCTTGTATCTCCTGTGGTGACTGGCTCTTGTTTCCTGGAGCTGCTGTGCGTTGGCTCCTTCGGATTTTTCCATCTGTTTAGTTTTTGGGGGGGGGTTTTTTTCGTGTGTTGTATTCCGCTGTTCGCTATCTTCCTTTTGGCTGCCAGCATTTTAACTTCCATCTGATTTTCCTCGGAGCTTCTGCTGCTCGTGGCATCTTTATTTTTCTGTAAACTGCTTTTAAATATGTCCATTTTATTTCTATTGTACTACGGTTTAATTTTATCCACATTTGCCACTACATGTTCCCCGTCTCTACGTTTGAAGTAAACTACAGCTTCTTTAATTCTTTTCACTATATATAGTTCCTGAAACTTGGGACAAAATTTAAGAACACGCTCGTCGCCTGTCGATGATTGGGAGTGTTTTATTTTTAGCACGTTGTCTCCCACTTGATAATTTTCTTCTCTCCGCTTCAAATCAAATTACTTTTTTACAATTATCAAATTACTTCTTTAACTCTTTCAATAATATATGTTCTCTGAAAATTGGGATAAAATTTGTCAACTGTTTTATTTTTAAGACATCGTCTCCCACATGATAATTTACTTCTCTCTGTCTCATGTCGTAATATTTCTTCTGTTTTTTCCTTGCCCTATCTGAACATTGAACAGCTTCATCTACTAGTTTCTAGATATAAATCATTTGGATTTTCCGAGGCACTCTTCTGTACAAAAATAATTTGTCCAACAGTGTCATTAACTTGCGGCGTAAGAATATGTCAGCTGGGATTTTCAGCGTAGTATCATGCTTCGCTGTTCGTAATGCGTAAGCTAACACATTAACCCCGCTATCCCAGCGTTTGTAATAATTTCTCACGTAAAAGCGTATTATCGCAATGTTCTTCTTTACCCGTTCTGCTACGTTGGTCTGCGGCCGATAAGGTACCATTTTTAGGTGGCGTATAAAAAGTCCTGTACATAGCACTTCGAATATTTGAGAAACAAACTATTTGCTGTTGTCAGAAATTAATTTTAACGGAGCTCCGTATTTTAAGACAAATTTATTTAAAAACGAATCTGTTACTATATTTGCCGAGGCTCTTCTCAGGAGACTATTTCTACCCATTTAGAAAAATGGTCTACTGTAACGAGTAAATAATGAATTTTATTTATTTTGCATCTCGGAAACGGGACCAACAAGTCGAAGCCATCATGCCGACCAGTTCGTTAGGAAACTTTGCTTTTATATTTTTAAGTGCCCGGCCAGGCTGTAATTAACGTCGTTATTTAACTGGCAAGTATGGCAGGATCTGACATACGCAGTTACGATATTTTGTAACTATGGAAAATATTCCGCTTCATGAACTCGTTTTACAGTTTTCCAAATTCCCATATGGTCAGACATGGTCTAATCATGTAATTCGTTTAAAATATTTAATTTTAACGTCGCTGGGAAAACGGGGAGTGTTCCATAATTTTGATTTGGAGATTTTGAATGAAACAAGAGATTATCAATGACTTCATAATTTCCCTTTTCAGTTCTTCAGTGATTGCTTCTCGTGAGTCATGTATTTTCGCTGTTAACATCGCGCAATCAATGTATTTCCTTCATCATCTAACTTCATTCAAAGTAAATTTCTTCTATTTCCCAAACTTTTCTTAAAAATTCATCAATGGTATCCAAATCAGTACTTAAATAACAACATATTTTACAGGTATTTGAAACGATTGATAAACTAACAATAAAGCGAAATAAAACAGATTTTATAAACGTTAAATTTTCAGATATATATTTTATACCATCTTTTATTACTTGATAAAAATGTTCAGACCCTAAAATCATATCTATATTTCCAGGGATATCAAAATTTGGGTCGACTAATGAAGAGCGATTTTCAGGATCAGGACCCGATGAAGGAAGGAAGTCTTTAATTTTAGGTACAACTAGAAAATCTATTACTGAAGTAAAAGATGAAGCATTATTGCTAATAAGTGCGCCATTTATTTTCCATTTGATACTCATCGAACTTCCAAACTAGTACTTACCTAATATTTGTCAACACCCAACGAAGAAGCGAATTACAAAGTCGTAAAATGCGACTGAGATGCACTGTCAAGTATCGGCTCTTCCACTAACATCATCATTCATCATTGGTGACCAAACCTTAACAGTGGCTGTAGAAACCAGAACTGTTTTGCTTGATATTTTATTTAAAGATACAAAAGTCTTATCACTTCAGTTATGTTTGAATTGTTTATTACTTCCACTGAGTTAGGATTGTGTATTCTTTCCGTATTATGAGCAGCAGCAGCCTCTACAAGGTGAAAACTCTCCAACTGGGAGTTTTTCGAAATATCCTGAGTTGTGGAAATTTTTTCACAAGTAAGACTATTTTTTGTAAATGCTTATGTTTTCCTTAGCACAAACGACAAGAATATTTCGATTTGCATAATGAAAGCTTATGCTAGTCATTTAAACAATTTATACAAAGTGCATGTTTTTTAACAATACAGCTAATCTTTACTGCATGATACCCCTTGGTTTCTGTCTGAAAAATAGCCAAGTGTTATTGGTTGTTTGTGAAAACTGAAAGCCCGCTGCGCTTTTTTGTAATAGTAACCCTTTCGTATAGACCCGGGTTTTCGGTTCTTACTATTCTTTTCAGCTACCGAGTTTGCTTGCGCGTGCGTGGTATGGTCTTACATTTTGAACATAATTCTGGATTATGATGAAATTGTGAATTTGAGGTTTTTGTATGGGTTGGATGATGGACGAAAGACGTTTGATTTTTGCATGAAAGCTGATTTAATTGCTGATAAGTATGAATGAGCCTAAACGACGGTCTTGACGTCAGAAAAGAAAAAATTCGCCAAGGGGTACCTAACAGTAAATTTTTACCTAACAAGACTGAATGTTTGCATTGGAATAATTTTTAAAAATAAAGAACAATTATATACAAAATGAGACTTTTTACACAATATGCATGAATAACTATTCGATTTAAAATGAAATTTCTGGTTTTATTTGAATTTCTCTTTCAGGTACTGTGTTAAAGGATGTTCCTTTAACGATGACTGACGATGATTTTATGTAAGTTATTCTTTCAATACTGCAATTTTTAATGTATGTGCAGATAGTTAATTTAATTGGTGTTCTACTTAAGTTAAGCAGAATTCTCATACTTGCTAAATAAAGATTTCGTACTTATTTTGCCTTATGATCCTTTGATTAAAACGTACGTAGAAAGGAACGGAAAGGAAACGTAGTCAGGTAGGAAACGTACCCATGCACAATACAACAAATCAAAATTATGAAATACGCGCCGTTATCCAGCGACGTTAAGGTTAAATATTTTAAACGAGATACATGATTCGGCCATATCTGTCCACCTGGGAATCAGGAAAACTGTAAAACGAGTTCGTGAGGAGGTATATGTTTCACAGTTACAAAAGTTCGTAACTGCGTGAGTCAGGTCCTGCCATACTTGGCAGTTAAATAACGACGTTGACTACAACCCGGCTGGGTACTTAAAAATATGAAAGCAGCATTTCCTAAGGAATTATTCGTGATCGATTTATGGGCCCGTTTCCGCGCAGCGACATAAATAAAATCGTTATTGTTATATCTTTATAAATGGGTTGAAACAGTCCACCTGAGAAGAGCCTCGGCAAAAATAGTAAGATTCTTTTATAATATGTCTTAAACTACGGAGCTCCGTTAAAATTAATTTCTCACAACGGCAAACAGTTTACCTCCCAAACATTCGAAGGGCTATGCACAGGACTTGGCTACGTCACCTTAAAATGACACCTTATCTGCTGCAGGCCAACTTAGCAGATCCGGTAAATGGGAACATAGCAAAAATAATACGAAGGACGGGGAAACACCAAAACGAAACCTCAAAGTAGCAGCCTCAAAGTTCGAAGAGAAAGACGACTAAGGAATGAACATACAGCCGACCAAGCAACAGAGGCGCTAAGAAAAGACCATTGTGTCGAACTGCGCGATCGGAAAGAGGGAAGCTCCAGAGAAAGTCCAATGAAGAGGAAACAAGGATTTGAACCACCCGACCCCAGCTTCGCAGGAAAAGTCCAAGGTTCCTGGAAGCAACAAGGAAGAGGGAGCACAACGTCTGACCGGAGGATCAACGCCGTCAACGACTGAGGGTCTGATAGATAGAGGCCTATTCGACATGGAACCAGTTCCCGAAGAAACGTATATCAAAGATGGAAAAGATAAGTTCAATTTTATTTAAACTTTGTTAAATTTGAGTTTTATTTTGTATCTAGAAGAACTAGTTGCTAAATTCATTTCAGTTTTACCTCAACAGATTTTATTCTAGTTCATTTAACAAGGAAAACGGCTCGGAAGTTAAATTGTACTTTTCTGTGTTTATATTAATATAATCATGAAATAAGGATGCCATTTGCAGTTCAAGAGACTGCTATCAGGAATCGTGAATGCAAATGTTAAGAAATTCAAAGCAACTCGTGAATCTCGATGTAAAGTGCAAGCAGAATTATATAGTTATTCAATGCATTTTATTTTGTTTTCTTGGAAAAAGTATTCGCAAGTATATGTTTAGTTTTAAACGACTTTCCAAGTTAATAAGAATTTAATTATATTGCATTAAAGAAAAGCGAGTGAAAACTTTCAAACTGAGAAACTTAAGTTAATTGTAAATTTAGATGTGTGCATGAGTAAATTAGGCTTTTCAGCCAAAACTTAAAGTTAAGTGACGCTCTAGTTAGTATATTGCTGCAGTTTTGTAAATAAGGTGAATTTGAGGTTTCTATTGTCAAATTATAATACATATAGATTATTGGTTAGATCGCAGTGTCTGTAAACATATTTTCAAAAGACACTGTTTTCACTTCTACGCTCCAATTCCTTTGGAGGGCATGGGGGGAAGAGATTTAATTGTGGAATAAATGTATGGTATGAAACTAAAAAAAAATTAATAAGTTGTGAAAAGTTTATATCATGTTTGTAAAACATTTTTCTAAAATAATTTTCCTTCCAGAAAATCTGGAAGGTATGAGATGCTGAAAATTCTACATACCTTCTTCTTATTTCTGTTTTTGTTTCACAAGACTTCTTCAATAGTCTTTTTTTTTTTAAATCTACTTTGTATGTTTCCAAAGAGACGTAGACTTTACAAGATTTTTTCAAATTATTCTTCCGATGAAGCATAACGAACGATCAACTACCTTAGTTATTTAAATTACATTAACATTGAAGCAAAAAGTTGCCTCATAAGAAGTACGAATATCGCCAATTTAAAGACGTACGAGTTGCATTATTATTATTTTACAGAGTGGAGTTAACACTGGTAAAAGGTAAAAACACTACTACACTGGCACACGATCGTACATTTCAGTACATCTCTTAACAGCAGAGGGAATGAAAAATTAATTGTAGATAACTGCAGCTATGTGAAAGATTCTGATAATGTTAAAGTGGAAAGTGAATTTTTTAAACATTTAAAATTTTGTTGCTAAAATATTTTCCAAGAGCCTCGAAATGCCTGGAAGGACATGAGTGACAGTCAAAATTTTTAGATTCAATGAATTTATTGTCCTCAAGAATTGTACAGTAATGTACAGGGGTTGGACAAAAATATGGAAACACCTTTAAAAAAACATGTTTCTTTGCTTAATATGGTGTAGGAAACCCGTTGGCATCCAAAACAGCTTGCAGTCTTCTCGGAATGGGTAAATACAGTTCCTGTATGTTTTCCAAGGTAATATTATACCATTCTTTCTGCAAAACGGTGGCAAGTTCAGATAACGATGTTGGCGGTGGATAACGAGAACGCACTTTCCGTTCCAATGAAGACCACAAAGGTTCGATAATATTCAGGTCTGGTGACTGTGGGGGCGAGGGAAGATGGGACAACTCATCCTCGTGCTCAGGAAACCAGTCCTGGACAATGTGAGCTGTGTGAACAGGGGCTTTGTCGTCTTGGAAGACACCATCAGCATCGGGGAACAAAGTTTGTACCATGGGATGAACTTGATCGGCCAAAATGTTCACATAAGTCTTGGCAGTCATGTGCCCTGACACAGTTATCATGGGGCTAGCAGAGAACCACGATATGTCTACCCAAACCATAACAGAACTCCCGCCATGTTTCACTCTTGGCAACAAGCAGTCTGTATTATAGGCTTGAGATGGCGTTCTCCAGACGTAAACTCGGCCAGAAGTAGGAAACAATGTGAAAGAAGACTCGTCAGACCATATTACTTGCTTCCACTGCTCTATAGTCCAGGCTTTATGACTTAAACACCACCTTTTATGTTACGGGCATTAGCATCACTGATGAGTGGCTTCTCAATTGCAGCACGGCCAGCAATTCCCTGTTTATGAAGCTCCCTTCTAATTGTTTTGGGTTCACAGGGTTCGGTAACACAACATTCATTTCAGCAGTAACTTTTGCAGCTGTGGTCTTCTTATTTTTCGTCACAATTGCCCTTAATGATCTTCTGTCACGATCACTCAGTACACACTTTCGTCCGCGCTGTGATTTAGCAGATGATGTTTTTCCGCTTTTCAAATATGCGGAATAAATCTTCGATACAATACCTCTTGAAACACTAAACACCTCGGCTACCTTGTTTACGGAAGCACCTACCATACGTGGTCCAACAATTTGCCCACGTTCGAAGTCTGTTAACTCTGACATAATGCAATGAAAACCTCACATAACAGTACTCCGACAACAACTGAACTGTTTAGCACATTTACGAAGTTGTATAGGTGGCGTCAGTAGTCAAAAACGCCAGCGCCACCTACATATTTCATTAAAATCAATCTTTCCTTTCAAACATGCATTTCACAAGGTGTTTCCATATTTTTGTCCATCCACTGTATGTCGTTTGTAAATGTAATTGCAGTTTAGGTTTAGTAATTTCTTACTTGTAAAAAGTTGTCTCTTGTTTGGATTTAGAATTTGGAAAAAGGTTTCGTAGCGTTTACTTAAATTCTGAAGGAGAAAACTTAAGGTTGTTATTATTTTTGAATAAACAGTTATTTAATGATTTAGATCTTTACTGTCACTGCTCTTTCCATTTCCCTACCAGAATTCAAATTTAGTTCCATAGTATTTAAGGTGTGATTTTCGGATTGCAAGGCAGAGTGTGCTTTTTCCTCTCCAGGCCCCGTTACTAGGTTTTGCTAGCTCAGATAAGATTCTATTATTCGGATTTGCATTATGGTTGCTGACATTTAATTGTTACGCAGTGAGAATGTTTTGATCCAGCTTCGCTTTAAATAAATTGTGCAGCTTGTGGCTACTAAGTTTTAAATTTGAATTTACTGTTACTTTAAATTACATCGCGACAAGTGGTTGGCTGATTTGTGAGCACGAGTCTTGCATTTATGTTCCTGTTCTGTTTTGATAAAAAAGTATATTGAACCTTCTTAAGACTTTGCACATCTTCTCAAACGAAGCAATTAAGCACTCCAAGTCTGTTAAGAGTTTGTACTTAGGTAGTAACCTAAGTTAGGGATAACTTAGGTTATCCCTCCCCTTAGGTTTATACTAGCAAAAAATACTAAAAGCCTATGAATGAAACACTTTGAATAATGCTACCTGCGTTGTAGTGAATGAAGGGTGTCAAACTCATCAGTAGTAAGATAGGAGCCTGTTCCATTGCTTGTAAGGTAATTCGTTATGGCATTCTTTGGCTCCAGAGCCTGGACCACTAACAAATCATTTATTTTTCTAGTCCATTAAGAGTCCTTTTATACTAAATTCACAGATCGTTCTTTTCTTAACAAAACGGTAAGAAGCTAACAGTGATTGTCAGAAAGTTTTCACATTACTGCTCTCTCTTTTCCCGTTTGAAAATTTCAAGCGAAATTCACAGTGATCGTCCTTTGCGATGGTAGCCATGTTGTTCATATCCTTGAGCATTTGCGTATTCCGCATATCACCGCCCACCAACGGCCGAGCGGTAAAGTCGCTGAACACTGGTAGTTCGGTCCGAGGTTCGAATCTCGCGAACGGGCTGGCTGCATGGGTGTTTTCGTGGTTTTCCTCATGTGTAACGGTATACGAGCCAGTTTCCCTTAGAAAGTCCTCCACGAAGGCATCCCTCCCCATAGGCAGATAGCCCTAGTGTGCTTCGCCATAATTAAATACACCACCACCACCACACCACATATCACCCATACCCACCATTTACTTCTGAATTCTGAAATAATTTAAGAAAGGAAATTGGAAAACAGAAACGTAAAACAGTAATAATAACAACACAAATAAACGAAGTATATATACAGGGTAAAATAGGGAAGTGTATTCAATTTTGAATAAACATGTCGCAGTTAACTTTGTTAAATTGCTTAAGTTCACGCCGGGAAATAATGTTATGAATCTTACTTCACGGCACCAATGTTATATAGAAGAAAGTTTCGCCACCAAGGTTAAATAGTTTACTTCTAGGTACCAGTTATATCTGAAATTCCTATATTGTTAAATGTTAAATATGAAACTACTTGCCGTTAAAGGAAGTGATCGTATAGTGAAACGTGTACAGCATTTTTGCGTTGTGAAAAAATGCATTCCGGGACCGCGCCGTGAGAGGATCGAAAACATAAAACATATACAAGATATAAAGGAAAAGTTCATATTAAATATATAAAGAAAACATACTGTAAGAGGTTCCAGATTAAATATCAGTTTATTCAATTACAACACAATAAGAAAAGTCTTAACCTCATCTGAGAGTCTGTTCATTTAAATTCATAAAAAACTTAAGGTTTGTCTGGTGATTTAAAAGAAAGGAAAGGGAAACAATTTATGGCCCTGAGAGTTAAATTTTAGATTCGACGTTGTTTTTACTGCTAGGGACGTTTTTGAAAAAACTTGCCTAAAGTTCCAACACACCAAAAAAAATAATACTTATCTTGAGTGGACATCTTGAAGTGGAGGAGAGCTCATATCTTAGCTCTATCCTTACGTCACTTGGCAAATCCGCAAGACAGAGACTCGAACGGCACGACAATAAATTACATCAGCTATACCGTCAAATCTTACGCCTGCTACTGGTTTCCATAGAAGAAAATTATTCCCACTGGAAGCAAGAGAACAGCTTACACCGCACGGCTGTCTGCCTAGACTCTCAGCTCCACCAAGGAAAACGTAGACAATTAAGCTAGGCATTTTAGAGAACGGCTAACGCAGGCTTCCAGTTGACTAAGGTGACATAATTCCTTCTGTTTTCAAGTCGGAGTTCAGAGGACATCGTCCTGACTTTTGCCGATACAGATAGAGACCCAAGTCTCTGTTAATTTTTTTGTTATTCGCTCAACAGTTTTTTTTCTTCGCATTTTGAGAAAACCCGCGGCCGGGGAGCATAATTGCCGCTCCCCGCCGGAAGCACTGCTCGATGCCGACTAAATCTTTTCCTTTCTCCGGTCAAGAGTAAGTGTGTCTCGCCTCTTAACCAAACGCGGCCGGGGAGCATATTTGCCGCTCCCCGCCGGAAAACACCTCTCGGAGTCACTTACATTTTGTCCAGCAAGCCCAAAAATCAGCGAGTCAGTCCGAGAGTCAGCCAAAAGTGAGTGTCTCAGCGAGTCCAGAGTAAGTGTGTCTCGCCTCTTAACCAAAACGCGGCCGGGGAGCATATTTGCCGCTCCCCGCCGGAAAACACCTCTCGGAGTCACTTACATTTTGTCCAGCAAGCCCAAAAATCAGCGAATCAGTCCGAGAGTCAGCCAAAAGTGAGTGTCTCAGCGAGTCCAGAGTAAGTGTGTCTCGCCTCTTAACCAAAACGTGGCCGGGGAGCATATTTGCCGCTCCCCGCCGGAAAACACCTCTCGGAGTCACTTACATTTTGTCCAGCAAGCCCAAAAATCAGCGAGTCAGTCCGAGAGTCAGCCCAAAGTAAGTGTGTCCAACTCAAATTTCCTTCTTCTCCTTCACCAAACGGGCTCCCACTATGGCTTCACTTATCGCCCCCTTAATTATGGCAAAATCTTCGTTTTCAACTCCAGAATGCGGAAAAAAAGGGTGATCGCGCATGCGCGCCCTTCTTCACTTAGCCAACAACCGGACCCTCAATCGCCAAAAACCTGAATGACTTACACTGAAAGACAAGTAGCAACCTTTGACCTTTCCGTCACGTACTTTCCTCTCTTAAGGTCAACTAACAATGAAAATTCTTTCTCGAACATTCTAAAGCGCGCGAAATCATGACTTGGCGAAAATTGCCTCCCTTTCCCTGCTTCTTTCACAATGACTAAAAGTTTGTACAAGATTTACAAATAGAGGCAACTAAATAATACTCTTTTAACTAAATAATATTTCCAGAAGCATCTGTTTTTCCCCAAAATTAAAGCCTTAAATTAAATAAAACCGGACCCTCAATCGCCAAAAACCTGAATGACTTACACTGAAAGACAAGTAGCAACCTTTGACCTTTCCGTCACGTACTTTCCTCTCTTAAGGTCAACTAACAATGAAAATTCTTTCTCGAACATTCTAAAGCGCGCGAAATCATGACTTGGCGAAAATTGCCTCCCTTTCCCTGCTTCTTTCACAATGACTAAAAGTTTGTACAAGATTTACAAATAGAGGCAACTAAATAATACTCTTTTAACTAAATAATATTTCCAGAAGCATCTGTTTTTCCCCAAAATTAAAGCCTTAAATTAAATAATTCATAATCAAATAGAAATTAAGATTTCCATAAATCAGAAAATCATTCACATAATTTTTATAACGCTATCCGGTAATTTCTCTACATAACATTCCTTTCCCCTAAGGAATTAAATTTTGGTTTACCAAAATTTAGCAGACAGACACTTCTTGAAATACCATGACTCATACTGTGCAATAAGGCTAAAGGATAACATGATGTAACAATATTTCATACGACTCCTTGGTACAGTGACGTTACTGACACATTAAATGTAAAGTCCAAAATGTGCAAGTAAAACAACAAGATTAATCAAAGCAATTACTAATTAAAATACTCAAGGAAGATCATCAAAAATAATTAATCAAAAACATCAATTAAATCACTTAATTAAACCTAGAAATACTCAGAACACATACAAAAATAAAAATAAAAATAAGGCGCTAATCACAAAGAAAATATGTCTAAGATCAATCAATAATGGCAAAAAGAATTTCTCCTTTTTTTTTCAGTTCATTACATCACACTAGTGTTGCAGTCTCTGTGTGTCCACATTTCTGATCATTTATTTATCTATTCATTCTCTTTTTTTTTTCCAGTCCATTAATGTAAACAATTTCACCTGAGGTCGAACACATTCTACTATTGCGACAATTTCTGCTGAGCACAATCATGGAGTGCATTAAATGGAGTACGGAGTTGTCAATGCAAGCGAGGGAAAACCCTGTAGTTAGAAATCATTGTGTTAGCAACTCCCCCCTGCAGCCTTCAACGCGAGAAAATGAAAGCAACCAACCCCTGAATGTGAACTCAGCCCCACAATACTCCTTAGTAGAGAAACTTGACCTTAAAAGAAACCAGATTTCACCCTCCTACGTCTCACCTTCGACCAAGGAAGAACAATCACTCTTTCAAAGTTGAAGAAGATTTTATCTTTCAATTTTTGCCTTACAATAGATAAGCCACTGAATGTGTTCGGATACTCACACCCGAAGAAGGAAATAATCTAATCCAATTATTCACCCCCAAAAAAAATGAAATAAATAAAAATAAGATAATTAACGCGCCGCAGATACATAAAATACATTCCTGAGAAGATAAACACACTAATAATTCAAACACTTCCAGATAAAATATGTCACATGAACGTATTCAAAAAAAAGAGTAAAGATCCCCTTAAGTACTACGAAATTGAATAACTTCCAGGAATGAATCCCAAACAATCACGTCTAAGAACAAAAGCGGCCTGATCAGGGCCAAGCATTAGAAAAGAAAAGAACGTTACAACACAAGGAACCTCGGAACCAGCCGAAAATACCCCACACAAAAAAATCAGAAAGAAAGAAAACGTGATTGTCCAAAAATTCAATCCAACCAAAATCAATTCCGAAAATAGCATCCAGAATACGCTGTGCAAATACCAATTAGAAATTTATCCAATACACACACAAAAAATAATAATAATAATACAACCTAATGCATATACAAAATAACGTTTGGTCAAACTGAAAAAGTCAAACTATATGCTACCAAGATACACATATACACATAAAATGAAAATACAATTAAACTGTAAAAATTTCGTAATGAGCAATGAGATCAGTGATACTTAAAAAAAAATTTTAAACTGCAATACCTAAACCAATACACACCTAATCATTACGTTAAACCATATCAAGTCAAAAATATTTCACTGTAATTCAAATCAAGCCAAAAAATAATCAACCAGCAAGAGTGAAGTGTCGCTAAAAATTCAAACCTCACGGTAAACACTAGTGAGTAACAACACCATATTTAAGTCCCCTTAATAAGACAACAACAAAAAAAAATTCAGTAATTCTAAAAATCCATTAGGTCCACAAAAAAAAATTTCAACTAGTCAAAGAAATCAATCAAAGCTGGACTGAAGCACGTTACTAGAACACTAAATAAAATATCACAAATCAACAAAGTGTTCAAAACAACCCCCCAATTTAGGCAAAAACTGAGATCTATTCTGCATCATACTTTTCCAAAACGTTGTATGGTAACCTAAGTAGCAGCTTTCAGCAACACCTCCACCCAAACAAAAGAAACAAAGTAACTCTTTACCGTGTCCATGTAAGCTGAGAAAAGCGCTGAATTATGAATGACAGACTCAAACTTTACGTATCAAGCAAACCTCCAGACACGTTGAAAAAGAACATAAGATCTCTTATCTCGGAAAGAAAAGTGCGCTGACTGAAACGTTACAATCCTGAACCAACACAATGAAAAAAATACAACAATAGATTTCTCAGATAACAAGTTCCTGTTTGCCCCGGTGTAAGAGGTCAAGTGCCACCATGAAGTGCAAGTATTTACAAGAAAACGAGCTTTCAGGACATTACAACTTCACGCAAGACCTAACTGCAAGCAACAAATGCAAAGTTCTCAAAAGTGCTAAACTAAAAAAAAAAAAAATACTCATAACTCGTAACTCAAAAATCCCTAAAAATCACACAAATGAAATCCATAACTCAAATTCTACTATTTTCCTATGACCACAGAAATCTCAATTCTTCCACAGAAACTAAACATCAGAGAACTTACATTTTACGGACCTTGGCAGAAACCACCAAAACAAAACAAAAACCTGATACAACTATCTTGATACTACCAATTCAAATACAAAACTTAAGCCAAAAGAAGAATTAACCCCAAATTCAGCAACCAGTCCAACCAAGAAAGAAAATTCAATAACTCAGATCAAATCTATTACGATTCACTAGCAAATTCAAGACAAACTACTTGTAATCAACAGAAAATTCCCACACATGAGTACAGAGCAAAAGTAACTAATCTTCTCAAACTTATTTCAAAAATTTCATAAAACCAATTCCCGTTGTCACCAAAATTCTCATTAAAATTCACTTTCTACAATACACAAGACTAACTCAATTTCTACTGTTTAAACAATTCTCACATGACAACTCTTCACCAACTTAAAACTCAGAAGATAACTAATCTCAATTACTCTGACTCATTAAACTAATTAGAACTTCACTCAAGCTGAAGAATACAATCCAAAAAAAAAAAATTAAATATGCAAACATCACTATTGCTGATCTCAGGCAAAAATTCAAATCTAACCCGTGTTAATTTTAAAACAGAATTTTGCAATTGAAAAACAATCTACAATTTTTACTCATTCATTTGCAGCATTATGCCTTCAGAACTTATAAAATTCATTGCTCAATACTAAATTAAATTACTAACACATTACACAATATACTGGGATCATATCAAAACATTGTAAATCAAAAAGCAATAATATACTACGCTAGAGAATCATGAAAACATTACATACATTTCACAAAATATTATTCAATTAAGTCAAAAAAAATCAAAATTTCTCTAACGTTACCCCTCACAATTACACATTTCACAAGATTCTAGGTTAAATAATTAGCAAAAACACGCACACACACACAAATTTCTATCTACGCATAGCTATGGCTTGTCTCATTCAGTAAAATAATTAAGAGTCCTTAAGTCTCGCTCTCTTAATAGTGCTAAAAAAATGAGTCCAGTTTTTACCGACAAGCACTCGAAACTTTATACAAGGATACACAAATAGCATAGGATTATCGTGAAATAATTCATTTTCCATCTTGTATCAGAAATCAGAAATCAAAAGTATACATCCAGAAAACACTCAAGGATTTTCTACAGTAAAAATATACAGTATCTATTCTCCTACATTAAAAAATATATTTTTCCTAATTTTAAAGTTCAATTCTGTTTGCCTAACGTTAAAGTCCAAAATTCCTGAAATTTACACACATTTTCAAAATTTATCACTCTCGTATTAACAAATAAGCAAACACAAATCAAAAACTCTAATTAATCCTAGCACATAAAATTTAACTCCCTCCTTAAAAAGTAAATTACACAAAATAGGTAAATTCAAAATCCAAATTCAATTCTCGATCCGATCCCCCAGTAAGCAGAGGTCACGGCACCAATGTTAAATTTTACTTCACGTGAGAGGATCGAATAAACACAAAAAAAACATATACACTTATCTGGTGTAGGCATCTTGAAGTGGAGGAGAGCTCATATCTTAGCTCTATCCTTACGTCACTTGGCAAATCCGCAAGACAGAGACTCGAACGGCACGACAATAAATTACATCAGCTATACCGTCAAATCTTACGCCTGCTACTGGTTTCCATAGAAGAAAATTATTCCCACTGGAAGCAAGAGAACAGCTTACACCGCACGGCTGTCTGCCTAGACTCTCAGCTCCACCAAGGAAAACGTAGACAATTAAGCTAGGCATTTTAGAGAACGGCTAACGCAGGCTTCCAGTTGACTAAGGTGACATAATTCCTTCTGTTTTCAAGTCGGAGTTCAGAGGACATCGTCCTGACTTTTGCCGATACAGATAGAGACCCAAGTCTCTGTTAATTTTTTTGTTATTCGCTCAACAGTTTTTTTTCTTCGCATTTTGAGAAAACCCGCGGCCGGGGAGCATAATTGCCGCTCCCCGCCGGAAGCACTGCTCGATGCCGACTAAATCTTTTCCTTTCTCCGGTCAAGAGTAAGTGTGTCTCGCCTCTTAACCAAACGCGGCCGGGGAGCATATTTGCCGCTCCCCGCCGGAAAACACCTCTCGGAGTCACTTACATTTTGTCCAGCAAGCCCAAAAATCAGCGAGTCAGTCCGAGAGTCAGCCAAAAGTGAGTGTCTCAGCGAGTCCAGAGTAAGTGTGTCTCGCCTCTTAACCAAAACGCGGCCGGGGAGCATATTTGCCGCTCCCCGCCGGAAAACACCTCTCGGAGTCACTTACATTTTGTCCAGCAAGCCCAAAAATCAGCGAATCAGTCCGAGAGTCAGCCAAAAGTGAGTGTCTCAGCGAGTCCAGAGTAAGTGTGTCTCGCCTCTTAACCAAAACGTGGCCGGGGAGCATATTTGCCGCTCCCCGCCGGAAAACACCTCTCGGAGTCACTTACATTTTGTCCAGCAAGCCCAAAAATCAGCGAGTCAGTCCGAGAGTCAGCCCAAAGTAAGTGTGTCCAACTCAAATTTCCTTCTTCTCCTTCACCAAACGGGCTCCCACTATGGCTTCACTTATCGCCCCCTTAATTATGGCAAAATCTTCGTTTTCAACTCCAGAATGCGGAAAAAAAGGGTGATCGCGCATGCGCGCCCTTCTTCACTTAGCCAACAACCGGACCCTCAATCGCCAAAAACCTGAATGACTTACACTGAAAGACAAGTAGCAACCTTTGACCTTTCCGTCACGTACTTTCCTCTCTTAAGGTCAACTAACAATGAAAATTCTTTCTCGAACATTCTAAAGCGCGCGAAATCATGACTTGGCGAAAATTGCCTCCCTTTCCCTGCTTCTTTCACAATGACTAAAAGTTTGTACAAGATTTACAAATAGAGGCAACTAAATAATACTCTTTTAACTAAATAATATTTCCAGAAGCATCTGTTTTTCCCCAAAATTAAAGCCTTAAATTAAATAATTCATAATCAAATAGAAATTAAGATTTCCATAAATCAGAAAATCATTCACATAATTTTTATAACGCTATCCGGTAATTTCTCTACATAACAACTTAAAGATTAGTCACAGTTAACTTAAAGATTGAATTCGTCTGGAAAGAAATGCTATTTGTGTTACCAGAAAACCCAAAGACGAAAGTGGATATTCATCTCCCACAGTTCAGGTTTCGAATCGTCTCCGAAGTGATCTACTATCTTCAGTGGCGACGTTAAGTCGCTGTTTTATTATTGCGAATGCTCAGTCTCAGATACTGAGATCGGGAAAACCTGCAGACCAAGGAACATCCCTTAACTTGCATATCAAATGACCCCACATAACGGTTCAATGTTGCTCTCACTGTCACCTATTCTTTGGTATTTTCACTGTATGTTCAGTACCTGTTGATGTTTTTGGAACTACAGAGCCGGGGTTTCGAAACTGTTTAATCTTTCTTAAGATGATTTTGCATATTGAAACTGCTCCATTTACTCTACGTTGAATTGCTGGTGGAACAACCTCTGAGATGCAATACGCGGTGTTCTATCGCCTATGACTCTATAATAATTGAACTGTATGTAAAATAATGTAGTAATGATGTTAAAGTAGCTGTGTAATGTTAATTAAAAATTGAGTACACAGCCCTGTGTCATTCTGCATTTTATCTATTACTACCATGTTTTAATATTATTGATATCATGCGAGGTTAAACTTTTCGATCACTTCCAAAAGGAAGTAATAAAAAAGGAATGATATTCTTTCAGTCAAATAAGCATATTTAGAAATAAGTAAAAACATAGACTGCTGTCAAAAAATCATCTTCGTTATACTTCAAGAAATATGAGAAATGTGCGATGCTGCGTCCGAATTTGAATTCTAGAACTTGCGATTGCCAGCCGGATGTGTTTTCAATTACACTAGAAATTCACGGGGTAAAGAAAAGGACAATACCTTAGCTTCTTCTTTACTGAGAGGGAGACCAAACGTGTATTATTTCCTTGTAGTGGGCAAAACACATTTTTTGTCTTAACAGCAGAACTGAAGTATGTAATCGAAGTTTTCCCTATATGTTGGTATTCACCAGCCGCCGTGCTTTAAAATACCTGAACATGGGAGATTTCCTGGTGTTTCTCAAGCGTAGTGTGAATACGAGCCAGTTTCTCTTGGAAAGGCCTTCCCGAAAAGCACCACACACATCAAACAGACAGCCCTTGCGTGTTTTGCCTTAATTCAAATATCCAAATCTTCCATATTTACCTAGAAACAAAAGTTGAATTAATTGAGTCTAATTGCAAGATCATGTTATCAGGTTATCCGGAACCTAAAATGTTAACTTATAGATAATGTTTTAATTATGTGTTCTTTTATTCTTAATTGCTACAGTCATATACAGAAACTGCTTCATAAATACCCATTTGATTGGGTGTTTAATTATAAATTTTGACAACTATTTTCTGTATTGAATTTTCCCATATCGAACACTTATGTCACTGAATCAGCAATTCAGATAGTCATCTTATAACTTCTGAGGTTTATCTTAAATGAGAGATAATGTATCATGTCCAGCTCCATTAACAATAGGGATATTAATAGCGCGGATGCCATTAATCGAAGGAGACCCGGAATCAAATTGAGTTCGCCTAATACACTAAAAGGACAGAAGTCGCGTAAATTCTCATTACTAACGTGATTACTCGAGCACATAAGATATGTGAGACTTAGCTTTATAGTATATATCTTCGCTAGCGAAAGGAGAATGTGCAATGTGAAAGTTTCTGGACTGCAGGTTATAAAGTTTATTTTTGTCGTGAACATACATTCTCGTCGTATGTAATTAAGCTGATGTAATTATCATTTAAATCAGTTATTTTTCCAACAGAATGTACACTGTAAAAAAATCTGTAAGGTTACTAAGAAAACTCATGGAAACTGGGATGCCATGGGTTATTTGAGTAACAGAAACAGGTGTTTTCTTTGTAACATTACAAGAGTTTTGCCTGTAATGGTTACAGATCTTTTTCTTGTAACATCACAGCATATAGTTATGTAAGTAGAACATATTTTTCTCATGTAAATTCCCAAACGATATATCTGTAATGGTTACAGATTATTTGCGTGTAATATTACAGCAAATAATTATGTAAAAAGAACATGTTTTTCTCATGTAAAATCCCAAACGATATATCTGTAATGGTTACAGATTATTTGCGTGTAATATTACAGCAAATAATTATGTAAAAAGGACATGTTTTTCTCATGTAAAATCTCAACAGATATATCTGTAACCGTTACAGGTTATTTTCTTGTATTATTATAGCAAGTTATTATGTGAGTAGAAGATACTTTTCTTACGTAAAATTCCAATGGTTGTATCTGTAAAGGTTTCAGATTATTTCCTTCTAATATCCCATTAAGTAATTATGTGTGTAGAATATATTTTTCATAGATAATACTAAAGGATATGTCTATAAAAGTAATAGATTTTTTTTGTCTAAAATGATGCTTATTATAATAAAATATATTGAAATCAAGATGTTTTGAGTAAAACAATATCTGCATGTGTATATCATTATACAGATATATGCAAGTGAAGCATAATAGTTTGGCTTTTTAAATTAGTCAATTTGACCTCAGAATGGCATTAATTTAAAAGATGTGCTTTCAACAGCAATGTTCTTTTTCAAAAAGTAACATTAGTCTGTTGCAGAGTATTTTTGTTTTATGAAGAGAAACTTACGTCTGATATCATTGAAAGGCCTTTCATATTATAATTTTGATTAATTTAAAAGTTCAAATTGATATGCTACTCCTTATATTTGCCCTGTAAAATAGCTGAAAAAAATAGTATGTTTTATTTGCATGTTTTAGTGTCAGTTAATAAGATATGTTCTAGAACTTTCTTTTTAGTAATTTTAGCTAAAATAAACACATGTTGCTTTAGATTTAACTTATATGTGTAAACGTGTTGCATGTTGATATGATCATATTATTACAGTAAAAGACATTTTGTGAAATATTTCTATGAAGAACTCAGAACAGCTGTTCTTAATATTTCAAAAATATGTTCTCTCCTTCTAAAAAATGACATTTTTAGTAAATTAAAGAATTCAACATAGCAATGAACTTCATTTTGTTACTACAAGGAATTCAAAACTTTGTTCATACGCTTGAATTACAACGTCTAACTAATCTTTTTATTCTTATCTGCACTCAGTGTTTGTCAACAGTCTGCTATTGTTTGAAATAATTCATAACTTTTTTACTTACCTTCAAATAATTTCCTTTGAATTAACAGATAGAAGTCTTTCATTAAAAACCTAATGTCCTGCTTTTTGAATAAGCATAAAACTTTGCCAACTGACCTTAATTTTTAAAGCCTTGTTTCCCTTAAAATTCTTAATACAATTATGCCTTTAAGAAATTTATTTCTAAAATTAATACTTCAGTTTAGCTTAAAATTTAATGCATTTTAATTTTACCTATAATTTTTTACAAACATAATATGTAATAAATCTAAGCTTAATATTTACCATTTCGAAAGTGATACTAAAAAAATATTCCTAGTTATTATAAATTTCGAGATTCGCATACAAAATTGTGAAATAAACATGTGACAACAGAAAACAAACTTTATGCTCTCTCTATATTACAGCATATTAATTAAGAAGTTTATTGAATTTATAATTTTATTGTGAAACACTATGAAGCAAATAATATGCTAATTAAAATACAGAAGTAAAAATAATTTATTACTTAATTCATAAACTTTACATAAAACCTGAAAAAAAGAATTAATTAAAAATAACATAATACTCGTATAATTTAATAAACATTTCATAAAAATTCGTTTCGACTGCTTGGAAAAAATGAATGGTTTTTCCCTTCTTTGTAAACCATGTCTCCTAAATAAAGAAAAAAACATTTCTTTTAAAATCAAAATCATGCTCTTAAAAAGCTTATAAAAATTATTTTAATAGATGTTTTAAACATGTGCTTATATAACACTTTTACTCATATTTCTTTATAATATCTTAATCAATTAAGAACAACTTAAATTCTTTAAAAAATTGGATTACAGTGAACCGTCTCATTATGACAAGCTACCTCAGTCAATCACTTTTAAAATTTAACCAGCATTCCTCATAAAATAACTAATTAGTAAACATAACTTCTCTAGGATGCCCACTATCAAAATTTTCAGGAACTATTAAAGATCAAAATTTTCAGGAATCACGTATAGCTAGCTTAGAGAAGGTTCATTGTACAAAAACAGCCAATATTCAAATATTTTCATAAATTAAGCCACCATAGTTATTAAATATAATATACAGTGTACTTATATTCAGAATTCAGAACTTGAATGAATTTCTCGAACTGTTTTAGCATTCGAAAAATATTATATTTATTACCTTAAATTTCTAAAACAATATTACATATTCGTCCAAAGGAATCACTGGGACTCGGACAACATTTTCCCCCTAGCTTTCTTTTAGCACAGGATTCTGAATATGTTTTAATGATTTAGGTAATGTTTGTCTTCCTTAAGGCGCTCACAAAACAAATTACCCTAAATGTTTTGTCCGCATAGTGGTCATTTTCATCTTACTAACTGATTTGCTAGTGGATTTTGGGTGCATGGTCTATCATTGATGAAACAATAATAGTGAACAGCTTCAAGAAAATGGGGATATCTAATGCTCTTGATGCCATATTCCCACTTATTTTTACTAATTTTATTTTCCGAAAATTAAGAGGGAAAAATTAAACGAATAATTTAATTTCCAAAGGACACAATCACAGTAGGAATATAACAAATGAAAAGTAATCATGGATAAACTACTACTATCACAATATTATTTATTTAAAAGAAACCTCTATTTCAATAAGAATACACATAATTGCAACATCTAATAAGTTATCTCATTTCTTCTTTATAATTTGAACTTCTGTCATTCGCATTGTTGTTCTTGCAAATCCTTAGGCCTCAGATCATACATAAATAATTAGAGAAGGTTGTGGTCCGATGCTTGCTAGGGTGAACATTCAGCTGATATGGCAAAATTGCACAGTGAATGGCAGTTGGTATTTGCTTTCACTATCATAGATCATTGTTTGTATTAGGCTGACATAATATTCAACAGTTAGAAGAGAAAGATTCAACGGGGCCTTAAGTGTGCAAAAGTTTGCCTTTGTTAGTATGACGAAAACAATCATTATGTTGATAAATCCATTTTAAAATCTTGGGATATTCATTTTCTGAATGCATTAAAAGGGGGAAAATTATGTAAATAATTTTTTAATTTTCAGAATCTGGTTCTAAAGCTGGGTGGGGTGGAATATGCAACGCAATACGGTAATTCTGAAGATCATTGCTCATGGCAGTACAAACTAAACGGTGATAACTTGCATGCTGTAGAAGAAGACACAAATTGCAGTTCCAGATGCATTAAATGCTTTGAGGTCTAGGGAGTAGCAGTGGGCAATACTAAGAGTGAAATTCAAGGTATAGGGAAGTAGGAATGAAAATTACTTTTATCAGATAACTTAAATGGTTATGTTACTAAGCGTTCTTATTGGAATGTAGGTTTCTTTTAAATAATAATACTATGATAGTTACCAGTAGTTCATTCATAAATATTTTTGATTGGTTATGATTTTATTGTAATCACATCCTTCAAAATTAAATTGATTGCTTAATTTCCCCCTTGATTTTCATACTATAATATAAAAGGAGGAAAAAAGTCTGCAAGTAAACATAACTCCTCTTTCTCTCTATATATATAGACATGTATCTTCGTGTGCAACTAAGCAAAACAAATGTGACTTTTTCTTCTTTAAAAAAATTGTGAAAATAAATAGTATAAAATATATAGTATAAATAAATAGGATGAGAATTAAGTTCATTTCAAAGACTTATGACACATGAAATATACATGATCAAAATAAATTAGAAAATTAAGTTCAAAAATTTTAAGCTAAATTACGTGTTGCAATGTAAGTTGCAATAATTCAGTTATAATAATTAATACTAACAAAACCAAACATCATATTCCCATTCTGCAAAGTATAAAAATTCTTCTGCAAAACTGAAAAAATGACCAACACTTTGGCTTATTTGATAACTTTCAAATTCACTCCTTTGTTTGCATTTAGAATTTATAACTTTAATTTGCCACAGAAATTTGTTTTTGATTTTAAAAAATTTCACTGGCATAATTTCATTCACTTCAGCATATATTAATAGATGGTTTTTGTACCTTACATAATTTTAAATCTTATGTAAACTAACGTAATTAATAACAAAATCAAAACATAGATCAGAAACTGCATAAAATTTAATTAATAATTACCACTAGTGTCACACGAAATGCTTAGAAATTAATTAATAAAATAAGAATGAGATAAAATATATAGAATTAATATTCCACATGTGTGAAGTTTGGAAGTTTTACGTTAAATATTTTTTTTAATTAAGTAATTTTAAAAATGACCCCTTAAAGCATGGGACCTTTCGTAATTAGAACTTGCAAATCCACTTCGCTAGTCTTTCATGACATTGCTTTTCTTTTATTAACAAGAAATATTGCATTCAGTTATTTAATTTAAGATATCAAAAATAATGCTACTGAAAGGCATGAATACTTACTTAAATTTGAAATTAATTTGGTTGACTTAAAATAATATTTAAAAAAATAAATCTTCATATATACGTCTAAAAATCAGACCTTATTAATTTTCTTTTATTTGAACGATATCTGAATTCTGCCTTAGTTTGGACTAGTAAATCATTGGGCAGTTAAAAGCCAAGCTATAAGAGAACTAATGTAGTTTACAAATGCACTGAATTTTATTTCCGATATTAAATTTCAAAGAAAGTAAAATTTTCTGCATATTTGCATCATTTGGATTGATAGAATATGGCAAAGCATGCAAAGGCTATCAACCTAAAGGGAAGTACATATTCATGGGCGGTTTTGTAAGGAAAGGTAGCTTGCATTTCCATTTATTCCTGTGTGTATATATATATATATATATATATTTACATTGTTAATGCTAAAATAAATGCTTCATTAAAAATTCATTATTATTTTATTTTTAATACAACATACAGATACAGAATTGTTTTAAATTCCAATAAACAATAATAATTTATTTTTAAGAAAACTTATTTTATGATTTATATATTATATTACATGAATAAGAGAAACATTTGTCAAGAAATGTATTAAACTTGTATTAGCAGATTCATGCTATCCTAGTAACAAGACTATCATACTTCAAAACTGTATTAAAACTGGGCAAAATAAAATCAACATAATTTCTACATTAAATGTTTAAAAACTTATAAGTATGCAATGGTAGTTATATATTCAATATAATATATGTTGTCATTTATAAAATATTAATGAAATGATATTTTTGGAAATAATGCACAAAATTTTAGTTTTGTTTTATAATTAGTTTAACGAATTGTTAGAAAAATATTTTAGGTCATTTCCATTTTTCCCCTGTTGATATTGGTATATTAAAATATATGGAATAATTAAGTTGCATCTAGTTAGTAAAACAAAACATTACGAAAAGTATGAGACGGCATATTTTTAATCAATATAATTACTTCCTTTTGGAATTATAATATTTTCGTAAATTAATACCACTGAAAAAAATATTATTACACTAAAGGAATAAACGAGATTTTTCAAGTATTTGTAATTTTACTTCATAACACACTCGTACATAAATATATTAGACTGAATTATAAACCAGGTATAACTAATTAGGTAATCCTAGAAAAAGAATAAACTAAACCTAGTAAGCAAAAAATATATACATTACATTCAGAATTATAAATGTTTATATAAACGTTTCTCGCAAGGCCTGCCGGGAAAAAGATGTCAAACGTTCTTTGGTCAGACGATTGGAAAAGAACGTAATATGATTAGTTTTGTTTTCAACAACCACATTACCATTTCAATTAAATACCACAAACAGTGATTAAATTTTGGAACAATTAGTTTTAAATAATAATACGGGCAATTTAAGGCGTAATTTATCGGATGCACAATGACAAAATACTACTATTAGATCTGCATTTGGAATAAATATTTTGCACTCTTTCAACTCATTAGACATTACGAACACTGATATTAATTAATCGCAAAGCTTAAACGTTTAAATACTTACTCACTACATATAACAGTGCAAAGTGCATGACAATAATCTGCATAAAATGAACAAAAAATATTTCAAGCAGTAATTGTAAACATTTTCTTACTTACCTGCGCTATACAACCAACATGCATTCAGCCATGTTTTTTTCTGCAACTAGCTTTCAAACACTTTTCTCCTGATTGGCTAATTTCCACTCAGTCACGTGATTCTTCCGTGCGGCTACTGAAACATTATCTGTAATGCTACAAGCAAATCAGCTGTTACCGCTACAGTTTGCTTTCAACCTGTTACCATTACAGGAAATTCTTCTGTAACTTTTTGATTTCTGTAACTTTACAAAACTTTTGCCTGTAAAGAGCGAACTTTTTTTTTACCGTGTATCTGTTCATTTAGAAAACCGACTCTTCGTAACAAATTCTTTAGTCTAGGAATTCGTTTAACTTAATTGGAAAAACGATGACTGGTGATATTATAATAATATAATTATATAATATTATATGATATTATAATATTATAATAATATGATATTATAATAATATAATTATTATAACAGCCCTTATTAAGGTAAAAGAAAGAAATTATAGTTATAAAAATTTCAAGTAAATTTAAGTCACTAATTGGAAACAATGGTTGAATAGTTTTATAGAGTTTCGTTATTTTGGTATCATCAAATAACGAGGTCTAGAAAGACTGTAGAGGAATTACTCTCAGGTCTTAGGATGACAGACTGAGTCAAAAGAAGAGTCTAAATGACCTTTTATTCAAACACATATGGTTGCACAGACAGCCCACGTAGGCTTACATAAGCCAACACTTCTGGCTTAAATAAATCAAGCATTGTTGAACTTAAAATAAAATATCATTAAACTAGCTTAACGGCAGATAGGATAACTTAAACGCGCAGGGAGGCTGTGGCTCGTAGAAGTCGGCGGAACAAGCCTAATGGCTAGAAGGACTCAACGCCACAAAATCAAATCGCTATTAAGTAACAATGTGGCCTTAAGCAGGTAAGGCATGCTCTAAATTCACCTTCCGAAACATTCTCTTAAATAAGACCTCTTTCTCCCTTAATTTGAATAAACGTGCCCTAACTGATTAACATTCTGGCAGGAAAGCGTGGGTGAAACGGAGATCAAAAGGAAACTTGCTTTAACTAAAAATTAACTATTAATCAAAATAAATGTATCTCTACAGCTACATTGAATAATAATACCGAGTGAATGCAATGAAAAGCACTGGCAATAGAATTCTTGGGTTCGAATTTCGTGAAGAGGCTAGTAGCATGGGCGTTTTCATTTTTCCGCAATGAGTAATATATATAGGAGCCCATTTCCCTTAAAACAAACCCAAACTTATGAGAAAATAAATTTGAGTACGATTCATAAAGTTAAGATCTTAAGTTTCATAATATGAGAAAACCGGAAAAGTAAGGTATAAATCATGTCTGTACAGAATTTTGCAAGTTAATGCATAGCTGTTAAAGGAAAAGCTTATCATAAAAGCTATTAGTGGAAGAATATCCTTTGATACAATAAATAGTAAAGTTTTTTATAATTTGATTAGAGAAGAAAGAGCATAACTCCTCTCAGTACTAATATTGCTAAATATTTTCGTGATTAGCAAAATTACGTATTTTGAACCCACATCAAAACTTCTGAAATCCATACGAATAACAGAGATGAAAAACAAGCATTAGAAATGAAAGCAAAGACAAATTCAAAACAAAGAAAGGTTTTCTGTCATACAGTGGTATTGACCTTGGATTCATGTTATTAAATTATCAATGTAGAGAGAAAGTTAATCGGATTAACAATTAACAAAATAGTAGAATTAATAGGATTTAATTACGAAAAGAGAAATGATGAAAAAAAAAGGAAACTGAGTTATCTTTTTAGTAAAACGGAGCAAAGTTGTTTACACTGATAACACCGATCCATAAAGCTAAGAAAACTTTTGAAAGAAGCATTAACAAAACCGGCCCTCAAATGCTCCCGTAATAAAATAAAATATCAGTGTCAAAAATTGTCAATGGTGATAAAAATTCAGCAAACCTACATTACATAGGAAATCAGGACATCAGGAACCAAACATATGATTAAAATAAATGAAAAAAGAAGCAAGTTCTTTCTACACTGCGGCCATTAAAAAAAACTTCCCCGATAAAAAGAGTGCTAGTGGCCTATCACCTCAACCAATTCAAATGAAATTTCAGATATTATTGTTTGAAAGTATACGCTCGAGATTGTAATGATAAAAAAACTACAGATATCTCACGGTTATCATTACAATGAAAAATTTTCGAAAGACAACACTCACTTTTTTCCAGCACAGTTGATCAGCGCATTAAAAAACTATAAATAACGTTAGAATGATACACATGTAGTGTATTTAATTATGGCAAAGCACACTAGGGTTATCTGGCTAATGGAAGGGATGCCTTTCGTGGAGGACTTTCTAAGGGAAACTGGCTCGTATACACGTTGCACATGGGGAAAACCACGAAAACGCCCATGCAGCCAGCCCGTTCGCGGGATTCGAACCTCGGACCGAACTACCAGTGTTCAGCGACTTTACCGCTCGGCCGCTGGTGGGCCCAGATACACATATGACGAAACCTAGCGACGTAGAATACTTTCAAAGAAGAGTATGGTAAAGGACCCACTGCAAACACAAGAAAGAAGAGGAGGAAAAACATTTATTGGAATTTTCAGTGTATCCATCTTCGCAGACAAAAACGTATTGCATGCAGGGGCTGTTGACAACGATGACAAACGTAACATCGCAGGAGAATCTGTATAAATTTACTTTTTGTGTCATCTCTCATTTCTGACAAATATCTTAGATTTGATGTGTACACCTTAGATTTCAGATAACCGTAGAAACAGGATGGCATCGGAGTGAGGTCGGTGGATCGCGGCGGCCAAGAAACTGGCTTTCTTTTGGAGTTCTTCTGAAGCTCCGAGGAGTACTCGTCCGAGCTCCGAAGAATACATTTTGTAAAACATAAAATACGGAAATTCTTCTGGAGTTCTTGCCAGAAATATGTGGCGACTCCTGGAAGGGTACCATTTTACATCTATACAATGTCACTAATTGCATTTCGCTGCTGCAATCCTGGTATCACGCAATTCTGCAACATTGTTTTATACCGAACACTTTTGGTGGAATACGTTTTCATACCTGGGGAAGTTAACTCTTCGAAGTGGTACGGACATAGAACGAATGTGCTTGCGATGCCGTATCACGCAGTCACTTACCTTCGTGTAAAGGCGCTGATGCCACATCGAAAGCCTAATGAAGGCAGTTTTGGGCGTTTACGTTTCCAGTTACAAAAAAATGCGGCTTTTTTATACATCCATAATACCCGCAGCGGCTACCTGCTATCTTCATTTCCTCTCAGAATGAAATTATTCGCAAAGTCGACCTGCTGTTGCTCGTTTCCAGATTGAAACAACCATCAGCGGCTGAGCGTAAAGTCGCTAAACACTGGTAGCTCGGTTCGGGTTCGAACTGGGACTGCATGGGCATTTTCATGGTTTTCTCCATATGTATTTTGAGATTAGATTATTTTATTATAATAAAGGCACTTGAACTACCTCTCTATGAGAATGCATGACTTACAAGGAACTTCCTAAAAGCGCACTTCCTGACGTGTGTGTGTGTGTGATTATGGCAAAGCCTCGAGGGCTATCTGCCTAAGGGAAGGGATGCCTTCGTGGAGGACCGTTCGCGGGATTCGAACCTCGGACCGAACTACCAGTGTTCAGCGACTTTACCGCTCGGCTGCTGGTGGGCCCCTTCCTGACGAAGAAATGCCATACCATGAGCAATTAAAGACATAGTCATGCAATCTTATAGACATATAAATAAATAAGGGTAATTTTTTTAACTTCTGTGGGGCTGTACATAAAAGTTATGCAAATGATTGTTTTCGTAACACAAATTGACGATTAACACGTAGGATATAAATATCCAAATAACGCCTTGAAGTCATCAGTTTGAGCATTGTCAAGACTATCACAAGCGAGGTTTTTTTTTTTTTTTTTTTTGTTGTTGTTGTTTATGAATTTGGCGAGTGAAGAAGGCTATGCGATATTTAAGAATTCTTCACACTCAGTATAAGCAAAACAGATGAGTTCACAAGCGGCTTAATGTTAGACCTCCGTAGTTGTTCACTACCCAAACAGCATGCCTCCAGTATAATTTTGGTGAAATAAGGGTATGGATTTTTTTGCACGTTATTTTTACGAAAGTTATACGAATAAAAAAATGTAGATATTATCGACGCTTTATCGTATTTTACGCACGTTATTTTTACGAAACGAAATGTACTGATATAGTATTTTTCACTCGTTACTTTTACGAATATTATACGAATTCTAAAGCCCTTTTAAAATATTCTATGATATCGTCGGATATCATACATCATTGATTTCATGTAACATCGTCGGATTTTGGGGTCCAACAATATTAACTGGTGAATCCATACAAAAAAATTAAATAATATTTTCAGCCTCTGAGGATTTAGCCTGACAAATACATATCATTTTTAATTAAAACTAGCACGAATAGTAGCATAAGGTGTTATAGTGATTTTTGAAATTGACTTGGATAATCCAGAATTCAGCAGAAATCAAACCTAAACTAAACATAAAAATAAATGCTAGACAATTTATCATTTGTGATCGTAATTCCGAAGTAGTACTTGTTGAACTTTGTGTATTATATTTGCCGGGACCATGCTCAGGAGAAGATCTGATAAATGAGCATAATAATACACAAGAAAAACAGAATGAAGATTAACCATTAATAAGCAAATTTATTAAACTCATGGCTATTATTCTTAATTACTAACTTTCTTCACATTTTTCTAATTATTAAAGTAATTATTATCCTACTTAAAAATTCAATTTCTATTACCAAAAATTAAGAGCAATGAAATTAATTCTATGGAACACAATTACTATAAACTTATAGGATAATAGTACACCACTCATTCTAGTACCTTCATTAGTTATGAACAATGAAACAATTCCTAATGGTGAGGAACACTTTTACTATATGTTATTCAGATGGCGAAAAACAATTAAACTAATTCTGCTGGTCATCAATTAATTAAATTTCATTGATACAAACATCAGGAAAAGAATAGCGAAGAAAAATTCAAAATACCCATTTTATTCTAAACTCTTTTTATCTTACTCTGATTATGTGCACACTAAGAAAAATTTAAGAAACTCTAGATAGCCATTTATTTCTTTGGACAAAACAACACCGACACTCTCATCGCTCGCATCCGGGTCGAGAATAAATGGTTTGTCGGGAATAAATGAACGGGCTAGCTGCATGGGCGTTTTCGTGGTTTTCCCCATGTGTAACGTGTATACGAGACAGTTTCCCTTAGAAAGTCCTCCACGAAGGCATCCCTCCCTTTAGGCAGATAGCCCTAGTCTGCTTTGTCATAATTAATTAATCCAATCCAATCCAATCCTTTAAATCAAGCGTCGTAAACCACATGCTTCCAGAAAGAGTGTCCAGAATGTCGTCAGTTCTAGGAAGAGGGTAGCTGCCTTTCTTCATAACCTCGTTGAACCGGCGATAGTCAAAGCAAAATCTAGTTAAACCGTCTTTCATTCTGACCAGAACGATGGGAGATGCCCATGGATTTGCTGAAGGTTCAATGACATTGCTTTCTTGCAATGTCCTTTAGACGTTCTCCTATCTCCTCCTGCTTAGCAATCGATAGACGTCTTGGATGTTGCTTAGTTGGTGGCTGATACTGGGTATCGATTCTATGGTGACTCAAAATGGTTCGACCCACGTCAGAAATCGAGCAGGAGAAAACATCCTGAAATTCTTGAATGACACGTTCGGCAGCATTCCTCTCATCATCTCCTAATTGCGCACTATGCAATAACACCGATGTAATGCTCTCTGAAGACATGGATTCTGGAGTATTGCTGTTTCGTTTAACGCTGGTCACTGAAGTATATGCTGCCACCTCTTCACCTTTCTTAATTACTCTCGCCTTCTCAGTTACATTGGCAACTCTCACCGGGATAACGGTTCTCGATAGGTCTACGAGTCCTGAGGCTACTAGTACTCCTTTCGGGCTGTTACAGTTCTTGGTATATTCTATGATGCCGTAGCGGAAGTATCTATTTTCGGTTATAGATGAAAGAACTAAAAATCCTGTTCTTGCTGGTATTGTGATATCGTCTTGAGCTATAATTTTGTGGACAGACTTCACTCCTTCATCATTAATTTCGAATAGGGCTATGTCCTCAGAGCAGTGCAGTTCGTTAGTTTTAAAGTCCAACGAACAACTGTATTTCTTTAGAAAGTCCAATCCGAGTAAGAATTGTAAGAATTGGAGGCTCCCTTCAGCCCACTTGGACACGAGTGTCCCCATAGCTCAAAAGGAGGGGCCCCGTATCTCCACAAACGAGGGCAGCCAGTAACCCAGCCACCCCCAAACAACAAACAAAAATACTAAATCAAAAATAAGTAAGCACATCTAACACAAGATTACAGATCAACAAACAAACAAAAAAAATCCATAAACACAAATTCACAACATAGAACACCAGAGATATCTAAAACCCATATAAATACAAAATTCAATTTTAACAGAAGATTCCTACCAACGCCCTTTTTTCATTGATAAACTTCATTAAAGCAATAGAATATGATTTAAAAACTTTAAAATTAATGACACTTACATTAAAATCAGTAATGTTAAAAATCTGTCTAATAGGGGCTGTTAAACTACAATCAACCACGAAATGCCTAACATCACCATCAACTTGACAACTATTACATAATCTATTTTCCTGCAGATTAAATCGGTAGAAATAGAGTGGAAACCTACCATGTCCAGTTAAAACCTGATTAACATCAATATTGTTCATACATTTCACTTTATTTGTGATTTTAATTAGTTCCATAAATCCTTTGTTTTTAGATGAAGAGAACCACTGTATTTTCCAATTGTTAAGGTAAAATTTTTTCATTCTTCGAATAGCAATTCTCTTCGAACCCTGTTACTTCAATATCCATTGCACTGACATTTCAGACCGCCTGCTTGGCCAGGCTGTCGGCCCTCTTATTACCAATAAAGCCTATATGGGCTTTAACCCAATGTAGCTTAATATTTAAATATGAACTAAAAGTTTCTAAATGACTCTTAATTTCGACAATTAATGGATTGAAATTGTCTGGGCGGGAGAGCGCATGGAGAAGTGACAGGTAGTCAGTGTAAATATTTACAGACGTGGGTATAAACAAGGTATTTTTAATCCATAATAATGCTTGTTTGAACGCTTCAATTTCTGCCTGGAAAACTGAATTATATATGTTCAACTTAAACATTCTATAATCAACCTCAGTTCCATAGTGAAAAACAACAAAGGCAGCTCCTACGCTCCCTCCGACCTCAGAACCATCTGTATAAATATCAAACACATCAACAGTTGGATTACTTTTATCAAAAACAAAACCAAATCTATTAGAAGGATGTATTAAATGAATATTAAATTTTTCAAAAACAGTCTTTGTTATTAAATAATCTACATACATTTTCAATTCCATTCTTCCAATCCGAGTATGCAAAAATCTGTAAACTTTGCCACACATACAGTGTGATTGTAGGCGGCATTTCCAAAAGTGGTGTTAATGTTTAACTTTCCGCCAATGTCGATTTTATCACCGGACACAGTCTGAAGGGTAAAGCAGGGGGAGTGTCCAGATTAGATTACATTTCAGTTGTTGAGACAAATCCTTTCTGGTGATTATAACGTTAATACCTGTATCGATGGTCATATTACAGGGAAATCCAGTGATATGTCCCATGATGCAAAGTCCATTACTGACAACACTCACTGCAGAAATCTGAAGCACTTTGGACTGGGGCTTTACATTAACTGGCAACCTCCACCCCGCGAGCTGGCCACTAATTAGTTTCCCTCCTTCTTTATAGCCTTGGTGTTAACTTCCGTACTCTGGGGTATTCTGCAGTTTCTTCGTATGTAGCCTTCAGCACCGCAGTTCCAGCACTTAAGTGTTTGTGTCATGTCACTCTTATTCCGCCTCAGGGCACTGATTTGTCTAGTTAAATCGTTTAGATGAACAGTCAGTTGATCCACTCGTTCTTGTACTTGAGCGGCTCTGACTCTGTGAGTTCCTTGCTGGGCTGCCTCGAATTTCATGGCATACACCAGAGCTCTTTTTTAATCCTTCACATCCGCCAATTGTAGAGCCTTGTGTATTTCCGAATCCAGACTGCCATCGATGAAGTACTGCAGGGAGAGTATTCCCCTTGCTTCTCTCGAGCACTAAGTAAAGGTGAGGTGAAAAATATTTTAATTGATTCTTACTGTACACTTTCAAACATTTCTCCCCAAAGCGCCGCTCCAATGCACCGGATAGAGCTTTAAAATCTAGCCATTGATTTTCTGAGAGAGTATGGAGGGTATCTGCGTCGTCTGCTCTCAGAGAATCGGTGAGATCGCGGGGCTTAGCTTGGGACGAAAATTCTGTCATATACAGTTTCCAATAGGTCTTCCCATCATATGTTGATAACTTCAGCGAGGGACGAGCAGGCATGGGTAAAAATTTAAAACCATCACAATTGCTCCTTGCCGTCGCTACGAATTTCTTTAAGGTATCAACTTCATTGGCGACCGCAGAAACCCTGTCATCAATTTGTTTTTCGACTTGTTGCTGAACGACAGAGACTCTGTCTTCAATTTCTCCCACTCTGCTTTCAACCATGTCAATGCTGCCTTCCATAGCTTTAAATTTGTTTCTTATTATGCAAGTGATTTCTTTTTTCATTTCCGCTTGGCCCACTTTCATTTCATCTTTAACTGATCTCCTCTTTAACTGAGCTTGACCATCTTTCATCCTTACTTTAGCGGATTCTTGGTCCGCTTTCGTTTCTTTTTAACTAGCTTACATCTCTTTTTTACCGATTCTTGGCCAGCTTTCATTTTTTTGAGCCCGCTTTCATTTCTTCTTTGACGGAGTTGACCACCCCTTCCATCTTTTCTTGGAATGAAGCAAATGTAGTCATAACTGCCTCAATTGTTCTTCCATCGCTCTTGTAATTGGCATTCAGTCCCACTTCTGACACCAAAACGTGTCGCGTGCGTACGGGTGTGCAATAGATTGAATGCATAAGTCAGATAAAAAGCCAATAAAATGTATTCTTATCACAAGAGATATAACAAAACGCTGGATTTTCCCTCAAAGATAATTGCACAGTATCGCAATATCACGCAATCTAGGCAGTAGCTTTATATTAAACTACTAAAACATTAAATAGAACGCAATCTAAAGCGCAGAGGAAGCTGATCCGAACTCACCAGGAATTCGCTACAATCAACAAACAACAGTTATCTAAACAACTGAACTGAGATGTTTCTCTCCGTCTTTATAAAGCTTTTTAATCGGTCCAGAAAAAGTTCTGGTAACTTCTGTTTTCTCGAGGTTTCTGGAAAGCAATAGAATAGAATTGCGATATATCTATTTATTAAATGTTAAATGCGCGTGCTCCTGTATTTTTACTTTTTCAGCGTAGCTTTCTCTTAAAATATGTCTCGTGCTGTATTGCACGGGGATATAGAAGAATTTTAATTATAAGTCTACTAAAAATAGCAAACTAAATACAAAATCTGTCTGTAACTCTACTTAGTTACCTATAAAAGGTATAAATTTTGATGCTGTGCAAAATTTATTGCTGCAGTAGTTTTCCAGATATCCGAATTTCAGCAATGCAAAATTTGATCTCCTAATGTTTGCTGAGGGAGACTATTAATAACTTAAGTTCGGTGATTCCATTTTACTTATCACTATTCACTCCCGTTTACTCATGCATCGATAACCAGGACTTCCTTATATTTAGCATGGAGATAATTCTGTTCATTTCTTACATTGGACAAACAATTTGATCCAGGAATCAGATTTCCCGTAACCCTTTGTTATTCTAATCTTCCCTTCTAAAATATCTTCGTAGACTTTTTTCTATAAGCTTAATTTCAGAAAACGTTTCGACTGTTACAAAAATTCCTCCAGTAGTATCCGCGGTAATTAATGACATGGGGGAACTATTTGAAAGAAAATAATTCCCAAACATTTGCTTTCTTGTCGATACAAAATAGCTTCATTCTTCCCCTGCTCTGTTCACGCTCATATCAGCATTTCCCACAGCTTCGCAAAATTAAATTGTTTTTAAGTACAATGGAATTCCAGAATCTCGAATTACCTCAGCTCTGTGAACAAAGCCTCTTTTTTCAACTGTTCTTCAGCTTTCTTTAAGAGCTTGATGAAACAAATGAAGGTTAGTTTCACTGCGTTATGTGAGTCTACGTAAAAGGATAGTCTTTCAGTACTTATTCACTTTTATTTATCTTTCCCTTTTTCCCTTTCAGTAAGAAACCCGCATTTGGCGTAAGTCCAAGCACAAAACTGTAAGTTGTTTAAAGGACTTATTTTTTTAACTACTTATTTCAGGACAATCCTAAGTGCTCTGGAAGAAAGGATTTATATAAATATAACTTTAAAAATTTTTCAGTGCTGTGCTATATACAATTCTTTATAAAGTAAGAATAGCCTTCCATAAAAAATTTTTAAATTAATCTCTTTCTTCTTAAAATCCGTATTGAAAATTGAAATGCCAGAATCACCAATTTACACGACGTCATTATACTTAATAACATATGGTAAGTAATTCATCTACATTGTTTCGTGAAGGTAATCATCAACATTATTATTTCGTAATCGGATATTATGAAGTTTGTATAATTTACTAAATTTAAAGGTACTTAAAACTAGTTTTAGGATCACGATTAAAAAAGCGTAAAATGTGATGATTTTATACAGTTTATTAGCTTTGTAGTGTCACTCAAGACTATCATAAGCTCAGTGGAACTTTCCATCTACGCTAGTGTATATTACTTTGCACCATCACTCCCTACAGCTGCGCAGTTTTTCAACGATAGTCATTCTATGAGAAGGATTCATCTAAAAGGATTAAAAATTTTATCTCCTGATGTGCTGATTGGAAACACTGTGCAAAAACGAAGCTGCTTTTCATGAGTTAGTAAGCAAGCATAACGAATAAATGCCATTCAAAGTGCCAACCTGGCAACTTTCGTACATTCATTCTTTAAACCGAATATGATACACCTGATGCAACTGATAAGGGTTTCTCATCATCAGCCATATCCCTTACTCGTCAAATAAATATGTTATTTGACAAAGGAATCTTATATCAGACACTAACTTAGTAGCCTTTTAGCAAATACTTGACAATATCGATTGAACAACCTTAGTAAGAGTTTTGCCAATGGAGTAAGAGTTTCATGAGCTCAAGCTATACTCTAACTTACTAAGTAGGAAGATTCCACTACATTTCCATTATTAGTTTTAGTAAGTATTGTCATAATTTTCAGCTAAATCTAAATTGTTTGAAATTTCTCTTTAAATAATCAGATGATTTAGCTTTCAATTCAAGATGGTTTCTATTGAAATAGAGCCTCAGTTTAGCAGGTAACATGGAGTATTAGTCAACACATTTCTTCAAATCACACAGAAAGGCCGGCCATTATTTCTTTCAGCGAATCTCATATTGAAATAACTTTCTTCGCATTTTAAAAATTAAGGGTTTATCCTCAACTTTCCCACTTCTGCGGGGTTTCGCGAACAATAAATGACGTGGCGCCGCAGAATCAGAAATGGTTTTTGCTCAGGAAAACTCTTCTGACAAACAAACGCTGGACTGCGTTGCTTTGTTCTCATCATTTTTGTCATTTACTCATCTGGAGAAGTAATTGAATAAACACTTTCACTTTCAGAGTACCTGTTTGAAACCAATGAGTTATGCTTAAAAGATCACGCATAAAATTCAAATACTTAGCTTCATAAGAACCTGGAAACCAATAAAAGCAGCCGAATCAATCAATAAAGAAAATTATGATCCTGAAATATGTCGATGTAGTTTGGGGTTCGAACGTACGAGAGCAAAACAATACGTTTTATTAACGAACACTTGAAGTGTTTATTTTAACTAACACTTTTTGCATATGCTAAAATCTGTCCTATATTCATCCTGTTTCGTCTACGTCATAGGAATATGTAAATCAGAATTTTTAATTAAGAATCTAAACTTCAGTCCTGAGCAAAGAGCTTCTTCTGCCTTTGTCGACATGAACAATTTTTATATCTGATAGTGAGTTTTCCCTTTCACTTCAATGTTAAATAATAGTCCTAAAAGTTAACTGTACAATCGAGTGAAGAATAACTGAATTCTGTATTTGTTATCATATTTCCAAGATACAAAAGGCAGTTTCTATTTAAAAATTTAGTTCCGTACTTCCAGCTAAAAGTGCAATAAAATTTTAGTTTAATTTTATTGCTGTTGTATTCATTTATTGTTATGATATCGTTAGTTTAGGCGCGGTAAAAAATTCGTTTGTCAGACTAGAAGGTTAAACTAGTATTTAGAATTAAACAAAAGTGAGTTTAACCTTGTGCATGTTAATTATGACCTAATTACAGAGCTAAAACTCACAAAATGGTCAAACGTACAGCGAACTACTAAGAAATTTCAATCTTGATGATATCAGGAATTCTTGATGAGCCTAGAATAAACGAGAAACTTCTTGAATTGCAATTTCAAGAACTTTCCTCAGGCACTCAGTTCCAGGAAGGGCCATTAAAATGTAACGACAAATAATGCATAGTGCAGCAAGAGATCTTTAAAACTTCTCTTAATTCTCAGACGCCTTAAAATCTTATTTAATAGAATTAAAATAGTTTTTAAAGCACTCATCTGAAAAAAAAATATTTTCAAATGTACATATCTTGAATGTGTTCGCGATAGCTTTTAAAACTTCTTATTGCACAATTCCTGAGCATGCTCTCTTTATTGCCTAGTCAATTAAAGAGCAGAGTACATATTTTCAGGTCCGCGCATAAAATCATGTTAGTGGAAAATGATTCAAACCAACTATCCACAACAAAAGCATATTCTCTAAATTTTTCGATATTTTAATTTTACGACTACTTAATGCAAAAGTTAAATTATATGAATTTTTAATCAAATTAACATACTGGTGACAAAACATTAGGATGAAGGGGAACAAGTTATTGCCGTTCCGTCCTTTGAATTGCCAAAACAGTGCTTAGGTCGGTCCACGAAACAGCCAACTCTAAACTTCTTTTGAAAGCTTTTCTGCTTCTCTAAATTCCCTCTTTATCATCTCCTCGGACTTACAACTGTTTTTTAAACTTGCTGGCAAAGTGCTAACAGGAATTCGAAAACATGTAGCGTGCAATGATAATATATCTTTAAAAGTAAGATTTCAATCTATGTGTCTATGTTTTGTAATCATCAGTCCACAATGTAGCATTACTGTACAGATGAAGAATCAGTGATAGAGTTAATATTTTTTTTTTCTTTTTTATTACTTTTTCTAACTATTTAAGAACACGGTTTTAAAACTGCACATTTTAACCACTATAATTCGCTATGTTTATAACCACTATATCTTTCCATTATTGCCTACAAAATTTCACTACTGTATTATAAACGGCATATATTACTGTATTACAAACAACGCGATTACGTCGCGCCTCATCTAGCAAATAACGAAGAAGAGATGCGAAACTGAGCTTGTCAAATTTCCATTTGGAATCTAATTTCTACTTTTTTCTTAAATTTATTTTGATTCTACTGTTTATTTCTTGTTCTTTTAATTTTACCAAATTTTATTTATGCTACTTTGCTGAAGCGGCTGAGGAAATTTCGAGCATCGCATCTCCCTTAGGGCACCACAAAATGTTATAGAACTAGACTGTGTGTTTAACCAAGGCCGAGACAAGGGTTAGCGAGTGAAATACTTGTTTCAGGTGACTGAAAGGAGAGTCACATTGGCTATAAAATATTAGAAATTCGTTTTAGAAAAGAAATTACGGCAGTTAACTTGCAACTTCGGAACATAACGAGAAACATTATTTTAAACTGTCATACTGAAAGCAACAAACATTTTACTAATTCAGAAGTCAAACAACAAAAATCAGCGTTAATTTACAAAACTTTCACAGTTTTGTAAATTAACGCTGATTTTTGTTGTTTGACTTCTGAATTAGTATTTATTCGGCGTGTTATTGTGTCTTAATTATTCAACAAACATTTATTAATGCTTCTTATAATAATTTTAAAGTATTACTTTCTTGGCGATGCATATCATTCTCAGTGACATATGGCTGATTGACTAGTTTCCATTAACCATCTTTCCTATCCATCAAAGCTTCATTTATATCACGTTCGTATTTAAAGCTTGAAGAAGTTCTGCTTGTTTCTCAAAACCTTATTCGTGGTTTATTTACTAAATTGGACTTTCGACACATGTTTCCTTCCTAAAGACTATATTCAGTTATCACTATAAGTACTCATCCTAGTTTTCAAATGACACATTCATTTTAAAATCATAAATTTTCAAAACTTAGAACTAAACGTATGAGGTACTTACTGATACTGCCGTATGCACAGTAAATTACGTATTCTATACGTGTATCCGCATCAACAGTATTTCTCATTTTCCTGTCCTTTATGTTAACTTTTGTTAACAGAAAGGAGTTGTTTAAACGGACAAGAGTTAATTACCTCAACTTCGAGAAATGACATTTTGTCCTCTTCGTCTTAAATAAAGCGTGCATTGGAGGTGTTTTCACTCGACGTAACAGCTTTCTTCCCGCAGATAGATCTCCTGAAAAACTCTTTAAAGCCTTCAAAATTCCTAAAAGGCTTTTATTTAAGAACTTCTGCATGAAAAACATTTCTTCCCCTCCCCAAGGAAATAAACTGCCAAAATATCAAACTTTGCTTATTTTAATCGAATCCCAGCAAACGGGCTGACTGCAGGGATGTTTTCGTGGTTTTTCTCGTGCGTGTATGAATACGAGCTAGTTTACCTTGAAAGGTTTCTCCACGAAGATATTCTTAAAATTAGAAAGATGACCCTCGAGTATTTTACATTCAGCAATTAACCTAATCTAAGCTTAATTTAAGTTATTATTTTCTCTTAGACCTTTATATTGTAGCGAACTACCACTATTCAATTTCTTCCCTTAGGTGATAGTGTATAAGTTTTGTCAATAATTGCAAAACCACGTAGCAGAATAACAACAATAGCAAAGAACCTGGATAACTTGCAAAAAAGAGCAATGCATTGAAAGAGCTGCTGCTAAATAAAAAAGACAAAAGAGATTATTCAAATAAGATAGGAGCTTAGATGTCTGCAAGAAACTAACTAAAAACTCAGTCAAGAGCTCTAAAAAGCTAATTAGTTATGTATTATTGTATTGACCTTTTTGCTGCCAAAAGCATAAAGTAATACAAGCAACGTTGTTCTTCAACGCACTTAACGAGTTCGTACTAAGCTACAGTATTCTCAATTTTTCTTTCAAACTTTCATAAAAAAAAAAAAAAAAAAAAAAAAAAAAAAAATTCTTTGAAATTTGTTTCAATTTTCACATTTTTTCTTTTAACGCTTTTGTTTTTTAGTACGCTACAGGCATAAATTTAAATACACACTTTCTATATATGTGTTGTTCTTAGGAACATATAAGGGTGCTGAAGACGGATTGATTTGAGTTTTGTGAGGTGAAGTTAGAAAAAAAAGAGATCGTGGGGAGTTAGCCCTGCTGCCAGCTGTCTGGGGTTGCGCGTTATTTTTTTGCGATTGGAGGTTGCTTGAAACGGAAGAGAGGAACCTGAGTTGTTTCGCAGGAATTTGACGGATTGAGCCGGTAAAAGAGATGGAATTATGAAAATAAACGAAAATGAAAAAAAAAAAAAAAAAAAGGAAATCTTTGGAAAAAATGGGGGAATACTCTCGAAGTGGTTATTTCGGGAAAAAATGGACGATTTTCCTTTGCGAGGTTCCTCGTTGTTGAAAACGTTCCAACGTTGTACCAAAGTTCCGGTCGTGAGACGGGGAATTCATCCTTGTGTCGTCACTCGTGCAGTTTTCATCGAAGCTATTACCGGTATCACCTGGGTATCACCTCCATTCTTCTGCTTCCATTCAGAATAGTTGATTTCTGGGGTTCTTCATTTATGTTTCTACAAGATGTCAATTTTTCTTAAACTCTTATTTTGCGTTGATTGTTGAAAGGACTAATTCAGGAGTTTGAGAAGTATTCTCTCTTATGTCGCCGATAAGCAGAGTTTCTTGTGTTGATGGATTCCGGTGGTCCAACTATGAGTTATCTTATATTTTTTTATTCATACCATTATAGTATTTGTCAAGTGAGAGTAATTTAAATTAATCTTACGTAATTGACAGAAAGAGAATTCCACTTTATAATAGAGAAAATTGCTTATGCCTTTAGGATAACTTAAAATTATTGTCCATAAAATGTGTAATTCTGTTAATTGTAATTTCTTCATTAGTTTATGTGAGAATCACTTTAAATAACTAATTTAATGTTCTAGAATAATCGAAATAATCGTTTATTATGCTAATTTGGAAATCTGATCTTGATAAATGACTCTTGGGGAAAAAATACATAATGTGGAATACTACTATTGTATGTAAGGCTAGTCCGGCCAGCTATCAGAATTAGGATATTCTAGAAGTTGATAAATTTTTTTTGATTTGTATATTTTATGTTTCATTTGTTTATTTTGAGTTATTTTACTTGGGTCCGACCAGTCACTTCATTTGTTTGAGCCATAAAACTTTAAAGAAACAGGATGACTTGACTGGGGTATTGTTTATATTTTCTTTTAATTTAAGGGTTTACAACGCGCCCTTTAATTTTTGTTCTGACCACTCATTTATAATTACTTGAATATTGGTTTTGGATTAATTGAAATTTTATTTATTGTATTAGAAACTTTTATTTAGTTTGTGAATAATATGTCTTTTACTAAATGCAACTTGTGGCAATTCCTCAATAAGACTACAAGCGACTTATCGCTATGTCTCATATGAAAGCAAGAACTTAGGAAGGGTTTAAGAGACCCTTTTATTTAAAACTAAATAAGTTGAATATAAGGCACACCTGGTACTTACAAATTAGCCAGCAATTAGGGCGAGAACTCACAGTAGAATTTTAAATTCAAAACTAAATCTGTGTATCAAACAGCTAAAGGCTACACAGAGTAATTTAACCGTGAAAGTTGGCTCTTAAGTGAAAGTACTATCGGTACGAATAAAGTAACTCTGAAAATAGGAATGCTTATCTTAGAATAACAAGCTATTAATGTGGCCTTCAGTCGACAGGCAAACCTTACAGTATTCCCTGCTAGGATTTAATTAATCCCGACGAAGGTCTGTTAAGATCTTAAATTTCAACTAATCACGATCCAACCTCTTAAAAGCAATAGAACATACAAATGAACTTATCAACTAATATTTGCAACATCTGTAACTCTGGCATAACTCTATCATATAAAAGTAGCAGCTGATGTCCTTACAGTCATCTGAAAGGAAAAAGAATTTAACAAAAGCGTTTGACGCAATTCACATCATTTTCTATTCAAATCGGTTTATCAGAATTTTCCATTCAGTTTTATCAGAAGCTTTCGTGCATTTTTCATTTATTTTATGATTTATTTATTTTAAGTTATTTCATTATTAATCATTTTTTTAATTTATTTAAAATTTTCTTCCCTCTGCTCTGTAATAAACTATACTGAAATGCATGAGCAAGTGTCATGAGCAAGTGTTGCATTACTACCATCTAACCGACGTCATACATAATAGAAACGTAAACACACTAGACCTCAGAAGCACCTTAATTTTAAAACTGCACCTAATATGCTAACAAAATAGATGATTAAATTTTTATGTTGGCGACAGAGCCAACTCTTTATTTCATAAACATCTCCAGCTTTTGCTTTAAATTAATTTCTTTCACACTTCAAAATTTCAGTTCTTACAATTATGCAAGCATCTACTTTATCACATAGGTTAATAGAACTTTAACGCTTGCAGTACTAAACAATTAATCATACTTTAAGAAACACTTACAGTACACTAAATTGAGTACTTTACATCACATGCGCTTTAGTTGCATGAAGTTAGTGTACAGTTTCGCCAAGATTTCCTCTGTTCAATACCTGATTACTAGCAGCACTAGCTAGCAAGAAGAAGAAGAAAATGGTTAGGTTGCCATGGAAGTCGCGAGCGGCTTTATTTAAGATTTTGGATTTTAATAAATTCTTACAATTGAGAGCTCAAAAAATGTTGCAAGTGTTTTTAAAATGAGAGTAAATAAAGCGTAACTAAAAGAACGTCCACTGAAATTTTTGTAACAAGTGTCTTTATTCAACAACATCTGGTCCGTCGAGCCAGAGGAGGAGCGCACAATGGATAATTATGACATGTGAAATTTCAACCTCCGTTTTTGGATATGCTACGACGAAGCGTACCAAAAAGGAAAGCGTTCTCAAGATATACTACTGAATTAGCAACCAGTAATGAAGTAGATACATGAACGTTTCTTGTCATTTAATCCTCATAAGATAATTTGTGTTATTATTTTTTATTGAATTAAGAGTTTTTTGGTGTTTTTATTGAATTATGAGTTATTTTTATTGAAATAAGGCTTACTTAGTGTTGAGTTTTGAAAATGAGGTTTTTCTTCAAAATGTTTAAAAACGCGAGAAAAGTTTATTTGCAGCTTGCTGCTACAGAGTTAGGCGAGGTAGTAACAAATAGAATGACGATTACAGATCTGATTAATATTATGAAGAATACTGAGAAATTCAAAAAAGAACCTGAATTTGTATCTAATCTCATAGAGAGAATAATTGAGGACCAGAAAGTAGAAACAACCGAGAAAAGTAGACAATTAGAATTACAATTAAAATAAATTAAATTAGAGAGACAGAAAGCTGAATTAGAATTGTCACGCATGCAAACATTTCTAAAAACTAACGACAACAATTCAGAAAATAAAATTGAGAAAAATTATTCCCTGAATTGGCTTTCCAAGTTCAGAGTTGTGAAAGTTTGTTCATAGTGCTTATGAAGTATTTACCTCTTATACATACCTTATCTACAGCACCGTCTTAGTATTCATCGTATTATTACTCAGTGCTGTGAAACAGCGTGTGGGTTTATTACTCAGTGCTTACTTACTGCGGTGATATTGTGAGCCTCGTAATTTTTTTTTTATTATTTTTTCCTTTCATAGTGCTACAGCGCAAACTCAATATACACAAAAGACTATTAGTTTATAAGATTTCATCATACATTAGTGCCGTGAGAGAGTGCTCTCGCAGTTTTCTTAAAGTGCTTTGGTACATACTTTACTGTGAGCATATGTGATCTGACTGTAAATCCTCTCATTCGAGTTTAGTGCTGTGAAGTCATCGTCTTTCGCAGTCTTTTCTTACAGTCCTATAGTGCAAACTTAGTATTCTTGGAATACTGTCTGTACATGTGAATCCCTCGTTCATTTCCTCATTCTCCTTTAGAGCTGTGAAATCGCCTCCATTGTGTTCTCTTCCTTACTTATGCCTTCGGATACCCCCTTCACCAACTGACATAAAGCATAATATTCAACATTCTCCTCCTAATATTAAAGGTGCTGCTAGCGCATCAACACCTAACTCCAGGTTAGAAGCAGTTAACTACATTTGTAACCAACTCCAGGTTAGAAGCAGTTAACTACATTTGTAACCAACTCCAGGTTGGAAGCAGTTAACTACATTTGTAACCAACTCCAACTATTTATCTTACAAGCAAAGGAATCTCGTAGACAAAACGCTTCTGAAAGAAATCAGTTTGCGTCTTTTGCGAACACCGCTCGCATAACTATAGCGGAACAAGAAGTGTATTGCGCCCAATTACATGGACAAGACTTGGCTCTGCAACAGCAGCAACTTGTAAACAGTTTACAGCCACCTCACAAGATTCTTCAGCCTTCAGAGTTGTTTCAAGCAGTGAAAAACCTCAGCACCATCAGAACAGTTCGCAACAGAAAATCCCTTCTCAGAGGTGACACGGAGGAAGCAGAAACCTTGACCGCCTTCAAGGCCTTTCCCAGTTCTATCGGAACGCGTTCTCTTATTAAGTTCAAAGAACTTGACATGGACACCTGAAAGGATTAAAGCTAAACTAGCTGCAAATTTGAAACCCTCCCAACTAGGGGTCTCTTTAGTGCAAATTCTGCCCACCAGGCACAGAAAGCGTCTTGTGAGGCGTCGAGAAACTTTCTACGCCTCAAAGGGGCAATGGAAGACAGGCCAGCACTACTAGAGATGCTTACAGTTTGGGAGTATAGGCCAAGAGCAAGGAGCATTATTTTGGAGTACCTGAAAATATAGTAAAAGACTTAACAACAGCACTTGTAGATCAACTGTCCAACTTCAGTCCAGTGCTTATTAAGTACGAACAAACCCTTCCTGGCAAAACGGTTGGAGGAACCGAGTGATAGACATAGAAACTAAGTGGGCAGAACACCTAGTTAAGTTAGTTACATTTTAGTGGGTTTTTTTAGTCCTGTCCTCTTCGTCTGCGGTCGTAGACACTGAACCGACAGGACACTTAACCGACACCAGTTAGCCGACAGGACATTTAGCCGACACGGACACTTAGCCGACAAGGACACTTAGCCGACAAGAGATTTAGCCGACACGGACACTTAGCCGACAAGACATTTAGCTGACAAGGACAATTAGCCGACAGTACATTTAGCCTACAAGGACATTTAACCGACAGGACATTTAGCCGACAATGAGTCTCGCTCCTTCCATGTTTTCAGGTTTCTAATACTTTCACATTTCATTCCTAATTTGCTCAACAGATCAGGATACATTCATTCCCGTATAAAGTCGTTTCGATTCTCCTACTAATGAAATTTCCTTTACCTGTCAGGAGGTAGCGTGATACGCCCTACTCCGCGCCGCACTGGAACTGCTTTTTCTTTTTCTGAATTACTATTTACACCCTCAGAATGCTATTTAAATGTTAGGTATCGTATATTTATTAATCTGAGATAAGGCTCCGGCCCAGGAATTCGTGCCTTGTGGCCTGAGACCACCTAACAGAAGTAGGGTGGGTTTTGTTTGGTTTATGTAATAACGCCAAAGCTAGAGAGCTACCTGCCTAAGGGAAGGGATACCTTCGTAGAGGAATTTCTAAAGAAAACTGTCTCGTATACACGTTACACATGAAGAAAACCCACGAAAACACTCATGCAGCCAATCCGTTCGCTCGATTCGAAATTCGGACCGAACTACCAGTCTTCGGCGTCTTTACCGCTCGGCTGCTGCTGGGCCTAGCAGAACGAGAGTGACCGTTTCACTTAATATATAACCAGTCTCTTCCGATGAAAACTGTTTTTTTAAGCTAGACCTTTATAAATGCGTTGCTAGAATATGAGAAGAATGTTCCAAATTTGAATACCGAAGTATTGTTCAGAATTGTTTAGCTGTTTCAGTAGGGCGAAAAGTGATAAGCAAAAATGTTTACAAAGACAGGTCCAATACCGATTATAACTGAAGTATCGCACTAGCGCGACGTTAACAGTTCTGCTAAAATACAGCCGTAACCCTCTCATGATTATATGGTATATCGGTAAAAGCTGGATTCCGAAAGATGGAACGATGTAGAGGTAACCAAAAACAGATCAGTTACCTTGACATTATATGAGTTGCTTATTTTTATGTAAAGAATGGTGGCATGAATTGCCGATTATAGAGATCACAAATAATTTCAAGCTTTGCCTTGTTTTAAAAATTCTTTTTTAATTGTTTTTAATATCAAAATACCATATATTTGCTAAACTAACCTTTCACTGCCAATGTTTCTGTCATGTATCTGGCTGCGGTGAGCCAATCAGCTGCCTGGCAGAGCGCAGCAAGACGACAGTTGCATGTTAGCCTCAGAGGAGGCAAGTGGTAGATTAACTATGTTGTAGGAGCGAGGTAGTGCTCCGAGTTTACCATTATTCTTTGAACGTTAATTTTTAATAAATGTTTGTTTCGTTTTCCTTATGGTGCCTTATTCATCACGCTCTCTTTCGAGAACCAGAGCGAACGAAGCCGACTAGATTTTGAAAAAAGAGGAGAAATTTTTGTTGTAACTTTAAGGAAAATTTCTTCTCAATATGTTTAAAGTAGTTAAAAGTGATTTGATTTCGGTGTTGAAGGAACTCGGTGAAGAAGCCGATTCTAGTTTAAAAGTTGTAGAATCAAAAGATAAGCTTTTAAGTTCTAAAAAATATTTGAAAGATAAAGATTTTGTTATTGAATTCCTTAATACTACGGTTGAAGAAAGGAAAAAGTCAGAAGAAATTGTGAAACTGCGTTTAATGCAAACCGAAAGTAACAACGTAGAAAACACACTTTCATTAGACAAGCTTTTGAAAGCTGTACAGGCATTATCGATTTCTGTACCTAAAAAGCGTGAAGCATGGAACTTATATTTTGATTCCATAGAAAGGGTTTTTAAGCATAAGAACGTACCAAATGAGTTTAAGTCTGAAATTTTACTTAAACTGATAGGTGATAAATCTTCTAATATTCCAGTATGTATTAAAGATGATGATTTGAAAGATTATGAAAAAATTAAATCTTTAATCCTTAAGGAATATGAACCATCGCCAATTATATGTTTAGAAAATTTTCGCCAAGCTCAAAGGTTGATGGGGGAAACTCATTTGCAGTTCGCCTCTCGTTTAAGATCATGTTGGATCCATTATTGTAAAAGTAGAAACGTCAATGATTTTGAGTCTTTAATTAACTTAATAATTTCTTACAAACTTTTTCAAACGTTGGATAGTGATTTAGCGTCCATGTTGCAGTTCGACAAGGTGAAAGTTGGCTACGTCCAGAAGAACTAGCTAAGGAATGCGACACTTATTTCATCGCAAAAGGTAAATCTTTTGATGACGTAAGAGGTGAAAAACGCACTAATTTTCGTGATTCATACAACAAAGCATTTATTGCCCGAACAGGCGAAATAAATTTGAGAGGTCCAATAAACAGAATGATAATTTCCCTGTTAACACTTCAAGTAAACCGAAGGACAATGCGGTTGTTACAAATGTAAATTCTAAACATTTACAAAAACGCGAGTGTTCCGACGGAAAACTTAATTTTTATTCCTTGGAAAAGATTACTATTTACATTGCAGGGAAGCAAGTAGAAGCTATAAAAGATTCAGGTACGGAAATACCAATTTTGAACACTACATTAATTCCTTATTTGAAAATAGAAAGTAAGGGTAAAATCATTTTAAGTTCCGCATTTGGTGACGTCATAGAGGCAACGTTAGCAACTATTCCCATTTATTACAAAAAACCAAACAGTTGTCTATATTCGTGCGTAGAAGCTCTTTTCGCGTTGACAGATAAGCTCAATGTTCAATGTTTAATTACACCAGATGTATGGGATAGCATATTTGAAGACGAGAATGAATCAACAGTCTTCCCCGAGACGAAACCGGAAACTCATAAACAAAAACACCCTAAGGTTGGCACCGTTGAACTGTCAAATGTAAATCTTTTTTATAGCTCAGTTGCGAATCAGAATGATGAAAGACTAAACAGTTATTCGGAATCGAATAAATTTAAGGTCAATCAGAGAAAGTGCCAAACATTAATAAATTCTTTTAAGGACGCAGAATTAGGGAAGAATAATTTCTTTTTACAAGACGAATTATTATTTCATAAAGAAAAAATGTGTGGGGAAAACATACAACAGTTAGTTTTGCTCGAGAATTATCGAAATAAAGTCCTTCAATTAGCTCATGATTCCATATTCGGAAATCATTTAGGTATGAGGAAAACTAAAGAAAGAATTAAGCTTTCATTTTATTGGCCGAACATATCCAAAGATGTAGAAAATTATTGTAGAACATGCGAAAGATGTCAATTAAAAAGTCCGGAAAGGCAATCGGATGAAATTCCGATTACTCCTATTGTTCGCGCGCCATATCCCTTTCATACAGTAAACATAGATATTATTGGTGAAATGCCACCGCCTTCAAGAAGGAAACATAAATATTGTTTGTGTTTGATCGATAATCATTCAAAATGGCCAGAAGTGGTACCTTTAAAAAGTCTTTCCACTAAAGCTACTTGTGAGGCTCTTTTAGATATTTTTATGAGAACCGGTATTCCAGAAATAATTTGTAGTGATCAAGGCACTAATTTTACCTCACAATTAACTCAAGAATTCGAAAAAAGGTTAGGAACTCATCCTCGTGTTTCGACGCCTGGTTACCCAGCATCAAACGGCTCAGTGGAAAAATGGAATCGGGTATTTAAACAAATGTTACCTCATGTAATTCACACAGATCCTGTTAATTGGGACAAGCACATACCTTATTTACTTTTTGCGTATGGTGAAGTTCCAAATTGCACTACAGGTGTATGTCCATTTATGCTTATGTACGGTCGTGAAGTTAGAGGTTCCTTAGCTGTGTTAAAATCATCATGGTCCGGTGAAATACCATTACCTCTTAATCTGAGTAATTCAGCAGTTGATTATCTACAAGAATTAAAGATAAATTTAGAGAAAGCATCTGAGCTCGCTTCTTTATCTGCCGCAGATAAACAAGAAGCTTATGCATATTATTTTAACCGTCGCAAAAGTATGAAAGAATTTAAAAATGGTGATCTAGTATATTTACTTATACCAGACTCTAGCAACAAGTTATATGCTAGGTGGACAGGTCCAGGTGAAGTTGTTGAAAGAGTAAATCCTCATTCTTATAAAGTTAAATTACCCGATGGAAGTGTGCGGCATGTTCATGTAAACAAAATAAGAAAATTTTATGTTCGAGCACAAACTGATCTAATCAATAAAATTGGACACGTGAATATTAACACTTGTTTAGATGTCTTGAAAGGTTATTGGGGAATACCTTTAGAAGAAGAAAGTCGTGACTTAACATCATTCAAGACACATCGTGCCCAATATCGTTGGAAAGTGATGCCTTTTGGATTAAAAATTGCAGCTTCTACTTTTCAGCGAGTGATGAATGATGCCTTAAGACAACATAATGATTTTTGCAAAGCATATATTGATGATATTGCTATCTTTTCACCAGATTGGAATTCTAATTTCAAACATTTAGATGCTGTGCTAACTACGTTAAGTGATCTCAGGTTTACGGTGAACGTAAAGAAATGTGTTTTTGCACGTTCGGAGATAAAGTATTTAATACATATAATAGGAGCTGGAAGACATCAACCTGATCCTGAAAAATTACAAGCCATTGAAATTATAAAAAGTCCTAAAACGGAGACTGCTCTAAAGAGTGCATTAGGCTTATTCAACTATTATCGTGATTACATAAAGAATTATGCAGAAATAGCTCGCCCATTGACGGAGCTTACGAAAAAGAAAATTCCTGAGCTAATTCCATGGACTGATGTTGAGGAATCAGCATTTCAAGAACTGAAACGTCGACTGTGTGAAGCACCAAAACTGTACACTCCAGAACTAGGAAAACCTTACACCATACAGTGTGATGCTAGCTCATATAGTGTTGGTGCTTGCTTGTCACAACGAGACAGCAAAGGCAGTTTGCATCCTATCAGCTTTGCCGGTCAAAAACTTTCGAAAACTCAGCAGAATTGGTCAACTATTGAACGCGAGGCTTATGCCGTTGTGTGGTCGTTGAAAACGTTCGAGTGTTGGGTGTTTGGATCGAATATCGAGCTGATCACAGACCATAATCCATTATTATATTTGCATAAGCCGGCACCGCATTCTGCCAAATTACAGAGATGGGCAATGGCACTTCAGCGTTATAATATTCATATTTCTCATTGCCCTGGTGCACAATTAAAAAATGCAGATGGTCTTTCAAGACTAGTTGGTGAATGAAATAGGTGTGAACTAAGTATGCACTAATATGTTTTAAAACTTCGCATTAGTTACTTTCTTTTGTTCCGGAATTGTACGAGAGCTACTTTCCATCTGTTTTGAAAACAAATTACTGATTTAATGTTGCATTATAATATTGTGTTTTGAAATAGTATTGCATATATGTTTTATTACAGAACTCCGGTATTGTATCAAGTCGTCTGTTCATCTGTTGTGAGATGTATTTTAAAGTATGCTATTACGTCATGTATATATGTTCATATATTTTGAATTTGGTATGTGTGTTATACAATTTAAGTTTCTGAACTCATTTGTTGGTTCAGTTTTTCAGATTCTGTTTCGCTTTGGCGTAGCACAATCTTACCGGGGGGGTTGTCATGTATCTGGCTGCGGTGAGCCAATCAGCTGCCTGGCAGAGCCCAGCAAGACGACAGTTGCATGTTAGCCTCAGAGGAGGCTAAATATATACCAAACAGAACGATGTATATCAAACTGTGCTAAATTACATAAGATCTAAAAGCACATACGGGATCTTTAAGAATCGAAAAAAGAATTTTACTGATAGGTGAAAAAATGACTTAAATATTGAACTTATGGAGAAGTCTAGAAATTTTATAATTGGCAGTAAATTTAAATAATTATTGGGTACGTGTTAGCTAAACGTCACTGTCGGCTTAATGCCCTGTTGACTAAATGTCTTGCCAGTTAAATGTCCCGTATCTAAATGTCCTGACGGCTAACTCTCTGTGTCGGCTAAATGTTCTGTCGACTAACTGTCCGTGTCGGCTGAATGACCTGACGGCTAAATGTCCTTGTTGGCTAAATGTCCTGTCGACTAAGTGTCCGTGTCGACTGAATGTCACGTCAGCTAACTGGTATCGGTTAAGTGTCTTGTCGTCTAAGTGGTTGTCGGCTAAGTATTACGTACCCCTTCATCCGTGTATTAGGATTACATGCTGCTACAATTGCTAGGAGTTCGGACACTACATCAGGAACTGTAAGACCACTCCACTCTGCGCGAAGTGTGGTAACGGGCACATGACACAAGAGTATAGGTCAGAAAACGTTAAGTTGCACTAATTGCTATAGCATTAATTCTGAAAAGAGGACCTCCTTCAGCACAAATCATCCAGCTACTTCAAGCTGCTACCCAGTGTATGGAGCCCATTTCGGGAGCTTGAGAATGACCGCTGCTCAGAGATAAGCTAAGATGGCACGAAATAAGCATATAGCAGGTTTCCGATTTTCACAGTGTAATTTGAAGAAGTGCTATGCAGCAACTGTAAACACAATGCAAGTAATGTCACATACTGCTGCCAATGTTGCAATCTTTCAAAAGCCCTACACTTACAACGGAACGATTCCTACTGTTCCCAGACAGTAGTAGTACACACAGTAGACCATGAACCAGCTACAGTTCACAGTAGACCATGAACCAGATAGCTGCGATTATTTACAGTCGCCCTTTCTGCCCTCTCCTAATGAAAGTCACAGAGCATACAGTCTACATCAGGCTGAACACTAGCAATTGCAGCATTGCTATTATTGCTCTGTATCTGTTCCCGGGCGAAGACATGACTTCCTTATTACAACTTAATTCTAACCTTCTAACTGGGGGATCACAATTCATCGCAGCTGAAGACTTTAACTCTTTCGCATCGAGAGACGACCAAATCTGTTTTCATCAAACATCGAAAACGCCCGTGTTTACGAATTTGTCTTGGAATAGTTTTCCTTTCCCCCTGCCTGGTAGATAGCTACAGCATTAACAATAACCTACATAAGTGAAATGACTGTTTCTCTCTTGGGGGTTTTTCAGCGGTTTCATCCATTGTGTGCAGTTTCACCTTAGAACCGGATTGCACCTGCGAACGTTAATAGCTTTCCGTATGTCTCCTTTAGTTGCTTCAAAAGAAGGATTGACATGTCCTTAACAACTCGCGAAACCAATGAGCCATACACTAACGTGGAGGGGGAAAGCACTAGGTGGAAAATAAACGAGGCGTTGAGGCGGTTTGCCTATGCCTGAATGAACGGGCGTTACGGGCGACTTCGATGCGAAAGAGTTAATGCCACCAGTACACTATGGGGATCTGACTCGGAGAGCTGAAGGGGAGTTTCGGTAGCGAGGGTGACTAGATCTGACAATATCTATTCACAATATATCCCCGTACATACAAGATTGGACAGTGAGTGGCCTTCGATCACTTAGTTATCACAAACTATAACTTAGAGGCTGAATACGCCTTTAGATTATACAATAAAGAAAAAATTTAAGACCGTATTTGGAGAACATTCCGGAATCACATTCACGTTTTACAGAAACACATTCGAAAGAATGTAGAGAAACTTATCAAGGATTTCAACGACTGCCAGGACACAAATCCCTTAGATAATCTCTACGACTTACTAGTTACAAAATTAGTGCAGACTGCTCACAAAGCATATCGTTTGAAATCTCTGAAGGCAAGACATTCAGTTTCCTGGTGTACACCAAAGTTTAACACCGAGAGAAGCATAGTACGAGCACTTCACAGATGAACACAATCCCCGGTGGATCCAAATCAACGGCAACTCAAACTGATAATATGTGTGTGTGTTTGTGTGTGTCTATGTATGTATCATTGTAGAACTAGCCTGTATTCAAGAGTATAAAGTTTATTGTTAGTGAAGAATGTTCATATGCGTGTAACAGCGCATATGTAAAACAAACATTATTGTAACTATACATTCCCAGTGTTTAAACCTAGGCGCACATAAAATGCACCACGGTAATGTTTATTTTTATTAGTGCATACTACTTATGTAAAAGCTTCAGTGTGTGCATTGAAGTGATCAGTGAGATAAGTATAGTTCTCCCTGATAATGATCAGGAGGATCAATTAGAGGAGCAACAGGAAGTGGTACAATATTGAAATTTCGAAAAGTTATTCGAAGAAACAAGCCACCTCCTACGCAGACGGAGTTGAATAACATCATACGTACTCTTGCAGCCAAAAATGCTCCAGGTCCCGATGGTACTGATAATATCATCATTACAGAGATTCACAGGGAATTCCCAAAGTTACTCTTCGCGGTAATTTCATCTTGCTGGAAACATCAGCACTTTCCTACAAAGATGAAATTAGCAAATGAGGCACTTTTCCTAAAATCTGGCATAATCCCAGCAGTTCTTTCATATTACAGGCCGCCTGTCTACTGTCAGAGCTCGGTAGAGTAATTCTTTCCAGATTTAACTTTAAAGGACCAAGGCCCTTCACCCCAACCAATATAGAATTAGAGTAGGCAACTCAACCGAGAATGATAGATAGAGATCCAAGATAATGACTTGCATTCATTGGCAATAACCACTGACAACAATGGAGCTTTTGACTCCCTTTGATGGCCATACATAATACATTTGCTGCACAATATGGCTTATCCACAGCCATTATTACCATTATTCGCTCGTACCTTCAAGTTCGAAGTGTACAAGTAACATCAGATAATGATATTTATGTCAGAAATGTCTTTAGAGGGTGCCTACAGGAGTCACGCCTAGGACTAACCCTGAGGAATATAATGGCAAACTCGGCATGTTATCAATACTAGAGCGTAGACTATGTTCGAATTATAGCCTACGCGGATGATTTTATGTTAGTTGTGGCAAGAAGGAGCAACAGCTTCAGATTTCGCTACAGAAAACTAAAGCTTTACTCATAGGACGCAGCATACATCATAGACGCAACCCAAGTGTTAAATTCCATGATAAAATGTTCCCCCGATTGAAATGTCCTGGGCTAATGTTCGACTAAAGACTTTCCTGGATGCCACATGTCGGAAATCTTAAGACTCGAATTAGCATCCTAAGCAAAAACATGAGACGCATGACTTCGCATAAATGAGGAAACACCTGGAAAATAGTATAGTAACATTTGAGTGGAAGAGGAAATTAGGCTTGAGCAACTCGATATACCAAGCCGACCTGCTAGCTATAAGCGCTGCAATTAGCTATGCTAAAACATATCAATTGGCAAAGGTATGGCAAAGGAATCTGAGAAACACGTGGTCGTTATCGGCACTGCACGTGGTAGTAACCGGATTTTCAATCAGACTTACACTGGCCGCCTACTTTTACTGAGCCAGAATATCTGATCAAACATATAACACAGACTAAAAAAAAGGGGGGAGCGAGAGGCAACTGCATTTTCACGCACCGAAATCATTTCGAGGTTCAGTTTTCTTTTACCCCTGAATCTCTTTACTTTCCCCAGTTAGCTTGCTTTATTTTATTCTTTTTATTTAAAAAAGCTGCATTATGCAGGTTTAACTTTTGGCAGCAATACTCTTCAATTTATTTTACTCCCATTCCCCTACAATTGTGTTTAGGCCTGCCAAATAATTTCACTCCTAGATCTTTTACTGCAGATATTTTATTCTTTTTATTAAATCTACTTACTTTGATATGTACTATTCGCACTTGCCCCGACCCCTGACCAATGCCTGATTGCCTGATTAGGAAGAATAAGGACTTACTTTCCAGGTACCCAATTGGACCACGTGAACCAGTATCTCCACCCAAGTCACCGGAGAACTTCTATCTTCACCCTTCTTTGTCCATTTGAGCGCAGGATATTTCTGAGAAAATGGCAAAACGTTTTCCCAAGACGGCTAGCAACACGAATTATTTCTTTGCGATCAACAAATGGGCGTAAATGTTTTATGTTTTGCCCTATTTACAAGATAGGGCCCTCTTCTAATGCTTAATAAACGTTTCCTCAGTTGTTCTTACCTTTTCTAGTTTAAGAGGTCCTACTTTTCTAGATCCATTCCTGCAATTATAAATAAACCTAAAAATATAAGAAATAACATTAATAATTTTATAATAATTGTCACTAATATTCAAGAGTTCGTCTAAAATGTTATAGTTCATGTCAATCGACACAGTTCTCTCAGAAAGGTCATTAATACCAAGAAAACGTTTACTTTCGGGTACCAGAGGATTCCATATCACTCAGTGTCAAGTGTTCAACCTCTGAAACTATTGCTTGTAAGCATTTGTAGGGAAAATGTGGGCTTGTTAAAAGTTCTGCATAAGTCCACTAATTTGGAATTCTTCACTAGGGAAGAGGCACTAACTCTACACGTTAGATGATTGTCTTTGGTTGAACAATAAAATCGTGAATCTGGATAAGTCAACTTCTGAATCTTGTCAACGCGATTTTTAACCAAAGACTTCCATCTTCTGCTGGATACTTTAATACGGTGCAATGAGACTTTAGAATTACTCTATAAAAGATATTAGATAAAACTTTACGATCCAGAACTTTTTTTTACTTTCGTTCCCAATCTTGCCGTAATCCAATGACCCAGTAATTATAGTTGAAGCAAGGAAGCCTTTTTGACTGGTGAAACTCTGCTCTTGTAGGCAATCAAGTTTACTGAATTTGTTCTCGATTCTGTACTTTTACATAAGTGGCTGCGCCACACGACGTTTGGCTTGCGTCTGAAAAATCATGGATCTCTATACTTCCATCATATGAATACAAAACAAATCTAAAAATACTAATGTTACTTAGTTCTGAAAGCTCGCTGCACCATTAAGATCACTCATCATTCAAATCAGAAAGAAGCACAGCAGCATGCCATGCTAGTTTGCGTAACTATAGCTTTTGTAATAAACTTTTTAGTCTAGCAGGGTATGGTGTGTTCAATCCAAGGAGATCAAATATTTTTCTAACTGTTTGGGTGATGAAGCGTTTGGTACTTTTCTCTCTTCTTGAAATTTCTGTCAAACACGTAGTCTCTACACTCAAACTATCTTCTTGAATATCTCATTGAATTCCTAATACTTTGACTATCTTTTCAATTGAACTTAGAGGATGAATGTCAAAATGTTTTTCTTCCTATTCCTCAAGTAAAGGATTATCATTCGTCACCCATTAGCAAAGATTCAACACAGCTCCGCTTGAAGCTCAAGCTCATTCCAGTTCCTTTGCTTCATTTGAGATTTTTAAGGCTTCTGATACATCACTTGCTGCTGTGACAAGATCATCAACGTACCTACATGTTTCAGAAATTTGAAAGGTATCGGGATACACATATCTATACTTTTGAATATACAGCTTTATAGTTGCCGAAAACAAAAAAAGGACTAGAGTTAACACCAAAGAGTACGCGCTTAAATCTATTTACAATTATAATAGATCACCAATATTCTACAAAGGTGTACTTACAGTCTTAACAAATAAAAATCTAACTACATCTCGATCTTTCTCGGCTAAAACGATCTGTCTGTAAAAATGCCTTTTCGATTACTCCTAAGATTACAACTCTATTAAGTCTAAGTTATATCAGCAAGTAATATATATTTTGATCCAAATTAATACTAGGCCACATACGAACACTAAGGAGCAAACTACCTATTCCATGTGAACTCGCATCAAATACAATGCTCTTTTTTGTACTAATATTTTCTTTTCTATAAACCTCCTGATGCGCCATACATGAGATTGGCTTGTTTAATGGTTTCGTAGTATTTAATACTTTTCTATTACCCCCTGATTTAGATAGTCATTTAAAGTTCTCTATATCTGAAGCATAATGCATTATCATGCTGCTTTTTTCTTATCAGAATCTTTATTCTTTTTACCTGCGGCACCAAAATTGTTTTTAGAAGATCAATAATTAATATGCCAAAAGGTAGAACTTACCTTTTTGCCTCTGCACGATGGGCTGCTGACAGAAGGATTTTTAAAAAATGAACTAATTAATTCTGTCTAAAAATGAGAGGTTTCCTGTCCCACCTTTAACAAAACAATATATTTTATTACTATTTACATAGAATTTAAATGATAGAAGGAGATTAATTACAAATCCGGTAAACACAGTTCATTTCTGCTTCCACTCGATATTGATTCTACTGTCTTTCTAGTTTATTTTAGTCTTCAGCTCACTTCAGTTCATTAGGGATGAAAGCGTGGGCCAGCAGCAATATTCTCACACCCTGAGATCTGGAGGAACTCAACCTACCATTACACTTGTCACAATCGCAGTCTAGGAACAGGCTTCACAGTTAATCCACTCCGAGTAACTGTGACTAGAGGCTTCTGATTGCCCTTCTAGTGGATTATGACTATTGGAGCCATCAAATGTTATTCTTTGACATACATTCTCTATGGGCTTTGCATCTCAAAATATGACCATCAGGATCATCTGAAAGTTCTAGAAGATAAACACTTTGAATAGGTCTTGTTTCGATTTCGAATTTTGTTTTCAATTTTACAATTCTGACAATACCATCTTTACCAGATATCACTTCGACAACTCGTGCAATTGGTCATTGGAGACACTTCACGTTATCAGAACCGATGAGTATTATATCACCAACAGAAATTGGTTGGGAAACCTTTTCAGAAAGATTATCGTGTTTTAGATGCCCAAGACGTTCTAGTCGAAATCGCTTTCGTAGATTTGCCCATAATCTCTGCAAGTATAGATGTCTTCTACCCATAAAAGAAACATCAATGTCTGGTATCCAACTTTCTTTGTTCTCCTGTACGAACATCGAAGGAGAGAGAGCAATTATGTCGTTAACATCTGAATTTGCATTGTTATATTCTTCAGTGTAAATTCAGCCTCTATTTCCTTCCAGTCAGCTATGCAGAGTTACTGTACGTTTTTACAAAATTAATTCCATTATCGTAATAAGTAACAGTCCGCTTACTTCTCCGTGCTATAAATCTTCCCAACGAGAGCAGAAAGGCTTCAGCTGTTAAGGATGTTATTAGCTCCATATGCACTGCACGATATATGGAGCAAGTGAGTAGAACTATCCAGGTCTTTGTTTTATCCCTCACGTACAGTGGTTCTGCTCCGCACCTGCGACTTCAAATATAGCAGCATCTTTTACTCGGTCTTCAATTAAGAAAGTGGCTTTCGATCCTGAATGAGTCACGGTGAATCGTCTGCATCCAACACATATCAAGATGACTTATAGAATCGTTTCGCGACTTTGGAAAATCGAAAAATTTTCTCGAAGGTGGTTTATTAATATCTGCACCCTTGGATATCCAAGTTTCTTATATTTATATGCGATATCCATATGCACAGTTCTATGCTTTAATTGACTGAACGAAAATTGTTCTTATCTTTTCTGTTGAAGACCTGTTTTCGTATTCTCATTTTTCCGTAAAATACTGAACGAAAATGTTTTATTTGCAGGTCGTTTATTCCATCAAAACATTCTTCTCGTCGCACAGTTTTGAAAACTATAATACACAATATTTCACAGTTAATTTACCTGAACATGATGACGCTCTAGATCTTAGATTAAAGTAAAATCTAAAAATCCTAAGAACTATATGATGAAATTCTATGAAAGATTACTTCACTTTCTAAGCTTAAATGAGTTTTCGTTACGCTTTTCCTCATTTTATGAGTTATGTCTTCATGATTATAGACCAGTTTTGATTTTGGGTATTTCTCCTTATTTTTCTTCAGCCAATCTGGGCCTTCTCACCAAATAAATGCCTTGATGAAAGGTTAGCAAGATTTTTATTCCAAAAATATATTTACATGCATTTGGATATGCCAGTTTTCTAATTTCCTATACTCTGTTTTCGGCAAAGACAGTCTAGAATTCTTCTTTCTGGATCCTCTTCAAAACTGTTGCAGAATCCGTCCAAAAATGCATTTCAACATTCTGCCATTACAGTCACGTGCAAAAGTGTAAGACCAGTAGCAGTTTTCCTGTATTTTAACAGATTGCACCATTTTCGCTCGTGATTGCGTTATCACATGCGTTGATTGCATTAGACGCTTTCTACTGCTATAAATATCTCGTTTATTAGTAGTTCGCTATTGGATTTTGCGTACACAGTTTTGTTGTATAATTGTGGTAATGGGTAAAAAAAAACCTTCACTTACTGTTGAAAAACGGGCAAAAACAGTGGCCCTGCATGAATTTAGCTTTTCGGAACGTGAAATAAGTTTGAAGGTAAATGTCAGCAAAGCAGACGTACATCAATCTATCAGTAAATTCAAAATTTCGAGAAATTATACGGATCTTAAGAGAAGAAGCCGCTCAAGAAAAATTTGTGCACGTGATGATCGTGTGATACGAAGGATGGTCACTCGATGTCCAACAACCTCCTGCACTCTGGCTCCAAAGGGTATCAACATCAGTTCGAGTACTATTTCAAGACGTTTGACTAAAGATTATGGTTTATTTTCCTACAAACCTGCAAGGAAACCTCGACTTACTCAAAGTATGAAAAAAAAAGATTGACTTTCGCCAGACAATATCAGAATTGTACCGAAAACAGTGAAGTACAATGTTATTTTCCTATGAGTCAAGTGTGGAGCAGTGTTTTGCACGTGCTAAATGTATTCGCCGCCCATTTGAAAAAAGATATGATGAAAGATGTACGATTCCAACCGTGAAACACCCTCCAAGCCAGATGATATGGGATGCAATGTCTGCGTCTGGTACTGCTGCTCTATATTTACTGTCACCTAAAACCAGGATATACGGCAGTCGGTAACTTAATTTGTTACGTGACAAGTTGAAGCTTCACATGGATGTTCACAGATGTTCAATTTTCATACATGATGGGGCTCCGTGTTACAGAGCAAGGATTGTTAAGGACTATCTGAGGGCTACTCAAATTCAAATGCTTGATTGGCCAATTGACAGCCCAGATTTGAGTCCCATACAGAATATGTGGTGTATTGTGAAAAATAAAGTCGCGTAGAAGCTACCATTCAATGCCACAGAAATTGTTGAAGCAATAAAGCACGTGTGCTGTACAGAGATTTCTCAAGCTTACTGCCAGTCTCTTGTTCCTAGCATGCCTAAAAGGACTGCAGCAGTGATAAAAAAGGAGGTCCGACAAAATACTGACTATACTTCAATAGCCTTGTAACTTTATTTTGTTCATTTATAACATATTCATGTTTTTGTTGAGGAATTTCAATAAACCTGATTTTTCTATATGTGGTCTTAAAATTTTGCACATGACTGTATAAACTATTTAAAAGGGACCAGCACGCCTGGCTGTTAGACGAGGAATCATGATAGACTTAACAGGAGTTACTCTAGACTTCAATGCAAAAAGATGAACTTCAGCTCCAAAAGTCGTCTCAGTTCTCAAGAAAACTCCAGCAGCATACACATTGAGGTACCCGTCAGTAACACGTGACTACAAGATTATTGATAGAAACACATTTTAATAGAATGATACAAAGAAAAGTGAATAATAAATTACACAACGGTAACAAAAAATTATCTTGCAGCTTCAGATACATGGATTTTATAATAAAATGTGTTTTACTTATTTTTCAGTTACAGCATGTTATTATTACATTCATGATAAAAAATAAGCAATTAATCAATTTCCTAGTTTCATTTTCCAATGAACTAACTTAAGACAAACATCTGAACGTCAGGGGGAAAAGACAATGTGAAAGATGATGAACGTGCTGGGGGCCCTTGTGCGCCCAGCGCGTTCATCATGATGGAATGGGTTCCCAGTGGTCAGACTGTTAATCAGTTGTACTACATTGAAGTACTAAAAAGACTTTGAAGTACTAAAAGATGAAGTGCTACATTGAAGTACTAAAAGGCCACAGTTGGGGAGTAATGGATGGCTGTTGCACCAAGACAATGCACCCACTCACACCGCACTATCTGTCAAGCAGTTTCTGGCCAGCAAAGCACTGCTATGATGGGGCATCCTCCTTATACATCTGATTTGGCTCCATGCAACATTTTTCTATTTCCTAAAGTTACTTGAAGGGAACCCATTTTATCGCAGCTGAAGAGGTTCAGGCAAAAAAGGAGAATCTCCTGAAAAGCCTTCTAAAACCCTTGTTCCATTTACTGTTACCAGCAATGTCAGCACCGACTGCAGAAGTGTGTGAATACTGAAAGGAACTACTTTGAAAATGATAATGTCACGGAGAGCTGCTTCTGTAAGCACAATGATTTATTGGACCAGTCTCGTTTCTTTTGTTTCACACCTTGTAGATACTCCTCGGTCACAGATGAAACCAATGAAGAAACCTTTGGTTGACTTCACATAAACATCACTGGAATTCTGGAAGCGTTCAATGTCCTGCCGTGTTCTTTTAGAAATTTTAATATATTTGTGATGTTCGGTATTATTTCCCTTTTTCCCACCATAACTTAGCATTTTCATCAAATTTCTGGTTCAGAATAAATGCAAATATAGGGGACAAAAACCCCCACCTAACTTTTGTTCTAGATATTCTAACGATCTTACAACTTCACTTCTAACATGAATTAAATTTAGAATCGCAGAAGCTATGCTCATAAATCTTTTCAGATGTGCATGCACCTTTTTCTCTAGGATATTTCTCTAGGAGTATATCTCCTCAAGGAGAGATCATATTAACTTATAATTAGAACCCGTTACAGCTATCGTTTGGATTAGTCTAAAGGCATCTACTTTCAGTGCTGATTTAAAATATTGCAGTTTTCTAGTATCTGATAAAATTGATTGCTGATCAATACTCGCTTTAAAAATATCCTTAAAGGAAGGCCAAGAATGCATTTCTGCTGAAACTACGAATAACTAAATCTTAGGTAAACTAACGACAGAATTTTCAGTAATTACAGTGTTTCCAAATTTATTCTCTTTAATAATTTTCGACAATCTCTTATTTATTTTAAATTCTATATCTATATTTTTCGAGATTTTCTTCAGCACTTACTTAGCCGATTTCGTTCCAGCTCTACAGGACCACTCAAAATGGACTGTAACTAATTAAAATAATTAATTATAATTTTATAATTTTATTTCACTAATTTTGGAAGACACTCAGGCAACCACACGCACACCGCCTTGTCAGCCGAAGCAAAAAAAAAAAAAAAATCTTTCGTTAACGGTAGTGATGGCAACACCATCTACTTTTTAACTTAAGCCGCACAACTATTTATTAATATAATACTTATATTTTGTATCTTTAAACGAATCTTAGCATAAAATTTCATTATCGCATAATATCGTAGATTTTCAGGTCTATATTTCGTAATCTGGGATTTAATTTGCAGTGATAATTAATTTAAGTAGACAAAAGTACATGGTTCAGATTTTACAAAGCAAATTAATAGAAAAATGTGTAAATGATAGTTGCATGCATTTTTTTAAAAAATCAAGCATTAAATGAAGAATATTTATGAAAAACATTACGTCATTACTCATTAAAATTTCACTTTAAGTCAATGCTCCTGGGAGTACTATGAATGACAAAATCTCTCTGCAACAGTCTTGAATCTTCAAAAGTCTTAAATCAGATTTTTTTAATCTCTTAGTAAATGGATGTAATAATTAGAAGGAAAGCATATCGTTATCTTTTTCAAATTATTTTTAAGTATTTTGGATTTAATTTTTAGATTTACGTCGTTGAACTCATATGTAGAATGGCCAACATATGAAACACGTTTTCAGTAGTATTTCTAGATTAATAAATAAACTAAAAAAATTAAATTCGGATGGAAACATGTCAATGTAAAATTTAACATTAATCTGAGAAAGCAACCTTAGTTCAAAATCTACGCCAAACTGAGGTTGCATTTTTGGTTAATTTGTAGAGTATTTTGGAATTTTTCGATGCCAGAAACCTGAAGAAAATGTGCAATGTCCACGCCGGGATTCGAACATACGCGTCGAGTATGCTTCCAGTCACACCACGAAGGTATGTGGAAAGGAGGGAAAAAATAACTGTTAAAGGGAAACTGGGAAGTAGAGGAACTAGTTGCCAAATCCTGGTAGTGACGAATTATCGTCCACCAGCTTTTAGTTCAATCGTCATTTGTACAGTATTTAAGTTTTATCGATGCTGCAACGTAAAAAGCGTACCCTTGCGGGAATTCGAACTCCGGACCACCTAAATACGTATCAGTATGCTTCCGATTATACCGCGAAGGCTTGCGGAAAGAAGAGAGAAAATACTTTATGAGTTAGTTAAATGATTAAAGCTAAACACATGAAAGCTATCTGCCTGCAGTGGAATTTCTTCATGGAGGACTGTCTAAGAAAAACTGTTTTATTTACGATAAAATTTGTAAGAAACAAAAAAAAATGCCAACAAGTAGAAGTTGTGTTTCTCATAAGTAAATCATATGTGAATTATGTCAAAACAGAAATTTTTGTCTTTGAGATGTGTTTGAACAGTTCTAAACCATTTAGAAAAAAATATATAAATAATGTATGTTATATATGCTTTTGAATAGGAGAGTAAGAGACTCTGCAGAGCCTCATTAATAAATTCAGGTATTTTCAAAATAAAGTTTAGAAATTTTCAAAATGTTATAAAAAATTGCAGAGGATTGTGCACGAACACAATTATTAATAATATTATTACACGCAAGATTTAAATAACAGCAGCAAATATACATTTTAATGAACAGCAGTGCTCCTCGGTGGGTAAATTTTCATGTGTAGAACACTCAGAGAGAAAGAACAATGTGTTGATGCATGGTGTAATCGAGAAGTTATGCTTAATGTTGTACTTCCGACATCTCACTCTGTTACGATAGAAAATAGTATTTCAAAGAAAGTGGTATTGCACCCTATCACTTTACTTGCAATAGCAATTTTGAAATGGGATAGAAAAAACACAGTAAACAATGATGAAAAATGGAATAACCCTTCCGTTATATTTCTGGCCCATCAAATTACGATGGCTCTGATACACAAAATTTTACATTTTGATGGCGTTTGGGGATTGTACTTCTTATTTTTTATTTTCTTCTTTTATTTTTTATTTGTTTTCCCAAAGTGAGCAAAAATGGATAAAATTGAGGGGGAAGATACAATTCAATAGAAGGGCATCAACGTTGCAGCGGCACAAGCAAGGATCAAAGCATCGATCGGTGTCACGGCCATTAATCACGGATCTTAACTTTGTGATAGATATGACAGAAAACTCGTAACGTTCAGCTGTTTACCTAATACCACAAGGTTTAATTTGAAGTTTATATGACTGAAGCAACAAACTACGAATGCTGCGATTTATTTGAAATTTTGAAATATGAAATACGTTTGATTTTGTTAGCTTTGCTTAATTTTCTTTAATCCTGCAAACTTGGAAATCAAACGACAATTTTTGGTTTTTTTTCACATATAGTTAAGCCAAATTTAAATTGATGGCCAAATTTACAATTTGCAACTTCAACGACAATTGGATTTACAATTTTTGAGGACTATTCTGCATGGTTTTCGAGGGAAGTAGCATTGTATAATTTGGATTCAAGATGTAGTTGGACTGATTTTTAACGCATCAGAATTCAAGACCTGCAAAATGTGCCCAAATTTTCATGCTTTAGCAGCATTTATCATATTTATTACAAATAAGCTTATCTTTGGAGTCTAGGATCCGAATATGTATAAGTAAAATTTTAATTGAATTCAAACTTAGATTTCAGGCAAGAGATCTTAGAATTTCTTATGCGACTGACTGTCGCAAACTGGAGAACTGCGGGTGTCGTTCCGTCACCGAAGCAATTTTACATGGTCTGCGAAATGTTTCAATTATGCATTCGTTTTCATAAATACGTGTATAGTTTTGGAGACATAGAAGTAAGGACTGAGCTTATGTGCACGATTGTTGATGAAAAAAAAAAGAGATAGAATGAATAGTTTGAAACTTTGTCACTGTACTGATTGTACACCAGACCATGTGATATGGGGGTGAGGTGGAGAACTTTCCACAGCTTTTAGTTCACCAGCCGACAATTTACCAGCGTTTCAGTATCACTGGTTGTAAATAGATTCAATTCCGAAATTTTAAGTTATTAGTTTTTAAAGTTATATGCAAGTTTTTGTGTCATACATAAGCTTTATGTAAGAATCATACGATAGGGATTAAATTTGAAATGACGCGGTTTAGAGAGAAAATGTTTTTAGAAGCAGTTACTATTTTGAGGACAGAAAGGAGAAATAGCCAAACTGAACTGGAGAGTTAAGGGACTAATTTATATTAAAATTAGAATTTTTATTTACATATTTTATCTTACACTTATATATATATATATATATATATATATGTGTGTGTGTGTTCACTTTTTTCTTATTTAGTTTTAAGAACATGCAAATTGAATTTCAGACTAGAGACATTAAGAAAAGTTAGTAAACCACGTTAGAAATAGAAGTTTTGCTATAAATTTCACATCCAAATTGCTTATGAAATTTTCTAATTTGGAAGCCAGAAATAGATTAAGAGAAGTACGTACGCATATTTATGTTATCAAATTAACATAAGGAGTGAATTTAGTTGTAATGCATTAATATTTAAAAAACTTTTAATCGTTTTATTTTTAATTCCTCTAATACAATAAAATTATCCATCATGCAATCATATTACTATAATCAATAATATCACAATCAAATCCATGAAATGTTAAAAGCAGTACTTTATAGAAACTACCAGCTTTCATTAATATAATAACTACCTTACACATATTACCTTATATCATACCTTGTAAATTTTAGAAGAGTTTTTCTGAAGATAAATATGTAAAGAAAAAGGGTTTTGAGCGATATGATTAATTGGCAGTGTATCTATCAGTAGCGACATCATCATAATTCATTTGGGTTTCAGAGGGAAAAAAAGAAGGCAAATGTCAAATATTACCGGAAAAGGAAATAAAATTTTGATAAATGTGCTGCTTGCTGGGTGGTAAAAGTATTCAGCAAGAAAACTGACAAATACTATGACCAAAATTAATGTTCAAAACTGAGATAGTCTTTGTATTTCGATAATTTTGATATGATTTTTCACATTTATTATGAAAGCAATGTAAATATCTTCTGCTTTTAAAAAAAGTAACATCTACAATTATTAAATTTATGTTTTTATCTAGTTTTTTATATTTTTAAAAATTATTATTTGTTAACATTTTTCTTACTACAATAGATTTAAACCATTGTTAGATTCTGAAATCAGTAATCGTCAGGACTCTTCTGAGAACTTTATATCTTGTCACGGATGACTGCGTTCAGTAATGTATAATGGTAGCTTGATTAAGGGTAAAAATTTATTTCAGCAAAACATCGGTTTCTTTGTCAAGAAGTGAAAGTTCGATTGATAGAACAAATAGTTAAGAAATAGACACTAACTTATGATTAATATTTAAATTAGTAATCAGATGTGGAACTTCTAATATTATACAGTGTTATCATTTCTGATATTGAAGAATAAACTGATTTTGATTGATCTTATTACTATAATGTTCTACTGCTTCCTTTTCACAAAGATATTTATTATGATTACATTTAAATTCTCAGAGAATCCCATTTGGGTTAGCCGGACGAAAAATAAAATTCCATCTACTTATACTAAGATAGTTTTCGGTCTGGCCTACTTTGTTGCAAGGCTCTAACTGAATTCAGATCAATGCTCAGTTTTGTTTCACGCATATAAAGTAACATTAAAAATAAAAACCTAATCAAGTCAACAAATACTTTGCGATCGTAACAAAAGTACAAACTAATTTTAGGTTCACGTGAAATAATATTGTTGCGTGCGTACGGGTTCCTTTGAATTGAATGCACAAGACCGATGAAAAATTAACAAAATTTATTATTGTCTCAACAAATAAAATAAAATACTTCAATTTCCTCCGATATTCATACAATATTACAAATATCTCACAGTTATTCAGAAGTCAAACAACAAAAATCAGCGTTAATTTTCAAAATTTTCACAGGACTAGTTTCGATGGTTTTACCGAACCACCATCCTCAGCTGCAAAACCGCAAAAGAACAAGATGGGAAATAATGATTAGATAAGATAAGAAAGCCTGGACAAGAATAAGCAAGTGGCGCCATCTGTTGGTGAAACCAGAACTAAAACATAATTTCTTTAAAGGCCAAAGGCAAAGATGGATTGGAATTAGGATCGTTAACAAGAACAGAAAGATTTTTTTGAATAGGAAATGCCTCTAGAAAATAAAGTTCTCCAATGGAAGATGTTTTTTGAATACGTTTGGCAGCAGAAAAATTGAAAGTGTGATTTTCGGACCAACAATGTTGAGCAACAGAAGACTTCTGTCTTTCCTTTTTTCTAACATATGCCTCATGTTCCTTGACGTGAAATTTTAAGGCTCTCTTAGTTTGGCCAATGTAAATTAAACCACACTGGCAAGGAATCCTATAAATACCCCAAGAATTCATATCCGGAATGGGGTCCTTGAGTTTAGAATTCGGAATTTTATTGATGGGAGAATAAACAACCCGAAAGTTAAATTTCTGCAAAATATGTGCAACTTTATAGCTAATTGATGGAAAGAAGGGAATGACAACAGAATTTTTATAATCTCCTAAAACAAGAGTGTGCTTTTTAGTGTGTTGAGATGAGAATTTTTTAGCTGCTTGATTAATAATGTTGGGTGAAAAGCCCCTGTCAATAGCTATTGCTTTTAAATATGAAAATTTTGTGAAAATTTTGAAAATTAACGCTGATTTTTGTTGTTTGACTTCTGAATTAGTACTTATTCGGCGTGTTATTGTGTCTTAATTATCTCACAGTAGTTATCTTTTAATTACTCAAACGTTCAACAAAACTTAATTCAAAACAGCTAGAATTCGTTACAGTGAACAAGAGCAGTTTTCTAAACAAACTCTTAAAACATCAACTAACTGAATTGAGATGTTTTTCCTCCTTTTTATAAGCTTTTTAAACCACACGTAAGATTATTCTAGCAATTTTTCGAAATCAAAAAGAGATATTTATTTATTAAGTGTAAAATGCACGTGCTCTTGTATTTTTAATTTTCCGGCTTAGCTTTCTTTTAATATTTGTCACGCGCTGCACTGCAAGGGGAATAAAACAATTTTATTTATAATTCTACTATCATTAACTATTTAAATACCAAACTCGTAACACTGTCCCTTTCCCCAAAGACTGCAAGTCCGGGGCAGTACAATCCCTGGACAGGAAGCCAAACTTAGAAATATGGCATAAATGCAATAATAAACAATACGTTAACAAACAACATGAACAATAAATGCAATAACTAACTTAAACAAATCAAATGCTATCAAATACTAAACACAAATCAAATACTAAATGCAAGTCATATTAAATACATATTTAGAAACAAAATAACTATTTACAATTATTTACACTACGTACTATGGCCATAGTAATGAGCTAACCTGTCGTAATGAACGACTTTAGGTTCAGACTTCGATGACTTACGGATCCGAACCACGACGTCATTCAGCCTGTTTAAGACTGTGTACGGACCATGCCAAGGCAATTGTAATTTCAGACAGAGTTCTTTCCGTCGAATCGGGTTCCCCAACCACAGCTTGTCGCCTTCGTTGAATCTATGTCCAGTAGCTCTCATGTCGTATCTGGTCTTCACTTTCTCCGTTGCCAAGTTGACTCGGTTTCGTGCAGAACGGTGCATCACTTCAAACCGGGCTTGGACATCTTGGATGTATTCCTCAGGCGATGAAGGCCCATCCGTAGGGCGACCAAACAGGCGGTCTCAAGGCGCACGAAGGTATCGACCGAAGAGCATCTGGGATGGAGAATAGCCAGTAGATTGGTGTTGCTCATCGACCCTAGTAGTATTTCGGCAGCTTTCTGAGTAAGGTCTTTCACATGAAACTTCGGCATTTCCTGGCGAGGATCCCTTTTGAGGATGGATGGTCATGTCCTCAGATGCTGAAAGCAGTTTGTTGTTTTTGAAGTCTAAGGAAAAATCGTAATTCCTATCTGTAATATCCGCTACATATGCCGTGTGATGGTGGGCGGCACTTCCAAACGTGATATTCGCATTTAACTTCCCAGCTATGGAAATTTCTTCGCCAGACGCAGTCTGGAGGATAACACAGCATTTCGTCCGAATGAGTTTATCTTTAAACTGCTAAGTTAAATCTTTCCGAATGATGGTGACATTAGCTCCTGTGTCAATGATCATATTGCAAGGAACTCCATCGATATGCCCATTCATGAATTCATCCATTACGGCTGCCACTCACTGCAGAAATCTTGAGCGCTTTAAAGCTGTGTTTTTCATTTTATTGCAACCCCCGTTCCTCGATATGGACATTCATTTGTTTCCTCCTGTCGTTCCTGGGAATTAGTCTTAATTTCCGTGCTCTGGGGTGTTCTGCAGTTTCTTCGCCCGTGGCCTTCTGCTCCGCAGTTCCATCACTTTTGTTTCTTGTCACTCCTTTTCTGCCCCATGGCATTTACTTGTGTGTTTAAATCGTCAGCCTTATTTTTCGTGCTCTGGGGTGTTCTGCAGTTCCTTCGTAGGTGTCCTTCAGCACCACATTTCCAACACCTTAGAGCCACTATGTTCTCATTCCTACTCCGTACCAAAGCATTGGTTTGTCTGGCTAAATCGTCTAAACGAACCATCAATTGATTCACTGACTGGTGGTCTCGCACAGCACTGACTGGTGGTCTCCCACAGCTCTGACTGGGTAGCGATCTCTACGAGTTGCTTTCTGGGCGTACACTAGAGCGCTTTTCAGATCTTTAACATCCGCCATACGTAGAGCTTTCTGTATTTCAGAGCCCCGGATGCCGTCGATAAAGTATTGCAGAGATAGGATTTCCCTTCTTTCTGTCGGGCACTCCGAAAAGGCGAGATGGAAGAGCCTTTCTACATCCGTTGGGACCTCCTGAAGTGTTTCGGTGGGCTTCTGTTGACGCTATTTTAATTGAAGCCTGCTGTAGTCTTTCAAACACTTCTCCTCAAAGCGCAGCTACAAAGCGCCGAACAGAGCTTCGAAATCTAGCTTTTGGTTTTCCGGAAGAGTCTGAAGGATATCCGGAGCGTCTGCTCTCAGACAAGCGGCGAGATGACAGACCTTAAGCTTGGGAATCCCATCCATTCGCATTCGCAACTATAGAAAATTGTGTCTTATATACTTGCCAGTAGGTCTTCCCATCGTACGTGGATAGCTTCAGAGACGGACGAGCAGGCATCCGTAAAAATTTAACACCATCCGAATCGCACCCTGCAGTCGCTACGAATTTCTCTAAAGTATCAAATTCTTTGGCTACCTCAGAAACGATGTCATCAATTTGTTGTTCGATTTGGTGTTGGACTGCACAAACTCTTCCTTCAATTCGTTCCACCAAAGCAGAAACTCTCGCTTCTATTTGTTCTTTGACGGAAGAAACTCTTTTTTCAATTTCTCCAACCTTACTTTCGACCGAGTCTATTCTACCATCTACAGCCTCGAATTTGTCTTCTATTAAGCAGGTAGTTTCTCTTTTCATTTTCTCTTGACCTGTTTTCATCTCATCGTTAACGGATTTCATCTCGTCTTTAATGGATTCCTGTCTCGCTTTCATTTTCTCTTGAATAGCTTTCATCTCTCCTTTAACGGAATCTTTCATCTTTTCCTGACCAGCTTTCATCTTTTCTTTCATTTCTTCTTTAAGCGAGGCAAAGACTGATATCAACTGCCTTAATTGTTCTTGCTCTTGTTATTGGCATTCAAGTCCCACTTTTGACACCAAACATTGTTGCGTAAGTACGGGTTCGTTTGAATTGAATGCACAAGTCCGGTGAAAAATGAACAAAATTTATTATTATCATAACAAATAAAACAAAATGCTTCAATTTCCTCAGATATTCGTACAGTTTTACAATATCTCGCAGTAGTTATCTTTTAACTACTCAGAGTTCAACAGAACTTAATTCAAAACAGCTAGGGAAAGCTAATCCGCTAATTCACTACAGTCAACAAGAGCAGTTTTCTAAACAAACTCCTAGAACAACAACTAACTGAATTGAGAGGTTTTCCTCCTTTTTATAAGCTTTTTACATCGCGCGCGCGATTGTTTTAGCAATTTTTCAAAATCAAAGAGTGATATTTATTTATTAAATGTTAAATGCACGTGCTCTTGTATTTTTAATTTTCCGGCTTAGCTTCCTTTTAATATTCGTCAGGCGCTGCACTGACCGGGTAATAAAACAATTTTATTTATAATTCAACTAACATTAACTATTTAAATACCAAATCCGTAACAATATGTTTTTAAATTTAAAAGCTATGCCAAAAACTCAGCGCCTTAATTTTACAGAGCATAACCCTGTTCAGTCCCATTGTTGCTTAAAATAGGCCTAAATTTCATTCAGGTACGCAGATACGCTACAGAATAGCAGATATTACAGGAAGAAAGCCTGCCTTAATAAGTTACTTGAGCTCTTTGAGTAACATCGCATTCATTGACAGTCTCAGTGTCAGATATTTGTAAATACAATGCTCGACATTGAAAATGCAAGACCAAGAAGGAGTGGTCAGAAATTTATGCAAATTTTAGAGTAGACGCACGTCACTAAGTTATGCGAATGATGTGAAATGCGCAGCTCTTTGACGCACGTGAAGTAAGATATAAGGGAAGTAACGTGCAAAATTGGCAATATTCGTGTCGTTATTTCTGCCAGACGAATTATCAAAGAAAGTTGGTTTTTGTCCCGGAGGATACGTGTAATAGGCGAGACTGCCAGGCCGCCGTCAACGAAGGCACTTCCAGCAGATAGATGATTTTACGAGAGGTATGGTGATCAGACTGAGAAGGGCAGGTTGGTCCTTACGTTAAATCGCAGCTGATACCCACATGGATGCGAACACGGTGCATCGGCTATGGAGAACATGGTTGGAACAAAAAAATGTAGGAAAAAGGAGGGGGTGCAAGTGCAGCCAGAGTGACGTCAGCACGCGTGGATCGACGCATTCGTCGACAAGCTGTGGCGGTCCTGCAAGTCACTTGTACCGCGATTCTGCAGCGTGTGCAAGATACCCGGGATGTTCCCGTGTCGACCAGAACCATTTCCCGTCGATTGGTTGAACATGGCCTGCACTCACGGCGTCCGTTACGAAGACTGCTATTGACCCCACAGCATAGACTCCAACGTTTAGAGTGGTGTCGGACTAGAACGATGTGGATGACAGAATGGCACTCTTATTGACTCTATACCTAGACGTGTTTCTTCGTGCAGTGCTGTCCGCGGTGGTCCTACAACATAAATAGCCAATGTATCTCTCATCTGCCCCTGTATGGCAATGTAATAATTCTTTTAAGATCTCTATAAACTCCCGGTAGATAGGGGAGGGCGCGGGACATATGCCTGTTTACCTCTGTTAAACACCAGGCGTCCCCGTCCTCCGTCACCTGTCACTTATCCTACTGAGCCGACGCCGTTCTCGCTCTGTATTCTGACTATCATTTTGAAATAAAGCTCACTTATTGTTGCTTGCTGTCTCTGTCTTTTTTCCAAATTTCATCACTTTCTAACCACTCCTTCTTGGTGTTGCATTTTTAATGTCGAGCAGTGTATTATCGTTAATAAACCCCCAGCAAAGGACTTTGTGCTTGGAATTATCAAACGATAAACACGATCACCGTGCCCACCATGCTCAATACTCTTAAGGAAATTATTCTTGAAGCTCTAGCTTTAAACAGATAAGAACATCCAAAGATCACCACACCGAGACATATTATTTTAATAAAATTTCCTGCAGTGGTGAAATTACGAATTGTTCTCGCGTACCCAGACAGACTGTGCCAGTAATGATTTTGTCAGAAATGAGAAAAGTTTGTCATGGTTTATCATGGTTAGGTCACATTAAAACATTCTGGGTGACTCGACTCTAATCATATATCATACATTTTCGTAACTGAGCTTCATATATTTATAAGGATCAATTACAAAAATTTATGGTTTAGCTGTTACTTGCCATAGCCTCTTTTTTTATGTAAAATTAAACTATCTACTTTTAATAATATAATGTACAATATTTTCTCCCTTCTTGCTTATGCCTTCATAGTGCAATAGCAAACCCTTCCGTCTACTAGCGTGGGATCCAGAATTCGAATTCCCGTGAAAGCATAGCACATCTTCATATTTTCTGTTTCGACAAACTTAATGACTCTATAATGCAACATATAAATTTGAATGCAATTAATAATAATAATGTTACAAACTAAACTCTTTAGATTCTCGCTTTCTTAAGAAAACACTTAATGAAACACTTAATGTTACTTTAGAAAACACTTAATATTTTAAGAGGCTTGCTTAAAAACAGAAAAGTGCATCAGAGTCCTGTTCTATTTGATAACCTAAACTATGAGAACTCTGCATAAGACTTAAGCGACTTATCTCTATGTCTTGGAAATTACAACAGAGACTACAAAGTGTGAAGAAGACATTTTCATTTAACTCAGACTAAGATTAACAGAAGGCACTGCTTGTGCTTACAGAAACAGCCAGCATTTATGGCTTAAATCTAAAACGTAATGAATTCAAATTTAACTAAGTAAAACGTAAGTTAGCCCAAAGGCTGCACAGACAGAACAGAGAGTGTTGCGGCAAAGCCAGCGAACTATTAAAAATAACATTAAAGTTGATACTTTGAACGATGATTTCTCAATTGAGAAAGTTGAATATATTTGTAATCGCTTAACAACTGCTTTAAATGATATGAAACTAATAGATAATGAAATTCACAACTTCCTTTCTGACGATGAATATGAAAGTGATAATTTGCAGTGTGAAAACTACATAGATACTGGTGAATCTGCAATTTTCAAAGCGTGAAAAATTATTCAGAACAAATTATCGCCAACTGCAAATAATGTTACTGCTTCGAATATAGATACGAATGATTTGAGAATGACATTTGGCGACCCTTCTACTACAGTGTCTATGACTCAATCATATACAGTTAAATTACCAACAATTAAACTACAATCATTTACATGAGAAATTGAACAGTGGCAATGTTTTTGGGAACAGTTTAAATCTTCTATAGATGACAATCCACATCTTTCTGTTATTGATAAGCATGTTTTCCTCAAAGTTTATTTAGATGGTGAAGCTAAACGCCTTGTTGATGGAATTAGTGTAATAGGAGACACCTATAAAACAACAAAAAAATTGTTGGAGGAAAGATACGGAAATAAAGATCGAATTATCCAATCACACTTAGATTACTTAGAACATTTAAATGTTATTCCTACGCATCTCCTACGCATCTAAATGATCTTTACATAGAATGTAACAGAAGAATTCAAGATTTAACTGCTCTGGTTGAAAATATTGAAGCATACGGTATAATACTAGTGCCAAATATTATTCGTGCGTTCTCCAATGATATTTGTTGCCGCTGGATTATCTATGCTAAGCGTGAAAAGCTAAACGAAGGTAATATTACTAGATTGATGCAGTTCTTGGCAGAAGAAGTGGAAGGTGTAGTTGCAGCACAAAGAGTTAAAGGTACGTCTTTTTCTGATCACACCGTAAAGTGCACTGTAGAAAATTTTTAATATCAATTCCAAAACAGTAAACAAACGTAAGAAAATTTCGCCATTTTGTTCATTTTGTAATACTACAGAACATTGGCCTCAATATTGTGACTATGATACTCGTGTTCAGAAACTTAAAACTTCAATTCGCTGCTTTCTGTGTACTAACCGTGGTCATAGAGTTTCAAACTGCTCAAGAAAAAATACTGCACGATGCACTAATTGCAAAAAAAGGCATCATGTTTCTATTTGTCCTTCTGTTGAAAACAATCAACTGCGGATAACTAACAGTGCTGTAAATCACATAACCTTTCCTGAAACTACTGGCCCCACAGGCATTACTAAATTAACACGCTGCATTTTAGATGGTGGTAGCGAAGCATGTTTTGTTCACACAAACCTCATTGAAAAACTTAAGCTTAAAATTGTCAGTACTGCCTCACTTTCAGTTCAAGCATGTGAATCTTTTACTTCACAAGAACAACGTAGATGTGTTCAACTGTCACTTTGAAACTCAAAGATGTACTACAAACACATGAAGAATCTCACAAAACCGAAGCAACTCGGGGGTCGACGTAGAGAACTCTGCGAAGCTACTGGCTAGGATCTGTACCAAGGCAGTCTCGGCCACGGGGGTATAAAATTTATGAACTTGGTGGTTCTGAAGGCTCCAGGAAAGGTCACTTATTGGCCGGCCTCGGGGTCTGGCACGTCTTAGCGCGGCGTGGAACCAGTAGCCCGGGGGATTTCCCCCGGGTACTTTGGGTAATGACCCGCTGCTACGGGCAGCCCGAGTAACTGGTGGGTAGCAAATAACGACCAGTGCCGTGCCGTGTGACTACCTGGGCGGTGCGCTTCCCTCTCTAAAGGGCCAGAGAGGAGGTTGACCTCCGAGTCTGGTTCTAAGGAGTAGGGGGACCTGTAGTGCGACAACTGATTCGCGGAACAGGAATGCCAAAATTTGTTTGTTTGTTTGTTTTTCAGGTACTGGCTGGAATACAAATTCTGATACTTTGAAGCATGCGTTCAAGACTTCCCTCTGTGTTTCTACAGACAAACCACTTACAAAGAGATGGTTACTCCGCTGCATTGCTAGTTTTTATGATCCCTTAGGACTTTTCTCACCATTTAATATCCTTGGGAAAATTTATTCCAAGATACATGGATTCTTGGAATCAAGTGGGATGAATTACTACCTGCTAATTTATCAACTTTATGGTATACAGCTGTAATAGAACTTGATGACATTTGCTCCCTTCAAATTCCTCGAAGCATAGGCATTTCATCACATGTTCCTTTTGCTATTCAAGTGTTTTGTGACGCATCTGAACGTGCCTATGGTTCAGTTCTGTACATTGTTAACTTTAAAGGTGACCAATCGAATGTGAATTTAGTGTGTAGTCGCAACAAACTAGCTCCTATTAAGAAAGGTACCTTACCTCGTTTGGAGCTCTTGGCGGCCCTGATGGGAGCACGATTGTTGCAATATTTCTGTGCTGAAACAAACATCTGTTCGTCAAATGCAACACTGTGGAGTGATTCTCAAGTTGCCTTAGCGTGGATACGCAGTAACCCCAACAAATGAAAAACTTTTGTTAGCAACAGAGTAACAGAAATTATTTCCTATACTAATACTTCACAATGGAGACATTGCCCTGGCAAAGACAATCCAGCTGACAAACTTTCTCTAGGTGTTTCACCAACAACACTAAAAAACCTGGAAATTTGGTGGAAGGTCCCTCCATGGTTAGTGTAATCTCCAGAATATTGGCCTCATTCTGATACTATTTCTAAAGGTTATAGTCATAATTTAGAAGCAAAGAAAGAAAATGTTCGGACCCTTCACATCGTATCTACTCAACCAATGATAAAGGCTGGAAACTACAGTTCTTACTTTCGATTGTTGCGTGTAACATCTTGGATTCTTCGCTTTATTCACAACTGTAGAAAACAAGAAAAGTTAGAGGGTGAGTTATATGCCACAGAGCTGAATCAAGCTCGTATTTATTGGATACAGACCGTTCAGAAAGAATCCTTTCCTTCAGAATATGAAGCTCTGGTGACAAGAAAATCACTCCCTAAGAAATACAGGATAAAACAATTCAACCATTTTTTCAAGAACAATGTTGTACTTCTTGGTGGTCGACTACAATTTTCTGATTTATCTCATGCTGAAAAACATCCCATATTATTGGAAGGTTCTCATCATTTTACAAGCCTACTGATACGCCAAACACATTTACGAATGCATCATCTCGGTGTTCGGATTTTATAGAATATTGGATATTAAGAGCAAGGCAAGCCATTAAAAAGGTGATGAAGACTTGCCTTCCATTTAAAGTACTGAAACAAAATAGAAGTAAACAGATAGAAGCTCCATTACCAGCTAAGCGAATTCAAAAGTCATCTCCTTTCGAAACTACGGGAATTGATTTTTCTGGACCACTCTACGTAAAATATAATAACTCCGTTACGAAAGCTTACATCGTCATCTTTACATATGCTACAACTCGAGCTATCCACTTAGAATTAGTTCCCGATCTGCGTACTGACGTCTTCCTATTTGCATTACAACGTTTTGTGTCTAGACGTTCACTTCCTCATACAGTGTACACTGATAATGCAACAACTTTCTGCATTGCGTACAAAGAGCTGAAATTATTCTGGGATACTATATCCTCTGCCAAGGCACAACAGTTTTATACCCACCACAACATCAAATGGAAACTCATCGCCCCAAGTGCGGCTTGGTGGGGAGGATGGTAGGAAAGAATGATAGGCTCAATTAAGCGATGCCTTCGGAAAACATTACGTAAGGCTCTTTTGGATGACGCTGGTTTGATCACTATATTATGTGATATTGAAGCCGCTCTTCAGTAGACCGATTGTCCATGAATACGGAATAAAAGATGACTCTGAGGAAGCTTTAACACCCTCGCACTTCCTCATAGGAAGGAAATTAACTACTATTCCTACCAGCCCCACAAATCCTGAAACAAATTTAAATCGTATGTGGAAGAATTGTCAACATTTGATGGACTTGCGTACATTTCATCAAGTGCGGAATCCATCTGAAACAAATAAAATCCGGAAAGGGGACATTGTCCTACTACAAGAAGATGTTAGACCTCGCCACACCTGGAAACAGGCCCGTGTTGAGGAGCTTGGCATCACTTACGTTTTTGTGTTCATAAATGTTTTGCTTGTTCTATACTTTATTTTTATGTTAGGAAATAAATAATTATAAAATACTATCTCCTAATAGAGAGAAAATGCGCAAGTTGGCTTTGACCTATTTATCGGGGTGACAAGCCCTATAGCGAGAATAACGGAACTTCTCAGGTAACTGCTCTGGAAGAGAATCAAGTATCAAACGGGCAGGAGGCGGAATAGACTCTGTTTTTTTACCATCTAAAACTTTCCTTTTAATACTACCGATTTCTACCTCATTTGAATCATGGAAAACTAGAAATTTACATTCTGGGAGCAAGAATGGGAAGCGAGAACGAAAGAAAAGCTAATTAACACAAAATAACTGATTAATAAAAATAAATGTTTACTCTACAGTAAAATGTAGCCTTGCTATGATTTTACTGATTAGATGCATGAAACATGAAATTTACCAAATGCTTTTCAAAGTTTTCTAAGAATATGAAAATGCGTCTGTGATTAATTCATTGGGATTTACTCGTTAATTTATTTATATAGCTACCGCAAGCATTATCATTTATTATTAATGTTAATTAATTATTACTTATTACCAATATTTCATATTCCGCGTCCACTATCTTGAAGAGAAATGAAAACCTATAGCTATTTTTTGTGCTAGAGTGCTATATATTTCGTGCTAGAGTGCTTTATTTTTGGGATGCAACTATCAGCTTTAACTGTTAATATCATATGTAATTCCATCGAAACACTGACGATCAACAAAAAAAGTCAGCTAAATTTTTTATATAGCACACATACGTAATCATATAGTTGTGAGTGATTAAGGATTAATCTTTCAACTGTATTTTAATACATGAATAGTCAATACATGAATAATTCCTTCTAAATTTAAGACTCCAAACAGCCTTCCTTAATTTCCTTTTCTTGCATTATTTACAATTTTTTTTTCTCAGGGAAAAAAGTGCAAAGATTTCCAGAGTTGAGATTATTGAGCATGTAAAATGTAAAGTATACGTGGAATTATTTACTTTGCTTTAGATACAGCAAAAATAAAATATCTCTGCAGGACTGCAAAACTTGGCCAAAAAAAAAAATAAAAGAAAGAAAATTATCCTTTGAAATGAGATTTTTGGCAGCTCTCTTGTAATGCAGTCAGCAATGCAGGGTCGTAATTCCTTATAAAGCTGAATATCTCGCCGGCTTTCCTAAAGGCCATTATTCGTTTCGAAAATAATTTCTTTTTCTTACAAGTAACGAAAGCTCATTCATATTAATGTAGCACGAAGGACTTTTAACTTCATAAAAGTTAGTGGAAGTAGGAAACATTCCTGTATAAAATACCGTTACGTCGATAATTTATGCACAAATGGAGTGAATTTACAATCCTGTGGAAGCTACCAAAAAACTCATGTCGAATTTAATTTAGATTTTGTCTAGGTTTAAAACAAATGTGAATCTAATGAGATATAGTATTTTAAGATGAAAACTATGCGTAGTTTTTTATCCCTGTTCTTTTCTGCTATTACTGGTCAACAAGGGAAAGCATATGGTAGAGATCAATATGGAAGACATTAAAACATAATCAAAACACATTGCATTTGTAATGTAAATAAGTTTTCGAATAAAGTATTCCGCATTCAACTAAAAGTAATGTGAATATTTAATCTGGAATATCAGAGATGAATGTTTGTTTTTTAGAATTTTAAGCAGACAATTTAATAAGACATCTTTTCAGATATATGCAGAAAGAAAAATAATTAAAATGAAGTTAATGTTGTAAAACTTCTTATGTTTTTTAGACCAGGAAATATAAGAAGTCTAGTGTGACCTTGCCGGGGTTTGAATCGTAGATCTTCCATCATAAGCAGCACCGGAACGTTCAGAGAATGTTCAAAGAGCATGTCCTTCGTTCTATGACGGTGTTACGAGCATTTAGAAAGCTTTATAGAACGCGTTAAAATGGTGCGTATTACAACCGTGTTCTTAGAACGTACAATCGAGCATTGGGATTTTGCTGAAAATCGTAAGGAGGAAGTTCTTTTGACTCGATTCAGAATTAGTCATACTAGAGTAACACATAACTATCTCCTCAAAGCTGAAAATGAGCCTGTCTGTTCTAATTGTAATGTTTGTTTATCTGTTAGTCATATTTTAATTGAGTGTCCATGTTTTAACAGTCTTCGCGAGAAATATTTTAGTAGCTGTGACTTACCTCTCAACCGTTTAATCGGAAGAGAGGTCAATAGCAATTTATTTTACTATTTAAAAGAGACTGGCTTTTATTATCTAATGTAATTTATTTTGAAGGCTGTGTCTTGAATATTGCCTTTAACTTAATTTTATATGACTTCATCCTCTGGATTTGGTACATTTGTATACTTGTTTTTAATTATTGTATTTTAACTTCATCATTTGTAATCATCTCATCTCGTGTTTGGCGCGCTTTAATCATCTTTGGTTTTGCGCCATAATCTCTCACTCTCACTCTTAGAACGTACAACGAAACGTACAACACTGGTACGTTTCTAAAACGTTCCCAGTAGGTCCTGTAAAGTACGTTCTACACAACGTGTTAAAGTGGTGCGTGTTGCAACCATATTCTTAGAAAGTACACTAAAACGTACAACACTGATACTTTTCAAAACGTGACCAGCGTGTGCTATAAAGTACGTTCTACATCACGTGTTAAAGATATGCGTTACAACTGTGTTCTTAGAACATCCATTAAAAGGTATATCACTAGTACTTTACGAAACGTTCCAATCATACGCTATAAAACAACGTTCTACATGACATGCTAAAGTGGTACGTGTTAAAACCACGCTCTTAGGACATACATTTCAGCGTACAACTGTGATTTATTTCTATATGTACAACACTTTTCGAAACATTCTCTTCATGTGCTGTAAAATATGTATTACTCATGCTACGTTTAGAATAATTCGTTAAATTTTGGGTAACCATCAACTTATTAATTTTGGACAAATATCTTAGTCAATATTTTTTTGCCGAGGAATGGACTAAAGAAAATACATTTATTAAACATTTAATTACATAAAAAATTGTATTCGTACAAAATATCATAAGCAAAAAACATTTATTACAAGAATGGTACAAAATAATATCATTTAAAGTTTATATAGTGAATGTTTAGTATAAATTACTCAGAGTTTCCAAAAATGTTTAGATTTTCTGATTCGTTTTTTTCAAATGAAATGGTTTTTATGCATTATTTCTTTAATTTAAGTTAATCATATAAACAGTGCTAGATTTTTTTAAGAATACAAATCAAAACTGTCTTATTAAAAGGCAACTGAAACAAAACAGTCAATTTAAACTTGTTGAAGATTTTACTGCAAAATGTGCATATCTATTTAATTATTTGCATTCAAAAATTCGTGATTAACTATTTCGTGCAAGTAAACGATCTTTTTTGAAATTACATAAAGAAAATAACATTCTGTACCGAAAAGTGTTATTATTTGTATACAGTCATACCATAATTTCGCAGTAAGAGAAACTCTCTGGGACAATTAACGAAGTTTCCAGTCTGTTAGTCTTCTATAGAGGTGGTCTCTTTATAAAGGTTAAGTTTGATACCAATATTAATTTACAGTCTCAGAAGAATTGCTTTCTTTCAGAAGTGGTCGTCTTAGGTGGTCGCTCCGACAGTTTTTGTTGCCTTAAATCACTTTGCTGTTCTTTTTAATAAAAATGAATTCATTATTATTAAACATTAATTTATTTATAACGTATAGAAAATACGATAAAATAAGTACTGTTTACTACAGAAATAATCTAGAATGTTTTACAGAACCATATTCTTTCGCGGCATTTCGATCCGTGCAAACGGCTGCAATGGTTCTTGAATTGACTGTCATTTAGTTACTGGGATACCAGTAGTTCTCAATACCGTTCTAATAACAACGCTCCGCGAAGCCCTAACGCCTCTCTGTTACAGGAAAATAAAATAAATAAAAACTGAATGAAATTGGTGCATAAGAAAGGAAAAGAAAAATAATGTTTTGGGGATAACAATTTTGCAAGCTGGCTTTTATACTTTCTTTAGCAGACAATGGCAATTAGTTGGAACTGTAAATTAGGAAATTCAAAAATTTCTATTTGAAAATACATGGAAACCGAACATTCTTGTTTTGTTCCCTCAAAACTGAAATTATTAGTAACTTTCTGTTGAACCGAAGCTTTGTGTTATAAATAATTGACATATATTTTGTACATTGCATGTATTTACACTGTATTTTTGTAATAAATTAATGTATGGGAAAAGAAAACATTATTAAGAAATTACCAAGTATGAAAAAATGCATTTAAAATATTAGCGATACCTAAATATATAACAACTAGTGGAATGGAGAAACCTGAGATGATTCTCTCGTTCTTTGGATTTGCAAAGTGGAAAGCACATATAAACAGCTGTGATTGTTTAATGTTTGAGGGGCTATTAAATTTTATCAGTTAATAATATCTGTCAGTATTGAAAATATCAAGCATCGTTCTGTGTTTTTGACAAAAAAGGCATAACACCGACAAATATTCATAAACTCATATTTTCACCCTGTGGTGATACAGCATCACAGAAGGCGCTAGAGCTGGTGCACCCTGTGAGTTTGCACTGGGCGGCAGAATTTAGTAGCCGGCAAAATGTTTAGAACTTAGGAAAACGCCTGACGGCAGAATATAGAAAACACAGAGACTGCACGGGGCATCAAAAAAGCCTATCTCCAGTCCTATCTATCCAGGGAGTGTAATGCACTTGTTACTGGCTACGCTAGGTGGCTTCTTGTGTATCGGGACTGGGTTGTAATTTATACCAGTTGATGACACTTCCCGTAATTAATGAGTAAGCTCTCACTACCTTGCACATTGAAAATATATATCTACCACATTGTTTTATTTTCCATGACAAGCAGTCTCTTGTTTTCAGTTCAACTCGAATCTCATTTGTCAACAAGTTTGTAAGGATTATGTTAATTTTATTAACAGTTAAACTTTAAGTTCCTTTCCTGTCGATTCTTAACTTCAACTTACTACTTCTGGCCAGAACGTAATTTTAGAATCGCGTCTGAATACGTAATGAGGAAGAGCGGTTTTTAACCGCGAAGTTCTTCGGTCTTAGTGAGAGAGATACCAGGTATTCTGTCTGCACGCGTCCGCCCGCTTTTAGGCTACACTCTCGTAAGCTATTATCACGCTCGACCGTACTTTAGAACCTTGATAGCTTCGCAGTCTATTAATGTTAAGGGTCCAACTCTGGTAGAATTTTGATAGCTTCGGCTATACCTCTTTAGTTTAGATTAGTTTAGTATTCTTAGCCTCTTAAGTTCAAAGCCCAAGCGTCGGCTTTATTGTACACTCCAAGACGGCGTTTTGTTAACTTTTAGTTGGAATAATAAAGGGCTAGTTTACCCTTCTATCTTGTTGTTTCCTGTCACACGAACTCAAGCGATTATTCGCTTATCACTTCTTAAGATTCTTCACTTCCAACAGTAATTTAGAATTTACAAAGTGAGGAACTCTACAAGTTTATATCTTTCTAATCAGAAAGCATTCAGTATGAGTGCTTAAATAATCTCAAGTGAAGTTTTCTCTGACACCTGAAGTCATTCATGAAGAATTTCCGTTACGGTAACTAGTTTCTTAGATCTTTAATCTGTTTCATTTTTAAAGCGCCGTGGTTGAAACCAACAACATTCAATCAAGCAATGTTTCGTCTCTTTCTTTAACTCTGCTTCGTTTTCCAAGTTGATATGAATTAATTTTGATTATGAGTTGCTATTAATCAGCAGGAGTATTCTATTTTATGAAATATTATGAGATTGATGAAAGATAATAAAAAATTATTTTGTTCTTATATAATTGACAGTATAAAGGAGATTTAAACTCTTATTTTTGATTTAATCACAGGCATGTGCATGTAGTTTATTATGTAATTAAAGATTAACCACACTTTTCAAAGGAAGTAATTATGAAACGTAATTTCTTATAATATATGTAAATGTATTTAACTTTAAATACTTATGTCGCTTATAAGTGTTCATCAATGTAAGTGAAAGCTAATTAGGAGAGCTAATTCTACTAGAGTGCAAAAACTGATCTCTTTCTAAAGAACTACGGGATCTATTTGAACATAACATAATTTAACTCATCATTTCTATAACTTTACAAATGAAATGCAGGACTCTTATTTAATTTTGGAAGGCTACATGAAATAAGAATATAAATTCAAACCAAACTTTAGCCCGCGTGGAAAAATAGTAATGCATAAGTTCACGTTTTCACATTTTTAAGAATTTTCTTTATTCTCCGTGTTACTGCTATCTTACAGAAACCTCAGTATTGGCTGAAGACTTGACAGTGCGTCTGTGCAGAAAATTAACTTCAGGATATGAATATTTTGAAGCAGAACTTTTTATCACCATTCCTACAAACATTTTATCATTTTTTATTTCGACTACCGGTACCCTTCTTCTCATTTTATACATAGTCATTTCTTTTTCTGCATTTCGTAGTACGCCGGTGAATTTCCCTAAATATTATTTCATTTTTCAGATTTTCAACTTTCTGTTGGGCACTTTTTTTACATTCTATCACGGAAGGCGCCTATTTTTTCCATTCATGGTCATTTATTCTCTTATGGAAGTTTTTCGGCACCCCTTCTTCTCTCTGTGTCACAGTGGTTAAATCGGTTGATCTTTTCGCTGGTCAGTTAGCAATAGTGTCAGTGTTGGTCCTCAATTGACAAGTTATTATTTTGGGAATTCCTCAGGTGAGCTACCTTGTGCCCTTCCTGATGTTTTTGTGTGTTTTGCTTTCTTGAGGTTTATGTGTCTTTTATGTATGCTTGTTTGTTTGTATGTTTTGTGCGTGAGTTTTGCTGATAACGTTTTTTCCTTATTATAATTTGTTTAACTAACCACATTTTTCTGATTTAGTTATCTTGAGTTTCTCTTTCTATCCTTTTAGTAGTATGAAAATCAGCTTTGTAACCAATGAATTGTATTTCTTGAGTTTATTTTAGTTTTCTTTTCTTAACGTTTTTGGTTGCCCGAGCTCACTCTTTGGTTTCTCGGGGCTTTTAAATTCTTAATATCTTAGCTCGGAGAGCACGGCTGGGTTGCTGGTCGCCGTCGTTTGTGGTTTGACGGAGGAAGACATGAGGGCCATAAGACAGAAATGTCAGGAGGGTTTTCTTCCTCCTATTTCTTACCCCTTCTTCTCTTTTCCGCGTACTTTCATGTTAGCGGTAGTTTCTTGATTCGCTTTAAATAATCACCCGGTCTTAAATCAGCTTATCATCGCCTTTGAGTTCTATTATTGTGTGTAATGTTTCGAATCCAATGTTCCATAGGCTTAGCTTTGATCGGGCTCAATTTTGCAACGTCTTAAACTCTAGCAGGGAATATGTATCTGCAGTTTATTCATTCTAAGACTTTTTCTCAGAGACGTGAAAATATGCATACAGCAATTAATATACAGGGTTTTCCCGTAAATGTTGCGACAAACTTCTGGGGGAGTAGGGCACATCATAAGGATTAAGAATTGCTAGGAACCCATACTCAGAAACGTCACTGTACGCCGCCAGGTTTGCTGTGCTGGGGAGTGCTAGTGGAAAGTGAGGATTGCCTCATTCGAACGGTAGGCACCATACAAAGAGCATTAAACGCTATACGAAAGTAGAGCTTACAGTCATGAACTTAGTATACGGCATAGCTGAGGGTAATGGAAGAGCCGCTGAACGGAATTATCGAGAAAGTTTCCCCGACAAACATCAACCACACCACAGTTTGTGTTCCACGTCTGCGTCAAAATTTTTGCGACTAAGGGTCATTAAGAAATGGCAGGACAAGTGAGGGCAGGCTACGATCGACTCACTCCACCGCTATCAAAGAAAGTGTGTTCGATACAGTGGAGAGTAATCCAAGGGCCAGCATGCGTGCCACTGCCTCACCACTGCGTGCCTTGAACGCCGAGTCCTTCCCCGCCATTCGTCTCCAAAGGGTTGTTATTGCTCCCGGATGGACATCCTAAACGTGTGCGTTTCGCATAGTGGTTTCTGCAAAAAAAGTATCCGTGATTTTAATTTCCCAGCTTATGTGTTGTTCACGTCTGAGGCCATATTCAGTATTCAATCACCACAATCAGCATTTATGGACTCAAGAAAATTCCCCACGGTTTGCGGCACCACGCGGCACAACAATGCTTCAAAGTTAATGTGTGGGCGCCTGCTTATTTTGGACTAGATTTTCGTTGCCATTTGAACAGATCATTCCCACATCGATGGATTGGGCGTGGTGGACCGATTCCCTGGTCCCACGCTCACCAGATTTATCGAGCCTTGATTTCTTTTTGAGGGGAGCCACCAAAAGTGTCGTGTATCACGATCCTGTTGTGTCTGATAGGGATCTCGTGGCAAGACTCTCTTGCGCAGCTGCTACAATCAAAGAAACTCCCGGTGTATTTGAACATGTCCTGCAATCAATGGCCCGTCGGTGTCAGGCATGTTTGGTGTCTGATGGTGCAAACTTCGAGCATTTGTTGTAACATTCAAGCTGTCGTGCACCATTTGTATTTATGTCCAATAAATGTTTCAAATTAATCACTCTCTTGTTCCTTTCCCATCTTCTACCTCTGCTACCGCTTACCCCTGGCATTTCCGGTTTATGGGTTCCTATGCAATTCTTAACCCTTATGATGTGCCCTACCTCCCCCAGAAGCTTGTCGCAACTTTACGGGACACCCTGTATACAACTACTCATATATATACAGATACATATACATGTGATATTTCGGCAGTCGTGATGAAGCTTGGCATCAAAGTTCAGGCATGGTTTTTGCAGAGTGGTAAGGAGGATATCCAATGACGACACACAGAGGAATTTCACTTTTAATTGCACATATTTATTTAATTCAAATAGCAGATCAATTTCCTTTTCCGACGAAGTTCTCCAAATTACATATTCAATAATGAGTTACTAAGTACGATTTAATTTTGACTTTCTGCGTCATAACATTCTAACAAAGAAAGAAAAATGAGAAGCGTAGCTGCATAGGTCCTAGCAGCACAGGAAAAGAGCAGCTTCTAACGCAAAATGGCGCGTACTCAGTATTTATAGTAGCGGTTATGTAATAGGCGCGAATGTTCTGGAAGGTACTGGTCTAGGGGGAAGATCCTGAATTGCAGAAAGTTAATTAAAGGTTGCGTGTTCGCAAAGAGCAAAGCAATCGCATTTTCTTTTTATATTTTACATATATATATATATATGTAAAATATTAGCGAAGCTAAATTTTCGAATACGTTTGGATGTGTCTACAGCTTTCCCTCTCAATAGGTTTCGCACGTTCGCTGTGACTAGTCGACTCTTATACCAAGTCAGCATAAAGTTGAAAACTTCAAACTTTATGTCAAAACACCTAAACCAGTTTTTGGTATATAGCAAGGTCTGGTTACCTAGCAACGAAACTCGGCTTAAACCAGTTATGACATTTATACCACCGTCTGAAAGCAACCTTATGATCTTCATATGGCTCGATTGTTAAGCTACAGAAACAGAAGAAAAGCATCGGATAATTTCAATCTTAAGATGAAACGTAAATGTCTTTACCCTTGATCATGAATATACTCGTATGCTCTTAATTTAACCGGGTGGGTTTTTCATGCCTTTGTATTATAATTATCGATTTTTTACCATTTAATAGTACAAATAAGATTTTATGTATGTAATAACAATTTGCCCTCAAATTCTATCAAAAACAGGTAGAAAGAAAGCTTGCCACCTATTTCTGAAGTCACAGAATGAAATACTGTCGAGCAGACTCATTCAAGAGGTTTAATTAACATTTTTATATGCCAATAAAAGTGAAAGGTTGTTCCATTTGTTCCAAGACAACTGGTACATTAGAAAATAAACTATTTGGATAAAATAATTATTGCGAAATCATTAATTCTGCTGTAGGCAAATATTATCAGCGTTCTGAAAAAATTAATATTTCGCCAACTCTGTAAATGTGTATTTCTTCTCAGAATGCATTTTTTCTTAGTTCCGCTATTAATTGTATCCAAATAATAATTGAGTAAGCATTTACATCTTACAATAAATAACTCAAAAGTTCTTGAAAATCACAATTTATACGTTGGCCACTATTTTCTGAAAACAGTATATGAAGACATATGTTGAACATTACCATTTCAAACGCTTTAATTGTATCAGTAAATATATGTTTAATTCGATGTGAAGGTTAAGGACTGAATCTTTTAAATAAATGTACTTGAATTTAAGGTGAAAATATTTATCACTTTTCGTAAATTTGTGTAACTTTCACTGCATTTTAGAGTCTAATTCGCTTTTGCAATTTACGTGGAATTGTGTATCACTTTTCAGAGAAACGTTAAGCAACTTCTTTTATGTATGGCGTCCCATAGTTATCTTTCAGGAACTTCATCTCTGTTCTCAGTGATTCAAAACAGCCAAAAGCTGACTAAATTTTGTAAACTTTTTATTGTAAGATATCGCACAAAGTAACTTAAACTTTTATTACAACCGAGAGCCTAATATTTTGCAATCGTTTTTGTAAAGAATGCTAAGTAACTGTTTTGCACGTTTCGTATTAGTCAACTGTCAGAAAATACATCTGTATTCTAAATAACAGTGACCGAAGTAGCCAAAAGTTGACTAAATTACGTATGAAAGGTGCTAAATTCTGCAAAGTCTCTAGCGTGAGGTATAACATTACAGAATTTGATATGGAACCCAAACTGGTCGCTTTCTGTTGGTTCTTCTAGCATTAAATGATCCTCTATTTCTTTTTTTTCTTTTAAATTAAAATAAAAAGAAAAATTCCTTTAAATACTATCTCTTTCTACCTGATTTAAATATGCGTGAACTAAAATTAGAATTTTGGCAGGAAAGCGGAAAGGGAGAAGTGACAGTTAACCTGCGTAACATAAAGTAACATGTAAATTAAAACAAATAAATACTTTACTTAGTAGTGACTTTTGCTCCATCCCAGATCTGATCAAGATTACGTCATGGAACAGAAACCAACGGTCCCTATCCCTAAGCCCAATCACGGATTTTAAGTGGCCCATGACAAAAGGACAGCCTCCCAGACGTTATAGTAGTTACTAAAGCTGATTGCAGCACCCATAGGCTCGGGTTCAAAACTCAGAGAAGGTATGTATGTCTCTAAACGTATAGTGGTTTAGTGCTCATCCGGTTACGCGTGTTGATTTAGGCAGTACCGATGTTTGTAAGTGTCTGTGAGGCGACAGATCTCTGTTCGAACTTTGCTCTGTCGATGAACTTTACATTATATTGTGCTTAACGTTCTTTGTAGTTTGAAGTGGTATATACTGATTGTGCTCCGTCATACTGAGAAGAGCTGCACGAGCACTTCGGAAAGTTCCAGAACTCTAAAGGAAAAATAAATTTTATTAAACTATCATTGGTTCTGTGTCATTCAATCCCTTCCGAACCCATACGCTAGTAACAATTTTTGGAGTCAAATGTAGCACTGAATTCCAGTGACAAGAACCATGGTGAGCAACTAAGACTGCTGGTGATAGCCTTTGCTTCATTCCAAGAGAAGGTGGAAGAGGCCATCAACTCCGTTAAAGTAGAGATGAAAGCAATTCCAGAAAAGATGGATGCTGCCTAGAAGAGATAAAACTCGGCCAGCAAAAGATGGAACAGGCCATGAAATCATTTCAAGAAAAAGATGAACGTGGGGTAAGAAAAGATTGAAAAGGACATCACGTCACTTCAAGAAAACATTGAATCAGGTCAACAGGAAATGACGAAAGAAATTACAACAATAATAGAAAATAAATTCGAGGCTATGGAAAGCAGAACAGATGCGATTGAAAACAAAGCTGGAGAAACTGAAGAAAGAGTTTCTGCTTTCGAACATCAAATTGGAGAACGAATTTCTTGTGCCGAACAACAAAATCGATGACAAAGGTTTCTGCTGTCGCCAAGGGAGTTTTCAGCTTAAAAAAATCCTTAAAGATAGCAGGAACCAATTCTGACAATTTTAAATTTATATCTGTGTCTTCTCCGCCTTCTCTGTAGCTACTCACGTATGCTAAGAAAACCTCCTGACAACTGTGCAAGTCTTAGTTGCCTAGAGTGGCAGAAGCAAACGGATGGGATACCGAAAGTAAGGCCTGCCATCTCGTCCCTTTTCTGACAGCAGGCGCAGGTGATATGCCAGACTCTGTTCGAAATCCCGAGGCTGGACTTTGAAGCTCCAAATTGTAGGTTGGAACCCCATATTTGGCGTCCAAATAAATTTTGACGAACGTTAGAAAACGAAAAGTTTTCATTGACCCCTCGGAACTTTCAGGTACCTCAGATTTCAGCAAACCCGTATTGAGGGATTCTGGTTCATCGTCGAAACAATGCCAGCCGCAATGAGGCCAGCCACAACATTTGACGGCAAAGGCTCGGTGATGACTTTCCTGGAGCAGGTGGACCTGCATTTTACTTTGTAATCGGTAAACCAGCTGCAGAAATTTACAATAGCTGCGATGAGTCTTAAAGACCAAGCTCTCACCTGGTATAAAGGAATTGACAAGTTTCTGTTGGGGGATCCAGTTTCGGAAAGTTACACGTTCGAAAATTTCAAAGCTGCACTATTAAAAGCATTTCCAGTGGTTAAAGACGTGCGAAGCTAGAAGCGTAACTATTTATGAAGTATCGAACCAGTTTTGATGATTTAATAGAGTATACCTTAAGGAAAATTCAAATTTTCTATTTACTATATAAAAAAAGGACGGATAGATAGCTTATTGAAGTGATATTACTCCCGTCAATCTCGTCAAGGGTATACTCCCGTCAATCCAGGACTTTCCTGAAGTGAGAAACCCGCAGACGTTGGAAAACCTGCGCCAGATAACGGTAAAGTTCCAAAGCAGAAGAACCGCAGAGAACGCGCGTGCAAATGAGTTTCGCCATTATTCAAGATTTTATCCCTAGCAAGGTCAGCAGAATCCGCGTCGGCAGCCGGGGAAATGTGAAAAGTGCAATAATAGAAAGACTGGTCAATCTAAATATTTCGGATATAAAATGCAACAGAAATAAGGGGCGGAGAAGGAGAAGTTAAACTAACCACCGTGATCGAAAAGGGGGGTGGGTCACCAAGTGGGAAGAGAAGTCCCTCAGAAATCCACTTGACCACAGTAGTTGTACAAAATTTGGCCTTGCCGGAGATAGATATTTTATTGAATAATGTTCCGACTACAGCCCTTCTCGATACAGGATCTCAATGTAGCTTCCATTCGCAAGAGTTTTTTAAAAGGCATTTTCGTCGTTATGGATTGTTCAAAACAACGGGACAACGGGTGATTGCCGCCCAAGGAAAACAATGTGTCTGTATAGGAAAAAAAATAGGGTTGCATGCGCAAATTAATACGAAGTGCAAAAAGTCTAAAGGTAAAAGGAAAAGTCTAAAGGCGCAAATTAAAAACGAAGTGCAAAAGTCTAAAGATAGTAAAGGATTTGTTAACTTCAGTAATCTTGGAGGTTGATTTCTCAAGCGCAGCTAGCGCAAATTTTAATTTACAGAATTCTGCTTTGAAGGTGCACATGGACGTTGTGGAAGAAGAAGAGGGGAAATGCTGGAAGTGGCTCTTGATCACCTTGATAAAGAAGAGAGTCAGAGACTCTGACTGGAGCGCGTTCTCCTTTTGACTACACATTTTCTCTAGCTATTACTATGCACGGCCGTATTTCAGGTCCTTGATAGCTTAGTCGTTTAGTTAGCGTTTAAGGGGCAAACTCCTGTAGAATTTTGATAGTTTCGGCTATATCGTTTTAGATAGGCATTAGATAAGTTTTATTTCTTAGTATTCTTGAAGTCAAGACTAAGTGGGGGCTTTTATATACGTCCTGAGAAAGGGTCATCTGTGAACTTTATTTTGAGCAATAAAGGGTAATTAACCTTTCTCAATTTTACGTGTCTTCTCTTGAACTAAAGCTATTATTCTCTTACCAGTTCGCGAGGTTCCACACTTTTAGCTGTAAATTCCATGTTGGAACCCCAGAAATTGTTCGAAAGACTATAACAGGCTTCAGTTAAATCCTCTACAACAGAAGTCCGCAGAAACACTCCAGGAACTCGCCACGGACGTGGAAACGCTGTCATTTTCGCTTTTCGAGCTGCCCAACTGAAACAAGTGCAAAATGTGTGCCTTAGAAAAATATTATCAAGCTATCATCCGTCTGTCTGCATTCAGTCCGTTACGAACCCGTATTCGCGTAACAATATTATTGTACGTTAGAAAACTATTGAGTAATTAGAAAACTATTTTCTGACAGTTGACTAATACTATTGTAACGTATTAACTTCTTAATATATGGCAACCTAGTTTCCTTTCCTGTGAGAGGAAAAAAAGTCACCATCGTTCCTTTTTTCCAAATAATATTCTTTATATTATATTTTTAATTATAACTTATTATTTTAAGTAATTTTTTCTTTTTCGAATTTCATTTTAATTAAGTTGCACGTTTTTTTTTTTTTTTTTTTTTTTTTTTCCGAAAAACTGTTTTAAAAATTTCTATTTACCTATTGGAACTGCGTAAATAAAGGTGCAGCGTTGATTTTTTTTTTCAAATAGTTTTTTATATATATATTTTTCGTCATAGTTATTATTTTAGGTCATTTTTAAATTTTTATACTTTTATTTTAATTGTTTGTGTTGCATTGTCTCTTCAGATAATTGTTTTAAAATTTTCTATTTATTCCTTCGAACTGAGCATTTTAAATATATTTATTAATATCAATTTTCCAGAATTTGATTTTATTTATTTGAACTGCGTTTCTTTCGGAAGAATACTTCGTAACCCAGACTACGATGCGTTTGAAAACTGCATACTATATTAAAAGAGAAAATACAGTAAAGCACAGTTTTACACGCCTTTCAATGTTCCGTTCAGAAAAAATATATATAAATAAGAGAAATGTATAACCGATATTTTAACTTAGGATGACTTGCATACACTGCTTTAAACAGTTTTATCATTGTGCCCATTGCTTTACACAATTTTTAAATAATATAATTAAAATGATTTCAAATTTGGTTTCTTAAAATGTTATTCATATTTTAGTCAAATATTTTATTTTTGAAATCGCAAGAATCAAATATCATAAGATTGAAAAGTTTTAAATTTAAAAAAATACGAATACTAAATTTTGCGAAAAAATTTATTTTTCTTCTCTTTTTCTTTAAGCATTCTGAAAGTATATTGAAAAGTATCCAACTTTTCGAAACATTTTGGTATTTCTGATAATCATTTTAAATAAAGTTATCGCCTTCCATTTCATAAAGGCCCACAAACGGCCTAGCGGTAAAGTTGCTGAACACTGGTAGTTCACTCCGGGGTTCGAACCCCGGTAAACGGGCTGGTTGCATGAGCGTTTTCGTGGATTTTCTCATGTGTACCACGTATGACAGCTGGTTTCCCTTAGAAAGTTCTTCACGAAGTATTTCGTCAGAGCCTTTATCAGTCTTTAGAGGCTAAACATTTTGAAGGTATGAGATCAAAGGAAAGACTGGTTTCATCAAAAGGTTTTGGTTTATTTTATTATGACAAAGCACACTACGGCTATCTGCCTAAGGGGAGGGATGCCTTCCTGGAGGACTTTCTAAGGGAAACTGGCTCGCATACACGTTACACATGGGGAAAACCACGAAAACGCCCATGCAGCCAGCCCGTTTGCGGGATTCCAACCTCGGACCGAACTACCAGTGTTCAGCGACTTTACCGCTCGGCCGCTGTTTCATCAGGAAGGGAAAAAAAACATCTTTAAGTGACATCCACATACATCACTGGATAAACTCCTGAATCTTCAAATAATTCAACTGAGGAAATCATGGGATTCACCATTTATGATACGATATGATGTTTTATAACGTAATTTACACAACCATATAGTTTAAAACCAGTCGCTCTTCACTTTAATCTGTTAAATTTAATTATTAATCTGTTAAACTTAAATTTAATTTTGTCTTTTCTGTTAGCACAAGCTCAATTGATGGTATTTGCTGGTGTACACGTCCAAGTGTTTTCTGTTTGAACACCTAAATTCTTTGAAGTATCCTGAAAGTATATTCGAAAGCGTCCAACTTTTTGAACATCTTGGTACGTCTGACAGCCAAATTTCCCTGCAAATTTTTGCTTACTTTTCTCCCTAATTTTCTTCTTTCCTTCTACAGTTATTTTCAGTGCTCACACAAGAAAATTAAGATTTTTCGACTGCTAGACTTCCATACATTTTGCATTCTTGTCAATTTTTTAAAATATCAATTACATGAATTGCGTTTCAGCTAAAGACAGCTTTTCATTTTCTAGTCATTTTAGCTATAAATAAAGTTTAAAGCGAAGTCCAAAGGATAAATATTTTAATTAAAAGATTTTTGCTAAATGACAAAGAAATAATACAGTCCAGCAGGGTTTATTCTGTACCACAGAGTAACCCGATTCTTATATCGGCTGAAACAATCTAAATCATATTAAAGATCATGTTTTTTTTTTATACAATCTATAACGCGAGAGAAAAATTAGCTTCTTAAAACATGCTTTCTAAGAGAATTAATATAAAAATTTATATTTATATATATATTTTTTAAAGTTGGGACTTGAACCAAACTGTGAGACTTTTAAAGCTTATTTTACATGGTGGTTATTATTAAAGTTCCACTTTGAAATGGTCATAAAAGGAAAACTACCGGATCAAATGTTATCAAACTTGGGAATCGTGTAAAGGAGGTTATGGGAATTTATTTTCGGCGGAAAAAAAAAAAAGAGTTCAAAAACTCACCATCAGGGGAAAAATGGCGCTGTATACAATATTGTTAAATGAAATAAGACACGAAAACATCTGTTTAAAATGTGTAATATTTTCCGAAACGTGTTACAAAGCATGTTCAATGTAGCGTCCAGCATTTTCCGAAAGCAAGTTAAATCATGTTACTGCATTCTCAATAGCAGCTCTTAGCATATCAGGTTTGGTTTTGGTTTGGTTTATTAGATTACGGCAAAGCACTCGAGGGCTATCTGCCTTAAGGGAGGGATGCCTTCGTGGAGGACTTTTTAAGGGAAACTAGCTCGTATACACGTTACACATAGCATATCAGGAGGAATGTTATCAGTGTATCACATTTTTCATTTCTGCCAAATTGTTTAGATTATCACCATAAACAGTGCTTTTGAGATAACCTCATAGACAAAAGTCACAGAGGTTGAGGTCTGGTGGGAAGAGGGGAAGTGTTAGCCTATAAGACGTTCACTCGTGAAATGTTGCCTAAGTAACTATGCGACACTCTTGAGGTGGTGCCCAGCCCTGCATAAAAATCGTAGTATCTAAAATGCCACGTTACTGCAGTTCATGTATCACGAAACATTTTAATATTGGCTCTAAGTGAGTTGCAATCGCAGTGGTCCAGCTGTCGACTGCTCTTCAGAAAAAAATGGTTCAGTTATAAAACTAGCTGTCATTCAACAGTAAACGGTGTGAAATGACTGTTACGCAATCGAATGCAGTAGGAGAATGCAATGGAACTAGATAGATAACATGAGAGATTTCTTTGGCCCAAATCGATTAAAAGCGTTTTGAATCAGTATCTTCATGTTTTAGTGCCGAATTCAGGCTTAAAAAATTACAAATTAGCGATCTGTAAGAAAACGATTTCCAGATTCTACTCACTTGTGAGAGTGATTTGCGATCTCACATTTTTTAATCGCTAATTCGTGGTTTTCACGAACGAAATTCTCACTTACAGGGATGGCGCACTCGACATTTATCGAATTTAACGTCTTTAAATGGTAATTTGCCTACTTCAAAGTTTCTCAAGGGTATACAACATATTAAACCCGTTTAACAAAAGGTTAAGTTAGATTCCGACCCATATTTCGTTTAACAATATTGCATACAGCGCCATTTCCCCCCCCCCCTGGTGGTGAGGTTTCGAAATTTCTTTTTTTCGCGGAAAATAAATTCCCATGACCTCCTTTACACGATTTCCAAGTTTGATAACATTTGATCCAGTTGTTTTCCTTTTATGACCGTTTCAATGTGGAACTTTAATTATAACCACTCTGTATATTATTAAATTTTAATTTGAAGCTATGCGTTATATGTATACCATGCGTAAAATTTTCGCCTTATGGAAAAAATCGAAGCAAATATACTTAGTATATTGGACCAAAACTGAAAACATTTCCCCTCCCTCCGAAAATAAAATATTGAAATTTCGAACTTGAATTTACTGGGTTATCGAAATATTTAATTTGACTTATCTTCTAAGTCCTAGTTCCGACAACAATTCCGTCGAAAATTCCGAATTACTTAAGCTAAAGTAAAAGATTTAGTATATATTCACTGCATGTTAATAAAGTAATCAGAGTGTAATAAAAATAGATTATAGAATTTACGCTGATGTAACTTTTTGTCTGACTGCACAACATGTAATGGAAGAGAAGGTTTGTAGAGATCTGTTTTTGACATGCCTCTAAAAGTAGATGTCATATTAATTTTGTCTCTTCAATGTCAAAAAACTTTCCTTTGAGAGGCAACTTTAGTTTTTGAGAAAGAAAAAAAATCACAAGAAGACAAATTTGAAGAACATGCAGGACGATTGAGTACACATACTTATTTTCGAACACAAGCGGTTCTCTGACTGGTTATTGAATAATGAAAAGATCACATCCATTTACAAGTCAACTACTCGGGCAATTGCAGAATCGTTTTGATCCTGAGCTTGTAAGACAAACCTAATATCACTGGATTTAAACACTTCTTTAATCTTCCGAGAACGTTCCATCTTTAGCTCATATTCCAAGAATATTAAGTGAATACAATTATTGCCAAAGAAATTGAATATTCATTTGCACTACGGCTTGGTAGTTTACTAACGAGTTAACAAAACTTAAATTCTGCTTTTTGTGTCTAAGAATACAACAATATTTTAAATATTTACAAATAAAATATTAAATTGGAGATTTAATTGGAGCCTCATCAGTTGCCTAGCATTTGAAAAAGAAAAGATTGTTAAATACTAATTGTTTGCTGCTCAGTCTAACCCAGGCTGCATGGTTGGTTTTCGTAGTTTTTTATGTTCTCTTTACAAAGATTCTCTATGAAAGCATCTTAATCAAATAGCTCCCATGTTCTTTCTATGTTCAAATAACCAACTAACCTAGTTTAAGCGCGATTCCCAAGTAAAGTTACTAGTAAAATCCGAATACTCATTAAAAATCATGTAGCTAGCCAATCGGGAGTAACATGAAAGATACGGCGCCAATAATTGAAATGTTGTTACGGTACGCTATTTCTTAACTTAGATGGTCATTCCTTAATTAAATATCCCACCAACGGCCGAGCGGTAAAGACGCTGAACGCTGGTAGTTCAGTCCGAGGTTCGAATCCCGCGAACGGGCTGGTCGCATGGGCGGTTTCGTGGTTTTCCCCATGTGTAACGTGTATACGAGCCAGTTTCCCTTAGAAAGTCCTCCACGAAGGCATCCCTCCCTTTAGGCAGATAGCCCTCGTGTGCTTTGCCATAATTAAATAATCCAATCCAATCCTTAATTAAATATAATTGATTTGTAAATTCTACTACAACTGACGGTAAGAATTGAAGTGGAAATAAGTAACATGGTGTGCAATCTTGATTAATATAAAATTAAAAATATTTGCATAGAAAAATGTTTGCATTCAGACAGAAAGTTTTTTGAAATATTTGCAATTACTTTATAAGAAGGATTTATTAATAACCGTAATAATTACTTATTATATTACTGATGATTAGGATTCAGTTCTTGACAATTACATTCTAAATTAGAATTTTAAGGATATAATGAAAATACGCTACGCTCAAAAATACATTTTAGGAAAAAAATGAGTTGATTTTTTATGTTTTAAAACTTCTTAAATTCATTTAGTAAACATCGTATCCTCGTTGTTTATTGAATCCAGAATGTTGGTGTCGTTTATATAATTATTCTTACTTGTCCACAGAATCTGCTGGCTTATCCAGCCATTAAGTAGCTGCAGATCATTTCTACATAACCATTGAACTTCCATTAATTCAGTCTCTAGAGGGTTGTATGTTTATATCATAATTTGACTTTTATTAAAAATGATTATTCTAAATATTATGTTTCTATAAAAATATATTGTGCTTTAAAAATATGGATAATAGTATCAGCCGCTCTTACAGCCACTTCAAAAGCAACAGTTTGTTTAGAAATAAATTATGCAGTTAATGTCATAAAATTCAAATAAATATCAAACGAAAATTCTCAGTTTTAGACAATTCGATTTAAACGAAGTAAAGTAGCAGACGATAAAACGCCGAAGGTAAAAATTTTTTCTTACAAAAACTTGCTCTTAAATTTTTTAAGAAAAGAAAAGATACGAGAGAAATTTAAAAAAATTAGTTAAAAATTTGAATAATATCTATAATTTAAAAAAATAGCCTTTCATATAGTATTAATAAATATTTATTACGCATCATTGAGAGGGAAAAATTCATATAATTAATCTTTTTAAAAATTTATTTGAAATTTAAGGTTAAAAATAGCTGTGGCAATTCAGTGTAACAAAAATCCATAGACCACATTTGGCGTTATTATCGCTCAAAAAAAAGGTGCCAAATTTTAAAACGCGAAATTATGTAAATTCGTGTATATCTTAGAAAATTTTGAATAAAAAAGTCTAATTTTTTGCAGATATGCTTAAAAATACACCTACTTTAAGATGACGGTAAAAATTTTATAGGTTATAATTCAAAATTTTTTTCGAAAAATCTATAGAAATTATTTAAAAATAGAAATTTAAAAAATAAAACGCAAAAAATGGGTAAATTTTATTTGGAATGAACCAAAATTTCGAAATGTGAGAGAAAAAATCAAAAAAGTTTAATAAAAAAAGAGATATTAATAAATATTTGCCAAATTCAATTAACATTGAAGAGCTAAAATTTTGAGAGCTAATATTTTTAAAACTATTCGTACGATTTTTACAAAACTTGGTATTCTGGCATAATTTGAGTCGCAGAATCGAAATATGTAAAAAGAATGGTATGTTATTTCAGAAAAAGTCCGATTTGGTGTCAAAATACCTATGTTAGAATAGTGCTATATATAAATCTAATATATATCCTAAGTCGCGCTTTCGAGACATGAAAAATGTAGTTTGAATTTTGTCAATCGGCCCAGTAGAACGGGAGATATAGCACTGTCCCTTTTTTTTTTTTTTTTTTTTTTTGAGCAGTGTACAATAAGGCCTCAAAACTGTTTTTTTTTTTTTTAATTCAGGTATCAGAGTTCTGTAATTCAACAAAGCCAAAATGTACTTTTCCATGCTTTGGAAAGTTAATTGCAAAGTGACTGCCTTCTGCGGAGCTTTTAGTAAAAAAAATGGTAGAAATATTTATATTTTGAGAATTAAAGGCGAATTAATTAGCGACAACTAAGCACTAATTAAACGTCAAGCATGTGTTAACTTTATCAGCTCTTAAAACGGAAGCTAAATATGCCTAATATTTACAAAACTATTTTTCTCTGCGTTAAATTCTAATTTTAGTATAGTCACTCAAACGTATCATCTAAATCAGTGGTTTCAAACTCAAACTGCAAGTCAGGCCGAATGCTTAATCAGAAAGCAGCTAATAAAGGAGGAATGTTTTTTAAGAAAATTTAAAAGCATTTTAACAAAAATAAATGAATAATTTAATAAGTTCAAATTTTATTTATCTAATATTTGTCAAACACGAAAGAAAATTTTAGTTTTGTATTTATTTTCTGTCTGAAGTCTAAAGGTTGGTACCTACAAGAAATTTCGAATACAGATATATTTTGTAACTCAAAGGCATTCACAGCTAAATATTAAATTTTAGACTAATATTTATTTCATCTAATTCTAATCCGTTGAATTAATCACTAAAGTGTTTTCTTTTAACCTTAAACAGAAAACAGGATATTTCGGAATACTGAGGCGCTACCAGTTGACAGCTAGTAAACTAAATTAATTAACTGAACCAACGGGGAACATTCTTTTACATTACCCCAGCTACCTAGCCTACTGTACAAGTATACATTCGGACACCATCCGGTGTAATTAAACCTCGATGTAGTAATACACATGGACTCTAGTTGTCTTCTCGAACACGCGCCGCGTGTGCTATCTTTACACCATGAAGATATGCTGGAAGGAGGGGGGAATAACTTATACCTTAATAAAATTCAAAAATAAGACTGCATAATTAATTGGCATGCAGCCAGCTTGTTCGCCTGAGTTTGAATCCTGAACTAAATAGCAATATTCAGCAGCCTTTAAGTGCTTGGCCATTGATGGAGCAAAAGCAGTATAGAATGAATAAAAACCTTTGTTAAAAACTTAAAGTATGCTGTAACTTACTAATACAAACGTTCATTTTAACAAACATGCCGCTATAAAAAGCATAAGATTTCTTCATTTTTAATTTAGGTATTTGTGTTTTAGTCCTCTTTAAAAAGACTCCATAAAATTTGTACAAGTTAATATATGATGGCAAAAAACATCTTATTGCATCTTTAAAAAAAGGTCTTGTGTATTTTAATGCTATTGCGTTTAATTGCATCCCAAAAAGTATGTTTTTCCCTTTTCTCTCGCCCCTCTCCTAACAGAGAAATACCGAAATAGAATATGTAGCTGCTCCATAGAATAACATTGATTATTTTATGCAGCGATTCGTAAAACATAGCGCCTATGATGAAAGAAATATGTGATTGATTGCTTTTTCTTTCTGATCAAAAGAAATAATTATGCAAAAATCAGATAAGAGAGCTGCTTTCTGTATCGAGCAAGAAATTCCGTATTAAGGTTTGAAAGACAACACATCATTGTACTGGACCTTTGTGATTGATGCATTTCACTTCAACTGACACTTTTTGTCTTATCACCCATTCAATAGACAGGTCCATTAAGCCTCAGCCAAGACGTCAATAGACACAAAGCTATTCTTCTCTTGAAAGCCGATCAATCAATATCAAGAATCATAGACTAAATATTATGGTTCAATGCGCCTAGCATACAATACATGTTTCTGTTTTAATATGCTTCTCAGACTGTAATAACTGAAAGAATCTCAAAACAGAATATGTGGAACTTTTCTTAGCTGTAAATTTAAAAGATTAAATTTGCCTTCTAAAGATGAAATAGAAGCGAGCTTCAATGTGCTGAATATTTTAAAATATTTTGCAGAAGCTATTTTATTTATGGTAATATTACACACATATTGAGATGAGAAAGTGTATTCGCCTTTTTGAGACACTTTTTAAGCTTCTGAATGTAAGTTCGTCACGGATTTTAACATATTGTTAGCATTTCATGTAACATTCTTTGAAACATAATGAATAGTTTTTAATATAAGTATAGATAATCTACCTCTTTGTCGAATTAAATTTATCGAGTATAGTCAAAACATGCTCAGTAATAAATACGGGAAAAGGTTTAGCATTAATTTTAGTTTAGTTGCCACCCTCTTTCGAAATAAAACCTTAAATCTTTTATTTCCAAAACAGGGCATACATCACTAAAAGTAGAGTTCACACCAATGGTCTCTAGTCTTACGTCACCAAAAGTACAATTCTAATCTTACGAGGTTGATATACTTTATTATGAGATTTAAATAATATGACTGAAAGCTATCTGTAATCTTACGAAATCGATTACGGTTTACGTCTAACGAGATCTGTAAAATTTTGCGAATGCAAAACAATCAAATCTTATCCAGCGAATAATAATAAAATGACTGTTACTGCTTTCGTGTATCCAAGACAGTATCTGCGATCTCTTACGTGATTCCCAAATGGTTATTTTTCTTTTGCTGGAAAAAGCGCTTGAATAAGCAGGAGTTTGAGCCTACGGTAGTTTGATGTATTTATTAAGAGTTTTTATGTCCCTGGCGAGGGGATTTTTACAGCATATAAGGCATATGCTTGAAGGCATATGCTTGAGGATTGCTTGAAGGCTAAAGGCCGAGTCGGTATAAATATTGGAATAATTATTTTCAAGGGCATAGACAAGTTCAGTTTTAATACAAACATTTCAGCCTGAAAAACTCAGTTATGCTGCCTTAGCTTTCTTTCCAGGGTATTTAAGATCTGGTTTCCATGTATCCACAATATCCGTTACCGGTGTCACATTCTCCTTTGGACCATCGGGTGTAGTTTGCAGTGGCTTTGAACCACGTTGCTGACTTACAGTTAATCTAAATATTGAATTCTGCAGGGTGTGCTCATAGTCAGTATATATAATACGGTCAAAGTGAGTAATCGGTTATTATTAATAATAACCAAATAACCCGGTTAAAGTGAATAATTTATCAGAATTTATCACATTTACCAATGAAGTTTGATCAATGTAAGAATTTTTAGGAATAAAATTCATTCAGTTCATGAAAAACAGGGCACATCCGTCTGGAGTAGATCGCAGCTCATATGAAGCTATGTTTGGCTGTAAAGCAAATGTAGGTTTAAGAACTTACCAAACGATACCTTGACAGGAGTTACAAGTGAAGAAGATCTTATTATATTAAAAACCAGTCTAGTAATGACATCCAACATGCGGCAACAGTCTCAACTGATGATGAGGATACAGGCGCAATGAGTGATGATAATATGGAAATGCAACTGGGTAATTTTAGTGAAGACTTGGAGGTAATGACTGTTGCAGATTTAGTTGTAAATAGAAATGAGAATTTTGGAGGAACTGAATGGGAACAAAATGATTCTTAAAATACTGATTATGGAAAAGAACAGAAGTTTCGTTGTTGTTGAAATGGAAGATTGCGAAGACAACATGGAAAGCTGTTTTCTTGCAGTACATGGAGACTCTGAAAGTATTCAAGAAGTTCGACTCTCTGCAAGGCAGTCACTAAATAAACAAGCGGTAAAAACGTTGCATCTTCTAAAGTTAAAATTACCGACAGCGAATGTAGAAGAAAACGTACGGATAATAACTCGCGAGATAAAGTTGATAGCCAGAATGTTATAGTTGTCATAATTTCTAAGGAAAATGAAATCTTATAAACTTGATACAAAATATGAAATTTTAAAACAACTGTACACGAGGAATGATTTTACTGTCTGAAAGGAAGTATTTATTTCAGTGAATGAAGCTTCTGTGAATGAATTAAGTCATAAAGAATGAGCTCGACCGCATTACCACATAATTGCTAATAAGTGTTGCAACTGTAAAAGCAAATGCTACGCAAGCCGCTGCAAATGTAAAAAGTAAAAAGCGCACTGTAACTTAAAAATCACAGTAGTTCATCCTGCGAAAATAAATAACTTTTAACTGTGGCATTCCGTATGGGGTGAAAAAAATTCCTAATAAAAAGAAAAAAATCCGAATGTGGTAAAAAACACTGTAATGTGGATGTTTAATTTTATATCATGAGGAGATTTTCTGTAATATATTCCACTAAAGCATTTCGTAGAATTATTTATGAACTCGATTTCAAAAATTATCATTACTCAATGGATATGATGATATAACAAATTAAGAAATTGAATGTTTAAATCTATTATTTTACATTAAAATATAAGTAAAAATCCGCATTTCAGGTAAGCCTTTATTTTTTTAACTCTGCTAATGTCTACAACGACAGATTTATTATCACAGCACACAGATATATAAAAATTACGTTAGAGTTGAAGTTTCAATAAGTTATGCCTAATTAATCAGACTTACCGAAATTCATTGGCAGTTATTAATAATAAACAGTTAATGTGATTAATGTGCATTACTTACCACATTTCTGAAAAACGTGGTTACATTTAGTCCAAAGAGGCAATTTGCCATGAAGGACTGTTAATTTCGTTTTGGCATTTTGCAGTGAAAGCTTTAAGAGGTTGTATCAATTTTCAAATCGTTGACACCATATATTATCGCCCTGTCTTATATTTAAAGAAATTAAATAATGAAGAATCTGCATAAATGTATATATTTCTCGCATTGTGATAAAACAACGGTACCTAGAGACATCAAAATTTGAATAGCGTAATCTTCTATAGAATATGGGCATGTGGAAGCTCTAATTTGAATTTGAAATTTGTTTTATTATCGATTTCAGGTTTTGTAACACTTCAACGAATTTTTGATTAAAAAAATCTAAACGATTTAAAAGCGACCAATGGCAACACTGTACGAAAAAAAAATTATCTCCAGCGCGCGAGACTTTGTATCCCAAATTCTAAAGATATGCAAATTTTAAAATTAATTTGCGATATTGCTGTTGAACTGAATTTTATAGTTTGAGTACGTAGAATAAGTAACGGTAACACACAAAAGTTAAATAAACGCCCCTTTGGACGTAATTCAAAATCTGAAAACTTTCAGATTTTTATTTGTTTTTTTAGTTATTACTAGCGGGCAAGCCCGCCAGCTGAGCGGGCTGAAGCCCGCTATATATTGCTAGTGTGTAAAAGTGTTCCCGTGTTAAATTTCCCCGGTATACGAAAGTTGGACCGAAATACCAGTGTTCACCGATTTTACCCGGGCTGCGCCCGCTTAATTCACGTATGTATCGAGAAGATACTGCATACACGTTACACATGCGTAAAATCACGAAAACACCCTTGCACCCACCCCGCTTACGGAAAGTTGGAACGAACTACCAGTGTCTAGCGGTTTTGGGCGGGCTGCTACCGCTTTATTAAATTATGCATTCAGAATATACTGCATACACGACACACATGCGAAAACTCAAGAAAACACCCATAGAGCCAGCCCGTTATTCGAAAGTTCGCCCGAACTACCAGTGTTCAGCGATTTTACCCGGGCTGCGCCCGCTTTATTCGCGTATGCATCCAAAAGATACTGCATACACGTTACACATGCCGAAAATCATGAAACATACATGGAGACAGCCCGTTCGCCGAGATTCGAAAGTTGGATCGAACTACCAGTGATCAGCAGATTTGCCCGCTCTATTCTCGTATGCATCCAGAAGATACTGCATACACGATACACATGCGTAAAATCAGGAAAATACCCATACAGACAGCTCTTTAACAGGTATTCGAAAGTTGGACCGAACTACCAGTGTTCAGCGGGTTTGCGCGGGTTGCGCCCGCTTTATTCACATATGCATGCAGAACATACTGCGTACACGATACACATGCGTAAAATCACGAAAGTACACATTCAGCCAGCCCGCTCGCTGGAATTCGAAGGATGAACCTAACTACCAGGGTTCAGCGCGGACTGCGCCCGCTTTATTCGTGTATAAGTCATGAAAATACTGCATACATGATAAACATACCTAAAATCACGAAAATACCCATGCAGCCTGCCCGATCGCCTTTATTCGAAAGCTGGGCCGAACTACCAGTGTTTAGCGGTTTGCGCGGGCTGCGCCCGCTTTATTTACGTATGCATTCACAATATACTGCACACACGTTACACATACTCAAAATTACGAAAACACTTATGGAGCCAACCCGTTTGCCGGAATTCGCAATTTGGACTGAACTACCAGTGTTCAGCGATTTTACTGCTCAGGCTTTTTGCCAAGTGTAACCGCAAAACTTTTCGGGTATAATATTCAAACAGTAAATTCGTTATTAAAACTCCTTTTGATAAACTTCAACATAATCACACACGAAAGTGCATCAATATATATATATTAATGTAATTAATCAACCATAATTATTTATATTAAGAAAACTTTCCATATAGCATGTTCAAGCAACAGAAATTCAATTTAAAAACCCTGAACGAAAAAATAATTAGTCAGAATTTAAATAAATATTTTACTTATATTTATATTTATTTTTTGCAATTAAACTTTCTTAATTAAAATTATATTTAATATTAGCCTTATGCGAACAGAAACATTTGTTACCAAAAATACGACAGTATATATATTAATGAATTTATATATAAAAACAAAAGCAGTGAATGATTACGTAGCTCAGTAACACAAATGAGCACGCTGATTTAAGCTATTAGAAATATTAATTTGTATTATTCAAAGTTGCTTTTCTTATTCAGATCCAAAAATCACGAATTGTTCGAAAAATGCACAAAAAATACATATCTCGGCAACTAACAGGCCGATCGGCTCGAAATTTACAATCTTATAATTGCCAGATTTTGAAAAGAGGTTTGGTCTTTGTTCCAGAGAGATTGGCAAATTAGAAGACTAATTAGCATAATGAATAAAAATCCTCCACTGCGTTAATTTCATCCATGGCGAATGGCCTTGACGATACCAAAACTCGTGCGGAAACCATCTCCCCCTCCCCGACAACAGTAGCTTTCGAGTCGAAGGCCGTCAACCAAGAGTTAGGAAGGGGAGATAAGGTAGTAGCGCTTTTTTAATGAACCTGCTAATTAGGCTCCTAATTAGCAAAACAGTTTACAATGAACGCTAACCTTTATTTGAGCATCCGGGAAGTTCAAAATTCAAAATTTGAACGAAATCGGTTAATTCTTTGAAAAGTTACGTATTTTTGTGCATTTTTCCGGCTCAATTTCTCTAATTAAGAAAAATGCACTAAAATTTCGTATCTCGGGAACCAATCATGCGATCGGCTCCAAATTTAGAAATTTACAACCGATGGATGGTCAGATGAAGGATGCTCTTTGTTCTAGATGGATTGGCAAATTAGATGATTAATTAGCATAATGAATAAAAAAGCGCCACTACGCTAATTTCATCCCCGGCAAATGGCCTTGACGATTCGAACAGTCGAGCGGATACCATCTCCCCCCCCCCGACTCCAAAGAAGATGATGTTACAAACACACACACGCGCACAGATTTTAATAGTATAGATTGGTGATTATTAATAATAGTCAGATTTATTGCTTTAATCGTAACACATGCATAAGTACACAAACTTGTTATCTCTTGGAGATGGAGCACGCGCTGAGCTAAGAGATGCAGAGGCGGTAGTCCCGAAATCACGTTTAATATATTAGCAAATGAGGTTTTGTTTCCTCGGGAAATGCTTACAAGAAATGGTCTTTGTGCTGAGCGTAGCATTTTAGTAGTGACAGTTATGACCCACAAGAAGGGCCCTATAGTGTGCAATACGTTCAGCAACTACTGAGTACCACGTCTTGATTATCCTCGAAGAAACTCCCCATGTTGGTGCAGCTGTCCTGAGTATGGAATGAAATAGCCTGCGAAGTCGTCCCTTGACCTCCTTTAAATGCGGCATCCAAGGGAGTGTGTCATCAGTTTTAACCCCAAGGTATCTGTTTCTAATTGTTTTAATATTTTTGCCATGGAGGTTGGTACAGAGGGTTCTTCAATGGCGCTTTAGCTGGGTAAATAAGCAGACGTTGGGTTTTTGAATTTGAAATAATTAACGTATTGTCATTGGCCTATTTGGCCACTTTGCCCATTGTTTCTTGCGCCCTAGTTTCATATGCATTGCGGCTGTGTCCATTGATAACCAAGGAAATGTCATAGACATAAGCCAGTATTTCCGTATGAGGATGTATGTTAAAGAGATTCAGGACTGTCTCAGCTACAAGATTCCAAAGTAGCGGACGCAGACAGGATCCATGAGGACAACCTCTAGTGATTGAACGTGAGTATACACCTGCGTTCGTTGTGGCTTGTAAGTGGCGATCAGTAAGGTAACTACATAAGAGGATCTTTGGGCAACCCATGCCCTGTAATGTTTTGAGTATGTCGGGCCACCGCCAATTTACCTCATAGATCAGATGGAAAACCAAATACGTAAACCTCAATAAATTCAAAGACGTTCTCTCACCTCATATTGTAGGTTTCGTCGCAGAGAGTAGCATTTGCAATAGTAGAGAAGACATCAAGGCAATGCATGAAGATCTTATGCAAACACTGCTCAAGGTGTGTGAAAACGTTTTGAAAAGGAAAACTTATGCTTCCCCGAAACGCATCCCTTGGTGGAACTCCACGCTGACTGCAGAATGCAGCAAAGTCCGTGCACTAAGATTCAGAATGCAGACATGGATGTATCCCACAGAAAGAACAAAACACTCGCTAGGGTTTCGAAAGCACAGAGCTGCTTACAAAAGACACATTGCAAAAGCAACGTTTTCATCCTGGAAAGACCTGATAACATTTATTTCTATATTTAGTAAAATTTATTATGCAAATAATTTCATCTTTAACAGAAAATATTTGTATTTTTCCCGTGAATAAATGCAGAGTAAATACAGTTTGGATATCTGTCATCTTCTTTTGAGTTAAAATTATAAATTTTCGTTTTGGACTGATTATATATTTCATTGGCTTTCGATGAGACTCATAATGATGATCAGCTTCTCGAGAATATATTGCAGAACCTCTTACTGCCACCACCTTTCGTAGATGACCACCTGTTTTGACAAAAACGTAAATAAGCATCGGTACTGAATATTGACCATTGTCATGTTCTCCAGAAAAGAATTTCAACTTTATGAGCTACTTTTGGTTTTATACGTAAAATTTTTCACAATCATAAAGAATATTAACACGTTCTTATACTTAACACTCAACTTAAGCATCATAAGTAAATTTAAGAAGATTTATAAGAGTGGTTTCAAATTGAAATTGCATGCTGGCCAAATGCACACTATGAAAAGTGCTGACGGGACAGAACTCTTTATTTTAACAAAATGAAAAAATTTATTAACAAAATAAGAAATATTTTAAATGTCACTCAATTTAAAGTTAATTATTCTTAAGTAAATGTTTATTAAAATATACATAAACAATAGTAACAACATCCCAAAGTAAAAAAAAATCAAATTCACATTTATTTCAATCTAAAATATAAAGTTTGTACTTGTAATACATTGTTGTTGGTTACTCTTTGTAGTTCAAATATATTGAAAACTAAATATTAAATTCTTAGATTGACAATCTTTCGAATAAATCTAACATGCTCAATTAATCATTAAATAAGTTCTTTAATTTAAACTAAAAATAAATAAATTACGAAAACTTAGGTTTTCAGAGAAACTTTACCAAGTGGCACAAAACTTGAGAATAAATAATAACAACCTAAGCTCTTTTTTATTTGTCAAACTTTACTTCAGTCATAAATAAAAATACATATGTTTGTATGTAAACAATTACAAAGTTATTTATTTCTTACTATAGATTGACATTTGGTAGAATTTTAATTCTGATAAAATGTGTAGCTTTGGAAAGAAATTAGTACAAATTCTTTTCATCACGGACTGTAGATACTCTTCGATCAATCGGATTCTTTTAGTATTAATTGGCAACTGTGAAGAAAGAAGCTCTTTACATATACAAATGTGTTCTCAGACAAATCGATTATTCTTAGATAAAAAATTCGTAACCTTTATGTTTGATAAGTGCAAATAAAATTTCATATAATCTGTATCTTTATATCTTTGATATATTACTATATTATTACTAATTAATTTACATGTTATGCATTTTGCCATATTATATTATTACTAATTAATTTACAGTGTTCTTTGAAGAACACTGTAAATTAATTAGTTCCGTTTAGAAAATTTCTCCTGCACTATTTATGTTCGTTTTTAAGGATATGAAAATGATATCATTCTTCAAACAGCTAAATTCTTGAATTCTTTGCAACACCGTATTTGCAACGAATATATAAGTTAAATGTCTTCGCAGGCTGCATGCAGCCCGCTGGCTGCTAGTATAAGACAACTGGTTTATAAGATTTACAACGCATTAAATATCTGCCACTCGTAGATCAATATTTGAATCAAAAAAGCAATAGATATAAAAGTTTATATGATGAAAAAGAAAGATAGCTCAAAGGAAAGAAACCAGGTTTAGAATACTGTAAACAGGATGGCTCGAAACTATATGTCAAAAATTTACAGACAGGTAGAGGGGACCTGAATAAGCAAATTTTGTATAGGAATATATGTGCGATAACGCTACATTAAAGCTCTAGCAAGTAAAGCACTATGAACCACAGAAAACTGAAAAGCCAAGTAAAGACAAAAAAAAAAAAAATATTAACACTTTATAATAGGTGCCACCAACAAAGAAAGAGCGGCCACCAACAAAGATACAAAATTCACAGCGGCGGCGCATGAATCGGCGTACATTAGAAAAGTGAGAATTATGGATGTTAAACATAGCCGACCGCGTAAAGGTAGCCGCATCAGTGAATAAAACATCTGCAAGAAACGTTTGGTTACCTGCAGTCTGCTGTAAGTACCAACGCGGAAAGTTGAGACGTGAAAGATAATCATCAAGGGTCATTGCTTACACTCTCTGTAAATGATACAAATGCTTTCCATCTTCATGTAAAGTCCTCAAAATAATTGCATGGCTCACACACAATGCATGTCCTACAGCTCTCGGAGCTTGACGAAGGATTATTCCATACTGTGCTTAGTATTCTTTCTTCCACTTCAGGAATTCTGCGGTATCTTCCAGTGTCAGTATCACCTGGACGCATAAAACGATTCACTCGTGCTCTCATTGAAGACGATCGAATGTTCTGCGATGATTCTTTCCGGGAATCGCTCGAAGTACATCATTTGAGCAGCTAATCCATTTCCTCGGGCAGCCCTATATATGAGATACATGTCGGCAAGCTCCGCATAGTCTTAGCGATGCATGCTGCTCGAGATCCGTGCGGAAAATGAAGAATCGAGCTAGCTCAGCGCTTTTTATACGCCGCACTCGTCAGCGTTTTCTGCTGGTTCAACGCGGCATTACCGTACCTACATTCCTGTACGAAATCTGCTTATTTAGGTCCTCTCTACCTGCCTTTACAGTCTGTAAATATTACATATGTTATATAGGATATATCCTAGTCTTCTAGATATAATTACTCCTATGTACATTGTAACATGCTTTATTTGTATTACTAGTTACATTTAACAAACATTCTCTTCGTAAAAAGCAAATGTAAAGTTAATTAAATTTTAAATGAAATTGAATTACAAATAAATGATTAATTATTGCTGCGAACTAATCTACAATATCATTGAAAATCTGAGAGCATATGTAAACCAAGTGCAAATATCAAAATCTATAAAAATATAATAAATGTATAATATATAATTCCAATAAATTTTTTAATCCTAAAAATTTATAAAAATGCATAAGTGAATAATTGTTGAGCAGGCAGGAGACAGACTTATCAAGGGGAAGTTGCCTCCAAACCCAACTTTTCAATTATTCAATTTCGTCATCCATGTAGGCAAGGGTAAAAGGAAAATTCAAAACCGAAAATGAAACCAAATGTTGTGAATTAATAAAAAGAAATTTAAACAAGTGGAATTTAGAGAAATTAGCAAGTAAAGACTAGAATAATTAAAGACAATTAAGAGTAGAAAACCAAAATAATTTAGAAACTCTTGCCTACAAAAAACTTCGAATTATACAAAAAAAATCAAAAAGAAACTAGATACTATTTATAAAAAATACATAAATAATACTAAAAAGGCAAGTAAAAAGTAAGTTTTAATTTAACTTATCAACTGTATTTGTATTTGGAGAGTGGAGCAGCATGCCAAACTAAGTAATGTTAAGTAATGTGTTTCTTCTAACTTTATAAATAGAGAGCGCTAATATAAGGCAAAGTGTTAAGCTGCTATCTGTTAGATCTATTTTAACAACCTATTTTGTAAACTTTTAGTAATGTAAAATGTGTGTACTGTTGCAAAAATTTTTTTCCTAACTGTGAAGTATTGTAAAAATGTGTAAAACAATTGTAAAAATGCTAACTGTAACGTAATGTGAAAAAATGGTTGCAAATTATTAAGGATTGTAAAAAATCGAAAGTGTTTTTGAAATTAAATTAATTTTAATTTTGAAATTGTTTTAATATTTTTCAAAATGTTTAAATTAAAGTAAGAAATTTATTGTAATAGTCTTAATTTATTAAAACTGAATTTCAACATGTTTAATCAAAACTTACTAAATACTGGCCAAAAAGTGAGGAAAATTAGAAAAAGATAAAAATCTTCACTCAATTCAGGCTATAATTGAGACTTTTGAAAAGAGTTGGTCCTTCATTAGTAAAAGGAAAGAATCCAGTATTGATTATATACATTTATACAAATATTTACAATAAATATTTACAAGAGAATCTCTTAACTCTTCAATATCCTCCATTACCCTCCAGTTAGGGTTTAAGGTAATGGTATCATACCATAAAGAGTCAAAAAATTATAAAGAAAAGTTAATGCCTGCCTTTTTAATATATAAATTAATAAATTGTGACTTGGTTATTTAACTTGAACATTAATTAGCTCTATTATTTCTTCCTTTAGATCTTCTATTTCAGTACATATACTTTTATTCTTATTATTTGGCTATAAAAAGTGTTACCTATTACTTTTCTAGAGATATTAGAGTTCCAATTAATTAGTTTAAAAGTATTAAACTGGAAATTCCTCCTTTTATCATATATTTTAATTTTGCTGTGTTTAATTATGAGTAGGTCTAGGTATTCAATAGTATCTTGATTAGTATTAGTTTTATTAAGTGTTAAATTATTTAGGTAAATTTTGAATTGTTCAAAAGCAAAATTATTATTGAAAGTTATAATATCATCAATGTATCTAAATGTATTTGCAAATAACTTTAATTCATTCTTATTCAAACTTAGTTGGAATTTATAGTCATAAGCAAAAGAAATAGGTTACATATTTGTGTAGAACTGTCTGCTCCCATTAGTATTTCTCTCACCTGCTGAAAGATCTTATTATTGAAGCAATTTATACGAAACTACAAATTTCACAACTTTCTAACTACAATAGATTAGCAAATCTATATGCTCTTCTTAAATTCCATAAATCACCACTCAAATTTAGATTTATAGCAAATGGTTTAAATAATTATAAAAAGAATATAGATTCCATATTTGCAACTAAACTTAAAAAAATCTGTATTTTAATTCTTCAACTAGTTAACAAACAACACAACTATAGTTGTATTATTTATAATAATGCTCCGGTTCTCAACAAATTTAAATGTTTAGAAATCAAGAACATTAACTGCTATGTTTTTGAAAACTTTTATACTTCTCTACCATTAGAAGAAATTTTTACTAGTTTAATGCAAATCCCACCACTTTTTCCTGACATGATTAACATCCTTTGAATTGAAAGATGGAAAATTTACCTGAATTGTGCATTATTTAATAACTACATTAAATTCAATAATAAGATCTTTCAGCAGGTGACAGGAGTACTAATGGAAGCAAAAAGTTCTACGCGAATATGTAACCTATTTCTTTTTGCTTGTGAATTTGAATAAGAATGAATTAAAGTTTTATGCACATACATACATTGATGATACTATAATTTTCAATAATAATTCAGCTTTTGAACAATTCAAAATTTACCCAAATAGTTTAACACTTGATAAAACTAATACTAATCAAGGTACCATTGAATACCTAGACCTACTTATAATTAAACACAGCAAAATTAAATTATATGATAAAAGGAGGAATTTCCAGTTTAATACTATTAAACTAATTAATTGGAATTCTAATATCTCTAGAAAAGTAATAGGTAAAACCTCTTATAGCCAAAAAATCAGAACGAAATATATATGTACTGAAATAGGAGATTTAAAGGAAGAAATAATAAAGCTAATTAATGTTCAAGTTAATAACCAAGTCCCAGCACAATTTATTAATTTATATACTAACTCTCACTGCGTACATTTTTTATTAGGTTCAAAAATTGCGTATTTTTTTATTACATATTTCAAATCTACATAGATTTTAGAGTTAAAATATACAAACTTTTTTTTGTAAAAGAGTTTTTTTTTTTTTTTTTTTTTTTTTTTTCCCTTTTTCAATATAGAATTAGATCATAGAAAAAGGTTGTCAGAACACTGAATTTGAAGAATAATGATATAAAAGGAAAATTTTGAAAATTAATAATGGTTAAATTATGATTTGTTTTATAAAATACAAAGGTAAAACACATATACTAATGAAAATATTTACATAATGTAATATTTTGCGTATCAATTTTGCACCACTGTTGAACGTTTTCAATAGAAACTGAATTTTGAGATTCATCACTATCTGCAGAGGAATCCGAGAAATTCTCATCAGTTTCGCTATAACTATCTTCAATATACTTGATATCAGAATCAGAACTACTATCAGTGTCAGAAATATCGTCAGGAATATAGGTTATATCACTCGCGAAACGCTTCCTGCCAGACATATTTGAGCTCTGAAAAGCGCGCACTAAATGCTACATTACGTATTCTTGTATATTTGGGAGAAATGTGGACAATTAACGCCATCGGTTAGCCCACATCTAAATAAACAATTAAACATTACAGAAGAGCCGAAAGGAAACCTTGAACGGGGAGAGAGCGGGCTGCACAGTTAATAGACCGCAAAAATTCATCTCCGCGGAAATCGCGAGTTGCGCAAATTTTGCTACGTCTACGTTGCCCGTGGAAATCGCGGCATGCGCAGCAAAAGGGTTAAAAAGGCAGGCATTAACTTTTCTTTATAATTTTTTGACTCTTTATGGTATGATAACATTACCTTAAACCTTAATTGGAAGGTAATGGAGGATATTGAAGAGTTAAGGGATTATCTTGTAAATATTTGTTGTAAATATTTGTAAAAATGTATGTAATCAATACTAGATGCTTTCCTTTTACTAATTCTTTCCTTTTACTAATGAAGGACCAACTCTTTTCAAAAATCCCAATTATAGCCCGAACTGAGTGAAGATTTTTATCTTTTTCTAATTTTCCTCACTTTTTGGCCAGTATTTAGTAAGTTTTGATTAAACATGTTGAAATTCAGTTTTAATAAATTAAGACTATTACAATAAATTTCTTACTTTAATTTAAACATTTTGAAAAATATTAAAACAATTTCAAAATTAAAATTAATTTAATTTCAAAAACACTTTCGATTTTTTACAATCCTTAATAATTTGCAACCATTTTTTCACATTACGTTACAGTTAGCATTTTTACAATTGTTTTACACATTTTTACAATACTTCACAGTTAGGAAAAAAATTTTTGCAACAGTACACACATTTTACATTACTAAAAGTTTACAAAATAGGTTGTTAAAATAGATCTAACAGATAGCAGCTTAACACTTTGCCTTATATTAGCGCTCTCTATTTATAAAGTTAGAAGAAACACATTACTTAACATTACTTAGTTTGGCATGCTGCTCCACTCTCCAAATACAAATACAGTTGATAAGTTAAATTAAAACTTACTTTTTACTTGCCTTTTTAGTATTATTTATGTATTTTTTATAAATAGTATCTAGTTTCTTTTTGATTTTTTTTGTATAATTCGAAGTTTTTTGTAGGCAAGAGTTTCTAAATTATTTTGGTTTTCTACTCTTAATTGTCTTTAATTATTCTAGTCTTTACTTGCTAATTTCTCTAAATTCCACTTGTTTAAATTTCTGTTTAGTAATTCAAAACATTTGGTTTTACATTTCGTTTTGAATTTTCCTTTTACCCTTGCCTACATGGATGACGAAATTGAATAATTGAAGAGTTGGGTTTGGAGGCAACTTTCCCTTGATAAGTCTGTCTCCTGCCTGCTCAACAATTATTCACTTATGCATTTTTATAAATTTTTAGGATTAAAAAATTTCTTGGAATTATATATTATATATCTATTATATATTCATAGATTTTGATACTTGCACTTGATTTACATATAGTCTCAGAATTTAAATGATTATAGATTAGTTGATAGCAATAATTAATCATTTATTTGTCATTCAATTTCATTTAAAATTTAATTAACTTTAAATTTGCTTTTTCGAATAGAGAATGTTTGTTAAATTCAAATTTCATTCCTTGCAGCAATGGCGCAAGAGAATTATTTAAATTTAATTTAACTTTATTATATTATTTTGAAATAATACTAGTTACATATACTAATCCTGTTGTCTAGATAATGGTGGGCTTAGTGCTGTATTGATTAACCGCTATGGTAAAGGGACAGTGCCCACGTCCCCCGTCACTTATCACTTATGACTTACCTGCCTTGACATATTTTTACATACAATTTTGAACCACCCTGTGTATATTGTAATTGAATGCACTGTTACTGTAAAAGTATTTGCATTGACCAAACACAAATGATGATATTCATTCTTAATGAATAAGCAATTGTTTTCATTAAACTGCAGCACTTTGTAATGTTGCGCGCTTCCAAACTGCACGCAACAATAGTGGTGACTGCTGAGAACTGGAAAGTAGACAAAGTCTTGAGAAGGGTTTAAATCCCTTTTCATTCAACTTTAGAAATTACAAATGCGTGCTCTTGACGCTCATAAACTACGCCGACCCGGCGGTAAAATAAAAATAAGAAAACTGAAAAGAGATAATAACAAGTGACTAACTACGAGGCTCTCTAAACGTAACTAACATCACCGCGTTCTAAGATACCGCTGATAATTCAGCAAACTTCTGAATATTACGTTGAAAGATTAACAAACTGTCGAGGCAAGCACACAGGCCGAAACGCGTGGTTCTTCAATTTCTAACTAGCCACCCCCACGCTCGTGAAGCAAGAAAGCACACTTTCGAACTCGTTTCCCTTCTATTTAACTCAGATTACTTCCGCTGACAATTTGAATCCTTGCGCGTTCTACTAAAATTTACATACTCTGGCATTGGCAATTCCAGGGAAAAGTAAGGCTTGACGGGAAAGATAGTTTAAACTTAAAATAAATGTTAGTTAAAATAAATATAAACCCTACATTTGCCGATGCTAGAATTTGGTAAACTTGGAAGCAGGTCCTAGAAACGACCTGTTGAAACGTTTCCACAATTCTGAACTAAATTTTAAGAGAATCTTTACATAAAAAAAATCGGTTATCTCACAAAAGGTAGAATAAATTTCTGTAGATACTTATTTAATTCTCTCTTCTTACAGCAACCTTTCCTGGACTTCAGCAATCAATCTGTTCTCTTCCTTCCAGCATCTGGAAGGAATAAGTATCAGTATCTTTCTAAATACATTATAAATTACACTTTCTTGCCACTGAATAAGATTTTGTTTTTGAACGATTTATTTTCCTTATTTACTGCTTAATTCACATTCATTCAAGTATTCAACCATGAATTTAACTTTACCCTGGCTCTCCACCATGCGTGGTGTCAAACGGGAATATTGTTTTAGTAATGCAATACTTCCCCTAACCACAATGATTTGTTAGAATTCAACGACCAAATAGACACACCTTACTCGACATTCTAACACTCGATGAGCTACTTTAACATTCTTAAAATTCAAGTGTAGGTGGAGAACCCTACAAAACACATTCATTCTAAATTCCCCCTCATTCACCTTTAGACATGCAGGCTTTCGCTCTAAAGCATGATTTTATCTACAGTTTAATACTTAAATTTGAATTCATTGCTTTTGAACATTTACTTTTAGCATCTAAAATTTTATGCTTCTAGAGTAAATTCTACTTTTACATAATTTTCAAGTATTTACGTATATTTACAAAATTCTAGTACATATGATTTTTACAATTTACCATAAAATGAATAAGAGAAAAATAAATTTTTACTTTACTCATTCTTCGCCAAGCTGGCAGCACTGAAACTAAAGTTCTTATTAATACAAGAATACGAAGTTATTTTTATCTTCGGCCAAATTTTGGCTTTAACATAACAGAATTAGTCTTTCGACCAACAGAAACTGCTTGTTCTTAGATTTTATACTTAAAGAAAATAATACTTTTGCCTTAGCTAAATAAAGTAAAACAAAACTAAGTCTCAACCGAGACAAATTGACTTCCGTCAAAACATAGAACTTCGTATTTTAGCATAACATTTCGGAACAAAAGAAAAAAAATTTATAGAAGATTTTAACTTATCTTTGAGTTTTCGATGATTGGAACTCCGACATTCTCTTCTGGCAGAACTGCTCCCACGTTATAGGTTCCATCGACGTCAGTCTTCTCCTTAGTGTCCTTCGAGTGTCGTCCACGTTGATTTTTCTTTTTCGCCCTCTGCATGCTGGCCTCTTGGAGTGGTAGTCGTCGGACGGCTGGTCTTGGCGTCCTTCGGTCTGGAATCATGCTTGAATTTCCTCTGTTGGTGGTGGTCTTTTCGTTCCTCCTGCTGTCTTTTCGTTCTCGGGAACGGGCACCTGACTCTATGGCCCTATAAGCGTTCTCCTCGATGTAGAATTTCAACTGCGATACGTTGTAAGTGGTGTTTTCCTCTTTACCAAGGTTTCTTTACGCGGCGGCTTTGCTTTCTTGTATTTCTTAAATGCTGGAGTCTGAAAGTTTTCATTTCTTCTTTTCGGTACCGTCGCATGGGTTGTAGAAGGGCTAGGTTTCTCTTCAGTTCTCTGCTTCTTGGGTGGTGGAACGGGTGACGTTATTTCTGCACCTTCTACTTCGTTTACGCTTGAGTCCTGCAAGAAACTTTTAAGGATTTCAAAATCATTTTTATTATAATATTTTTTCACCTGTTCGGGACTTGCTTTACGGATTTCCCCTCTCTCGTTCTTAAGGTACAATACGACTCCTTTGATTTCCTGAATTACATAGGGGCCTTCAAATTTTGGAGCTAACTTTGCAGTAAAATTGTCTGGGGCACCTGATAAAGAAAATTTCCGCTTCAATACTTTATCCCTAACTTTAAAATCTGCTTCACGGCGTTTTCTATCGTAATATATTTTTTGCTTATTTCTTGCCGTATCCGAGCTTTTAACTGCCTGGTCAATAAGTCTTTGCACATCTTTCTGCTTAAATTCTTGCTCTCTTTGTTGCACAAAGAATAATTTATCTAATGGCGTAATTAACTTCCGTCCTAAAAATAATTCTGCTGAGGTTTTCCCCGTAGTATCGTGATTAGCCGTTCTTAAACCATAAACTAACTCATTTATGTAGCCATCCCAGCGCTTGTGATGTGTGCTAACATAACTTCGAATTATTTTTACAATGTTTTTATTAACTCTTTCTGCTATGTTTGCCTGTGGTCTATACGGAACCATTTTGATATGGCGTATGCCAAGTCCAGTGCATATGTTTTCAAATATTTGACTAACGAATTGTTTATCGTTATCGCTAATGACTTTTATCGGTGCACCGTATTTTAATATATATCTGTTTAAGAATGCATCTGCGACTGTTTTGGCTGACGCGCGTTTAAGTGGAACAATTTCTGTCCATTTTGAAAAAAGATCTACAATTACTAAAAGAAAACGATTTTTATTTAACTCACTCTTAGGGAAAGGACCAAGAAGATCTATGCCTAAAATTTCATTCGGAAATGTAGCGCAAATGCTATTTAAGTACCCGGCCGGGCTGTAATTAATATCATTTATTAACTGGCATTGATTGCAGGACCTGACATACGCAGTTACTAGTTTGTATAATTGCGGGAAATATACCGCCTCGCGTACCCTTTTTAAAGTCTTTCTGACCCTTAAATGACCCGCTGTTTTCGCGTCATGTAATTCCTTCAAAATGCTTAATAGAAGCGAGGCTGGGATGACTGGTTTCTACTCGAGATTTTCGTTTGTTGTTTTCGTATAAACTAATAAATTATCTATTATTTCATAGTTTTCTGCTCTATTTCTTATCGCATCGATATCTGTGTGCTCAAAGATTTCGGGGTCTTTCAAATATGCATAGATACTTCCAAATTCAGGATCAGCTTTCAATTCAGCAATAATTGTATCTATAGAATCTAAAATTTTTGAAGTCAACACAGCGCATTTAAGTTCATTGCCTTCATCGTCCAGTTTTTATACGAGAAAGTGCGTCAGCTACATTGTTTTCCTTACCCGGTTTATATTTAATTATGAGATTATATTCTTGGAGTTTTAAAGCCCGTCTTATTAACCTGGGCGTTAGGTTTTTCCCCGAGTAAAGTCTACAAACAGCCGCATGATCCGAGAAGACTGTTACTGGCGCTTTGCGGAAATAAACTCGAAATTTGTGTACAGCCATTAATACGGCTAATGTTTCTCTCTCTGTAGCTGTATAATTCCTTTGTGTATGTTTCAACGTTTTACTAAAAAATGCCAAAAGATGGCCATTTTGCATAAGAACCGCACCCACAGCATAGTCCCACACATCTGCTGCAATTTTCAGGTTTTCGTCCCCCTCCGGGAATTTCAAAACAGGGGCATTGATAAGCGCTTCTTTTAACCTTTCGAATGCGGTATTTGCTTCTGCTGTCCACGTGAATTTACTTTTCTTTCTTTTAATTACTAACAAGGGTTCAACAATATTAGCAAAATCTTTTATGAATGACCGATAATAAGAACATAACCCAAGGAAAGAAAAAAGTTTCTTGGCGGTGTTGGGAGGTGGGAAATTCCAACGTACTACTCGTTATAATTATATCATCTAGATAGATTAAAGTCGATTTTCCTAGGACAGTCTTTAGAACAATGTCCATAGCTCTCTGGAATGTTGATGGGGCCCCACACAACCCAAAGGGCATGCGTAAAAATGCATAAGTGCCCGATTTTGTTATAAACGCGGTTTTATGTATGTCTTCGGGTCTCATAGCTATTTGATAGTAGCCAGACGTTAAGTCCAAAGTAGTCATGTATCTTGTAGATTTAATCTTTCTAATAATTTCCTCTATAACCGGCAAAGGGTAAACTGGGAATTTAGTAATACTATTCAGTTTTCTGTAATCGATAGCGAACCTTCAAGCCCTTTTATCCGAAGGAGGAAACTCGTTCTTCTTCCTACATAGTACGACTGGACTCGCGTACTCACTATTTATGGGCGTTATTATTTTGTTTTTTTTAACATTTCCTGAATATGTTCTATGATTAGCTCTTTCTGTTTATCATAGCGATAAGGTTTAGTCCTACAGGGTTTGTCGTCAGTTAACTGTATCTCATGTGTAACTATTTGACAGCTACCAGGCCGTTCTGAAAACAAGTTTGAAAAAGTACTCACCACTTGCTGGATGGCTTGACTTTAATGATCATTCAAATGGCTAAGGACAATTTGCGGTTGTTCCATTGGTTCCACCACCCTCCGGTCCATCTCCAGCACAATAGAACTGTCCTGAAAATTCAGTTTGGCCTTCGCGGCTTTTAAAAACTCCATAAATAAAATAAGTGGATTTTGCAAATTTTTTGCTACAAAAATTACTACTTTAAGGCTTTCATTTTGGACCTGTATCTTTAAAGATAGTTTTCCGATACATTGACAAGTTTGTCCTTGCGCTGCTATGATTTCTGTGTTTTTATTTTTAAAAAATCGAAACCGATTAAAGTTCTTCTTTAAAAAAATATCACTCATAAAATTACCTTCTGCTCCTGTATAGATGAGGGCTTCTATTGGTACATTGCCAACCAGGACTTGTATAATTGGTAACTGTGAGTTCTTTACGATGACCGTATTTAAGTGTCTTTTTGAGGGTTTTTTCAAAACTTCCGGGGTCTGGACCCTCGCTTTCACAGGCCCCTCTACTCGTTTAAAGCTTTCCTTTCAACTTCTGCCTTCTGGGTACGCGGACGGGTTTTTTTTCAAATTTCCTATTTGGGCCTTGACCTTCGAGCTTCGATGAGTTAGCTTGATAGCTCTTTCCAACATAAGAGAGGTTTGCATTTCTGGTCTGCTCATTTGAAGATTGCCTTCAGATACTTTGAGAATACGATGCCCCTCTAGCTTTTTCCGCTATTCTGCGATTTTGAAACTTGACCGCCAATTCGAAGAGCTCCTGCAATGTGGTTGGGTTTCTAATTTCGAAGTAGTCTTGAACAGCAGGTAACAATCTTGGTAAGATTATTTCAATAATCTCTGCGTCGGGTTTCTTCCCATACAGCATATCCGTCAGCTTAATTTTTCGCAGAATAAAGTCCATCAACTCTTCTATATTCCGTTGATAAAAACTATATAGTTCGGCTTCTAGCCTTGCTCGATCTTTCACTATGGGGAAGGCCTTTAATAACGATTTTTTGAAATTTTCAAATGTATATGTCTGGCCTCCGAATTCCCCTAATGAAAATTTGCCTATATTCTTCCACCATAGCGCGGCCTGACCTCTTAGTGCAGATGTGGCGATGGCAACGTTTAGTCTTTCAGGCACAGGGTAGAGCTGGAAGTGATTTTCTAGGCCTTCTAGAAATATCACCACCGAATTTTTTCCGTCGAAATTGACGTTTCACTTAATTGACGCTCTCATCGTCTGGACCAGGTATCCAAATCCTTCCAATTGGCTTGCCATTTCTTGTTGTTGTCCAGCAACTTCCATCCAATTTTCGGCCATTTCAGTTCGACAAGTGTTCGGGCGCCAATATAATGTTGCGCGCATCCAACCTGCACGCAACAATAGTGGTGACTGCTGAGAACTGGAAAGTAGACAAAGTCTTGAGAAGGGTTTAAATCCCTTTTTATTCCACTTTAGAAATTACAAATGCGTGCTCTTGACGCTCACAAACTACGCCGACCCGGCGGTAAAATAAAAATAAGAAAACTGAAAAGAGATAATAACAAGTGACTAACTACGAGGCTCTCTAAACGTAACTAACATCACCGCGTTCTAAGATACCGCTGATAATTCAGCAAACTTCTGAATATTACGTTGAACGATTAACAAACTGCCGAGGCAAGCACACAGGCCGAAACGCGTGGTTCTTCAATTTCTAACTAGCCACCCCCACGCTCGTGAAGCAAGAAAGCACACTTTCGAACTCGTTTCCCTTCTATTTAACTCAGATTACTTCCGCTGACAATTTGAATCCTTGCGCGTTCTACTAAAATTTACATTGGCAATTCCAGGGGAAAGTAAGGCTTGACAGGAAAGATAGTTTAAACTTAAAATAAATGTTAGTTAAAATAAATATAAACCCTACAACCTGATAACCAAATATATTTTCATAAACAAGCATTTATATTATTTCGTGTAGCGCAGTTTTACGGTAGTGTATGCATTGAAAAATGATTTCCATTCAGTTTAAATTGGCATAGCTGTTTTTACCTGAATTTTAATTTTTGTATAAAATCTGCGGCAATCTAAAAACTACTTCCGTTTTTTTCCATAGATGTGTGTGCGTCTCCACCATATTAATTCCAATTTTACCTGGCTATTAATAAAATCATGCATACGTTGAATAGATTTTAGTCACTGTATTACGAATCTTTACGACGATTATCTTTACGATATTTATATACTCTGTAATGTTTATCGTAAGTTTTTACAGTTAATTTTGAGTTAAAGCCAGTTTACTATCCTTCTTAATATCAGCTTACAATTTCCTGCCAGAACGTGTTTTCAGAATCGCGGTTAAATGCAAATGAAAAATGATCAAGTATTTAAAGTTGAAATTCTACGAACTTTGTTAGAGAGTTTGAAATTCTGACCAGCGCGCGTTCGCCTTTTTGCTGTTTTTATCTGTTATACTCTCTCTAAAGCTATTTCTACGCTCAGCCGTACTTTAGATCCTTGATAGCTTCGCCGTTTAGTTAGCTTTAAGGGGCCAACTTCTGTAAAATTATGATAGCTTCGGCTATATCTCTTTATTTAAGTTTTATTTCTTAGCATTCTTGAGTTCAAGCCCAAGTAGCGGCTTTTCTGTACGTCCTGAGAGAGGACCGACTGTGAACTATATTTGAGCAATAAAGGGTAATTAACCCTTTCTGAGTTTACGTTTCTATCTTTCTGAACTAAGCGATTATTTGCTTACCAGTTCTCAAGGTTCCAAATATTTAGCTGTAAATTATAGGTTGGAACATTACAACGCGGATATAAGATTTTGCGTGTAAATCAAATTTTTTTTTATGGAAATACATAAAAATTGCCTTTGAAATTCGTTCTTAAATACGTATGATAATACTTAACTTGCGGTAATGCATGAAGTTTCATATTGTAAGTTAGTTCTTGTCCCATTCCCCTCTTAAAACAAATTAGTACTTTGTATTTTGAAGTGTGTTTGTACTAAGAAGTGAGATGCCCAGCATATATATCATTCGAGCTACGAAAATTACATATTTCAGGATGAAGAAACACTAAAAAATATGTGAGTAAATGTGTTCGCAAAGTAATTTAGATATTCATTATATTTTTACATGCATATACTATTGTATAGAAAGATATTGATAACCTTATCTGTTTATAATTGCACTGGCTTCACAGATGTTCATAAAACATATTTGTTTTTGATACATCCCAGGATTCCAAAGAAGTTATTTCCTGTTCTTTTGCAAACTGAAAGTACCTGACCGATGTTCTCGAATATCATTACCTTTTCCCTCTTTTTTTCTGTCAGACAGAATAAATATTTCGAGAAGCTGGAGAAGATTCAGACAAAATAAACAATCATCTCTCAGCATGTCGCTGTTTACTTCAGCTCGATTTTATGTTGGTAATCCATGGAACTAATTACGTGAAGACTTTTTCTAAAACTAAGATTGATGATACGTGACACTACAGTGGGTGATTATTAAATCAACTGCTTTATTAAGAATTAACAGCGTTCGTTCCGAAAGGAATAGGCATGGTCTTTCTACCTTATTTTCAAAGCATTGGGGAACTTTGCTTCTCGTGCAATCAGCTTATAGGGCATGATAGTTTAATACATGAAAAATTGCCTAAACGTGATTATTTAATTCATTAAGAAATGCGTTCTAAGCTAAAATGCATTAAGTGAATGCAATAGATAATAGGAATGACTAAAATTCATTCGTCACGTGGCGTAAATCTAGAAAATATGTAAATATATGGCAATAAAATCTTCGAAATTAATAAAAATCAAATCTTAAAATTTTATTCAACATCTGAAAATTTGCTTCAATTACATTTCTGCACACACACATATACTAAAATAATTAAGTAGAATTCGACCGTAGACGTCGTGATTTTTGTGTAAAAAACACACGCGCGCGCATTCGGACCTATTTATTTTCGAAATTGTTTGCTTTCTATAACAAAAAAATTCTAAGGCAAGAAATTCTCTAAATTTAATCTCCTTGCAGGATGAGCAACGCAAATTAATTTTCTATCTAAAGGCTTTGATTTTATCATTAGCTGTAAATATATTTAATTTATCTCTTTAAGACTTAGATTCATCTCAGTGAGAAAAATAGCACGTAAGTAAGCTAACCTACCTAGTCATTCTTTGTCAATTAAAAAGTACAAAATTTTTTATTATTATCATTGTCATTTAAAAACACAAACACTTCATCTATAAATTCAAATAGTCTCGTAAACCCTCGAAAGCCATCGCTTCTCTATATGTAAAGGAAGTTGATGATGTTCACTGCTCATTTCTCTGAATATTTGTGAAAAAAATGACTGAGTTCAGAGGATCAGCGGCTTTATAAAATTTATCATTTTAACAGCAATACCTAAGACACACATAACTTCCTAAGACACACATATACCTAAGACACACCTAACATATACCTAAGACACACATAAATTCGGTAGCAGTTTTCTTCGATGCAAGCATTTCTTTGTGCACCATACAATGAACCCTCATTACACATTTGGGCTAGGAGTCAGCTGTGTTTTCCTCCCATCACTGTACGATCTGCATAACTATACACTCCCACGCAATTTTACCCCGAAATGTCGTTACCCGTGATGTAAGAATCGGCCAATTTAAAGATTTCTTCTCCCGTAATTTTCGGTGCAACAGTTCCCTGCAAAAAAAGAAAGTTTCCTTCAACTTCAATTTAATATTTATAATATATAATGCCCACGACCCCCGTTCCTTATCCTTATCCTTATAGTATATAATTTAATATATATAATTTTACGTTTTTTGAATTCTGATTATAAGTTCGCTTTTCACATTATCTGCCATTTCGTATATTCTGCGGCCAGATATTGTATCACAGAATTCTATTTAAGATATCTGTTGCTTTCTTTGCCAAAAATAATTTCTGCTATATCCTAGGCTGCTGGAACAATTAACGCTTCAGCCCGTAAGTTCCGTAAGTCCGTAAGTCAGTTCCGTTCACCGTAAGAGCCGTTTACAGTTCTGTTTATCTGAGTTAATGGAATCTATTCCGTGTTTCGACTACATTCTCTATACGAAGTTAAAACATTCAAACTGAAGAAAAAAATAGTTTTTTTCAACCCCGTGGAGCAATATCGGTTGTACCAGATGTCTCCGTTAGCTCAGATAAACTCCATTGTGAACGGCTCTTAACTAGAATCTGCGTTCTCGTCACCTGTTTACATGCAAGTCCTATGAAAACGAACTCGATGTTACTATCTGTCTACTGTCTACCTACAATATGGAATTGCTTTCCCCATTAGTTCTAGTAATTCTTGCTGGAGGTAACCACAGCAACAAGACTAGTGTATTTCAGATAGGAAATAAGTCAATGTTAATTTTTTGTTTGAATTTTGTTTTGTGCGAAAGTTTTTTTTTAATTGCAAAGGCATTTGCTTGTATGTCATCCCATGCATCAGAGATGCATCAGATGCATGAAAAAATAAAAAAATAGAGTTATAGAAAGACATAACAGTAATTAACTTCATTACAATAACAATTAGTAAATCCGAATTGGAAACTGGAATAACATATTACAACATAAAGCATTAAAAAAAATAGTCGTTAGATGTCAACTCCATCAACTCTTGGCCCACCAATATGGACAGTATAGGTTTTCTTCCTTCAGCGAGGAACAGTTTGCAAATGATCTCTGTCCATCTCAAAATTTCCGTTGCACGGAGTAATTTTTTTTCGACACGGCAGTTTTTACTATTCTTTTCATTGATGTAAATGGTACCACATTATTATTTGATTGCAAAATTTCAATTACCTTTTCAGCTAGTTTTATCAGCCCATTCATTACCAGTTATTCCAGTGTGAGCCGGGATCCACTGAAAGACAACATTCTTGAACGTAAAAAGTATAAAAGATAGCTTTTTGAGACTAGAGGATAAAGAGGTCTTATTTAATCTTCTACTTAAAATTATTGAATGTTCTGCAAGATTCAATAATTTTTTATTCCTCGACATTTTGGGCAGAAATCGCTGAAAGGAAGTCTAGAAAATAATATTTTGAGTTTTAATGTTCTAATAATGATATGTTCAATTGCAATTCTAATTGCTTCCATTTCTCCATCAATATTTTTTCGGCGAAAATTGACAGCGAGAAAGAGAAAATTTTGAGAAAGTCAACTCGTCATTAAGTGCGCCAAAATAGCAATTCTTCTGCAGGCTATCTGCCGAGAGCTATTCTTGTGATATACGATCAGTACACAACGTCGTCCGAAACATATCCGGATCAAACTAGGATTTAGAACAACGATTTCAAACAGATAGACCTTTATCTCTTTGAAGACTTTGTTCTAAAAATAGAGTAATCGGTCTAGAATTTAATAAATTTCACATTTTAAAAGCCAAAATGTTTTATCTAAAAATGTTTCTAAATAATGTATTTTCGTTCAGTTAATTTATTTACAAGTTACTCATCCATCTTGGACCTCAATGGAATTTTTCGCTACCCCATTTATGGGTCTACTGCTGATCTATTGGATTACCACGTTATTCTTCATTGGTGTGATTTTCCATCTAAAAACCCTGTTAGATGAATTGACGTTGTTTGGTTGACTGCCAGCGAAGATTACATTAGCGGTGTTCAGACAGTAAAAAATGTGTTTAAATAGAGTACTTCTTTTTCTACCGTGTTATGCAATTTGCATTAGCTAGTGATCTCTTATCAAGATTTTGACAGACTTTGAGCTTATACCGTATTATAATCATTATCGTACAACACTTACTTATCATATTTGACAGAAATAGCTTTTTTGAGAGTTTTATACGATCCCCAAACACTTTAACAAATTTATCTCTGGTATTTTGACTGAATGAGCATGGGGTTTATGTTCCACTAACTCGGCTGTGAAACATGTCTTTTTTATTTAAAATTTAATTTTATTATAAAGATGTCGTGCATGCTGAAGAATGTCAGAAACTATCGCAGTCTGAAAGTATGTTTTATTTGTATACGTTCGCTTAAAATGTTAATCAACGATATCTTAGGTAATTTAATTGCATGCGGATGGGGTTTTTGTTTCCTTAATTTGATTGTGAAAGGCGTCACTCTCGCTGAAACTTTTTTACAGCAAAAATTTAAATTTTATATAAAGGTGTCATACTTATACATACATGTTACATAAATTGTAGCACTTTGAAAGCCTACTTTATTTAATTCAATTCTTTAAAAGAAATTTCAAGATGCATGTAGTCGTGTAATGTTTCCAAAACACGATGCACATGGGTATGCATTATATGAACACAAACAAAAAATTTAATTAATTAGGTTCATTAAAATTCTTTTGCGCCGTATAGTTTTTTTTCAAAATTATGAAACACTTAAATATTTAAATTTGATAAATGTTCTTAATTTAATTCTCGCTGTTTTTGAACTTTGCAAATTTAGCACAGTAGACGAAAATTGTTTATTTCTTGAAAGTTAGTTGGAGGTAAAATTACACTATTTACAGCCAATTTACAACAATGTCATAATTATGTTTTTAACATTTTTATTTTTCTTCCTCAAAACTCTGCTCTTTTTTAACAAAGCTGAGGCTGGGATAAAGCTGTTCGCGTTATGATGGGGAAAAAAAAACGAATATATATACAGATTATATATTTGGGATTTAAGAAGGAATTTATGAACAATTTGTAAATATTTCATTCAACAAATTCAACAACTTAAATCATAAAATTCTATTCAACAGCAATATCACAAAATAACTTAAAAAGAGGATATCTTTAGAATTTCCGATATACAGTCTCGCGCGCTCTAGATAAAAATTTTCTTTTTCGCACGTGTTGCCACTGCTCGCTTTGAAATCGTTGAGTTTCTTAATCAAAAACTCATAAATGCTTTACAAAATATGAAATAGATAATTAAACAAATTCCAAATTTGGGGTTCCAGATGCCCATATTCGGATGGAGACATACGTTATTAAAAATTTGATGGCTCTACGTACTGTTGTTTTTTCACAATGAGAGAACCATACATACATTTATGCAGATTTTTCATTATTTAATTTGTTTTTCTTTCTTCTTTTTTTTTCTTTGATATAATACAGGGCGATAAAATTTGGTGGCACCAATCTAAAAAGTGATTCAGACTTTTAAAGTTTTCGATGCAAAATGCCAAAACGAAATTAATAGCCCTTGTGGGCTAACGGCCTAAAAATAAATTAACAAGAAACACGTGAACAATACTGTATATAATACCTAGATAGTAACTGATTGTGATTCGTAGCATGTACATATAAATCAAAATCTCCCCTTGTTTCTTTGTACATGCATTTGCTCAATATTTAAGCCTCTGTTAATATGTGCTTAATATTTAAGACTTTTCCGAAATTCTGATTTATTATTTCGATTTCATGTTAAGCTTTGCATTTTTAATGATTGCATATATGTAATAGAATCATTTTTTTCATTTTATTTAACCAAAGATTACCACATCTTTGTCGTCGCGACATTGTTGTTTTCACAGAAAACATTTGTCATTAAACTGCGTGTTTAACTAAGTTTAATATATTCAAGCAGTCTGAATTGGTCAGCATCGAGAAAGAGGCTCGTGTTATGTTTAAACAACATTAAAGGAGATTAGTAAAGAAATTGTACCTATTCTGTTGTGACATGATGTGAACGTTGATCCAAAAAAATATTATGACAACTGCGATCGACCGTTAGTTTGCTTTGCACTAAGCCTTCGAAAATGGTCGTTGTGCTGGCCTTATCTTTTCGCACTGATTAATGGGGTTATTTAAAAGTGTGGATAGTTTTATTTAAAGGAACATACTTCGCCACTAGATGATTTAATGGTTTGTAGGTAGGCGTACGAAACCAAGAAGGTTAGAATAGGAGGAGAGAGGGTTCAACTCAAACTATGAATCCTCGGTGAACGAAAATTCTAACAAATGTACGAACGAAACTTCTAAAAAGATTGCTGGGATTACTTTTCACTCGTAATTATTGATTTGCTTATGTAATTTGATAAATATGCTGAAAAATATCACGATATCATGTATTTTCTTTCCAAATGGGAAAACAAAGGACTTAATAATAATCAAAATATGTTAAATTCATTTTAATGTTTCTGTTTATAACTGGTATCTTTATTCCTTATCATGCAATGATATACGCTAGAATTTAATTTATATAATTTGAACGTTTTAATTAATTTGTTTTATAATTTTCATCAAAAGCAAGAAATCAATTATTACTATTTTTATGACTTGTAAAGGTGTTAAATAAAGTGATGCTTTACTTTATGCATTAATTATTATTCATTTTTAAGTTTTGTGAACTGTTATGAATATAATTTGTGGATTTGATCAAGATAAATTCTTCTGTTGTTAGAATTTGTTTACATAAACTTTCAAATTAGTTTAAAAACTTTCAAATTAGTTTAATTAGTTTAAAGTAAAATATTTACCATAACTGAACATGTAAAAATACGGATCCAAAAATTTATATATTTCTGTAGTTCAGAGCTTATTCAAGGTAATTTCTTTGAGATTCATAAATATTAAACAAGCATAAACTGAAATCATTAAATTTACATAAACCTGTTTTATTTTATTTTAATAATTGGTTACTGGTTATGGAAAGGATCCATTTAAAACTTTCGTTTAAAAAAAAAGGCAGCCTGTATGATTTTTTTTTTCAGATATTAACTGCTTTTAATTTCCGATTTTTAAAAATGCAGAACGGAGAGCAGCAAGGATATGAGATGTTCAAACAGCGAATCGAATGCCAACTCACTGTTTACGACTTTGTTCGAATAATTTTTCTGAAGATCAGATAGACAGAAGTTCATTATGCCGTGTAAGGCCGAGAGCAAATGCTGAGCCTAATATCTTCAAGCTTTTCCACCTCACCTGCAGAAGGTATATTATTCTGTTTTTATGCAAAAACTAAGGAATTAAATAAGCATTTGTGTGCATTTTTAGCTCTGAAATGACGTCCGCACAAGATCAACTATTTCTAGTACTCTGATTTAAGCAAAAAGAAGTAAATAATATTAGCCTAATGAAACCTAACATACAATGATGTTACATGTCTGGTTATATCATTGTTGTAATGATTTCAGAAATATCTTTCATTCAGCCTTACTGAAAGGGTAATGTTGTTAATTTAAAGATTATTCAGAAAATTATGAAAGCATTATTTCAAAATCAAAATTAATTGACATAAAGTCACTGTTTGGAAAATTTAATGTGTTATGTATTTTTAGTTAGTGTTGATTTTCATGAAATTGTTAAACATAATATCAGTTAGCATGTTTAATTATAATATGTAAATATTACCAGACTTACAAAAATTTAACAGAAATAAATCTGCATCAACCATGCTTTAATGAATATCTTTTAGACAAAAGAAAGAAACAAAAGCTCCCGCAGAACGTCTCCTTGAGGATAAAAATGAAGTTAGTTTTGAATTAATCCCTGCTGAAAATGCCCCATAGAAACCAGTAAAACTTTTTATCGTTACCCATAAAATTTTATGGGTTTCTATTGACCTTTTACTGGTTTCTGTTGGTCCCTGTGGGTTTTTCTTACTGGTTTCAAAATGCCCCATAGAAACCAGTAAAACTTTCTACTGGTACCTATAAAATTTTTGTTGGTCCCTACTAACTTTTACTGGTTTCTATTGATCTCTGTGGGTATTTCTTACTGGTATCAATTGACACCTATTCAACCAACATAAATGTCAGAGCTTTCTATTGGTTTGTATTGATTTATATTGACTTTTACTAGTTTTCTTACTGGTATCAATATAATAAGTTGGTTTATATGCGTTTATGCTAATTTTCTATCTGACGTTAATAGACTTCTTGTAAACAATAAAATTAATAGAATGAAAATATGATCTCTTTAAAACCATGAGAATAACCTGGAAAAGCAGATGGTCGTTTTAGAGAGGTTTTTTACTAAATATGCTTATTTATTTGATTTAAAATTTTGTTTCGGAAACAATAACAGTAATCATATACAGCACGATGAGGTCCCTCTAAGGCGACCAGCCGCAGATAAAAATCTTTGCAAGTGGTCGCCTTAGAGAGTGATGCTCAATACCAAATATATACTCACGTTCTCATAAATACGTTTATCTTCTGGATGTGGTCGTCTTAATTAATAAAGTTAATTACTTATTTGAAAAAAATTACATTAAGTTGAAACCTCATATAGTGGTTATTTTCTTAAATGACCACCTCTGACAGTGACACATTTGTCAGGAACATAATTAAATAACAGTACTTAAAATCACTTATAGTTTTGTCAGGCTACAGGAAACTGGCATTATCTGGAACTGTGGAGTTGATTGTTTTAGGAAAGTTTCACTGTATAATCAATTGATTTAGGTGTAGTAATTTTTACGTGGGTATGAATTTTGAAGAATTGAAAGTTTTTACAAGACAATTAAAACCAAAGCTTCCCGAATCATGAGTCTTGTAATGGCACTGTTTTAGCATTGCTTTCAAATATAGTTAAAGTAATATTTAAACATTATTTTCTTTCATTAGTTATACTGCGGAAATGGTAGTTACAATTTTCTGCACTAAATTTATTTGTTTGTATAGATAATAACGTAAATAAAACTGTTTGTAAACAAATGTAACTATACGTGCTATATCTGCTTAAATGCAATAACAGTAATTTTATCTGCGTTTGTATAAGGCTGTGCAAAAGATTTATTTATATTGCTAAATACTGCACTATATAAATTTCATTTGGCATTTTAAATACAGAAAATGCTCAGCATGAGGTATTTTTATATTATATAATCTACTGTCAGTAACATTAGCTACCTTTTCAGCACTTTAAATTTTACTATTTAGAATTTTTATGCGTCAAAATAATATTTCTATACACTTTTTAAGGTATTTTTTCTACAACAGAAATCTAAATAACTTATAGCTAAAACACTGACTCAAATGTATTCCAATAATTCATCGCTTTAATTAAATTTATGTTCCTTGGAGATGATATATGAAAAACCTTTTGTAATAATAAATTATTAATATATATAGGTAAATGGTATTTTTATATATTTTTTCTATAAAAAGTTTCATTAAATTAGTTATTTAATAAATAGTTACTTATAATTACGTGTATATGAGTTATATGTATACTTATAATTATCCCAAGTAGCACAGCAACGTCGTAACCACGTTGCAAACTGGTCGCGGATGTCGTTGTAATATGTCGTCTTTAAGACGCCCAGATGTCTGCGAACATCCACTGTTTTGCAACCGTTGCAGTCTTTATTACGTCTTTGCAGATGAGGTTTTTTGTCGCATAGACGTCGTTATTGCGTCTTTCGTAGGTGATATTTTGGTTGTGAAAGCATCGTATCACGACGTCTTAAAGACGCCTAAATGTTCGCCAAATTCTACCTTTTTGCAACAGTTGTGAAAATATGTCCTTGTATTACATATTGATTTATGCAGAAAAATGAGCTTAATAATTAATATATTTTTCTTCTTTTTTGAAATTTTGTATAAATTGTATTTATCTAAAGTTTAAATATTTTATCATTTCCTGGAAACCAGAAGATAATACAATTTTTTCTCTTTAGAATAAATATGCATAATTAATAATAGCCTTAATTATTTTCAGTACTTTAATTATATTTTTAAATAATTTTCATTTATTGAGATAATCTAATAAACATACATAACGGCAATATTTAAATAAAACGCGAATTACTCAGTGTTTGGAAGAATAGATATCAAACGAAAAGTAATAAAACTGCAATTTGCAATCAATAAAAAATATTTAGTGTTTTTTAATATTACACAATTAAATATCACATAATTATAAATTACAATATTTCATAGTAATCCTACTGTTTCCTCAACACTATTTTTTCGATCATACATTTCATACACTTTAAAATCATTAACCTTTTTTGCATACTATGCAAAAGTCAACATAATATACAATGTGCATTATTATTAATTTTAATGTATTCCTTATATTTTTCTAATATGTTATTATATATATCTAATTCATCTTCATCAGTCATATTAAGTACCAGTCCAATAATTTCTTTCTATTTTGAAACTCAGGAACATACCATAACAGCTTGAATTGTTGTTGCTTGCGCATGAAAAAGCCTTAACTTTGTATGTTGTTTTTGGTTTTATATGAATTAATTCTGAGCACCAACACAATAATCGGTTAATATGAATGATATACGCTATAGCACTTACGACGTTATAACAACCGAATCGCTAATCCGTGTATCCAAATATTGCACCGCTGGGGTCACTGAAGATTGGAAAAAACCACCATATAATTTTAATCACTGGTAACACATAAAACACGAAAACAGAACACTATTTCGCTGTATATGGACGATTTTAGGAAGCTGCATCCGATATTTTTTTTAAACGATGCATCCAAAATTCAAAACTTGGTGTGGTCTTGTAAAGCAGATATTCACAAACAAAATAAGAAGAAATTCGGCATTACCGCGAAGATTTCTCCTCAATTCAAAATAAACTGCCATCACTATATTCTTGTGCATCGTTCTTTTTCTGTATTGAAGCTCTCCAGTATTTAATTCGACGGTGAATATCAAAACCATAAAGAAAACTTTCTTGAAAATAAGATGGAGTCTGAAATTATTTCACCGTTAACTGACTTGTTCGAATTTGGCAGCTAGATGTGCGTTAATAGTATAATCATCCAGTAAATTATATGCATGGAATGTCAATCTCTCGAACAACAGTTCAGACTAGACTTTTCAGCGGTTTATACGATGGCATTAAACCTTTCGACGGTTATTCTGATAATTTAATAGAATCATTTTTTAAATGGCATAGAAGAATTATTTCAACTGAATAGAATTACGAACAATGTTCACAAGATTATATTTACAAAAACAAATATTTATTGGGCTCGCTAAAACATTTGTAATGTCAAGGTTTCCTTTTTTTCCATTTTATGTAACCCTCTTCAAAGCGTCTGTGAGGGGTGAAGCAATTTCCTAAAATCTCGGTATGTACTGGAGATAATACCCTACTAGTCCTAAGGAAGCGCGTACTTATGATTTGGGCTTAGGTGTAGGACACTCCTTTACAACCAGGATATTTACTTCATCCAGAGTTCGTTGTCCTTGTCCCACAACATGGCCTAGGTATCTCACTTGATCTAGCGCAAATTTACATTTTGATGGTTTTAGTCGTAAGTTTGCTTTCTGTATTCTCTCTAGAACAGAAGTTAAGTTTTTAAGGTGCTCTTCCCAGTTTTTTGAATAAATGGCAATGTCATCCAGGTATGGTACAGCGAATCCTTCACATCCAGCCAGGGCTTTAGTTATAACTTTATCAGGTTCTGTGTTCCTCCTTACTTGCTTTGGGAACATTAACTGTCCTGACTCGGAACAGGGAGCTTACTAAAGCTATGTTCAATAATTTGGGAAGTAGGCAATACACACAGGAAGGGTACACGAAACCCTTTATTTTTCTCTCTTTACAATGATTTCCGGACTTCGGAATACAGAGACCAACCACTTGTGGTCTGAACGTAAGAATATAAAAATATTAACTAAACTCTAACTAAACTAACTTTGGATTAATCAAACAAGTGCCTAACTCCATGATTGGCCGTATATTAACAAAAAGCCGCATGTAGTACAGAGAACTGCTAACACTACGATACGTTTAAAATTATCAAGAGGATTAAACCTCTGGCCTTGAAGGCAACCAGCAACCGAGTAAAACTACTATGGCAAGCGGCCTGCTTCTAATAGCTCCTTCCTCTCTCTTGCTTGGCAAAAAGCCACAACTTAAGTACTTGGCGTTCGCAAGACAAATTTTGCTAAAAAAATATGGGGCATTTTTTAATCCAAAGAGTAAACGTAGATGCCTGAAACTTCCAAAACTACTAGTTACAATGTTGCATATCTTTGGGCTCTAGCTAGTAGCCTCTGGATAAATATAATAGGGTAATATATTTTACTTTTGCTACAGATTCGATACGTTCTTCAATATTAGTCAAAGGATAGTATTCAGTTTTAGTAACAGCATTGAGTTTACGATAATCAATACAAGGCCGAGGATCCTTTGATGAAGATTCTATCAAAATCATGGGATTCTCCCGGCTCTATAATTTTAAGATCGAGCATTTTCTGGATTTCCTTTTTGAGAATTTCAGTCTGTTGAGGTGACAGTCTGTATGGCTTTATTTGTATTGGTTCGTTATTTAATAGCTCAATATCGTGACAAACTAAGTTTGTTAGTCCAGGATTATTTGAAAAATAACCAGAATATTTCCATAAACCCTTTCGTAAATCTTCTATTTGCTCGGGTTTCAACCTTTTCTCGAGTTCATTCTCCTATATGATGTCTGAGAAATTTAATATACTTGGATTGAAAGGTAAATGAGGTATGCTCATTTCTAAGTCTCCTTCCACTTCGGTTATCATATTAATCATTTCTGGTCTTTTGTAATATGGTTTAAGCATGTTAATGTGATATACTTGATTTGGCTCATTTTATTCCTCGAAACTTACAATATAATTGGTTTCTTAAATTTTCTGTTCTATTTTTCCAGGTCTTTTGCATTGTACTTCTAGTTTATTTTGAAGATTCGTTGATAAAGCAAAAACTAAACCTCCTCTAGCAGATTCTCTTTCCACTGCGTTTCGATCATACCATGTTTTCCTCCTTTGTTGAGCTTCTGTCATGTTTTCCACGGCAAGTTCTTGGCATTTCTTCATTCGATTAATAAATTCGAAAACGTAACTGACAACATTATTACTTTCTTCAGTCGATTCTTCAGTCGCTGCTCATAAAGTAAAGTGACTGGCGTTCGTAGGTTTTTGCCATGAACCAGTTCTGCTGGTGTAAATACAGTGCTTTCGTGTGTGACTGTTCTGGAAGCAAAACGAACTAATGGTAGATAATTCTCCCAATCATAAGTCGCTCCGATACATACGACTCTTAACACCCTTTTTAGCGTTCTATGGAATCTCTCAACAAGATTATTCTGCGTATGATACACAGAGCTTCTTACATGCTTAATGCCGAAGCGCTCCAAAAATTCCTCTGTCAAAGCACTGACAAAAGAGGTCCCCTGATCTGTTTGGATCACTTTTGGGAAACCCATACGACTGAAAATCTGTAAGAAAGCATTAATCACAGATGGCGAAGAAATGTCTGTCACCGCAACACCATCTGGACGACATACACAGAGCTGTAATAATATATTTTTTCAGTCTTTCAAATAGGTAACGGACCAACAGCATCGACATTTATTTTAGTGAATATTTCGGAAATGACTGGTACAAATGTTATTGGAGCCTTCTTTTTGACATTTCCTTTTCCAGCGCGCTGACAAGCATCACAGGGTTTTACAAAATCTTCAGTTTCTTTGTAACACCTCGTCCAATAAAAATATCTAGGAAGTCTGTCTTTGGTCTTTTTGACACCCAAATGACTAGAAATTCCTTCGTGGCACATCTGTGCAACTTCTTTTGAGTCACTGTTTACCAGTTTCATGAGAGCTTCATCTTCCGTATTTAGTTCCGGTAAATTAACTTCTTCTTCAAAGACATCTCTGGATGCTTTATTTTCTTCCTTCATTGGTTCCAAGATCTTCTCTTCAGCTATTTCTCTTTTCCTTTGAGCTCTAGTAGAGACAGCATTAACCTGGTGAGGACATCTATCAGGCTCCTTTCCTTGTTTATTCAACAGTGCAAAAGTTCGATTGCCTAATAAATATCTTCCTTTGTCGAGTTCATTTCTAATAATGGCAGCCTTAGTTATTACTCTCCCAAGATCGCAATTTAGTTCGATCTCAGCCAATGGTAAACAGGTTGGATTCAAGTCTAATAGTTGTTGCACCCACACATTTTCACCTGTCAGCATTTCCGGTGTGATGTATTTGCAACAAACTATATCAATACTAGCACCTGATCTCTTTATATAGGAATTTTATGACCATTTTCGTAACCCATACTAGTATAAGGTAATGGAAATTTATCCTCTGGTTTTGCACTAATTCTGTTAAGATTTGTAGGAGATTCAGTATTATACTTAAGTTTTGGACATTGGAGTTTTAAATGTTGATAGGATCCACACTGATAACATTGTGGCGTCTTTCGTTTTTCATATTTATCATCTAGACGTGGACTTCTAGGTCTATGAAACCAGCTTTGCGAATTAAATCCTGATGACATTTTTTTTTTTTTTTTTCAGTTTTACTTTTATTATCTGAACTCACTTTATCTCGAGTTAGTGCATTGTATCTTTCTTTCTGACGATCCACTACAGGCCTTTTTTGGAAAGTTTCCGCGAACGTTTTCATAGGCATAAAGTTTTTCAACTAATTTTTTAGATGAAATCATCTCTACCCACTCATCAAGAAGATGATCTCGAATTTCAGGAGGAACTCGACGTTTAAGTTGGTCAATCACCATCAAATCTAGCAACTGATCAAAAGTCTGAACTCTTATACCAGTCACCCATTCTTTGCAGTAATTTTCTATTTCATAGTTAAATTCCACCCATGTGGATTCGGTACTTTTTTGATGTTTCATAAATTTCTGCCTAAACTTTTCCAGGCTTAGCTTAAACCGTCTTAACAATAAATTCTTCACGTTTTCATAGTCTTTAGCTTTATCGGAGGGTTCTCTAGCTATTAACTGGGTTACTTCGTAAGGAAGTAGTCCTAGTAAATGAGATACAAATTCTTCTTTATCAATTTGAGCCCATTTTGCTTACCTTTCAAACAATAGCAAATATAGACTGAAATCTCCTTTCTTATAATCAAATTTCTGCATAAGGTGCCGCAGCTTCGTTTTCGGCCGGATCTGTCCGATATTTTGAGACTTTGTCTCTGCTTCAAGTCTCTCTAATTCATACTGTTCTTTCCTTCTCCGCTCTTCTGCTTCTTCCTGTCTCCTACGTTCTTCTCTTTCCTCCCTCTCTTTCCGTTCTTCTATTATTGTGTCTAAGACTCCTTTGACGAATACTTCATCATAATCTCTACTTTCAACAATTTTCTGTTTTAAATCGACTATTTTTAACTTTGCAGTCACATGAACTCCCAGTTCAGCGGCGAGATTTTGCAAATTTTCCTTACGAGCTCTTCCTAAGTAAGACATTGTTTCTATGTTTAAAATTGACGAACACTGTGTTCTTTATACTTCCTCAAAATAGCTCAAATCAATTACTTTAATTAATTAATGCAGTCAGGAATCACGGGATTAAATGCACTCTGTTAAGGAGACGGTGGACTCTAAAAATTAGTTTTTTAAGTTTTTGTGTTTTCAACAAGAAACTTTACATATATACATATTATAACATCAGTTTATAAAATATATGTTCAAACTTTCAGTTTATTTTAAATTAAAATTTTTAACAAATAATTAATTATTTTAATTAAAGATTAAATATGCTCCTTGCTCTCTAATTTTCAATATTTTTTCCTAATTTTTCTTTTAGTTATAAAGACTTAACGAAGGTTTTGTGTATCCCTTATTTAATATGATGGATCAAAAATTTTTAAAACGTATTTTTGTGAACTTAAACCCAGTTTTTGGAAAAATATCACGTTTTGTTATTTCTTCCAAATATCATTCATTTTGAACTAAAAATGAGCCGCATGGAGCATTTTCAAGACCTACGAAATGCGAAAAAATTTGTTTTGTGAAAACCGAATTTAAAGTTTTTCTTCAAACTTACCTTTAATACATGTTCATGAGAAACAGCAAATTAACTTTAAATATGAATTTGTAAACACTAGATAACATTTTCGTATCATTTAACTATTTTTAATCTCATAATATTAAATACGAAAAAAATAAATATATCGCAAATTGGCATGTGATTCAAAGTTAAAGGGAGAAACAATTTATGCATTACATCCAATGAAACTTTTAAAATTCACCCGCACCATATGTTTTACTATCATTTGTCACATTTACATTATCTTTTAATGTTTTACAATATTTTTTACTATTTCTGTTTTTTTCCAAGCAGGTAAACTTCTCTTTTTGCTTTGGTTCAAGCGACGTTGATCCCGTTTTTTTTTTTTTTTTGGAACGAATAGGGAAAACAAGTTTGTTTCTCTCTGCTCTACGTGTATAGTATTTACATAACCAAAGTTAAATTTATTAATAGTTGTCAATACTGACATTTCTAGCCTTTTTTTTTTAGAAATAAACACCTCTTTTGAGCAAATATATAAATTATAACTGTTGAAATACATTTTTTTCACATTTTCTCCAAACTTTAAAGGGCAAAGTTTACATTGTTTACATATTTTAAATGCTTGTAACTTCTTTAAAAATTAGAATATTTGAATTCGGTTTTTTCATACGATGTAGTTATCTATATGGAATATTACGAGAGTAAAAAATCAAATCAATATTTTGGTTGATTTTTAGTTATTTTAAAGTCCACCGTCCCCTTAAATACGCAAACCCCAAAACTGAAATATTTAAATTACAGGAAATTCATACTCTATATCACATTAATTGTGACTAAAATAAAAATAACAACATAGAGCAATGTATATGTTTACTATTGGACAAATAAAATGAATATTAAAAATAAAATCCAATACGGTAATAAAATAAGATAATTCAATATTAACAGGAAGTAATCTCTAATTCAGCGATAAACCAATAAATTAAAGCAATTCAACATTATCAGGAAGTAATAATCTGGTATCATTAATATTACGTTCAGTGATGAACTAATAACATAAGGCAATTCAATATTAACAGGACGTAATAATCTGGTATCATTAATATTACGTTCAGTGATGAACTAATAAAATAAAAATACGCACGATTATTCGATCTCGTCGGTGCCTCTAAAATAATTAAGACTGTGGTACTTCTTTCGCAATATGAAGCAAACTCCATTGATGGAACACAGAAAAATCTTTATTTAGCACTCAAAATGGCGACATACAAAACAAAAAGAAGAAAGAGTTCTAACATTTAAAAATAAATTACATTCTTCGTGCGAGAGCCGCCTGTGGCACTCGAGCCTGTGTTTTAAACATTGCCATTCACATATACCTTAATGTTCATCTAATTAAATTATTTATTTTAAACTACAAGATTTTAATTAAAGTTGTTACAGGCTCCTTAAACTGAGAGAGCTTACCGTTAATTTTTCCCCTGTAAAATTATGTATTTAATAGAAATTTTCCTTCAGTATTTTTTAAAAGCTTAAAAATTACTGCTTCATTATCATAAGCAGTTTAAATGAAGTGCTATACACTTCACTTAAACGTGACTTAGAACTGTTTTCGAAATTGTTGTTGAATTAATTTAGATAAAGATCACCCCACCTTATTAAAAGAGAACAGATCTAGCTTTAAATAGAAGAAGGAAAAAAATTATTTTGAAGATCATTTTAACACCGGTACCTTTCTCTAAATCTTAAAAATGTTAAGAACATGTATGAGAAAGAAATATCCATAAACTTCAACTGTAAAATTCCTAACTCGAGTGACAAAACATTTGGGAACTGAAAATACAAAACCATTAGTTCCTCGTTAAATTTATTACATTATGTTTTGATTATGTTTTAAATGTTTTTGTAATTTATATGTTAAATATTAGAACTCAAATGTAAATTGAGTAAGGGATCTCTTTTTACGCATTTGCCATTCTGAAAGTGCTAGCTGTCGCTGTTTTGCAGAAAGCACTTAGCTACACCTACGATCTATGCACCATTTGCAGCCAGAAGACTTTGGGTCAATCATTAGAACTCTCGTATTATCACAACCCATATCCCGGCCGATCGATAGACTCAACAGCACTTACCGCAATCACTGTATTTGGACATATGCGAAGAGGCGAAAGGGGAGAAACGGACATAATTTAACAAGTGAAGGATTCAGGTTCGGCCGTTAATTGCGGAATGAAAAGGATTTCAAATACTAATTACTAGAAAAGTTGTAAAAACTTCGATAGGGTATAAATCTTATTTTCGTTTATAAAATCACCTATCGCACATGATATTAATAAACTTTGGCATTTACAAAATGAAATAATTGTTCAGATGAAAAATCTGCACTATCTCGAAGTGTTCTGTTCTATTCCAACTGAACCGCTTTATCGAAATACGCTTAGTCCTTTCACTTGGAATCCTTGCCAAACAATGATTTTAAATTCACCAATTATTCAAACTGAAGGTTAAATGTATGTTTTGCATCTGCTATAAACAAATGCTCATGGTTTTATAATTACAATCAGAATTTAAAACACATATGTAAGAAGAAGGTACAAAATTTAGACACATTTCTAGAGACAACCCCCCCCCCCCAGTCAGGAAAATACGCCGAGTAGTGATGAAACGGGTGAAAGTTAAGTATTATTGTGCCCTTTCGGACACAATAATTACTTTTCGTTCACTTACAAAACAAATTCAAGGGTTTGAAAATTAACGTAAAACATGTTTTTTCTTTATTCTCAGTTTGACCTTATATTCCTTATTTAGGTCAATTTCACCAAACAGAAATTTAAGACCGACTATAAAGGGACAATACGTTCTGTTATCATATTTCACTATCTTGCCTCTGTGAGCAACCATATTAAGAAAGGCAAATAATAAGCAGAGAATTTAACTGATTAATCTGTTTATTCAATACTCTAGATTCTAGGTTAACTATTATGTTACATAATGGAAAGAAACATATATTAAGGAAAATTGATTCTTCACATAAGTTAGGGGTACCCCAAAAACCTATATTTCTATCCTGGCATAGAAAAGTCCGTTACATTTATCCAGCAATATCGCTTCATTCTAATAAATAAAGCTTCTTAAGTATCTACTTATATATTAATGATATTTTCAATAACCAAGCTAACAGTTCATTTCAGGCTAACTTTTAACTTAATTTCATAGATATCGACATCAGGAAAAGATAGCGAAGAAAATTCCAACAGCTCATTCATGCAAAACTTTTAATATTTAATTAGATTAGGTGTAAATTAAGAAAATTAAAGAAAAACAACAGAAAATCTTGCCCAAGAGAACCAAGCTTGTCGACCACGCCCGGAGTTAAAATGAAAGTTGGAACTTCGATGGGTCAGAAATAAAACCTAGGCCGACGATTCTGCTGCACAGAAAATCACTCCAAGTGAACCCGGTTCCTCCGGAAAACCCGACGGGTACCATTTTTGAAGAAAGACACACTAGTCCAGACGTCTACTCCAGGAAAAGTTAAGAAGCATCGCTGGATCCGCCATGTTGAAGCACTTATGGAAGCACGCTGATTAGACGAGTACTAAGAATATTTGGGATATTTCACTCCGGTATAACTAAAGCAGCAACTAGTCACCAATATTGTCTGGAAACACTCCGAAAACATTTCTACGCATTTCATAAGAGGATGAAACCGGGTTAGTGGTCAGGTGCAAAATACATCCCTTTCTTGACTCGTATCGTCAGACTACACGTGCCGCAAGAAGATAATAATTTTCATGCAAGCTCCACATAAAATATTCAGCTAAGCGTCGAACTGCTCATAAAGTTAGTTCATTCATCTCTCCAGTGGATTCGAGGGGAAGAAAAATTCATTTCCACACCACGTCAAACACCAAGGGTGTCTAAAATCGACTTCACCAAAACGGCATAGCAATCGCTTAACAAGTGACGCACTCCTCAAATCCTCTGCAAGATAACGGAAGAAAAAATCCCAGATACCACAATTTCCAAGTTTCGCCTCCCATAAGGACAAAATTACCACTTTTCCGCTTAGTCAGTCAAAAACAACGCTTTCCGCTATCACGAGCAGAAAAACTAGTTGCTTCGGTGGACAGTACCACGCCAAAACCTGCTGACCTTTTCACGTAACCTCACATTAACCCTTTACCCCTATTGAAAGACATCACGTACACTTACCTTATATTAAAATAATTCTAGTTTAATTAATTACAATTAGGCTTGTTACTTTTCTTACTGACAAATTCAGACATTTTTCTACATAGCAGCTCTGAGCACTGTCTGCTAAACCAGGATTCATTAGCTGTAGAATGAGCTGATAGCATGGAGTTTCTGAGGTTTTTCTCATATGTAAGGGAAATACGAGCCATTTTTTCCCACAAAAAGTCCTCCATGAAGTCATCACTCCCTCGGGTATATAGCCTTCCGCCGCATATTTTTCCATATCAAACAAGCAAAAAACTGTAAAATCGTCCTCGGGAAGTATCACAACCAGCATAGGTATTCATTGGAGAATTTTCCATGGTCATTATGTCCTTAATTATTACGTTCTATGTCATTATTATTATATCGTATATATTGCGACTTACTTTATTATGAGTTAATATTCTATAATTATTTGCCTCTAATTGGTTTACCTTAAATCTAAACTTGTGTAGGTAAAAATGAAAGAATTTAGAATAAAATACATAGATTCTTTCGAGTAGGAATTTGCGTACTTTAACGGTTGTTGGGGAGGGAAAGGAAATGCCGTTTCGAAGAATAATATGAAATGTTCAAAAACCAAATAAGCTGAGAAAACAGTAAATAATTTTTACTGCACTTCATGATGCAGCCAAGTATTTTATATTAGCTGTTCTATATTAAGCTGTAATTAGTGTTTGTGTGCTTTCGGGAGTATTTCAGTCCTGATTCATTCACCACCCGTTTCCTCACTGCTCTATACCTTACCAAGCCGATTAATGCCGGCATACACTTCTTAACTGCTCCTTCTGGAGAGTAAAAGCGCAAAGCAAATAAAACAGTTACTGTAAACTCTCTATAATGAGCTCGTATTAAATTTTAAGAGGCACATGGAGAATGAAGAGTTAGTTTATCAAAATAAGTTAGCTCTTTATAATAGCTGTTGTTTGTATAGCGCCTTGTTCTTTTCTTTTATTTTCGTTGAAAAGTATTTGGGGGAAATAAAACTAATAAGAGGAACAGGGAAAGGGCGTAGCTATAATCTCCTTATATGAGCTCACAGTCTGAAGCAAAGTTTCAAGCTTCGAGAGTTTCAATTTTACATCATAAATATTTGTCAAAGTCTTCTTTTGAGATCGTTAGAAATTCTTTAATTTTGTTCTTTGCTTGAGAATGTTTGCGTAGCTACATATGCTTCTAAACTCATTGCTAAAAGATAAACGAAACTCCAGAGTTCCAACCCATATTTCTTCACTCACAGTGCAAACTTTTGACAGCCTCGTTCATAGTTAATTACAGTGTTAAGCGATTATTAAGTTTTCCTTCCAGTATGAATTATTTCCTTTTTCAGTACATATCAAAGAATGAAAGGTCACTTAATCAAAACCACGGGTTCTTTAAGTAAATATAATTTTCCAAATCCATGGAGTATAATGTTTTTAGCTGGATATATGACAAGCCATTGCTGCTGATAAATATATATTTTTTTCATATTTGTAAACGAAAGCAACTGAGCTGACAATTATATAAAATATCTATGAAAAGGATTCGTGAGCAACAATGCCTTGCTTGAATTAGCGTAAAGTAACTACTTTTTATAATAATTAATCAAAATTTAAAATATATTTTAATGCCTTATTTATATATGTATAACAACACTAAAGTCTCATAAAACGATCTGAATTTGCCCTTCTAGGCTTCTACAGCCTTAACAAAAGTTCTAAAATATATTTTTCTTCTACAACGGAGCGAGAAAAGCCCGCGTTCGTTTTTCTTTTTTTTGAATTTCAATCTCCTCTCTTACTCCCACCTATAAATGGATGAAAAGTCCTTCCTCTTTCGGGTGTTTTCCTGCCCCTTTTCAGAGGTCGGCGCAAAGTTCTCACCTGTGTAAAAATTTATGACAAACTAGAATTCAAAGAGTGGTAAAGCTAAGTCAGAGGATTTCTCTTCCCCCCCCCCGCTTTCCTTGAGAAAAGGGATGTTATAATATTGTTCACAATAATTATTTTACTAGATTTCGTTTTTTTTTAAATTAATCCGTCTCATGTTTGCTTATCTAATCTTACTGCAGTGCAGTAAGCTTTCAGCCAATCAAATTAAAGAGATATTTTGCTATTATATCTAGTGCTTTGCTGACACCTTTTTCTACTTCACTTACCTACTACTTAGACTTGTCGCTTAGCTTCTGCTAGCTATTTCCATTGTTCTGAAAATGTAAGCTGTATAAAACTGTTGGGACCACAGCCCACTTATATTGATAATGCGTACTGTAATAGAATATGTGTCTACGGTTATGGTTTCAAATTGCGGGGTTATGGTTTCAAAGTCGAGATCATGCGAGCCGCTATAAATCCCGCTGCCACTTTTGACTGAAATAGTTCCGTTTTGACGTTCCTGGAACAGCTGGATTTGCAGTTCATGTTATATGCTGTTCCGGAAATACAAAAAATTACGATTACTACGGCAAATTTGAAAGGTGTGTTACTAAAAGCATTCCCAGTGGTAAAAGACGGAGGAAAATTGGAGGCTGAAATTTTCGACAAATCGAGGAGATGATCGAATTTATTTTAAGAAAAATTCTAATTGTCAATATGTTTTATAGAAAGTGGGCAGACGTCGAGGTTATCGAAGTCAGTGTACCGAGGCTACTTTTCAGCACTCTTTCCAGGTGAGAAATCCTACCACCCTAGAAAGTTTATTTCAGTTAGCTATAAAATTCAAAAGCCGGCGAGCATCGGAAAGTACGCATACGGCATGATATGGGCAGAGGCTCACTAGACAGTTTTTTCAAATCTCCATCCTGGCAACAGTTATAGGTTAGCCAGAATAGACAATATCCTTACCGTCAAACGGATGCAATCGCATCAGGTCGTCATAGAAACAGTGGGAAGAAAAGAAAATGTTTTGGCGATCGCCAGAGTAAGCCGCAAGAAAAAACAAGGGGCGGAGAAACAAAATTTAACTTAATTTGGGGACCAATGACAAGAGTGCACGGTTAACCCTGATGCAAGAAAAGCCATCTATAATTAAATTCAATATAGTTGTCAAGAATTTAGCTCTGACGGAAATCCAAATTTTGTTGCCAAATAACTTGCCAGTTACTCCTTCGTTAGAATAATAATAATAACGTGACAGCTACTACTTTGTTAGGCACTGAGGTCAAGTGTAGTTTTTGGTCAGAAAAGTTTTCAAGAAACATTTTTAAGAGATATTATGTGTTTAATGTGACAACAAAAAATCATCACCGCCCAGGATAAGCAATGCATATGTTGTTTCTTTTTTCTTTGTTTTTTATAAAAATGTTCTTGTTTTCAGAGTCTGAATCATCAATAAAATAGTTTTAATAATATGAGATTCTATTTTGTTTTGTGTTTAATGAAAAATTAATTTAAGCGACAAATTTCTTACGTTTAGAAAAATTTTCCCTTGTCGAAACGAGTTGCTGTCAAAAGCGCATTTTCTCGCTACTGAATATATATTTATTTAAAGAAAACTGCTTGGCGCGTGTGCTTTATAATTGAAAAGATCCAGAGAATTTTCAGCAGGGAAATAAAGCTATTAGGCACTGATAAAATAAGGGTATGTATAATCAGGATTTTGCGGCCAGACATTCCCATCGAAATATGTTAAAAAATACTATCTACATAGAATTAATGTATATTCCGTTTAGTATTTTAATTTATGTGCTATTACACATCAGTTTGTCAGTGTTCTCATGAGTTAGATCGAGATTTAGTTGTTTTCGAAATAAGAATTTTATTTTGTTTTTATAAACCCTATTCGTTTATTAATATTATATTTATTAAATACTATTTATTAGATTTCCAAATCTGTCAAACCCAATCAATGGCCTCCTGGCTAAGATCGCTGATTACTGTTAGTTCAACTCACATTCGAACCCAGACAAACGAACTGACTGCATGGTTGGGTTTTGTGGTTTCCCCTATGTGTAACATGAATATTAGTACGTTTTACTTAGAAAGTCCTCCATGGAGACATCGATTGCCTTCGGCTAATAGATCTCGTTTCCTTTGCCATGCTCAAATAATTTTTAAAATTGTCAAAAAGACTAACAGATGCATATAAAAATAAAATTAAGTAAATGCATACAACAAAACTGAAATAAATGTATATAACGAGAAAAAGAGGTAAGAAAAAAATGTTTAATTATTTTTTAATACAGTAGTTTCTAAGCTGCATTATTTTCAAATTTCATTTCATTTTTATGTATGTCCACTTTATATGTGCGAACGTATGTTTGTTCAGCATATCCATATATATTAATTAAATAAATCTGATTTGAAAATGCATGCACTAACGCGCTATTCTCGTAACTTGAAAAACACTACACATAAAGTATTGTCTGAGAAAAATATTTATAAAGAAAATTAAATTTCGTCTCCTTACTCGGTGCTGTGTAAAACAATTTAAATAAGATGCTTATTAATTTTTTCTCCTATATTAAAAACAACTTAATATCTTTTTCGTCTATATATTAAAAATACCAAAATCTTGCTGTCAGACTGGAAATTCTTAAAAATATAAAACTCGTTTTTTTCGAACAAAAGTTTCTGGGGAATTTCTCTAGGTCAGCAGGTAGTTACAGGACCACTGAATGCTTTGTTTGAAAAACCCGATGAAGTGGATGATTTCACCCCCCAAAAAGACTTACTTTAACAAAGCAGATGCGGTCCAAATGGCTTCTGAGAAGCTAGAAGCTTTGAATAGCTAGAAGCTTGAGTTGGAAGACTTATTGTTCCCGAAGTAATCAGTCAGACTGCAATAAAATTTGTTATAGATATTTCTTCGCTCTCTCTCTCTCTCTCTCTCTCTCTGTGAGTTCTTGAAATCCTGGAATGGGTGAAAGTTTATTTTCTTTTACATACACAAGGAAACTGCATGTAAAGCATAATAATTCCAGGCACCCATTGTATGTTAATCATTGTATGTTCCCTCAGCTCTTCGGTTGGATGTTTGGAAAAGAAATTCCTATACTGCTTTTGTATTACTTGTATAGTGAAACATTTGAAAAAAATAGCTTCATATGAATATTTTTCTCTGGTGAACGAACACAGCTGAAAACATGTTTCTGTCTTCCGTATATCCATAAATCAGCATGAAGTGGTATTGTACTCTTTTGCGTTGTATTACATTTTTCTAAATTTTTCGATTCTTAAAATTTTGTCTCTCTCTTTTCTTATAATACACAAGCACTCTTTCAAATATGGCTAACCTATGAACCAAAATTTTTATGCTATAAAATTTTATATAAAAATTAGCCGTATTCGTTAGACACAGCCTTGTGCATATTATATTTATGAATACATGCCTGAAATTAATACTAAGAATACTGTATATAAAATTCGTGATATAATTAATAATGAAAATACTGTTTAAGCTAAAAATCGATTTGACTCTTTTTTTCATTATAGGGTAACATGAGCCAAACAGCTTTTGGTAGAAATATACAATTATGCTAACTTGACATATCAAATAGAAAATATCTTATCGTCATCATCAGCTATGATAAAAGGTTTTTAGGCTTAAGATTTTGGAGTATGATAAAGTACACAGGACTTATTTGTCTAAGGAAAAAGAAAGTCTTCGTGGAAGATTGTTTTGAGGGAAGCAAGCTGTTAATTCCCAATTGCACTTGCGAAAAACCCCTAAACCTCCCATGCAGCCGCTAGAATTTGCTGGTGCTCAACGATCTTACCGCTTGGAGACTAGTTGGCTTTCTGAACTTACGCAATATGTATCTGAATTTGGATATTTGCATAAAAAACGAGCAAAATAAAACGCCTGATTGTAAATAGTGCATTTTACTGAAAACAAACTTTCTTTGAAATAGAAAAATTAATTGTAAGGAATAAGATCGAAGCATTTAATTTAACGACGGCTAATAACAGCGCTGATCGTATGTTTTTGTAGAGGAAATCATTTTGCTCGTGTTATCGTATAACGGAAAATACCCACAGATAGTATTTTACAAAGGTCATGGGTTATCTGTTTTAAGAGAATACCTTCGTGGGTAATTTTCTAAATATAATTGACTTGAATTCACGTTTCGCATGGGGAAAATCATAAAGACACCAAGCAGCTAAACTGTTCGATTGCCAACAACAAACTACCAACATCCATCAGTCTTTTTCACTCAACTATAGTGAACTTAAATTACTGTTTGTATATTATTAGTAGTATTAAAATAACGAAAATATTTATTCTAATAAACTTTTTTGCTTAAATTTCCTTCCTAGTAAGATATTTCGTTCGGTCGGAGATTTGGTATCAATAATTAATGCTATGTTGAAACAAGACATTTATTTAGAACATAATGTTTCAAAAAGTAAATGCTGGGATCCCTAGGAAAAAAAAAGGGGGGGCCGGAAAATATATCTCCGAAAAAATATTTAATCATTCATATTCTTATGATTAATTATTAAATAATTAATAACTGTTATAATTATTAAATGCAATCCTTATTTATTCTTTACAAAATGTACAGAAACACTCTTTCTTTACAAAAATACCATACTGGACAAATTACATTGTAAGCTAATGAGTAACAACATTGCTTTGTTTGTTATTAATATGTCTCATCTTTTTTATTTCAGATAAAGTTTACTAGTGTTTCTTGGACAGGAAAGCAAGAATCTCTAAATTGAGTCAATAAACTTATGACACACTGGAAACAGTTTCAGTATGACACCCTTTCTGAATATCTTGAATGTATATAAAAAAGTAAAATGCAAATTTAATATTGATATTATCACCATCTCAGCCCTTAAATAACACCTAAATGTTTCGTTTATTACTCTTAAAACTATAAAAATTAAGGCAAAAATAAATTATTTAAAATAATTATTATTTGCATGCAGTTGAAGAATATACGAAAATGTTGAAAGTTTTAAAGATTTTTAATTAATGACAAAAATACAGAAAATCGGAAATAATACGAAATGCAATCAAACAATAAATATTGCTTTTTAAATGTTTCAGCTATATCTCAGAAGGAATGAAAGTTGCAACAGATATCTGTCAGAATAGATATTAGTGATAGAATTTTAATGTCTGCATTGAAATTCAGGTGATAATCAGTGACATACAGATTTAGGTCACTTAGTTTAAAAATGCGTAATAATTAAAAATTTAACCGAGTAAGTTTTAAAACCAATTTATTTGCAAATAAGATTGTTTTAGAGAAGCAAACGTTTAAGTTTCGCATCTGTACTTTGCGGCGGTGAGACGGTCATTACGGAGAGGCAGACGGCCACAGAAAAGGAAACATTTGCTGTTTTACTAGCAGTTCAGAACTTTCAAGTATATTTTGGAAAGGCGGCAACAACAGTGCACTCAGACAATGCTGCCGTAGATCAGTTATATTCAAGCAAGAGCTTATTCCCAAGACTTACCAAATGGGTCCTTAAACTGCAAGAGTAAAATTTAATTATTAAGCATACACAGGGAAAAGGAAATATTGTCCCTGATGCGCTATTTAGAATAAATTTAGATGAAGAGGGGAACACAATTAAATGTGCTATGTTGGCTTAAAAGATAATTGACTCACGAGATGCAATTATTGCTAAACTGAAAGCAGATTTGACTCACGAGATACAATTATTGCTAAACTGAAAGCAGATCTTGAGCTTAGAAAAATGCTTTTCTCGAAGACCCTGATAATTTAAGACTAGAAACAAAGCAGCGCACGATGGACTTATCGGTAAATTTTTTTTCTATATCATAACAACTAATGATAACCGTAAGTTAAGACCATTTACTCCAGCTCGTTTATGACAAACTATTTTGCAAAAATTGGTGATTCACCTGTTTGAGGCTTTATTGGCATAAGAGAAAGGGTACCAAGAGTCCGCGAGGCGGTATAGTTTCTGTAGCTTCAGAAGGAACCTTGACATCCAAGATAATATCTTAAGCAATCGTAAAATCGGATTTCACACGGCCTTCATAAGTATCGACTTGCAGAACGCATTTGATACCTTATGGTGGCCAGCCATCCTAGCAGCTTTAAAAGAGGCCAACTGCCCGTCTAACATATTCAATATTCTCAACAGCTATCTGACCGACCGCCATCTAATGGTCCTGCTTAACGATGGCATAATCCATAAGAAACTGATCAGAGGCTGCCCGCAATGGTCATGCTCCGGCCCTAATCTGTTGAATTTAACATTTAATGAAGTGTTCAGTGCTGCATGGCCACAACATATAAATGTGTAAGCATACGCAGATGACGCGGCCTTCATAGTGAAAGGTAATACAAAAGAAGAACTTCAGAGACACTCAAGTGAAGTATGTCACCTTCTGCATACACTATGCCACTCTCTAAAACTGAGGAATTTTGAGTCAAAATCCAAAATCCTCCTCATCCCGAAAAAGGAGGATCATTAGCACGAAGACACACTATCTCCATCAATGGCAAACGCATCAAGATCACCAAGGGACTTAAATATCTAGGCCTAACTTTTGATGCAAAAATGAACTGTCTTGGCAATCAAACAACGCACGGCAGCCATCGCCAGAACTATGAGACAAATGCAAGGCTATAAATGGGGCTTAAACTCACGTATCGAAAAGATCTTATATCTGACGGTTCTGGAAAAAATAATTATATACTGTGCAACGGTTTGGGCATCCCTGATGCTAGGCCGCAAACTTAAACACCTACTCAGTATTCAAAGACCGTACGCCCTCAACATCACTAAAGCGTATCGCACAACTTCTACTAATGCGATCTGTTTAATGGCAGGCCTATTGCCTCTACACATCTGTGTCGAAACGGAAGCTGCCAGGCAGCGAGTCAAGTTACTGCACAAAACAACATCGTATGAGGACAACATTTCCTCACCAGATAACTATGAATTACTTCTCTCCCATCTGGACCTTCATCCGTCACAGCAAGTGGATCAAGCTCAGACATGGCCCCCCGCTCCCAGAGTCCATTCAAGACATCTATACGGATGGCTCGAAGATCGACGATAATGTAGGTAGCGAATTTTTTTCCATAATTAACAACAACGTAGTCCACGCTTTGAAAGGACACCTGCATGAGTACAACAGTGGCTTCCAGGCGGAAGCCGTCGCAATAGCCCTGTTGAAATATTTTTAATCGCGTAAAAGAAGTATAACTTTCTGTCACGTCCGAAGCATTAGCGTTCAGTCAGGTCTGAATTATTCTGAAACTTAATCTCATTCTTTGTTATTTTTGATTGGTTGTTTTATTGTGTCTTATTGTGGTTATATCAACCAAGAAAGATAAATCTTGTATCCATATTGGATCGTAAAACAAACTTACGTCTTGATTTTTCGTTTTTAAAAACTGACATATTTCTTCTTTCCAATCTCAGAATTGTTTGAGAATCTTGGAGCAAGATAACCAACGTACATCGGTATACTAGGACAAACCCGAATATTCACTATCTAACTCACTTAAGAAAGTGAATTGACGCTGATTTAAACCTCGAGATCTTATAAAATTTATAACTTTTTTTATATATGACAAAACATTTTCCATATTTATTACTTTCGTGCATAGAACTTCTTGATGTATAATACAATGCATATGATGAATGTTTGAACCGTGAATTTCACTAAGTTTTTTTCTTAGTAATGTTACGAAGCCCTTGTTTTTCCCGGTCATTGATAGAGCACCATCTGTACCTACAGAATTTAATTTTGCCAAAGGTAGATTGTATTTCTGCAGAAGTCCAAAAACACAAGTAAATATATCTTCTCCTGTGGTAGTACCAGGCATCGGTATTAGTTCCAGTAATTCCTCAAAAATGTTAAAATTCTTGTCACAAGAACGAAGAAACACTGCTAATTAAGCTTTGCCACTAATGTCCGTGCTCTCGTCACAGGCAATGGAGAAACTTTCGAAACTAGATGATTTTGCTTTGATCTTAAATTTGCGTCTAAATCAGTAACTCTTTCCGCAACTGTATTTCGAGACAATGAAATTGATTGAAAAGCCTTCACATTTCCAGGACAAACAATTTCTCCAGCTTTCATTAGGCATTCCTTGATGAAATCACCGTCAGTAAAAGGCTTCGAATGTTTAGCTATCAACTCGGACAAGACGTACTAGCTTGCATGTACCGCCGCTTCACTTTCTTGCAATACTTTACTAAACATGGACTGTTGCTTTTTCACTCCTAACTTGAGTTCTTTCAACTTTTCTTCTCTCATTAATTCTTCGTAATTGTTATATTTCGATTTGTGTTGTTCGTAATGACGTTTAATATTATATAACTTTGGTACATTAATAGTATTATTACATATCAAGCAGATTATTTTATCTTTTATTTCACAGAAAAAATATTCTAATTCCCATTTTACTTGGAATATTCTATGTTCGTCAGCGATTTTTCGTTTAATTTTACTACCACTTGGTTTTGATATAGACATACTGAATACAAATGGCTGGAATAAACACGGTTAACGTTAAAAAGCTAACAAAAATTTATTCTTTCCACAAGAGATAAATCAAAATGCTGAAATATTTCTTCAAAAATATTCTAACAATATCACAAAATGTCAAACGTTTAGCAAAAATCAATTCAAAACAGAGAAACTAATTCTATCTCACAGCGAAATCGCTACAAATCCATCACAGCATTAAGTAAACAAACAGTTCGCTAGAACTACAGCTACTACTGAGATGAGTTGTTTGTTCTCGGCTTTTATAAGCTTTATAATTAATTTCTCGAATATACTGGAAAAATCTATAAATATCTGGATTTTTGTGGATGGCAACAGCAATTACGAGATATTTATTTATTATGTATTAAATGCACGCGCTATTCTATTTTTAACCTTCCAACGCAGCTCCCTTTTCAAAAATCGTCTGCCTTGCTAAAGCAACATGAAGCAAATCTAATTACAATTCTAAATAAAAAAAAAACTAAATAAATAAATAACTATGAAATCCGTAACAATATGAATTAAGTAATAATTAATAATAAAGCAAAGTGCATGCACATGCATGCACCAATATATCGTACAAAACTATGATTGGAAAACTGAGACCATGAGTTCGGCCACATTCGGCTATCGAGGTATGCGTACAAGTTCTGAGTGCACGTGTCCCCCAAAAGCCGAAGGGAGCTGAACGCAAGCTACTCACACGCATTTGTAATTTAAGTAGTGTGTGTGTCAGCTCGCTGTGAGTAATCTAACAACACTGAATAAATTATCGTTAATTACTTAGCAGTAAACATTTCATTTTTTTCTTCGTCGATATGTTATTTTATTATTATATATTATTATTTGCCGATATATTGGCCGGGCCGCAAAAATATTTGTTGTGGGCCGCGAGCTTGACATCCTTGCTCTAAAGGAAAATAATATTAGAATTGAATATGCACAATCAGGTTTACAAATTGCAGATATATGAACTAAGGCTTTGTACAAAACAAAATTGTATGAACTGTTATCATTGAGCTGTTTAAAAATTGTGTAATTCTTTTAGGTTTTCTATAATGTGCGATTAAGGGGGAGCGTTGAGATATTTGTAATCGCATTCTTATTGGTTAATAGAAGTATAGCTTTCTGTCACGTCCGATACATACATTAGCTTTCAGCCAGGTCCAAGTTATTCTGAAACTTAATCCCATTCTGTATGTTACTTTTGATTGGTTATTTATTGTTTTTTGTTTATGATTTGTTAAACCATGATCTGTTGTAAAGTTATATATATGACCTCTGTAAGCGTTTTCTCTGCTGAATAGATTGTGGTGACGTGGTGATTGTGAGAGACAGTGGTGACGTGGTTGCGCTTGCTCGCGGTGGTGAGTTTTTTCCTCGCTCTTGATTGCCGTTACTCTGCTAACTGCTCGCATATTTCTGCACTTGTTGGCACATACAGAAGGTTTGTTCCCGTTGAACCTTGTGTTCTGGGGACTGTAAAAGGTCCTTGCGTGCCCTATTTCTTGCCTAGCTCTAATTTTCTTGACTTGGACTTGATCTGGAAAATGTCAATTATTCATCAAATTGTGGATCGCTTTCATGCACTGACTTCCAGGAATGATAGCCTGACCCCCTATGAGCAAGTTGAATTGGCATTCCTGAACAGATTTGTGGATATAATACATAACACGGAAAGAGATTTGGCCTCTCTATCTGAGTCTAACCATTCTAACGATGTGGATTCAAGCATGGAATGGATTACCCCCAGCCACAGTATTAAACGCAGCTCAGCCCTAAAAAGTCAGCCGAATTGGATTTGAAAAACAAATACCATGTGCTAACTCAGCTTCCTCCCGAAAAAAGCTCATACCCATGGTACTGAACGGAGTACTCACTCAACTACCCAAGGTGATGTTGCAGTAAAACGCAGGATGAAACCGAGGGCTGCAAAAGCTGATGATTCATCCAAAAAGCCGAATGAAATCTCCTCCACAAACCCATCTAAAGTAGCGACCAGTAGCCACGCTAAAGTGGCGCCATCTAGTGAATCCTCCGAGAAGCTGGCTGCAAATACGTCCCTGACGGAAAGCATGGTGCGGCCTATCGGAAATACAGATATACAGATGAGATCACGTGCCCGGCTGGGCAAATAAGTGATGCTCATGTATCTGAAGAATTTAAGTTTCCGAAAAGAAGTTCGAAGCTTCCGCCGATTGTCATTAAGGATTCAAACTGGAAATGGAAGGATATTACTGATCTATTGGATAACTCCGGCTACAGTGAATTTAATGCAAAGATGAAAGCCGTAGATGAATTTGAAATCAAAATCAATTCCAGTGAGACTTATCGTAACATCACGGACCTCCTTGACGACAAAAAGATTAAATTTCATTCATATCAGCTTGCTGAAGACAAAAACATCAAAGTCGTCATTCGTAGCCTTCCGATTGACACCCCAGTTACGGATATCCAAGATGCTCTCATTGCAGAAGAATACGCTGTTAAAAAAGTTTGTACAAATGTCTCGCCGAAAAGGTCCTGAAATTGCCCCCATGCCTCTATTCCTGATCTTGCTAGAAAGGAATGAGAAAACCTAGGACATTTTTAATAATCTAAAGTATCTTATGAGGCTAAAGATAACAGTTGAAAGATACAGAGGTAGACGCGGTATCACGCAGTGCTTCCGATGCCAAGACTTTTACCACGCTCAAAGTCAATGCCGTCACGCACCACGGTGTGTCAAATGTGGTCAGGGGCATGAGTCTCGTGACTGCACCAAGCCCAAGGATGTGCCACCAAAGTGCTGTCATTGCGGACTTCCTCATACTGCCAGTTTTAAAGGTTGTTCGTTCTACCCCAAGCCTCGCTCATCCTTTGTGCAAAAAGGCATATCATATGCAGATAGAGTAGTCAACAATAGTAATGCTACTCCCCCACAGATGGCGCCACAAGCAACCTTCCCACAACTCAGTGAGCTTCAAGCAAAGCTCGACGAAGCTAATGAGTAATTCAAAAGCTCACAACAACCATCTCTATGTTTGCTGATGTAGCGAAGGCACTTCCTACCGCCTCTATGATAGAGGACACAGTCAGGCCAGCTTCCCCCAACCATGGATAATCCCACCTCCCGGCAAAGTTCTCCTGTTAAGATCCTGCTCTGGAACGCGCAGAACGTTACCTCCAAGATACCGGAACTTCATGAATTTATCCAGCAAAATGACGTAGACATCTGCTTAATTACAGAAACCCATGCTAACCCTTCGCACTCCTTAATGATAGCCAATTATTTCAGCTACCGTAGAGACAGACTCCACCACCGTGGTGGCGGAGTGCTCATTTATGTTAAAAGGACATTTGATTCATATCTGAAAGTGCAGAAAATTGGGATGGAAAGTGTTAAAGTGATGGTGAATCTACCCAACATTGGGGATGTCACTTTCTGTGCGGTGTATAACCGCCCTGGGAACAAGCTCAGTGCTGAAATTCTGGATAGACTTATTAACTCAGACTCCCCCACCTTTCTAGGTGGCGATTTAAACGCCAAGCATCTCGACTGGGGATGCCGCAACTCGAATTATAATGGACGCATAGTGCATGATTTTGTGTGTAATTACCCTGTCTTTCTGCATGTGCCGGATGAGCCTACCTATAGGCCAAATATACTCAACCATCGGCCTGACATTCTGGATATTTTTATTACGACGTTCAATATTCCTATGGCTATTACGGTAACACGTGACATGTCTTCTGATCATGTACATGTGCTTGCTTACCTTGGAGTGGAAAATGCTAAGAACCTACCGCCAATTAAGCATACTGATTGGAATCTTTATCATAATAATTTGATGATCACTGATTTTAATTGTGACTCGTTACAAAGCACTTCGGATATTGAACGTGCTCTAACAGACTTTACTTCGTACCTGCATTCTGCTAAGTCCCTAGCTACGACTGAGGTTGACCGTGTCAGACATGAGCACACGCTTCCTGCTAATATTCGCGTAATAATCTGCTTTCGAAATCATCTCCGAAAGGAATTTAATCTCGCCTGGGATCCTGCTATCAAAACTCAAATTAACAGGCTTAATAGGAAAATCAAGCAAAAGATTCAGGACCATCGTTCTAGCTTATGGCAGGATAAGATGGAAAAGATCAACGACGAACCTGGCGCCATCTGGCGTCATACAAGGACACTAAAACGCCCCTGCTCTGCCAGAAAACCGCTTAAATGCGATAACGGATTTGCTTACTCCGATCAAGACAAAGCGGAACTTTTTGCGGAACACCTTTCTAAACAGTTCATTCCAAATTCCTTTCCCTCAGATCATAGTTCGGACATTCAAGTTCATTACCTTAACGATCAATGGCTGCACTCCCCTTCTACGGAACCTTCTATCAAACTAACCACGCCGCACGAAGTGCAGAACATTATTAAGGGACTTAAATTAAAGAAAGCTCTAGGAAAGGACAAGATCACGAACCAGATGCTGAAAAACATGCCTTTTAAGACCGTATGCAAATTAACAGGCATTCTCATAAAGCGGGAAATAATTTTGATACAAACATTCATAATGCATGTTTGTATCAAAATTATTTCCCGCTTTTCTGGAAGCAAGCAAGCATCCTGATGATTCCTAAGCCAGGGAAAACACAGGATTACCCGGCAAACTTTAGACCCATCAGCCTGCTGTCCTCCATAAGCAAGATTCTGGAACGTATTATTTATCTCAGAATGCAAGAAAACTTGGACTTTCTCGTTGATCGCCAGGACGGTTTCCGGAAAGGACTTTCGACCACAACGCAGTTAGTCAGGCTCACGGAGTTCATCGGCGCGGCTATGCACAACAGAATGAGTGTTGCTATCCTGATGCTAGACGTGGCAAAGGCTTTTGACCGCGTTTGGCATCCAGGGCTAATCTACAAGCTAATTCATCTCGGTTCGCCAGAAATCTGATACTCATTATCAAGTCCTTCCTTGAAAATAGGACTTGCACCGTTGGAGTTGTAAATGCAACTTCATGTGTCAAAAATATTTACGCAGGTATTCCTCAAGGGTCAATTTTAGGCCCGCTATTTTACATCATCTATACCAACGATTTCCCTTGCTTTTCCGAGGATACAAATGTTCTCGCAAGCAGCTACGCTGATGATACAGCGATAGCCACCAAGTCTCTAAACCCAGAGTATGCCTTGTCAAGAATTCAGGCGAAAATCCCTGCTATTGAGGGGTGGTGCAGTCGCTGGAAAACGTGCATTCAGCCACAAAAGTCCAAGATTCTACTCATTCGAAATCGCAGACTGAGGAAACGGGTCAGAACTGAGGTTAAACGTTTTGGCAAAATCATCCCTACAGTTGATAAAGCTAATTACCAGGGAGTTACCCTTAACAAGAACTACAATTGGAAGGATTATATGCTTAGATTAAGCGGAAAAGCACACGGGATCATTTTCAGGCTTTTCCCTCTCCTAAAGAATGAAAACCTCACCCTCAGACTGAAAAAGAGGATTTATGAAACTGTAATCCGACCCATTCTCACGTATGCTTCCCCAGCCTGGGCAAACTACAAAGCAAACGAAATTAGCAAACTCCAAGTGCTTCAAAATAAAGTGCTAAGAATCATCACAAAAGCTCCTTACTATGTTCGGAATAGGACTCTCCACTCCGACTTGAAAATAGATACTATTCAGGACTACCTCAGCAGAATAAACAACAACTTTTTTAATAATATTATCAATATGAATCCCGCTAATTTCACGGACATTCTTATCTACGAAATCCTGGCTGAAGACAAAAACCTCCGCCCATTTGCCGCCCACCTCTTGAGTTCAGAATTCTAAGTTCCAATTTTCCGGTTTTCAAGCAGCATCGATCAGGGTCAGTTTCTGGGAGGGTGACCTCCCACGTGACTGGCTCCGATGAATGAACAGTTAGTATTCAGGCTTTCCTACACAGGTCATCCGAAGTTTCTATCTCCGGCCCCTGCTTGGCGGATTCCATCCAAGATGTAGCAGTACAGGAGCAAAGTGCTTCTTTTTCTCTCTCCAGCACACTTCTACCTCCACGAGAGAAAATTTCTTTCAGGTTTCTACTCTGTCAGGCCCCACATGGGATCACATCAGGAACTGGCAAGAGCAGGACTTTAATTTCCTGCTGAAAACCAGTATAACCACAAAGTTCCAAAGTTTTCTCTGCTTGCTAGTACTTATCTCTGCTTGCTTGTATTTCTTTGCATGTAACTCTGCGTGTATCTCTGCATATCTCAGTAATAAATATTTGCTTTGCGAATCACGGCATTTTCTATGTTTAACACAAATAAATGGTGCTTCTTAAACAATTTTTATGAGTAACATGCGGCTTTATTAATTAATTTTTGAAGGATATTACACGATGCAGCGTAGTAGTTCGAGACAGACTCTTTCTATTGTTTCATATACTTAATATCTGAGTGCTGAGAATATCTGTGAATATTCATAGATCTTGGATACCTGTATGATACATAACAAGAGTTTTCCGAGCTCCATCCTACTTTTAAACGAGTGTCATCGAAGGAGGGAATCCAGTGCCTCGACCAGTCATCCCCTCCCAGTGTTCTTTCAAACGGATGTTTTGGATTAACAGTTTTCAGTACCTCCACTTCGGGCTCATACCTGCACTGTTAGCTTATAAGATCTAACTTTTCTTTTCCACATAAACTAAGCTAGATCCTACAAATGAACCTGACGAATTCTCTCACAGACGTGAAGGAATACCAGCACAGAAGAAGAGTGAAAATAGCCCTTTATTATTTTCACCTTATAACAGAAAGGCATGTACTTCGTGCTTTACAATAACACTGACAACTTGCGATGGAACTTAAACGTTATAAAATAAATCAATTCAAATCTAAATAGAGCAGCTCTGGATTAGCACTTGAAGTTACGGCTAACTTAGGTTGACTCAACAAACCTAACAGGCGTGACAATTATGCTAGCGAAAACACGCTCTGGATAAACTCCAAGATTCATCCGTTTAAATACTCACTTCACTTAAAATTTACATCCTGGCAAGGAAATGCGAGGGGAAGTTGAGGAGTTCAGGAAAGATAACAAAAATTTGAATAATACGTTAGTTGAACTTAAAGGAAACCCTACAAGCATTCTGGTAGGGGAGTCGGATGTCATAGCACTTAGCTCTGGGTTGGAATCCCGAAGAAGCCATGGACGTTTGAAATAATTTTCCCCATTCTGCGAATGTAATATCTTTTACCCCTTGCGGTGCAGCCTAGCCAACGTTATCGACCATAAGACATCAAATTAAACAATGGCTTTAGTCATTTCCGACCAATGGTTAAAAAGCAATCCTCCGACGATTAAGAGAGGGAAAAATATTTGTACATGCAAATTATAAATGTTCAACTCTTAACCAGGATTCAAACTTTCCCTTTTCGTAGGAAAAGCAGACTTCAATTCTTTGCGTCTCATTTTTTTATAAAGTGAAATTTTATTTTAATTTCTGTTAATTCAAAATAAATTTATTCTAAACCTCTAAGACATTAACTAATAGTAAAAAAAATTAAGTTATAAACATAAGTAGCTCAAGAAAAAAATTTATTGCTTTTAAAATATAACGAAATCCTTTAATAAAATAAGAAAATAGTTATTAGCAGGAGGTAAAAAATTAAAATCAAAGAATGAATGTTAGCAAGAAAACCTTAGTATGGTAAAATCGTGACTGAAATTTGAAAATACCGGAAAAAAAATGTGGAAAAACATGATAGGAGAAATTACCATCCCTCTTTTAACACAAGATAAAGGAAACTTGGCACCTTAATAAAGCTTAGAAGAATTAACAGTTATGATTAGAAGTTAATTTGAAAATGAAGCGATGTAAAGCACTTTACCCTGTTTGAGTAAACTAAAAGCTTAAAAGCTTTTCCCATACAGCCAGAAAGAAGAAAGAAAAAAGATACATAGTGAATAAAAATCAATTGAAAGTAACTTTCATTGAAAAACATTAAAAATCAAATTGCCACAAAATAAAAGAAGGTGCTAAAAATTAGAATCCAAAAATGTATGGTAGCATGCTTATGTTATTATAGATACTGATGTATATACATACGAGATATATAGAGATATAGATATGGATATAGATGCGTGTGTGTATAGCTCATTTCCAGTAAAAAGCGATGATGAAATCTGAAATGCCAAATGAAAGAAAAGTCTTTTGTAAAAATCATGCAGAGTTTTAGCTCTTTACGGCATTGCACCAAATTTTGACTTTCAAAAAGAATTTTATCATTTATTTCACAGTTTCTATTTTCAACCTGCCGCCCTCCTACATATGCGTAGGAAAGAGAGGTAATGTTTTCGGTCCAAAAATTCAATAGTAATTTTTCAGTAAATAATTAGGATCCTTGCAGCACGTTTTTACTGTTTTTACAATAATCCTATCTGTCTGCGTGTGTAGCAATTTCTTATAAAGAGTTGGTTAGATTTTGGGGTAAAATTGGACAAATGGAAGTGGTACTTGAAGCCCATTGCAGTTTTAAACTATCAACATAACATTGATATATATATAAAGCATATCATATTCTTGCTGTTGAACGAGCATTGTTAATAATACCTAAAAACGAACATTGTTACTGATACCTAAATATCGCGGGGTTATATATATAGACCAAAATTTATTTAGATTTGTTCATCCTATGGAAATAACCCATAAGAAAATTAAATTATGGTATTCTTTTCAAAGTATTTATTTTAAATACACTATAAACATTCAATTTCCTTTTATTAAAAATCAATTAAATTATACGTTGTCTAACTGCCTAATAAAATATAATTTTAATAAAGGCAACAACGGGGGAACATTTGATTATGTTATTATACTTAATTTTGGAAAGCCAGTGTTTACACATTAACGATTGTGCTTAATAAAATAGAATTCAAAATTCTAAATAAATCATGATTTTTTTTACACCCCCTTGATAGCCGTGTCAGGGTACTTCCCCCTCCAGAGGAATAGGTGGGCCGTAACTAAGCCAGTGTTTGAGGCATTTTGCTTTAGAGAACAATGTTCTAGGCATCCCGGGATCAGAGATTGTTGCATAATATTCTGCTGTTCAAAATTTAAAATTTCTCGCATTTGGCTGATTCAGGACTGATGGGCAGATTTGAATGAAATCTTTTAATGAAAACAATATGCCATATAGCACTCATGATACACACGTAAAATACTGCATAAGGCTCATCACCGCATTCTCTCTCCCAAAATACTACAGGACTTGAAAATATCTTTGCTGCAGGAGTAGAACTGTCACGAGGACTCATAAAATGCCTCTTTTCCTATATGAAGTCGCATTGTGAGAGCTGTATGGCTGATCAAGCACACCTATTAGTCGCTTTTTATTCGAACCTTGCAACGTCTGGCTTAGATCTTCTTGGGCCGAGAATCCTTACTCAAGATCATGATTGAGTACTGTGATTGCTGTTTTTGCATTATATCAACATGTATACGTGCCAAATTTGCTTAAAATTTATTCATCAGTTTTAGAGATTATCTACTATACTGGATAAATTCTCTAAATGTTGAAACACCAGTGTAAATCGCGACATCTCCAGACTACATGAGCATCATTGCTGACCAGTTACACCTTTTCTTGTCATCTGTGTTCTCCACCGAATAAGAACTCTCCTACCAGAGAAATACTCCTCGTTAAAATGTCGGAGCTGCACTGCTTGGTTTTGAGGAACATACTGATGAATTTCAGTTCTGTATCGGTCTCCTAACTGGTTGGTTATAAAGCCTATTTAGCAGATATGGAATATCATAGAACACCAGCTCAGAGCTCACCAACCACCTCGTAATCTGCCGAAACTGCTTACAAATTTGTTACGGTCTTCTTTGGGGCACTTACTAAAGACTAGCTGAATCGATCCACAACGGTTGCAAGTGTTCTGAGTGCCGAAAGGTTAATGTGTTAATTCTTTATGCGATACGCATGTTCTTAGCAATAAAATGATTTCTTACGAATTATTTCGAAATACATCTATTTTCAGAAATTTTCTTTAAAGCTCCCTGTTTTATTATACAGCTTTTTCTTACACATCCTTGGATTATTTGCGTATTTCCATATCTCTACTTGCTGTTGAGCAGATACTCGGTGTCCTGTAAACTTATTTGAAAATAAGTGGCAATAATCCTGAACTGCTTCTCCACAGCTAAATCTGAAATCATGCTCTGGTTTCACACCTATTGTTTTAGAACAGTGTCCGGTAATGAAAACATCCTCTACAGGCAGTACAGTAAGCTTTTCTGAGGCCTCGTGAAGCTCTTCTACTATATCACTGGAAATGATATACCCTGCGCCAGCCACAAATGTTGGATGTGCCGCTGGAAGATTAAAAGAGGAAATGCGAACATTTTTCTTCATCTGAAATGGTAAACGAGCATGCGTTTTCACACATCCTACTATCCAACGCTTTTTGTTCTGATTCTTGTAGAGAAAGTGGGAGAGTTTATTTGCATTTACATATATATCATCGTCAGTTTTCATTAAGAAACGCACTCGGGGACAGTAAGAAGAGAACCACTTTAACGCCATAACAGATTTCAAAGTCAAATTCCTGTAAGCATCAGCAAAATTACCTTGTATGATATCCCTATGGCGCATACTTTCTTCGTAGATTTGCATCTGTAATCTCCTATCATCATTAACTTTCCCTAATAGGAAGATTATACCACCTTTAGTTTGATTCAAAAGCGTTTGGTTGCCCCAAGTATTACGAATTGCTGTCCTCCGCTCCGTGTTAGCTGCCGATGAACTGACACTTATAAGATACATATATTGTCTCTCTAAGCAAAAGTGTGGTTCATTTATAAGCAAACGAAATGAGTTTGTGATTTTCACGTATTTCTTCGTTGGCTGGTACTCGTGTTGCAGTATAGCTTGCTTGTATGCATAATACGGGTAAGTCCACATTTCTGTATTAGGCAATTCATCCTTAAGTGTTTTGCTCTCAATCTCTGTAAATCTCATAAGTAAGTAGAATCCAGCTAAAATTAATACGGAGCAAAGGTATATCAGCACAGTCTTTCTCCAATGATATAGCTCGAACCAGAGCCTGAACCTAGGGGAAAAAAAAGTAAAGCATACATGAAAATCCATAATTAAGTTTTAATTATTATCATTTTATGCATTTACTTAATTATTTCAAGTTATTTTTGTAAGCTCTAAATTTTTTATTGTTACTATTTTCTGTTTTTAGTTAACATGTGAATTAGAGATGAGCTGATCAAAGAATAAATTGTTGAAAAAAATCTTTGGTTTGGCTAATTACTGTATAAGCTACAGTTACCTTGTTATCTTTTGCATTTGTTAAGTGTGAAGAGGACTGATCTGGAACACTTCTTCCGAGAATTGTACCCGATCAGTCCTTCCCTTTCATCCCCCTTTAAGAATTCTTAAATTTTTTTCGAAAATATATAAATTTTCATCATTTTGAAAATTCAATATTTTTATGAAACTCTCTCATATCTTCACGAAAATATATAAATTTTCATTGTCTTCAAAATTCAATACTTTTATGAAAAATCTCTCAAATTTTCACAAAAATATATAAATTTTCAACACTTTTCAAAATTCAATATTTTCATAAAAATACATAAATTTTCTTCATTTTTCAAAATTCAATATTTTCATAAAATATATAAATTTCCACGAAAATACTGATGTGACAGCTTTTCGGCTTTAAATTTTAATTTTAGCGTTTTTGGATAAGATCTGAGCTTATTGAATTCTTCCATATCTTTTTATTTAGAATCATTTTTAGAGGCTTTTCGGTTAAGGCCTTTGAGTTAAAGGTCTTTTACATAATTTCTACTTTTAAAAAGTTATTTTTAAGTTCTCTATTAACAGGTATTATATTATCTATATGTATTTTTAATTTTTCATCTTTTTTATCTTTTAAAACAGTTGAACAAGTATAAGAATGTAAGTATCTACCTCCTGACATAGATTCTATTTCACATTTTTAGGCTCCGTCATTGTATTATCTTTTGATGTTTCAAAATTTATCTGTAATTTTAAAAAATTACTAAAAAATTACTTTTCTAAATATTACATTATGAAGGTTATCTAATTTATTTTAGCTTGAAACAAATATGACTTTATCTACATATTTTTTATTAACAGCATCCATTTCATTAATTGGTTTAGCTACATTCGTTATAATTTTATTGTTTGCATTAAATTCGTCACCATCATTTGAATGTCAATCATTATCCATTTCTTTTCTAATGCTTTTATTTAATGCTTGTATTTTCTCTGCTGTTTCATTAACAAAATTTAAAAAGCTATAATCAATATTATATTTATTTAAATCTATGCGTCCCCTTTTGATAATTAGTTGTCATTTCACTCAAAATATATATTTTTGTACTAACATCCTTGGGCCGGCGGAAGCGGGCCTGCAAGGCCTTCTTTGCAGGCGGGCGCCGACTAAGAGAGGGGCGCCGACCAGCCGACCGACACTGACCTTTGTTTAATACAAAAGAATTTACATTTACTAGGGAAGAAAAATAAATGTACCTTAAATAATACACAGGACAGGGACTATGGGCGCTTCCATCTGCCGCCCATCCATCAATCGTTACGTACAGTATCACGCAAAGTGGTTTGAGTTTCAAAAGCCGTGGGAATTCCCGCTGTGAGAACTTTAAAAGTAGTAAATACCGTACTTACACCGACTACACACGCAGACGTTCTGCACTGCTCGGAATAATTTTTCTGCGGACCAAGTACCATATAATGGTCCTTTTCCATGTGTCTAGAAATCCACTTGTTATGTATCCTCTACACATTTCTTCTTCTTATTTATTGAATGGTTGACGAAGAAAATTTTCAAAGCACAAAAGACTTACTACTATTAGAAAAGAAAAATCCATTTGATTAAGTACGTACTTATTTTATTTAATATAATTTCTGTTTATTTTTATATAATCGATTTTATTAAATTTTTATTTAAAATGTATACAGTGAAATACTTCTTTTTTTCTTGGCAATTTCTCTGAGGATGGGAAGGGGGAACGGATGAGCCCTTTCTATGAGGGCAAATTTGTCATTTTGCCATATATAAGAATGAACACATGCCCCAATTTTTCATTTTCCTCGCGGGAGTTGGAGGGCGGTGGGAAGATTTGCATGGACGGAAATTCAAAGTCGTGTATAAGATTTATATTTTGTTTCGTGGGGAAAGGGGTTGCAGGGGTTTATAATCTGCGTAGGTTATTTGCAGGGGTATATTATGTCCAAATTCCCGATGTTAATACAATTTATTTAATGACTAGAGTAGTGTGAAACGGACAGTTCAGCGACAGGAGGCGGAGCAAGCTCGCAGGCGGAGTGCGGATGAGCCAGCACCGCGGTGCAAATTCAAAGGCGGTGCAAGCGGAGGCGCGAACCACGTGGTTTTCGTCCGCCATTTTGGAACACGTGGTCTTTCATCCTCCATCTTGAATGACTCACCCTCTTCCCGCCCTGTTGGATCACGTGATCGTCGTCCTCCATTTTGAATCGGTCAGCGCTAAATCCCCAAACGCGCAGGGAGGTCACGTGACATCCAAACTACGTGTGAGATGATGTCACATCAAAGATACGCCCCTTACGCTCAGTAAATTTCTGCGCATAAATTGAAACATGCCTGTGCAACATGAATTTCAGAACCAGAGAAAATTTTTCTGAAAATACTACAGATGCTAACTAAATACATACCAAATATTAACATTTTAACATGTATAGCTTTTCAGTATACTCTTATGTTTATTTTAAATCGCTGAGAAACATATGAGATTTCAGTTTTAAATTCATTCTGTTAATATTTCCAATACATTTCATCTAATAATTAATGTTTTGTGCTTTAATTTCATCATTGTATTAGAAAAATAATTAATATTTATTTCTCTATATATTATTCAAATGAATAATTAATTAATTTAAAATTACGAACATTTTGTAATAAATGTGACAACTTGTATTATTTTATTGTATATCTGAAAGGAATCTGTTTAAATATAAATTATTTACATGATCTTTGGATGGAAAAAGTATCATGTAGTATATTTAAACAAAAGACCTACTGGAAGATATTTTTTTTTTTTTTTTTAGTTTTTGCATGTTCAGAATTTTTAATGCGTATATAAGTTTGTTTTGAATAGTTTTGAAAAATATATTGCACCCACACTAAATTTAAATAACAAATTTTTATCCTGTGAAATACACTCAAATTTTAATATGAATGAGCCGTTGTGAAGCTGCCAAGGTATTTTCATAGAAAGCTTATATCAATTTAAGGCTTAAAAATGATTTCAAAGATAGATTCCAGGCTTTTCTAGTGTAGATACGAGCCAGTTTCCCCCAGAAAGTCCTTCACAAAGACATCCATCGTTTTAGCTTGATAGCCCTTATGTGCTATAATCAAATAAATTAAACCAAGCTTTTGTAAGGATGTGATATTCTTTCTTCCTTATTATTATGGATACTGTTTTTTAAAGTTGTCAAGATTTTTGATGAATCGACAATGTAAACTATTCTGAAACATCTGGCAGCCCCAATAATGATGATTTTCAGTTTGCTTATAATGATAAGACCTTCGAGCAGACCATGTGATCATATTTTCTTCCCATGCAAATGTTAACAATTCATAATCACTCAGAATTCTCTCATCACAAGAAGAGCTCCCAGTATTCTACATGTTAATGAATTTTATTTATATTTTAATCTTAAAATTCTTAATTTACTGAGAAGTGAGGAAGATGCTTGCTATATCTTTCTTTCAAGAAATGTACATATTTTACATCACATTCGAATATGCAAAAATGGACATTCAATAAAATTTCACATCAGTGAAAGCATTTAGGGGTGCAGCTTGAAAATTTGCTAATAAAAGAAAAGTTTATGTTTTAACAGCTGGTTTAGTGGTTTCAGAATACTGTTTGTAACAGCATAAAGTGAAAGAAACACTACAAAAATGTGACTCTTCACTGAAACATTTTTACGAGAGAGATGTATTCTCTGCATATGATCCGCCAACCAAATATGTGAATAGGTGGCCCTGAAAAAATTTTGAACATAGCAGAAAATCTGTTCATACAGCAAAAAACCAAAACTGGCATGATTCTTTCATAATGCTGTATAAATGACAAGTTATGCCAAAAAACTGAAAAATTCTTTCTCGCTCAGTTTCGAAGTAGAGAGCCATCCACACTCATGCCAAAAGTTGTCGACCATCTACAAGAGGGAGTGACAATTTATTCAAACTTCTGGTGAGAATATAAAAGACAAGAACTGGTAAATACCAGCTTACAGATATTTTTCTGTGAACAATAAATTTAATTTTCTTGATCTAACAACAGCTGCTCATACATAAAATATAGAAAGACTGTATAGCTTAGCTAAGTGATGGACTAAAAATCGAAGAGGCGCGTTTCACTATCATCATGAATCTTACTTTGCAGAACTAATGTAGCAAAAATCTTTGAGACCTTGGAATGCTTCTTATGCCATATTAAAAGCAATTGAGGAAGCAGGGCAGTAACAAAGTGTACATGAGACATGAAGTTGGCAATAATTCTGATGCCAGCTTGATGTTTAAAAAAAATGGAAGCTGCAATACTAAAGAAGTATCGTAACATTTTTAAAACTAAGGTTCTGTTTATATTTCAGTTCATTTCGTTGCCATATCAGTATGTTTTGATTTTGATGTCCTCCAATTATGAATGTCTTTTAATTTCTTTTTAAAATATAGAAATGTGTCATTACTCTGTATTACGTATGTTTTAGTTAATTTCATAAAACTCTACATTACATTTGGACTTATAAATTTACTGATGTCTCCTCACAGGAAATTTCTAAATCTATAAATGTTTGAGCAGGAAGAGGCTGTGTTAAAGTAGTTAAAGGATATTTAACTGGTTGATAAGGGCGTTATTTTAACAGCCACTGTATTGTCTATTATACACGTAATTTTTCTATTTCTGTATAATATTTGGCACTGTTCCTTTATCAGGATCAAATTCAGAAATGTACATATGGATGTATGTCTTCATATACGTAAGTACGAATGTATGTGTATACACTCTTACGCATATATGTGTACATGCATGCATTTGTTAATCCGGTCCCGATAATAGAACAGTACCTAATATTTTGCCAGTTGATTTTTTTTTCGTACAACTCCACCCATAAGCCATGAGAATATATTGATGAAGCAACGCACCATGTCGTCAAGAAGCATTTACGTGGCAACCCATGATGTCACCAAAAAATATTTATTGTTCAACCCAGGCATATGTATAGCATTCTCCCATATGGTTTTTCAGTAGCATGACTGCAGATAATGATCCCTCCAATGGGAATTTTAATGTTTTAGCCTAGTGGTGGACAGCATAGTGCAGTTTTGATTGTTTTCGGCAAAATCTCATATTTAGCCTTCTGCATGCATAGACTGTAATGTGGCTTGCTTTAAAGACATCATGCACCTCTTTCTTCTTTTTGTTTTTAGAATTTTAATAGCAAGTTTATAATATTTTTAGATGTTTCCTTACCTGAAAACAGATGACTGTGTATATGCTAAGAACAAAAGCACAAAAACTTAGAAGTGTGTTATATAGAAAAAGGAGAATATAGAAAGACAAGTGGTAGTGGATGAATCGTTGCAATAGATATAATGTTTCGCTCTCATGATGCAAACGAGTTATTACAGTTAAAGGCCTAATGACCTTACAGGGTATGGATGTCTAGGAATACGAAACGATCAATAACACATATTACAGATAATGAGCAATTTTCTCTATAGTTCAAGAAATTTTTAAAAAATACCTTAAAATGTGTGATTTACCATAACTGTGAAAACCGCATTCAAATTTAAGGTTAGGTTATTTTAATATGGCACAAGTACATAAGGGCTACATGCCTAAGGACAGGGATACCTTTGTGGAGAACTTTCTAAGGGACACTAGCTCATATTCATGTTACACATGGAGAAAAACAACTATGCAGCTAGATCATTTGAGTGTGTTCAAACCTGGGTTGAACTACCGGTGTTCAGTGGTCATAACTTCTCAGTGACTGGTGGGATCCATATTTAATGTGTATTAGCAATATTTTCCTGCAATGGAAATGGTTCACAATAGGCAATTGGTAAAACTGAGGAGTGTTGTTAGTTCAACCCAGTTTCAAATCCCAGTAAATGGATTGATTGTATGAGAGTTTTGTGGTTTTTTTCATGTGTAACATGGAAGCAAGGAACTTATAAAAAGTATTCCACAAAGGCATTCTTCCTCTTAGGCAAATAGCTGTTCAGTCCTTTGTTATAATCTAAATAATTCAGTGTTAATTTGTAAGTATAATTATGATCCAAACAGAACTAGTATGTCGTTTGTAAATGTAATTGCAGTTTAGGATTAGTAATTTCTTACTTGTAAAAGGTTGTCTCTTGTTTGGATTTAGAATTTGGAAAAAGGTTTCGTAGCGTTTACTTAAATTCTGAAGGAGAAAACTTAAGGTTGTTATTATTTTTGAATAAACAGTTATTTAATGATTTAGATCTTTACTGTCACTGCTCTTTCCATTTCCCTACCAGAATTCAAATTTAGTTCCATAGTATTTAAGGTGTGATTTTCGGATTGCAAGGCAGAGTGTGCTTTTTCCTCTCCAGGCCCCGTTACTAGGTTTTGCTAGATCAGATAAGATTCTATTATTCGGATTTGCATTATGGTTGCTGACATTTAATTGTTACACAGTGAGAATGTTTTGATCCAGCTTCGCTTTAAATAAATTGTGCAGCTTGTGGCTACTAAGTTTTAAATTTGAATTTACTGTTACTTTAAATTACATCGCGACAAGTGGTTGGCTGATTTGTGAGCACGAGTCTTGCATTTATGTTCCTGTTCTGTTTTGATAAAAAAGTATATTGAACCTTCTTAAGACTTTGCACATCTTCTCAAACGAAGCAATTAAGCACTCCAAGTCTGTTAGGAGTTTGTACTTAGGTAGTAACCTAAGTTAGGGATAACTTAGGTTATCCCTCCCCTTAGGTTTATACTAGCAAAAAATACTAAAAGCCTATGAATGAAACACTTTGAATAATGCTACCTGCGTTGTAGTGAATGAAGGGTGTCAAACTCATCAGTAGTAAGATAGGAGTCTGTTCCATTGCTTGTAAGGTAATTCGTTATGGCATTCTTTGGCTCCAGAGCCTGGACCACTAACAAATCATTTATTTTTCTAGTCCATTAAGAGTCCTTTTATACTAAATTCACAGATCGTTCTTTTCTTAACAAAACGGTAAGAAGCTAACAGTGATTGTCAGAAAGTTTTCACATTACTGCTCTCTCTTTTCCCGTTTGAAAATTTCAAGCGAAATTCACAGTGATCGTCCTTTGCGATGGTAGCCATGTTGTTCATATCCTTGAGCATTTGCGTATTCCGCATATCACCGCCCACCAACGGCCGAGCGGTAAAGTCGCTGAACACTGGTAGTTCGGTCCGAGGTTCGAATCTCGCGAACGGGCTGGCTGCATGGGTGTTTTCGTGGTTTTCCTCATGTGTAACGGTATACGAGCCAGTTTCCCTTAGAAAGTCCTCCACGAAGGCATCCCTCCCCATAGGCAGATAGCCCTAGTGTGCTTTGCCATAATTAAATACACCACCACCACCACACCACATATCACCCATACCCACCATTTACTTCTGAATTCTGAAATAATTTAAGAAAGGAAATTGGAAAACAGAAACGTAAAACAGTAATAATAACAACACAAATAAACGAAGTATATATACAGGGTAACATAGGGAAGTGTATTCAATTTTGAATAAACATGTCGCAGTTAACTTAAAGATTAGTCACAGTTAACTTAAAGATTGAATTCGTCTGGAAAGAAATGCTATTTGTGTTACCAGAAAACCCAAAGACGAAAGTGGATATTCATCTCCCACAGTTCAGGTTTCGAATCGTCTCCGAAGTGATCTACTATCTTCAGTGGCGACGTTAAGTCGCTGTTTTATTATTGCGAATGCTCAGTCTCAGATACTGAGATCGGGAAAACCTGCAGACCAAGGAACATCCCTTAACTTGCATATCAAATGGTTGCGATGCATGTGTTGCTGTTAGTGATAGTTTATTTTAATAGTTCTAATAAATGTTAAACATTATTATTTATTATAAATATTCATTATTAAAATCATATTTTGTTCTTTTATTTTTTGAGTATTTAAATTTTGAAACAGTCATGGATTTATTTTCTGTTTTGTAGCTTTGAAAAATTAAAAAGAAAGATAAGAAAATGTATTGTTGCTGATAATTCTGAAATAGCAAATTATATTATTGATTGGTTTGTTGATTATGTTGATTTGTCTATTAAGATATAATTTATGTCCTTTAAAACAATTCTTTTCCTGCATGCTTATATATTTTTAGCAATATACCATTGCAAGTATCTTACTTACTAATAATCTTTTTAACTAATGAAACTAATTCCATGTACGCATACCTAAGAATTAAAATAATAGTTTAATACTAAATCAAGTTCAGTGACAGAAATATAGGTAGTAAAGATGAATGCTGAAAACAAAGAAAGTAAGTTGAATGGTTGATATATGTAGAAAAAAATGCATTCCTAGCGCTGCTACCTATTATTTCCCAATTTGTCAGAATCTGCATTTAGTTTGTCTTTCGTAAAGAAGCAGCCTATACAACTGATATATGACATGCCGTTATTATTGACAAATTTTCATGAAAGATGATAAAATATTTGACTTTTTCTTTGAAAGTTTTAGTATCATTCAGTAAACACCTGCAGTTAAACTCGCATGGCATTACCTAATTAATGCGAAATGGTATATATTCTTTGAAAAACAAATGGAATATATTCTGAGAATCTATGAAATAGTGAAATGTTTGGTATGAAATCATAAAAATCTTGCAAGAAATTCAGAATATTTTCGCTCTCATTATTGTATATCTCCTCCTTAAATTCTAAAATAGTGATGTTTCAACTCTTATTATTTTCATTGTTGCTTATTTTATAAATTAGGGAACTGGGTAAATGTGGTAAATTTAGGAAAACATTAAAATTCCTTTCCTCATTGGTTAAAACAATTTGTTGTTGATAAGCCTACTAATAGGAATTCGGTTAAACTTTTGAAAACTATATGGGGATAATGTGATTTTGTATAAACATTTTGGAGTGCTTTTCTATTTTGAAAAAGTGTTTAAAGCTATAAAAAGCGTTAAACTTGTTAAACGTTCATTTGAGTTCTTAGCGATTAATAACATGCATATGTTTAATTCTAAATGAAAGATCATTCCTTGCCTAATTATGCGCTTATTATCTTAGTAAGCAGTCTGCTTGTTTAACCTTAAGAGTAATTTTGCTAAGGTGATTGGCGTCATCCAGAAAACATGATGTTATCGAAATAGATCTGATAAGCTAATTACAGAAGGATGAAATCACATGATAATGAATGTTCTAGAATGTTCCATATGTATTAGTAAATGGAAAGCATTTGATTGTTTAAACAATATTGATTTTTGATCCATATTGTCTGATTGGTGATTTAAGGGATTTCAAGATCCGTAGTTATAGCAAATATAATTCGTATCTTCCAAAATCAATATTACAGTACCTTGTAAACTAGTTTTACGATTGTGCGCTGGTTGCTTGCTTCCATTTTTATGTTTAAAATGGCTAATACTTCAGTTTCTTCAATCTCCAATAATACTAATACTGATGCATTTATACCTAAAAAGGTAGGTTTTACTGTGTTTTATGAAATATATTTTTAAGATGTTTAAGGTATATTACACGTATAATGTTTATGTTATTGGGACATGATGTACTTAGTGAAATTAAATTTGTGAAAAATGACTTAAGATGAAAATTTTATGGTGGTAACGTTTAAGATTTATGATGAATTCAGCCATTACAGCCTAAGAAGTGCATACACATTATGAATATTCTAATAAATTTCATTTTTGTTATGGGTTTGTGTATAAGATATGTGTATGTACATATGTACTAAGTTATTTTACTGATTATGAGTTTCTGCTCTTTTCTCTCAGGTATGTCCTATTTGTGATAAAGTGTTTGGTCTAAAGCATAATTTGACTCGTCATCTAAAGATCCATTCGGAAGAGAAATCCTTTCATTGTGCAGAATGTGAAATGTCATTCGTTCGACATAGCGATTTAAATAGGCATATGAAAATTCATGATGAAACAACACCTTACCAATGCAGTATGTGTTCCAAGCGATTCACTCGCGTTGATAACTTAAGAGTTCATGAAACGATTCATCTTCGAAATTTTACTTGTGCGATATGTTTACAAGTTTTCCCGAAAACGGGTGACTTGAATAGACACCTGAAATCTCATGAAAGGAGCTATAAATGTAGTAAATGTCCTAAGAAATTTAGTGAACATGATCATTTGGAAAGTCCATCTTAAAAATTGTGTTGAATGTTCGGAAATTTTTACAAGCCAAAGAGATTTAAGAAGACATATGAAAAAACACGAAGTTGTTTTTAAATGCAGTAGTTGCTCAAAGAGTTTCACCAGTGATGATGCTTTTTTAGAAATTGTACTCAATGTTCACGAGCTTTTAAAAGAAAAAACCGATCTTTTACATCATATTCGAGTGGAGCATGGCCTAACGCGAACCATAGAAAAACGAAGAAATTCTGATCCTGTCAGTGTACGTTCGGGAGCTAAAATCACAAGTCTCAAGGATATGTTCGCTACTGAGTCGATTTTCTCTAATACAGGGAATGATCAAGACCTAGATGTGTTTCTGGAGTACATAAAATCACAACTTGTAGAAAAATTGAGTGATAATATAGCAACGTATCGGTGTCTTAAATGGTATGCAGTTGTTACTGTTAAAATGAGTCGTGAATTTGAAAATGGGGAACCTGAACCAATAGCATAATACCCATATTTCCGTAGCAACTGTTTGCAATTACTTAAAGCGTACGATATCGAAAGAGAAATTACCGAAGCTTTCGAAAAAATAAAAAAGAGCTATGATGAGTTTATTGAAAATGGCTCAGGATGAATTCTGGGAAAAGTTATTAAATGTGAAATAAATATGGTCAGATACAGAGCATTTTCTTAGAACAGTTAATTATTCATGTATAATAAAATAAGAACATTAACTTGAAAATAAAAAAAGTAAACAAAAATGTATGCATGTATCGAATGATGATATTACATCGGTTAATGTAAATAACTGATGATACATGTATTAAGATAGTGAATGCTGACTTTTATGCAGTCTGAAGCATTACTAAAATATCATTCATAAAATTTTGAATTAATATTATGTGATCTACTTATGAGTTTAATAATATTTAGTAAGTTTCCCATAGTAAAAGACTAATCCTAAAAGCGTTAGTGTTTAGTTATTTCATTATATATAAAATCTAAATAAGGGCTTTTTTCTTAGAGAGTTTCCTATGAAGGCAGAAATATTGCTAATTGTCTAGCGTAGGAAAGGGTAGTAAGAAAAAAAAAATAGTATATTCAAGGCACCCAAAATTTAAAAAATAAGAGCATGAGTGCATGCAGTTGGCAAAATATATTGAACTAAAAGGTATTACATGTTAAAAATATTGGGAAAGACTTCTGGATGAGGACATGAAATTTGGCACTTCATTGCAAAAATTCGGTAGCTATCAAGTTAGCTTAAAGATAATTGAGACACAAAACTAAACAATGGTAACATTAAAGAGTTTAAAAACATGCGTGCAAATATAAAAGGTATTAAAATATAAGGAACTACCAGAATACGCAGTAAATGTTAAAATCTGAAAATTCAAATGAAGTTAATAATGAAATAAAATAGCAGCATTATTCATGGTAAAACTACTACAGAAGGATAAATTGTAGGACTGGCAATTTAAAATAGTACTATAAAATACTATATACTAAGCAAGTGTTATTCAACGAATTGGATGTGAATAGTAGTTAACTGTTATAAAATAAAATGCTTAATTGTAAACTATCTCTATATTTAAGACGTTTAAACGCGTAAATTTAGTTGAAATGGTAAAATAAGTAAAATAATTATGTATTATAAACAAAAAATATGATAAATACATTAAAATTAAGGGTACAAGGAAAACAAAAATGCTAAAAATGTTAGAAAATTACATCTAAAAGTAAAAATACAATTCATGCAAATAACGTGAAAATAAATTAAAACTTTAAGTGCGTTGAAAATTACGAAGGTTAAAATGTACGAAACAAGTTAAAAATTGCTTCTTAAATTAAATAAAGTTCATGCATATGATCAGAAAATATAGGAATTAAGTTAAAACTAGGAGTATACTGAAAATTGCGAAGGTTAAAATGTATGAAACAAGTTTAAAATTACAGTACTTTAAAAATTATGAAGGTTCAAAATGTACGAAACAAGTTAAAAATAACATCTGAAATTAAATAAAGCTCATATATATGGTCAGAAAATAGAGGAATTAAGCTAAAATTAAGAACACATTTGAAATTATGAAGGTTAAAACGAATGAAACTAGTTAAAAACGTATGAAAGTCATGTACATAGTGTGAAAATAAATAAGTTAAAAATTCATAGTATGTTGGAAACTAAAAACATTCAAAAGTAGAAAAGAAGTTAAAATTTACATCTAAAATTAAATAAGGCTCATATATATGATCAGAAAATGGAGGAATTAAGCTAAAATTAAGAGCCTGTTTGAAATTACGAAGGTTAAAACGTATGAAATTAGTTTAAAATTAAGTAAAGGTCATGTACATAGTCTATAAGTATGGAAAATTAGTTACTATTCAGAGTATGTTGGAAACTAAAAAAAGAAAACGTTAAAACTAACTATATAAATTGCGTTACATCTAAAAATTAAATAAAAGTCAGGTATATGATCTGAAAATATAGGAATTGTGTTAAAATTAAGACTATATTGGAAATTATGAAGATTAAAATGTATGAAAACAATCCAATAACATTCATGTATGTAGTGTGAAAATATAAATTGGTTAAAAATTAGAGTACATTGAATATTATAAAGGTTAAAATGTATAAAAGAAGCTAAAAATGTAACATCTAAAATAAAGTAAAGGTCATCTATATGATCAAAATGCATGAAATAAGTTAAAATACAGAGTATGTTGAAGATCGCTAACTTTAAAAGCAAAAAAAGTTACAAATTGCATCTAACATTGAATAAAATAACACATAAAAAACGCGTGTTTTAGTAATTACACTTGTAAAATATAACAGATAAGTTAAAAGTATTGATTAAAAGGAATTCTGGGTAGAATAAATTTAATACTAAAAATGTGTAATGTAATTAAGCTTACGGAAAGTACCCATTTTTATACCTCGTCGCTAAGGGAACCGTGGCTCAGTGGTTAAAGCGTGTGGCTGCCGATCCCGACATCGTGGGTTCGGACCTGGCTGGTAATTTTTGAATCTGCGTTCTCCAGCAAAAAATAAAACCACATGATTCAAAATGGCGGTTACTCGAATATGAGTCAAAATTAATTTAATAAGTAATTAGAAAGAAAATTAGATTAAAAATAATCCAACATGGCGGCGACTAAAGCATGGCGGGTGTCATTCAAGATGGAGGATGAAAGACCACGTGTTCCAAAATGGCGGACGAAAACCACGTGGTTCGCGCCTCCGCTTGCCTCTGAATTTGCACCGCGGTGCTGGCTCATCCGCACTCCGCCTGCGAGCCTGCTCCGCGCTCCGTCTCCTGTCGCTGAACTGTCCGTTTCACAGTACTGACTATACTCCCCAATTAAGCATCTTGGTATGTTCGTGCACGCGTTTGTATAGAAAGGCAGGGACGTAGGCAGAGGTGCCTCAGGTAAAGGACTGAGTTTTACATTCAGTTATTTTCATAAAACTTTGAGAATATTAGATTTTTAGTATTAAGTTGGCTTCTGGGGTTTCGCCCCGTTCCCCGCGGGGGAATGCTGTATCGGATCCCCGAAGACCTTGTCCTCCTCGTTAACAGTTGAAATTTCAAAATTAATTTCCTCGAGTAAAAACAGAATTGTCTACATTGGTCATTTAAGCTTGGGTTTACCCCCCCCCACACACACACACACAGTAGAATTCATATCAGTTGTAAATTAACAAAAATTTTGCAATTTCCTCCTCTGAAATTTTCCGGTTACAGGCCTGGTACGCATTTTCCTCCCTCCCTCTCAGTCTTTGGAGAAAATCTGAATCCGCCCAACTAGAAGGCATTTCGGATGTTGAATTTAATTTTTAGGTCTATATTTAATGGCTATTTCTGCAAAATGTACGAATAGCATTTATACTGAAAATTGAACTTTAAAATATCCCACGAGGAAGGGGGGTTCTATCTGTTGCTAAGATTTAGTTGCTAAGATTTCTCCATCCGGGAAATCAAACCGTCCGCGACAACATCTGTTGATTCCATCTTGGTGAGAATTTAGGGAAAGTGGAGCTTAATTGGGGACAGTCCATTTTTAGATATTGTCTGTGGATTGCATGTCCAAACATCGGCGATTTTGGCTTTAATGCCTTTAAAAATCTGGCTTCTGTTTACAGGTGATACATTAAAACAAATAACAACAATACAATAAAACATGAGAAGCATTTACAAGATTGAGAATACTAATAAACAGAAATCAACATTAAAAGTCCACAATAGTTCAGTTATAAAAGATAAGTACAGTGCGTCATCAAAAAGAAAGATATATACTTATATAAAGGAAAACGAAAACTTCAGGTAAAACTGTTGAATGTGATGGGTGATATTTGTAAGGGCATTGTTATGTCATTAACGTTCACCGTGAGCTGGTATCTGTTTGCTTTGTTTTCGGTGCTGTCGTGGTGTTGCATAAATGGGTTGAGATAAGACTTAGCTGGCGTTTGGGAAGAGAGAAGTTTCCGGGGCTTTTGTACACGAAGCACGTGGCAGGCATTTAAGTTTGACCCATCACAGGTCAAACTGTTCCTTGTCGTTTATTAGAAAGATGATAATTCTTCACCAATTGCACGAAAACATTATCATAAAGGTTGTTTTTTAGTTCCTCATTAACTTCATTTTTTTTACTTTTAATCTTTATTTAACAAATGTTATGGTTTATTATAAAAGAAAGATTAGATATTTAATAATTAGAATTGAATTTTTAAATTTTAATTTCAGTGTGAAATTTTGTTAACATAGAAGAAATCATCCGCTGCGCAAAATCGTAAATGCAAAGCTAAGAAAGATGCTGCTCTTCAGAAGCAGGCAAACGCAGACTTAAATGATGTGAACATTTAAATCAGCAGGAGAATCGTTAACAAAAGAACAGACATCATCCAGCCAAAGAACATCAGCTACATTGGATGAAGTTATTGAAAGGACTGATAAAAGATAATTCAAGCATGGAATTAAATGAATCTTTATTATCCAGATAATTCTATGGAAGAGACTAGCATAAATGAAAATTCCTTTCTTTATACTGATTTTGATGATCCTGTAATGTGGCCAACTCTCAGCGACAAAGTGAGAATGATTTGTCTGAAATGGGGCCTATTTAAAGGAAAGGTTTAATGTATCCGAAAAGTAATAATGGACTTATATTTAGTGATGCAATATTACAACAGAAAAACGGAAAATTAGTTCCTCGTACATGACTATTATATTCCATAAATACAAGTTCTGTTTTTTGCTTCTTTTGCAAGATATTTGCATCGATTGACAGTAGTAGCCTTCTAAAAGGCTATAATGATTGGATAAATGTATCTAAAGCCCAGAAAAGGCATGAGACTAGTTGAGCACATATGAAAAGTTTCTTAAAAGAGAAAAGCTTGCGAAAAATTTAAAAAATAAAACAGCAATTGATTCCCAAACACAAGAGATGTACGAAAATGAAAAAAAAGGGGAAAAAATTGGTTAAATGTATTAGGAAGACTGATTGAGATCACACATTGCTTGACAGCCAAAATTAGCATTTCGAGGCTCATCTGATGTGCTGTACCAAACAGACAACGGAAACTTAAAATTAGTCGATTTGTTTGCAAAGTTCGATCTAGTTATGGAATTTCGCGTAGAGAGAGTATTATGACCAAAAGGTAGTAACAGTTCATTATCTAAGCAAAGATAGTCAAAATGAAATGTTGCCAATTATTGGCAATATTGTAAGAGAAAATCTTACTATCTCTTCGAAAAGCCAAGTATTGTTCTATAATTTTAGATTGCACTCCCGATATTAGCAAAACTGAACAGATGAGTGTCGTCATACATTTTGTCTACTACTGAAGTGATGGAGTGGTAGAAATCAAGGAGTGTTCTTAGGCTTTCTTAAAGTTGATGATTCTACAGGTAACGGCCTATGTGAGACTTTAATGGAAATGTTGAAAATGGGGAACATTTCCTTTGATGTTATGGAAGGCCAGAAATATGACAACGGCGCAAATATGAAAGGGAAAGAAAATAGGTCTTTAAAATAATATCTTAAAAATAAATCTTCGTGCGTTTTATGTTTCTGGTGCCGCTCATAGCTTAGATTTAATGATTAACGATGCAGCAAAAATGAATGTAGATACAGTTTTTTTTTTTTTTTTTTTTTCAACAATTTAACAATTATACAATTTATTTTTTTCTTCTCCTAAGCGATGGGCAGTTCTTTTAAAAAAACATTTTCTGTTTAAACCTTAAAGCCCCTCTTAAACACTCGATGGAAAAGCAAAATTGAAGCCATTCGACCTTTAAGATATCAACTAGGAGAAATCTATGACGCTCTTTTCTGAAATGGTGAATGCTTTTCAAAAGAAGTGCAATATGAAGCGCGAAGTCTGTGTGCCAAAATCAAGGATTATAAATTTATTTGTTCCTTGATACTTTGCCACGATTTGCTTAACATAATTAATCCTGTCATTAAACAATTGCAAGCAAAGGATTTGAGTGTTACACTATTTCAAACATTCATTGAAGAATGTAGAAGTGACATCAATTACAAAAGTATCCTCGAGAAAGCCAAAGAACGTAGTGAAGAAACGGATCGCGAGCCACAGTTTAAAACTGTTGAAGAAGTTCGACGAAAGAAAAAGAAATGTCACTTCGATTACGAACATTCTGACGAATCCCCTTAATCTCTAGAAGAGAAGTTTAGGGCAAATGTCTTTTTTAGAATTTTGGATATTGCTTGGGCATCATTAAATGAAAGATTTGATGCAATGAAAAATCATTGAGATAATTTTAGTTTCCTGGGTAATTTATCAGAAATCGATAATGCAAATTTGAAAATAAAATGCAGTAAATTAGAAAAAATGTTACAGTGTGGTGACAATAACGCAGACCTTTATGACGAAATAGAAGCTTCGAAAGACATTTTACAGCCAGTATGAGTGACGCATTCGATATTCCGAACTTAATTATGTCTAATTATTTGTGTTTCCGAACTTGAAGATCATATTGAGAATACAACTTAGCATTCCTGTTAGTGTTCCTAGTAGCAAGAGATCATTCTCCAAATTAAAATTGTTCAAGACATGTTTACGGTGAAGTATATCGCAAGAAAGACTTACAAACCTAGCTTTGTTTGCCCCTGAGAATGAAATCTATCAAGAGCTAAAATGCAAAAGAAATTATAGAAAAATATGTAAATATGAAATGCAGAAAAATATGTAAATATGAAATGCAGAAAAATAAATTATTCTCGATAAATTGTTATAAAATTTCAACAAAGGCTTTCTTCAAAACATCATTCTCCTATACAAAAATTTTAAAAAGTCGGGGGGAGGGTGGAAGACTTCAGCTATTTCGCAGGGGGGGCGCCGGATAACTTTGCGCCTGCGCTGTCTGTAGGACTTTTACAATTTTTTAAAATTTTTTTTTCCATATCATAACTTCCATTACAAGTTAATTTAAAACAATCCCCAGGTGCCCCTGGTGGGCCAATTTTTGTTTCATCATCAAAGGAGGGGATAATCTGCAATCATTTGTCAGGATGGAAATCCTTCGGATTACGTCGAAAACTTCACTGTCTAGTCGAAAAGGTTTTACTTCTGAATGCTAACACTAGATGGCGGCACTAGCTAATGAAAAAGAAATGGTAAAAATACGATAAAGAATATGATATATATATAATAAGCTTGAAAAATTATAAAAAGGAAGGAAATAAACTATTTGTTAAATGGTTAGGTTATCCTGATGAATTTAACAGCTGGATAAATAAAAGGATTTCATCCCTATTAAACCTTTTATAAATAATCAACAAACTTCAGGAACTTCTAAGATCCTTTTTGCCAAGATCCTCGGAAATCTCATGACCTTAGGAGTAAATTGAATAAAATACTCTCAAAATCGAAATGAACAGAATTAAAAACTACCAAAAAAAAATTCAGCCATAATCCGAAGTATTTTCATTCTTAATAAATGGAAAAGTTTTATGATTTAACAGATAATTTTTATCATTATGATGATGATATAGAGAGTAAACGTTTGATGGAATTAGAAAGAACAAATGTATATTATAATAAAGTTAGTAAATATGAATTTCTTATCAAAAATACAGAAGCTAGAATTTTACTGAATTCTATATTCAAATAAAATGGAAAATTGTAAAGTATAATGGAAATCCAATAAACAAAGATAATGTTACAGCAAATTGTGGATTAGGTTTATTTATTGGTAAAAAACTTACAATATGTGGAAAAATTACTGTACATACTAGTAATTATTTTCGTATCATTCAACAAGTTACAAGACTTGGATATCGCTAATAGAGTAAAATACAACATTAAAGATGATGGAACAATAACAGCTCAAACACCTGTAACTGAGGTACCTAATAAATTAAAAGTTGAAGAAAATAAAAACTATAACGAAGGATTTGATAAAAGATGGAAAATGACAAAAGACAGTCAATTTTTTACAATGTGGGCACTTTTAGATCAAAACTTTGACTTTTTAATTATTCAGAAAAGTGATAACAGGATTTCAAATAAAAATAGGATTTGAAAGAGAAAAAATAATGAAATATGATTTATACACATGTTGCAAATCCTAATTATAAAATAGAAATTGAAGATTTAGCTCTATTTTTAGTACATGTTCAATTTAAAAATAAAGCAGAATTATTATATAAAGAATTACTATTAGCTGATAAATCTACAGGTATTTATTGGAATTAATATGCAATTCATAAGTCATATAAAATTGGAAATGCTAAAAGTGAACCATATCCTATAAACACTACATCTAATGAAGTTTTAACATTATTCGTTATTCCACAATATTTAGACAGAAGTGAAAATTATAAAAAAAAATAATATATTTGATCATTTAGATATGGAAGAATGCTAGGTTACCATAAATGGAAAGGTTATACCATCTGAAAAATATAACATGGATGTTTCTAATAAAGAATGGAATAAATCCTATGAAATTTTTCTAGAAATTACGAAGAACAGAAACAAAGAAACAGGATGTATGATAGATTACTTAAAATATGGAAAATTATATCTTATTATTCCTTTTGATCTATCACATCATGAAAATGACATATCTTTAGGAAATTTAACATTAAACTTTATAAATTAAAACATGAAACTGCGAAGAGCTATATATTTTATTTTATTGTAAATCATCAAATTGTAAGAAAAAAATCAAATCATGTTATATATGAATAAACAAGAAATTAAATTTATTGACACGTTTTTTAATTATTGACACAGAAGATTATTTGGCATCTATTTCTACTATATTGATACCAGTAAGAAAACCACTAAAAGTCAATATAAACCATTACAAAGCAGTAGAAAGTTCTGACAATGATCTTGGTTGTATGGATGTCAGTTGATACCAATAAGAAAACCCCACAGAGATCAGTAGAAACAAGTAAAAGTCAGTTTTTGATTTACGAAACGCTTCTTAGACCTGTTTTGAGATATGCTTATATTGCAACTTTTGAAAGAAAAATTCTATGGTATCTTCTTAGTGATATAAATAAAAATAATATTTAGAGTAGGAAATATAATTTTGTGCTTTGTAAGATATATAGATAACATTATATCTTAAAATAGTATATAAAAATTATCAGAATTTAATGGATAGCTCCCATAGGCCGAATGCGAAATTACAATGTTATTATAAAAACAGTACTATAACATGCTGTAACCCGAAGAGGGGAAGACCGCGGCTGAGATGGACTGCTTGAGTGAAGTTAGGTTTTCTAGCAATTAATGAAAGGAACTGGAGATCGAAGATAACCAAAATGTTATCGTGGAGAAATCTTCAAAGGAAGGCATTGCTTCGTAATAAGCTGTCTGGCTACCAAAATAATGGTGATCATGAAACAGAATACTAAAATAATCATGAAACAGATAACAGAATACTAAAATGATCATGAAATGGTAATGATCATGAAACAGAATACTAAAAGTCTGATTTCGAGACTTTTCCACAATAATTGCCAAATCGAAGAATTGTCTGTGGGTACATTTAGACTATTTTGAGGTCAAAATAATTTGAAATTTGTCTTCTGGAATTCTGGAATCGCTATGTCGACGACACATTCGAGCTTCTTTAAGGTAGTAAAAAGGATTCATTTATTATTTATTCTAATGTTTTATCTAGCGTGAGTTTGTAAGATACAGTCATCCGGTTTACTTTTAAAAGTGAATCTGATAATATCCTGCCATTCTTAATATTTTAATTTTAATGAATTTGATTTCATTAAGTCATTGTTCGATTCTTAAAAAATCCCGTCTCTGATTATATTTCTTGGGGACTTTATAGCATAACCTGTCAGTGTAGTGCGACATATATCGACCAAATTAAAAAAATGTTAAATTTGGATCAAGGTACACGAATCTTATGTTTGGAAAGAAGAAATAAATAAATCTAAATTGCACTTAATCCCTGTTTTGACACTGATTCAGAAAAAATTATCCTAACCTTTTCCAGATGGATTTCTTTGAAGCTTTTCACATTTACAAAAACTTATCTTCTTTAACTAACAACAATAATTTCGATACAGCTCTTCCAAAAACTTTAAAAATATGATTTTTCAAGTTTTATGATTATTTTTTCAACACATCCTATGATATTACTTTCGTTTCTTGCTTTGCTTCACCCATTGCTTTCGATATAGAATGACAGTCGCTCCTCCCATACTTGAGAAAAAATATTCTTCTCGAAATCTACAGAATTTTATTCAAAATCTAAGCCAAACTAAGGTTGCTTCTTTTTTCTTTAATTTTAAATTTTACAATGGTAATTTTCTCTTTTTAGAGATGAAATGTTTGAAAGGTTAACAGTTTTGAACAAGAGCACCCAAAGAGAGACTCATACTCCTTTTCTGCTACAATCAACTCTACAAAAGATCTTCTAATGATTAAGTTTTTAAGTGATGTCGTTGCATAAATAAACTGCAATTACAAAAGTTCTATGCTTGCTCGGCTTAAAAAATCATCTGCCCAATGGATCGTGTTTTTAGCTTCCACCAATCGCCAAACCATTTGCTGTTGTCCCAATAGCTTAAGAGCATAGTTTTATTTGTTCCTTTGATCGATTATGACGGAGTAATCAAGAACTATCTGTCCAATGGAAGATTTTCTAAGGAAAATAATTTGCATTCACCTTAAACAAGGAGAAAACCACAAAACCACCTAAGCAGCAAGCACATTCCACAGATTCTAAGAATATGATAATTACTCTTCACAGTTTAGGAAGAGTCTAATTCTATGGGCAGCTGTCTTTCCAACATAAATTTCCTCTTGCGTGGGTGTAGGCCTATTCGATGTATCAAAATATTCTTTGTTGTTTAGCTTCCTTCTAAGATAGAGACTCATAACTACTTTGAAAACAGTTTCTATTCCTTAACTATGATTAATTCCTTCTTTCGCTAAAGTTTGTGAAGGCTTTATCCATGCGGTTCATTCAGAAGATTTTTCGAGATACAGGTCGAGCTGTACTTTTGTTCCATTCTGTAGTTTCTACAAACTTACTAGCTAAAACCTCGCGAAAGCAAGCACTGACATACAGCCAAGTGGCTAAAGTCGCCGAACTGTGGTATTTCTTGCCATGATCAGCGAAACCATGAAATGTTAAAGCAAAATTCTGTCTGCTTTTCTAGTTATAGTTTGCGCTGTAGCAAGATGTAATGCAGACAATTCACGTTCATGTTATTTTTCTAACAATTTATGATAAATTCTTAACTTCTTACGATTTAATTAAAGAATTTTACTTCTTAATTTTACATACTTGAAATTTTTTATTAAAAATGATGTCGCAAAGCAAGATTTTTTTTTTTTTTTTTTTTTCGTTTTTCTTTTTTTGGTATTCAAGCACTTTGCTCCGATTATTCAAATAACTAGTTCAAAATTAACTTCACTTACGTTAAACGTTTCATTTCACAGGAGTTCATTAAAATTCGTAATAATTAGCACAGTTGTAATTTTGTTGCTTTTAAATTATTATATTGACAGCATTATTTTAGAGATATGTAACTGCTTAATACTGTAGCTGTATTTCCCTAAATAACTCAAGGAACTAGGGTTCAATTTGCAAATTTTTACATATGAAAAAATATCATAAGACACTTTTTTTTTTTTTTTTTTTCTTTTTTTTTTTTCTTAAAAGTAATCCGTCTTACATTTTACATTATCTAGAGCATCACTCCATCGAGATGGTACGGAAGTCGGCTACCATAGCCTTGGGCCTGGGTTCGAATCTCCCGGAAAACATGGATGCTTGTAAGCGATATGTTATTACGATACTTAACCCTTTGACGTGCGCGATATTATTTTTATATTTTTTTTAACTAAAAACTCTAGAAATTGAATATTATGATCCTAGAGACAAATAATATATGAATTTAAAAAAATCTACTCTTGCCCATTGTTATGTGGGTGGTGGTCGCACTGTGAAACCACCGCGCGTTTAGAACTTTGAAACTTACTGAGGTAGTAGGAAAAAAAAAACTTAACCATTTTCTGCGCGCGTTTCCAATAAATGACGAAATTTACGGATTTAAAAAAAATGTATGTAAGAATTGCATTATATATAGTTTTTTTACATTTTTTTACAAAGTAAATCGTAATTTTTCTATAGCAGTGAAAATATAAGTACTTACATAATAAGGACATTTGGATAAATGGATTAAAAAGCTCAATAAAATAAAGATAAAAAAGAACTCAGTGTTTTTTATTTTTTTAATTTCAAAGAACAAATTTTTTTTGCGACACTGTTCAAAGCATGGTTTGTCTCTTTGGTACATGCATATTCCCACATTGCACGTTTCGCACATACATCTTGTTCTATGAGGTTTCTTCCTTGTGCTACAAAATGTACACTGCCTGGATTTAAAATTCATTGGTATATGTCCAGCGTTATTTAGTTTCTTTTCATCTGGCACATGAAATTTGTGGTTTTTTTATGTTAATGGGGGGGGGGGCTTGATCTTTTTGGCTTTGTACGGATTGTTCGTTTCCCATTCATACTTATTTTATTCGTATTTCGTCCCAAAATATTCAGAAAATTTAAATAAAACTTTTACGCAATTTCTATTTTAAATTATAGCAAAGTATATGTACATTAAATTTAAACCACAGGAAATAATTTATAAAATCACAATACTAGCTTGGGGAGCAAGTGTGTTGATGTCAGAGAAAATTATTTGGAAAATAAAGACCTTTTTACTGGGCAGGTGCATGTATTGCTTAGTAATAAAATAACTGTGGTTTCAAAGCCCTTTATCTATATCCGGGTAAAAATAAACATTCCTATTTGAAAAGCAAGCGAACGCCATTGAGAAGCAAACGCCAGTGGTTTCAAGGCGCGACCACCGAGCCTCTAGATGATTGTAAGCATTGTGACACAATGCTCTAGTGGCGCAGTGGTCGCGCCCTGAAACCACATAGCAAATGCCATACATATAGATGTTTTTTTTTATATGCAGTTTAATTACTGCAATTTTTTATTGTTTATGATAGAAATCATGATGTGAAATGACTAACTTTTGAAATTTAAAGTTGTTTATATTTGTGAAGTTCCTTTCCCTGTTGAAAGACGAAGAACGGAAGTGACCTATCCCGGAAAAACCGGTCGAGGCAGGCTGGTGGGGGGGAAGAAAGACTGGACGCGTTGGCACCAACGAGATAATATACTGTTATATGAAGTCATTGGTTGGCACTTGGAGTTGGACCGGCGAGCATGCCGTGTGAGAATGTAGAGAACTGAAATATGTTTTAATTTCTTTTGCGCGCCTTGTATATATATATATTGTATATAGTTTATTTTACAGTGTATTCGTTGTATGGTGTATCAATAGTGCAGTTTGTGTAATAAATTAGTGAAGAAAATGTCAAAGCGGACAAGTGTTATTTTCCCACTATGGTAAGTTTACACAGAAGAACCCACCTCGTGTTTGAACGAGCGCGAGGCATGACAAATGGCGCACCCCTGTAGGATAGTGGGAAAAGGGACATCACCAAAAATACGAAGGAAATAAGATCGTAAAAAGTGATTTGAGTGAACGTGGTTTAAATGAAGGAAATAATTCACGAAAGCAAAGAAGATGACAAAAGATGGTCATGAAAGACGAAAAGTGGCACGCGGAAGCCTACACGTGCAAATAAACGAAAGGGTGTATGAAACCTCGTCGTGTGAAAAGTGATCATCAGTATTACCGTGGTGATATTATTATTTGAAATGTTCGTGCAGTGTTGAAACAGTGTGTGGTAAAAGTGATCATCCGTATTACCGTGGTGATATTATTAATTGAAATGTTCGTGCAGTGTTGAAACAGTGTGTGGTAAAAGTGATCATCAGTATTACTGTGGTGATATTATTAAGTGAAGTGTTGTGCAGCGCGATGAGGAAATTGTACAGAATTGAGCACAACTCGTCATTTTCTACTATCGGGATCAAAGGTAAGTCCCTCTTAATTTCTTGGGAAGCACAATATATAAATGAAGAGAGCTCCCTCCCTATAATTACTATAGTAACGGAGAAAATTCAAATTGTGTTAATGTCGGTTAATAACATGATGAGAATGCCAGGCGTTAAAGCCAGTAGACACTTAGAAAGTATATTTTATATGCAAATAAGGAATTATGATTAATTTTGTTATTAAGGAGATAATGTATGCTAAATGAATGTTAAAATAGTTCAAAAATATGTCAGCAGTAATTTCGAAACATTTAATTGTGTGCTCATGTTACTAATTAAGGTAGAAGTGATTATCTATTTTTGTTATTGCCGTATTTTGACAAAATGTTTTAATCATTAAAGTTAACAGTTATATTTACTTATTGTTCTCAAATCCTTAAACTAATTAAAAATTAATTAGTTTAATGATTTGAGAACAATAAGTAAATGTTTGTTTCATTTCCTGAATATGTAAAGTATTACGGCGTAAGGCCAAAGTATTCAGAACTATTTTTTTGTACTAATTCAAAAGCTAATATAATTTTTGGTATTTATGTGTTAACAATATATGGTGAAATATATGTTAATAGTGTAATATGAGAAAGGTATTCATGATTGTGTTCACTAATGATAATGTTTGCTAAATGAATAATGGTAGTATTCAGTAGTAGTGAAATATGTATGTTTGCCTGTAAAATTAAGTGTTATTTATGTGTTGTATGGGTAAAGCTGTAAAAAGAAATACCAGAAGTTAATATGGGTCCTAAAAGGACAAATAGGGTGTCAGAAGAATCTGATGAAATTATTAAGAACATGCAGGCTCAAATTAAGTTAAAGGAAATGGAGCTGCAGCTAGAAAAGTGTAAGTTAGAGGCAGATGCGGCTAAAGACCGATTAAAAGAGATGGAATTTCGGGAAAGACAATTAGAGAGAGAACACAAGATAAAAATTAAAGAATTAGAAATTCAGAGTGGGAAAATAGATAAAGAAGGAAATAAATCGGGCTCAGAGGATGAAGGGGTTTCAGATGCTGAGAGCAAGGGAAATGATTTCTTGAAACATTTAAAAATAATGAAAGGAGTTATGATTGACCCGCCATCTAAAGCTGAGGAATGGCCGTTCTTTTTCCATCATGCGGAAATGATGTTTAATCTCTATAAAATTCCTGAAGAACATAAGGGGAAAATTATTTTGCAGAGTTTAAAAACTAAAGTTAAAAGTTTGATTTCAACTCTGGGTGAAAGGGATTTGGATAATTATATTAAGATTAAAGATACAGTATTAAAAGAATTCCAGATTACCCCATTGCAACATAAAAAGAATTTAGAAAAATGTGTAAAAAGATATGAGGAAACGTATATTCAGCACATAGCGAGGGTTGAGGCAGCACTTGATTTCTACTTAGAATCCAGAAAAGTTAAGACTTTTGATAAATTAAGAGAACTATTGATTGTCGATCAAGTAAAAGATCAATTACCCGCAAATGTTAAGGCGCATATACTGTTAAAAGAGGTAGAAAACTGGTTATCTCCGTCAGAGCTTGCAAATGATTTGGATAATTACGTTGCAGTAATGCCTAGAAATTACAATACGAGTGCTCAGGAAGTAAATAAAGTGGGACCAAAACAGGAACCGATAAGACAAGGGGAGAAATTAGGACGACCAAATAAGAGTAAGGGGAATTTCAGTTCTGATTACAGGGTTGATAAGGAGAAGTACAAAGGGGTAAAAACTTTAGAACCTCAAGATAATGCAATGATGCAGGCAAATAAGAAAGTTCTAAAATGTTTTCAGTGTCAGGGTGAAGGACATATAAAGCGTTTTTGTCCAGCGATAAACCTGATAGCAGAACCCAAGAGAGGAAGCGAAAAAGAGGATATGGTTGAGGAAGCAAAGGGATTAAATAAAATATGCGTAGGATTGAAGTTAGCTAATTATGCAGAAGAAATTCCGTTAACTAGGGCAAGATAGGCAACGCTAGATTCAAAGGAGTGATTGATAGCGGAGCAGAAATTACTGTAATCCGGAAATCGGTAGTTCCACAGAAATATTTGGAGTCTGGAGGGAAGATATGGTTACAACCCGCCGTAGGACCCCAGGTAGAAGCCCAATTAGTTACAGTACCTATCAGTATCTGGTTAGGAGAAGAGGAGGTACGGCCTTATGTAAACGTTCATGCAGCAGTAGTGCATAATTTGAACGAGGAGGCGCTGGTGACACCTCGAGATTTTAGACTTCTCAGGGAACAAGGAGATATTTATTGGGGAGAAAATAAGGAAGAAAAACTAGTATTGGGAGTTGGTCAGGTATCGAGTAACTTGGACGGAAAGGAATCGACAGAAAAAGGCCAGTCACGAGCTCGAAGGTGAAGCGGAAATAGCTCGTACTACACCGTTGTAAGAAGTAGAGATGAGGGGGAAGTAGAAGTGGGAGGTAGTGAGCAAGTGTCAGCTGATAACCCATCCTTATCGCAAACTCAACGTTTTAGACAGGAGCTAGCGGAATGTATTTCGTTGAAAAGCGCGTTCATGGATGCACGTAATAACAAGGATGGGTATTGGCTAGAGTCAGGAATTTTGTACCATACGGGAAGTGTCAATGGGCAGCGATGTAGTCAGTTAGTTGTTCCTCAAAGACGCAGGAAAGAAATTGTGAAGTTGGCTCACGAAAGCTTACAAGGGGGGCACTTCGCAGCAAAGAAGATGGCGGAAAGGATTAAAATGTCGTTTTGGTGGGAAGGCTTGTCAAAGGAGGTACGGAAGTGGTGTGAAGCTTGCAAGGAATGCCAGCTACGAAGGAAAGTTAAAGTGAAGGATAGGGCTCCATTTACAGCAGTAGGGAGGCCAGAACTTCCATTTCAAGTGGTTAATGCGGACGTTTTAGGGCCGATTGAGCCGAAATCTTCAAGAGGGCACCAGTATGTGTTATGTGTTGTTGATCAACATAGCAGATGGCCGGAGGCAATTCCACTAAAGGCGATAACAGCGAAAGCTACATGTGACGCTTTCATTGATATTTTCATGCGAACAGGAGTTCCGAGAATGATAGCCATGGATAACGGAACGAACTTTAAGGCTAAGCTAACACAAGAATTTTTAAGTAAATTAGGGGCCTCGCCAAAATTTTCTACGCCAGGGTATCCGCAGTCAAACGGGCTAGTGGAAAGGTGGATAGGAACAATGAAGTCAATGTTGCATCACGCGATAAATACTCAAGGAAGAAACTGGGATAAGCAGTTACCATATTTGTTATGGGCTTATAGGGAGATACCGAATTCAACTACCGGAGTCTCACCATTTTTGCTGATGTATGGTCGGGTGCCAATGGGGCCACTGGCGATACTTAAATCAAGTTGGGTAGATGAGACGGTATTACCACAAGGAGTTGGGGAAACAGTTACTGAATATTTAATTTCTCTTCGAAATAGGTTACAGGAGGCAGAGAAATTCGCTAAAGAAAATTCGGAAGCTAAACAGCAGAAATATGTTCATCATCATAATTTGAGGTCTAAGGAAAATGAATTCGAGATAGGAGATGAGGTAGTAGTACTGATACCAACGTCAACAAATAAATTTTGCTCGAAATGGACAGGACCTGGAGAAATAGTTGCGAAAAAGTCTCCACATTCATATTTGGTAAAATTGCCAGATGAATCTGTTAAACATTTGCATCAAAATAAGTTACGGAAATATATACAGCCTATAAATGCAGTAGGGATAATCTATGAGGCTGACACAGAATTTGGGGAGGTGCAGCACGCGCCTATTCAAAGAAACCCTAAAGTAGACAAACTTTTAGATAGGATCTGTATTTCAGAGGAATGGAAACATTTAGATAGGTCACAAAGGGATCAGTTGAGCAGATTAATCAAATCTTTCCATGTAGTGTTTGACAGATTAAATGTGCGAAGGTAGGATCCCACAGTATTAGGTTAAAAACGGGAGTTGAAAGAAAGCAACCTCATGTTTATAAGGTACCAGAGGCGTTGAAGCCACAGGTGGAAAAGCAAATTGCTGATTTGTTAGAAAGAGGTTTAATTGAACCTTCCACAGCAGAGATTCTTACCCTATTGTGTGTGTAGCGAAACGGGACGGAAGTGTACGTTTATGTTGTGATTATCGAGGGCTTAATGCGGAAAGTCAGATTGTCCCATTTCCTATGCAAAACGCAGAAGAGCTTCGATATAAGGCAGGGGCAGCACGGTATTTGTCTACGCTAGATATTCTTAAGGGGTATTGGGAAGTCCCTATGGAGAAGGAAAGTAGACATCTGACGAGTTTTGTTTCTCCGAAGGGTCAGTATCACTGGAAAGTGATGCCGTTCGGTTTGTCAGGGGCTGCCGCAACTTTCCAAAGAGTTATGAATCAAGCTCTTAGACCACATAGTGATTATGCTGAAAGTTTCATCGATGATATAATTGTCTATTCGTCAACGTGGGAAGAACATCTTAAACATTTAAGAGCCGTACTCAGTACTTTACAGACATTGAACTTTACGGCTAATTTAGAGAAATGCTCTTTTGGCAAGTCGGAGGTAAAGTATTTAGGTCACATAGTAGGCTCGGGCAGACATGGCCCAGATCCAGAGAAATTGCAGGTCATTAAAAATTTGAAGCCACCTAGAACCAAAAAGGCATTAAGATCAGTTTTGGGGTTACATAATTACTATCGAGAGTATGTTCCGAATTATGCAAAAATAGCTAGGCCGTTAACTGATCTCACGAAAAAATCTATACCTAATGATATACCTTGGGGGTCTGAACCCGAGAAGGCATTCAAAGAATTAAAGGATGCATTGTGCACGGCATCGTCTTTATATACCCCGGATATACGGAAACCTTTTGAAATTAACACAGACGCCTCACTAATAGGTATTGGAGCGTGTTTACTTCAACGAGATGAGTATGGGAAAGCTAGACCGATAACATTTGCTAGCCAGAAATTAACTAGCGCTCAGTCTAAATGGAGCACTATAGAAAGAGAAGCGTATGCAATTATTTGGGCTCTCGACAAGTTCGAAACTTGGACATACGGAAATAAGATTTTGTTGCATACAGACCATAACCCGCTAAAGTACTTAACCGAAGGGATACCCCGGAATGCTAGATTACAGAGATGGGCATTAGCTCTATCTCGCTTCCAAGTCACTGTAATGCATAAACCAGGAGCTAAAAACTCCGATGCAGACTCATTGTCGAGGATCCCTCACGAATGTATAAGTGACCAATAATCTGAACTAAATTGAAAAAAAAAAGAAACTAATGTTGGTATCTTTTTTTTTTTTTTTTGTGTGTGTGTGTGTGTGTGTGTTTGTTTATTATTGTAACACTAGAAAGGATAATGTTCAATGCTAGTATGGCAAAAAAAATATGGATATTGTAATTTTCATTTATTATTATTTTTTTTTGTATTATTCTGGTTACTCTAGAAAAGATTGTGTTATTAGGGTATATTAGTAAAAGAAATATTCATTACAGAAGTGTCAGTGAGTTGATATTGCAATGTTTTGTTTGTATTGCTATAGAAATTTGGACATGTGCAGTTTTTATGTTTATGTGTTTTAAGTGTTCTTTTTTGTGTTAGTGTTTAGAACTGTAGCATGACCCTTTTTTTTTTGCTCTGATTTTACTGTGATTACTTGTGCTATGTCCCGAAAAAGAGGGATTACCTGGTAAGTGCCAATATAATATGGGTTTCAAATTTTTCGACTCAGTCGTAAATATTTACAAACCACAGGGGAGGTGTGAAGTTCCTTCCCCTGTTGAAAGACGAAGAACGGAAGTGACCTACCCCGGAAAAACCGGTCGAGGCAGGCTGGTGGGGGGGAAGAAAGACTGGACGGGTTGGCACCAACGAGATAATATACTGTTATATGAAGTCGTTGGTTGGCACTTGGAGTCGGACCGGCGAGCATGCCGTGTGAGAATGTAGAGAACTGAAATATGTTTTAATTTCTTTTGCGCGCCTTGTATATATATATTGTATATAGTTTATTTTACAGTGTATTCGTTGTATGGTGTATCAATAGTGCAGTTTGTGTAATAAATTAGTGAAGAAAATGTCAAAGCAGACAAGTGTTATTTTCCCACTATGGTAAGTTTACACAGAAGAACCCACCTCGTGTTTGAACGAGCGCGAGGCATGACAATATTAATAAAAGGAAGTTATTTTGTCTCATCGAAAACGAATTTTAAAAGGCATCCGATCTGAAGTATTAATACCTAAAACATATATGATTTTACAGTCATTTTGTGTTATTTAGATGTAAAAGATCAGTAATCAATTCATTTTCACTCAAAAATTTCGAAAAAAAGTGGAGGAAAAAAATTCGGAAAATGGTGGTTTCAGGGCGCGACCACCGCGCGTCAAAAGGGTTAAAATAGTGCGGGATAGGGATAACAAAAGTTCTTTCGAGAAAGTTGGTGATAGGAAAAGATGGGTGTGAAAACCCATGGATCCTTTCCCCAAGGTGTTCTCCATTGAAATTGAGACCTCGCTTTACCTATTGAGCGAGTGTTATTCGCTCGCCCCCTTTTTTGCCCCTGATTAACGCTTTCAATGACGAGAAGGCTAAATGATCGATGGGTTTTGCGGTTCTCAATGAACGCATTAAGCTTCAGGCTATTTGGTATTAAGCTATTTGGAACAAAGACGAAATTTTCTTGAGACTGTTCTACATTTTAAAGATAGAAACAGTACTTACTTCAATAGAAGAACAACTTACGTAGTTTAAATTATTGCATGCGGTTACTTTGCTTTTTTTCCTCCTGTACATTGTGGGGGCATAAATGGTTAGCATTTTCTAAGTTGGTTTGTCGGTGAATTAAAAAACGAAAAATATTTTTAGCCTCAAAGCTCTACTATGTTAAACAAAGGATAATTTAATCTCTGCTTGCTCTCTGTTTCATTTGTTTTAATGAGGACTAAGTCTCCTCCGTATTGATGATCTGCTATGATAATATTCTAGATCAACTCACAGGATTAATTTTTCTGAAAAATCTGAGACATAAAAAATTATTGTGCTACATGAATAAAGGTTCTGAGAGGACTTGACGTGCTTCATTTACTATCTGCTTCTTCATTCAAAAGTCATGCTTCGATTAAATTCCCGTAAATATGAGATGGAAATTCGGGGGGGGGGAGGTAATTGTGATACGCAAAAGAATCAGTGTTGCGTAATACGTTATGATATTCTCTAATTCGAAGCTGGCTAAAACTAAGAAGTTAAGAAAAGATTAAATTGAAAAACTATGTTAATAAATCAGTGAGTTGTATTAATGAGCTAATGGATTATGCTGAAGTTTGGGAATTAGGTTATTAAGTTTCACGGAGAATTTAATACCTTAGCGACTTTTATTGAAATCACTGTACATACGCATATACGTGTTGTATATGCGTATGTACAGTGATTTCAATAATTGAGAATCACTTTATGTGCAAAATTTCATGTTTAATTTTATAAACTTCAAATAATAAACAAAAAATAATATTATGATAGTATTATAAATGATTAATATGATATATGTTTATTATCTATATATATAAAAGAAAGAGTCTCTCTGTCTCTCTCTCTGTGTGTGTCTTTCGCTCGTGCTGCGCGTAAGGTAATAGACCCAGGGCTACAAAATTTGTTCAATAGGGTGCATCTAGACAAGATCCAGTGCATCTAAAAGCGATTTTTTCAAAATTCGAATGAGTTTCTTTTAATTATATGTTCTTGATGAAATCGCATCAAATCGATAATTCTCTCTCATTACATCAGCAACAATGGCACGCAGCCAATGTTGCTGATATATCACTTATGCCATTATTGCTGTTATCCGCACTGTTGCCACTTGGGAAAATGAGGGCGATAATTCTGTGCAGTTTTTAAATTTAATGTTGGGAAGTTGGTTAATTTATTTATCAGAATAATTTATTTATTAGGATAATTAATACTTGTAGTAAAGGATATTGCTTATTTCATTTTAATCTTTTTTATGTATAATACATTTTTAATGATTTTTTTGATTAAGTTGTTCTGCAGAGTAAAATTCTGTGCAGTTTTTAAATTTAATGTTTGGTGTTTCCTGTAGGCATTTTAATGGCTAGTGATTAATAAAATTTTAATTCTAAAAATTTAAGACTTCACACTAGAGAAAAAATTTTTAAATCACCGTTAATTTTTATAGCTCAAGTTGGATAAGGTAAAATCTCTTCAAAATTTCCGAATATCATACTACTCTTTGTATATTCAAAACGGATATTAAGAATGCCAGATTTAAGTTTTCACTGGTTTCCTTTGGTTTGTTTGTCTTAAGCATACAAGGTTATCTCCCTAGGGGAAAGGATGCCTTCGTAAAGGACTTTCTAAGGGATACTGGATCATATCTATATTACTTATGGGGAAAACCACAAAAATACCCACGCAGCTAGCCCTTTCGTCAAGATGAGTACCAAGATCGAACTACTACTGTACATTTAGGTCCTGAAAACCAAATAATATTAATGGGAAAAATTTAATTTCAGGATAATAAAAAAAAAAGAGAAATTCACTTCGGCAATAAGATTATGGAACGATGCCATTCTTGTGCCCAGAAAATAAATTATAGCATTGCAAGATACAGTACATTAAGTAAGGTATAACTACATTTTCTTTTTTCATCAATTTGCCGATATGAATTGAAAAACTTGCTTTTAGAACTGATCTATATTTTGTTGAATCTGTTCTGGAATCTGCTGGATATTTGTTAATGTGCTTTAAGCACTTGGGGGCAATATTAAATTAGAGATTAAGTTTCTATTAGAAATAAACAGGGCTGAAAAAGTAACAAGTTTTTGCTAGTTTGCTTGTTTTAGCTTTTGGCGGAATAGTCGAGAGTTGCCTACATTAGGAAAAATGCCTTTGTGAAACATTTTCTGCAGGAAACTGACACATACTAATGTTACGCAGGAAGAAACTCCGAAAACCCCATGCAATCTACTCATACGGCGAGAATTGAGTAAACTACCGGTGTTGCGTGATCTTATGTAACCATCAAACAAATTTCTGTATTTATTATATACAGAATAAATAGAATTTCAGCATTTAGAAATAACATGCCTTAATGGTAGTCTCTAAAAAGCCAAGCATTAGTTCAGGTAATTCTTTATTTAGATTTTTGCACAAGCGCCGTCTCATTTCAGGCATATAAATTTATAACAAACTTGAGTAAAAATTCAAAAAATTACCTGTCTGGGGTAATTATACTGGTCAACAGCCGAAAATCCCGTGAAGAATGTGTGCGAATTTGTAGACTTTTAGACCACTGATTTCCAATGTGCAGTTAGTTTTTGTTTGTAGGTTTGAATACGGCAAAGTACGTGAGAAATGTGTACCTAAGAAGAGGGATGTCTCCAGAAGGACTTTCTGAGGCACACTGAACTAGCTTAGGCAATTAGCTTTCTTCTGTTAAGTCAAATTTCAGAAATAAAGCATACGTTTACCCTTTTTAAGTTACGAATTAATACTTGCCGATGGTTATTAAGTTCGCATTTATTTGTGCATAATCATAACAACATTAAAGTTATTTCACAGTTTTAATGTTATAATTTTGTTCTTCTGATCATTATCAACGTTTTAACGATGCTGCATTTAGTAGTCTGGAATGCAGAATGATTAGGGGAGCTTGAGAGGACTATAAACCTGAAGGCAAGGATGTGGATTCTACACTCGTGTAATGTTTAGTTGTGTGTGGGCAACCTTCCTCCTTCCCACGAATGCAGCATCAGCCTAATTAGCAACGTTCTAAGTAATGAGACGTGTAATTAACCAATGGGTCCCCGCGCCAAACAGTTTTCTATAGGCTAATCTATTCTATTCAATTGTTATAATTATTTAACGATCTGTCTAAAAAAATTGTACTTTCATAATTGGTGACCTTAGAACGCCTCCCCCGAAGACTTCGAACGCCCCCCGATAACTTAGAACGCCTTCCTCGAAGACGTAGAACGCCCCCCCTCGAAGACTTAGAACGCCCCCCTCGAAGACTTAGAACGGCCCCGCGAAGACTTAGAACGCCCCGCTCGGAGACTTAGCACGCCCAAACGCCAAAATGTATTTATTACGAATAGCAACCTTCAATGTTACACGAATATGGAGTTTATATGTAAAAACTCTGAGCAGCAGTAAGTTATCCATTGTGATGAGATGCAAGTAAGACATTTCACCTGACATTTCAAGCGTTGTGCCGCATTACGGTGAGTCAACACATTTCTGTCATAATTTCAGCGGATATATGTATTGTCCGCTGCATTTGAGCCGCCAATTTCTCTGATTTCAAGTACCAAGAAACTGTGTCGCTATATACATATTGATTATTTTTTCTATACATATTATTATTGTGCATATATGATTGATCTAAAGTGGTTGACAACGATGCTGCTTCACAATTGGCACGAGTGGCAGTTAAGCCACCGCCCTTTTCTCGCCCATCGTTATGGTTCTCTACCCATCGTTATGGTTCATTCAATTGGATGCGCGTTGAGTCACATTACTGCCGTATTATTTTATACAGCGATCGCCGCGTTAAGAGGTTATCACATCTATCGACAGTCCCTGCTAGACGGGACTTTTCTGAGAAACGAGATTCTGGTAGCACAGATTTAAACGGGAGGATTCCTAGAAAAAAGAGTTTCGCTGGTAGCGAAGTCCCGCCTAGCTACAGAAAAATGTTGCGGCTACGCGGGATTTTTTCAAACCCCACCGAAAATGTCTCGGCTGTATCTCAGTCCCGGGTACAGACAACCAGTCAGACGAAAGTTCTGCTTCTGAAAGCTCACGTGATCCCAATTTGAGAGATAATCGATTACTGTTTGGCGTTCAAGGTCTTTGTAGTAAGTGAGAATGGTAATCTACCTACGTGCGTTTCCTGTGCGGTTTTGAGAATCGTGCGGGTTTTGAAAATTGTCCCTTTCGACGTCAAGTCCCGCGTAGCCGAAACATAATATGATTGGGAACTTAGAATCAGAGGTACTGCAATCAGCTCGTGAAATAATTTTGAATCCACCGGTGACGGACAAATACAAATCTTTAAAAAAAAATAATTTCCGTTTATGAAGAATCCGAGGCAGTTAAAATCAAGCAGTTGTTGCGCGATTTACGGTTGGGTGATATGAGGCCTTCTCAATTGCTGTCTAAAATGTCGGACTTAGCCGCCGGTAATCTAACGGATAACATTCTTAGAACATTATGGATGAATAGACTCCCATCTAACATGCAAACCATTTTAGTGACCAGTAGCGAGCCACTTAAAAATCTTCACGAAATCGCTGATAAAATTCACGAGCTGGCAATTCCAGCGCAAATACACGCAGTGCAGGCTCCTGGTCCAGATATTGTGGCGTCACAAGCTCAGATTGGTGATTTGTTCAAACAGGTTGCTCAGTTAGTAGCCATCCAAGCTGAACCCTTTCAGCCCAACTGCTCCACATCACGTGGTCGAAATACACATGAATGAAATTTTATGAAAGCCCTCATACGGGTTATTGTTTTTACCACCAAAAATTTGGAAACAAGGCAAATAAATGCCGCTCACCGTGTCGTCAAAACGACCAGGGAAACGAGAAAGGCCGTTGCTCGAAGTTGTGAACGACAGCGGCCGGAATTTTGCACGCCTTTTCGTCATCGAAAAGAATTCGGGCTTAAGGTTTCTTGTAGACACCGGGGCTGATGTTTCTGTCGTTCCACCACATTTTCACGAACAAAAGCGCCTTACCAAGTTACAAATTTATGTAGCAAATGGAACTCCTATTTTAACTTTTGGTGAACGCCTGATATCTCTTGATTTAGGATTGCGCTGCAACTTCCAATAGCCATTCATTATTGCTACTGTTTCAAGTCCTATTATTGGCGCTGACTTTTTTCAAAAATTTTCTTTGCTTTTCGATCTTAAGAATCGCCGTTTGATAGATTACACGACCAGCTTAACTTATCCGGGAGAAATTCGCAATAGTCAAGATTTGAGCATTAAACTGATTTCGAGTAACTCCCCATGGCATCAACTTCTCAGAGAATTCCCTACAAACACGCGCCCAGTTATGGGTATCTCCGAACCCAAGCACGATGTACTTACATTATAGTGAAACTACTGGACCTCCAATTGCCGCTAAACCAAGACGCTTACCTCCGGACAAGCTTAAAGCCGCGAAAGAGGAATTTCAATACATGATGGAACAGGGAATTTGGGGTCCTTCAAAACGTTCGTAGGCCAGTCCGCTCCATCTAGTTCGGAAACGAACTAGATGGAGCGATGAGAAGATGGAGAGATGAGAATTTCTTTTCTACTGCGGAATAACGTCATGCAGTCACATTCACTGCTCAAAAGAATTAGGGGATATTCTGGGTTCGGTATGAAATAACCATATAATCGATAACCTTTTTGAACAACAGGAAATAGAAGAGATTATAAAGGAAAATTATAACGTTTACAAAGTTGGGAATATGCAAATTTAGTTTGTGACGTCAAAATCTATGCGTTTTAGATTTTGACGCATAGTTTTTGTAAGTGGCGATTATCGCTATTTAAATGCAGCTACAATTCCTGATCGTTACCCAGTTCCGCACATTCAAGACTGTATGCATGTTTTAGAGGGAATAGCTATTTTTACAACCCTTGATCTTGAGCGGCCGTATCATTAAGTGCCCGTTAATCCAGCTGATAAACCAAGAACTGCGGTTATTACGCCTTTCGGACTATTTGCGTTTCCGATCATGACTTTCGGCTTATGCAATGCTGCTCAAACGTTCCAACGCTTTATGAGTCAGGTGTGAAACGGCCTTGACTTTTGTGTACCTTACTTTGATGACGTCTTAATCGCCTCCTCTTCAGAGCAAGAAGACCTATCACATTTGAGAACAATTTTTGAACGTTTTCAAAAGTACAGTGTCAGTCCTAATCCTTCCAATGCGTTTTTGGCAAACCAAGAGTATCCTTTCTTGGTCATGAAATTTCCGCGGATGGCGTTCGACCCCTTCCAGATAGAGTCACCGCTATCCGCGATATGCCTGAACCATCTACAGTGAAGGACTTAAGAAGATTTCTTGCTATGTTCAATTTTTATCGACGTTTCTTGCCTCATGCAGCAACCATAAAAGCATCTCTAAATTCTTTTTTGGTTGGAAGCAAGAAAAAAGATAAACGTGTTATAACCTGGACCACAGAATCTAGCGAAGCGTTCCAAAAATGCAAAAATGATTTATTTCGGCAACAAATTTGCAGTATCCTTCCGCATCGAAACCATTATCACTCTACGTTTATAAGGTATTTCTCCCGCTTTCCTAGCGTGCCTTCGTGGTGTAGTGGTTCTGCACGCTGGGCCGGTACTCCAGAGATCCGCGGTTCGATTCCCGGCGAAGGCGGTTGCTAATTTTTCAATCTCTCTTGCTTCCAACTATCCTAATGTCTCTACAGTGGCGCCTGAACTAAAAGGGGTGTTGGATGAGGATTCTCCACACCCAGGATGTGGCGATTGGGTCCCCTAAAATCCCCAATCGCCCTCTAAAAAGGGGATTATGTAAGGTATTTCTCTCGCTTTCCTAGCGTGCCTTCGTGTTGGAGTGGTTCTGCACGCTGGGCCGGTACTCCAGAGGTCCGCTGTTCGATTCCCGACGAAGGCGTTGCATATTTTTCATCTCTTCTGCTTCCAAAAAAATAACCTAATGTCTCTACAATTTAACGCATCAAAAAACGTTGACGCAACAAACCAGATACAGCACTTACGATCGCGAATTATTAGGAATTTATGAAGCTGTTAAATATTTTCGACATATGCTATAGGGACGTGTTTTCATGATCTTCACAGATCACAAACCCTTAACCTATGCTTTTCAACAGCGTTCGGATAAAGCTTCTCCTCGTCAAATGAGACACGTAGACTTCATAGAGCAATTTTCAGCAGATATCCGTTATATTGAGGGTTCGCAGAATATTGTTGCAGACACCTTGTCTCGTATTGAAGAACTAGCCGTTCCTTCGCCAATAAACTTTGCTGCCCTTGCGGACGAACAACACAGGATTCAGAGCTACAAACCCTCTTGAAAAGCAAATCTGCCACCAATCTCAACTTGCAGCCTATGCAGCTGTCATCTGAAAAATCACTTTATTGTGATGTTCAGGATTTAAGATTTCGACCTTATGTTCACTCTGGGTTTCGCCATGCCATTTTTAGTTACATCCTCTGTCACATCCTGGCATCAAGGCTTCGAGGAAACTGATACAGCAACGTTTCATATGGCCTAGCATGCAAAAGGACATAGCCAACTGGACACGTTCGTGCTTGGACTGCCAAAGATCGAAAATTGTCAGCCAACTTAAAAATTTTAATTTACCCTCATCTCGCTTCAATCACGTGCACCTCAAATTGGTCGAGCACTTATATTTATTAATAATAATATTATGCAGCAAATACAATTAATTACTATGTATACATTTTTCTTACCTTGGATGCAGCAACTTTATCATTTACTTCATCAAAGTCGATCCTGTCAAATTTTTCTCTTTCCACACTTAAAAATGCTAGATGACTTAAAGGATCTTGTCCCGTCGTTGATTGTAAATATGTGAAAATTTATTTTAACTTGCTGAATGAAAGTTCATAGCTAGCATTTGATAATGAAATAGTAAGTAGTATTTAAAGTGTGACTCTTAAGTTTGGAAAAACATTTTCTCTATACATCTATGGTGGAGTTTTAGGTTCCGTTTCTTTTCTGCTGCGGAGTAACGTCATGCAGTCACATTCACTGCTCAAAACAATTAGCGGATATTGTGGGTTCGGTATGAAATAACCATATAATCGATAACCTTTTTGAACAAAAGGAAATAGAAGAGATTATAAAGGAAAATTATAACGTTTACAAGTTGGGAATATGCAAATTTAGTCTGTAACGTCGAAAACTATGCGTTTTAGATAAGGAGTAAGGAGCGACCTGCAATATTCCTTTTGTAATAGGAGATTAAAAACAATTGACATGCGTTGAATGCTTCGTAGCAGTGAATAAACGATGTCTCAGCAAGATGACTTAGTTGAATCGGTAGCCAGGAAGGCAATCAGTCGTTTACAGGAGAGTCAATCGCAATCCATTGTAGCGGAAGCGTTAGGATTTTCCCAAAATGTCATTTCTATATTACGGAATCGGATTTTGGAAACTGGATATGTTTGAGAAATTCGGGACAAGGTCGTGTTATCGTTTTAAAATAAAAAGCGGGAGATATACGTGCATTTCGTTTAAAAAAATACGAATATCTCTACTTTGGAGAAATAAAGTGGTCAGAAAGAACGGTTTGGTTGATGTACTACAAACATTTTATTACACATTTTATCAGGCAAATCAAGAAAATAAATAATTAATTATATTACAATAGTTATTAATTTTAAATATATTTTCCAGAAATCGATCAAAATAAAAACTGAAATTTTTTGGAAAATCTTGTTTGGGGACCATTTGGCACCCCTCTGGGAGCGGCGCCCGGGGCATCATGCACCCGCTTGCCCCCCCCCTCGCTACGCCACTGTCAGTTCCCGGCATTTTGAACGAGCTCGCATCACAAAGATTCTGCGGTTTTTCACACGTTTTACATACTTACAGGCTAGTTTCTCTCAGAAGTTCCTCCGCGAAAGCTTACTTATTTAAATACGGTAAAGCACACTATACTTCAGGTCAACCTAAGCTGAGAACACTGGGTATAGTAGAAAGTGTATGCGTCCGCCGTAGAATATAGTTCTACCATTTCGAGAGGTAATATTGTAAAATTTACGCTGTGATATATGAATACTGTTGAACAAAGAGAACAAAAGGAAAAATGTGTGAAACGATAGATTACGTTGCGTCCAGCTTTTTGTTTAAAAATTTGCTAAATCGTGTCAATAATTCAATGACCAGCAGGAAGACATCCCTTTTTTTTTGGCATTATTGGCGAAACTGCAAATTCCAGCAACCCCGACCTCACCGTCACCATCGAGGGTGACGACCTCACCCGTCACCACCGGTGGTGACGCCTCAAATGGTCGCCAAGTTTGATGACTTTTGTCGATTTCTCATCAAATTTGGCGATAAAAATTAGTCGCGAAAACCAACGCCAGCTTGACGATATTTTGCCAATTTAGCGAGACTATATAGTAATGGTTAATAGTCTAGTAACGGTTTTTAACTGCGAATTGGGTTTTTATTAAATAAATACACAGCACATTTGCAATAAATAGTTAAAGTAAGTTTTGCTGCAATCGAATAGTTTACGCAGAAAATATTTCGGATAAAAATAAATTCGTGTAGATCTGTTAAACAAAAATGCGGGTTGATTATTTATTTAATTCTGCGCGACAAGCATATAAGGGTAAGGATGGTTTCGTGGCGTACTTTTTAGGGAAAACTGGTTTGTATTTATGGAATAGAAACTAGATACCCAATTGCTAAGCTAAAAATTAAATTGTGTTTGCAGTTATAATGTAATTTAAAATGCCATTTGTTATAAGTGCAATTATAGCCTCATTAGTCATAGTTTTAACAATAAAATTAATTACAATTAATCACCAATTTTGTTCAGTTAGTAAGAGATAGCTTAAATTTTGAAGATAAATTAAAGATCTTATGCTTCGCTGGATGTCAATATGAGAAAGTGCTATATGCGAAGGCATATAAATGTTTAATTAAGATCTTATATTTAGTACATTGACAGCCCTTCCCGAAAGGTGTTTATAGATTATTTACGCTCATTTCATTCATCTATTGTAGAGCCGTGATTGAGTCTGCAGAATTTGTTTTCTCAAGGACAATATTTTATCTCATAAGTAAAAATAATGTGCCTTCCTAAGTGTGTCAGAAACCGCGAGTCCTAACATATGTATTTGTAATTTTATTGAAATTCTGCTAATGTGCATACACAGTATAATTATAATTGCGTTTAACTGTAATGCAATTATAATTACGATTACATTGTAATTGAATTATGTAAAATTACAATTATGTTGTAATTGAATGAATTGCAATTGCAATTACATTATAAGTGAATCAACTGCAACTACAATTACAATGTAATTGTGCGATTTATAATACATTTATATTATAATTCAATTAACTGTCATTGCAGTTGCATTGTAATTGACTGACTTATGATTAAAATTACATTGAAACTGAAGGGTTTCAAATTACAATTACTATGTAATTGCTTTGATTGCAATTGCAATTACACTGTAATTACAAGTATAAGTAATTCCAATGAATTACTTTAGTTTCAATTACATTGTAATTCAATTATTAATGAATTAGATTGTAACTGAATATGCCCATCTCTGTTTCTGCATTTACGCACTCGTTGTTTGCTGAATTTCAAAACCGGTAGCGTTTTCTGTTTTTTTTTTTCGCAGTCATTTATTGCTTTTGCAAAATAATTTATTTGTTACCGACTTTTTATTACAAGCTTATTATGTACTGAATTTTAATTCTCGTTTTAATTTATTTATATTGCCTCCAGGTACTGCCCCTTCCAGCAGTTAATTGTGCTTTGAACTTTTGAGCTTTGAGTTCTTAGCTTATTATATTTATTACATGTGTAAGAATAAAATTATAAGCCAAGATTTAAAAAAATTAACATAAATCTTAGCTAGCCCTTTAACTATTCATTTTGTAACTTGGGTACTTCTCCTGTCCGTTCTAAAAATAGTAATTCCTTATAATAAACCTCTCTTGACTGCGTCATTTCAGAGTTAATTGCCACCATCATAAAACTTTTACATAGCTCATGGGTTTCCGAGCCTGTAATTAAATTTTTGGCCACACGTTTTGTATATTAGTGTTAATTTCTTATACAGAGCTGTAGATCTTTCGATTCTCCAACAACATTTAAATTGTAAAAATATCTGAAAGCGAAAAATGGGGAAATATGGCCTTGACGGGCCATTTCTCGCCAACTTGGTAACTTTTTGGAAGATTTGGTAAAATATGTTTTCTAAACTCTTTGAAAGATTTTTGCTGAAGCTTCCAGAAGCCATGCTACACTGGAACCATGCCCGCTGTAGCGAGTTGGCATAAGCAAGGAGGCAGCGTATTTAAGTTATTCTAGCTATATTCAAACAGTTTATAAAATAAGGTTCTCATCCAGAAAGGGGAGAAAAATATAAAACGAACAGTTGGATGCACAAAATCTACAAAGTTCCTGTTGGTTAGTCGAACCTTAAAGTTCTCAGGGAATTTTTCTCTTTGGTTTCAGGGAAAAGAGATTTCTCTCCTTCCGCTAGAAGCAAACTAACCCTCTTGCTGGCGCTGCCTTAACTGTTTTTGTTCAAGTTTACCTGGGCGTGTCAAGATGACTTCTGTATTCTCCTTTGCCAGAAAATTTTCAGAGCGTATATCGACTGGCGAGTGTTTGTTGGTGTAATGTTGACAGGCCTGAGAAAATTTCCGTGAGAATTACCCGAATCCAACTTGGGACTCGATCCGGGGTGGTCGGTGACAGACTCCCACATTCCAGTTTTTCCCAGGAAGCGGAATCATGAAAGGAACCAAGGACATGAGAACAGAAGATGATTACAAGTCACGTCCAGCTTTCCCGAGAATTGCTAAGTGGTCTCAAAAAATAACTTTTCCGAGAATTGCGGGGTAGTTGTCAGAAAATAGCTGAAGACTTTACACCGTGCTACACTATATAAATACGGCTCCAAGAGCTAGGATTAGTTAGTTTTTAATTAGCTGCGGGAGTAGCGGTTTAAAGAGCCGCCTTCTTAACATGTCTTCGTGGTGTAATGGCCAGCACACTCGGCGCGTATTCGAGAAGCTCGAGTCCCGGCGAGGACATTGCTTATTTTTCACATCACCTGGTTTCAAAATAACTTAATGTCTTTACAAACTACGTTTTAGAATTTACGCTATGAATGATTTGTGGAACTTGTTTTGGGGCACTAAGGAGGAATTGCTTAAGATCCTAGTTCTTCTCGATCTATTTTTACAATTTAAACGTTGTTAGAGTCAGCACTGAAGTATCTATAGTTCTGTACAAGAAATAAATACTTATATATAACACAATTTAACTGCATACAAAATGAACCCTAAAACCTCTTACCCTAAAAGCAACAAACAACTGAATAAACAATATGCAATATTAAAACAATGCAGTCAAATCAATTTAACTACTTACAGAAATTTACAATATTTTTATCTTAATGCCTATTTAAATTATTAATGATTATTGATTTTAGTCGTAGTTAATACATTTTTTGATCAGAGAACCTCCCGACAAATCGATCCAAATTTAAAGGAATCTTGTAATATTTCTAAAGAGGGTGTACAATCATGGAAGTATTCAGATATCCTTGAAAGTTATGAACTACTGGTATACGGCTAAAAATGAAAGTAAAGCATTTATCCGTTGTAAACATCCATGCATGTGTGCATATTCTATTCCAAAGATCTAACAACCGAATTATAAACACTTATAATGAAAGTTTTTCTCCTTCCTGCGTACAAATAAATAAAACACCTTCAAGAGCTTTTCTTATACATTGTATTCTCAAATGTTACGAAGTTAAAGAAATTAAACTTACCTTATATCCACAAGCTTTTGCTTGAACATGAAAGACATAGCGATTACAGTTCTGTGTCGAAACTGCTTTCAACTATCTTGTAGAAAATACATAGATCACAACAATCCATAAAACGGCCGGTCATCGCAAAATGTAATCTACGTTTCCCTTAAAAATCACTTTCGATGCAATGAACGTGTTTCAGAAGAGTCTTTTTTTAGGTACTGATAATTCTTATTCTTTTCCGCGTGTCCTCGTTTTCTTTCTTTTTCTTTTTCTTTTTTTTCTCTCCCCAAACTGATGCTGGTCCAGTTTGAGCGTCAAACTTGTTCCACAAGCTATACGCGTTTTCCATGACTCATCCAAGCATTAAATCAAAATCGTTTTCATGATCAGCTGTGTTTTGTAGACAAAACCGGAGATCGTCACTCAGATTTAGTGTTCTTTGACCCCAAAATTAAATACGCAGATTGCATCATAAGAGCAATCTTCGTTCCGGAATGAAACTCAGTTTCGAAACGATACTGAATTACATTTCTTTATATTCTGTGATATACCTACCTATATTGCGTCATTAGGCAAAATAAATCCTGAAAATTTGAAAAAAGTCATATGAAGAATAAGCAATATATCAACAGGACCGGTTTTACCTTTATGCAATCGCCTCAGAAATGCAAGATACGAGAGCGTCTGTTTTCCATAAATAAAAGCAAGATCGAATGTGAAATATTTCCTAGTTTTTAGATCTAGAAATTGATGATTACATTATTTTTAAGAAATATTATAAATAAATATATTTACAATATTTCTTTATTTATTTACAATAATTTTAATATTGTAAATAAATATATTCAGTAATTTAATTTAAGTAATCATAACTAACAGGTAGCATTCTCAGTGAAATTTTAACAGAAATGAGGGGAAAGCCGTAGAAAGAATACATTTTTAATAATCATTTCATTCTGAATGGAATTAAATGCTATACTTTTAACAGAGCAGTTTGCTCAGAACACTTTTAATACGAATAAAATGTTTTCGCTAATTACATTAGAGATAAATTTTAGAGTAATTTGATTTTATTCTATTAACGATTACAAAAATTTAAATCTAATTTTTTATTATTAATTTCAAAATTACGTGTGATTTACAAAGCGTCATCCTGAAAAATGAAGTGATTTTCCTCTTCTGAGGCGTTTTTTAAATCAAAAATCATAATCACTCGATAATCAACTATTTGGTTCATTTCACATTAGAGATCCTTTTATTTTAGTAGCGAAATACGTTAAATATTGGTGCTGATTTTCGATTTCCATGTGCTTAACTTTCTACGAGTATTTCTGTAAAGGATGGAAAAGAGGGGTTTAATATTATTTAAAACTTGTAACTGAATTAGTATAAAACGTAAGGAAACTAATCTTTTAAAACTTATTAATTTTTTATTATTTTTCATTTTTATTATTTCCTTCATTTAAACAATTCTAAAAATTCTGCTTTACTATTTCCTTAAATACGCCTGAATTTAGAAATATTTAATAACAAGATTTCTTCACAGTAACATTCAAATCACTGCATGAATGAACAAAATCTTCATTTCCAAATATATTTATGAATAATATAATACATATTTACATGCTTAGGTAAAGGCAAATCCATGCTTCTTATAAGGAAGTGCATATTGCATGCGCAAATCTTTAATTTCTGTGCATTCACTATGTTTATAAGGTTTTTCTCCCGCCTTCTTAACGAGCCTTCGTGGTGTAGTGGTCTACACGCTCAGCGCGTTTGAGAGGTCCGCGCTTCGATTCCCAGCGAACGCGTTGCTAATTTTTCATCTTGCCTGCTTCCAAAAATACCTAATGTCTCTACATGTTTTTCGACTGAAGAAATTTACAATAATTTAATAGCTCAGAATAATTTACTTAGAATAATATATTCTGAGTATACTCAGAATAATTTTATAAAATTCTAAGCTGTTTAACTACAAAAATATAGACTTTAGCAAAAATGCTATGTTTAATGAATAAAAAATACCTTACGGTACCCTTAAAATTATATACGTCTTTCGATACCCTTTATAGAGTACTCGCTACTTTTATTTTATGTTCCAAACGCCAAAATGTTTTAAATAATTTTTTTTTTTTTTTTTTTTTTTTTTTTTTTTTTTTTTTGTCATCCACATATTTTTGTAACATGTACTTTTTGAAAATTGTTAGAGTACAGGCTTTATAGTTGCTCATTTCAAACTCATCATTTTATTTTTATATAATTGAAAAATAATCGCTTTGTGTTTACATTTTTTACTTATTTGTGTTAATTAAAAAATAAAACTACCACCAAATGCTGCAATCCTCGTCAAAATTAATAAATATGCACACAGATATTCCAATAAGTTAACCTTTCCTTGATTTGTAACCACACATTTGTGCAAAATTATGCACAGTTTTATACAAATGTGTGGAACAGAAGACTGATACATTTGCGAAGTCGGCGAATAAAGCAATATTATGCAGAGTAAGGCAATCAAGATTGCGATCAGATGACAATTCTACGATGCAATTAATGTTTAAATGTGAAATGGATAGTCATTATTTATTATATTATCAGAGAATTATTAAATTAAGTAAAATCGCTAAAAGAAGTATTGAGTGATCTGCCGAAATATATTTAATAGAAGATTTGAATTCGATAATAGGCACATGGGTCAGATTAAGTTTTTAATAAATACAGCAATGCATGAAAGGGCTATCTGCCTAAAGACAGAGATGCCATCTTGGAGGAATTTCGAAGAAAACCTGACCTTTGTTTGGGTATTAAAAATAATGCATGTAATTTTCATTCAAATTATATTTATACATATTTCTTATGTAAAAATTTCGGGTACATGCTAAATTATTGTAAATTACTTTACTCAATAAATATAGTGAATGCACAGAAATTAAAGATTTGCACATGCTGGAAATGAAAAATATGAAATATGTATGGGTATTTATGCATATGCTTGCAAAGAGCATGTATCTGCCTTTAATAAAATACGTAAATGTTTGTTAAATTATTTATAAATGTATTTGAAATGAAGCATCTAATCATTCATAAAATTCTGTGAAGAAATCTTATTATTAAATGCATCTAAATTTATAATGATTATAAATATTATTTAAACATATAATAACATTAACATTGAATTGTAAACATAAACTGAAATCCTGTTGACAAACACGTTTATAAAACTATTTAAGCAAGAATTGGTCGTACTGGAAAGCAATCTGTTAAAAGGATTATAGTAAAGCAAATTCTAGGAGATGCGTACTTAAGGAAGTAATAACGAAGAGTTTTAGAATACGTATTGTTGAAATTAAGGGTAAAAAAACTCATTAGTATAATTAAAAGAATTATTTCCTTGCATTTTATAATAACTCAGTTACAAGTTTTAAATAATATTTTTTAAAAAAATCTTTTTTTTTTAATTCCCTTTCAGAAATATTCAGAAAATGTTAAGTACATGGAAATGAGCACCAATATTTAACGTACTTTACTATTAAAAATAAAAGGTACTCTAATTTGAAATGGACCGGATGCAGCATTCATTATGAATTGACTTAGATTTTTTGATTTAAAAGATGCCTCAGAAGCTAAAAAATTATGTCATATTTGAGGAGGTATTTTAGAAAGAAGCTCTATAGATAGAAGAAAAATAATGCATAATTTTAATAATAATAATACAGTAAACTTTGATCTTTATTTTTGAAATCCTTAACCCAATAAAACCGAATTACCTTAAAATTTTTTCTAATGTAGTTAACGAAAACTTGTGAAAATATTTAATTCAAATTAAACCGTTCTCTGAAAAGTATAGCATTTTATTCCATTCAGAATGAAATGTTGTTCAAAGATGTATTCTTTTCATATGCTTAGGACTCTGAAATATTGTAGAAAAATAAAAAGTTTACATTTTTATGTATATTTACGACGTAATTACAAAATCTTAATTGTAAGGAATCTGAAGTATTGTTTGATATCAGGCTATAGTAAAGTTAAGTTTTACATAATAATTAAACAAAATTTTTGAAAAATGTTCAAGATAAATTAATTGGTGATTGTTTTTATTTGTATTATCTCTGTTCCTTCCTATCGCATACTATCCCCCCTAGAAGTGTCTTCGTAACGATGAGTGCAATATATAACGAGGCGATCCGATCACCATGTTTCAGCTCATAGGTAAATAGATGGCATTATTTTTTCAGTATCTATTTTTTATTAATTCTTTCATGTGTAGGGTTGAGCTGTTGGGTGGTTTGTTAACAAATTATAAAATTAGTCTGTAACCTAAGAATATATTTTTGGCTCCCGCTTTTCAAATTACTTTTAATGCCTAGTACTCAGTTGGTATTTCAGTGGTGGTGTGGCTGCAGCGGACATGGTCAGAGCGGACACAAACGATTTCGTGGTCAGAGCGGACACATTTTTCCCCCAAGAACAGATAAAGGGTGCAGATAAATAAGTAAATAAATATTTTTTAAAATCTTAAATATAATTTAAACAGTATTTTAAGTGGCAAATCTCTTTCAAGTGGGATAACTTTTTTTTTTACCGAAGTTTTCTGTTTTCGCATTCGATTATCGAATTACAAGGCACTGGAATTACTCTTGGCACTGTAGTATGTCGGTATTTTAGTGACGAAATCTTAACCTTTCTGATATAATTCTGAAAGTTCTTGAAATATCTTGGGAACGGGAACTGACGTTTCTTCTCGGACTCTTTTTCTGCAAGTCTCTAACTTCCATCTCAGTAATGTTGGGCACGCAGTTTTCTTCAGTACTTCGTTCTGAAAATTTATCTTTACATTTCCTTTACAACAAGGATGTCAAACTCGCGGCCCACAACAAATATTTTTGCGGCCCGGCCTATATATCGGCAAATAATAAAATAACATATCGACGAAGAAAAAAATGAAATGTTTACTGCTAAGTAATTAACGATAATTTATTCAGTGTTGTTAGATTACTCACAGCGAGCTGACACACACACTACTTAAATTACAAATGCGTGTGAGTAGCTTGCGTTCAGCTACCTTCGGCTTTTGGGGGACACGTGCACTCAGAACTTGTACGCATCCCCCGATAGCCGAATGTAGCCGAACTCATGGTCTCAGTTTTCCAATCATAGTTTTGTACGATATATTGGTGCATGCATGTGCATGCACTTTGCTTTATTATTAATTATTACTTAATTCATATTGTTACAGATTTCATAGTTAAAATCCAGATATTTATAGATGTTTCCAGTATATTCGAGAAATTAATTATAAAGCTTATAAAAGCCGAGAACAAACAACTCATCTCAGTAGTAGCTGTAGTTCTAGCGAACTGTTTCTTTACTTAATGCTGTGATTGATTTGTAGCGATTTCTCTGTGAGATAGAATTAGTTTCTCTATTTTGAATTAATTTTTGCTAGACGTTTGACTTTTTGTGATATTGTTAGAATATTTTTGAAGAAATATTTCAGCATTTTGATTTATCTCTTGTGGAAAGAATAAATTTTTGTTAGCTTTTTAACGTTAACCGTGTTTATTCCAGCACTTTGTATTCAGTATGTCTATATCAAAACCAAGTGGTAGTAAAATTAAACGAAAAATCGCTGACGAACATAGAATATTCCAAGTAAAATGGGAATTAGAATATTTTTGCTGTGAAATAAAAGATAAAATAATCTGCTTGATATGTAATAATACTATTAATGTACTATTAATAATATTATTAATTCTTCGATTTTCTCCATAAGTATTCAGTACCCAGCCATATGCAAATGGAGGTGATCGAGATTCAATGCAACTCAAATTTGAAAGCAAAATTCATTGAAGTGGGCGTGCCTGAATTTTACAAATATTTACCAGCCATGTTTGAAAATACTCGAAAATTCGCATATGAAATTATTTCCATGTTTGGTAGCACTTATCGGTGCGAGCAGTTATTTTCAGTCATGAAAGGTAATAAGTCTCCTATTAGAAACCGTATTAATGATGCTCACCTTGGGTCAGCGTTGAAAGTTATCACTGTAAACAAAATTTCTCCCGAAATAGGAAAGATAATAGCAGAGAAGAGATGTCAAGTATCAGGACGTAAACATTAAATTTTTCTTGTTCTTTTCTATATAAATATATATATATATAAGTTTATTATTGTATTATTCGAAATAAATCTACGTTTCTATGAATATTGATTTTTTTTGGGGAGGGCGCCTAAAGTTAAACCTTGTTTGTTTGGCCCAAGTGTACCTATGAGTTTGACATCCCTGCTTTACAACGATCTGTCTTACATACCCAGCTCATTCCTAATTTATATTTTCGGTGTAAATGGCATGGCTAATCATCTACAACTAAATATCCTTTTCCTTTATTTGTAGAGAGTAATTTTGTTGAAATGGCTATGGGTTCCATCACAGACTTTTTCGAGGCTATAAAACGACATACACACTTCATAAGGATAAAACATCTACTGAAAAACCTTTACTCTTAAAATATCGGCTCATCTCTACAGCAGGTGCAAAGCTCGAATGTACATAATAGGTGACATGTGACTAATTAAGTAAACAATACAATAGGTGCAAAAATGTCCGCTCTAACCCACCCAGTTAACCCATGGAGGTAGGAAAGGGAGGAGGGGCCATTCCGCGCTAGAAGTGAAGCACTGCTTTGAAGCTTGGGTCACCAGACGGGGTGTTTTTTGTTTACATTCAGAAGCTCGCTTGACAAAATTCTGATAGTATTTCGACACACGACAGTTCCATAGAAATCGAAAAAGGGACACTCTCGCATGAAAGAAACATTCATAGTGTGATGGATAATAGCAATTTGTATAGTTTACTGACATTTACGCAAAAATCACATCTTGGTTATTTTTCGATAACTAACAGCAGCGATTTTGATTATGAATTTGTTTTATAAATTCTAAGCTGTTGCACTACAAAAATATAGATTTTAAGAAAATTGTTAAAAGAGATCTTCCAAAATTTATTTTCTAGAAGATTTGAAAAGTTTGAAACTTGATGGCTAAATGTAAATATAAAATTATGTATGTTAAAATATTTGTAATTAGGCTCACAGGTCAGATTAAGTTTTTATTAAATAGAGTAACGCATGCAAGGGCTATCTGCCTAAAGAGAGAGATGCCATCGTGGAGGAATTTTGAAGAAAAACTGACCTTTGAGTGGGTATTAAAAATAATACTTATAATTTTCATTCAAATTATATTCATATATATTTTTTATGTAAAACTTTCGGGTGTATGCTAAATTAGTCTAAATTACTTTACACGAAAAATATAGTGAATGCACAGAAATTAAAGATTTGCACATGCCGGAAATGATAAATAGGAAATATGTATGGGTATTTATGCATGTGCTTGCAAAAAGCATGTATCTGCCTTTGACAAAATACTTAAATATTCATTAAATTATTTATAAATGTATTTGAAATGAAGAATTTATTCACTTATAAACAACTGTGAAAGTACTGTGAAGAAATCTAATGATTAAATGTATCTAATTTATAATGATTATAAATGTTATCTAAATATATAATAACCTTAATATTGAATTGTAAACATAAATTGAAATCCTGTTGACAAATACGTTATAAAACTATTTAAGCAAGAATTGTTCGTATTGGAAAGCAATCTGTTAAAAGGTATTGTAAAGCAAATGCTATGAGATGCGCACTTAAGAACGTAATAAAGAGTTTTGGAATATGTATTGTTGAAATGAAGGGTAAAAAAAAAAAATCTGATAAGTATAATTAAAAGAATTATTCCCTTTACATTTTATAATAACTCAGTTACAAGTTTTAAATAATACTTAAAAAAAAAAAAAAAAAACTTATTTTATTCCCTTTCAGAAATGGTCAGAGAAAGTCAAATACTATTTAATGCCTATTTAATTATTAGGAATTAGCGAAATACTTTTTTAAAGTATTTCGCTAATTCCTAATAATTCTCTAATTTAAAATGAACCGAATTGAGCATTAATTATAAATTGACTTACATTTTTCGATTTAAAAGAAGCCAAAAAATCATGTCATATTTAAGAAAGTATTTTAGGAAGAAGCTCTATAAATAGAAAAGAAATAATGCATAATTTTAATATTAATAATACAATAAACTTTGATCTTAATTTTTGTACCTTAACCGAATAAAATCGAATTACCTTAATTTTTTTTTCTAATATAATTAACGAAAACTTGTGAAAATATTTCATTCAAATTAAACCATTCTGAGAAAACTGTCCTGTGAAAAGTATAGCACTTAATTCCGTTCAGAATGAAATGTTGTTTAAAAATATGTTATTTTCACATACTTAGGACTCTGAAGTGTTGTAGAAAAAGAAAATGTATACATTTATATGTATATTTGCGACGTAATTACAAAATATTTACACCCGAACGCGTCAAATCCCATAGAACTCAATGGTAAATGACCCAATGTTTTGGTCACCACGTAGGGATCGCCGGTGCTTCAGAGCAGGGTACGGAGAAACTTGTTTAGGGCGACTCCTTACTTCCTACCTCCATGAGTTAACCTCACGTGTCCGCTGTAGCCACTGTCCGCTCCAACCACGTCCGCTCTGAAAACAAAAAAGAATTGCAGCAACAGAAAACAAACAAAAAAAAAAAACAAAAAAAAAAAAAAAAAATCTGATAAGTTTCATGTTTTACATTACGTCCAAGAGGCATTTTTTTAATATGTTGTGTGTTACCTTTATTTATTGAATATCATGTTAAACCATAAAATTCAGTTCAAGAGCAATATCGCAAAATAATTTTAAAATGAGTATATCTTTAGAATTTCCGGTGCATAGTCTCGCGCGCTGGAGATAAAAATGTTGCCATTGCTCGCTTTGAAATCCTTGATTTTGTTAATAAAAAATTCGTTAAAGTTTTACAAAATATGAACCCGATAATAAAACAAATTCCAAATTACCAAATTTGGTGTATTGCCATATTCGCAGGAGGATTAAGTTATTATTTAATTATAACCATCCAGTAATTTAGTATCCCGTAATTTTTTCCAGTGCCAGACAAATGCATCAGTTATTTAGCTGAATATGGAACATTTACCGTTTTTCGAAAGAAATTGTGGTGATGGCGATAAGGAGCGCGCCTTGCGCCCTCCGATAAGTGTGGCAACCCTAGAGGAGAAGTTTCTTACGAGTGGCGAGCAGAGCGAAACAGGCAGGCTGTCGGGGAGTATGCGCGATGTTCCGAAATAAAGCTTGATTTTTATTGTGCACTATGTCTTGTTAATATTTATATTAATGCAGTAAGAACATAATCTGTGATATGGAATTCGAGGATTGGTGGTAAAAACATAATAGGAAATTTCCATAATGGTAACCCGGACTGTGTTAAATCGTATGAACAGTTCTCAAGCACTTTCGGTTTTGACTACAAGCCATCACTCAAGATCTCCAAACCAGAAGTAATGGATTACATCGGTTTTCGTTCTCCGGATCACAGATGAGTAGTAATTATAGATCATTTTATAATTCTGTTTTCTACTTATCATTTAATTTCATTTTCTTTAGTTAAATTTTTCCTTTTATTTTGGCTTAAAAACCTTGCACAATGTCTGATGTTTATGCCGTCCAAATTCCGGTTTATAACCGATCAGACCCATCTTTATGGTTTATTATGTGTGAAAGTACTTTTGCTCTTGCCACCCCCAAACCTATCACAGAATCCATTACTAAATATAATTATGTAGTTGCTCATCTTCCTCCAGATATTGCTTCAATAGTACGGGATTTACTTATGAAACCAGACCCTATTGATCCATATGCAAAGCTTAAAACTGAGTTAATAAATCGTTCAGGAGAATCTTCTCAGCAAGAAATTCGCCAATTATTATCTGGAGAAGAATTAGGCTCTCGAAAACCTTCCGATTTGCTTAGAAATATGAAGCGTCGAGCAGAATCTTTAAATGTTCCTGATAACTTAATGTTAGAATTATTCCTTCAACGTTTGCCTTCGACTGTTCAGTCTATTTTGGCAGCGGTTTCCAATTTAACTGTAGATAAAGCTGCAGAAATTGCCGACAGAATTTTAGAAGTAAATCCAACCCCAGGGACTTGTGCCGTTTCTCGCACAGTCGATCAGTCTCTTGAGGATAAATTATTTAAACAAATAGAAAAATTAAACAAACGTATTGATCGCATTTCTCTTTCTCGTGGTCGCTCGCCAAATCGCGGAGATCGCAATAAGGAAAGAAGCAATTCCAAAAGGAGAGATTATTCTGTTTGCTGGTATCATAGACGTTTTGGGAAAAAGTGTAGAGATGACAAATGTACAAAACCTTGTTCATGGCAGGGAAACGAAACCAGCAAAGAATAGAGGCGACTTATTCTTTGCCTCAAGTTTCACGTCGCCTGTTCGTTCGTGACCGTAGAACAAACCTTTCATTCTTGGTCGATACCGGCTCTGACGTGTCCTTACTTCCAGCAAATAATTCTCAAAAACGGAATTCGTCCCAACAAACACTTTTCGCTGCTAATTCTTCTACTATTCATGTTTATGGTCAAAAAACACTTTCTTTGGATTTCAAATTAAGACGACAGTTTACATGGACTTTCTTATAGCAAATGTTAGTACACCCATTCTTGGAGCAGATTTTCTCCATTTCTTTGAATTGGTCCCTGATCTCAGAAACAAATGTCTCAAAGATTTAAAAACGCATTTTAAAACCGTCGGTTGCGTGAAAAATGCAAGCATTTATTCAGTAAAAACTGTATTTAGTGATACACCATATCACAAAATTTTAAAAGAATTTCCTTCAGTTACTAGATTACCAGATCCTAACCAACCTGTTAAACATAACACCGTTCATTATATCATAACTAAAGGTCCACCTGTGGTTGCAAAACCTCGTCGGTTAGCTCCAGATCGCTTAAAAATAGCAAAACAAGAATTTCAAACAATGATGCAATTGGGGCATTTGAGACCTTCGAGCAGCAATTATGCATCCCCACTTCACATGGTTCCAAAAAAGGGAAGTCTGGAATGGAGACCTGTAGGAGATTATCGAGCATTGAACGCTCAAACAATAAAAGACAAATACCCTATTCCATGTTTAGCCGATTTTACTGCTGCATTGCACGGTACTAAAATTTTTAGTCATGTCGACCTGATTAAGGCATACCATCAAATACCAATTAACCCAGCCGACATCCACAAAACCGCCATATGCACACCATTCGGTTTATTCGAAAGTATCCGTATGCAATTCGGCTTATGCAATGCATCTGCGACTTTTCAACGTTTTATAGATGAAGTCACGCGGGGTTTAGAAGGCGTTTACGCTTTTGTCGATGACTTGCTCATAGCCTCTAAAGATTCTGAGGAACATTGCAGGCATTTGAAAGCTTTATTTTCCAAACTTCAGGAATATGGACTTTGCATAAATGTTTCAAAATGCACCTTTGGTCAAACATCTATTGATTTCTTAGGTTTTCACCTTAGTGAAAACGGAATTGAACCTCTTCCTCACAAAGTCAAATGTATTTTAGATTTTCCTCAACCTACCACTCTCACTCAGCTTCGCCGATTTTTAGGCATGTTTAACTTTTATAGATGTTTCATACCTAAAGCAGCACATATTCTTTCTCCTTTAATAAAATTGTTAGAAGGCTATATTAATAAAAAGAAATCTCGTTCTCGTGTTCAGGATTCATCCCCACAATTAAATTGGAACGAGAATGCTGAACAAGCCTTTATTGCTGCCAAAAATGCCATTGCTCAGGCTACCCTTTTGAGACACCCTATTCCCGGAGCCCAGCTAAGCATCTGGGTAGATGCCTCAGACGTCGCAATAGGCGGCACACTTATGCAATTGTCTCAACAAACATGGGAACCTATAGCATTTTTCTCTATGAAACTCAGTAAAAGTCAACAGAAATGGTCCGCGTACGATAGGGAATTATTTTCTATTTATTCTGCAATTAAGAAATTCCGACACATGTTAGAGGGCAGAAATTTTATAATTTATACGGATCAAAAACCGTTAATATACGCTTTTAAACAGAACCCTCATAAATGTTCACCTCGACAATTGCGCCATTTAGATTTTATTTCTCAGTACTCTACTGCTATTAGGCATGTGCAAGGTTCAAAAAACGTCGTTGCTGACGCTCTTTCAAGAATCGAAATTGATTCCATAACAAAATCTCCATTTTTGGATTTTAAAAAATTTTCGGAAGCTCAACGGCATGATCCGGAGGTACAAGACCTTCTCAAAAACAACACATCATCTTTGAAACTGGAATTTAAACCGTGCCAATATTCTGATGGTAATATTCTTTGTGACATATCAACAGACATTCCTCGTCCATTTGTTCCGAATTCCTTTCGCAGACTCATCTTTAATCATCTGCATAATCTGTCACATCCAGGAATTGCAGCTACTACGAAGCTTATTTGTTCTCGTTATGTATGGCCTGATATGAAACGTCATATCAAAAATTGGGTGAAATCCTGTGAATCTTGCCAAAAATCGAAAATTACTAGGCATACTAAAGCACCACTGGGCACATTCTCTCTTCCTGATGCACGTTTTTCAGAAATCCATATGGATATCGTCGGACCGTTACCTCCATCAGAAGGCAATGTGTACCTTTTGACTCTAATAGATAGATTCTCCAGATGGCCTGAAGCCATTCCCATCCCGGATATGAAAACGGAAACCCTTTGCAGAGCCATCTTCAACTGTTGGATATCTCGTTTTGGCTGCCCATCGATCATAACAACAGACCAAGGTTCTCAAATGAGATCCGCACTTTTTGCAGAATTCACGCGCATTTTGGGTACGAACAGAATCACAACAACAGCCTATCATCCAATGTCAAACGGCATTGTTGAACGATTTCATCGACATTTAAAATCTTCTCTCAAGGCTCACGAGACCAATAACTGGACTGAAACACTACCAGTTGTTATGCTTGGTATTCGGACAGCCGTAAAGGAAGATCTACAGTCATCTTGTGCTGAACTGGTGTACGGCACAACTCTCAAGCTGCCTAGTGATATGATAACGTCATCTAAGATATCTCCGTATGACACACAATTTATCACGAATCTTCGGCATAGAATGCAACAGTTGAATCCAATAGCAACATCTGCACATTGCCAAGAAAAATGTTACGTAAGTGCTACCTTAAAGTCGTGTACGCATGTATACTTACGTGTCGATCGAGTAAAGCCACCTCTGTGCCAACCATACACAGGTCCGCATAAAGTTCTTTCTAGAACGTACAAAACTTTCACAATTGATGTTAACGGTCTGAAATCTACTGTGTCTATAGACCGTGTGAAACCAGCCTATTTGCTTTCGGACTCTAATTTGCCTGAACTGAAAACAAATAAAGACTTAAAGACAGTTCAGCAGAATAAATCTGCAAACGAACTCTCTAAGACACAAACTGTCACCAGATCGGGAAGACATGTTCACTTCCCTAAGAAACTTGCTTCTTACATAACAATTTAAAACACTTTTTTAAAATTCATATCTTAACATATTTCTTGTTATTTCATGTTTATTATATGTGTCAATACCTTGTTATATATTGAATTTCATTTTGATCTTTTCTAATTTTATATTCTAATTTTGTGATCATAAAAAAAATACCCGACAGCACGGATACTCTGAGATAATTTCATAACCTATGTCGTTCCTTTGAATAGCCATTAAAGGAACTGGGGGGAAACTCTGTGGTGATGGCGATAAGGAGCGCGCCTTGCGCCCTCCGATAAGTGTGGCAACCCTAGAGGAGAAGTTTCTTACGAGTGGCGAGCAGAGCGAAACAGGCAGGCTGTCGGGGAGTATGCACGATGTTCCGAAATAAAGCTTAATTTTTATTGTGCACTATGTCTTGTTAATATTTACATTAATGCAGTAAGAACATAATCTGTGATATGGAATTCGAGGATTGGTGGTAAAAACATAATAGGAAATTTCCATAAAATATCGATGTATTTATTCGGTTTTCGCATATTTTCCATTTACAGTAGTACTAAAAGAAGAAAAAAAGAGATAATTTTTTGGAAAAAGGTTCCTATTTTAATTCAAACATTATTTCTTCAGTAAGTAACAATTTGAAAATATGTTGCCTTTTACTAATCTAACAGTCGCTGTCTTGTTTCTTAATTTTTGTTACATTTGCAAATGTTTGAGAAAAGTCGCATTTCACTCTAGTTATAGAATTCAAATAATATTTTACCAGTAAGCAAAACTCTTTATGGATTTTTTAATGAAACTGACCAAATTCAGTGTTTAGTACTTATCTGAGTTTCTATTGGAAACAAATACATTCAAATATTATAGTCAAGGTATTCTGTATGGAAAATTTTCTACTTTTCGGTCATTTTTCAAATCTCTAGTGGAATTTAATTCTTTGACAAATACAGAAATTTTTGCTAATTTTCGCTTCCGAATGTATTTTGTATCTTACATATGCTCATTACAATGACTTCACAAAATGTTAAGCAAATTAAGAAGGAAGTCAACATTTCCCGAAAATTCTATGCGTTTCATTCTAGAACCTCACTTTTAATCTTTAATATTTCTTTTTCCTGCAGCCTAAATAAATTTTCAAGCACAAAACTTAAAACTTTCAGTTATCCAGAATTTATCTGGGAATGACTGTAATATCATTATAATTTCAAAATAAAGATTTTTGAGAAATGTCTTCATTTTATATAACGTTTTATCAATCACCTCAATATATGTTGCCTCCTTTTACATTGACATTTACATTTCTAATCATTTAATTTTCAGTTCTTTCGCGGTCACTACTTTTTTGTATTGACTACTAAGAATTTGGGAACAAATTTTTACTAACTGTTATTCTGGTTGTTTAAATAATTTTTTACACGTTTGAAAAATTTAGCTTGAACAAAATTTATCTGAGCATACCACTTTGATAGATTAAATTTCTCTGACATTTATATATACGTATGTAGGTAATGGAGATTTTTAACTAATAGACATATAGACTTTGAATACTTTTTCTAATCATCATGATCACTGACTTACATTGCTACAGACTTTAAGAAAACATTTTGTACTAATGTCAAGAAACATGTCTATGAAAATATCGATAGCTTTTTTCCAAATTACTAGGAGGATAAAAAATATTGTTTTGTAATAACGTTTCCCTTTGATTCAAAAATTACTTCTTTATTACATTCCAAAGAACAATTATTCATATGTAGGTACTGTATATCAAGTGAATATTTGAAGAAAGTCATGTGTTTTCTGTACGCTGTTAAAAAACTTCTGTAAACTTACTAAGATAACTCATGGAAACTGGGATGCCATGGGTTATTTGAATAACAGTAAACAGGTGCATTCTATGTAACTTTACAAGGATTATGCCTGTAATGGATACAGATCTTTTTCTTGTAATATCACAGCATATAGTTATGTAAGTAGAAGATATTTTCTCATGTAAAATCTCAAATGATATATCTGTAATGATTACAGATTATTTGCTTGTAATATTACAGAAAGTAATTATGTAAACAGAACATGTTTTTCTCATGTAAAATTCCAAAGGATATATCTGTAACCGTTACAGGCTCTTTGCTTGGATTATTACAGTGAGTAATTATGTGAGTAGAACATACTTTTCTTAAGTAAAATCCCAGAGGATGTATATGTAACTGTTACAGACTATTTGCTCGTATTATTACAGCACGTTATTATGTGAGAAGAAGATATTTTTCTTATGTAAAATCCCAATGGAAATATCTGTAAAGGTTTCAAATTATTTCTTTCTAATATCCCATTAAGTAATTATGCGTGTAGAATATATTTGTCATTGGTGAAATACTAAAGAATATGTCTATAAAGATAATAGATATTTTGCCTAAAATGATGCTTTTTATAATAAAATATATTGAAATAAATATGTTCGAGTAAAAGAATGATATATACATATATATATAATTAAAGAAAAGAGAACAAACTAAAAAAAAGACCTTTGTGGTTAAAAACTTTATATGCAAGTGAACCATAACAGTTTGGGCTTTTAAATTAGCCAATTCGACCTCAGAATAGCACTAATTTGAAAATGTGCTTTCAATAGCATTCAATATATTCTTTTTCAAATTGTAACATTATTTTGTTGCAGAGTACTTTTGTTTTATGAAGAGAAACTTACGTCTGACATTAACGAAAGGCCTTTCAAATTATCACTAATCTGAAGTTGAATTTTGATTAATTTAAAAGTTCAAACTGATATGCTACTCCTTACATTAAATCACATGTATATCCTTTACATTAAATAACGGAATGGCATCTGGATATTACATTTTTCCTATAAAATAGCAGAAACAAAAACAGTATGCTTTATTTTTATGTTTTAGTGTCAATTAATAAGATATGTCTAGAACTTTCTTTTCAGTAATTATAGCTAAAATAGACATTACCTTAGATTTAACTTATTTGAGTAAACGCGTTTGTTTCATGTTGATATGATTACATTATTACAGTAAAAGGCATTTTGTGAAATATTTCTATGAAGAACTCAGAATAGCTATTCTTTATGTTTAAAAAATATTATATTCTCTCCTTCTAAGAAATTATATTTTCAGTAAAGTAAAGAATACAACACAGCAATGAACTTCATTTTGCTACAGGGTATCCAAAATATTCATATGTTTGAATTACAATGTCCAACTGATCTGTTTATTCCTCATCTGCAAATGTTTGTCAGTAGTCTGCTACTGTTTGAAATAATGGATGGTAGTTGAATAACTTTTTAAACTTACCTCCAAATAATTTCCTTTGAATTAACAGATATAATTCTTTCATTAAAAACTTAATGTCATGCTTTTTTAATAAGCATAAAAATTCACCAACTGAAACTTCATTTTTAAAGTCTTGCTTCTATTAAAATTCTTAATACTTTATACAATTACGCCAACAAATTTGTTTCAAAAATTAATACTTCAGTTCAGCGAAAAATTTAATGCATTTTAATTTTACTTATAATTTTATTCCCCCTTCTCACAGATTTACAAACGTGAGCTGTAATAAATCTAAGCTTAATATTTATAATGCAGCCAAAATTAATCAGTTTGTCATCATTTTCATACTAAATCAAGTTGCAAAATTAAATACTAAATTCTTTCTGGGTACAAGATTTTGTTGCTGGAACTGATGAAGTAGAGACAGCTCTGAAAACCAGCCTCGGAAGCACTGAAATTCTTATGAATGCTGGAATGAAGCTTACGAAATGGTAGACTAATTCTGTCGAACTTCGCAATCTATGGAAAGGAGATGGTATAGAAACTCGTAATACCGAAGAAGCCATCACGCGGTCAAAAGTTTTAGGAGTGGCCTGGAATACAGACAAGGATTTAATGTTTTTCGATGTAAATATTTTGATGAATATGCTTTCCAACGGATCCAGTACAAATCTAAAAGTCTTGCAAATATTCATCGTATCTTCGATCCAATTGGATTCATTGAACCTTTCATAGTTCAACTTACGCTATTACTTTAAGAGCTGTGGACAGCTGGTGTGGATTGGAATAATAAATTCCCGTCTTCACTGGACTAAAAGTCGCAGTTCTGGTGCAGCACAGCTCAACATTTTAAAAACTTTGCAGTTCCTAGATATTATCTTTCTGAATTCAATTTACATTATTTGGTTTCATTTCATATTGATTCTTTTTCAGATGCATCTATGGGGACATAAGGATCAGTGGTATATTTGAGAGCGGCCACTCAAGACAACAGAATTATTACTATTTTTATATGGTCCAAGAATAGTGTCGGCTCTCTCAAATCTATAACTTTTAGCATGTTTGTCATTTTCTAATCTTGCTAAACAAGTAAGTAAACGTTTGAAATTTCATGTAAATTGCTGCTTCTGGATTGATTCCAAAATATGTCTGTTTTGGGTAGAGTAAGGCCTGTAAACACAAGCCCTTTGTGAAGAACAGAGTAGAAGAAATTCAAAATTTGACCCATCCTAATAAGTGATCTCTTTGCCTAGGAAGAAAAATCCTGTGGACATCCTTTTTAGGGGTATTTCAGCCTCGAACCTATCTGGAGATTCTTTGTGGTGGGATGGACCACCTTGGTTGAGTCAACCTTCTGAGTTTTGGCCGGATAAGATTAAAACTGAGAATCTTACTGAGGATTTAGAATTAAGAAAGGAATTTGAAACTATAACACAAAATAATTGTGAAGTGAAGAATTCTCAATTTATTTTAGGTTTGAACTACTATAGCAACCAAACTAAGGTATTGAAAATTACGGTATTAATTAAAAGATTCTTTGGTAAACTTAGAAAAGAACATATAAAAATGGGACTTAGACTGCAGTTGAACTCTTAAAGGCAGAACAGGACTGGATAAAGCATCAACAAAGACTTGTGTACTCTTCTGAATTAGAATGTCTTAAATGCGGTACACAATTTCCTAAGAAATCATTTCTTTATAAGTTAGCCGCATTTTTAAATGAAAACGGTATTTTGCGCGTAAGAGGTAGGCTTCAACAAAGCGGATTTTTCATTGATGAACTCCATCTAGTTATATTACTCAAACAGTCGAAATTATTAATTTAAAGAGAACATAACAAAATTTAGTATGGTGGAGCATCTGCGACTCTTGCTAAAGTTAGAAATAGGTTTGGATTTCCAAAGAGTAGACAAGTTGTAAAGAAGGTTTGAAAAAATTGCCTCATTTATAGCAGATACTCTGTAAAAACCTGCTAAACAGATAACAGGTCAATTGCCAAAGGATCGAGCATTGGAAAATCCCCCATTTACTGTATCTGGAGTTGATTTCACTGGTTGAGTCTTTCTTCGTTCCGGAAAGAACACTCAACAAAGAATATATATAGCCATATTCCCATGTGGAGTTACTAGAGCTCTTTAGATCGATTTAATTACAGTTACTATGTCGACGAAAGGTTTTATTTTGCCCTTAAGACGTTTTTTGGCAAGAAGGGGGAATTGTAAGGAAATCATTTATGATAATGCTAACAGTTTTAAGACAGATAATAGTTTGAAAGGTTTTTTGCCCCCAAATTTTGGCTGATTCAGACTTACACAATGTTTTTGCTCTACATGAAATAACGTGGCAGTTTATTGTCCCGCATGCCCCATGGTGGGATGGGTTCTATGAAAGACTCATGAGAAGCATAAAGGATCCTTTAAGGAAAGTCTTATATTAGCTTCAAGGAAATGACGACCATTCTTGCAGAAATCGAAATGGTATTTTTTTTTTAATCATAGACCCCTTACTTATGTAAGCAATGAATTAGACAAATCCAAACCTCTTACTCCAGCCCATTTTTTGTTTCCTGGTCAAGGAATGTTAGCTATCCTATACATGAATAGATGTATACTGGATGAAATGGAAAAATAATTATTTGATGCAATTGAGAAATGCACATAAACTTGTAAATCCATCACCAGGAAAAGATCTTAAACGAGGAGATGCAGTTTAGCTTGAGGGGGCCGCTAAATCAAAATTTCTCTCGTCCCTTGGTATTGTCGAAGACATTTTTACTGGTCGTAAAGGACACGTACGTTCGTGTGTTATTTAAATTAAATAACTAATCCAGTTAATTTATCTATCCACTTGAAATAACCTGATATTTCTCCTTTATATTGTGTTGTGAATAACAAATGTCATTAAATACAGTGTATGCTCAAGAAGTACTATTTGTATTATGATATTTGTATTTGTGTTATACTTTATAATTTGTGTTGATCTCTTTTTAACATTTAATGTATTTTTAACAAAGTACAGGTGGGATGTGTTTAAAAGTTTTGTATTTGTGCTGCGATACGCGCTAGCACGCTCAGTGAGATTATCTACGCAGTCGCAAAGCGGTATATAAAATATTTTTGCTTTACCATGGTTGTTGTTGAAAATAAAATAAAAATGGATGATCTGAAAATCTACAGCTGCGTATTTAATTGTTTATTCTGATAACATTTTTTTAAATACTAGCTATTATGAGAGAGAATTAGCCTGGATCTTTAGACATTTTAATAACAGTCATCACGGTAAAAACGCAAAATGTAAGGAATTAACCTCAGAAGTGAGTTTTGCAGAAATAAGGCTGTTATAGATAATCCAGGTCGAAAGCTTTCATAAAAATTATAGTAAACTTTAGAAGGGATTCATATATTTAAGGAGGAATTTTCCAATAAGAAGACGTATGAGTGACTAACTAAAAGTGACGAACGAAGACTTTAAGTGCCCTATCCTATTGCCAGGAAACCATACACTATTTCATCACCTAAATAGAACAGAAACATCAGCGAATGCAACATGCAGGTACAGGAACTTTGATCTCCTTGCGAGAAAATTATTGGATTATCAGTGTGAGACGTCTTGTGAAGAGAACTTCTATTCAGCCGCCTTTCCAAAGGATTGTATAAAATATGCTGGAGCCTTGCCTTTGAAGTCACTCGTATCGATTTGGCTGTCCCAGTGTATGTAATGTCTGGCGAAAAGGCATGGATTGTGATTTTTACTTGTGCCATTTACAGTGTTGTGCACTTCGAATTGGCAACATCTTTATCAGCAAATTCCTATATAATGGCACTTAGAAGATTCGTAGCAAGAAGGGGTAGAGAAAGCATCATATATACGGACAATGGTACGAAATTTGCGAGGACGAGTAATGCATTAAACGAATTTGACTAGGAAAAAATAATGGATTTTCCTCCAACCGCCGTTTCGTGATTTGAATTTCGGGAGAGGTTGGTACGGATGGTAAAAGAACTTTTAAGACGAATTTTGGGTCCTAAATTGGTAAGTTACATTGAACTGGAAACCGTACTATGCCACTGTGAAGCAGCAACGAATTCACGACCACTAACTTATATAAGAGACGAGACGATTCAGTTTAAGCTATTGACACTTGCATATTTTATTCAAAGAGTCCCTCACAGTAAAGGATCTGGGTACTATTGACAGTAACAGTTTAAATCGTCGCTTGCAGTGTTTGCAAAAACTACGGAATGATTTACGCTCGAGATTCAGAAATAAATGTACCTAGCCATGCTAGTCCGTAGATGAGAACAAAGAGGGAACACTTTACAAGTGGGGGATATCATGCTCATTGGAACTCCGGTAAGCGCATAAACTGGTCATTGGGATTTCTCCAGGTGTTTCCGGGTACAGATGATCAGTAAGAGTGGCGAAAGTAAAAATGGCTGATGGCGAAAATATAAGACCCGATCAAAACCTGCATTCTTTAGAAGTATCTCCCCCCCCCAGAGTTATCTCAGAATTTTCAAGCTCAAGTGTTGTCAAATCCAAATCAAGATGCAGATCCTCCCCACTACAGACAGATCTGGATCTGAAAATAGATCTGTGCCTCTTACTGAGTCTCTTATGACAGGCAGACTTATACTACTAGATTCGGAAGACAAGTAAAAGTTCCTCATCGACGAAATTTCTAATGTGAACATAGAGTATGCTGCAATTATAAAAAAAAATTGCAAGTTGGGAGAACGTTCAGGATCGTGAACGAACTCAATGAATACAATCATTATGTATTATAATGTAGATTTTTTGTGGCAACAGCTTTTATGTTTACACATATGCTTCACTTGATGATGTTATGTTTAAATAAAGTTGCCGTTGTTAATTAAAAGTGTTTTCGCTGCGAAGTTTGTTTCCATTCGTCCGTAGTTATTAAAGTAAACTAAAAAAAACCTAAGTGGTTGAAACAAATCGATGGCGCTTTGCTCGCAGAAATGAAGAAATGATGCATACAAGCATTCTTTCATCAATATGGGGAATCGTAGTGTTCCAGAAATGCACAATCCATACAAGATCTAGCATTTTGTTTTTATAAATATTTTCGAATTAGGAGAATGTCCAATACTCAGCAGTTTCTAAATTAAGAGTATTTTATTGGAACAAGAAAGTTTCTTCCCTGCAGAAAGAATATTCTATTTAAATTTGCTTCTAATGAATGAATTTACAGCTATAAAATATAATTTCAGTCTGAAATCCACTGTACTTCTCTCTCTCTCTCTCTTTTTTTTTTTTTTTTTTTTTTTTTCATGATATGTAAACTGTCTAAATTTAAAGCATATTTAATTCTAAAAACTATAATGTAGTGACATCATTGACATATGCTGTAAAATGCCTTTCTACAAATACACCATCTTTTTTTTTTTTTTTTTTTTTTTTTTATCTCTCTGAGAAAATATTCTTCAAAAAAGGTGTTTACGGTTGATCTTTACAATATGGTAACTGGTAGTTTGGCGACATTTTGGAGGCGATAAAGGTTACTACCTGGGACTTTGGTAATAATGTGAGCAGTACTCAGTTCCGATTACGCATTATTTTGTGTGAGGGAAATGAGAGATCATGGGATATGTCATGTGATATTAATGGACGAATTACGGTTCTTTAATCGAAAAAAAGGGGGGAAATCGGGAAAAAATCTGGAAATTTTGTATTTGGCTTTATTCTGTGTGGTGTGAAACAGTGTTCGTGAATTTTTGGATCCCATGGCCGTAACTAAAGTGAATTCGAAATGGGTATTTAGTGGTATTGAAAAGGGTAGTAATAAATGTTTCTTTAAGGTTGTGCGAGATAGAAATAAAGATGTTTTATTAAGTTATTTATTTTACCTGGTACCTTGCTGTGAAATATAAGTATGATTTTAAAGATCCTGAAACAGAAAGAAGAAAAGTTTATTGGACACGTAATCAAGATTCTGAAGAAGATTAGGTAAGTTAGTATTTTTAATTATTTGAGGATATTATTTTTATGCATTGTTCTAAATGTAAGGTGGAAGTAAAGGAATTTGGTATTATTGGGAAAATTGTTATTAGCAATGATTTAGTTTAAAGTAATTAGGATTGTAAGGAAATTTTTATTAATTTAATGTATGTGCTCATTTATATTTTAAGTAGTGTTTTTGAATTTAATTATATTTTAATTAAATGATAGTTATTTTGTGAATTTTATGTGTGTAGGAATTTGGTATACGTTTTAGTTGAAGTAAACGTGCATGGAAATAATTTAAATATCTGACACTAAGTATTTGTAATGGTTGCGGTATGAATTCGTTGGTGACGTTTATAATATAATAGATGATTTAGAGGTAAAAGTTTTTGGATATTTTATTTATTTTATATTTGGAAATGTTCATATTTGGAAAGGGTAAATACTTTTTCGCGATCAGGTAATTTCATATATGTTCTTTTTACCGGGTTTAAAGATTGAGCAAATTGTCATGTATTTTCGTGAAATTTTTCTAATTTATGAGAAAAAAGCAGTGTACATGGATATAGTGAAGAGTGTGCGCAATGCCATTTTTGTGCAATTCTGGGATGTTTTTTTAAGTAAAAATAAGTCGGCGTGTACATGGTTTATGTGTATGTGTTATTTTGAAAAACGCGTAAGGAATATGGTATTGTGCACTTTTTCCCAATTTTGCAGTGAATATTTGTCATGATTAAGCAGTTTTGTTAGATAAAATTTCTAGTATAAGTGTAATTCGGCTAGTAGATTGTTGGAAGAAGTGTTCAGTAGATAAAAAGAAAAGAAACATGTCTTTACTTCGTGAAGACAAAATGGCGGCGGGGAAAAAAACATAGAGGGTTGCTGTAGGAGAATTGGTCGCCAAATTTTCGCCAAAAAAACGCCAAGTTACCATAATGTAAAGATCAACCGTATCTACATTTTGGTTAACCAATTCCATTTTAGTGTACCATTCCGTTTTGAGGACCGTAAAAATCGCCAAACTATTGTTGATGCCAGTGCTGCCAAAAATAATTGCGGCAACCCCAACGCAAGAAAGGAGGTATAATAGCAAATAACTATCTAAGATTTTATTGTTTTAATTTAGATGAAAGGTTAATTTCATATAATACTTTTTTATTATTATAATTTATATAAAAAAAGGCTAAACATAACTGAATGGAAGCATAAGTGTAAATAACTATTTCAGATCATTATTATAATTTATATAAAAAAAAGCAAACATAACTGAATGGATTCCTGCATTGCTATTTCGCTACCGAGTTATCGCTAAAGCATAATTTCATCTCGTTGGTTGTTGAAACATAATTTTCTATAATGAATGATTTCTTTGAAAAAATTCTATTGCAGACTTTTCGTCATAAGCAATTCCCAAATTGTTAAAAGCATAGGCTATCAAACAACGATTTAAAAATTAAACTAGTATTTCAATGGCGTCTTAAGAAATATAGAACTATCTAAACTTACGCAATTTGAAATCAGTGCGTACGCTAGATTGGGCGCTCTGTTAAATGGGCGCGTTTGCTAGATTTGGCGCTTTTGTGCATACATTTTCGCTGCAATTTTTTTACGGTCCTCAAAACGGAATAGTACCCATTTTAGTTATGTCTTCAAGTAGCTCTAAACCTTATTAAATACAAGAGAATTTTCATACATCCTTTAGAGATACGGAAGATGTATGTGGACCTTCAAAACCTATATGGACACACCACTAGTCTGTTATTTTAAAATAAAGTAAAGCAAGCAATTCAAGGACGTAATTATCCTGCTCTCATTTACGATTATAAATGTATATTATCATCAGCGCACAGACGGATAGGATTTTTAGTAAATTAGAGACTCGACTATCTTCAACAGTAATTACTACTATGGTTACAAGAAAAGCCACAATGAGGAAATGGTCTTGAAGTACCTGTGCAAGATTTTAAACATTTCACATTTTTCTTTGATACTTTTGATTAAATTTCATTTATCCACACCTCGGACCTGGAGCTTAATCATGTTTTATGATGTCAACTACATTATTTGCAATCAACAAACATTTTGAAAAATTTTATTTTTGTGAGCTCAATGCACAAACTTATTACATAAATGGAGAAAAAAATTGCACAGTACACAAAATTGCAGTTTTACACATGTATTAATGAATGATTAAAATGATTTAATTGCTAAAACTCTGCATATACTGTTCATACAAAGAATTATGGGGAATACATAAAGATATAATAGGAGTTATGTACAAATGCAATATATATGAGTAAAGCATTTACTTTGGAGATTCACATTTCTCAACAGAATTAGACTGAATCAGCTTAGAAGTGTAACCCAATACACATATTTCTTTTATAAAATAAAAATTAATTGGTTTTGCGTAAATTTACTAAGCAGAAGTATTACAGAAAGCAACAATGATACACTGATCCAGATATATTAGTGTAACTGTATTTAAAATATACAGAAAAACATTTCAAAGTACAAACATCAAATTTCAGTTTATTAACTGGAACGAAATTCTAAAATGACTAAAAAATTACTAATATTTTTAAAGTGTCCTATTTCACAAGGAGAAAGGAATGAAAGAAACTTAAGAAATACATAGAAGAAGTGAACATTATTCGAAACAAGCGGTAAAATTCATTTCATCAACAATTCTTACATAACATATTCTTGACTTAGTTATAAATTCATATATGTAATTAAATTACAGACTGACGTATACATTGAGTTTCATAATTACAAGAGATCACAGGAAATATGAATGTTATAAAAATATCAATTTATAACTCACTGAGCTATTTTTTGGATGTAATTTGTTTGTTCTTTCGTCTCTTCGTTATTTGAAAGCTAAAAAAATCTTCAGCTGCTGACACATATTTATGTACATTTTAGCATCATTTTTTTTTAAAGACCTAATTTAAAAGCATGATTAAAATGCAGTATGTTTCTCTTGAATATTTTATACATTTACTTTCTGCACTGTTTTAACAAATTCCAGATCCTAAACACATCACAAAAATATACACATTAGGTATGACATATATGAAAGAATCCAAAAACAAAAAACATGTAGACACTGACAAAAATCAGTTTAAAAGATCTTACAGCAGGAGTTCATATTTAAAAGGAACGGCTTATCACAAAATTTCCACATCAACTAATGCAGAATTGCAACTGCCCAGCATTTTTTCACATGCTCATGGTGGACTATTATTTACATAAGTTAAAGTGGTAACACCATTTTGAGGCTGTACTTTTAATTTCTTCCACCTAACGAAATAAAAAAGAAAAATCACATTTAAACAAGTTGCAGTAAAAATTGGGATCTGATTACTATTAAACTTTTTTACATGTTTATAGAACGGTTTGATTTTAATATAACAGAAATGCAATCATGCTATTTGTTTCTCCATTTTATTAATAAATCATTTACATTTGTCATGATCACAAATTGGTATGAGATGCATGTATTTTATAATGTTTAGAATTTCAGCACACGCATGTCTTTGTGTATGGGATAAAAGGTCTTACTCTTGTAAGATATTAGAGCCTTAGTAATAGACTGTGCTTAAAAATGCTCAAAATAACTACAGTTATGAATTTCGGACATATATTTTTTAGTGTTTTTATATAATGTAGTATTTACTTTGTTGCAATATTGTATTAAATAACATGTTAGCCCTGTCCATCAATAGTAATCAGAATTATAGTTTGCACAAACTAATACTGAATAATATCAAATCATAAATTTTGCATGGAAAAAAAATTTAAAGGAATATTAAAACTTGATGCTCAATGATTTGGCAATTTTTTCAAGCTACTGTGATTATTCCAGTAGTATAATTTGATTTACTCAATTTATTTTGCATAATGCATAAAACAATGTTAACATACAGGGTGTTTATAAAGTTCCGGACCCATTTTGATGTTTAATAACTCATAAAATAATAAAGATATAAACAAACTTATGGCATTTATTGATGGAATAACTTATATATTTTCCTTTTCAGGTTTGAATATCTTTATTTTTGTATATATCATCTGCGCGTGTGGTTAATTTTAGATAATTTCATTTTCCAGTCTAAATATATGTACTTTTCTAAATATCGTCTGCTTATTAATTGCATTTTTCTCTCTTTTGTTTTTGGCAACTATTGCAATGTTGTGTTTACTTTTGATGTGTTTGTTCTAGTACTTTTGTATGTGATGTTTTATTCGACCGGATATTAAGGAGAATAGCCTCTGTGGATGCCGACATGCTTGCTGGTACCTGGCGTGAAATTAAATATCGACTTAATAGTCTCCGTGCGATGAAGGGGGCACAGGTGGAAATTCATTGACAAGGGTCATGAAACTTTTTGAGTCTATCTAACCATTTATGTTATTAATTTTATTCTATCCTTATTATTTTATGAATTATTAAACATCAAAATGGGTCCGGGACTCTATAAACACCCTGTATTTTAATGACTTTAGGTGTTTTTTGTTCGCCCGCACAAACTGTTCATGCATTTTGAAAATATCCAATTATAATATAAGAGAAACCTTACCTTAGCTATAGCATATTACTGTGTTTAACAATATAAAAGCTAGAAGTCTTTGAAAAACCCCTTCCGTCTAATTTTTGTTTTAAAATTTGGTGGTGTCTTTCTTATAAATGGCAACTTTAGCGTATAAAACAATTTGAAGACTGTGAGAAAAGAGAAATAATCCCATTGTTTAAATGATGAATAAACCACATTGATGATTACCGTATATTTAAGTAGATAACTATTGATAACTGTTATAGCCACGTCTAGCCGAGCGATTTCAATTTAGACTTATGTCCTCTATACTGATATATCTGAGAACAAATAAATAATAATGTCTTACTAACTTTCCTCAGCTCTCTTTTGCTTTTGGAGATCAGTTAATGGTACTGGCGCTCTAAGGAAATTTTGAGGGAAAAAAATAATAAACTGAGATTCTCTTCCTAGGAATTACAGCAGGACAAAATAACTATTCAAACATATTTTACTTCAAGTGTTTGAATATTACCTCATTAAAAGCATGAGAATTTTGATTATACATACTCATAATATTTCAGTGAAGAAGCAGCACTTCTATTCGAGAAACAAATGCATAGTACTACATTATGAAAGGTTATACAAATTATTTAATTTGAAAGAGATTATATTCACTTCACAATTTTCGATATAATACGCCAAAATAATATGGTATAGTAAGAATGTGGCACATTCATCTGTGTGCTCATTTGAGCATTATTTTACAATGGATCGTTCTTAAACAAAACCAAAAGCTTCTGTTTCCGTTTCCTCGCCCAGTAATTCATTAAGGAGTTTTTGCATAAAAAAGGTGCTCTGACCTCCATGATTATTGCATCAATGTGTACTGAATTGTAAAATAATTTACTGTTTATACAAATTGATTTTAAAGTTCATACTAATTGATTTTACTTGTTGAACATTAGCGATTTTTTTTTTTTTTTGGGTTTATAATCAACATTTCTATATCTTCTGAATCTCATTGAAAGTTTCAGTAAATTTAATAATTTTAATTTTGACAAATCTCCAACATTTCACTTAAGGTTTCCTCTGAATATCTTCAAAATAATTTGAGCCTAGGGGTCATCCTTATGAATGAAAAATGAACATTAGCGATTTACTTTAAAAAATAAGAAAATATTTCCTTTGTTTAAAAAATTACCCTCTTTTTAAAATAAATATTCTCCATCCTATGTTTTTCGGATTAGCATTATGAAGTAAAAGGGAGGTGGTGAAACCCTTGTTTTATTTTATGATTATTATTTTGTGTGTGTTTGTGTGTCTTTTCCTCTTTTTAACTGTCAAAACCATTATTTACAGTAGCATCAAAATGACTTAAAAATGTTATATTTGTTTTAAAATGTACATAGATAGAAACATATAAAAGCATATTTTATTTTAATGTCCAGATATCATTAAAAATAATCAAGTCATTAAAAGCATGTAATCAGTTTAAAATTTCTGTAATCATGGCAGAAAATTATTAGCCTAAGCATCTTTTGTAAACTTTCCTAAAGTCCATGTTTTATTTTCCATCAGTGATGTTGTCTCTGAATCCGTATCTTCTTCATAAGCGTCAGACAGTTCAGAAATTAGGAATAAAAGCTTCATCTAAATCTGCACATGATCTCCAAAACGCTTTACCATGCTTAATTCAGCTCTACTTCTGAGGTAATTTGTGTACTTATTTTTCAAATTAAAGTCTTGACATTTTTGTTCTTAAAAGTCTTTTTCTGATATATCTCCAGATACTTAGAGTCAGAAGTACGTCTGTTTTGATCCTGAACAGGTAACGGTACCCTTTCTTTATAAATTGGAAATTCTTCATTGAATATAAAATCACATGAATAGACTACCATGTTGGTTTCTTTGACTCATAGATACATCTCTCGCCTCCATGTTACCCAATTAAACACAAGATTCTGTAGCGTAAATGGATACATTTAACTTTTTTGCTTAGGTTTATGAGCATAACAAACAGATCTTACTATGCAAAGAAGTTTTATTCATGGCTTATTTTTAATCCATAATTCATAGACTCATGCTTTCTAACTATTAGACAGTTCTGTTTAGTATATACATGGCGGTGTTAACTAATTCATTCTCCAATGCTGCTGGAAAATAAGTTTCAGAATTTGAATACTTAACTTTCTAACCATTTTGATTACTGCGTACATATTTCGTTCACTGGAACCATTTGGCTCAGGAGTATGAGGTGCTGTTAGTCATTGCCTGATAGTTTCAGAATGCAAACTGCCAAATTTGCCTCAATTGTCACTAAAGAATTCTTTGACTGAATATCGAAAGTCGTAATATATTTTTAACTTGAGACTTTGTCTTCATCAGAAAAAGCCATATGAATACTTTTTAATGCTGTTTTCAAACACAAATAAGTACTTTTATCTTCTCGAAAGTTTTGTCAGAAGATCCACATATGCCAACTGAAAATTTCAGGATTTACAGAGAAATTATTCCGCGGGGAGATTCATGAGGCTCGCAGACTTTCTTTCTTATGACAAATATCTCTTATGACATTTGTCATAAGAAAGAAACTAACTATGTCTCTTATGACAATGTCAAATGCTACTTGAATGCCTAATTCTTTCTTAAACATGTCCTTAACAGGATGTTTATCTTGATGTCGCCATCTTTAATAATATAACTACGACTAAGATGTCTCCTTCAGAAGCATACATTTCTATTATATGTATTTTTAGTATAACTGGTTCAATAGGCCCCTTGTACAAAGTATTGTATAAAATGCGAATTCCATACATTACAGCTTGACCGTTCATTTCAACCAGGACTCTGAAGCTGATGAAATAATTAGCACCAAGTACAGCAAATACATTTCGGTTTAATTCAGGTGCATATCAGACATCTTTTAGATAGATTATTTGGTTTTTATAACCTATACTTGTTGTGACAAAAACTGTAGCTATCTTAAGGGCAACTAAAGCTTCTTTTTCAGCAGCTTTGATGCTACAAGGACTTTGAAACTTAACAAAATCAGTAAAGTGTGAGAATCAGTTCCTGACATGTCCTGTAGCTCTACTGTCAATTCAAAATGATGTTAGATCACTTTCAAATGTACAGGTTTTTCTCGTGAATGGACATTCAGTGCTTTCTCGAATAGTTTTGACTGACCTATTCCTGGGTGGTCTCGCATCAATAATCCACTGTTTGCAATCTTTTTAAGCAGTGTCCTTTTTGCTTGCAATAATTAAATAATTATTTTAAATGTCTTCTCTTCTTGATTTTTTTCTGAATTTGACTCTTATACTGTTTTTATTTCCCAAATTTTGAAATTTCTAATGCCACTTGTTCACTTATACTGCCTTTCTCTCGGCTTTTGTTTTCTCTTTTAAGAATGCAAAAACAGTATTTTTGGGGTAAGCTATCTAAAATCTTCCAGCAAAGCAGAATGTCAGGTAACATATTTTCATTTTTCTTCTTAACTCCAGAATTCAACTCTTCCATAAATTCTTTAACTTGGGAATATGAGCTGCCATATTAACATTTTCATACCACTTGAATTGGAAAAACTACATGTGGATACTATTATACTACTGATTTTCCGACGGTGCTTCAAATAACTTACGCAATTCCAACTAAACGTGTCTAGCAGTTTGGAATCTCATAACGTTTTTAAGAGTACCTCAGTCTTAAAATTCGTTAGTAGTATCATAGTACTAATATTTGCGTTTTAAAACTTCTTAACAGTTTTATTATATTTCTCTTGTTGAGCAACCGAACACGTACCGAAAGATTTTCGGGTTTCACTTAAAGTTCGTTAACAATTTCTACAGTATATGTATACTACTTTAAAACATATTTTATTCTATATTACCAAACAAACCAATCACCTTCCCCAGCTGAAGGCTATACTTGGACCTTAGTTCCATTTATTTCTAAACTACTTTTGTTGCTATGACGAAAAGGTAATACTGACGAGATTAGGCTTAAAGAGCTTCCTCCTGCTCTACGAGAAAACATCATCCCATACTGCCTGGCAAAGCATGGGAACGTGCTTAACCCTTAACGTAAAAATACGTTTTAAAACTAAAGCAAAAATAAGAAGTTTGATTGAAATTACTAATATACTAAATCATGGAACACACGCTCAGAATAACAAATCTGATTTATGCATTGTTAAACATGTATTCCAAACATACACATGAATATTTTCCATTGTTTGCACAATATAAACAAATATACAGGGTGTGTTAAAGATCTGTTCCTTATTCTTTAATATTAGGACTATTGCAATATCTTACAAACATTTTTTTAAGACAGAGATAATTACTTACGATGTTACAACTAGGTAAATCAGCAGTGATACAGTTAAAGCTGCAGCAATGGCGCAAATGGCAATTACAGCTATAGCCCAGTTTTCTACACCTTTAGCACTGGTTGATTTTTCTGATGTTTCCGCAGCATTAGGAAGTGCTGAAAAGGAAACAGAAATATGAAGTTGGTAAAATGAATATGAAATACTGAATAACAAAAAGAGAAAAAGAAACTACATAATTCGATTAACATATATATATATATATAATTTATTTACTAAAGAAATATTGAGTATATCATCTCCTAATATAAATTTAGTAGAATGTATCAAAAAGAGGGAACCCATATGTAGGAAGTTTATATGGGTTCCCTCTTTTTGATACATTCTACTAAATTTATATTAGAAGATAATACAGTACAAAGTCTTTAAGCCGGACTCGTCGGGGCTTCGGCGATTTCGCATTAGGGGTTTTTCCGGATTATAGATTGTAGAGTTCCTCACTTTGGAATTCTAAGTTAATGTTGGAAGTGAAGAATCTAAGAACTGATAAGCGAATAATAGCTTGAGTTCGGTGACAAGAAACAACAAGATAGAAGGGTAACTAACCCTTTATTATTCTAATAAGATTTAGCAAAACTCCGCCTGGGAGTGTACAAGCAAAGCCCGCACTTGGACTTGAACTTAAAAGACTAAAAATTAAACTAAAACTAAGATTAACTAAAGAAGTATAGCCGAAGCTATCAAGGTTCAAATCAAGTTGGCCCCTTAACTTATTTGACTACGAAGCTTAGCAAGGGTCTGAGTACGGCCGAGCGTAATAACAGCTTTTAGAGAGAGTGGCCAAAAAGGCAGACGCGCGTAAATCAGAAACTCTGATTCTTTCTGACTCAGTAAGTAACTTCGTGGTTTAAATACCGCTCCTCCTCATTAAATATTCAGCAAGATTCTAAAACTGCGTTCTGGCCGGAAGTAGTAAGTTGAAGTTAAGAATTTGACAGGAAAGGAACTTTAACTTAAAATTTAACTGTTAATAAAATTAACATAATCCTTACAAGATCATCAATTTAAATCTGGTAAGATGGCGTGCAGAAATTATAAAATTAAAAATATGAAACCGTAATTTATGAAATAAAGAGCAATTATGATCTAAAGGGTATCAAAATTTACAAAAAGAAAAGCTTAATATTTATTTGTTTACTTTATTAAACATTCTTTCAAGGTAAGTTGTTTAAGTTGTTTCGTTTTATGTGCTAATTCTTTCTCTTTATATGCTAATACTCTTTATGTGCTAATATTCTTTAATTCTATAAACAGACATAATTTCTTGTTCAGTTACAAAGTTCGTCTGTTCAAGTCCTGTAATTGCTGTGCCGCGAATACTGACTAACTTGTCAATCGAAATTTTTTCGTTTTCAGTAACCTGTCTGTCACTTTCTTCATGCCTTTATCCATTTTTTGCAGCAATTCCACTTTTTGATGCGGTAGGAAGGAAATTGTCAGTTGTTTGAAAGAACTTTGAGGAGTGGACGCAATTCCCATTTGAAGGAGAAAAGTCTCCCCATATTTCTAGAATTATAAATGTTTATTGCTGGGTGTTGTGTTTAATGAAAGTACTAGTTAGTTGTGCATAAGTTGTAACGTGTTAACTTTACTTCGTGACCCGTTTCTGGCTCGGTTATTACAATTATTCCATATCCATGTATTCGCATTCTTAATTATTTCGAAATAGAATGCCTTGCTACAAGTATTTTTTATCAAACTTGCTGATGTTGAAAGCAAAAACTGTAACCAGTTTTAAGAAAGCAATACCTTATGTTTGTTAAACAACAGCTTCATTCTTAAATTCAGGTGACAGAATTAATTTACCATAACAGTAATATAACTGTAAGTTTCATCTATTGCACATTTGTTTAGGGTAAATGAAGCTTTAATTCTAAATGAAATATACCTCGGCAGAAACTTCGACCTTTACAGGTACCAATAACAGGTGTAGGGCTGCATTTGAGATTTCCTGTTGTATGGCACGTCCTGATAAGAATCTTTTGTTTAGGGCCTTCCAGAGCAGCAGATTGTAGGGATGAAGAAATGGACGAAGAGGACGATTCTGAATCTGAAGATAAAAGGCTGTTTTTGTCCCGCCTCCTTCTTGCAAGAATCTATATTTTGCAGGGAAAGTAAATTAAAGAAAGTAAAAACTTCAAAAAATTCATCTAACTTCTGCAAATAATGGTTTGAAATTAATTTGCTTAAGGTTCAGTAAAAGTTACTTAGTAATAAATACTTGAGCTTCAAGTCTACAAACGTTGAAATAGTTCTTTCTTTACGTTTATAAAAATAAATTTAAAAAAAAATCTGGAAGGGATGAAATTTAAACATTCGCCCAAAAGCGTATTTTTAAAGTTTAATATGATTTATTAATCGCTTTTCTAGCGGGCCACAGGGTACTTAAAGAATGGACATTTAGACTAACGTGGGAACGTTATGTATCTCGCACGTATTTGAGAAATGAAAAAAAAATATATATATATAATATGACTCGGTTAAAATATTTTTTTTTAATTCGCCAGACCATCATTTAAATGCATTTTTATTCAAGTGAATCGGATTCAAAAGAAAAAAAAAAAAGTTTTCTTAACATTCGCATCAACTGTTTTGAAACAGCTTAGTTCATTCATCAATAGTACACAGACTAAATTGGAAAGATCTCACATTTTTTCAATGGCTGCAAACTAGAGCGAAAAGCGAAACAACGTACTAAAGTAAAACGACGCAAAATCGCGTTTTGCTCTTTAGGGTTAACGACATACGCATGTTTATATATGTGTAAATACGCAATAAAATATAATAATTTATAAAGCTAAGTTCGGAAGATGGGACCTGTGGTTATTAAAGAGGTCCTGTCGAGACTTGTACTGTGCTGAATGAGGATTTTAGCAACGTTTTATGCATTATGATTCTAAATTTACAAACGATGTTTACTCTAAAAGTAAGTGGTAACTTGGATGTAAGAAGTTATTCAGATGCATTGTACTGAACACTATCAACTAGGTATATTAATGTACATCATATGTGGTGTTCACATATTTGCAGAGTTTCTGTGTAATATTTGCTTATCACATTCATGGTGTTATTCACTTATTTACAGTTCGCTTACAATTCACTAATGTATAGTCTACTTGATTACTGAAGGTGACGCTGAGACATACAAATCAGTGAGTAGAGTTGAAAATTCGTGTGCTCATTGAAAAACGTGTTTTACATCTGCTTGGCATTTTGTACCGTTTACTGGTACAGAACACTTAAAGATGTGACTAGAAAATTTTAAGTACATTATACCACCACTCAGCCGCTAGATCTGTGCTCAAAGCTCTTCTTTTTTTTAATTCTAGGCTGCTTTTAGATTTTCGCAATTCATTGCCAGGTAGTCTATGAGAGTTTTAAGTTTGTCTCTTAGTAGCTTACTCTTTTTTTGGTGTTGTTTCAAACATACCTAGGCATTTTCAGCTGTATACGGCCGGAAATGTAAGTCTTTGATGATTTCGCACTCGAACTTGTAGTGATCGATACCTGTTGAGTCGCATATGCATGAATGCGTGCAGTGCTTTCTGAAGCAAAAGAGATAGACTACAAAAGGGCCATGCGCTGTCAGGAAATATGTCGTTGCTCTGCCGGTACTAGTCAATTCCCTTGAGGGCACCGGGAAGAAGTTAAATGTCCCCCAGCCTGTTAGTGTCCAGTTAGTTTTTCACAGAGACATTAGGTCCCGTTTCAGTCTTGATTTAAGATGTGATAATACAATTAATTGGCAGAGAGATAGCTGCGGCAACTTGTCCGTTTGCACTATCTCTTACCAGTTGGTCGACTGATTCATTGCCTATTGTGTCCACCATGGGTGCGTGTCTAGTGAGGCTTGGGACTGGTATTCTCTGGGAAGTAGTTAAGTATTGAATTTCTCTTGCTAGTGGTGAGCGACTCAGTTCAATTATTGCCTGTAGGCTTGAGGCACTAACGGAAATTATAACACTTTTTTCTTGTTGTTTTCTGGCAAATTTCGCACCTTCTATGACAGGTAACAGTTCAGCTTGGATTAATGAATTTGTGCTGTCATGTTTTAAAGAGCACATTAATTTTATAGGCACACAAGGCACTTCCGACATCCATTTTAGTTTTTGATCCGTCCGTTAGATTCGAATTGGGAAACGGTCTATTGGAGAATTCACTATTTGGTTTTATGTGTACAAGCGACAAGCGATGGAGGACGTGGGCACTGTCCCTTTACCATAATGGTTAATCAGTACAGCACCACGTTTACCAATATCTAGAGCGGTCCAGAAGTGCAGAACATAATACAAAGGACTTGGACTTTTCTAGTTTACAGTGCAGATGACATTGTTGTGCATAATGCGCCACAGGTGTCCACAGATAGATATATGCACATTACAATGTGCAAATGGCTTATTTATGCCTTGTGAATATCCTGATGACATAGTTTTGTACAGTACCCACTCAATTCTTACCTTATAAACACATTAGGAATACTTACAATATACGCTATAAAACAGACATATGCCATATTTAAACACAGTGATTATGCTGATGATCAGGGTATGCAGGATGGTTTACAGTACAGGTAACGCTATAATCACATGTTACGTGGTTACAATTACAAACGCATTTCAGTTACTTTGCAATTACGCATGCATTACAATACTCTTACATTATAAATACATTAGAATTACACATACATTACGATATACGCTATACAATAAACGTGTGCTATATTTAAGCGTAGTGATTATGCAGGTGACCAGGGTATGCAGGATGGTTATAAAGTTCCGGTAACGTCACAGTCACATGATACATGGTTACAATTACACATACATTACAATACTCTTACATTAAAAATACATTAGAATTACACATACCTTACAATATACACTATACAGTAAGCGAATGCCATTTTTAAGCATAGTGATTATGCAAATGACCAGCACACATAAGGGAATAAGGGGAAGACATTTGAGGATAAGAAGGATCAGCGATTTGGTGTGTGCTATGATCAGCTTTTGCTGGAGGCAGAGTTCTCAAATCTGCTGCAAATCTCGTTTGAATTTCTTTGGAGTTGATATCGGGTCTTGCCTCTGACGATGAAGGCTGCATCGTCTGCGTAAACGAAGACTTGAGTGTGTTGAGGCCAATTCGTCTTGAGAATTTTATCAAATGTAAAATTCCAAAGATCGGGACCCGCACAGGACCCTTGGGGGCATCCTTTGGTCTGTCTGCGTGATATTATGCCGTTATTGTGTACTATAAGTAGCTGTCTGTCTTCAAGATAGTTGACCAGGGTATTGTGGATGTTTCGCGCGCACTGTGCTTCTTTCAGGGCCTGTATGATGGCGGGTCCCCGCAAGGTGTGCTTTAAACTGTTTATGAGAAGCTTTTCGAAGATTTTTGCCTAGGGCTGAAAGTAGGCAAACTGGGCGGAAGGAATTGGCAGCTGGCGGGTCTCTATTCTTCTTAAGGAAGAGCACAACTTGTCCAATCTCTAAAACTTTGGGAAATGTGCCCGCTTGTAATAATTTGTGGAAGTAGTTCCGGAAGAGAGGGACGCTCGTAAGAATGACCGCCTTAGTTATATTGTAATCCACCCCGTCTGGGCCAGGTGCCTTCTTTTTGGGCAGGTGGTGCAGAATGTGCAGAATTTCGGCCGTCGTAAACTCCGTATTGTCGGGAGTGCTTGACATGCATGTTGCAGAACGCACAATTGCTTGGTTTGGTCTATCTTCAGCAGCAACATCTTGAGTGAAAACGGAATCGAAGATGTTATTTAGCATCGTTTCCATATGACTGCTTGAGGATTGAGAGGAGGACTGCACTGTTGGTTGAATGTAAAGTTGTGCTGGCTTAAATATTTTGTCAGTGCTAATTTTGTGGTGCAGGCCGTAAACTTCTCGATTCTCTGTGCAGAATTTGCGCCAGCAAATGATTTTTGCTTGTATTAGCATTTTTCTGTAAGTCGCGCGTTCTCGTTGGAAGTCTCATAGGTAGTCCTCCAGGTTGCGACCTTTTGTATCCGTATTGGGTAGCCCCAGTTGGTGCTGTGAGCATTGAATTCTCTTACAATAATCTGCTTATGGATTTTGTGCTGCTGGTGAATGCTGTTGAGGAAAGTTAAAGTTATGTCCAGCTCAGATGTTGGGGGACTGTACACTGAGATGAATGCTGCTGGAAGATCTCCCACTTCCAAGAGAATAGCCACGTTGTCCCTGTCTGCTCCGAGAACTGCAGGGGTCCAGTCCGGGTTGCAGCAAATGATGGCTGCACGGGAAGGCTCGTCTGAGTCTTCCTTTTGATAGATGTTCCACTAAAGCGGGAAACCCATAACCTTGCCTTTCTTTGTGTAAGGTTCTTGTAGGAGAAGCAGATCGAATTTAGATCTGAGAACGTGTTCAGTTGCCTGCGCCGTCGCGGTTCTAGTTCTTTGTAAGTTAATTTGTACGCAGCGTATTTTTGAATCTGTTTGGTCTGGGTTAGGCTGATTGTGGAGTGCAGAATGTCGGCTGTGGTGGAGTGAGGTCAAGACTGGGTGAAAGCATTAGACGTAGAGAGTACTTCGTATGACATGTTCAACATAATTCCGGTAGTTGGGGCAGGCGGTTGCGTAGGCAGGATGATCTGTTGGGGTGTTGTTGCCGGTTCTATAGTTGTGGTCGGAGCAGTTAATACATGTTTGGGCTGCCGGCTGTGCAGTCTCTGATCCGACTTTTTGCATGAGATCCTGTGCAGTAAGCGCACAGTGGTCCTGTGTATGTCCTTGTGCTTGACACTTGAAGCAGCGCTTCGTGTCGAAGTACTCGGTGATGGAGTAAGGATGCCAGCCGATGTAGTCTGGAACGTAGTATGCAGATCTGGAAAACTGCTGGAGAGCACTCGACGATCTACTTAACGTTGTTGCGTTCCTTGAGTCTGTAAAGGACTGTTGCGGCTTCATTTGGAATGCTCAGTTCTGAACCGAGAGCTTTTTTATGTCCTGTTTTTGGAAGTCCGATGGGTGCTGTGCTACTGAAGTCTAGAGTTGATTTGAGCTTCTTTATCTCTTCGGCTGCATTGCAGACGACTGCTATGCCCCTTTTCTGTATGGGCCTGAAGGCTGAGACTTGAACTCCTATGTCGGGGAGAGGGCACTCCTTGGAGAGTCCGTCGATGAGCTGCTTGGAGATATTCTCTTTGGGGTAGACAAGCAGCGTATGTCTGTCTTGTGGGGCTTTCCTTGCCACCTGTGAGTAGGACGCACGGTGTGCTGCTGTCGGTGCTGCTGGAGTAGACACTGGATTAGCTGAGTGAGTATTTATTGATGTGGCTTCTGTGTTGGTGCCAACATTATTTGCTGAGGGTGTAGGAGTTGAGGCTGAAGAGCAATGCTCTGTCTCCGTGTTTGTGCCAACACTGGTACTCGTCGGTGGAGCTATCAAGTCCGGGCCTTGTAGGGCCAACGTGCCTAATGTGTCGAGTGCTGCAAGAAGTTGATCTTTAACGTCCTGTAGTAGGAGCGACTTTTTGCCTCGGCGATTATAGGCAATTGCATCACACTCTTGATGGACAGCTTTAAATTTATCTGAGCAAGCGAGGTCTGAGTTGAAGAGGGAGGCACAATTTACTTCTTCCTCGTATTCGGCGGTGTCTTCCTCTGACATTATACTTTTGTAGCACCTAGTCTATTCGTGTGGGTAGGTACGGATTGCTATTGAAGTTGCACTGTTTCAATGTAAGGTACAGAATACAGATGAGTTTTTAACACTATGTCAGTGGAGTTGAAAGTTCACTATGTCCTGTTGAGCGTCACTTGAGCACTTATGAACACTATTTGAACACTTAAAGAACAAACCTGCTGGTGGTTGGAATGTTCTGTTGCAGAATAAACTTCAAGAGTTCGACACAGTATTTCAGTAGTGGAGTGACACTGAATCAAGAATGGGGTAACAGAGAACTAAAAACACAAGCACTGATATACACTAATCATACGTAAGACTGCAACTTGGCAGTTTGCTAGCTTTCAGTAAGATCAACAAGATATGTCAACAAAATACTAACATAATATTAACAGAATACAACAATTTCCATAAACATAGTGAGTAATAGATAAAACACAGCAATTTGAGAATGTAATCAAAACCTATTGTCACGATTGAAATGTCAAAGGTAGTATTCACACTTTAGTAAAAGTAGTCATTATCACAAATTCAAACATATTTTATAAATGATGCAATTAATCAGTCCCTATAAAGCCAATTATAGGGACTGATTAATTGCATCATTATACAGTAATCAGCACCTGTAAAACTAATTAATTAAAATACTTATACAGAAAATGAATTTAACACGTAGACTGTAGCTGATTAATTAAAATGCTTAAACAATAATCAGTACCTGTAACACAGTGATTCGGAATGCACTAGATGAGTTTCTACTCATCACACAATTTGGTGCTTAATTAGCAATTTGGTGAAATTTCAGTACAATACGCAGGTAAGCAAGAAATGGATCTATACGATACATACTAAAGACAGCTTAATTTATGCAATGACAAGCAATATTGATTATGAATTAATATGCACCGTAAACAATTTAATTTGCCACAAAGTCAAACAGTATTAATTAATTCCTAATTTAAAAGTCCACAGGGAGTAGTGATTGAAGAATTGAAAGAGATTGCAGTTACACTATAATTTTAAGTGGAGAGATTCTGATACATAGTCAATCAATGAGGTTATTGCAGTTTTAATTATTGTGGCGCTGACGTTAATTGGACTAATTAATTTAAGAGCAGATTCTACCTGGGATGCTTTCTTCATCTGTGCATAGTGTGTCAGGACTTGTGTTTCTCTTGATTTGCTTTGGAAACATGAATGATCCTGAATAGGAACAGGGAGCTTACTCAAGCTATGTTCAAGAAGGTGTGAAGTAGACAACACAAGCAGGAAGGGTATACGAAACCCTTTATTTTCAATACTTTACAGGCCCTTCCGAACTTCGGAATACAGAGACCAACCACTTGTGGTCTGAACGTAAGAATATAAAACTAATAACTAAAACTCTAACTAAAAGCTAACTTTGAATTAGTATACAAATGCCTCGCACTAAGACTGGCCTTTATTTAAAAAAAGGTACGTATGTAGTACGCCGAGCTGCTGAAACTACCATACGTTTGCAAATATCAAGAGGTCTAAACCTCTGGCCTTAAAGGCAACCGAGTGAAAACTCGTAAAACTACAGTGGCAAGCGGCTTGCTTCCTAAAACTCCTTCTCTCTTCATCTTGGCAAAAAGCCACAACTTAAGTACTTGGGCGTTAGCAAGACAATTTGCATAAACAAGTTAAAGCATTTAATTCTGGCCGGAAGTAGAAAATAAGAAGTGATAGTACAGTTTTAAAATAAAATAAACGTTAGTACAACTTAGGATCCTTACAAGTGTAATCCAATTACAGACAGGGCACATAATCACACACACACTTTGTAAAAACTAATGCGCACACGCTTGTAATGTTGGTTGCGCAAAAATCAGATTGGACTGAGTCCGAAAAATACACAATAAAATAACTCCGGTTCTAACTGTCCGATTGGCTTGAAATTTCGAAACTTTCGCCTCCTTGGACTTGGTAGGGGGGTTCCATTTGACACTGATAAGATTCGGCAATTAGGGGTCTAATTAGTCAGGTAAATAAAAAGGCTCCACTACCTCCTTTTAGTCCTTTGGAACGGCCTTGATGGACTGTAGAGGCACTTCGGGGGGAGTGAGTAATGCTTTCAACGGTCGAAAACGCGAACGTGAAGGAATTTCGGCAGTTATTAGATCATAATTAATTATTAAATAGGTTGGTTGCGTTGGAACTTGATTCAAAATAAAGCTGAGGCTCTTCTCTGTAAGATGGTATAAGTTTTAGGCTCCTCCGACTTGCGACGGCTTCTTTAGAGAGCTGAGAAGGTGAACAGTACGGCGAAAATGACACTAAATTGCAATATAAATCGATAAGAACATGAAAAATTTGTAATTAATTTTCTAGAACAAAAAACTTAAATCGTTGTACTGAGGTCTTCAGCTATTCAGAACGACTGCTTTTTCGTAAATCCGTTGATAATTTCCGCGGTTATTAACTTAAGACCCGGAGGGACTATGATGCAGACACACAGGGGGCTGGTGAACTTGCGAATGTTTTCTGTGTACAGATGATATGGATGTAGATCTAAACTGTGGTTATGTTCTTCGTAATCTGTTGGATGATGCATCATATTATTGAATGTGCTGGTTTGGCGCAGTCGTGCTACTTTAACATTTGTTGCCTCTTGTTCTATTGTAATGGTGACTGGTGGAATGCCTGCTATGACATTTAAAGCGCTTTTGAGGCCCGTTCGATATGCCCTTGTGATTGCCAGGAAGAAAAGTCTTTGTAGAGAAAGTAATTGCCTTTGGGTATGCGTACTGAGGGTTTTGCGCCAAGCTGAAAGGCATGTAGTAAAATATTTTCTGTTACTGTACGGGACCATAGTGTTTGTAATTTTGGGGATATCCCCCAGTTGCTAGCAGCCGTGAATTTCTGATAGTTGCATAGGATTATGAATTTGTCTTTCATATAGTTTATGTGTTGATGACAGGGCAGTCTGTTATTACTTATGACTTTTCCATTTTGATTTTCTCAATAGATATCCGTATTATTGGTTACGTAGGATTTCTGAGCGAAGCTCCCGGTTTTGGAATGCAAAGTGCGTTGCATTTTTGTATCAATATTTTCAGATGAAATCTGTCCGCCCATTTTTTGAAAAGTATAGGTGATTGTTTTTAGTTTTCCTCTATTTCTTTGCGGCTTGTGCCCTGCGTGATTAACAAGAAAACGTCGGCATAGGCCTGGACATACGTGTGGGGGATGCTGTATACATTTTAAGCGCTTCATTGGCGATTAGATTCCAAACGACTGGTCCTAAACAAGACCCTTGTGGGCATCCTCTAGTGATCTCGCATGTTTGGATGTCAGTTTTGAAGGTGTACTGCATCATCTATTACTTATGTAATCTCTTAAAAACCTCAGAATTCCATCTGAACAGTTTAACGTTGATAAGATTTGCAATGCACCCTTCCGACATATTGAATCGAAGGCTGCTTGTATGTCCAGTGAGGTAACAGAGAATGCAGATTCATATTTTTAGTTATGCGTTCTATTTCTGCTGAGCGTGGAAGGTCCGAAGGAGCTGACCTGATTGAAGAGTCAAAGATATTTACAGTCTCCGAGTTTTGATCCTCATTTATCCTATCCTCTTCTTGGGGATAGAGGACTGATATGACTTTTGTTACTACATCTGTTGGAATATTAGATGCCAGGAAGTCTGATATGGAAAGTTACGGCGGTATAAAAGTTTTGTTGTGGGTTAGTTTGAAGGCTGACCCATAAAATTATGTTGTTGCCGCGTAGAAATTCCTCCAGCTTGTCGTTTTTGCTAAACGTATATGTTGCTTGTAGACCATTCTTGCTTTCGCAAACTGTTGTTTGACTTCCTGCTTTTCCACTTGAAGCCTACAGGCTTTGTACCGCCAACTGAAAGCCTTCACTCTGTTCCTTTCTATTGTAAGGGAATAGAGCCACCAATGAATTGAATAGAGCCACCCTTGAATTTTTTGAAAGTGTTTTTTGTTTGTAGCTTGAGGTACAGATATCTGTCACTGTTTCAATGAAACTGTCTGTTGAGGCATTTACTTCTTCATTTGAGTTTGCGATTTCAAAGCAGCGTATGGTATCCTGCGAGCAGGCTGTTATTTCCGCTTTAAATTTGCTGTGGCCTCCATTCGTTGTTTTAAAACGTCTATTACTCAAAATACTGTAGAGCACAGTTTTTGAGAAGATGGCAACACATGCGTCTGCGCTATGGGCAACGCCAATGACAGCCCGCAAAATTAAACTTGTCGACCACATTCAACGGCCATTCGTTCTGGCTATGAGAAAAGCCTATCGAATGACACCAACATCCGCAGCGATAGTCATATCAGGAACAATCCCGCTGCAAATTAAAGTGGAACAGAAGGCAGCGGTAACAACAGTACAACTCCAGCCATATGATCCACGTGATTACGAGGAAAAGAGAAAGGGAGTGTACTCTCACACAGACAGAAATCGACACGCAGGATAATGACGGCTTTTTTCGCCGAGCAAGTAAGATGCATTTCACATCGGGAAAGCTGATATCTTTCCTCTTCTGTAATAATACTGTAAAGTTATTTTTTAATTAACCAAGAAAGTCTATGTTAAGTTTTGAAATAAATATAAAAAAAAGGCCAACTGGTCTGAAATTTTCCGGCGACATTACACCTGCTATAGTCAGCTAGATGCGTTTTCCCGTATTCCCGTAACAAAGAGAAAGAAAACATTGAACATTGTGGATTTTATTTTTTCTATGTATATTATTATTATTACTTTCTTTCTGTTCATTATTTTTGTATAAATTATTGCTATCTTCCTGTTAATTATTTTTGTATTTAAGAATAAATTTATTGAAAAAGCTGGAAATATTGTATTGCTATTTGCTTAATGCTGATCTTCTTTCCAAACAAACTTCATAAATTAATTTTACTAAAACATCAAATCAATATCAAGAATCTGTTTTTTTTTTTTTTTTTTTTTTTTTTTTTTTTTTTTTTTGACAGTAAAAATATTATTTTAAAAAAAAAGAAAAAATATTTTCACTTATTTAAGAATAGTCACAATAGTCAATTGAATGGTGTAAGCTTTGTGTAAGTAATAAAAAAATAGTATTTTGAGAAAATGCTCTTATGAAGTTCAAGAAGGAAACAAATGTAGTGAAATATCCTTAAAACAACAGTCTAGACAGTTTTGTCTCCTGTTGATCTCTGTTTTTTAATTACGTTCTCCATGAAAAGAATTTACTTTTAATGAAACTGAACAGCACACATAATTCATAACATGGATTATAATTTAATGAATAGTATTTGTTATTATTATCCACTCTTTATTAATATCATTTGAATGGAAATTTGATCATTAAATCCATGCTATTTCTCTGGTAGAAATTCCTAGATAAGGTATGAATGTTTATAATTTTGTTGTATTTGAAGACTTGGGTACTGAAAATTTGTCAATGTGGAAATTACTTTTGAGATATTGGTCGTAAATAGAAATGATAGCATATGTTGAAATTAAACTCTTTTTGGTGCTATAATATGCATGTCTGCCAGTGAGTGAAGAATTGCCATAATCTGTCAAATGAAAAATCATTAAAAGTAATTACTTCTGACAATAGACGTGGGTGAAACTTACATCTATGATATTTCAAAGCAAAGCAAAGTTTAATTTGAATTACTCATGTGATATAAACATACCAGTTTGCAGATTTATTCCCGAAAATTCCTGAAAGTTAGTGTTTACTTTGTACTGTATTCTCTCGAGTGTAAAAACCCTTTTTTTTTTTTTTTTCAGAAAAAAAGCATATGAAATTCAGGGGTGCGGCTTATACATGTAAATGATTAGAAATAGATGCATACAAAGAGCTGGCAACACAGCAAAATGTATTTAATGATTGAGCATAAATTACATTGTTGGGTGAACGTTTCATAGGATTGTACAGGTTTAGTTGTAGTTGCTGGTCATGCTGACCAGTTGTGGGATACTAGTATTAGTAATAATTGATACTGGTAGTGCAGCCAACTACTGTAGTGATCGTCAGTGACAGTGAATAAGGAGTGTTAAGCACAGAAGCATGTTCCTTTTGATTGAAAAGTAAAAAAAAAAAAAAAAAAAAAAAAAAAAAAAAAAAAAAATGAATGTATGGTAAATACTGTTTTCCGCTCAACTGCTTTCACACCTGCAAAATGGAAAAATATTATATGTAGGCTATCTGTCGCTTATCCTCTAGTTTTTTTTTAAAAATAGGCATATTTAGAATATTGTATTTTTCCTAAGAGAAATTACATATAAATATTGAAGAAGGTTATATATATATATAAATATGCATGTACATGTTTATAGTATTGAGAGTTCTACAGTGAAATGCAGAAATATTCCATACTGCTTTGCACAAAAATATGTGCCAACCAAGTATTGGTCTTTCCAAAAAATATCTCTAGACCACTTTGGTCTTTTCTTTTTTTTAAACTTCTTCCGTTGCCTCTTGGCTAATAAGAAGGGCAGATAAAGATTCTGTTGAGCCAGTAAAACTTTGTGTTGAGCTGAAAAAGCCATGACACAAATAACGAAAACACGGGAAATCAATCGAGTGGGAAAACAGCGCGCGAAAGGTATACACGCATGCGCAAATTCAGCTTCTCTCATTGACAGCAACTTAGACCCTCGTCTCGCAGGTGTGAACGGAACTCCCATATTTTATGACCTTATGACTATGCCTCTATGCCTTTATGCCGCCGTCTAAACGCAGCCTAAGACATCAAGTAACACAAATTGTTCTGCACATTGCTGTGAGTTTTTATGTTCCAGCTATGTATTTTCACGTCTTATCTAGAATGAATCATCATGGACGTTAATAGCATAATCCTAGTATTAGTATCGCCCTTCTGTAACATATGGGAGAAATGTGCAACGCCTATAGCCCCAGTATGGCACTGTACTATGTGCCATACTGCCACATCTTAACACTATAAAATAAATTCTCGATGCGGGCACAGGGAGGGTTCAACTCGAAACAGTTACGGGATCCGGACGTTACCCGAATAGTCTATGAAAGCCGCTCGGATGTCCTGACCCTGCTCTCACCTGCATTCATTCAGTGCTGTTAAATACTAAATTATTGGTTAAACGCTACAGAAAAGCGTGGCACAGCTAGTTTCCTTTGTTCTCATTCAAAGGATCAAAAATTTTAAGCCCCTAAATAAAATGTCTCCCATTGATTTTGAGAGTATTACCTTTTTGCGCCCTCCCCACAAAAATGGGGTTTATTTTAAATCAGTTTTTAGATGCACATTTTCACGCTTTATCTTGTATTTTATTTAACTTTTCACGCTTGCAATCACTTTATCTAACGCTTTAAAAGCTTAAAAAATGTACTTACTTTACTTGTCCGTGTTTCACTGCTATCATCAATTATTGCTGCTGATATTTCTTCTGCATCCATTGTCCCATTATCATTGGGAATAAGTTTAGAAGTGCTGTTTGACAAGTCATTAGGTATCGATTGATTTAAAGACGTCTCTATAAGAGGTAATCCATCAGATGATATTTCATCGGTGATGTCCACATAGGCCGTCTCCGTAGCAGGAGCTGCTGTTGTTGATGCTAAAAAAGTGCGTTTTATTACTCACACTTAAACATGCAAATTTTGCGTTTTTATGAATCCACAGCAGATAAGAAAGTTTTATTATGAGACCATAAGTATAAATTAAAATAGAAGCAAAATATGGGTGAAGCATGTAACTTTAGTATTTTCTAAGCACATATTTCTGAACTCGAACTCTTTTCATAATCACATAAAGAAAATTAAACTACAATTAAGTAACCTCTATTACACCTGTAGATATCTCATATTTCTTTATGGAGACAGCAAACGTGGTAAATCAGCAATGCCGTCGCCGGGAATCGTACTCCGACCCCTGAGACTGCTACCCAGGTGTGTTTCCGATTACACCACAAAGGCACACAGCGAATGGGTAAAAATATTTATTACATTCTTCTCCATTTAAAGGGCGACTGGGGAGGTGGAACCGTGTCGCTAAACCCTCGTTGGTGACGAATTATCGTCCACTATGTTATAGTTCGGCGCCACTTGTAGAATCCCTTGTGAATTTATTTCATAGCAGGAATCACGAAAAATGTGTAATGCTTTCGCCGAGATTCGAACTCCAGGCCTTCCGATCACACCACAAAGGCACGCGGCAAGGAAGGAGAAAATACCCTATACACCTTTTATTTTTCCAATATCTTCTACTTAAAAATAATTGTAATTTAACATAATTTAAAAGTTACCACCGCAATTATGAGATTTAATTTGTGCGATCAGAAAATGAAATTTGCGCTTTTTTTATTTGGCTGATTTCATGTCTTAAAAAACACAGAAACATCAAAATACGAGTACTTTCCATATTTCTTCAATGAATTATATAATGCAAATTGTTTCCCATAAACTCCTTCTACAAGACCAGAAGATAAATGAAACGGCTAATATTTCGTTTAAGGCCTGTTACGACATAAGGCAACTCGTTTCGTTACGCGGGTCGAGCTGTTCCTATTTCTGGTACCTTATATACTCCCTCTTTTAAAGGGCGACTAAAGATGAAAGGACCCAATCGCCAAATCCTGGCTGTGACAAATTATCGTCCACCGCCATTTAGGACCACCCGAGAGACGTGAAAAATGTGTAGTGCCCTCGCCGGGACTCGAACCTGGACCTTCCGAATACGCGTCGAGTGCACTACCCTTACACAACGATGGCATGCTGGAAGGAGAGAGATTCAGTGGTTTTTGTGATTTTAATTATAAATTTTTTTTATCTGATTATACCAATTTTAGTACAAACTATTTACAACAAAATAGTGAACTCATATTTTATCTTTTTACCTATGAAAATTTTAAACTCTAATTTAAATCACTGTGCTGCCGCTGCTTGTAGGCTCTCTGCAATTGATACCATTATCAAAGAAACACCAGACGTTATTACTTTACAAGCGCCCAATCATATTCAAAATAAAATTGCGCATGCTCGGGGACTTGGAGAGTCGCTATCATTATTACTAAGAAACAATCTGAATTTATAGTGGACGTAGTACAAGATTGTATTGTGGCTGTCTCCACGTCTAATGGTCAAAATAACTTTGGTATTATATCGGTTTTTTTCCTCACCGGCGGAGGATTTGAATGTATATTTATATGCTTTAAAAATGTTTTAAAATTGTACAATTTTAACTTTAGAATATTGGATGATTTTTAATTTTAAAAATTTTAATTGGGTGCTACGGCACTGAACCAGAGGTATTTTAGTATTGATTTATGATTCATGATTTGAAACTTTTCAACAAAAATGACTCACCTCCGATTTCTCCGGTGGGAATTGGTTGGACCGACTTGGTATTAGTGTCATCGGGCATTGTTTTTAACTATGTGGAAATGAATATTTTAGATGAACCTACCTTGAGTGACAATAGATAAATTTATGTTGATTTAAATGCTGTAAAAATTAATAATTTATATGAATCTCTTATTCTTACAATTTGTTTAGAACGAAAAAATTTGTCAACAAACTGAAAATAGGCATTATGAAATTTGAAAATGAACTTGTGAAAGTTAGAGATGGAGACAGTTTGAATAACGTTGCCCTCAGGCTAGAAGAAAATATCCAAATAAACATGGATAAATTTTTAAGACATAAAATGAAGAATGAGAGTCAGAGTACAAACTGGTGGACCCCTGAATTAACTATTTTAAGACGAAAGACAAAAGCTGCACGAAAAAGTTTTCAGATAAAGTGTCTGGACGTGGAGACAAGATTACAAAGGAAAATTAATTACAAAAGAGTTTTAGCGGTATTCAAAAAGGCAATTAAAAAGACAAAAAGAGACCTTCGAAATTATTTGTTCAATATAAACAAGATTTATTATGACAAGTTTTATAAATATGCCACAAATAAAGGAAAGGAAAAAGTTATTTTATACAAGGATAATTGTAGTGTATCCACGTCTGCCATGAAATGATATGATAAGTTGATTAAAGACACCCTGAGGCCGGATTATTGTTCTAATTATCCTGATTATCGAAATATTTTTATGGAAGACGACGAGGAGGTAGAGAAGGCGTTTACTTTGGTGAAGATATATGTGATGTTATTTCTAGCCTCAGAGATGGCACTGCCTCTGGACTCGATGGAATCGGGACTACTTTAATTAGAATTCTTTTCGGAGAATTCACCTCTTTTTATATATTACTTTACAACAAATGTACGGTTTTAAAGACTTTCCTGATATTTGGAAAATTGATTCTTGTTCCTAAATCTACAGGTGGGCATAGACCCATCTACTTATTAAAGACCCATGCAAAAATCCTAGATAAACTCATCACAAAAAGACTTGAACATTTTTTAACGAAAAATAATATTAGCAGTTCAAATTAATATGGCTTTCGAAAGAATATGTCTACCGATCTAGCATTATATAATGTAATCCAACAAGTCGGAGAAAGGCGACAAAGTAAACATGTGGTCCTGGTCTCCTTCGATGTCCGAGGGGCATTTGATTCTATTAGTTGGTTCTCCTTACTGTCTATATTAAAATAAATTGGCATCTCAAGAGAGCTATTTGGTACAGTTAAAAGTTATTTTAAAACAGAGAATTAATTTTTCTGGGCAACTCTAATACAATTAATCTTCATTATAAAACTGGAAAAGGCTGTCCCCAGGGCTCATGTAGGGCTCCCCTGTTTTGGAGCCTCATAGCAAATAAATTACTGCAAGAAAATGTACCTGATACGAATATTACCTGTTATGCCGATGATATTATGGTAACGATTGCAGGATACTCCATCGGAAAAATAGAGGCTACTTTTAACCTGCTTGAAAATGTTTTTAAGAAATGGAGTACTGAGCAAAATATAGAATTTAATATTGAGAAAACAAAAGATATGTTTTCCCCTCGAGGAGAGAGAAATGTTAGAACCCCAAGATTGAAATATGATCAAAAAAGAATAAAATTTGTGAATATGTTTAAATACCTGGGTGTAGTGATCGATGGTAAGTTTAATTTTATACAGTATTTCAAGTCAATCCAACGAAACATAGAAAAAATTTTACATTATTATAAAAATACTTTTACTCCGGTCACTCTTTCTAACAAAAGCTCTACCCTGAGGGATATTTACAAAAATGTTATTATACCGAAAATTCTTTATGTTATTGGCGCATGGGGTGATCGAGCAGGGGAGCTGGTCAAGACAAGGCAGAAATTAGACTCATGCAAAGAGCCTGGACACTTGCAATTACAAGATCATTTAGAACAGTCCCGACAGAGTTGCGTGCCTACTGGCTGGTGTACCGCCTCTCTCACTTATATTTACTTATGACAAATTTTGTTTGAAATATAACATAAAACAGAAAATAGTGTATGAAGATAAATCAATTACCAGCGAGGCTGTTTTAGAACATGCTCTGAGTTCAAGCCATCCTAGCGAATCTTACAGCATATCCTATGATAAAGGCTATATTTCAGCTGGAGAAACTGACATCTATACAGATGGATCAGGGTTTGCGGAAAGCGTCGGCTGTGCCTTCGTTATATTTTGCCACGGTATTGAAATTGATTATAAAACGTTTACTCTAAAAGCAAGAAATTCAGTTTATCAAGCAGAATTTTTGGCAATTAAACTGGCTTTATCCTGGATCAAGAAATTATCCGTGGGGTGTTACATTAATTTATACTCAGATGCCTCATCTGCTCTTATGGCGCTCTCCCGCCCTTTTCAAAAGAATAACATTGTTAATGAAATTAAACAGATACATTTAGCACTACGAAAGAAGCATATGTTGAATTTACATTCGATCAAAGCTCACGCTGTTCATTATGGGAATGAGAGAATTAGTTCTGTTTCCGCGATTCCTCTTTCCGCGTTTTTCAAAATTCTTCCTGCTCCCGCGAAGTCGAAGAGTACAGTCCACCTTCCATAACTCCTCAGAGATGTCACGATGAGTCGTAACAAGAGTTGGGCTTTTTTTTTTTTTTTTTTTTTCTTTTTGTGTGTGTGTGTGTGTGTGAATAAGTTAAGTCTTCGTTAGATTGAAGACATGTCTTAGTTTAAGGCTCTTCTCGAAATCTTTAGCTTCATTCCATTTATAATTCTGCAATATGGATATTTTAGACATTATTGAAACTAAAAGCAAGTTCAGTAATACAGGTTCTCAGCATCGAATTCAGATATAGTTTATTAGGTTTTCATAAATGAAAGAATTAAAAGCTGCAAAAGCGCAATTAAGACCAAAGAAGTCGTCGTTTCAGAAGAAAGAACGTCGTTTTAAGAACGAATATTTATTCTGAAAGATTTTATTATATCTCACCTTTATGCAGAATTTTCGAAGAATATTGTTTTTTACTTTTAAATACAGTATTAGCTTCATTCATGCAAAGATCTGAGATCGTAAGTTTTTTTCGATTATTTCTTTTCAAAATTCTTTTTTTTTTTTTTTTTTTTTAAATTAAAATTTTTTTCCTTCCCTACATTTCGGGAGAGGGGCAAGTCCACTCGCCCCCTACTATGTAACCCTTTTGGGAAGGGGAGGGATAATGAAGATTGTTGATTTCTGGGAAACAGGCACGTTTTTGACAACGGCAGAAATAGGAATCGCGAAAAAAAAAAGACACCGAATGCTCTAGCAAATGATGCCGCCCTAGGGTTTGGGACAGAAAAGGTTTCCATTCAAGATTCGAAAAAGATGACATTGTAACGTCTGAACACCCGTGTTCCCCCATAGCACAAAACATCCTCAGGATGTCCTATTTAAGTCGCAATATCCCGGGATATACGTAGGATGTCCTAAGGATGTTGATTCTCAGATGTCCTGAGGAGATCGTAATTTAACATCCTAAGGATGTCTTATTGAAGTCGCTATGTCCCGGGATATGACAGGATGTCCTGAAGATGTTGATTCTCAGATGTCCTGAGGAGTTCACCAATTTCACATCCTGAGGACATTCATTCTGCATTGTCCGGAGGACTTTCGTTGTCAAACATTTTGAGGATATTTGTTCTCAAATTTACCAGTTTTAATTTTTTGACATTGCACATCTGAAACTTGTACATTATTTTATTTTTCATATGTATTTTACTAAGTTGTTTCTAAATGCTGTACATTAAAAATATTGATATGATTGATGATTTATTCTTGTTATTTTGTTATTAATTTTAACTGCTATTTTTTTTGACGTTTTTAAAAATTTATTTAGTAATAGAAAAGATTTTTTTCAATGGATTAGCATTTTCTAGAATATTTGCAAAATTCTAAATAACATATATTTTTTTATATAAAAAATGTATAAATTACATGTATAATTACTTACAGATTACAAACCCTACTACAAATATAGGTAAAATTAGATATAGATATATTTAATTACGGAAACGAATTTTTTTTTTAAATTTGGGTATAGAGACATTAGTATTTTTTTAGAAGCAGGAAACATGAAAAATTAGCAACTGCCTTCGCCGGGAATCGAAGGACGGACCTCTGGAATACCGGCCCAGTGTGCAGAACCACTACTAAGGAGAGAGATGTCTTCGTGGAGGACTTTCTAAGGGAAACTGGCTCGTATACACGTTACACGTGGGGAAAACCACGAAAATACCCATGCAGCCAGCCCGTTCGCGGGATTCGAACCTCGGATCGCACTACCAGTGTTCAGCGACTTTACCGCTCGGCCGCTGGTGGGCCGAAGACACGCTAGGAAAGCGGGAGAAATACCTCATATTACTTCTCTTTTTAAAGGCCGACTTTTTTTTAAGGGGATCCAATCACTAAATCCTGGGTGTGGATATACCTCATCCAACACCTTTTTAGTTCGGGCGCCACTGTAGAGACATTAGGATTTTTTTGGGAAGCCGTAGAGATGAAAAATTAGCAACCGCCTTCGCCGTGAATCGAACCACGGACCTCTGAAATACCGGCCCAGCGTGCAGAACTATTACACCACGAAGGCACGCTAGGCAAGCGGGAGAAATACCTCATAAGGAAAATATTTTCCCTCTAATTACAGGACAGAAAATGTTTTTCAATCGCGCGATCTGTTATTGATATTGAATTACAGTCGTGCGATAATTTCGCAGTAAAGATACATCTCTGATGACTATCCAAGATTCTAGAAACTTTGGTCTTATATAGAGATGGTCGTCTTATAGAAATAATGCTTAATATCAATATTTATTTATAATCTCAGAACTATTGGTCACTTTCAGAAGTGGTCGTTTGAGAGGCGATATTCTATATATTTATTTACTGATACTCTCAGATTCCAAAATTTGTTTATATTCTCAGAAATATTGGACGGAAGGTGGTCGTCCCATACATACAAAATTTTACATTTCATTAAAAATGAATTCGGCATTACTTAACTATTTCCCTATTAATTAATTAATTAGATAAAGAAAAAATTAGGAAATAGTACTGTTTATTACGGAATAATGTAGGAAGTTCTACAGAACTATATTCTTTCGCGTCATTGCACATTGTATCCGGCAAACTACTAGTTCCTCGTATTCTTCCGCAAATCCATAAACATCTGTCTGATTTGAAACGAAATCCAAAATGGCTGCGCCATGATGTTAACTTGTATGGATATTTTTTGTTGCATGAAAGGTAAGTTCAGTTGCAATACTTGTATGTTTACTTTTTTTGCTTTTCGAATTTATGTTATTTATGTCATTTTGACAGTTAAATGTTTCACAGCTTTATGAATTGTTACCATTCTGTCGTGAATTACGTGTATCTCAATGGCTGGCTGTCTTTTAAAATATCTAATTTGCCCTGCTATCCAAATGTTTATGACTGAATTTTGTTTAGTTTATGCATTCAGTTTCAAAATAATATGTGTGATCAGATTGCTTATTATTTTATTGCAGCAATACATTTATGTTAAATAGTTTGAACAATTGTATAAAAATAAGAGTTTGCATTGTTTTGTCCAAAATATGTATGGTTGAAACATTATCTTAATCTAGCTTGTAATTCAAGTTTTTTTGGGGGGGTACTGTTCTGTTATTGGGACCAGAATCGGAAATGTATGAACCTGTGTTCGTAAGTATGTGCATAGATGTGTATATATAGACACACAAACATACAAATATACAAGCATACATAAATACAATTCTGAACCCGGTCCTGATAACAGAACAGTACCTTTTTTTAATCTTTTTTGAATATTTTATAAAAGGATTGAGCATTTTTCAAACTGCATATCATTTTAAGATTCGACTTGCAGGAAGACAAAATATGGTCATTCAATCAAATGCGTATGATTGCTTTTAACATTTTCTTATAAATATTGTTTGCATTTTTATTGTATTTTAGATACTTTAGTTATGTAAAGTGAACATGAGAATATTAGTAAAGCTGAAGAATATGAATAGCTACCATAATACATGTATTTTTTCATCGAGCCCATTGTTTTAGAAACCAATGCACCATTATTATATGCTGGCTTATTTTATAGTTATATGCAGTTTAATTTTATGTTCATGTTACTGTAGTATTGTCATTATAATAAAAGTATTGATAATTTTTGTTGAATCTTGCAAGTTGCCTAACATTCAGAATTATTACTACCGAATTTTACCGATAGGTTTTTTTGAGTTGACATAATCTGTCTGATAAATAAAATAAACTGGTGTTTAAATTATATGCATTTCTCTTAATGTTTCATTGAAAGTGAGATGGAAATATAAATGCTATCCAGAAAAGTGAATTCTTTTTGCCTGAAATAACAAACTGTACTAAATGATTAATGTTTATATCATTTTAGAAATGTCAATATTAAAGTTTCTCCCTCTTCTCTTCTTTGATTTTGAAATAATTTATAATAAAATAATATATGCATAAGTGTAATTAATGTAAAGTGTCATTCAATAATATAATTTATTTTTACTGATATTTTTATATTTCTTATCTGGGTTTTCTTTTGGTGTTAGAAGGAGGAAAAGACTGTAATGTTTTAATTAAGGAAATAATTAAAACATTACAGTCTTTTAAATAACACAGTTACAGTAATGTTTATTGAAGCAATCAGTACTGTGTGATTGCCAGTGATTGAATAATGTTAAAATGCATTGTTCATAAGGAAATTTTCTTAGATTTGTGTTATAGATTTTATTTTGACACAAGCTGAAATTTGAATTATTGGAAGCACTTTGAAAACCCGAATTATTTCCTGAATCATTAATCAGGCCAATATATAACATACAAATTTTCATACAAAATTATTTCTTTGAGCATATTATAAAGAGCTCATTTAATTTTATTATTTGTACAAATTTTAGACAAAAGTAGCATGTAACAGTTAAAGATTTATTGAAGCCTACTTGTTACTTGTGGTAACAAAGAAGTGTGAAAGATATTGCCACATTAGCGAACATGACGATCATTGATGCTTAGTTTAGTAATTTAATAATATATTGAGAAATGCTGGGAACTTTCAGAAGTAGACATTTCGGAAATGATGGGCTTGATAAGAAATTTACATGGTTTTATTATTTATTCTTTAGTTAAGAATGGATTTTAGATGTTCATGTGAAAGAATTCTGTTTAAGTATATGTGAAAGAATTGTTAAAGTTTGGCATTTAAAAAAATGAATTAATAATATGCAATTATCTTTTTATTATACATATATTACTATATATTTCTAATGCGCTATGTAAATGTCAGTGCTAAACAGTTGAGATACTATTGTCAGGGCAATCTTTTCTTATACATGAAAAATTCTGATACTTTCTTATCATCTGCCCTCACAGCTTCAACTTATGCTAAAACAGCAAGAGTGTGCACACGATAATAGCAAACTATGAATATGCATACCACACACGTGTATTTACATGCTTTATATTTAATCTTTATTTCTGAATAGTATTCCATTGGATGAAAAATATGTGAATATTGACCCAATGTATATATTTTTGTGTGTGTGCATCCTAAAATTTCTTGTTTCTTATAAAGTGCTTATTTGAATTACTACTTGTGAACAGAGCAGTAGATATGAACCATAAACTAACCATTTTGCCAATTTTCACAGCTTTGCAGATAGTCAGAAAACACCAAAATTTGTAACAATGTTAAGTTTAAATGATGTTCTATACTTTTGTGTTAATTTTTCTATTCTATTAATTCTATTACTGTGTTATCAAACTTTCTGCAGGAATTTCAACTGGTTAAGATGTTATTTCCATGTGGAGAAGAATTTGGTTTTCAAGCTAGAAAAAATTGCAGCTGAAGGATTTTGTAGAAGGTCAGTCAAACTGGTTTTAGTTAATTATAATTTAATTTTGGGTGAAGAATTCTCAAATTTATTTATCATAAGTGTCTAAAGGTCTTCTAAATTAAATTCTGCTTGTTTTTGAAATTTTTCATGACATTCATTCTTTGATTATTATTATTATTTTTTTTAATTTACTAACTTACATCCAGGCACATAATTGCATTTAATGCCATACCTTAAATATTGTAAAATGTTAAAATAATACATTTCACTTAAAAATGTGGTTGTGACAGTAAATTTTCTGTTACATTTAATCATATCTATAAACATTGGTATACATCATTTTTCAATAATCTGTATATTATTTTGTGCATTTCTTTTACATCCAAGATCTGGCATATGACTTGCTTTTCAAACTGATAACATGGTGTAATAATGTAATCTAATGGTTAAAGTTTACTATGGAACGGGCCAAATTTAATAAATTATTCTTTGATAGAAATTTATTCATTTGTTCAGTGTGTCTCATCTCTTTAAATTGCTAAAGTAAATTTTATGTACTTGCATTTAGGAATTTTGACTGTATCAGAGTAATTTTCAGTTATTATAACATGCAAGGGAAAAAATTCATTCATAGCTCTGTATTTAAAATTAGTTAATTAAAGTCCTTATTAAAGAGGGACGTTTTGTTGTTTTTAATGTCGATAGAGTTTAATTCAAAAATATGCCACATTAAGGGTTACTTTTTAACCTAATTTAAAATTTTCATTACTTTAACATGTCCAATAATTGTTATTTTAACTCCGATATTGTAATAATATCAGAATTCCTTACTTTTTGATAGGTAATCCAAATGTAAAACAAGAAAAGAAAAAATTAAAATCTAGAAGTATATTTATTTCATACCTCTAACAAATAAAAACAACACAAGCACTTTTTACTGTCTATCTGCATAGTGTGTCATGTCCCGTAAGACTGAGATTTGTATGATCAAATCCATGTTTCAGTTAAAGGAAAATGCATGCACAGTCTTCCGATTTTCTCTTCGATTAAGGATTCTGTATATACTAGCATAAGAAATATATTAGTTAATGCAGTATTATACATCAATATTTATAGACAATTATTGTGGCTATGTTTATTATAATTTTGTTCACTGTAATGGCTGGAGTGCCTAAACCATCATGCTGTGTAAACAAAACTCAAATCTTCATCTCTGCATACTGCTCCACTAGTGTTTAAACCACTGAAATGGTGATTATGGTAGAACATCTTTGGTAAAAATTTACTCTACTGTAACCCTTGGTGAATCATTTCTTTTTTTTTTATATCAAGATCGTCACCTGAGAGGATCGGCACCAATTTCAAGGTGGCCGCTACACAAAACCAAAATAAGAAGTCAAAGACATACACAAACTCTGTGTCCATGTACACATCGACCTATTAAAACAGAGAACTGCACAAACTGGGCATTGTGCACTGCCTTAACTTTGTCCATGTACACATTGATCTATTTTCACTTTAAGAAAATCAGAAAGTTAAAAATATCATAGTTACCAGAAAAAATTCGCCACTGTCTTAACACACAGACAACCAAAAATACACAGAGAGGAATAAATTACCAAAAATACATATTTCCTAACATAAAAACATTAAACAACAAATCTTCTAACAAAAATTAACACACAGAGACAAAAAAATAAATGAAACATCATTTTTTTTAACATACCTTTTTTTTTCACCTGCATATGTTTAGGCTTCCCACCACCATCTTCCAGGTAAGCAATTCAATTAAATTTTTCGTCTCTTAGTCACTTCAGACATACTCAAATGATGGTACCCACACCAAAATAATAAATAGTATGTTCAAAATACAAGACCATACCACTTCCGTGCAACCAAACACAGCAATTGAAAAGAATGGTAAGAACCAAAAACCTGAGACCGTACAAAAGGTTTACTATTAAAAAAAGTAGCCCAAAACTAAATTTATCACAGCACATTGGCAATATTTGCAGAAATAACTCCTTTTTATTGACAAAAAAAAAAAATTTTTTTTTTTTCCCAAAGGCTACTTTCACCAACATTATCAACATTAGGGTTACCGAAAAACTTATTTGACGCAATGGGCTTCCACATTTTACAAACAACCAATACCACTTTGCGATTTTTTTTCAGACAGAAACCAAGGTGTACCATACAGTAAAGATTAGCCACATCTTCATTTACTACTGTTACAAGTACTTCTTTGGTAAATTTCTGCGGTTAAATTCAAAAGTTTAAAATTGCATTAACATGATCAGATTCAGAATCATAGCTAGGGTTTTCAGCGCTCAGGGACAACTGAAGATTTCGCACCCCCTACTGCTAGCCAAGGATGGAAAACATTTAATTCTAAAATGTTCTAACATCAGTTTGGCGCCCCTTGGATTCTGCACCCGGGGACAGATGCCCCCCTTCCCCCCCTCTAGCTACACCCCTGATCAGATTTTATTTTCTGCACGTAGCTAACAATTACTTATGTGTTGTCAGATAAATGTTACCAGATGCAGTTAATTATTTTTTACTTGCCAATCTCATGAGACAAGTTTTTTTTTGCTCCTGCAAGACTTTACTTTGTGTTGCAAAATAAATTCATTCTCACTCTTTTTGGACTTGCCTACGCATTGAATTTAAAATAATTTTATGAATAGGTAAGATGTGATTATCATAATTTTGTTTCTCTCTTTATCTTGGCAACTTTATATGTTGATTCAGTATCCAGGTTACCTACCAGTGGCTGATTGATAAAACTGCTCATATGTTCAGCTGGTGGTTTGAGTTTATTTTCTGACATAAAAAAATTTTAAAAGGCATCCCCCATGTTTATTTTACTATAATCGAAAAATCAAATAATTGCTCTGTTTATAGGTACTAAATGTTAAAATATTTTAAATGCTTCCTTTAATTTGCATTCTAATAGTCATTTGTTTAAATTTAATTATGAATTATATTCACATATAGTAATTGTGAGTGTTTTCTTATTTTAGGTGCTGTGAAAGGCAATGACAGAGATCCAATTTATCAAGAGTTCTTATATACATAAGAATACATGGATATAAGATTGTTTATCATGAATTCAAATAAAATGTGATAAATTGGATTAATAAAACTATTTTGAATTTTGAAAAGTGTTTTTCCTCTGTTAATCATAATATAGTGCCATAAATTTCTGAATGTGTTTATTTTTCATCCAAATAAATAGCTTTACAAAAATTTGTCATATTAATAGATATTGCATAATTTAGCATTATTATAAATATTTATTATAGCAGATTTAGCTGAACTACTTTTTTAGTCTCTTTGCAGATGAAGTCACAAAGGTAAGTGGTTAGATATTTTTCTGTATTCCCCATTAAGTAACTTTATCTGGTAAATTACCATTACTTATATACTAAAGGTGAAAGAATAAGCTTTCCTTGAAGATACAAAAATTTGCAGATATTTCAAAAAATTGGTATACGTAAAAAAGTTCTTAAATTGCCACATATGCGAAACTGAAAATGTTATTATATATGAAATAGTTCAGAAATATAAATATTTTCACTATTTTTTAACTATAATTCACTGCATTTGTTATATATAATCACAGTTTAAAATAGCAGTGTTTTTCTCACTGTGATTTCTCATGTATTTTGATTCATAAATACACGTACATAAATCCACGTATTTTGATTTCTCTTTTGAGACCGAATAAAAAATGAATTAAACATTCTCGTTGACATTGAGAGTTGAATAAAAGCTCACCTCAAAATAAAATGAATTAATAAATTTATGGAAAATTTTACATTGCATATATTGAGCAGAAAGAGTAAACAGAATATACTTAATGGAATTAATAATTGGTAAAGTTTATAGCAGAATAAAATGCCTTAATTGCATGGTAAACAGTAAATCTTTTGAAGTTTTTCTATGTTGCGTAAAATGCAGATTTAAATTTTTGATATTGATTGTCATATAAATGGCAATTACTGTTTTATTTTGCTCTGAAATGAATGTAATAAAATTCTGGATGAGACAACCTTTAACATGCGCTAGAATTTACAAAGTTTAATTTGGTGCTGATTTCAACGGGTAAATTTCATTTTACTGAATTTTGCGTAAAATAATACTAATGAACCATTGCAAATTATTTTCAGAATTTTTTTTTTTTTTTTTAATTTAAAAGGACTATTAGTTTTGAAATGTGACTTCATATCGTCAGTCGTAAACTTGTTTCGCTTTTCATTCAAGTCTTGCCATTTGGCAAAATTTAACATATTTACCTTTAAAATCTAATATATTATTGACTAACAAGCCAAGCTAAATAAAAGCATTACACACAGTTCTTAACAATGCTTTTTTTAATTTTTAATCTGATTGATTTAAAATGCATTTAATTCATGATATATCTAATTGAAAACATTTTAATATTTCTACATAATTACATGATATATTTCTTCACTTTTCAAATATATAGAAGATATATAACTTTCTGGTGTCAGTATCTTATAAAATGTTTTGCTATTTCCACTGCCTCATCTGTATTGATAATCTATGCATTCATAAACTTTTAGCCTCTTTGAGTGACTGCTAAAATCTGAGGCCTTTCAGATTTTTTTTTTTAATTGTGTGAGCAGAAAGATAGAATTTTAGAAGAGCTTCTTGAGTTACCTTTTGAATGATATAAAGAATTGTTAACATAATGTCAAATTTTTACAACTAAATATTAAATATATAAAAAAGCCTGCAGCATTCTCATGTTACGAAAACATATTTATTTATTCTGAGGCTAGGAATTGATTTAGTTTTAAAAATACAATTTATTCCTTTTAACAATTTCCCAACAGTGTCATCAAAACACTATAAATTCCTTACATATTTTAAAGAAAGATGATTCATTTATGTAAAGATTATTAAATGGGTAATTTTATTATTCAATTTTTAATACAAATTAACTGAAATTAGAAACTGATTTTGTAAAATAATTTAATTATGAATAATTCAATTTGGGGGCTATTGGATGTTTAAAAATGATCAAAAGATTTTTAATATCTTAAAAATAAAAGCAAAATTTTCAGTTTTAATATTTTGTATTAATAATTCATTTTAATTTCCTTGCTCAGTTTTAATATATTCACAAATTCAGATTTAAAAACAAAATAAGTTGTATAAATATTTTCAACATTTCTGATTTTTCCATAGTAACCATAGGAGAACGATTTGAGACTATCTGTGTAAAAAAAAGTAGGTTTTAGATCATCACACCTTCACATACTACTTTCACTGGAATTTTCCTCTGTATATATACTGGGATGTGACACTAAGCAGTTGAGAGTATGTATTTAAGAGGTTAAAGGGATATTGTAACTAGTGTTTCAAATCCTGATAACATCCCATACGCTGTCGGTGGGACGTAGATAGGATGTCCTAAGGATATACCGGGGTGTGACATTAAGCGCTCAGGAGGATGAGTTTAGGAGGAAATTGGGATATTACGGGATGTCCTGAGGATGTAGTAAGCAGGACTTTAAATCCTAATAACATCCCATATGCTGTCGATGGGACATAGATAGGATGTTTTTAGGATATAATGGGATGTGCTTAGGAGGTTTTTGGGATGTCCTGAGGATGTAGTAAGTAGGAGTTCATATCCTAATAACATCCCGCACGCTGTCGATGGGACTTGGTTAAGATGTCCTGAGGATATCCCGGGATGTGACATTAAGCACTCGGGAGGAGGTGTTTAGGAGGTTCGCGGGATATTCCGGGATGTCCTGAGGATGTGCGCATATCCCGCGAGCAACATCCTTGGGATATCCCAAGGATGTTTTTGTGCTATGTGGGTTGGATGAAAGAAAAAGAGCAGTTGTCGTTTAAATATTTATTTTAAAACTTAATAAGAATTTCTTGAATACTACTAAGTAAAATAATCAAAACATTACAGCCATAAAACAAGACAATGGCCGCTGAATGCGGCAACGATGCGGGTTGCGTCTTTTCTCAAGTCTTTCACTGCATAAAAGCTCACACAAAAGCCCCTCTCTTTCGTTTTGTTAAACGTCTTGTCGGAAATGTTTTTGAATGGGGTTAATTACTACGTCCCTTGTGTCCGGAAACCGCACCAGAGGATTTCCGCAACACTTTTCCTCAAAGTTCTAACAACAATTAGTCTCTGGACAAAACAAGAAGTCCTCTCATTAAGCAAATGTTCGACAGAGGTGTGCGTATCGTTGCAACATGTACTATAATAGATGACAAGTTTAAAGACTGAAAAAATCTGTAGGATCTCTCTGAAAGAAACAAAAACTAAGTTGTTTAAAAATTAGCAAAAAATGCTAATTTTAGGAGATGTAGGTGTGAATCAAATTCTCACTGTACATGGAAGGTTCCCTGCTTACTTAAAAAGGTTCCACTTAAAGGAAAATGATATATGTAAAGTTTGTAATAAATTCGGCGATTCAACATCGAGGACTATTGCCGGACTGGAAGTGTGAGAGGAAAATATAAATTTGCAAGAGATATTATGCAAACTGTGAATGAGAATAAGAAGAATATTGGTATCGAGATATAACTAAGCAGAAAATCATATTGAAAACAGAAGTAATTGAAGTAAACTTATAAATTTAAGATGAATTTTGATAATACAGTGGTACCTCGCGATACGATCTTAATCCGTTCCTGGACCGGGATCGTATCGTAAAAAAATCGTATAATGAACAATGTAATCTTATGTAATTTAATTAATTCGTGCAACGCCCCATATATAAACACCAAAATCGTCTATACGTAATAATAATTAGTCACAAAATAGTATATTAAGTACCACATACACACAAAACATTTATACCACATTTATAAATTAAAATAACCTTATAAATAAATAAAAAATAAAAAGAAAAATTAATTTCATTTACCGTAAAGTACTGTACAGTCAGCGAGGGATAGTTTTTATTACGACACTGATAAATTGCGCACAGCGTTTATAAAACTTAGACACAGTAATGAAAACTTAAAATTAAATTAAATTTCTTTTAAAATTAAATTTCTTATGTAAAATTACAGACACAGTAATGAAAACTTAAAATCATTTTTTTTGATAATTTTCATCTTTTGTAATTTTTTTTTTGCTTTTCTTTTTTTTTAACTAACTGAACTTAAATTTGAGGTGATACATCATCGTCTACATCATCGTCTTCACTTTCCTTTCTAGTTTTCTTACTAGAAACACTCGCTTCTTCAGTTTCTGGGGCACTTCTCTTCGAGAAATATCTGTTTCTGACGACTCCTCAAAATGTTTCGAAAATGACTCATACAAATGTCATTCACATTGTCCATTGCACGAGCTGTACGCATTTTTTCTGGGTGCTTTTTTTCAATAAAACTGTTTAAGTTTTCAAACCAACCGATGGCTTCCCGTATTTCCGTAGATGTCAGTGCCACCTCCACCTCCTCCTCAACACTCGAATGATGTTCCTCTTGAAGATCGCTGATTTGCATCGCCTCCAATGCCTTCAAGTCGTCAGTGTTGAGCTCCTCCTTGTGCTCGTCGAGTAGGTTGTCAATGTCAGCCTCATCGACAACAAGCCCCAAAGACTGACAGAGAAATAATCTCCTCCAATGGAGCAGGATCATCCACAGCTTCTTCTTCAGTAGGGATTTCGAAACCCTCAAAGTCTCGTTCTGCAACCACAGCTGCCCAGAGTTTCCTCCATGCTGAGTTCAAGGTGCGCCTTGAGACCTCACCCCATGCCTTTTCTATGATTTTTAAGCAATGGACAATGTCGTAGTGACTATTCCAAAACTCACGGAGTGTGAGTTGCGTGCTCTCTGTCACTTCGAATCATCTTTTGAAAAGGTGCTTCGTGTAAAGCTTCTTAAAATTAGCAATGACTTGCTGGTCCATAGGCTGGAGGATGGAAGTGGTGTTCGGTGGCAGATAGAGCACTTTGATGAAGTCGAAGTCGGGATGTATCTGTTCTTCAAGGCCAGGAGGATGAGCAGGGGCATTATCGAGCACAAGGAGGCATTTTAGAGGAAGATCATTCTCCTCTAAATATTTTTTCACTGCAGGTTCGAAGCAGCAATTAACCCACTCAACAAATAAAAGCCTCGTGACCCAGGCTTTGGCGTTGGACCTCCAAAAGACGGCGAGCTTATCCTTCGACACATTATGTGCCTTGAAGGCACGAGGATTTTCTGAGTGGTATACCAGTAGGGATTTTATTTTTTAATCCCCACTGGCATTCGCACATAGGGCAAGAGTACGCCTATCCTTCATGGGTTTGTGTCCAGTTTCTTTTCTTCTTCTGTGATGTATGTACGACGGGTCATTTTCTTCCAGAAAGCCCCGTTTCATCACAGTTGAAGACTTGTTGAGGGATGTAGCCTTCATCGAGGATTAACTTTTTGAAGGCCTCGATAAATTCTTGCGCTGCTTTTTCATCGGCGCTGGCAGCTTCCCCATGCCTGACCACGTTATGTATCCCCGATTTCTTCTTGAATCGTTCAAACCACCCATGAGATGCTTTGAACGTTGGGGCCTCTTGTGTTGATGTCCCTTCGCCTTCTTCGTCTCTCTGGGCTTTTGCGAGGTCTTCAAAGATCGCAGTGGCTTTATGGCATATAGCAGCTTGTGTTATCGTATCACCAGCAATTTCCTTCTCTTTTATCCAAATAAGAAGAGTCTCCATCTCGTCATTAAGGGCAGTTCTATTGTATGAGAAGGTGGTAACGCCCTTTGCTGGCTTTAATGGCTTCTTTATTCTTTATAATGGTACTAATCGTCGATTGGTTTCGTCCATATGCATTAGCAATAGCCATGATGCGCATGCCACTTTCGTATTTTTTTATAATTTCCAACTTCACTTCCATGGTTATCGATGACTTTCTTTTCCCCTTATCACCACCAGCACTAGAAGCACATTTAGGACCCATGGCGAATAAAGTTTATCACAAAATAATATTACGATCACACAATCACAAGAATATCTTATGAACTGTACGAACGCCACGCGGTCTCGAGAAGGAGAGAACGATATCACATCGACACTTTGTGTGGACTCGGTATCCTACGATGCCGTGATGCCGACCAATAGGAGAACAGGATTTATAGAGAAAGGAAGATGACGTCACGTCGACCAATACCAGAACAGCTTGAATAGTGACGTACTGAGGCTTGCTGAGGCTTGCTTAGTGACGCGTGAGGTTTGCCCGTAGCGCGCCAACTTCAAAACAATTTCAAGCGGCAAGAGATATTGGGATCGCATCGCGAAAACGTAGCGTTTCGCGAGCACGAATATTTGCGATATTCCACTTCGTATCTTGAACACATCGTATCGTGAACCCATCGTATCGCGAGGTACTACTGTATAAAGAAGATTTGAATAATAATAACTAACTGAAAGTAAAACTTATAAAGATTTAAAACTTTAAAAAAAAAACATAGAAATGAAAACGATACCTCTATATAATAATTTCACCGAGACTGTTTGGAATAGTAATGTATCTGCTTTACGTGTTTGTTTGTTTTTTCCTTTCTTTCTCTCTCTCTCTCTTTTTCTTTTTTTTTTTTTAGTTTTTATGTTCGTTTTGTGCGACTGTATGATCTGAACTTGTTACCAGATGTTTACTAAGGTCATTTTCCGTTATGTAACCATTTATTTTGTTATGTTTTGTGGATTGGCCTATCACCTCATAGCCATATGGCAGACTTCGCCTGCTAGGTGGACTGATAGCCAGTGTTAGAACTAACCAACTAATCTTATAGATTCATTACTATACATGTAACTTCGTATTAACTCTAAAATAGTAAGAATTAAAATAGTATCAACTATAAAATAGTAATAAAATAATAAAAATTTCAGTCTCAAAACTAGTTAATTGCATGGAAATATCAGTAATAAATGCAAAAGAAGAATTAAGAAAATCATCCCCTTCAAATACACATGTACATTCAATCTGCATAAGTCATGATGGCAAGAAGCAACGGAAGGGCTGCAATTAATACGGAACGTAGCTGCTATTAATGTATTTTAGTAGCGTTAATGTTTTTTAGAAGAATTAATGTATTTATTATTAACATAAGCACACAATAATCATATGAGGTACATTTAGTAGGAACTGCTTATGAGCGGCACAAAACAAATAACAGAATTCAAAGTAAAACAGATGTACTTACTTGCAACTGATTCAACAATTGAATCACTGACAATAGTTGTGATAGTAGCAGCAGATGTTTTCTTTTCATGAGATGTTTCTCCACCTATAATTTCAGCCTTCTCGCTGTTTACGTCATCAGCTGTTTCCAATAGAATGTCAGTTGTGAAGTCATCTGAATTCATCGTTGGGGCAAGAGGTGTCGTCAGCATTCCCATTTTAAATAAGAAAGGGAGTCGTTTCTTCGGTGATACTCGACCAACCAGGTCAGATGGAAACAAACCAATAGTTCCGAATTCTTCATTTTCATATTCATAATCAGTGCCTTCGGATGAGGAAGCAGATGGTGAACTACTGCGTGTCACTAGAAGGAACTCTGGCAACATAGCACCTATGCAATAATCAATACTTAAAATATGAAAATGGGCATCGACTGCATTGCTTAATAGCAACAAGTGAAAATAATTCCAACTTATTCTTAAAATTTTTCTCAAACAAACTGCAGTCGAAATTGTATCTTAAGTCTCGTATATTACCCACTAGATTAGTAAACAATTCTCTTTACACTGATTCCACCATATCTTTTATGATCAAGTGCTCAAAATATATATTTCCCGATTTAAACTTAAATGTGTCATACTTTAATTTGAATGGGCTAATAAGCAGCCTACTAAAAGAAGTTTTTCAATGTTGCCATAATATTTGTTTCAGGCTTCATGGAGCAACTTGAAGCAGCTTACGATACAGAGATCACAATTTACATGCGATTAGAATCATGCAAATTTTCTGTTTCTTTTCGTTCCCTAACGTTCATACTGAGCACGAGGTTCTTATAACTTTATCCGAAGTGCTGTGCCTGTATGTTTCTAAAGATCCGCATTAGCCTGTATAAGTAGGCAGCGTTAGCAGAAATATTCTATTATCAAAGTTCAATTAATATTTTCCAGAGCGAGTGAGTATCTACATTCGTGTGCAAACTTATGCAACTTTTCTGATTAGAGCCGCAGTAAAAAAAAAAAAAAAAAAAAAAAAAAAAACATATAGACATAAATATGTATACAGACATAAATATACATAAAGATATGTAAGACATAAAGTTCATACTACAGAGGCACAATGTAATATATAAAAGATGAGGAAAGTATAGTATAAAAAAATTAATAGGACGCATTCAGTACGGAACAAATAAAAAAAAGGCCTTTTTTTTTGACAGAATGACGTTGGTACAAAAAATTGCCTTGCGAAGAGAGAAAAGTACAAACAAAGAATCTCCTCTACTGCAGCGGTAGCTCTAAGTAAACTCTCTTTAACTGCAATGGTTAGGTTGCACCGTCTATCGTAACTCAATACGAGGTTATCTAACAGTTCGTGAGGTAAGAGTTCTCACTCCTCAAGGAGCAACTGCTTCGGTTGTCAGGTGTTCTCTGGAGGTAGATCGTGGCGCCAGGCGTCTTCCTAAAGTATCCCACACCAATACAATAGGATTTAAATCAGAGGAGCATGCTGGCCAATTCATCCTGCTCAATTATGCTGGCCAACCCATCTTCTCTTTCCGATAGCTTCTCAACATCACGAGTCTTATTGTAACGAAAATATCAAAAATATCAGAACTACGCCGAGACTCCCCATCAACGGCTGTTCTGCACAGGCTCTTAATATACGTATATAAACCTTAATAATAATTAGACACAGTGAGTCTACTATTAGAAAATCTGTTTACACTTTCAATATTTATAGAAAAAGAAATAAATCTTATCTACTTGGATTCTGCACATGCTTCTTGACGAATAACAATTTTATTAACACTTGACATTAGAAGCTTCACAGTTTCCTTGAATTAAAGCAAGAATTCTCTACTAGGATATTATTTAATAAACAGAACAAAAAATACAATACATAATTCAATTCAATTCATATCAACATTAAAATTCATAGTACCCTTATATCACTAAGCAAACACGGATCAGAACTTGGATGGCAACGCCGAAAACTGATGCCATCCACAAAAAATATATAAATCCACAAATAAGAATATATAAAAATCTTGTGATTAAAACATTAATACATTAAAAGTCTCGTATTCATTCAACAAAGTTATTCATAGAACAAAGTCTCGTGGATATTTCCCGAAGTTTATTAATGGCATTACGTAACACTTATGTGAGTGAGCAATGGAATTCATAATAACAAAGTCGGGACCAATTGTACCCCGAAAAAGACGCTCCAGGGGAAGGTTAACTTCATCACAGTAACGAACTCCGATAAGTGAAGCTCTGTCGAAAATGCGGACTCTGTCCATGCGTTCATCCTAATTCCTCCCCATACAAGCAAGCCAAGACCATCTCAACGGACAAAGCGCCTGGCCCCAGCCACCACCCCAAGCTCTTATTGGACACGACTTCTGATGTCATACAGTGACGAAAAGAATTCTCTGCAGCATTTTTGTGCGCCAAAAGCTTGAGCTCGAGATCGTTTTAGCGCTGAAACAGGCGAAGCAATGGAATAATTTGCCATATTTGCGAAAAAATTACAAAAATAAAAAGCAGCTTCAGAAATATATTGTTAATATACATAATATTAGAAAAAAGGTGCAATTCGATGTGCAGTCGATAACCGTTTAGCAGTATTTTGGTCATTAGACGAATATCGAAGTCATTTGACAATAAACACTTTTATAAGATATAAAAGTTAAGAAACAAAACAATAATACATAAAAAAACAGAATGATAACTCCAATTGATAAAGTCAAATAAACGATATTATAAGTATTTTTCGATTTAAAAGTATCTTATCACTTTATCTTATTTTTAACCATAAATGAGGAGAAATTAATGCCTAGGATTAGAAAGTAAAAAATTAATCTGACTAACGAACAATTTTGATACCAAACAATCTCTATATAACAAGCAATAAATGAAAGGAAGGTTATTTAATTATCAAACAGTTCATTTTTATAAAGAAAGGACTAAATTTTACATTTATATCACTTTTAAAAACACTTTTCTGTAAAATAAACCGCTAATTCATGAAAACTGCGGCAGACATTATTTACACAGTAAGAGTTAAGTGCTATTTCTTGACATTGCTGACGAAGCAAATCTTGTTAATGGTCTCCTTTTATATGAAATTATAAAATACATTTCTTAAATATCAGTATAGCGCTATGAATTGCATTGAATACAGATCGCTTAGCCAAACACTATTTACGCATTATAAAGTTTTATCTATTCCATTAACATGATTAAGCAATTTATATAAAAAGTGCCGATATATTTTCTTATACTGTTAGGTTCGTTTTAATTGCAAATATTCTGTTACATTGCACAAATTCACATTAACACAGGAAAGAACCAAATCCAAAGTAGTTATAAGTTCCCCTTGACATAACTCAAACGAAACAGATAATGGAATCTTTTCAGCCTGACGTCATAAACGGCAACCAATAAGAACAGGGGTGATGGCTGGGGCCAGGCGCTTGTATCTCAACGGCCTGTTTCTCAAATTTTAGTGAAGCGAAAGCGTGTCCCCTGGTGTCAATGGACTGCGGCCTTCAGCACGGCGGGCGAATAGGCATCATTATGAAGTCGTCTAGCCACAGTAAACTGGGATACCTGCCGTCTGGTTGAGCAGCTGGTCCACTTGTATCAGCCGCTCTTTCGATGGACTAAAATAAAAACGAATTTTTGAGGACGGCATTGGGACAACCAATGTTGCCTGCGGTGTGTTTTCGATCTTTTTTCGCCTGCAGAGCCATATACCGGTCTTCAGACAATGTCGCTTTCCTTGGCCGATCACTGTCAACCTTACATGCAACTGTACCTATTGTTAGGAAAGCTTTCAAAGGTCGTGAAACAACACGTTTACCAATTCCAAACTCTCGGACGACAGACATCAACCTACGATCCTCCTTAAACTTGCCAATCGTTCTACCACGTATAAAAGCATCTTAATGTTTCCTCGTAAGCATTCTGCACGGGCAGTCTCACTTTCACTTGCAGAAGAATGCCTGGAAATGCAACTTCTGTTCTTCTTTTTAAGTTGCCTTGCACTGACCGAGCTGACTCCTCGCGTATTGTATGCCTTGACGTACCTTCTGTTGTCATGCTTTTGGCATTTGCATATGCATCACCTTTCCACTGAGTTGGATTTTCATTGCACTGATCGCAAAAAAAAATTTCATGGCTGCATGGTGAGAAATGAATTGGTTGCTTACATTTTGCCCATTAGTGTATTCATTTGCCAAGTTAACGAGTACAGTGAAATATATATTAAGCTCAATATAACTGGCTTCATTAAAGGTTTATTTTTAACACATATTTGATTAAACAGCTTATCAATCTTGAAGAGAAATACCAAAATGGAAAACTTTTGACGCAGTGTGGAAATTTATTTCTTATGAAAAGAATTTTACACTCATTCACTGAAACTTTAAACTACAAAATACGTAAAGTTCTAGAAAGTGTCATTAACAATTTACCTAGCACTAGTCTATACTTGACAAAGTGTATGAAAATACTGGAATATAATATTTAGGCTTACCGTTTTCGCTACTGCAATCAATTTCACCTTCTCCGTAACAGATTAATTCAAAGTCACACACAAGACTTTCATCAGTGAATGAGCACTTCTCTGAAAGAAAGAGCATTACATTTTATTACATTTAGTAAATCTGGTACTATTGCTGCTATAAGTTCAGTATATTAACAATTCTTTAATAATTGTAGAAGCAAGGTTGTAATACTATGGAGTGAAAAAGGCATTTTTTTTAACATGAGTATTAACTACTATTGAATAATGTAAACATGCTTTGATGTATGTTTTCATAGTTTTTATGGACAAGCCATTAAGAAATTTGTCATTAAATTCAAATCATATCATTTTTCACAACAGTGAGAATTATTAAGATTAAGTTATTAAGATATTATCTTTGTGACAAATTTTAAACACCCTAATATTAAGAAAACACTTGATTATTCAGTTTGTGAATCAAATTTTAATGAAGCCTTTCACAATATTAGTATGCCACAATTTAGTTAATGATTTTAATTTTAATCCCAGCCTTTCAGATATATTTGTACTCTAGTGTAAATCTTATTGTATAATTTATGTATTCCTTGTGCATTCTATTTTTTTAATACATGAACCCATTTTTTTATTATTTATTTTTAATTTTTATTTTCTTTACTATTCTGTTGCATTTAAAGTGAAATTTCATGTAAATTACGTATGAGGGCTGTCACGATTTTGTTAAGGAGCATGTGAAACTATCTCCTGTTTGGTCAAAATGGGTACCACGTTACCTGAGTGAAGAAGACAAACTTCATCGCATTCAACATTGTATCAATGTCTGGAAAAACGTCGGAGTTCTTTAAAAGAATAACCAGTACTGACCGGTCCAGGATCAGACATTATGATTCCGAATTTAATCCCAAAGTACTGAAACAGAGCGGATAACTGCCAAAGATCACAGCTTTCATAAGCCAGAGGTACAACAGCTATTAGAAGCTTTACAGAAAATTAATGGGCAGTTTTAAGACCATTTTTCCTACAGCCCAGATTTCAAAAAAAGGTAAGAGAATGCAAGTTAAACAAGGAGAAGTTAAACAAGAAGTGAAAGCTGCCAGATCTTACACCAACTCTTCGAAAATGATATGGAACTTGCATCTGAAATGCTGAGCATCTTTGAAAATACTATAGATTGCGAAAGCCGCTTTATAAAAAAGAAAGTCATCAGAAAACTTCTTGAGGATTCGAAATTCAAACAGCAATTTCAGTCCATGAACATTCGTAACAGTCCTCCTAAAATATTTTGTACTTCTGGGAGCCTGTTTTTATATTTACCTGAAATTCAGAGAGAATTCCTTTAATTACTGCAACTCTAAGGATGAATTTTACCCAAAGCTGGGTCGTTTCTCTTACTTGGCAAAAGAGCAACTATATATAATGATAAGCAACTAAGTATAACGATGATTTGGCAAGTAAAAATTTAATAAATTTATTTGTATGAACTATTTTAGAATCAGATGGTTATAAATATTTTTAAACTTAATAGTTCAGGGCGTATAAAATCGGACACAAAAATACAAAAACTTTCATAAGCCGTCATGAAGATCCAGTGATTTCCGGCCAGCCTTTCGCAAAACGCCAGTGACGGATTTGTTTACATCTAGGTCAGAATCGGAAATGTCCTTTGACCGTTATTCCACTAGAGCTTTCGTTTTCCATCCCCTCATAAAAACGATGGAGGTAAGAATGAAAGGAGGCGCCAACCCCAATTCCCTTATAACTAAGTAGTACGAACGTGAAAATTTGTATATTTCTTTCGATACGTTTGATAGATTATACCCTATTTTTATTATATGTTCCAAATATCAAAATGTTTTAAATAAAGCACACTTTTGTTATCCACATGATATTGTAACATGTAGTTTTTTAAAGTTCTTAGGGAAGGTGCTTAAAGAAATGCATTTTAAAAACTCATAATTTTATTTTTATATAACTGAAAAATAATCACTTTGGGTTTACATATCTTAACAGAAAAATGTAATTATCAAGAAATCCTATAATTTTCGTCAAAATTAATGAATGTATACACAGATATACTAATAATTTAACTTTTACTTCATTTGCAACCACACATTTATGTAAAATTGTATACAGAAACATTTGCCAATTCGGCGGAAGTACCATGTGCGGTTAAGATGATGCGACCATGTGAACGTAACATATCATCAAGACAGCATTAAAGCATGTAATTTTCACCCTATTTATATATATTTCTTAGGTAAAAAATTCTGATATATGCTAAATTATTGTAAATCACTTTACTCGGAAAATATAGTGAATGCACAGAAATTAAAGATTTGCACACCTTGAAAACAAAAAAATTATAAATATAAGTATAGGTATATATATATAGGTATTTATGTCATGTATTTGCCATTAATAAAATACGTATTTATTAAATTATTTACAAATGTATTTGGAAGTGAAGTACCTTAACATTTAATTGTAAAGATAAGTTGAAATTTCGTTGACAAATGTGGTTATAAAACTATTGAAGTAAGAATTGTTCGCACTGTAACGAAATCAGTTAAAAGGTTTTGTAAAGCAAATTCTAGGAAATGAGCTCTTAACGAAGCAATAAATAAGAATTTTTAGAATACGTTTTGTTTAATTAAGTGTAAAAAATTGGTAAGTATTATAAACATTTTGTCCTTACATTTTATAATAACTCAGTTACAAGTTTTAAATAATACTAGCGGGCAAGCCCGCCAGCTGAGCGGGCTGAAGCCCGCTATATATTGCTCGTGTGTAAAAGAGTTCCCGTGTTAAATTTTCCCGGTATACGAAAGTTGGACCGAAATACCAGTGTTCACCGGTTTTACCCGGGCTGCGCTCGCTTAATTCACGTATGTATCGAGAAGATACTGCATACACGTTACACATGCATAAAATCACGAAAACAACTTGCACCCAGCCCGCTTGCCGAAAGTTGGACCGAACTACCAGTGTCTAGCGGTTTTGCGCGGGCTGCGCCCGCTTTATTAAATTATGCATCCATAATATACTGCATACACAACACGCATGCAGAAAATCACGAAAACACCTATAGCCAGGCCGTTCGCCTTTATTCCAAAGTTCGTCCGAACTACCAGTGTTCAGCGATTTTACCCGGGCTGCGCCCGCTTTATTCGCGCTTGCATCCAAAAGGTACTGCATACACGTTGCGGAAAATCATGAAAACATACATGGAGGCAGCCCGTTCGCCGGGATTCGAAAGTTGGATCGAACTACCAGTGATCAGAAGATTCGCCCGCTCTATTCTCGTATCCATCCAGAAGATACTGCATACACGATACACATGCGTAAAACCACGAAAATACCCATACAGACAGATCTTTAATGGGTATTCGAAAGTTGGACCGAACTACCAGTGTTCAGGGAGTTTGCGATGGCTGCGCCCGCTTTACTCACATCAGAAGATACTGCGTACACGATACACATGTGTAAAATCAGGAAAATACCCATACAGACAGCTCTTTAACAGGTATTCGAAAGTTGGACAGAACTACCAGCGTTCAGCGGGTTTGCGCGGGCTGCGCCCGCTTTATTCACATATGCATCCAGAAAATACTGCGTACAAGATACACATGCGTTAAATCACGAAAGTACACATGCAGCCAGCCCTCTCGCTGGAATTCGAAGGATGAACTAACTACCAGTGTTCAGCGCGGACTGCGCCCGCTTTATTCGCATATAAGTCCAGAAAATACTGCATACACGATAAACATACCTAAAATCACGAAAATACCCATGCAGCCAGCCAGATCGCCTTTATTCCAAAGCTGGACCGAACTACCAGTGTTCAGCGGTTTGCGCGGGCTGCGCCCGCTTTATTTACGTATGCATTCACAATATACTGCATACACGTTACACATACTCAAAATTACGAAAATACTTATGGAGGCAACCCGTTTGCCTGGATTCGAAATTTGGACTGAACTACCAGTGTTCAGCGATTTTACTGCTCAGGCTTTTTGCCAAGTGTAACCGCAAAACTTTTTGGGTTTAATATTCAAACAGTAGATTCGTTATTAAAATTCCTTTTGATAAACTTCAACATAATCACACACAAATGTGCATCAATATATACATTAATGTAATTAATCAACCATAATTATTTATATTAAGAAAACTTTCCATATACCATGTTCAAGCTACAGAAATTCAATTTAAAACCCTGAAAGAAAAATAAAATTAGTCAGAATTTAAATAAATAGTTTATTCATATTTTATTTATTTTTTGCAATTAAAATTTCTTAATTAAAATTAAATTTAATATTAGCTTTAAGCGAACAGAAACCTTTGTTACCAAAAATACGACAGTATATATATATTAATGAACTTATATATAATAACAAAAGCCGTGAATGATTACGTAGCTCAGTAACACAAATGAGCACGCGGATTTAAGCTATTAGAAATATTAAATTGTATTATTCAAAGTTGGTTTCTTATTCAGATCCAAAAATCACCAATTGTTCGAAAAATGGACAAAAAATACGTATCTCGACAACTATCAGTCCGATCGGCTTGAAATTTACAATCTTATAATTGCCAGATTTTGAAAAGAGCTTTGGCCTTTGTTCCAGAGAGATTGGCAAATTAGAAGATTAATTAGCATAATGAATAAAAATCCTCCACTGCGTTAATTTCATCCATGGCGAATGGCCTTGACGATTCCAACAGTCCTGCGGAAACCATCTCCACTTCCCCGACACCCGTCGCTTTCGAGTCGAAGGCCCTCAACCAAGAGTTAGGTAGTAGTGCTTTTTTAATGAACCTTCTAATTAGGCTCCTAATTAGCAAAACAGTTTACAATCAACTCCGGAACCAATCATGCGATCGGCTCCAAATTTAGAAATTTACAACCGATGGATGGTCAGATGAAGGATGCTCTTTGTTCTAGATGGATTGGCAAATTAGATGATTAATTAGCATAATGAATAAAAAAGCGCCACTACGCTAATTTCATCCCCGGCGCTTGACGATTCGAACAGTCGAGCGGATACCATCTCCCACCCGACACCCGTCGCTTTCGGAGTGGAAGGCGGTCAACCACGAGTTAGGAAGGGGAGATAAACGTAGTAGCGCTTTTTTAATGAACCTGCTAATTAGGCTCCTAAATAGCAAAACAGTTTACAATCAACGCTAACGTTCATTTGAGCATCCGGGAAGTACAAAATTCAAAATTTGAACGAAATCGGTCTGTTAGATCGGGAGATACGTATTTCTGTTCATTTTTCCGGCTCAATTTCTCTAATTAAGAAAAATGCACTAAATATTCGTATCTCCGGAACCAATCATGCGATCGGCTCCAAATTTAGAAATTTACAACCGATGGATGGTCAGATGAAGGATGCTCTTTGTTCTAGATGGATTGGCAAATTAGATGATTAATTAGCATAATGAATAAAAAAGCGCCACTACGCTAATTTCAACCCCGGCGAATGAACTTGACGATTCCAACAGTCGAGCGGATACAATCTGTCCCCCTGGACACCCGTCGCTTTCCGAGTCGAAGGCCGTCAACGAAGAGTTAGGAAGGCGAGATAAAGGTAGTAGCGCTTTTTTAATGAACCTTCTAATTAGGCTCCTAATTAGCAAAACAGTTTACAATCAACGCTAAGGTTCATTTGAGCATCCGGGAAGTGCAAAATTCAAAATTTGAAAAAAATCGGTCGGTTAGATCGGGAGATACGTATTTTTGGTGCATTTTTCCGACTCATTTAGTTTAATTAAGGAAAATTCGTAATTTGGGAACCAATCATCCAATTTTCTTGAAATTTCGAAATTTTTAATTCTCGGATCTTCAAATGACGGATGCCGTTTGTCCCAAGTCGATCGGCCAATTAGAAGCGTAATTAGCGGCATGACCGAAAATGCTCCAGTACCTTAATTTCGCCCCTTGCCGCGGAGAAATATCCCTTTCATAGGGAAAAACCCAACAAAGAAAGCGAAAGAAATGCCAAAAACGTAGGGGAAAAAGCAGTTTTTAATTAATATCTCGGCTAATTAAAGTCGCACGAAGATGCCAATGGTCAATATGGCGAGATACGGGAATTCTGAATCCAACGGTACCTTCCGCTAAGCTCTCCATAAAGCCGTTCTTGAGAAGATGAGGTTACAAACAAACAGACGCGCACAGATTTTAATAGTATAGACTAGCGGGCAAGCCCGCGAGCTGAGCGGGCTGAAGCCCGCTTTTCATTGTTCAATGTTCATTGTTCAATGTCCATTGTAATTTCGCCGGTATTCGAAAGTTGGACCGAACTTCCAGTGTTCAGGGGTTTTGAGCTTGTTCCCCCTGCTTTATTCCCGTGCGCATCCAGAAGATAATGCATACACGTTACACATGCGGAAAATCACTGAAACACACATAGAGTCAGCGTGTTGGCTGGGATTCAAAGTTGGACCGAACTACCATCGTTCAACGGTTTTGACCGGGTTACGCCCGCTTTATTCACGTATTCATCCAGCAGATACTCCGTATACGATACACATGCCTAAAATCACGAAAACACGCAATCAGCCAATCCGCTAGCCGGGATTCGTAAGTTGGACCGAATTACCAGCATTCAACGTTTTTTCGCGGGATTCATCCGCTTTATTCACCAATTCATCCAGAAGATACTGCATACACGGTACACATGCGTAAAATCCCGCAAACACCCATGGACCCAGCCCGTTTTCCGGGATTCGAAAGTAGGACCAAACTACCAGTGCTCAGCGGTTCTGCGTGGACTGCGCCCGCTTTACTTGCATATGCATCCAGAAAATACTGCCTACACTATACACATGCGGAATATCACGAAAACACCGATACAGCTAGCCCGTTAGCCGAGATTCGAAAGTTGAACCGAACTACCAGTGTTCAGCGGATTTGCGCGAAGTTCGACCGCTTTATTCAATTATGCATACGCGTAAAATCCCGCAAACACCCACGGACCAATAGAAATTCAATTTAAAAACCTTGAAGAAAAAATAATTAGTCAGAATTTAAATAAATAGTTTATTTATATTTATATTTATTTTTTTGCAATTAAATTTTCTTAATTAAAATTAAATTTAATATTAGCTTTATGCGAACAGAAACCTTTGTTACCAAAAATACAACAATATATAGATATTAATGAACTTATATATAATAACAAAAGCAGTGAATGATTACGTAGCTCTGTAACACAAATGAGCAGGCTGATTTAAGCTATTAGAAATATTAATTTGTATTATTCAAAGTTGCTTTTCTTATTCAGATCCAAATATCACTAATTGTTTGGAAAATGCACAAAATATACGTATCTCGGCAACTATCAGTCCGATCGGCTCGAAATTTACAAACTTATAATTGCCAGATTTTGAAAAGAGGTTTGGTCTTTGTTCCAAACAGATTGGCAAATTAGAAGACTAATTAGCATAATGACGATTCCAAAAGTCCTGCGGAAACCATCTCCCCTTCCCCGACATCCGTCGCTTTCGAGTCGAAGGCCGTCAACCAAGAGTTGGAAGGGGAGATGAGGTAGTAGCGCTTTTTAATGAACCTTCTAATTAGGCTCCTAAATAGCAAAACAGTTTACAATGAACGCTAACCTTTATTTGAGCATCCGGGAAGTGCAAAATTGAAAATTTGAACGAAATCCGTTAATTCTTTGAAAAGTTACGTATTTTTGTGCATTTTTCCGGCTCAATTTCTGTAATTAAGAAAAATTCAGTAAAATTTTGTATCTCGGGAACCAATCATGCGATCGGCTCAAAATTTAGAAATTTACAACTGATAGATGGTCAGATGAAAGATGCTCTTTGTTCTAGATGGATTGGAAAATTAGATCATTAATTAGCATAATGAATAAAAAAGCGCCACTACGCTAATTTCATTCCCAGCGAATGGCCTTGAGGATTCCAACAGTGGAGCGGATACCATTTCCCACCCCCGACACCCGTCGCTTTCCGAGTCGAAGGCCGTCAACCACGAGTTAGGAAGGGGAGATAAACGTAGTAGCGCTTTTTTAATGAACCTGCTAATTAGGCTCCTAATTAGCAAAACAGTTTACAATCAACGCTAACGTTCATTTGAGCATCCAGGAAGTGCAAAATTCTAAATTCGAAAAAAATCGGTCGGTTAGATCGGGAGATACGTATTTTTTGTGCATTTTTCCTACTCAGTTACTTTAATTAAGGAAAATTCGTAATTTGGGAACCAATCATCGAATTTTCTTGAAATTTCGAAATTTTTAATTCACGGATCTTCAAACGACGAATGCCGTTTGTCCCACGTCGATCGGCCAATTAGACGCTTAATTAGCGACATGACTAAAAATGCTCCAGTACCTTAATTTCGCCCCTTCGCGCGGAGAAATATCCCTTCAATAGGGAAAAACCCAACAAAGAAAGCGAAAGAAATGCCAAAAACGGAGGGAAAAATGAGTTTTTAATTAATATCTCGGCTAATTAAAGTCGCACGAAGATGCCAATGGTCAATATGGCGAGATACGGGAATTCTGAATCCAACGGTACCTTCCGCTAAGCTCTCCATAAAGCCGTTCTTGAGAAGATGAGGTTACAAACAAACAGACGCGCACAGATTTTAATAGTATAGACTAGCGGGCAAACCCGCCAGCTGAGCGGGCTGAAGCCCGCTTATCATTGTTCGTTTTTAAAAGAATTTCCATGTTAAATTTCGCCTACATTCGAAAGTTGGACCGAACTACCAGTTTCCGGCGATTTTAACCGGTTTTTTTCCCGTATGCATCCATACGGTACTGCACACACCTTACACATCCGGAAAATCATGTAAACACCCATTCAGCCAGCCCGTTCCCCGGGATCGAAAGTCGGACCGAATTACCAGTGTTCATCGGTCTTGAGCGGTCTGCGCTCGCTTTATTCACATATACATCCAGAAGACACTGCATACATCATACACATGCGGATAATGACGAAAACACCCCTGCAGCCAGCCTGCTCGCCAGGACTTGTAAGTTGGACCGAACTACCAGTATTCAGCTTTCTTGCGCGGGCTGCGCCCGCTTTGTTAACATATTCATGGAGGAGATACTGCATAAGCGATAACATGCGTAAAATCAAGAAAACACCTATGGAGCCAGCCCGTACACCGAGATCGATAGCTGGACCGAACTACCGGTGTTAATCGGTTTTGCTCGGGCTGCGCCCGCTTTATTCACATATTTATCCAGAAGACACTGCATACACGATACACATGCGGAAAATCGCGAAAACACCCATGCAGACAGCCTTCTCGCTAGGACTCGTAAGTTGGAGCGAACTACCAGTGTTCAGCTTTCTTGCGCAAGCTGCGCCCGCTTTATTCATTTATGTATCCAGAAGACACTGCATACACGATACACATGAGTAAAATCACAAAAACACTCGCATAGCCTGCCTGCTCGCTTGCATTCGAAAGTTGGACCGAACTACCAGTGTTCAGTGTCTTTACAACTCAGCCGCTAATCGGCCGACACATGCGGAAAATGACGAAAACACCCCTGCGGCCAGCCTGCTCGCCAGGACTTGTAAGTTGGACCGAACTACCAGTGTTCACCTTTCTTGCGCGGGCTGCGCCCGCTTTGTTAACATATTCATGGAGGAGATACTGCATAAACGATAACATGCGTAAGATCAAGAAAACACCTATCGCCCGCTTTATTAACATATGCATCCAGAAGGTACTGCATACACGATACACGTGCGTAAAATCACGAAAACTCCCATGCAGCCAGCGCGCTCGGCGGGGATTCGAAAGTTGTACCAGTGTCAGCGGTTTTGCGCGGACTGATTCCTATATGCATGCAGAAGATACTGCATGCACGATACATACGCGGAAAATCACGCAAACACCCGTGCAGCCGGCCGTCTCGCCGGGATTCGAAAGTTGAAACAAACTACCAGTGTTCAGCGTCTTTACGAATCAGTTCAGCCACTTTTTCGGCTTTATTATTCCAACAGTATATTCGTTATTAAAATTCCTTTTCTTGAACTTCAGCGGAATCCGCACAATCTTTTGCGTCAGAGCTGCAAGAAAAAGCACATATTCAATTAAAATTTAATTAAGAAATTTGAATCGCAAAAGAAATTAAATAATTATAATTGTTGCGATTTAATTTACGATATCATTTTAATTCAAAAAGCTTATGTAAATTAAGTGGACGTAACCAAAACCATGAAAAAATATATTATTCAAAAACATTAAATTTATTATTGCAAAAAATAATAACATATTTTAAAAAATAGCACTTTCAGATTTTTTAATTAATATCTCAGCTGATTAAAATTGTTCAATTTCAAGAACGCCATCAACTTTTACTCAATAGTAATAAAAGAATTAACGTGGCAATAACATATCCTGGCAATTATAAAAACCTCAAATTAAAAAAAAATATTAGTTTAAAATGCTGACATTAATGAAATATTTTCAACATACAGTGAGGTAACATGCAATCGCGTGCTCTATTTAACCTCAGAATATAACCTTGATTTTTATCTGCGGCGATTCAAGAAACTGTTGCAATAGGAAAAAAGAATTTGGTATTTTTGTGCACTTTTCCGGCTCAAATTCTGTAATTAAGAAAAATTCAGTAAAATTTCGTATCTCGGGAACTAATCATGCGATCGGCTCCAAATTTAGAAATTTACAACCGATGGATGGTCATATGAAGGATGCTCTTTGTTCTAGATGGATTAGCAAATTAGATGATTAATTAGCATAATGAATAAAAAAGCGCCACTACGCTAATTTCATCCTCGGCGAATGGCCTTGACGATTCCAACAGTCGGACGGATACAATCTCCCCCCCGACTCCCGTCGCTTTCCGAGTCGAAGGCCCTAAACCAAGAGTTAGGAAGGCGAGATAAAGGTAGTAGCGCTTTTTTAATGAACCTTCTAATTAGGCTCCTAATTAGCAAAACAGTTTACAATCAACGCTAACGTTCAATTGAGCATCCGGGAAGGGCAAGATTCAAAATTTGAACGAAATCCGTTAATTCTTTGAAAAGTTACATATTTTTGTGCATTTTTCCGGCTCAATTTCTGTATTTAAGAAAAATTCAGTAAAATTTCGTATCTCGGGAACTAATCATGCGATCGGCTCCAAATTTAGAAATTTACAACCGATGGATGGTCAGATGAAGGATGCTCTTTGTTCTAGATGGATTGGAAAATTAGATGATTTATTAGCATAATGAATAAAAAAGCGCCACTACGCTAATTTCAACCCCGGCGAATGGCCTTGATGATTCCAACAGTCGAGCGCATACCATCTCTCCCCCCACCGACACCCGTCGCTTTCCGAGTGGAAGGCCGTCAACCAAGAGTTAGGAAGGGGAGATAAGAGTAGTAGCGCTTTTTTAATGAACGTGCTAATTAGGCTCCTAATTAGCAAAACAGTTTACAATCAACGCTAACGTTCATTTGAGCATCCAGGAAGTGCAAAATTCAAAATTTAAAAAAAAATCGGTCGGTTAGATCGGGAGATACGTATTTTTTGCGCATTTTTCCGACTCAGTTACTTTAATTAAGGAAAATTCGTAATTTGGGAACCAATCATCCAATTTTCTTGAAATTTCGAAATTTGTAATTCGCGGATCTTCAAACGACGAATGCCGTTTGTCCCAAGTCGATCGGCCAATTAGACGCTTATTTAGCGACATGACTGAAAATGCTCCAGTACCTTAATTTCGCCCCTTCCCGCGGAGAAATGTCCCTTTAATAGGGAAAAACCCAACAAAGAAAGCGAAAGAAATGCCAAAAACGTAGGGGAAAATTAGTTTTTAATTAATATCTCGGCTAATTAAAGTCGCACGAAGATGCCAATGGTTAATATGGCGAGATACGGGAATTCTGAATCCAACGGTACCTTCCGCTAAGCTCTCCATAAAGCCGTTCTTGAGAAGATGAGGTTACAAACAAACAGACGCGCACAGATTTTAATAGTATAGAGACTAGCGGGCAAGCCCGCCAGCTGAGCGGGCTGAAGCCCGCTAGTATAAGGGGTGTGATGCCTTTGTGGAGGACATTTAAAAAGAACTGGCTTTATTTCGCCGTTATTCGAAAGTTGGACCGAACTACCAGTGTTCAGCGGATTTACGCGGGCTCCGCCCACTTTATTCACGTATGTGACCAGAATATACTGCATACACGATACATATGCCTAAAATCACGAAACCACCCATGCAGCCAGCGCTTTCGAGGGTATTCGAAAGTTAGAACAAACTACCAGTGTTCAGCGGGCTGCGCCCGCTTTATTCACCTATGCATCCAGAAAATACTGCATACACTATACACTTGCGGAAAATCACGAAAACACCCACGCAGCCAGCCCGCTCACCGGGATTTGAAAGTTCGTCCGAACTACCAGTGTTCAGTGGCTTTGCGCGGGCTGAGCCCGCTTTGGTCACGTCTGCATTCAGAAGATACTGCTTACACGATATACATGCGTAAAATCACGAAAATACCCATACAGACATCTCTTTAACGGGTATTCGAAAGTTGGACCGAACTACCAGTGTTCAGCGGGTTTGCGCGGGCTGCGCCCGCTTTATTCACATATGCATCCAGAAGATACTGCGTACACGATACACATGCGTAAAATCACGAAAGTACACATGCAGCCAGCCCGCTCGTTGGAATTCGAAAGATGAACCTAACTACCAGGGTTCACGCACAAAAGTGCATCAATATATATATTAATGTAATTAATCAACCATAATTATTTATATTAAGAAAACTTTCCATATAGCATGTTCAAGCAATAGAAATTCAATTTAAAAACCCTGAACAAAAAATAATTAGTCAGAATTTAAATAAATAGTTTATTTATATTTATATTTATTTTTTTGCAATTCAAATTTCTTAATGAAAATTATATTTAATATTAGCTTTATGCGAACAGAAACATTTGTTACCAAAATTACGACAGTATATATATTAATGAATTTATATATAATAACAAAAGCAGTGAACGATTACGTAGCTCAGTAACACAAATGAGCACGCTGATTTAAGCTATTAGAAATATTAATTTGTATTATTCAAAGTTGCTTTTCTTATTCACATCCAAAAATCACGAATTGTTCGAAAAATGCACAAAAAAATAGTATCTCAACAACTAACAGTCCGATCGGCTCGAAATTTACAATCTTATAATTGCCAGATTTTGAAAAGAGGTTTGGTCTTTGTTCCAGAGAGATTGGCAAATTAGAAGATTAATTAGCATAATGAATAAAAATCCTCCACTACTTTAATTTCATCCATGGCGAATGGCCTTGACGATTCCAACAGTCCTGCGGAAACCATCTCCCCTTCAGCGACACCCGTCGCTTTCGAGTAGAAACGCCGTCAACCAAGATTTAGGAAGGGTAGATAAGGTAGTAGCGCTTTTTTAATGAACCTTCTAATTAGGCTCCTAATTAGCAAAACAGTTTACAATTAACGCTAACCTTTATTTGAGCATCCGGGAAGTGCAAAATTCAAAATTTGAACGAAATCCGTTAATTCTTTGAAAAGTTACGTATTTTTGTGCATTTTTCCGGCTCAATTTCTGTAATTAAGAAAAATTCAGTGAAATTTTGTATCTCGTGAACCAATCATGCGATCGGCTCCAAATTTAGAAATTTACAACCGATGGATGGTCAGATGAAGGATGCTCTTTGTTCTAGATGGATTGGCAAATTAGATGATTAATTAGCATAATGAATAAAAAAGCGCCACTACGCTAATTTCATCCTCGGCGAATGGCCTTGACGATTCCAACAGTCGGACGGATACAATCTCCCCCCCCGACTCCCGTCGCTTTCCGAGTCGAAGGCCCTAAACCAAGAGTTAGGAAGGCGAGATAAAGGTAGTAGCGCTTTTTTAATGAACCTTCTAATTAGGCTCCTAATTAGCAAAACAGTTTACAATCAACGCTAACGTTCAATTGAGCATCCGGGAAGTGCAAAATTCAAAATTTGAACGAAATCTGTTAATTCTTTGAAAAGTTACGTATTTTTGTGCATTTTTCCGGCTCAATTTCTGTATTTAAGAAAAATTCAGTAAAATTTCGTATCTCGGGAACTAATCATGCGATCGGCTCCAAATTTAGAAATTTACAACCGATGGATGGTCAGATGAAGGATGCTCTTTGTTCTAGATGGATTGGAAAATTAGATGATTTATTAGCATAATGAATAAAAAAGCGCCACTACGCTAATTTCAACCCCGGCGAATGGCCTTGATGATACCAACAGTCGAGCGGATACCGTCTCTCCCCCCCCGACACCCGTCGCTTTCCGAGTGGAAGGCCGTCAACCAAGAGTTAGGAAGGGGAGATAAGAGTAGTAGCGCTTTTTTAATGAACGTGCTAATTAGGCTCCTAATTAGCAAAACAGTTTACAATCAACGCTAACGTTCATTTGAGCATCCGGGAAGTGCAAAATTCAAAATTTGAAAAAAATCGGTCGGTTAGATCTCGAGATACGTATTTTTTGCGCCTTTTTCCGACTCAGTTACTTTAATTAAGGAAAATTCGTAATTTGGGAACCAATCATCCAATTTTCTTGAAATTTCGAAATTTGTAATTCGCGGATCTTCAAACGACGAATGCCGTTTGTCCCAAGTCGATCGGCCAATTAGACGCTTATTTAGCGACATGACTGAAAATGCTCCAGTACCTTAATTTCGCCCCTTCCCGCGGAGAAATGTCCCTTTAATAGGGAAAAACCCAACAAAGAAAGCGAAAGAAATGCCAAAAACGTAGGGGAAAATTAGTTTTTAATTAATATCTCGGCTAATTAAAGTCGCACGAAGATGCCAATGGTCAATATGGCGAGATACGGGAATTCTGAATCCAACGGTACCTTCCGCTAAGCTCTCCATAAAGCCGTTCTTGAGAAGATGAGGTTACAAACAAACAGACGCGCACAGATTTTAATAGTATAGAGATTTAAATTTTTTTTTTCTTTCAGAAATAATTATAGAAAGTTAAGTACATGGAAATCAGCAACAATATTTAACATAATCAGAGCACTATTAAAATGCTCTGACTTGAAGTTAATCGAATAGAGCGTTAATTATAAAGTTATTCTGATTTAAAGGACGCCTCAGAAGCTAAAAATTCATCTCATATTTGAGAAAGTATTACAGAAGAGTACTGTAAATAGAAAATAATACGTAAATTTAATATTAATAACAGAATAAACTTTGATCTTAATTTTTGTAATTGTTAACAGAATAAAATTGAATTTTTTAAAATTCCTTTCTAATGTAATTAACGAAAACTTGTTAAAATAGTTCATTAAAATTAAACTGTTCTGAGCAAACTGTCTGGGAAATGTATAGCATTTAATTCCGTTAGAATGAAATGTTGTTTAAAAATGTACTCCTGTCACATACCTAGGGCTCTGAAATATTGATGAAAAATAAAATATTTACATTTATATGTATATTTACTACGTGATTACAAAATGTTTACCTCCGATCATGTCAAAACCCATGGCAGGCCACTGAATGTTTTGCACAAACAACATTCCTCCTGTCAGGCCGTCAGAGGTCTATGAATATATTGCCAACCTCAAGACAAAGACGTGTCCGGGATCGGATGCTTAAAAATATGGGCGCCATTATGATCTTGAAACTTATTAGAATTATTAACGACATGCTATATCTTGGACACTACCCAGTTCCCTGGAAATCTGTAGTAAAATCCCCAGTGCTGAATCCAAGCAAGTCTCCAACTGATCCTGTTTCTTACAACCCAATCACCCTCCTGTCAAAATAAGATGCCATCCTATTCACTGCAAAAAGGAACATCGATGCTGGAATTCATGTAAACATATATAATACACTAAGCCCATGGACCAAGCAGGCCCGCTACCTTGCAATTACTCTTAATCACTGTTTCATATGGTCCCCACGCATTACACAGCTTTTAACCAAGTTCCGAGTGCGTAAACGTGCACTCGTCCCCTTAATTGCTCGGAACAGCATCCTCTCTACTGATAATAAAATACTCTTTTATAAGACCATGTTGCGTCAAACAGTCATCTATGCCCACCCTGTCTGGGGATATTCCTATAAGACTTCCTTAAAGAAATTACAAGTGTTGCAAAATGTTATACTTAGACAAGCGGTAGATTGTTCGTGGTTTATTAGAAATTCGGCGATCCATCGTGAATTTAAAATCCTGAAATACAATGCCATATGGCCATGTTGGCCGAAATATTCTTCAGAAAAATACCACTTATACAAAATAACACAATTCCTATGTTAAGCTGACTACAATAGCAGGCCAAACAGGAAAAGACAGCTCGCGGTATTCAGACACTTTAATTAATGTGAATGACACTCTATGTATGTATATATGACAAAAAAGTGTTAAACCTTGTATTATATGTATTATGTTTTAGTGGCATAAATTATGTTTTATATATGTGCACTGTTTCTCCATGTGTTTAAATTAGGTACATGATTCTGGAAACCTTTTGCTGACTATTTTTTATGTGTCTCTTTACTGCTGTTCCGTAATGTTATATTATGACTGATCTGTCTCGCCCATTAGCATTTCTTTTTAAACCTACTTGCTATTGAATTCTCACTACCCTTTACTCACTGCAGTCGGCTACATCCGTAGCAGACTGGTCTCGACTGGCTCATCACTATCTACTCTGCAGACTTATTCATCGACCTGTGCCATATTTTTGCTTATCTTGATGTTTCTCATAGGCGGGGGCTGGTTGTACTCGAGGACAAATATCCGGAACCGACCGCTGGCGGTAGAAGATCCGATGTTTGATCTGAAGGTGCAACTTCCGAGGGATTGGAGACTTGCCTTGTCTCCTTCAGTTCAGCATTGGCTTCCTCGTGGCCCCCGCTGGAAACCATGTCGGATTCGGCTGGCATGGGCTAACGATGCTGGACAAACATCCCTGAGGATCGACTGGGCGGCATTTCAGGAACCGACCATTTAATGGGAGGAGACCCGGGGTTTTTCCAGACAACTGGCTAGACTTATGTCTAAACAGCTTCAGTCCACAGAGTAAATAAACAGTCTTCACAGGACTAGAGCCTTCGTATATTCTGTGGTTAGTTCAGGCTTGGCAGGGACCGTACTGGTACTGTCGTGTCTGCGACCTTGGTTGTGGAGATGTTATATGCTTGATATCGAAGACTGTCCGAGGAGGGATGGGTTCCCCTCGGTCACGCTAGAATGAACGCTAGAATCTATCGACGCCGATGTCAACCATAGATTCTAGCGTGATTTTTTATACATTGATTTATTTACTAATGTTGATGTTTGATTAACCGGCCCCGTAGATCGCTTCGGTCGCGCGTCGGACCTCCATCAACAACAGAGTATCCCTTTGCAGTGGCGGGGGTGTGGCGCCACCTCGAGCAGTCTCTGGCGATTGAGTTTTTTAACTTTTAATGGGAGACCAAGAGTCTCCTGGGGCGAAGGCTCCTTTGCTAGTTCTCTGTTTCTCATGTTATGCAATCTAGATATGTATTCGGAATATATAAATGTTCGAAAATCGGCACACATGTTGCACTGGGGGTAGCACTCACGTCGGGCACCTGTCTGCAAACGCTGTTTTCCTCAGCCGACGAGGGGAGATCCGATGCTTCTCCGACGAGGGGAGATCAGGTTTCTCCCATGCAATGCATGGGAGAAACCTGTGAACGGCCTCTTCTCTTACTTCCTACCTCCATTTTAAAACGATGGAGGTAGAAAATAAGACGAGAGGCCTTCAACTGGCTTTCCGTTGCACTGCCTTGAAGCAGTGGCGCAACATTCAGTGATATACCATAAAGATAAATAGCTTTTGACATGATCGGAGGTAACATTTTACAATTACGTCGCAAATATACATATAAATGTATACATTTTTTTTTTTTTTTCCTACAATATTTCAGAGTCCTAAGTATGTGAAAGAATGTATTTTCCAACAAAGTTTCATTCTGAAAGGAATTAAATGCTATACTTTTCATAGAACAATTTGCTCGAAAAAGTTTTAATTTAAATAAAATATTTTCACAAGTTTTCGTTGATTATATGAGAAAGAAATTTTAAGGTAATTCAATTTCATTTGGTTAACGATTACAAAAATTAAACTCAAAGTTTATTGCATTATTAATATTTAAATTACGCAATATTCCTTTTCTGTTTACAGAGCTTCTTTCTGAAATACTTCCTCAAATATGAAATAATTTTTTAGCTTCTGAGGAATCTTTTAAATCAAAAATCAAAGTAATTTTTTATTTAATGCTCTGCTCGGTTCATTTCAAACTAGAGCACCCTTTATTTTCATAGTCAAATATGTTAAATATTACTGCTGATGTTCATGTACTTAACTTTCTATGAGTATTTCTGAAAATGATAAAAAGAGGTGTTTTTTTAAATATTACTTAAAACCTGTAATTGAGTTATTATAAAATATAAGGAAGTAATTCTTTTAATACACAAATCATTTTTAGTCTTCATTTCAACAATACTCATTCTAAAAATTCTACTTATAATTACTTATATTTTTAATCATTATAAATTTAGATATATTTAATAAATTGATTTCCTCACAGTAACATTCACAGGAGTTTATGTATGAATGAATCTTTCATTTCCAAATATAGTTATAAATACTTTAATAAATACTTATGTATATTGTTAAAGGCAAATATATGCTTTTTACAAGGATTATGCATAAATACCCATATAAACTTAATACTTTTAATTTTCGGCAAGTGCAAATCTTTAATTTCTGTGCATTCACCATATTTTTCGATATTCACCAAATTAAAAATAATATAGCATGCATAAGAATTTTATACATAAGAAATATATGTAAATAAGTTCAATGAAAATTAAATGCATTATTTTTAACACGCACTCAAAGGTTTAATTTTCTTATGAAATTCCTTCCCAGAGGTATCTCTTTTCTTAGGTAGGGCCAACCAGCGGCCGAGCGGTAAAGTCGCTGAACACTGGTAGTTCGGTCCGAGGTTCGAATCCCGCGAACGGGCTGGCTGCATGGGTGTTTTCGTGGTTTTCCCCATGTGTAACGTGTATACGAGCCAGTTTCCCTTAGAAAGTCCTCCACGAAGGCATCCCTCCCCTTAGGCAGATAGCCCTAGTGTGCTTTGCCGTAATTAAATACACCATCACATCACCCTTAGGTAGATAGCCCTTACATGCTTTATCCTGTTTGAAAAACTTAACTTGAGCTATGTGCCTAATTACAAATATTTTGACATACATAATTTTATATTTATATTTAGACGTCAAGTTTCAAACATTTGACTTGAAACACGTTTTAGATACCTTGTTTTAAAATTCAAATTTTCTATTAAACATATTTTGGCAGGGCATTCAATACTTCTCATTACAATTTTACCCAGTTTAATAATTCTCTGAAAACATTATAACAAAAAACTATCTATTTCACATTTAAACTTTAACCTCAATGTCATCAGATCTCAATCTTGATTGGCTTACTCTGCTCACAAATACAGCTTCAATTTTTGAAACAGTTAAAACAATTAATTGATATAAATTCACAAATACTTGAAATTTACCTATTGCAAGTTAATCCAAATTGTAAAAATATGCAAAATGCATTGATATACCGATTAATATCATTCACATCACCCTATTTTCTAATTCCTCATAAGCTCTCATAATGATGTGGCACATTCACATAGTGACCGCAAATGGCTCTTACGCCGAATTGGAAAATGCTTCTGTATACAATGTTAACAATGATTACAGTATTTGAGAGCAAATATGCCGACGAAATGAAGGCCCTGAAAGAGCAAGAATCACAAATGCGAGGCAAGATAGGATGATTGTTCGCCAGGCCCGAACCATCCCAAGGGTATCAATCATTAGTGACTATTCAACGCTCTACAGCCACGCCTATACCTCCCACGGTACCGTCCACCTTCTCACGGCGCTTGTCTGAGGCGGGGTTACGCTCACAGAGATTCTTAAGACATTTGCCTTTGACCACACAACATCGCCACCCATGTTGTGTGGTCAAAGGCAAATGTCTTAAGAATCTCTGGAGTCATCTGGAGTGGCGTCGCAGCCGATCATCATGGCTGCCATCAGACTGGCATGTGTTCAGCGATGAATCTCGCTTCACTCTTGAAGCAGATGACCACCGTGTCCATGTCTGGACAGGACAATCCTAATCAGCCTAAGGTATACAGCCATAACTTCTAGTGTGATGATGTGGGGCGCTATTTCTTATAACAGCTCAGTTATATGTTGATACCATCCTGCGGCCGGATGCATTACCCTTCATGGCACGTCATTCTGGGGCCATTTTCCAACAAGATATTGCCAGGCCATATACCGTTCGCATATCTCTGGACTGTCTTCGTACGGTTGATACTCTTCCTTAGCCAGCAAGGCCACCAGACCTTTCACCAATCGAACATGTCTGGGACATGGTAGGCCAGATTCGGACACCACAAAATATCGCAAATCTGGAGCGACAACTGATGAATGCCTGGCAGAATGTGTTAGAAACCTCTACATTAGATGGATGACATTAGAAACCTCTACCACTCCTTGCATCGACGAATTCAAGCATGCATTGCAACCAGGGGTGTTCAACCAAATACTAATTTGAACACTCAATGGGTGATAGCGAGCCGTGAACTTTTTTTTTTCCAAAGAGTGTATTTATCAATCGCTCTTTTTTTTCCTTAAACTTATTTGATTCTTCCTTTCACATTTAGAAATTTAGGTTTATTCCAAATAAAATTCGCCCCTTTTTATGATTTATTTTTAAAATGCGCATTCTTAAATAATTTTTATAAATTTTTTGAAAGAAATTTTGAATTATAATCTATAAACTTTTTGCCATCAACTTAAAATAGATGTATTTTTAAGCATACCTGCAAAAAAAAAAAAAAAAAAAAAAATCCAAAAGACAGACGTGAATTTTGGGTGATTACATATTGGCGCATTTTGAAATTTGGCATATTTGTTGAAAGCGATAATAACACAAATGTGTTTAAAGCACTTTGTTAAAATTATTTGAAAGCAGGAACGAAGTAACTTTTTTCCGCTCACGCCCAATGCAAAAAGGGAAAGAAAAATAGGTTGCCATATATTAAGAAGTTCGCCAAGTGAATTATTCTTGGGGCAAACTGAAAAAAGTGCCCCAAGATAAATTTTTGAATTTCTCCGTAATTTTCGCACCAAATTTTACAAAATTTAATACGTAGGAATAATTTGAGTCGTAAAATCGAAATATGGGAAAAAATGGCATGTCATTTCAGAAAAGTCCGATTTTGTGTCAAAATATCTAAATTAGGGCAATGATATATATAAATCTAATATATATCCAAAGTCACACTTTTGAGACATGAAAAACGAAATTTGAATTTTGTCAATCGGCCCAGTAGAACGAGAGATAGAGGACTGCCATTTTTTTCCCGCAGTGAACCTTAAGATATTTATTCTTCTTTACGCATAAAATTGTTGCTGAAATATATATGTTTGCAGTCTAGTTAGCTTAGAATTCTATAAAGCAATTCATAATCAAAATCGCTGTTGCAAGTTATCAAAAAATAGCTAATATGTGATTTTTTGCATACATGCCACTAAATTATACAAATTGCTATCACCCATCCAACAATGCATGTTTATTTTATGCAAAAGTGTCCCCGCTTTTCGATTTGTGAGGATGTGTCGTGGGTGAAAGTACCACCAAACCGCTGTCATCATGCTCTGGTTGTGAGCAAAGCGCACCCGCTTTGGAGATTAAAGCTCGGCAGCACTGCGTCATGCGTAATGCGGGGATGGCGCCTCCTTTTTTTTTTACCTCCATGATAAAAAGATAGAGTAAAAGGAATCAATCACTCTTCACCCTATTTTCGTATTACGAAAACAATCACGTAATTGGCATTAGCCTATCTTTGCGTTTTACCTATCTTATGTAACCATTTCTAGCAGTAGCCCCCATCTTTTTCTTTCGTTAGCTCGTGGCACTAGATGCTTCTGTGACAATAGGCTGGTTGTTTTAAAAAGGTTCAGAAAGATGAAGGAGAATAATGAAACACAGAAGGGCTGAAAAGATCTTTAGAGTAAAACTTTTTTTTTTATAAAAGTGGAAATACATAAGGGATTTGATGATCAAATAGTATTCTCATAAATACGAATGAAAAAATTATTAACCAGAAAAGTCATACAAGTGCAAAGGATTAAGTAAAAATTGAAATTTAGAAGTACAGCAAATTTACTTTTTAAGGAGGTGCAAATGAAACGAAAGGATACATTCCGATTGGTTAAGTTAAGAATAAAATTATCGAATCTTTCTTTCTAAGGCTGAAAGGGGAACAAAACTGTCAAGGATGAACCGGGAACGACCACTTATATGAAAATAGCGATTCCTAATCATTTTAAGAAATCTTGACTATGCATCAAAAACAGAAATATTACAGTTAAAATAGCAACGATTAATTAAGCGTAATGCTAATGATTGTACGTAAACTTTGCACTGTAAACCTTAAAGATGAATGAGCATTCAGGAGTTATATTTTAGTAGTAATTGTAATCACTACTCGAAGATTTGAAAAGACAAGGTGAAACTGCCATTTCTTCCTTAAGACGCAGTTTATAATTTCTAGTAAATTTCTTCTGAAATATATCTGAAAGTAGAAAGTCAGAGTGGAGCTGCTTAAATATTTGCGAACATTTTCAGATTGGAAAAATTGTAACTAGCTTAAATTAAAAAAAAAAAAAAAAAAAAAAAAAAAAAACTAGAACTAATAAATTATAAAAAATCTGGTTACATTTACGTATAATACATATAAGACAGATTTCTTTTCATTACCTTGACCATCTGCAGTACTTGTTTCAACAGTTGGCACAGGATGAGTTGCAATTGTTGTCAGTTTTTGTTCTACGCTTTTTGTTGCAGTGCTCGGTAATGGTTGTTTGGTTGTCGTAGCTGGACCCTGAGTCGTGGTAACAGGTATTTCCATTGTTGTGCTTCTTATTGTTGTTGTAGGTTGGCTAGTAACTGTCGTGGTGTATGTGGACGTCGTTTCTTCTTCGGTAGTTGGTAGAAATGTAGTCATCGTGGTGCGTTCTGTTGTAATAGCAGGAGGTTCTGTAGTAGTCACTGCGGAAGCTTTCGTCGTCATTTCTAAAGATGTTTCAGTTACAGTAACTGTTGTTTGATAACTTGAATCGTCATTATCTAAATTACTGCTGTTGTCTGAAGATGTCTCTATATTTAAAAGTGATGGAGATGATGAATCTTCGTTTATTTCCCCAGCCTCATCAATGAGTGTTGCAGCAGAATGTATCGAAACATCCCCATCTCCACTAGAAAACAGATCTTCCGCGGTTGCATTCATTAACTGAGGCTTTACTGGAAAAAAGAAAGAGAATAGTGCTTTTAATAATAATAATTCACTTTAACTGTGCATGAACATTAGTATATATAAGTACTCGAATATTTTAATTTTTTCTAGACTTCAGCTCTTTATGGTGAATATTTTGCGCAGCCATAGAAGAAATGACACTTTTGCAATTAAAAGTAAAGGATTGATATTGAAAAATGCGTATTGATATTGTGTAATTCTTCATAAAATTTCACCGAAATTTCTTAAGGAATATGATACGCAGTTTATTTGTAAAACCAGTTGAGCCCTTAATTTGAGATGAAATGTTAATTACTTCAAGGTATACATTAGAGATCAACAAAAATTGTTCACATTTTTTATGTTACAAAGCGTTTGAAGTTCATAATTGCGACGAAGATATACTACATAAGCAAATAGCAAATAAATAAATAACGTGTATTATGATGAAAAGGATATTCCCAAGCATTAATGTTAGTGTCGGAATAAATACCCATGTCAATAATTTAGAAAATTTCTAAGGCAATTTAGATTTTACCAAAGAAATATGGATTACTCGATTAAAATAACTAATACTTTGTCTCGTTATCTGTATGCTTTATGTAAAAATATTCCTTTAGAGCTCAGCTTTTTTACCTTGCAGAACCCTTTATGATATTCATGTCTCAGGAAATATTTTCAGGAAACCTTTATAGAAACGCTCTATACCGGCGATTATCAACCTGTGGTGCGCAAGAGAAAAAATAGATGGTATGCAAAGAAACAAAGTATTTTTAACTATTAAATTCAAAAATTAAATACCCCAACATTCCAAACAACCCTAACACTTGTAAATTTATGGGACCTGCACTTGGCTCAAGGTCAATAGCCGCTCATAGACTTCAGCAAAACAATCCGTTTTTATTTTCACAAATATTCCTTTAGCCATAGTCATAGCAAAATTTGTCATAAATGATGTTTTTAAAAGGAGTAATAGAAATGGATTTTGCATTTAGTAGGAAATAGAAATAAATTCCCATAAAAGGATAACTGTATCTTATTAATTCTTTTAAAGTTGGTAGATTTACTATCATGTCTACACTTTATGCCGCCACCATATCCGTGTTATTTTTAATTAGAATAATTTTTTCACGTGGATTTGCTGTGTCTCACAGCAGATATTCTATCTTCTTGTTGCTTAAAATTCCTTACTTTTCTATGCGATTTGACAACATCGTCGCGTGTTTTGAAGAATTCGTAGTATATTGTGCATTTAAATATCTGTTAGGGAAAGGAAAAAAAAAAAAAAAAAAAAAACACCTTGATATTCAAAATGGAAAAATACCTAGGATTGACTTGTAAGGATCTTAAGTTTTACTAACGTTTATTTTTATTTTAAATCTTTACTATCACTTCTTATTTTCTACTTCCGGCCAGAATTAAAAGCTTTAACTTATTTATGCAAATTTGTCTGGCGAACGCGAAGTACTTAAGTTGTGGCTTTTTGCCAAGCGAGAGAGAGGAAGGAGTTAGTCGAAGCAGGCCGCTTACCTTAGCAGTTTTACTCGGTTGCTGGTTGCCTTCCAGGCCAGAGGTTTAATCCTCGTGATAATTTTAAACGTATTGTAGTGTTAACAGTTCTCTGTACTACATACGGCTTCCTGTTAATATACGGCCAATCTTCCACGTAGGCCCTTGTTTATTATTCCAAAGTTAAGTTAGAGTTTAGTTAAATATTTTTATATTCTTACGTTCGGACCACAAGTAGTTGGTCTCTGTATTCCGAAGTACGGAAATTATTGTAAAGAGTGAAAAATAAAGGGTTTCGTATACCCTTCCTGTGTATCCTGTCTACTTCCCACATTTATTGAACATAGCTTTAATAAGCTCCCTGTTCCGAGTCAGGTTCCTCAATGTTCCCCAAGCAAGTAAGGAGAAACACAGAACCTGATAGTGGCGCCCAACGAAGAAGAATAACCATGGCCGAGTTTCAAGAAGAACCTGTGCTGCCTGCAGAAGCGGCTCAGAATCCAGAAATGCCAGCTGCCGCCCTGGAAGGATTTGGTTACATCGTCCAGACCATGCGCGCTTCGATGAAACCAGAAGCAACATTTAATGGAAACTCACCGGTTACCAGTTTTTTGGAAAAACTAGATGACCACTTCATGCTCTACCCCGTGTACGAGTTTCAGAAAGTTACCTTAGCTACCAGCGCTCTGAGGGGCCAAGCGCTTAATTGGTTCAAATGTATAGGCAGAAGTCTCTTGGGTCAAGCAGGAAGTCCCACCTATACTTACGAAAATTTCAAGACTGCCCTAGAAAAAGCCTTCCCTGTCGTAAGGGATCGTGCGAAATTAGAAGCGGAACTTTTCAGCATATACCAGAAACCAATTGAAAATCTCTCAAGCTTTATTTTAAGAAAAATTCACGTCTTCAAACTCTTGTATGGAAACCGTCCGGATCCTGAGATAAATCAAGTGATTTTGCCGAGGTTACTTCCCCAAGTACAAGACTATATTGAATTAAGGAATCCGACTACACTGGAAAAGTTATTTGAGCTAGCAATCCAGTTTGAAAGTAGAAGAACGGCGGACATTGAAAGAAGACGCCAATATCAACAACGAAACCAATTTGATGAGCCAAGACCACAGCAAAGTCAAGCACACGGCTACGGAAGCAAAGCGAATCAGTGGGCAAGGAAACCCGAGCATCCAAAAACAGCCGGCGAACGTCGACAGTTCAATAGCAATCCAGGAAAAAAGTCTCAAGGCCAGTGGAAAAAGAAGGAAAGCATGGAAATGAAAAATGATTTAAACTAAAACGGATTTCTGCTGACGGGAGGGTGCGGAAATCCGAAGGCCAAGAAAACCCCTCTTCCTTCAAGTTAAATACAGTAATGGTGAAAAATTTGAGTCTTCCGAAGATTGAAGTGTTGGTGAATAATATCCCAGCCACCGCACTCCTGGATACAGGCGCGCAGTGTTCCTGTGTGGCAGAAGATTTTTTTAGGAAGTATTTTCGTAAATATCGCATATATAATTCGGATAATACGACAGTGTTAGCTGCGCAAGGATAAAGATGTAAGTGCATAGGTAAATTACCGCTATACGTCCGTATCAAGGACGAACAAGTAAAGGTTATGTTTTTTATAGTAAAGAATCTGCAAGCACATATTATCTTAGGAATAGATTTTCTTTCAGAGGCACAAGCAACGCTGGATTTTAATAAGGCGTCCCTTAAGCTGACGATGAAACCAGTTCGAGAAGAAAAATCGGAGCCGCCGATGTTAAACCTTGACCACCTGCCTAATGAAGAGCAACAAAGAATCCGACAAGTGGATCCGGCACGGCAGGCACAAGCTCCAGAGGTGGAACAACGACAAGTACAAGGGCAAGCCATTAGGAGGCAGGAGCAATTGAAAAGAAAGTTTCCTCGTTGGAAATATGAAGGTAACAAGAAAAAGAAGCCGTTCCACCGTCCAGAAAAGAGAGCTCACGACCACCCCCAGAATGAAGAAGGGAGAAGTACGACGAATGCAAAGAAAGCCAGGAGAAATAACGGCAACTATAACCCGGCTCCCAAACGGAAGATCTACTCATCGGACAGGACTCTCCGCAGCAAATGCCGCCGAACTGCGGAAGGGCCACTAGCGGCGGAGGAAAAGATACAAGGAAAATTTGAACGGCCAGCAACGAGGTTCAAGCAGGAACGAGAGAGAAGTGTCCCGGTTCCGCCAAGACCAGCTGCCATCAAACGGCCAAGACCACAGGCAGAGGCGAAAAAGGAGGTATTCAAGGGTGACCGAACTGGAGGAAAAAGAAAGCTTCTAGAGGAAGGCACTGAAGGGCGAGCCCGCACAAGAAGGAGGATAAATCAAACTAGAATCTTCGCTACCTTCCAGGACTGGGCTGAGAAAAGAATGTCTGAATATCACAAAGATAAGTAAAATTTTATGTTACTTTGCAAACTTAAGTTAATCTTTCATTCTTTCTGCAAGTGGCAGATTTCAAGAAGTTTTACCTCATGTGAGGTCTACCTTTATCGCCAAAAAGGCGAGAAATGAGTTGTTACCGATTTTGGTATTATGTTTTTCAATTACTCGCGAGTAAAACTAAAGTTTATGTATAATAGGAATGTGTAAATACTTGAATATTGTAAAAGTTATTGTATAAATTTTATTTAAAACATTCTGGCAAGAAAGAAGTTTTAATCTGAAAGACTTTTGAAATGTAGTATTGCAATGTAGAAGAATTCTCACTTGCTTGGAAAAGAATAGAAGTTAACAATGTACTACTAATGTATGTTTTAAAATGCGTAAAATTAACGGCATGTTCATATGTTCTTATATACAATGTGAACTGTTATTTTAAATGTTAAGAAATACTGTGATATGGTAAAAGTGAAAGTAATGCCAAAAAAAGTTTAAACTTATTCGTGAGACTGTAAAAAGACCAAATTATGGTGAATATGTGTTAAAGGTTGAATGAATGTAGTTAGGCTCTCTGACGCTACACTTCAGAGTTAGCCACTTTCAGAATAGTACCTCAGGGTTTAGAGTTGAAGATAGGGTGTGTTACGAGGTCTTGTTATGTTGAATTTTAACACGTTAGTGTTTTGATTGTAGGCGGCAGTGTTGAACACGTATACATAAACACATTCGTGTTTGGTGTTTTCTTTTACAACACATGTCAGAGAGCACGGGGAGAGATAATTAAAATAAAGTCATGAATGAAATAAGAATGTTAAGAGAAATATAAATATTCATGTTACTTGCCATTTCATTGTGTAACATTTCATTAAACTAGTTTTCCTTCCAGATCTCTGGAAGGAACCAGATTTGAATAAAAGCTCCTGTTTAGATGCAGTACAGATGAAAAATTAGTTATCCATGGAGCTGATATTGTAAAAAAAATTTTTTTTTTTTTAATTTCTAGTTTCTAGTGAGAAATGTTTGTAAAAGATTGGCCTCCCGTTAAATTCTAGAGCTAAAAGTTTTCAACAAGGTCGTTTTAGACCTCAGTTTCAAACTAATTAACTCTGGCGGGAAGTATGTAAGGATCTTAAGTTTTACTAACGTTTATTTTTATTTTAAATTTTTACTATCACTTCTTATTTTCTACTTCCGGCCAGAATTAAAAGCTTTAACTTATTTATGCAAATTTGTCTGGCGAACGCGAAGTACTTAAGTTGTGGCTTTTTGCCAAGCGAGAGAGAGGAAGGAGTTAGTCGAAGCAGGCCGCTTACCTTAGCAGTTTTACTCGGTTGCTGGTTGCCTTCCAGGCCAGAGGTTTAATCCTCGTGATAATTTTAAACGTATTGTAGTGTTAACAGTTCTCTGTACTACATACGGCTTCCTGTTAATATACGGCCAATCTTCCACGTAGGCCCTTGTTTATTATTCCAAAGTTAAGTTAGAGTTTAGTTAAATATTTTTATATTCTTACGTTCAGACCACAAGTAGTTGGTCTCTGTATTCCGAAGTACGGAAATTATTGTAAAGAGTGAAAAATAAAGGGTTTCGTATACCCTTCCTGTGTATCTTGTCTACTTCCCACATTTATTGAACATAGCTTTAGTAAGCTCCCTGTTCCGAGTCAGGTTCCTCAATGTTCCCCAAGCAAGTAAGGAGAAACACAGAACCTGATAGACTAAGCGGAAAAGTGATGATTCACAGGTGATGGACCCAGGACAATCTGTTAGCACTAAGAATATTGAAAAAGAAAATTATTTATAGAAAATATAATGAAAGTTATATATCATTTGGGGTTGCTCGTAACGGAGATGAAATGAACCCTCAATCGCAGTGTTTTGCTTGAGGTGAACTATTAGCCAATCAAAGTATGAAACCATCGTTTCTTAAAGATATATTGAATCTAAATATGCCATATTTAAAGAATATTTTAAGAGGATATTACCGGGTTTCAAAAATAACAAACAAGTAATAAAGGTTTTGTTAGTTCAAGTGAAAAAGCTTTCGAAGCTAGTTACCTAGTAAGACTAAGAATTGCCAGGACTGGGCAGGCTCATACTATTGGAGGAAAACCTTACATTACCAGCAGTTAAATATATCGTTTTAATATTATTTATCGAAAATGCTGCTAATGAACTTAATAACATTTCTGTTATCAAATGATACAGGAAGTCGACGAATTCATTAAATAGCAAATTCCGTAAAAGAGACATTTAATTCAAAAAAATAAAACATAGTGGGTATTTCGCATTGCAACTGGATGAAAGTATTGATATAGCAAACTTTGCTCAATTATTAGTTTACATACGTATCGAAGAAGATAAATGAATTGCCGAAGAGTATTTATTTTGTGAATCTCTTACCGACAGAGCAACTCCAGATGAAATTTTCTAAGTAATTGACAATTTTATGTCTGAAAATGACATTCCTTGGAATAAGTGCATTACCGCGTCCAGTGATGGAGTTCGGGTTTTAATAGGAAAACGGTGTTATTTCTCAAATAAAGAAAGTCGCATCTGAAACTAAATTTACTCACTGCTCCATTCATCGTGAAGCTTTAGTAGCAAAAACAATCCCGCAAAACCTGAAAACCGTTTTGAATCAAGTTGTAAAAATTGTTAACTTTATTAAAATCCAACTCACACGGGCTCCGCGATTTCTACGGGATGCGAAATCCGTCTCGTAATACGGGTCGCGTGAAAGTAGTGTGCGTAAGTTTATTTCTCTTATTTTCAATATGGATTCCACGTTTTCTCCGTGTGGGCTGAGATTATTGTAATAATTATACACTGGTGTGCAAAACTTAAGCAACAGCAGGGTTTTTTGCCCTAACTCTACGAGAAATCAACTCAGAGACATGAAATGCAGAAATGACGGAGAGTATTATGTACGTAAAGGATGACGAAAGCATCGGAGCTGAAAAAGGAATACAATGCATACGGTATGGAATCAAACAAAAACAAGCTTTATTGAACACACAGTATCGTGACTCATGATTGTCTATCCAAGAGGAAGAACAACAAGCAGATGTTCCTTAATATGGGATATGCCTTCCCTTCATTGTAATGGTTGCTTCGCACCGTCTCCGCATACTCAGAACCAGCTGGTGCAACATTCCTCAATCAGCATCTGTTTGAGTTGTTGGGTGTTTTCCGGAGGATGTAAGCGTGCTGCAATGCATCTCCCCAAAGCATCCCACACATGTTCGATGGGATTTAAATCTGGGGAGTACGCTGGCTAATCCATTCGAGTGATATCTTCACTTTCCAGTAGCTCCTCAACAGCAAGAGTCCGATGTGGCCGTGCATTGTCATCCATAAAAATTAAATCTGGGCCAATGGCACATCGGAACAGACGCACATGGGGAAGGAGTACCTCCTCACAATAGAGATCCCCGGTTACAGACCCTCTGTCGAAAACGTGGAGCTCAGTTCGCCCGTTCAGCATAATGCCTCCCCAGACAAGAACTCCAGGACCACCGTTACGGTGTCTTTCCTTGACGTTCCTGGGATAAAACCGGGTACGGACCTCTCTCCAAATCAAAACGCGTTGAGAATCGCTTCTGGTACCGAACCGACTCTCATCCGTAAAGAGGACACGACTCCATTGATCAGTTGTCAGGTTTTTGTGCTCTCTAGACCACTGTAAACGGTGGCGTCGGTGGCCAACTTTCAACGGGAGGCAGCGTTCAGGACGGCGGGCGAATAAGCCCCCTTTGTGAAGGCGTCTGGCTACAGTAAACCACGACACTTGTCGTCCCGTTGCAGTACAGAGTTGCTGAGCTATGGCGATTGTTGACTGCTGTCGGCCTCTTTTCGCCTGCAGGACGATATATCGGTCATCCCCTGCAGTTGTCGTCCTCGGACGGCGACCACCAACCTATCTAACAGCTGTACCTGTGATTTGGAACGCTTTCCAAGCGCGCGAAACGACACTTTTGTTGATTCCGAATTCTGCAGCTACACTGGTGACAGTACACCCCTCCTCCAGCTTTCCGATCATTTTTCCACGTGTGAAGTCGTCCAGGTGATTTCTTCTGGCCATATTTCACGAACTGGCTCACTGGCACTTGCAGCAAATATGTTGAACTGCGTCTCCGTCCTTCCTTTTATTCTACTGTTGAGCTGCGCGCGCCGACATCACGCATTTTGTGTACGCTCACGTCGCCTCTGACGTTTCGTTCCTGATATTTGCATACGCATGACGTTTCTACTGACTTACGTGTTCATTGTACTGATCTCCAGACCTCTTTTTCTGCAATTTCATGGCTATCTGCTAAATTTTTACATTGTTGCTTTAGTTTTGCACACCAGTTTATTTCACGTTTCATTTCGCACTTAGATAGCGCTATAGATTTTCATAGTTGTAAGAGAGTACTATTGTTTCTTCGCAGCCGTACACGATCGAAGCTGTTGCTTCTTTCACAGTGGAATGATAAGGAAATAGTGAATATGCTTTTTTACTGCCTTGTACGAAGTAAAGGAAGTATTGTAATCGCGAAAAGTTTCAGGCAGCATATTTCAACGAAAATATCCAGTTTGACCGCTATCGAATGCAATTTAACGAAGTTTTTGCGTGACATCTGTACGTAAGAACAGAATAAAAGACTCTTTTCCTCCAAAAAAAATTATGAAACTGCTTTAAAATGAATTTTGAATAGAATTTTTCGTGGTGTCTCTACGTACCTACGTATGTATCTCGCATAACTCAAAAACGAGTAGTCTCAGAACGTTTAAATTTTGTATATACGTAGGACTGCTATAACATGTAGATGTGCACCTCGTATCTTGGTTGCAATCAGCTGCACTAAACGCATATAAATATATTTCTATATTAACAAACATTCTCTATTCGGAAGCATGGCGCAAGAGAATTATTTAAATTTAATTTAACTTTACTATAATCTTTTGAAACAATACATTTATATATATATCCAGACTGTTCCCTATTCTACGATGGCTGGAAACGTCAACAACTTGAGCGAACAATATTGACTCAAAAAAAAAAAAAAAAAAAAAAAAAAAAAAAAAAAATCAGTATGGACAGCTAACACAACTTATCGGCCATTCTGTGGTTCTCAGTTGGAGGGCGGGTGGGTCCATTTGACTTTACTGAAAGGGGACAAGGCTTCAAAAAGCTTTAGACCAATCGCAGTACAGACGAGTGACAAAATTTATAGCGCGCGCTGGCTGAAGTTCTAGGAATATTCTCTCATTATTTCACTAACTCACACGCTGTATTTGTAGTTCTAAAAAAATAGCCCAAAACAATATTATAACCAACACGCAGCAGAATATGCTGCTTTGTGATGTGAAGGAAAATCCCGTTTTTTAAGGGGGAAGTTAACGCAGGAATTTAGAGCTAAGAAATAAAGAGAGATATTAGATACCATGAAAGCAACGGTAAACAGATAAGAGTAAATGAATTAAGCTTACTTCAAATTTTTTTAGAAATAAACAATTTTAATCATTTAAATTTATAATATGATTAATTTGCATTACAAACTAATAGCGAACTAAGTTTTTTTATTTTATTATATTATTATAATTTTTTTTTCATGCTTACATTAAAACTGTGTTTTCACTCAATTTATTTTACAGTTAAAATTAGAAGAATATTTCTTTAAGTAAGAAATTAAAAAGAAAATATTTCTTTCTTAATGTTTCTTCCTTTTTTACTTCCTTGTGCGAAGTAGAAAGGAAGTATTGTAATCGCGAAAAGTTTCAGGCAGCATATTTCAACGAAAATATCCAGTTTGACCGCTATCGAATGCAATTTAACGAAGTTTTTGCGTGACATCTGTACGTAAGAACAGAATAAAAGACTCTTTTCCTCCAAAAAAAATTATGAAACTGCTTTAAAATGAATTTTGAATAGAATTTTTCGTGGTGTCTCTACGTACCTACGTATGTATCTCGCATAACTCAAAAACGAGTAGTCTCAGAACGTTTAAATTTTGTATATACGTAGGACTGCTATAACATGTAGATGTGCACCTCGTATCTTGGTTGCAATCAGCTGCACTAAACGCATATAAATATATTTCTATATTAACAAACATTCTCTATTCGGAAGCATGGCGCAAGAGAATTATTTAAATTTAATTTAACTTTACTATAATCTTTTGAAACAATACATTTATATATATATCCAGACTGTTCCCAGCTCAGTTATCTCAGTTTCTTTACTCTTATATGTCTGTAAATTGTGTCTTTTTTGCTTTAAAAAAGATTGAATTATGTTGTTCTTATCTTCCGGTTAAGGTTTTTATGCCTTTAGGAAATCTGCAAGTAATATTTGTAGAATTATCATCAATTTAAAAGCTGTTTAAGTGCAATTAAGCGTAATTTTTAAATAGCACGGCGGACACGTTTGTTTACATTTGAAACAGCAGAATTGTATATTTGTTGCCAATCTACAGAGACTAAGCTTCGCCACAACGAAGATAACGTTTTCATTTATTATTGCGAATTAAATCATGCTTAATCCTTTCTGGAATTTTTTCGAGGAAATAAGTGTTTAAGATTTACTTCGTAATTTTTAATATAGATATTTTGAGTTTTACGTATTTTTGCCTTGTCGCGAAGTGAGAACTGAATTAACTGAATGAGAAATACTAATACTAAATCGTCTGTGAAAAACTGTTTCTTTTTTGTTTTGTTTGCTCAATTTCTTTTATACACCTTTTTAGATTTATTATAGTATTTGAATAGAACATGTGGCAACGATTAGATAATTCTTCAAGTGATATAAATTTTGTGCATTCTGAGTTATAATATGAACGAAATATAACGCTTTTAGGTGAACCTGGCGCCAGAGTGTCGGTATGGTAAACAAATATAATGAATTTTAAAGAGTGCATTTATTCTATTGTGATTTATGCGCTATCGACGAAGTAGATTTAATTCAATCCAATAAGTTTAAATGAAATGCAAGAAAAAATGTGTATAATTTAATATTTCGTACAAGGAAGTCATATGGTGTACACATCAGATTTTTTTCTTTTCATGATGTTTATTGAGGGACGGCAAAAGAAAAATTAAAGTCAAAAGTGATTTATGATTATAACTTTACAATGGATGGTGTCGACAGATGCCGTACTACCCTAGTACCCGAAAACAACTTCCTAAATATTACAAGAAAATATTTTTCCATATATTGGATTAAGCAATGAGGAATTCATATATAATATATAGAAAAATAACGAACACGAAAAAATCCCTTCTTGATTTCGAGCTAACTGTAATCGAGGGAATCTTTGACAAATACTCTTCTGCTATGTGCTGATCAATATGGTCTAGTGATGACAGTTACGAACGTTATTCGTCTTGTAGGGAGGTATTTTGCAAGCCACATACCACCAAATTCTATAAAAAAGGAACCTAGAAGGCAAAGTGCTGTATGTTGCTCGAAAAAAGACAACAATGGGAAAAAAAATACGTACGCAGACTTGCATTTGGTATGAAGAATATAAAGCTAGATTATGTTTAGAGACTTGTTTCAAAGTTTACCGCACCTAAAAAAATTGTGTAATAATAAGTGAGTACAAGTAATATATATTAGTTAGCATGTATATTTATCAAAATCAAAAAGACCCTGTGTATTTTTGTATTTTTATATTTTTACTCCATACACGCTAAAATCGCCTTAGCTGTATTGTATGTTTTTTAAAAATTAAAATACTATTAAAATTCCTGCATTATACTAATTTTGTTTATAAAGATGTGAATAGTAATATATGAAGATAGAGAAAATTTTTAAAAAAGCGCTCGTATTTCAGAACCACAATGTATCAAAATCGAGCAGTACGCGGAGGGTTAAAAGCCGAGATTTAAATTCAAGAATATTTACGATTTTATGCCAAGAGATGGGCAGTGAACTTGAAACGCTTTTGTTATATTCCGAAGTAAGGTGGTTATCCAGAGGTAAAGTTTTAAATCTTCTTTTTGAACTTCGATGCGAAATTCAAATTTTCCTCTGCGATTTAAAATTTGAATTGTAAAAGTTTTTATTTAGTGAATCATGGTTGGCGCATTTGGTATATTTAGCTGATATTTTTGGAAAGTTAAATGAATTAAATTTAGGATTACAAGGAAAAATTGTTTAATTGTTTAATAACAGAGATAAAATAAATGCAATGATAAAAAACTCGAGCTAATAATTAAAGTATTGGATAATAACATTTTAAGCTTTTTACCACTTTTAGAAAGTTTTCTAACCGAAAATAATTCGAAAATATACGAGGAATCATTATTCGACATTAAAAATGATTCTTTGTCATGAATTAATGTCAACATGTATATTCCCGAGGATTATGGAAAAAAATGGATTATAAATCAATTTTGTTCAAATGTACCTGAAATGTTATCTTGTGAAGAGAAAGAACTGTTGACAGAAATTTCCTGTGATCGAACTTTAACTGAAGATTACAAAAATAACACACTTGTTAACTTTTGCTGAGCTTAAAAAAAAAAAAAAAATTAAAGGCATTTCAAATAAAGCTATTATATTTTTATTGCCTTTTCGCACATAGTCGAAAGGTTGAAAACCGCTGCTCTATACGATTATCCCATTCACCTCAATTTCTCGGGAAAAAAAAAAAATCTAGCGAATCTCGTGGAACACTAGGTTTTTAGACATTCCCAACTGAGAAATTTTGGTTTTGTGTATGCCTTTTAACTATTTCAGTTCCATTTGGAAAGCTATTATAAAAGAATTTAATCCGATTTAATTGGTGTCCAGATTGATTTGGGGGACAGAACAGTTAAACATGACACTGTAACCCAATGCAAGCATTCAAAATTCAGACCTTAATATAAAAAGATTTCTCTTTTCAACGAGCTTGCGTGAATATGGAGTCTCTCCAAAACAGACTTCGAAAGCCGCAATTTAAAGAGCAGGTCATTGCACTGGTCTTTTTCATGTGAAAAGAAGCTATTGCTAAAGATTTCTAGCTGACACCAATTTAATCTAACGAATGCAGAGGGAAGAAATAAGACATTCACAGAATGCACATGGAATGCTACAGTCAATACATAAGTTGGAGAAGGAAAGAGAGTTCAGGCGTTCTATTGTCCATCTCGTTGCAAATAAGTGAGTTCCAAAAAACGTCTGGAATATTAAAACGGAAACAATAAAACGTTATGTTTTTATGATATGAGGCATGTAAATGTGGTTCAATAATTAGAATTTGTTAAACTGCTGATGATATCGCAGTTTGATCAGTAAACTGACAGCCAGCATGTCAGCTGTGTGAATAAAATCATTTAAACGGCAAATTCAGTGGAAATGATTTTTTCCATTGAAAATTAATATTTAATTGTTTCTGCAATTAATATAATTTTATTAATATGTAAATTATTAAAATTTTGCATGTAACATATAATCATTTTATGCTATTTTTTACTTTCTGTCTGCTTTTATCTGCTCTTTATATCTGCTTTGTTTATTATCACTATTATTATTATTACAATTTATTTAAAAAAATAAAGACATTGAGAACTTTGCTTAGCTATAAAAATCTAGCTGTGCAGACGAAATGCTGTCAGGAGACATGTCTCTTCGTGTAGACGGGGCTACACTGGATAAAGATATACACATTTATAATAAGTATATAGGGATTTTCACAAGCGTCTAGAATGACGTATTGATTTAAAAGCACTAGATTGAAAACAGAATAGCTCAATAATTAAAGCAAATAAAGTGCTAGATGTAAAATTAAGAAGGATCTATCCTTAAAGAATAAAAACAGTTCAAAATGAAATTTATAATTTTACGCCAGTGTTTGTATACATTTGTAGTGTTGAAAAAAGGAGTTCTCAGTCACAGAATTCTGATGAGCATGTTCTTTAATATGCTGTAGAGGCTTTAAATATCTGGTGTCAGTACGCATTAATTATCTCCAGGCTTTGATAAATTTGAATTTTGATTTAAATGACAGAGTAAACGAGTAACTCGAAAGCACTTTGCACCGAGTTCTTAATTACATTAAACTAAAAGAAGCAATTAAATGTTATTAAAAAGGTAAAATACATCTATGTTTATAACTGCGATAGTTTTTTTGTTATGTTGCTGAAAGGCAGGTAGTTTTTCGGTAGTGGGTATATGTTGGTTAATAAGACAAATGTTTGGATTATTTCATAATTATCATTTTTATTAATATTCCCCCCTTTGTGCATCTAAATTTCTACCATACTAACCTAGATGAATGCCGTTTAATTAATCATTGGCTCAAATCATTAACTTATCCTCAGTTTCGCTTAACATCAGACAGGTTTTACAGTACTTTTGGAGTAATAAGATAAATAGACAAAGAAAAATTCATTGTTTCTCTTTCCTATTTCTATTCGAATCTGGACAGTACAGAAGGTTTCGGGAGCATCAGTATGATTAGAGATTAGGACAAAAGCAACTGTTTGGGGGGTGCACATCCGACAACTAGCACTTAACGCGGTAATGGAATAATAATTACGCATACCGTTCACAAGTGGATGTAATAATAATTCTCTTTAGTAACGTGTGCTGTAAATTGAACTGTCAGTTGTTTACACAATGAGACCCACAACACCTGACTTCGATTGCATCATATGATTTCCTCGGATGCCAGACACGTAGAACTTTTTACTGAGATTAAGAAGAAACTAGAATTTCCATTACCTAAACAAAGCAAATAACTTAGGGCATACCATCAAGGTGTGTATTACAAATGATTATTATGGTGTAAATAATTATCAATGTCATTGACGAAAGTGCTTTCTGATGTCGAGAAGGTTGAAGATATGCTTTTCTTCGTTGTCGATAAGAAAGATTAATTATTACCGCCTGAATACAACTACACAGACCGGTATGAGGACCATGTAGTCTTCAAAATATCGGTAAATGTTGCAGGAGCTTAACAGAAGGAGAAGAAAAGGACTCACAGAACATTTGATGCATCCTATGAATACATATTAAAAAATAACATCAAAATTCATAAAAATTTAGTATATTGTGAACAAAATCTGATAGTCAGGAATGCTACCTGACTGTCCAATAAAATAAATTCTGTTCGAGTCAATTTAGATTATCATAAGCATGATTTCTGTATGTAACAAGTGCATTTACCGTTGCGACCAGTTTTTGCGTAACATTTAATATTTTAGTCCTGTGCTTATGCTCCAAAACGGCTTTCCAATTCTACGCTTTTATCAAACACCGATATAATATTGTTCACATAATTTGAACATAAACTGTTCTCATCCTCCCATATACTGCTCTACCTAGCCAAAGAAATGCCTTGGTTACTATATTTACACTACAGCCAGAATAGTGTAAACTTTATGTAAAACCAGGTCAGCAGTAGTTCTGATATATTGCCAAGAAAAATAATTTTTTAACCTACTGAACTATCTATCAGTTCATGAATTCGAATAGATGTAAAAGACAATGAGATTCAAAGTAGTCAAACGTACAATAAATAAGTTTAATAAACCTCAGTCAAACGTTTCCAAATAATCGATGCGGTTGATTAAAGGACGAGTAGGTTAAGGCACCAGAAACCCCCAACCAAACCCACATGGTGAAAATGTGTGTCTCCAATTGTTTAGTTCGGGTGCCGCAGTACAGACTTTCTAGTTTTTCAGAAATGGGAGTTATGAGAAATTAACTGTGGCATCGCCAGGTTTCCGAATCACGGACATTCAGCTTGCTAATTAAACGTGATAACCACTTACACCATGACGGCCCGAAGGAGGTATGTAATAATTCTTTACATGTAATAAATATAATTTAAAGCGGATATGCTATATCGCAGCCCTGAAGACATTTCGTTTCATAAATCTTAAACCATACGTATTTATCAGTACGTGCCAACCTGACGAGTAAGTTATTTTTTTAAGAGCTGCACAAAATTAACTGTATACCTCGCATATGATTATGGAACAGTTGACGGTCTAGCTGCATGCAAAAATTCCACCACGAAGGCATTCTTCTTCCTAGGTAGATAGTCCTCATGTTCATTGCCATAGACAAAATAAACCAATTCATTTTCGCCTGAATTTTGAATTCTTTTATTAATTTAACATATATTTACTAAAACACAACGTAAATGAAATTACAAATTAAAGAGAAATACCTGAATTGTACTACTATAATATCAGAATGTGAAAGTGGCGCAGCTAACACTAAAAGTTACCTAAGCGAATGAAAGCAGCTAAATTTAAAGCATTTAATACTGCTAATCACGTAGTGTTACACATATATCGTAGTAAGGTAAACTGAAACTTCTCATGAATACTTAATTCTCATTATTTTGTTTTTGGTGTGCTTGTTTCTAAATTAGATAAAATTTTTATGGGAATCCTCCCCAGTTGTTTATAACAGATAAAATATCTGCCACCGAAAATCACCCATTTTGTTGACCGATGGAAACGTGACATCCGACAAATGTAATGTCCATTCTATACGCTAAGCGAACTGCTGAATATTCATCGATTTCCAGCTGAACGCACTGCTGAAGACTTTCAACGATCTTGAAACGCCGAAACGATTTGGACTATGTTTCAGACCGCCGAGACTATCAGTTGCAGCCTATCATGTCAAGGACTATCACTCCAACCTCTAATCTAGGTCTCACCTTTAATGTCTCTTCATTTATAAGTTTACGGTCTATTTCTGTAGAATTTCATGGACGTGATATCCGTTCATAGCGAGCCTAACAAATAAATGTGTTATCCGAGTATCTAATATGTCTGACCCGTACATGTAAATACAGAAATAATGTTCAGTAGTTTAATTACATCAAACCTTGCATAGGTGTCATCCTTGAAATATGAAAAACGAGGAGATCCTCCGACAAAAACACCAGAATTTCCGGAAAGGTTTCGTGTTGCGAAGCGGTAGCATTTCAAAAGGAATCTAAATTTTTATGTTTTTTTGGCTAATTTCATTTTGCATTGTTAAACTGAGAAAATCCTCAGTAGGAAAGTTTGATTTTATCAAAGTAAAATTTGTACTTAAGCTCGATTAAAATAAAATTAGTAATAAGTATATATATTAGTATGTGAATAAACTTAGTAATGCACCATATGTTGATGTTTAAAACAAACTTAAACACAGATTTAACTGATTAAGCATTCCTGAATCTTCATATAAAGTTCTGCAGTTGTCTACGGTAGATTACGATAATTCATATCCAAATAAAATGTAATTAGAATAATAATGTAGAAGATTCCTTAGCAGCGTGGATATGAAATTTGCAAAACTTAATTCAATAAATTTCTTTTATTGTTGTAAAACACTTTATTAGTAACACTTTGCTATGTAATATCTTCGAACTCAACTGAAGTTTCGGTAAAATTGCTCTAGCAGAAAAAAATTCGACAAGATGAACATTAGTAATTATAATATTATAAGCTAAAGCTCCCAGATAACACTAAACCGACTAAAAAAGTCCCATAGCAAGTACATTACAGATGTTTTGTGTAAGCTTACTCTCATTCGGCTCTTTACTGTAGTCTACATCTGCGATGTAAAAAGAAAAATTTATAAAAACAAGAATTTTTTTAATAAATATCACCGACAAAGTGTAATGAATATGAGAAATGTTCTAAATTCAAACGAAGCTGAAGACAAAGATCCAGCTCGTATTACGGAACGTTGAAGATAATTTCAGATTTTGGTCTGAAAATCTTTCGATTTCAATAACTTAACATTTCCCTGCAACATTTACAAAAAAGCGATGGCTGCATGATATGCTGAGCTATTCCATGGCATTACAGATTTTAAACGTTGTAATACGATAGCTAAAATACTAGAAATCTTTGGATGCTAGAATATTGAAGAACTGTGTAGGTACAGAACTGTGAGTTCTGTACCATTTTTAAATCCTACTGTAAGCTTCCAACCAAAAGAACTCCAAATTTTTTTAAAAATCTTCCATTTGTTTATTACCTATAAACTTATATTTCTAGTAAATATGAAATCAATTAAACTGTATATAACAAAAAGAAACTGAAATTGAATTGTACGTAAGAAAGCAATTGAAATGTAGTTACTAATAAATAACAAATGTAATGACAGATAATTTTATCAGACATGTTAACTTTAATGAGAAGGATGTAACTCTTTTGTATCATCTACAAGTTTTTTTAGTGTTGGAAGAGTAGGTAGTGGCTGCACTTGAATACAGTTGTCCAAGTGTTCATCAGTGAGTCTGTTTCTGTACTTACTTTTAAATTTCATACTGGAACAAGAAACCTCACACAGATATGTAGAGTTGAATACTGCCTTCACTTTGAGACAAACCTGGACCAAATTAGGTATTTTTCTTCAGGAATAAGAGGCCAAATAGTTTCAGAGCTTGAAGAAAGCGATTTTACAGATATATCACTTTGAAAATTAATCAGTTCCAACTCCACTGCAGCATTATCTTCTTGAAAATCAAAATGCTCCAGAACACAAGTAGAGAACTCATCAGCATTAATCTCTATAAAAGGTGATTTGACAAACAATTGAAATCCTTTTTAAATCTTGGAAGCGTTTTTTGAATTCACTGCTTTCTTACTAACTGATAAACTCGCAAAGTACAGTCAAACACACACATTTGTCCTTTACCTGGGTAAAGAAGTAATCGGTTTCTCATTCCGAATGATAAGTTTTATGCTTTTTGCTTGAACATGCTCATTTTTTTGCTCATTTAAATGATAAGTTTTTTGCTTGAACAAGCCATCGTTAAAACAGACCTAGCTTGATATCAATGCTTAATAAAACTATCTAAGTTAGCAGATGTCATATACACACGAAAAACATAACGTTCACAACTTCACGCTAATAAAATCAACTATACGATGAGGCTGACAATGGCAGATACGCGAGTGAAAAAGCAGTTTTTGTCGTCAGCGTCAGCTCAGTGGAGAAATCAAGGTTAGCCAACTGGAGCGTTAACGCGATCTACAGAAAATGTCCCCTCAAGCTACTAGTAGCTCGCGATCGACGGTTTGGCGAACACTGGCTTGGCCTCTAATTTCTGAAATTTGAGAAAAGACACTTATTTTCAGAACTGAAAATGATCCATTTGTAGAAAACCTCCTCTTATTAAAAAAAAAAAAAAAAAAAAAAAAAGTCTCTCCTAATTACCGGTCTTTTAAATAGATCATAAAATTTTACTTTTATTAAATTTTATGCAGTAGCTAGCTCATATTTTGTAAGAAATTTGATCTCGTTTACTTGTTCTAAAATTGGATTATTAAAATCATATATGGTATTCGTTAAATGTCCGACATATACGCAAACAAGTTTTAAGCAACTGTTAAAACATCGATGTGTTGGTGTTATTAAAAGCAGCAGACTCTAAGCAAGCTATCGTTTTTAAAAATTCCCTCTTAGTTTACTAACTGGTTTAAAAAATCATTTTTATAGATGCCAATAATTTCGCATGGATTCAAAGCCAAATTCCATCGAATTTGCTTGTGCAGAAGGAAATCTTATTCAGCTATCTTGCAACAATGTACTGAAGACAAAACTTTACAGCTGGAAATTAACTGATTCATTAAAAGATGAACAGTCCATCATGCTTGTGCACAGTTAGATTTTGGGCGTTTGCTGTGATAAAAGCAAGTATCATGAGAAAAATGAATGTAGAATGGAAAAATAGCGAATATGTTTAGTTTCATTCCAAGATATCAAAAATGCACAATGAATGGGATGGGATCTTTATTTAATGCATTTTATATAAATTGTTTGACATAGAAAGCTATTAGGGAAAATTTCTGAAAACAAAATACCTTATTATTTTACTTTCGTATTTATTTAAAGTATACATTAATAACTTTCGGGATCAAAATTCATCCCATTTTTTGACTCATTTCTGTGCAAAGGCCCAGAAAATCTTGAACCACACTCTCCAGAAATGCCAAGATAATTTATGAACGCAATCATAATGCGCTATTCATTTTTCAACAAAACATTATCAGCTGTCCAGGACGCTTGTATGAATAACACTCTTTTAGGAATAATCTTTTTTGAAGACTATCGTGTTTCGTTTGACGAACGTCGCCTAATCTTTTGACGCGCTTCCTTTGTTAAAATGTTGATTCATTTTTGTAGTTAGAGAGTTGTATTCTAGGTCACTGAATTTGCACACATGCCTTTTTTTCATCGAAGCATTTTTTTTAATTCTCTCTATAACTTTAGGGTCCTCAACCCAGTTTTCGGAATCCCACGTTCGTAGAACAACAAAGTCTTAAAACCGAAACTTCAGAGTTTTATTCTTGCTTTTATCAAAGAAAAGTACTTTAACTAAAGAAATTAGAAAACACAATGAACTAACGATGAACACGGTGAACTGATTATTGTTTACCGGAATATGATAAAATATTTTTGAACAATACCTGACAAGTTTCCTATAGAAGTACAGAAATAAGATATGGATGTGATGAACGAACGCTATCTTCCTATTGCTCTTCTCTGGAATTGAATAATTTAGTTCTCGGTTCCTTCAAATAGCATTTTAGCATTCATTTAACTTATCCTGCCTCAGCCTTTCTAATGTTTTATTCAATATTGCTGTTTTTATTCAGTCTACTTCAGTTTTTGATTATGGACGAAAAAAATCTGTTTTGTGAAAATATTATTCTTAATTACGGAATCTGTGAATTATATTTTCAGTTAAAGTCTAATCAGCGATTATTAGTTATTCATAAAACATGGAACATTAAATGCATTTGCTGAGAATCGTAATATAGTAAAATCAGTCAATGATTTTTTTTACTAATATTGCATTTATTTTCCCGAAAAACAGAATATAAATGTGAGATAAAAAGCTTACTGCTTCAAAATAAACTTCTGTATAGTTAAAATGAATAATTTAGTCTTCAAAAATAAATGTCTATTTGAAATGGTCTTAAAAATTCATTATTCAATCTCATCATGGTTCGGATAATCGAGGCTTTATGTCCCATTTACTAGTTCACAAGTTTAGTAATGTTCCTTTCCTCATAGCAAGACAGCAATATTTTTTCGGAGACAATAATAATAAGACATTACATTAATATTCAGTTTCGAAGAGGCTATAGGTTTGGACCAGATGTGAAAGAAGGCATACAAGGAATTATATGATAGAAAAATCCATAAAGTTATGCGTTCAAACATTTTGTAGTATTTCAGCAGCTTAGTCTTCTAAATCTCCAACAAATTCAAAGACTCGGTCTAGCACACCATTAACAGCATTAACCATAATCACATTTCAACTTTCCAGAACAATGATTTCTATCTTTCCGATTCTGGTTAAAGGAAACTACATGGCACATGCATTATTCATACTTCATATACACTGCATAATTATTATAATATTCCTTTTTCCGCCTTGAATTAAAGTTATTTAATAGTTATTTAATTTTTATATCCTAATAGTATTATTTGGCAGGTTATTTTTCCGAACCTTATGGTAACCGTTTCTGAGGTTTAATGCCATATTGGCCTCATAGAAGATCTCATATGAATGCTTTGCCTTCCAATATCAAAGTACCGCTGTATACATAAATTGCAAACCTTTCGAATGAAATAATTCCTTTGGCTTTTTAGATAAATCATAACTTTTACAAACAAAGATTCATAAATGAATTCTAATCTTGTAATAAGGGACCTAGGCCATTTTTCAGAATATCGTATTTACTAGATGTAATATAGCCCATCATTTCAAAATGCCAAGAGCTTTCTCATAAATTAACATTTTCTTTGGGGTGATGAAAAGCAAGACCTAAAACAGAGACTTTCATATCTGCACCTAGAGAATAAATATGGTTGGCTTGCTTGACTCTAGCTAAGATTAGAGCAGAGCTTAAATATTCTATTTCAGGTTTTATTTTTTATTTAAAAAAATCAAAATAGAATACAACTAAAAATTATACTCTGCATTTCCTCTTATAATAGCCAAAATTTTCTTTCCATTCTCAAATGCAATAATGCTTATTATACTTCTTATTGACATAAGGACTTTTGAATTGAAATCAGATTCAACACAATATCACATGAATTTCAGCATATTGTACATTACATTTGATGTCATCATATCTGTCAAGAGAAAAAATAAATAAAATTTTTAATTCTTCTTTTTTTTAAATCGCAGCATTGTACCCTCATATATATGTCTACTTTAATTTCTGAGACTGATCAAATAAAAATGTCCTGTTCTATCAGTTTTCTATTATTAAATTTCAGTGAGAGAATTTTCGCAAATTAAAATGGATCCAACTTATGTGACATAAACTTGCAGCAGTTTTCAAACCTTTTGATAAAAGCGATATTAAAAAAAAGGGGGGGGAGACATTTTAAACTTAAAAGCCCATACAGAACATGTTCATCGTAATATCTCGACATAAACTATTTTTCCCACAGATATAATGATATCTATTAAAATTATTTGCGAGTTTGGAAACTGATAATTCCGGCAGGCAAACAGCTGGAACTTTTCAAACAGGTTGCCCCTTGCGACACTACAAATAACAAGAAAATGCCATTCAGTTCTAGAGATTCATAGAATTCGCATCTGAATTCGTATTCAAAAAATGGGGATGAATTCCGGGAGCAGTGGGGGTAACAGCTCTTATTATCGTTTCCATGGGAACGAATAACCCCAAATGTGTCTCGTAAGTTATCACTGAAGCGTAAATTTATGAGATATTTCCTAATGAAATGGAGTTAGTTCATGAAATATGTAGTGCACCTGTTTAGGAAATTACTAAGCTTGCAAAACTCCTTCAAAGCATTCTGGTAGCCCAGCTCCAGAATGTTATTAAAGAGGTTTGCGTAATACTGACCTTCCATTCATATTTTGCAGGGATTTTTGACGCTATGCGGATACCTAAACATTTTGTCTTTTGCTATTAACGCGTAAAAGTCCGAAAAAGGTATCTTTTTCCTGTTTCCTCCTAGAAAATGTAAAGAAATCATTAGTTATTAAGCTCTTTCTCAAAGACAAGTAACTTCTAAAAATCCGTAATAAATTCTTTCATTCCTTCCATTCCTTTTAAGCGCATTTAGTGTGTTTTCTAAAGCTAGGTAAAAATGATGATAATACCTTAAAATAAAGGGAGAACTATTTGTCTTTAAATATGGCGACCTGACAACGATGTCTTCAACTTTTTGCGAAGGAACTACTGTGAGTATGGCTTATGTTGACAAGTCAGAAAAGAACTTTGGATTGAGCAATATTTAATACATTAGTCACACTAAAAGCCTACTTATAATAATGATGCACAAGCATAAAAGTGCTGGCACCACGATGAAGGTCGCTGAATCCAAATAAGACAAAGATCATCATCAGGTGGATGGCACCGCCTTCAAGTAAGACTAGATTAAAAGAGTTATAACATTCAAAATGGTACACGGTAGCTGTCCTATTCTATCAGATTTTTAAAATATCTGAATTCATGCCTATAATCTAGCATATTGGAGGCAATCGTACACAGAAATTATTATAATTCCATATTTTTCCCCTTAGTCTAAATAATGATTAATGTAGATGTCTAAATAATGATTGATATAGATGTATTTCCAAACCTGTAAAATAAAAGTTACAAAAAAAGGGGGAGAAAACCAAATGAACATATATAAAGTGATTACGTAAGAATATTAGTATTTTCTATAATTGTTTCATTTCGTTTGAACTGCGTTTATTTCTAAACCCTTACAATACATTTCTAACGATGCAATATGCCTTAAGCTACCATAAAATTTACAGTAGTAAACATAATACTACAGTAACTTATTCGAAGACAAAAAAACCCCACAGAAATGGAATTTTGGAAACATAGAATAAATAAAACTTTTGAAATAAATAACATACCAAATCGTGTTGATATTTACTTCACTGACATACGGCTATTGGTAATTTTTGCTATGGGACTTTGGTAAGAGATCTTCATCGTTCTTTATCTTGGTCCATGCATAAGAGAAATGGCGATTTCAAACCTGCAGTATTTTTCTTCTAAGCATTCCTCCGCTTCTTAAAGAAGCAGTATGTGTGGCGCCGCCTTCTACTAGTCATTTGTCTTCTTACGAAAAATAAAGTTGCACTAAAATTTATGAGTCGGTTAAACGGATGGGTAATGATTTTTTTTGTATTGTTTTGTTTCATGTTCAAGTTTAAGCACTAAAGCAGAATTATTACTTTTAAACTTTAATTTTTATGATGCAAGCATTCACTAATAAATAAATAAATTAATTGTTTATGCCTTTACTTGTTATTATTAAGGTATGAAGTGTTTTCAACGTGCCATTCATCAGGAACGTCAAAAATGAGTAGATCAGAATAATGACGTATTGAGTTTTATGGATAAAATTTTAAGGCTGTATTATCATAAAATTTTTTCTTATATTAATAAATAAAATTTTTACATTTTGAAACTGTATCTCAAACATTAAACGGTTTATAATATTTTGTAAACATTATTTGATTTCAAAAATTGCAGCAGCTAACCTTGCAATATTCGGAAACTAAGCAATCTGCAAAAGAATTTCTGATTTGACTGGAAACATTCATATTTGTAATAATTTATTCCCTATTTGAAGTAATTACTGCAAAAAGTATTTTTTCCAAATCTTAAATGATTTAGAATAATACATAATTCAGTACGCTTAAAATCAACAACATGCGCAAGAATAAGTACAAAGTTATAAGCATAAAATATAAAAGTATACAATTAAAGGTAATCAGTAGCCACACGTGATGGTGGTGTGGCTACTGATAACAAAAAATAAGAATGTAAAATGCACATTAATTTAAGATAGCTAACGACTGACTCTTAGGTTAACTAACGCTAAATCTGCTGCACGCAGAAGCCGAGCCCAGAAGTATCAACATAAACTGAAAGGTGTCGAACACCAACTACAGAGCTAGTTTCAAACCCGCAGCATAAACATCGGAACTAAGTCCGTTACTACTCTTTTCGAACTCTTGAAACGCAGCTTAAATTCTGCTTCTGAAACACGATTAAATTTGAATACTATGTCACAGAAAATTTACATTCCGGCAGGAATCTGAAATCAAGAAGGAAAGGAAAGAATAAAAACAATTGTTTAGAATAAAGCAAATTCTTACAAGCACAATTTGAGGTTTTCTACTGGTGAAATATTGTGGCTAAATTTGAAAATCCTGAGTAATTAGATCGCAGATGGAAATTAAAGTCATTAGTAGTGATTAAGAATCGTTGTTACAAAAACCAAAATTTAAAACAGCATGGATAGTTCTCATTATAAAATATAATTGATAAGAGGCAAAAATGATGACATAATCAATTCATAGCGTTGGGTAGGGACAGGTACCGCATTACTGCAAAAGAATTACGAATTTATTTATATTTTGATTTATGACTGTGAGTTCATTTGATTCTTATAGGCAATCTTTTCCTTTTAGTTTATACAAATCTAGCAAAAGAAGTTATTTACACGCTATTTACTAAGAAAATGCTTAAATTATTCGAAATATGTACGTTACATTTTAGAATGTGCAACCACTCATGTAAAATCAAGATGTCTGCTAATCAAGGTACATTGCTAGTATTAATTTTATCGATATAGAACTCGAATAAATTTGAATTCGTTCCGTGCCACTATTTCTGATTTCTAAAATATGGGGGGGGGGGGGGAATGGAATGTAAAAAATATATTCGGACAAACAGCCAGCTGAAAATCATTATTTGATTTCTTTTCTCTTAAACAGATGTTAACTCTGCTAATAATAAATTTTGTTGTGCTGAAATGGAATGCTAGCGTAACGAAATATATTGAACAAATACATGCAAAGAAATACTTCGAAAATTAATAAAACTAAACTAGCAAAATTAAAAACATATCATTTATCAAGTAGACGTTTTGAAACTTCCGGTCTGAGCACGCACGAAATTCATGAATATTCGTATCTATTGTCAAATCAGACGTATGAAAATGGAACACTATCTACAACAAAGTCTGTATATCACTATGATTAACGCATTATTTACTGCAAATTCTTTTTTCGTTTAATTTAAAATAGGCCTTTATTTTCAGTTCTAACATCAAAACTTTGTTTGAAAGCTTATGTCTCACCTCAAATTGAATTTTGAAATTAATCAATTTCTTAAGAAATTTTAGGAAACATTATAAGATTTACTCATAACAGTCATCGACATCTACAAATTTTTTATCGATGCATGTGCGAATTCACATCATAAAAACCAAATTAAGAATAATTTCTTTTAATTGGATAATATTAGGTTTGATACATAAGTCGTCCTTTTTTTTTTTTTTTTTTTTTTGTTTGAAAGATAAATGACTTTTTATCATAAAAGTTGGTAATGTTAGAGATCCATTACTAAGGTTATAAGTTACCAGGAGGAGGATAGGGACACTAATTTAAATACCGTTCAAAGTCATAAGAATATTGTAAGAAATAATTATTTCAAAGAATAACTAGAAAATTGTGGTGTAATTATCATCAGTAAACAAAAATTTAGGTTATTCAAAGACACATGACAAAAGATATTTCTAAAAAGGTGCTAATGTTTGGCAATCGCATTAATTAATTCCTGGCTTTGAATAGCTTGAAATCATTAACCTAAAGATAAGTCGATCGCGGGTTTCACTGAGCAAATGGATCAGACACGAGAAATACAGACCTGTTATTATTATCAGAAAACTAGTTCGAAAAGCTAGATAACAGTTCTTTCCAAAGATCGATGGCTCATCGCAACAGACAGTCCATTGCCATGCAGCTACTACTGGAGCTTTTGCATTAAGGACATAACTGTATACAGATAAGTTCATGAGAAAGACTTTAACAGCTGGGATTTGTGTTCCTCTAATAAGTCGAGTCCAGGACGCCTATTCTACGATGGCTGGAAACGTCAACAACTTGAGCGAACAATATTGACTCAAAAAAAAAAAAAAAAAAAAAAAAAAAAAAAATCAGTATGGACAGCTAACACAACTTATCGGCCATTCTGTGGTTCTCAGTTGGAGGGCGGGTGGGTCCATTTGACTTTACTGAAAGGGGACAAGGCTTCAAAAAGCTTTAGACCAATCGCAGTACAGACGAGTGACAAAATTTATAGCGCGCGCTGGCTGAAGTTCTAGGAATATTCTCTCATTATTTCACTAACTCACACGCTGTATTTGTAGTTCTAAAAAAATAGCCCAAAACAATATTATAACCAACACGCAGCAGAATATGCTGCTTTGTGATGTGAAGGAAAATCCCGTTTTTTAAGGGGGAAGTTAACGCAGGAATTTAGAGCTAAGAAATAAAGAGAGATATTAGATACCATGAAAGCAACGGTAAACAGATAAGAGTAAATGAATTAAGCTTACTTCAAATTTTTTTAGAAATAAACAATTTTAATCATTTAAATTTATAATATGATTAAATTGCATTACAAACTAATAGCGAACTAAGTTTTTTTATTTTATTATATTATTATAATTTTTTTTTCATGCTTACATTAAAACTGTGTTTTCACTCAATTTATTTTACAGTTAAAATTAGAAGAATATTTCTTTAAGTAAGAAATTAAAAAGAAAATATTTCTTTCTTAATGTTTCTTCCTTTTTTACTTCCTTGTGCGAAGTAGAAAGGAAGTATTGTAATCGCGAAAAGTTTCAGGCAGCATATTTCAACGAAAATATCCATTTTGAAAGCTATCGAATGCAATTTAACGATGTTTTTGCGTGATATCTGTACGTAAGAACAGAATAAAAGACTCGTTTCCTCCAAAAAAATTATAAAACTGCTTTAAAATTAATTCTGAAGAGATTTTTTCGTGACGTCTGTACGAACGTATCTACGTACGTGCGTACTTACGTACCTTGCATAACTCAAAAATGAGTAGCCTCAGAACGTTGAAATTTTGTATATAGGACTGCTATAACATAGAGATGTGCACCTCGTATTTTGGTAGTAATCGGCCGCACCAAACGTATATAAATATATTTATATATATATCCACTCTGTTACCCGGCTCAGTGATCTCAGGTTCTTTACTCTTATATGTTTGTAAATTGTACATTTTTTGCTTTAAAAAATGATTGAATTATGTTGTTTTTATCTTCCGGTTAAGGTTTTTATGCCTTTAGTAAATCTGTATGCAATATTTTTAGAATTATAAACAATTTTAAAGTTGTTTAAGTGCCGCTAAGCCATTTTTTTTATGGCGGCCATTGATTGTTTACATTTGAAACAGCAGACTAGTGGATTTATTGCCAATCTAGAGAAACTTAGCTTCGCAACAACAAAGATAACGCCTTCATTTATTATTGCCAATTAAATCATGCTTAATCCTTTCTGGAATTTTTTCGAGGAAATAAGTGTTTAAGATTTACTTCGTAATTTTTAATATAGACATTTTGAGTTTTTATGTATTTTTGCCTTCTCGCGAAGTGAGAACTGAATTAATTGAATGAGAAATACTCAATCGTCTGTGAAAAACTGTTTCTTTTTTGCTTTGTTTGTTTAATTTCTTTTATACATCATTCTAGCTTTATTATAGTGTTTGAATAGAACATGTGGCAAAGATTAGATAATTCTATTCTTTAAATGATATAAATTTTGTGCATTATGAGTTATAATATGAACGAAATATAATACTGTTAAGTGAATCTAGCGCCAGAGTGTCGCTATGGTAAACAAATACTAGAGTGAATTTTAAAGAATGCATTTATTCTATTGTGGTTTATGCGCTGTCGGCGAAGTAGATTTAATTCAATCCAATAAGTTTAAATGAAATGCAAGAAAAAATGCGTATAATTTAATATTCCGTACAAGGAAGTCATGTGGTGTACACATCAGATTTTTTTTTAATTTTCTGTTTCTATGAAAATGATTTCTTTCAGGAAAAGAAATAAAATTCATTTGTTATTAAAGCATGGCCGATTGCTGCTGCATCCAACTATCACACATGCATCAAAATGTTTTATTTTACATAATTTATTCTATAATCATCAGGAAAAAAAAATAATTTTTCAACATATAATATATAACCAAAATTATACTAATCTGTTCTGCATGTGTGATAAATTCGTATTGCAATTTTTGTCACATATATTAGTAATATTTTTTAAATATTACATTGCTGTTATTTTAATTTCTTATATATATATAACAACTGCGTATTTTAGATATTCTTACTTCTCAAAAGATTTAATTCTGTGAAAATAAAATAATTAAAAGATAGTAATATTATTTTTACAATGGAAATACTAAGTAAAAATAATCAATGTAGGTCTCCTGCAGTTGAAGAAGTCCTTGTCAAACCAACGTTTTGACACATTAAATAGAAAACTAATAATAATCAATGTCTCTTTTACAATATAAAAATGAGAACTCTGCTATGAACAGTTTTTTTTTTTTTTTTTTTTTTTTTTTTTTTTTTTTTTAAGTTTGCAAAGGAAGCAATGATTTTTGTAATACTAATAGATTACAAAAGTACTATTTCATGAACAAACCCTCAGTCTTATAGCATTGTTACTTTCTAGCATAATATAATAATAAAGCACTATAATTCTGCTAATAATCCCACCAGCGGCCGAGCGGTAGAGTCGCTGAACGCAGGTAGTTCGTTTCGAGGTTCGAATTCCGCGAACAAGCTGGCCGCATCGGCGTTTTACTTGCTTTCCCCATGTGTAACGTGTATACGAGGCAGTTTCCCTCAGAAAGTCCACCCTTAGAAACCACTTAGAAAATAGTTTTAATTCGTAATAAAATTACACGCACAAAGAAAAAAATTTTGAAAGCTTTCAGATTTTATATTACGCTCAAAGGGCAGTTTCTTTTTTAACGTTTTGCGTGTTACCTTTATTTATTAAATATCATGTTCTTCGCACTTAAACCACAAAATTCAATTCGACAGCAATGTCATAATTTAAAAGAAGCATATCTTTAGAATTTCCGATACACAGTCTCACGCTCTCTAGATGAAAATGTTTTTTTTTTTTTTTTTAATTTTATTTTCCTTTCCCGTACAATGTTACCATTGCTCGTTTTGAAATCGTTGAGTTTCTTAATCAAAAACTAATAAATGCTTTACAAAATATGAAATAGATAATAAAACAAATTCCCAGTTTAAAATTTGGGCCTCCAGATGCCAATGTTAGGGTGAAGGATTACGTTATTCAAAATTTGATGGTTGTAGGTATCGTTGTTTTATCACAGTGCGAGAAACATTCATACATTTATTTATGCAGATTCTTCATTATTTAATTTCTTTAAATATAATAAAGTGCGATAATATATGATGGCAACAATTTGAAGAGTGAAACGCCATTTATCGTAAAACGCCGCAAAATGGCAAAACGAAATTAATAGCCCTTCTGAGCTAAGACCCTTTGAGCTAAAAATTATTTTTAAAAGTATCACATTAGTAGTAGTACGACTACTGAAAAAATATTATAAAGTCTATTTTATAGTTTTATTATTACTTTTTTTTTTCCATTTTTATTTTACATTAGGGTGAATTTCGAGTAATAATGAACGACATTCCTTATTGTGTTCACAGTATTGTTCGTAAGGTATTCCACTGTTGTATTTTAAAATAAACTTAATTCTTGTTGCACATAAATCGAGTAGACGCTTCTCGGATATCCATATTTGTATTAATTGAAGAAGGATTATGTGCTAGATAAATACTTACTATCTTCTATATTTTTAAACTATATAATTTCTATATATATCTATAATTTCAGGAAAAATATGAATGACCTTCCTTTCAGTAGAAATTGCGTTCTTGTTTTCCAAATGTGGCTCCAAATACTCTCTCAATTCATCGCAAATTAAAATAACTATAAATTTTGGCAATCTAAAATATGCAATGAAAACATCTTCTGGCAGAGCAAAAGCATCAACATATTTTCTATAAATTTGCCACCGATTCAGAGATCTACGACACCGTATTCTTCGTTTAAATAGGAAAAACTTAGGGGTGAAAACACATACAAAGCCATTGTCTACTTAGAACGTCAACTGGACAAGCCTGATTGACGACGGGGCAACACTTCCTCGCGCTTCCGACATGGAGGTAGGAAGTAACGACTTCCGTACTCAGAGAATATGGGATGTCGGGGAGACCTGTTTTTCACTAGCAGCGACATCTGGCGGCCCACAAACTGGTGTCGACTCTCGGAGCGTAGAATAGGCGTCCAGATTCTCGGTTGGTTATATCTTTTAACAAAACTATATACGCTAACGTTATGAAACGTGATTATTACACTTTTGGAGATATGTCATGTCTATAGCAGGCACACTGCCAAGTGATATCAAGTCTTAACAGCTTCGCATTAGGCTCCTGAGAGGTGCATTTGGCTTCGCTTTTGTTGTAGTGTAATAATGGCCAAACTGACCAAGGCCCACGAAATCATAAAGGTTCCCATCACAGGAGCAAATTTATATGTTTTCTATATTTCGGTATTAAAAATGCACAAATTACCAATTATAGCCTTTTTCGGATGTCAATCATTACACATTTATTTATAATTTGTAATAATACAATATTTTGCTTTGCGATTTGGCAAATCGTTTAATGTAAACAACAGCGCGTTTTTCAAAATTCTATTAGTATTCTCAAGTGTACTTTCCATTTCTTATGTTCTAACCCTGAGAATTTTTGATAATGTCCCACTCTGCTGACTGTTTGAACCTAAGATTGTCTCACGCTCTAATTCTCTAATTCCTTCTCTCATTTTTTCAGTACTTGGCTGTAAATTTTATATTACATTTTAAATGCTTTTTTCTGAGTAATTCCTGATTATGGCGATATACGCTGAAGTTCTGTTTCCTATGTAGCCAAATTCTATATAGTTTAACTAAATAATTTTTAAAGCTTCTTACGAATCCCGTAAGAGTTAAGCAATTTTGAACGCTATTATTTATAATTTAACTTAAATAGCAATAAATGAATTGTCATTAGTCTCTTTTTGTGAAGATTTTTCACGCAATGTTCACAAAAATAACATTGGAAAGAATAACTCCTCCCTGAACGCACTGTAATGACTTCGAAAGTGAAACACTTCCGTTTCTGAATCATCATCTCGACAGCATTTATTGATTTATATCTGCGATTTTTGAGCTCAATATTATGAATCCACAGGGGACAACGACTCTGAGGAAGATTTAAATTTTGAACCTTTAAGTATGTCAAGGGTTTGTAGCTAAATTGCATATATTTTAAATGATGAGGATGACACCAAAACGATATGCTGCATACATTATAATTAACACGTGTCTTCAAATAAACAACTAGAATGACAAAATAAGAATTTTAAAGATGTTTGAATTTTTTAATTTTACTGTCTAAAAAAATTTAAGTGTGTGTAATTAAAAATTAAAACCAGCAGTGCCGCAAAATTAATGCAACTTGAATATCCTATTCCTAAATCCAAAACAATTTGAGAACTAACATGCGAACTGAGACGCCATACAAGCCATATAGTATTTACTACGTGAATTATACTTAGTTTTATACTAATATACAGCATAAAACTAAGTATAGGCTATGACTGTAAGTTGCTCAATTTCGTTTTAAGATTTATGCCCTAATACCAAGATATTTTATTCTGCACATGAAAATATTAAAACATCTGAAATTTGAAACACTTAATTTAACAAGTATTTAGGAAAGAGGGATATAAAAAATTGTCAAATGTATGCACAATAAGAATATCATGTTTACAGTAGAGTACGTATTGTTGACAGTTATGGAAAAAATATGCCGATGTTTTACTGAGAGCTATAAATAGGAACCAACTATCGAAAATATAATTCATTTTTGCCTCAAACATGGGTAGAAATCTTTTAAAAATTATTCAATTTTTAGTACAGATTTTCTTCTACAAATTTATTACAAAAGAAGAATCTTTATGTTACATTGAGAACCTTTACGTTACTGAAAAGTGTCACTTGCTGCGTGTTCCCCTCACCCCAAAAAAAGTTAAGGAAAAAGAATAAATAATACCTTCTTACTTTGTTCTTACTACTCTCAAGTTATGCTCTTACGGCGCATTTATATCCAAGTCACTTTTTCTCCTACCAAAATTTGGATTTTGATCAACTAGTCTTTCCAAATGTAGCTAGGTTTTATTGCAAATTTTCATTTTTATGTGAAAATAAGGCAAGCAACAAAATAATATTAAAAAAGTATAATGTGAATCTAATATTTTCTAAACCTTCTAGCCTGAGTGCTACGGAAATAGCTTTTGAATAATGTAGGATGCTTAAAATTCAGTATTTTACATCTCACTTCCGAGTCATTTTTTCCGTACACTATTTCTCTCTCGTCTATCTCTTGTTCAGCTCTTTATTTTTCTTGACGTGCAGATATTTCTTTTCCTTTCAGTTTTTGATTTACAGGGTTACTCACCGCGAATTTACTTTTTTTCCATCCAGAAAAAATACAGCCACTAATTGCGAAACTTTTTACAAATATAAAAGCTGAATAAAAGTTTTTGCTGCATATCGATATAAGTATGTATGACATGAGCAAGAACTTATACAGAGAGGAGTTAGCGTTTGGAGGCATCTATTGATGATAGTTTTGTATACTTCTCAGGAGTGGGATTATTTTTGTATGAAATGAGATTGCTATTAAATTCTACATTCGATGCAAATAAAGCATAGTATACTATTCAGTTCAAGATCGTGAAAATAAATTAATTTGCTACGGATAGAGAAAATTGTTTCAGCATAGATCGAATTTAAATCTAATTTTCATATGTTAAATTTATTATCAAACGCAAGCTGATTCGGTGCCTCATAAAATTAGTAACTCGGTGTAGTGTCGCATCATCACTGTCTCTGACCTCAATAGCATTTTTCTATTGAGCTGTTCTAGTTAACGATCCAAATTGCAATCCATCTTTGCCTTCGGCCTTTAAAGAAATTATGGTTTAGTTCTGGTTTCATCAACAGATGGCGCCACTAGCTCATCTCCTGTCCAGGCTTTCTTATCTTATCTAATCATTATATCCTAACTCGTTCATTTGAGCTTTTGCAGCTGAGGATGATGGTTCGGTAAAACCATCCAAACTAGTCCTGTGAAAATTTGAAAATATAACGCTGATTTTTATTGTTTGACTTCTGAATTAGCATTTGTTCGGCATGTTATTGTGTCTTAAATTAACACTTATAAAATCTGCACACGTCTGTCTGTTTGCAACATCATCTCCCTCGGAACGGCGGTGAGTAGAGTTTCGAGAAGAACCCCCCCCCCCGGGATTCCAAAAATTCATAGGAAGCCATTTCGACAATTCTCATCTTCTTGCAACTTTAATCAGCCGAGATATTAATTGTAAAGTCTGAAAACGCTATTTCGTACTCTGCAAGTTGCTTTATTCGCTAAACTTCTTTGCTGTTCGCCATGCTGTGCCAATGCGCATACGAAGTGGAGTTTTAAAATTGCCATCCGTCTTTCCTAAACAGAGGTACAGTAAAATATTTTGTGTGATAGAGCGTATAAATTCTGCTTTGGCCGCAGCCCGCTCATCTGGCGGGATTGTAAACTAGTGTTACATTTAATAGTTACAACAATCCATTATATTTCACTATAAGGCAGCTTCAAAATTTTATTGACTCGACAATCCGTAAAGCTGTATATATATATACCCTTAGAAACACATAATTTTTGTTCGCCAGTTTCTAGAGTTTACACATGTATGAATGATAAAACTCTATATGTCTTTTTAATTTTGAAAGATGTAAGTTATTATTACTAACGACTTTTTCACATTCAGCTCACAGTTTGGCTCGTCTTCAATTTTAGTCCAAGTAAAGCTAAACGTTAAATAGTTTTTCATAATATTTTGGCTGTTACTTTATTGTCGATAAATCTTCGATGATAGGAAAACTGGGGAAAATAGTCTTATATCATTTATTTCTGATGATTTTTGTTCACTGTCATTTGCTGTCGTTTGACAGCTGACCTTGTTTTCTTTTGAATTTTCTAATTCTTAACTACTCCTTTATTCTTCATACTGGATTAATTTAACTAAAAATGTCTTAATCACGAAAACTGCTTAATCAATTCTTTGAAGTTAGGTCGAAAATTTATTGTAAAAATTATTGGTATTAAAGTAATAAGTAATATAATATTAGGGGAAATAAACAAAACTTGAAAACAATTTATTTCTTACATAATTTTTTTTGAAAGCACAGAAACATGAATCAAAAACTAATCAATACGCTCTCCGAATTCCCAGTATGCTAACCTGACTATCTGGCTGGATACAATTATACATATTGTAAAAGAAAAAGGAAATAAAAGTTACGTTATAAGCTCATTTCAAATCTTAAATAGTCCATTTCTTAGGCCCTCAATCAACCCGCAGAATATGAGATACGAACGATTTATTTAGTACCCTTTTTGAGCTTCCGTTTGAAAACGGTAACCTAGCCACGCAATTCCAGGATATGTTCCGGCTAGCTAAAGCTCCGGGCTGATAGCATCTTTAACACATAAGACAGAGGTACACTTCAAATCTGTTTTCCTACAGAGTAAGTGTTGTGTAAAACTTATATATGTTTATATTGTATGGACAGTAGCAGAGCTGAAACTGCGTCGGAACCCACCGAAGCCTAGCACTGATACTTCTTACTTTCTAAGGTAAATCGTAACTCTACCCGGAGGGCACCGGATCCCTAAATAAAAGGGCTCCATCACTTCTTTTATGTAAGTGAAATAGAGTTTCAGCAGACAAATTTTATTTTAAAAATAAATATGCCTTAAAAATTGACTTAAAAACATCCGAATACATGCATGTCTTTCTCAGGGCAACAAACACTTTGACAGAGGTTAACACTCTTAGGGAAAGTAAAGCTCCCATCTGCATGACCTCTCACTGCAGAGCTCCTGCAGACTTGAACTATTTGATTAAATACGGAAGTGGATGACAAAAATTGTCACTTACGCAGAAGTTTACTTTCGGGCGATTATAACTTTGATCTTCGCTCTTACGTAGAATTTACAATTCTACTAAAAACTTTTGTAAGAGCGAAGACCAGGTGCTCACTTAGAGTTTTAGGAGATTACTGCCATGTTTCCTCCTCTGAAACTACTTTTTATGGAAAACTGCCTTATAATTAGTTTTGTATAATCACCGTCCACACTTTGGAGGGTACTTCATCTTCACTATATCCCTTTTTAGTAAATTTCCGTTTTATATGCTATGTCAGTCCAAAAAATAAACCTCGAATTAGAAGAATATTTACACATCCTACTGAATTTCCTAGACCTCAAGAACATTTACTTCCAAATTTTTACCTTATGCCTACATATTCTGCATTTATTCCATTCGTCTTCTTATTACCGATAGAAACAATTACAATTACGTGAAAGATGCTAACCTGACTATCTGGCTGGGTTAATAATAAGTTCATAAGTATGTTGAATAATGAGAACAAATCTGGTTATGACAGCCTAACTCTGAATAATAAAATTTTAAGAAAACACCCGTTTCATTCGCATGAATAAATAAATACATTTTTCAAAAACGTCCAAGAAATCTATCACAAGTGTCAACATAAACGATCTACAAATATATTTCTAAGTATGTAAATAACTCATAAGCTGAAAATAAACCAAAAACGTATCGAGAATTCATTGGCATATAAATATCAATCATTTGCATATACCAAGAGCAAAGATAAAATAGTTTCCACTAGCAAATGTACCAGCAGCAAAGAGAAAATAGTTTCGAAGTGTCTAAAAAACTACTGAGAGCGCACTCTCACTTACGAAAACGCAACGACATCATAAATACATAAATTTTGTGAAACATGTCAATATTTAAAAAATTTCGTACGAAACTTTAGTTCTGATATAGGAAACTACACATTAAATAATTAAACGTGGGTATTCATGTACATGTTTGTAAAAACACAAATATATAAATATTTTGGTAATAAAATTGGTAAGTTAGAAAATTTTCTGTTCTGAACATATGTGGCTACGAAATTCTTTGGAAAAACGGAAGGCTAATAAGCATTTCGATATTTCGTTAGAAATCAAGTGTTATAGAGGAGCAACGATTTAAAAGTTAACCAAGAGTGCAACATACAAGTACATGTCTAAATTATTTTCCTAATTAGTTATGATTATTTGAGTAGGATATCCAGAATCTTCAAAATTAGTAATGAAACGTTCGGTTTACCTTTTAAGTTTTTAGTCTGTGTTTTTAGTTTTTAGTCCGGTTTACCCTTTAAGTCTGTGTTTTAGAGTTCCTCACCTTGTAATCCTAAGATACTGTTAAAAGTGAAGAATCTTAGGAACTGATAAGCGAATAATCGCTTGAGTTCGTGTGACAGGAAACAACAATATAAAAGGGTAAACTAGCCGTTTATTATTCCAGCTAAAGTTTAACAAAACTTTGTCTTCGAGTGTACAATAAAGCCGACACTTGGGCTTGGAACTCAAGAGACTAAGAATAATACTAAACTAATCTAAACTAAAGAGGTATAGCCGAAGCTTTCAAAATTCTAACAGAGTTGGCCCCTTAACGTTAATACACTGTTGTGCAAAAATTAAGGACGAAGTCGAAAAATTAGCATATCAGCTGAACGAAGAGGCAGAGCTGACAGAAAGACCAATCAGGAGATTAAGTAAGGTGATGTACGGTAGCACATGCGCAGATATGCAGGTAGACGTAATGGGGGAGTGTCTGAGTAGTATAAAGCATGTTGTCGGTGTAAGATCAGTATTTCTGGCAAAGAGATTGCACGCCGTATAGCAGTTAAAATCACACCGAGTTGCTGCCTCAGCGAGAAATGGCGAATAATCAGTCTGTTAGACGACATCTGGATGCTTTTACCCGAGGTCGAATCATTGGGAAGTTGGAGGAAGGCCACAGTGTGACAAGTGTGGCTGCAGAGTTCGGAACTGCTCACAGCATCGTTTCACGAGAAATCGCTAGACACACGACACAGGTGACTAGACGACCGATATCGCGTTTTACCGTGGCCAGAAGACTGCACGGTGGTGGTCTGTTTGCACGGCGCCCTGTACGGTGTGTACCTCTAACGCCTGCCCAGCGGAGAAGGCGTTCTCTGTGGTGCCGGGAACAACGGAATTGGAGAGACAATTAATGGGGACGAGTACTCTTTACAGATGAGAGCAGATTCAGTCTGAGTAGCGATTCTCATCGCATACTCATCTGGAGAGAGCGGGGAAGCCGCAATCATCCCTCGAATATCATTGAAAGGGACAGGTATGGAGGTGGCGGTTTTCTCGTTTGGGGAAGCATCATGCTTGGTAGTCGTACAGACCTTCACATCTTCGACGCAGGTTCAGTCAACGGGACCCGTTATTGTAACGAGATTCTTCTTCCATATGTGCGTCTTTTTAGAGGCGCTATGGGTCCGCAGTTCCTTTTCATGCACCATGTCATCGCACAGTAGCTGCCGAACAGCTCTTAGAGAGTGAGGATATTGAACGTATGGATTGGTCGGCACGATCTCCGGATCTCAATCCCATCGAGCATGTATGGGATTTTCTAGGCAGACGCTTGGCAGCTCGTACCTTATCACCAGTAACGATTCCGGAGCTTCGATTGACGCTGCAAGACGAATGGGCCGCAATGCCTCAACAACTCATTGACACCCTCATTCTCAGCATGGGCAGACGCTGTGAAACCTGCCTAGCAGTCAGGGGAGATCATATCTCCTATTAAAGACCGGATATTTCTTGCTGGACACCCATCACAGGGATGTTTCGGCCTTCAGTCGCATTGCGCTCCATGCTACTTTTTCAATAAAGCTTCGTTTTATCCCTCTGATTTCTCTTTTAGTAAGTGTTGCTTACATTACTCATGTCCTTACGTATTGGGGATCTTACGGTATTAAATGTGTTGATTTGGAAAGCTTTTGTACAAAGTTATATTGAAAAAAACCTTCTCGTCCTTAATTTTGTACTTAATTTTTGCACACCAGTGTATGTGAACATCTTATATATGTGTCTTCAACTATGAACCTTAGAAAGAATTATTTCAGAAGTAGACTGACAGATGAGCATTTAACCTCGTTCTTTAGAATCAGTAGATCTCACTTCGAAACTCAATATAAGGAACTTTTAAATAACGCAATTTCATTCATCTCATTAACATATTTAAATTGTAATACTTGTATATTGTTTTTCAAATTTTAGAAAAATTTATCTTGGCCCGTCAAACTTTTTTTTTTCGATTTTTGGCCCGCGACCGAAAAGGTTTGCCCGTTCCTGCTTTAGAGGAACGTTAATACACGTTTTGTATTTTAAAGTTAAGTAATATAGATGAACATTTGAATACTTTTTTAAATGGTACGCATCTAAAATGCATTCTTTTAAAATCTGAATAATGCACTGCGTGTTAAAATGTCTTAACATGTAATCATAGTGAGAAACTGATCACATTGTTATTTAAGGTTTGTGACTCTGACAACTGCACAAACTTCCTGTCTTCCAGTTATCAACAACATGAACGAAAAGAACTACTTCTTTCAGCGACTGATTCACTGAAGAAAGAGATGAAAGGAAGTCTCTTTTGACTGACTTTTTCCGAAAGAGAAAGAATATTTTATGACTCCAAGACCAGAAAGTCCTTCCTTACCATCTGCAGTTTCTTAATTGGGAGCAAACAAAAAAGTCGTTAAATCTTACTAGAAATCTAAACATCACACTCTAAGTTCGCCTGTGATAAATCTGACTGTTCGCGTTAAACTACAGAGCCAGGAAAATCTAATGCACGATCTTTTGTTCCCTATTTCCGCCCACCCTCAACTGTCCATAACCTTGGAAACAAGTTAACACCGAATGACACTGGTTTCCTCTTTTCTGAAAAGTCTTTTCCTGGAAGTGGTCTTCGCCGCCTGGGGTGTCATCCTATTTATGTTTTCTTTGCTGTAAGCACGTTACCTCATTAAGTAAATCGGCTTCGAATCATTCCATTTCTGATTTACATATTTTCGAGAATTATTTGCTGGTTTTGAATCAGTACAAATCAGATTTTTTAATTTTTATTATTAATAATTATTGATTAGTAACTGTCCGCGAGCCTTCACCATTTCTGATCTGAAATTTATAGCAGTTTCCCTAAGTAACAAAACTTCAGATTTATATCATTTTTAAAATTTGTGAAAATAAACAAAGAGAAAGAAAATTTTTCATTTATACGTTATAATTATTTTCTGTTCATCTTTTATGACAATTAGTATATTTTTTAACTTGAAACTATTTTACGAATTATTCTAAGGGTTTAAAATATCACTACTGCTGAAGTAGAATGTCTTTAAAAAACCATTTATGACTTACCTAAGAGTCATGAACATTGAAGAATGAGGGACCATAGAGATAGTTCTAATTATTCTAAGGGGTGTATTCCATAATATATATATATATATATTTTTTTATCAATAAGACTTTTTCCATTGCTTTTTTCCTTCCCTTTTTGTTCTAGTGATCTTCCGTTCTCATGCTTAAGTTTTATGACATTCTGTGAATATCTATAAGGTATTTCTCCCGCTTTCTTAGCCTGCCTCCGTGTTGTAGTGGTCAGCACACTCAGCGCGTATTTGAGAGGTAATGTTTCTACATATCTACCGAAAAGTCTAAACAGTTTGGTCTAATAAACTGTTTTAATGTCTTCAGACTAAATACTATTATGATCACCACACGACATATGTTGAACGCCAGAATGATATCGATGGAAAAGAAACGTAAAATTTTAATCCACTTCCTCAAAATGATGATTTATTAATAATAAGCTATAAGATTCCTATAAGAAATCTGCTTATTTAGTTCCCCTCTACCTGCCTTCACATTTGAACCACCCTGTATATCGTTGTAGAAAATCGATATTTGATTAATTTTTTGGACATCCTCTTCTACTTATAATTTCTAAGAATCAACATGTATTATTTAATACTTTTGATTCATGAACTCACACGCACTTAAGTGTAAATTGTATCCTTAGTCAAATATTTACTTAATGCTATAAGGTATTTTCTCCCTCCTTTTCGCCCGCCTTCGTGGTAGCACACTCGCCACGTATTCGAGAGGTCCAGGTTCGAGTTCCGGCGACAGCATTGCTCATTTTTCATGTCTCTCGCTTTATAAAAACTTAATGACCCTAAAAAGCGACACATTCGCATTTGATTCGCTTTATAAAATTGAGGTCAGTGCTATGAAATACGTATACTTGTTGGGATTTGTTTCATCGACATGAATAACTTTTTAACTCTTAGCCTGTCGAGTGATTTTCTGCGAATCCCTTTAAAACTGTCGCTAGTTTTGGACCCAACTTCCCGTAAAATGTCGCGAAAATAACCCTAAACCTCTGAAAATTGTCAAGCAGTTCTTTTGTTATTTCCCATCCCTCCCAGAATTTTACTTCTAGACTCTCCGTGATGACCGTCTTAATGCCCCAGGGTACAGCTGCGAAACTTAAAAGTTTTCTTCCCTTAAACAACCTTATCTCTACATTCCCCCCGGGGGTCGACGTAGAGAACTCTGCGAAGCTACTGGCTAGGATCTGTACCTAGGCAGTCTCGGCCACGGGGGTATAAAATCACGAGCCTGGCGGTTCCAGAGCCCGGGGTTGGGTCATTTGTATGGCTGGACCCCGGGGGAAAGGCGTAAGACGTATACCAGATGGTTCTGTAGCTTGGTGTGGAACGGCACCACAGTGTTGGACGGCACCGAGTTTGCTAGGTAATGTCCTGATGGGACGCGCTGCCCGTGTAGTACTGGCGGGAGCATTTAAACGACCGGTCAAGTCCATCAGGTTTTCAGGTCACGCCTCCGTCGAAAAGCCGAGAACAGGGAGTGGTGAACCGTGGCCTTCGAGATTAGATGGCCTGGTCAGCTGCAGAATCACGTGATTTGACGTCACGTAAGGCGTCTGAACTTTCACCCTTCGCACTGCAAGCGAAGACTTCTTATTACGTTGATTGCGTGCTGTATATTTTTATTATTCATGTCTTTTTTATTGCTAAATTTAAGTAATGTTGTTAAGGGTATTTTCGTTTTTAAATTGAGATTACTAGTTAACTTATTTATTAACAAGAATAACGATCGACGTTCTACGTAGAGCTGTCTTCATCGTGCCTGCACGATGTTGCGTTCCAGCATGCAAATCCAATTACGATGGCACTAATGAATATGTATCAGTATTCAAATTTCCAAAAGATACAGTAAAACGGGATTTATGGATCAAAAAAATTCCAAGGAAAAATTTTATTTCAAGTGATCGCAGATGAATTCAATGTGAAAAACATTATTCAATGTGAAAAACATTTCGAAAAGATGATATTATTCGCTATGATTATTTACCAGCAAACGAAGGTACTTTTATTCAGATGTGTAGAGGGCATCCTAAATTAAATAACGATTCTTACCCATGCATTTTTTCTCGTTGTCCAAAATACTTATTTGAAAGTCCAACCCCTCAGAGGATGAGCAGGGAGGAAAAAAGAGCTAAGATGGAGAAGCATATTTTTAATGAATTTTTGAGAAAGGACAAAATAGCATCATTTGAGGATTTTTCTTCTATGTTACCAAATAAATTAAATATTTCAGATACTTCAAATATTATTTTACACAAATCTGTTGCTGGTATTTATATTTTATTGCTCAGTTTTCATCCATATCCTAAAATTGAAAAAGTATCTTTGTATCGCTTCATATAGATATAGCAGTTTATCTAGGAGATAAAGTTGTTCCAGTTGAAAGTAAAGAACCAGTAAAGAAGTTGAACAGCATTCTTTACTGGTCAAACTTACCGAGATATATGTTCAAAACATTAACATGTTTGATGTTCATGAAACTTGTTTAATGTGTGGAATTCCCTTTTTTAGCAGATTAAAAAAAAATAATGAGCACCGTTTCAAATATTTGTTTAAACAATTATACTAAAGTTCTTCAAAATAATATGCATACAAAAATCGATGAAAGGAAACTTAAAAAAATCAAGAATACGTGATGAAAAGATATGAGTATGTAAATGACATTGTTTTATTTTTTAAAAATAGTGTACTAAATATGATGCAGTTCAAATATATTTTCAATAATGTATCTTTTACATTTAAATTTATTAATCCTTTTGCTGTTTCCTTATTATTTGATAATACTTCATAATTTTTCAAAATAAATTATCAATTGCGATTAATTATTGCTTCAGTATACTAGTACAACTTGCACAGTATTTCCTAATTAGACAGAAATCATGGTTTGTTCTATGTATAGTTGTTTTGAGGTTTTCGTTGGCAAATTTATTGATTTTACGCTGTGAAACATTATATGGATGGCTTTTATTTGTAAATATATTATTTATTATGCATCTACATATAACTAATAATGTAAATATTATTAAATGATGTAAATATCCTTATAATTATTGCTATAAATAACATATAAATATGTGAAAATTATTCGTTTTCTGTAATGTTGCAGCAAAATTGTAATTTATTTAATTTACAAAGGTTTGAGATTTAAATTTTTTCTGTGGCTTTTCTGTTCATTTTATTAGATAGTAATTTAAATGAATTAAAAATACATTTGCATAATGTTTGGAAGCTCTGAAATATTTATAGTTTTAAGGAAAAATTATTTTTTATGTCTTTTAATTTGCTAAATTATATTTACTTTTGTTAGTGAATTATTTATATTTCTAAATCTTTTCATTCCTTTCATTCCTCTCCTTCTCAAACTGTAAAGACATTTTTATGTTAATAAAAAACAGCCTTTTTATTTACTTATTTCAATACTTTCTTTTTTGAGTGTATTCTAACAAATTATTACAATACATTGTAAAAAAAAATGCACAAGATAACCTAAAACATGGCATAGAATATTTCGTGAATATTTCTTAAAAAATAATATTTATTAAGTTATTAATCTTAACTGCAAATGAATATACGACCTTTTATATACGTTTTCAAGTCTCTGGAAATTTAATTATTATGCATTATTAAAAACAAAACACTCTAAACATCGAACGAAACGCTCGCATTCAAATCTGAAGCAAAGAAAGTCACGGAAGAATCGGACGCCTTTCGTGACGTCACTCGTAGCTAACCAGGCCATGTTATCTCGAAGGCCACGGGTGAACCCTCGGGCCCGGCCCAGTAAGCGGAGGATTTTTGGAGTTATTCAGTCTGAGGCTAAGAGCCGGTGTGGGACCCGGTTCTCCAGACATAAAGGAATTAGTTTAAAACTCTTAAGTGGTTTTTGTAAATTTGGGCTGAGGCTAAGTTTTGGATTTGTGCCCCACGACTCCAGTCCATTAAGTCGAATTCGTTCTTGTGGCCTACCTGCCACGACCTTCCCCTGCCTGATATGGGGGTTCACAGTAGGTCGATTCCCTCAGTTGCGTAACTATTCGCAGGAGAGGTGTATAAATTTTGATTGATTATCTCTACATATCTCCTCTACATATAATAAAAGAAAGAGTCTGTCTGTGTGTGTGTCTTTCGTTCGCGCTGCGCGTAGGCTAATAGACCCACGGCTACGAAATTTGGTACATAGGTACATCTACACAAGAGCCAGTGCACTTCGAAGCGATTTTTTCGAAATTCGAATTCGAATTTTTTTTATTTTATGTTTTGTGACGAAATCGCGTCATTTTGAAACATAATGGGCTATAGGAAAGCGAGATTTTACTCTACACACTCCATTTTCACATCGTCATGAAACGTAGGCACTTAGCTATTTTACGAACTTAAAATAAATTTCGCGTTTCAATAAATCGATTAAATACGAATTTATTTAACAAAGGGAGCTTAACACTTTTTCAATGGGATTTTTTCTAAAAAAATTTATTTTTAAAAATGTACAACTTATTTTTCTTTGATTTTTGGACACGTTAAACTTTCATCCTTGCGAATGCTTTTACAAAAAGTATTTTGGAAAAATGATAATGTTTTGTATTTTTAAAAGATTTTTTAAATGAAGCTTCCGACTACACTTCTCACATCTTTAAAAATGTGATTTTGGCAACAATTTTCCTGTCTTATTGTTATTGATAGATTTTTGATGAAATCGCATCATTTTGAATAGTTTCATTCTTTTAGAAATATGGGTTTGGCAACAATTTTTCATCGTATTTTCTAATTTTTCATCTTCATTGTCACTGTTTTTAAGAGATTGGCATATTTCATTGTCATTTTTATATAAATATAATACATTTTTATTGATTTTTTTTTTATAAAGTTGTTCTGCAGAGTAAAATTCTGCGCGGAATTTATGTTTTTTGAGTTGCTTTCATGTTATTTTTTGCTTATTTCACTGTTTATAAGATATTGAAAATTTTGCATGATTTTTTTTCTTCAACGGAAAGTTGGTTAATTTTTTAATTAGGATAATTAATATTTGTATTAAGAGATATAGCTTATTTCATTGTAATTTTTTCCCCTTGAAAATATAAGATAAAATATGATTAATTATACTTTGCTTTTCAGAATTTTTTGTTTTTTGCATTCCTTTATTTTATTTATTGCTCATTTCACTGTTTTTAAGATATTGAAAAGTTTTGACTGATTTTTTTTTAGGAAACAAAGTTTTTAACCTCCTTTATACCATTTGAGTTCTTAAGGTTTTACAAAGGAAAGTTGGTTAATTTATTTATTAGGATAATTAATATTTGTATTAAGGGATATTGCTTTTTTAATTGTAATTTTGTTATACGTAATAACTTTTTTTATGAAGTTGTTCTGCAGAGTAAAATTCTACGCAGTTTTTTAATTTAACGTTTGGTGTTCCCTTCAGCCATTTTTCCAGTACATTTAAAAGCCAGACGAAGGCTGGCAGCAAAGCTGCTAGTTTTCAAATAAATTGGTTTTAAAATTTACCCGGTTAAATTTTTAATTATTACGCATTTTTAACCTAAGTAACCTAAATCTGTATGTCACTGATTATCACCGGAATTTCAATGCAGACTGATTAAACTGCTATCCCTAAAATTCTATTCTGACAAATAGTTTATTCAACTTTCATTCCTTCTGAGATATTGCTGAAACATTTCGTATTATTTCCGATTTTCCGTATTTTTGTCATTAATTAAAAATCATTAAAACTTTCAGCATTTTCCTATATTCTTCAACTGCATGCAAATAATAATTATTTTAAATAATTTCTTTTTGCCTTAATTATTACGTAGTTTTAAGAGTAATAAACGAAACATTTGGGTGTTTTTAAGGGTGATAATATTAATATTAATATTTCATATTAGTACTAATATTTCATATTAGAGGAAAAGTGGTAGCATAGTATAATTCGAAGTTTTTGCCATTTCAGTAATATGAAGAGATTTCAAGAATGTTTAATTATTTTATTTAGCTTATGACAAACTAAATAAAATAATTAAACATTCTTGAAATCGCTTCTCTTAACATACTGGTATTCCTATGTTTTCCGTGCTCTTCAAGTTTGCTCCTCCAAACTAGCCCTTGATGAAGAACTAAATTATTTAAAAGCAATAGCTATTGACAGGGGCTTTTCACCCAACATTATTAATCAAGCCGTTAAAAAATTCTCATCTCAACACACTAAAAGCCACACTCTTATTTTAGGAGATTATAAAAATTCTGTTGTCATTCCCTTCTTTCCATCAATTAGCTATAAAGTTGCACATATTTTGCAGAAATTTAACTTTCGGGTTGTTTACTCTCCCATCAATAAAATTTCAACTTCTATACTCAAGGACCCCATTCCGGATATGAATTCCTGGGGTATTTATAGGATTCCTTGCCAGTGCGGTTTAATTTACATTGGCCAAACTAAGAGAGCCTTAAAATTTCGCGTCAAAGAACATGAGGCATATGTTAGAAAAAAGGAAACACAGAAGTCTTCTGTTGCTCAACATTGTTGGTCCGAAAATCACACTTTCAATTTTTCTGCTGCCAAAATTATTCAAAAAACATCTTCCATTGGAGAACTGGATTTTCTAGAGGCATTTCACATTCATAAAAATCTTTCTGTTCTAGTTAACGATCCTAATTCCAATCCAAATTTGCCTTCGGCTTTTAGAGAAATTATGTTTTAGTTCTGGTTTCGCCAACAGATGGCGCCACTTTCTTATTCTTGTCCAGGCTTTCTTATCTTATCTAAACATTATTTCCTATCTTGCTCATTTGCGGTTTTGCAGCTGAAGATGATGGTTCGGTAAAACCATCGAAACTAGTCCTGTGAAAATTTTGTAAATTAACGCTGATTTTTGTTGTTTGACTTCTGAATTAGTATTTGGTCGGCGTGTTGTTGTGTCTTAACATACTGGTAGTTTGACCTACATTCAAACCCCCGTGAACAAGCTGATTGCATAGGCGTTTTTATGGTTTTAACTTTTTGTAGTGCGAGATTGTTTCCCTTAGAAAATCGGTCACGAAAGCTTACCTCCCCTTAGACAGATCGCCTTCACGTGCTTAATAATCTAACAAGACAAACCAAACACAACCCGAGCGAGGACTCGTAGTCAAGGCACGTCATCATGAAAAGCTAACTGAAATTGGCTCATATTCACATTAACCATGGGCAGCAAAAATTCGCGAAAACTGGTATGCAGGCAATCCATTCGTTAGGATTTGAACTCGCTTCAAACTATTAGTATTCAACGATTTTACCGCTACTTCGTTGGCGGCACTTTGTAGTATCTATAAGAAAAGTAATCGCAAAGACACAATCATTGCGTACAAACGGATGAATTAAGTTCGGAATTTAAAGAATAACTTTCATTCGTGCTATTGCTGTTAGCATTGACATTTGGACAGATGTTAATTTATTTTAAATTCTTTTAATGTAATTAATTTAATTCTTTAAATAATTGATCTTCTGACTGTAATTTTTTGTGAGGAGTATATCTAACCCTTCCGTACACTAACTGTTTTAATTAATTTACATTCTACTAATTTTAAGAGATTTTATATCGATAGATTTCTTTCCAAAAATGTTTCAAGGAATACATATTTTTTTAGATTTTAAAAAATTTTGGATTTAAAATCTTAATAATAAAATTTTTAAAACAAATGTTTCGAGAAATTCCTTCGGCGTATTCATTCATTCCATTTAGTTGAAGTTTCGAGTAGAATATCTTCCTTTCACTTTCAACATTCATATAATTTTTATATGTCAGTTCGCCATTTCTACGGAGCACAGAGCCACACACACGAGTACAAAACTCAGGCATGCTGAAAGCACAGTTTTAACATTTAAGAATGTAAAAAGAATATACCATTATAATAACGCGCATTTGAAATACGAGGGCAAACAAGAACGCTGGTTGCAACATTTTATATTTTTTCCTGACGAATCAGAAATTGTAATCATTTTTCAATACAAAAATAAAATATTTGATTCTATAACATATAGGCATAAAGGCGTCCTCCGTTACAATTCTTATTTTTTCTTGTTACTACTAAAATTCGGCAATGTACTATAACAACGTCGGATCATGTTTGACTTTCATTTGTATAAAGTATCAAAAGGCAAACAGTTGTAAAACGATTTATCTTCTTTCGCAAACTTACAGTCGGCACACATATAATACATACCTGCTGTCTGACAACGATACTTCACTCTAAGGACTTTTTCGTAAAGTGCTCTTTTCAAAGAGACTTCACACCCTATTAAGACCTTTGTGTCAACTGACAGCCGCCTGCAGAAAGCATGGAGGTAGGAAAGGTACTTCCTACCTCCATGCTTCTCCATGCTTACTTCCTACCTCCATGGCAGAAAGGTAGGGGAAGGAAGAACAGATCGCGTCGTCTAAACACGTCTTACGCAATCTTCGCGAAATTCGGGCTTCGTGTATACACCATAGAGCTGTAATGTACTAGAGAGAGAAACGGCAACCCTGAAGGGGAACAGGAATGCGAACCACGTGACGTTTGGAACATTTCCCGGGGATCTTCCTTCCCATTACAGTTCTATGGAGAATTTGTGAGAAGCAAATGTTTTGCGTGTACGCGCATTGTTTCGGACTTGAAAAATGGTACTTTCGTGCTCCGCATATAGATGAAATTCCAGATACGTGAAAGGTGGAGGAGTAACATTTCACAGCTGAGCTTTTTCTAATGTTTTAAAACGTAATTATATAAAATGTAAAGGTTTTTTTATCCACTCTACTTGCCGTTTTCTAACAAAAAATAGATTTTCTAATTTTATATAATATATGCATACTTGAAATAACATTTAAATAAAAGTATCTTAATATATATGTATGTTTCTAATAACTGTGTTCCGAAAAAAATGTTAAAATTTTAGTAATACAATATAATTTTAATTAGTCTAGTATTCTGCTTTGGCGACATTTTTCATACGCCAACAGACTGCTTTGAATGCGTTTGTTTATATATTCTTTGTATGCGTTTGCTCATGCGGACATGTGCGAAGTAGTAATGTATGTATTTAATACTTGGTAATGTTGATGTAACACTGTGTAAGAACTGCATAAAATTATGTTTTTTTTTGGGGGGGAGGGACATGAATGACTTTATTTTATCTCCTTTTCTTGCATCCAAATATAACAAATATGTTTACTTTCAATCACGTATTTTCTTTCTTATATCGTGTTTCTGGCATTTATTCCAATATTAAGAATTTGTTAAGTATTAAGAAAATAGAAATTATATAGCAGTTAAATTTCAAAACTTTAATAGTTTTAAGTTTCTTTTTAAAAATAATGAACATTATTTAAATTTTACCTTCTAAAATTATTTAAAATAAGTGCGACTACATTGTGCAACGTGCATAATACATATATATATATAACTTATATCTGCTATATTGACATTCATTTTTAGTTCAATTAATTTAATATCTTTCTCACTTTGATTCGCCTACTCTGTAGTTCTCTGTAATACACCGTATTAACATTAAATTTCCTTTTCGTATTAATATTAAATTTCCTTTTTGTACTATTTTCTGTTTTCACTCATTTTTCTTATGCTATCTATTTTTTTTTATTCTGTCCTAAGTACTAAAAAACCTTCTTTTTTATTTATTTATTTTACTTATTTATTTTTTAGTTTGTTATTAGTTTATTATTTATTATTTAGTTTATTATTTATTAGTTTATTATTTAGTTATTAGTTTATTATTTAGTTTGTTCTCTCCAGTTTTTTCTATTTTATTTTAAATTTTGTAGACGCCGAGGAACATATTACAAAATATTATTCTACAGCATGAAAATTATTTAAATTTTAAAAATTAAAATTTAAAATAAAGTTAAATTTTAAAATAAAGTGTCCAATTTTAGGGAAATTAATAATTTTGGCTGGTGTTTATCGATCTAACCTCTTCTGCAAATTCAACGGCAGCTTCTGCGAAATGACATCTTTCCAAGTTCGCATTTCGAACTAAGAGAAAAGAGAGGAAAAAATCGCCAGCCATGGCGATAGTACGCCAAAGTCTGGGTTCAGTTCCATTTCATGCCCAAACTCCTGCAGCTCATTCCTGTGCCGCTTTCTCACCCGGTTTTGAATGGCGATACTCCGTCTAGTATATAACAGGTCTATGGTATACACGTCTTAAAGCATTTTTCGTGCGATTTGAAATTCGTGTAAAGACGTCTTAAGCATTTTTAAAGGAAATTCTAAAAAAGTTTAAACACGTCTTAAGCAGTTAAAGGGTTAACTGAAAATATTCCACCATAAATGGGTAAAATTTTAAAGCATGACAACTCCGCCCACACGAGTGATGTCAAATTTCTGACGTTAGTTTACATTCCGCTTTTCGGCGTTAGGAAGTCCGTTGTTTGAATGAAAAACATTTTTACTTTGCAATGTAAATTTGTTCTAGTGATACTATTTTTAAAATTTTCCTTTAAAGTATTATTTCCTTACTGTTCCAGAAGGAATATAAATTTATGTCTCAAATTTTACAAAATTTCTGTCTATATGCGTGAGTGTATATACACACGCATGCACACATACATATATTTTCAATATATTATAATCATATGTGAATTATATCTATGAATATGTGTGTGTTATGCATATAAATATGAGTGAATGTGTGTTATGCGTGTATTCATTTTTCAGAATGTCAGATTTCTAGCAAATAATCTAGAAAGCTTTTTTCTCTTAATTTTTCCCATCTTCACATTCAGATTTTTTTAAATAATTAAGATGATTGTATTCATATTTAATATTTCTGCACAACTTGATTTATCACTTAAAAATGCACTTATTTAATTTTGGATAAAAGTGGAATGTTAATTCCAGTAGTATATGATTTTAATAGTAGAATAATTTCTCTAAAGAAGCTTTTGTTTGTTCTTATTTTTTAATTCCTTTATAAGAAAATTACTTAATAATATTAGAAATAATTAATCTGTTACTCCTTACACGTGTCTGAAATATGTTAACAGAAAATTTTCATTCAATAGCTTTATAAATTTATTTTATGCAGTATTATAATTTAATAAGAACTAGTGTTGATAAGTGAATTTCCATTGCTTTCTTTATACATTTAGTTTAGAATTCAGTTTCCAGTGCATGTAATTATTCTCCTTCATGGCCCTTCACACACAGCCTAACAGCGGCTGAGCGGTAAAGTGACTGGAACGCTGATAGTTCGATCTGAGATTGATTCCAGTTGGACAGACTGGCCGCATGAGCACTTACCTGGTTTTCCAAATGTGTAACATGGATATGAGAGTTTCCCTTAGAAAATCTCCCACAAAGACATCCCTCCCACATAGCTCTTCCATGCTTTCCATAATCAAACAAACCAAACCAACCCTCCAAGCAAAACAGCTCCTGAAAAGAAATTCTTCATATCTGTCAAGCAAATGACATTCGTTAATGTAATAAATTGTCATCATATGCACAAAATCAAACTCGGAAGTTGTTATTAATTATGCTTACAGAAACAAAGTACTTAATACCAGATTTTGTTGATTAATTTGCATTTTTAGAAATAGTAAATGATGTAAATTTTGTGCAGAGCTTGTCATTTCAAAGGGAAGATGTTCAGTACCAGAATTTGTTTGTATATTGAGGAGAAGTAGTCAGTTTCAAAGGTGATCACAAAGAAAAGATTTACTGTGTTAAAATGATAATATGTTCCAAACTTTTTTGCAGGGTTTGATTTGGTTTATGTGATTACAGCAATGCCTCGAGGGCTATCTGCCTAAGCAGAGGGATGTCTTCGTGGAGGACTTTCTAAGGGGAACTGGCTTGTATACACGTTACACGTGGGGGAAACCATGAAAACGTCCGTGCAGCCAGCCTGTTCGTGGGATTCGAACCTCAGACTGAACTACCAGTGTTTAGCGACTTTACCGCTCGACGCTGATGGGACCCTTTTTTTGAAGGGAAGTAGTGTAAGACATAACATATTATTATAAATAATCCATTTTAAGATTTAATCTAGGAAATGAATAATATTGAAGATGAAATTAAAATTATATAAATTTGAATATCATGCATGTAATGTTAATCTAAAATTTAGTTTCCTGTGACGTGATTTTTTTTAATGTAAAGATGAGGGTCTGGTGTATTGATATATATATATATAAACTTTAAATATAGCATGAAGTCTTATATTTGAGTATAATACTGAAAAAAGTTAGACATATAGGAAAATAAATATATGTTTTCTTCACATGTCATGGAATATTCCTCCCTGACTTAAGGGAATGTGAAGTTACACAGTTTCAAATCCACCAGAAAAATGTATGATAGTCACAAGTTTGACAAAAGATCCTTTGCTCAAATGATAAAAGGCTTTGGGGAACATAGATGCTAATCAGAAATGTGTGCTAAATACGAGGCAGTTGGCATCACAAAAATGCAGTGTATTAATTTTAATACTATTTGAGGTTCTTACATATTATCCCTTTGACCGGCCAAGTAGCATGATATAGTGCCCTTGGTTTAGTGAATGTTTTACCCTTGGTTTGGTTTATTTAATTATGCAAAGCACTCAAGTGCTATCTGCTTAACAGGAGGGATGCTTTCGTGGAGGACTTTCAAAGGGAACTGGCTCTTAAACACATTACACTTGAGGAAAACCATGAAAGCGCCCCTGCAGCCAGTGCATTCGGCAAGATTTGAATCCTGGACTGAATATCTAGTATTCCGCGACTTTACCACTCGGGTTCTGGTGGTCTGGCCCTCGGTTCTATTACACTAAAATTCATCTATATTTATAAAACGCCTATCAGAAAAATGCACACACTTTAATAATAAAAGAAAATTCTTGTGCTTTAATATTGAACTTAAATATAAGTTAATTAAATCATACATATCAGAGGCTATGCTAGGTTTAATAATAATATTCATGAATATGTACCTGTACAGTTACTTAGATTACTCAGTCACAGCGGTAGCCATTAACAGCTAGAGATATAGCACAATACTGAGCAGTTATTTGAACAATGTTTAGTCGATGTGTCTGAGGCGACTGCTGCACATTCTGCCATAATTTTTTGATGAAGAACCTCTAGCCTAGCCGATTTCTTGTACTACATAACATCTCTCAAAGTCCGCTAAATCCATTTTGGTTCACTGTCATGTAAGTGTTACATATATGTGAGAGTACCAACGTGTTAAGGAAATATCATACTACATATTACAAAGATAATTCAACTTTGAGCCCAATATATAGATATCATCTGTTAAAGTCTATGTATTTTTCTGACAGATCCTGTATGTGAAGTTGTACTTTTCATTAGTCCCACCTTATTAATTAACTTAGGGGTATTACTGTACAATATCTACGAAACTGAACCGATAAATTTTCATATCTGTTCATTTGTTTGCTTTTCATATACTGTTTTAATAGTTTTATTTTTTATGTTGCTTTATATAACGTCAATTTAAACATAAGAAAGCAGAGAATAAAAGAAATTCACACTGAAACTAAATTTAAAATTAGTCTGAAGATTACTGATGTAAAATAAATAGTGGCTATTTTATCAAAATTACATAAGAGGGCAAATAAATAATTAGCATATTCAGATATTTATTATAAGTAAAAACTTTATATTCTTAACAGTAAAAATGCACATATTGCAATGTAATTAATTTATTACTTGCAACCACCTCAGTAGAACTCGTCAAATTTTTAAAATGTGCCAAACTCTAGCAACCATGCTCATAACAATCCTTTAATAGATTGTCGCCGTTTTCGTATAAATTCTTTGTGTTGTATTTCGAGTTTCAACATTTTTTTATGAACAAATTGTGATATTTTGTGCCTTAATTTCAAAATATGCATTTTGGAATCGATCAACAATGGAAAAAAAACTATGGTGGAAACTCTAGAGGAATACAAAATTTTGCCAAAAAATTTCTAAAAGAAACAAAAAGGAAATGCATTTGGCAGATAGCCGATGCTGCTGAAGTTTGTGCGATGCCGAGTCTCTGAAATATTTTCCAAGCAAAAACAAACCGCTTGGGGAAAAGAATACGGCAAAACAATTACAGAAAGATTTGAAGATGAACGTGTTTTATTACCTTATTTAATAATTAAAATTTATATTTCAAATTGCTAAAATATGTTTTCTTTTCATAATTTGATAATGTTAGCCAACTTATGATAGATAACAATAATTCGGTTATCTATTTAAGAAAAGTTGTGAAAACCATCAACTTGCACCCAATGAATAATTTTGACCTTTTCATGTGTTAAATCCAAATTGAGGTAAGGTGGTTGTGTTAATATGTAAATATCACTAATTTTACAGGCAGTACACTGTATTCTTTTATACACTGTAATATTTAGTTTGTGCTGAAATTATGTAGTGGCAATAATTTTACTTAAGAGAGAAATTTCTCAATATTACATGCTTACATTTTGGTTAATTCTTTTATGTGATAAAAAGCAGCATGTTAAAAGTTGGAGTTAAATTTTGTAATAGTACTAATATTATTTTAAATTACTCGATGACTAATTCAGAAATAAATAATTTAATTCTGTATACTCGAAGAAAATTATTTCTGACTGGCATAAAAATCAGAATTTTGAAACAGTAATAGAAAAATCATTAAAAATACTTATTTCTAAAACTCTAATGCAATAAAAACAGATTAGCGGGAAATGTCTGAGTAAAAGATAACTTGTGATCATTATGTATATACAGTCATTCTTCTGAAAATAAATGTTACATAGTATCTTAGACCTCTGCTTTTCAAACTCTATCTATTAATCTGAGAATTTGATTATTTCACTATAGTAAATAAATATGTTTTAATAAATGTATTATAGACGTCAATATGCTTGTTTTCTGTAACATATACTTTGAGCATTTTAATTAAATATTTTTTCATCAATAATGTGTGCATATATTTTACTTATGATGAAGAGAAATTAACATTTAAAAAAGAAATTATAGACTGCACGTGTGTATAAGTGTGTGTGTGTATACACACACGTATATGAATACATACATGCATACATACAATCCATACATTTCTGAATCTGGTTCCGAAAATAGAATAGTACCTTTTAACCGTATATCTTACAGTTTTGATTAATTATATGTACTGTCATCAATAATACATCTTATTAGATACATCAGTAATGCATCTTATTATCATTAATTTCTTACTAACAATTCAATTTCAAGTGCCATGAGTTGATGCATGACTCATACATATCTTATATTGTAAGGATCTTAAGTTTTACTAACGTTTATTTTATTTTAAATCTTTACTATCACTTCTTATTTTCTACTTCCGGCCAGAATTATAAGCGTGAAGGAGTTTATGCAAAGTTGTCTGGCGAACGCCAAGTATTTAAGTGTGGCCTTTTTGCCAAGCAGAAGAGAGGAAGCCGTGAGTTCGAAGCAGGCCGCTTACCTTAGAAGTTACGCAGTTGCTACTTTGCCTTCCAGGCCAGAGGTTTTAATCCTCTTGATAAATTAAACGTATTGTAGTGTTCACAGTCTCTGTGCTACATACGCTTTCTGTTATTATAAGGCCAATCTTATTCTAAAGTTAAATTAGAGTTTAGTTTTATTTTGATATCTTTTGAGTTAGACCCCGAGTGGAGGGTCATTGTATTCCGAAGTACGGAAGTCATTGTATATAAAGAAAAAATAAAGGGTTTTGTATACCCTTCGTCTGTATCCTGTCTACTTACTACAATTAGTGAACATAGCTTTAGTAAGCTCTCTGTTCTAGTCAGGTCATTGTATGTTTCCGAAGAAGGTTAGAAGAAACATTGAACCTGATAATATATATATATATATATATATATATGTATATATAAGTTGTTTCAATATAAAGATCACAGTATAAATTACATAGCATATTTACAATAATTATTTATTACTCATACATATAATGTATAAAATCAGGCAGCAAATTGTAAAAAAATACTTTTAATGAAATTGGAAATAAATGAAAATATAATAATCTGGATGTCATTAAATTTTTTAAATGCGCAAACTTCACAGTTAAAAATACATACTAATGTAAGAAAATCAATATTAAATGCTTTTTCTCAAAAAAAAAAAAAAAATTGTCCGTTCAAGACATGCTTTATGAATTCCAACCATCAGTGGAAATCCAGGTAATCAGTCTTTAATACGACAAAATGTAAAATTTGAAATACAACTTCCTTTTTTTTAACCCGTTCAGTTTTGGCTTATGTAAGTTTTACTGTATTTAACTACATATAAAGAACTATAAACACACATTCACACAATTCACTTGAAGGTATGTTCCCAGGAAATAAAAGATACTTATTGGATTCAATTCAGCGTTACACCTTAGAACACGTAATGATACCTCATTGTTAGGCATTTTCGATAGTCTTGAAATATCATAACTGGTAACATATCTTACTAAATTCAGTTATTGTTAAATTATGTTCAGCATCATTTAGTATTTGCATTTTATAGCTAAATTAGTAGGTCTATTACACTAAGCACTTACAGTTATTCAGTATTATTTTCTTTACATTTCAGAAAAACAATGAACTTCCTTTCTGAGAATGTATACTGAACAATGAAAATTCCAAATAAAATATATGCTTTACCAGAAGCATAATGTAAGTTAATAGTGATTTAAACTTCAAAGATAAGCATATCCAACAGTCTTGAAATATCAGAGCTAGTAGATAAATCTTAAATATATTCAGTTCTTATTAAATAACATGTTCATCATTTAACTTCAGTAGTTTCACAGCTAAATTACATTTCAATATATTCATTAGAGTGGACACACTTTTTCATCTTTATACTCTTTACGTTCTAATAATGAAATGAATTTTATTTCTATGAAAGCATATTGATTTCTTAAAGCACAGTTAATAATGCTGTAAATATTCAGATAGATATATATGAAATGTATTTTAAGGATTTCTTGACACACACTATGTCAATTCATTGCAATAGTTACTGGTGGCATTTTGATTCAAAATATTTACTGCATTAATTACTGACACAAAATAGCACCTGGATTCACTAACTTAACATTAACTTCACTTGGTTTAACTCCCGCAAGTACATTTTATATATTAAATGATTTAAGTCATTACATTATCACTTAAAAGTTTCTGATTATCAATATGCAGAATAATTTGTAAGCAAGATTTTACGTGCATCTTCCAGCTCTCAGTAACTTCCATCTGACTAGACCTAATTTTGTATTGGAACAGTAGAGTAATCCTTAATATTCCGAAACAAACATTAAATCGTTATATACAGATATATACGCATATACATTGAAGTGACAAAAGTCATGGGATACCTCCTAATATTTTGTCGGTCCTCATTTGTCGAAGTGCAGCAACTCGACGTGGCATGGACTCAACAAGTCGTTGGAAGATCCGTGCAGGAATATTGAGCCATGCTGCCTCTACAGACGTCCATAATTGTGAAAGTGTTGACGGTGCAGAGTTTTGGGCACGAACTGACCTCTCGATGATGTCCCATAAGTGTTCGATGGTATTCATGTAGGGCGATCTAGGTGGCCAGATCATTCGCTGGAATTGTCCAGAATGTTCTTCTAACCAATCGCGAACAATTGTGGCCCGGTGACATGGCGCATTGTCATCCATAAAAATCCCATCGTTGTTTGAGTACGTGAAGTCCATGAATGGCTGTAAGTGATCTCCAAGTAGCTGAAGGTATCCATTTCCAGTCAAAGATCGGTTCAGTTGCATCAGAGGAGCGAGTCCATGCCATGTAAAAACAGCCCAGACCATTATGGAACCACCACCAGCTTGAACAGTGCCTTGTAGACAACTTGGGTCCATGGCTTCGTGGGGTCTGCGCCACACTCGAACCCTACCATCAGCTCTTACCAACTGAAATCGTGACTCATCTGACCAAGCCACGGTTTTCCACTCTTTAGGGACCAACCGATATGCTCACGAGCACACGAGAGTCGCTGCAGGCGATGTCGTGCTATCAGTAAAGACACTCGAGTCGGTCTTCTGCTGGCATAACCCAAGGAAGACAAATTTCGCCGCACTGTCCTATCGGACACGTCCCTCGTACGTCCCAAATTGATTTCTGCGGTTATTTGACGCAGTGTTGCTTGTCTGTGAACATTGACAACTCTACGCAGACGTCGCTGGTCTCGGTCGTTAAGTGCAGGTGGTCGGCCACTGCGATGTCCATGGTGGGATGTTATGCCTGAAATTAGATACTCTCGGCACACTCTTGACACTGTGGATCTCGGAATGTTGAATTCCCTAACGATATCCGAAATGGAATGCCCCATGCGTCTAGCTCCAACTAACGATACTACTGCCATCTGTATATTTGCATATTGCTATCCCATGACTTTTGTCACTTCAGTGTATATAAACACTTTTATTCCGAAAAACTAAATGTACATTCAAAGAACGCACTTCGTAACTCCCAACAGTAGAATGTAAACAAACGTTAGAAATATGCCATCACTCATGTGGGCGGAGTTAATGGAGACCCTCATCTGGACTGTCATTGGCCAAATTCAAGCCGTTGTGCTAGCAGTGTACATTTTGCTTATATGCAACCGAGATAGTGGTTAGTGAAGCTGACTGCGGTATCGAAGAGCCCGTGTTCGAATCCCGGGGAAGGCATGGTTGTTTGTAAATGTATAGTGTCTGTGGGGCATGGGAGCACTCTAAATTTGAGGAGAGCCGAAAGGCTTCTTGAGAGGCTGGTTGTGGTTGCAAAGGGCAAGCGATGAGGGACCCTCGAATCTGTCCCCCTTCAGGATAACCTCCTTCAAAATTTAGGGCGCAAATGAGCAAAGTCGTCTGTCAACAGTAGAGTGTGCAAGGCTCTTGCTAGGCGTAATCTTGTACTCCTTCCCACAATGAATTTTCTGGGCTTGCTTTGATGTTACTGTCGGACAAGGGAGATAGTCACGACAAAAACAACAGCAATGGATTAATAATTTCACACTTTACTAATTGTTCTATAAAATAATTATTTATTCTGTAAATTAACTAAAGATAGATTGTGAAAGTAAAAAATAAACAATTTGGCTTTAAAACAAATCTTTTGTTTTATAAGACAACTGATGATAAATCGCTAGTCTCTCGACAAATGTATATATTTCATATTACGGATAGATTAACTGATAAATAATAAAGTAAAACAGAATACATAAAAAGGAAATCTGAAAGGTCTCAGATTTTAAATTACGGTTGATCTTTACATTATGGTAACTTGGCGTTTTTTTGGCGAAAATTTGGCGACCAACTCTCCTACAGCAACCCTCTATTTTTTTTTCCCCGCCGCCATTTTGTCTTCACGAAGTAAAGACATGTTTCTTTTCTTTTTATCTACTGAACACTTCTTCCAACAATCTACTAGCCGAATTATTTTATGCTAGAAATTTTATCTAACAAAACTGCTTAATCATGACAAATATTCACTGCAAAATTATGAAAAAGTGCACAATACCATACTCCTTACGCGTTTTTCAAAATAACACATACACATAAACCATGTACACGCCGACTTATTTTTACTTAAAAAAACATCCCAGAATTGCACAAAAATGGCATTGCGCACACTCTTCACTATATCCATGTACACTGCTTTTTTCTCATAAATTAGAAAAATTTCACGAAAATACATGACAATTTTCTCAATCTTTAAACCCGGTAAAAAGAACATATATGAAATTACCTGATCGCGAAAAAGTATTTACCCTTTCCAAATATGAACATTTCCACATATAAAATAAATAAAATATCCAAAAACTTTTACCTCTAAATCATCTATTACATTATACACGTCACCAACGAATTCATACCGCAAGCATTACAAATACTTAATATCAAATATTTAAATTATTTCCATGCACGTTTACTTAAACGTATACCAAATTCCTACAAACATAAAATTCACAAAATAACTATCATTTAATTAAAATATCACTAAACCATGTACACGCCGACTTATTTTTACTTAAAAAAACATCCCAGATTTGCACAAAAATGGCATTGCGCACACTCTTCACTATATCCATGTACACTGCTTTTTTCTCATAAATTAGAAAAATTTCACGAAAATGCATGACAATTTTCTCAATCTTTAAACCCGGTAAAAAGAACATATATGAAATTACCTGATCGCGAAAAAGTATTTACCCTTTCCAAATATGAACATTTCCACATATAAAATAAATAAAATATCCAAAAACTTTTACCTCTAAATCATCTATTACATTATACACGTCACCAACGAATTCATACCGCAAGCATTACAAATACTTAATATCACATATTTAAATTATTTCCATGCACGTTTACTTAAACGTATACCAAATTCCTACAAACATAAAAATCACAAAATAACTATCATTTAATTAAAATATCACTAAACCATGTACACGCCGACTTATTTTTACTTAAAAAAACATCCCAGAATTGCACAAAAATGGCATTGCGCACACTCTTCACTATATCCATGTACACTGCTTTTTTCTCATAAATTAGAAAAATTTCACGAAAATACATGACAATTTTCTCAATCTTTAAACCCGGTAAAAAGAACATATATGAAATTACCTGATCGCGAAAAAGTATTTACCCTTTCCAAATATGAACATTTCCACATATAAAATAAATAAAATATCCAAAAACTTTTACCTCTAAATCATCTATTACATTATACACGTCACCAACGAATTCATACCGCAAGCATTACAAATACTTAATATCAAATATTTAAATTATTTCCATGCACGTTTACTTAAACGTATACCAAATTCCTACAAACATAAAATTCACAAAATAACTATCATTTAATTAAAATATCACTAAACCATGTACACGCCGACTTATTTTTACTTAAAAAAACATCCCAGATTTGCACAAAAATGGCATTGCGCACACTCTTCACTATATCCATGTACACTGCTTTTTTCTCATAAATTAGAAAAATTTCACGAAAATACATGACAATTTTCTCAATCTTTAAACCCGGTAAAAAGAACATATATGAAATTACCTGATCGCGAAAAAGTAATGAACATTTCCACATATAAAATAAATAAAATATCCAAAAACTTTTACCTCTAAATCATCTATTACATTATACACGTCACCAACGAATTCATACCGCAACCATTACAAATACTTAGTGTCAGATATTTAAATTATTTCCATGCACGTTTACTTCAACTAAAACGTATACCAAATTCCTACAAACATAAAATTCACAAAATAACTATCATTTAATTAAAATATAATTAAATTCAAAAACACTACTTAAAATATAAATGAGCACATACATAAATACCCATTTCGAATTCACTTTAGTTACGGCCATGGGATCCAAAAATTCACGAACACTGTTTCACACAACACAGAATAAAGCCAAATACAAAATTTCCAGATTTTTTCCCAATTTCCCCCCTTTTCCGATTAAAGAACCGTAATTCGTCCATTAATATCACATGACATATCCCATGATCTCTCATTTCCCTCACATGCGACATGCGACATGCGACGGAGGACGTGGGCACCACCCCTCTACCATAGGTTAATTGGTGTAGCACCACGTCCACCTTTATCTAAAACAACCCCTGAAGCCACACAAGGGCCCCACACCTGGCGCCCGAACCCAACGCCTAATTCACCCCGGTGGCGGTCCTACTGACCAAAACTGCCCCCGGGAGTTCACTCCATCCTACCGCCCGGGCCCAGTATTTATTAAATCATAGAATTAATATAAAGATGGCCTTACAAGGGCTACTCATATGATTACATGCATTTTCTGGTTTTACATACAGTTTTTGCTTTCTGGCACATTATATTGCTTTCTAGTACATTATAATTCTGTTTGTTACATTGTTATTCGATTATTACATATGAGTGTCTGTAATTACTGATACATATAGTACAGTCATTGGATTTCTGTTTATTAGTTCGGTTCATTGGTAGTAGTTCATGTGTTATAAGCTTTGAGACATTCATAGTGTCGTCCATCCTCGGGTTCCTGCTAAACTTATTTGCTGCAGTTTATATTCACATCCCTTATTTGCTGCAGTTTTATATTCATATCCTGTTGTGAACGTTTGCTTTTGCACCTGTAATGGTGCTTGCTATCAATAGAAACTTATTTATATATTTACACCATTACATAACTTTCTTTCCACATTGAGGTATCACTTGTAATGTTGCTTGCTAGACTGAGGAGGCTTAATTACATATTTGCACTATTTATGCTGAAATCAATTTGCGACGCACTCGATTAATACTTTTGCATCAATCATATTTACATATTTACATACGCGGAGCATATTACATATTACAAGCGATGCTTATGAAATCTATTTACATATTTACATTCTTGAGTATTCTCTTAAATACTAGATTTATAATCTTTACTGATACCATTGGGTCTTATGATTGCATAAGATTTCTTATATTAAGGATGGCCTATGTGCACTATATGCACATTTTCCAGTATACAGTGCACATTTTCGGGTACATATGTGATAATGCTGTGTGCCAGTAAATTGGAGTACACTTGGAAACACACTTGATTAACACGCATGCTTAATAAACACATTTGCACTGAGCATATTTACATGTATATAGCGTTGTACTTTGAGGGGATGCACTGTACATTGCTTGCTTGCACCACTCTACATTTCTGTTTGCATTGCTTGTTGAAGGTATGACTCATGCACATTTATATAGTATTACTCGCAAGCTTATTATATTTATTTACATATTTACTTTCTTAATACTCTCATTGATTCTGGGTCTATAATTTGTACTGCTGACATTAAATCTTATAGTTGCATAGGGCATTTTATTTTGAGGATAACATACGCTTTATGTTACGGAGCTAAATTTGGCACAAATCCAGATTGAGTTCCGCTAATCTGTGCATTAATTGCACAATCTTTTTAATTAGGTGCCGTTGCTTAATCAGATATTTACAGAACGGCTGTCTGTTATTGGCAATGCGTAATCGGAACTGAGTACTGCTCACATTATTACCAAAGTGCCAGGTAGTAACCTTTATCGCCTCCAAAATGTCGCCAAACTACCAGTTACCATATTGTAAAGATCAACCTAAATTACATCCAAAGGGGCGTTTTTTAAATATTTTTTGTGTTACCTTTATTTATTAAATATCATGTTCTTCGCCCTTAAACCTCAGCTCAAAAGCAATATCGCAAAATAATTTTAAATTGAGCATATCTTTAGAATTTCCAATACAGTCTCACGCGCTGCAATTTTTTTTTTTTTTTTTTTTAACAACGTTGTCATTGCTAGCTTTGAAATCCTTGAGATTGTTAATAAAAAATTCGTTAAAGTTTTACAAAATATGAAATCGGTAATAAAACAAATTCCGAATTTCAAATTTGGGTTTCCAGATGCCCATGTTGGCAGTAGGATTACGTCATTCAAAATTTGATGCTACTAGGTACCGTTGTTTTATCACAATGTGAGAAACATACATACATATATGCAGATTCTTCATTATTTAATTTCTTCAAATATAATACAGGGCGATCATATTTGGTGGCAACAGTTTGAAAAGTGAAACGGACATTCAGAGCGATTCGACGCAAAATCGCAAAATGAAAACAATAGTCCCTTAGGGACAAAGCCCCTTTGAACTAATAATAAATATTGTTGCTAGATTAATTAAACAGCAATAAAAATTAACAGACTATACTGCACCAATAGTTATATTTATATTTTTATAACTTATTAATTAGGCAACTTAGTCCTGCTTTCAATAAAGCTTCAATAAAGCAGCTTTTGCGTGCTATCTTTGTTAACGATCAGGCATTTTCTAATACAATAACGAATGTATTTACTAATACTTTTTAACGATTAGGCCATCGTTATTCTATAAAATAACTAGTTATATCGCAGAATCCAATAATTTTATATACTTTTACTGATTCATTAAGGTAATTCATGAAATAAAATTATTTTATGAAACAGCGAATTCCAGGCCTTTAACGACAACATAAATAAGGGACTAAATCGAGATGTAAACAAACTGTTAGTTTTCAGTCAGGGGCGGATGAAATCGTTTAGTTCCACAGACGGTAATCATTAATACATTAAAGCAGAAAAATTGTTTTCCCCTTAATTCTTAGGACGTCTCTGAAACTGGATTTCTTTCCAGAACGGTGCGAAACAAATCTGTTTTAGAACAAGTGGGGGAGAAATGACATCTTCTCAGAGGCATCTTGAAAAACCTCTGAGAAGTGACCTTGGCAAGGTGCAGCTAGTTTAGCGTCTTACACTTAACACCTCCTTCAGACGGCCCGCTATAACTCTCCTGGTTAAATGAGAATTTGGCTGTTTTCCCCAACTCGAATTGGCGATATTATTTTACGCGATTTTAGATTTCCTTTTTTTTTTTTCGTGCCTTATTTTCCAGCGGCCTTCTTTCAGTTTCCCTTTTTTCCGTGTGACTTTTTTCCGCACACTAAGCTCAAGTGTAACATTTAATTTAAATAAGCTACTAGCTAACGCCTACATAGATCAATTAACGCGAAGTTTGCTCAAAACGTAACCAGCAAGGACATTCAACTAACGGCAATTATAATGCAAGGCATTGCATGTCTACAAATCTCATCTCATCTAGCATCGTAGCTTTGAGAGGCAGAACACGCTCTGTCTTACAGTCTAAGAACCTCACCTTAAATGCATAAGAACTAATTTGTATTCTGGCGGAAAAACGGAAAGCAGAAGTGACAGTAAAAATCCAATGCATAAAATAAGTGGTTAATTAACATAAAGGAACCTTACGAATGGTTCTGTGTTTGGCCCAAATTACAATTTAATATAAATCATCTGAGCGTATTTAAATTAGGCTCGGCTGGGTTATAATGCTCGATAGGCTAAATAAGTTAAATTTTTTGGGGGGGTTTCATCGTTTTCGAAGTGAGAATGAGTGAGTGAGTGAGAGTGAGGTTTTTGGCGCAAAACCAAAGATGATTATAACGCGCCAAACACAAGGTGGGATGATCAAAATTAATGAAATTGAAATACAATAAATAAAAGCAGATGGACAAATGTATCAAATCCAGAGGATGAAGTCATATAAAAACACACATTAAAATCCAAGACACAACCTTGAAAACAAATTACATTAGGTAATAAAAGCCAGTCTCTTTTAAATAATAAAATAAATTACAATTGGCCTCTCTTCCGATTAAACGGTCGAGAGGTAAGTCACAGCTATTAAAACATTTCTGACGAAGACTATTAAAACATGGGCACTCAATTAAAATATGACGGACAGATAAACAAACATTACAATTTTTACAGACTCATTCCCAGCTTTCAAAAGGTAGTTATGTGTCACTCTAGTGTGACCAATTCTGAGGCGAATCAAAAGAACTTCCTCCTTACGATTTCCTGCAAAATCCCAATGCTCGATTCTAGGCTTTGCATTTCTCAAATTGTTGTTAAGCTGAACGTCCCAAATTTGCTACGGTTTTTTTCGGATCTTCCCCTTGATGACACAGCAGATGTCTCTAAAAGGGATAAGACGACTGGAAAGTTCAACAGCAGATTTTGCTGTGATATCTGCAAGCTCGTTTCCCTTTATTCCCGCATGCCCGGGAACCCAGCAGTACAGGATTTCATATCCTCGAATCGTTATGTTTACATGAATCTTGAGAACATCCACTACCACAGGATTCTGAGTGTTGGGAAAAGCTTCCAACGATTTAAGAGCACTATACGAGTCTGTATAAACTATGAACTTTTTGCGGCAGAGCTTTGAGATGTACAAAAGACCATAATATATTGCAGTTAGTTCAGATGTTAGGACTGAGAAAGCTTGGTGCAAGCATCTGCCCTCTATGTGATCTTCAATTACAAATGCCATCCCAACATGAACATTTGACTTTTATCCAACTGTATATACTGGAAGATAATTGCTATATTTATGCCTGTGCTTAGCAAAGAGTTGTCTGCAAACGATGTCGTTAGCGCTTGCCTTCACGTGAAAGTTGAAAACATCAAGAAGCTGAATACGTGCATTTTCCCAAGCTGGGATTTCAAAATTCTGCACTGCTTTGGGGCGCATATCAGAGAGAGAAAGTTCTTCAATGACAGGGCGAACTCTTAAAGGAAAGGCAGGCACACAGGATGGACGTGTTTGAAATAAAGTGTTACACACATTATCAAGTAAGCATAGCCTATTAGGATGTTCAGGTTGCGATAGAATATTAAAATACTGCAAAAGGGACAATTGCTCACGCCTCAGATAAAGTGATGGTTCGTTAGAATCAACATACAGGCTCTGGACAGGAGAAGCCCTGAAAGCTCATGAACAAATCCGCAGAGCTTGATAGTGAACAAGATCTAGTTTTATCAATACTGATGACAGAGCGGATCCGTAAACAGCTGAGCCAGTCTAGTCTAGAGCGGACAAGCGCTCTGTAAATGCGAAGCATAGAGCAACGCTCTGCACCCCATGAGGTGTTCGTCAACACTTTTAAAATATTTAGTGTTTTTAAACACTTCTTTCTCAGGTTTAAAACATGAGAAAGGAAAGTCAATTTTCGGTCGAACGTCACTCCTAAAAATTTTACTTCAGGCGCAACTGGAATAATTGTACCATTCAGATATAACTCAGGCTCAGGATGGAGACCTCGCTTCCTACAAAAGTGCACACACAAAGTTTTTTTTCTTCGAAAATGTAAATCCCTGTTTGTCTGACCATTCTTGGATCTTATTCAGAACCATCTGCAATTGCCTCTCTACGTATCTCATGTCTGTCCCTCGACATCTAATCTCTAAATCATCAACATATAGATATCCCAAGATGGTGGGAGGAAGTTCTTTTAATACAGAGTTTATTTTTAAACTGAACAGGGTCACACTAAGCACACAGCCTTGAGTCACACCCTCTTCCTGTTCAAAAACATCCGACAAAGCAGAGCCAATCCTTACTTGAAAAGTTCTAGTGTTCAAGAAATTCTGAATGAATTGGTAGGTTGCCGCGCAAGACACTCCCGTGAAGATCCCGAAGTATACCGTATCTTCATGCCTTATCATAAGCTTTCTCATGGGTGTTTTCGTGGTTTTCCCCATGTGTAACGTGTATACGAGCCAGTTTCCCTTAGAAAGTCCTCCACGAAGGCATCCATCCCTTCAGGCAGATAGCTCTCGAGGCTTTGCCATAATCACACGCACACACATAAGCTTTCTCAATGTCAAATCTACGGTTGTTCTCCCCTTTCGAAAACCGCTTTGATAAGGCGATATAATATTATCCTTTTCCAAGAAATAGACTACGCGGCTGTTTACCATTTTTTCAAACAGCTTGCATACGCAACTCGTAAAGGCAATTGGCGATAGTTGGAGGGATTTCTTGGATCTTTCCCTGTCTTAGCAATAGGAATTACAACAGTTCTCCTCCATGCACTGGGAAAAGTACGCTCCTTCCACACTCTATTGTAAAGAGTGAGAAGGGCAGTCAGTGACTTATAGGACAGATGCTTTAGCATTTCGTAATTCACACCATCAAGACCCGGAGACCTATGTGTCTGCAACAAAGCTCTCCTTAATTCAAGCATAGTAAAGTCTCTATTGTAAGATCTCTATTGTATATCTCTTGATAGATAGAAATGCAGGTGAATAGTTTCTGCTGGAAGAAACGGCAGCAAATGTCTCACCAATAGTATTCGCAATTTCTTCTATTGAGCTAATCACTCGGCCATCTTTTTCCAAAAAGGAAAGTGAAGGTGAACATATGGCAAGGTCGAGAGCGTGGAATGCCCTTGAAGGCTTATGGAAGTAAGTATCCTGCCCATTATTCAGGAGACAAAGACAATTCAATCATTCGCTCAATTTGTCTTCCTCGGCAATTTGTATCTTTACTACCCCCAGAGCGGACTGTGGCCGTTAAAATCACCTACTCTGATAAAAGGCTCAGGCAGCTGCTCTATAATGTGCTCATTCGGAGGCAAATAAAGAGAAACGACTGAAACTACAATATGAAAATTTACTTGTACAGCGACAACTTGGAGGGATGCTGTGAAAGGAAAGGAACTTGAGGGATAGTCCAGTGAGATGAGGAGACCTACACCTCCACTGGCCCGTTCACCTGCAAGGTAATCCTTCCTGACGAAAGAAAACCTCCGAAGTTTTGCTTGTTGATCTGGTTTCAGATTTGTTTCCTGTACTGCCAAGCACACAGGATGATAAGCATTAATCATAGCTTTGATGTCAAGGAAATTTCGGTGGAAACCGCGACAGTTCCATGAGACGAGGGTGGCTATTACGATTGATGTTTGTTCTTTCTGCGTTGCTTTTTAGTTTTGCGCGGAAGCAGATGTTTAGGGACTTCCAGTCCCTTCTCCACTTCCATACTATCTGAATCTACAGATTCAGAGATCATTCCATCTAGAGAACTATTGCTATTTTTAACTGTTTTTGTTGGAATATTTTTGGTTTGCTTGAAATAACTGTTTCTTTATTTTGTATGACATGTGTTGGATATTCCTTTTCCTTGCTTGCAGTCTGCTGGGTTTTATTTGGCGAAGTCTGTGTACTTATTGAAGTTTGGGTGGCAATGGTACATGTAGATTTAACGGCACTGGCATATGATTTGTTTGATTGAAGGTGTGTGCTTTGAACTAGTTTTCTGGCTTCAGCATATGAGATGTTCCTAGTGACATTTGCTGTCTGTACTTCCTTTTCTGTTTTCCATTTTGGACATAAACGGGAAAATGCTGGATAGTCGCCCTTGCAACTAATACACAGTGCTGCAGCGGCAACGGTGCAATTATCGCTATCGTGGCCAACCGACGAACACCGAGCGGACGTCAGGATCCCACGACAGGACATCTTGGAATGGCCAAAACGGCCTTGATATTCTTCGGCAGATCAGGCGATTTGAAGGTCAGGATCACGTGTTTTGTGTCAATCAACTGACCTTCCTTACGCATCTTGATCCGCTTGGCAGCAGAAACCTTTTTGTGAGCTAATTCGGAGATGAACTCTTCTGAAACGCACAGAAGGTCGATTTCCGAGATCACGCCTCTACAGGAATTAAGTGTTTTGTGCGCTGACACAGTTATAGATACCTGTCCAAGTTTGGTTTGTCGTAAAAGTGAAGCAGACTGGGTGGCCGAAATGGTATCAATAAGCAGGTCTCCGGAACGGAGACGCTTTATGTTCCTTGGCTCACCTATGCATGAATGAATGTATTTGCTTATCAGGAAAGGAGACATCTTTTTAATTCTTCAGAGGCACTGGAAACGACAACAAAGCAAGGACATTCAGAAGTTTCTTTGGTATTTGCATCGGTACGAATTTTCTTGCTAACAGATTTGTCAATGATTTCGATATCTTGATTGGTGTCATTTGACTCAGGTTTTTTTAAAATTAAAAGAGAAGCCATGATTGAAAAATAAAAGATTCGGGTCCGACGGCCCCGCCCACCACGGAGCCTAACAAGGGAACACAGATTCCTGTGTTAGGGCTAGCCAGACCTATACGCAAACTAAAGCCCCACAGTCGGCTTTCCCGAAAGCAAGTACTCGCGAGAGCTTATCCCCAAGCCACTGGCACAAGGACTAGTGACCAGCCGATTGACACCCGTGAAGACGATTAAGGTGCCTCCCGTTTAGCTGAAGCAGAGGCCAAAGCAGTGTGTTGGGACAGTACTTCGCCCCTCAACTGCCAGGACCCTCCTCTCTAGCGACACGGGTCTCCACGCACGGCAAATACGTGGGCAGTTTTCTCGCCACTCGAAAACTAGAAACAAGAGCTGTTCCAGTTTCTTGTGACGAGCCCCAAACTACGAACAGAGAAACTACAAGGGAGAAGGGAAGGGAAAAGGTTCCAGCCAAGAGGAGAGGAGACGGAAACGGGGATAGATCACTGGGGGTCCAGGATCGTGACACCCGTCTCTACCAAGATGATTCCCTGGGTACCTCGGGATTGCCACACCCGTACTCACAAAAGTGAGCCCCTGAGGGGTCGAAGTGAGAAAGATTTGCTAATCCTATTTTAAGCATCTGTGTTATGATGAAAAATGCTTGTGTTAGATGTATTTAATTAAGAAGTAGATATTATATCCAGCAATTATGCTTGAGAAGATATCAATAAATCAAAACAGAATAGCATGTTATTAGAATACGAAGCTTTTAAAATATTAATCTGCTGCTGTCCGTAGAACACACAGCACCAAGCTAATTATACTGTAAGTTCAAAGTTTCAGTTTTTGTTAATGCCATTATAACACTTCGAGTCCAGTTCAAAACGCTTTGTCGGAAAATGACATATATTAGGTAAATTAGCGAGTTCAGTGGCTCTGGAAATTTTGTCCAAAATGGTCAAAATAATAGGAGGAAAAGAAACGAGCTTTTATGATTAATTGGTATGCTTCATTCTCGCTTGAAAGCACTAGCTGGCCTTGACGCGCAAGCTGCGAAAATGATTAATACTTTATTCATAGGTCATTAAACAGCTTCTGTTTAGGAAAGAACCAGGTGCACATGTGGCAGACTATTAACGCTTCAGAAATAACATAATGTGCCGCCGAACAGACACAATGCTCAAATTTCACAGAGTTTTAGCAGTTGGGCGCTTTGTAACGAACATCACTTAATAGGAAGTTTCAAGCGAATAAAGATATCTATTACGATTCGGAATAACTGAATGCATTTCGAAGATCGTAAAAAGGAGTGAAACTTAACTACTTCATCGCGATAAAATGAAGTTTCTCTCTGCAAAGAAATTTTCTAAGAAAACGGGAGAAAGTGAAACATCTAGACCGCGTCTTCCGTACGCTCGCTCCACTTATGTTAGTGAATGAAAACTTGAAAACCCAATAATAAAACCCTCTGAACATTTTCCTTTTAAACTTGAAAAAGTTCAACCAGGATATCATTTTTATTTTCCACATGTAGAAGAACTTAAAAAAAAAAAAAAAAAAAAAAAGGAGGGAGAAGAATGCAACGGTGTTTTCCTCTTACTTTGTTTCCAATGATGATGATCTACAAAACATTCGGTGGCGTTGCAAATTAGGTCAAGAAGGGGAGAATGGCGTTAACTCCGAATGGGAAAATAAACGGGTGCGTTTAGGGATCGTAAGGGAAGATATATCGTAAAAGGAAAGTGTTTTTAGGTCTCATTCAGTATCAGTATATTAGGAATAAAAACTTGACAGAGTCCTCCTTTGTTTTTCACTGTAAGTCAGTACTGTGTACAAGGATGTATATGGTACCAGAATGGAGACAAATTATATAGGATGCAAAATGTTTTGAGCTGCTCTTTTATATATTATTAAACAGTTAAATAGTTTGCACTTTTTTGGATTATTAATAAATATATCTCCTTATAACTGCAAATTCAATTAAAATTATCAAATGAATTTAATGATAATATTTATTTGTTTATTAACATTTCATTATTAGATTATTTTCGTATAGGAATTTCCTTTTACCCCCCCCCCCTGAGCAATACATATATGTAAGTCACGAGGCTGAAAAGCACTGCTATAAACAAATAATCCGATCCAATTGCAGCGCTGAACAGCACTAATTGTTTACAAACAGTATCCTAGTTTTTAAAAAGTTTCGTATCATCTAACATGAAATTAATTACTTAATCATCTTAAGAATGATTTTTGTGTGCTTATTTAATTGAATATGGCAAAGCGTATGAGGGTTGGCTAGGCATGATTTCATGGAGAATTTTTTAGGGAAAATTGGCTCATATTTACATACCTTAAGGAAATCCACGAAAATGGTTACGCACAGTGGTAGGCTGTAGGAGGGCTCGTTGAATCGATTTGTTAAATTTGCATCTAATTTTCAGGTGCCCCCCTTTTTTTTGGCTAGTTTATTCATTCAAAGGAAAATACATGTTACTCACTGAGCTTCGCTCGTTAGTCTGAATAACCGTTAAACCCAAGGAACAGTATATTTCTGTGACAAGGAGAGCTCTCTGACTGTATAATCTATTTTATTTTAGCGAGCTTGTACCGAATAAGTTTATTGGCTATTTTATGTAATTTCTGCAATATTTTGTAATTCCTATATTTTTGTAAATTTAAATTAAAATTTTAATTTTAAAACATATTTTCTTTTTATTCATAAATATTTGTATTTTCTATTTTTCTAAGAAGTGAAACATTTAATTAGATTCTGATACTTTGTTTTCATAAGTACGAACCTTTGTTAAAATGTTCATAGCTCATTGTAGCTCACCGTAGTTTAGTGACCGTATTACCATGCCTTTTTCTTTTTTTTTAATTTAAATGCTTCAAGAATAATTATAAAAGGAATTATTTCTCTTCTTATCCTTCATTAAAAAAAACTGCATTTTCATCTATAATCATGTGAAATAATTCTCTAAATATAATTCAGAACAGAAAAAGCAAGGTACGTAAACGGCTTGGAAATGGAATTAGCATTCTGTTCCAGAAATATGATGAATCTTACAAAAAGTATACGAAGTGATGTAATTCCGTAAAATATTTTATTAGTCTTTACGATTAAATTGAACTGAATTAAACTTTATAAACGACATGTAAGTATAATTTAATAATTTCATGTGGATGTGTGAGGCTCACTAGCCGGCTGAGCGGTAAAGTCGTTGAACATTGGTAGGTCGATCCGGGGTTCGAATCCCGGTGAACGGGATGGCTGTATTGGCGGTTTCGTGGTTTTCCCCATGTGTAACGTGTATAGAAGTCAGTTTTGCTTAGAAAATTCTCTACCGAGGCATCCTTATCCTTAGGCAAATAGCCGTCGAGTGCTTAGCTATAATCAAGCAAACCAGACCAAACCATATATATATATATATATATATATATATATATATATATATATATATATATATATATATATATATATATATATATATATATAACAGCTTAAAAACTGCTATATTTTATGTGTACTTATAAAATAGTATATATATATAATTATTAAAAAAAAAGGAAAAGTCGGAGCTTAATTGATTTAAATCCTATGAAGGCGCTAACAATTCTTTCTCTAATTCAGAAGTCAAACAACAAAAATCAGCGTTATATCTATCTTTCTATTTATATTTGAATTTCGGATTTGCATATAATGCTTTTAGACCGAGTTAATTTTTTCGAATGGTCATTTTACAATACATAATGTTTGGGGGTGGGGGGTGTAGTCAATTTGAAACAATGTTACGTTTTGTTTTTTTTTATCAAGTGTTTCGAAGGTGTGTAGGGAAAATCCCAGTACATTTGAGATTCACGTTTTTCGGTTTTACATGAGTTTTTATATGTAACATAAATTTGTTTCTTTTTTCGGTTTTTGATCTCAAGTTTACCGGGTGAACGAAACACGTTTTCGAAGCATATTAATCAACTTTTATGAAGCGTTAATTCATTTTCCCCTGATGAGTTCTGAATTAAAGTTTAGGGAGAAGAAGAAAGAGAGATTAATTTTATATTTTTATTATTTTGTATATCTTTTCCCTTTTTTGCATTTTCAGTTTTCGAGTTTGTACTACTATGATCTTTTTTTATTTTGAAATGTTTTAATTCTATGTTCAACACCTTTACAAGGAGGCAATTATTAATATTGTGGAGGAATCCCCCTTGCTTTCACTGCAATTCACTTTTAACTTAAAGCATCTAAAGTTTAATATTTATATATATTAAGGATTCCATATTAACTACTACATATAAAACCAAAAAGTGCATCAATAATGTATTTTTCAGTATTATTAACTTCATCCTGAAGAACTTTTTGCAGTCTAGTTTGTGCTATTTTATTCATGTCTTAAATTAAAAACAATTTAATGTTTACATGGTATTAAAAAATTAACCAAAAAGCAGCGATCACAATGTGATTGAAAAACAGTCCTTTAAACGTGAAAAGGTTGAAAGTCATTTGAGTACATGTAACATAGCATTCGAAATGCAAAACTCAATATTTACACTATAGATACAGATGTTACAAATACCAGTCTTTCTACTCATATGGCTTTTAAAAGAAGATGTTATTTGTCTTAGAGTTTATCGTTTAATAATCCATTTTCATATTACAAAATTGCATTCATTCGAAGAATTCAATTTGTTTTCTCATTTTTCTCTGTTTAAACGACCCTCATGTTTTCCCACTACTCTGAAGGGGATAGTTTCCTCTTTTTTCAGTTTCTCCCGGGTTTAGAGGGGTTCGAATTTTATGACTTGACCGCATATAGGCAGCATTCAAATATTCGGGTCCGTTTGGTAATGTAAACAAACCGATATAACCCAACTCCGCGATCAAAAGGGGGGATGAACCATCTCATGGAGGTAAGAAAAGTATGTTACTTCCTACCCTCATGATCCATCTGCCCCAGAAATTTAACGACCTCATAAAGAGTAAGGAGTTTTCCTCTCCCCTTAGTCACAACAGGGGTCTGCACACTCTGAAGAAGCCATCTAACAAACGCTTAGGGGATATACAGTTTTACTTTTCGAAGTCAACAGCAGCCAACAGGAAAATAAAAGTAAGATAACATAAGTAAGATAAACAAATAAAGTAAGATAAATAAAAGTAAAGAAACTAATAATTAAGACACAATAACACGCCGAATAAATACTAATTCAGAAGTCAAACAACAAAAATCAGCGTTATACCTACAAAATTTTGTAGGTATAACGCTGATTTTTGTTGTTTGACTTCTGAATTAAACTCTAATAAGTAGGCTAATTATTTGAATAACGGTAAAAATTGCAAGAGCTAGCAAAGAAAATAAAAGGTGTTAAGAAAATAAAAGGTAAACACAAATACTGGCATTAGAAAAATCTTTAATTAATTACAACAAAGAGCAAATCGTTTTACAATAGTGTTTTAAATAAGTATCAAGCATACAAATTATATATTTCTTATCACTTTCATCTTTTAAAGCTGTTATTAATTTAGTATTTTTATTTGATCATAATAGCCATGGTGTCTGAACTAGACTGAGAAATTTTATGCAGTTAAGTGACGTGCAAACGATTCTTCTATCCTAAAATAGTGTAAAAGAGTGCTGGATTTTTTTAGGGGGGGGATTAGTTAAAGTAGTCATGTAAATGTTTACAGAAATTATTGGGTAGATTTAAAAAAAAAAAAAAAAAAAAAAAAAAAAAACATGAAATTTATTACAGCAACATTATTATACATTTGGAATTATTTATGTATAATCTTAAATTTTAAATAAATTTAAATTATTATGCTAAGAAGATTTCTTAAAATTTATGTAGAAAGGAAAAATTAGATAAGCAGTGTTACAAATTTACATATCTCCTCTCGATAAATCAGATCCAATAAATAATAGCTTAATTACACTTTTTAAACCAGAAGTGAGAAACTGACACGCAGAAGTTTTTGTAATATAACTGGGAATATCTGGATATCATTAACAAGTCGTTTCAATTTATGACCTTTTTTAAATATGTTAAAAATATAATATGAAATTTAATAATACTTTTTAATAATACTCTCAAAATGACTAAAGTAGATCGAAAGTAGAGGAAATATTATCTGTCTCGCCAAACCCCTTCTCTTTAAATTAAAATCTTTAATTGGTTGCATTTGACCGTTCGATGAATTTTATGATTTTATTCTGGTGTACATTAATTAAGATACATTAAACTGACGTACATGTTTAATGTTTCCCTGCCCCATTTCTACCAAAAACGAGTGGTTTTTTTTTTTTTTTTTTTTTTTTTTTTTAAATCACTGCTAAATTTCCTCATCGAGCATATAATCTGTTGCTTGAATACTACATTTCCGATTTCAAAAGTTTTGCATAAAGAACACAAATTATAATATTAAGGCCATCACATCTTGTTAAATTACGCTAGTAATATCAGCTTATTCGGCAGCCCGTTCCTTCAAATCTTGCAAATATTTTAGAATTGGTTTTTAGTCAAATTTCAGTTCATTATGGTCCCCTAACCATGCTGATTTTAAAACAAATAACGGTCCTTATAGTTGGAAAGTTCCATATAATAGTTGGAAAGGTACTTATTTTCATTCGCTTTGTTAACTGACAGCTTTCACATACTTCAGAAAATTTCTGGACATCTCGCTTTACATTTTTCTAATAAAAATAATAACGAATTCTCTCTAAATCTTTTTTAATTCCCATGTGTCCTCCAAAGATTGACGCATGCTCGAGCTGCGTCTACTTTCTTCTACATTTACTACCGCACTTGCTCTATTTACTTTCGCAAATTTGTACTTCTTACCTGTGAAATTTTGCTGAGGAGAGTCTACTTTTCCTCTTTTTACCATGTTGAAGCCTGCTTGTCTGACCTGAATTAATAATTTTCTTTTGGGTTTACATTTTTTTGGCTCTTTTGGTTTTAAACCTATCTAGTGATTAGTGCCTATCCATTCTCTTTTGGCTTTAAACCTATCCATTCTCTTTCTTATAATATTTGGAGTAAGCTTTCTCTGTCACACACACACACACAAAAAAAAAAAAAAAAAAAAAAAAAAAAAGTCACCTTCTGTCGCTAAATCATTCCGTTTTCATCAACCTTCTCTTTGCCTGATACCAATATGAGCAGCAGTTTCCGTATCAAGCGTTTCCATAGCAACTGCCAACTGGTTGACAGTTTTTTCAGATCCGTCGCTTCCCTCAGTTTATAATAACTCCACACAGAATTTAATCTAGTAGCAAACTGAGTAAAATTTTTCCTGATGAAAAAATAGTTCCAGCCCTCTGGTTTTGTTGGAACTTTCGCAATTAGGAATTTCTATCGTTTTAACAATTTCGTCTAAGGTTTTAACTTTGGGACCCGTTGCTAGATACACCGAATTTCCAGAATTGAAACCTGTCTCAAGTCTTAATCTTTCTAATTCTATCCGATCGCGTTCTATCTGTAACCTTCACAGGGTTAACTCCATATTTTTCTCCTCTTTCCTTTTCAGAAATAATTTCATCAACTACTTTTCCATAATCCTTACTCTCCAGGATTATATTTTTGAGCTCAACTATTTTTAAATCGTTTGAGACCTCTTCTAACTCATCGGCCAGAAGTACAAGATCAGTGTTCTACCCTTTCACTAAATACGCCATAATGAAATACCAAATGTAATATATAAAGCAACAAAAACAAAACCCTCATTGCTGATTACTGTATAAGGTATTTCTTCCGCCTTCTTAGAGTGCCTTCGTGGTGTAGTGGTGTACAGGCTGGGTGCGTATTCCAGAGATCCGTGGTTCGATTCCCGGCGAAGGCGTTGCTAATTTTTCATCTTGCCTGCTTCCAAAAATACCTAATGTCTCTTCAGTGACGCCCGAACTAAAAGAAGGGTGGTGGATGATGATTCTCCACACCCAGGATTTGGCGACTAGGTCTCCTAAAAAAACCACAGTCACCCTTTAAAAGGGGAAGTATATAAGGTATTTCTCCCGCCTTCTTAGAGTGCCTTCGTGGTGTAGTGGTCTGCACGCTGGGCGCATATTCCAGAGGTCCGAGGTTCGATTCCCGGCGAAGACGTTGCTAATTGTTCGTCTTGCCTGCTTCCAAAAATACCTAATGTCTCTACAACTGTAACTTAAGTATACGAATGCAGCCAGTTCTTAAAAATTCTTTTGCATACCAAAATTTTAAATACACATAACACTTAAATAAATCTTATGAGCTTTTATGCATTTCAAGAGGTCCAGGGGGGTGAACATCTGCCAAATGTTAAAATTTCACTTAACAAATCTTAGAGTTTCAACTCAGAATAACTTTGTATTTAATGACAAGTAATTTGACAGCAAATCGCGTATTTTTCCTACCATTTGCTTTAAATCTTGCACGTTTTACCAATAAATAAATAAAAATCCCCGCATCTGATCCGATAGACCACTTAAAAGAAAAAAAAAATCAGTACTCATCCATTTGATGATTCTTAATCTGACTTCTGACACCATTGTGTGATGGATTCACGATCTCTTTTCATACATTTTCTCCTGGTAAGACCACAACATGCAACGGATTTTTGTTTTTTCTTATGTAGATCGTAACAGGTTCCATAGATTCGTTCGTTGATCCTCCGTCTATTCAGACATTAGTCTGAAAACTCCAGAAATATAAATTTTTGGATAACTTTTTCAGTACTTTATTAAAAATAAAATACCACCAGCTGAAAGGTTCAGAAATTCATTGCTCAGATCTCCAAGACAATTCCATCCATTCTCTCAATATAAAATTTTTCAATCTTGTTTTCAAACAGCACGTTATATGAGATAATGGGCTAATGAGTTACTGGAGAAACTATTTTTGGATAAATATAAATTTCATTTTAAAGAATATTGCATGTTGTAAATCTTTTTTCCCTTCACCGGAGCTCTAGGCATTATTAGAAATCTTAACAACTATAGTCTAAAGCATTAGGAGCATATGCTGTTAATTCAAATACGGCTGAAATTTTTTGTAAAAATTACAAATGAGCTATACTATCAATCGCGTTAACTTGTTGCATTATAAACTGCGACAGTTAGAGATATTATTAACGTAACTTAGCGGTAATCTCTCTTTAAAAATTCATTGAAACCTAAACCTTGATTGAAAAATAAGCTGCATACTAAAGATTAATCAGCACGAAAAGGATGAACAGGAAATTTTAAATCCCAAAATATGAATATAAGGAAGTTAAAGTTTTTTTATTGTTTATGGAAATGCTGCAGATGTTCATAATTATCAATTATTATTAATTAAATGTGTTTCACAGTATATCGTTAAGAGAAGTAATTCGGAGACAAAATAACTATTTAAATGTTTCTGATATCAAAATATGGAATCTTTAAGAAAGTTAAATAACTTTAACATAACTTCGGCGATTAAATACTGGGAAGGTAAATAACAGCTTATTAAGGCATATATTACAATAATATTGGCGTGAATTTCGAACCGTTTAACAGATTTAGTGAAGCGAATTTTTTTAAATTAAATTGGAAGTATTTACCCAAATTGGTAAATTTGAAAGTTAAAATCATTCTACTATATAGAAAGATTTTATAATATTCATCTAGATAAGAAAACTAATTTAAGCTGCAATACAAATTAATGTTTAGTACCTTCTCTCAAATCCTATATATCATAGTTCATTATATATATAAATTTTATGTCTGTCATTTAGCTATTAGTTCTAGGTATGCCAAAATTTATATATATATCAGCAGCAAAATACTAGGATTTGGACATTTTTGAATTCCTGTGGAGTATAAACACGTTTTGGCTCATTATTCTTTTAAGCATTATAAAACTGCAATATGGGTGTAAAAGAAATTAATCTTTACGTTAGCTCATAGTAGATTTTCATTTAATATTTGTTTTGTATTCACAATTACCACAATATCTGAAAAACGAAAATAGAGGCTTTTAGTTTCATTTATAAGGATAGCCCAGCATTGTTTAGCCCATTTATAAGGATAGATGACTTTTTGTAGCAATTATGCTTTTATTGGGAATTCAAGTTCTTAGCAAGAGTGGAAAGGGAAAGCAAACTCACGCAGTTCCGTGGTTTTTTTTCTTTGTTCTGTTAACCCTTTTTATATTGAGATGGAGGATAGAAAATTTCGCTATATTTCAATGGTGCCAGGGAGTTGACACATAGGTAAGACCCGCCTCAATTAAATTTCGTACGCATGGTAGACTACCAAATAAATGACCCACACATTTGTGTTATTTGCCCTTCCTATTTGCTTCTCTTTCATATCTGTCCATTTTCCAGTGATAATAGTGTTACGGATTTGGTATTTAAATACCTAATGTAAGTAGAATTATAAACTAAATTGTTTTATTCCCCGTGCAGTGCAGCGCGTGACGAATATTATGAGCAAGCTAAGCCGGAAAATTAAAAATGCAAGAGCACGTGCATTTAACATTTAATAATTAAATATCTCTTTTTGATTTCGAGGAAATACCAGAAAATTCTCGCGCATTTAAAAAGCTTATATAAGCAGCATGAAACCTCTCAATTCGTTCGTTAGATAGTTGTTGTTTTAAGAGTTTGTTTAGAAAGCTGCTCTTGTTGATTGTAGCGAATTCGCGGATTAGCTTTCTCTAGCTGTTTTGATTTCAGTTCTGTTGAACGTTTGAGTAGTTAAAAGATAACTACTGTGAGATATTGTAATACTGTATGAATATCTGAGGAAACTGAAGCATTTTGTTTTATTTGTTGTGATAATAATAAATTTTGTTCATTTTTCATCGGATTTGTGCATTCAATTCAAACGAAACAGTACGCACGCAACAATTTTTGGTGTCTGAAGTGGGATTTGAATGCCAATAACAAGAGCGATGGAAGAGCAATTAAAGCAGTTGATATCAGCCTTTGCCTCATTTAAAGAAGAAATGAAAGAAGAAATAAAATCTGGTCAGGAAAAGATGGAAGCTGGCCAAGAATCCGTTAAGGAAGAAATGAAAACCGTTCAAGCTGGTCAGCGAAAGATCAAGTCAAGATCAGGTCAAGAAGAAATGAAAAGAGAAATTACCTGCAGATTAGAAAACAAATTTGAGGCTATGGAAAACAGAATTGACGTGGTTGAAAATAATGTTGGACAAATTGAAGAAAAAGTTCCTTCTGTAAAAGACCAAATTGAAGAAGGAGTTTCTTCGGTGAAAGAAGAAATAGAAGAGATAGTTTCTGCTGTCAAACAACAAATTGATGATAGGGTTTCTACAGTTGCCAAAGAAGTTGATACTTTAAAGAAATTCGTAGCAACGGCAAGGAACAATTCGGATGGTTTCAAATTTTTATCTTTGCCTGCTCGTCGCTCCCTGAAGCTATCCACTTATGATGGGAAGACCTCCTGGCAAGTGTATACGACCCAATTTTCTACAGTTGCGGAAGCGAATGGATGGGATTCCCAAGCTAAGACTACAGCAGGCTTCAATTAAAAAATCCCGTCAGCAGAAGCCCACCGAAACACTCCAGGAGCCCGCCACAAATGTTGAAAGGCTGTCCCATCTCGCCTTTTTGGAGTGCCCGACAGAAACAAGGGAAATCCTGTCCCTGCAATACTTTATAGACGGCATCCGGGATCCTGAAATACAGAAAGCTCTACCAATGGCGGATGTTAAAGATCTGAAAAGCGCTCTAGTATACGCTATGAAATTTGAGGCAGCCCAGCAAGCAACTCGGAGACTGCCACCCAATCAGAGCTGCTCATGTCCAGGAGTCAAAGGATCACTGTTCCTCTAGACGATATAACCAGACAACTCAGTGCCTTGAGAAGAAATATTAGTGACAAGAAACCGACCTTAAAATGTTGGAACTGTAGAGCTCCGGTGAGAAGATCGACATCGACGGGAAAATAAACGTTAACATCACATGTGGAACTTCCGCTTACCATCACACAGCAGATGTGGCAGATGCATACACGGATTAGACTTTTTAAGGAAATACGATTTTTCCTTGGACTTTAAGAATAACGAATTGCATTCTGCCTCTGAGGACATAGCGTTATTTGGAATTAATGATGAAGAAGTTAAATCTGTCCATAGAATCATAGCACAAGACAATATCACAATACCGGCAAGAAGAGAAATTTTACTCCCTGGATCCATAGCCGAAAACAGAAATTTCCGCTACGGCGTCATAGAATATTCCAAGAAATGTAATAGCCCGAAAGTAGCCTCAGCACTCATCGACCTGTCGAGAATAGTTATCCCGGTGAGAGTTGCCAATGTAACTGAGAAGGCAAGAGTTATTAAGAAACGCGAAGTAATTGCAGCATGTACTGCAGTAACCAGCGTTGAAAGAAAGAATAACATCACAGAATCCGTGTCTTCAGAGAGCGTTACATCGGAGTTATTGCAGAATGCGCAATTAAACGATGAAGAGAGGCATGTTGCCGATCGTGTCATTAAAGATTTTCAAGATGTTTTCTCCTGCTCGTCTTCTGACGTGGGTCGAACCAGTTTAACGAGACGTAGAATCGATACCGGCGATCATCCTCCAATCAAGCAACACCCAAGACGTCTACCGTTTGGTAAACAGGAAGAGGTACGAAAACTTTGAAAGGATATGGAAGAAGGCGATGTCATGGACCCTTCAGTAAGTCCATGGGCATCTCCCATCGTCCTCGTCAGAAGAAAGACGGCTCAACAAGATTTCGCGTTGACTATCGCCCATTGAATGAGGTTACCAAGAAAGATAGCTACCCTCTTCCCAGAATTGACGACATATTGGACACTCTTTCTGGAAGAAAGTGGTTCTCAACACTTGATTTAAAGAGTGGGTAATTGCAGGTAGAAATCCATCCTGATGACCGAGAAAAGACGGCATTTACTACGAGGCAAGGACTTTGGCAGTTCAAGGTGATGCCGTTTGGACTCTGCAATGCGCCGGCTACATTCCAGCGCCTGATGGAGACTGTTTTGAAAGGTCTTTCCTACGAAGCCTGTCTGATATACCTGGATGATATCATCATCGTCGGGAAGACTTTTGAAGAACACCTAGAAAATCTTAGAAAAGTTCTTCAGAAACTGAAAGAAGCCAATTTAGAGTTGAGTCTCGCTAAATGCAAATTATTCAGACAGGAAGTGATTTACCTCGGACTTGTCATCTCTGCAGAAGGTGAGTGCACAGATCCTGAAAAGGTGTCAGCCGTTAAATCCTGGAAACGTCCTGAAAATGTCCATCAGCTGAGGAGCTTCCTAGGGCTTTGCAGTTACTATAGGCGATTCGTGAAGGACTTTTCTTCCATCGCAAGACCCCTTCACAAGCTGACAGAGAGCAAGCAAACGTTCTTGTGGACGAAAGAATGCGAGAATGCATTTAACAACTTAAAGGAAGCTTTAACATCTGCTCCGATCCTGACGTATCCTCAGCTCGACAGACCATTTATTCTCGACACGGACGCGAGCAATGAAAGTGTCGGTGCTGTTTTGTTCCAAGAAATAGACGGCCAAGAACGTGTAGTGGCTTACTGGAGCATGTGCCTGTGTAAACCGGAGAGGAATTACTGTGTCACCAGGAAAGTGTTGCTCGCCATAGTCAAAGCCGTAGAATATTTCCATCATCCGTCATCGGAAGGTATTATCACACGGAAATGCCGACGCCCTGTCTAGAAGACCTTGCCCCGAAAACTGCAGATATTGTTCCAGGGTCGAAGCGAAACACGAGCTGCAGTGTCCGGTCGCACGACAAATTATGACATCAACATCGGCTGATCGAGACCCTTGGAGTGACGATGAAGTCAGGAAAGACCAGCAGGAAGACCGTGACATTAAACTCATAATTGATTTAAACGAGTCATCAAACAGAAAACCTACCTGGCAGGACATTTGTATCAATAGCCCTACAGCAAAACAATACTGGGCACTCTAGGATTCACCTCACATTTTTATACCGGAAATTCAAATCGGATGAAGGGAAGACTTTCCGATGGCAACCGATACTTCTAAGATCCCGGTTTCCTGATGTCCTCAAAGAACTACATAGCAGCCCTACAGGAGGTCACTTTGGAATAATGAAGACCTTGCAGAGAGTTCATGAGCGTTTTTACTGGAATAATGCAAAGGATGACGCGCAAAAGTGGTGTCCATCTTGCGATGCCTGTGCAGGTCGGAAAGGACCGAAGAGACACAGCCGAGGCAAGCTGCAACGTTACAACGTAGTAGCGCCTTTTGAAAGTATCGCCTTTGACATCTTGGGACCTCTGCCACGAACTGCTGATGGCAACAAATACATCCTCGTTGTCATCGATTACTTCACCAAGTGGCCTGAAGCGTATCAGGAATACCTGATTAAGAGGTTGTCACATTAGCTGAGGTGATGATACAGCATTGGATTTCCAGGTTCGGAGTGCAGTGCCTCTTCAGTTACATTCCGATCAGGTAAGGAATATTACCTCGGCAGTAATAAAAGAACCATGCAAACTACTCGGCATCGACAAAACACAAACGGCGCCATTACATCCCCATTCAGACGGCATGGTAGAGAGGTTCAATCGAACCATCCTTAATAATCTCTCATTAGTGGTTTCCAGAAGCCAAAAGGACTGGGACAAGAAATTACCACTGTTTTTACTGGCTTACCGCAGTGCTGTCTACGAGACTACCGGCTATTCCCCATCACAGATGCTCTTCAGTCGTGACCTTCGTCTGCCTTGTGATCTCTTGTTTGGTCGTCCCCCGGATGCTCCTTCATCGTCTGAGCAATATATTCAAGATCTCCAGGCCCGGTTTGAAGTGATACAAAACTTTGCGCGAGAGCGAGTAAACTTGGCGACGGAGAAGATGAAGACCCGATACGACACAAGAGTTATTGAACATCAATTCCACGAAGGAGACAAGGTGTGGTTGTGGAATCCGACTCGACGGAAAGGATTAAGTCCTAAATTACAGTCACGTTGGGATGGTCCGTACACAGTCCTAAACAGGCTGAATGACGTCGTGGTTTGGATCCGTAAGTCATCGAACTCTAAACCTAAAGTCGTTCATTACGACAGGTTAGCTATGGCCATATTACGTAGTGTATAGCATTGGAAATAGTATAAGACCATGGTCCTTTTTGTTTCTAAATGTGTATTTGATTTAATTTGTGTTTAGTATTTGATTTGTATTTAGTATTTTATAGTATTTTATTTATTTAAGTTAGTTATTGCATTTATTGTCTATGTTGTTTGTTAATGTAATGCAGTGTTTATTATTGCCTTTATGCCTTAGTTGTAAGTTTGCCTTCCTTTCCAGGAATTGTACTGCCCGGGACGTGCAGTCCTTGGGAAGCGAGCAGTGTTACGGATTTGGTATTTAAATAGCTAGTGTTAGTATAATTATAAACTAAATTGCTTTATTCCCCGTGCAGTGCAGCGCGTGAGGAATGTTATGAGCAAGCTAAGCCGAAAAATTAAAAATACAAGAGCACGTGCATTTAACATTTAATAAATAAATATCCCTTTTTGATTTCGAGAAAGTGCCAGAAAATTCTCACGCATTTAAAAAGCTTATATAAACCGCATGAAGACCTCTCAATTCGTTACTTAGTTAGTTGTGATTTTAAGAGTTTGTTTAGAAAATTGCTCTTGTTGATTGTAACGAATTCGCGGATTAGCTTTCTCTAATGTTTTGATTTAAGTTCTGTTGAACGTCTGAAAAGTTAAAAGATAACTACTGTGAGATATTGTAATACTGTATGAATATCTGAGGAAACTGAAGCATTTTGTTTTATTTGTTGTAATAATAATAAATTTTGTTCATTTTTCATCGGACTTGTGCATTCAATTCAAAGGAACCCGTATGCACGCAACAATAGCATATAATCGAAACAATAATGAGAAAATGCATACTAAATTCAGTATGTATTTTCCCATTATTTCTTAAAAAACTTTCTTTTCACTATTTATATCAAGGTAAATTACATACATGAATGCTACATCTTCGAATCATTCATTTGCACGAATTGCGGATGTACTTTGATTAGGAATAATTAAACAGCTAAACAAATAATTCTACATCATGTTTAACTGAAATGCCATAAAGTTATACGTAGTAGATTACGAAGGTGTCTATCTGCAGAGTAGCCGCAGAAATTTACCCTTCATGAGAATACTCGCTGCATTTGTTACGGCATAGAATGGGGCTCATGCATCACTATCGGTATAATTATCGGAGACCGCTCCCACTCCGATGGCCCTCAGTTACGAACCTCAAGTAAAGCATGGAGGTTTCTAACAACAGATCCTTGGCTGCATATGTTTCTCGGAGTTTTTTTCAAGTTGAGTCGTCATCACCTTTCAGCTCTTTTTTTCTCCACCTTATTTGAGGTTCCGTTTGTTTTGTGTGATTACGACAAAACCTCAAAGGCTATCTGCTTAAGGGGAAAGCTGCTTTCGTGCAAGACTTTCTAAGGGAACTGGCTCGTATACACGTTACACATGGCCCGTATACAAGTGTAACATGGGGAAAACCTCCATGCAGCCCCCGTTCGGGGGATTCGAACCTCGGACCGAACTACCAGTGTTCAATGACTTTACCACTCGGCCGCTAGTAGGTACACCTCAATTGAGATCGTACTTCAATTCAGCCTTCATTTGTCCGCTTTTTAAGAAGCGAAATACACTAAACGGAAATAAAGGGGGGGGACATTTTGATAACTCCAACATCTATCGCAGCTATCATACTAGGGTTACCATGCAAGGCGAGAGGAAGAAAATGCCCGTGAAATGACTGTTCTTAAGTAACAGACAATACCTTTTTACCTGTCTAACTGTAGTGGCAGTAAAAATGAAAGCGATAAGAAAACTCTTAAAGATTTGAACAATCTGAAACAGTTTGTCGTCGTAAACGTTCTGAAAGATGAGTACAGCAATTTTTATATAATAAATTAAGCTCTTTTATGACATATTATGCAAATAATATTTTAGAACTGTTCACGAAATCCTTAGTGCATATAATAAAAGATAACCTTTTACAATTTTATGTAAAAAAATGGCTTTCTGCAGTTGTACTCCACCAGAAACCTTTCCCTGAATCCTTATTTTTATATGTTGATTCCAGGAAAATTTTCCTTTCCCAAACTCAGACCCAGTGCTTAAATTGCGCCGGAGCCCTAAATAAGAAGTCTTCGGGACTTCTTTTATGTAACTGAACAACAATTTCAGCAGAAATTTGATTTCGAAAATTTAGTAATAAAATTATATTAAAAATCGTTTATTAAATTTTAATTTATCTCTTTGCATTTTATTTAATTTTAATCATTTCATTATTTTAATCTTTAATTATTCAATCCTTTTAATAAATAATAATAAATAAATTATGAATTAAACAATAATTATCAATTAAATAACTGATACATTTTATAATTATTAAATAATTTGATAATCATTAACTATTTAATTTTGAAATTGTTAATGATTTGAATAGTTATTTTATTTATTTATTACGCTTGTTTCTCTTTCCTGGCAGTCTTCCATAGGGCTCCGACACTTCTACTTTCAGAAATTAAGCCCTGCACCTAAGACATCTCAGTTCCATCGATTGTGATTTACGGTAACAGCAATGAAAGATGAGAATGCTCTACCATTTGGGTCAATATTTTCTCAGCGATATTAAATTATTAACGTTAAATATTATCCAACAGAACATTGTAAGAAAGCCACTGCAAGAACCCACCTGGCGATTATCTAAACTATGACGATTCCTTCGCGTCAGTGAAATTCAATAGCTTTGTCCTGGAATGTATCACCGACCTTCATTCGTCATTGATATTTCTTTTTTGAATAGAATCCTTTCCCATGGCTTACAGCCAATGTGATTATATTGCCGTGTAAATTTGAGCGGTGAATTGAAGAAATCTTAACTAGCATAGAATCTTCTGAAAATGGACATAGAAAAACAGCGATACATTCAAATTCAAATATAATAAATACAATGATTCTGAATAAGGAACTCAAGTTTCTTTCATATGCCTTCTAACACCTTACACCAAGTTTTTCATTAATTGAAAAATATCATATGTATATAATGCAATATTTAGTTTCAGAATCAGGTAAATACGCTTAACACTTTTAATTATTGCTCGGTTTTTAAACTCAATTACACCTCGCTAAATTGAAATCTATGACCAATACCAAAATGGGCACAAACATGCTATAGTACATGTGTTATATACCGTGCATGCATAATCAAGTCCAGCTATTTTTAAAACTTTTTGTGGAAGACAAAAGTTGTAAGTGTTTAGAATTTTATAGTTCATCTGCTATGACACAGGTCTCCCAAACCAAAGAATCAACTCTACTTTTTTGTTTCAATGGGGAATGATGTGTTCGTCTCGGTACCTTTATTATTGACGGTAAAAATTCTGAATGTATTTCATCTTAAAATGAAATCGTTAATCATTCTTATGTATAAGTGATTTAAGTATATGAAAAGAGTGCATAAAAAATGCATAATTTTATCTATACACTTTCCTAGAAAATTATCTTATTAGGAATGCACTTACTTTTCACCATATCATTTAAAGGCTAAATATAATTCTGTAAATGTTCAAAGCTTAACATTTCGAAATAGATCTAGTCTCCATTTTCTTTCGTGATTACGTGTTTCTTCTTGGACAGGTGCGTTTTCAGTGTGTACTCAGGTTTCGGAATCGTTTTACTTCCAAATGTTTATTGCACCGTTGCCCGACATTAATGTCGAATATAATACACTAAACTCCTACTCAGAAAGCTCTTCCAGAAAGAAAAGAACGTATAGGTTAAAGAAAATGAAAGATTCAGAAAGATAATTTGTCGAAACTCTAAACGCAAATGTTAACTTCAGGCACATTTATAATATTCAATTTTACACAGATAAAATGCATGCTCCTTACTTGAACAGCTCCAAAGACTAAAGTTACTGCTCATTAATACCTAATGTTTTAAAATAAACAATAAAATTAGTGATCCACCTTAGTTTAATCTTTATTTAACATTAATTATTTATTATTTAATTTCATTTAATGTTTGTTTAATTTTATCGACAAGTCTCGATATGTATGTGTAGATTTAAAGTTGGATTTATTCTGTTCTTTAATACATTCTTTTGCAAAAAAAAAAAAAAAAAAAAAAAAAAAAAAAAAAAAAAAATCGAAGCACCAAGGACTTTTGCGATCGTCACGAAATTTGGTATGCCAAAACATCTTGATCGAACATGCAAATGATCAAAGTTTCAAGGCTAATGAACATGAATTGCGATCATAGCGTGCATTTCTAGTGCGTAATTCGCAAAGTATAAAACCAGTAACACAGGCGGAAAATTTATCTTTTTTTGTTGCTGAAATTGTAATTCCGTAAAGAAGCAACTAAAGATTCCATTACCACGATATGGAAGACCATACAGACAACTACACGACTTCGAACGTGGTCGCATTGTAGGGTTGCGTGAAGCTGGGTGGTCATACCATGGAGGTAGGAAGTAAGATGGAGTCGCCCTAAACAAGTTTCTCCGTATCCTGCTCTGAAGCACCGGCGATCTCTACGTGGTGACCAAAACATTGGGTCATTTACCATTGAGTTCTATGGGATTTGACACTTTCGGGTGTAAATATTTTGTAATTACGTCGCAAATATACATATAAATGTATATATTTTCTTTTTCTATAGCACTTCAGAGTCCTAAGTATAAGAAAACAACATATTTTTAAACAATATTTCATTCTGAACGGAATTAAGTGCTATACTTTTCACAGAACAGTTTTCTCAGAATGGTCTAATTTGAGTGAAATATTTTCGCAAGTTTTCGTTAATTACATTACGTTAATTTAAGGTAATTCGATTTGATTCGGTTAAGGTACAAAAATTAAGATCAAAGTTTATTGTATTATTAATATTAAAATTATGCATTATTTCTTTTCTATTTATAGAGCTTCTTCCTAAAATACTTTCTTAAATATGACATGATTTTTTGGCTTCTTTTAAATCGAAAAATGTAAGTCAATTTATAATTAATGCTCTATTCGGTTCATTTTAAATTAGAGAATTATTAATTAAATAGGTATTAAATAGTATTTGATTTTCTCTGAACATTTCTGAAAAGGAATAAAATAAGGTTTTTTTTTTTTTTTTTTTTTTAAGTATTATTTAAAACTTGTAACTGAGTTATTATAAAATGTAAAGGGAACAATTCTTTTAATTATACTTATCAGATTTTTTTTTACCCTTCATTTCAACAATACATATTCCAAAACTCTTTATTACGTTCTTAAGTGCGCATCTCATGGCATTTGCTTTACAATACCTTTTAACAGATTGCTTTCCAATACGAACAGGCCCACCAGCGGCCGAGCGGTAAAGACGCTGAACACTGGTAGTTCGGTCTGAGGTTCGAATCCCGCGAACGGGCTGGCTGCATGGGCGTTTTCGTGGTTTTCCCCATGTGTAACGTGTATACGAGCCAGTTTCCCTTAGAAAGTCCTCCACGAAAGGCATCCCTCCCTTTAGGCAGATAGCCCTCGTGTGCTTTGCCATAACTGAATAATCCAATCCAATCCAAATCCAATACGAACAATTCTTGCTTAAATAGTTTTATAACGTATTTGTCAACAGGATTTCAATTTATGTTTACAATTCAATATTAAGGTTATTATATATTTAGATAACATTTATAATCATTATAAATTAGATACATTTAATCATTAGATTTCTTCACAGTACTTTCACAGTTGTTTATATGTGAATAAATTCTTCATTTCAAATACATTTATAAATAATTTAATGAATATTTAAGTATTTTGTCAAAGGCAGATACATGCTTTTTGCAAGCACATGCATAAATACCCATACATATTTCCTATTTATCATTTCCGGCATGTGCAAATCTTTAATTTCTGTGCATTCACTATATTTTTCGTGTGTAAAGTAATTTACACTAATTTAGCATACACCCGAAAGTTTTACATAAAAAATATACATGAATATAATTTGAATGAAAATTATAAGTATTATTTTTAATACCCACTCAAAGGTCAGTTTTCTTCAAAATTCCTCCACGATGGCATCTCTCTCTTTAGGCAGATAGCCCTTGCATGCGTTACTCTATTTAATAAAAACTTAATCTGACCTATGTGCCTAATTACAAATATTTTAACATACATAATTTTATATTTACATTTAGCCATCAAGTTTCAAACTTTTCAAATCTTCTAGAAAATAAATTTTGGCAGATCTCTTTTAGCAATTTTCTTAAAATCTATATTTTTGTAGTGCAACAGCTTAGAATTTTATAAAACAAATTCATAATCAAAATCGCTGTTGTTAGTTATCGAAAAATAACCAAGATGTGATTTTTGCGTAAATGTCAGTAAACTATACAAATTGCTATTATCCATTACACTATGAATGTTTCTTTCATGCGAGAGTGTCCCTTTTTCGATTTCTATGGAACTGTCGTGTGTCGAAATACTATCAGAATCTTGTCAAGCGAGCTTCTGAATGTAAACAAAGAACACCCCGTCTGGTGACCCAAGCTTCAAAGCAGTGCTTCACTTCTAGCGCGGAATGGCCCCTCCTCCCCTTCCTACCTCCATGGGTCATACCGAGCAATGGACCGCCACCTGCAGAGTACAGACACTGCTGTGCAAAGATGTCGGCAGCAATGGTTGCTACAAGGAAACTGCTGACGAAATGAAGGCTCTGGAAGGCCAAGGAGCCCAAATGCGAGGCGAGATAGGATGATTGTTCGCTAGGCTCGAATCACCCCCAACGGTATCATTACTATCTGCCTATTAAAATGAGGAACGACTATCTGCTCATATACACGCTACACATAGGGTTGGTTTTGGTTTTATTAGATTACGGCAAAGCACGGCTTTCCATTTAAGTTTAAATTGCAGTTTACTTTTAGTCAATCTCAAGTCCATTAGAATTTTTATTTTACAATTGTTGGACAATTTCGTACTTGAAAGAATGTAGCAAAACAAACTTGTATCTTTTATTTTAATATAAAATTATAATCAATTTTAAAGATGATCAACTTCATACGAACTGGATTTTACCGCTGTTCGATTTCTCTGTCGAAGAAAGAAGTGTTGCTCATTAGCAAGCCAAGTTTAATAAGTTATCACCAAATATGAGCCAAGCTAATGAAATCGAGATTTCGGGGACCTTAAATGGGGGTTCCTTAAGTTCTTAAATTGGGGGAGGGCGGCGGGAGAGAATTTCGCGAGGGGTGAATATTCGGCTAAAAATCCAAAATTTTTATTTTGTGCTCAATTTTCACGGCTAAAATTGGACACCACCGAATTTTCGCTTAAAAATCCACTATTTTCCTTTTCAGCTTAACTTCCATGACAGAAAGTGGGCATTACCAATGATTTCCCAATGCTTAGTGCACGTTATTCATGCACATTAAGATTCTTTTTGATTTCGTTTTTCTTCTTATTGTTTATATAAAAAAAGCCAAAAGAACGATTTCTCATTTTTTATCGTTTCTCTTAGCCCACCCCACATTTGCCCCATATCTAAAAATGTTCTATGATGTTTGATAATCGATGATGCTTATGGCAATTTAACTAAAAACAAAAGAAGAAAATTCATACTATTATTTTCATTGTTTGAAACATCTTAAATGTTTGAAACATTTAAGGCTTCTTCTGATTAATTAAATTAAATAAATCTTCTGATTAAGAAAGAATATGAAATCATATTGTGCGGCTAGAACGATTCCGGATGTGTGCGTAATTTTATCGACTGCAATAATTATTCAAATTTTAAAATGTGCTACTGTAAAGGTATTCTTTTAAAACTGTTTGCACATTCCAGATAAAGGAACGTTTTGAAAATTTTTAAGATGGAACCTAAAATTTTAATTATTAAATAAAGGTTACATAATATATTAAAAAATAAAACACGTTCGTCTCAAAATCTTTCTGTGATATTTTTCGCTCTATTCTTTTCCCCACGTAATTTGATTTTGCTTGAAAAACATTAAAGAATTTCAGAGACTCGGCATCGCACAAACCTCAGTAGCATCGTCTATCTACCAAATGCACTTCTTTGTTGTTCCCTTTAGAAATTTTTTGGCAAAATTTTGTATTCCTGTAGAATTTTCACCGTAGTTTCTTCCATTGTTGGCAAATTCCAAAGCGCATATTTTAAAATTAAGGCAAAAAATATCACAATTTGTTTATAAAAATTGTTGGAACTTGGAATACAATACAAAGAATGTATATGAAAGTGACACTTGCCCTATTAAAGGATTGTTATGAGCATGGTTGCCAGAGTTTGGCACATTTTAAAAATATGACGAGTTCTACTGAACGAGTAATAAACTAATAACATTGTAATATGTGCATTTGTATGTGCACTTTTAATTGTTATAAAAATTTTACTTGTAATTAAAATCTGAATATGCTAATTATTTATTTGCTCTCTCATGTAATTTTGATAAATTAGCCCCTATTTTATTTTATAGCATCAGTAACCTTCAGACTAATTTTAAATTTTAGTTTCAGTGTGAATTTCTTTTGTTCTTTGCTTTCTTATGTTTAAATTGACATCATGTAAAGCAACATCAAAAATAAAACTATTAAAATAAAAAATAAAAAAAAAAATAAAAATAAAGAAAGGGAAAAAGAATCTGGAAGCTTCAGATTTTACACTACGCCCAAAGGGACTTTTTTTAAAGTTTTGTGTGTTATCTTTACTTATTAAATATTATGTTCTTTGAACTCAAACCATACAATTCAATTCAATAGCAATATCGTAAGATAATTTTAAAATGAGCATACCTTTAGAATTTCTGATACACAGTCTCGCGCGATGAAGATAAAAATGATTTCCCCCCCCATACAATGTTGCCATTGCTCGCTTTGAAATTGTTGAGTTTGTTAACTAAAAAATTCGTTAAAGTTCTACAAAATATGAAACGATAATAAAACAAATTCCAAATTAGGGCTTCCAAATGCCCATATTCGGTGGAGGATTACGTTATTCAAAACTGGAGGTATCGTTGTTTTATCACGATGCGAGAAACATATATACATTTATGCAGATTCTTCATTATTTAATTTCTTTAAATATAACGCAAGGCGATAATATTTGGTGGCAACAATTTGAAAAGTGAACCGACATTTATAATGAACCAACGCAAAATGCCAACACGAAATTAATAGACCTTCTGGGCTAACGGCCTTTGGGCTAAAAATATATGAAGCAAACAAATGAGAGAGACATATGAATATATATCAGTTTAGTTTCATATACAGTGGTGGCCAAAATTGTGGACACTTTTGGAAATTTTTATGTTTTTGAACTTTGTATGCTTATAGAAAACGTTACGTTTCACAAAATGCAAACTTGTATATATCATTTTAAAGAGAATTTATTACTGAATTCAATACAAAACACAAAATTCTATTATTTGCAATACAAAAAAAAGTTAAACGATAATAGTTATCGATATATACATTAGATAGTGATGATTGCAGTGAGTTATCAGTACTTAGTAGGGTACCCTTTATTTTTTATTACAGTTTCATATCGACGTTTCATTGAGCTGACAAGAGTTTTAAGCTCTTCTTTCGTTATTACATGATGCCAGGAAACAATTATAGCCTCAATTAGTTCCCTTTTATTTGATGGGCGCCTCATTCGGACAAGAGTTTTCAAAAGGTGCCACAAATTTTCGATAGGATTGAGGTCAGGACTGTTTCCTGGCCATGACAACAATTTAATAACTTTTTTGTATTGCAAATAATGAATTTTGTGTTTTGTATTGAATTCAGCAATAAATTCTCTTTAAAATGATATATACAAGTTTGCATTTTGCGAAACGTAACATTTTCTATAAGCATACAAAGTTCAAAAACATAAAAATTTCCAAAAGTGTCCACAATTTTGGCCACCACTGTATATTCTGTACAGTAATACCCTTAAGTTTGTAAGGTTTATCTTAATTTTACTAACAGTTAATTTTGTGTTAAAGTTACTTTCCTTAATTTCAGCTTACAACTTCCGGCTAAAACGTATTTTCAGAATCGCGGTTGAATGCAAATGAGGTGAAGAAGTATTTAACTGTAAAGCGCGCCTAATGGAGGGGGTTAACTGGAAGTAATCTGACGTGTCTGTGTTGCACCTGCTTTGATTTCGCGCGTTTAAAACTGTAGTTTCATTCAGTTGCGAGACGATTTTCTGGAGGTCGCATATCCTAAATTAATTTTAATCATACATATTTGTTTTCTAATAATGCAAATATTTAATAATTTGTGTGTATATATATATATATATATATAGTTTTATCAGTTTTTCTTTTAAATTCTATATTTAAAGTGTCCTTTATGTAATATGGCTTCTTGTGCTGTAGCAACGTGCCGTAACACTTATAGAAATACGAAAGGAAGAGATATTGTATTTCATGCTTTCCCAAAAGACAATTTGCTTTTGTCGAAAGAATGGATACATAAATGTCGAAGATAGGATTCTATTAATGTGAAAAAAGCAAGAATTTGCGGCGAACATTTTCTGTGCAGTGATTATGAAGATGACATGAGAAATCGCTTGCTTGGATTGCCGCAAAAGAAACTGTTGAAATGCAATACTGTGCCGAAAGTAAATTTATCGTGTGCAGTAAACGAAATTACACAAAGAAATCGGAGACATTTGAAAAGAAAACTAATGCAGAGTGCTTTTGAAAGACTACACGAATTAAACCCAAAGAAAATTTATTTTGAGGCCGAGAACGAAATTGAAGCTGACAATAATAAATCAAACGTGAATGATTTTGAAATAAAATTCACAAGTGACAACGCCCTAAGTGACAATATCCCTGAATGACCTAAGTGTAAAGATAACCAAGAATGTATTGATAATTTGAAGAACAAAGTAATATCTTTAGAAAATTGTAATAAAATATTGAAAAATAGAGAACAGAAAAATTTTATAGAATGTTTGCTCAGCGACAAAGAAGGTGGACGACATCTAGAAAGAAATTTGTAACGGAAATTCAGAAATTAAAATGCCCAACAGCGAAATTTAGGAAAAAAACAGCACAGATAGGAGAATTTGGAAAAACGTCTAAAGCATATTTTTACAAAGACGCAGATTAACGCATTGCTAGAAAAGAAGGAAAAAATCAGGTGGACTAGTGAAGATATTTCACGTTGCATTGTCATAAGAGCTCTGTAGAATACGTTTCTTAAGTAGAAATGCATATGTTTTTTCCCAAAGAAAAGCAACCCAAAAGGCAAAAAAGTGGATTGCTTCGAATATGGTAGCCAATAAATAATATTTCAACAACTTGTAGTTGCACTGTGACTGTACAAGTAAGCACATATAATTATGCTTTGATTTGAAATATTTCTAGATGACATTTTAGAAGTTAATAGTGTAAAGCATATTTGAAATGAGAACTAATTTTGTTAAGTTATTGTTAAAGTTATTTTTATTGTATCCTGTGTTATTATTGATTCGATTTTGTGCTAGCTTAGCATTCTAGATAAAATATAATAGTATAACATTAAAGTAATTGGCATAAGAAAAACCTGCCTCCTTAACCCCCACTTTTGAAAAATTAAATAATTTTTTTAGGTACTGTGAGTAAAGTTGTTTTGTCTAAATTAAGATAACAATGTTGCAAGCATTTATTTAAATGTAATATTGATGTAAGCCTAAGTTTGTTATTATATTGAATCGGGAGAAAAATATGCCATGTAAAATTTACAATTAGGCTAAAACTCAAACTTAGATTAGCAGAAATTTTGAAAACTATGCCAATTTAAGGTTTTTTTTTTTTTTTTTTTTTTTTTTTTTGATTAATTTTAAATAGCTGTTATTATAGTTATCTTAGAAGCAGTACTACAGTTCTCTTAGTTAACATGCAGATAAAGAAATGATTAGAAATAAACAGGTAGTTAAAGAAAAAAATCCCTGCAAATTTAAAAAAAAGGAACTTTATGCTAGGAGTAGCGCATTTTATATGTTATTTTAAAATTGAGTAAGTACTATTAAATTTTTTAATGTTCAGTGTAATGTGCATACTGCAGTAACATTGTCTTTTCTAAATTATAGCTATCTTTCCCACACAGCTCATTTTAAACGCTGGTTCTTCAGATTTCAAACGCTAATTTCTATGTTGTCAATTGCATCTCCGCGCTCAGTGTCATGGCCACGCCATTACTCCCCACTGCCTGTTTCAGGGAGAAAAGCTCTATGAACTAGCCCTTCTCTTTTAAGTCCTGGACTTTGTTAGAGAGAGCCAGAGATTCTGATCAGCGCGCGTTAGCCTTTTGGCGATGCTCTCTCACAAGCTATTATTATTACACTCGGCCGTACTTTAGGCCATTGATAGCTTCGCCGTTAGATAGCGTTAAGGGGCCAACTCTGTTAGAATCTTGATAGCTTCGGCTACATTTTTTTATTTAAGAAAATATATATCCAAGAATCAGGTGCCGCAGTGCTATTACTGCCAAAAGTGGCACCATTTATCGGAAACCTGTTCCTTTACTCCAAGATGCGTTAAGTGTGCTCTCGAGCATAAAACAATGGGCTGCCCGAATAAAGGAAGAATGGATAAACCTAAGTGCAGTGATTGCCTAAAAATCACGTCGCGTCCTATCGTGGTTGTGAAAAGTTCTCCCAAATCAGCAGGAAAAAAACAACCCAGTTAGAAAAGAAATTTCCTTGGCAGATATGGCGAAAAATCAGGCGCAAAAAAACCAATGAGAAACAAACTGCTCAGACCCCAGACTCGGCTTCTGCTGCACAAAATAAGCCCTCAAAGCATCTGAACCATTAAAATTATCTCATATGCTTTGAAGAACTTAAATATGTCTAATTCTAATAATAATACTAAGAGCTCTCCTGAAAATAATGCTATGAACAATTCTCAGGAGAAATCACAGTGTTCTGAATTATTAAGTTTTGTTAGAAATGTTTCTGAATTAAATAATATTTTTGGTATTAACAAAATTAAGATAATGAATAATGTATTTAAAACTTTTATACCTAAATTTAAAGAATTAACTGATCCAGTTGATAAAATATTCTTGTTCTTTGAAATAGTTAACAAAATCAATAATGTATCAGTGTAATCATAATATGTCTCTCATCATTACCACATGAAAAGCAAATGGATTGCTCCCAAGAGCCTAAGAGCTGTAGGAGTTTGTACAGGAATTTTCCCCTGACATTCTACTCTTAAAGAACACATGCTTGGCCCGCAAAATTATTTCAGAGTATGCAACTATGTTACGCATCGCTGGGACAGACCTACAGAAGGCAGATATGCACACAGAGGCAACGCAAGAGGTGGATTGCTAATTTTAATTAAGCGCTCCATTTTTCACTATATCACTCCATTACCACAGCTTTTAGCTATTGAAGCTCTAGCTTATTACACTCACACCAAACACATCATGACCAATCACCATCATCTCCACCTATTTTCCTATACACACACTCTGTTAAAACAGATTTGCAAACCTTACTAAATACTAACAATTGAGTTATCATAGGTGGAAATTTTAACGCACATCACCGCGAGTGGAATTGCTAGGATATTAATCCACACGGACGCATTATACATGACTTTGCCCAAGCAGCTAATATTAACCTAGCATTCCCATTTAAAACAATACATTCGAGAAATGAGTTAGACGCATTTACAGAAGAATTCACCGAGGAGCTACATAGTGCATTAATGCAAAATAGTAAAATTGCTGAAGAGGAAAAAAAAAGTACAAGAACAGTGGCATACGAGAATTAATTAGAGAAAGAAATCACGCACGTAAGCAATGACAAAGATTCAGATGTCCTGCTGATAAGATTGCTATGAATCAACTCAATCAAGAAGTCAGAACTCTATTAAAAAAACATGCACAACTTGACTGGACCAGACATTTAGAATCGCTTTCAGCAGATGATAATTCGAAGTAAAATTTCTGAAGAGGAAAAAAAAGTACAAGAACAATGGCATACGAGAATTAATTAGAGAAAGAAATCACACACGTAAGCAATGACAAAGATTCAGATGTCCTGCTGATAAGATTGCTATGAATCAACTCAATCAAGATAAAAAACATGCACAACTTGACTGGACCAGGCATTTAGAATCGCTTTCAGCGGATGATAATTTGATCTGGAATGCGATTTCTAAATTTTAACGACGCAACACTAATATTCCGCCCATTAATGGCCCCAACGGAATCTCTTACACCGATTTTGAGAAAGCTGAGTCTATTGCAGATAACTATACCTCTCAATTTCGCACAGAAAACATTTCTCACTCACAAACAGAACACTTAGTTTCGTCTCTCATAACCTAATTCCAATCAAAAACACACATACAACATACCCTTAATTACGTCATCAGAAGTAAGTAGTTATATCGAGAAGAGAAAAAATTGAAAAAGCCCTGGATTGGATAAAATAAGCAATAAAATGATCAAAGAAATGGCACCAAAAATACTCTGTAAATTCACAAAACTTATCAACGCTATGATCAAGCAACAGCACTTTCCAGCCTATTAGAAGACAGCGATTATTTCTCCAATTCTAAAGCCAGGTAAAGATACAACCCTTGCTGCTTCCGTACAGGCCAATAAGCCTCTAATCAACTCTCAGCAAAATCGCTGAGGCAGGCATCCTGAAAAGAATCTAAGACTTTCTACAAGAAAATAATATCTTAATTCCACAGCAGTGCGGCTTTAGATGAAAGTATTCTACCATGCACCAACTGTGTCGTGTGACAGAGATGATTGCAGATGGATTAAAGAAGAAACTCATCACTAGAGCTCTCTTTCTCGATATTTCGAAAGCTTTTGACTGTGTATGGTTACAGGGTCTCACATGCAAATTAATTACTCTGGGTTCCGCAGAGTACATCATTAACCTCATTAATTCCTATTTTACGATAGAAAATTTGTCGTTCGTTATAACAATACTCTCTCTACACGAAAAGTAACCCTTGCTGGTTTACCAAAGGGGAGTTTACTTTTACCGACCCTTTTTTCAATTTATACGAACGACATACTTCACAACCCCCTTCCTACACTAGCATTATATGCAGATGATACTGCGATCCTATATCAAAACGCGTCTATGGCCGCAGTCGTACAAACATTACAAGAACACATCCAAGCACTAGAGATCTGGATGATAAGATGGAAAATCAAGACAAATGTAAAATCTGAAGCTATCTACTTCACAAATAAGAAAATATTGACCTGAATAAATCACTCTTAAGACGCAAGTAGCACAGCGGATGTCGTTGCAAAAACGTTGCAATATGTAGCCTTTAAGACGGCCAGATGTCAGCGACCATCTACTGTTTTGCAACCGTGGCAAAGACGTCTATATTACGTCTTTGCAGATGAGGTTTTCGTCGCATAGACGTCGTTATTGCGTCTTTCGCAAGTGATAGTTTGGTTGTGAAAACATCGTATCACGACGTCTTAAAGACGCCTAAATGTTCGCAAAATTCCACCTTTTTGCAACAGTTGTGAAAATGTCGTTATTATGTCCTGGCGTTACATATTGATTTATGCAGAAAAATAAGCTTAATAATTAATATATTCTTGTTCTTTTTTAAAATTTTGTATTCCTTGTATTTATATAAAATTTAAATATTTTATCATTTCCTGAAAACTAGAAGATAATACAATTTTTTCTCTTTAGACTAAATATGCATAATTAATAATAGCCTTAATTATTTTCAGTACTTTAAACTATAGTTTTTAAATTTATCTTTAGCCTAAATATGCATAATTAATAATAGCCTTAATTATTTTCAGTACTTTAAACTATATTTTTTAAATAACTTAAATTCTAAGTTACGATTATTTAAGATTTCATCATTTTTCCCCCTTAAGTGAGAGTAATTATGAAAGTGGTTATTATAAATATATAACATTAAAAGTAGGTTTTAAGTAAATAAAACTCAATTAGACATAAATAAAAGTAAAGCTACATATGTGGGTAAAAAAAAGAGCGTTTCTGATTACAGCATTATCACATTTATTTCTGTTAAACCTCATAGACATTGAAAATTGTCCCTGTCATGGTAACTTGGAAAGCGGTTCTTAAGGAAACATAATCAGTAAATTTTACCTGAACTCAAGTACAAATTTATTAGCGTTTCACAGTAAAAAATATAACCATTAACTTCTATATCTCCAAGATATGCAAATGAAAGACAGTATAAAGTAGTTAATAAATGTGATCAAAAATATTTCATACAAAAATATACCTAAATCTAATAACTTCACATATTCATATCTAAAATGAAATAATAACCTAACAAACAACATACATGACAGCACTATTTAAGAAAAAAAAAAGAAAAAAAAAAAACTAGTGGTGTTTGAAAGTATAAATAGCAGAAGGAATGTAACAGAATTAAAATTTCCAATTACTAAAAAAATATTTGTGTTTTTTAAAAAGTAAGTGTTTGAAAGTGCAATAATTATGGATTGCAGTATTTACTAGTAATGCTGATGTTTCTTAACACCATTTCTTTCGATTATATGTAAATTGTATTTACCTATTTTTAGTTTCTACATTTTAGAATAGTGCTAGATTACAATGATTATTTCAGGCACTCTTTTATAATCAATAACTTTCCTTTTGATACTGTACAGAAATAATTTTAAAAACATAGTATACGACAGTACGCTAAATACGTTAAAGTAAGCTCTTCGTTAAATAGCACACGATGAAACATTTTGTTTCTATTTATTATGAATTTCTTTGTTATCACAAGCACATAAAATGTAAGCGAAGAATATACTTAAATTATGAATATACTATACTTAAATGACTTACTTAATATACTTATTTAAGTATAATGAATATACTTAAATTTAATAAAGAACAAAAACCTGATTTCCAACATTCATTTATTGAAATATTGTAAGTATTAATTATTTTAACAAAATATTAACAATAATTTAGCACGTATTTTTAGTACTAATTAAATTTAATAAATCAAAGTATTTATAATAAATTTACATTTCATTAGATGAATCTACCTTAGATTCACATATTTAGATGAAATAAAGTAATGAAACATTGCAAAATAAATTTTATGCGGACTTCAGATTCTTGAAAGAGCAGATTTAGTCTCTTTTCACTCTAAAAGTAACGCTGATGAACTATGAAAAAGATGCTAAAACGACCACGTCTAAAAGTGGTCATATCATGATGTTTCAGCAACGTCGACAAATTGCCAAGATGCAACGGCAAATATTTGTAACGTTGTTAAGACCAGTTTGTAACGTTGTTAAGACGTTGCCGTGCTACTTGGGGATGCATGATACCAAGTAAGTCATTTTGGTGTTATTTTAGACCAAAGACTCACTTGGGCCTCACATGTAACACATATTTTAAATAAGTTTCGGGGGTACTAAAGCTTTATTCAACTCCTTAATTGGCCGAAACTCCGTTTTAGCTATTGAAAACAAGATTCTTGTATACAAATCTATGTTGCATCCCATCACAACCTACGCCCGTCTGGTCTGGGGTTTTGTATGTGATTCTAAGATGAAGCCCCAGCCATACCCAACCTGAATTATAACTACCTGGACAGAGACCTAATATGGTCTTTAGTGAATTGTTGCTCCATAATCTCTTTACTGTTCCATGAATTATGAATTATCTTAATTTCACCTAATTTAACCCTTTATCCAATTCATGGATGTGTCGCCATCTATGGCCCACAGGATTAACTATCTTAAGTCTTCACCTCAACTGTGCCTCCATCTGTGGTCACTAGTGAAACATCCCCTCAATATCTGCTACTTCTTTTACCTGTATAATTCTCTAATCTTAACACCAATATCTTAAATTATTATTTCACCTCAATAGTCGATTAGGTCAGCTATTATTTTACTTCATGATGCTTTTACTATAAATATTGTAAAATAAGTAACTTATTTATCCTTAAAAGCAATTTTATAATTAAGCCCCTCCCACTGACCAATTGCTTATATGCCCCCGGTAGAGCCAGTAGATTCTTTCTTTCTACCAACGGCGGGGCAACCTATCCACTGGGGCAGTCAGCATATCGGCTAGGTGGCTCCACTGACGGATCAACTTTGCTACAAAAGTTTCTGGATTTTAGGATCCCCAGGGAGAAGGGCAAGTAAAGTGATTTGTTTCACTTCTTTTTAAATGTCCCCAGCTCATGTAAAACGAGTCAGTGGTTTAGGGATGGAAGAAGGGTGCAACGCGGGTGAGGAGAACAATTTCATTTTTCTACGTGTACAGAAATAGAGATGAATAGATCCAGCTTAAATACAATTATGGGCTTAAGGCCATTAATAGTGGCCCTGAATTAGCACACTTAAAGTGCTGTTTCATCAAATAACTATTTAAAGAGTTTTTAAAATTCACCACCTCTTATATTATTAAAAAGCATTTATTTTATTTAAAAAAATTAGATTATTTATATTTTTAAAATTTAAATTTATTCACCCATAAATAGAAGTAAAATGTACATTGTAATACTTATGTAGACTTATGCACATTTATCAAGTATACCTGATCGAAAAAATTTTGAATAGGCGCAATAGGATGCTACCGGCTTTAGTGGCACAGCGGGTAATTGATTTGTCTGTACACGACGAAGCCTTATGCTTGTATTCCAGATCCCAAACATTTAACACCCAAGCCTTCCTATTTCGGGGCCTACCAGCGGCAAAGCGTTTAAGTCGTCAAACAATGGTAGTTCGGTCCGACGATCGAATCCTGCGAACGGGCTAGCTGCATAGGCGTTTTCGTGGTCTTCCCCATTTGTAACGTGTATACAAGCCAGTTTCTCTAAGAAAGTTCTCTAGGAAGGCATCTCTTCCCTAAGGCAGATAACCCTCGAGTGCATTGCCGTAATCAAATAAACCAAACCAACCGGCATGAGTCTAAGAATCCTCCCTTTAACAAAAAGAAAATTTGGATTTTTTTTTTTTCCCCCGTTATTAGGACAATATGGGCCAAACATTTCTTTGGAAAGCCATATACGCTAATTTGGTATCTTCAGCAACAAATCGTATTCTTCGCTACCAACTTATTTCGCCTGCTGTAAAAGTTTTCTAAACTTAAAAAGTACATGTTTTAAGTTAGTTATTTCAGTAATTAAACAAACAAATAGAATGTAATATTTAAAAAAAAATGTCACAATATTTTCATTGAAAATAAAAATACTATTATTAAAGATAATAACAACGCATTTAGTTTCATGAGACCAATAGGCAACATTTCAGATAGCTGGGCAATTGCAATTAAATGCAATCGCTGGGAATGGCCTAAAATCATCCATCCGTCTCATCACAGAAAACGTTGGCCAGGGTTTACTACAGGAATTGGACGAATTACACCCGGGAGAAATAGCACACAAAAAATTACTTCAAATCTATTGTCCTATAACGGAAAATTATTTGTCACTCATAGACTAATAACATAATTAAAACAGTTTAAAAAATAAGTAATTTCATTAAAAAGCAATGAATGCAAAATAACAAATTTAAAATGAGCAATTTTCTTTCTGAACTGTTTTATAGTACAAATTCAATAGAAAGGGTTTAAAGCAAACTTTTTCCAAATTTTCCCTTTAAATTTTAGCGAAACTTTTTTTAGTAAACTTTTGAGTAAAAACCATATATTGTTTTTATAAGCTGAAAACTGTGTTCAGTTAATCTTACAATATAATGATTACTTCTGAAGTTTAAAATGATTCAATCAAGAGTTAAAATTACTTGAAAGATATCTGCTATTTAAAATAGCAACAGCATTTAAAAGCATTATTTCATTTGAAAAATGTGAAACACTTACTGTATTTCTGTCGCCCACGCTTATGCTGAATCTAAATGTTGACATGATAAAATTGCTGTGAAGTGGGGGATAAATCCCTCCCTAACGGATGGTATGAAGTTTCACGGACACAGTCTTGACTGATACTGTTAAGGTGCGACTGTTAGACGAGACTCAACAAATGACGAGCAAATGAAGAAAAAAAGGAACCTAATTAATTTCAGACGTGTGTCATTGAATGGCGTAAAAAGAAAAAGTTACATTAGCAGGCCCGACGATAGTGTTCGGCGCCCGCTTAAGAATTAACAACAAGAAAAAAAAAATATCCTTCAAGATCAGCTTTTTAATGTTTCCTGTTCTATCACAGACAGAAGAAGAAATAAAGCAACATAACTGTATTTTAAACAATTAATTTATATTTCAAACTGCGTATTAAAGAAATTGTACTTATTAATTAAATATTTATATACAGATTTTAATTAATTAAACAATCTATTGATTTTTTTTTACATGCACAATTTCATTTTTCTATAACCAACTATTATGATTTTGAACTTAATTATAACTTCTCCTTTCCGTATTCCTCACCAGAATGCAAATTAGCTTTGACTCTATTTATTTAAGCTGGGGGTTCTAAATCTTTAGTTCAGACTGTCTTAGATACTGTTCTGGACTAACTGTACTGTACTCAGTCTACACTCGTGAAATAAATTAAGAGAATTTGCATATTTGATCTACGATCTCCAGAACTACTGGACAGATTTTAATAAAATTTGGTGTGAACATAGGTTGATATAATACAAACAAAATAAACATTCAACAGCTATAATAGACACACATGTTCGTGTTTAACACTCATGGGAGTCTGAAGGTCTCAAACAGCGGTTGCAGAAGACACAAAAGAAATGGGTTAATAGGGGATAAGGTGTCCTCTTACAGCCATACAGGCCTCGCAGCGTGATGTCATACTGGAAACAAGGCAGTTTATCAGTGCCTGTGGCAATTGGTCCCACTCATTCAGCAATGCTGTTTTCAGTTCCTGGATGGTTTTCGGAGGGGTGTGGCCAGTTGCAATTGCCCTTCACAGAGCCTCCTAGACATGTTCTATAGGTTTGAGGTTTGGAGACCTGGCTGTCCAATCCATCCGGCGAATATCCTCACTCTCGTTATGGTCCTGTAAGATGAACTCGGAGCCCACTGCAGCCCGAAAAAGGCGAACATGGGGCTCCAAGACCTCATCCCTATAACTCACACCAGTCACAAAGCGTCTGTCAAAGACGTGGAGAGGTGTGGGGCCATCCAACATGATGCCTACCCAGACCATTACACCGCCACCGCCATAATTGTTGATTTCGCAGAATTGGAGGGTAGGTAGCGGGTCCCTGGCTCTATCCATATGAAAGAACGGCGAGAATCGGTGTTTAGGTTAAAACGGGCTTGTCGGTGAACAGAACGTTCAGTCATTGCTCCGTACTCCAATCACTATGCTGCCTGCACCATGCTAATCGGACTCCGTTGTCCGTAGACGTGAGCGAAACGCAAACAACCGATCTTCTGGCAAACAACCTTCTCTCATTCAATCTTTTGGAAACAGTCACCCTTGTTACACGGGTTCCTGTGGCTGCATACAGGTCCCGAGAGAGCTGAGAAGCTGTAGCCCCTCTGTTACGCCTCGCTAAAATGGACAAATAGTGATCTTCTCTGGCCATTCTGACTCTTGAACGACCTTGCCTAGGCTTTGTCTCGATCCAGTATCCTGGAACTGTTTCCAAAGGTTACACACGACGCTGGACATTAAATTAAACTCTCTGCATACCTGGACTTACGACTGGCTTGCCTGTAGCCTCCCCACAATTCGCAACCTCATTCTATCATCTAAACGTTGGTGGTTACTCATTTTTACTGTTCCGACGTGAATTCAACCTAATGCTGCAAGATAACACCAAGAAATTCGCCGAGGTGTTCTAGCAAACGCAATCCGTCTTACCCTCCACGCGCTTAAAGCGTGTTTTTCTGCTGGCTCCGCCTACACGCTTACGTATTTGCCGTACAAAATTTGCATTTTTATCTAGAAGCAGTGGTTTTTCCTTCAGTTCAGTTCTTTTCATGCAATTCGATAAAATATCCAAATTCTTTTAATTTATTTCAGTGTACATGAAGCGCCCTTCTAGCACACAAAGTTCTGACAGCCGGAACACAGCATGAACTTTTCATGCTAATCTCGGCATAAAGCGGAAATTGGAGTCTTATATTAATATTATATTCATATATATTTTTTATGTAAAACTTTCGGGTGTATGCTAAATTAGTGTAAATTACTTTACACGGAAAATATAGTGAGTGCACAGAAATTAAGATTTGCACATGCCGGAAATGAAAAATAGGAAATATGTATGGGTATTTATGCATGTGCTTGCAAAAAGCATGTACCTGCCTTTGACTAAATACTTAAATATTCATTAAATTATTTATAAATGTATTTGAAATGAAGAATTTATTCACTTATAAACAACTGTGAAAGTACTGTGAAGAAATCTAATTATTAAATGTATCTAATTTATAATGATTATAAATGTTATCTAAATATATAATAACCTTAATATTGAATTGTAAACATAAATTGAAATCCTGTTGACAAATACGTTATAAAACTATTTAAGCAAGAATTGTTCGTATTGGAAAGCAATCTGTTAAAAGGTATTGTAAAGCAAATGCTATGAGATGCGCACTTAAGAACGTAATAAAGAGTTTTGGAATATATATTGTTGAAATGAAGAGTAGAGAAAAAAGGACAGTTCTGGCTCGGGAGCTTAAGGGAGCGGGAGTTTAGTGAGCTCCCGAGAAGGAATGGTCAGCCGTGGGAGGAAGGCTTATCTGAAAATGCAAACAGGGAGCCTTATCGAGTAGAGTAGTTGCTACGTCACAGAAAAATGACGTGTGCTTAGGTTTTATTAATTTGGCGATTTAGGCATTTAGTAGTTATATGATAATGTGTAAACTTGCTTATTTTATATTGAATTCTTAAAAACGTGTATCAAGTAGGTGTTTTAAGTGACTGATACACTTAATTTTCTTAAACAGATATTCGTATATAATAAAATGTTTCCTTACCACTTCTTTGGAAAATAATTATTTTCTTACTTGTATTTACCCGAAGGTTGAATGTCTACAGAACTGCTACATATAATGGGTTTTATATGGACAATATATTTTAAACCAAATCAGAAGTTTATTAAAATACAAACAATAGAGTACTATTTCTTAATTTAATGATTTAGACATTTATATCCATGTGATCATTTACTTACTTATATTGAGTTCTTAAAAACATATATCAAGTAGGTGTATTAAGTGACTAAATACAGTTATTTTCTTTAAACAGAAATTACTATATAATAAAATGCTTCCTTCACAGTATAAACTTTTTGGAAGAATAATTACTTTCTTACTTGTATTTATCCCATGACTGAATATTTACAAAACTGCTACATATAACAGGTTTGATATAGACAATAAAGACAACTTTTATAATCATTTCATGTCATCTTTATTTTATATCATTTACCAGATATTATTTTATCAACCTATTAAACTATCATTGCTAGGATATGTACATATCCTTGTTTAACAAGGCCTCACTTCCCTAATCGCTTGTTTACCAGTTTAAGATAATAAAACTACCCTTTCTTATTTTAGATGATTCATTTTCATAAGGTTGGATATGTTGGCCATTGTCTTGGAAAGTGTGATGCTACATTTCTAAAAACGTGAAATGTGCTTAATATATGAAATATGCATAGAATTATATAAAATGTGATTAATTTTTGAACAGTTTAATGTATTCTTTAAGTAGGTCCATGAGTATTGTGTTCTATGTTCTGTATGTAATATAGATTATCCAGCTTTTCTTATAGTTGGCACTGTGTAAATGTAGTATTATATGAAATTTATGGATGCTGAGCTTCCAATATGGAACTTAAAATAGTTTTGTGCAGTAAAAAATGGTAAGTGATATGGGTATAAAATGTCGTTAATTAGTTGTAATAGTTTGCGTATGAAAAATATATACTTCTATTTTCGGAAAAAATACCAGAAATATATCAAATCATGTAATAAATCTTGACTTCAAGTTCGACTGAAGTGATATAACTTCGGATATAACTTTACATAAGAATATCTAAATTTTTCAATGGGAATTCAGATTTTGAACATAGTTTTCTATTTTTGATACTGTTTCATTGCATTAAGTCTTCTAGCTCTTATGAAATATCATTGTTATTCACAAATTTTCATGAAAGATGAAAAATATTTGATTTTTTCTTTGAAATTGTTAGTGTCGTTCAGTAAGCACCTGCAATTAAACTCATACGGCACTCTCTAATTAATGTGAAATGATATATATTCTTTGAAAAAAATTGGGCTATGTTCTTAGAATCTACGAAATAGTGAAATGTTTGTTATGAAACGATAAAAATCTTGCATGAAGTTCGATAATATTGAAGATCTCTTCCTAAATTCTGAAATAGTGATGTTTTTACTCTTATTATTTTCAAAATTTGGTACTTCATGAATTAAATAACTGTATAGGTGTACTAAACTTTGTCGAAAATTCAAATATTTTATTAATTGATTGGTTTTATTTAAATGGTATTGAAGTAAAAGAGCGGTATGTTAGGCAGTTTCTTTCAGAAATATAGCCGTATTTGAAAACTCTGTAGATAATTTGCCTTACTGAAATTGTTCTAAATTTTTAAAAATATATGGGTGATATGATGCTACGTTATCATCTAGAGTGTCTTTGGAAATAGTGTATAGAGTTATAATAGGAACTGAGTTTATAATAGAGTTATAATAGGAACTTTTATTCAAAAGTTTCAGAGTGGTAAAATATGATTCTGAAATGACGTTTTCTGAAAATAATCAATGTATTTCTCAATATTATAAATTAAAATAGTCAAAACTAAAAGTCGTCTTTTACACAATGTGAGCATGAAAGCCATTGAAAAATCTGTTGCAGTCGTATAAAATTTAACTCGAAGATGAAAATTGTTGCTGACATGATTAAAAAATATCAAAATTTGGTTTGAAACTAAATCACTGAGTGCTACATATAAATGTGATCGTGATTGTTTCAAGGTCTTTTAGTAGAAGATATCCTGTTTTTTACGTAAAATTATTTTCCTTTTCCGATGTCAGTAAGTCTAAAGCTAAATCTTTGGAAAAGTGACATATTCCGATTTTCGTCTGTTAGGAATAATGCGCATGCCTACATATACGTTATCATCTAAAATAAAATAGGAGTATCACTGAATTTTCTCGTTACTACAAAAGGGTAGATTTAGAAAATAAAGGAAAATTTCTAAAAACGTTGGTTCATTATCTTACTCTTCCTTCTTAAAAGTTGATAAGTTATAAGAAAACTCTTTTTAACCGTATACTGCTTATAGGAAATAATTTGTTACTCAGGTTTTATATTAATGCATTAGAAGATTTTACATTTAAGCATTTTTAAGGTTCTACTGTTCCTAATGAGTGGATTTTCTTAGCGTGTACGTGGATATTAATTGCATTTTCCTCAACAACTCTTGGGGATAATTTAATACTAATCCAAATAATTTTAATTAAATTTCAATTATGATTTTTAAAAGAATCGAATATTTATGCGATACATTATAAAACCAACCAATTAATAAAATATTTGAATTTTCGATAAAGTTATTTAGTACATCTATACAGTTATTTAACTCATGAACTACCAAATTTTCAAAATAATAAGAGTAAAAACATCACTATTTCAGAATTTAGGAAGAGATCTTCAATAATGAGAGTGATACCGAACTTCATGCAAGATTTTTATCGTTTCATAACAAACATTTCACTATTTCGTAGATTCTAAGAACATAGCCCAATTTTTTTCAAAGAATATATATCATTTCACATTAATTAGAGAGTGCCGTATGAGTTTAATTGCAGGTGCTTACTGAACGACACTAACAATTTCAAAGAAAAAATCAAATATTTTTCATCTTTCATGAAAATTTGTGAATAACAATGATATTTCATAAGAGCTAGAAGACTTAATGCAATGAAACAGTATCAAAAATAGAAAACTATGTTCAAAATCTGAATTCCCATTGAAAAATTTAGATATTCTTATGTAAAGTTATATCCGAAGTTATATCACTTCAGTCGAACTTGAAGTCAAGATTTATTACATGATTTGATATATTTCTGGTATTTTTTCCGAAAATAGAAGTATATATTTTTCATACGCAAACTATTACAACTAATTAACGACATTTTATACCCATATCACTTACCATTTTTTACTGCACAAAACTATTTTAAGTTCCATATTGGAAGCTCAGCATCCATAAATTTCATATAATACTACATTTACACAGTGCCAACTATAAGAAAAGCTGGATAATCTATATTACATACAGAACATAGAGCACAATACTCATGGACCTACTTAAAGAATACATTAAACTGTTCAAAAATTAATCACATTTTATATAATTCTATGCATATTTCATATATTAAGCACATTTCACGTTTTTAGAAATGTAGCATCACACTTTCCAAGACAATGGCCAACATATCCAACCTTATGAAAATGAATCATCTAAAATAAGAAAGGGTAGTTTTATTATCTTAAACTGGTAAACAAGCGATTAGGGAAGTGAGGCCTTGTTAAACAAGGATATGTACATATCCTAGCAATGATAGTTTAATAGGTTGATAAAATAATATCTGGTAAATGATATAAAATAAAGATGACATGAAATGATTATAAAAGTTGTCTTTATTGTCTATATCAAACCTGTTATATGTAGCAGTTTTGTAAATATTCAGTCATGGGATAAATACAAGTAAGAAAGTAATTATTCTTCCAAAAAGTTTATACTGTGAAGGAAGCATTTTATTATATAGTAATTTCTGTTTAAAGAAAATAACTGTATTTAGTCACTTAATACACCTACTTGATATATGTTTTTAAGAACTCAATATAAGTAAGTAAATGATCACATGGATATAAATGTCTAAATCATTAAATTAAGAAATAGTACTCTATTGTTTGTATTTTAATAAACTTCTGATTTGGTTTAAAATATATTGTCCATATAAAACCCATTATATGTAGCAGTTTTGTAGACATTCAACCTTCGGGTAAATACAAGTAAGAAAATAATTATTTTCCAAAGAAGTGGTAAGGAAACATTTTATTACATACGAATATCTGTTTAAGAAAATTAAGTGTATCAGTCACTTAAAACACCTACTTGATACACGTTTTTAAGAATTCAATATAAAATAAGCAAGTTTACACATTATCATATAACTACTAAATGCCTAAATCGCCAAATTAATAAAACCTAAGCACACGTCATTTTTCTGTGACGTAGCAACTACTCTACTCGATAAGGCTCCCTGTTTGCATTTTCAGATAAGCCTCCCTCCCACGGCTGACCATACCTTCTCGGGAGCTCTCTCAACTCCCGCTCCCTTAAGCTCCCGAGCCAGAATTGTCCTTTTTTCTCTACTACGAAGGGTAAAAAAAAAAAAAAAAAATCTGATAAGTATAATTAAAAGAATTAATCCCCTTACATTTTATAATAACTCAGTTACAAGTTTTAAATAATACTTAAAAAAAATAAAATAAAAAAAATTATTTTATTCCCTTTCAGAAATGTTTAGAGAAAGTCAAGTACTATTTAATACCTATTTAATTATTAGGAATTAGCGAAATACTTATTTAAAGTATTTCGCTAATTCCTAATAATTCTCTAATTTAAAATGAACCGAATAGAGCATTAATTATAAATTGACTTATATTTTTCAATTTAAAAGATGCCTCAGAAGCCAAAAAATCATGTTCTTCACTGTAAGTCAGTAATGTATACAAGGATGTACATGGTACTAGAATGGAGACAAATTATATAGGATGCGAAAAGTTTTGAAGTTAAAATTCCATTTAATTGATTTTAATTATTTATTTACTATATCGATTTATTACTAATTATAATGGATTGGAATACTTGAATATGAATAAGCTGAATATTTAAGAAAAATATTATGACTGCGAGAATAGAAAACATATTTTGAATATTTGCATTCTTATAGAATGCAGATGAATTCATTTTTACTCAATGAAAATCAAAATTTAGTAGCTAATTAATCTGTCCTCTATCGAGCACCTTAGTTCAGTGATCCGTATTAATGAGCCCCTTTTTAAAAAATTTAAATGCTTCAAGAATAATTATAAAAGTGTTTAATTCTTTTCTTATTAAAAAACTGCATTTTCAGCTATAATCAGGTAAAATAATTCTCTAAATACAATTCAAAGCATAAAAAAATAAGGTACATAAACGGCTTAGAAATAGAACTAGCATTGAGATTCTCTTTAAGAAATCTGGTGAAGCTTACAAAAAGTCTAGGAAGCGAAGTAATTCTGTAGAATATTTTCGAACTCTTTATGATTAATACGCTTTATATATTAATACGTTTACTTTATAAACGACATGTAAATAGGGTTTAATCTATATGTGTGGATGTGTGTGTGTGTTCCTCACTAGCAACGAACAAACCAGACCAGACAATAGATATATAAATATGTAGCTTAAAATACTGCTATATTTTATGTATACTTATAAAATAGTATATAAATATATATAATTATTAAAAGAAAGGAAAAGTCGGATCTTAATTGATTGTATATATAGTTTAATCCCTATGAAGGCCCTAACAATTCTTTCTCACTTAATGTCGTAACCCAAAAGGAGAACAAGTAAAATTAAACTTCAGATACGTATACAGTACTGAATATAATACAAAAAATACAAAATATAAAAATTAATGCTATATGTAGCTTAAAAAACTGCTATATTTTATGTATACTTATAAAATAGTATATAAATATATATAATTATTAAAAGAAAGGAAAAGTCGGATCTTAATTGATTGTATATAATTTAATCCCTATGAAGGCCCTAACAATTCTTTCTCACTTAATGTCGTAACCCAAAAGGAAAACAAGTAAAATTAAACTTCAGATACGTATACAGTACTGAATATAATACAAAAAATACAAAATATAAAAATTAATGCTATATGTACGAAACTTAATTAATCAATTATATTGATATTACGTAAATATGCGTATGGTAATGAACATCGTATAATAAAGATATTTTCCTTTGATATTTTATACTTTGTTCTATATTTTGTTCCGTTTATATATACCTAGACATAGATATTGTTACGAAATGTACAAGCGCAGTAAGATGGCTTTTCCGCAAAGCAGTTTTAGGGTTACGGTAAAATGGCAAGGGAAGGCAAAGTTGTCATATTTGGCGAGAAATCGCCCATTTGGCGACAAAATTGGCGCTATGCCATGGACTGATGGAGAACCTTCTGGAACGAATTCTTACCGGTTTAGCTCAGAATGTTCTCGAACAGAAGCCGAAAGCTACATAAACCCTGCTGATCCGCAGTCAGTCAGTAGTATTGAGGGTGTGTCTCGTCTAGCGAGTCAGTCCATGTGGAGTCGCTAGACGCTAGACTCCATGCGGAGTCGATCGAGTTGACAGCCGGGCAGCGAGTGCCGAGTGGTTCGTCAAGTGCACCGAAAGAGTCTCGTAGTGTATCGCGGTTAGTGCATCGTCGACAGAGCGTGTTGAGCTCCGGGAACGACTCGACCGAAGAGTCGGGAGCTGTGCTCTGTGTGTCGTCCAGTGCATCGTGAGTTGTAGCGTGGTGAGTCTCGAGAGTACGTGGAGTTCCGAGAACAACCGAGCAGAGTCGGGAGCTTTACTCTGATGCTTTGCAGAGAAGCTGTCTCTACCGTTATTGCCTGACAGTGTGAAGGCTGTGTCACTGATTGCTCCAGAGTGTTTAGAGTAGACCTTTGACGACTGTAAAAAGTGTTATTGGAGCTGTTCTGATTAATATTGGCTAAAAAAAGGGTGTTTCGATACTTCATCAAGTGTCGTCGTTATTCACTCCAAATCCATACAAACCCCGTACGAACGTGAAGGAAGAAAATAACGCAACAGCTGGTGTCAGACGAATTAAAAAAAATGCAGCAATATATATAATTTAAGGATTCCATATTAACTACTACATATAAAACCGAAAAGTTCATCAATAACATCTTTTTCAGTATTATTTAACTTCATTCTGAAGAATTTTCTGCAGTCTAGTTTGCGTTATTTTATTTATAAGTCTCAAATAAAAACAATTATTGTTTATATATCATTAGAAAATTAGCCAAAACAGCAGCGACAACAATGTAATTGAAAAACAGTCCTTTTTAGACGTGAAAAGGTTGAAAGCCATTTGGGTTATGGCTATTTTTTCAGATACTCAGCTACTTCGCATACATGGAACATAGCATTCGAAATGAAAAACTCAATATTTACAACAAATTCATTGATGTAACAAATATTTGTCTTTCTACTCCTATGGTTTTAAAAAAAGATGTTACTTACCTTACAGTTTATCGTTCAATAATACATTTTCGTTGTACAAAATTCCATTCATTTGAAGAATTCAATTTGTAGTTTCCTCTATATAAAACTGAATGTAGAGAAATTAGATGTTTAAACGATCCACACTTTCTCAAGATCCCGAGCAAGATTATCCCTCCTTTTCAGCTGCCCCCGTGAAAAAGGGGGTTGTAAATTTATGACCTGACCGCATATAGGCTGATTTCAAGGAAACAGGTTAGGTCAGGGAGCTTTCTCCACTGATAAGGGGACTAAGCACTGATAAGAGGTAAACAGTAGGTGGACAAATTAAACTAAGTGATACAATTTTAGTTCGAATTAATGAGATATTTTAACATTATTTCCAATACACGTTTTAGGGGGCCTTTGAATTAGTTCGAATTAACCGAAGGTTAATTAATTCGAATTAAAGAGCGTCCGCTATAAAGAAATTTTGAAAGATTTGATTATATTTAACGGGGTCCAGGTTTCGAAATGTCGATTATTTGAAGGGCATCGTCGAAACATGTTTGAATATCTTCGAAATTTGAAAAAAATTAAATAGATCAAATCTAAATGTATGCCATAACTTTCCTGATGTTAGAAACTAAATGTATGAAAGGTTTTTATGGTCAAATTTAATATGAAATTTTATATGCTAAATTCATTCTAAAATTTAAAAAGAAATTTGATTTCTGAAAGCGTCCAAATTTTGAATAAATATTATTTATCAGGAAATAGAACTCTTTTTTTTTTAAAGAGAATTTTATTATTATTATTATTACTGCTACTACTACTACTATTATTCAACAACGGTTTTTTTTTTTTTTTTTTTTTTTTTAATCCCGCTTTGAAAACTAGGCATGTTATGAGGTTTAATGGTAACGAATGATTCTAGAGAACCGCAGTTTAAAAAATAAATTCTTACATAATCTCCAACATTCAGTAGTATGGAATTTATTATATTTATGAACTTTCGAAGTCAGTATGGATATTTTAGATTATAGCTGTTACTGAAAAATATCGTTTTTAAAATAATTGCTAACTGAATTTAAAAGCATGATTGTTATTTTATGTCTTTTAAGCTGCAAAAAATTAAGAATAATTTTAGAAATGAAAATAATTTTTAAAGAGTTTAATAAAAAAGCCAGCCAAATATCAAATCAGACTTCTTTTCAACGTAGTATCCATTAGCAAGTAAAGCTCTATGATATTTAGCAAAATGTTTAAAGTCAAATCTATGTCGATGTCATTTATTCTCGCAGAAAGTATTTGATGATTAAATAGAGACCAAATTAAGAAACTGTCATTAACGTGAGTTTCAGCTCCTTAATGAACACATTATCTTCAAAAGGATTAGCATAAAAAAAGCAATTAATTTATAAGAGTAACTATTGTTATCTAAAACTATAAAAAATACTAATTGGTAGAGTAAGATTTAAGATAATAAGGAAGAACAGGAGTGCGGAAGTAAAAGTGGAAAGCAAATGTGAAGTAGGAAAAAAAAGTACTGGATTAATTTAGAAGACAAACAACCTAAAAAATGGAGTAAGTGTACGAAAAAAGGGGGGATGATAAAATCAAAGAGGGGTAAGACTCAATAACGTTGTTAAGGACAATATACGATTTGGTCCAGATTCTCGAGATTCAACTCGAAAGTGACGTAGACATGTTTTGAATGACGTCATGTATAGTTTCGTTTTTATTGCGTGGCAACGTTTTTATGTTTTCAAAGTTTTTATTTTTTGCGGTAACGACCGTATTTTTTCGAAGTTTTATTTGTTATGGCTACGAATATATTTTCTTGTTTTGTGGCAACGAGCTCTTGAGCCACGCGCTTGGAATGACAACAGTTTTAAATTATTATTTTTTTTTAAATTATTACCTTTAATTAATTTTTATTGTATTTATTATCAGTTTAAAAATAACCCACACGGCCGGGATTTGAACCCGCCATCTCTGGAATGGGAGACTCAAGGTAATCCTTTCGGTCCTACAAACCTGCTACTTCACCTTAACAACCCCCTTTTGTTCATTTGAGCTTGTGCATTGAAACCACCGTGATGTCACTAAACTGAAGGGTTGCGCATGCGCGAATCAGCTTTGGCATGAAAACCGCATCACACACTTGTTTTTTTCACGACGGCTACGAATACAATCTTGATGACCAGATTCTCGCCATATCCTGTTTTGCAACCACCAATGAGCATGTTTGTTTCTTGAAAAAGACAAAGATTTCTTTTGCCTCCTAAATCATTACTTTATTCTTTGCTGTTTTAAATGTAAGATTTCTCCACATATTAAATTTCTCTTTTTTTTTTTTTTTTTTTTTTATTTTACAAGCATATTTTTATTGCTTTTTTTTTATCTCATTTTTACTAAATTTAATTTATTAATTTTTCATCCCATGTGTTGCTATGCTCTACACTGCCAGCCAAATATCAAAATGTTTGCAAATTTAAATTTTGCTTTTAATTTTCGCAATTAATGTTTCTACAATTTTATTTGTACAAAAGTTAGTTTAAATTTTCTTTTCATTTTTTTATCTTACAAAAGTTTTTTTTTTTTTTTTTATTTACTTTTCTTTTCATTTTAAAAAAAGATTTTCTTGTTTAAACATTTTTTTACAAAAGTAATATTTATTTTTGCAAGTTTAATTTTCCCTTTTCGCTTTTTTATTTTAGAAAAAGTTGTTTTACATTTTTCCACTTTATTTTAAAAAAGTAATTTTTATTTTCATAATTTTATTTCACTTCTGCATTTTCATAAAGGTAAGTTTTGTTTTCATTTTCCCTAATGTATTTTACTTCTTAAAGTAAATTTTAATTTTTCTTGTCACTTTTTTCTTTTTTTCGTTTTGAAAAACGTAATTTTTTTCCTATTCTTTAAAAATTTTTTCTTGCTACATTTTTATTTTACCCTTATCTTCATTCCCTTGTTTTAAATACTTATCGATGTTACATCTCAAGTTCTCCAAAAGTAAACTTACATATTTCACGGTCTACAAATTTAAGTCGCAATTTGCTTGCATATAATTTCACTCTTCAGGCTTTCATGGATAATATTTTCTGTAACTTTACACCAAAACGTACAGTGTTCATTATATATAGTTTAATTGGAATACATTTCTTAATTTTTATACTACTAAACAGGACATACACAGAACTATACTAACCTTATGAAATACTAAACATTTCGAATCCTCTTTTACACGGCTTACTTTTATTCAGAGGAATCAATAATACGTACAGTGGGTCAAAGAGTGTGTCAAAGAAATGTAAATTTTATACTTTCTACTTTCTATTTCTACATTTTACCTTATATTTTACTTTTATCCTGCTTGTTAAAAGGTATTCGTGTTACATTTCTAATTCCTTATGCCCCAAAATAGATACAGATTTATACAAGTTTCTTTGTTATAAGATCTGCTGACTTTGAACAAGTCTTATAAGGAGTAATAAATGTTCATGGTGTAAAGTCCACTTAACCAGTACATGTGCGTATCTACCCAGTTTAATTAAAAATACGTACCAAAAGTGTTTCATTTCTTATTACTTTATGCTTCAGACGAATATGCTCAAAGCCCTCTTTTTTACTCAGGATTGATTTACATGACTAACACAGATTCTGTTAACTCTTTGCAAAAAACATCTTTGATTTTCTTACCTATAACCTCCAAACATACGATAAAACTTGATTTTCTTCATGTGAAGAAGGGATCACGAGGGTTATTGACATCTGCCTCATAAGAGTTTCTATATTCAAACTGAACACAGCTTTGACTTTCTTAGTAAAAATGCATGGAGATCGAATTACTTTTACCTGCAGAGAAGAATTTCCATAATGCAACGTATTATTTAAATTCAAATATTAGCCAGATCTGTGAGGAACAACTCAAAACAAACTCTGAAAATACACATAGAGTTAATGTTCAAGCTTGGAAATGAAATTTTATCGCCTTTTTTCCACCAGTTTGGAATATGTTTTCAAACAGTATCATCATTACTTTTTTATGAGTCTCAAACCTTTATAATATACTCTGTCTAATTTAAGCTAAAGATGCACATTTCAAATTGATATATTTTATCTAACACTGAACTCTTACAGCCACTTTGAGAATATCTGACATTTTATTTATCATACAGAACAGATAATATTGATATGAATAAACTATAATGATCCAACATTGCCGACAGATTAAAACAATTTAACACATTTTGGTATGATTTAATCTATAAGATCATACCAAATTCGTAGAAGACTTTTATGGCAAATTTGCTTTATTTTATACATGAGCTGTATCTTTCATTTTAGTTTATTCAGTCCCAAATAAAAAATTTAAATTAATTGTTATGTATATATTGGAATTTTGCTCACACTAGTTTTGTAATGCAAATTATTAGAAAGGTCCCAGAAATAAAAGAAAATTGTGCAATATTCACAGAAAACAACCTTCCCAAGGCAACAGTGAAATGTAAAATTGAAAAAGAAAGTGTCCGATTTCCAACAAAATATAGACATCTGAGTTTGCAAAACATGAGCGAGAAATATATATTCCTTCTGCTAATGAAATAACGTTACCTTAACAATTTCACGAATTATGCGTGAAAAATAATGAAATTATTTTAATTTTGTATATAACACATTTACTTATTCTAAAATCTTAGGTTTTGATGACTTCTACACTTAGGCGCCAAATTGATAAATCAGAATGTTCCCGATTTCTGAAGATTCAAATTCCTAAATATTACAGCTCAAAGCAAATAAGTTTTAAACGACAACCAAGCGAACGTTGAATAAAATTCCTTTTTGCTGTTTATATGAATTCGCAGATGGAAAGTAAATTTGTAATGAATTACGAACTTTTTTAAAAACTTACTACAATCATTGTTTTCTATTACATTGACTTTTAGAGAGCCTTTCGCATTAATTTCCTTTATGAGGTTTTATTTAAAGTATTTATTTAATTTTAGCATATTTACAGTAATAAGAAGCCTTTTTGAAAAATATCCCTAATTTTGGTTGAAACTTCCTTAAATATAAACTTAATATATTGGTTAGCCGTTGGTTTTACTCTTAATTTTTATTACGTATCATGCAAGTGCCTGAGTGAAATAAAGTTTCACTACAGATAGAGAATTTTTTTTTTTCTAAACTTATTACGTGCTACGCCCTTAGGCACTACACGGAAAGGGACTGATGACCCATGGAGATCTTTTTAAGGAAAACTGGCTCGTATCCAAGTTACACATGGGGAAAAGTACGTAAACGCCCATGCAGCCAGCCCGTTCGCCGGGACTCGAACCCCGGACCGAACTACCAGTGTTCAGCGGTTTTTACCGCTTGGCCGCTGGTGGGCCAGATAGAGAATTTAAGTAATATTTTTACCGGTAAGCAAAATGTTTCATTGCATTTTCAATGAAATTTGACCGAATTCAGTAATTTATTATAATTCTTAGTTTCAATTTGAAACAAACACATTCAAACATTATAGTCTATATGGATATTTTTCTAATTGTAGGTCATTTCAAACCACTTCATTTCTAGTAAAATTTGATTCTTTTAACAAATATTGAAAATTTTTGCTTATTTTCGCTCCCGAATGCACTTGTTGCTAATTGTTGCATTTGCTAATTACAAAATATTTTATGTGATTGGAGGATTCAGCTTGAAAGGAATTTACATTTATATATTACGATGAGAGATTAAACTTCTCTGACACTGATGTATTTGTATGAAGGTCATGAAGATTTTTATCTACTTTATATGGACTATCTGTAAATTTTATATGGACTATCTGTAAATCATCATCATCACTAACTTGCATTACCGTAGACGAGAAACATTTTGTACTAGCTTAAGGAAATAGCATTATCTTCAAAAGAAACATAGATATTTTTTTAATTTTAATTTAAATTAATGGGATTATAAGAATTATTATTTTGCATACTGTTTCTCTTTAATTCAAAATATTGCTCTTTTATTACATTCGAAACGAATTATTAACTATACACATCCACTGTCTTTCATTGATAAACCATGTTATTCGTTTTATTACATATCAAGCGAATATTGGAAAAATGTCATGTTTTTTCCTCTATCTACGCAATTTCAAGTCGATTTTTACTAACACACAAAAGTCTTTACTGCAGTTTTCGTGAAATTTTAAAAGGTTGAATGGAGTGTATTAGTTTAGTAGGTTCGACTTCCTTATACCAAAAAAAAAAAAAAAAATTATGGGCCGGGGGATCATGTCTTTTACTTTTCATATATCATGCGAATATTTAAAAACGTCACATTCTTTTCTTCTGTCTGCTCAATCTCAAGCAATATTCTACTATTGCATAAATCTCTTTCTGTGTTTTAGGTAGAATTTTAAAGGCTGAACTGAATGTTTCGTTACTCATTTGGAAGGTTCTACCCATAATCTACTCAAAGTAAAATTATTAACAAAATAAGTTAATCTGCACTTTGTTGTATTCCTGGTTAATTTTCCAAATTCTGTTTATCTGTGAAATTTGAATTTTAGTCAAATATTAAAGTCATTACTAACTTTTAGCTTTTCCAATGCATTTCATAGCCACATATGCTGAATACAGAAAATTTTCCTGACTTACCATCCTTACAATCATTACAGGAAATATGCGAAAGTTTCCGAAAATTTTTATATGCTTATTTATTTGCAAAAAAATGTACATAACTATCCACATTTAATCCTTTAATGTTTATTTCCTTATATGGCAACTAAATTTTTTAGCTCAAATTTTGAAATATTTCCATGCTTCACGAAATTTATGTGTTTGCGATGTCGCTGTGTTTTAACAAAGAACGTTTTGAGACTCTATAAGGTTGTAGGGATTTATATTTATTTTAACTAACAATTTAAAATTTAAGTTCAGACTTTTCTATAGCCTTCATTCCCCTAATTAACAGTGCCAGAATAGGTAAATGTTGTACCGCGCAGGAAAGAATGCAAATTTCTACTTTGTAGAAAGTATTTAAAAGCCGAGCTTCGGAGGGGGTTTAAGTTAGGGGATCTCGCTGAGCCCTGTAGTCTAGTTCTATCTTTTGTGAATATCTTCAAATTTTAGTTTCATTATCTGACTCTGAGTTATCGCCCAAGCAGAGGCGAAGTTTATTAGCGTCGAGTTGACGCATTGTAAATTTAAAAAAAAATTAAAGGGTACTTTAACCCTTTCCTTGTGTAGTTTCCTGCTACTCCAGTTCTCAGACACAAGATTCTCTACTACATCCTACAACGTATTTCTCCCGCCTTCTTATCGAGCCTTCGTGGTGTAGATGTCTGCACTCTCAGCGCGTAATTGAGAGGTCCGCGGTTCGATTCCCGGCGAAGGCATTGCATATTTTTTATCTTGCCTGCTTCCAAAAGTAACTAATGTCTCTACAGTGGCGCTCGAACTAAAAGGGTGTTGGATGATGATTCTCCTCAAACAGGATTTGGCGATAAAAAAAAAAAAAACAGTCGCCCTTTAAAAGGGGAAGTATATAAAGCATTGCACCCACCTTCTTAGCGAGCCTTCGTGGTGTAGTGGTCTGCACGCTCAGCGCGTAATTGAGAGGTCCGCGGTTCAATTTCCGGCGAAGGCGTTGCATATCTTTCATCTTGCCTGCTTCCAAAAATACCTAATGTCTCTACAACACCTTTTTGTGGCTTTTTTTTTATTTTGCTGTCTATCTGCGAATTCACATAAATAACAAAAAAGTAATTTATCACGTTCGCTCGGTTGTCATTTAAAACTTATTTGCTTTTGAGTTGTAATATTTAGGAATTTGAATCTTAAGAAAACGGAATCATTCTGATCTATCAATTTGGCGCCTAAGTGTACAAGTCATCAAAACCTAAGACTTTAGAATACGAAAATGTGTTATATATACAAGATAAAAAATATTTTATTATTTTTTACGCATAATTCGTGAAATTGTTAAGGTAAGGTTATTTCATTAGCAGAAAGAATGTTTACTTCTTGCTCATGTTTTGCAAACTCAGATGTTTACATTTTGTTGGAAATCGGACATTTTCTTCTTCCATTATACATTTCACTGTCGCCTTGCAAGGTCGTTTTCTGTGAATATTGCACAATTTTCTTTTATTTCTGGGACATTTCTAAAAATTTGCATTACAAAACTAGTGTGAGCAAAATTCCTATATATACATAACAGTTAATTTAATTTTTTTATTTGGGACTGAATAAACTAAAATGAAAGATACAGCTCATGTATAAAATAAAGCAAATTTGCCATAAAAGTCTTCTACGAATTTGGTATGATCTTATAGATTAAATCATACCAAAATGTGTTAAATTGTTTTAATCTGTCTGCAATGTTGGATCATTATAGTTTATTCATATCAATATTATCTGTTCTGTGTGATAAATAAAATGTCAGATATTCTCAGAGTGGCTGTAAGGTCAGTGTTAGATAAAATATATCAATTTGAAAGGTGCATCTTTAGCTTAAATTAGACAGAGTATATTATAAAGGTTTGAGACTCATAAAAAAGTAATGATGATACTGTTTGAAAACATATTCCAAACTGGTGGAAAAAAGGCGATAAAATTTCATTTCCAAGCTTGAACATTAACTCTTTGTGTATTTTCAGAGTTTGTTTTGAGTTGTTCCTCACAGATCTGGCTAATATTTGAATTTAAATAATACGTTGCATTATGGAAATTCTTCTCTGCAGGTAAAAGTAATTCGATCTCCGTGCGCTTTTACTTTTTACTTTTTTACTGCATTATACTTTTGGAAGGAAACTTAAGCATAGAAAATTAATGCAACTTATAGCACTTAATAGAATTTCAAACCGACATAGTTAACTAACAAATGTCATTAATAAATCACTTTTTATAAAGTTTTTACTAGTAATTTTTCATGGAAAGTATAATCTAAAAAAGTGTAGAAAAAGGAAAGTAAGTAACTGCATGACCTTATATATAAAAAAATTCCTAAGTTAATTATGAGATTATTTTTTTCACTTTTCTTAATCTAATACTCTTATAGTGAAAATTATTTCTTGTTTTGTTTCAGTTTATTCTTGAAGTGTTATTAAAATCTTATGCACAGCCTGCAGACCGTTACTTGAATGCTGATTTGTTGTTTATGATGAAAGTCAGCTATATGATATTTCATTAGGGTTTTGATTTATTAGATTATGCCAAAGCACATTACGGCTATCTGCTTAAGGGGTGGGATTCCTTCGTGGAGTACATTCTCAGGAACTCGTTCATATGTACATTATACTTTTGGAAAATCACCAAAATCTTCCCGCAGCTTAATTTTTTTTTGGGGGGGGGGAGGGGGGTTGTTTTTATGCAGTGACCCTTCTTGGTGACTATTTCCCTAAGACGGACAGAGTTTTTGAGAACAGGTTAGGTTAGGTTAGGTTATTTAATTGCGGCAAAGCCTCGAGGGCTATCTGCCTAATTTTTGAGAACAATAAATATAGGTTTTAATCATTACGCAAGTTCACCACATAAACACACGATTAAAAAGATATGGAATTTTTAGTGGTCGCTTTAAATTGGATTGCTTACATTTACTTTTAAATTTAGACATTTCTTATTAGCACTTTAAAAGTATTATTTAATTTTCATATACGGTTTATTCGAAAATTTTGTAGTTACTTATTTAACTTACAATGACCAACATCCTAAGACAATTTTTAATGTTTTTCTTCGGTGTTTCTTAATTTTCAGAATATCTTAATTTATGCGCGCCAGAAATCTGTAGCGAATTAAAATTAGTATTTCTGAGTGAGATTCGATTTTGTATCGATTTTTTGTCCTCGGAATTCTTTGCCTAGCAACTTTGAAGCGAGTAATTTTTCTTGTAAATTTTTAATTAAAAATAAAATTTAATGAAATAAAAACTTAATCAAGTTTCCTTTATATAGTTTTCAGGTATAAAAACTGCATATTTTTTACATTGACTTCAGTGAACGAAACGTTTCGAGCACAATTTTTTAAACTTAAATGACATTGTTTGGAATAAGATAATGTAACCTTTTTATGTATTATTTTAAATGTTTTATAAATATATGATTTTGAATATCAAACATAACTAAATTTTAAAATATGAGTTCGCTTCGTGCATGATTATTTTTTAATTAAAGTAATCAGAAAGAATATTTTTTCAATAAAATGAAAGTATTTAGTGTTCTACGCATTCAACTAAAAGCATCTAACACATTTTGAAAAAAGATATCTTTAAAGAAGGCACGTTTTCCATAGTCTACATTTTAAATCCAACAAAAATATTTTTTTCATCTTGATACTTTATGGAGTTAGCCATTTCTTATACTTCGATATGCGTTCTCTTTAATATAAATGCAAAGCTTAATTAGTATATTGGCTGTGATCCATACTATGTATTTATACTTGTATATTCTCGAATCAGTTGCTTTTCCTTGGGGGGGGGGGAGTACTGGATTGCTCAGACTCCCTCTTTTTTGTTCATTTCATTGTTGCAACACGTTTAATTTTTTATAGTAGTGATGGTGTGGGAGTGGGAGAAGTTGCATATAGTCCTTATATTGCCCTCATTCATTTTTGTAGTCTTTACTCTATTGTACATTGCCCTTATTTATTTTGGTAATAAACATGGTTTCTTAGTGATCCTGTGACTCAAATATTTTAATGCATGTTATATGTTAGTGCATATTTCCCACCATATTATAAAACTCTATTAATATACGTCTTTAACATATTAAACATCTTTTGGATGTAAGAAACGCAATTAATTCAAATAGACTCAGGAATCTATGAATTTTTATGAGCAAAGATTTATAATTTTACGTGTGATATAGTGCAGAATATCAAAAATAAGCATGTAAAAGTTGTCAAAATATAAAATCTTTAAATGAAAGGAAAAATAATTTTTTTCTTGAGGAGTTAAATAAATACATTTAACAAATGGCATTTGGAGAAGATGATTTTGCTGCCTGAAATCTGAATAACTAAACAACGAAAATTTTAAAAACATCTTAAATTGTTTAACTCTTTCAGTCCCAATTTATTTGTTTGTTTCAGCTGACTTGATTTTTTTTATGTATTCTTGGTAATTAACACAAATGACACAAATAGCATTGACAGAAATTGACAGTCTGTCACTAAGCCTCTATAAGAAGATGCGTGCGACAATTTTGTAGTGGGGATGTTAGAAATGATGCCAATAAGACATCAACTATGTTGAAAATTGATGCATGTAATTCCCTCTAGGTTTCTTTAAACATCTACTGGGACTTATATAACCCACTGGGACTGAAAGGGTTAAGGGAGATAATTAAATGCTGTATTTCTTCGCACTTAAAATTTTCAGAATATTGATTTATGAGTTTTTTGCAAAAGTTCATTTTTTTAAATGAATTTATTCATAAAATGAAATTTTTTCTTTCATTAATAGTAGCATCTATTTGTTTCGAAAGAGAAGTGAGAATCAGGGTTTGGCTGGAAACTGTAGCAATCTGTATGCAAGATGAAAGCAATTAGGAACTTTTCGGGACCTAACGCTTGAAGCTTTTAGTTCTGAGTACTGAGTTGAAAAAAAGCTAAGCGGCTGAACTCAGGGGTGAGGGCTGAATTACTGCTAATTGTACTATTGGGGAGAGTCCCAATAGTTAGGCCTGTTAGTCAGCAACCGTGAGAACGGGTCTGTCCCCTCTGGACGCTGAAGGCTATTTGGTTAATAAAAGAGAACTGAAAAATTTCGGTCATTACTGATGATGCTCCATATACAGACAGAAATAGCATTTCTTAACTTAATAGTATTTGTTTGTTTTACAGCTACCATGAAGTTTAAAAAGAGAACCAAGTAAAATGTAGTTTAGAGTTTACCAGACGTATTTAGATCGCCCTTCCTTGTTAGTTTTTCATAATGCCCTTTGCCTCGTTTGCATATATGTATTCATACATACAGATTTAGTTAATTAACATATAATTTCATTAATGCATTATATTAAAAATATAGATTTAATTGACTTTTTTTTTTTTCTTTTTCTTTCTTTTTTGGCCAAACTTCAACATTACGAATGATGAATAATACAACATTTTAATCTTTTTCCAATAAAATTACATATTCTAGTAGTTCGATTAAGGAGGCGAAACTCCCCGATTATACGTACGATAAAAACATGTCGCTGAGCATGGAAAATATTTAGAATCTGAGGAACAAGATTTTCCAAAATTAAATAATTTTTTAAATTATATAAATTTTAAGCAGTGTATTTTCAGAACTGTGCAATATGCATTTTTTCTTTTTTATTTCTTTATTATTAAATACTTCTCCAGACCAATAAGAGAAATATACAGATTTTCCTGAAACATGTTTTAATCTATCAAAATAACTTTAAATTAAAATTTTTAAATTAAAAATTTGGAGTCTGGTCGTTAAACACAAAAATTATAAAATTTGCTTTTACGATTTAATGTATTTAAGGAATAAAACTTTAGTTTATGTAAATAATGGCAATAATATAAATACGGTGAAAAAATATAAGTGCTTTACAAGTAAATGAAGTTCGTATAATGATTTAAAAGTACTCTGGTGTTTTCCACTTCCGCTTTCCGAAATGTTTCATTAATTCCCCTTTGCTTCCGATTGCTCAACAAACGCCCACACGACTGTCTTTCATGTTCACAACGTCTGTTCCTGTACGATTAAATCTATATAACAGGAACCCGTAATTCTAAATTAAAATGCAATCTTTAAAAAAATGAATTTATACAAAATGAAATTTAGAATTGAATATAGCACCTTAAAGAATAATTGATGATATAACTAACATCTACGGCCTTGAAACAGCATCTACGTCTTTACAGAACTGGGAATATGATTTTACGGATTATTATTAATTAGGAGTATAATACACGGCTTTACAAATTGGGATTCATTAAATGTAAGGCAACTTTTTTATGTAAAAGCTAAATAATGTTAATTAACTTTAAAAATAAAGCTAAATAGTGTTAATTAATTTATATAAACATGCGGGGATATTTATGATATGATACTAAATAATTTGCTGTAAGTTTTGGGAAAATAAGAAAATAGCCATACATTTTCTAGAAACATTTAATTTTTTTTGGAACATTTTTTCCAAGATAATTTTTTCAGGAACTTTTTTCCGAACACCTTGCGTAATAAAAATACCGTGTGTAATAAATTTTCGTAATGATAATTTTTTTATGAAATAATTAGAGTTGCCCATTTATCCACACCTCCTGTTACGTTAAATGGTCGAATTCCACACGATGTAACGAAAACCTAATTAAACAAAATTTAATTCAGACTTAATTATAGCAAAACCTACATAAAATATTTATCAGGGCAGAACATAACACATACTTTCATGTTATTTTTTCCCGTGCAATTTCCTTCTAAGTTATTTATCCCAGCTGAGTACTTCTTTCTCTTCATCATTGTCTCGGTCCTGTTATTATGCAAGAAATATTTAAATTCTTTACAAAATTACACTAAAAATAAAAAATTTTAGCAAATAAACGCATTGCACAATCTACATACTACATTTACATATAAATATATAATTAAACAACATGTCTAGAATTTAATTGCACACTTTCGACACGTGCATTTCGTTTCCGTAAAGGGTGTGATCTCTTATCGTATGTTTCTTTGTTTGTACGATAGTCTAGGTTATTTAAATATGGCAAGGCATACGAAGGCTATCAAGCTTAGAGAAAGGATGCCTCCGATGACGGCTTTCTAAATTGGATTGGATTATTCAATTATGGCAAAGCACACGAGGGCTATCTGCCTAAAAGGAGGGATGCCTTCGTGGAGGACTTTCTAAGGGAAACTGGCTCGTATACACATTACACATGGGGGAAACCACGAAAACGCCCATGCAGCCACCTCGTTCGCGGGATTTGAACCTCAGACCGAACTACCAGTGTTCAGCGTCTTTACCGCTCGGCCGCTGGTGGGCGACGGCTTTCGACATTTATTTAAGTCAATCAGATTTTTATGTCTGCTTTTAAAACATTTGTCAATAAAATAAATATAATGCAAAGATTTTTATAGACAAATCAGAAAGACCTTATACAAAGATGTAACCCAGATATCCATTATCTATATTGTTTAAATGATTTTAAGCATCATAATATTACGCATTTTTGTAGGACTTATTTGATAACACTGTAGTTAGTTAAGTCATTAGTGAAACAATCATAAATGACTCACTGCTAAAAAATAATTCAAGAATTCTGAATACAGTTGAGAAAAATTCATAATTATCTGATTGTTTTATAATTCTACATTTCCTATGAGCTATAATTTTATAGCAATTTTTAATCATTACAGTTATGAATATATTAAACCCAGAAGAATTTGACATTCATTTAAAAGAAATTCAAAACTATTTAGAGAAACTGCTATTTTTCTACTTCTATATGTATTAATTTTCAATAACAAGAGGATTTCCCAAAAATTTTGGTCCAATTTAATGGAAAATTAGAGTACAAAATTCATATTTTTTGTACCAAAATCCTAGCGCTATATCCATAAAAAATACTCAGTATAAAAAGCATTCCCCTTCTATGATGAAATTGAAGCATTTGAAGATTATTGCAAAAGTATCCTTCAAAAAGCAAAATGCTTGTGTCACAGAATCAATGCGAATTCGTAAATGTTACTAAAATGCATTATTATAATATGTAATACTATAATAAGGACTACTAAATACGGACATATACAAAACGAATAGCGACTATATGTAGTCCTCTTATACACACACAATCACCACTACACTTTATATAAAAATTAGTCATGTTGCAATTACAAAATGAAAAAAAAAGTTTTTTTTTAATTTTTAATTTTTTTTTATTTAATTTTTTTAAATTTTTTATTATTATTTTTTTAATAATTTTTTGAGCAATCCAGCACTCAAAAAAAGCACGTGATTCGAGTATATACAATTATAACTATGGAATATGAATTTGCAATTATAAATATAGAGTATGAAGGCTTAATTAGCCAAAGTGCTAATTAAGCCTTACATGAATATTAAAGAGAACGCCTGTCGAAGCATAAAAAATGGCTAACTCCATGAAGTTATAAACTTATATGCAACATTTTGTTCCTTTTGTTACAAGCAGATGCAATAATGAACATTGTAGTAGAGTTTTAATGGCTGGGAAAAGAGACAGAGGAGCCTTTTTTTTCCCTCTCTGTGAAGTGATGAAGAAAACGTTTAACCTTGAGGCAAAGAAATCAGCCAAGCAATTAGTATATTTGTTGTTTACAGTGAAAATGTACTGACGTACATAGATAAACTATGTACTGATGTACATAGATAAACTGAATTCTACATTTACCTAATAACACACCTCTCATTGATTTAGCTAATTCACAGTATATCTTTGTTTATTATTATGAACAGAGAAATTAAAACTACAGTTATTTACAGATGAAAAAAAAATAATAAGATTTGTAAAATTATTAAAGCAAAAAGATACTTTTGTTTGATTTAAAACGTAAACTATGGAAATTAACATTTCTCTTTCTAGATATCGTTTTCCAATAGTTTAATGTGTAGAAGCATTAGTTATGATTGATATTCAAAATCATATGTTTCTAAAGCATATAAAATGATACATAAAATTGTTACATTTTCTTATTCCAAACAATTTGTCATTTAAATACAAAAAGAAATTGTACTTGAAACGTTTAAGTCAGTAAAAATAAAAGTCAATGTAAAATATGTGCAGTTTACATCCTTGAAAACTATGCAAGGGAAATCTGATTAAGTTTTTATTTCATTAAATATTATCTTTAATTAAAAATTTACAAGAAAAATTAGTCGCTTCAAAGTTGCTAAGGAAAGAATTCCGAGGACAAAGAATCACCACAAAATAGAATCTCACTCAGAATACTCTAAATACTCTTAAGATACTCTGAAAATTAAGAAACACCGAAGAAAAACATTAAGAGCTGTCTTAAGAGTAATAAAGTAAAAATTATCCTTCTTTCCATCTTTCGCTCACAAATCATTATGGTAATATCCATTTAGTTATTAAAGCCTGAAAAAAGCATGTCTGCAATCTTATCGTCATGCAATAATTTGTAGATACTTTATTTTTTGCCACGATATTTTTAAACTGCGAATTTTTGACCGCTTTATTTTCGACGACGACATTTTGTACCACGATGTTTCAGAACTGCGATGTTTTCTCCCACGAAGTTTTGTAGTTACGTTTTCGCCTTGCGTTATTTTCTCCGCGACGCTTTCGTCCGCGGTGTTTTCGGCTGTAACCCACCAGCCAGACAGAAGTATGAAAGAGATACAAATGGAGAATAATGAGAGCGATTACTTAGCTAACAAAGCATCCGATGGGACTGAAATGAACTAGTATCTCAAAGTTCTGGTCAAAATAAGGTCACTGAAGTGGCTCACAGCAAAACAAATTTTTTGAGAAAACTGAAAAAGATCAGTATCAACATAAAACAAAGCCCTTCCCATATCAGAAGGAGAGAATATGCGATGATCGGTCTTCTATGAAAAAGTAAACGGGGGGATAAAAAACAGTATGATAACTTTTAAAAGCTCAATAAATGCTGCTATGAACAAATATCAGTCGATATATCAAGAAATCTAAAGTAATACTTTAGAAGCTCCAGTATAACGCAATACAAGACGACTGGAGAATACACCGGAAGGTATTTGATCACTTAAGATAACTCGGAAGCGTCTATCGAACTCCTTGCTGCAAAAGAAATTCGAACCATCCGGCCCGGAAGTTAATTCGCCTACTTAGATATAGCTCACCATTTATTAGGCATATAAAAAAAGAACCAGTTCTAAGGTCAAAGACACGTTTATGCTTTTATTAACACAATGACAGCATTGTTTCAGAGAAATCTTTTGATGACTGACTCACAAATTTGGAAACTGCTTTAAGAAAGAAAATAAACCATATTTTTTCTAAAATAAGAATTACTAAAGCAAAGATACTGTTATTTGCCAGCAATAAATCAGATTTTGAGTAGAATAAGTTTTCGAGAAGTTTTGCTTACAAACTTCACCATTTATCAAGCAATCTGAACTATCTCAGGATATAAAGGTGACCAAAGTAAATCAGCTTGCTTCCTATTATACAGTTGCGGAGTGTTATTTCCTAGAATATAATTTTTTTTATATAAAATAGTTGCCAATACTGGAGCGAACAGACAATTGCAACGTTTTTGATAACATCATAAAAGTGTTACATAACTTTCAGCTTGACATTACCTGTGATCAATAGGAATGGTGGCCAGTGAAAACAATAGAATTTTTAAAGGTCAGTGATTTGTCGTGATACTTTGGAAGAAAGACTGTACAACAGTAATTTTATTTTACATCCCTCTCAGAGAAAAACGAAAGTATTTTAATTGCAAACTTATGATGGACACGTATTTCAAGAGCCTCAAGTATGGTGACATAATATGAAGTTCCCAAAATCAGAAAGGTTAAAACGGAAAGCAAGCCTAGCTCATGAGCATCAGTCACAGATTTGATTTATTACAATTTACAAAGCTGAAAATAAACAAATTTGTAACACAATAAAATGACTTTCCTGCTTCCAGTACATGATGTTTCACCAGTATACCTGAAATGCTGTCATCGAATACTCATTCAAAGCAGAAATATATTCCAAAAATAAAAATTACAGACTCTTGGAGTGTGCTATATATAACTCCATAAACGGTCAAAACGTAGGTTACTGTTTCAAAATCAGAGAATGAGCAAAATATTAGAAATTGCTCGCTAATATATAAAACTGGAAACGCAGTTCAGCCGATAAATTTACACCGCGAGATAAAAAAATTTGAGTAAATTTACTACGCCTGACATAATTATCCAAGCCTTTTAGTAAATTTAAAACAAGGTAAAATTAAATTTACATTAATCATGAATTTTTAAATTCCAAGAGACTACCTAATCCAGGTCTTCCTACTTCAGAAATATTAAAAGAGAAAGAGGCGACATATCGGTCTAGCGAAAGGCACTTTTTTTTTTTTTAAGATTGAATTTTATAAACATTTGCTTTCTTAAATTACTTTTGTATAAGTTTGTTTGGCCGTGAAAAGTTACTCCAATTTCAAAACTTAATCAGTTATTATCTTTTTTAAAAATTTCAGATGTAAATTGCTGAACCTACTTTTTAGAAGACCTTGTTACTCAAACAAGCTTTATATACGCTACTGAAATCGAATTTCCTTGGTTCCTATTACCACAATTACGGTATAGAAGTTAACTTGCTTTGGCCCTTCCTTCAACAGTTTAGAGTCAGGGGTCATTTGGTTTCCTCGATATCAGTTTGAAGACCAGTTTGCCTTTTTCAGATGATTTATCTTTTTTTTCCTGAATAATGGGTCATTTGAGAAATTTTTTTGTGTGTTTTGTATATGGCACGAGCTTCTCTCATTTGAAGATGGAAATTCTTTATGAGTATTACAAGGTATCCGCCGAAAACATCGCGAAGAAAACAACGCAAGGTGAAAATGTTGTAGTACAAAACATCATAGGAGAAAAGAAAGCAAAGAGAAAATACCGCAGTTCTTAAACATCGTGGTACAAAATATCGTCGTCGAAAATAAAGGTTTTAAAAGCATCGTCGTCGAAAATATCGTGTAAAAAATAAAGTACCTACAAATCATCGCATGACGATAACATCGCACATATTCGTTTTTCAGGTTTTAAAAGTTGTAAGTGCATTTTCGTGATTTGGGAGCACAAGAAAGAAACAGGGATATTTTTACTTCTATACGAGGTGTGACACAAAAAAAGAGACTAAGTGTGAAGTTTGAAAACAGAGTGAATTTGGGAACAACTGTTTTGGTGACGTCATGCCACACACCTCCTCTATCCATGCGGTCAGTTTCGACTTAACCGACCACACCAATGAGGAGTACTGCATCATTGAGTGAACACTTGCAATTGCATTCTGCCGGAAAAATGTCTAATGTAAAAACCGAACAGCGAATCAACATCGCGTTTCTTGTGAAACTTAAGAAATCAGCCACGGAGGAAACATTTCAAATGTTAACCGAGGCTTATGGAGATGAAACTTTGTCTCATGCATAAGCGAATGGCATAAGCGGTTTTCAGGTGGAAGGGACAGTTTGGAAGCACATTCAACATGATTGAATGTGTTCCCAGTGGTCAGACTTTTAAGCAACACTACTAGAGTACTACTACTGTAGAGTCGGAGTCATGGAGGCGGAATCGGAGTCGGGCAGATTTTGGTGTAAAAGGAGTCGCTAAAAACAGGTCGACTTCGACTCCAGTTTTTGTAGGACAGTTTGAATCTGAAATGAAATTAAAATGAATTGAAAAAAAAATTAATGACAAGCTGAGTTATTATTTTTATTTATGGAATATATACATTAATAAATAGTTATTTTCTATTTTATTGACATAGTAATAAATAAATATAATGGAGGAGGTTGGATGTGATATTTGCTATTAGTGATTAAATTGATTCATTTAGTTACAAATCTCACTGGTAAATTTAGGTAAGTAGCAATAGCAGCAAGAATTCCCAAAATTGACGCCATTCTTAGGAAGCGAACAGGAAAAGGAGCAATTATTGATCAAGCAACAAGATAAGGAAGTACATATTTGATGATAAAGAGGTTGTCAGAATTAAGAACCTTTTTCAGAAGATGTAGATAACCCTAAGGTTTCACTAACAGAAAGACTGTGGAATGATCTTGCAGAATTGTAAACTTTTCTTTCTACACCGTGCGTAGCCACAAAAAAAAAAAAAAAAAAAAAAAAAAACTGCAATTTGAAAAATTGACAGGAGGTGAGAATGGAAGAATGTGATGTTTGTTCTTTCTGAAATGGGGTATTTATTGCTTCAGGAATCATTTCTTCAATGAAGAAGAGAGAAACTAGTTTGCTAGACAATGTGATCTTACTGGGTTCAATATATGTAGATCCGAAACACCGAATTTTCTTGAATGACGAGCAAATTAAAAAGGCAAAGAAAGCCATCTATGAGCCTCCATTAAGAATGAAATAATTCTCAGAACAACTGGAGAATTCAAATCAGGACAGTCAAACTGCAGACATTGCAATTGAGTCTCTATCACCCTCTTCCAGCGATGAATTAGATTTTGAGAAATATTTTTGGATAACATTCAAAAGGCTGAGGCTAAGTGAATGAAAATAAAGACCCAAGAGCCTTTAGATATAAAAATGAAAAAATACAAACAAGATTTCTACACGGCCTTTGAAGAAATAGAGAAATATGATTGCTCTTGCAAGACACCTCTTTTAAAACTTAAAAAAAAAAATCTGTCCTAAGAAGTTAAAAGAAGTAGCCCTAACAGTAATAGCTCTTCCTCCTACTCAAGTTAGTGTTGGAAGACTCTTCTCAGCTCTGAAGTTTATCAAATCGGATCCATGGCCCTCCAACAAAGACGATCTTGCCGAAGCTATACTGTTTCATAGAAATAACTAATGCCAATTTTTCCATTTCATAATAAATGCTAATAATATAAATAATTTGCTATGCCATCAATTTTTTCCTGTACCATCGTAACCCATGCGTAATATCTCTCTCTCTCTCTCTCTCTCTCTATATATATATATATATACATATGAGGGAGTCGGAGTCAGAGTCTTTAAAGTTCCAGGAGTCGGAGTCGGTCATTTTCCCTACCGACTCCACTGCCCTGCTAAAAATACATCGTGAAAATATTATGAAAAAGAGGGCACAGTTGTGGAGTGATGGATGGCTGTTGCACCAGGGCAATGCACCCGCTCACATAGCCCTATCTGTCAAGCAGTTTCTTACCAGCAAAAACATTACTGTGATGGAACATCCTCCTTATTTACCTGATTTGGCTCCATGCGACTTTTTTTTATTTACTAAAGTTAATACTTAAAGGGAACCCATTTCACCTCAGCTGAAGAGGTTCAGGCAAAAACGGAGAATCTCCTGAACGGCATTCCAAAAACCTCGTTCCAGAACTGTTAGCAGCAATGGCAGCACCGAATGCAGAAGTGTGTGAACGCTGCAGAAGTATGTGAAGTATGTGAACGCAGAAGAATGCAGAAGTATGTGAACGCAGTTTATACTTTAAAGGTGATAATGTCACGGAGAACTGATTCTGTAAGTACAATGATTTATTGGACCGGTCTCTGTTTTCCGTGTCACACCTTGTATTTCATATTTTCGAGTGAACTAAGAAATTTTTGCTGAAAATGTAAGAATGAAACTTGAGCATTTAACAAATGAAAATGAGTAGAAAATTAATGCAACTTGTAGCACTTAATAGAATTTTTAAATTTACATAGTTAATTAACAAAGGTTGTTAATAAATTAATCTTTTTTTTATAAAGTTTTACTGAAAATTTTTCATGAAAAATACAGTCTAAAAATGTTTAGAAAAAGTAAGGCAAATAACTGCATGAGGTTACCTCCATACAAATTAGTTAGTTAACTGCCAAATTATTTTCTTTCTCGTCTGTTAATCTGTTATTGTTTTAGTGAAAATTGTATCTTGTTTTGTTTCCTTTTATTCTTAAAGTGTCTTTAACATTTTCCCACTTTTTCCCTCTTTCCTTCTGCGCTTCCAAATCATTATCCGAAAATGCAGTTACAACTTTTAAAAACTGAAAAACGCGTATGTGCGATGTTATCGTCATGCTATGATTTGCAGGTTCTTTATTTTTTACTACGATTTTTTCGACGAAGATGTTTCTAAACTGCGAAATTTTGAACCCCTTTATTTTCGACGACATATTTTGTACCACGATGTTTAACACGTTGACTGCCATGGCACTTTTCGGATTCCGGTTCGAGAAGCAAATCGATTTAATCATATTATGTTATTAACTTTTATAATTATATTTTTTGTACGTTTTTTAATAAATTTTCTGTTCATGCAAGCCCGCATTGATTTTTTGTTCTTTTCCCAGAAGCCATCTATCGATATTAGCATTGATATATTCCGAGTTTAATCATAGCTGCACTAAAATGGCATGTAAACACAGTACGAGATAACTCGTAGTTGGCGTCCTAGAAAAGAACGCAATCTACGAATTATCTTGCAGTTGGCAGTCAACGTGTTAATTGCAATGTTTTCACTTTGCTTTCTTTTCTTTCACGTTGTTTTCTCCGCCATGTTTTCGTCCGTGATGTTTTCGGCTGTAACCGTAAGACAAATATTTAAGTAAATGAAATGTTTAGAAAAATACCTTGTAATATCTTTAGATGCAGATAGCATGCATTGTAAAAGCATGAAGAGAAGGAAGCGATGAATCGTTGAAAACTGAACGCGTACGTGTCCGGATTCGAACACGGGATTTTTGCAGAATTAGAGCGATGTTAACTGTTATAGGGTTATGTAACCAGCGCGGCTGTAATCGAGCAGCAATATTTTTAGAATTAAGAGAAGCAACAATCAACAAAATTTAAGGATGGTAAATTTTTTAGAAATTAGTGGAGACACTGGACAGCCGAATTTTTAGAATTTAATGGGGAAATGCGGGCAGCAAAATCAGGAGCCCACAAAAATTGCACCGGATGGCAAAAGGCCTGATTCTGGCTCTGCCCAGATGTAGAGACAACAAGAGAATCGTAGACTCGTAGAATTAATCGAAGAATCGTAGAATTAATTGCATCCTTGGCCAAGGTCGAGCTCAGAACTTTCGAATAATCAAATCGATATATAGATTGCTTATATCACAAAAGCACATGAAGAATCATGCAACACTGGCCATTCGTTAAAACATGTAATGCTGACAAATCCAGCGGGTAAATGTGTGAAAATTAACTTATTTTGCATTCAGAAAATAAACTTTCAAGGATTTGCATCACTTAGTACAATAAAGCAAACAAGCCGAAAATTCGCATTATTTAAGCTAAGGAACTACGGGCTATTTCAGATGTCATAAAGCAAGAATATATCCATCCTATAGTGAACGTAAAAATGTGCTACTATATTAGAAAAGGCGTGCTGCAGATACATTTAGAAAATTTAAATTCTTTAGTGCTTTTTTAGTGCTCGGGCACGAGCAATTAAGTAAGTTGAAGAAAATTTTCACTAATTTGTAACGCATGACGCTGATTTAAGAAATGTTTTGTTAACTCAAGGGTATCCGCAAATGAGTACCTAAGTATTTTAAAGGTCGTAAAAGGTCCTAACAGTCTTCACGTTTATGAGAAAACGTGAGAAAATTAAGATTTGAAGGTCAGATTACAGCCAATGTTGAATTCGAGATATGCAGTCAACTAAAATATTTCAGTTTAATATCCAGACGTTATATCAACTACCTGTTTTTCTGCAGTATGTAAAATATAGTAACAGTTTATCGCTTCATAACACTTGATTATCTTAAATCATACTTGTTTGTTTGCTAATGACTGGTTGAAATTCCACATTTTACAGATCGCAAAGTTAGCAGGCTTAAAAAAAAATAATTTTCCTCTTCTTCCTATAGGGAATAAAAAGCAGACTAATGAATTATGCTAAGTTTTTTTTTTTTTTCAGTCAAATAAACAGGCAGGTTTATTTGACTGAAATTATATTTTTAATTACATTGTAATCAGAAAAGCTGGTCTATGGCCAGATATCCATACAAATCCAACTTCACTGTTTTTAGACATTCTAGAAGCCATTCTTACCCACAAATGGTACGCAATTCGTTGAGAGATAAATGAAACTGAACTTTACATAGCAATTTCATGAATGGGTAACTACACCTCATTACTTTTAATGGAATTCTAGTGAAAAGTGCGAAACGGTGGATCGTGCAGAGCCAGCAAAGGTTTATATCATCATGAAATCAGCATTGTCTGTTTAGCCATCGCCTCAAAATTTTTAATATGTTACATGTGGTACATTATAAACATTGATTCAATTGAAACAAATGGAAGCAACTCACTTGAATTTTATACTAGTATATGTTTTTATTAATGAAATAATTTTTTGAAGTAATGTGCTTTTTCTATTTTCCTCTTTTCTCCGCAATATTTGCATGTAAACCTCAAATTAATAATCTGTGAACTCAATATTGCTGCAAGAAGGAGCAAAAGTAAAAGGAAATCTCTGAATGTGGTAAATCTCCTAGGTGAAAAATTACTTTAAAATCGTGCTTACAACCCAGAGTTAAACTTTTGTTAGAATTTGTTTTCCAGTTGAAAAAGGATATTTTATTATATAGATTTATTGTGTGATTTATTATTCATGTAACATAGTCAGGAATGACCATCCTTCAGAAAACTTTTCAATGGAAAGCATTCCTCTTCGTGAGTAGACGAATCTCGTACACCTTTTGCCTTAACTAGTTCCCAGTCATCTCTCATATAAGAACGATTCTGTTAAGTCATGCCGCTTTGGAATCTGCTTTACCGATTCAAGTTTCCATGCTCATGAAGACAGACCACTTGAAATTGTTTAGTTTCTTTTCTTTTTTGCATGAACATGAGTTATTTGTACTGCAGGTCTCTAAGCATACCAATCGTATTACCTCGGCCAAGAACCGTAACGGAGGTATAATTAACAAATTGTTAGAAAGATAAGAAATGGATTGAGGCGTTGCTACTATAAATTTATAAATAAATGTGTTTTCTTTTATTGCTAAATGGAAACTGTGAGATAAATCAGAACACCATAAATAACCTTAATTGGCAGACTACAAATATGAATAGAACTGCATCGAATTTCATTGAAGGAATTAAAATATCATTATTGTATTTTTTAACTGATACATCGTTTAATTTTAGTTTAACTGATACATCGTGAAATAAAATACACTGAATATTTACAATTCATTTGTTATAAAGTAATCAAATTCTCAATTCATTTAAGGTATTCTTGATTAAAATTTCTTAATAAGTGACAATTATGTCTAAAATGTCGGTCTCATTTCATTGCTCATTATTCTTTAAACATCTTGAATTTGAAAATAGATCAAATCTGAGGTATATGCACATAAAGAAAGGGAGTTGACTGCTAAGATAAAATGTAGGAGACTTGACAAGAGTGCTGTATATTTCTGTAATTCTATTCAACATCAAAATTTCACATTTTTTGCCTAGAAATACCTTAGTGTATACTTTAGTGTGATTTCTAACATCTTCCTCATACAGTTCAATCAGCAGCAGACGCAAAGTTCCTTAGTCCATTAATCTTAATCTGCAATTTTATGTTTTTAATTTTGGCTTTCATATATTATACCAAAGACGTTTCAAAACTTTATTCTTCTGAAGCATGAAGTTAATTTTTAAGTTTACAGTTGCCGTACTGCGTGAAGTATATACATCTTATTTATCTTCTTACTTTAAAAATACATAAATACATATTAACGAATACAACAAAACGAAACTTTTCCCTATCTGCTTAGCTACACAGATAGTGTAAGCATTCTAATGCATTTCATATGTTTAGTTTTATTTAATTAGCTGAAGGTAACACAAGTTTTCTTGTCAATAAAATATATGTTCAGGAACACGTGAAAATCATTCACGAAGTTTTCAGAAGTAATGCACTGTTTTTCAGGCTGCTGCAGATTTTTACGTGCAGCAATAAAATTTCACGTTTTCTATGGCTCAAAAACACATTTCCATAAAACATCAACGTACAATCAGAACGTCATATTGTAGAGACAATAGGTAGTTTTTTGGAAGCAGGAAATATGAAAAATATGCAACGCCTTCGCCGGAAATCGAACCACGGTCCTCTGAAATACGCGCCCAGCGTGCAGACCGGGAGAAATACCTTTTAATATCAGTAATCTGAGATAAAGGAATCAGCATTTGTATACTAAAGCTGTGCAATAAATACCGCGAAGCACAAATTCTCACAACGACACAGCCCTCAGACTTTTATGGGTGTTAGCATAGTTTCGAAGTCAGAAGTTGATCTTAAAAAGGTAATTTTCAGCTGCAGCTTCTGTATACTGTTATGCAAGTAATACTTTATTTTATTTCACTTTTCCTTTCACTAATCGATTGAGGGGAAATTAAGAAATATCACTGTGCCATATTTCAAATAAACTAATTTTGCTTAAAGGTTCTTTGGTTTGATCTTCATCGGCATTTTCATCAAATTAACAAACAAACAAAAAAAAAAGTTTAAACTAGAGCATAAACTAAATGCATTTTGAGGCATTCATCCGGCAAGCTTTATATATGAGCTCGCATAATTACGTAACGATTCAGTTTTTGTAAAGCCATGAAGACTTTTTTGATTAATGACTTGCTTCCAATCCATAATTACACAAACTGGTGCAGCAAATAGTCAAAAATCTTTAATCCAAAATTTTTACCGAAACGCGGGTCCTGTATCTGCAGTTACCTGTCCGGAACATTATTTTAGATATGCTCCTTCCGAAACACATTTTAAAGATGCACCCATACTTTAGATAGATTCCTTTCCCAAACATATTTTAAATATTCAAACCACGATCTTATAGTTTCATTACAATCCCCTTAAAAAAGTAGAACTGTCTTTTAAAAGGATTATGATCAGGCCTATCTGCTTAATCTAAATAGCATTCTGCTGAAATGGGATAAAATAATAAAAAGCAAAAATTATATTCTAATCTGCATTTTCCATTCTCCATGCAGTGACAAATAATGATGTATTTATTAATAAGCCTCAATGTTCCATTTCAGAAGTTGCGATAATGTGTAATTGTCACGACAAATATCTGTTAGGATGGCGCATTTTCGAATTTTTCTACTTTCTACATAGATTTTATCTGCTATTATGCTTCCTTTCTTACAGTAACATAGCAACTAAGTCACAGAAAACATTAGTCAATGGCAGAAAGAACAAAGATATTTAAAGCGAATTCTGTTAATACACTGTTGAACGCATAGATTATATGACAACTGCGCTGTAGCACTCTTGTGCCCATCTTTAGCTTTGCCTATTATTACTAAAAAATAAGAACTGAGATAGAAGAATGAAATTTGAATATAACACAGAAAATTAAATTTAAAAACCAATACATATAAATAAATATATGTGGTCTAAAGAGGCAGGGCTAATCCTTCAAAGCGAAAACTTCCGATTCTCAAAAACGTTTAATTTCTCCAAGGTTTAACCCATAACTGGGAAGGTGCGGTCTCAGATACCACTACAGGTGTTGTTCCTATCACCAATATTCTATATTTAGTCTGATTGAGTGGATTCTCTTGCTAGCTTCTCCTTTCGTGACCTTGATAATTCTCACCCATTAGCTAACATTTTTTGCACCTGCTTTATTGTCAAATTCTAATCCTTTTTCTGAGAGCGGTATGTCAGACCGCACCTCGCTCTCAGTGTTACGATTTCTGTCCCAGGTGGAAACACGGCTCTGAGACTCGGTCCGAGAAATATCATATATCCTTCTGATTCGCGTTATGCAGAAGAGCTGCAAAGAAATCTTGATGAAGTAGAAAGTGAATTTAGCGACAAAGATGAATGAAAGTTCGCATTCCACGATATCAGAAATTTCTGAATCTAACAATGAATCACTGAACCAGAGACTGAAGGCATTTCATCTACAAAATATTATTACGGAAGAAACCGCTTCAAGTGGTCATCTATTGAACCTCAATGAAATGTGAGAACTCTCGCGCATAATATAGTTCATCTTCCAGGATTAAGAGCATATGGAAAATTGGATGAAAAATTGGATAAAAGCGTTTGAGAACTCCTTTTCACAAACAAAATATTAGAGAAAAAGAAAGAACTGAAACCTCCGTATTTATGCGTAAGATGTAAAACGCCAGTTTGTTTGATATGTACACAAAAATTATATCACGAATGTGCACAAGAATATGCTGAGTAAATTGATATTGATCAAGAACACAATGATATTACTGACATTTAAGGTACTGTCATTTTTTTATGTTCGGTACAATATTTATATTTTTCATCTGAATGTATTTATCATATGATAAATTAATGGAAAATAATTATTATTTCTAAAAATAATAATTATTCTGGTTTGTTTTGCATAATTTACATTTGCAAGTGGTTTTTCATAAAAAAAGTTCATGTTGCAGAAAAGACGTTCTTTGTGTTCTTTCTTTGTAATTTTTTTTTTTTTCTATTTGAAGATGAGTGTTTATACAATGTATGGGTAAAATAAAATTTTAATATTTTGATTAAAACTTTTTATTTAAATCATAACGAGACGCGGTCTGTGTGACCGCACGTCCCCAACTATGTCCCAATATTTGACCTTCCCTGTTACGGGGTAAACTGAGTACAATTCATTTTAACCAATTCAGACTAGGACCTTTTGCAGGGATGTATTAATTAAATCTGAAATAATATGCCTTGGTCCTGACTTCTTAGTTAGGAAAAGAACTGCAGAGCGATTAGATATTTATCGTATCAGGTTCTGTGTTCCTCCTTACTTGCTTTGGAAACATTAACTGTCCTGACTCGGAACAGGGAGCTTACTAAAGCTATGTTCAATAAATTTGGGAAGTAGACAATACACACAGGAAGGGTATACGAAACCCTTTATTTTTCTCTCTTTACAATGATTTCCGGAACTTCGGAATACAGAGACCAACTACTTGTGGTCTGAACGTAAGAATATAAAAATATTTAACTAAACTCTAACTTAACTTTGGAATAGTAAACAAGTGCCTAACTCCAAGATTGGCCGTATATTAACAAAAAGCCGTATGTAGTACAGAGAACTGCTAACACTACGATACGTTTAAAATTATCAAGAGGATTAAACCTCTGGCCTTGAAGGCAGCCAGCAACCGAGTAAAACTACTATGGCAAGCGGCTTGCTTCTAAGAACTCCTTCCTCTCTCTTGCTTGGCAAAAAGCCACAACTTAAGTACTTGGCGTTAGCAAGACAAATTTGCATAAATACGTTAAAAGCTTTTAATTCTGGCCGGAAGTAGAAAATAAGAAGTGATAGTAAAGATTTAACATAAAATAAACGTTAGTAAAACTTAAGATCCTTACAATCGGAGTGGGAAATAAGAGCAATAAAGAATGCTCTCTCCGGGATCTGAACAGCGGATTTCCCAGTGTTAGCCGGGCGTGCTTGCAATTACACTACAAAGCGGCGATCGGTAATGAAGGATAAAAATCCCTTACAGAAAATAAGGATTCAGAAAAAAAAATTTAGGTTTAAATTTATTTCAGTTGAATTTAATTTAACGTATATTTAAATATTATTTTCTTTAGCTTAAGACTTGTGTGGGGTTCGAGTCTGAGCGAGATTAATATTGCATAAAAAGATTGTATACACTACAAACCAGTATGAGCTAATAATGATACTGAGTTTTAAAATATGTAATCGAATTATAAAAAAATCTGCAATAGAGTCAATAAGGAGACGACAGCGCGAACACAGCATGAATATAAGGTTGACATCGTTTACATACGATTCTGCATTATAATGCACCTCAAGGGTGTAAGGCAGTAACAAGTAAAGCAATTCTAATGTGATATAAAAAGTTTAAAAAAAACTCTCCTATGCTACCTGGGAAGAACAAAGAAAATAAATATTATAAACAATGCTTTATTAATTAGACAAAAGATTTTAAGACTGGCTGTAAACAAAGTATGAAAGGTATTTTATTAAAGTATAACTAAAGGAATCGGAAGACATTATCTGATTGACTGGTGCTCTAACCCAGAGCTTCCTAAGCCTTAACCCTTGTAGGAGTCCTTGAATTAATTTTTAGGTCTCGTGGACTCCATGTTTGCTTTCTACATAAGATTAGCCAAAATGTTTAGCGTATTCACTGCATATCAAGAAAACAACAGTTCTTTCGAAGAGAGATTTTTGATATTCTAGGATGGGTTAGGGAGAGGTTGTCTTGGAAAATAATATCATAATTACGAATACTGATATATCTTATCCTCAGAAATTTATTATTTATTAGTTATTTAAATCCTCAGAAACGTTGGTCACTCACAGAAGAGGTCGCCGCGAATGAATTCCGAGTATTTTTGTATAATTAAACATCTATAATCACTTATAGTTTGCTTATAAGTGATTATAGATGCCTACATTTATTTAAAACCCTACATTTGTTGTTAGTTGCCTACATTTATTTAAAATCCTTTTTATTTTTATTTCTTCCTTTTCAAGCGTTGCACTTGTAACATCGGAATAATAGTTATTTACTCTCACTGCCGTGCCGAAGGGACCGGGTTCGAATTCCGAAGAGGATATAGATGTTTGCAAATGCATAGTGTCTATGAGGCATGGGCACTCTAAATATGCGATGAGACGAGAATCCTCTTGAGAGGTTTATGAGGAGTGGGAGACCCTCGAACCCGTCTCCTCGGGAAGCTCTCCCTCAAACTTGTGGGCGAAACTAAGCTAAAGTTGGGCTGTCACCTATATGGTGCTCAAGACTCATGCCAAAGATAGATGCATTTGACTCCTTGCAACGATGAATGTCGCGGGCTTGTGCTGACCACTGACGCACGTGAGACTGGCAAGAACATCAGGAAAATTGCAAATTTCAGTCCTGGCATATGTGAAAGTTCCGTTTAAATACATTAACTGAAATTTGTTTATAATTCATAAAAATGCATATTTTCTAATAATCTTACTTGAACTAAATCGTTAATCCGTAGTTAAATCTTAAAATTGTTAGCTTTATGACTGATCATAGTTATGTTCCAGGAAGCAGAAGATGAGAATTCTAAATAGAATAACAAACAATCTCAGCCATGTGATCTAGCAGCGCATTCCGTCGCGACAGAGTGGCCTTTCGGATCCCAATCACGTAATGATTTTTTGTTACATAAACGTCATTCCTGAAAAATTCAGAATGCTAGCACAAGAACTGAATTAGGGAATGAGAAAGCTCTTTGCTCCAGGTTGCTGTACCATATGATCAATCGATTTAAGTCTTATTAAGGTCGGTAACCTCATTCTGTTATCCGGGATGCATTTGAACTTTTTTCTTTTAGTTTGGAGAATTATATACTATTATTTTTGTTAGAGAGTGAAGGACTGACGAGCAATTAACTTAATTAATTTCTACGGAGCTTCAGGCTCACCAAAATGATTCAGTACATTTACTTAATCAGACTTTATTCATAAAATATGTATATATAACTATGGAAAAAAGACAGAAGTACTCAGGCTTCTTTTGTTTTTTGTTAGTTGCAATAATCCGTCTTTACCAAAAAAGTTTATTGATATTACATTCATGATAAGGCAATTAAAGTCTAAAATGATTTAATAAAATGAAGAGAATTTTTAATCAAAAATAAAGTACACTTTTATAAGAATTTTTAATATGAAATTCGATACCTAATAAACAGCAAATAACATAACAGCGCTTTACTGTAGTTCTTGAAAGAAATTTTCTAATTATGTTTAAACATTTCAATATTGACACAACTTAAATGTAATTAAGAATTCTGATGAATACTATGTAAGAAAAAAAGTTTTGATGATGAAGCATTTTTGATAAATGTAATTAAGATTTTTCATGAATACTATGTAAAGAAAAATGTTCTGATAATGACATATACAAGTAGATGGTTCAGAATATTTTAAGACATAAAAAAGGTAGTCCGTTTTAAAGGTATTGTACTTGTAAAATCAGCTGTCTTCTATCAAACTGATATTTTACCCTTAACATAATTAATTCTCTTTGCCTTTAGAAATCTACTTAACGGATAAGCAAAAATACTTAATTTAAATACAGATTGAAAGCCTAATTTCCCTACTCTGTTCTTTTTCAAATTAATTGTTTAAAAATAATAAACTGAACTTAAATTATAATGACTGCGATGTATACATACCCGTTAAACTGCGATACATACAGATATGTTTCTAATATCACTCAAAAATGTTAATATTCTCACTCAAATAAACGACCTAAAATTATACATCATATTATCTAGCAATCTTCTATGTAAAAGGTCCCATTACAAAAAGCGAAATGAAATACAGATGTTTCCAGCAAACGAAATTTAAACACGAAAACTTGTCTATATACAGGGTGATACAAAAATATCTGGCAAAAATGTAAAGGCATTAAAGGGACTGAAGTAACAGATTTTATAAAGGAATTGGGGTGCGGAGATGGTGAGTTAACTTCTTACGCTTACGGATGACCTGTTAAAATATGCCAGTCGTAATTTTGATGATAATTGGCAAGACCTCATAGTTAAGGATACTTATTCGGCTACGGACTTTGTGAATGCTAAGATACTTATGGACAGTCTTCAAAAGAATATTTCACGTGATGCGAAAACTCTAGAGACCTTTATGGAATTCGTGAAAGACGAGGATGTGATCAAGAAAGCGCACGTGGACTATGAAAAAAACCAAAGCTTTCAATGAAGGAATCTACAGCATTTATTAAGGTAAGTGCGATTCTTATTGCGTTCTGAATCCTTCTGATGCAAATGCAACCCTTGAAGAAATACTTGTTTTAAAAGCATATGAGTAAAATTTCATGTGTTACTGATAAAGTTAATACTACCTGTAATGTTTCAAATGTTGATGATGTAAATACTGATAACCCAGATAAGAATGTTAGTAACTCTAATGTGAATAATAATAGTAAACCTAAACCACGTCGGGCTTCTAAAAAAATTTCAAAACGTGTAATAAATGAGACTCAAGGTAATGATGGTAATGAAGGATATATCGTTCCTAAAAATACTGCTAGACCCAGCAAAATTATCAAATGCAATGTTGAAATTCCTCTTAAAAACAAATTTGAACAGTTATCTGTAAATAATTCTGAGAATGATGTGCAAATTTTAAATGATAATATGGACACCACTAATGTGGCTAAGCCAAAACGCGGACCCATAATGGTTAAACAAAATTCGGTGATTTTATGAAAATGAAGCTAAATGTGAATTTGCGGGTAAGGTCAATGGGAACTTCCTTAAGACCTTTCCCAGCTTAGAAGAGGATCACAGAATCATTACAAATTATTTAGACCTGAAAAATGTTTATCACTATGTGATTTTAACGAAATTTGAAGGAACAGTTAAAGTTGTCTTCCGTGGCCTGCCCACTGACTGCCCAATTGAAGAAATTTCTGATGAATTAATCATGTTAGGATTTAAAGTAAGGCGAGTTACTCGCATGCATCGCATCAAAACGGGGTCCCCATGCCCTTATTCCAAGTTCAGGTGGAGAACACCCCTGGGGTGGAAAAAATTTACGATATTGCCAAATTTTTAGATTTCTATGTGTCTGTTAAAAAATATACTGTAAATGGAAGTGTTGTGCAGTGTCATAACTGATAACACTTCCATCACTCTTCTGATACATGCAAGCTAGAGCCCAGATGTGTTAAATGCGCTGGTCCTCACAAAACAGCTGATTGTTCCAAAAAAAAGGTTAGAAATTGTATGCTGTTGTAACTGCAATCAAACAGGGCATACTGCGAATTTTCGTGAGTGTCCTAAATTTCCTGCACCCTATGTAACTAATAAACCTTCTGACGGTGTCCGCCGATAACATCGCGACAAATACATCACAGACGAAAACGTCGCGGAGAAAACAATGCAAGGCGAAAACATCGTGCTTCAAAACATCGTGGGAGAAAACATCGCAAAGAGAAAATATCGCAGCCCTAAAACATCGAGGTACAAAACATCGTCGTCGAAAATAAAGCGGTTCAAAAACTTCGCAGTTTAAAAACAATGTCGTCGAAAATATCGTGGTAAAAAATAAAGTATATACAAATCATCGCATGACGATAACATCGCAAACATGCTTTTTTTCAGGCTTTAATAATTGTAAATGGAAATATGGTTCTCATAAGGATTTGTGAGCGCAAGATGTAAAGAAGGATAATTTTTACTTTCACAGCTTTTTATTGACTAATAAATTTTTGCTGAAAGTTAAATTATTGCATTAAGTTATTGCATAATTAATTTAAGGCAACTTACAGATTATACTTTTCATGAAAAATTACTAGTAAAAACTTTAGAAAAAGGATTTATTAATGGCCTTTGTTAGTTAACTATGTCGGTTTAAAATTCTATTGAGTGATACAAGTTGCATTAATTTTCTATGCTTAAGTTTCCTTCTTATTTTCTCAGCAAAAATTTATTAGTGAATAAAAAATATGAAAGTAAAAATTATCCTTCTTTCCATGAAAAAAGCATGTCTGCGAAGTTATCGTTACGCGATGATTTGCAGATACTTTATTTTTTACCACGATATTTTCGACGACGATGTTTTTAAACTGCGAAGTTTTTGAACCGCTTTATTTTCGACGACGATGTTTTGTACCACGGTGTTTTAGGACTGCGATGTTTTCTCTTTGCGATGTTTTCTCCCACGATGTTCTGTAGCCCGACGTTTTCGCCTTGCGTTGTTTTCTCCGCGACGTTTTCGTTCACGATGTTTTCAGCTGTAACCCTTCTGACAATATTCAAGCTAATGATTATGTAAACCTTAGCTTCAATGGTAATTATCTTAAGAAAACTACTCAAGTTACTAAAAACAAAGCATATTCTGATGTTGCAAAAAATCTGCACACTAGTAATGTAAGCCTTAACCATACCACAAGTACTAATGATTCCAACACAAGCAATACTGATGACTAGCTTTAGTGCTTTTCTTGAAATTATTAAACTCCTTAGGGAGTTAGGTAAAATGTTCGAGGGTATTTCCCTTCGAGAAGTACTAGCAAAAATTACCTCAAAATCCCAGAAATTAAAGCTTCAAATAATTCTTTAGGTAAACTGTTTATTGTTTTCTCAATATTTGAGGATATATTTGGTGCTATGCACAACATTTAATTACTTAGAATGTTGGTGTTATTCACCTTACTATATTGCATTGCCTGTTAAGCTTCCTGTTCAACTGTACTTACATCTTTGGTCACATTTTTTGGTACCTGCATGTCAGATCAATCTCCACCTATTAATTATTCTTACTGCCTATTATTTAATTATGTGCTTTGTTTTTAATCTGTATATCATGTATTATTTTCTACCATTATTCGTAAGGATTCAGAGTGCCAATTGATTCGCACTACCTAATATACTTTATTTTTAGCTCGACGGCTCTTCGCAGCTTTCCCATTCCAATCCTATACGATCAATTATTTAGGTTTTTCCAACAATTAGTGAATATATCTTTTCGGATATTAACTTGTTATTTAAAAAATAATCTTACAAGCATCTTTTTTTGCTACGTTTGCATTAGCATTCGAAATTTCTTACCTTTCTACAAGGGGTAGGACTTTTGCCCAGGTACCCAGGTGATCTGACACCGTCCCACTGAAGTACAAAAGCAGAGCTCATCAACATGCATATCTATAAGGCTGCCTTTGAAATGGAGCAGTTAATACAAAGGAAGTACAGACAACCATTTCTAAGTATCTCCTTTCATCAGCTGCTTCGCTTTATGTCCGCCAACCCGCAGATAAAATGCATGTTGCCGAGATCTGCAATCGTGTAGTGATGCATATCACTCGAAATTTGTACGGAAAATGATAATTTTATGTGCACTTAGAACACTTTTACCTGCCTTTCAACAATGTCCTGTAACACCTCAACGCGATATGACCACACACATATACTGCGATACAAAATCTCCTCTACCTGCCTCTACATTTCTGTCAGACATTTTTAAATCACCCGGTATATATGAGAAATGCGTTTTCAGAAAGCCTTTAACATAAAATAAAGAAAATATTGTTAGACGAAACCGCGTATTCAAAACGATTCAAATTTTCCCGGTTTTTCTGATTAATTATTGATAATCTGTAGCGAATATAAAATAATCAAGGACACGCATATTTTGAAACACGACGTAAAATTTAGAGAAAGCATCAAGAAAAAAGTTTTGTTGGTTTGCTTTCTTTGATAATGAACGATGGCTGGAAAATACTGTAACAAAAGCCAAGTGAAAGCTCCAAATAATGACCGAAAACATTTTTGTTTGCATCAGGCAAAGATGAATTCTGACAACTCGGGTATCATAACTTTCCGTAAAACAGACGATATTAACTGTGAGCGTGCAGCGTAACATTCAAAATATTTCCGGCTTTTGAAATTCATGATTTCATTTTTAAATGACACATTTCAAAGCTGCGTTATGTAAAGCGACCAGACATCTCCACGTTTGCAGCATATATAAGTTGAGTAATGGTTATGTTTCGTCCAGTGCAGAGTTGAAATTATCAGACAGAAAAGAAAAAAAGGTTTTAGTTTACCTTAAAAATAATAATTCTTTCCCTTAAACAAGTACTCAGTTTGGCCTTTAGATAATCTATTAATTTCGCTACCTGACCATCAAATGAAATTATCCACTACAAACCATTAACAAAGTTCGAACGTGTACTCGTATCTTACATAAGGAACTAGAAAGTGAAGCACGGTAAATATTTCTTAATATTTTATTTTAATTCAACACAGAAGTGCAAAAAAGATCTACAGCACAGGACATTACAAAAATTGGAAAATGATGAATTTTAAATATGACTTAAAAATTATTCTGATACTGTGCACAAAATAGGCTATTGACTTTATTTTAAGGCTTGACATCTAAAAAATCTGCCTTATGTAATTATTTGTTCAAATGATTTTATTAAACATTTGCAGTAATATCCCACTAAAACGGAAACTTCGCTAACCCGAGATGATGACGATAAATTATATCGAAGCCAATTACTCCAAAACCTAAAATATTTTGCCATTGTTTCATTCTTTAGAGATAAACACATATTGTTGCGTGCCTACGGGTTTCGTAATAGATTGAATGCACACAGCTCCGATGAGAGATTGATAAAATTTATTTTAACAGAATAAACACTTCAGAGATCTAGAACTTCCCACAAAAATAGTCGTACAACTCTTCACAATATCACAGTACAATCAGTAGTTACACTTCCAACTACTATGAACGTTTAAAGACAATTGAATGCAAAGCGCAGCTAAAGAGCGAAGCTATACTCAAACTCTTGCTGAGCTAACAACAGCAACTGTGAGCAGATGCTCTCACTGACCTTATATAGTTTTCAACCCGCCGCGGAGATATTTCTAGTACTTTCTGCTTCTTCAAATTACTGGAAAGCAGTATGAGGGTCGAATTATGGTTACAGCTAATACAGTGATTAATTACATTTATTCAATTACAATATTTATTACGGCGATACCGAGACCGAACCAAAATACGCAAAAAATGGTCGCCATGTACGGTGACTTATGGCGATTTCTTGACAAATTACCAGATGCTGCATCAACGTGATACTTTATTTTACTGAAAAAAATGCTTTATTATTATTTGAACAAGGGACGACATGATACTTTTTTGTGACCCTTTCAGATACATACCGAACTTAAGATTGTCTGGAGTTAATTGGTGTTAATGTTACCTGTGTAAGGTTACTTTGAGGATGTCTAATAATACTTCCAGCGTTTCGATTTCAAAGACTTTTGCGATTTCTCCTGAAATCAGGAGCACAGAACGGAGAAGAAACAAATTTTTGGCCTTATGAATGATTTTAATGTAACTATAAATAAAACTAGAAACTAGATGAAAGAAATTTTAATAAAAGTTTTCGGATTTAGAGATTAATAATTTATTTAAATTCGTTATCATAAATTCGATAAGGAAATACAGATTTTTTGCCTTTTTTTTCCCCCCATTAAAAAACATTGCTGATTTTATGTGCAACCATAAGTTTCCAGCACAAATGTGATAAAAATAATCAGCCACACATTTGCAGAGAAACTAATGTCATGAAGTATTCAAACCTGATTTCTCACCGTCGTGTATAGTGTTCATACGTTCGTCGTGTATAGTGTCATATATAGCATCATAAGTGCGCAGTTTAATAATTACTAACATTCTTTTCATCTGTCAAAAGGTATTTTGAAAAATATGAATACATACAACAAAAGCAAATCAAACTAACAAGACCTAACATCCTTATGCAGCGTACATTTATTTTGATCTCATTTTGAAAACAATGATCTTTTACTTGTAAATGCTTCAAACATATACGCAGAAATTTGTGCATAGGAAGTTTCAATGAGTGCTAAAACAAACTCCGCGTGCACTTCCCCTTCTCTTTAATTTTTTCTGATAGTTTTAATTGTGTGTTAAATTTTAAGAATATGTTTGTTATTATTTTCTTCAATTTGCTGAAATATTTCGAACCGCTGTCATTCAAATTAGTATTAGACGCTGAACTTTGTTCCTCTGCCTACTTATTTATTTATTTTATTCCCTATTTTAATTAATTTGGAAATACAAAGAACTGATTTTGCCAAAACCCAAAAGGATCAGGGAAAAAAAAAAAAAAAAAAAGGTTTTCCTTGTAGGTGAAACATATTTTTCATGTTCACTACCTGCTCTCGATTAATTAGTGCAAAGTTCACTTTCAGAAGAACGGAAAATTATTATAACTTCTGAAAAACTACACCTTTCAAATATTTAAAAAAAATATGGATACTGAAAATTTTTTTTGGAAGTTATGATCGAAACAATGAGTTTTAGTAACGCGTTAAGTTAACATCGATTAAATTGTTGTTCTCTGAAACCGTAAAACAAGTAATGCATTGAAACAAACATCCAGGCTGACTTCTTTATCTCGATACATTCATAAACTAACAAGCGCGAGCTGTAGATTTTACTGTACCTTGTGTTAGAAAATTTAATTATTGAGGTTATGAATAAAAGCGGATGAAAATGTATTAAAAAAGTCTGAATTTTAATACTTTATTTGAATTTTATTAATTTTTCCCCAGGGCCGTACCCTTCTTTCCCCTACCGTAAAAAGAGAAAAGATTTAATTTGCCTCACAACTGCTGCTGTGGGATGTCTACGGTTTCCGTAAAACTCTTCCTGTTTAACATCACAGAGATTTTCATACATAATTCTGCCAGATGTGAAAATTGTTGGATCTTTGCAGATCCTGAAGTCTTCATGAATTGTATTGCTGCCGAAAAAGATACTGTTAGTGGCTGCTCTGAGAGTAGGGTTTCGGAGCGTCCTGCTGTTGCATAGAAGAGCTAATAAATAATGTAGGCACAAATGCCAGACGACACAGGAATAAATAATGCGTAATGCCTTTTAAATGAATAATGTCCTATTGATAGATTAAATAGCGTTTTTCAGCAGTAAGAGTCTTGCTTTAAACATTCATAACTTCAAAGAAATAAATGTAAAGTGGATGGGTGGGAAAGACGCAAATGGGCGCTAAGCGTCTACGATTCCAAGGCAGCAGCACTGCCAAGAGTGGTATAGTTTGATTATACATCGTAGATGGTCTCCCCCTGTCTCCTTCTTTGTAACGAAACTTTTTCCTCGTGAAGAAACTAGTGTTGACTTCCCAGCATTAACTAAAATCATCCATAACGGTAAATAGATCTTTAGTTAGTATAAATGGTTTATAACGCTGTGATAACACGACTTATAACCTACACACCAAATACAGATATTAAAAGTCACAGAACACTATCTTTCCACTAACTATCAGGAACTGTAATTTAGAAAATTGCTAATATTATTTAAAATTATTTTCTGAAACTTAACAGATATATTTCGTAAATGGACAAGGAATTCTTTTCTGACTTCGAAATAAAACAGGCTTTATGTTCATTCCTGTTTCTTTTCATTAGTTAGTCCCAGAATGCGAGTTTAAACAAGTCACATAGCTGATAAGGAAACGAAGTTGAAATTTAAAATGAGAAAAAGCAATGTATCTGCACGAAGATAATAATTAAAATGTAAAGCTGTATAGCGCATTTGGGTAATGCTCTGTGGATAATACATTGATTTGTCATCTATTTAAATAAGAAAAATATTTAAAACCTTTAAATAAAAACCATATGAAAAGTAAATTTGAGCCATTTAGTATGTATTTCCTGTTCAAACTAAATTTCTACTGATATATACAGGAAAACTAAAGAGATAATAAGAACGATTCTAGTTAAAACTGAATTATATATATAAGGATAAATGAACATCCTTTTGAAGCAAACATTTTCTTAATTGGTGATTTAAATTTTCTTTGAAAATATATACACAGCTGTGCTACTGGCAGATTTATAAATATTTTCTCCTTGTTAACATAATCGTATAAACAGGAGTAACTGAAAAAGTATTGGCAAGCTGCTCACTCATCATGTAACTGATAAGAACTTCCGATTTTGATGGTATGCAGACGATACATATATGGACAACCAATCATACTATTTGCCAACCGGGAAAGCCTCAGATGTAAGATTACCAAATAAGAAGGTACAAATGCGTTAAAAGCGCAAAATTAATTTTCTCGAGACTTATTTATTAAATTCCTTTTGCATATACTCTCTTAGATCTTAAATCCTCACACTTTAAATATTGGTTATATGGGTTACAATCTTAGATATATAATCGCCCTTTTAGTCTTGGATATTCGCTCCTTTAAGTTTTAAATTTAACATATAACTTCAAAAAGATTCCTAAGGTGCAGGTTATCGCGCTGTTCATAAAATAAAGTTCATATTTTTCTGCACCAAATTTTAGGTCTCGTAAGTTTATAAATGACTAATACCTAAACTAATAGATTTTTAGCTCTAGGTAAAGGTTCTATGCGTTTATATGCTGTACGTATAGCATTGAATTCAACGCAGTATCACATTTTTGTCGAACGAATCTATATCATCTGCCACAAGCCCCCTCCCACACACAGCCTAATCCCAATTGAGTCCTGCCCTTGAGCACGCAACAATTGTGACTTTTACTTTTTTGGGACATGACGTGCGTTTGGTTCTCCCATTGTTTCGAGGTCAAACGGAATGAAATTAATAGTATCCACTCAACTGGGCAGAAACCTATCAGTTTGTTTTTATACGTAGAAATCAAGACAAATTATAAGCTTGTTTGGTTCGATTTTGAAGTACTTACTGATGGATCATCTACAAGGAAAATCTTCAAACGGATAGGTTTTATATCTTGAATATTACTGTTAGTCAATAACAGAACAAGATTTACTGAAATGATTCCAGGCATTGCATTCACACGGAAATCTGTTAACAAAATTCTCATGTCCATCAGTCTTTGAGAAATTACTTTGTGGAAAATTCCTCAACAGATTAATTACTTCATTTGCCTGAATGCCCTAAAAGCAGGGGCGTAGCTAGAGGGGGGACAAGGGGGGCATCTTTTCCCGGGCGCAGAATCCAACGAGCGCCAAATAGATATTACGACATTTTAGAATTAAATGTTTTCCATCCTTGGCAAGTAGTAGGGGGCGCGAAATTTTCAGTTGTCCCTGGGCGCTGAAAACCCTAGCTACGACTCTGCCTAAAAGGAAATATCAAAGCCATACAGGGAGAATTTCTTTCTAGAAAGCAAAATTGTAAGTCAGAACCATGTTCCTCAGTTTTATCCACTGACAAAATGGCGAAACTAGAACTAAGAGTTTTGAGTGGATAACGATACAATTTTCTCTTTGAAAACTTTAAGATAAAATTTATAAATTAAACGCTAAAAATGTTCATTGAAATGATAAGCATATTGAGTTAAGATGAATGACGAAATAGTCATTTTCGCAGTAAGACTGCCATTTTGGGTATGTCTACCTCAAAGTTAAAGGCCTAAGTGAAATAATAGAAAAATTATACCTGGGACATAAATGTACACACCTGAAAATTAAGGACACACCTGTACTGAAACACAATAAAATATATGTCCAGTATTTAAAGCTTCTTGTCAAGAAAAGAAAGAAAAAAAATTTGCCAAAAATTATAAAAATTTTCTCATCAAGCAAAACATTAATATGAATACAACATCTAAATTCACAGATACCTTTTATGTACATACCCGCTTCAAGCAAAAACTAAATATGTTCGAAAATTATATTTAGAACACGTGAATCAGAATTAATCTGCTCACAAATTAACACATTTTCTAAAAATATACAAACATCTATCCTTCTTCTTTATAAATTCTGTATTCATTACTGTTGTTGCCAATAATATCAGAAATGATTATGGATCAATACTTTTTTATGGAATTTTAGGAACTATAATCTGTGGAGAACATTGCTGGAAATAGCTTATGGCAGGCTATATTCTGCATAATATGCAAACTTACAAATGGGGTTATTTTAATGCCTTAAGAATAACTGCAGTTACACTAACGGAAAGCCATGTTTTGTACTTCTTGATACGCATGTCAACTTAAACAAAAATACGCAGTACAAAACATTTCCATAAATAAACGCAAACACCTATATAAAAATAATAACACTTGAAGCAAAGGCAGTCATGTTCAAAATACGATAGTTGTGACAATAGAGCAGCGTCACTGCTTGTCTTCTGCGCACACAGCGTAAAATTGGGTTTAAACCAAAAAAAAAAAAAAAAAAAAAATAGGGCTACGACCATTTTATGTTTAACGAATGGATTCCAAGGAAAGGACGCTTTCACTTTTGTCTCCATCCAGGGTAAATGACTACTCAAGCAAGGGTAATGAGCAGTTACTATTCCATGAATGCCAGTCGGATTATCGCAGGACACGAACCTGCTGAGAAATAGGAGACCCAGTAGGGCATTGCGGACATGTGTTTCCTGCTGGAGGTTGGAAATTAGAAAACTTTTGTGGGCAGATGGTGTGAATTAAATAAAAGAGAGAGAATAGCCACAACGCAATGTTTCACATAGAATTCCAGTGGATTTTCATGCAGATACCTAATGCTTGAGTTAACATCGGTGCAAAAGAATCCCGAAAACACAGAATTAATTATAAATTGGGTAATTTGGATTAGAGAATAGTCAAACAAATTTGCTCATTAAACTCTCTTTTTTTAGACCACCTAGTTTTATAAAAGAAGCGGATAGCAATTACTAAGAACTATCCAGAGCTCGAAGACTATAAAAAATCGTACAGTTTTTAACACTCGCATTATAAAAAATAAAGGCACATAAATAGTGTTTAAAATTTTTTAAGAGAAAAAGCTAATTATCCCTTGAAGGAAGTTATTTATTTTTCTTTTAGTTTAATTCTGTATTGGAAAATAAAACCATAAAAAATTTTTAATTAATGAATTATGGTACATAATTTAGTAGAAAATTGTTATACATTTTCTGTTCTTCTTAGCTTTGTATCAATATCGCTTTTAGCAAATGTTCATAGTTTCAATTATTCCCATCTTTATCTCAAGTATCCCAATGAACAAATTAGTTTTTAACCAATAAAATAGAATAAAATTCGAAAATGTTACCAAAGTTTGCAAAATACCTGCGACCTCAGATATAGGCTGCAACTGAGAATCTAAATCAGTTCAGTTATTAGGCAATTTTAAATGCACAATTTCAATACTTTCATGTTTTCTGAATTTTTTTAAAATACTCGGGAAAAGAAATTATTTGAGATTGAATGATGCAAGACAATCAAAACAGTCTTTCTTTGATTTGATGGTTACATTAACGACATGCATTTATTATTTATAAATGGATAAATATCATAAATTATTATTTATTTATTAATCACATGATTTGAAAATTAGTCTAAAAATTATTTCAGTGAAAATATAAAAATGAATAGAAATTGAGTTTTCAAATGCTTGCAATTTTATGAGGTTTCATATGCTTGCAATTTTAAACAATACGAAATTCGTCTGGAGGCATCTAATGCATATTTCAGATTTTATGCATTATCTTCTCACAATTCGTAGAAACGCACAAGTAAATATTCAAATTTCGATCTTCTAGATAAATTTATGAATATCTTCAGATTGCAGTATTATTTTTCTCACGTCATGAATGTTAATTTTCAAGTATCACATGTCAGGCTTTTGCCTTGAGACAGTCATCTAGGAAAAAGACGAAAAGATAGTGCAGTGTTACATTCTAAAGCGGAGCAAATCTTCGACTATTTTGTAAATTAAACTTTGTTCCGAGGTATAAGTATGCAATTTGATTCCATTGAAATTCTAGTTTGCAATCTACGTCAAAAATGGAAAATACATCCGCGTGATTAAATGCAGTTTTATTGCATTTGCTAGAGGGATCGCACTTATTTCGTAATTAAGTTTTCTTTTTTGGTCTTTAATTTTTTACGCAATCTTTGTTTTAGATAATGCTGTTTTTAAATGTAAGCTCATTTATATTTATTACTGTTACGAAGAATAAATGCGAGATGAGTTTTTCGATGGGGGAAAAAATGTTTGACTTCAACGTTAAACATATCTGGAGCAAACTTCGCTGTAGAAGAAACAAACTTTCGTTATGTAGCTTAAATCTTACTTTGCGTTGATCTGTATTAAATTTTGAATCCCGGCTAAAAAGAATTTCAAGCGACAACTACAGTGTGATTAAATATAAGCATAAAAAGACAAAATATTACTTTACGAAATAATACTTTGTGGGGCGGAATATTATGTTTACACATTTCCTTAGATTATAGTGTCTAAGGCTGGAAGTCCGTGCGTTAAAATCTAGAAAGAAGGCTTCAAATTTAGATCCAATCTTTAAGAAGGAACCTTTGGGGATATTTCCGGAAAATACTATTCATTACATAGCATTGCGCCACGACACTAGTCTTGGTTAGGGGATTTATTGCAGTAAAGCAAATTCCAATAATACGGCGGAAAGTACTAAGTTAAAATAATTAAACCACTCTAACTTCAACATAATGTATTCCAATAATATTCACAAACAGTATATGCGCATCCGATTTAGGAGTTCGTAACCATACTGTAGAAAGTTTGCTTCTTTTCAACTAAATTGAAGGAAGGAATGAAAAAGGATAACTCAGGATATAAATTTGTGCAATTTAAATGTGTGTCATTGTTCAGATTGCAGAATTATAAATGCATATAATTTTACTACTATCAAAGCTGGTTCCGGAAATTCGATTTGAATCCTAAATAAAAGAATTGCTTTATTACATTTCTTAAATATGATCATATTTTTTCTCTTCAGAAAAAAACACTTAAGCCTGAGGAAGAGGAAAGAGGCCGCATTTAATGAATATACTAAAACGGCAAAAAATAACAATAGAATATTTTGCCTCTTCAATTGTGAATTCATTAAGGTAAATAATAAATGCGAAACTGTAATAAAAAGTGCCAAACGTGATTTTTAAGATAATAAAACATATGGTACAAAAATAACCCTTGCTTTCCAAAAACAATATTACTATCTTTGTCACCCGTTAGATCTTTTTCCCTGTTTTTCTTAATACGCAATTTTCTTAGTACTTCTCTTGTGTAATAAGAGTCTTTCTGTTAATTACACAGCTGTCTGTTCTTCAATAATTAGCTTCTGAATTTTTAACTCCCATTATTTTTTTTCAAAGTAATCTCATTTACCTGCTCTTAATAAAAGTTACGTTACTTTCTAGAAACGATTATAGCGCAGATATTTCCATTCTGCAAACAATACAGGAAAATGAATTAATACAGGGAATACTGTATGAATATGCAAAGGTATTTATACTAAAAGTACATGCATAAATCACAAAAAAGTACCTCGTATGATAAGATGGATCATTAAAGTGGCCTATCGATTTCAGTGTACTAGCGTACATTGGAAAAGGTATTATACATTATTTTATATTAGATTAATTGTATTGTAACCCCAATTCGTCGCGTTTGACAAACTTATTGAATAATTCTAGAACTTGCTCAAAATCCGCAATAGACAAAATATCAAGTTTCAGTCAGACGGCGTCTACGCATATCCTGTATAAAGATTCCATAGTTTATATGGCTAAGAAATATTAAATTAACTATTTCGTCTGAGATAAACACCCATTGAACGGGGACAGATGAAAAAGTCTACTTCGAAGAAAAAGCGAATATGATATAATACCAAAGTATTGAATTTCTTTTATTCTACATATTCTCCATCGTCTAGCAACATCTAGTGACTTAGTATTTCTATCTAGTTTTCAACTACTCTTTCCTTGCATATTAAGAAATCACTCAGTGTGATATTTCTGCATACTTTCAACTTCATAATATAATTATTAAAAATATGATACATTTATAAAAGTTAGGTTCAAAGATTTTTTAAAAAAGTTACTACAGAGAAAGCGATAATCTGTGGTGGTTTACCTGCCGAATTCTCCAGCTCGATGCGGGGGGGGGGACTGATTTTTTAAAATCATTTGGCTTCTCAAGATTTCCAACTCATGCCACAATTTATATAAAGGCGGTTTTGATGTTGGTTCGTTTTTCGTATTTACTTAAACTGTTTCAATTCCTTCGGGAATCGATCCTTTGAGCCAACTAGTCAACGCCTTTTTTCATGACCAGGAAGTCGATGGTCGGTTCCCTAAAATTAGTTTTTCCAAACTAGTTGCCCTGTCGATTTTTCAGGTACCACTATTGCGTGAATCGGTCTACACTATCTGAACATAAATGGAGCTGCTTTGAATGGTTCGCGGTGGTAAACTAACTTTATTCAAAATAAAAAGCTTGGGCAGAAGAAGGAAAAAGAAAAAGGTCACATGCTAACGAATCCTGAAGTTTTCTTCAAATACAATCACATCGCTCTTCGGAAATAATTCAGTGTAAAACATTTTATGTGTCCAAAATGAATATATTACTGCCCTTTTTTTTTCTCTAGAAATCGCTACGCTTTTGAAATCTGGTGAAAGAAGTTTAATTTTCTTCAGGGAATATGTATGAAGACGGATAACACACACAAAAACGTCATAAAATACATTAGCATCATGAATAATGCTTTCAATAAAAATAAATCGGGACGGTGCTCTTCTTTCAGGACATATTATATCATTTTTGATGCAAGAATGTTGCATTCATGATCGTAAATCATTGCAAAATATATGCAAGGTCAAGGTGCCTTCGAGAATTAATAAAAAATAGATGTTTTCTCTCAAATTACAGATTCCCCCCCTCTTCCGAGGTTCTTCGAAAAAATTTTGAGTATGTCCTCCCCTCATAGAAAGTAATAGCTTATCATAAAACTGTCTTCTTTCGGCAAAACTAACAGTTGAATAAATTCTTTTAACAAAGTACTTAATTACGCAACTTCTTACAATATAACCCGGTTTATTCTTAAAACGACTTTAGTCCTACATTATTTGTCTGCTCGATAGTCTTTTCTTAAATTCAATTGAATTTTCAATTACCTATGGCTTCTGTTGTTGAATGTTTCAGTAAGTACGTGATTTACTAAGACGACAATCAAACATCATGAAAGAAAACTTGATCACATTTTAACCAAAATGCAGAAATTAATGTACATGTGTTGAACATATTATACAAATTTAGATTAACATAAGCTACACAAATTTAACAATAATATAATATAAAAGTAAAACATTTTTTCAAACACATAAAATTTAAAAACTACTTTAATAACTTAATTTTAGGTGTGCTGCAGTTAAAAAAAAAAACATACTGGGTTGTTTTAATGATTATTTTCATTCATTACTGACCATAAAAATTTCTTACAATTACTATGTTGAAAAGGCTAAAACTGTTATTAAATATATCAATTTAATGCTTGTCTCTCTGACAAAAAGTAAAATCAGCGTTTATTGTAATATCACACTAGTTAGATTCTGGAAGAAATACATGTTACTTAAAACTTAAGACAAGCTTTCAGCGAAATGTTTGGAAAATCAAAATATTCAAAAATTGAGTTATTGGGCATAACACTCGATTTCCGTGCTCCAACAATAATTCCTGTTGATTACTATTTGCCAAGTAAGGATGCTTTTGTGGGAGACTCAAAATGAAATTGTCTCCATGAAAGTTACGTAAGGGAAAAAACTGAAAGCTGAAACATTCAAGAAGCTAATCCACCGCTAAGTTAAGACTATTACTCAATATTTTTAAAAGCACTAATCGTGTTCTCAATAATAAATGGACTTCATATCCTTATGTAACAACTCGCTTTAAGATCTGCATCATCAATGTACAACTCTTAAAATTTCAATACACAACATTTTAAAACACAACTCATTTTTTTTACGGACAGATAAAAGGCATCCCAAAATACAAAGCTTATTTTATTGGCATTACATTTTGCATTCATTAATGAAGATAAAAAGTCCAAAATAAAATTTCAGAAAATATTAACTGCACAAAATAAGTTGTAATAAATAAAGTAAACAAGAGCTTACCATTGGATGGAAAGCACACAATGATAATTAAAATTAATTTAGTTATCATTTTTTTCAAGTCCGCTCAGATATTATTTCACACCAATTACTCAAATTCCTAAAACTTGTGAGTAAACTTGCTGAGGAACTTAGATTATCTACCACATTACTTAATCACAAAATGTTTACAGAAAATATAAAATGGATATTTAAAAGTATATACCGGTAACTTGAAAAAACTGTAACACTTGTACAAACAAGCAAACAGTCTAATAAATAGCAAATAAAACTGATTTCTACCGGCTAACCGAGATTCAGCACGTTTGCCACCGCGATAGCCTATCGCAGAGGATATGAACGAACATTATTCCTTACGAAGCATCTTATGGGGGTTACAAATTGTGGTACCACGTGCTTGGCGCGTTTTCCCGCTTTTGGTCGCCAAATAGTTTTCAGAAAGTTCGCTTCGGTAAGCATGGCATGGATTAGAGCTAATGAATTAGCTTTTGATGCGCGCGCTCGCTGTCTTAAGAGTCTTTTGTTTTTATGTTTTCTCCTCGTTCCCTTTAGAATGCCTAAATGACTCTTCTAATGAATTCAGGTAATGAATAAAGACAAAGACCGATACAAATTTAGTATTTTGTTGGAAGGGAATTTAAATATTTACAGTACATAAACCTGTGTTACTTGATACAGATTCTTTTAAATCAATAAACGCACAAAGCGTACAAGCAAAAACGTAAAAATAAAAAATAATGCAAATGAAAGGTATAACCATTGTTTTTTATTGTAGATTGCTTTTAGCCAATAGACATATAAAACAGATAATTACAAATAATAATACAGATGAAGATAGCTCCATTATTATTCAATACAAATTATACTATTAATATGTGTGTAAAGTCTAAAACATGTGTAAGGATGAGACTTTTTGAAAATAAAGATTTAGCCATTATACTGTGTAATATAGATGATTTTAAACTGGAATACACATAGAACGTATAATAGCAATAATAAAGTGAGGGATAATGCAGATGAAAATACAAGATGATACATGTCACCAGATGAACTTTTGATCTTAGAGAGATATTGACCAATATATCCTTTTCCTCCGTGACTGAGTTTTTTAACTTATCAACATGTTATCAATTGCTGACATACGAAATATTTAAAAAAACAATTTAAGAATGATCCTTATTTAATAACTTTGTAACTTTATTGGATTTGCTAATTCGTTTTAATATTTTGTATTAATGTGAAATAGAAAAAAGAACGTCTTGTTAAAAGTTACAATAGCTCATTTTTCTTCAGCTCTTGCATTTCTGAAGTTTTCCCCCAAAGGCCGTCCACATTTCAAGCCTTTTATGTAGTTTACCTAATAAACGTATCTTCAGTCGAATCTCTGTAGATATATTTTAAATATTTTTTTTGAATGAATGAATTTTTTCCGTACATTTTTGTAATGGTATAAATTATTAATGCGGGAGACATTTAACTCCATAAAGCCACCAGATATTACAAATAGAGATGACATCATCTTGCATGATACAGAAACTGCAAAACTGTACATTTTGTAGGATTATAAATATTCCGTATGTCTAATTAAGAATAGGAGCGTTTCTCTAATTAGTTATTTAAGAAGCTGATTGCAGAGAAAGCCAGCGAAATATAGATATAATACGGTGTAGAGACATGAGGTTTTTCTTGAAGCAAGAGACATGAAAAATAAGCAATGCCCTCGCTGGGACTCGAACCTGAGCCTCTCGAATAGGCGCCAAGTGTCCTATCGTTACACTACGAAAGCATACTGGAAGGATGGAGATAATACCTGATGTACCCCCGTTTTAGAAGGCGGATTAGGGGACTGAGGATTAGGGGACCCAGTCGCCAAATCCTGGTGGAATTGATTCTTCAAAAGCACTCAAGATAAATATTTTATACAGATTAGCAGGAGATATTGAAGGACCTTTTTTTCAATAAAGAAGACCATATAAACAAGGAAAACAAGAGCCTTTTAATATAACATCGTTTTAGAACCCGAGAATAGACTTTTAAGGAACCGAGTTTTATATGCTGAAACCTTTTATAAAATTCGTATATTCTCCGCCTCTTTCTAAACACATTTTTCTTGGAAGTGAGCTGAAACATATTCTAAAGAACCTCTTCAGGTCTATCAGCCAATATTTCTACATGGCTTACTAAATGAAGCATGAAGTCAATCTGAATGCTCTGATCGAAGCTTGGAAGCCGATCTGTTTCTCATCCACAGTTTTCACATTGTGCTCTCCAATTGACCTCAGAATGAAAGGGTTTTAGTGTTGTGTGCTAATCATTATACTGCAGTTCAGATAATATCCGGATTTGGTTTACTAACTATATATATAATCAGCTTTTTTGTAATAGAAATTTATTATACAAACTTTTGCAGTTTTGATTTAATATGCGAAATATTTCTTATCTAACTGCAATGTTTGATGGTTCTGCGATTGTTAAATGAGTCTCCTGTTAATAATTACATATTATAAATATGTCTTTCCAGAACGAAGTTCACTGAGAGCAGGTTTGCTGAGAAAAAGCACGTGACATGTTTGAAGTAAAGGAAATTCTTTAGGAGAAAGTATTAGAAATATTGGCAACCTATAGAACATAAATAGAAAAAATAAATTTTTTTCCAGCAATCAAACATTCTTTTCATATTTTCCTGTCACTATAAATTATGGATGCTCTGGGTTACAAATTCACAGGATTTCAATTAGTATAGCTTTCGCAATGCATTCTATTTAGAAATATGATTAATAATCAGCGACAAGATAATAGTGCATAAGGTAAATCTAGATAGGTACTAGAATACTTCCAGCTATCAAGGAATTAATGTAGCAAATGCAATTCTTCTGCTCTTATTATTGTTATTTATTACTATTATATTTACACCTTTACCTTTCCTTCGGGGAAAATTTGGAGTTGAATTTTTTAAATATTCAGAAATTTAACCAGATTTCAGTCTTTGCATGTTTAAGAGTGATTAAATTTGATTTCGGTTTCTAAACAAAGGTAAAAAATGTGAGTAACCTGGAAGCAAAAGTGTATTGCATTTTCCCTTTAGAAATTCCATATAACGCATTCTTGTTCACCTTCATCCTGACAGTCGTACCAGGGCCCAGTTGCATAGGACTTCGTAAATATTCATAAATATAAATAATCTTTATCAGTTCTATTGTTCACGTATTGATAAATATAGCCAATTCGACTAAAGATAACAGGAAAAAGTAAAACTTTGCAAAAGGCATATTAAGAAATGACGGCAAGAAGATATTGAAATACTCAAAGCGAGTTTCTTACGACATATTTTTAAAGGAGTAAAGTAATTATTAATTTTATTCATAAATTTTTATCGATTAATGTTGTCTGCACAGTTGCAGCATTTTCCTGTGACTAAAAACAAAAGCAATTAGGCAGAGAAAGGTATTGATCTATGTACCATATATTATCCTGCTGAAAGGACAAGGTTTACGATAAAAAAAGAGAGGAATCTCCAGGACACTCCGATATGGGAAATCTTTCAAAATGGAAATGCCAGAAAAAGCTGAAAAACTGAAAGTTTCTATTGGTTTTATAGCCTCTTTCTTTAATTATGTTTTCCATACATCTTTCTTCTGGAATTTTTATTTAAAGTGAAGTTTTTTTGCAGAACCACACTACGTTCTCACTAGTTTCCTTGATGCCTTCCTTCTGCCCCTCCCTCAGTGAAATTTTTTTTTTTTTTTTCCTTTGCTCCAGCCTTTTCAGGCTTTTTTTTTTTTTTTTTTTTTTTTTTTAAGGTCATGAAGCTCACAAAAAACTAGTCGAATATTTATGAAACTTACTTGCTCTAACCATCTGACTAAAATTCTATAAACTTAATACTTTCTTTAACTTATTTACCACTATATTTTTGATGTTTTATATGGTTTGATGTTACTTTAAACTGAAAAATATTGACAAATGTCTCAGTAAATTTAATTTAAACAAAGTAAGCAATATCTTAAAAATTGCTCCTTTATGTTTCTTGCCTCTCAGTCTGAGGAAAGCGTAAGCCAATGAAACTACACCTTCCACTGATGAAATTCATCATCTTTCTTACAAACAGCTTTGAATAAGAGTCTTCTCGTTCTTAAGCCAAAGAATATTTATCTCTATGTTATAAAATACAGTTTTTCATTCTTTATTAATTTATACTTACTTATTTTGCCATTATGCTAGTCAATAATAATAAATATTTTAAGCTTCTAATAATCATTGTTTGCTTTATTTTGATACTTTTAGCAATATCAACTAAACCCTTAAGAAAATCTTAAAAAAAGTCCTAATTTCTTTTATCTTTGCGGATTTTGTATCATCCTATATTATTATAATTTGGAAATTTATTTATTTGTTATTTACAATGCTTGAACTGGCAACAGCTAACAACTCTTGCTAAACATTTATACCTCATACTACTCGGAAGAGTCAGAATTACCTTATGGAAACTGAAAGTTTGTTCTAGTCCGGGGAGAAGAGATTCTCCGATACTCTGTCAGTAGGCTCTCCAGCAAAACTAATGGCTAGAGCGATTTCCTCACAAATGTGCCAGCCATTCCAGCAACCTGTCTCATAGTCATTATAGGAAGCAACCGATTGCTGTCCCGCCCCCGAACTCTGGTTGTGGTGGCAACGGGGAGAGATGAAAGAATGACATCCTGCAAAACCGAAGCTATTCCTTGAAAAGCTCAAAGCAGAAATTGGCGCGCCAACTAATACGCATACTCCTCCATGAAATTACTGTTTTTCACAATGAGCGTTTATCATTTAGAAAAATAAAAACTGAAAACAAAATCGGACACTTCCCGTTTTGAAGGTTGAATAACCGTTTTTCGTTGTTTCAAAGAACAAGAGATGATACTATTAAACCGCTAAAACGTGTTCGGAATCAGTGTTTTTTAGTCTCATTTACTTGAACATTCGTTGTTTGTTTCTTTACACTGCAACAATTAAACGCTTTACATTAAAAAAAAAAAAAAAAAAAACTGTCTATTCGTAATAAACTTATAATACAGCAGAACCTCTATTAGCCGAGTTAGTTAACTTGGCAATAAAAATATTGGCGTGTTTAAAAGTTGTGTGATGTTAGTCACTTTCCTTTAAAAAAAAAAAAAAAAAAAAAAATATTATTAAGTTATTTTTAGAGAAAATTTTCATATGTTTTAATTGAAATTTTGTAGATAAGAAAGAGATAATAATCACTTTCTTATATTTTGTGACGAGTAAAATTCTCGCATAATACGTTGGATTCTTTCCTCTTTTTTGACCACACTTGTTTTCCTTCTTTCCCCTTCTAAATTTACACAACGACGATCTATAAAATAATCACTTTCTTTAGCTTCGTTTTTCAAAACTTTTATCAGTTCTAGAGTTTTAGGATGGATTTTCCTAATAACAGAATTTAATTTATGATGCCATCCTTCAACAATATTATTTGCCCTGTGCAATTTTTCATTGCAATTCCACATCTGTATAGTTACAACGTCATTTTCAAGCCACTGCTCAACAAAGTAATCATAAAATGCCTCTAATTTTGCATTACATTACGAGGTGAACTTTCTTGCATGCACAGCCAACCATCATTGACACATTCCGTGGGTATGTATGTATGCAAGGGACGCGCACATTCTGAGATGGGTTGTAATTTCTTCATTATGCCTATATTCGTTAACAAGTCCCAAGTCTTGAATCTTTCTCCACAGACACTGATTTAAATGGAAATTGCAACTTCTTATATTTAAGGAAGGAAAAATATTTTTCAGCGAAATTATAACTGCAATTTCAAAATCCATCACAATTTCTTTAGGATCCCAATCAGAAATATGATTTTTAATTAAACGAAATAATCTCTTATAAGTCTGCTTTCGCTTATCGGGAAGTAAGCGAAACAGCACAGGAACAACATTAATCTCGTTAGAGGTACTTCCAATATCAACATGGATAGCATAAATTTGGGAGAAAAGCTTTGAGCAACTTTTAAAAGTTCCATCCATAAAGAAAGTTTTGCCGCTTTTCATTGCTTCCCTCCCCTTCTTACTTGAAAATACCAAAATTCGGCTATCTTTTAAATCATCGAACAACAAGAAACTAACGTTATCATCCATTGCTAATAATTCATTAGGAATTTCTAAATCTTCCATACATATAGCTTCTCGATCGTATCCTTCGGCATTTGTCTAGATTTGTATAGAGCTGTTTTAACACTTGAAAACTGCGGAATATTGGTTAATATGTCAAAGCCTTGATTGTATAGTTTTCCAACTTCTTCATTGTAAATTTGAGAAAGTGGAACATTTTCTTCTTTCTCTCTCATTTTTGCTACAAATATTTGTCTTTTTACTAAATAATGTGCTGTATCAGGTTGACATAAATGAATTTTTTCTTCTAAAACAACTTCTTCCTTGGTCTTAATTGCAGCTTTTAGTTTTTTCATTTATGCAAATCCAATAAACTACATTTTCCTTATTTCTATTCCGAATTCGATATTGATAACCTTTCTAAAGGGCTAAAGGCTTTTCCCTTTTAGTTTCAATAATCGCTAAAACATCCATACTGATTTAGATAAGAAAAATAACAGCTAATACTAAAGATTTTAAAGTGGAATGAAACTAAAGATTTTAAAGTGGAATGAAACTAAAGATTTCGAGAGGAGCCTAAACTAAGACACGTCTTCAGTCTAACAATGTCAAGACGATGACTAACTTATTCACAACTGCTCAACTCATCTTAATGACTCATCCTGACATCCCCTGAGGAAGTTTACTTTCGGAGAGGGACTGTACTCCCCGATTTCGCGCAAACAGAAAGATTTTTTAAAAACGCGGAAACAGTAATCGCGGAAAGAGACCTAAATCTCTGAAAGCAACGTGTTGTACAGGAAAATTACATTGTTAAAAACTACGCTTGTAATTATTATTTTAAGATTATCATTATGCTTCTGTGTAAAAATTATTGTATGAGAAATGTGTTATATTTTAGCACTTTTTAAAAACGTATAGTTATCTTTATGAATCAGGAATCGATTGTGATAATTTTTAGTTTAATATATGAAAATGTACTGTAGTCAAGATCTTCGCAGATCAAACACTACATTTACACTCCTTCACATAAATAAGACGTTTGTTCAAATGAAAAGCAGGTGTTTAATTTGAAGTATAATTAGGTAACAAGTCTTTTATAATCCAAAATTTTGTCATTAACAGTCATAAAAAAGAAAACTCTTTACAACCCTTCGTTCATCCTGTCAACAGCTGCCTAAAATTGTACCAAAAGCAGATCTTCCTCCATAGGAGCTTTGGTTCCCAATTACGATCACCATGGGTGTGGTCATACCCCCCCCCGGGGTGAACACTCCAGAATGACGGACGGGGCCAGACCCTTAAGCGGGGAGTGTGAAGCTGCATACCACACACGCGTTTCCAGTATCTTTGGTATAGTTTTCTTTCCATGTGTGGAATTTTTTCAAGCTGCAAAAATTGCTCAGTATTAAAATTTGCAATCGTCCCCAAATATAACAAAAGTATGGGAGCAAAGAATGGTATTTTCGATATATTTCATTATTTTTGCGTGTTTACCAATAAATGAGATTCCTGTTCGTGATTTGCACGTTTTCTAATAAAAGAAGATTTTATTTCCTTTGGATAAATTGTATTTATCTGCTCAAAGCCGTAGTCGTGAACTAAGCTATAATCTTAAAATGCAGACTTAAGTACGTTAAAGTGAACATAAACAGAAAAGTACAGCACCATACTCAATAAAACTGATATCTGATTCCAGAAACTTGAATACATAATGCTGATACATAATTTCAAAGAAAACTACTTTCTTGAACCTACTTATCACAAACTTGTACTTTAAATATACAATTAGTAAGTGCAGGAAAAACAAACCGCAGGTTGAAGATTTTACTGGCTCAATATTAGTCTTTCGAGCCTATACCTTAACATTAATTGCAAAAGTTTTTTTTTTTTTTTTAATATTGGCAGGTTGCTGCCATAGTCCTAATTATCCTAGTTAGTCTTGGGCGGAGAGGTCTGAGGTGTGTGCCCCGCATAATTAACAGATTGGTTTAGTGTGTCTTGCCCATTTAATGATTCAGAACGCTAAGCGCTTGATTTCTTTCTGTTTGGGAACACTTATCGTCGTATTAGACAATACTTCCTCTGATAATGGCTGATTACCGCTTGTAGCTTTTTATTTGCTGCTTTGTTTGTTCTCATAATTTGCTGCCCATAGTGGCCAGTAAGCTTGACTTGGCTTTCTTGTATGATATTTTGCCGTGTTTCTGCAGTGGAAGACGCAGTGGTCTGGATCCTCCACCTCTCTACATTGACATCTTTTTGTGACACTCAGGCTGAATCTATGCAGATATGTCAGAAAACAACCATAACCTGTATAAAACTGTGTCTGCCTGCCACTATTGCAAATTACCTCTAGCATTGTTTTTGGAAAGAACATATATGTTCATATATGTTCTCCTTCCTGTATCCGAGGTGTCCGATCTGGCTTGCCATCTGTCTATCAGTTGTTTTAGAGTGATCTTTTTCAGATGAGACTTAGGTAATTTGTCTGGCACTTCTGTCCTTGAGACCTCCTTTACCGCTTCTTTACCCAGGGTATCCGTTTCCTCATTTCCTTTTATGCCCACGTGACCTGAAACCCCCGTGAGGCATGGTTTTTCTGATGGCAGAATGCTGAGGAGGACTTTTCTAAGTTCTTGAACATACTGGCTTCTGCTTTTGTAACATTTGATTGCGTTGAGGCTAGAGGCAGAATCACGGTAAATAGTAATTTGGGTAAGTCTGTTCATCTTCACATAACTAATGGCTGCTTTCAGTGCTGCCAGTTCAGCTTGGAATCCTGAGTTCCTACTGTCAAGTCTTCTTTTCCATTTATACACTACAGTATCAGCTTTTAAAACGCAGAAGGCACTGCCAGTACCCGTCTTGGTTTTTGAGCCGTCTGTAAATACAGCTGTGTTATTTTCTTTTGTTGTCACATAGTGACCTAGAATATACTTTTTTAGGTGTGTTTCAGCCGGATGTCCTTGAGTTTTTCAGTGTTCAGCAAAGTGGTGTTGTTCCCATAGAACTTCGTCCTCGCCGAGCCTTAACACTCTTGCAATTAATGACTCTCTTTCCGCTTGCTGGTCTAGTAGAGGAATTCCTGCTAGAACCTGCAAAGCTGTCGTTGAAGAAAATATAATACCTAATGTAAATCTTTTTAGTTAAACATTTCTTTTCAATTGATTGCCATTTCATGTTTTAATGTTATCGATCTCGCCTTTCTTATATCATTTGTAACATGATTTCTTTTAACTACTGTAAGTAGATTATCTGATAATTTTTTTTAAGTTTCAATATTACGTCGTTAGCTTGCTTTTGGGGAGGGGGAATTTTCCTGTTTAATTAAAAACACTTTGTCGTTTTCGCTAATACTTTTTTATGGGCACTAAAGTTTCATTATTTTTTCAGATGGAACATACATCCCAGACTATACTTTAAAGGATAATGTTGCTCAATCACAAGGCAACGTAAGAACTTTTTTCTTTCAAAAATTCTATGTTCCTGAATTTGTGAATGATACTTATTTTTTGTACTTTTATATTTTTAAGTGGATCTTGAATATGCATTTGAGCATGGTGATATGCCTTTGGATGATCAAAAGAATGCTGTATTAGATTTTGGTGATTTGAGACCCTCCCAACTTATTGATACATTTGAAGATAATCTTACATGCCCACACTATTGGAAAATATTCATTCTACGTACCAACTAAGTCGTCATGTAAAGACTTATCATTCAGTAGATAAATAGCATTTGAAACCATGTGCCAAAAGATCTTTTGACATTCCGATAAACTGAACAAACGTTATGAAGATCGATGCTAAGCCTCCGAAGGGCGGGTCATCTTGTTCAGTAAAACAGGTACCTTCCCCCGCCGCCATGTCTACTCTTAAACGACCTTGTCAGGAGCGTCCACTACGCCTGGGTATGTTTGATATTAAAGTCATTTATTCGGAAGATAGCAGCAAAGATTTGAAAGTATTTTTAGAATGAATAAAATCTGAAGTCATGGACAAGTTTCCAGAAGCTGCCTCGCAACAACAGGGTAATGAATGGTATCTGAATGTTAACATGAAGATGATGAGGAAAGTGTGGAATACGGAGAAAAAAACTTGCGCAGCTTACTTTCCGTCAAGACATAACACCGCTCTCATAGGAGAAGTGCCTAACGTACAGGCAGTTATTGAGAAAGTAAGGATTTTACGTCAAATTTATATTATATACAATACTTAGAATAAAAATTTGGGTCACTCATGAAATGTTTTATTTTACAGGTTCTGGGCTCTTCAGAGAACTCTTTAAGAAAAGTGTCAGGATGGGTTCCAGACTTCGTCCAATACCTCGAGCTCAAGACCACTGTCTGCAAATCCCTGGCAGCCTCTTCTTACTTACCTCTACCAAAAGCCTTAGCTAGTAAGACGGGTGTTCTAAATACCTAAAATGATGATCAGCAGTGTCTTGTTTGGAGGTCTTGGCGGCTCGTCATTCTATTGAAGATTTTTACGATCATCTGTATAGAGTATCACACTATATGCCCTATGAAGGAGAAATCCATATAAATGGCATGTCTATCTTCCCGCCCATTCAACAGCTCGACAAATTCGAAGAAATAAACAACCTATCAATGAACGTATTGTTCCATGCGTACTGGTTCGTAATGGATTGAACGCACAAGTCCGATAAAAAAAAATTGCAAAATTTATTTATCACAAGAAATGTAACAAAACGCTAGGTTTTTCCTCAAAGATATTCGTACAATATCACACAATAGTTATATTTTAAACTACTAAAACGTTAAATGGAAGGCAAGCCAAAGCACAGAGAAAGCTAATCCGATCTCACCGCGAATTTGCTACAATCAATAACAACTTAGAAAACAAATGAATTGAGATGTTTCTCTCCGGGTTTTTAAAACTTTTTAATTGTGCACGAGAATATTCTGGTAATTTCCGTTTTCTCGAGATTTCTGGAAAGTAAAAGAGTAGAATTACGGTCACAGCTAACACAGTAGTCAATTACATTTATTCAGTTTAAATATAAACTACCAGATATCTATTTAGTAAATGCCGTGTGCTCCTGTATTTTGACTCGTCAAAACTCGTCAAGCTCGTCAATTTTAAAACTCGTCAAGCGCTGCATTGCACGGGGAAATAAAACGATTTTAATTACAATTGTACTAGAAATAGCTAACTAAATACAAAATTCGTAACGTTATTCTATTGGGAAAACAACGAGATTTTACCTCTTCGGATTACCAAGAATCAAAACGGTAATTTATCTTTATTTTGTATTTGTTTTAATCGTTACTTTAAAATGTATGTTTTCTCTCAAGTTTGAGAATTTAATTGTTTTATTTAATGATACTTTTCTCTTTTTTAGGTGACAGCCATATTAGCCTCCTATTCCTTATGGATAACGAGAAGAGACATTGCATTGCGTTGTTATAAACAGGCCAAGACTTCTCGACGGTCTTACCAAAGTTGAACATGCAGCATTTTATTGCGGTTACTTTTACACCGGTTCAAGAAGAAAGAGAACCTGGATACTCATATAAGACAGTCAAGTACACGGCCCACAAAAGTTCAAAATGTTCTAAAGACAAATGGCTAAAATTTGATGATTCTAATATGTATATTTCGGCTTCACGTTCATGATCATAACCATCTTACAGGTCAATATCGAGGAGCTGCTCATAATAGTGGCAATCTGAATGTCTAGCATGGTAATTGCATGCCTGTGTTCTCTCATAATCTCCCTGGCTATGATGTGCACTTGATCATGCAAGGTTTCTGTAAGATCAAACGAAAAACCAGGACATGCATACCGAATAATTCTGAAAAAATCATCAGCTTTTCACTGGGAAACCTGAGATCTATCGACATTCTTCAGTTCCTCAATGCTAGCTTCGAGGATATCGTTGCGAATATGGAAAAGGTCAAGTCCATCTCAGGAGAGCTCAGGAGAGCGGAAGTGACGTCTCAGAAAAGGATCGTGGTATCCGCCATCTTGGATCACGTGACAACTGGAAGTGACGTAGATGGATGGGATGACGTAGACGGAATGAAGCGTGCATAGTTTCGTTTTTATTCTGTGGCAATGATTTTATGTTTTCAAAGTTTTTATTTTTTTGGCAACGACAAATTTTTATGTTTGTGGCAACGATTTCATGTACCACGTGTTTGGCATGATACAGTTTTTATTTTATTATTTTAATTATTTAAAACGTGATTAGTATTAATTATTTTGTACGTCATTAATTTAAACTTTTTAATTATGTATTATTTTGACTATTTAATATATCATTAATTATTTAATCCATTATTTTTACAAAAGTGAATTTAAATTTTCTTTTTACTTTTTATTTTGCAAAAGTGTTTTTTTTTAATTTATTACTTTTTGTATTTTTACTATACATATATATATATATATATATATTTTACTTAACTTTCTTTTTTGGTTTTACAAAAATAATATTTATTTTAACGAATTTAATTTTTCCTTTTCACATTTTTATTTCGCAAAAGTTTTTTTTTTTTTTTTTTTTTTTTTTTTTTTCAAAATTATTCCTTTTCGTATTTTTCCTTTAATTTTTATTATATTAAACTTTTTTTTTTGGATTTACAAAAGCAATATTTATTTTTACAAATTTAATTTCTCCTTTTCGATTTTTATTTTAAAAAAGTTGTTACTACATTTTTTACTTTTTTTAACAAAAGTAATATTTATTTTAATAAGTTTAATTTTTTTCAGTTTTTTGTTTACAGAGATGCAGATTTTTGTTTTTATTTTTTCCCTTATGTATTTTACTTCCAAAAGTGAATTTTAATTTTTTTTCTTTCCTTTAAATTTTTTTTTATTACATATTTATTTTTACCCTTAACTTTTTCTTCCCTTGTTTTAAATACAACAAGATACATACATCTCCATTTCTCCAAAAGTAAACTTACATACATTTCTCTATCTACGAAATTTTAAGCTTTAATTTACATGCATATAACTTCACTCTGCAGGCTTTCATGGATAATATTTTCTGTAACTTTAAACCAATACGCACAATGTTCATTCTATATAGTTTAACTGGAATACTACATTTCTTACTGTTCTACTACTAAGTTGGAGATACTCAGAACTTTCTCTTCTAATGAACTCTCTATTAATGACTGTATTAACTTTTTGGCCAATTATTCAAAACTTCACGGATTCTCTTTGAACGTCTTACCTTTATTCAAAGGATTCACCAAACTATGTCTGAAAAATTTAAATTTCCATTTATACATTTACCCTTATATTTAACTTATAAAACATATTTTTGCTGTATTTCTGATTCCTTTTCCCAAAAAATTAAATACAGACTTACACAAATTTCGTTATTGCAATACCTACTGACTTTGAACAAATCTTATAAGAAGTAATAAATTTTCATGGTATGAAGTCCACTCAAACCAGTGCATGGGGCATTTCTACCCAGTTAAGTTTAGATACGCACCAATAGTACTTCATTTCTTAAGGCCCGTCCACACGAGTACGCTCGAAACGTAGCTGACGAACGCGATTTTACGTTACCAGCGTAAAAGCGTCCAAACGAGTACGCTTGCGAAGAGTGCGTTTAACCAATAGAATTATTTTGCGCAAAAATCACGTGACGCTGTAATATAGCGTCAACAGAGCTGTATCTTATTACTTCGCTGTTCTTCTGTATGTTTGCGGCAAGTTGTCCAAATCAGATGATTTTTTTTTATAGCTGAAACTTTACTATTATATGCAATTATTAAGCAGAGGCAAAACCGCAAAAAATGGCAAGAATGAGTCCGAAAGATTTATAAAGGAATATGTGGAATTATTAAATTCCTACTATTAGCTCACACTCTCCCTATATCTTGTTCAAATTTTCAGTACATAAAATGCTTTTTATTCATCCACTCAAGTTCAAATACAATTTTTTAAACGTTCAGTGAATGACACTTGATGTTAATACAGCTTTTTCACATATTAAAATTTTTTTAATTTTTAATTAAAAAAATTATGTTTGTATTTTTATTTATTTATTTATTTTTGTATTTTTAAACTTTTCTTTGTGGACCTAAGTAGGAATTGACTTAATTTTGTTTTGGGGGGGAGGGGTATATTACTTGTTTTTTAATTCCTTCAGGATGAGTATCGACCAGTTTGACAGACTTGCAGATTCTATATCGTATGAAAATTAGGATTTATAAAATTGGTTTGGAATACAGTATATAAAGAGAATTAAATTACTTAATTCTCTTTATATACACCATCCACCATATAATAAAACCAACTTCATATTTTTTTAACTCGCTCTATCTTGGTCTTTTGTTCTTCTTTTTATTTATTTTTGAATTTAGAATGAGGTTCAAACTTTGGACAGTTTATGAGAAATTATGTGCATGATAAAATATGCAATAAAGTAAAAATAAAGAGAGAATTTATAGATGATACATGATAAAGAGATGCAGATATATTTTTACATAAGGATTTCTATTTGCACTGCACATTTTTAAACTAAATTAAAAACAATAATAATAATGAATAAAATAAGAAATGAAAACAATAATAATAGGTAAAATAAGAATATAATGATTCATGATTAAATATAAGAAACACGTTTCAAAATGAGAAAAGCTAACTGAATTATACCGTCGTCTACGGCTGAAGTTCGAACTTGCCACCTTTCCATTCCTCCGCCACCCAAGCAGCGCGCTGACCACTCAGCTAATCTGTGATAGCAGTGCTTGTGAAAAATAATGTAACAAGTAGAAGTCGCTGCAAAGGTAATTTAATTAAACTTCAATAAATGATTACTGTATGACACAAGTTGTAACTTTCCTCCAAAATTTCGTAATTGTATTTTATTGAATACTCCTTCACAGTCAACTGCTTTATTTTAGAAGTTATTATATTGCTGAAGTTAGTTTTTTGGTGTATTTAATATTGGGATATTTATAGAGCTTTTTATTACACATGATATAGCCAATATTTATAATAATTAAGGAGAATTTTGTAAGGCAGAAACTTTGATTTCGTAGAAACTGTAATTTATTTAAGTTCCTATTACTTACGGTGTTATAAATACTAGGTGAAGCATATGGATATACTGGTCGGATCATTGCTTTATAAGTATACAGTTTTCCCCTTTAATGAGAATTTTAAATGTATACTAATATGTACGGTTTGAGAAATCTGAAGATGGCGTGAACAATGCTGATTATTTTATTGCTGTATACAGTTATATTTCTAAGCAAAAACTCATCTCTGTGTGGCTCTGACGCCATATTGAAACGGGTAAGCAAGAAGGTTTTCTGATTATGACACGTGATAAGAACTTGGTCGGCTATTGGCTATACGCGCGAGTCGCGGGCGAAAAAGCCTAACAGGAGCGTACTCAGTTTTACGTCTTCTGCGTCCTGCGAATTTACGCCGGCGTCAAAAAAGTTACGTCAACTACGTCGGGAGCGTCCTCGTGTGGCCTTTACTATTTTACTATATATTCAGAACACTCCTTTTTATTCATTAAGATTCATTTATACTACTAACACAAATTTTGTTAACTCTTTGAAATATTTTACAAAAATATCTTGAATTTTCTCGCGCACATCCTACTTAACTCACCAAGCATACCCTGAACCTTGATTTTCCTTCATGTGAAAACGTCACTTGGATTCTTAATATGATTCCATTTACTGCAGAACTTTATAAGCACTACTATATTTGAACTTATCACAGCCTTACTCTCTTAACAAGGGACAGAAGATCGAATTCTTTTTTAACTGCAGAGAAGAATATCCACATTGCAACATATTATTTTAAATTTGAATTATAGTCACATTTGTGAAGGAAAACTCAAAGTCTATAATCCACACGGAATTAATATTCAGCCATAAAAATGAAACTTTGTCGCCGTTTTCCCAACTTGGAATATAAAAATTTGTTAATTTGGAAAATGTTTTTCAACCACAAAGTATGATTATTAATTTTTACTGAATCCCATATCTTTCTAACGTATTCATTGTAACTTAACTGAAAGATACTCATATTTCACATTGACAATAATTTATTTAGCACTGAACACCTACAATCTTTTGAGAATGAAATTTAATTTATCATACCTAGCAAATAACTCCTACATAGTTATGATACATTACACGAAATATTGAGTAGAGTTCTAAATAATGATCCAGCATAGTAATTAACTTCAAAGATCTAACACATTCATTTTAAGATAGATATTTCAAACTGACATTGCTTAGTAATGAACTTTTACAGCTTTTCTGACATTTAACTTCTCATAGATAGTAAATAAAATTACACAAATAATCATACATAATAGGTAATAATAACAAAAACTCCATATAATGATCTACTATAGTCACCAACTTTAAATGTTAACGCATTTTATTATGACTTTGTAGTATTGTGTGGCCCCAACTTGTCAGCAACTGTGGTAGTGACTGCTATGAACTGTAAATTTACACAAACACGTAAGAAGGGTTTAAAGCCCTTTTTATTCCACTTTAGAAATAACAGCTGCGTTCACTTGACGCTCACAAACTACGCCGACCCGGCGGCTTAACAAAAACAGAAATGTGAAACTAAAAAATAATGACTGGATGAATAAATAACTAGATCACTACCTACGAGGCTCTGAAATTTTAACTAACCTAACCGCGTTCTAATATACAGCTGAGATTCAGCGAGCTTAGTGATTAAGCAGTTGAAGGATTCAGCAAAAACTGCCGAGATAGGCACACAGGCCGAAACGCGCGGTTCTGAAATTTCTACTTAGCAACCTTCACGTTCGCGATTCAAGAAGCACACTTACAAACTCGTTTCCCTTCTATTTAAACTCAACTTACTTCTGCTAAATTTGAATATACTGCGCACTCTACTACAATTTACATACTCTAGCACTGGCAATTCTAGGGGAAAGTAAAGGCTTGACAGGAAAGATAGCTTAAAATAAATGTTAGTTAAAATACATATAAAGCAGGTCCTAGAAACGACCTGTTGATAAGTTTCCATATTCTAACCTAAGACTCAAGAGCTCCGTTTACATAAAACAAACTTTTGCCTAAAACATTTACAATCATTTCTGTAGATGGTTAGAATACAATATCTTCTTACAGGAACCTTTCTGCTGTTTAGTCTTCATCAATCAATCTTTTTCTCTTCCTTCCAGCATCTGGAAAGAATAAGTATCAGTATATTCCAAATACATTATTATTTACACTTTCTTTAACACTCGATAATGTTTTCGTTTTCGATCCTTTTTTTCTCCTTATTTAACTGCTTACATTCACATTCATTCAAATATTCAAACATGAATTTAACTTTACCCTTGTTCTCCACCATGTGTGGTGTCAAATGGGAATCTTCGTGTTTTTGTATTACAACACTTCCCCTAACCACAATGATTTGTTAGAATTCAAACGACCAAATATGACACACCTTAATCCAACATACTGAAACTCGATGAGCTATGTTTAACATTCTTAAATTCAAGTGTAGGTGGAGAACCCTAAAAAACACATTCAAATTTCCCCCCTCATTCATTTTTTCACATGTAGGCTTTCGCTCTAAAGCATGATTTTAACTACTGTTTAACACTTAGGTTTTAACTCGTTTCTTTTGAGCATTTACTTTTAGCATCTAAAATTTTATGCTTCTAGACTAAATTCTACTTTTACGTAACTTTCAAGTATTTACCTATATTTACAAAATTCTAATACATATGATTTTTACAATGCCGTCAAGCTGGCGGCACTGAAACTAAATTTTCCATTAATACAAGAATACGAAGTTATTTTACTTTCGGCCAAATTTTAGCTTTAACATAACAGAACCAGTCTTTCGACCAAAACGAACTGCTTGCTCTTAGATTTTACACTTAAAGAAAATAATGTTTTTGCCTTAGCTAAATACAGTAAAACAAAACTAAGTCTCAACCGAGACAAATTGACTTCCGTCAACACATAGAAAGAACTTCGTATTTACACATAACATTTCAGAACAAAAGAAAAATTTATAGAAGATTTTAACTTATCTTTGACTTTTCGATGCTTGGAACTCCGACATCCTCTTCTGGCAGAATTGATCCCAAGTTACAGAATTCATGGAAGTTAATCTCCACTTTTGGTTTCTTCGAGGTTCCTCCATGATGACTTTCCTTTTTCGCCCTCTGTATGCCGTCCTCTTGGAGTGGTAGTCTTCGGGTTCCTGTCTTTTCCGTTTGGCCCCTGGACGGCTGGTCTTGGCGGCCTCCGGTCTGGATTCTTGCTTGAATTTTTTCTGCTGGTGCCAATCTTTTCTTTCCTCTTGCTGTCTTTTTCTTCTCAGCCCACCAGCGGGCGAGCGGTAAAGTCGCTGAACACTGGTAGTTCGGTCCGAGGTTCGAATCACGCGAACGGGCTGGCTCCATGGGTGTTTTCGTGGTTTTTCCATGTGTTTACGAGCCAGTTTCCCTTAGAAAGTCCTCCACGAAGGCATCCCTCCCCTTAGGAAGATAGCCCTAGTGTGCTTTGCCATAATTAAATACACACACCACTTTTTCTTCTCATGAACGGCGGCCTTGTTTGCTCCTGACTATCTGGCCCTGGAAGTGGTTTCCTCGACGCAGATTTTCTACTGTGGGAAGTTGTACCTGGTCTTTTCCTGTTTACCAAAGATTCTTTACGAGGCGGCGTTGATTTCCTGCACTTTTTGAATGCTGGAATGTGACCATTTTCCTTCCTTCTTTTCGGGACCCTAGAATGACTTGTAGAAGGGCTAGGTTCCTCTTCTGTTCTCTGCTTCTTGGGTGGTGGAGCGGGCGGCGTTAATTCTGGAATTTCCACTTCTTTTGCGCTTGTGTCCTGTAAGAAACTTTTAAGGATTTCGAAATCCTTTTGATTATAATATTTTTTCACCTGGTTGGAACTTTCTTTACCGGTTTCCCCTCTCTCGTTCTTAAGGTACAATACGACTCCTTTGATTTCCTGTATTACATAGGAGCCTTCAAACTTCGGAGCCAATTTTGCAGTGAAATTATCTGGGGCACTTGATAAAGAAAATTTCCGCTTTAACCCTTTATCACCTACATTAAAATCTGCTTCACGGCGTTTTCGATCGTAATATAGTTTCTGTCTATTTCTTGCGGTATCCGAGTTTTTTATCGCCTGATCGATAAGTTTCTGCATATCTTTTTGTTTAAATTCTTCTTCCCTTTGTTGCACAAAGAATAATTTATCTAGTGGCGTAATTAACTTACGTCCTAAAAATAATTCTGCTGGAGTTTTTCCAGTAGTATCATGATTTGCAGTTTTTAAAGCATAAGCTAACTCATTTATGTAGCCATCCCAGCGCTTGTGATGTGTGCTAACATAGCTTCGAATTTTTTTTTACAATATTTTTATTAACTCTTTCTGCGATGTTTGCCTGCAGTCTATACGGGACCATTTTGATATAGCGTATGCCAAGTCCAGAGCAAATGTTTTCAAAAATTTGGCTAACGAATTGTTTACGTTATCGCTAATGACTTTTATCGGTGCCCCGTATTTTAAAATGTACCTAAACATCGTCCAGTTTTATTCGGGATAGTGCGTCAGCTACATTATTTTCTTCCCCTGGTTTATATTTAATTATTAGTCTACCAACAGCCGCATGATCCGAAAAGACTGTTACTGGCGCTTTGCCGAAATAAACTCGAAATTTCTGTACAGCCATTAATACGGCTAATGTTTCTCTCTCCGTAGCTGTATAATTCCTTTGAGTAGAATTTAAAGTTTTACTAAAAAAATGCCGAAGGATGCCCATTCTGCATGAGAACCGCACCTACGGCATAGTCCGACGCGTCTGATGCAATTTCCAGGTTTTTGTCCCCTTCCGGGAATTTCAAAACAGGGGTATTGATGAGTGCTTCTTTTAACCTTTCAAATGCTGTATTTGCTTCTGCTGTCCACGTAAACTTACTTTTTTTTCTTTTAATTACTAACAACGGTACAACAATATTCGCGAAATATTTTATGAACGACCGATAATAAGAACCTAACCCAAGGAAAGAAGAAAGTTTCTTGGCGGTATTGGGAGGTGGGAAATTCTTGATGGCTTTTATTTTTGAATCCTGAGTTTCTATACCCTTTTGCGAAATTTTATAACCCAGATATTTAAGTTCTTTTGTCGCGAACTTACATTTCGATGCGTTAATTGTAAGACTGGCCTCTTTTAATAATTTAAAAACCTCTTCCAAGTCTTTAATATGTTGCTCCAACGTACTACTCGTTATAATTATATCGTCTAGATAGATTAAAGTCCGTTTTCCTACGACAGGCTTTAGAACAATGTCCATAGCTCTCTGGAATGTTGACAGGGCCCCACACAACCCAAAGGGCATGCGTAAAAATGCATAAGTGCCCGATTTTGTGATAAACGCGGTTTTATGTCTATCTTCTTGTCTCACAGCTATTTGATAGTAGCCAGACGTTAAGTACAACATAGTCATGTATCTCGTAGACTTAATCTTTCTAATAATTTCCTCTATCACCGGCAAAGGGTAAACCGGGAACTTAGTAATAATATTGAGTTTTCTGTCATCGAAAGCAAACCTCCAAGCCCTTTTATCCGAAGGAGGGAAATCGTTCTTTTTGCTACATAGTGCGACTGGACTTGCGTAGTCACTATTTATGGGCGTTATTATCTGGTTTTGCAGCATTTCCTTAATGTGTTCCTCAATAATTTGTTCTTTCTGTTGATCATACCTGTAGGGTTTAGTCCTACAGGGTTTATCGGCAGTTAGTTGTATATCATGTGTTACAATTTGACAGTTGCCAGGACGTTCTGAAAACAAGTTTGAAAAAGTACTCACCACTTGCTGGATGGCTTGGCTTTCATGGACACTCAAATGGCTCAAGTCTACCTGAGGTTCTTTCACTGGCTCCACCACCCTCCGATCCATTTCCAGCATGATCGAATTATCCAGAAAATTGAGCTTGGCTTTCGCGGCCTTTAAGAACTCCATGCCTAAGATGACTGGATTCTGTAAATTTTTCACTACAAAAATTAATACTTTAAGACTCTCATCTTTTATCTTTATTTTTAGTGATAATTTCCCGATACACTAACAGGTTTTTCCTGGGGCTGCTATAATTTCTGTTTTTTTATTTTTAAATAACCGTAACCTATTAAAATTCTTCTTGAAAAATTTATCACTCATAAAATTACCTTCTGCCCCTGTATCAATGAGGGCTTCCACTGGTACATCGCCAACCAGGACTTGTATAATTGGTAATTGTGAATTCTTTACCGCGACCGTGTTTAGGTATCTTCTTGAGGGTTTTTTCGAAACTTTCGGGGTCTGGACCGTCGCTTTTACAGGCCTCTCTAATCGTTTAAAGCTTTCCTTTCAACTTCACTCTTTTGGGTACGCGGACGGTTGTTTTCAAATTTCCTTTTTGCGTCTTGACCTTCGAGCTTCGATGAGTTGGCTTGATAGCTCTTTTCCCCATAAGAGCGATTTGTGTTACCGGTCTGTTGATTAGAAAATTGCCTTCGGGGACCTTGAGAATACGATGCCCCTCTAGATTTTTCCGCTATTCGACGGTTTTAGAACCTGACCGCCAACTCGAAGAGTTCCTGCAAGGTGCTTGGATTTCGGATTTCCAAGTAATCTTGGACAGCAGGTAGCAATCTTGGTAAAATTATTTCAATTACCTCTGTGTCGGGTTTCTTTCCATACAGCATGTCTGTCAGCTTAACTTTTCGCAGAATAAAGTCCGTCAAATCTTCCATATTACGTTGATAAAAACTATAAATTTCGGTTTCTAGCTTTGCTCGGTCTTTCACTATGGGGAAGGCCTTTAATAATGATATTTTAAAATTTTCAAAGGTATATGTTTGGCCTCCGAATTCTCCTAATAAAAATTTCCCTATACTCTTCCACCATAGTGAGGCCTGTCCTCTTAGTGCAGACGTGGCAATGGCAACTTTTTGTCTTTCAGGCACAGTGTATAACTGGAAGTGATTTTCGAGGCCTTCTAAGAATATCGCCACCGAATTTTTTCCGTCGAAATTGACATTTGGCTTAATAGATGCTCTCATCGTCAGCAACTGTGGTAGTGACTTCTATGAACTGTAAATTTACACAAACACGTAAGAAGGGTTTAAAGCCCATTTTATTCCACTTTAGAAATAACAGCTGCGTTCACATAAAAGACATGGCACCAAGCTGCCCTTTTTGTCAGGTATATGTCTTCCCAAGATCCAAAAGAAGAACTAATGAGATTGCTACCGCTCTCGAGACAAAAATGAGGGGAAGATATAGCGAATGCCGTGCAAAAAATGCCTAGAAGATAATAAGATGGATTTAAATAAAATCGTTTCAATAGCAACTGATGGAGCCAGAAGTATGACAGGAAAAAATAAAGGGGCAACAACGATTCTACAGAGAAAAATAAACCACGAAATTGTTACGTTTCATTGCATAATACAACAAGAAGCGCTTTGTGCCCAAACATTTCCGCCCGAAATAGTTGAGGTCATGAATTTGGTGATCAAGATTGTTAACAGCATCTTGTCAAAAGCACTCTACCATCGTCAGTTTAAAGATTTCTTAAAGGAAATGGAGACTTAGTATTCCGACCTCCTTCTTCATAATAAAGCGCGATGGCTTTCCAAATGAAAGGTGTTGAAACGTTCTGCTTTGTGCTTGAATGAAATAAATACATTCCTAAATGAAAAAGGCATTAATCACCCTGAATTAGAGAACGACAAATGGTTGCAAAAATTTTACTTTATATGTCACAGCGAAATTAAATTAGCTGAATCTAAAATTGCAAGGAAAGGGAAACCAAGCCTATGTTTTAGAAGAAGAATAGGTTTATTTTGAAAACAAATTAATTCTTTTTGCAGAAGATATTCAGAGCGGTAAATTAATTCATTTTCAATTTCTAAAGCACTATCGCGATAAAACCACTGCAACTGTTGACACGAATTACTTCAGCACAGTTACAAAAAAATTAAAGATGAATTTGCTGACAGATTTGAGCAATTCAAAACCAACAAAACCACTCTAGCATTCATAGTAAATCCTCTCAACACAAATAGTAACGAAATCCACATTGAGCCATTTGGAATTGATACTGAATCTCTAAAAATGCAATTGATCGATTTAAAAAGTAAAGCTTTGTGGAGTGGAAAATTTACAGAGTTGAAAAGCAAGTTGGAAGAGTTGGAGGTCCACAAATGAATGTACATAATGCAACAAAAGTGGTCAGCTTTAAACGAAATGCCGCGAGTTAAGGCACTTATATTCAACTCATGGAATAGTCTTCCAGATTGCTACAGTGAGGTGAAGAAGTTGGCATTTGGAGTGCTGACTATCTTTGGATCGATATATTTTTGCGAGCAAGCGTTCCCTTGCATGAATATAATTAAAAGTACAGTAAGAAGCTAACTAACAAATAAAAATTTAGAGTCGTGTTTGAAACTTAAAACAACCAGTTATTAGCCAAATTTATCCAAATTTTCTAAAACCATGCAAAGCCAACGCTCCCATTGAATTTGTTTGCTCAAATGTACGTTATTGTATGCAGAGCCATCGCTCCCATTGAATTTGTTTGCTCAATTGTTTTTTTATTGAAGTTCAAATTAGTGTTGTAAGTAAATGTTTAATTGTTTAAATTTTTTACTTAAATAATAAGTAATTATCTAATAATGCCATATATTTATTATCTAATTTGTTGTGAAAAACACTATTTATATATGAATAAATATATATTTTTCTTATGAATAAATAGAATTTTTTTTTCTTATGAATGAATAGATTAGTTTCTGTTTATCAAAAAACTTTATTTATGCGAGTACTATTTATTGTTGGCAAGAAAAAATTTGGTGGTTCTTTAAAAACTTTGAAATTTTGTAAATTGTAATTTTTGACTCTTCCGACTCAAAAGGTTGCCGACCCCTGACCTAGACCAACATTTACTTATTGAGGGGAGGGGTATTCGTGGCAGCATTTGGATGATATCACATCGACTGGCTGTTGCTAACAACAATACTTTCCCAAATACAATCAAACGCAACCTTCCAAATGTATCATCTAGTCAGATGCTAACAATATTTATGGGTAATTATTTTTCATTTTCTCTTTTTTTAAAAAAAAATATTGTTCGTTTGCTTCTCATGCATTTTTGTTTTGATTCTAAATGTTTTGTTTTGTTGTAGCTGGGCGCTCAGGCATCCTCTTCCCACACACGGGTTTGAATGGGTGGATGAACCCATCGAAATATTATTACATGAATATCTCAGACGATGCTGACGAGAGCTAAATCCTAGAAATGGATTTAGAGTATCCGAAAGAGCTGTGCAACTTACAGAATGATTACCCACGGAGCAAATACTGTTTAATTATTCCCGAAATTTAGCAAATAAGTTCCAGCTCCCCGTTGGCAGTAGTGTGCAGTTAGTTCCGAATCTTTTCTCAAATGAAAGCGCAATGAAGCAAAAGAAGCGCAATGTCCTCTACTACAGGAACTTAAAATTATTCGTATCCTTGGTTCTATGAGTCACCCAAACCCATAGGGTGCTTAAATTTCAAGGAATCTCGGTGGCTAAAAAGTAACATTTCATTTAATACTGATCAACGGAAACGGGTCAAAACAAGCTTCAAGAAAGATCTTGTTAAGCTTCTGAACAATGCTGTTTTTGATAAAACGATGGAAAATCTTAGAAAAAGAACCCGAATTCATCTAGTTATTGATGAGAACAGAGCTAAAATACTTGTGACTTCACCAAGTTTCCATGTTTTCCATCAAATAACAGAAGAAGTAGTAGCTGTATATCGAAAGAAAAAAATTCTTTGATGTTGAACCGCCCTCTGTACACGGGTTTTTCATATTACATTTGTCAAAAACTCTAGGCAGGGCACATACAGCTTTAATATACCTTCGAGAATATTTTCGAGAAAAACCGCTGAAAATGTGTTCTAGAATGTTCTTCCTCCGTCTATGAAGTATCGCCAAATTTTTCGCCAAATGACGCGAAATGGGCGATTTCGTGCCAGATGTGGCAACCATAACCCCGCTTTGTGAGGAAGCTATCTCACCGCAGCTGGGCATTTCGCAACAACAACTTATCGTTCTCTTGAACAAGAGTTAATACGCTTATGCTTCTTTCACTTTGCGTCAGTTACTTGCATTAGTATAAAGATCTCTTTCTGGAAAAAAAGTCCATCATGATTTTCACATATCTTCCCAGCTATTGAAATTTAACAGTTAACAGAGATGTAAAATCTCTTGTTATGCTATGCATACGACAATACGTAATTCGTATCACACATTCGACACCACTTTCATCAACACCCTGTTTAATCGGTGTACCTATGATTAAAATTGCCCATAATACAAAAGCCAGCTAATTAACAAAAATATATGGAACAACTATATAAGTCACCCTATTAGATAAGGAAGCTGGCTGTTTATAAATGTAGAGTGTCTTTGCGGTATGAGAGCGCTTAAAATACTGTTGAGTCGAAAGTCCTCGCGAGAGGTTAATGGTAAGGGGAGAGGTGTTAAGATGACACCTAGATCCGTCCCCGAGAGATTATGCTTCAAAATTGGGAAGGTGCTGAGTAAAAGTCATACTATCATGTGTAAAGTGCCCGCTGTTTCTTACCATAAAGAATTTCAAGGATTTGATCGAGAGACCCTCTCAGATCAAAATAGGGACAATAGATTTTATTAAAGTCGGAAGGTGTTATTGATTTAAACCAAAATGTTTATCATATGCACAATTACGCTTATAATCTTGCTATCACTTTTCCATTGATATTCTTTATTTACCATAAGAAGTGGAAAGTGAAAATGAATTGGATGGAAAATATAGGATGTTAAATACGAGGAAATCGAATAACTGTTCCTGTCATTTAAAGTATCAGTTAATAGTGAAGAGTTGAGAAATTAGTTTTAGAAGCACTTAGTTCATTAAATTCAAAAGCATTTTCATGTACCGTGGAAATTTCGTGCAGTATCTCAGACAGTAGCAGACATGGTCTCAGATTGGAGATACGTCATAATTTTAACGACTGTTTTAATGAAAGTACTATACGAAATTTGACAGAAACCTTAATTTACTGATCACAAGTGGAGTGCCGAGAATCTACATTTCCTCTTCAAAATAGATTTTATACTATTTTAATATTTGCATGGAAATGATATTATGACGGATAAAAATTCCAATTTAAATAGAAAAATATGGTTAACATTATTTATATTCCATTGTCGAGTAGTATGAATCACTGTTCTTAAGGTTCAAAATGTTTAAATGCTTCAAGGTAAAATAGGTTTCATTTTTTAAAGTAACGGCTGCTGTGTTCTGATATGCTAGGTTTCATAGAGAAAATAATACAGTTTCTCAAACTCAAAATTATGATACATCAAATAAGATTAATGTTGTCATATAAATAATTATCACTTACCTTAGGAAAAAACAGAATCACAACGGGAAATAACTACTTAAAATGCTCAAAAATTAATTTCCTGAGCACCTAAATAATAAATAACTAAAAGACTGGTTTCCAAAATATCGATTCACAGCAACCAGTAAAATGTCCTGCCCTTTTTGTAGCTTATGTGAGATTTTCCCCCCTTTTAAGCTGGTATTAAAACTAAATACCTTTAATAATAGTCATTTAATAAATTCAGATCCTAATTCACAAGTTACAGGGTGCATAAACAATAGTAAAAAATTATTTAAAAAATATTCAGCTGTTTTGTGAATTATTCTTATTTGGAATGAGGAACTATTCAGCAGTATCTCGGAAAGAAGATGGCTCTTCAGCAGAATCACTTTTCACTTGAATTTCAAAGCAGCTTGCCTCTAAAACAATACTGCTTAAAATGCCGAAGCTGTCTGGACTTTAACCTCAACATAAAATTACATTATTCATATTTCAAATTACTTATTACTATAATGATTCCTTAAGTTGTGAACATAATCATTATAGTCTAAGTACATGACAAAGGGCTGAAAATGATCCATCTGCAAGAGGAGTTTAACGACCTCATACAACGAAAAGTACGAAAAAGTTTTCATACACAGGAAAATCTTCCTACTTCCCGAAGAACACATCTAACAAATCCTTCCCTTAAAAAAATATATTGAGGAGTTAATACTAAATTCTTTCTTTCTAAGTCAAATAGTAGCCAAAGTGTGTAACGGGGGGGGGATCTCACTCTCTCTAAAACAGAAGATCACATACTCTCGTGACCAAAAGTGACATAATTCTGTTTATTCTGTTTTCTCCTTTACCTTTCAGCAAAGATTTTAGTTAGAACATCCTTTTAATTCCAGCAACAGCAACAACAACAAAAAAAAAAAAAAAAAAAAAAAAAAGAATAAATAGTAAATAAAATAAAAAGAACTAAACACATATTTTTGCATAAAACTAAACACTGAAATTTTATTTCATATGACTAAATGCACCCATTACGCGTTCAATTTTAATTGATAGCTCTTGAAGGCTTCGCTAGCTAATTCAATATTTAGGGGCCAACTACTTAGAACTGTGTTAGTTTCGGCCCAAACGTTTTAGTTAATCACTAGTTAAGTTTTTATTTCTTATAATTTTAATCCCAAGTGGAGGTTTTGCTGTACGCCCTGAGAAAGGGGATAATTGTTTATTCTTATTTTCAGCAATAAAGGGTAATTAACCCTTCTTGAGATTTACGTTTCTGTTATTGAACCGATTAGCTGCTCACTAGGTTCCTACACACTAAGTTATTAGATAAAAGAGAGGAACACGACATTGGCGCCCGAAGCATTTTTGGTGTACCATGCCGTTGGAAAATGAAAAATTTTCGTTGACCTCCTTCAACCTTTTAAATCCCTCACCCACCAGCAAATCCTATGAAGGGATTCGGGTTCATCGTAGAAACAATGAGAGCAGCCATGAAGCGAGCTGCAACATTTGATGGCAAAGGTTCCGTGATGACCTTCCTGAAGCAGCTGGCATCGCATTTCACGTTATATTCAGTGAATAAGCTGCAGAAAATTACAATTGTTACAGCTAATTTAAAAGGCCAGGCCCTGAGTTTGTTCAAGGGAATTAGGAATCTCCTGTTGGGGGATCCAGGATCGGATACCTATACAGGGAATACTTTAAAACCACGCTATTGAAAGCGTTTCCCGTTTTTAAAGACCGAGCGAAGCTAGAGGCAGAATTGTTTAGTAAATATCAGACCAATTTCAAAGAGTTAACGGACTTCATTCTTAAGAAAATTCAAATATTTAATTTCATATATGGAAAGAGGTCCGACAATTAACTAATTGAATTGATTTTGCCGCGTCTACTCCCGTCAATTTTCTAAAAGTAAAAAACCCTGAGATGCTAGAAAACGCGCCATTCAGGTAACTTCCGTCAGTATTTGAGGTTTTCACCTCGACAGAAACCTCAAGGCAAGCAGAGTTCTTATCGGCAAGCGGATAAAGCTGAAAAAGCAGATAACAAAGACGAGTCAGTCTAAAGCACTTGGAGATCGAAGTAAGAAGCAGAAGAAGAAAAAGGCGTAAAACAAGAACTTAAATCGATCAGGGTGGCCGAGAAAAGGTCTCGGTCGACCCCTGGGAAGAAAATCCATTGGAAATTAAATTAAATTAAATACTGTAGTCGTACAAAATTTGTCGGAAATCCATATCTTATTGAACGATGTTCCTACTACCGCCTTACTCGATACCGAAACTCAATGCAGCTTTCTCTCGACTTTTTAAAAAGAATTTTCGTTACTATAGCTTGTTTAAGACTACGGGATAGAGGGTAATTGCCGCCCAACGAAAGCAGTGTCTGCATGGGAAAAGCAGGGGTGCACGTTGAAATAAAGAACGAGTTTCAAAAAGTAAATTTTCTGGCAGTAAAAACCTATTAACTTCGGTTATTTTGGGAGCCGACTTTTTAGGCGTAGCAAGTGCAAAATTAAATTTCAGTAACTCTACTTTACAAGCGCCCATGCACTCTCTTGAAGAAAATGAGGGCGCCATGCCAGCATGTCAGAGGTGGATCCCAATCACCTCCAGGAAGAGGAGAAAAAGAAAATGGAAAAAGTCGTAAGACAATTTTCTAAATTAATTCGATGACAAACCTGGCTTCCGTCAGATAATGCAACATGAAATCAAAGGGGGAAATGCCCTTCCAGTCGGGCATAAGCTGTATCGGTATGGCCAGGTGAAGAAAGAGATAGTAGAACAGATTATTAAGAAAACGCTGGACAATAAAATAATTGTTCCAAGCAGGAGCAAGCACAGTAGTTTTATATAAAATGAAAAACGGCCTTCCACCCTTAGATCCGAACTCAATAACCCACCCATCCCTTCCCGATAACTGATGAAATAATACAAAAATCCGTTCTATTAAGTATCTGACTACGCTAGACCTGACGTCAGGCAATATGCAGATTGCAGTAAACCCCGACGATGTCGAGAAAACAGCAACGATCCAGCCCATGCCCAAACAACACAGACCCAGTCCCCGAAAGACCAACTCTTTAGTGCCCGAGTAACTAAATACAAATAGTAAAGAAACTAAAGAAAATAATAAAATTCAGGCAGTCATGAAATTCAGCAATAACAATCTTCATAAAAAAACTGCCTCTGGACGACACAACAGGAAAGAGAGAAGAAATTAAAATAACTAACTTAGTTAAAAGAACTATAGACAAACTCTATAAAGAACTTATAATAAGGAAAAGGACAACACAACATAAATGTATGGTGAAACAACCGAATAAACCCCTCTTCAAAAGATTTAACCAATAATGAATGCATTGTGAAGCCCCAGAACAGAGGAGCGCTATTCGAGCCCCGGGAGCAACCTCGAAAAACCTGTTTTTTAATAGGTAGTTTAGAGTCAATTTCAAAAATAACCTTTCTATCATTAAAGTAGTTTACAATAAGCTAAAAAAGATTGTAAGGAATACCTACCTGTAAAATATTTGAAATTAAAAATGGCGAATAAACTGAATCAAAAGCACCAGAAACATCGAACGAGACAACCCCCACGTGTTTTGTTTTCTTATTTTCTGAAAAAAACTGAATTACTCTACATAAAGCATCCTCTACTGATTTGCTTGGAACAAAACCAAACAGGTTATCGGGAATAAAACTATTTTTAAACATAAAATGCATAAAATGATTTGAAATTAATTTATCCAGAACAATGGCGAAAACTTTTAGCATACAAATTGGTCTATTGTCAGATTTAGGGATCATAATAAGTTTACTAATTTTCCAAGTCACAGGAAAACCACCAAGTTCCAAGCATTTATTATATAAATCCAATTAAAAATCTGGAAAATACATAAACAAATATTTAACCAAATTAGGGGTGACCCTGTCGAGTCCCGGTGCACTGCGTAAGCGAATAGTTCCAATAACAGATTTTAATTTTGAAAGCATAAAAGGAGGATCTTCAATACCCCTCAACCTCTGATAGACGGAATCCAGACAAAGTCGCATCCTGGAGAAAGCCAAAATCAATAGTATTATTAATACGATTATTAGTATTCAACAGTCGACTCCGAAGCACCCAACAAAGGGTTAATCCTTGGTTTTTTACTCAAAGCTGTTCTAAATGGATAGTCATAATAACATTTAGCATCTATGAGCATTTTTTTTTATATTCTCTCTTAGATTTTTTAATAGCTTTACGATATTGAGCCAAAAGCTTTTTATAAGCAACCTTTCTTTCAATACGAATATGGTCGCTAATATTTTTAACCTGTGATGAACACCTCAAGGGTCGAACCCTCATACGGAAAGAGACCAGATAGTAATTCCACCAGTTAGTAGCAGACGAGATATTCTTAGGAGAACTCTTAATAGTTAAATAATCTTTCATTTTGTTCCCAATAAGACCTTCTAAATCACACACAAAGTGGTCCAAGGAATCTGAATTATCAATATTCTTCAGTCGTGAGTGTAATGCCTTCATATCCACATACAAAATTTTACAAGTCGATAAGGCTTATTGGAGAATCGCACCTTATTATTAGCGTCTATATCAATAGTATCATTACTCAACAAAACAAAAATATATGGTCCGAGTGAGACTCTTTCTCCAGAATTCGACACTCCATCGCCAACCGAGGAGAATCCGATAAATAAGTCGGTCCACCCCGGTCCGACCGACGAAACAACAAACAAAGAATCTTCCAGATTAAATAAAACACGATTGTTAGCTAATATAAAATCAAGAGTTAAAATTTCCCTATTATCGATTTGATCTGCCCCCAGTTAAAATGTTTCTAATTAAAATCGCCATATATGATAAAAGGCTTAAAATGTAAAAGAATATTTTCCAACTTGGAAAGACGAACTGAAAGATCCTCGACCGGAAAGAAGTAAACTGACATTAAACCCAGAGGATGCCCATCACAGAAAATCTTAATAGCAACAATAGTACCGCTAATTAAAACAGGAAAGCAGTTAATCTCTTTATGTAATAAGTAAATTGCTGCTCTATCTTGTTTACCACAAATGACAGACTAACTCCCCGGGACATGACCCGGGAGACCATCAATCAGGTAGGGCTCTTGAACAGTTATAAAAATAAGGCTTTTATGAATAATCGACTCGATCACAGAGAACTGGCACGCGGCCGCAAAGCAATGGTTAAAGTTAACATTTAAACCAAACATAAACAACAGACACAGAAAAAATGTAAATTAAAAAAAAATAAATAAAACTACGGACCGGTAGTCAAAAGCAAACTGTACAATTAAAAACCATAAGAGAAATTATCTACAAAGTTAAAATAAACTAATTAAGAAAATAAAACTCATACACACAATATACATATATATACAACCAGCCATCTAAAATACTTGTATTAGAGATCAAAATGACGTTGAAGAGAGCGCATCTGTTCCCGGTACTCCGGATAGTCCGGGGAACCGGCCGGATGATTGCAATTAATGTCATCACCAGAGACATTTTTCATCAAAATACAGTTCACACATACAACTCTTCCCTAGAACATTCCCTAGAAGAGTGCTGTTCCGTACAGCTACCACATCGAGTATTATTAGGGCTAATTCTAGAAGTATGACCGTAATGGTGACAGTTCAAGCATCTCATAGGACGCTGAAAACTTGTGTTTGATGCTTCCACAAAATCAACAATTTTTAAAGACTGATTTGTTGTAAGATCATTCATAAGTTCTAAATTATATATCAGTCTATCAATATACCGTAATCCGACTTTCTTTGATCACATTGTGTTGATAATATCAATACTTTGTTTCACCAACATCATAATCGATGGACCAACATTACTGTTCACATCCTGATTTGAGATTGTCGATTCATCCGATCAGGAACCTCGAACCCCGGAGCCGAGAACAGTCTCATCAGATACAACGGTACCATCAGTAGTTACATTTTTGTCATCCAAAATTTCATCTACCTTTGCCATACTTACAGCGCTCATAGTGAAACTTGGTAAGAATAAAAATAAAATATAAAAGAAAATCCCTACAGACAAGACGAATGACCTGAAAGAAAATGTGTTCGTGTTTTCTAACAACACAGGACAGGACAATAAAAAGTGGAGGGGGCACCACAACATCGTCATAGACAAAAATGGTATTGCCCCACTGCACTAACCTTTTCTGGCATTTATTAAGACAAAAGATTACATTTCAGGTCATTACATTACGCAGTTGACATAATAAATTACATTAAAGTAACAAGTTATTTACATAGGAAGAACAATTATACAGATAAACTGGGGTACAGGTGATCGAGGTACAGACATATTGGTATACAGGAATCAATATGCAGGTAACATGTTACAATTAATTAGGTGTTGCAGTTTGACATTATTGGTGATGACAGTGGTTTCCAACCTTTTTGTACCGGCGCCCCCCTTTTAAAAACAATTGGTGCGTCCCGTTAATTTATCTTAAAATCAAATTTCATAAATACTCAACTGATATTATAATTTATTTAATGGGCTACAAAATAATATACAATATTATGTAAAAATATAATATATTTATTATAAGAAATATAATAACAAAACAAAAAAAGAATATATAATTAATACTACTACAACATAAAAATTTAATGCGACGGTTGAGCTTGTTTTTCAGCACAAATTTTCTCAAACCGTGGTATCATTGAAGAAATCGCGGTTCTCAGTTCCTTTTCAATCATTAAGCGAGATCGATACTTTGTTTTTAAGACAGCTACTATAGAAAAACCAGTTTCACATAGGTAAGATGTTACAAATGGCAATAAAATTTCTAAAGCTTTGTTTGTCAAAGTAGGAAAATCGTCCTTTACTCGTAGCCAAAACGTAACAATATTATTTTCATCTCGAAACATTTGCTTTAATGTGCTATCACTAGATAAGTCAATTATCATTTCCTGCTCTGCTGTCGTAAAACCAAAATCATCATATTTTTCAATCACAAATGGGTTTCTAATCCATTCGTATTTGGACATGTCAAGATCTTTAAAGTACTACGAGAATTGCTTCCATAGACTGGTCAAATGATTATTAATAAGAACTTTACTTTCTTCTATTTCATCAGCAAGACAGCTAATTTTAAAAGTGGGAAACATGTCAAAGTTATTATTTTTCAAACTTATTATCCACAGTTCCAATTTTTTCATAAATGCAGTAATCTTATCTTTCTGCGTAAAAACATGAATTTGAGCCCCTTGCATTGATTTATTTAAAATACTGAGTCTTTGAAAAATATCAACTAAATACGCAAGTTTTACAAGGAATTTCGTGTCATAAAACAAGTGTGCTTCATCTCTATTATTATCACTATGAAATATGGCGATCTCTTCTTTTAGCTCAAACACCCTTTAAAGTATTTTGGCACGAGAAAGCCAACGTGCCTCACAATAGTATAGAAGTGATCTATATTCTGAACCCATGTCATCACACAATTTTGCGAAAAGCGTTCCTCTTAATGGGCTATTTTTGATAAAATTTACAACTCTTGTAATAACTTCAAATACTGTTAGTAGATCTTCACCCATATCTCTTGAAACAAGTGGTTGTCTATGAATCATGCAATGCGTCCAAACTGCACGAGGAGCCACCTTTCGAACTAGTGCCTGTAGACCAGCATTTTTTCCTGCCATAGATGGAGCTCCATCTGTGCATAGTCCAACACAGTTCTGCCACAGAATGCCATTTTCATTAAATAAATTATCAATGATTTTAAAAATTTCCCTTGCTGTAGTATTGCATTAAATAGGTTTACAGAATAACATGTTTTCTCTAACATCAGTTTCTACAACATATCTTACATATGTTATCAAGTGTGCATCCTTAAGAACATCGGTAGCCTCATCTACTTGCAACGCGAAAGAAGATAGTTTTACTTTTTCTATTAATTGATCGCAAAGATCTTCAGATATATCGGATATTCGTCTTCCCACCGTATTATCTGCAAGTGGAATGATTTTAAGTTGATCAGCATATGATTCACCGAGCATCGTTTCTATCATGTCAATAGCTGCAGGTAGCACCAAAGTTTCTCCTATTGAATGGGGTTTTTTGCATTTAGCAATTCTATAAGAAACTTTGTATGACGCAAGCAATGCTTTTTGTGTTACAGACATGGTCTTTGAAAACATTTCTTGTTGTTCATTTAAATTCTCTAATTTTCTTTGGAAAAATTCTCTTGTCTTGCCAACGTGATCTGCATATACTTTTTCAAGATGTCGTTTTAATTTATTTGGTTTCATGCTGTCTGAGGCCAAAGTATTCATACACAGCAAACACAATGGTCGTTCTTGGCCATTAATAACCTTATATGTAAATCCTAATATTAAGTACATTTGATCATATTTTCTATATTTAGGTTTACTATTTTGCGAAGATGTATTTCCAATATTTTCATCATCTTTTCTTTTGCCCTCTGCTTCTGCTTCATTTAATTTTCTTTTCAAGCCAGTTACATATTTATCCATCTAAAAGGGGTATTATTTTAAATCAATGACTTTATATTAATTTAAAATACAATACAATTATATCAATATTTTCTTTTAAATTAAATATCAATCTTAATTGGGATAATTTTTAAATGTAGAATTAAAAACATTTTTTGTCAAAATTAATTACTGGAATATAAACAACATTAAAAATAACTTGCGCTCTTCTTACATAAACGTGAATTTTTCCAATAACAATATTCATATTACTCAATTAAAACGGTTACTGGTAAATTTACGAGAAAGTAAAAAAGCGCTAGTAGTGAAAAAATAGTATATTAACATCGGCCAGGATGTTATTTTATTGTTTCGGATGTTTATAACCCTGGCACTTCGCGCTCGTGCCGAAAAACTACCTCCACATTAAATTAACATTTCCTGGTTAATAAGGTAATATTATAACAGTTATGAAATTTACCTCAATGTTAATTTATTTAGAAGTTACCAAAGCGAAGTGTTTCATTCTATATATCAACGTGGTTATCGCAAGCACTACTAACGAACTAATTCTGTTCATAGAAAACAGAAACAATCAGATGCTTCTGTATACTGAAGCTTGGCGCGAGTAAGCACGAGAATATCCGGGATATTGCGAGTGCTTATCTTTTGATTCCACGCCCCACCGGTGCTCGGCTCCAAACGTGAAAGCGAGATATTTCGTTCCAAGAAGAGTATGGATGGTGTAACAACAAAGTTCAAATGAATAAAGGTAAAAATATCTCTTACCTTTTCGAATCCGGGCGGCGAGTATTCCATCGACATGAAGATCGTCAAAACTGTAAACTAAATTTAAGGCACATCTTTCTATAGAGATTACAATAAAATTATTATTATTATTATATACATATATACAGTCATACTTGATTTACACTTAACATCCATGATAATTAAACGCACTTTCAGATACAAAGCTGTTCCAATTCTCCTACTGCGTAGCAGTTTGACTGTCTCCTCCTACGCAAATCGAGTTCAAATTTTTTTACTTGGGAATTAATTCTAAAGTTCGCTAGATGGCGCTGGGAGTTCAGAGTCCAGTTGTAACAGATGGGATGTTTTAGCATTTGTACCCGAAAAATTCGCGGCGAGGATTGTGGATTACGTATACTGCTGATTCATTTTTTTGACACCTATTCGACTTTTTTGGTTTGTATTCGAAAATGATATTTTGGAAACAGCTGCATGCCCTCCTTGCAACAGTCTCGCGCCCCCCTGGGGGGTGCGCCCCACAGGTTGGAGACCACTACCTTAGCATTTGGGAAGATGGAAGTGATGTGAATTATAATGCTATGTTATTTTTGTGTTGGTGGTATCGTTGTGTGATTGTGCACAGATTTCGCAGAGTTTAATTTGCACAGAGCTCATTGTGCATAGAGTTCAATGTGCACAGAATTGTGCGCAGCAGCATGGAGAGCACTTTGTACAGTGAGCATCAGATAATAGTGTAAATTTCAAAGTTCGCAGTACATATATCTGAACTTCAGAGTCTGGTGCTGCGCTTGCTACTAGTACTAGCCTTAGAGTACTGGTACTGCGCTTTGGCAGTTTGAAGGCACTGGTAGTTGATAATCATCACTCACATAAATAGTGATGACTTAGGATAGGAGCACTCCCTGTTGAATATCATATTTGAATCATATGAGTACCTTAAAGTGTTTCCATGGGAAGTTAAATGGTGAAGCTGCAGATTAGGTGTCGTTTTTCAGTGGAGGTGAGCAAGCAGTCATGATTCTTAGGAAAGCTGTGTGGTGGCACTTCGATTGCTAGGTATTCATCATTGCGTCCGTTTTGTTATTATGAGTGGCATAGTTTTCTACCTTGTTGTTGTAGCTTGTCTATGATTAGTTTAATGTTTTTGTAGGTGTGTTAATGGTTGATTAGGAATCTTTTAAATTCCATTCCCACTTGAGTAGGGTGTTTGACGTGTAGGTTGGCGTTAGTGGACAATGAAAGATATAGTGGTCAGGGTCGCCTCTTTCCCCACATACGCACAAATCAGTAGAAGTAAAATTTCTTTCCAAGAAATATGTAGGGAAAGAGCCATGACCTGAGATATATTGTGTCAAGAAATAGTTGGACCCTAACAACACAACACAATAAAAACACATACAAATTATTACAACATATAAATAAATACAGAATACAGAGTAACAAAGATGCGTGTTCGATACGAAGGGCGGTATCAAATAATGCCTCGTGGGCGGAAGGACAGATTCAAATCCTCTCTTTCTTCCTTCAGACTCTCTTCGTATCTTCTTTTCTTCAATCCAGTAGTGTCCTTAACAGGCGCCTCACTGAAAAACTCCAAATCAAGAATAATCAGCACAACATGCACAAAAATAGGAGGCACTACAGGCTACTACCCTCTAGTGATCACCCAGAATGCAAGAGAATCACCAGACGGGCAGCCCAGTAGGCCACCCACTACTGCCAAATTAAAAAAATACTCATTAGGGTCTTAAATAAGTCGCTAACGAAACGGTAGATGAACACGTTAAACATTTCGAGGAAGTTTTTACATTATTAAATGAAGTCTGCCTCAAGGTGAATCTGAAGAAATGCAAGTTTGCGGCCAAGGAAGTTTGCGGCCAAAAATTTCGAAAAACGGGATCGAGACAGTTAACTCTAAAATATTAGCGATTTCACCTCCAAATATCGACAAGAAATCATCATCTTTTTTGGGCATGTGCTCGTATTATAGAGTATACATCAAAAACTTTGCGAATACAGCTGAATCCTTCCTGGTTCTCAAACGCAAAAAAAGAAAAAAACTAGATTCACGTGGACTGCAGAGGCAAACACAGCGTTCGAGCACACATTAGTTAACGCTTCAGTTCTCAAATTCCCGGAAGGGGAGCAGATGCCTCGGATTTCGCAGTTGGCGGAGTTCTTCCCCAAAATGGGCAGCCAACTGCCTTTTTCAGTAAAACGCTGAATCAAACTCAGGGAAACTACACAGCAACAGAAAGAGCAACTCTCGACGTCTTTCTAAAGCTTGTCGTATGAAACCATTTTAAACTCTACAAGAATACTTTTTAGCCAAGAGAGATCTCTCACATTGAGATTCTACTGATGATTTTTCTCTGATTGAGTATGTTATAAATTGTATTCCCGATTTATCAAACAACAAAATAATTTTATACGGCTGTAAATCCATTCCTGAATTTAAAGAAAAGCTGAAGATTTAAGATAAACTCTTTAGGAGTTCAAAACATTTGAGACGGAACATTCAGAAGAAATTTCATAATTCCTTTCACAATGCTAAAATTTATAGTAAATGTACATCAAACACCTCAAGTAGCACAGCAACGTCGTGATGTCGTTGCAAAAACGTTGCAATATTTCGTCTTTAAGACGCCCAGATGTCCGCGAACATCCATTGTTTTGCAACCGTGGCAAAGACGTCTTTATTACGTCTTTGCAGATGAGGTTTTGGTCGCATAGACGTCGTTATTGCGTCTTTCGCAGGTGGTATTTTGGTTGTGAAAGCATCGTATCACGACGTCTTAAAGACGCCTAAATGTTCGCCAAATTCCACCTTTTTGCAACAGTTGTGAAAATGTCGTTATTATGTCCTTGTGTTACATATTGATTTATGCAGAAAAATAAGCTTAATAATTCATATATTTTTCTTCTTTTTTTAAAATTTTGTATTCCTTGTATTTATATAAAGTTTAAATATTTTACCATTTCCTCAAAAACCAGAAGATAATACAATTTTTTCTCTTCAGACTAAATATGCATAATTAATAATAGCCTCAATTATTTTCAGTACTTTAAACTATATTTTTTAAATAACTTAAATTCTAAGTTATGATTATTTAACATTTCATCATTTTTTTCCCTTAAGTGAGAGTAATTATGAAAGTGGTTATTATAAATATATAACATTAATAGTAGGTTTTAAGTAAATAAAACTCAATTAGACATAAATAAAAGTAAAGATACATATGTGGGTAAAAAAAGAGCGTTTCTGATAACAGCATTATCCCATTTATTTCTGTTAAACCTCAGAGACATTGAAAATTGACCCTGTCATGGTAAATTGGGAAGCGGTTCTTAAGGTAACATAATCAGTAAATTTTACTTGAACTCAAGTATAAATTTATTCGCGTTTCACAGTAAAAAATATAACCATTAACTTCTATATCTCCAAGATATGCAAATGAAAGACAGTATAAAGTAATTAATAAATGTGATCAAAAATATACCTAAATCTAATAACTTCCCATATTCATATCTAAAATGAAATAATAATCTAACAAACAAATTACATGACAGCACTATTTAAGAAAAAACATTAACTAGTAGTATTTGAAAGTATAAATAGCAGAAGGAAGGTAACAGAACTAAAATTTCCAATTAATAAAAAAATTAATTCAGAAGTCAAAGAACAAAAATCAGCGTTATATTTACAAAATTAGTATTTATTCGGCGTGTTATTGTGTCTTAATTAATAAAAAAATATTCGCGTTTTTTAAATAGTAAGCAATTAAAGGTGCAATAATTATGGATTGCAGTATTTACTAGTAATGCTGATGTTTCTTAACACCATCTCTTTCGATCATATGTTAATGTATTTACTTATTTTTAGTTTTTACATTTTAGAATAGTGGTAGATTACAATGATTATTTCATGCACTTTTTATAATCAATAACTTTCCTTTTGTTACTGTACAGAAATAATTTAAATAATATTGTATACGATAGTAATCTCAGTACGTTAATGTAAATTCTTCGTTAAAGAGGACACGATGAAACTTTTTGTTTCTATTTATTATGAATTTCTTTGTTATCACAAGCACATAAAAAGTAAGCGAAGAAAAAAGAATATACTTAAATTTAATAAAAAATTAAAACTGATTTCCAACTATTTAAGAAATTTAGTTATTGAGATAATTAAATTTCTTATTCATTTTACTGAGATAATCTAATAAAGAAACATAACGGCAATATTTAAAAAAACGCGAATTACATAGTGTTTGGAAGAATAAATACCAAACGAAAAGTAATAAAACTGCAATTTGCAATCAATAAAAAATATTTAGTGTTTTTTAATATTACACAATTAAATATCACATAATTATATATTACAATATTTGAAAGAAATGCTAATGCTTCCTTAACACTAGTTTTTCGATCATACATTTCATACACTGTTTAAAATCATTAAACTTTTCTGGATGCTATACAACAGACAATATACTATAGAATGTGTATGATTATTAATTTTAATAATTCATTAATTGCTTATATTATGCATATATCTAATTCATCTTCAGGTACCAGTTCAATAATTTCCTTGTATTTTAAAAATAATGAACATACCATAACAGCTTGAATTGTTGTTGCTTCTGTATTGATTGCATTTTCAGCAAAACCAGAAAGTGGCTTATCGTTGTATGTTGTTTTTGGTTTTATATGAATTAATTCTGAAAGGCAACGGAACGTTATAACCGAAGCACAAAGCTAGTAAGTTTATCCAAATATTGCACCGCTGGAACCACATTGATTGGAGACAGATACTATTTCCACAGAGACACTTTCACGAACACTAGATTCCACAGACCACTATAGACCACAGAGACACTATTTCACGAACACTAGATTCCCAATTAGCATTGTGGCATTTTTTATAGAGCAGATATTCACACACAAAATAAGCACAAATTCAGCATTCTCAGGATAATTTCACTCGATGAAGGCACTTGAAGCAAGTAGATACAGAACAATGAGAAGATTCACAGTGCGTTCTTTGATTGACAGTGCACTACATTTTCTTTTAATATAAGTAATATTATTTATATCAGCCATTGTTTGATTCAATTTCAAACATGAAGTAAGCCCTTTCAAACGCCTTACTAATGGCATATTTACCAAATCACTTGAAAGAACTGCTAGAATCTGAATTAATTGCGCAGTTGTTCGAATTTGGCAGCTAGCAAAAGAGCGAAAATCTCGAGATGTTCGTTTCTATACGTAAGCATCCAGTAAATAATGTACACGTCTGCTTCTCCTTCCGCCATATACACTCATGCCCATAAATTAAGGATAATTCGGAGTCACGCGGAAATCGAACTCTAAAATAAATATATCAGCTGTAAAATCACTACACACATCTTCTAGAATAATATGCAAATTTCAGGAAGTAACCAGATGACACCGATGGTACGTCACAATGACGAGAGTGTAAGAGAGTGATATATAAGGAATACAGGCAAAGAAGTAAAATTGTTCGCAGGCGCTTTATAAGCATTTCAGTGCAATAATCGAATAGTTATGACACAAAGGACGCATTTGGATGATTTTTTACGTGGTAGAATTATCGGACGTCTGGAATGTGGGCTTACCCAACTGGAAGTATCAGACGAACTTGGAATTGCCCAGAGTGTCATCTCCAGGCTTTGGCAACGATTCCAAGATGATGGTAATATGAGTAGACGTTACAGCGCAGGTCGCCCCAGAGTTACAACGCGAATGAGGACCGGTATTTGGCAGTTACTGGAAAAAGAAACAGGCGGAGCACAGCCTCAGACCTGTCTCGTCAGCTTTCTTCAGCCACTGGTACGACAATTTCTAGGCAGACCGTGTACAGACGCTTAGGGCAGATTGGTCTATATGCTCGTAGACCTGTCAGATGCGTTCCACTTACTGCAACTCACTGTCGCCTGCTGTTAGCCTGGAGTAGAGAGCATGCATTGTGGGCACCGCAACAGTGGGCTTGTGTGATGTTTTCCGACGAGTCCAGGTTTAGCTTGCAGTCTGATTCTCGCTGGACTTTCATATGGAGTGCTCTAGGTACCCGTTACCACCAAGAAAACATCACTGAACGACACCATCACGGTGGTGCAGGAGTGCTCGTTTGGAGTGGAATTATTCTGGGTTCCAGAACTGACCTGCATGTTCAAATTGGAACCATGACAAGCCAAATCTATCGGGACGTCATTCTGGAACAACATATACGTTTGTTTCGGGGCGCCATGGGCGCACAATTTGTGTTAATGGATGACAACGCCCGTCCTCACCGTGCAAATATCGTAAGCGAATGCCTTCAATCGGAGGATATCACCCGTATGGACGGGCCAGCATTCTCACCAGACTTGTATCCAGTAGGGCACGTCTGGGACATGCTTGGCCGACGATTTGCAGCCCGTCCACCTCCTCCTACATGTCTACCGGAACTTCGGAGAGCATTGCTTTTTGAGTGGTGTAATATCCCCCAAGATCAGATCGATAATTTGATACTCAGTATGCCTAGGCGTTGTACGGACTGTATTGCATCGTCTGGGAGACATACAATGTATTAACAATCATACCAACCATGTAATATTGTTTTTTTGTAAATCGGTTTTTTTTTTGTAATTTGCTCCAAGGAGAAAAATCGCTAATTTTTTTTAATAATATCAAACATATAGCATCTTTTTTTGCTCTTTACCTTTTGTTTAATAAATAAGCTTTACAAATAAGTCAAATTTGTTTCGCTTCTAACTCTTCATTTGCCTGATTTTGCATTATCCTTAATTTATGGACATGAGTGTATATTGGACAGCCGTGAATTCGTCCTTACTTCAAAAATAAGATATTTCGGTAGTGAAATAATTGCTTACATGTGATTTGCATTCATTTCGGAAATATGATTTTTTAAAGTATATAAAATGCATAACTTAATAACTTACTTTATAGATTAGTTTCATTTTTTATATTTTGCTATAATAGTTATAAAAAAATTTTAAGTATTGATTAATTTAACAAAATTTTAGACAATTATTTAGCCCGTATTTTTAGTACTAATTAAATTTAATAAATCAAAAGTATTTATATTAAATTTACATTTCATTAGATGAATCTATCTTAGATTAATATATTTAGATGAAATAAAGAAATGGAACATTGCAAAGTAAATCTTATGCGGACTTCCGATTCTTGAAAGGGCAGATTTGGTCTCTTTTCATTCTAAAAATAATGCTGATGAACTAAAAAAAAAAAAAATGCTAAAACGACCGCGTCTAAAAGCGGTCATATCATGACGTTTCAGCAACGTCGGCAAATTGCCAAGATGCAACGGCAAGTATTTTGGGTCTTCGCAACATTGTAAAGACGTCGTAAAAGTTACCACGACGACTTTGCAACCTCTGGGAGCAGTTTGCAACGTCGTGTGCTACTTGGGACGCAACCAGTGTGCTATTCTTGTGTTTTAAAAGAACATAAAACCATCTATTGTCCGAATAAATCAAATGGCAAATTTTGTTATGGCTGCAAAAATTATATTCATCTTCATGACAACTGTCCCAAAAATCCTCGTAATTCTACGACGGAATCTGCTTCTAAAGATTCTACACCTGATAGAACTGTAAACGCACTTTCTGCTCAATTTTTTTCCAAACATCCTATGCATGCTGATATTCAATTTTCAGGATCCTCGTTAGCCGCACTTTGTGACACTGGGACACAAGCCACCCTTATTAATGAAAAAACATTCCTCAAGATTGGGTCTCCGCCATTACATCCCTCCAACATTACGTTCTCAGGAAATGGCAGAGACACAGTTCAAAGCATTGGATTCTTTCAGGACTTCACTGAAACTCAAAACACTATTTTACCTGCTAAAATTTATGTACGGAAAGATAATATGATTCCTCTTGATGCGATTATTGGAATCGACATTTTGTAACAAACTCAATTTGCATTTGATAAAGGTGGTATTAATTTCTGCAACAGTAATGACAATGAAATTTTTGTTAACATTGCTAATGTTACCGATGATCTAAACTTTCAATTTGATCTTTCATACATCTAGAACTCTGAAAGTCGCGAGGAAGTTCAACATAACGTTATTTCTTACGAACCCCATAAAGTTAAAATTGATTTTAAAACAATGAAAGAAAATGAAAATCGGTGAAAGAAAACCATGGAGTAAGAAAGGAAGAAGTGGCCAACCGGCATTAGAAGTGAAGCACTGCTTCGGTCACCAGATGGGGTGTTCTTTGTTTACATTCAGAAACTCGCTTGACAGTGTTTTGATAGTATTTCGACACACGACAGTTCCATACAAATCGAAAAAGGGACACTTTCGCACGAAAGAAACATTCATAGTGTGCAGGATAATAGCAATTTGTATCGTTTAGTGACATTTACGCAAAAATCACATCTTGGTGGTTATTTTTCGATAACTAACAACAGCGATTTTGATTATGAATTTGTTTTATAAAATTCTAAGCTGTTGAACTACAAAAATATAGATTTTTAACAAAAATATTATGATTAAAGAATGAAAAATACCTTACGGTACCTTTAAAATTGTATACGTTTTTCGATACCCTTGATAGAGTATTCGCCACTTTTATTTTATGTTCCAAACGCCAAAATGTTTTAAATAAAATTAATTTTTTTCACATCCATATATTATTGTAACATTTACCTTTTAAAATTTTTTAGAGGAGAGGCTTTACTGCTGCTCATTTTAATCTCATCGTTTCAATTTTATATATCTGAAAAATAATCACTTTGGGCTTACACGTTTTACTTATTTTGGTTAATTAAAAATAAAATCCTTATTTTACTCCCTTTCATAAATGTTCAGAGAAAGTTAAGTACTATTTAAAGTATTTCGCTAATTTCTAATAATTCTCTAATTTAAAATGAACCGAATAGAGCATTAATTATAAATTGACTTATATTTTTCGATTTAAAAGATGCCTCAGAAGCCAAAAAATCATGTCATATTTAAGAAAGTATTTTAGGAAGAAGCTCTATAAATAGAAAAGAAATAATGCATTATTTTAATATTAATAATACAGTAAACTTTGATCTTTATTTTTGTACCTTAACTGAATAAAATTGAATTACCTTAAATTTTTTTTCTAATGTAATTAACGAAAACTTGTGAAAATATTTCATTCAAATCAAACCATTCTGTGAAAACTGTTCTATGAAAAGTATAGCATTTAATTCCGTTCAGAATGAAATGTTGTTTAAAAATATGTTGTTTTCATATACTTAGGACTCTGAAGTGTTGTAAAAAAAGAAAATATATACATTTATATGTATATTTACGACGTAATTACAAAATATTTACATCCGAACGCGTCAAAACCCATTGAACTTAATGGTAAATGACCCAATGTTTTGGTCACCAGGTAGGGATCGCCACTGCTTCAGAGTGCTTCAGGGAACGGGAGAAACCTGTTTAGGGCCACTCCATCTTGCTTCCTACCTCCATGAAGAAAACAGTTAAGGATGAAGCTGCTGATGACGATTTGGAATTGGATTTGGATGATGACGACATGGATGATAATGATGTTGATGAAGACAATGACAAAAATAATGCTGATCGACTATGACAAAGATGATGATAATGATGACAATGATGAAGCTAATGCTGCTGCTGCTGATGGTGAACAAAGTGTGCAGAATACTGAAAAACTGTGAAAAATTAATTGAATCAGTTCGTGGTGTTGCGCTGCCCCAACCTACACGCAACAATAATAGTGACTGCTATGAACTGGAAAGTACACAAAACTCTTAAAATGGGTTTAACTCCCTTTTTATTCTACTTTAGAAGTTACATATGCGTGCATTTGACGCTCACAAACTACGCCGACCCGGCGGTAAAATAAAAATAAGAAACTAAAAGTGAATAATAACAAGTTACTACCAACGAGGCTCTCTAAACGTAACTAACCTAACCGCGTTCTAAGATACCGCTGAATTTCAGCAAACTTCTGAATATTAAGTTGAAAGATTCAAATATCTGCCGAGGCAGGCACACAGGACGAAGCTGGCTTGTACTCGAGATTTTCGTTTGTTGTTTTCGTATAAAATAATAAATTATCTATTATTTCATAGTTTTCTGCTCTATTTCTTATCGCATCGATATCTGTGTGCTTAAAGCTTTCGGGGTCTTTCAAATATGCATAGATATTTCCAAATTCAGGATCAGCTTTCAGTTCAGTGATAATTGTATCTCTAGAATCTAAAATTTTTGAAGTCAACACAGCGCATTTAAGTTCATTTCCTTCATCGTCCAGTTTTATACGAGAAAGTGCGTCAGCTACATTGTTTTCCTTACCCGGTTTATATTTTATTATTAGATTATATTCTTGGAGTTTTAAAGCCCATCTTATTAACCTGGGCGTTAGTTTTTCCCCGAGTAAAGTCTACCAACAGCCGCATGATCCGAAAAGACTGTTACTGGCGCTTTGCCGAAATAAACTCGAAATTTGCGTACAGCCATTAATACGGCTAATGTTTCTCTCTCTGTAGCTGTATAATTCCTTTGCGTAGGGCTCAAAGTTTTACTAAAAAATGCCAAAGGATGGCTATTTTGCATGAGATCAGCACCTACAGCATAGTCCGACGCATCTGCTGCAATTTCTAAATTTTCGTCCCCCTCCGGGAATTTCAAAACAGGGGCATTGATGAGCGCTTCTTTTAACCTTTCAAATGCAGTATTTGCTTCTGCTGTCCACGTGAATTTACTTTTCTCTCTTTTAATTACTAACAAGGGTTCAACAATATTAGCAAAATCTTTTATGAACGAACGATAATAAGAACATAACCCAAGGAAAGAAGAAAGTTTCTTGGCGGTGTTGGGAGGTGGGAAATTCTTGATGGCTTTTATTTTTGAATCCTGATTTTCTATACCCTTTTGCGAAATTTTATAACCCAGATATTTAAGTTCTTTAGTTGCGAACTTGCATTTTGATGCATTAATTGTAAGACCGGCCTTTTTTTAATAATTTAAAAACTCCTTCTAAGTCTTTAATATGTTGCTCCAACGTACTACTCGTTATAATTATATCATCTAGATAGGTTAAAGTCGATTTTCCTAGGACAGGCTTTAGAACAATGTCCATAGCTCTCTGGAATGTTGACGGGGCCCCACACAACCCAAAGGGCATGCGTAAAAATGCATAAGTGCCCGGTTTTGTTATAAACGCGGTTTTATGTATGTCTTCGGGTCTCATAGGTATTTGATAGTAGCCCAGACGTTAAGTCCAACGTAGTCATGTATCTCGTGGGCTTAATCTTTCTAATAATTTCCTCTATAACCGGCAAAGTGTAAACTGCGAATTTAGTAACACTATTAAGCTTTCTGTCATCGATAGCAAACCTCCAAGGCCTTTTATCCGAAGGAGGAAACTCGTTCTTTTTCCTACATAGTACGACTGGACTCGCGTACTCACTATTTATGGGCGTTATTATTTTATTCTTTAACATTTCCTGAATATGTTCTTCTATAATTAGGTCTTTCTGTTTATCATAGTGATAAGGTTTAGTCCTACAGGGTTTTTCAGCAGTTAACTGTATCTCATGCGTAACTATTTGACAGCTGTCAGGTCTTTCTGAAAACAAGTTTGAAAAAGTACTCACCACTTGCTGGATGGCTTGACTTTCATGGTCATTCAAATGGCTAAGGTCAACTTGCGGTTGTTCCACTGGTTCTACCACCCTCTGGTCCATCTCCAGCACAATAGAACTGTCCTGAAAATTCAATTTTGCCCTTGTGGCCCTTAAAAACTCCATACCTAAAATAAGAGGATTTTGCAAATGTTTTACTACAAAAATTAATACTTGGAGGCTTTCCTCTTTTACCTGTATGTTTAATGATAATTTCCCGATGCAGTGACAGGTTTTTCCTTGCGCCGCTATAATTTCTGTGTTTTTGTTTTTAAATAATCGTAACCTATAAAAATTATTCTTGAAAAATGTATCACTCATAAAATTACCTTCTGCTCCTGTGTCGATGAGGGCTTCTACTGGTACATCGCCAACCAGGACTTGTATAATTGGTAGATGTGAGTTCTTTACGATGACCGTATTTAAGTGCCTTTTTGAGGGTTTTTTAAAACTTCCGGGGTCTGGACCCTCGCTTTCACAGGCCCCTCTACTCGTTTAAAGCTTTCCTTTCAACTTCTGCCTTCTGGGTACGCGGACGGTTGTTTTCAAATTTCCTTTTTGGGCCTTGACTTTCGAGCTTCGATGAGTTAGCTTGATAGCTCTTTCCCCCATAAGAGCGATTTGCATTTCTGGTTTTCTCATTTGAAGATTGCCTACGGAGATCTTGAGAATACGATGCCCCTCTAGCTTTTTCCGGTACTCTGCGATTTTGGAACTTCTACGCTATTCTGCGATTTTCGAGGCCTTCTAGAAATATCGCCACCGAATTTTTTCCTTCGAAATTGACGTTTGGCTTGATTGATGCTCTCATCGTCTGGACCAGGTATCCAAATCCTTCCAATTGGCTTGCCATTTCTTGTTGTTGGACTTGTCCAGAAGCTTCCATCCAGTATTCGACCATTTCAGTTCGACAAGTGTTCGGGCGCCAATGTGGTGTTGCGCGGCCCCAACCTACACGCAACAATAATAGTGACTGCTATGAACTGGAAAGTACACAAAACTCTTAAGATGGGTTTAACTCCCTTTTTATTCTACTTTAGAAGTTACATATGCGTGCACTTGACGCTCACAAACTACGCCGACCCGGCGGTAAAATAAAAATAAGAAACTAAAAGTGAATAATAACAAGTTACTACCTACGAGGCTCTCTAAACGTAACTAACCTAACCGCGTTCTAAGATACCGATGAATTTCAGCAAACTTCTGAATATTAAGTTGAAAGATTCAACTATCTGCCGAGGCAAGCACACAGGCCGAAACGCGCGGTTCTTCAATTTCTACCTAGCCACCTTCACGCTCGTGAAGCAAGAAAGCACCCCTACAAACTCGTTTCCCTTCTATTTAACTCAAATTTACTTCCGCTGAAAATCTGATTACTTTGGGCGTTCTACTAAAATTTACATACTCTGGCATTGGCAATTCCAGGGGAAAGTAAGGCTTGACAGGAAAGATAGTTTAATTAAAAATAAATGTTAGTTAAAATAAATATAAACCCCACAAGTTTAAACAAGGATGTGCTAAACAAGCAAAAGGGAAAACACCTATTAAAAGTGAAGAAACTCCCAAAGAAAAGAAACTAGAGAAATCTCCGAAGGTGGAAAAGACTTCGAAACCTGAAAAAAGGAGCTTTTCACAGAAAGCGCTTGATGAAGAAGCAAGTAAAAGAGAAAGAGCTGCCACAATCCTCTGTTTGGGAAATTTACCTAATGATATAACTGCAAAAGAAATCAAAGCTTTGTCTTCTCATATTTTAGATGTTGCTGTGCCGAAAAAAGATGCAAAGAAACGAAAAGTATTATTTGCAATTTTAGAATTTACCAGTGAAGCTAAGGATAAGGAAAATCACAAAATCTTGCAAGAGAAAAAATTACGACGGCTGTTACAGTAGATTTTGCTGGTATTCAAAGAAAAAATAGACCAAAAGAAGCAAAGGAACAGGAAGAAAAGAGACGTAATCTATGAAAATTATTTGTGTTTGGTATTCTAGTCGGTATTACAATTTCTCAACTTGCTGAATTTTTTCCAAAAGCATCTGAAATAAATCTAAATTTATCACCTGTATATCGAAATGCTTCTGTAAGTTACATACAGGAAAAAGATGCAGCTGAGGTATTTGAGGTAACAAAGAATGCTGAAATAACTTTGAAAAATTACTGTTTTATAGTCTTTAGTTGCTTCACGCCTAGAGAATGCCAACAAAAGAACCTGGAAGCATAAACGAAGAAAATTTAAAAGGACTCCAAAGAAAATTAAATTAGAGACAGAGCGAGATGATGAAAAACGTTGTAGGGTTTATATTTATTTTAATTAACATTTATTTTAAACTATCTTCCTGTCAAGCCTTTACTTTCCCCTAGAATCGCCAATGCCAGAGTATGTAAATTGTAGTAGAACGCGAAGTATATTCAAATTTTAGCAGAAGTAAGTTGAGTTTAAATAGAAGGGAAACGAGATTTTATGTGTACTTCTTGAATCACGAGCGTGAAGGTTGCTAGGTAGAAATTTAAGAACCGCGCGTTTCGGCCTGTGTGCCTATTTCGGCAGTTCGTTGAATCTTCAACTGCTTAATCAGTAAGTTTGCTGAATCTCAGCTGTATCTTAGAACGCGGTTAAGTTAGTTAGGATTTTAGAGCCTCGTAGGTAGTTATTTATTCATCCTGTCATTTATTTTTAGTTTCACATTTCTGTTTTGTTAAACCGCCGGGTCGGCGTAGTTTGTGAGCGTCAAGTGAACGCAGCTGTTATTTCTAAAGTAGAATAAAAAGGGATTTAAACCCTTCTTACGAGTTTGTGTAATTTACAGTTCATAGCAGTCACTACCATTGTTGCTGACAAGTTGGGGCCTCGCAACACTGTAACGTATTGAATCTAAACAGAACATACCCCGTTTACAAGAAGAAAATATACGACAGTATAAGAAACGTCACAAACCCTGCCTGTAAATACAAGCTCGGATACCAAGTGGCAATACAACACACACAGTTTGGACCTGGACTGAATCTTCGTCCCAAATTCTTCGGTCCTTATGAGATAACTCCAGTTCATCCATCTCATCGTTACGAAGTACGAAAGAAGGACAACTGAAGGCTCCACCATAACGTGAGCCTCTGCTGATAAAATGAAACGATGGCGCACAAACTGAATACTCGCCATCAAGGCATAGATTTTTTTGTCTTTTTCTGCTTGTTTTGTTTTGTCTTTTCAGATTTGTTGTCTTATTCGACCAGACGTGGACGTCCGGTGCTGCAGAATGGCCGTGGGATCATATGCTTCTTTTTATAAGTAAGAATGGCAACGCGCTCACCAACAAGATCAAGTGATTCTTTCTCAGAAGTAACGATGAAGTTCGAAAGCGAAGGAATCTGAATTCTTCTTTTGATGCGAATCCGCTTTCTATGATGCTGTTCCCTTTTTTATGATGCCATGGACTGACTTTCTCTTTCTATTTTTATGTGTCAGCTTCGTGTTAATTACGTCGATTATGTTCGAATGTTTTCGTCATTAAATTACTAAATTTTACTGAAGTTGTCATCAATAAGACTGTTGCTATAATTTCGTAAGTACAACTACATATATATATTTGAAAGTATATTAAAAAGGATAATATCTGAAAGTAGGAAAATATGACAGGAATAAAGTAGTGAAAAAAATGCTTTGTTATAATAAATTTTTATAAAAAAAGGCAAATATAAGAAACTAATTTAAACACAAATAAGTTTTTAGATTTAAGTAAAAGTAACACGAATGTTAAATATTATTAGAAGTTCAAAGAATAGCAATCAGTGTTAATTTTTATATATTTGCAGCACTAGTATCTAAGGTTTTACTACAGAACCTATTCTTTCGCTAAAGGAAAAAAGTTCAGTATTTAAAATCTTTGAAACTAGTACAGAAAACTTATAAAAATTAATGTTGATTGAACTTCTAATAATAAGTTTTTAGATGTGAGCTTCCTAAATTTGCCTTTGTTTATCTTCAGATATAACGATTTTAAAGACTTTAGGTTATTTGGAAGCAGGAGACGTGAAAAATATGCAGGGCCCTCGCCGGGAGTCGATCTCTGGACTTCTCCAGTTCGCGTCGAGTGTACTTCCAATTACATCACGAAGTGATGCAGAAAAGAGGGAGAAAATACGCTCTAGACTGTTATTTAATATATAAGCTTTATAACCATGCAACCAAATATTCCCGATTCTCAAATGTCGGCATTCGGAAATCCTATACCTAAACATGATAACGCCTAACAAAAGAACAACTGCAAAGGGATTTTTCTGAACAATTTTATATTTGCATTGCAGTAAATTAAAATAAAAATTAAACTTACATCACATCGTTTAAAAATATTTTACTGAAAGAAAAAAGAGAGCTAACACATGTACGTGTGCTTAATGACCCTGCGTGCCATATACCTTAAACATTGGATTAAATTTGACAGTTTTTGACACTTTCTTAGTTAAAATCCTAAAATCTGTATATTCGTGACATGAAACATCAAGATAAATATTAGTACCTTGCAATTTTGCTAATGTAGGCACGACATGTTTTGGTAATGTAATGATTTCGATCCTATCAATCAGTGCTAATGTGAAAATGAAATGACACACATAGCTGGCGACAATTATGTAAGATGTATTATGAGTTACGTGTAACGATCGTTTTCTTGCCGCATCTAAACTAAAGGTAAGAAATGGAACAAGCCTTTGTTGTATCCAATAATTTGTCTATCCAATAATCTCAGATTAATGGAGGAAGCTGACACTCTATCTTCTTACGTTATTTTATAACATAAGAAATATTATAAGTTCCTGTGAAACAGTAATACAGTTTACTGTGCAGCGCATAAATTAAATTTTCAAAGCAAAAAAACAATCAAGAGGTCTTAATTTTTTAAAGAAGACAGCCTAATTTAAATTCGTGAAATATGGCATTCTTCAATTTGTAAAATTCGATTTAAAGTTTTGAACTCATTTATCTCATAATAGCAGACTTTGATTCATACGAAAATACAACTGACCAATATTTTCAATGATATCTGATTGTTTAAAATTAGCTTGCTTAATTATTTTTTCATCAATCACAGGAACTTAAAACTCCCGCTTTCAGACTTCATCAAAATTCAGTTCTAGTTTATTCAGTTTTTCTCAGCACTTTTACCACGCAGTAAACCTTAAACTAATTTTCATGAAACCTTTAAATATACATAAACTTTCTTAGACATTATTATAGCAGCATTTTATACTGCTATTATAACTACGTTACTGTTATAAGAGAATTTACATAATTGCATAGTGTAATTACGATACTATTATAATTTAGTGCGATTAGTTACGTTACAAATTTAATACTCTAAAATAATTACAGTAGTCTTTGTTTTCTTCAGTTTTTATCCCTATATTTTGTCCGATTTATTATTCTATTTTCAGCAGTTATTCCTGTCTTCTGATAAAACGTTAATTCAAATAAAATCATTTCAGACAAAATCAAATAGATGATATTTAAATTTTTCTTTTCTACGTTTTATACTCTTGATTTCTTTTTATCTTATCCAAATCAACCAAAATGTGTAATAAGGAGTTTTTTTTAATAACTGATGCAAATGAAGAACGGAGTATAGAAAAATAGTTTTTCCCCTGTTTGAAAGTAAAAATGATATTTTAGTCAATTTCATTGAGGGTAGGGAGTACATAGCTTCCTTTTGTTGAATTTCAATCCTTCCGTGCATGAAGATTAAAAATTTACAAATCTTGCGATATTTTTTTAATCAAAAAGGAAGCTTAAATTTTCTGCAGTTAATCTCTGTGAAGGGCCATCGATTAGTTAAACATTATAAAGACCTAGGTATTCATTTGCGCTTTTTTTTTTATTCCTTGCTAACGAATTGAGCATTGTGTTAGTACAACTTTTCTCTTCAGAATTTTACACTCGTTAAAAAATATTAAATAGTAGTTATCATCATTTATTTCCACCTCTTTCGTTAGCAATTAAAGGTTAATTAGTGATTTAATGAGAAATTGAGCAGAATAATTTTTGAAGGCTTTAACTTCCTAGTAACGTGGTTCAATGAATTTAGAAAGAACCCGTATTCTCTCTCCCCACCTTTTCATCACTTGCTTAATTTACCAATATCGAACCTTATGCCTAATTCACCAACTTTGAGAAACTTGCTTAATCCATCACCCATGCTACTTAAAAAAGTCACACATTTTAAATTTCTATTGTTTCCCATTTTTATTGCCTTGAAGTTTGAACAAATTTGTGTTTTTTCCTCCAAGCTTACTACAAGTTGCTTATGCTTGAAAGTGATTAAAACTGATCATACAACTTATTAGCAATATTCCTGCATAGATGTCTAATTTTGTTTAAATTTTTTGATAATGACGTCAAATCTGAATGACTCTTACAATTTAATTACGAATAGAAATTTTTTGTTAAAACAGTCAGCTACATATGTGTTATCAAAATCATTCGAGCGGAAAAGAGTTTGGCAAGATATATGTACTTTTGACGGCAGGGTATCAAATGTCCCTACCTTTATTTTTAGACAAAAATGGCTCGGGGGAATAGCAAATTGACACAGAAATCTTTTAAATGGTTGTTTGAGTGCTATATATGGTGCCGAATTACAGTCTTTATGATCATACATCAAAGTCACTTAATTTTCTAGGAATTATTGCGCTGCTTGCCCGTGCTAGAACCATGATTAGATCTTAGTGATTAGGTAGATTGTGCTATTGTCTCAAACTTTGGTATTTCTGCTTAAAGTAAAAATGGGTGTTCATTAAGATAAAACCTGGTCTTTTTGCTTATTAAAATTTCATGTGGTAATATTCATATGGCTTATTAGGAAATTTTATTAATTGCATGCCTGTTTTGGTATTGAGCAAAGAATCAATAAAATATAACATCAATATTCAATGAGATATTATTTCAGTAAGTTGTATTTTTCTTTTTTGTACGTATTCCTTTCCATATTAGCTATACTGGACTACTCCACCTATTTCTAACTGTCATTTCACCTACCAGCGAATGAGCAGGTAACATCGCTGTAGACTGGCAGTTCAATTCGACGTAGGTTCAAATCTCAGAAAACGCATTGCCTGCGCATGACAATTTTTTTAGCTTTCCTCATGTATAACATAAATACGAACCAGTTTCCTTTAAAAAGTCGCCCACCAACGGCCGAGCGGTAAAGACGCTGAACACTGGTAGTTCGGTCTGAGGTTCGAATCCCGCGAATGGGCTGGCTGCATGGGCGTTTTCGTGGTTTCCCCCATGTGTAACGTGTATACGAGCCAGTTTTCCTTAGAAAGTCCTCCCCAAAGGCATCCCTTCCCTTAGGCAGATAGCCCTCGTGTGCTTTGCCATAATTGAATAATCCATCCTTTAAACAGTCTTTCACTTAAAGCACTCAGTCACTTAGATAGCCTTCGTGTGCTTTCCTTTAATTTAATAATCCATCCAAAAAATCCCACTGTTATTTTGAATTGGATAGGATTACTATGGAAATGAGATGTTTTGAGTTCTCTTACTAAAATGAATTGGGAATATTCAATAGACAAATTGTTAATTCGTGAAATTTTATCACATTTTAGAGTACTAATTATAAGTATTAAAAAAGTAGAAAATATCTAGCAGAAAAATAGATAAATATTTGAAGAAATTGTTTGAAGTACATTATAGAGCTTGACCTTCTTTAGTAGCATAAATTAGTATCACACTCGTAAAAGACTTAGAGCGAATTCTCTCTTCGTCTGAAGTAACAGCAGAATCTTGAAAAAGGTTTAAAGGACCTTTTTATTAAATCAGAACGTTAACATAAACTCAGGTCTCGTGCTTAACAAAACAACCACCAGTTGGGGCGTTGAAACTTAATAGTTAAATTCGTATTTAAAACTAAGCCTAGTAGCCAAAGACCGCATTATTAATTTTACGTTGTAAATTGGTTCAGAATTCTCAGTGGCGTAACAATTAAGTATTAGCAGCAATAATGCAAAGGCGAAGAACTGCAATCTTATCAGAGCTGACAAAACCTAGTAGCGTGGCCTCGAGAGGCAGAAACACGCTCTGTCTTGCAACCTGAAAAACTTCAGTTTAAATACTCGTAACTTGATTTATATGCTGATAGGGAAAAGGAAAAGAGAAGTGAGAGTAAAGATCTAAATCATAATAACTAGTTAGATTTACATACTCAAACTTTACAATGTTTCCCACCAGAATTTAAATAATCGCAACGAAGATCTTTGACGACCTTTGTAAGATTCTAAACCTAAATAGGAGCCAACATTTTTACAAGCAAGAAAATTTCACAATCTAAGCTAAAGCTTCAGTTTACAACTTCCGGCCAGAACGTATTTTCAGAATCGCGTTTGAATGCAAATGAGGAGAATTATTTAACTGTGAAGTTCTACTGTTAACCAGAGAACAGGGGCTCCATTACCTAGCTGACATGATGTCTGCCTTACACGGATTAAAGCCCCTGCCTCCAGAAGCTATTTATTATAACTAAGCAGAATAAGTTTACAGTGGCATACAAGGCTTTCAAGAACACAAGATCATAAGTAACATAGTCATTAATAGATCCTAAAGAAAGCATGTTACATGTAGTACCTACAGCATTCAAACAATAAACCGAGTATACTTTCATAATTTGTACTGAAAATACGAAATACTTTCAAAAATGAGTCCAACTAATTTAAATAAAAACTATGGTACAAACAAACAAACAAAATATAATACATTCATTACTGTATTATACACAATTAATTTAAATTAGATTCACAATTTCAAGAAGAACCATTCAATTTAGAAAAAATGCATAAAGATAAATTATTATAAACTGTCAAATAAAATTTTTTCATATGAATTCAGAATTAAGAACCAATAACTTTGATAACTGAACAATATTATCATAAAGTACACTAAACCTGAGATATTATTACAATACAAAACATAAATTTGGTTTAAAAACAAAACCACTCCAAGTAATATAAAAACTCTACATCAGGTTTGCTGGCAACGCGATAGAAATACAGTACAAGAATAATGCCAACATAAAGGTATGAAAAATTTCCAATTCAAAAACCACATTCATTCAAAAATAAGTCAAACATTCAAAAATAAGTCAAAGAAAATTATAATAAAATACTGCCTTAAATGCACATTTTACAATAGAGAACTCAAGTAAAACCAATCAAATTCACAAAAACAGGTCAACTATTCAATTCAGAAAAGTGCAAAAAGGTATACAAAATAATTATTCTAGATTAGGTTTGCTGGCATCGCTAAGACAAATGCAATACTAGAAAAATGCCGACATAAAATTTTACAGAATTTCAAAATCAAATACAAAATGCATTCAAGATTAAAGTAAAGAAAATTAATATAAAATAACTATCATGAATGCAAATTTTTATAATAGAATGCACAATTAATGCCTATCAAATTCACCAAAGCGAATCAATTCAGTTACAAAAGAATGCATTAAAATATGCAAAATAATTAAAATTGTCACAAAAATTGTCTGTTAAATTTAATTAACAATTGCAAAACTGAGCAAAATAATCATGCTATATATATGATTAAGAACGATTTCAGTACCATACAACAAATACTATGTGCGTCACAAATAAAACCGACTAGTTGTACAATTATAAAAAAGTAATAGGCTACAAGTAACCGTTACAATTTATAAGAGCACAGATGCATTCAATGTCAGATACGTCTGTTCTACGCAAAACCATTTCTAGTTTTAAATCAGTAACATAAGTAGTGGAAACAACAAAACTGAACAATAATAAGCATCAAACACAAAAAGTTAAACAATTACCATTATGTAGTAAAAATCTAACAGTCGCTGAAAGTCAATTACTCACTCACAATAGAGATGATCTGAGAGAATTATTTACAGAAAAATTTAATTCCTGACAGAAAAGCATAATTTCCTTAAATTTCTTACTCTCACTAGAGTTTTTTAATATCAATTCAGCCCATTTTGGCCTGTGTTGATCTAAAGGTTTATTCAAGTGAAGTTTTTAGTAAATGGACAGTGAAAGAAAAAGTGTTCAGGGTCTCCCAACTCCTCGCAAGAACAAAGCTCAGTCGTACGTAGTCCAAATCGAAAGATATATGTATTAAAAGGTCCATGACCAGTGAAAAATTGAATATAAAAATTCGATGTGCTTCTTTGACTGAGTGAAACTTTTGGAAAGAAAGAGAAGACTCGTCTTCCTGTGGAGTCATTAGTCCATCTTTCCTGCCATTTCACAAGCAGTGCATTTAAAGTCTTGCTCTTCAACTGTGAAAAAGGCAATTTCGTTGGATTTTCAATTCTGTTGATATCATTAGCAGCCCATTTAGCTAAAGTATCTGCTTCTTCGTTGCCGAGTATGCCAACATGAGCTGGCACCCAGGTAAGAAGTGGTCTTTCAGATGAATTAAATCTTAGCAATTTCTCTTGAATAATTTGTACAATCGGATTTCTATACGTAATGTCTGAGATAGCCTGCAGACTAGATAATGAATCACTGAAGATCTTAGTCTTGCCCGATATATTTCTTTTAACATAAGTGAGAGCAGCGTTTATCGCTAAAAGTTCTGCCTGAAAAACAGTATTTCTGTCATCAAGCCTTCGAGTCCATGTATATACCTTTTGAGTATTCTTAAATACACAGAATGCACAACCTGTTCCACGTTCAGTTTTAGAACCATCTGTAAATAGAGCAATGTCATTGGCTACTGGAGCCGTATAGTATAAATTGACTGCAGATTTAAGTTTTAAAGAGGCAGGATGGCCAAGATTAGATGGAACCCGTAGTTCATAATCATTTGCTAGGTGATGTTGGTTCCATAAATCCCCATTCAATCGTAATCGTAGGATCCGTCCTAAGAAAGAGTCTCTTTGAGCCTGCAGATCTAATGGAGGTATACCCGCCAAAATCTGCAGTGAGGCTGTCGAGGTTGTTCTATAACCTTTGGAAATAAGTAATAGCTGATGCCTCTGTATTGAATTCAGTAAGCCACTCATAGTTTTGTTCATATCAAAACCCCAAATGGAGACTCCGTACAAAAGAACTCTTTCAGTGATTGTTTTATACCACAGCCGCAAGATTTTTGGGCAAGTACCCCAATTAAGGCCCATAGTCTTTGTCATGCCATTCGTAAGAACGGCACATCTCTGTTTAAGATGTTTCACATGTGGAAACCAAGACAGCGTATTGCTGATAACAAAGCCTAAATATTTCAAGGTGTTTGCACATTTTATTAGCCTTCCATGGATTTTTATAGACGGATTTCGACGCATTTTTCTTTTCCTACCGATAAACAACATAGTAGTTTTTTCTTCGGAAATTCTTAATTTATGCATGTCTGCCCACTCTACAAACTTATTAATCGCTTGTTGAGCTCTTACTTCAATGTCCTTTACGCCTGAGATAATTAACAGAAAATCATCGGCATAAGCTTGCAAAGTTACTTGTTCAGTATTTTCAAACATGCCAAAGGCCGTATTAGCGACTAAGTTCCACAGGGTTGGTCCTAAACAGGAACCCTGTGGACAGCCTCTTTGCAAATCTTTTATTAAAATTTCATTATCTAGGGTTAATTGAATTTTGCGTTGTTCCAAATAATTTCGAATTAAATTCAAAATTTCTACAGAGCAGTTTGCGCTATCTAATGGATCAATTATGTCAGGCTACCAGACCGTGTCAAATGCACCACGTATATCAATGGAGATGATTAACGTGTGCCTGTTACCATCCGTGTTGCCTTTTACTGTGTTTAGCAGATTAAAAACAGCCATTTCAGTTGAAACCCCCTTTTTAAATCCAAATTGAAAGTCGCTGATCACTTTATTTTCAGTTAGAAAATAATTTAGTCTGTTCAATATTAATTTTTCAAAGAGTTTATTTAAAGAAGAAAGAAGACTCACTGGTCTATAAGAAGACAAAATAGCAGGATCTTTACCTTTTTTGCCAAATAAAACTATTTCGGCAATTTTCATCTGCTGTGGAAATAAAGCCAATTTCCAACATGCTCGATATAAAGATAACAACAATTGGGGGAATTCTTTGAAAAGAATCTTTATGATAGTATTATCAAGACCATCTGGTCCGAGGGCCTTCTTAGACGGTAGAGAACGAATTGTATTTTCTAACTCCTCAAGCTCCAGGAGGGCAGAGTCACTTAAAGTAGAATTCCAAGTTTGAGTTTTTAAATTTTTCTCGCATTACTTTATGTAAATCCATATCGTCAATCTCCAAATCCAATAGAATTAACTCATCTAAATTTTTTTTATATTTCTCTCCCAGAGAAGTACAGTCCGGAGCTACCTCTACTGGCAGCTGAAGAGGTCGAAATACTCTGTCCACTGCAATCTTTTGAGTGATGCCATAAGGATTTTCAATAGCAGCACAAAATGCCTTCCAAGATTCACTTTTTGTCTTTATAATCAATCTTTTAAAAATTGCTAGTTCCTTCTTATAAGAAATTTTAAGTGAATGCCTTATATTGTCATCCCTTTCTTTTTGCATATGTCTCCTCAAAGCACGAACTGTGTTCCTTTTTATTGTGAGCGAGTCAGACCACCATGATGTAGAGGTTTTAATCCGTACTCTTTTCGACTTATAGGACGCTGTTGCTGCATCCATCAATGAACCAATAAAAAAGTCGTAGTTATTTTCTAAATCCTCTCGAGAAATATTAGATTCAAATAAATTTATAAATTGAGAAATTCGTGGACGAAGTTTCTCAAATTTTTCATGTCCACCATATGAAGTTTTAAATCTACGTTTCAAAATTATGTCTTCCGAGATTCCAATTTCAAACAAAATAATTTGATGATCACTAATAGACAAACCTGTCAAACCCTCCAATTTGTAATATAAATTGCAAAAGGAGATGAAGCTAATGTAATATCAGGCCAACCCTTGGCTCTGACAGTCAAGAATGTTGGCTCTGAATCGGAGGAATTAAGAACACACAGTCTGTTTTCGTGGATAAAATCAAGAACTTTAGAAGCCCTATGATCTTCTTGATTTCCACCCCAAAGAGGACTCGTAGCATTAAAATCACCCGCAATAAGCAAATGATCATTATGAATAATATGTGAACAAAGTTCGGTTAAATTGCTATCTAAATCACCCGTCGGTGGAAAATAAACGTTAGTAATATTAATACTTCTATTGATAAATTGCAAGAGAATTGTCACTGCATCTAAAGTTCCCGCCACAAAAAATGGATTTAGAGGGCCGTTATATATTATCAACGCTTTAAAAGAACCAGAAAAGAATATCTTACTACAGTTTGGTAATCCAATGATTTTGCCATCTTTGACATAAGGTTCTTGTAAGAGAACGAGCTGTATTTCATTTCTAATCATAAAATCAATAAAATTTAAAGTAGCTGCCCTTGATCTCTGTAAATTTACTTGTGCACAAGTCAGACCTGAGATGCTCTGAGTAACCGGTATGTTCATTAAGCCTGTCACTTCTGAGTGTTGCTGAGGCAAAGAATCTCCTGCCTGTATAGCGGACATTGTGATGAGCTAGCTTGATGTGATGTCTCGTACTTCGTTCCTGCAGAGGCGTTGGAGTGAGTACAATTGACGCAATTTGCAATGCTTTCGGAGCACTCCTGAGTAAGGTGGCCCTTCCCGCACTTTGCACAGGCCGGTGGATTTTTGAAAATTAGACTTAAGTGACCAAAGGCTTGACAGTGATAACAACGCGTCACTTTATGAAATTCTCGAAAGAAGCACGATGCGAAACCAATATAGACTCTCTTCAGGTCCTTCAACAATTGTGCCTGTTCTCTAGACACCTCAACAAGCCAGTTGCACGTACTGTCTGTTCTGGGTCTGGGTTCCCTTAGAAAAACAAAATTCTTCTCACCTGATGATAAGAGTTCTTGAAAAGCTATTTATAGTTCCTCAGAAGTAGTATCCTGAGGAACCCCAAAAACTATGAAAGACACTCTTGGTACTCTTGGAATTCTCAGGTCCAAATGTTCCTTCAAATCCGAGTTTTCCAAAATGGCTTTTTTCAATGTCACCAATTGCTCTTCCCCTTTACAACGAACAAGTAACTCTTTGGCTCTTGTTGGACGAACTTGTAAAATATTTACTCCGAGCCTTTGCGGTTTAATATTCTGAACTAATTGCGTCTTAACACTGTTTGGCGATCTACTTGTATCTTTAGCCTTGATAATCAAAACGTGATCCTATTGAGCTGGAATCTTCCTTACCTGTGAAGGCTTCGAAGTGAGCCTGACAATTTCTACAGAACATAACTCCGAATTCACTTTTTCAAATTTACCGTCTAAACTATGTGAATGACAAGCCTGTAAATCGGACGCTATTTCCGAATGTGGTAAGACAGTGGCTTGGTCAAGCTGTGTTAACTGATTAAATTTTAACTCAAGTTCCAAAAGTCTTTTTTCCAACAAAGAATTCTTTTCCTCCAATGAAGAGACTCTTTCCTTCAAGCAGGCGTTAAAACCTTCCAGGTGAGCTATGTATAATTCACGTTTGTTTGAATGTGATCTGATATTACTTACAAACTTTTTAACTTTTTCTGCATCTTTATTATTTAATTTATGTTTTGCATTAGCATCAACTAAAAATGCTAAGATACCGTCATAGGATTCATTAATAAATGATAGATGGTTCCCAGTTACCTTTTCTGCAGCCAAATCTTGTACAGAGCCAGGAGAAGATTCAAAGACTGAAGAAACTGATTGTGCCGGAGAAAGCGTAACATTAGAATGAGACATTTTATTATAATTCTATAAAATGGGCTTTTCTGCAGAGGGAGTTACTATATAATCATAAAACCCTTAAACATATGACTTAAAAGTGAAACAGAAATAAAAACACTATGAATAACAAATCGGTAAGCAGAAAAGAACCAATTAAACAAAAATCATTAATTAACAAAAGACTAATTAAAATTAAGTACGATTTGAATTATTAAATTAACAAAAAGGACCACAAGGAACATTATAGCACAGAAATTAAAACAATTATCACTTCAAGTAGTAATATAAGCATGAATTTAACATATAGTCTATGGAGTTTTCCAGGAAAGAACCACAGAACGTAAGTTTGACAAGTTCAAAAACATTACTTCTCTAGAGATTATAATCAGTAACAACATATAAATTTAGAACATATTTTCTATGCGTATGGCAACTTCCGGTTACAGACTCTTAAGAATTTCGAAGAACAGTGGTGTAAGATAGCGTCCTTTTTGTACCATAGTATAAAAATCTTAATTAATTATCCTAATTGTGATAAAACTGTCCAAAAATTTTTTTGTAAGTCATAAAATCATAAAAAACATTAACATTTAAAAGAAAATTGCAATTAATTTCACCAAAAGGACCATAATTAATTCGAAAACAGTCTCTAGCTTAATATCAGTCTATGAACACAAAGTACAATGTAAACAAATACAAAATTGAAGATAAAGCAGTAAATACTTATCTAAAATACATATGACGCAAATCGATGCAATCCACGGAAGCTGTAGAACATAATTTCTACACCTGTTTGGCACAAAACACGATCCAAAACTTCACAAAACGAAGACCCCATTGCTGGAATCTCGCAACACTAAACCACAACTAAGTATCCAAAATCACCATAACTTTGAAATTTGCAGGTCGAATTTCACAAAATTGGTATCTACTTGATCAGGAACACTTTATGCACACATTTTAAAACATGAAAAATACCGACTGTAGCTATTTCCACCTTTAAAATCAACTAAAATCGGAGCACGAAGTTTAACGGCCAACACCATCGAAAACAAAACTCTCTGGTCTGTGAAGTTCTACTGTCTGCATGAGACAGCCAGAGATTCTAACTAGCGCGCGTTCGCCTTTTTAGGCTGCTCTCTCTTTTAAGCTATTATTACGCTCGGCCGTACATTAGGCCCTTGATAGCTGGCCGTCAGTTAGCGTTAAGGGGCCAACTCTGTTAGAATCTTGATAGCTTTGGCTATATCTTTTTAGTTAAGTTTCATTTCTTAGTTTCCTGAGTTCAAGTCCGAGTGGAGGCTTTATTGTAAAACTCCAAGAAGGAGTATTCTGTGAACTTTATTTGGAATAATAAAGGGTTTTTAACCCTTCTCACGTTTTGTTCTCTGTCTCACGAACTCAAGCAATTATTCGCTTATCAGTTCTTAAGGTTCTTCAATTTTAACTGTAACTTAAAGGTACCCAGGTTGGAATCTTACAAGTTAGTTAATAAAAAAAATTTTGTTAAAATGCTACAAAATCGATAATAAAACAAATTCTTAATTCCAAATTAGTGCTTGCAGATGTCCATATTCGGTGGAGGGTTACGTTATTCTAAATTTAATGGCTCTAGGTACCGTTGTTTTATCACAATGCGAGAAACTTATATACATTTATGCAGATTTCTCATTGTTTAATTTCTTTAAATATAACACAGGGTGATAATATTTGGTGGCAACAATTTCACAAGTGAAGCGTTGCGATTTCTTCTTGAGAAAAACCCCTTAAAATTTCGAGTAATTGAGCCAATCCAGAATCTCTTCAAAATGCTTCATTTGCTTCAATAGCAATCTCAATCTTCAGTACCACGTTCTCAGAAGTGGCACATGGGTAAGCCCCCTCCCACTATCTCCCAGATACATATTATCTTTTTCGATATAAATAAAGAGAAAAATAAAAGACCCAATTACGACGAGCCAAAAGAAAGCAATCTGGATGAGAAAGGAAGATACAAACAACTGAAATGAAAAGGTTCTGGGAAGAGAGGAAAATTGTAAGGATCCAGCAGATCCAGAGAGCAACTGAGTAATCAACGATGACCACTGGAAAGTCAAGGCACGAGAAACTAAGGGCCGAAAGAAGTTCTCAGAAGCAGAAAATGCTAGTGTATGCAGAAGGCTAGCAGAGGTCCGTTCGTAGCGTAAGTATTCTTCAGTCTACTACATATCCTTCCCGCACTAAATTCATAGAAAAATGGATAAACGACTTGTATCAAAGCAAAAGATAAGTGAAATTTAATTTTCTTCAAGTATTCAGTTTTTAGTTTATGTCTAAAGTGCAACAGTTGCTACGTAATTTAAGCTTTCTTCGAAGAAGGACAGTTTAAGATTTTAGTTAAGAAGTTTTTAGTTTAATTGTGCATTATCTGAAAATGATTTTAAGTTCACTATAAAAATGGAGTTTTGAGCTTAGCCCTAGGGATTGTTATTAGAAAAGTTTGGCGTATTGTTAGAATATAAATTGTTAGCAACTTCTGTACATTCTGACATAAAGCACAAACTGAATAATTTTTTGCATATAAATGAATTGTAAATGTCTCATGAAGTATGTTCTCTAAATTACTCTTGTAAACTTAAAAGTTTTCTGTTAACTATGTGTAAAAGCAAAGTTGATGATGCGGGCATGAAATTAAATTCAATTTAGCATGTTATGATATGGTAATTCAATACTACAATGTAAGTTAAATTAAAAGCGAAACTTGTGAATGCATGTAGTTAAAGTTTAGGCTTTCCAGCCAATACTAAAATTTAATGATCTTAGCACATTAGGATCAGTTTGAATTTAAGATGCTTGTTGAGGTCTAGTGTGTCTATGTTATTAACATGTAAGACTGGGATTAGGTGGGATTGTTAAAATACTTCGTATAAGTACACACACTCTTATATTTCAGTTCATAACTGGAAAGCATAGAGGAGAAATAAAATTATAGAGAAAATGCTTAGTGTATGAAAGAATTTGATGAAGTGAAATAGAAAGTGGATACTGAAAGTAGGCTAGATGTTTTTGCTAAAGTATTTTTCATTCTAGTTGCTTCGAAGGAGATGATTTTATACTGAGAATCTTTTTGGATGTAATGAAACTATTGTCTCGTGATGTGTATCCTCTGTAAGGTTTAGTTTTAGCTTAGACTGTAAAAATTTCTTGCTTTAAAAAGTTTACTTTTATTTAGGTTTAGAATTTAAAATCTTACCTAGGTCGTTAATGGCCTTCATTTTGATTACTTAAACTCTGGTGAAGAACATTGTATGTTTCCATTATGTAAATCTAACCATTTATTATGGTTTAGGTATTTACTCTCATTTCTTTCCTTTTTCCTACCAGAATGAAAATAAGGCTAAAGTAATTAGGCTGAGGTATTTCGGATTGTAAGATAAAGTGTGTTTCTGCTCTCGAGGCCACGTTACTAGGTTTCTGCTAGCTTAGATAATATTATGTTGTTGGGCTTTGCATTATAGTTTCTATCATGCAAGTTCTTTCTCCGGTGTAAAGTTTGAGTCAACTTCACGTTAAATCAATTGTGTAACATTTGGCTACTAAGTTTTAAATCTTGAAATTGACTGTTACTTTAAGTTACATCGCCACAAGCACTTGGTTGATTTTGTTAAGCACGACACGTACATTTTATGTTCCAGTTCTGAATGAATAAAAAGGTTTGTTAAACCTACTTATGACTTTAAAGTTCTTTTCAGACAGAGCGTCTGTACAGAGTTTGGACTTAGTTCATGCAACCAAAGAATGCCAAACTTTATAAATCATAAAAAATGCTAGCTTCATTTCACTTATTTCACCATTATTTGCAAAAAGGTCTTCATGGCGCTACTTAGCCTAATGTGGCGACATCTGATGAAGTATTTTGTTTCCTACTCTTTGAGTAAAGTGACGTAGTATGAGTTTGAGTAAGATAAATAACGTAGTCTTCAAATTCCAAGAAAAAAACATTCCGAGTGAAAACTCCGACCTCAGGGGATCCTTTTCCGATAAAGAAACGAAACGAAGGAGAAAAATCACTCACTGATTGCATCTGTTCTCAAGTGTTGACAGATTGTTAATGGTCTGGCATCCCCCATTCGGCGCAAAGTGTGTTCCTCCGGATTTAGTATAAACACTCATCGTATTTCTCAGGTTTGAGATATGGTAATTACTAGAACTTCAGTAATGTTCGTGTACACGTAGTTCGAAACCGTTGCTTTTAGTCACAAGATATCTTATTTTGTAAATCTATCACGTTGGTAAAATGAATAAAAAATATCGATATGTTTCTCATTAACTATGAATATAGCTTGCTATAACGCTTTCATGTCATTATATTTATTGTACAGAGGAGTGACAAATAGTCTGGGTTATACCGTTAAAGCTAATTTCTTTGTAAGAAACGGTATAAAATCACTTCCGTTTTCAGAATGTGCTCGACAGGTCTTTCGGGTATCAGCTCTGATAATGGTTTTAGAAGTGAAAGAGTTTTTTGTCATAACAGGAAATCATTTTACTAAGGCTGAAAGTATGAAATGGAGGGTGTCGTTGCAAATGCGGTCCAGAAGGAGAGAATGACGTTAATTACTAAAGGGAAAGTAAACGAGGGGTGTTAGATGTTATAAAGGGAAAATAGTATGTAAAAGAAAGATGTTTTTAGGTCTCGTTCAGTATCACTACATTAAGGAATAAAAACTTGAATGGAACTTGGGAGTGGGTGGTTTAAAAACAATTACAGATACCTTTCCTGTATATTGACTGATGAAATTTTCCCAAATATCAGCAAATAATTAATTTTGTTTCTCTTGTTCTTTCATATTATAAAAATTAATTGTTTATCAGTACAAAAACTAAGGTAATTAAAAAATAAGCTTTTTAATAATATAGTACATAAATATCAATAACAAAGTATTTATAACTATCTTTGCTAATAATTTCTATAAATATCAGTATCATTAACGTAATTAATGAAAACCATTTGAAACCAAAATAGGATTTGTATTTGTGAATTATAGTTAAATGGCCTCCATTGTTCTGAATATTATTGGAATAATTTAAAGATTAAATCTGATAGTATTTTAAGATGGTTTCGCAGTCGGAATAAAGAGGATATAACTCATTTTAATTCAACTTTTTTTTCTTTACAAATGTAGAGTATCTCTTTGCGATTCACTTGACCAAATAGTGAGCAAGCCTTTAAACCAGGGGTGATAATATTAAACATTGATTAACGTTTCCGATAACTGTTCATTCAAGCAGTGTGGCATGATAATGCATAATAATGATAATCTTAGCATCACTAAGAATCGTTTTCTGGATTCGCATATTGAATTTTTCCCAGAGATATTAAAATTCGCAAGTGACGAGACTGAAATTAATTCATCTAGCCAACTTAACTCCTCGGAATTAGAACACTTTAAACACCACGACTTTAACAATATTAAAATACAGATTTTGGACATAATACCTAATGACGGAGAAAGAATTTTTCAAGAATCGCTATATATTGTGAAATAACGTAAGCTCTATCCTTACGGACTTCCTACTTACATTCAAAGTAACATTAAATCAATATTCAGCCAATTTAAACTTTACAGCACCAAAACGCAGAGAGGTAAAAGAAGAAGTAGAATCAACGATAAAAGATTTTTGCCCCTACTTACATTCAAAGTAACATTAAATCAATATTCAGCCAATTTAAACTTTACAGCACCAAAAAGCAGAGAGGTAAAAGAAGAAGTAGAATCAACGATAAAAGATTTTTGCCAGCTTTAGATACAATTAAATTGCTGACGCAATTAAAAAATTTATTTAATTCTGCAAATTTCCCCAAGAAACTGCTTATCTGGTTACACTCTCGTATTAATAAATTTCTTTTAATACTTCAAAATTATTTTCTTTCGCAATACAACAATCTACAAATGATTAAAAACCTAGTTCTTGATTGCTGTAAATACAGACTTTCTAACTATCATACTAAACGTAAAATTTACATTAAAATCAATTTTTCTGCATCAGCAGTTTGACAAATTACGCTTTCTCACGAATAAATGTAAAATTTTCTTCCCAGCTTTAGACACCAGTAGTTGTATTTAAATATCAGAAAACATAAAGCAGCTTGCTAAGTAACCGCCATGAAATAAAAGACTCGACTGAATGATAATGCAAATTGCCTGAATTCAGTCCATACGTAGATGAATCATCACCGGCACATAATTACTGGAAACCTGGATATCATTCAAAATGCGCAACTTAAAACATGAGTTATGGAATAAAATATACAGCAGTCAGATACGTCAACAAAAGTTAGTGTTACAAAAATTTAGAAAATAGCATCAAAGAATTTATCGTTAAGGCCAGCTATCAGCTTAATTTGTCTATTGATAAATTTTTAAAATGAAAAGATGAAATCCTTAGACAAATTAATACTGAACTAAAACCAGTAAAATTTCAACGTCAATTAAATTGGTCTCAACTTCTGTCAACTATTAAGAATTTAAAGCAACTATTCACTGTTACCAAAATTGATAAAACAAATAATAACTTTAGCATTATATGAAAACTTTTCTACACAACAATTATTAGTGAATAACGTTTTAACGCCCATACTTATCAATTAGCAAACACTACAGTAACCTCTATAATTAGCAAAATTACAGCATTTCATAAGAAACTCAAAATCTCAGTAAATCCAAAGTACAACAGATTTACTAGTTTGTATGCTTTACCCAGATTCCATAAAACACCACTAAAATTCAGATTCATTGTAAATGGTACCAATAATTACAAGAAAAATCTAGACTTTTATTTTACACTTAAAAAGTTTGTAAATTTATTTTCAACGCTTGTAACACTGAACATAATTATTGCTGGATTATTGATAATAACTAGTAATAACACTCTGTCTATTTACATACAAAGTATTAACTGCTATGACTTTGAAAACTTATATACCTCACTTCCATTAGAAGAAATCTATGCTACCCTCCTTGATCTGCCTAAACTCTTTCCTGTTGTGCTTACAGTTATAGACTTTAATAGATGGAAAATCTTCCTTAAATGCACTATTTTTAATAACTACTCTAAATTTCAAAATCAACTTTTTAAGCAAATCAGAGGTATCCCAATGGGAGCGCACTCGAGTAAATCCGTTTGTAATATCTTTTTATTCATTAAAGAATTTACCCTCCAAAATATTTACAGCAACAGGATTTAATTTACTACGTCCACACTTACAGATATACAGATGATCTTATTACCTTCAATATTTTTAACAAGATTGAAAATTCAGAAATTTATCCAGTATGCCTTACTCTTAATAAACTAATACTTTGTTGTGTCTAGCGGTGTGGGTTCAGTGAAGTGCATGACGCAACCAAAACAGACTAGTTCAAGGCACAAACATTTATTTCTAACTAACTCATAAGACAGCAGCGATGCGCTATTTACGCAGTTACATTACATTCTACTCTACTCTCGTTCACAGAGGTTCTCGGGTATAAGAGTACTGATACTCTCGAAATCAGATGCTACATCCCTCCCCACTTATTTAGAGATTTAATCTCTGAGGAGCTTTGCGGATGCGCGAAGATCGTCTAAGTCCTGGCTGAGGTTGCTGCAACTCTTTATCAGGATCCACTGGAAGGACTGGATCAGTTTTCCTTGGAACTGACGATGTTTCAAGTCCGGCTGAAGTTTGCACAGCTTCACTTCTTTGTTCAATGTCCTTGTCCGGAGCCTGTGGCTTTATGTTGCCATCTGAAGTAGCAGCCATACGAGGTTCATAGATTATCGGTGCAGACGGAACCTCGTTCCCTACCGATCTGATCTGATCGACGTACCGGCGCAGTAAAGTTCCTTGAACGTCAATGGTATAATGCAGCGCTCCATCCTTATTTGTCACTCTGCCAATTTTCCATCGAGAATTTGCCGATCTATAATCCCGAATGGCAACCTCTTCTCCGATCTCAAAATTTCTGTCTTTGAAATCATAAGTATTCCTTCGGATGCGTTCTTCCACTCTTCGTTTAAGATTTGGAACAACTAAACCAATTCGAGTTCTAATTTCTCTTTTTAAGAATAACATTGCTGGACTAAACAAGGTTGTTATGTTCGGTGCCTTTCTATAATTCATGAGGAATATGGCAAGTTTTTGCTTAATATTTCCTGGATAACCTTGCATTGCACGTAATGCTTGTTTAACGGTGTAAACGTACCGCTCTGCTTGCCCGTTACTTGCCGGTTTAAATGGAGCACACGTTTTGTGTTTAATTCCATTATTCCTTATAAAAGTTTCAAATTCCCCCGATGTGAACTGAGGACCATTGTCACTCACTACTACTAAAGGCAGTCCGTATCTTGCAAAACAGTCTCTCAAACATTCAATTGTCTGAAAGGAATTTGCTGACTTTAAGTTATACACTTCTAACCATTTAGAATGGGCGTCAACGATAATCAAGAACATTCGTTCAAAAATAGGGCCTGCAAAATCTACGTGAATGCGCACTTGGATATTCCCAGTGATGGACCCTTGCCCTTACTGGATCTGATCTGAACTTAATACAATCGACACAGTTCCTAGAAACTTCTTCAATATCATGATCAATTCCCTTCCAAAAGACGTAGGATCTGGCGATTGCCTTCATTTTAACGATTCCTAAATGTCCTTGGTGTAACTCTTCAAGAATTTTAACTCGGAGTTTTTTCGGAACAACTACCCTCTGACCACTCATTATACAGTCATCTTGTAAGGTGTACTCGGCTTCCCTACTTTCCAAACTTTCTCCAGATTTTAATTTCATATAAAGACTATTTAATTCTTCATCAGCTCGCGTTTCCCGAGCTATCTCCCTAGCTGTTACCGGAAGAGTTTCAATTTGGGAGAGTTGGAATATTTCAACATCATCCTTAATGTTTAAATCTTCGGACTTAAGATGCAGGCGCGACAGGCAGTCAGCATTACCGTGTTCCTTGGTATTTCGATACACAATATCAAATTGATATGCTTGCAATATCAGTGCATAATGTAAGAGTCGGGTGGCTGTGAGAATAGGAAGTCTTCTTTTCGATTTGAAAATAGCCACTAAAGGTTTATGATCTGTCACCAGAGAAAAGCGTCTCCCTTTTAGATATAGATAAAACTTTTTGACAGCCCAAACAATTGACAGTGCTTCTTTATCGATTTGGGCGTATTTCTGCTCTGTGTTAGTCAGTGTCCTCGATGCGAATGCTATAGGCCTTTCTGTTCCGTCAGACAAAACATGCTAGAGCACTGCCCCAAGACCTACCGGAGATGCATCTGCATTAACGGTAATGTGGGATCGTAATGCATTAAAACTCTGTCTGAACAAATTTAAAAAAAATAAAAAATATAATAAAGTAAGTTAAATTAATGATAAATAATAAACTTGATTTCGTTTTTTTAGAGCTCCGGCTGGAATTATAATTTCATTCGAAAACCAAGAATAAGCGGAGCGAAGCTTCCTCACAATTTACGATCTGGTCTTTCCTTGTTTTTTAATTTCATCTTAGATTTAGTTGCTTATAATATCGTGGAATCCAGTGTTCGCCTATATACTTTTTCTACTTGTCACGTTCTCCGCCATTTGGTACATGGAAGTAGAGAAATGCCCGCGGAGGACATTTTAAGGAAAACTGGTTCGTATCCACGTTACACATGGGGCAAAGCACGAAAACGCTCATGCAGCTAGCCTATTCGCCGCTAATCGAACCCCGGAACTAACTACCAGTATTCGGCGGCTTTTACCTCTCAGTCTCGTTGGTGGGCCCACCAAAAATGTTAAAAATAGTCCAGCAAACGACTTTAATATTGAATTATTCCGATGATCATATCTTTCTAGAACAGAAAATTCATTCTTTTAAATTGATGTCTAAAACAGAAGAGCGAATTAGTATTACTGGGTTTAGTTAATGTTAATTCATGGGCACTGTAACATTCCCTTAATGTCATAAGAAGTTTGCTCTCAAAATACAAACTTTACTATCACAAAGGAATTTTACTTTATTTTCGTTTAGTGAAAATCTTTAAAAAACACAAAATAAAATATGTTGTTCGTCTGAGCAAAATATAAGATTAGTTGGAAAGGAAAATATTACGACGAGGGGGGGCCTGAAAAAATGCTTCGCAGAGAGGCAGACTTTAAAAAGATTTTCCTTTGCAATCCTTCTTAAAGCTGAGGAAAATCTTTCTTCTTTTTACCCGAATCTCATTTTTATAAAATAAAAAAGAATAATAGGCAAATAAAAGACAATAATGCAGTTCGGTCTGATTCTTAATGACAAACATTTCCTTTTCCCGCAACTGTAAACAAGAATCTGAAATCATTTCTAAATGTTTCAAAGTATGCGTACGAGTAATTGAATTCTTTCGATTATTTCATGGAGCAACTTTTTTTTTTTTTTTTTTTTTTTTTTTGTCGCATGCGTGCTACAGTCAACGTATGATCGCCAAAATGTTCTTTACGGCTATACATAGGATTATCTGTGATGCAATAGCGTACGAGTTGATAATGATCGTGACTGCATATGACCTTTACTAAAACTAAATAAACGTTTACAGCAAGAATTAAAATAATCCATTGACAAGAAGAGCGTTGGCAGATTGCAAAACCTTTCGAAGAAAATATGCCACTGAAGAGGTTACGATCATAGAAAATATGTTATTTTTTAATGATAACATAAATGTCTGCTTCCTGTAGAATCTATGCAAGAACCAATTTAAGCTTTTCCAAATCATAACTTAATTTCCTGGCACCTGCTGCCCTATATTTCATCATATTGATAATGATAGTTATCGTATTCAATGCATTCGTTTGTCATAACATGTGCAAACAGGATGCTGAACCTGAATGATGTTTTTATTCCCCTTCTTTTGCGTACTTTTTAAGAGCAACTTAATCACTGCCGTGCGGTCAGTGAAAGCAAGAAAAACGACACTTTTTCGTTAATCTAAAACTTGGAACAAATGCAGCAGTTTGAGTTCTGCTTCAAAGAAAGAAAGCAGTTTCTGCATGTTTATACAAGGAAATGAGATTTTAGAAATGTACTCTGAATCTTTTGTAAACTTTCTTAAGGAATTAGAATCAGAAGCACCGAACAAAGTAGATAAAATAATGTTTTCATCACTTCACTTGCAGCTGAGAAAAACGCTGAGTGTTAACTCTATGATTCTGTTGATTAAAATGATGTGTGCTGACATCTTGAATGCATATGCTGACGTCAGATATCGAATCCAAGGTTTGATGAATGAACTGGCTATAAAATTGTAAAACAAAATAAAAGTATGCTTAGTTTCATACCGAAATTTTTCCACGACGTTGCTTTGAACTTAGTTTCCGTCCGTACCAGGTTATATGTGCACACCCTATGATATACTTGACACAGAAGAGACATTCTACTTACTTTTTCTGGTTTTAATGAGCTACAGCTGTGTCTCAAACTCAAATTAATAAATGGGCTTAATGCAGAATCTGAAAGCATCTGGGAGGCCAGATTAAAACAATATGAGGATTAAAACAACATTGAGTTAAAATAAAATGAGAGTGAGTTTATATATGATTATATTTTTAAAATTTAATTTGCCTTGAACATGGTTTAATAGAAAATTTACTTTAACAACATCCTCTTGTATTTTCTAAAATGCGTTTTTCAATACTTAGTGTTTCTTTCTCAAACATAAAACATTTTTCCTTCTCTACCTGGCTAAAACTATGATGTACTTTCTTTCAGTTAAATTCTTTTCTCTATTTTTTTAAGTTCTTAATCCCTTACAGATATTTACTAAAACACAGTCAATAATTATAATAATGACACAATTATCAAATTTATATTTATATTTATCTGTGTTAAGGAATATTCTTTGATATCGCCAAGAGATGGCGTTAGGAGTCCATCTATTGGCTTACTTAACCTTTCCCCTTCTGAACACGTGACTTGAAAAAATATTCTTCTTCTTGAAGGTAGAATTTCGATGCACTACGCAATAGAATTCGATTGAGATTTTAGCTGGAACTATTCAGTTCTTGCCTTTTGAGCCTTAAATATTCGATTCAGGCATTTTAGCCTACATTGTATATATGTAAATATTAAGTTTAATTAAAATTTATGGAAAACCCTCCAGGCCATGCATCTCGTCTTTTGGATTATGAGTGATTCGATTTTGATCTAGAACTTTCGTTACATAATGGTGCATCGGCCGGGAAAAGAATCTGATTAATTTGAAAATTTGGTGTTTTTCGCCTTTTGGATTAGCTTTGTAAGCGAAGATTTCTCACGGTAAGTCTCCTTTGATAATTTATTAAAATGGAACAGAAGACACTAATTAAGAATCGAGCACATATACGTGCTTCTGTAACTCAAATTATTAAAAATGTAGATGAGTATTTAAAAGAAGAAAATCAAGAAGAGTTAGAAAATTGTTTGGAATTGTTAAATAGTAAAGAAACGGAACTACATGATTTAAATGAAAAAATACAAAATTTGATTGAAGATGAATCAATATTAGATTCAGATATTAACACTTCTATGGAATATAACGATAAAATAATAATAGCGAAGTCTAAAATCAACCGTTATTTAAGGAAATACAATACTCAAAATATCAACACGAATTTAAATAATTCATCTACAGAAGTTGAAACCAAAAGACAAATTGAAGGCAATGTGAAATTGCCCAAACTCTTATTTCACAAATTTTCCGGAGAATATAACGATTGGATGAATTTTTGGAATTCATTCAAGGTCACTATTCATGACAATGTTACACTTTCGAAGATCGAAAAATTTAATTATTTGAGAACTTATTTATGTGGAAACGCAGCATCAGCCATAGAAGGTCTCTCAATCTTAGAGGCTAATTATGACTCTGCTACAGACATTCTTAAAAATAGATTCGGCCAAAGTGACCTTATTATCAATACACACATTTCTAATCTCTTAAATTTAAATCCCGTTCAAAGTTCAAGTGAAGTGGCAAAATTGCGAAAACTTTATGATACAATTAACGTTCAAGTCAGAAGCCTTTTAGCATTCGGTGTGAAACCAGAAACATATTCCAACATGTTTATTCCAATTTTGATGAAAATTGTCCCGAACGATATAACTTTAGAATTTCATCGTACAAATACTGAAAATCCTTCAACCTATGATTTAAACAAATTTCTAGACTTTCTCCGATTAGAAATAGAATCGCGAGAAAAGATTAATTCGTTATCCTTTCCACGCAAGTCAAAACCGGAAATGAAAGGTATTAACAGATATCCACCGACGCCGAAACATAAACAAACTGTCACCACACATGAATTTATGGCAGCCGCGTCATCAAATGGAAACTGCATTTTTTGTTTTCAAAACCATAACTCAGAGTCCTGTTTATGCCTTACAGTTAATGAGAAGAGAGATATTTTGAAAAAACAAGCGCGTTGATTTCTTTGCCTGGTCCCTAAACACAAAATCTCACAGTGCCGGCAACAGAAGCCATATGTTTTAAATCCAGTTCGATAGTTAAAAAAACACCAAGTGATAAAAAGGATAGTATATTAATTTCGAAAAATGATACACAAACTAAGGAACAGAAAGAAGAAATTGTTTCGGCCATTTCACATAATGCAAATAATACAATTCTTTTACAGACTTGCACGATAAAAGTATCCAAAAAAAAGTATGACGTAGTTAAATTAACTTTAGAACATAGAAGTTCTCCCGATTCTAGAATAGAAGTTGAATTATTAGTAACTGATCATATATCAGGTGCAGATATTCCTCCTAAATCAGAAGAAATTAAGCAAAACAGACAATTAAAAAATTTGCTGCTCGCAGATTTTTCCCGATTGTAAAAAACCCATTGCCATTCTAATTGGTGCAGATTATTATTACAACATAGTAATGGGACACGTTAAATGCTTAAGCAAAAATCTTCTTGCAGTGGAAACTATTTTCGGCTGGTGCCTACATGGACGAAAAGGTGATGAGGATATCTCTTTAGCTTTCAATGTAGTTGTAGGGAAAGATTTGATTTCCAAACAAATAACAAAATTTTGGGACTTGGAAAACTCAGAACTTATTGATAAGAGGGAAAACTTCGATTCAACTGAAAATGAAGTCGTCGAATATTTCGAATCAAATATAACATATGAAGATTCTCGCTATAAAGTTAGATTGCCTTGGAAACATGACACATCAAATCTAAATAATAATAGGGAAATCGCAGAACAAAGATTTCATCGACTTAGAAAACGATTTAAAAAAGATCCTAATCTATTTTACGAATACAGGAACGTATTAAGACATCAGTTAAAACAAAATATTATCGAACCAGTTTCAGAAATTTCAAATGAAGAGGATGTCGTGTTTTACTTGCCACATAGGGAAGTTATACGCGAGGATCGAGCTACAAGTAAATTACGTATTGTTTATGATGCATCATCGCATGCCCCAGGATCCATTTCTTTAAATGACTGTCTACATGTTGGGCCAAATTTATACCCTGAAAGATTTCGGTATAATCTAATAGCCTTCACCGCAGATATAAAACAAGCCTTTTTACAGATTCTCATACATGAAAAAGATCGAGACGCAACCAGGTTTCTGTTTTCCGATTTCCCTAATGATGAAACCATTTCTCCTGACATATATAGGTTCACTAGAGTTTTATTCGGAATAAATAGTAGTCCATTTCTATTAGCCGCTACCGTTAAACATCATCTGAAAAAATATAATAAACTTTATCCTACAACGGTTAACTTTTTGAATGAGAACGTATATGTAGATGATGTGATTGGAAGCCAACCAACGATCAATGAAGCATTAACTACGAGTCTAGAATCGGTCCAAATATTTAAAGAAGCAAGCATGCAGCTTCACAAATGGCATAGTAACTCGAGACAATTACATGAATTGTGGGTAAAAAAGGGTATCGTTCCAGATGAAAATGATGAAGATTTTAATAGAGAAAATTTTCCATTTAAAGTCTTAGGTATGGCATGGGATAATTCAAAGGACTTACTATATTTTGATGTTCGGAACTTATTGTCTTTCACATCTAAACCAATAGAAACAAAACGATTTCTTCTACAAGTGTTGGGTCGGATATTCGATCCGATTGGAATTTTAGGACCTTTCACTGTTAGAATTAAGTGCTTAATGCAGAAGATTTGGTTGTCACAAATAGATTGGGATGAACCGTTACCTGAAGATTCGTCCTCTGAATGGAGAAGGTCGTGTGAAGAGCTACCTCAAATGGCTGAATTCTTCATCTCTCGTTACCTTTTCATGCACTCGAACGTTAATGTCGAAAATCTCGAACTACATTGCTTTTCAGATGCAAGTGTCAAAGCCTATGGTACAGTCGCATATTTACGTTTCACGACAGAAAATAAAGAAATCAAAACGGCCTTTGTCTCTTCTAAAAAATAGGGTAGCCCCACTAAAATCCCTTACTTTACCGAGGTTAGAATTAATGGGGGCATTGTTATCAGTTAAGTTAGTCAGCAATATTCTGAAAGCAATATTCTTGGATTCTATCCTTACCAAAGGATAGAATCCAAGAATCGCCTCCATTTGCAGACTGTGGAATTGATTTCGCCGGACCAGTTTACGTAAAGAATTCTAAAGACACTCGAAAATCCTATATTGTTTTGTTCGTTTGTGCAGTAACCCGAGCTGTACACTTAGAACTTGTATCAGATATGTCAACAGAATCCTTTTTACTTGCATTTCGCAGATTTTTGAGCAGAAGAGGAAACTGCGTAATCATCTACTCTGACAACGCCAAGACCTTTAAGAGGACAAAGAAAGAACTTGAGAAATTTTCAAAAGTTTTAAAAGATGACAAATTCAAGAATTTCATTGCCGAAGAAAGAATCCATTGGAAATTTATAATCGAACGAGCCCCATGGTGGGGAGGGTTTTATGAGAGACTTGTTAGATCTGTTAAAGAATGTTTAAGACCTGTAAGTTACGTTTACAACGACAATGACGAGCCGCAACCGTTGACTCCAATGCACTTCTTAAACATTGGACAGTCTGATTTGAAGTATCCTTTGACCTTTGCTAGAATCATCGGTGGCGAAACGACAAGAGAAACGCTGTTAAAAAGAAAGCGTTATCAAGAATTGCTGTTAAAACAGTTGTGGTGGAAATGGAAGCAACAATATTTATTAGATCTTAGAACTGCCCATTTCTCTAAGAATCCGCAACTTCAACTAGAAAAAGTAGGAGATGTTGTTTTAGTTGAAGGAGATAATAAAAACAAACTGTTATGGAAACTTGGTAGAATCATAAAAATTATTCCTGGACGTGATGGTAAAGTCCGATCATTCAAATTAAAAACTGGTAATGGGATTTTAAAACGTACTGTTCAACATCTATATCCTCTTGAACTTTAGATATTTTGAACTTTAACGATTTAGTTATGCTTTTTTCCTTTTTTGGTCTATTAATGATTAAATTGAATATCGTTAGTTAAGTTTGTTCAGTTAAGTGGAAAATATTTTAAAATTTAGTTCATTTATTAGTTATAACATTTATTATTTGATACATGAAGTGTATAACCTGTATTGGAATTGAAGTGTTTGACTAATTAGTATTTTTTAATATTTTTATAGAATAGTGATTTATGTACTTGATTGTATGTATAACTGAGTTAGATGAACTCTTGTCAGAGTTCAGGTGAGGAGTGTGTTAAGGAATATTCTTTGATATCGCCAAGAGATGGCGTTAGGAGTCCATCTATTGGCTTACTTAACCTTTCCCCTTCTGAACACGTGACTTGAAAAAATATTCTTCTTCTTGAAGGTAGAATTTCGATGCACTACGCAATAGAATTCGATTGAGATTTTAGCTGAAACTATTCAGTTCTTGCCTTTTGAGCCTTAAATATTCGATTCAGGCATTTTAGCCTACATTGTATATATGTAAATATTAAGTTTAATTAAAATTTATGGAAAACCCTCCAGGCCATGCATCTCGTCTTTTGGACTATGAGTGATTCGACTTTGATCTAGAACTTTCGTTACATCTGAAATCTAAATTTTGGTACTGCAAGAAATTTTTCTTGGTTAGACTTCATAAATCAAACGTATTGGCAGCTAAATGTTAAATTTACAAACAGAGATTTATTTCAGATCATTCTTATATCTTGAATCAACAGCTAAATAATTTACTAATAATAAACAAATTTTATGAAGTCTTTTCAATTCTCCAGAGAAAACTTTCGAAGTGAGACAAAACGTAAGAATAGATAATGGCAACCCTCTTGTTTTATTCATTAAATTTTTGTTTGGCGCATGCAGAAAAACGTACATATATTTGTACGTAAATGATTGTAAACTTCTTTATCTTACTACCGCTTGACACTTGATGATATTTAGATTCTAATAAATACTCTAGCCTTGGAAAAAATTTTTATAAACTGTCTTCATCACAGATTGTCGATGGTTATCTTATTGTAGATGCAATAGACTTCTTTTTTCAAATTTTTTCACCTCCCCCCCACCCTCCAAAAAGAATTGTTAATATATAAATATACTCGCAAAAAAAGTGATTATTCTTATTAAAAATTTCTTAACTGAGGGCATTTATTTACCTTTTGACAGCAATACGAACTTCAGAATTTAAGAATAACAATTAATCAAATCTCTATCTTCAAATCCTCGAAAACGATTTATATTCCACTTCAAATTAATTAGCTCTATTTGCAAGTTTTTTGGTGCCTTATTCAAGCTTGGTTTCATGAAAATAATGCAAAATTTGATTACAAAGCATTAAAACAATACATCATTCTTCAAATTCTTGTTGTAACAATTGTTTTTTTCTTGAATGTGTCGGAAATTTTGCATGTGAAATAATAGGACATAATTTAAGGTGTAGAAATTATATGAAATATTTTTATTCAAGTTGCATTTCCCATGACTGCAATTTAACTTTAAAAGATTTATTGCAAGCATATAAAACAATGAAAAGTTTTTCTTTCTTTGCAGCTCTTCATTGAAAATATTGTTACGTGCAAACGGGTTCACAATGGATTGAATGCACACGGAACCGTTGATAGCTTGATAAAATTTATTTTCAGAAAAGAAACACTTTATAGTTCTGGAACGTTTCACAAAAGGACTCATACTACTCTTCCCAGCATGGCAGAACACAATCATTAGTTACCACTTCAAACTTCTAAGAATGTTAAACACAAGACGATATAAAAAGACACGGTGATCTCTCAATACTCTGAACTAAACTGAGAACTGATGCTCTCTCGGGTCTTATATATATATCCCCCAAGAAATTTCTAGTGCCTTCCATTTCTCGAAATTTCTGAAAGGTGCATACAGTTATGGTTATATGTAGCCGGATACAGTTACAATTACACAGGGATAGAACCAGTTACAGCCATACAGTAATAGGACTAAAATATCACCAAATCGTCGTCAAATTTGGTGATGTCTATCCAAATTTGGCAAAAATAATTAGTTAGTGTCAGCTTGTCGCTATTTTGCCAGTTTGGCGAGACAGTCATTTAACACAATGTTAAATGGACTTACCCCCGTGCGGGATGTAAAGGCGTCGTTTGGGTTTTGCCAATGCCGAGTAGCTTGCAGAGTTCTTTGATTACAGCCAAAATAAAATTTCTCCATTGATGTGAATGTAACTGAAGAGGCCCTCCGAACCTGAAAATCCAGTCATATGTCATTATTTCTGCTACTGTGACAGCTTTTTGATCAGGAATAGGATACGAGGCTACTTGGTGCAATAATCTATGACGACGAGGAGGCATTTGCTGCCATCAACAGTTCATGGCAGAGGTCCCAAAATGTGAAAGGCGATACGTTCAAAAGGCGCTTCTACATTGTAACGTTACAGCTTGCCTCGGCTGTGTTTCTTAGGTCCTCTTCGACCCGCACCGGCATCGCAAGGTCGGCACCACTTTTGCTCGTCATCCTTTGCATTACTCTAATATAAGCGCTCGCGAACTCTCTGAAAGGTCTTCATTATTCCGAAGTGGCCTCCTGTAGGGCTGCTATATAGTTCTTTAAGGGCGTGCGGGGTCCGGGAACTTGGAAGTATCAGCTGTCATCGCAAAGTCTTCCCATCATCCGAGTCGAATTTTCGGTATAAGACGCCGTTTCGAATGTCGAGTGAATCCCAGAGAGCCCAGTATTGCTTTGCCATCGGAAAATAGATTGAAATGTCTTGCCAGGTAGGTTTTTCTGTTTTAGAACACTATTAAATCAATTATGGTTTTAATATCGCTGTCTCCCATCTGGTGTCTCCTGACTTTTCGGCACTCCATATGTCTCAAACAGCCGATGTTGATGTTGTAATTTGTCGGCGATGGAGATAAGCAGTTCGTATTTCGCTTCGACTCTGAAGCAATATCGGCAGTTTTCCGGGCAAGTTTCTTCTAGACAAGGCGTTGGCGTTTCCGTGTGATGATCACTTTCGATGACGGATAGTAATGTTATATTCCTGTATCCACTTGGCTATTTGACCCTCGGGATTCTTGAAATTGAAAAGAGAGGCCAATGATGCATGATCAGTGCGGAGCACGAATTTTTTGCCCTATAGATTAGTGATGGAAACGTTCTACTGCTTTGACTATGGCGAGCAGCTCTTTCCGAATGACACAATAATTCCTTTCTGGTTTAGACAGGCACTTGCTCCAGTAAGCCACGACACGTTCTTCGCCGTTTATTTCTTAGGACAAAAAGCACCGACATTTTCATTGCTCGCATCCGTGTCGAGAATATATTTTCTGTCGAGCTGAGCATACGTCAGGATTGGAGCAGATGTTAAACCTTTTTCCAGATTGTTAAATGCTTCCTCACATTTTTTGTCCACAAGAACTTTTGCTTGCTCTGTGTCAGCATGTGAACGGGTCTTGCGATGGAAGAAAAGTCCTTCACGAATCTCTTATAATAGGTGCAAAGCCCTAGGAAGCTTCAGCTGATGAACATTTTCGGGAGGTTTCCAGTCTTTAGCGGTTTACACTTTTTCAAGATTCGTGCACACACCTTCAACAGAGATGATATGTCCGAGGTAAGTCACTTCCTGTCTGAATACTTTGCATTTAGCGGGACTCAACTTTAGATTGTCTTCTTTCAGTTTCTGAAGTACCTTTCTAAAATTTCCTAAATGTTCTTCAAAACTCTATACAACGATAATGATTTCATCCAGGTATATCAGAGAGGATTCGTAGGAAAGATCTTTCGAAACAGTCTCTCGAGGTGTTCGACTGTTGCCGGCGCATTACACAGTCCAAACGGCATCACATTGAACTGCAAAACTTTTTTGTCCAGTGGTAAAAGTCGTCTTTTCTCGATCATCAAGATGTATCTCTACTTACCAATATCCACTCTTTAGATCTATCGTCGAAAGCCACTTGCTTCCAGAAAGAGTGTCCAGAATGACGTCAATTCGAGGAAGAGCGTAGCTGTCTTTCTTCGTAACCTCGTTCAACCGGCGATAGTCAGCGCAAAACCTGGTTGAACTGTCTTTCATCCTGATGAGGACAATGGGAGATGCCTATGGACTTGCTGAAATCTTCATGACATCGCTTTCTTGCATGTCCTTTAAAAGTGTTCTTACCTCTTCCTGTTTAGCAATTGGTAGACGACTTGTATGTTTCTTGATTGGTGGATGATCCCCGGTATCGATTCTAAGTTCTCGCAAACTAGTTCGACCCACGCAGAAGACGAGCTAGAGAGAACATCTTGAAGTTCTTGAAAGACACGTTCGGAAGCACGTTAATCTCTTCAGCGCTTAATTTTGCAATTTGCAATAACTCCGATGTAATACTTTTTGAAGACACGGTTTCTTGTATTTTCCTGTTTCGTTTAAGACTGGTGACTGGAGTACATGCGGCAACCACTTCACCATTCTTAATGATTCTCGCCTTGTTAGTTACCTTGGCTACTTTTGCCGGGAGAACGATCCTCGATAGTACAACGAATGCTGAGACTACTAGTACTCCTTTTGGGCTATTACAGTTCTTGGGATATTCTCTGATGTCGTAGCGGAAATTTCTGTTTTCGGCCACGGATCCAAGAAGTAAAAATTTTCTTCTTGCTGGTATTGTCATATCGTCTTGAGCTATGGCTTTGTGGACAGATTTAAATCTTTCATCATTAATCCCGAATAAGGCTACGTCCTCTGAGGCAGAGTGCAGCTCGTTATTTTTAAAGTCCAAGGAAAATTGTATTTCCTTAGAAAGTCCAGTCCAAGTAGGCATGAATCTGTAATCTCTGCCACATATGCCGTTTGATGATAGGCGGATGTTAACGTTTCCAAACGTGATGTTAACGTTTACGTTTCCGTCGATGTCGATCTTCTCTCCGGACACAGTCTGCAGGGTAACGCAGGGCGGCATCCAGATAAGTTGTTAAACCAAATCTTTTCTGATGATGGTAAGCTTGGCTCTTGTATCGATGGTCATGTTGCAGGGAACTCCATTGATATGTCCCATGATAAAGAGCCCAATACTGCCGCCCCGGATATCTGAAGCGCTTTAAAATGGGGCTTCTCATTATCTGGCAACGTCGTTTCGCGAGATGGCCACTGATTAGTTTCCATCCTTCTTGCTAGGAGCGTTCTTAACACCAGTGCCCTGAGGTGTTCTGCAGTTTCTTCGTATGTAGCATTCAGCACCGCAATTCCAGTACTTTAGGGTAGGTTTCCTGTCCTTAATATTCCGTCTGAAGGCATTGAGTTGTCTGGTTAAATCGTCTAGAGGATCAGTGACTTCATCCACTGGCTCCTGGACTTGAGCAGCTTTGATTGGATGGCAGTCTGTACGAGTTGCTTCCTGGGCTGCCACGAATTCCATAGCTTACACTAGAGCGCTTTTAAATCCTTGACATCCGCTATTTGTAGATCTTTTTATATTTCAGGATCCTGGATGCCGTCAATGAAAAACTGAAGGGACAGGCATCTGTCGAGCATTCTGAAAAGGCGAGATGAGACAGCCTTTCAACATCCCTGGCAAGTTCTTGTAGAGTTTCCGTGGGGCGTTTGTTGACGGCATTTTAAATGCAGCCTGCTGTAATCTTTTCAACACTTCTCGCCAAAGCGCAGCTCCAACGCGCTGGACAGAACTTCAAAGTTCACTCCCTGTTTTTCTGGAAGCGTTTAAAAAATATTCGCAGGGTATGCTCTCTGAAAAGCGGCGAGATGACAGACCTTAGCTTGGGAATCCCATCCATTTGCTTTCGGACTATGCTGTGGGTGCGGTTCTTATGCAAAATGGCCATCCTTTGGCATTTTTTAGTAAAACGTTGAAACATACGCAAAGGAATTATACAGCTACAGAGAGAGAAACATTAGCCGTATTAATGGCTGTACACAAATTTCGAGTTTATTTCGGCAAAGCACCAGTAACAGTCTTTTCGGATCATGCAGCTGTTGGTAGACTTTACTCGGGGAGAAACCTAACGCCCAGGTTAATAAGATGGGCTTTAAAACTTCAAGAGTATAATCTAGTAATTAAATATAAACCGGGTAAGGAAAACAATGTTGCTGACGGACTATCTCGTATGAAACTGGACGATGATGAAAATGAACTCAAATGCGCTGTGTTGACTTCAAAAATTTTAGATTCTAGAGAAACAATTATTGCTGAATTGAAAGCTGATCCTGAATTTGGAAGTATCTATGCGTATTTGAAAGACCCCGAAAGCTTTGAACAACAGATATCGATTCAATAAGAAGTAGAGCAAAAAACTATGAAATAATAGATAATTTATTATTCTATACGAAAACAACAAACGAAAATCTTGAGTATAAGCCAGTCATCCCAGCCTCGCTTCGATTAAGCATTTTGAAGGAATTACACGACGCGAAAACGGCGGGTCATTTAGGCGTCAGAAAGACTTTAAAAAGGGTACGCGAGGCGGTACATTTCCCGCAATTATACAAAATAGTAACTGCGTATGTCAGGTCCTGCAATCAATGTCAGTTAATAAATGATATTAATTACAGCCCGGCCAGGTACATAAATAGCATTCGCGCTACATTTCCGAATGAAATTTTAGGCATAGATCTTCTTGGTCCTTTCCCCCAGAGTGAATTAAATAAAAATCGTTTTCTTTTAGTAATTGTAGATCATTTTTCAAAATGGACAGAAATTGTTCCACTTAAACGCGCGTCAGCCAAAACAGTCGCAGATGCATTCTTACACAGATACATTTTAAAATACGGTGCACCGATAAAATTCATTAGCGATAACGGTAAACAATTTGTTAGCCAAATATTTGAAAACATTTGCACTGAACTTGGCATACGCCATATCAAAATGGTTCCGTATAGACCACAGGCAAACATCGCAGAAAGAGTTAATAAAATATTGTGAAAATAATTCGAAGTTATGTTAGCACACATCACAAGCGCTGGGATGGCTACATAAATGAGTTAGCTTATGCTTTAAGAACAGCGAATCATGATACTACGGGAAAAACTCCAGCAGAATTATTTTTAGGACGGAAGTTAATTACGCCACTAGATAAATTATTCTTTGTGCAACAAAGAGAGCAATAATTCAAACAAATGATGTACAAAAACTCATTGATCAGGCGGTTAAAAGTTCGGATACGGCAAGAAATAGACAGAAATTGTATTATGATCGAAAACGCCGTGAAGCAGATTTTAAAGTTGGGGATAAAATGTTAAAGCGGAAATTTTCTTTATCAAGTGCCCCAGACAATTTTACTGGAAAGTTAGCTCCAAAATTTGAAGGCCCCTATGTAATTTAGGAAATCAAGGGAGTCGTATTGTACCTTAAGAACGAGAGAGGAGAAATCTGTAAAGCAAGTCGCGACCAGGTGAAAAAATATTATAATCAAAAGGATTTTGAAATCCTTAAAAGTTCCTTGCAGGACTCAAGCGCAAACGAAGTGGAAGGTCCAGAAGTAACGTCACCCGCTCCACCATCCAAGAAGCAGAGAACAGAAGAGGAACCTAGCCCTTTTACAAGTCATGCTACGGTTCCGAAAAGAAGAAAGTAAAATGTTCAGACTCCAGCATTTAAGAAATACAGAAATCAACGCCGCCGTGTAAAGAATGTTTGGTAAAGAGGAAAAGACCAGTTACAACGTCCCGCAGTAGAAATTCTGCGTCGAGGAAACCACTTCCAGGGCCAGATAGTCAGGAGCAAACAAGGCCGCCGTTCACGCGAACAAAAAGACAGCAGGAGAAACGAAAAGACCACCACCAACAGAAGAAATTCAAGCACGATTCCAGACCGGAGGCCGCCAAGACCAGCCGTCCAGGGGCAAAACGGAAAAGACAGGAACCCGACGACTACCACTCCAAGATGCCGGCGTACAGAGGGCGAAAAAGAAAAATCGCCATGGACGAAACTCGAAGAACCCAAAGAAGACGATTGACTTCTATGAATTCCATAACGTGGGAGGAGTTCTGCCAGAAGTTGATGTCGGAGTTCCAATCATCGAAAACTCAAAGATAAGTTAAAATCTTCTATTTTTTTCTTTTGTTCCGAAATGTTATGCTAAAATACGAAGTTCTATGTTTTGACGGAAGTCAATTTGTCTCGGTTGAGACTTAGTTTTGTTTTACTTTATTTAGCTAAGGTAAAAGTATTATTTCCTTTAAGTATAAAATCTAAGAGCAAGCAGTTCCTGTTGATCGAAAGACTAATTCTTTTATGTTAAATCCAAAATTTGGCCGAAAGTAAAATAACTTCGTATTCTTGTATTAATGAGAAATTTAGTTTCAGTGCGGCCAGCTTGGCGAAGAAAGCGTGAAGTAAAAATTTTATTTTTATCTTATTCATTGTATGGTAAATTGTAAAAATCGTATGTATTAGAATCTTGTAAATATATGTAAATACTTGAAAGTTATGTAAAAGTAGAATTTAGTCTAGAAGCATAAAATTTTAGATGCTAAAAGTAAATACTCGAAAGAAATGAATTCAAATTTAAGTATTAAACTGTAGATAAAATCATGCTTTAGAGCGAAAGCCCGCATGGCTAAAGATGAATGAGGGGGAATACTAGAATGAATGTGTTTTGTAGGGTTCTCCACCTACACTTGAATTTTAAGAATGTTAAACATAGCTCATCGAGTTTCAGTATGTCGATTAAGGTGTGTCTATTTGGTCGTTGAATTCTAACAAATCATTGTGGTTAGGGGAAGTGTTGTAATACTAAAACACGAATATTCCCGCTTGACACCACACATGGTGGAGAACCAGGGTAAAGTTAAATTCATGTTTGAATACTTGAATGAATGTGAATTAAGCAGTAATTAAGGAAAATAAAACGATCAAAAACGAAAACTTTATTCAGTGTTAAGAAAGTGTAAATCATAATGTATTTAGAAGATACTGATACTTATTCCTTCCAGACGCTGGAAGGAAGAGAAGAGGTTGATTGCTGAAGACTAGGAAAGATTCCTGTAAGAAGAGATGGTAAAATTATGTATCTACAGAAATTTATTCTAATTTTTGAGAAAACAGTTTGTTTTATGTAAACGAGGCTCTTCAGTTTTAGTTCAGAATGTGGAGACTTTTCAACAGGTCGTTTCTAGGACCTGCTTCCAAGTTTACCATATTCTGGCAGCGGCAAATGTAGGGTTTATATTTATTTTAAGTTTAAGCTATCTTTCCTGTGAAGCCTTTACTTTCCCCTGGAATTGCCAATGCCAGAGTATGTAAATTTTAGTAGAACGCGCAGAGTATTCAAAATTTTAGCAGAAGTATTTTGAGTTAAATAGAAGGGAAACGAGTTTGTAGGTGTGTTCTGGATTCACGAGCGTGAAGGTTGCTAGGTAGAAATTTAAGAACCGCGCGTTTCGTCCTGTGTGCCTACTTCGGCAGTTAGTTGAATCTTTCAACTTCTTATTCAGAAAGTTTGTTGAAATCTCAGCTGTATCTTAGAACGCGGTTAAGTTAGTCACGTTTATAGAGCCTCGTAGGTAGTGACCTCTTTATTTATCCAGCCTGTTATTTATTTTTAGTTGTACTTTCTGATTTTTATTTAACCGCCGGGTCGGCGTAGTTTGTGAGCGTAAAATGAACGCATCTGTAAGTTCTAAAGTGGAATAAAAAGGGAGTTAAACCCTTCTTAAGAGTTTGTGTAATTTCTAGTTCATAGCAGTCACTACTATTGTTGCGGGCAAGTTGGGGCCACGCAACATCACAAAGTATAAAAAAAATTATGTTCTTAAGAAGTGCATTTATTCCTTTTAAAACATTTATCGTATTAAACGACAGTTTGCTTGTATTTTGAAATTAAATTTTTTATCCTTTGACGAATGAAACGTCTGTGCGTGACGGGGTGTGAAAGGTGGGTCTTTTGTTTCGCGCAAAGGAATATATTGTTTTTATATCTCTCAATTTATAAAAAGCAGACTGATTCAGCTTACTGAGAATCTGCGAATTATATGTGAATGACTGTATAAGTTAGGCAGAAACCATACATTTCCTTTAAGGTATAAAAACAACAAGCATATCATATGGAAAAAAATCTGGTTATTCCTTTCCTTAGATGGAATCATCTGCATGTCAAGCGCATTAATCATAGAGTTGCTTAAGCCGTGAAACACTGGTAGTATGCAGCGAGTTCGTTTGTAATGACTTTTGTAAGTTTTGAACCGCATACCATAACAACTGTTTTTTTCTCCTCCTGCACAGTGAATGAATGAATACCTTAATTGCTTTTCTCGTCAAAAGTGGAGGGAGGTCGGGGTTGCTGGAATTTGCAGTTTCGCCAATAATGCCAAAAAAAAGGGGATGTCTCCCTGCTGGTCATTGAATGATTGATGCGATTTAGCAAATTTTTAAACAAAACGCTGGACGCAATGCAATCTATCGTTTCACACATTTTTTCCTTCCGTTCTCTTTGTTCAACAGTATTCATACATCACAGCGTAAATTTTACAATATTATTTCTCGAAATGGTAGAACTATATTTTACGGCGGACGCATACACTTTCTACTATATCCAGTGTTCTCAACTTAGGTCACATTCAATTACATCAATTACATTTACTCAATTTCAATACAAGTAAAAGAGATATCCCTTTATTCAAAGATAAATGCACGTGCTCTTACATATTTACTTTTTCGGCATAGCTATTTCTTAAAATTTATCAGGCGCTGCATTGCACGGGAAAATAAAACAATTTTAATTATAATGCTACTAATATAAGCTACCTTAATACAAAATTCGTAACAATATCTTTACAAACACATGTCAATAATTCTTTTTAAAGAATATTTCATGCAGCAACAACAAATGTATCCATATTCTTTTAGCCTTTCTAGTTCTAATTTTCAATAAGTGTACATTTTAACGTATATCATAATTTTCACTAATAGCAAGCTTCATTAAAATGCGTTTTCTTATAACAAAAATTTCTCTGTTAAAAGAATTTTGCTTATAAAAGATTTTTTCCTTAAACAATACTGCGATACTTCTTCAGGTTTAAAATAAACTAAGGGGTAAATATGGGTTTTAGGTTCTCATTAGAAATTGCCAAAGCTCAAAATCTATAAAAATCACTTTATAAGATGTTTTATGTTAATTAAGTAATTATTCTGATTTAAACCTTTACTATAACATCTCTTTTTCATTGTCCTCACTAGAATGCAAATTAGTTGTTTGAGTATTTAGGTCGAGGGTTTTGAATGTTGTAGTGTAAGAGCTTTTCACAGCTTTCCCTGCAGTTTATGTCCTATCTTCGGCTTGGCAGAGATTATTTTGACTTTGGTCATTTTGCCGCCCGACGTTAAAAATGCGCCTTTAAAATATTTCAGTGAACTAAATCATTTTGTAGTCTCCGAGTACTTTAATTGAATTTAAATTTCAACTTGTTTTAAGCACACGCAAATGCCGCAGTTTATCTGCACGAACAAATGGTGCTCCTGCTTAATTTAAAAATTTAGTTAAAAGTCTTTTATTTTAACCTTCTCCGGACTCAACTCGGACTGGAGTGGTAAGCCGCTTTCTCAATCTAGTATGATCTTAAATATATTAATTTAAACTTCTACATAATGGGAACCCTACAACTCAGATTGCAAAAATTTATAGGAATTAAAAGCAAAAGTCTATTTGCCGCAAAGGTTAAAAGATTCACTTGAATTTTGAAAAAAGTTAGAATCGATAGAAAAGGGGGGTATAAAAATTCTAGACTACAGGTATTAGATAGTATTTGCGAATTAATATAGGTGTTACGAAGTTTGTGATCTAACTTATGTTGAACAAACTATAAGGGAAAAAATTCAATTATGCTCAGAAAAGAATGTATTTTGAAGAATTCTTTTAAGTATTCTCACGAAGTTTGTGGTCTAACTTAAGTTAAATAAACTATATGGGGGGGGGAATTAAATTATACTCTAATAAGAATGTATCTTGAAGAATGTTTTAAGCGTTCCTAGTATTTTTTTCACCAAAATTACCTAAAATGGACTGAAAGTGAAAATTAAAAAAAACAATGAACTTTTCTTCATTGGTTTACCTTACAAGTTTTGAATTAATGATACTGTTATCCGGGAGAAAAAACGTAGAACAGTTTTCGGCTTCATTTCGAAATTGTTACTAACATTCTCAGTTTTAACTCAGATCGCTAACATTAATTTCGAAACTAGTTCTTGTCGTTAGAGTTCTTTGACCAAGAACTGTACAAATTTCAAATGCTTTTTCTTACTTTATAATTATTATTTCCACTTCCGATTGCGTATTTTAATTTTGTCAGTTGCATATAACATCTTATTCTGAAAACTGTATCATTCTCCCAAATGGCGATACATGAAAATAAATAGCCCGAAAAGAAACTATTATACAGCAACTTAATTATAGATCTGATGAAATTCAGAAATTATAATAGCAACACGAATTGCAAACACATCGTATTAATTGTATTATAATTACAGAGCAAAATTTCTCCGCACTATGACAGAAAATTCAAACAAATTTATCTGATATGGATGCATGTATGTATGCATCTTATCGAAGTGTTAAATCAAAAATTAAAGAAGCTGATTAAAAAATCAGGGAAAATTGAGGGACGGTTTTTAAATGAACGAAGAAATAAATCTAAAAGTGCTATGCAGGAATTTTATGTGAGTGAAAAAAGGAAACCAAATTCAATTTTTGTCAAAAAATAAAATCTAAACTATATCTTTCCCTTACCAGTCATTACTATTTCTGAATTAATTTGTTAACAGTTTAGAGCGAAGTAACGTTTTAGATGATTTTCTTTATATTAAATAGCATATTTCATTTACAACTGAGAACAAAGCACCTGCTTTGTTACAGCAAAACAATAAAGAAAGTTTAAGACGCTAGAATATTATTAAGGGAAGATATTATGGACTAAAGAAAACTCTCGAAGACCTCTGATGGTTCCTCAAGTTACAGACTCCAATCAAAATTTTGAAATAAACTGCATGGTGGTTCTATAAAGACTTAAATGTCATTCTGCCAGCTTATAAATAAATAAAAATACAAAAAGATTTTCCCCTTCTATTATCTTGCCTTACGTTCATTTACAATTATTAGTTTTCAGTAAAGAGCTGTGCTGGACAATCATAACTTTCTTGCAAATGTTGCATTTGTTCATTAAAATAGGAATTAAATTTCAGAAGCAAGTCTTAATATTTTCATCTGGTGTGAAATTAAATTTGCATTACATTATGCGAAAATAGTAAAGACTATGATGAGCAAAGAAAGCCTGATATTCAATATTTTAAAATTTATCTCTAATTTACTATTTTCATTATAAGAAAATTTATTAGTGGAACGATGGACTTTATTAAAGAAAGTTTTAAGAGCCGGATTTCGACTGGGATTTGAATGCAGAATTTCGTACCCTGCAGATGGATACTCTACATCTATGATCAGACCGTCCTAATGCGTTAATGTTCTAGCTGACCAAGTATGGCTTTGTATTCCTCTCTCCGTTTAGGATCCGGAAGCACACAATGCACGCCAACATTTAAGATGGTTACCCTACCATACCGAAATTCCACTTTTAATTCTAGAGCAACAATCTAGCTCTAACACTTTAGCTTCCTCCAGGAATTGAGTCCAAGATCTCAACATTTGTAACCGCTGCAGCACTAAAGCCGCTGAACAGAATTACATTAACATCTGCTTGGATGTAAGTCTTCTTCACATTATGTTTGAACATATCATTTCCTTAATTATTTCAAGTGATTCAAAAATTTAATGTCTGAGCAGTGGTTTTTTTTAATTAATTCCGCCTAAAATAAAAATTAAATTTTTACAAGACAAATATTCTAATTTTTGTAGAACGTCTGCTATTTCGACATTTCCTTTCTAAAAAATTAATTTACTTTCTTCGGTATATAACCAGACAGGAAGTAAACTTCTAAGTGTCCAAAAACGTTTTCTGAAAATCGCAAATATTTAAGCACAGAATTATAAATCAAAAACAAAAATAAGTCGATATTGCTGCATGAAGTAGGGAAGTGTATCATTTCCATGGTCCAGTTACTTGCGAAAACAAGCAAAGGCGATGACTAGAATCAGACCTTGGAAGAGGTTGTTCATCTTCTGGCAGGAAATTGCAGCAGACGGCTGCTCAAGACCACTTCCACCTTTTTCTGGGTGAAATCACGCGGCTCATCTCTTGGACGTGTTTCATAATTTGTTACATTCGCACACATAGTTAAGGCAGTGAAGAGATAAAATTGTTCGCAATAAAATGCTAAGCGTAGGAAATGAAACTTTACAAGATAGCCATGGAAAGCTTTCATTGCACGCAAATTCGGATATCAGTGCTTATTTGTGCTTATATATCAGTCATTACGTTTTTGACTGAAATTACACGCCTTCATCATATAAGTTACTGGAAAAGAGACGACAACTGTGCTCTTTTGTAATTTAAAATTAGTAGATTGAAGAAAATAAGAACCTCACTTATAATCCTGCAATTAAATTTAGAAAACTACTTTGAAGACAAAAGATATGATTTACATCATCACGATATCAGAATGAAACAAAATATGACTTTAAAAGATCATCCGTTTGGCCTGGTTCGATTAGATTATTTTAATATAACAAAGCATATAAGGCTGTCATTTTAGTGAGAGATGCATTCGTGGAGGACCTTTCTAAGGATAAAAAACTGAAAGTGTAACTTTCTAAGGGGACTTTCTAAGGAATATTATTATTACGCGTGGGGAAAGCCGCGAAAACAAACCGTGCAGAGCATCCTTTCGCCTGGGTTCGAGCCCCGACTGAGCTACCAGTATATAACGGTCTTAACTATGCAGCTACTTGTTGGGCCTATGGTGGCTGAGACTTAAGGTGATATTTTTTCCATAAAACGTCCTTCTCGAAACCATAACCATCTTATAAAGGAAGCTAAGCATTTTAATACGTATTATATTCTGATAACTTATTTTAACTTCAAAAGAAAACCTACTCATACAGTCATAGCTAAAAATATATTTAGACAATTTAACTCTTTCAAGAGAGAAGAGAAACACGCCCAAAGTAAAACATACAAATAGGCAAAACAACAACCTTCTTTTTGACTTATATTTTAATTAAGATTCTATCGATTTCGAGGGCGAACAGGTACAGGTATAATCATCCGGTACACTTTATTTTAATTTATATCGGCATGAAGAGGTACAATTTAACCTATTGCTTACCATGAACATATCTAAAATGTAGATGATAAATTTAAAAAGCTAGTAATTTAAACGAAATTATTGGGGAAATGTTTATTTCAACATGTAAGTCGATACTGAGGAGCTCCCCACTTTTACCTTTGGTAGTATCTGCAAATGCATTTTTAAAAATATACATTCGGTCCAACACAAAAGCTATATTATAGTTTTCAAAAATTTTCATTATAAACGTACTTCAAAAAATGCATTCGATATGCCTATGCATGTGTATATTGTTGTTCTTGTGACTTATCTCACTTGTCTGACAGTAACATCAGAATAAGCCCACGAAATTCATCGCGGCAAGGAGAGCAAGATTGCGCCTGTCGTTGGCAAGACAGCCTAGAACACCATACACACAACAGGTGACAGTACGACTTCGCTTAGTTCCGCTCTCAGTTTTGATGGAGACTACCCTGTAACGTCACCGAGATGGCGAAAATCGAACGGAATAATGCTTGCTCGGTGGAAAATCTACTAACTAACAGTCTGTACCGTCAAGGGGGACAGAGTTGACAGATGAATGTACTTAATCAATGGTCATTCGTTGCTCAATTTGAGAGAGAAACTAAGACATCTTGCATCGACTAAAAATTCAGTTTAGAAGTTGTAACTTAATTTAAAAGAGTTAAATCGAAGTAAAAGATTGGTGAGGATATCATTGATGACAATTTACAATCAGAATTGAATCGGATATAGTAAAGCCAATATTAATTAATATGAGGCCAGTAAGTTCTAATCCAGAGTTTACAAGTCACTACGATTCTTACAATATATTCATATTTAACTTGAAGAATTATAATTGATAACCCAACTAACAGTAATAGAGTTAAATTTTAAAAAATATATGGGATAATATGATTTTGCGTAAAGGTTTTGCAGTACTTTTCTATTTCGAATCTTGTTTAAAGTTATAAAACCCATTAAACTTTGTTCTGAGTTCTTAATGAGTAATGATATGCATTTTAGTTATAACTGATACTTACTTTTCTAATCTTTAAGTAATACTTTCCTAATCCTTAAGTAATACTTTCCTAATACGTTAACTGATACTAACTTTTTTAATCAAATGTTTACTATCTTAGTATATGAACTGCTTTTTTAACCTTAATTGAGTAATTCTGATAGGGTTGTAAGTTATTTATTTATTTTATCTAACCAGTTATTTTATGTTAAGTATCTTTGCTTAGCGTTCTTCCTTTCCGTTTTCCTGCCAGAATGCTAATTTCAGTTCGCGGGCGTTCAAATGAGACAGAAAAAGAGAGTATTTAAAGGAAAGTTTTAGATTGTTTAGACCGAGCGTGTTCCTCCTGCTAAAGGTCAGGTTATTAGTTCGATATTCTACGACAGCAGTCTGTCTTCCGCGTTGTTTTAGTCTTGCATTAATCATTAATCATTTGGATAACTTAAGATAACCTTAGTTTTAATTTGAATTTCTTTTTACGAACACTACGCACCGTTTTCCTTATCCCTAAGTGGCCAGTCGTTGGCGCGACATGCACTTCCTGCAAAATGCTTAGCTGTAGTGTGACTGGGATGATTGGCCTATATTCATAGTTTTCATTTGTCGATTTAGTATAGAACAACAAATTATCTATAATCTCGGAAATTTGGTTCCTATTTCTAATTGCAGCAAGGTCTGCATCTTAAAAATTATCTGGATCCTTTAAATAAGCATAGATATTATCCAATTCTGGATCGTTTAGCAACTGAGAAAGTATTGTTTTAAGGGAATCTAAAACTTTAGAAGTTAACATAGCACATTTTATTTGATCACCATTTGCATCCATTTTCATTCTTGAAAACCCGTCGGCCATGGTATTTTCGTTACCGGGATTATGCTTAATTATTAAGGTGTACTCTTGTAACTTTAAGGGTCATCTAATTAAGCTGAAAGTTAAATTATTTCCAGAATATAGTCTACCTACTGCCGCATGGTCTGAATAGATAGCAACTGTTGTTTTCCCGAAATAAAACCAACCCAGAACTCCTGAACTGCCATTAACACGGCTAACGTTTCTCGTTCGGTCGCTGTATAATACCGTTGTGTCGCGTTTCACGCTTTACTTCAAAATGGCAAGGGATGCCCTTTTTGCACTAAAACTGCATCCACGGCGTAATCTGAAGCATCAGCCGCGATCTGCAAGTTCTCGTCCCCTTCCGGGAATTTTAACATTGGGGCATTAATTAGAGCTGTTTTTAATTGTTCAAAAGCCGTGTTTGCCTCCGCTGCCCACGCAAACTTTGATTTCTTCCGTTGGTAACACTAACAAGAGCTCAACAATATTGGCAAAATTTTGGATAGAAGAACGGTAATACGAGCACATACCAGGAAAAGATGAGTTTCTTTGCCGTTCTTTGGCGGAGGATAATTTTTTATTGCTTTTATTTTAGAATCCTCAGTCTCGGTAATCTTAGCTAAAATTTTGCACCCGAGATATCGTAATTCTTTCGTTGCGAACTTACGTTTTGATGCATTGACAGTTAACCCTGCGCTTCCTTTAATAATGAAAAAACTTCGTGGATATCTTTGACATTTTCCTCAATGGTGTCGCAAGTTATAATGATGTCATCCAAATATATTAGTGTAGACATCCCGAGGACAGTATGTAGAATACTGTCCATAGCGCGTTGAAAAGCTGATGGGGGGCCCACAAATTCCAAACGGCATCCGTAAAAACACATAAGTGCCCGATTTTGTACTAAACGCCGTTTTATTCACGTCTTTTGGTTTCATGGCTATTTGAGGGCCCACCAGCGTCCGAGCGGTAAAGTCGCTGAACACTGGTAGTTCGGTCCGAGGTTCGAATCCCGCGAACGGGCTGGCTGCATGGGCGTTTTCGTGGTTTTACCCATGTGTAACGTGTATACGAGCCAGTTTCCCTCAGAAAGTCCTCCACGAAGGCATCCCTCCCCTTAGGCAGATAGCCCTAGTGTGCTTTGCCATAATTAAATACACCTCACACCTCATGGCTATTTGAAAGTAGCCTGAAGTAAGATCAAGAGTGGTCATGAATTTTGCACATCCAATTTTTCTTATTATTTCTTCCATTACCGGTAAAGGGTTAACAGGAAATTTAGTCATGCTATTTAATTTTCTGTAATCAATAGCAAAATGCCAGGATTTTGGATCCGAGGGCGCAAATTATTTCTCTTTCTGCATAGCACAACTGAGATAGCATATTCACTATTGATAGGTGTTATTATCTTATTTTTAGTCTCTGTTGTATATGGTGTTTTTTATGGCTTCCTTTTCCTTATTATATCGATAAGATTTCAGTTTACACGGTTCGCTTGATTTTAATTCAATAGTATGAGTGACTATCTGTGTACTCCCGGGCTTTTCAGAAAATAATGTGGAAAATTTACTTACGAGTTCTTCCAGCTTGGCTCTTTCACCTTGCTTTTAGATGCTGGAGGTCGACTTCTGGTACGTTTTCGTCTCCCACCACCCTTGGCACCATATCGAGAATAAGGAAGTTGTTTGAAAAATCGATTTTTGCAGTCGCGGCCCTAAGGAATTCCGTATCTAAAATTACTTTATTTTGTAAATTTTTCACCACGAAAAATAAAACTTTCAAATTTTCATCTTTCACCTGTACGTTAAGCGATAGCTTCCCGACGCATTCACAAACTTTATCTTGTGTTGCTATGATTTCCGTTGTACTATTTTTAAATAGCCTTACTTTTCGAAAATTCCGATAATGGAAACTTTGATTTAAAAGTTTCCTTGCGCGTCGGTATCCACGTGTGTTTCTACGGGTACGTTGTTAAGAAGAACCTGTATTACAGGTAATAGCGAATTATTTGCTAGAACTCTATTTAAATGCACCTTAGATGGATTTTGCGATGCACAGGGATTTTGCTATGCTTTCCGCTCTCTGCCGATTCTGGAATTTTACGGCTAATTCAAGAAATTCTTCAAGTGTCCTTGGGCTTCTTAGCTCCACAAAATCTTGTGCTCCGGGCAATATAATTGCCGTCCTTGGCAATATAATTTCAATGACTTATCCGACTTCCTACCGTACAGCGTATTTACTAGCATGACCTTACGAAGAATAAACTCCGTGAGATCCCCAATTTTCCCTTGGTAAAAGCTGTACAGTTCGGCTTAGAGTTTCGTGCGATTCTTAACTAGTGGAAGGCCTTTAAGAGTGCTGCTTTAAAAAATTTTCAAGACTGTAGGTGAGGTTTCCGACTTCTCCAAGTAAAGAATTTCCCAATGCCTTTCCACCATGACTCCGCCTGTCCTCGGAGAGCACTCAAAGCAATAGCTACCTTCTGTCTTTTGGGCACAGGATACAACTGGAAAGAGTTGTCAAGGGCTTCCGGAAATGTGGTGACGGAGTTCTTACTGTCGAACACCACTGCTGGCTTAACGGATGCTCTCATTGTCTGTATTAGAAAACCAAACACATCAAAAGGGCTGGTCACCATCGGGCCTGCGACTTCTAGTCTTGTCGGAATTATTGTCCTTCCTTATCTTTCGCCATTGGATTTGAGTAGAAATTCGGGCGCCAGATATAAGAACCACTTGTCTGTCTTCTAAAGTGACAACTGAAGTATGTGCAGAAACAACACAGGATAAAGGTTAAAAGTACCCTTTATTAAACTCTTTAAAATTCACAATGCTTCGGCTTGACGCTAACACACTCCGCTTCACTCGAGCGGTAACTCAAATAACAAGAACTAAACTAAAATTCGAAAATATTAACAAGTAGTAAAAATTACTCTACGAGGCTCAGATACTCCTGTTACTTAAAACCTTGTCGAAAACTAGTGGCAGTAAAGTAATAGCTGTCACGCCACGTTAATCAGCAATAAATGCAGAAATAGAAGCTCACGCTATAGTGGTAACAGCGCTTGCCAAACTCTCTATTTTTCCCTTCTAGAACTCGGTATGTAAACCTTTTCTTCTCGAAGTAGAATTTGCATTACTTCACGCGCGCTACCAAATTAAAATATTGTGGCACTGACAATTAGGGGAATGAAGGCTTATAGGCAAGCTTAAAATTAAACTTGTTAGCGAAATATAAATATAAATCCCTACAAGCTATACCCCTTTTTAAATGCTGTTCTATAACTCACTAATACTGCTGTTCGGCATTTACCTATTCTTTTTTAAATCAGTTAAATTTTCATTCCAACGCAATTTAACCTCTCACCGCTTTTCTTTATATTTGATAGTTCTAATTCAGAAGTCAAACAACAAAAATCAGCGTTATATTCACAAAATTTTCACAGGACTAGTTTCGATGGTTTTACCGAACCATCATCTTCAGCTGCAAAACCGCAAATGAACAAGATAGGAAATAATGATTAGATAAGATAAGAAAGCCTGGACAAGAATAAGCAAGTGGCGCCATCTGTTGGCGAAACCAGAACTAAAACATAATTTCTCTAAAATAATAATATAATTTCTCTAAAAGCCGAAGGCAAATTTGGATTGGAATTAGGATCGTTAACTAGAACAGAAAGATTTTTATGAATGTTAAATGCCTCTAGAAAATCCAGTTCTCCAATGGAAGATGTTTTTTGAATAATTTTGGCAGCAGAAAAATTGAAAGTGTGATTTTCGGACCAACAATGTTGAGCAACAGAAGACTTCTGTGTTTCCTTTTTTCTAACATATGCCTCATGTTCTTTGACGCGAAATTTTAAGGCTCTCTTAGTTTGACCAATGTAAATTAAACCACACTGGCAAGGAATCCTATAAATCCTTCTTTCCATCAATTAGCTATAAAGTTGCACATATTTTGCAGAAATTTAACTTTCGGGTTGTTTATTCTCCCATCAATAAAATTCCAACTTCTATATTCAAGGACCCCATTCCGGATATGAATTCCTGGGGTATTTATAGGATTCCTTGCCAGTGTGGTTTAATTTACATTGGTCAAACTAAGAGAGCCTTAAAATTTCGCGTCAAAGAACATGAGGCATATGTTAGAAAAAAGGAAACACAGAAGTCTTCTGTTGCTCAACATTGTTGGTCCGAAAATCACACTTTCAATTTTTCTGCTGCCAAAATTATTCAAAAAACATCTTCCATTGGAGAACTGGATTTTCTAGAGGCATTTCACATTCATAAAAATCTTTCTGTTCTAGTTAACGATCCTAATTCCAATCCAAATTTGCCTTCGGCTTTTAGAGAAATTATGTTTTAGTTCTGGTTTCGCCAACAGATGGCGCCACTTGCTTATTCTTGTCCAGGCTTTCTTATCTTATCTAATCATTATTTCCTATCTTGTTCATTTGCGGTTTTGCAGCTGAAGATGATGGTTCGGTAAAACCATCGAAACTAGTCCTGTGAAAATTTTGTGAATATAACGCTGATTTTTGTTGTTTGACTTCTGAATTAGTATTTATTCGGCGTGTTATTGTGTCTTAATTTGATAGTTCTGTTTAAATTCTCTATAATATCATTATCTATTTCCCTATTTTCCTTCCATTGTACAATTCTCAGTACTTCTAATTCCCAAAACTGTTTTAGCTGTGTTGAAATCAATTTATCATTAACAAAGAAAAGGGCTATAGTTAGCTGATTCTTGTGAGTACAGCGACAAATATATTGCTATTCTGATTGGTGCAGATTACTATCATAAAATAATTACAGGTAGACTTAAATGTTTTATACACTTAATAGCTTCCGAAACAATATTTGGATGGTGCCTTCAAGGCCAGACTGATGGTGAATTATTAAATATGGACATAATTGTTAATTTTGGAAACCAAGATATCAGGAAAAGGCAAATTAGTTACGCATATTTGGTTAGTTTCTATATTTAGGGATGGTTCATTTCTGTTTTCGATTTTGACTTTCACAAGTTCGTTCTGTTGCCTTGTAACCGACAAAGGCAAATACCGACAAAGTCTCTTTTCGAGTAACAGGTAATTTACACTTTTCTGATATGGCCCGTATTATAAAACTTCTCATAAACATTATCTAATAGAATACGAACTAGTTTTAAATTTATCCTTATCAGAGAATGGAAGTATTACAGTGCACGTTTGCAGCAATGTACTGTATAAAGTTTTGGTTTTTAATTACTAATCTGAACATCTTCTTTACACCTTCCAGGCAAAATTGCCTGCATGACCTTACCTTTATCTGATTTTGTTTCGAGTTGGTAAGAATGAGATCTATTGTGTTTTTCATCATATAATTTCACACATTTTTCTTTCTTTACATTTCTTTATTCTATGCTGAGCTTTAATTCATAAAAAGAAGCATAAACATTATCTAATAGAATACGAACTAGTTTTAAATTATCCTTATCAGAGAATGGAAGTATTACAGTGCACGTTTGCAGCAATGTACTGTATAAAGTTTTGGTTTTTAATTACTAATCTGAACATCTTCTTTACACCTTCCAGGCAAAATTGCCTGCATGACCTTACCTTTATCTGATTTTGTTTCGAGTTGGTAAGAATGAGATCTATTGTGTTTTTCATCATATAATTTCACACATTTTTCTTTCTTTACATTTCTTTATTCTATGCTGAGCTTTAATTCATAAAAAGAAGCATAAACATTATCTAATAGAATACGAACTAGTTTTAAATTATCCTTATCAGAGAATGGAAGTATTACAGTGCACGTTTGCAGCAATGTACTGTATAAAGTTTTGGTTTTTAATTACTAATCTGAACATCTTCTTTACACCTTCCAGGCAAAATTGCCTGCATGACCTTACCTTTATCTGATTTTGTTTCGAGTTGGTAAGAATGAGATCTATTGTGTTTTTCATCATATAATTTCACACATTTTTCTTTCTTTACATTTCTTTATTCTATGCTGAGCTTTAATTCATAAAAAGAAGCAAGCTTGATTTTTTAAAAATTTCTTTTCCCGTCTCGTTCGCGTAATGGCAGACCGCATATTGAGTTGAACAGTGTTAAACGAATATCGCATACTGCGCATGCCCAGAAAAAAAATTGGCATAATTACTATGTTGGCGTGATTTGGAAAGAAGATAAATACGGTATATGGTAGTTGGGTTTGGTTTGTTTTAGTTACGGCAAAGCCTCGACGGCTATCTGGCTAAGGGGAGGGTTGCCTTCGTGGAAGACTTTCTCAGGGTAACTGGCTCGTTAACCCGAACTACCAACGTTCAGCGACTTTACCGCTCGGCCGTTGGTGGGCCGGTATATGGTAGATGTGTCGCCAACTGATTGTAACCAAATCTGGCTTTTAAATCTTCTTAGAGTGTAATCTAAATATATAATGTTTTAATGTGTTAAAATATGATATGTGTTAAAATGTGATTTAATGTGTTTATATAATTTTTTGCTGTACTGCTCCAACAATTGGAAAGCTGAATAATACGATCAAGTATAAATTCAACTGAAGAGTGCAAAAAATGGGTAAAGGAAGTCAGTGTAAATACAAATGCCCCAGTGGATAGCGTAAGAGCTCAAAACCAAATGCTATTTCAAAGATTGCTTTCAGGTATGTATATATTTTCCCATTTCAGTAAATCTGATATATTTATAATTGCAAGTATGTTTATGTATTATGTCACAGTATCATCTTTCTTAACACACATACAGTTCATTAACTTTTTTTTAACATTTCCTAAATTTCCATATAATATAACATTAAGAAAAAAGTTTTAAGGAATGATTTGTTTCCTTACTGTTCTAATTTTTTCGAAAAGAAAAATTTTGTAATAATTATTTAATTTTGTAATAATGCTAAATTAAATATATGAATTAAGAAAATGCAAAAATTAGCGCATAAGCATACTAAGTAGTTCAGAGTAAGATTTATACTTAATTTTATAGTAGGTACTCATTCACACATACGATGACTCGCACACTGATATAAATTTGGTGTGCTTTTATACTGTTTGCATGTCTCCTATATTCAGATTTGAATCATCATCTGCCAACAAATTCAGTTAATAAGGCATTGTTGACCTTATTAGTTTCTTGCAGATGTGTGAAATTTGGAAACATTTTTAAATTTAATGTAGTTGTTATTTGCTTTTCAGGTTTTCGCATAATATAAACCAGAAACATGACCTCTTCATTTTAAAGGTCAAAGAGATGAAATTTAAAAAAAATTAAAAATATTTTTTATTACACAACTATTATTTAAAATGGGAGCAATATTTTTATAATACTTTTATTTAATTTTCCAGTATGTGTTATTGAAGCCATTCAAATCCCACTTGGGCATTTTCAAGCATACTAGTTGTTAAGTATTATGTCTACTGTAAACACACAAGCAAAGTACGGATAATTATTATGTAATTTAATCTGTCTTTCCTTCAAATATTTCTTTAAAATTACGGGAGACAGGGATACATTTGAACCTTGATTAACAGTCTTAGTATAGTCGTCATGACGGATAAGAAAACAGATGAATAATAGACCACCCATAATCACTAACATATAATGCAAGGATTTGAAAATAAAGATTGCTTATTAGCATAATAGTGCACTGTATATTAGATATAAAAATTATAGAACTGAAAATTTGACACATACCATCTTTGCTTATTATTATATACATTGCAGATAAACAGTGTGCTTCTGCTAAATATCAAGTGTCTTGAAATTTTTTGTATACATGGAGCTTTACTGTTCAGTACATTATACAAAGAACAGTATATATAATGATTATCAGGTCTGCACAGAAATTTTTAATGGAAAATTCTTGTGTATAGATTTAGTTGATATTTCGTATCTTGTGTACAGATTTAGTTGCTATTTCGCAAGATGTGGCAATATTTCAGACTTTTATTCTAAATACTGTGATGAAACAATTGTAGTAGATTACATTATGTAGCTTATATTAATAGCTTTCATACGTATGTATGTAATATTTTGGCAGGCAGGCACACGAATGACAAAGTTTGACGATATAACTACATCATAGTCAGGGCATTGTTATGGCTGAGTAGAAGGCTGCAAAATGACGACAAATAAGGATTTAGCTTTTTAGATTCCACATCTTTAATCACAGCAGATCATTTTGCCTTTAGATTAAATTCTCAAAATTACATATTCAATATTGATTTAAACTAAGTAAGATTAAATTTCAACTTTAAGTCATAACTGTTTTAACAAAGGAAAGAACAAGATGGGCTGAGCAGCTGCAAAGTCTTGTAACAGTTGTAGAAGAAAGCAGTTTGACGAAAAGTGGCATGTACTCAGTATTTATACTAGCTGTTATATAACATGCCAGAATGTTCTCAAAAGTACTGGTCTAGGGGGAAAATGCTGAAATTGTAGAAAGTTAATTATAGGTTGCATGCTAGCACAAAGCAAAGTCATCGTAATTTTTATATTTTACATGTATATAATACATATTGTTTGTGTCTTGGTGAATACATTCTGCCTCACTAGCAGGTAATAGAAACTGACGATCAAAAGATTGATGAATATTTAATAATTTTGATGAGATGGATGAAACTTTATTTACGAAAGTAAAATAGTTTAAAACATATTAATACGTTGACTGCCGTGGGGGTCACCGGTGGCCGGCACTCGACTTGGCTACAGTGCTGTGGGGGGCCATCGGTGACCGGAGATCCGACCAATAGTAAAAATACATAAATGGAGTAAATATCGATACTGATAAATTTTTAAATAACACCATTGTTACTATAATAGTTTGAAGAATAATAAATCTTAAATAATTAATCGCAAAAATTACCTACAGCGCCTCGAGGGTCACCGGTGACCCCACCACGAAAAATACATTAAACACATTTATACAACTCATCTTATCTTCCGTAGATAATATTTCAACTTAATATGCATCGCATAGTAAAAAAAAAAATCATACTGGCGCCATGGGCAGACACCTAAAATCCGCGTTGCAGCCAACGTGTTAAATATTGGTTTTTCAGAATGTTTCCTAGTATACTTTTTAATCTCAGACTAAATGATACACATTATATTTAGTCTGGAAGTTTATGTTCTTTTGTCATAAAGTATGTTTTATTGTAATTCGTCTTAGATTGTAAAGTTAAATTTATGAAAATATGATGAGTTAAAAATGTATTGCGGATATTAAACTAGATTTTAATTATATGCAATTTTGAAATTTTAGAGATCTTGCTTCATGTAATTATTTTTAATGTTTTTATTAAATTCTTAATTAATACTATTATGCATGCATTAGCAAATTAAATGAAAGAATACTTAGGGATATAATTTGGTTGCATTCTGTTGTTTCTCAGTTCAATTATTCTGCATTCAAAAAATTACTCGAGGATTCTCACGAATACCAGCTCAAACAGTTCCGAAGTATTTCTGCAAAATATATGTAATTACTTAAGAATTGTATCTTTTTGATAATATTTTTTTAGCTTCTACAAGTTACTGCCAAAAATTTTTTGTAAATCGGAAATCTTCGAGGGGATTAGTGTGTCTCGCATAGTTACCCTCGTGAACCCTATAACACTGAAATTGGTAGATCTATAATTTAATGTTTAATAAAAAATGTCTTAATTCCTTTTTTATGATATTTTAAGAATTAATGCTACTGAAACAAGAAATATTGGTACATTAACATTTTCTTAATTTTCATTGTGTATTTGTTATGATACATGTATTAATGTCATTACAAGTTAGCATTTAGTAATGTTTGTTTCAACAATATAGGCTTTGATGAAGTGCCACAGAGATTATCGCTCAAAGAATGCATGCAGGCCAACCACCAACACAAGATATTAAAAGAGCAATGAAAATGAAGATTTTAAAGAAAAATCTGAGTAATGTTAATTCTCATAATACTTAATTGGGCCCACCAGCGGCCGAGCGGTAGGGTCGCTAAACACTGGTAGTTCGATCCGAGGTTCGAATCCCGCGAACGGGCTGGTTGCATGGGTGTTTTCGTGGTTTTCCCCATGTGTAACGTGTATACGAGTCAGTTTCCCTTAGAAAGTCCTCCACGAAGGCATCCCTACCCTTAGGCAGATAGCCCTAGTGTGCTTTGACGTAATTAAATACATCACACCACATAACACTTAATTGTTTCATATTATTGTAAATTTATGTGAATATTCCTTTATTCTGTTTATTTTGCAGCTTATGCTATTGTAAATTCATGTATATGTTTCCATTCTTTGCTCTGTTATGCATTTCACACAATAATTGTTTGTTGTACATATTAATTATATGTGTATATTACATCACTGAATTACTATATTTGAATTTTAATAAACCTTTTTTTTACCATTCAGTAGCACTTTTCCATAAAACCCTGAACATTCAAAACACCCACATCACTAATCCTCAATTCTAAATAATACTTGAGTTTACTTAATTAATATATTAGTAATGAATTTGAAAAATAATACAACAGTGACATATTTTGAGGTTAAAAAAATACTGCTTGATTGGACATTTTAAAATGTTCTTCCTTTTAATAGAGAAAAATTTTTTAAGGATTTAATTTGAAGCATTTGAATATTTGAATATATTGTGCGTGTATTGAATAAGTAAGGCAGCGAATAAATTTTTAGCAATAACTTCATACAAGGAAATATGATCTGCCTGGGTTAAAAAATTAATCTTTAAACGCTATTTATGAGATTATATGGCTGAAATCGGTAACCCATAAGCAGTTAAAGCAACCTGCCCCCCCCCAAAAAAAAGACATTTTAAATAGTTTCCTCTAAAACTTGAAATATTTAAACATTATATCTCCTAAATTTCTAGTGAATTTAAAATATGTTTAATTATAAATTTAAAATACTCATTTCATTCAGTTCAGCTACTGGCCATTATATGAAATTTTCCTATATTATTAATATGTTGCTCACGGATTTTGCAAGGTGAAGACCACAATGTTCTGTCCTTATAACTAATGATGATATAATAGCATAAAATAGACTTCAGCATAAGGAATATGGAACTATATATTTTGGTCTTTGTTTATTAGTTAGCTCACTTTCAAGAAATTCATATCATTCAGTAAGTAGTATTCATAATTTTTTCTCATTTCTTGATATTTCTTTGAAGTATTTAAATGTTAATTTAATTAGCAATATCTAATAATGTCAAATGCATATATTATTATATAGAATGGGATTCTGACCATAACACTCGGGCAAAGTGATATACATGTTAATTTTTCACCAAGTTTCTGCGTTATGCTTTTTACTCTCCATACAGTGTTTGGTTTTAGTTATTATTTTTTATTTATTATTATTTTTTTATTATTTGTAGGACCTAAGTTCCTACAAATAATAAAAAATAATAACACCAGAAAGTGTGACTTTCTTATAATTTCCAACAGGAGACCTATGTTCACATCTTATATTTTAAGTTTACAGTTTTCTTTTGCAGATGACACACACCATATACATTCATGTATTCAAAAGGAATTAACATATTGCTGGATATATGCATGTGTTTTTCATATTTACAGCATTTGCATGTGATGTTATGTAATCGGATAAAAAATGAAAGAATTAAGTTTATTATCACCAAAACAAATGTATAATTTCGACATAAAGGCTACATAAAAATGAAAATGGGTAAATTGAAGTGGTGAATTGAGGTTGTAGAGTATTCATTAACTTTTATTAACCAGTTATTTTATACCAATTAGCTTTTTTTTTTTTTTTTTTTTTTTTTTTTTTTTCTTGCTTTCCATTTTCCTGTCAGAATGCTAATTTTGAGTGTAGGTAGAAAGTAGTAGTATTTAAAGGAAGAGGTTTTAGATGATAGAATCAGAACGAAGAATCTACTTGAAGACCACATTACTAGTTGGTTCTCTTGCGAGCAGATTATTTGCAGCATTGCACTTTTCTCGCCATTAGCTTATCACGCCAATATTAGGTCTGAGACAACTTGTGCCTTTTCTGTCTGTGTAGCCTTTGGGGTAACTAAAATTTACGTAGTTAAATTCATTTCGTTACTTTACTTAAGAAGAAAAAAATAAATGTTTGCATAAAATTTAGTATTTTTTTTAAATTTAAAACTTTTTAATCTTATGATATTTGATTCTTGCGATTTCAAAAATAAAATATTTGACTGAAATATAAATAACATTTTAAGAAACTAGATGTAGGATGATAAAATTGTGTAAAGCAATGAGCACAATGTTAAAGCTATTTAACATTGTGCTCATTGCTTTACACATGCAAGTCATCCTAAGTTAAAATGTTGGTTATACACCTTTCTCATTTACGCTCATGTCCATAAATTAAGGATAATTCGGAGTCACGCGGAAATCAAACTCTGTACATCACCTATGAAATCACTACACACATCTTCAAGAATCATAAGCAAATTTCAAGAAGTAACCAGATGACACCGATGGTACGTCACAATGACGAGAGTGTAAGAGAGTGATATATAAGGAATACAGGCAAAGAAGTAAAATTGTTCGTAGGCGCTTTATAAGCATTTTAGTGCAATAACCGAATAGTTATGACACAAAGGATGCATTTGGATGATTTTTTACGTGGTAGAATTATCGGCCGTCTGGAATGTGGGCGTACCCAACTGGAAGTATCAGACGAACTTGGAATTGCCCAGAGTGTCATCTCCAGGCTAGGCTTTGATAATGATTCCAAGATGATGGTAATGTGAGTAGATGTTACAGCACAGGTCGCCCCAGAGTTACAACGCCGAATGAGGACCGGTATTTGGCAGTTACTGCCAAGATAAACAAGCGGAGCACAGCCTCAGACCTATATCGTCAGCTCTCTTCAGCCACTGGTACGACAATTTCAAGGCAGACCGTGTACAGACGCTTAGGGCAGATTGGTCTATATTCTCGTAGACCTGTCAGACGCGTTCCACTTACTGCAACTCACTGTCGCCTGCGGTTAGCCTGGAGTAGAGAGCATGCATTGTGGACACCGCAACAGTGGGCTTGTGTGATGTTTTCCGATGAGTCCAGGTTTAGCTTGCAGTCTGATTCTCGCCGGACATTCATATGGAGACCTCCAGGTACCCGTTACCACCAAGAAAACATCATTGAAAGACACCGTTACGGTGGTGCAGGAGTGCTCGTTTGGGGTGGAATTATTCTGGGTTCCAGAACTGACCTTCATGTTCAAATTGGAACCATGACAAACCAAATCTATCGGGACGTCATTCTGGAACAACATGTACTTTTGTTTCGGAGCACCATGGGCGCACAATTTGTGTTTATGGATGACAACCGGGCAAACACCATAAGCGAATGCCTTCAATGGAAGGATATCACCCGTATGGACTGGCCAGCATTCTCACCGGATTCGAATCCAGTAGAGCACGTGTGGGATATGCTTGGCCGAAGAGTTGCAGCCCGTCAACCTCCTCCTACATGTCTACCGGAACTTCGGAGAGCATTGCTTTATGAGTGGTGTAATATCCCCCAAGATCAGATCGATAATTTGATACTCAGCATGCCTAGGCGTTGTACGGACTGTATTGCATCGTCTGGGAGACATACAATATATTAACAATCATACCAACCATGTACTATTGTTTTCTTGTAAATAGTTTTTTTTTTTTTTTTTTTTTTTTTTTTTTTTTTTTTTGTAATTTGCACCAGGGAGAAAAAATTGCTAATTTTTTTAATAATATCAAACATATAGCATCTTTTTTTTGGCTCTTTACCTTTTGTTTAATAAATAAGCTTTACAAATAAGTCAAATTTGTTTTGCTTCTAACTCTTCCTTTGCCTGATTTTGCATTATCCTTAATTTATCGACATGAGTGTACTTTTAATTGTGCTACTTAAAATTTTTACATTTTAAAATAATATTTCTACACAGGTTTTAAATAAATTTCAATGCAACAGGAATCTAAATAACATATTTTCCACTGCAGTAGAATTCTAAATAACTTCAAATATTGATTAAAATTCATTCCAATAATTCATCGCTTTAATTAAATTTCTGTTCCTTGGAGATGATACAAGAAAAATCTTTTCTAATAATATATATATATATATTTCTAATTCTAGGAATTATTGATAAATAATCAGATGAAAAAATTGATACAGGCATAGAGATAGGAGATGAAAATCATTATTACGAAATAATGTGAAGGAGTGTTTGCATTCAAAATGTGAGATGCAATAGTTATGAAATTCTGCACATTCCTTTGGAACTGTAGAAATTTTCGTTCAGAAAAAGACTGAAATTTAGGATATATTAGTTGAACATTTATTCATTATACTTTTGAATTTAGTTTATGAAAATTTCATATCCTTTCTTCTGTCATTAGTCAAGTGAAAGTAATCGTTTAGCTTCACTGCGCATCTGTAAACTCAGATCCGTCTTCATACAGGTCACGAACGCGAGTCTGCAAAAATATTCGTCGCTGGTTTCGAGCCTCTTTGATGCCACTATGATAACACCATCGAAGCGTCGCCGATTAATCAGCGGGACGTATATCCGAAAATTTAATCCTAATGGAAAATTCTGAGGGAGATTATCAAATGAATACACCACTGATTTGTTAGCTGGCATATACAGTTCATTAGATCATATCTTTTGAAATCATCGAACATTTCTAATTTTTGATATCCTTAACAGTACTTTAATGTTTGAAAGTAACAAGTCCTAAAAGTACTGCAGTATTTCATCTCTGCCATTTTATAGCGTGTAAGGGCAACTTATATTCGGATGAACTAAATTTCGTTCGCAAAGAATGTCCAGTTGAGCATTTGATATTACAAGCACTGAAATTACATGGCGAATGAATTTAAACACTACGAATGAAATTGCTGATAGAAAACTGTCAAGCAGCTTTGAAGATTTCCATTTGGAAACCAACCGTGTATGGTCACTTAACGTTAAGGAAAAGCAGATTTTGTACGTTAACACCAAATCAAAACAGAAGCTGCAGTAAGTTTGGAAATTCGAGTATGGAATTACTATAAATTTGAACCTAATCTTTGAATGATTTTATAGAATGCTACATTATTGTTAAAAAGAGTAGTTTTTTTTTCTCTCTTACAGCTAAATAATATACTTGCAGTCTATATTGGATCATGACATAAAGAACATTAGGTTTATTTGAGAATTAGAAATCGGTAACTGTTTCCTGGTAGGGGAAAAGAAACCAATTAAATATTGTTTAACTGAGAAACTGAATAATTTAACTGGTCGTTGTGTGCAAAAAACCGTACTTTTTAAATAATTTTCAGCATTTTTCTAAACAAAACTTAAATATGGCTTTTGTATATAGATTACAGATACTTTGTTATTTTAAGGTGATAAAAGGGCCACAAAAACAAATGTGTTGGTGATGAATCATACCCAAATCCCACGCTGCCTATGAGATTCCATCGAAGGCACCCTGGCATATGAAATATCTTCTGTCACTAAATTATTAAGACGCTCAATTGGAATTTCGCCTACTTTTTAAAAGACCCCCATTAGCATATTCCCCACCGCTATATAGCTACAGGACAGTTTATCAAGATCCAGTTCTGCTCTTTTCGCTGTGATGTAAAGTTGGTGTTTCACAAAAAAGTGAAGCAAATTTTTAGCTGTTTCAGAGCAGTCGCTGTAGGTCTACAATGGTTACATATAGAAAGCTACAAAAATGTAAGTATTTAGCCATGTATTGTCAGGTGAGTTATTGTTGAACGCAGATTTATTGCCTTAATTTAGGCATTAGTAACACTTCTAGACATAGAAAGCCTAGAAGGTTCTCAAGTGGTGCAAATCTGTTTATCAAAATTTGGAGAAATTCAGATTTTGTGCTTACGTTTACACAGAATATGAAGTAAGTGATATAACTTTGTGCCACTTCTTGTAATTTATTTCTAAAGTAAGGTACAAAAATTGTCTCTACTGATTGTAGGCTGCCCTATATTAATTATTTCTGATGCTAGTCCAAAACCTCAAAAAATGTACTTAATAATTTTCAACTAATTTGTTTGTAATTTATCCATACATCTTTTAGAAAGTTTGAGAGACTTTTGTTATTAAGGAATATCTCGCATATCAAATTAGTCTCTTTGCAAATGCAAATTACTCCACTCTTCTAACTATTTATGATTTCCATATCTGGCATGCAGGTATGTTTATTGGGACAGGCAATAGAAAGTTACCGAGTCATAATTGCAGCACAAAGGTTCAACTCCTTAATCCTGAAAAATTAATCAAATAAGTATTCAAGCAATAATTTTATTAATAATAAATATTATTTTAATTATTTTTTAACGAACATAGATTATAAGCTTATTTTTAGCAGGAAAGATGAAATATATTTTTCGTACGTGATAAGCATTTTTTATTCTTTTCTTTGCAGTGCTAGAGTCAGGCTTATAAGTTCTACATTCAGACTACAGTCAGCTGTCATGTTTGAGTCAGATTTGTAAAACAAATATGCATTGGAGAAAGTATTTAGGCTCGAACAAAAAGTTGAAACTAGGCCCACTTTACGCATTATTTGGAAGTGGGACTCACTTGCTCAGGCATGGCAACTCGCGTGAATGAAGCTTATTCATTCGTGTGAAACGTGCATGCGTTATCACCTTTTCCCTTCGCATCTCCGAGAAATGTCTGCCTATCTGGGTGGAAAACTAAACTGAATGTGAATTATTATTGCAGCTGCTTTAAATTTGTTGTGCTCCAAGAGACGCTTTGACCCACTCGATGCAGAGGAAATAATAAAGAGCTAATTATTTCTTCAAACGATGGATGCTCTGCTTACTCCTGCTGTCAGATCTCGCTCTCGCTGGACTGCTGACTCAGGTCCTGATTAAATCTTTCCCGCCAACAGCCCAGGCACTTTGCTTCGTTAACAGCAATAAAAATTCATCTAAGAAATTCATAAATAACAAGTGATTAACATGGTATTTAACATTAGCATCTTTTACAATATTTCGACATGTATGCAAGGAATTCTGCGGAAACAGCAACTATTCCCTGTTTCATTTCTCCATACCTTGATGCAAATCAAAATCCGTAGATATGCCGCTAATTTTAATTTACATTTAAACAATCGAAGCAAAGTAAATTCTTAGGAGAGTAAATTTTATATTTGTATTTTAAATTAGCACTTAAAGTTGAGTTTCAATCATCGTTCTTTTCTGTTACTTTAAACTCTCAAGGAATGATCACAAGAATAAACAACGGGATCATTTCGAGCAGCTGTTAAAAAAATCCTTTATGATTTTCAATTTAAGCGTGAATATTCTACGAACACGAGAAATTTTTATAATTGAGATCATTACTTCTCTCCAATCTTCAGATCATTATATCCTTTATTTCAAATAAAATGTGTGCGTGCTCTCAATGATAGTAAGATAACTGAGCATTTTAGAAATCTACTGCAAAAGCAGAATATCGAGAAACAGAACATCAGAGACTGGCGGCCTGGTTTATACCTCTCAGAAATTGACGTCCAGACTTCGGAGACCATCCCAGCTGGCGCAGCCGCCCGCTGTTCCCTTTGGACTTATGCAAAGCATTGGATCAACAGTACGCTCGACAAAATTAAATTCGATAACAGCTTTGCTCTCGGGCACCACTCGGCCGCACCAAATATATTCGTAGGGTGTTCCATCCTCTATGTCAGCAGTTCTCAACCTTTTGACTACCACATACTATCCAAACAAAAACTGAAAAACATTAGTACCACCATTACATTTTACAATGATTATTTTTCTATTCAATTTCTCAATAGAAATTATATATATATTTACATTTACACATATATATATATATATATATTACATTTACATATATTACATTTACTGTTTAGGAAATAAATTATATATATATATATGTAAATGCTGTATATATTAAATTCACTTAGTTCGAAAACAAGTTTTTGTAATACTTGCGCAATAGCTGCAAAGTAAGATAATAATAATTTATTTACTAAAGAAATATTGATTATATTATCTCCTAATATAATTTTGGTAGCAGTACCTAAAATGCTTATATATTAGGAGATAATATAATCAATATTTCTTTAGTATATATATATTTTAAACTCTATAAGCTAGTAGGTTCTCCCTAACAATCTTGTATTTTTGACTAAAAGCAAATCGCTATTTATTTTATTTTGTACATTTTCCTAACCACGCCAATCTGTATAGTTTTTTCTTACACCATTAATGTTTTTTCATTTGCATTTTCAAGCGGACGCGTCGGGAAATGAAACAGAGAATTGAGACTAAAGTTTTTTGCATTTAATATTCAAAAGGTTTCATGTACAGTTTCAATTGTCTGTTCTGACGAAACGCGACATGAAATTAGCTGGATTCGAAAATCATTATGTATTTGCCCTGAAGAGTCAGTAATGAGATTCGAATTGGGCTAATTTACCATTTACCGTTTTTTTGTTTTTTGTTTTTGTATTTTTGCTTAAGTCTTATATCACATTTGTATTTTTTATTCTATTGTTCAAAGCTTGCCTTACTTTAATAAACATGTTACTTCCAGTTAGATTTGAGTTTTTAATACGCTTTTTATTTGTAAATATTGTAGTGATTATTTTGTATTTACACTTTTCATTGCACTTTATTTTACTTATGTTATCAGGTTCAATGTTTCTCCTTACTTGCTTGGGGAACATTCCAGAACCTAACTCGGAACAGGGTGCTTACTAAAGCTATGTTCAATAAATGTGGGAAGTAGACAAGATACACAGGAAGGGTATACGAAACCCTTTATTTTTCACTCTTTACAATAATTTCCGTACTTCGGAATACAGAGACCAACTACTTGTGGTCTGAACGTAAGAATATAAAAATATTAACTAAACTCAAATTTTGGAATAATAAACAAGGGCCTACGTGGAAGATTGGCCGTATATTAACAGGAAGCCGTATGTAGTACAGAGAACTGTTAACACTACAATACGTTTAAAATTATCAAGAGGATTAAACCTCTGGCCTGGAAGGCAACCAGCAACCGAGTAAAACTGCTAAGGCAAGCGGCCTGCTTCGACTAACTCCTTTCTCTCTCCTTGCTTGGCAAAAAGCCACAACTTAAGTCCTTGGCGTTCGCCAGACAAATTTGCATAAATAAGTTAAAGCTTTTAATTCTGGCCGGAAGTAGAAAATAAGAAGTGATAGTAAAGATTTAAAATAAAATAAACGTTAGTAAAACTTAAGATCCTTACAATGTTAAAAAAATGTTTCACCGGAACCACAGTATCAAAGCCACTTTTTAGCGGAAGCATTAAGAATATTCTTTTTACCTTATATATATATTGTTTCGAAAGAATGAAGTTAAATTAAATTAAAAAAATTCTCTTTCGCCATTGCTGCAAGGAATAAAATTTGAATTTAACAAACATTCTCTATTCGTAAAATGCAAATTTAAAGTTAATTACATTTTTAATGAAATTAAATTACAAATAAATGATTTAATTATTGCTGCGAACTAATCTACAATATCATTTAAATTCTGAGAGCATACGTAAATCAAGTGCAAGTATTAAAATCTATGAATTTATAATAAATGTATAATATATAATTCCAATAAATTTTTTAATCCTAAAAATTTATAAATATTCATAAGTGAATAATTATTGAGCAGGCAGGAATTGATTACCGTTTTAATTATCAAAATTTCAGTTATAATACTTTAATTCTAAAATTTAGTGTGAAATTTTGGCCTGTTTAGGAGAGTTCAATTTCTTTATGTCTGGTCTTATTTCATTTAGCTTTAACGGTTAATTAAGATCCACTTTTAATTTTGGTCTGTATTTATATTTCAAATTTAACATGGAAAAAATCATTGTTCACACAAAGAGGTTGGGCAAAAAGGCAATACGAATTTGATAGTTTTATTTGAAATGCCTTTAAAATATTTTTTTCGGTTCAGCCAAAAGTTAAAGAGTGTGACATTTTCAAAATCTTCAGTTAGAGTTCGATCACAGGAAATTTCCATTCATTGTTTTTTTCTTTACGAGATTTTTGAATTTAATAGTTAAAAATACTTTGTTTCATTTGCGTACCACCTATTTTTCTTTTGCGGTTGAGAGCCGCTACTCTCTGTCATTTCCCCAGAAAAGGACAGAATGTCACCAAACCAAAGCCATCTTTATCTCCCATCAAGATGGCCTTCACCAAACCCCCAAGGGTACCCATAATATCTAGCAATGTAGCGACCCACAGTCAAGAAGCATACAAGACAGTACCATATAGTCCCTACCGGGTCTGAACCCTCGACCGAATGAAGGGAGGTTTTAGCCCTGTGAAGCGGGATGCTGCCTATATGCGGTCAAGTCATAAATCTCGAACACCTTTTTTTTTCCACGGGGTGTAAAGTTTTCCTTATTTTCCATAGCAAGTTTATTTTAATTTTAATACCTTTGCTGAACTCCTCAACTTTCCCCCAAATTTTCTCACCAGGATGTAAATTTAAATATAAGTGAATATTTAAGCGAGTGAATCTCTGAGTTTATTCAGAGCGTGTTTTCGCTAACCAGCGCACGTTTCGTTCCTACCTCGATGTTACGTTAGTAAGCCTCTTGGCCATTTCGGATTATCATCACGCTTGTTAGGTTTTTGTGAGTCAACCTGTTAGGCATAATTTAACGTGTTAATCCAGCACTGTTTTATTTTAGATTTGGACTTGAATTATATTCTGTGTTTCAGTTTCATCGGAATTTGACTGCGCCATTGTAAAGCACAAAGATCGTGCTTTTCTGTTAATCATTTTGCATTAAATAAACGGTTATTTTTCACCCTTCTTGTGTACTGGTAATTTATTCACTCCTGTGCGAGAATTCGCCATTGTAGGATCTAATTTATGTGGAATCACAGAGACAAAACTCACACGTGGCCCCCGGATTTTTCTGAATTCGTGGACGACAACGACGCTGCAGTTGAACTAGCTCCATCGACCTCGCAAATCCACTGGCTCTTGGTAATATAATGGAATTCTTTGGTTACCTAGTTGAAAGAATGCGGGCCTCCATGAAACCCGCAGTGACATTCGACGGAAGAACGTCGCTTCCTAGAAAATTTAGATAATCAGTTTTTATCCCGTTCCCAAAATCCAGAAGATTACGACAGCAACGACCGCATTACGAGGGCAGGCATTAAACTGGTTTAAAGGCATCGGGAAATTTCGTCTGGGGAAGATAAGTAGCCCCACATATACATTTGAAAATTTTAAATCTGCTCTGGTAAAAGCGTTCCCCGCGGTCAAAGAGAGAGGGAGGTTTGAGACCGAATTGTACGGCAAGTACCAATTTAAAGTTGAAGAGCTGCCAGACTTCATTTTACGCAAGGTCCAAGTTGCTTATTTGTTATATGGTAAAAAGCCCGATGCAGAAGTAATTCAAATTATCTTGCCTCGACTACTGCCGCAAGTTCAGGATTATATTGAAGTGAGAAACCCCCAGCACTCTAGAACAATTATTTGAGCTGGCGGTGAAATTCGAGAGTAGAAGGGAAGCGTACGAGAAGTTTTGGCCAGAAATGAAATGGACAATTTTTAGGCCGTATTCAGAATAATCGAAGAAATTCAACACCGGGAATAAATTTCAAAATAAGAAGAATGGCCGCCAAAATAGGCCGCAAGATTCCAAAAAAGGGGCCGTTAACAAGGAGTTAAACTAAGACGATGGTTGCTGAAAAGAGGAACAGTCACTCCACTCGCATTAAAATCCCTCAAAAGTTCACGGTGATTATAAAAAATTTGTCCCTACCTGTTATACACATTCGACTAAATAAGGTGCCAACAGAGGCTTTGGTGGATGCAGGGGCGCAAGCAAATTTCCTATCGGAACATTTGTTTCGAAGCAATTTTAAAGATTATAATCCAAAATACTAAATTTAATGCAGCGCAGGGCAAACATTGTTCATGTAAAGGTAAAGCGACGTTTAATCTGGAGATAATGAACAAGGTGCAAAAATCTATATTTTGTATAGTTCGAAACCTACAAGCTTCGGTAATTTTGGGTACCGATTTCTTAGAAACAGAGGAAGCCCAAATTAATTTTCAGGAAGAGACGCTGCAACTGCGTATCAAATCGCTGGAAGTAGAAGCTGTGGAACTGCTCAACTTGAAACTGGAACATGTGAAAAACCGAAGAAGAAGAAAATCGCAAGAGCTGGTAAGAAATTTTTCTGATTTGTTTTCTGAAACACCTGGCCTCACACAGATTGCACATCATAAAATTAATTTAAAAAGTGAGGAGCCCGTGAAAGCCAAGCCATATCGATACGATCGCGTTAAAGAAACGATTATAGAAAAGCATATTTAGCCCATGCTAAAAAATAAAATTATTAAACCTATAAGTAGCCCTTATGCTAGGCCAGCAGCGCTCTGGAGGGAAAAAATTATCTGCCTCCTTCAAATGAAATTTTCTGTAGCTATCGACTACAGAAAATTAAACAGTTTAACTAAGTACTCCGTTTACCCGCTGCCTATAATTAAAGAAGTTATACGAAACATTAGGTCAACCAAGTACATGACCACGATAGATCTCACCTCAGGGCATTTTCAGATAGCGATGACACCCGAGGATGTGAGGATGTGAAAAAAAAAACGGCATTCTTCACGAAATCAGACACTTATGCTTTTTTTTTAGAATCGCTTTTGGCTTATGGGGTCTAGGATTTTTCGCCATCGCCATTTCACTGTGGCTGTTTCGCCGTCGAGACATATTTTCTTTACATAACTGTATTATATCTTGCCGTGTTATGCTCGTATTAATTTCGTTTAGTTTAATAATTCTGTTTATCTTTTGTATACTTAATAAAGGTTGCTTGTAATATATATAGTTGTTTATAAGCATGAGATATAAAAAAATTAGACATAGTTGGAAAATTATATCAGTATCAAAGAAAACTGGGGCTAAACCTTTGATATAACAGAAATTATATTACCGATTTTAAAAGTATGCGGGTGAAATATTTGCATGATTCGTCAAAATTTTTGAAATTTTAATCAGCTATTTCAGAGAAATCGCTCATACAAGCAGGAAATTCACATTTTTATGAAATCTGAATGGGAAACCGAATTACTTTGAAATATTGACAGAAATATTTCTCTCTTAAAATTAATATGTCATGTGTAACGATGTATTTGCATAACATTTTACACAAAACATCTTATACATTATTTTATATCAAATGTTTATGAAATTAAATTATTAAACTAAACAGAATTATTAAATTAAATCAACTTAATATAATATGGCAAGACATAATACAGTCGTGTAAAGAAAAATATGTCTTGACGGTGAAACGGCCTTGGCGAATAGTTGAATTCCCCATCTTATGTGAAGCCCCGGAGACTTTCCAGCGAATTATGGATATTATATTAAGACCTGTCCTCGGTAAATCCACGATTGTTTATCTCGACGATATCATTGTCTCAAGCAAAAATATTGAGGAACACATAAATAATTTAAATGAAAGTTTTACATTTTTAAGAGACGCAGGCCTAAAAATAAATGCTAGTAAGTGTAAATTCGGGACAGAAGAACTCAGGTACTTGAGCTATAAGATTTAAAAACGCGGAATTCAAACTGAGGATTCGAATGTAACTGCAACGAAGAATTACCCACCACCCAATACGGCGAAAAAACTCTCTTCATTCTTAGGCATGTGTTCTTACTGCAGAACATTTAAAAAGGATTTTGCACAGATAGCCGAACCGCTGATACAAATGAAAAGAAAGTAAGCCAGATTTTTGTGGACATCTAAGGCTAACACTGCATTTGAGAGACTCAAAACTGCGTTAATTCAAGCGCCGGGTTTAAAGCGTCGTATTTTTCTTTTGCGTACCACCGGTTGAGAACTGCTGCTCTCTGTCATTCCCCCAGCAAAGGACAGAATGGGACCAAACCAAGGCCATCTTTATCTTCCATCAAGATGGCCTTCACCAAACCCCCAAGGGTACCCATAATATCTAGCAATGTAGCGACCCACAGTCAAGAAGCATACAAGACAGTACCATATGGTCCCTACCGGGTCTGAACCCTCGACCGAATGAACGGAGGTTCTAGTCCTGTGAAGTGGGATGCTGCCTATATGCGGTCAAGTCATAAATCTCGAACACCTTTTTTCCACGGGGTGTAGAGTTTTCCTTATTTTCCATAACAAATTTATTTTAATTTTGATACCTTTCCTGAACTCCTCAAATTTTCTCACAGGATGTAAATTTAAAGCAAAGTGAATCAGGCCAAATTGCATAGTTTTTTCTTACACCATTAATGTGTTTTTTCATTAAAATTTTCAAGCGGACGAGTCAGGCAATGAAACAGAGAATTGAGACTAAAATTTTTGTCTAATTTATTTTTTCAGTTAATATTCAAAAACTTTCGTGTACAGTTTCAAATGTCTGTTTTGACGAAAAGCGATATGAAATTAGCTGAATTCGAAAGTCATTATGTATTTTTCCTGAACAGTCGGTAGTGAGATTCGAATTGGGCTAATTTACCATTTACCGCTTTTTTGTTGTATTGTATTTTTCTTAAGTCCTATTTCACAGTTGTATTTTTATTCAAATGTTTAAAGCATGTCTTTACATTAATCAACTTATTACTTCCAATTAGATTTCCAATTACTTTTTATTTGTAAGTATTCTAGTGATAATTTGTTTATTTTGTAAATACACTCTTCAATGCACTTTATTTTACTTCTGTTAAAATTTTTTTCACCGGAACCACAGTATCACCACCACTTTTAAGCGGAAGCATTAAGAATATTCTTTTTACCTTGTTTTCTAATTTTTGCAGCTCAATGCGCAAAATTCTTGACCACAAAGGTCCTTTTTTTAGTTTGTTTTCCTTTCTTTAATTATATATAAATCACAGTTCATGTTCAAACAAAACACATTTAATAAAACATTAATACATCTATAATATCATTCATCTATTAATACAACATCTATAACATCGTATATATCTATTAACGCAACATCTATAACATCGTATATCTATAAAATAACATCTTATATCTATTAACACAACATCTATATCATCGTATATATATTAAAGCAACATCCATAACATCTTACAGCTCCTCTCATAAAACAAAGTGGCGAGAGTTCTATCAATTTCACTCGTGCAGTCAACAGCTAAAATATAGACAGCGCGCGAGGAAAAATATTAAGCTATGGAATTAAAATCATACATTAGGCCTCGACGACATTATTCTACTCTTGACATCATAAATCATTGGTCATCTTACATCATCGTCGTCTTCGGTAAAAGAACCATCACGAAGAATAAGCCGAAACCTGAAAAGAAATACGAAGAGGGAAAGGAAGATTGTGTGCTACGAGCAAAATTGAAAGGAAACATCTTAATTGTCTTTCATCTTTGCAACAATAACATCGTCAACAGTCCCTTCTATTTTTCAGAAATTTCATCTCAATCGAAAAGTATCTTCAACCTTTAAAATTTTTTGGAAAAGTTCATTTTATCTTAAAAATAACATTAACTGAAATAAAAGTCATTATTAGGTGAAAAATCACAGTTCGATTATCAGTTCTGTCACGCCAGGTTTAAATGTCATAATCAGTATTATTTTATATATCTTCTGCTTAAGTCCATGGTTTTATGTATTCAGTGCATGTACTTGTTTTAGTGGGTGCTTCATGATTTCCTTCTTTTACAACATCATATAGGAGTCATTATTCTGCTACTAAATCATCAACTTCATAACATTTTGAAGAACGTCTTTGAAAGTTATATGTTTTCTTATTTTCTTCTTGTACCTTAAACATTTGTTTTTTCGTATCTTTTCGGAGCTCTCCTCGGTAAGTTTCAAAACTATTTCGAATTTCTGCTTCAATTATTTCTTTAATGCTTTCTTTTCCAGCAGTATAATCAGCATCTGCTTGAAAATTAGAAGCATTCTGTTTGCTTACTCCAGATATAAAATTAACAGCTGACATTGCTTTAGGAAATCTTCCTTTTAAGACAGAAGGTTCTTCAAGGAAAGAGTTAACGCCTCTTATACGACGTTGTCCTATGTTTAGTTGATTTGTAACTTGATGTTGAAGTCGCGCTAGATGGTGTTGAAACAGCATCAGCACCACATAGGTCTCCATAATGTTCCAATCATCAGCATTAAGAATTTCTCGCAACTGACGAAATTCTTCATGAGTGATACACATTTTTCTTTCCAACTCTGATTATTTAGCAAATAATCTCTTCTCCATAATTTCCCTCATGCAACCTTTTTCTAAAGCTAACTGCAATGACTTCGTGGTTTAATAAGGCACCATTTAGCAAGACGAAACGAACATTTATTAAAAATATGGTTCAAAGCATAACAGTAACTCAGAGCAGTACATTGCTCCTACCGCAGAGCAAAATCTACAACCTTCCTCTTCCGAGACTAACATGCAACTCTCAATAAATACAGTAAACCTTCTTGGCGAAGAGCTACACGCGCCAAGCATGCTCTGTTGATCGCCAAACAGTCGCTAGATATCACACTAACATTTCTTGCATGTTCAGTTTAACATTTTGAACTTCATTTTCTTTCTCAGACAGGATTTTATCTTTGGTTCTTCTCTGAAATTTTGTAGTTTCTACTTCCTTTTTGGCTTCTGATAGTTGTTTCAGTAACATTTCTACACTCTGTTCTAATACAGAAAGTTTTCTTTCCAAAGATCTAACTTGTTATTCAGAAGCATCCAAACCCATTTATAAAATCGATTTTTCTTGTTTTAAATGTTCTTTACCTATAATTGGTAAACGTCTGAGTTTCAAAGAAATAGGTAGGTCATCTTTTAAAATAGCATGCATTTCGATATTAGTAGATTTTCCTTTGGCTTTGGATCCAGTTCTTTAGCTGGAAGTTTCTCTTGCTGTTTACTCTTTCTTACTGTTGATATTTCTGTTTCACCAGCATTATATTCAACTAGTTTCTCAGATTCTGAATTCTTTCTTTTTCTAGAACTCTTCGGCCCTGAAGAGGGTTTTTTTTGGATTCATTAATTCTTTCATTACTCTTTTTGACTTGCTGAACATTCTTAGGTGGGTTTTTTCTTCTTCCTTTAGGAATGGAGTTCTTCTCTTCCTATACATTTTGCAATTTTCCTTGTCCACATTTAACATCACTTTTCTCTTCCTGAGACACCTCTTCCTTTAATTCATCTAAAGCAGTATCTGTTTCTTCTATAGGGTTTTTCGTTTTATTAGGAATATAGCATTCAAGTAAGTGGTTTACTTTGGATTTACATGCTTTATTAATATCTGAATAATTATCTAACTCATCTTCTTGATGTACATTTATATACATTAAATTCGATAAATTTTCATCTTTTGCTACTTTCATAGATGTGCCATTCTTGTTTATAATAATTTCCATATGCGAAAGCAATTCATTGCCAATAACGATATTTTCTTTCATTGTTCCCTTAGGCACAACATAAATATTTGATTTAATTTCACAATCATCGATTCGTATGGAACCTTTAAAGTAACAATAGGTTTTACCAAAGCCTACTAGAATCAAACTGGAAGAATTAATGTTAGGTGAACCAATTATCTTATAAACATTTTCCCATACTATATTTATATCACTTCCTGTATCAATCAAAGCTTTTACTTCTACATTATCTATCGATACAGTTTTATGCAGTTTATCATTTAACTGCTTTTTCACAAATATATGATTCACTCTGGCAAGATCTTTTATATTCATCTTATTTTTTGTATATTCTGCAGTTACGTGTCCAAATAAATTACAACGAAAGCATTTTTTCCCTTGCTCTTATTTTTGCAGAAATTCTCCACGTGACCAAGATTTCCGAAGTCATAGCAACGAAGCAACGAATATTTGTTTTTAATTTGCTATCAAAATGGTCGCCTTTGGTTTTAGAATTAGGCTTAACGGATTTGTTTTTATTATTATCTAATTTAATTTTTCCATATATCTTAAGTTTTTCCTGAAATTCTGCCAACGTTTTACAACCATAAAGAATAGCTTTATTAAATGTAGAATCCTTTATACCATTAATAACATATTCAATTAAAGCGGCATTTTCAATATTACCTTTGGAACATAGATTTTTAATTACCAAAAAATATTCATATAGAGGTCCTTTTCCTGAATTTTACGTTTTGATAATAATTCATGTCACTGAGCAGAGTTATGCTGAACACCATATTCATTTATTGATAAAGCCTTAAGTGAATTCCACGAATTAATTTTCGTTTCAGTTTCAATAAATAATTTTGCTTTGCCAGTTAAAGATCTTTTGGCGAATATCAGTTTCTGTAATTCATTTAGTTTTAACAAATTAGATACATCTTCAAAGTTTTCAATAAATTTGTCAACCGAATTATACGGATTACCATCAAAGTTAGAAATCAAGCTTTCAGTATCATTAAAATTTATATACGCATTTGAAAACTGTGAAAATCGAAATTGAACTGATGACTTACTAAAATTTTATTTTAGCTCATGATCTTTATCAACAGCAGCTAAAGAAGAGTCGTTGAAAATTCGAGCAGTTGATGCATCGATTTCACTTTTAACAGAAGTATTTCTTCTTTCATCCAATATTGCTTTATATTCCTCTATTTGTTGTTTGTAATTTGATCTCGATTCTGACACCAAGTTTGTGGGTTCTTTAGTTTCGAAATCACAATTCATGTTCAAACAAAACACCATTTAATAAAACATTAATACATATATAATATCGTCCATCTATTAATACAACATCTATAACATCGTATATCTATTAATACAACATCTATAACATCGTATATGTATTACCGCAACATCTATAACATCGTATATCTATAAAACAACATCTTACATCTATTAACACGACAACTATAACGTCTTATATATATTAACGCAACATCCATAACATCTTACAGCTCCTCTCATAAAACAAAGTGGCGAGAGTTCTATCAATTTCACTCGTGCAGTCAACAGCTAAAATTTAGACAGCGCGCGAGGAAAAATATTAAGCTATGGATTTAAAATCCCATATATATATATAAATTTTTTACATTAATTCTCTTAGAAAGAATGTTTTAAATAGTTATTTTCTCTCGTATAAAAAATCTTCTTTCATATAGAAATTATTAGGCGTAAAAACTCTAAATAATATGATTTTGATTCTTTGCACCCGATATAAGAATCGGGGCACTCGGTGGTACAGGATAAGCTCTGCTGGAGTGGTTTATTTCTTTTTCATTTAATAAAAATATTTTAATTCAAATATTTATCTTTTGGACTTTGCTTTAAACTTTATTTATAGTTAAAATATCTAGAAAATGAAAATCTGTCTTCAGCTGAAATGCATTTGATGCAACTGATATTTAAAAAAATTTGACAAAAATGAAAAATTTATAGAAATGTAACAATCAAAAAATCTTAATTTCCTTGTGTCGGCATTGAAAATAAATTTAGAAGGAAAGATGGAAATTAGGGAGGAAAAAAAAAAGCAAAAATTTAATGGGGAATCTACTTCAAGGAAGTTGAGTGTTCAAAGAGAAAGCACTTGGACGTTTACACCAGCAAATAGCAGCAACTGAGTTTGTGCTAACGGAAAAGACAAAAACGATATCATTGCAGATTAAAGTGAAGAGAGACTGGTTTTCGACTATATGGTTGTATAAGTTTAAATTACGTCATAGAACATCATATCGTATCATAAACGGAGCATCCTATGATTTCTCAGTCGAATTATTTGAAGATCCAGGAATTTATCCGGTGACGTACATGGATATCATCTAAAGACGTTTTCCCTCTTGATGAAACCAGTCTTCCTTTTCATCTCATGCTTTCAAAATTGCCTAGTCTCTAAAGAGTGATAAAAGCTCTGACCAAATACTGATGAAATGGGTTAACTAGGATTAAGTTACGGCAAAGCAGCTCTGTCTGCCTGAAAGGAGAGATGCCTTCGTGAAGAACTTTCTAAGGGAAACCAGCTCGTATGCACGTTACACATAAGAAAAACCACGAAAAAGCCCCTGCAAGCAGCACGTTCGCCGAAATTCGAGCCCCGGAGCGAACTACCAGCATTCAGTGACTTTACCGCTCGGCCGTTTGCGGGCCCTTTTGAAACGGAAGACGATAACGTTATTTAAAATTAATGTCAGAAATACCAACATGTTTAGTAAAGTTGGATGCTTTTTAATATACTTGCAGAATGCTTGAAGAAAAAGAGCAAGTCATTAAGAAGAAAAAATGAATTTTTGCATAAAATTTAGTATTTTTTTTAAATTTATTATTATTATTTTTTATTTTTTATTTATTTATTTTTTTTTTAATTTTACGATATTTGATTCTTGCGATTTCAAAAATAAAATATTTGACTAAAATATGAATAACATTAAAATCCGTTCATTGGTTGCTTTCCATTATTTGAAGTTCAGATTTTGAGCGTAAGGTGCATTTGCCCCTCGCTCCCTATTTTAACTTCGCTAATTTTTCATGCTCGATCAGATAGCCTGGCTCAGTAAAAGTAGGCGGCCAGTGCAACTCTGATTAAAAATCTAGTTATAACCACGTGCAGTGCTGATAAGGACCACGTGTTTCTGTGACTCCTTCTCCTTTATTTTCTTCTTTCTAGGTATTTCTTTCTCCTGATGAGGAGGGACCTTTAGCTGCCCTCGAAATCGATTGAGTGTTTCATTATACCTACGCTAAATACAAGGTTGTTTTTACGATTTTGATGAATAACATTTTAAGAAATTAAATGTAGGATCATAAAATTGTGTAAAGCAATGGGCACAATAATAAAACTGTTTAAAGCAATGTATGCAAGTCATACCAAATTAAAATGTCGGATTTGCATCTCTCTTATTTATATATCGTTTCTGAATGGAATATTGAAAGTGATAACTGTGCTTTACTGTATTTTCTTTTTTAATATATGCAGTTTTGAAACGCATCGTAGTCTGGGTCACAAAGTATTCTTCCGAAAGAAACGCATTTGAAATAAATAAAATCAACTTCTGGAAAATTTTTGTTAATAAATATATTTAAAATGCGCAGTTCGAATGAATAAATAGAAGATTTTAAAACAATTATCTGAATAGACAATGCAACACAAACAATTAAAAAAAGTCTAAAAATTTAAAAATTACCTAGAATAATAACTATGACTAAAAATATATTTTAAAAAAATTAAACGATGCTCCCTTTATTTAAACTACGCAGTTCGAATGAGTAAATAGAAATATGTAAAACAGTTATTTGAAAGAAACCATGTAAATTAAACAATTAAAATGAACTTCGAAAAGGAAAAAAAATTAAAATAATAACAATTATAATTAAAAATATAATATAAAGAACATTATTTGAAAGAAAGAACGAAGTGACTTTTTCCCCGCTCACGCACAATGTAAAAAGGGAAAGGAAAATAGGTTTCTATATATTAAGAAGTTCGCCAAATGAATTATTCTTGGCAACAACTGAAAAAAAAACACAACTGAAAAAAAGCGCCAAGATAAATATTGAATTTCTGCGTAAATTTCACACCAAATTTTTCAAAATTTAATATTTAGGTATAATTTGAGTCGTAGAATCGAAATTTGTAAAAAAATTGGTATGTTACTTCAAAAAATGTCCGATTTTGTGTCAAAATACCTATCTTAGAATAGCGCTATATATAAATCTAATATATATCCTAAGTCGCGCTTTCGAGACATGAAGAACGCAATTTGAATTTCGTAATCGGCCAAGTAGAACGGGAGATATAGAACTGCCCCCCTTTTTTTTTCGCAGTATACACCTCCAGATCTTCAATCTCCAGCTATGAGTACCAAATACTCCTTAATGCGTCCGGTAATGTGTACCAAGGAATGAACTATGCTTACATAAACATCAACCGAAGAGGTTCACAACAAGTGTGTATAGCACTTATATTAAATAGTTGGTACATCTTCAACTCCAGCAATGAGCACCAAGTACTCAAAAATATGTTCTGCAATATTGGAAGAGTACCAAGCAACTAATACCAGGCATATTCAATATATGCTCTGTAATGTATGCCAACAGATGCAATAATGCGAATAATACAGTAATATAATGTACCAACTAATGCAGCAATGTGTATATAGCATTAATACTATACAGCGAGTGTTTATTTTTGAATCTTTAGTAATATGTACTAAGTATTCAATAATGTGCTCAACAATGTGGACCAAAGAATGTAATACGCTTACGTAAGAGTCCAAATAATAGGTGCACAACAATGTGCATACGGCATTAACTTAAATTACCAAGTGCACATTTTCAAATCTCCAGCGATGTGTACCAGGTATTCAATCCAGTAATGTGTACTAAGAAATGTAATATGCTTCTATAGGCATCCAATAACCAGGTTCACAACAAAGTATATACAGGACTATCATAAATTAGCCAATGTGTAAACAGGTGCACAATAAGTGTGAATATCAATTTTGTGTAATAGCAAATGTAAATTCACAAATCTTCAACAATGTGTTCCAAGCATTCAGTAATGTATTTGGTAATGTGCACCAAGAACAGAACAACGCTCAAACAAGTACACAATGAACAGACGCACAACAAGTGCATATAGTAGTATCATAATTCAGCATGGTATACCTCCAGTCTCGAATCTCAATCTCATTTACGCTTACATACGCATCCAATGAACAGGTACACAACAATGCGTATCCATCACTTACATAATTTACCTTCAAACCTTCAGTAATGAGTGCCGATGTTCAGTAATGAGTTCAGTAGATGTATTAAGCAATGAACAGCACTTAAATAAGCACTCACCGAACAGGTACACAACAAGTGTAAACTGTATTACTAAAATCTCGCAAGTGATTCTCGCAATCTTTAAATCCACAGATAAGTGTACGCATAAAATAAGTCTCCAAACGAATAGGTGCGCCTATCTGTGTAAGTAGCATAATTATAATTAAGCAAGTGTTCAATTTCATATCCTCAGCAATGTGCACCAAATATTCAGCAATGTGTTCAGTAATATATAAAATTTATAATTAAGCAAGTGTTTAATTTCAGTCCCAAGTAATGTGCACTAAGCATTCAGTAATATTTTCAGTAATGTATAGTAATTATCGTTAAGCAGGTGTTTATTTTCAAATCTCAGTAATATGTACTAAGCATTCAGCTTTTTGGAAGCAGAAGAGACGAAAAATGAGCTATCGCCTTCGCCGGGAATCGAACCATGGACCTCTGGAATACCGGCGCAGCGTGCAGACCCAATACACCACGAAGGCACGCTAGAAAAGCGGTAGAAATACCTTATATCATATCCTCAGCAATGTGCACCAAACATTCAGCAACGTGTTCAGTAATATATAGAAATTATAATTAAGCAAGTGTTTACTTTCAGTTCCAAGTAATGTGCACTAAACGCATTCAGTAATATTTTCAGTAATGTATAGTAATTAAAATTCCGCAAGTGTTTATTTGAAATCCTCAGCATTGTGTACGAAGCATTCAGCAATGTGTTCAGTAATGTGTGCAAAGTTGTGGAACACATAAATAATAATGTGTATCTTAAATTATGAGTAACTAAATGTAAATGCATACCAATGTTCTATGAATGTAAATGTGTAGCAATGTTCAATGAATGTAAGTGTGTACCTGTACCAATGTTTCAATCCCAAGTAATGTGTACTAAGCATTCAGCAATGTATAGCAATTATAGTTAAGCAAGGTTTTACTTTCAAATCCTCAGTAATGTGTACTAAGCATTCAGCAATGTGTACCTAAATGTACCAATGTTGCTTTAGATAGGGGTGGACGTGGCGCTATACCAATTAACCAATATGGTAGAGGAGTGGTGCACACGTCCTCCGTCCCTCACTCACTCATTCTCTCGAAGTCAGTGGAATCTCGACTTAAATACCACTCTTACTCATTTTCATTAACCGCGATTCTAAAAACACATTCTGGTAGGAAATTGTAAGCTGAAATTAGAAAGGACAGTGAAGTAACTTTAACTAAAGATAACTGTTAAAAACTTAGGAAAAACCATACAACTTCACATAGAAATGTTTTAATTTTTGGAATGAAAATCATAACTAGCTTGATCGTTTAAACATCATTTTTATTTTGCACAGAAATATTCTAAAGAAATACATTTTTACTTAAATTATTACTACACTAAATATGCTAAACGCGCCCCACAGTTTCTGTATGCTCAGTTTACGTTTTAAACTCTAGAGAAAGAAGGCGAAGCGAGAGACGTCGCTCACTCATGCAGAAGCAGGCGAGAAAAAGTAATGCGTCAGATCAGATAGGTTGTTGGTTTCAATAGCATGTATTAGGAGCTGCTTTTACTGTTTAACTTGAAATTTTAAGCCCAAAGACGATGGTAATTTAGAAAAACAAGGAGAAAATTCGCCACGCCATAAGCATTGCGTACTAACTGCAGTCGTATTTATAAGCAGGAAAATGTTTATTTCAATCCTGAGCAGCGGGTAGTTAAAAGTTCGAAGCAATGCGGATACTGCAGGGAAAATGCAGACGCCTTGAAGTGCTGTACTTTAATTAAAAATTAATAATTTAAATGATTATTGTCAATTTGTTCCGACAAAGTTAAAAAAAATTATTTCATGCTTTATGTTTTGAATATATATATTTATTGTTTTTGAGGCAATTAAGGCGCATGCAGTACAGATATTTCACTCTTTGAAATCCAGACTCTTCGCTAAACTGTATCCTCAAAATACCGAACCGCCCGAAATACTTTTCCAGTTTCACAGCAATTTCCTCCCCTCCCCGTCCATCAACGCAGAAAATAGGTGTGGAGATATCGAATGGCATCCTTTGTACTTTCTAACAAAGATTCCATTAGCCTTTGACCCCGTTCTTTATAAAACTATTCTGAAGGTCAGACCAACAAGCTTTTCTGGCTTTGTTATGATCGCGACTTAGATTTTGTTTATTTCTGTTATTTTTATGGGAAGGAATAAATTGATTAAAAATAAATATAATCCTTAAATTTTTAAGCTGCAATTTTATTGCTGTTTAAAGCTTAAAAGCACACTGTACCACAAAAGAATCAAGAACGAAATGTCACGAGCAAGCAAAAGATAAGAAACCTCTTAGGTATATTAACTTGAAGAACAATCTTTCAAAACATCCATTTAGTTGCTGTTGTTGACGATGATGATGATAACAATAATAATAATATATTTAAGAAATTGTACAACTGCACTTTTACATCGGGAAAGAGGAAAAATAGGGACTAATTCCATGTTAGTTTTATAACTTACTAGTAGCAGTAAAAGGGTGTGTAAGCTCGGGTTAAACTAAGTAAACATCTTTTTTTTCATTATCTTTTTTTCCCCCTTGCATAATAGCTTCTTTCGAATGCTTTTTGATTGAATGAATCATTTAAATTTATTCCAAAATTACAATATTCTTAAACTATTCTCTCATTTAACTCCATTTTGATTTATTATAAATCATAATGGCCTAAGAAGTGTACATCTATAATTAGATCATTTAGCGATAAAGGGCATGCTTTGAAAGTCTCAAACTCTTTGTTGCTTTTTTCTTACACAAAAACAAAGACGGAATGTCTTCATCATACCCTGTCGAACAATTAACATTTGTTTTGAATGTTTTAGACAACTTCTGAATTATCTTATATTTTACGTCGGCTGTAATTACAAATAATAAACTGCACGTGTTTTACCTCCAAAGGAGTTTTCTTATATCCATCGCATCTTTTACAACGCTGAGAATCACTTTACAAAGTTGGCTTTAGGTTGACTGACTTAAGACGGAAAAAGGGGAAAGAACATTAAATGACAGACTTGCATGGCGCATATTAAACATTTTCTGTATTTCGGTTGATCGCTGGAAATCTTTGAGCTCCATGTGCAAGTGCTTCTCTTATACAATAGTAGTTTCTTTAACTATTTAAGACTAAATGTTTTGCCAAACTCTACAGTCAAAATAATGTAATGGCTGAAATAACAAGTGCAATAATTTCCTTCTTCTTCCATTAGCCTAAGAAAGATCTCTGAGACTTTCAAACAAACACATCACCAATTTTTCGCAAAGAAATCTTCCCTTAACCCCAAGAGTATTGAGGAAATAATTTGCATTTTTCAATGGATAGAAAAAAGAGGCAATGCTGTCTCCTGAATAACTTCTGAAGCAAGAATACTCCTGTTTGGAAAATATTAAATTTATCGATTTAAGTGTTTCTCAATTTTTGTGCAGAAAGAAAAACTTAACAAGCTTTATAAAAGGAAAGGTAAAATATTTTTCGGTAACTTAGCATGGTTAATATTTGAAAGGAAAAGGAAGCATTCTTTAGAGGGCAAAGTACATTTCCCTACATTCTTCTGCCTAAACCAATGAATGGGATTGTACTTAAATGGTTTTTCTCACAGAAATTTTCATATGTTGAAATGCCACAATTTACATTCAGGCAGAGCCATTCTTCAGTACTGCGCAATTTTTGAGAGAAATCATAATTCCAGCCGGAACCCCAAATAAGATGAGCTCCGGTATTTTTTCCTAGCACAGATCAACAATATTAACAGAAAATTTATTTTTATCATTCATTAATGAACTTCACGTATTATTATTTTTATTTACTTCTTCATACTTACTTGCTCATTTTTTGTTGTTTCAGTAATTTTTACTTTACTTTTCGCTGTTTTTAATGGCCTTCCACATGCATCCGGCCCTCATAATAATATATAACTCCTTATATACTACTGTATATAAGTAAATGGTAGTGTTTTTAACATAAAAATAAAGAGATAGGTATAATATAAAAAATATGACTTCTAAAATTTTATGTTTCTATAGTTTTCAGAAAGTAATTTTAAGGGGTGGTAACAACGTCCTGCTTTAAACCAAGACAGAAGTAGTATTCAGAGCAGGTTTTAGAGTCTGAAACTACTACGGGAACCGTTGTATTTGGTAGTTGCTCAGTCTTTCTTGTTTCAGTAAAGATGCATGTCATTTTGAAGAGAACAAATATAAAAAACATGCTAAATGTTTGGATACAGATTTCTAAGCTAACATCAATTTACGTTCCCTTTTTTTTTTTTTTTTTTTTTTTTTTGTAAAGAAGTTTCTTGTTTACTCAGCAAACCAGAAAAGGAGAAAGAGAGGAAAAACGTCAATAACCTATTTCCCTCTAGCCAGCGCTGCCATCTATCGCAGGATAATTTATTTACTAACTTTCAGAATTTGGAAAAGCGTTTAACTCCACCAGATGCGTAAAACATTCAGAAATTATGTTACTTGCAAAGTTTCCAGTCACTCTAAACTAAATAATATGCTAATTTGGGAATATTTGGACTGTTAATTTTCAAAATCTGCTTAAAACTATTAAATTTTCAAGAGGTACGTACTCAGTGCTTAAATATAGCCATTTTAGGTCTACTTGAGTGATAGTGAGTGATGGTATTATGAGAAGATGATATTTAATAAGACAAAAATCTGCTTTAAATGCATTACAGAATCTCTTAATTGAGGCATATTTTTCTTTACCTTAATAGTCATCCGACCAGAAATTAAATCTAAATCTACATTGTTACTTTTAGCTGCACGTAGCTTCGTCTTCTAATTTCATCATTAGCAAATAAAAATTATCACGAAATATTAACATATTACAAATAACCTCAACTATAAAGAAAATCCAGCCAACAGTGTTCTGTTTTTAGACACAGAAAATGCATTGGAAATTGAAAGATTCCTAAAACCAGTTTAGATGAAAGCAGGGACAGATCGAGCTGGTCTGAGAAGCGAGGGAAGCTAGCCCAACGACATCTGAAATTTGGAAGTATTAATAATTTAAGAAACTGTATTAATAAAAAAAATGAATATAATTTACGTTTTATTTTTTATTACTATTCAAGATAAAGAACATCTAGAACACAAAGTAAAAATACTAACAAAATTAATTAACGTAATAAGGTACTTCTCCCACCTTCTTAGCATGCCTTCATGCTATAGTGATCAGCACGCTCGACGCGAATTCGAGAGGTCCGTAGTTTGAGTCCCGCGAGAATATTGGTTATTTTGTATGTCTCCTGCTTCGAAATAACCTAATGTCTCTACAAGCCTAGGAAATAAAGGAAATATGGTCACAAAATTTTCACTTTACTTTATAACCATTCATTCCTTCCTAATTTAATTCATCTAATAACATATTTTAAATTTTATTTCAAATTATCGTATAACAAGAAAGCTAAAAAAATAATAAAACTGCTGGACACATTCTATATCACAGCTGTACAAACTGTTTTATTTAAATGGTGGTGGCATGGCACAGTTAAAATGATGCATGTTTCTTTCCAGTGTCATCAGATACAATACAGATTTTTAATTGAGATTAAAAAAAAGTCTACGTAAAACATTTAACCTTATGTTGTGGAGATTAGTTACTACTTTTAGTAGAATGCATAATCAGCTGCTTTGGTTTGTAAATCTTTAATTATTGATTGCTTAAGGAAAACAGCCCCGCCAAAACGCAGAGCAGGGTCGGCCTTAAATACGTTGTCATCTGGTGCATCTCTGTGTGTGTCTCTTAAATTCAGTTGCCTGGTGCCTCCCTAAATTCTGTTTCTCAATGTCTTACGTAAATTTTTAAACTTTTGCATTACTAAATTTTTCCTTTCGGTGTTTCTATAAATACTAAAAATTCTGCAGCTTCCTATTTCAGCCATCTGGAGCGTCCGCATCGATTGCATCGTCTGTGCCGTCACCCCTGGAGCTATGAGGAATACCGGAAATTTCCAGAGGCACCGCTTTGTCACTTGTCGATGGCTTAAAAGAGGCATAAATATTAATCAGAGTTGCAAGACTCATGGAAAGAAAAAAGAAAAAGGAAGAAACACTAAACCCGCTTGGTCAGAAAAAGGTTCAAAAACAGTCCAAAAAATGAAAGATAGCGTAATGGTAAACAGATTAAACTCATCATTTCAACTCCGGCGTCCCTAGCTCTAATTAGTAACACTAACACTTAGACATAACTCTTTACTCTATAGCAGCGGTTCTCAGCCTTTCGACAAACGCGTACCATCTAAACAAAAACTGAAAATCTTTAGTACCACCCCTACAAAGTACTGCTACCACCACCACATTTGAACAAAGCTCAGATCGCATAAACTTACGAGTGTTAGAGAAAAAATAACTCAATCCGGATGTTGGGGTTTTAATTTTTGAATTTAATAGTAAAAAAACGTAATAAGGTCCTGCTTCTTTTGCGTACCACCTATTTTTCTTTTGCGTATCACCAGCGGTATGCGTACCACTGGTTGAGAATCCCTGCTCTGTAGCATAAATCTACAGAGCAGGGAAAATAGGAAACTTTTAAAAATAAAAAGTTTCCTATCCCGCCATTCCGACGATTCATAAAGATGTAGGCACCTTAATAAAAATCGTCGACTTTCAAGACGTCTTGATGAGAGATGTATTTGTCGTGATATGTATTTATGAGGATTTTAACTGATCTGCGAAAGGTCAATTAGTCCAAAACACCTAACTGACGTGAAGAAAACTATCGCTATCTCTGAAAGTAACCACAACGTGAGGGAAAATAAATCTGAACGCCAGTGCATAGTAACTGAACTGTTGCTTCCATTTAGGATATAGCAAAATTCTTCTGTTTGTGTTTTATTTCTCATTTGCATTGTTTAGTATTTACTTTTCTAACAAGTTGCTATTAATTCTAGTATTTTGTATATGTATTGTTACGAATTTTGTATATATGCAAATAATTTTAGCAATTATATGTGAAACTGTAGTACCTTTCGCATAATATAACATGAAAGAGAGTGAACCACTACTGGAAAACTACAGAAGCAAGTCGATTTAACATTGAGGTAATGGCTATTTCGCGAAACTGGCGAGATATCGAAAGGTACTAGAGCATTGTTTCTTAACCTGTGGTTCATGGACCCCTTGGGGGTCCATGGGTCATATTTTGGGAGTCCGCCGACTGCTCCTAATTTTTAAAATGTTTGCATCAATATTTAAAAAAAAACTTTTTTGTCACAAGCAACCTCTGTAAGCTGTCTGTCTGCCATTTCCCAATAATAGAGACCTCCACAATACGAGGAAAAGAACATTCGCAAACCATATAAAATTTGAAATTTTTAGAAACACAAAGTAGCCTTTGAATTTTACTTCACTTGGAAATAAAGTGACGTTAAAATCAGTTCCGCAAAGTTCTTGCAAATTTTAAAACAAAATACTTTTTTTACTTTTTTGATAAGTTGTAATTAAAGTATTTTTTTAAGTGTTTTTTTGTGTCTTAGTGTTTGTTCTTAATTTGATTATTAGATATTTTTTGTAGTCCAAAATGTCCAAAAAAAGGAAGTATGATGAAAATTATGTAAAATATGGATTCTGCTACATGAAGGAATCGGACGGTGTTGAAAAGCCACAATGCATTCTGTGTGGAAAAGTTTTGGCAAACGCCAGTATGAAACCGGCAAAATTGATAGAGCATCACAAATCTCTTCATCCTGAAAATGCATCTAGAGATCTAGAATTTTTTACAAAGAAGAAAGCCCAGTTTTCGAAATTTGGAACATTAACCAAACTTGGATTTGGTATTTCACAAAAACCTTTGGTTGAGGCATCTTTCAGAGTTGCATATCGTATTGTCAAAAGTAAAAAACCGCATACTATTGGAGAGACATTAATTAAGCCATGTGCGCTGGAAATGGTTGAATTAGTTTGTGGACTGCAACAGAGAAAAAAACTTGAGGCTATTCCATTGTCCAAGGATGTGATACATTCAAGAATAGTTGAAATTTCTTGCAATATCTTGAAACAGATCATAGATGAATTGAAAGCATCGCCATTTCCCTTTAGTATGCAACTGGATGAAACTACAGACATCTCGAATTGTAGTTAACTTCCTGTTTTTGTTCGTTACGTGTCTGCTGATATTATCAAAGAAGAATTCTTATTTTGTGAGCCTCTTTTGCAAACTACGAAGACAGTTGATGTTTTAGCGATTTTAAATGTTTTCTTTTCCAAACACGATTTCGACTGAAAACAAAAACTTCATTCACTTGTAAGGATTATGTTAATTTTATTAACAGTTAAATTTTAAGTTCCTTTCCTGTCAAATTTTTAACTTCAACTTACTACTTCCGGCCAGAACGTAGCTTTGGAATTTGCTGAATATTTAATAAGAAGGAGCGGTATTTAAACCACAGAGTTACTTACTGAGACAGAGAGAGAAACAGAGTTTCTGAACTACGCGCGTCTGCCTTTTTGGCCGCTCTCTCTCTCTCAAAGCTGTTTTACGCTCGGCAGTACTCAGGCCCTTGCTAAGCTTCGTAGTAAAATAGGTTAAGGGGCCAACTCTCATTGAACCTTGATAGCTTTGGCTATACTTAGTTAGATAATCTTAGTTTTATTTTAATTCTTAGTCTTTTAAGTTCAAGTCCAAAGTGCGGACTTTATTTGTACACTCCCAGGCGGAGTTTTGTTAAATCTTATAGAAATAATAAATGGTTATTTACCCTTCTCTCTTGTTGTTTCCTCTCTTCGAACTCTAGCGATTATTCGCTTATCAGTTCCTAGGTTCCTCACTTCCAACATTAACTTAGAATTTCAAGTGAGGAACCTTACACACTTTGTACGAATGGAGCACCTGCGATGCTTGGCAATAAATCTGGTTTTGCCCATTTGGTAAAAAAAAGAGGCTCCTAATGTTATTGTTACACATTGTTTTTTACTTAGACATGCACTGGCTACAAAAGCTCTTCCAACCAGCTTAAAAGAAGTATTGTCAATAGTTATTAAAACTGTGAATTTTATTAGAAGTAGAGCTTTTAAAACACTGTGTCAAGAAATGAACGCAGAACATGAGGTACTTCTGTACCACACGGAAGTGCGCTGGCTGTCACGAGGGCAGATTTTGAAACGAATTTTCATGTTGAAGACAGAAGTATCACTTTTTTTAGAAGAAAAAGATAACTCACTCTTTGAATATTTCAAAAAGAAAAAGATTTTATATGTAAATTGGCTTACCTTGAAGACATTTTTAACCACATGAACGATATATATCTTTCAATTCAAGGGCCTGATACAACAATTAGGGATGCCACTGAGAAACTACTGGCATTTTTATTGAAAATGTCCTTTTGGAAAATTAGAATTCAAAATGGGATATAGGCAAACTTTCAAATGTTGGACGAAGTGCTTTTTGAAAATGGATCTCGGAAAGATAGTTTGTTATTAAATAACTTGAAAAATGAAATATGTGAACACCTGGAAGTACTTCAAGTTTCATTTGAAAAATACTTCAATTCGGATGGAATAAATATAAAAGATGAGTTGTGGATTCGTAATCCTTTTCTTTGTGATATTGACGGTATCGATGACATGAACCTTGCCAAAGATGAGCTAATTGATTTGAAAGCAAAGTCCTTGTTAAAAATGGATTTCGATTCAAAAACTCTTGGAGAGTTTTGGTCTTCTTTAAGAGAAGCCTACCCATTGCTTGTGAGCTATGGCAGCCATTATTCCGTTTGCTACAGTATATCTTTGCGAAGTGGGATTTTCCACACTTGTCACAATAAAAGCAAAACATCGAAATAGACTGAATGTTGAGCATGATATGCGCGTTGCTTTGTCGAAAACCATCCCTCAATTCAATCTGTTAATCAAGGAAAAGCAGCAACAGCCTTCACATTAAAAATTTTAATTTCTTCAAATTTTTTATACTATTGAAATAAAAATATTAAAATAATTAAATAATAAAACAGAATATATTTTGTAATAAATGATGTTTAAGCAATTTTTTTCCACAGAGGGGTCCGTGACATATTTAAAATTTTTAAAGTGGTTCATTGTGCCAGAAAAGGTTAAGAAACACTGTACTAGAGGTTTCTCGACGGTCGGGGAAAAGCTGTGTAAGACTAAGAGCATCAGTTCTTAGTTTTTAGTTCAGAATCGACTTCGGAGCATTGAGAGACCTTCGTACGAGATTGGCGCCTTAGAAGTACTTTGCGCACTGCATTGTGTTTAACTTTCTTAGTAGTTTGAAGGGGCAACTATCGACTGTGCTCCGTCACACTGAGAAGATCTGTACTTGTACTTTTATGGAAAGTTCTTCGTATGGAAAAATAAATTTTATGAATCATCGTTTCTGTGTGCATTCAATCCATTACCCACCCGTATGCACGTAATAGTACGTATAAGTTTTACATTATTTTCACTCATTTAAATATAGCTTTTCACTGATTGCTTTTGTTTTGATAATTTTGTAGTCTTTATTAAAGAACAGTGCTTCTCAATTTTTACCATCAGTTTTTTTTTTTTCCAAGCTGCATAATGTTTTTTGTTTTGTTTTGCTTTGTTTTTTAACTTTAATTTTCTTCTTGGTTGTACCGAGTAAACCTGAACTCGCACTTGAAAATTATATTGGATTTACTTTATAAAAAATGTAAAAGTTCATTTTAGCAAGGTTTGATATCTTTCTCATAGCATGGATTTCTGTGAGATAGACTAAGCTGATCTAGCTGTAAAACGACTTGCATGGACTGTCTGCATGTGTGGTAAACAGTTAACTAGACTTTGCATAAGCACTGAATTAGTAAGTATATCCAACTAATTTATTGTTTTTTTAAATCTTGGATATTGAACCCTTTAGGAAAAAAAGTACGTCTTGAACTCTACTAGTTACAGTGTACTGATTTTCATTGAAGCATTGGTGAATTTATTATTACGTCGCGAATAGCATCCCCAGTTGCATTTATTCTAATCTGAAGGAGGATAAAAATGTAAACTGGCACGGTATAAATCACAGAAACACTATTATATTTGAATATAATGGTTTCAAAGATTGCATATATACTTTCGTATCTGCAGTGACAAAGGATTAAGATAAATTTATGTATTTTAAGCTTTTTCTCAAATGAATTTTAAATATATAAAACTGAATATTACTGAACTTTTGAGTGAAAATAATCCTTTCTCCAAGTATCACCTGTTCTATTAGCTAACATAATATTGTTTGAAGCATACTCAGAAAGTATTACTGCAGTGCTATGTAGATTTAAATAATTTTTCAAGCACTAAAACTTTTAACACATAATATTGTTCTTTTAAACGCATAAAATATGTTTAAAAGTTAATCTACAATACAAAAATTGTTGACCAGTGCCATGTCATCTAGTGAGAAAAACACGATTTTTCTAATAACAGAGAAATGAATTGAATAAAATCATTATATTCAATGTAACGTAATGTAACATCCACCGCCATTTTTTTATAATATCCACAACAAAGGTCACATTTTATTTATGGTGTCGTAGGTTTTTTTTATTATTATTTAGAAAATAAATCTTTATTAAAAGGAAACAAATTAAAAAATTGCTTTGTTTGAACTTGATCTCGTTTATACTAAATAAGGTCAGATTTATTTATGCAAGACTTCTTAGATTCTAAAATTATGTCTTTTACAACAATCTAATAGATAGTTCTCATTATTAAATAAAACAAATTTACCTTTTAATGATCTCAAATGATATTTATTTACTTTATGGTTTAGAAAAACAACTGTTTTGGAAATAAATGCTGTAACTAATTCTTTTCCTTTCATCTGATCTATTACATAATGTATAAGATCGTTTTTTCTTAAATCTTGAAAAACCACGAATATTATGAGTTTGTAGAGTCATAAGTTTTACAAAACTCACGTCTTGATCTTACAGTCTTTGATCTCAATGAGTCTTAAATTTGTCAGGAAACATTTTTGAAAGGAAATTTTTTCGGCTAGATACAAAAAAAAAATATGTATCATGCTTTACTTTATATTATGATCTTATATTATGACTTACTTAATATTATTATGTTATGAAAACTTTAAGGCCTTTCGGACGATAAAAATCGAAGTATATTGGAACTATCTTTAATTTATTTAATTAGCCAAAAGGCTATTTAAAAATAACTAAAAAAAAGATTAAAGTTTCTAATAAAAAAACGAAATATATTGAAACAATTTTCTTATTTATTTAATCTTTAATTAGCAGAGAGTCTATCGCCTTAAAATAACTAATAAAAAGACATAAAAGATTTTAGAGAAAAATAATGTAAATTGTGTTTTATAACATGACCTGATTTTCCGACAAAGTATTTTAAAAGATCATGAAAATCTAACTCCCCCGAAAAGGGTATAAAAACTAGACTCCAAGTATATTGAAATTTATCGTAAGAAAAGGGCAATATTATTGAATTTTTAAGGTCTTTCGGCTAAAAATTACGAACAATTACTAGAAGGTATAAAATTACAAACCAATAAAAATTATAAATATATTGTTGCAAGCCGATTGGTTCTTAATGGATTTGATTCACCGAGAACTGATGATAGCTTGATAAAATTAATTTTTTCCAAAAGAAAAACTTTCCATAAATGTGCTCGGACAGCTGTTCTCAGTATGACAGAGCACAATCAGTAATAACCACTTCAAACTACTAAGAAAGTTAAACACAAGAGATTGCAAAGTGCATCTAAAGAGCGAAGCTCGCGCGAGGATCTCAGTACATGGTAGTCAACTATGAATTCAAACACTGAGAACTTAAATCTCATCTACCCGTGGAAATCTTTGCCCGAAGAGATAGAATGACTGAGCCGTGATTTTCAGCTTCTTTCTGCGTACTATGAGCAGTTGCGGCTTAGCAGTTTTAATGGAAATTCCCCAGTTAGAACGCCATTTTTTCAGTATCAAACACAATATCTTGATGAAGGCTAATAGCCCTGTTTGGATTGATGGACTTGACAAGACCACTGGGGGGGATCCAGCTCAAATAGCCTTGTATCTTGAGTGACTCTGTCTGGAGCTCACTGTGAAATATATGTTGGTAATGTAGGAGTGAGTGAGCATAATTAGCTCTCTGAAATAGATTCATTTTAATCAGCTTATAGATTAAACCCTCATGCCAGACGCAGTCAAATGCTTTGGCCACGTCCAGCATGAGTAATGCAGTGCAACGTTTTTGATCTAACGCCGAGCCTATAAGATCTACTAGTCTGATGAGCAAGGAAACTCTGATAACATGGAAAGATCATATAGAGCAGAATAATTAAGTTTTCCAGTCTGAAGCAATTGCGATTCGCAAAGCTATCGAGTTAAAAAGCCCCCCCCGTATGATCAACTATCGATATTCTTACAGCCTTGACATTGTCTTGACAGACAGCCTGTCGGTCATATATGCCTTACGAAATCCCAGACATCCTTCTATCATAGCGGAGATTCAGGACATGCTGAAGGAGCGTTCGCCGACAACGAATATCCTCATATCTTGGATTAAGGCGCATGCCGGCATTCAAGGTAATGAAGAAGCCAACAGTTTAGCAAAAGAAGTAGATTACAATATCGATGTTCAAAGCGTTATAAACGAAATCTCGTGGTGTCACCTTAAGAAAGTGACAAGGACAGCAGCTCAGAACCAGTGTCAATGGGAATGGGACACTACCGAACAAAGCAGGAGAACCTATGAATACGACTATGAAGTTTTGCTCGATCGTCTTCAGTCATCCCCATAAATAACGAGATTTGTGACGGGGCACGAGCCTTTCCCTTTCTATTACTATGAGCGTAGTCTTGCAAATACCGAAAAATGTAAAAGGAGGAAAACCTCTCAGTTCGTTGTGATTTTAGTTAGTTTGTTGTTGTTTTAAGAGTTTGTTTAAGAATCTGCTCTTGTTGACTGTAGCGAATTCGCGGATTAGCTTTCTTTAGCTGTTTTGAATTAAGTTCTCTTGAACGTTTGAGTAGTTAAAAGATAACTACTGTGAGATATTGTAATACTGCACGAATATCTGAGGAGACTTAAGCATTTTTGTTGTGATAATAATAAATTTTGTTCATTTTTCATCGGACTTGTGCATTCATTTCGTAACGAACCCGTCCGCACGCAATTCGCGGATTAGCTTTCTTTTAATATTCGTCACGCGCTACACTGCACGGCGAATAAAACAATTTAATTTATAATTCAACTAACATTAGCTATTTAAATACCAAATCCGTAACAGTATGTTTTAAAATCAGTTCGATTGGTACGTAATAAGAATTTGTACAGAAAGAATTCGTAGAGACTTGAAAGGGGCGGTCATCCGGCTAAGACAAACACAGCTTCAGTGGGAACTGTCCTAAAGCATCTTGTGACCGCTAAAGCCCAAGCTCTCTGTATGCTATCACGCTTAAGCCTCAACCTGACAAGCTCTCCTGCTCTAAGTCTCCAAGCGCCTATGCTGTGCATGATCATTGGCAAAATAACATTCTGGTAGATTAACCCCAGGGTGGAGGATTTCGTTGCTAAGACGTCAGCTGAAAAAGTCCTTTTATAGTACAATAAAATCTGATCTGTTCGCCGCTGCAGTTCTTTAAAATCTTTGACGAAATTCTATTTATTGTCAATGATAACACCCAAAAATTTTATATCTTCAACAAAACGTATTCTTTTCCCTAAAAATCTCAATCGTGGTGTTCTCACATTCCTACCACCTCTGGGGGAAAATAAAGCATTTGTTTTATCTAAATTAAATTTTAATTTTTCATTCCTTTGCCAACTTTCTAAAATGTTGCAAATATCAGTGAAAGATCTCTCAATTTTTCCAATGAATCGTGTTTAATTAAAATCGTGATATCGTCAGCATAAGCGTAAATCTTAGCATTCTGGGGGACTTCATATTTTATTAATTTATCAAAAGATTAATTTACCGAAAGATGTGTCTGTGGAGCCATGGGCAAACCAGACCATTGCTTGACCCAATGCCCTCTAATCGCACAGTAGCTTGTGCAGCTTCCGGAACAGGCAGTTTTTCATAAGCATTATCTGATCAAACAGCCAGCATTTCACAGCAAAATACGTAAGATAATGCAAAAACTGGAGGAACTGGGAACAGACTTGTGCAGTGCGGATTAGATCCCAGTCAATCTCTCTTCTCTTTTTTGAGAAAAAAATTCACCGCAAGCCACGTCTGCCATCACATTGGACACAATTTTCTCGGCAGACGACACACTGACAGACACCTCCTGATCAGAGAAGAATCCGGAAAGATACAACTCCGACTTCCGCTGACGACATTGACTTTGGACTACAAGAAATAGCACAAATTTTCCGAATCTTCCACAGAAAGAAAGCACCAGGACCAAATGGGCTAGACTACTTATACTTAGAATTGCTAACAGATCTCAGCCAACCTTCTTTCACCAATTCTTCAATACAATCCTGCGGCACCACCTGTTTTCCAAAGCATTTAAAGTGGGCCACGTGGTCTTTTTTTCAAAAAGTTCAAAGACCCTACGAATCCTGGCTCTCTGCGTCCCATCGGCCTCCTTCCGCGCTTGGCAAAATTTACGAAAAAATTCTTGTACAACGACTCAATCACCACCTCAGAGTACAGAACATCATAGGCAATAAGCAATATGGATTCCGTCCTAGCCTATCAACTCTTCATGCACTCGATGAAATTCACTAAGTCATCCATCACAAACAGGATCCACCATCTCAACACGGCCTTTATATCTCTGGACCTGCAGAGCGCATTTGACACGCTCTGGTGGCCAGCGATCAAACAAGCTCTCAGGACCGCACGCTGACCCCAAAATATTTACCTTACTTTTCGCAGCTACCTCCAAGACAGATTCCTCACCTTTCTACATAACAGCGGACAACAGTAAAGGTGCAAGAAAGAGGTTGCCCTTAAGGCTCGTGCGCCGAGCCTGTTCTGTGGAACCTTACCTTTAACAGCATCCTAGCAGCTAACTGGCCACAACACACCCAACTGATCGCATACGCCGACGACGCTGCATTCCTTGTGCAAAGGAAAACCAGACATGAAATTGAACAAAGAGGCACAGAGATCTGTCATCAATTCAGTTTTCTCTGCCAAGTCATCAAACTCACCACTTCTGCAGAAAAGTCTACAGCTCTACTAATACCAAAGCCCGGCACCAACCCCACTCGCCGGCCAATATTGCATCAAGCAGTCCTCAGAGAATCGCAGCATGAACGCAACACAAGTAAAATAGGTCGCCGTACTTATATCTTCCTTCCAAAAGCGTCAACGGCCCCTCTCATTGCAACCCCACAACTCACAAAATATATCACCGAAAACGGCCCCTTCTCTTCATCAGACAAACTTCAGACACCATATTTCCAACACGGACACCTGCATCTGCGGCGGAGAAGGAGCACCCGATCATGACATCTTCCACTGCCCGTTGACAACCTTAACTCATATTAAGCATCCCACAACAATAACTGAGCCCTTCCAGCGCTATGGTATCATCACTAAGCCAACAATAACACAAATCTGCAAAACCATCCACGCATTAACCTCCTTGGGCCCAGATGTGTGCCAGCCATACTAAACCCTCACCAGCTTCTCAGTAACAGCCCACCACACGATCAACATGAACAAAGAAAGAGCATTGACCGCAAACATTTTTGGTTCCATGAAACTCCATGCAATTGTCATAGGATGCAATGCCTGCACTCCAATCTCACAACTACTACAAACTGTGTAAACTGTGCTACTGCCAACTGTGAACTATACTGTGCAAACTACGATCTGTGTTTATCGAAACCATGAAACTCCATGCAGTTGTCATAGGATTCAATGCCAGCACTCCACTATCACAACTACGACAAACTATGTAAACTGTAACTGTGTGAACTATGCTACTGCCAAGTTTGAACTGTGCTTCTGCAAACTTTCAACTGTGCGTACTGTGCAAACTATGATCTGTGTTTATTCAAACCACAAACTGTGCAAATGCGCAAACTGCAAAACTGCAGAGTATGTAAAAGTGCATCCTCCTGTACTACAATTGCCGCCATTTGCATCACTAGAACTGCAGCCAGCTGCACTCTCCTGTTTTCTCCGTCAAATTTCTCGCAACGATCTGTAAACTGCGAGCATATAATTGCACGTTCCCAAACAGAGACCTCAAACAACTGTAAACTATGATCAAATTATGAACAACGTGAGCAAACAGCGAATTATTTGCGGAACTACGCAACCGAGGACAACCTTATGTGCAAACGCTTGTGTAATCTGTGCCCCACGAACTCCTAGCACAGAGCTAAACATGGAAACATTAGGTATTTTTGGAAGCTGGGAAGATGAAAAATTAACAACGCCTTCGCCGGGAATCGAACCTCGGACCTCTCAAACGCGCTGAGCGTGTAGACCACTACACCACAAAGGCTCGCTAAGAAGGCGAGAGAAACACTTTATAAACATACTGTGCACCGCATGCCAATTGAGGTCATTATCATAGAAGTTTAGCTCAACACATGCCTTAATTATATTTCTTTACATGTTTTAATTCTTGCTCTCTTTTAATATTCTGAAACATTTTTGCTTCCTTACCATATCTGTTAAGTCAGTCTCTCCAAATCTGTAAAACAAAACACGAGCGGTCCTTGTCTGGCCATGTACACACTTTTTTCATGTCTCAATAGACTCCCGATGAAACCTCTTGGGGCTCCAGGGAGTTGTTGCCGCTAAATAGGGGAGACCGTGGGACATACGCCTGTTCTCCTATGTTAGACACTAGGCGTCCCCTTCCTTCGTAACCTGTAACCTGCGGACAATTCACCCCTGAATACAAACTGCTCATTTGGGTAACAATTGTAAATAAGGCTGAAACTTGTTCAGAATAATTTTCTTGAATGTCCTAGCAAGGTATAAAGCAGACTTATCGGCCTGTGATTTTTAGCTTTTATAATATCTTTTGCGGGTTTGAGGAGCAAAAATTTCTTGGCGTATTTCCAGCTTTCTGGGAAGTAACGTGATGCAGGCGTTAAAAGTTCCAGTGAGCCTTGTAATACCACTTTTGGACAAATTTCTGATCACAGATCTTGAACGTTCCTTTATTAGTGGATGAAGTCCGGTATGTATTCTATGCTGTGTCAAACTGGTTCGACCTACGTCAGAACACGAGCGGCAGGAAGCATCTTGAAATTCTTGAATGACACGTTTGGCAGCACTCCTCTCTTCATCGCTTAGTTGCGCGTCTTGAGCTATGATTTGGTGGACAGAATTAACTCAATTATTAATTCCGAACACGGTCCTCAGAGGCAGAATTCAGTTCGTTATTTTTAAAGTCCAAGGAAAATTTATACTTCTTTAGAAAGTCCAATCCGAGTATGTAAGGATCTGTAATATCTGCCACATATGCCGTGTGATGGCAAGCGGCGCCTCTAAAAGGATGTTAATGTTTAATTTTCCTTCGATATCGATCTTTTCCCCGAACAGGATCTGGAGGAAACGGGCTCATTACAAGGAACGCCACTGGTATGTCTCATGATGAAGAGTGTATTTCTGCCGCCACTCATTGTAGAAATCTGAAACGATTTAAAATACAGCTTCTCATTATCTTTCAAACTCCGCTCCACCCAGACAGCCATTAATTTGTTTCTTGCCTTCTTCTTGGCGAGTGGTCTTGTTTTCCGAGCTTTGGGATATTCTGCAGTTCCTTCGTATGTGATCTTCACCACTACAGTTCTAGAACTTTAGGGTTCGGTTTCTTTATTACTTCTGTTCTGTGTCAAGGCATTGACGTGTCTGGTTTAATCGTCTAGACGAGCAGTCACTTGATCCACTGGCTATGAGACTTGAGCAGCTCTGATTGGGTGGCGGTTTCTACGAGTTGCTTGCAGGGCTGCCTCGAATTTCATCGCGTACACTAAAACGCTTTTTAAATTCTTAACTTTCGCCATTCGAAGAGCTTTCTGTATTTCAGGATCCCGGATGCCATGAAGGAAGCACTGCAAGGACAGAATTTCTCTTGTTTCTGTCGGGCACTCCAATAAAGGGAGACAGACAGCTTTTCAACATCCGTGACGACCACCTGGATTGTTTCCAGGGCTTCTTTCTGTTAACGGGATTTAAATTGACGCCTGCTGTACTTTTCTAAACATTTCTCCCCAAAGCGCAGCTCGAACGCATCGTATATAGCTTCGATGTCTAGCCTCTGGTTTTCAGGAAGAATATAAAGAACATACTCTGTGTCAGCTCTCAGAGAAGCGGCGAGATTGCAGGATTTAGCTTGAAAATCTCATCCATTCGCGTCCGCCACTATGGAACATTGTGTCTTATACACTTGCCAGGAGGTCTTACTATCATACGTGGATAACTTTAGAGAGGGTCGGGGAACCCAGAGTAAATATCTAAAACCATTAGAATTGCTTCCTGCCATCGCTACGAATTTCTTTATGGCATCTACTTCTTTGGCGACCGCGGAAACCCTGTCAGCAATTTGTTGTTCGATTTGTTGTTGGATAGCAAAAACGCTTTCTTTGATTTGTTGTTTCACGGCAGACACTCTTTCTTAGATTTCTCACACTTTGTCTTCAGCCGTGTACTATTCTTCTTTCAATAATGGTAGTAATTTATCTTTTTAGTTCTTCTTGACGAGCTCCAATCTTTTCCTTTCCCGATTTCATCTCTTCCTGTCCCACTTTAATCTCTTCTTTGAATGTAGCAAAGCCTGCCACCAGTTGGCTTAATTGATGCTCTATCGCTCTTTTCACTAACGTTCAGACCCACTTCTGACACCAAAATTGTTGCGCGCGTACAGGTTTATAATAGTTTGAATGTACACATGTCCAATGACGAAACAACTGAGGGTAGATAATCTCTCCGGTCTTACATAGTTTCACCCGGCCGCCGAGAAATTTCTAGTGCTTTCTGCTTTTCGAAATTACTGGAAGACATATGAGGGCCGAATTACGGTTATAGCTAATACAATGGTCAATTACATTTATTCAATTATAATACCTACTACAATGATACAGGTACCAAATGAAAATGTCACCAAATGTTCGCCTAGTTTGACGACTTCTGGTGATTTCTCGCCAAATTTGGGGACAAAATTAGTCGCCGGAACCGTTTCCAGCTTGGCAATATCTCCCCAATTTAGCGAGGTAGCCGTTTACTCAACGTTAAATAGGCTTGCCCCTGTATTCTTATGTTTCCCGGTACAGAGTCATTATTCTCAGCTTTTCACGTTATATTATGCAGAAAAATAGAACAATTTCACATATAATTTCACTAAAATCACCTATCTAGTTACAAAATTTGCAACAGGTTGGATATTTTAAAATGGGATTAACAGCTAGTGAAAAATTAATTGTAACGACCACGAAACCTCGAAAGAAATAGCAGATACATTTTCTTTTTGAACTTTACAGAAATAATATGCGTTTTTATTATTTTTAGCAATTTATTACCTACATTTTGTAAATACGTTGTTATTCTAAAGCATAAATTTTGAGTTAAAAATATTATCATGTCGCTTAATGGAATCCACTCTTTAGAACGGAATCTAAATTCCTTATTATATAAGTGACAGTGAATTTCTCTTCATTTTGCTGTCAAATGTGCGGAGAAATAACGCATAACGTATTATATACACTGTGCTCCATCAGGTATTGATCAAGCTAAATACAAGTCTCAGAGATCATAAATACGAGTTCCTACTTCCGAGTAAAATTTACGATTACCACAGCTTATTTCGAAAGACTAGAAAATATTCCTTATTAAGGGTTTAAGGATTATGTTAATTTTATTAACAGTTAAATTTTGAGTTAAACTCCCTATCCTATCGCTTCTTAATTCCAACTTATCACTTCCGGCCAGAACGTAGTTTTAGAATCACGTCTGAATGCTAATGACGAAGACCGGTACTTAACAGCGAAGTTCTACTGTCTTAGTGAGAGAGATACCAGATATTCTGGCTGCACGCGTCCGCCTTTTTAGGCTACTCTCTCGTAAGCTATTATTACGCTCGGCTGTACTTTAGGCCCTTGATAGCTTCGCAGTCTATTAGCGTTAAGCGGTCAACTCTGTTAGAATTTCGATAGCTTCGGCATTATCTCTTTAGTTTAGATTAGTTTAGTTTAATTCTTAGGGCCCTATTCACGACATTTTTCACCACAGCGTTAATTGAGATTTAAGGAATCACGTGGACTTTGACGTCAAAAGTAGTTAAATCGCAAGTATTGGTATTCTCATCAAAGCTAGCGTTAAATTCGACCGTTAAATTGACGAGACGGCTGTAAAAGCAAGGACAGGTCTGATCCTTCGTGTTAAATAAACACATGGTTATATTTCCGGCAATAAACACGGCGAATGGTTTTGCGTCACCTTTAGCTGAAGCGTATTTGGATGAAACTAGTCAAATTTCTCTCCGTCGGCAGCGAATTTTCCATGATCGAAGCAATGCGTTCGATTTACATACAATATAGCCAATGGATAATTAATTATCGTCAAGATTAATGAATTCCGAGGCCAGGAGAGTGTCGTTGGCGAGGTAAGTCAGCTTCGTATTTTACTACTTCGTATTACCATAGAATGTTAGAAAAATTACTCTTCGTATTTCTTCAAAATGTGTATTTTTATTTCACTGTCACTTATTTGACGATCAACTGATTTTACAAATACAAAATCAATCGCGGAATATGCATGTGTTTGTGCAGTAAAAGTATTGCCAATACTGTTTGTGGTGTTTCTTTTATTATCGCAAAAAGTTTATACTGTTTGTAAAATTGTATCCTAAATTTCATGTAAACGTTGTGCTGGGTTATCACAAAGGTTAAAAATCTGATGTGCCTTATTTATATTTAATTTTACTGTACGACTGGTAATTTAAAGTAACATTCTATTTTGATTCTGATATATTGTCGCCAAATTTGTTAGTTGACGCCAGTGTTAAAAACTTGAGAGTGTGATCTAAATTACAAATAATTTTGGTTTTTCCTTATAGTAAAATAAATATATTTTTTACTTTTTAGGAATTTTGAAGACGTTAAGTTTTAATTTAAATATTCGACAAATTATTTTGAGCACATTATCATGCTTTATCTAGTAGTAAATCTTCATGTTGTACTTTTAAGAATACTTACTTTAAATTTATTTAAATGTGTGAACAGGAAATAAGTTTTAAGTAGCTTTACAAAATTAATTATTTTTCCTTAATTTTGTTCTATTTTCGTATAAAAATTAAAATTTATCAGAAAATTGCATTCTTAAAAGTGTGATTAAATCCATTTTATTAAATACTGGTGCTTTAGATTTTAATGTTAAATTTCATGCATGCTTTTGTTAAATTTGCAAGTACATTTTAAAGAAAATCAATTTGTTCATAAATTTTTCAATGCTCATAAATTTGTCATGGAAGATATCATGTTCAGCTAAATCAAATTTACTTTTGTGTGACTCTAAATCTGAGGCATCAATCGTAAATGTGTTTTGGCCTATTAATAATTTTGAATGAAAAACTTAGTTCTACAGTGAAAGAATGATCAACTGATCTTTACCTTATTAATCAATGTCTTATAGTTTTTGTAATGACCTTCAGGATTTTTCATAATGTGATGTTGCATATTTTTTACTCTTCTTTGTTATCAAATACATAAAAAGAGTATATTCCTAATCTTATATTTCTTCTTTTGTAAGAGTGTTATATATCATGATGTGATACCTGGGATTTGTAAAGAACATAACAGTAAATGTTTTTGACATGCTAATAGAACCAGTGTATTTTATTTACTGATTACTATAAAACAGGTTTTAAATCAAGGCTCTTTTTTCTGCCTTTTCAGTATGCACATAAAACTTACTTAAAGCTATATTTTTAACAAATTAATGAGATATATGTTTTAGGTTATCTGCTTTAATAGAAAATGAACTAAACTAAAATGATATGCCTTGAAAACTTTTATTGAAAATAAGAATATTATCTTAGCAGTGTTGGCTAAGATTTATTCAGACTGTTTTTTTGCATTTATTTTGATATTTCCATATACATTCATTTAACATTTTCATATATTATATTTCACATTTGTATATTAGTTAAAAATACTTTCTTTTTGAATTCCTTTATTGAATTTTCAATTTTTACTTTGAAATACATGCATAATATTAAGCATCTCAAAATCTATTTTTGACAATAAATTTCTCGCATCTGTATGCTTAAATTTTTATGAGGTTGTACTGGATTTATAATCATACTTTTATATTTATTTAACTTTTTTCCTTTTAGAATTTAAGGTAATTTCATGTGTCATATAAAAAGTAGAAGTCTCTCAGTGCTCTATTTGTATGATAATTCTTAATTTTCAGCTATGGCATTTCAGTACTGATGGAGTTAAGCATATTACTCTTATTTACATTACATGTTAAAATATTTAGAGGCCATTAAAGCTGTGGGTACAAATTGGTATGAATACAACTTCAGTAATTTTCAAGTTTCTAAAGCTTTCCTAAATCAACAGATAATTTTCTAAAATTGTAAATAAATTTTTACGTGATAAATACATAAGTGCATGCTGACACTTTAATATATCTAGCAAGTTCACAGTTTAAACTTCTGAAAAAAATTAATAGCATGTCTGCATAAAAAGCATGTTTTTTATTTTAAATATGCTATTTGAAGTTTGCTCATACGGAATCTAACATCTATTATTGTAGCAAACTGGTTAAAAATGTTATTTTGCATGTGTTTCCAGAAAAGGCAGCTAAAAGCTTTCTGGTGTTGGTGTATTTAATTATGGCAAAGCACACGAGGGCTATCTGCCTAAAGGGGCGATGCTTTTCGTGGAGGACTTTCTAAGGGAAACTGGCTCGTATACACGTTACACATGGGGAAAACCATAAAAACGCCCATGCAGCCAGCCCGTTCGCGTGATTCGAACTTCAGACCGAACTACCAGTGTTCAGCGTCTTTACCGCTCGGCCGCTGGTGGGCTCTAAATGCTTTCTGATTTTAAATACTAATTCACGACAGGTACCTTTAAATTATAATGCTTTTAGATTGAACAACAGAATGCTGTAAAAAATACTTCAGTTCTCTGATGGCAAAAAAATAAAAAAAAAAATAAAAAAAATTTTGTATAGATTTAATAGAGTAAAAATTCCACATCAAAAACCTTTTTTTCACCTTTTTTAGGTAAAACGAAATTAAAAAAATAATGCATAAATAAATAAATAAAAATAATACCTTTACATACGGAATTTGCAGATATTATTTACTAATAAATTATTTGTTATTGATAGCTACTTTTTATAATACATAGAAAAAATACTGATAAATTTATAAGAATTTACATGCATTAAATGATGATAAAAGCATACATATGCTGTTAATATTACACTTATCTGAATATTTAATGATAATTCCATAACCTATATAAGATTCAAACTATACCACTGCAAGGACAATGCTTAAATCACAGTTCTTCTTATTAATTAATTTCCATATGTAAAAACATAAAAAATGTCATTTAGCTACAGATCTATAGATTAAGATCTCTTGTAACAAGCATATGCAAAACACATAGAGTGAAAATAATGCAAAAATAAAAAAAATTTTACTCTTTTTCCTAATCTAGTGCAATTCATTCCATTATATTAAAATTTTATTAAAATACAGCAGTAATTTGATATTTTTTTTCTATTATAAATTAACAGCTTTATATAGAATGATCTTACTTTACTGGATTCTTATTTAAATGAATGTATATGGAAATATCAAAATAAATGAAAAAAAAAGTCAGAATAAATTTTAGCCAACGCTGCTAAGATAATATTCTTATTTTTCAATAAAATGTTTCAAGGTATATCATTTTTAGTTCTTTTTCCACTAAAGCAGATAACCTAAAACATATATCTCATTAATTTGTTAAAAATATAGATTTAAGTAAGTTTTATGTGCATACTGAAAAGGCAGAAAAAAGAGCCTTGATTTAAAACCTGTTTTATAGTAATCAGTAAATAAAATACACTGGTTCTATTAGCATGTCAAAAACATTTACTGTTATGTACTCTAAAAACAAATCCCAAGTATCACATCATGATATATAACACTCTTACAAAAGAAGAAATATCAGATTAGGAATATACTCTTTTTATGTATTTGATAACAAAGAAGAGTAAAACATATGCAACATCACATTATGAAAAATCCTGCAAGTCATTACAATAAGGTAAAAATCAGTTGATCATCCTTTCACAGTAGCACTAAGTTTTCCAACCAAAATTATGAATATGCCAAAACAGATTCACTATCGGTGTCTCAAATTTAAGGTAACACAAAAGTAAATTTGATTTAGCTGGACATGAATCTTCCATGACAAATTTATGAACAAATTGATTTTCTTTAAAATGTATTTGCAAATTTAACAAAAGCAAGCATGAAATTTAACATTTAAATCTAAAGCACTAGTATTTAATAATAGTTACATGTATTAAATGAATTTAATCACACTTTTAAGAATGCAGTTTTCTGATAAATTTTAATTTTTATACGAAAATAGAATTAATTTTGTAAAGCTACTTAAAACATATTTCCTGTTCACACATTTAAATAAATTTAAAATAAGTATACTTAAAAATACAATATGAAGATTTACTACTAGATAAAGCATGATAATGGGCTCAAAACAATTTGTCGAATGTTTAAATTAATACTTAACGTCTTCAAATCCTAAAAAGTAAAAAATATATTTATTTTACTATAAGGAAAAACCAAAATTATTTATAATTTAGATCACACTATCAAGTTTTTAACACTGGCGCCAACTAGCAGATTTGGCGACAATATATTAGAATCAAAATAGAATGCTACTTTAAATTACCTGCAGTACAGTAAAATTTATTAAAATTAGGCACGTCACATTTATATCCTTTGTGATAACCCAGCACAAGGTTTACATGAAATGTAGGATACAATTTTACAGACAGTATAAACTATTTGCGATAATAAAGCAAACATCACAAACAGTATTGGCGGTATTTTTTTACTGCACAAACACATGCACATTCCGCAATTGATTTTGTATTTATAAGATCAGTTAATCGTCAAATAAGTGACAGTGAAATAAAAATACACATTTTGAAGAAATACAAAGAGTAATTTTTCTAACATTCTATAGTAAAATACGAAGTTGACTTACCTCGCGAACGACACTCTCCTGCCCCCGATATTCATTAATCTTGCCGATAATTAATTATCCATTGTCTATATTGTATGTAAATAGAACGCATTGCTTCGATTACGGAAAATTCGCTGCCGACGCAGAGAAATTCCACTGATTTTATCCAAATACGCTTCAGCTAAAACCGACGCAAAACCTTTCGCCATGTTTATTGCCGGAATTATAACCATCTGTTTATTTAACACGAAGGATCAGACCTGTCCTTACTTTAAGAGCCGTCTCGTCAATTTAACGGTGAAATTTAACGCTAGCTTTGATGAGAATATCAATACTTGCGATTTAACTACATGGACTTTATAAGAAATAGACTAACCCAAACGGGTTTTCTCCCTCGTCTGAGACGTTGCCGGCTGTCACCTTGATCACATCAGGAGGAGTAGGGACGACTTCCAGAAATTTAACATTGGTTGCCCATTGCAGCGTGTATAATTGTCATGAAAAAGCTTTTTGTAGCGCCTCATTACACAATTTAGAATTTTTACATATTTTTATTTTTTAAATTGAGATTGCTTTTTAAAAATTTGGCATATTTATCAAGCACAATTAACGTTCCAAATAATTATAAAGCTATTGCATGCTTTCAGGGCTGGATATTTTTTTAGCTTTTCCTATGCTGTAAGGAAATTTGTAACTACTTCTTTTAGAAAATAATATTTTAAATCTGAACTAATAGAAAATTTCAAACAAGCAATTTTCTCCTGCAATTTTTATGCTTTTTATTGGTGTAAATAAGTAAAAAGTACTAAAATATTTAAAAACGAATTTTTGAAAGTTTTGTTTAAAATTCTAAATTGTGCTGCTTTTTTAAAATTATAGATGAGTGTAATAGCACAATTTCTATAAAGGAATTTTATTTCAATTATATTTCATAATACATCATAGTGATAAACACTTTTGACCCCTAAAAATTTTTATACATTTAATTCTAATATTAAAATTGTATTTAACCATAATAATTAGTTCTGCTTGTATTTTATAGTGATTATTTTTTTAATTTATTTTTAGTTCTGCATAAGATTTTTTTTATTTACTGTTAATTTAATTTATTAGCCCAAAGCGGCGGTAGCCTAGAGAGGCTGTTAGTTTCGAAGCGGCATTTTACGCTGTTTTACTATAAGTGTCCGTGTTTCCTTGCAAATTGTTGTTACCAAATATTATCGCCCTGTATTATATGTAAAGAAATTAAATAATGAAGAATCTGCACGAATACATGTATGTTTCTTGCACTGTGACAAAAACGACAGTATCTAGAGCTACCAAATTTTGAAGAATGTAATTCTCCACCCGAACATGGGCATCTGGAGAGCCGAATTTCAAATTTGTTTTAATCTATTTCATATTTTGTAAAACTTTAACGAAGTTTTTATTAACAAACTCAACGAGTTCAGAGCGAGCATTGTACGGAAAATAATAGCTTTATCTCCAGTGCGGAAATTGTAAAGATATGCTGTTTTCAAATGTATGTGGTTTACGGGCGAAGAACATGATATTCAATAAATATAGTTTACACACAAAACTTTAAAAAAAGGTTCCTTTTGGGCGTAATATAAAATCTGCTTCTAGATTTTATTTTACCTTCTTTTTATCCTTCATTACCCTCAGAAAATTTTATGCTCCGAATTTTATGAATTATTAAAATAACTAATCCACTTTAATTTTAATAATTTAATTGTAGGGTTTATATTTATTTTAACTAACATTTATTTTAAGTTTAAACTATCTTTCCTGTCAAGCCTTACTTTGCCCCTGGAACTGCCAATGCCAGAATATGTAAATTTTAGTAGAACGCGCAAGCATTCAAATTATCAGCGGAAGTATTATGATTTAAATAGAGAGGAAACAAGTTCGGTGTGTGATATTCTTACTGCACGAGCGCGGAGGTAGTTAGCGAGAGTTGAAGAACCCCGCGTTGCGGCCTATGTGCTTGGCGGGAAGTAGTGGTAATCGTTCCAGTGAGCTTCAAGTCTGCTGAATTAGCAGCGGTATTGTAAAACGCGGTGAGTTAGTTATTTTAGAGAGCCTCGTAGTTAGAATCTTGTCTTTACTTTCTTTTCAGGTTATTATTTTTATTTTGACTGCCAAGTTGGCACAGTCTGTGAGCGTCAAGAGCACGCAATTGTAATTTTATTACGTTGAATAAAAAGGGACTTAAACCCTTCACAAGGCTCTATCTTTTATACAAGTTTTCACAGTCACCTCTTGGTTGCGTGCAAGTTGGAGGCGCGCAACGTTATATTGGCGCCCGAACAATTATCGAACTGAAATGGCCGAAAACTGGATGGAAGCCGCTGGACAACACCAAGAAATGACAAGTCAGTTAGAAGGATTTGGATACCTGGTCCAGACTTTGAGAGCGTCAATCAAGCCAAACGTCTATTTCGACGGAAAAAATTCGGTGTCCGTATTTTTAGAAGGTCTAGAAAACCACTTTCAGCTCTACCCTGTGCCTGAAAGACAAAAAGTTGCCATCGCCACATCAGCACTAAGAGGACAGGCCGCGCTATGGTGGAAAAATATAGGCAAATTTCTTCTAGGTGAATTTGGAAGCCCGACGTATACATTTGAAAATTTCAAAAAATCGTTAGTAAAGGCCTTCCCCATAGTGAAAGATCGCGCACGGCTGGAAGCCGAACTATATGGTTTCTATCAACGGGATACAGCACAATTGACGGACTTTATTTTACGAAAAATCAAGCTAACGGATATGCTGTATGGAAAAAAACCCGATGCGGAGATAATTGAAATAATATTACCAAGATTGTTACCCGCTGTCCAAGACTACTTTGAAATTAGAAACCCAAGCACATTGCAGGAACTTTTCGAATTGGCGGTGAAGTTTCAAAATCGCAGAATAGCGGAAAGAGCGAGAGGGGAAACATATTCTCAAAGTACCCGAAGGAAGGAGGAAACCAGAAATGGAAATCGCTCATATGGGGGAAAGAACTATCAAGCTAACGCATCGAAACTCGAAGGTCAAGGCCCAAAAAGAAAATTTGAAAATAAACATCCGCGTACCCAGAAGACACAGATTGAAAGGAAAGCTTTAAAAGACTAGAGGGGCCTGTGAAAGGGAGGGTCCAGACCCCGGAAGTTTTAAAAAACCCTCAAACAGACATTTAAACACGGTCATCGTAAAAAACTCACAGCTACCAATTATACAAGTCCTGGTTGGCGATGTACCAGTAGAAGCCCTCATCGATACAGGAGCAGAAGGAAATTTTATGAGTGAAAAGTTCTTCAAAAAGAATTTTTATAGGATACGACTATTTAAAACCAAAAATACGGAAATTATAGCGGCGCAAGGAAAAACATGTCACTGCATCGGGAAATTATCATTAAACTTACAGGTAAAAGAGGAAAATCTCAAAGTATTAATTTTTGTGGTGAAAGACCTACAACACTCTCTTATTTTAGGTATGGACTTTTTAAGGGCCGCGAGGGCCAAATTAAATTTTCAAGATAGTTCCGTGGTGTTGGAGATGGACCAGAGGGTGGTGGAACCTGTGGAGACACTGCAATTGGACCTTAGCCATCTGAATGACCATGAAAGTAAAGCAATACAGCAAGTGGTGAGTAATTTTTCTCATTTGTTTTCAGAAAAACCAGGAAACTGCCAGATAGTAACTCACAAGATTCAATTAAATGCCGAAAAACCTTGTAGGACTAAACCGTATCGTTATGATAAACAAAAAGACCTAATCATCGAAGAACATATTCAGGAGATGTTAAAGAATAAAATAATAACGCCCATAAATAGTGAGTACGCGAGTCCAGTCGTACTATGTAGGAAAAAGAACGAGTTTCCTCTTTCGGATAAAAGGGCTTGGAGGTTTGCTATCGATTACAGAAAACTAAATAGTATTACTAAATTTCCAGTTTACCCTTTGCCGGTTATAGACGAGATCATTAGACAGATCAAATCGACAAGATATATGTCTACTTTGGACTTAACGTCTGGCTACTATCAAATAGCTATGAGACCCGAAGATATACATAAAACCGCGTTTATAACAAAATCGGGCACTTATGCATTTTTACGCATGCCCTTTGGGTTGTGTGGGGCCCCATCAACATTCCAGAGAGCTATGGACATTGTTCTAAAGCCTGTCCTAGGAAAATCAACTTTAATTTATCTAGATGATATAATTATAACGAGTAGTACGTTGGAACAACCCATTAATGACCTCGAACAAGTTTTTAAATTATTAAAAGAGGCCGGTCTTACAATTAACGCCTCAAAATGCAAGTTCGCAACTAAAGAAATTAAATATCTCGGTTATAAAATTTCGCAAAAGGTTATAGAAACGCAAGATTCAAAAATAAAAGCTATTAAGAATTTCCCACCGCCCAACACCGCCAAGAAACTTTCATCTTTCCTTGGGTTATGTTCTTACTATCGATCTTTCATAAAAGATTTCGCTAATATTGTTGAACCACTCTTAGTAATCAAAAGAAAAAAGAGTAAATTTACGTGGACAGCGGAAGCTAACACAGCTTTTGAAAGATTAAAAGAAGCGCTTATTAATGCCCCTGTTTCAAAATTCCCTGAGGGGGACGAAAACCTGGAAATTGCAGCAGATGCGTCAGACTATGCGGTGGGTGCGGTTCTTATGCAAAATAACCATCCGCTGGCATTTTTTAGTAAAACATTGAATCAGACACAAAGGAATTATACAGCTACAGAAAGAGAAACATTAGCCGTATTAATGGCTGTACACAAATTTCGAGTTTATTTCGGCAAATCGCCAGTAACAGTCTTTTCGGATCATGCGGCTGTTGGTAGACTTTACTCGGGAAAAAACCTAACGCCCAGGTTAATAAGATGGGCTTTAAAACTCCAAGAATATAGTATCACAATAAAATATAAACCGGGTAAGGAAAACAATGTAGCTGACACACTTTCTCGTATAAAACTGGACGATGAAGGAAATGAACTTAAATGCGCTGTGTTGACTTCAAAAATTTTAGATTCTAGAGATACGGTTATTACTGAACTGAAAGCTGATCCTGAATTTGGAAATATCTATGCTTATTTGAAAGACCCCGAAAGCTTTGAGCATACAGATATCGATGCGATAAGAAATAGAGCAAAAAACTATGAAATAATAGATAATTTATTATTCTATACGAAAACAACAAACGAAAATCTTGAGTATAAGCCAGTCATCCCAGCCTCGCTTCGATTAAGCATTTTGAAGGAGTTGCACGAAGAAAAAACAGCGGGCCACCTAGGGGTCAGAAAGACTATAAAAAGGGTACGCGAGGCGGTATATTTCCCGCAATTATACAAAATAGTAACGGCGTATGTCAGGTCCTGCAATCAATGTCAGTTAATAAATGATATTAATTACAGCCCGGCCGGGTACTTAAATAGCATTCGCGCTACATTTCCGAATGAAATTTTAGGCATAGATCTCCTTGGTCCCTTCCCCCAGAGCGAGTTAAATAAAAATCGTTTTCTTTTAGTAATAGTAGATCATTTTTCAAAATGGATAGAAATTGTTCCACTTAAACGCGCGTCAGACAAAACAGTCGCAGATGCATTCTTACACAGATACATTTTAAAATACGGTGCACCGATAAAAGTCATTAGCGATAACGGAAAACAATTCATTAGTCAAATATTTGAAAACATATGCAATGGACTTGGCATACGCCATATCAAAATGGTTCCGTATAGACCACAGGCTAACATAGCAGAAAGAGTTAATAAAAATATAGTAAAAATAATTCGAAGTTATGTTAGCACACATCACAAGCGCTGGGATGGCTACATAAATGAATTAGCTTATGCTTTAAGAACGGCACATCATGATACTAAGGGAAAAACTCCAGCAGAATTATTTTTAGGCAGAAAGTTAATTACGCCTTTAGATAAATTATTCTTTGTGCAACAAAGAGAGCAGGAGTTTAAACAAAAAGATGTGCAAAAGCTCATTGATCAGGCGCTTAAAACCTCGGATACGGCAAGAAATAGGCAGAAACTATATTACGATAGAAAACGCCGTGAAGCAGATTTTAAAGTTGGGGATAAAGTATTGAAGCGGAAATTTTCTTTATCAAGTGCCCCAGACAATTTTATGGCAAAGCTAGCTCCAAAGTTTGAAGGCCCCTATGTAATTCAGGAAATCAAAGGAGTAGTCTTATATCTTAAGAACGAGAGAAGGGAAATCTGTAAAGCAAGTCCTGACCAGGTGAAAAAATACTATAATCCAAATGATTTTGAAATCCTTAAAAGTTTCTTGCAGGACTCAAGTCTAAACGAAATAGAAGGGCCAGAGACAAAAACTATTCCACCACCCAAGAAACAGAGAACTGAAGAGAGACCTAGCACTTCTACAACCCGGACGTCGGTATCAAAAAGAAAAAATAATTTTCAAACTCCAGCGTTTAAGAAAAACAAAAATACAGATGAACCGGGTAAAGAAACCGTGGTAAAGAGAAAAACACCACCTACAAAGGATAGCAGGAGAAATTACACATCAAGGAGAACGCGCACACGGCCACAGAGTCAGGTGCCAGCAGGGCCGCCGTTCCGGAAACTGAAACGCCAACAGGAGGCACAAAAATACGAGGAACAGAAGAAATTCAAGAAGGACTCCAGACCGGAGGACGTCAAGACCAGCCGTCCCAGGGAGAAACGGAAAGGTCAACAACCAGACGATTACTCCGCCAAGAGGCCAGCATGTAGAGGACGCAAAAGAAAAAGCAACGTGGACGACACTCGGAGATCAGTAACGAGAAGATTAACATCCATGAAACCTCTAACTTGGGACCAATTCTGCCAAAAACGAATGACGGAGTTTCAAGCATCGAAAACTCAAAGATAAGTTAAAACCTTCTATAAATTTTTTTTCTCTTTTGTTCCGAAATGTTATGCATAAGTACGAAGTTCTATGTTTTGACGAAAGTCAATATGTCTCGGTTGAGACTTAGTTTTGTTTTACTTTATTTAGCAAAGGCAAAAGTATTATTTCCTTTAAGTGTAAAAGCTAAAAAACAAGCATTTTCTGTTGGTCGAAAGACTAATTCTGTTATGTTAAAGCCAAAATTTGGCCGAAGATAAAAATAACTTCGTATTCTTGTACTAATAAGAATTTTAGTTTCAGTGCCGCCAGCTTGGCGAAGAATGAGTAAAGTAAAAATTTATTTTCTCTTATTCATTTTATGGTAAATTGTAAAAAGCATATGTATTAAATTTTGTAAATGTACGTAAATACTTGAATATTATGTAAAAGTAAAATTTAGACTAGAAGCATAAAATTGTAGATGCTAAAAGTGAATGCTTAAAAGCAATGAAGTCAAAATTTAAGTATTAAACTGTAAAGTCATGCTTTAGAGCGAAAGCCTGCATGTTTAAAGATGAATGAGGGGGAAGTTAGAATGAATGTGTTTTGTAGGGTTCTCCACCTACATTTGAATTTTTAAGAATATTAAAGTAGCTCATTGAGTTGTAGAATGTCGAGTAAGGTGTGTCTATTTGGTCGTTGAATTCTAACAAATCATGGTGGTTAGGGGAAGTGTTGTAAGACTAAAACACGAATATTCCCGTTTGACACCGCACACGGTGGAGAGCCAGGGTAAAGTTAAATTAATGCTTGAAAAATTGAATGAATGTGAAGTAAGCAATAACTAAGAAAAACGAATCGTTTAAAAACAAAAATTTATTGTGTCAAGAAAGTGTAAATTATAATGTATTTAGAAAGATACTGATACTTATTCCTTCCAGATGCTGGAAGGAAAGACCAAGATTGATTGATGAAGTCCAGGAAAAGTTGCTGTAAGAAGAAAGTTATAACGAGCAACAGAATTTTAGTATATAATTGTTACATAAGATTTTTTTTGTGTAAACGAGGTTCTCGCCAGTTAGTTCAGAATTATAGAAACTTACAACAGGTCGTTTGTAGGACCTGCTTCCAAGTTTTCCAAATTCTGGCAGCGGCAAATGTAGGGTTTATATTTATTTTAAGTTTAAACTATCTTTTCTGTCAAGCCTTACTTTCCCCTGGAACTGCCAATGCCAGAATATGTAAATTTTAGTAGAACGCGCAAGCATTCAAATTATCAGCGGAAGTATTATGATTTAAATAGAGAGGAAACAAGTTCGGTGTGTGATATTCTTACTGCACGAGCGCGGAGGTAGTTAGCGAGAATTGAAGAACCCCGCGTTGCGGCCTATGTGCTTGGCGGGAAGTAGTGGTAATCGTTCCAGTGAGCTTCAAGTCTGCTGAATTAGCAGCGGTATTGTAAAACGCGGTGAGTTAGTTATTTTAGAGAGCCTCGTAGTTAGAATCTTGTCTTTACTTTCTTTTCAGGTTATTATTTTTATTTTGACTGCCAAGTTGGCACAGTCTGTGAGCGTCAAGAGCACGCAATTGTAATTTTATTACGTTGAATAAAAAGGGACTTAAACCCTTCACAAGGCTCTATCTTTTATACAAGTTTTCACAGTCACCTCTTGGTTGCGTGCAAGTTGGAGGCGCGCAACGTTATATAATGATCATGTAATCAAATAAATATGATAGTTTTGTAATGTTATTATAGTTTGGAAAATCACTGCCTGAAAATGTTCATTAAATTAAAAAAAAAATTATCAGATCTTGTTTAATTTTATCTTATTTATTTCAAAGCATCACTTACTATCAATCTTATTTAATTTTACTTTATTTTTACGCAAAATTAAGTTCATAAATTTTGTGCTTAGAGTTTTTACCGTTTTACCAAAGTAAAGATGTTTGTACAAGAATTACGCGTGAAAAAATTGCGCGAAATGCAGTAAAAAGTGCTTTTATGATATATATTAAATCCTATTTGGAAAAACTGTGGCTTTCATAATCTCATCACTATACAACGTATCACATTTAATAATTAAAAAGAGTTATGTGATACAAACGCCAGATCGTCCCTACTCTTTCTTGCCGACATGTCGGTGACGCGCGCCCCGCCCACTGGGTTAGTCTATCTCTTATAAGGTCCATGTTTAACTACTTGTGACGTCAGAGTACCACGTGATTCCGTAAATTTCACTTAACGCTGTGGTTAAAAATGCCATGAATATCGCCCTTTGTCTTTTAAGTTCAAGACCGAGTGTCGGCTTTATTGTACAACTCCAAGACAGAGTTCTGTTAAATCTTATTTGAATAATGAAGGGTCTTTTAACCCTTTCGAAGTTCATTCACTGTCTCACGAACCCAAGCGATTATTCGCTTACTAGTTCTTAAGACTCTTCACTTTTAACTGTAACAGTTGGGAATCCTACAAGGGTATGTGCCCACTACGATTTAAACTTCACTTCAGATCCATTTTTAAAAAGTTGACAATTTTTAATTTTCGTTTCAGGCTTGATTTACAAGTTTTTGTTTCATATTAATACGGATTTTTAGTTTTTTGTCTTCTTGTTCCATCAGATTGTCGTATTTAGTTGATACATGTGCTAAATATTTTATTATATTAATTAATTAACTTCTTAATCAATTTTCTTCATTAATTAATTAACGTCTCAACTTTTTGCGCGACATTATTAGTATTCATTTAATTAAATAGCTTTCAATTTTATAATGCAGTCCAATCTACTATGAAGTATCAGAGACTTTGAAGATATATTAATAGCAAGGAAAGAGGTTTGTATATAAGAAGACGGTATATGTTTAACCTTGTTCTATGAGAATGCTCGTAGGTATGTACCATTCTTCGGCGTACCACATATAAAATACTTTTTCTTTTGATGTAAATTCAGGTCATTAATCAGTGCGTAGATAAAAAAATCTTAAAAAAAAGTTTTTTTTTTTTTTTTTTTTTTTTTTTTTTTTTGAGGTTTGTGAATATAAAATAACAGGGCGTTTAGAAATGCATTTTAATCGGAACGGAGCATCGTCTTATGTTCGAGTCAATAAAGCAAAGGAAAAATTTTAATTTTTAATTATCTCATTTAAAAATAATAAAAGTATTTAATATCATTTTCTTATTTGTGATAGCAACGTTGACTTACATTTTCTAGAATTCTAACGATTCTCTTTACTATTACCATTTCTATTCTCTTTGTCCTACGTCCTTTTATTCATTCTGAAATTCAATAAAATTTTAAATGATGTTGATGTGAGCATAATTATTACTTTTTATAAATCAGAATCGTGCTGGGAGATCAAGCTTTAAAACAGATATACGAAATCTGACAGCAGAAAAGACGAAATTTTGCTTTAGATATGAATCCAATTTTTAATGCAAAGGTAAAAACGAATCCGGTATAAGAACAAAAAACGACAGACTTAACATATTCAAGTTAAGTGGGCGGTTAAAAATAAAATTATTGTGTATGTATGGCTGTGGCGGTGTACGGCACGAAAGCTATTCGAACATATTTATTTTACTTTTGAAATACACCGCCGTATGATTTAACTCAAATTTACATTTCTGTGTTACGGTTCCGCTAGGCTCGGTTTTCCGGTTATGATGCCTTTGTGATATTGGATAAATACCTTATGGTAGAATGATGACAGATGCAATCGCAATATTCACGTTATCCAGACGATTGCGTGCAAATGCATTAGCCCTCATTTCCAATTCTTAACACTATACCAGAAAGGAGTGGCTGGAATAATTTACTGTCCGTCACAGAATTAAATTTAATATGAAAATACTCCGTGATCCAGCCCTTTAGAAATACTTCTTAAGTAAAGAACAAATAACATTATGCACTCAGTAAGAACATTTTAAAAAGGACCCTGCGTCTCAATGTTTCGTTTGAAAGTATTAAGGGATTTGCGATTCAGTGCTCCTGCTATTAATACCAGGTATAGCATAGCCATTAACAAATAATATTATAACACACTGGAAGTATTATTATGTCATAAACTGAAAGTGTTATAATGTGAAGTAATAGTAGAAGGAATTTTCTCTTGCAGTTTCTCACTCGGGTTATGACAGGAAATCCTTTTACTGTAATAAAGAAAGCTGATTTCAAACAAATACTTTCGAGGATATTTTATTGCAACAGTAGATGAAAATAGTTTGCTTTTTCAACAACAACAATGGGTTTTTCAAATCATTTCGTTTTAGTCCTTGGATTGTCGTTGACTTGTTTTTGTCCGAATTGTTTAACACCAGAAGGTTGTAGCTATTAATTGACAAAGTTAGTAAATCAGGTAATGTTATATTAAATATCAAAAGGTGACAGCATGGCATCCTCAGTCATTGGGTTTGCGAGTGTTTGGTTTATCATAATCGCTACAATCATCTCTATATATTCTAATTATTAGGTGCCGCTGATTTCTTTCTCGAGATATCGAGATGAAAGTAATAGTTCTATGCATATAAAAGCTCGAAAATATTTAACTTACAATTTTCATGAATCTCCACTTGAGAATTAACAGATGTATACAGATAACAGTCCCCTAGACTAGTCTAAAATTCACAATTCAGTTTCACTCTAAGAAGAGCCACAATTCTAATTTTAACTAATTTTCAACATACTTAGCTTTCAACTTTAGCCTAACGATTTCTGTAAAACTTTTCAAGGGCCATCTACTTCAGCCAGGATTAAACATTAATATTTAGCAGCCGCTACTTACGAATGGTTCCGTCCTCCAGCTTTCACAGCCACACCTAGACCCAGAATCGGCTGAAGCTCTTCAGAGAAACAACTGCAGGCAACCGACAACTTCCTGTTAAAGTACTTATATCCCTACGTTCGTCTCAAAAATCTACATACTCATCTGGAGGGAACGAGTGTGACTACCTCAGAAGTGACAGAAAATATACAAACTGTCGCACTCGCCCTCTCCAAGAAAAAAAAAAAAAAAAAAAATTGAATACATTGTCCTTAAACGGACTTTATGACAAGTTTTCAGCCTAAATTAACATCTTGTGGTTTCTTCACCACAAATACTTTATTTTAAAAAATACTCTTTTAAGAACGTTTTTCGGTGACATCTTTCGAACCGGACCTGAAGAAAGACATCTTAAAAGCACTTATATCTTGTGCAATTTATCTTACCAGTCCTATCTAAATATATCTGCTGCACTTCTAATAACTCAGAAATTTATCCTATTTCAGTTTAGATACTTGAGCAATTCACAACAGTCACAACAGATGTTCACCTACCTCTATACAGAAAATTTAGTTTAATTGTCAGAAGTCCTCTGGAATTTCCATTTAATGGCAGCACTGTAATAGCTAGAACGCATATGGTTGCATGCGTAGGCGTTCGTAATGGAATGAATAAACACGGAACCCATGATACCTTGATAAAATTTATTTTCCTAAAGAAATATTTTACAGTTCTAGGACTTTAAACAAAAGTACTTGTACAGATATTCGCAGTGTAGCAGAGCACAATCAATAGTTACTATTTAAAGTAATAATAACGTTAAACACAAAACAGTACAAAGCGTATCCAAAGAGCGAAGCTCGCACGATTTCTCAATACTCTGAGAAACTGATGCTCTCCTGTCTCATATAATTTTCCCCGTTGCCAAGAAATCTTTAGTACCTCACATTTTTCGAAGTTACTAGGAGGTATATGAGGTTAAAGTTACATATAAGGGCCGGATATGGTTACAGTTACATATAGGGATCAATTACAGTTATTCAGTTACAGTATCAATTACAGTGATACAGGGACCGGACCAAAATCTCACCAAATGGTCGCCAAGTGTGCGACTTTTGACAATTCGCGTCAAATCTCGAGACAAAAATTAGTTTCCAAAACTACCGCCAGCTGGGAGATTATCTCGCCAATTAGCAAAATGCGCGGAAAAAATGTCACCCGAAAAAAAGGGAAACGGAAAGAATGTCCCCGGAAAATAAGGAACGGAAAAAATGTCACTCGGAAAATAAAACGGAAAAAAAAAACTCTAAAATCTCGCCAAATAATGTCGCCGATTGGAGCTGAGGAAACCTGCAAAATTCTAATTTAACGGGCAGGGTTATAGCGGGGAGATTTTAAGGGTAAGACGTTGAGCTGGCTGCAGCTGAGCAAGGTCATTTCGATAGCAGATTTTTCCAACTTGCCTGTGGGAAAATCGGCGTTTGCTTCACCCGTTTCCTTTAGGAAACCGACCCACGTCACCCGGAAGGCAAGAATTCACGGGAAGCAAATGTTTCTCTTCTGTTAAATACCAATGATTGCCGGCCTTGAAATTAAATTTCATTCATCCCTAACTGGAAGCTAACAGTTTCAGTTTGTTCACATTAAAGTGTTGATGAATGACAAACTGTCAGTAACGACCGCACGTGAAAGCTGCTTGTTTGCAGGACTAAATAGCTTAATGATTTGACAAGCTATAAAAATTTAAACAGAACTATTGGCGTAGTATAGTCTGTTATTTTTTATTACGGTTTAACGAATCTAGCAATAATATTATATTATGCATTCCTTTATTATTAATCTATGCGTTATATGAAATATAATTTTCTAAATACTAACGATTTATCATCAGTTAATTTATAAAACGACAGATATTTTATAGTATCATTTTTTTTTTTTTCCTTCACTTTAACGGTTTTATCATTTGCTTTTCTTCTTCTTCTTCTTCTCTCTTTTTTTTTTTTTTTTTTTTTTTTTTTAAGCCCAAAGAGACTTTGTTCCTGGATGACTATTCTTTTCGTTTTGCGATTTTGCGTTGAATCACTATAAACGGCGAATCACTTTTCAAACTGTTGCCACCAAATGTTAGAGTCCTGCATTATATTTGAAGAAATTAAATAATGAAAAATCTGCATAAATGTATGTATATTTCTCGCATTGTGATAAAACAACGGTACATAGAGCCATTGAATTTTGAATGACGTAATCATCCTACGAATATGGGCATGTGGAAGACCAAATTTGAAATTTGGAATTTGTTTTATTATCGATTTCATATTTTGTAAAACTTTAACGAATTTTTGATTAACAAACTCAAGGATTTAAAAGCGAGGAATGGCAACACTATATGAAAAAAAATTATCTCCAGCGCGCAGAACTGTGTATCGGAATTTCTAAAGATATGCTCATTTTAAAATTATTTTGCGACGTTGCTATTGAACTGAATTTTATAGTTTAAGTGCAAAGAACATAATATTTAATAAATAAAGGTAACACACAAAACGTTAAAAATACGCCCCTTTGACGTAATTTAAAACCTGAAACCTTTCAGATTTTTTTGTTATTAAGTTTTTTTTTTTTTAAATATGAATGTTGGGCCCTCAGCCGACTTCAACTTGGCCACTACTGAGGCCAGAAGTAGTTGTCACTTTATTATGCAGGCAGCTAATAGGCGGGCCACCTTTGCCTCCTATGAAGGGAAGGATAATTAGAACTATGTATTTCTCTGGATTCGAACCCAGGCCAGGGCCCACCAGCGGCCGAGCGGTAAAATCGCTGAACACTGGTAGTTCGGTTTGAGGTCCGAATCCCGCAAACGGGCTGGCTGCATGGGCGTTTTCGTGGTTTTCCCCATGTGTAACGCGTCTACGAGCCAGTTTCCCTTAGAAAGTTCTCCACGAAGGCATCCCTTCTCTTAGGACATACGAGACTTTATGACATACGAGAATCTATTCTAGAGAATAGAAACAATGGCTACCACACTGCACTCGTGAGTATTGATCTCAAGAGTGCTTTCGATAACCTCTGGTGGCCAGCTATCAGGAAAGCGCTCAGGGATGCTAACTGTCCAATTAACATCTATCGGACCTTATGTCACTACCTCTCTGATTGCAAGCTCTTAGTTGTTCATAATAACGGCTATATAGAACGTCAACAAACTATGGGCTGTCCACAGGGTTCTTGTGCTGGCCCTCACTTATGGAATTTAACATTCAACAGCGTTTTAACAGCTGAGTGGCCAACACATACAAATATCTACGCATATGCTGATGATGCGGCCTTGATAGTGCGAGGAAGATCTCGTGAAGAATTGCAATCCAACTGCAATGATACATGCACGCTCTTCCACTCTCTGTGTACATCACTAAAACTAACTATAGCTGATCAAAAATCTAAAGTTCTGCTTATTCCTAAAAAAGGAGGGTCACTGGTGCGAAGACCACGTAACAATGAACAAAGGATTCAAATTGTTAAAGAACTGAGGTATCTGGGTCTTTTTTTTGATGAAAAGATGACCTGGATACCTCACGTAATTGATCTCAAGACCAGAACATCGGTAATTGCCAGACGGTTGAAGCAGCTACAGGGGCATAAATGGGGTCTTAACCCACATATTCAGAAAATTTTATTCAAGACAGTTATCGAAAAGATTATTACGTATGCAGCAGCAGTGTGGGCATTTCCTATGCAGGGCCGTAAAATTAGACATCTGTCAGCAATCCAGAGACCCTTTGCTCTAAACATAACTCGTGCTTATCGCACAACAGCCTCTAATGCAATCAATGTTTTAGCGGGATTATTACCCCTCCACTTACGAGTTGAAGAAGAGGCTGTCAGGCAACTCATCAAACAGTTACGGCGTCCAGCTTACTTCTCTGATGAATATTTCCTTCCAGAAGAATATGAAATCCCGGCTCCTGATTTTCGTACCCATCCATCATTTAAAGGCATTGGTGTTCGCATCCAAGTTCAGTCAACTGCTACAGCTCTGCCTTCTCAAATAGAAATTTATACAGACGGCTCGAAAATCAACGAAAACACAGGCAGTGCTTTTGCTGTTTTGCGGGATCATATAGTTACACATCATTGGAAAGGTCAACTGCGCTCTCAAAATTCAGTCTTCCAAGGTGAAGCGATTGCTATTGCACAAGCTTTACGCTACTTAATCTTTTACGGTATTAAAAAAGCAGTTATAAAAACAGACAGTCTATCGTCGTTGCGTGCTTTAGGTAATCCTGACCATCCATCTACCAACATCCAAACCATTCAGCAGGACCTAAGAGAGCATTTCCCCCATCAGCTTAAACTTGAGTGGATCAAAGCTCATGCTGGGCATTACGGAAACGAAACTGCAGACAGTCTAGCCAAAGAGGCAGCTTCAGGCAATGCAGATACTCAAGTCAATATCCCATGGCCTATTTCTTATCTAAAGAAATGCCTGAGATTGAAGGACATTGGACGATGGCTAGAGGAATGGGACGAGGGCTCAACCGGTCGACGAACGCAGTATCACATAGCGTATGTGGACACTGACCGTATCATTTCCAACCCTCAGCTCGTTCGATTTATCACTGGCCATGGTCCATTTCCGCAATATTTTGCAAAACGCGGGCTCAGCCATACTGAGTTCTGCTGCTGCGGAGATATTGGATCCCCAGAGCATTACCTGACCACTTGTCCATTGACATCTCACCTTCATATTCAACTGCCAAGTACCAACAGGCAGGCCTTCTGCAAATTTATCATAAAGCAGAGATATCTGATTACAAAGGTTGTCAATTTAATGGACAAACTGTCTGCGCTGGGCATGGACTTATGTCAGACAGCGTAAATTCTCCTGCTGCCATAAACGTATGCTCCGTATGGATTATATGCAAATTTGTACCAACAATATAATAGTCTTACACCAGCAAAGTATAGTACCGGTACTAATCAGTATTGTGTCAGTATTAATACCAGTAAAGTACTGTATCAGTATTGTAACATTTAAATATTATATATCCACATTTATATCAGTAATGTAACAGTCGTAATTGAGTAAAGTATTGTATCAGTATCAGTATTTCCCATTTACAATTAATCACTATTAGTCAGTATTAAATGAGTATTAATACCAATAAAAGTGTTGTATGAGTATCAATATCAGTAACGTATTGTATGAGTATTAATATCAGTTAAGTATTGTATGAGTATTAATACTAGTAAAGTATTGTATATGCATATTTGCTCATGCATATATCGCATGAGCAATAAAAACAGTCTTACAATCAGTAAAGTATTGTATCACTAATATATCAGCCTTGTATCAGTAGTGTATCAGTTATATTTCATCAGTAATGTACAAGTAATGTAACAGTAGAACATTGATCTATGATATTTTAATTCTCATTTTTCTTTTTTTTTGGGGGGGGGGATCTCTGTAACGTATAATTTCGTGGATTTATTTACCGACTTGTGCAAAATCATTCCCATTTCATCAGTATTAATATTCAGTTTTATATCAATGTATCAGTAATGTAGCAGTATTAATCAGTGTTAATATCAGTACCAGTATTATATCAGCCTTTAATCAGTTCTGCATCTGTCATATTTGCATCAGTAATATACCAGTAATGTATCTTGAATATTAATCTGTAACTCTGTAACATGTTATATTGTATGTCTTGTCGTGCACGTTGATTACCTTTTAGGTGGCATTATGTATTTTGAAGGGGTGCTATAGATAGTGGTGGACGTGGTGCTATTCTAATTAACCGTTTGATAAAGGGATAGTGCCCACGTCCTCCGTTCTCTCTCTCTCTCTCTCTCCCTTCCCTTAGACAGATAGCCCTAGTGTGCTTTACCGTATTCTCAATACACCACCACCATCGAACCCAGGCCGTTAGATATCGCAGTTGGCTCCCCTAACCACTACTACGTCTGGGCGGCATTAATCATTAGTTAGTTTATAGAATATTATATTCTATACTAATTAATATAGTTATTTTAAAATAATTACCTAAACCGGCTTGGCTAGTTTTTCCCCGTCAAATACTTACTTATTCGAGGAAATAACTGAATTAAACTCTTTAACGGTAACATATATTTTACACTATATTTATTTTATATTATAATTTTTCCTATATATAAATATAGATACGGGCATACACGCAATCGAATCGGCTTAATGTATTTTCATTTATAGAATAATGCACTTCAGAATGTAAACAGTGAACTTTCTTCTGGTGATTATCTTCCTATGATGATCAGTATTTCTGACAACTTGGACATCGGTGCTGAGAGCTATTTCTTTAATTCGCAAAAGCCCAAAATCTTATGAACCTGTGTTAATCATATTAGAAAGGGTTTAATGTACTTTCCGACTCTAACTGTAGCAATTTATTGGTATGAAAAAATTTCGTGTAGTAGAATATAATCCATTCATGCGAGCCCTTTCATAAGAATAATTTAATAAAGAAGCAAAATTATCATTGCATTCAAAATTGCATTTTTTGAGCGAGGTAGTAAGGAGTTCTGACTTTCTTATCGGTTAAATGTTGCTATTTCCGATTTTTAAATTGTTAATTTAACATTTATTTTATTTTATTTATTTTTTTTTAGCCCAAAGGAGCGTTAGACCCATAGGGCTATTAGTCTCAAAACGACATTTTGCGTGGTTTCACTTTCTGCGTTGATTCACTTTTCAAACTGTTGCTACAAAATATTATTGCCATGCATTATATTTAAAAAAACTAAATAATGAAGATTCTGCATGAATGCATGAATGTTTCTCGCAATTTCCAAAAACAACGGTACCTAGAGTCATCCAATTTTGAATAACGTAGTCCTCCAACCGAACATGAGCATTTGGAATCCCGAATTTGGAATTTGTTTTATTAGCTATTTCCAATTTTGTAAAACTTAGCGAATTTTTTATTAACAAACTCATCGATTTAAAAGCGTACAATGGGAACACTGTGCGAAAAAAAAAAAATGTATCTCCAGCGCCCGAAACTGCGTATCGGAAATTCTTAAATTATGCTCTTTTTAAATATTTTGTGATATTGCTGTTGAATTGAATTTTATGGTTAAGTGCGAAGAACATTATATTTAATCAATAAAGGTACCACACAAAACGTTAAAAATCATCCTTTTGGGCGTAATATAAAATATTGTATGGACGTAATATATAATATAAAGCTTTCAGATTTTCCCTTATTCTCTCTCTCTCTTTTTTTCATCCAAATATAAACTGTAATATTAACAAAACTGACGTGGGTTCCTACTTACGAAAGGAGTTGAAAATTCATTAATTAAGGGGTAGAGGCTTTCTGCTTTCGAAAGAATGCTTTTAAGGAGTCTTTATAAAGGAATTCTCGTAATTACTTTGCGCACTTGGAAAGCACGTAAAGTCTATGCACTTATATCTATAACTTCGGATTACAGTGTCTAATCAACACCTTGAAAGAACGGTAGTGGTACTTACTGGATAAAATTGTATCTCCCATTAAGGCTTTTATTTATGGGATCGACATTCCACATCGATACTGCATATGATCGACAAGGCATAACGTCGACACACGTAAAGTTGACACTGACATATGAACGATAGTTATCAGCACAAACGATATGGTAAAAAAGAAATTTTAATAATGATATAATAATAAGTAAAAGAATTATTGCACATTTTTTACGTGCACAGAATCTTCACAGGCATACAGTCGACACCACATACAGTTTGCCTTTCAATAAGCCAACCGTATGTAACGAAGAGAATAAGAATTTGATAAAATTAGCAATTTCCAGGGTAACTGCATAAGATCGACAACGATGCAAATCGAAACCGGTTATTGAGCTGTTGTTTACATTACTGATCGTGGGCGCCATTTTGTCGTTACGAAAGAAAGATTTGAAATATTAGAGGGAACTATTATGTGTCCACAAGAAACAACATTTTTCGTTTATTTATTTACCAGTTGCAAAAGTGGGCCACCTGTAACCGAGAGCTGAACTCTGCTAGTTCAGTCTGAATCAATCCCTGCGAATGGGCTGCTTGTATAGATATTTTCAAGGTTTTGTCATATGTGTAATGTATACAAGCCAGCTTCTCTCAGAAAGTTCCCCCATGATGCAACCCTTCCCTAAAGCAGACCTCTCGCATTTTTCTAATAAACATACTAGTGTTCAAAGAGGCTTTGCCGCTGAAGGACTATTGTTTTCGCTTTGCGAATCACTATAAATGTCCGTTTCTCATTTCAAACTGTTGCCACCAAATGTTAGAGTCCTGCATTATATTTGAAGAAATTAAATAATGAAAAATCTGCATAAATGTATGTATATTTCTCGCATTGTGATAAAACAACGGAACATAGAGCCATTGAATTTTGAATGACGTAATCATCCTACGAATATGGGCATGTGGAAGACCAAATTTGAAATTTGGAATTTGTTTTATTATCGATTTCATATTTTGTAAAAGTTTAACGAATTTTTGAGTAACAAACTCAACGATTTAAAAGGGAGCAATAGCAACATTCTACGGGGGAAAAAAAAAAATACTTTTTGTCTCCAGCGCGCGGAACTGTGTATCAGAAATTCTAAAGATATGCTGTGACATTGCTATTGAACTTAATTTTATGGTTTAAGTGCAAAGAACATAATATTTAATAAATAAAGGTAACACACAAAACGTTAAAAAAACACCCCTTTACACGTAATTTAAAATCTGAAAACTTTCGGAATTTTTTCCCCCCGATGGCGTGGTAAAATGAATCATTAAAAACGAAGCTGAGCTTCTTAATATCATTTTGCAGCTTTAGAATGATACCGCTAATTTGATTATCCAGAACTCAAAATATTGAATAAATTTGAGTTAAATAAAATTCAAAATTAATGCGAAAGAATTTGTTTTAGCAAATTTCATGGGTGTTTTCAGTTATAAACTATATTTTTTCTTTCTGCCTTTGTTGAGTGAAATAGGTTATGTTCTGCTGTTCTGTAATTTTTAATTAGGATCGTAACAGAAATGTTTCTTAACGAAGAGGTGAAAACTGTTGAAAACAGTCAATTTTCTGTTTATAAGAAAACTTTATTATGACTTTGGAGATTAAAAGTACATATAAATATTATATTTCTCATTTTTCATGTTTTAAATAATTAGCAAGAAATATAGATTCGAATGCAGCAATTGTAGTTGTAATTCTAAATGAACTATTTATAGCATTTTTATCAATGAAGCAACAATCGTATAATTAAAAAAAAAAAAGAATGCAAAATTCTATTCTTATTGTTTTGAGCACAAGTTCTATGTTTCAAAAGCTTTCAAGTCTGTATTAATTACTTTTCAGACTTAAAATTCCAGTATAACTTTTGTATTTCAAATTCAAATTTCTTAATTGTTGAAGTGTATGGCGTCAAAATTAAAGCTACTAACAACCAGTTTTGAAGTTGTCATTGCTTAAAACATTTGTAATTTTTAATAAGCGTCATGTTTATGAGGAAATGACAATTCAGATAATAAGTATAATAACGTCCACTTGTAAGACAAGATTCATGATGCGAAACTTAGCTGAAAATATCCTAGTTCTATCTATTTTCATGGTTTAAAATTTTAGCCATTTATGGTGGAATATTTTCAATTATAAAGCATTCGCGGCAGTTATTAATTATGAACAAAATCAATCCTAATAAGCAGATTTCGTAGCTTTGCCCGCTTTTGCATTTGAATACAAATACGAAAGTGTTGCATTAGGTAAATATTTGATTAAAGGTATAATTTACAACTAAGTGAGAACCCATGAATCAAAAGTAATGTTATACAATGTCGCTTCTCAGAAATTGTAAGTAGAACAGAATGATTTCTGAAAAATCAATCAAATTTCAAGTTATTTTGAAAATGTTTTCTACAACAAAATTTACTTGATAGAGCCATCGCATAAATGCTGCTTATTATTAAATCGTCATTTTGAGGAGCTGGATTAGAATTTCATATTTCTTTTTCATCAGTGGCATTTTGTTGTTCACCTTATGTCATTTGGTGATCAAAATATTTGGACCAAGTTTAGACTTTTCGGCAAATATTCAGTGTTTGCTATAAAACTTGGCCAGAGAACGGGAGACCGCTAGAAAGGAAAACATAAGCAATGAAAAGAGTCACACTGGCAAAAATTATCATGGAATACACCCCTTAGAATAATCAGAACAGATTTATACGAATTTAGCAAAGCTACGCTACAGTAACATATTGATAAAAGTATATTCCAGGAGAAAATATTCATATTATTATATGATGTTCCCTTAAAAAGAATGCAATATTTAGCAATCATACTTAGTATTGCCGATTTTTCAAGAAACACAAAATTCACAAGGTTTTGTAAGCGAGTACACCATTCAATACTTTTCAAATGAGTCGCACTTGATCAAACAAACCATAGGCTTATACACAACCGTCCAGGAGTAATTTAGTCAGATATTTTTTTTAAATGTTAATATGCATAAATTTTAGACTTGATTTTATTTTAATTATAAGTCAAGGACACTTATAACATATGACGTGCTTTTTTGGTGTAGTGGTCTGTACGCTGGGCGTGTATTCCAGAGCTCCGCGGTTCGATTCCCGGCGAGGGCGTTCTTCATTTTTCAAGTCTCCTGCTTCCATAAAATATCGAATGTCTCTACAATGTAAGTAAAGAAATATTCGACATAACAGATATTTAACTTTTTCTTATAATATAAATTTTGCGTGGGAACAGTTTTACATTGAGCTGGAAATACGTTTATGTATTCTGCAGTCAAAATTTAATTCATTCAATTAATTATTTATGTATACTGAAAATTTATGTAAAATTTATCTTTAATTTAATCTTTGTTGTAGAAAATTTATGTCAAATTTATCTGGCGAAATTGAATTTAGAAATTTTCTTCATTGGCTATACTTTTTTTCCTTCTGCAGAGATTGGTATATAAACGAGACATATTTTGAGGAATGCCGTAGCACAGTGTCCATTTATTTATACGATGTTCCCATCATCGCATTTTTTGCGATTCTTTTGTGTAAATATTGTTGCGTGCGTACGGGTTCGTTTGAATTGAATGCACAAGTCCGATGAAAAATGGACAAAATTTTATTATTATCACAATAAAGATGCTTAAATTCCCTCAGATATTCTTTCAGTAATACAATATCTCACAGTACTTATCTTTCAACTACCCAAAAGTTCAACAAAAGTTAATTCAAAACAGCTAAAAGAAAGCTAATCCGTGAATTCGCTGCAATCAAAAAGAGCAGTTTTCTAAACAACAACAAACTAAGTAACTAACTACGAACTGAGAGGTTTTCCTCCTTTCATAAGATTTTAAAATCGCGCGCGAGAATTTTCTAGTACTTTCTCGAAATCAAAAAGAGATATTTATTAAATGTTACATGCACGCGCTCTTGTATTTTCAATTTTCCGGCTTAGCTTTCATTTAATATTCGTCACACGCTGCACTGCGCGGGAAATAAAACCATTTAATTTACAATTCAACTGACATAAGCTATTTAAATACCAAATCCGTAACAATATATTCAAAAATTTAAAGTGCTATTACGTAAATTACAGCATTATATGTTACATGAAGGGGATTAAATTGAATCCAAATTTAAAATATTTACATTTCTTTTCACTCATTTTTCTAGCAATTTTATTTTTATAGGGAAAGTTACCAAACACTGATGGTCTAATAAGATTGACAGTCATTTGTGTTCTATATTCTTAAGCAGAATACACAATGCAGCTCATCAGCGCTCCAGCGGTCGCTTAACACTGATAGTTCGACAGAGGCTCAAATCCCAGCAAAAGAGCTGGCTGCAAGATAATTTAGTTATTTCTTCATGTGTAAGGTAAATACGATCAAGTTTCTTTTTCTCATACTTCGTGAAAACCTCCACGAAGGCATCCCTTCTCTTAGACAGTCAGTTCACGTGCTTTGCCATGATTTAAATAACCAAAGAAGAAATGAGAAGATAATGCAGTAGATACTAGCTATTCAAGGAATAGAACAATTAATAATAGATGTAGAAGAGCATTTTTGAAATCATTTCTTGAGAATCAATTCCGGGAAGTTCTAAATCACTGAGAGTTCTTAAATGTTAAATAACTTCAGTGCCTTTAATTGAGTCTGAAAATTGGAATGATGGAGTTGAATTTTTCGAATTTTAAAATTTGCAATTTGCTAGGAAAGACGAATCTTCTGTTCAAGTGCTTGCAACAATTTTGAAAATTCAAAATTTGCGAATCTATGGGCGACGTGATTCATTAATTACATAAAATGCTTCTAATAATTCTTCTAATAACTATTTTAGAGTTTAACATAAAAACTCTAAAATTGCAGGGACTGTAAATAATCTAAAGATATTTAGAAATACAACAAGATTTGACAGTTGAGGAAAATTGAAAAATACGCTAATTATTATAAAAGATGAACAGAAAATAATTATAATGTAAGAAAGAAAACTTTTCTCCTTTCTTTTTGATTATTTTCACAATTTTTAAAAATGATATAAATCTAAAATTTGGTTGCTTAGGGAAATTGCTATAAATTAAGCATAAAACAAATCAATGCGAGAATGGTTTTGCAGACGAACTGAGACTGCAACACATTTCAACCAGTTTTAACCAGCTTCAGATGTTAAAAAGTTCCATAATTAAGATCTTCTTATTGTAAATGCACAAAGTTTAAATCTTGGCATAAAATTAAATAACTTGGGCATTTAAAGCCCGAATATTGGAAATTATCATAATTAAGAATTTTTAAATTTTTGCAATAGCATACGTACAAAATAATGATCAACAATTGATTCAAGGCTTTCATACGAATACAATAATCCGAATGGAATGTAAAAGATTATTACTATTCTAATTTATATTGAAAGTTATTACACGACCTTGAAAAATCAATATTATAATTTATAAGGCAGACATGTAACTGAAATTATTAAATGCCACAAAAATGCAAATATAGTGAGACTTTTCTAATGCGACCACTAACGGCGGCTTCAAGCGATTTTTGAGCCACTTATATAGATGGTTGCATTACAGAGGCAAATGTATAAAAGCCTGTTTATTTATGTTGTAGGAAACACTTTTAGAGTTCGTCGTCATGAGATTCTCTGTGCTTACATGTAAAACAGTTACAAATAATACGTCTTACTAAAACGATTTGACATATTTAAGGTTCTAAAATTATGTCAAAAACTTAAAAAAAGAAATCTAACAGAAAAAAGTCCTGATTTGGTTAATTTAAAGCAGTTAACACAGTTTATGATAAATAAAACATTAATTAAAGCATCACAGGCTTCAGTATGAGAAAAGATTAGCATGATCATCAAATCAGATTATTTAGGTTATGGCAAAGTATCATCATAAGATTATCTGCCGAAGTGGATATGGATGCCTTCATGGAGGACTGTTTATAGCGAGGAGTTGATACAAAAATTATTTCAAACGTCTGATAGAAACTGACTCGTATTTCTGTTACACATGGAGAAAACCACGAAAATTTCCTGGTAAGCAGCCCATCCGCCATGGTTTGAACGCCAGTCGAACTATACCTCTCGGCTGCTAGTGGTCGAAGGCCATTTAAGTTATTCTCTGAATTTCAAAGTTATCGGTCTATGCTTTATTACACGATTATTCATGCTCCGATTTTTGGAAACTAAAGATAAATTAAAAACTGGAATTCTGGATAACCAAGTTAAATAATTAAATTTATATAATTTTTCGTTTTGATACGTTTTAGGTTATGAATACGAAAAGCTCACACGTATGATTTATTTGGAGCTCAATTTGGAGAGTAGAATGAATAAGTTTCTTTAATTTGGTTTGGTTTACTTGACTATAACAAAGCGCACGAAAGTTATCAGTCTAAGAGAAGGGTTATCTTCGTGGAGGGCTTCCTAAGGAAAACTAGCTCGTAACCACGTTATATAGGGGAAAAACCACGAAAAGCTGCTTTGCTAGGAATCGAACCCAGATCTAACAACCAGGGTATTCAGCAACTTAACCGCTCGGCCGCTTTTAAGTTTCCCTAAGCTTTACACGTAATTGTAATTAATATAACTACTAAGAGTAAAAATCATTTCTAAGATATTCATCCATGTTTCAGCCTATCAGCGGCCGAGCGGTAAAGACGCTGAACACTGGTAGTTCGATCCGAGGTTCCAATCCCGCGAACGGGCTGTCTGCATGGGCACTTTCGTTCTCGGCACACGTGTTAATTTCTACTCTGGGAAATTCTTTTGGAAGAGGTCGCCATAAGAGGGTTCATTGCATATTAAATGTTTAAATCCAGATCACGTGATTATAGGATCCATTTTAATTAGATTTTAAAATTTTAGTAAAATAAAAAATCTGAAAGGTTTCAGATTTTAAATTTCGTCCAAAGAGGCCTTTTTTTAACATTTTGTGTGTTACCTTTATTTATTAAAAATCATGTTCTTCGCACTTAAACCATAAAATTCAGTTCAAGAGCAGTATCGCAAAATAATTTTAAATTGAGCACATTTTTAGAATTTCCGATTCACAGTCTCACGCGCTGGAGATAAAAATGTTTTTTCTGCCCAACGCTGCCATGGCTCGCTTTGAAATTCTTGAGTTTTTTAATCAAAAATTCGTTAACGTTTTACAAAATATAAAATCGATAATAAAACAGATTCCAAATTTCAAATTTGGGCTTCCAATTGCCCATATTCGCAGTAGGATTACGTCATTCGAAACTCGATGGCTCTAGGCACCGTTGTTTTATCACAATATTTGGTGGCAACAGTTTGAAAAGTGAAACGGACATTCAGATTGATTCGACGCAAAATCACAAAATGAAACAATAGTCCCTCAGGGACTAATAATTTTGGACTAATAATTTTGAAATAAACCTCTTAATTTTAACAACTGTGGTATTCTTGTTTTCAAACTTAAGTGCAAAATTAAACAATTTTTTTCTGTGCAGATACGTTACTTTTAATTAAAATCAAATGAGAAAAAAAAAATATGCGAAAATTAATTTGCTAAAAGATTTAGTCCTATTCTTATCGCAAACCGTAAATTGTACCTACAACTGTTTCTTATACCAAAGCTCAGGATGAATTCGTTTTCTGTTATGCATCAATCAATGTTTCACTAACCCGCAGCGAGGAGAGTAATTACTAAAGACCTGACAACGACCAACGCTGGACAACCCGCCTTCCCCGTTGGCTTCCATCGCAAAAGCTTCTCCCGCTAAACACCCCTCTATTTTTAACCTTAACGGAGAAAACAGCAGCTAGCAAATCTTCTTTCTTCTACTCGCCCATGTTTCCGGTAATCCGAAGTTACGGTTGTTGAGATAAAACTTTTATCACCCAGCTTGGCGATCTTTCTAAACATGCCTTGTATTTTCCATTGTAAACGAAGGGTGGCATTTTTTCCGTTCTTTATTTTCCGGGGACATTCTTTCCTACAACCGTATTTGCAGTTCGAAATTTTCATAATATGTCATTCCGAAGCGTTTAATTTTGTTCATATATTGATGCTGTTACTAGCACTTCCATTAAACCCAAGTCCAAAAATCAGGACTAATATTAAGCTTGAAATTGAATTTATAAATGTGAATAATTTTTTACAATTTAATATAACATGTATTGCGTTGGTTCACTATAAACAGCGTATCACTTTTCAAATTGTTGCCACTAAATAATTTCACCCTGTACTATTTTTAAAAAATTAAATAAGAAAGAATCTGCATAAATGTATGTATTTTTCTCGCACTATGACGAAACAACGTTACCTAAAATGTTTGAATGTATGGTTCTCACAATGTAACAAACGATGGTGCAGTCGCACCAGAAGGCAGGGTATAGGGACAGGAAAATTTTGGTTTTAGAAATATGAAACATTCCAAAATGGCAAAGTTAAAGGCGGATCGATTTTTTTCTCTTTTTTAGACTAATAATCTGGAGGGGGAAATCATTCGTGAGTATCAATTGCTAATTCCAGAATGTATGCTTTCCTTTCTTAAAAATCATTGACGTAAGTTGAGCAGTCGTGGCATGAAAGGACTTTGCCCCACCCACATATCGAAATGGTGTCCTCGTCCAGGAAATGCAAAGAATTTATGACACCACATTTAGAAAAGAGAGATTTCCCGTTTCTCAGGGATCTTTGAATGAATTCAAGGTCAAAGAAAAAAGGGGCATGTTTTATGCGACAACTCCCTTTGCAAACTCAATTCAACGGGTTTTGTTGTGTTTCAACAAAGAATACAAAGTTTCATTCTGGTTGCTTAAACATTAAGCGGCAAATATTCCAGTTAATTTTTTTTCCTTAAATTTATGGAAATTCGTGACTTCTTCTTCACTTATGGGGAGAGGAAATGGAATGGATGAATATTTTTACTTGAAATAATGAGTAAATCAATATTTATCCTATTTTCCATATCAAAATTTACAAAATATTCTCACATTGCAGATAAAGTGCAGGTTAAGAATTCTTTAAAATTCCTAAACGAGAATTAAATCTGAAGGCATAGAACTCGTAAATTTATTTGCTTTAGGAAAGAGAATAGCTGTGGTGTTTCTTAGCTTGTAAATTACTCATCTACCAAAAATTCACTCTAATCTGTAAAAGATAATTATGAAGATATTAAATTTGTTTTGAAAGAAATATTTTAATTTCCCTTCGTTTGAAAAAATATAATAAATTACAATTCATTTTAACAACGTGAAACATTTAAGTCTAGAATTCAGTAATGCGCAATAATTTGTATGTTATTTAATCGGAACTGAATTGAATTATTATATAATAATAAAGCACTCGAGGAATATTTTTTAAATGAAAAAGTGTGTGTGTGTGTCTGATTGTAGCAAAGTCTCGGGGGCTATCTGCCTAAGGGAAGGAATGCCTTCGTGGAGGACTTTCTAAGGGAAACTGGCTCGTATACACGTTACACATGGGGAAAACCACGAAAACGCCCATGCAGCCAGTCCGTTCGCGGGATTCGAACCTCGGACCGAACTACCAGTGTTCAGCGACTTTACCGCTCGGCCGCTAGTGGGCCGTTATTTGAAATGAAACTTTAAAATTTACACTTTTGCTTTTAATTTATTTTAATTTTTATTCTACTTTTACTTTGCACAGAGCATTCAGTACGTGAAATCATCAATAATAATATAATAATGATAATAAAAATGACATCATACAACTAAAAGTATATACTACTTCATAAATTTCGATAAATTAATTACTGAAAATATTAAGCCTATCAATGGCAGCTTTGGACCTAATAGTTTTAAGTTGCATTTCAACATCTGAAAGAACACGAATTACAGTACAATTTTGACTACACAGACGAATGGAAAAGAATTCTCCCACTTTTATTGCAATATTTCAATAATTTTCGTAATTAAAAAAAATTAGTTAAAACGTTTTAGTGGAAAATGATGCGATTTTCACTCATAAAATCCCTTTTCGCATTATTCTCTCTTTCATTTTGGCACCACTGCGTAGCTTTTTTAAGACATAAATAGGTTCCGTTAATATATGTTCCCATACATTATATGTATTTTTCATATTTTTGTCATTAATAAATTAATGTTTAAGATAAAAATGATACGGCTTAATTTATAAGCAATGTAAAAACTGGAAATCTGAGGTCATTAATTTCTGAGCCAGAAATAGTTGTTTTTTGTTTTAAGACGTAAATAAAAAAGATAACAATAATAAAAAATATTGATGCTCCTAAAATATATCGTGATTTTTGCTTTCCTAACTGATTTTTGCCTTTTGATCCACCTAGGGTAAAAAAAAATCTATTTTCATTAAATAATGTTTTTCGCATTTCTCTAAGAAGTGCGCAAAATTTGTTTCATACAACTTTATTTTTAGTAATTATGAAGAAACTTCATACTTGTTTCCTAAACAAGTATTTATTTATGCTAATTTTAGAATCTATGCGACAGAGTATTTAGAATCTATGCGACATCTTCAAATATACGTTAGTGTCAATAAGTTTAACTACAAATTATTAAACATTTCTGGGAACTTGAAACTTGGAAGGTTTAATTTTAAAATTTCCATTTCACATATTACACAGTCATCTTCAAAGCTCTTTGGATACAGGTCAATAAAATTTCTTTATTATTTCATCCTAAACCTGTGGAAGAATTTCCTAAAATTATTCGAATATCCATAATTTTGACTGTTAAATATTTAATAATTATACATAACTGAAATACATTTATAGTACAGAGGAAATGCTAAAAGATATAGCAGGTCATGCATTATGTGTCATTGGAATATGACAATAATAATAGTAGAATTTGACTGAAAAAAAAAAAAAAAAAAAAACAGATGTTTCAGCTTTTTAGAAAGGAAAGTGGACATCTTTACAGTAAAATCTTAGATGAAAGTTTTACTGTGACTCAACTTAGGAAGACACTGGAAATTTATGGTGGAGGCGGGGTCCCTTTCTTTGCTAAACAGCTGCGTTGAACTGTGAAATGCTATCTTCAGTATACATGTAATTGGCTGATGACTTAGAACAGTAAACTGAACTTGCTCGTATTCTAGTGACATTTCTCTAGCCTACATCACTACATCGAGAGCATAAAGAAGTTTTTCTTTAAAATTAAATTTGAAAGAGATCTCAAATATAATTATTCATTATAAAGGTAAGTCATTGATTTGTAATATTACATAAACTAAATTCTTATAATTTCAAACTTACTAAAAATTCAATTTAACTAAACTTTTAATCCATTTATCTAAAAATCCAAACTTATCACCATTAACAATGCAAATGTCTTCTAAAATTAATAACGTATTGTTATATTAACATGAAATATTTTTATGATAAATATGAAATTTAAATATATGTTTCCATACATTAAGAAACATAATGACAGGCCAAAAATAAAAAACAATTTTTTTTTAAACTTTTCCTGCGCTATAGCTGCAGGATTGAAGTACTCGTAAAATAAACTTGAAGCATCTAAAGTTAAAATTAAATTGGAATCAAAGGAAGGCAATTCCTTGACGCTATAAATAACTGCAACCGTGTATAAGAGGATAACACAATACCTAAACAAATTTAAAATAAGAATTCATAGTTGCACAAACTCGAAAAATAAAAATGCAAAAGGGAAAACATACAAAATTATAAAAATTATTCTCCTTTTACTGAAACTCCAATTCAGAACTCATCAGGAGAAAACGAATTAAAGCTTCATAATAGTCGATTAATACGTTTTGAAAACATATTTCGTTGTCCTGGTTCATTTGAGATCTAAAACCGTAAAAAGAATCAATTAAATTTTCATTTAAGACATTAAAATTGATATAAAACCGAAAACTCGAATCTGAAATGTACGAGAATTTTCTCTACACGCTTTCGAAACACTTAGAAAAAAGAATAAAACATAACATTGTGCCAAATTGACTACTAAAAAAAATCATAAAACTTTTCACTATGCAAATTGATCTTAAAAAAAAAAAAACAAATTGGTTTAAAGCCATTATATGCAAATCCGAAATTCAAAAGCAATTACAAATAAAGAGCAAAGCAAATGTACTTTAAACCAAATTGTCATTTAAACATCACTCAAAAATTGGGTGATCCCCGATTATGCTAAACTAAACTTCTAATACCAAGAAAACGAAAAACTTTTCGTAGAGATTTCTATTTTATTTTTCATATTTTTGTCATTAATAAATTAATTATGAAGATAAAAAGAAAATTAATAGGGTTTAATTTATAATCAATGTAAAAACAGGAAATCTGAGGTCTTTCATGATAATTCATAGAAACTAAATAGTGTTAAAGTAGGTCCATTATGTCGATTGATATGCATTAATATCATTTATTGTCCTGTGGCTTAATTTTAGAAAACATGTGTTAATTGAATTATTCTTGGCTTGAATTTATTCTGATGATGTATTCTGATTAGGATATGTATGAATTCGAAACAGAAGTTGTTTTTCAGGAGAAAAGATTGCAGATGAAATAGTTCACATATTCTGTGTATATTGTCTAAGAGATGATGCAAGCATGATTTTTTTTTAAGTTTTTGATATATATTTCTAATGTCTAATATCTTCGAACTGCAAATTCATTGGCAAATCTGAACTTCAATAATTCAAAACATAAACAATTCGTTTAACAAACGAAATAAGTGTCTAAAATTATTGAAAACTTTATTTATATTAATGCTTTTCGTGTTTTATTGCATACATTTAAAATATTTTTTAAACATTCTTATTTTAAGAATTTAATTATACGGCTTAGAAACAATGAAAACTATACTACAGCTTAAATTGTAATTGACAAAAAAGTAATGCAATACATTAATATTAAGATTATTTAAAAGTTTTAATTGTCAATTTTTGTGCTTATGTATGTTTAAATATCTGTAATTCCATTATCTTCGGTTTTTATAGCTGTAATTCTGCCTAAAATACAAATTTTTCTTATTTCCTTTCATTCTTTTATTGCCCACCAACGGCCGAGCAGTAAAGACGCTGAACACTGGTAGTTCGGTCCGAGGTTCGAATTCCGCAAACGGGCTGGCTGTATGGGCGTTTTCGGGGTTTTCCCCATGTGTAACGTGTATACGAGCCAGTTTCCCTTAAAAAGTCCTCCACGAAGGCATCCCTCCCTTTAGGCGAGATAGCCCTCGTGTGCTTTGCCATAATTAAATAATCCAATCCAATCCATTCTTTTATCATTAAATTAAAGTGTTTATTTCTGTATACTCTAAATTTCATTATCCTTGATTTTTAAAATGATGCGAGAAACTAAACTCTAAATATTAAGCAATATTAAATTCGATAACAGGCGTAAAAGTCAACAAAATATAAATTCCAAATTGCCCGAGATATGGTTTTGCTTGTATATGTGTGCATATTATGTAAATGTGTGTATTTGTATGTATATGTGTGTATTCAATATCTTCCTTTCTTTTGTCTTTCGTATCCTATCTTACTAATTTTCTTACTTTTCATTTGTTTCAATATTCATATAAGTTTTACGATTTGCTTATTATTTCTTTATATACAATTAGTTTTAAAATTAAAACATACCTTTTAATTTTACATTTTATTTGATTTTAATTATTCCTTGTTTTATTTTTTTAATTTATAATCATTTTTCATTCACTGTTCTTGATGGCTTACAGTAGGACTCTGACACCTTTAGTTCCTAAATTAAGCCCAGGTTTAATAAATATCAATGTGCATAATTTTATCCTCTAAAAACTTGTATGCTTTTTCGGATTATCCCGGCAAAGATTAATCACACAGAAACTACATGCATTACAGAAGCTAGTTAATCAGAAACTTATTGTAATGAATTTTTACATTAATCCTTCCAGATTTTAGTTTAGGAAATTAATATTATAAACATTTAAAAAATAAAATGAGTTAAAAAATTAATATAGCATTAATTCAGAAAAAAATCTGAAAGGTTTCAGATTTTAAATTACTTTTAAAGGGGCGTTTTTTTAACGTTTTGTGTGTTAGCTTTATTTATTAAATATCATGTTTTTTACACTTAAACCATAAAATTCAGTTTAACAGCAATGTCGCAAAATAATTTTAAAATCAGCATATCTTTAGAATTTCCGATACACAGTTCCGCGCGATTTTTTTTCCTCGTAGAGTGTTGTCACTGCTCACTTTTAAATCGGTGAGTTTGTTAATCAAAAATTCGTTAAAGTTTTACACGATATGAAATAGGTAATAAAATAAATTCCAAATATGGGCTTCCAGATTCCCATATTCGGGTGGAAAAGTACGTTATTCAAATTGGATGGCTCTAGGTACCGTTGTTTTATCCCAATGCAAGAAATATAGATACGTTTATGCAGATTCTTCCTTATTTAATTTCATTAAATATAACACAGGGCGATAATATTGGGTGGCAACAATTTGAAAAGTGAATCGGACATTTATAGTGAACCAACACAAAATGCCGAAACGAAAATAATAGTCGCATTGGGTAAAACAACGGTACCTAGAGCCATCAATTTTGAATCATGTAATCTTGCATCAAATATGGGCATCTGGAAGCCCGAATTTGGAATTTGAAATTTGTTTTATTAATCGATTTCATATTTTATAACTCTTTAACGTGTTTTTGATTAAGAAACTCAACGATTTCAAAGCGCGCAATGGAAATTTTTTACGCAAAAAAAAAAAAAAAAATTATCGCTAGTGCGCGAGACTGTGTATCGGAAATTCTAAAGATATGCTCATGCGATATTGCTGTTGAATTTAGTTTAATGGTTTAAGCGGGAAGAACATGATATTTAATAAATAAAAGTAGCACGAAACTTTAAAAAAATGCCCCTTTGGGCTTAACGTAAAACCTGAAAGCTTTCAGATTTTTTTGTAAATTTCGTATGAACTAATTTTGCCCCTCTAGCCGTTTACTTGCAGTAAGTTTCTCACTGGCTTTACCCTTGTCTCGTTTCTGGCTTGATTATTCATTTCCTTTTCATTATTTAATTATTTCATGGATAACTTATATGGCGCTCCCTCCCCCGAATCATAGCACAGAAGCAGAATATTTTGTCTGGTTAATTAAGTAGAAATTTTTTAAGTTAATTGCTCTTATTCTTCTATTTTCATCTTATTCAGAGTTTTATTGCCAATAAATTAAGGTTACAGAAAGAGCTATTTTTTTTTATAAATTTTGCAAAATTTTTTAAGGGTTTAAACAAAAAGTAAATAAAAATTAACACAAATCATTGTTTACATTTTAATTTTTTTTTTATTTGTGGAGGAAATTTATTCTGTACTATTATAGCTTGCTAAAAATATTTATTCTAGTTTCTTATGGCATTCGACGGCATCCTTGGCAGACAAAATTTAAAATTTCTCGTCTCAGTTGCTATTTGGCATGATATACTCATTCATGTAAACTACGCGAGTAAATTCTGCAAAGTATAAAGACGAATCTGCATCCAGCTGTCGGAGCTCTGCAGAATGAGAAAACATATTTAGAAAGTTGTAGAAGTGATAATAATAATTTAATAATTTAATAGATTTCATCTCCGAAGAAAAGTAAATGGCAGAAACGTTAGAAATATACCCTTCCTTTAGCCAGTCCATCATACCCTAAGGCGACGTAGATTGTTTGGGTACGAGGCTTCATATGAAAAACATACAAAAGTGTTGGAAGAGGAATTTAAAGTAGAACTGTATTTCTACACGTTAGACATTGCTATTCGTTCTGTAGAAGAAAGATTTGAACTTATTCGGGAATATGGAGTATACTACGGTACAGTTTCCTGTACGACGTAGGAACCTTCAAACATCTTTCAGAGAACTTTTGAATAGACGCAAAGATTAGAAATTGAAACTCACAAATAAACATTCGAGTAATCTGAACGCTTCGGAACTTTGTGATGAACTGGAAGATCTGTCAAAATACATCGTTCCTGGAGCGGCACACCCCTTGTCATTTTAGAATATGTATAAAATCTTGAATGTTTTCCAAATATACTGGAGTGGAACTTCTAATTTTGCTGTCCTTTCCTATAACAGTTGCAAGTGGAGAGAGATATTTTTCAAAATTAAAATACATACAAACTTCAAAATCGTAAAAAACAACCTTATATTTAGCGTAGGTATAATGAAACACTCAATCGATTTCGAGGGCAGCTAAAGGTCCCTCCTCATCAGGAGAAAGAATTACATAGAAAGAAAAAAATAGGAATCACAGAAACACGTGGTGCTTATCAACACTGCACGCGGTTATAACTAGATTTTTAATCAGAGTTGCACTGGCCGCCTACTTTTACTGAGCCAGGCTGTCTGATCAAGCATAAAGAAATATTAGCGAAGTTAAAATAGAGCGAGGGGCAAATGCACATTACGCTCAAAATCTGAACTTCAAATAATGGAAAGCAACCACTGAACGGATTTTTATACCCTCTGGTAGTACCAAGTGCGAGGAGGTAACGCCATCTATCGGCAAAAATAATTGAATTAAGACAGTAGAATTTTAAAGGCATTAGGAAGGACTGGATTGGACTTCAAATCATTAACTAAACTTTCTAAATCTTTGTGAATGTGAAAAGCCTCAAGAAAATCCATTTCGCCTATGGAAGAAGCCTTTTGGATGATTTTTGCAGACCCAAAATCAAAATTATGGTTAAAAGTCCAGCTATGATACGCTATTGAAGTTGAAGACTTGTTAATTTCCCCTTTTTTGACATAAGATTCATGTTCCTTGATACGAAACTTCAACGCTCTTTTTGTTTCACATTCACAAAGATTTAGAAAGTTTAGTTAATGATTTGAAGTCCAATCCAGTCCTTCCTAATGCCTTTAAAATTCTACTGTCTTAATTCAATTATTTTTGCCGATAGATGGCGTTACCTCCTCGCACTTGGTACTACCAGAGGGTATAAAAATCCGTTCAGTGGTTGCTTTCCATTATTTGAAGTTCAGATTTTGAGCGTAATGTGCATTTGCCCCTCGCTCCCTATTTTAACTTCGCTAATATTTCTTTATGCTTGATCAGACAGCCTGGCTCAGTAAAAGTAGGCGGCCAGTGCAACTCTGATTAAAAATCTAGTTATAACCGCGTGCAGTGCTGATAAGCACCACGTGTTTCTGTGATTCCTATTTTTTTCTTTCTTTGTAATTCTTTCTCCTGATGAGGAGGGACCTTTAGCTGCCCTCGAAATCGATTGAGTGTTTCATTATACCTACGCTAAATATAAGGTTGTTTTTTACGATTTTGATTGTCACATTAGCGTGTTTCTCTTCTAGTCTACATACAAACTTGTTTAAGATCTTCTATGACGGAGACTAGGCTGACAAATCTTGCTCTAATTTCTATAGAGCAAGATACACCTAAAGAAATTGATCTTTCTGACTATGTTCGAGAGTTTTCGGAAATGAAGGCAAGAAGCTTTTATAAAATTATAGCTAATATTATAAAATAAAAGTTGTTACCCTGGTAAAAAGAATCATTCAAACATAAATATTTACACATATTGTGGCGCAATTGAAAAATATGACTATTCCTCAGTCTTGTAGATTTCTTTACTTCTGATGAAGACGGATCTAAACCTGCTTGACCTAGAAATTGTGTGAGATCTTAACATAAATCTACACCAAACTTAAGGTTATTGTGTTACGAATTTTGTTTCACTCGGCGTGTTTCTCTTCTATTTTCACAGAATATATTGTTTTCAATGTTTTATAATATAACCAGTTATTTAAGTTTGCTAAATTAAGCGAAAAAAACTTAGATTGATGCAGATTTTATATAAAAATTTAAAACATATTTGTATGTAAAACCTCTTGGATTTTATATAAAAATCTCCGTAAAACTAAGCTTTCTTACTTTTCTTAATGCTATACTTTACGCGACATGTTCCTTTTTTTATATAGACTTATTCATTTATTATCAGTATGTATCTCAGTGAAAGGAGAGAAAAGTCTGTCTCTCGCACGCACACAAAAAGTCTTAAATAACTGATTAAAATCATCTGATATCAAATACCCAGACTAAAGCAAATTTCACAGTTGATCAAGGGAAAATATTTTCCTTTTTATTCTTTCTTCATGTTACGTACCTTTCAACTGGTTCCCTAAGGATGTGCTTTTATTTTTTAACAAATAATCCAGATGTAATAAAATTCATCATAAAAACACTGGCTCGTGAAATCTTTGATATTTTTTAACTTTTTAAAAATTTAAATTTAAATTTTTATTTTTAAGCGCATTAAATTTATTGAGGGAGGCCAGGAAAAATTTTTGCATAGGGGTCCAAGAGTTCTAGTTACGCCACTGTCCTTACCCAATTCACATTTTGTTATGCGACATTATCAAATAGCTTAGAAATCCCACGCGTTTCACTGTCCAAATAAAGGACATATTTAGTGGCTTCCACAGCTTTTTGTGTTCATTAAATAATCTCCTAAGTATTTTTAGCTCTGCTATATAGAACAGATAGTATGTAAGCCATAGAATTCCATATCATTGAAATTATTCATACATTAAATACGCATAACTAAACGAATTCGATCCGCATTAAATATAATCAGTTATACGTTAAGTATGTATAACTAAATGGATAATAATTTTAAAAACAAATAGCAAGAGAAAAAATAGCTGAATGGACAAACAAATCTTAAGAAACAAATCTTAAGAATCTATTACAAATCTTCAGAAATGAATAGAATTTAATTAATCCCTGGTCAGTTCGTATATATTAAAAGATTTGAAATTCATTAAGGAATTTCTGAAATTTTATGCGTTTAGTTGAAATAAAACTGCATACCCTGACATCTCAAATGATATGCTTATTTTATTGTTATTTGTGATGTATTCAACATTTGCACATGAAAATTTTCTACTCAGCTGAATGGAACTAAAGCGCATAATTCTTATTTTTGAGTTACACTTTGTCAGAAGTAAGACATTCCTTACATATACTCTTGTGATGTAATGGTTAGTACATTGAGTCTGTTAATCGAAATCCTCTGTTCGACTCCGAAAAAGGGAACACTTTATTCTCATTAGATACTTGCTCGCAATTCATCTTTTCTACACAACATTATGTTGAAGAATTAAGCATATGAAATGCAACATGTAAGAGTGAAACTATGAATTTTTAAAGCTTTGTAGAGTCATTAAGCTTGCGGAAGCCGGAAACGTGAAAAATTTGCAACACTCTCCCTGGAATTCGAACTCTGGACCAGACTGCTAGCAGGATGTTCTGCCAATCACACTAAAAACAGTGGCGTTGCGTCACTGAAGTAAAAGGAATAAGCTAGTCCCCAGCCATTTTTAGTAATCACATGTACATTTCAAAATTCTAAAACAAAAATTAATTTTCTCCGACTGTGCGCTCTATTTGAATACAGTCAGCTGTTGATTCAAATTGAATGATATCGGATTATTTAAGCACTATTCGTCAGCAGCAAGTGGCTATCTGGGATTAGGTTATAGGGGAGTGGACAGTTTTAAGCTTCTCCCAGACTGGTAGCATTTTCCCCTTTAGTTAACCGAGTTGATCCAAAGAGCTTAGGTTTATTCGGAGTAGGTACCAGCTAGTTTTCAAATGTTCCTGAAACAGCATTAACTTATTGTTCATTAAATGGCGTGCTGTCGTAAGGAATTTCAATTTTCTGATACTTTTTACGTGACTTCATTCAAGCAATGGCCCACCAGCGGCCGAGCGGTAAAGTCGCTGAACACTGGTAGTTCGGTCCGAGGTTCGAATCCCGCGAACGGGCTGGCTGCATGGGTGTTTTCGTGGTTTTCCCCATGTGTAACGTGTATACGAGCCAGTTTCCCTTAGAAAGTCCTCCACGAAGGCAATCCTTCCCTTAGGCAGATAGCCCTCGAGGCTTTGCCATAAATCACACACGCACACACACACATTCTAGCAATGTTTCTACAATGGTTTAATTCGAATTCATGAAAGCTCTTTTGTCAGATATGAAACAGAACAGTTTTAAATGAAATACTTTTTTCATTTTAATTCTGTACTTACAGTATACAGAGGGGCTTGGTCAAGAAAGCTACCTCAGATATTTCTAGGAATAAAAAATTTAAGCATTATATCCATCTTTTAAAAAAAAGAATATTATTCAGATTCAAAACGGTTAACTACATGTAAACAGAGAAATATACTATTTTGTTCGCCTTGCTTTATTTTGAAATAGACAAAGTTTGGAATAGCGTTGTTTTTTGTGATTTTAGGAATATTCACAAAGCTAAGGTTCGCCATGGAAAAAAAAAAAAAAAAAAAAAAACATTCTTATTTATCTACAACAACAAAACTGAAAATATTTCTAAGAGCAAAGATTGAATTTCAAATAAACAAGTAATAGAAAATGGATGTTTTGAAGGATAATACAGAAGATAGCTACAGAACAGGGCTAAAGAAAGAGAAGGGCTGGGTCATCCCTTTGAGAAGAACGATGCCGACACGAACCAACACCTCCTAGAACTAAGTTAGTTCTAGGTGGTGTTGCACGAACCCCTCTTGGGGAGCATACCGGATGTTATGTGACGTCACTGGGTTCGTCCCGTCGTCGACTGACCAGAGCATTAAGTGCGAAAGATGGAATCTTTAGTTCTTGGATTCTCTTTCTTTAGTCCTGTTAGTTTCAGAGAAAGAGTTTTTTTTTTTTTTTTTTTTTTTTACTTGAAAGTTATAACTGATGATACTTTTAAATGGATTTTGTATTTAGAAAGGTCTTGTAATGAGAAATCATTGAAAAAATGGTATCGTGTGCCGTTACTACCTGTAGCAATGCGTATCATAATACGAAAGAAACTAGCGTGGTATTTCATAGATTTCCGTACAAAAATATTCAGTTAACGAAAGAATGGTTGCATAGGTGTCGAAGAGCAGATATTGTTAACACAAAGAGTGCTCGAATATGCAGCAATCACTTCACTGAATCTGATTATGAGGATGATATGAAAAATAGGTTGCTAGGATTACCGACAAAAAAGATACTGAAGTCAACTGCTATTCCAACTGCTTGTATTCCTGACTTGGTCATTTATCAGAATACACCAAGGCAGCAAAGGCAACAAGCAGCAAAGCAAAGTGCATTTGAAAGAATTCAGAATTTAAGTCCTAAAAGTGCATGTCTGGAACTTCAAAACGATAACAATAATAGCTATGAGGAGCTCACTGAAAATAATATTACTCAGCAATGTTGTAACTGTTCCAACCTCCAGAAAAATGTGAATGATTTAATCACAAAACTATCAGCTCTTGAGAATAAGGTTTCTGTTTTACAGACTGAGAGAAAGCAGCATTTAAAAAATATCTCCCAGCAAAGAAAAAGATTTAAAAGGAATAGAAAACTAATATTAGAAAAAGTTCAGAAACTGAGGAAAGACATTAAAAAAGTGAATCAAGAAAATGAAAAACTAAGAAAAATGAAAACGTATATTCAAAACATATTTATCGAAACTCAAATAAATGCATTAATGAAAAAAAAAAAAAAAAGTGAATTAAATGGTCTCCAGACGACATTTCAAAAAGCATAGTAATCAGATCGTTATCCGTAAAGTCATACCACTTCTGGAAAGAAAAAATGGGTATTCCGCTTCCAAGTGCAAGTACACTGAAAAGATGGTGCTCAAGATTCAGTTGCATTCCTGGCATTTTAAATGATGTACTGTTATTGATGAAAAAAACTTGCCAAAATGCAACTGACGAAGAAAGATTATGCGTATTATGTTTCGATGAAATTCATATAGATTCAAGACTCTGTTATCATTTAAAATTAGATCAGATATTAGGTCCTTTTAAAAAGACTCAATTTGTATTGGTTCGAGGACTCATTTCGCAATAGAAACAGCCCATTTATTTTGATTTTGATCGTCAAATGAAGGAAAATCTTCTGTCTTCCATTTTGTTTGCACTTGAATCGTCTGGGCTTCGAGTCAAAGCAATTGTATCTGACATGGGAGGTAGTCAGACCCTCTGGAAAGAATTACAAATTTCAACAGATAAATCTTTCTTTTACAGTCCCAAGTTCAGCACCAAAATATGGGTTTTCGCTGATATGCCGCATTGCATAAAGCTTTTGAGAAACCATTTTCTTGATAAAGGTTTTATTCTCGGAAATGGTACAATTATAAACAAAGACGTTATATATGAAGTACTCAATAAAGATATCGGAGAAATTAAACTGTGCTATAAACTGAAACCTCAATTTTTATCTGTAAAAGGGAACGAGAGACAGAAAGTAGCACCAGCAAAAACATTATTTTCCTCCACAACGGCTAAAGCAATTATGCATTTGACTGGTAATGCTGAAACAAGTAATTTGTTTTCAATGGTTGATGATTTTTTTGACATTATGAATAGTAGTGTACCGTTACCTCCTAGCAATAAACCTTTAAAAGCTGCTTTCGGCCTAGAAAGCTATTATGAAGTATAAAAAGAAAAATTAAATGAGATTAAGCAAATGATTTTTGATCTCAGAATATGCGGAAAGAAGACAATGCTACCTTTTCAGAAAGGTATTATCATATCGATAAATTCGCTTTTCGGTTTATTTGACGATGTAAAATCTATAAATGTGAAATATATTTTAACATCAAGACTGACCCAAGATATATTAGAAAGCTTGTTCAGCCAGATTCGGGGTCTAGGGCGTTTTAATGACCATCCGTCTCCATCAGACGTAATAATTCGCCTGAAAAGGTTGCTATTGGCAAACAAATTGCCTAAATTCTCGTTAAAGACAAATGCTAATGACTGTGAAGATGTGAAGAAAGTTGAAGCATATTTGACAAAAGAGCTGTTAGAAACAGCTTTTTCTTCAAATGAAAAAGCGCAAATGTTTGAGTCTTCCTTATACGAAGATGATTTAATTAATTTCGAAGACATCTATGATGAATGTACGTCACTTCCTTGGGAAACCGAAATTTATGATTCAACGAAAGATATATCTGCATATGAACAAGAATCGCTCGCTTATGTGGCAGGTTATATTGCATATCGTGTGAAAGATAAAGATCCTACTTTGGGTGAAATATCAAAAAAATTCGTAGGTATTCCTAACGACTCAAATTGGATATTTTTATTATCTAAAGGAGGATTAACTGTACCATCACCAGTTTGGATGGAAACGATGATGAAAATGGAAAATGTTTTCCGTTCTTTTCATGGCAGTTCTTTTCGAAAAGGTAGAGGTGTAATTCAAAATCTCATTTCTGAACTTGAGAAACGTTTTCTCTCCGTGAATAAGAGTGCAATTCGTTTATTTTGCCGTTTACGAACATTTATAAGGGTTCGGCACTTGAATAAGAATGCAACCCTTGTATCGGCAAGAAAAGCTGACCAGAAAGCAAATAAATGGATGAAGAGTAATAGAGGATTATCGAACCAAACTATATAGGAAAAAAAAATCATGCAAGTTGATTCATATTATTCCTACCAAAAATAATAATTTGAAACATTACTTTTTTTATTATTCACTTAATTTGTGACCTAATTTATGCACGTTTCAGTTAATTATTTGGACTACTATATAAAATATTATATATTATTATATACTAATTTAGACTGTTAAATTTTACTATATAAAATAAACCATGAAATTCTGCATACACATAAATTAGTATCAGAGTATATACTTTTAAAATGTAAGAATACATGCTATTATTACAAAATATATAAATACTATTTTAAAATATTTTCATTATTTTTTGAGTAATTGACGTTAAATAATAATACTGATGTTCTATAATATTGCTTTCATAATAGACATTGCAAAAGCTTACAAAATTCTACTACTCATTATCAACGCTAATTGAAAAGCAAAAATGGAAGAAATGAAATTTGTTTCGCTTTAATATGTTATGAAATCTATTATTAGCATTAACTAATTTTTAATTAGCTAGATGTGTAATGTCTTTAGCATTTATTCTCAAAACGTATTTGCATATTTTTATTTAATATTTCTATAATGCAAATTACTTTGCGACTAACTTATATTTTAACGCAAAAAGAATTCTTCGTAAATGTAGAAATTTACGTATGTTATCGGTGGGTTACTATTTACATATATTTAAAAAGATGATTATGAAAAAGAATTACTACATTTAGGGTACACTCGACCTAAAAAATTAGTTATGTTTACGCATTGTTAATTAAAAAAATAGTTATGTTTATGCATGTTTTACTTACGTTTTATGCATATTAGAGTTTAATTTGGTATGACGTAAATTCATTTCTAGTTCATATATAAATGCATGTATATTGCAATTTCATGATCTAAAATCTCGGCTCATATTGGTTATTAAACTATTTTTCAAAGCGTTTTGATTCTCAAGCAAATGCTTAAGAAACTGAACAGCAGAACTGAGCAAGCGAACCCAACTACGTCATCAGTTTCTTCTTCCGGTTTCAGCCGCGAGAAGCTGATGAACTAGCCCTTTAGCCCTGGCTACAGAATACAGTTTAGTACAGAAGCTGAGCAGTGAAGACAATCTGATTCAAATATTGTCACCAAAATAAATATTTTTAAAAGGATCCATTAACATTTGTCATCAGACGGAAAGGCTCCGCCCATGTTTGTCATCAGACTATCATTGAATGTGTTTGGAATGAATGACGACATTGAGTGAATCTATGCGATACGAATTCGAAGAGAAGAAAATTTCCTATGATGCTGAACTTACGTGATACTCTGCAGAAAGTACATGATTTGCTTTCCAGAATAAAATCCAAAAAGTATTTCCGATACAAAATTAATTCACATTTGTAAGTATCAGATAATGTTACTTGTAAGTGGTAAGAATTTATCCCTTGAAGGAAAATATATTAACTCATTGATCGCCATAAATTTTAAACCGCTGGCCACCCAAAATTCAACATAAGAATGGAATATTTGCTCCGCGCTCTGTAAGAGGTATCATTGGAGCCATAGGCTAAAATTATGAAAACTTAAAAATTAAGAATTAAATTCTTAAAGATTTTGAATACCCCTGTCTGGAAAGATTTGTCGGGATCGCCAACATCTTTAATACGTTAGCACAATTCAATTTTACATTTTTTACAAACAATCACATAATACGTTATAATAGTCAATGCAGTGTAAATAAAATAATACAATAATAAAATAATAATCTGATACAATAATTTGAAAACTTAAGAGCAGTTTACAACATATAGAATTCTATATTTCAAAATGAAATCAAAGGTACAGTTCATCTTCTTTTGAAAATATATACATTCTATAAATCTTGAAATTACGGATCTTCCTCGATCAGTTTGCGGTAATTTAAACAACATACCTTTTGGCAATCTTTATGGCATCAATTTTGCATACATACTTCGAGCATTCATACTTGGGCATTTTAAAATCAGATTTAACGCATCCGCCATTGAATATCCATAACTACATGAACAACTTTTTTCTTTCAAACAAAATCTATTTAAATATTTTGGAAATGCAGTATGATTTGTTAAAACTTGGTTTAAGAAGAAATCCGACGTATGTTGCTTTTCAGAGACTTTTAAGAACAATTTGAATGTTGTTCTTCCAGTCTCGTCTTCCGTCCACATCTTTTGCCAAATTTCTAGTCCTTTCTTCTTGGCTATTAAGCTCAAGTAACTTCGTGGGATTTGACAGTCAATTAAGATATTTGAAAAAGTTCCTAATTTTGCAAGTTCATCCGTTTTTTTCACTTCCAGCGGTACCTTGATGCCCATGGATCCAATGAAGTCTCGCACTCGTTTTTGATAGAACCCCTTTTATTTCTATAATATTTTTATTTCGAATATTAAATTTCTCTATTGGCTTTAAAATTGTTTGACTATCGGAGTAAATGTTTGCACTTATTTTATTTCTTTTAGTCCATTGTCTATATCCAAAGAGAAGGATCATCCTAATAAATATGTACCATTCTGAAAAATGCAGAAAACCTGCACCGGCACAGTCATCATTTTTAGATCCATCCGAAAATATTTCAGAGCCTTTATTACGAGGAGGACATGAATCCCAGCTATAAGTTTTAATCTTAGCCGGATTTTGATTATTTCGAGATTGGACTTTTAATTTTGTCTTTACTGATATACTGTAAAGTTCAAAATCACATCATGTTTTACTCAATCTCTGAGTAGAGTTTTCAATATCCAGCTATATATATAATAGTATCACGCCTGCTAAGATTTGAAGAGATGAAGTAGGTATTGTTTTATAGCACCGTATCACCACTAATAAAGCTATTCATTGAACAGCATTTGCTTTTTATCTCATTTTAACTGCTAGTGACTTTCACTATGCTGGACTTGCATAGACTACTATTCTTGAAATTGCTCTCATATAGTAATTCTTTTCAGTCCATAATAGTCTAGTCATTTGAATCAATTTATTAACAATCTTACTTGACTTCGCTTTTAAGTAATCCGTATCTGGTATTTATGTTAAATTTTTATCGATTATTATTCCAAGATACTTGATTATTCTCTTTCGTTTTACTCTTTTGCTATTCGTCTTTTATTATCGGACTTGTTAATACCGTTCCATGCTTTTTATTTGTTATAAACACTGAATATGATTTCTCAGGAGAGAATTCTAATTTGCATTCTTGGGCCAATCTTGCAATTTTATTCGAACTTTCCTAGCTCTATTTTGAGCTTGTACATGTGTACTACCAGTTATTATGAATAGAACATCATCTGCATAAGCTTGCATATATACACTCTTACCATAATTCAGTTTTAGAGCTGAGTTCATGATTATGTTCCAAAAACAAAGGATCAGAATTAGAACCTTGTTCACAACTTTATTTTTAGATCTCTCAAAGATTTTATAATTCATTTCATACTGGATTTCTTTTATCTTTTAACATCCTGCATATACTTCCAGGGCAACGTAGGCTTTTCATTTGCGTGAGAAGGAAAGGCCACCAGATATTACTGAATGTGCTTTTGATATCGAAAGTATGATATTTGTATATCTCTTATTCCTTCTATTGTCTCCAATGATGTGTATTATATCTCAAATTGCGTCTGACGTGCAGACTTCTAAAATAAACCCATATTGTAAATGGTTAAGTTTATTATTTGAGTATAAGAAAAATTTTCACTTTGTAACAAGCTCATCATAAACTTTTTCCATGCACTTTAAAGACATATGGTCTATAAGAATATGGTGTATCTCCTGCCTTTCCCTCTTTAGAGAATAAGACAAGTCTCGCGATTTTCCAAAATTGGGGAATATTCCTCTCTTACAAAGTTTATTGAATAGTGTCATAGTAAGTTCAGAATAGGCATAAAACACTCCAAGAATAATTTATCTTCGCAATACCAGGTGCCTTCCCAGGATTTAATGATTTAATAGCTTATTCTACTACTTGCGTTGTAAAAGAGATATCTTCTGAGGTTCCGCATATTTTCCTTCCTTCTAATCTGTTTATTAAGTTCCGAGTCTTCTTGAGAGGACTCTCTTATAAAATGATTTTCTAATAATAAACTTATAGTTTGTTCGAAATTTTAAGTTTTCAAGCCATCTGGCTATGCGACATCTCGACTGGCGAAATGCAACTATTTCGAAACAAAAGTTATTAGGGTATAACTTTTCTCAAAATAAACTTATACTTTAGATTCTTTTTTTTCATTTAAAGCAGACAGACTGTAGATTACATAAAACATATAAAATATAAATTAAAAGCCTAATTTAAAAAAAAATAGTTGTATAATTTCTCTTTGACGAATCTTTTGTGACGGAGTGCTAGTTTGGTACACTTTTCTTAAAATATACTGCACCAAACTTCTTTAAATGTTGCATGATGGTTAAAAACATATCATTTAAGAATAATAAGCAGTATTTTACATTTTACTCTTTTACTCTAAAAGAAAAAAGATTAAAAATAAATTAGCAAACTGTTTGGAAAATCATAGGAAAAAATATTATTAAATTTTCAATATAACTAAAATTAATGATCCTAAATTTTATATCTTGCATTGAAACTGTTAATATAAACAACTGCGGAAAATTTAAATCTTCCAGGCTGAATAGTTTTCAAGAAAAGTGTACCGTACAAGTTAAAAAAAAAACACATTTTGAAAAAGAAAACTTATAAAAACCACTTAAACACTAATAATTTATAAAAAAAAATTCATATTAATATTTTCGTGCACCATAATCATCTTGAACTGATATTTCTACGTCAAGTTGTTTCTTTTTTATTAATTTATGTTTCAGTCTGGCCATTTAAGATAGCTTTTCATAAGCGAGATGAGCCGCATTAATTCTATCACAATCTATTTTTTGCAAAGACTTTACCACATAAAATCCTGGTTGTATTCCTAATAGTTCCATTACTTTATTGTGGCTTTGTACACCATCATTAAAACATATTATCGTATCTAACACACCGCATTTCAATGTGATGACACTCACAAAAGCAGTTTTGGGTATGCGTGTTCGAATGCAATTATTTAAACTTTCATTCGGGTTTTGAGTTCTTTCATGAATGCAGTTTGACAGTAGTTTTTTGTCAGAGAGACTTCTAAACACACGTTTAACAGCTAATAGAACAGGTTCTGGCAAAGAATATTTATGAACATACTTTTTACCAACTAGTACGGCTTTATTGTGGCCGCACCAGACATCTGTCCCTTTTAAACTGGTGGGCTTATTAGTGCTTGCTTACTACTTTTAATGAAATAATTCGGTCTTTTAAAGTTTCGAAACACGCATGAATCATATATTTTTGGATTCGTCTGAGTCTATTTTATTCTTTTAGCCCAAAACTAAAAATTTGTATGTCATATGTCCACTTAAGTGATTTAGTTGAAATCGAGTCTGAGTGTTTCCCTTTGCAATATTATTTTCTAGTAGGTCTTCATCCCCCCTACATTTTTTAAAACATCCTCTTTCTGCTTTTACTTTATTTCTCATAACTGACAATGCTGCAATCCGCCAGGGTACCTTTTTATGTTGTATGGTAACTATATTATTTTTAAAACAAGAGACTTCGTCACAGATCTCCTGTATTTTCTTTGCATACGTCTCTGTTAGTTTATTTAAATCAATCATATCTGACAACGTTCTAGGATTTATTTCTGAAAATAACTTCGTAAACTTTTCTTTTAAGCTGAGCCAATACATTTTATTTAAAATGGACCCCCTTCTGAACTTAAGAGGCACATTTTTGGGTTTATTTCAAAAATAATACAACAATGATCGCTACATGTTTCGCAGTCCAAAACCGTTCAAATCCTTTACAAATAAAGCAATTGAAGGAGAGCGTGTAATTGTAACATCAATTCAACTGAACCCCTGACTGCAAAATCGATTCCCTATAACACAACCATCGGTTTCTGCGCGAACAGTTCGACATCATTACAGTACAATGCACTGTCCGCTAGGCGTTCATTTTCTCGCTTATCCTTTGACTTTAAACCATAGGCGTTTGTATTTGCGACGGTGCACTAAACGGCAAAGATATACGAATGTCACGACATTGTTTTTTTTTCGGACGAATCATGACTCTGCCTTCAGTGCCACGGTGGTCGGATTAGAGTTTGAGGACACTGTGGAGAGAGGCTAATCGATTGTTGTGTTCTGCACCGTCATACTAAACCTGCATACTGGTGCTGTTATGCTGAGGTGTGGTATTGGATTTCATTCCTGCAACCCCTAATACGCATTATCGATACAATTATCAGCCAACGCTATATCTCTAAGGTACCTTCAGGGCTTACATACGGCCACATTTCAGCAGGATAATGTGCGACTACTAGCTGCACACCCCGTTTAAGCTTTCTTTTTAACCCACCATATTGTATTGTTACGCTTACCTGCCCGTTCTCCAGATATATCGCCCATTTAACATGTCTGGTCAATGATTTCAAAACGCCTAGCCCGGTATGCCGCACCCGCGGGTAGACCAGATGAACTTTGGGTAGGTGCAGAAATTACAAGTTGGAGAAATTTCTGTTCAAGCACCACAGAACTCTATTGAACAGTTTTTAAATTAGCACACAATAAAGTCTATACTCCGCCTCATCTCTCTATGTCAGGGTTTCCAGGACCAACTACATCAAATGATATCATTACTAAAATATTAACAGAATTTTCCCTTCTAGAAGAAGAAATAGCACTACCAACTCTAAACTCAGAAGCCCTCAATAGCAAAGAACCTTCTGATCAAATTGCAAGTGACAATTCTCCAACCATTATGGAAATAGAAAATATAATAAAAGATTTAAACCCTAAAAAAGGCTCCTGGACTAGATGGGATAGATAATATCATTTTTAAACAAATTTTCAAAGTTAACAATTATATCTTATATTCTTTTATTACTGCTTGCTGGAAAACAGCCTCTTTTCCTACAATATTAAAGCAAGCAGAAATATCTCTCTTTTTAAAGAAAAATAAGCCTCCAGACAGACCAAAATTTTGTAGACCAATTTGCTTGCTACCCACACTTCTGGAAAAATTTATACTTTCAAGACTGCGGTATCATCTTTATACCAACAATATCATCCTTCCACACAAGTTTGGATTTGTCATCAATAAATCTGTGGATCACGCTTTTAAAAAGTTGCTTCAGATAATTAAAACAAATAGAAATCAAAGCAATCATTCTTTACTAATCTCACTTGATATCCAAGCAGCATTTGACACAATACGCTGGGCAGATGCATTAAATATACCCAAATCTATTCATTGACCAAAACAATTATTTCTACTACTAAAGGACTACTTCCATAATAGAACTCTTCAATATACTTCAAATTCTGCAATCAATACATTTAACATCACAAGAGGATGCCCACAAGGATCTTGCTTGTGCTCAACAATCTGGAACTTAATTGCAAATGAAATCTTAATAACTTTTGACAATATCCCTCACACCCACGCACAAGCCTACGCTGGCGATTTCTTACAAATAGTCTGAGGCAATAGTCGCAAAGAAATAGAAGAAAATTCGAAGCACTCTCTACAAATTTTCAAGAATTGACGGACAACTTTCAGTTAAAAATCTCAATCCTCAAAAGCAAAGCTCTTTACATACCAAAACCGGTTACCAAACTTAGAAACCTCCGAAACCCAATTATTAAAATAGCACAAGAAAAAATAGCAACAAGGAACTCATTACTATATCTCGGTATCATGCTCGATAATAGACTGTCATGGCATCCTCATATTAAATATATCAAAAACAAACTTCGTACACTTTCAAACGCAATCAAAATAACAACTGCAGAAACTTGGGGAGTAACTTTACAATTTCAAAACATATAGTATACAACTGTCTTAGAAAAGATTCTTCTTCATGGCGCGTCTGCTTGGGGCTCGAAACTCAATGTACACGCTATAAGACAGTTAACCTCAGTTCAGTGTCTTTTTCTACTTACAGTTATCAAAGCATATAGAACTACACGTATCAGTGCTCTACAGATTATCTCAGGCATTCCTCCAATAATTTTAACCCTACAAAAAGAAGTAACTAAAATACAAGTCTGACGTCTAAGAGAGAAAAGTACCTACAATTCTAATACCTACCTTCCAGAAGATTATGAGGAACTTAAAAAAAAATATAACTTCATCCAGATCAATTTCATTCAGAAAATATAATATCAAATTCAAACATAAATAGTTTCCAAATCAAAATTTACACAGACGGATCAAAAACGGAAATAGAAGTTGGTAGCGCTTACTGTGTATTTTATTACAATAAACTCATGCATACCTGGAAATCAAAAATGATTCATACTAACTCAATATTCCAAGCTGAATTACTAGTAATAAGGGAAGCCATTGTAGTATATGCAAAGCAACTTTCAATAGCCAACATCATAATATCTGACAGTGCCTCAAGCATACAAGCAATAACAGGTAAAAATAAATCACCTCTAGACCAAGACATGCAACTCCTACTTGCTAATTTTCATAAAGAGTACATACTAAAACTCCACTTGTCAATAGCTCACAAAGGAGCATTTGGAAACGAATTAACAGATATATTAGCAAGAAAGGCAGCAAACAATACTACTATTCCAATATCTTTTCCACTTCCAAATCCTATTTCATTATTAAAATCAAGACTGGAAAATGATTTAATAACACAATGGAATGCAAATTGGTCAAAAGACAATACAGGCAGACGAACATACTTATTCTTACCAAAACCATCAAGAAATTTAATAACTTCAAATAATGAAATAACTTACTTCCTTACCTTACATGGAACTTTTATTTCATAGCTTCATAGCTTTGGCTTCCATCATACTGACAATTGCATCTGTGGCTCAATAGAAACAATAGATCATTATTCGAATGCCCAATTAACCGAAGATCCCCACTTTTGCCCCTTCACAGCTGTCAAAAGCACAAATCTGGTTGAAACAACTTCTTAAAAGTAATTTCATTTTGTAATAAACTGCATAACTTAATCAAATATCTAATAGAAAACTGTGAACATTTAAAAGGATATTTCATATTTAAAGATATTTCATTTCATTAGCTGTTACAGAACTTTCATATTAGTATTAATTAATTTTTAGGTATATTTTTCAAAATATTTCTTATAACTTTATTTAATGTATATTTTTATGTATAATGATTTAATGTATATATCCAAATTTCATTGTTATAAATTTTAAATAAACATGGTCCCACTGAGTGAGCAATAAAGTTGAAAGCATTCTTGGCGGCACAGCTGCTCATCCAGTGGTCTCCTGGTCTCTTTTGATATCTCTGGGGCCTTTGACGCAGTTCGTTGGCCTTCTCTACTTAAAACACTTTTTGACATGAAAATGCCGGCAAATTTGTTTTGTAGAGACATTAGATATTTTTTGGAAGCAGGAGACATGAAAAATGAGAAATGCCTTAGCCGGGATTCGAACCACGTACCTCTATAATTCGCGTCGAGCCTGCTGACCACTACACCATGAAGGCAGGCTAAGAAGGCGGGAGAAATACCTTAGATACACCCCCTTTTAAAGAGCTACTGGGGTTTTAGGAGACCCAATCGCCAAATCCTGGTGGTGGAATCATCATTCACCCCCTTTTAATTCGGGATCCACTGTACAATGAGCAACGCCCTAGCCGGGACTCGAACCACGGACCTCTCGAATTCGCGTTGAGCGTGCTGACCACTACACCACGAAGGCATGCTAAGAAGGCGGGAGAAATACCTTATAGTTTTAAAACCATTATAGACAATTTTTCAAACAGAAAGGTTATATTTGAAGCTGTCTCATCAGGTACAAAAATTACTTAAGATGTTTTTCATGGTTGTCCTCAGAGATCATGTAGTGCTCCTCTGTTCTGGAGTTTAGTAATGCATAAATTGTTTAGTGTTGATTTTGATGACGGGCTGCACGTGGTGGCATATGCGAAAGATCTAGTTCTTTTGTTGTATGCTGATTCTTTGGAGAAAGTCGAAAATAAATTTCAAAACTTCAACTGCAAATTAAAAGAACGGTGTGAATTTGAAAAAATGGTAATTAATGGCCTTAAAACTAACTTTTTCCTAAATCCAGACACCGCGTCGCCCTCCCCCTCCAAAATTAAATTTAATAATTCCATATTAAAACCGGTCAATTCATTCAAAAATCTGGGAGTCTTTTTAGATGATATATTGAATTTTATTTCTTATTTTTGATTACGTAAGAAAACGATGTGATGTAATTTTAAATTTTTACTGACCAAAATTTTCATCTACTATCTTGATCATTAATTGCAATATTCTCAAAGCCATTTATAAAGATGTGTTTATTTCTGTTATGATGTATGGAATAACTGCTTGGGGCTCCAGGGCGGGGGAGCTACTATGTGTGAGAATGAGACTGGATTCGATTCAACTGAGCTGGCTATTCACTTTCACTCCTTGTTTCAAAACAGTCTCGCGTGAAGTGTTGTGTGCCCTTGCTGGGATGCCGCCTCTCTCTATTTTTATAAATTTTATTTTGATAAAGCTCTCTTAAGAATTGGAGTCAAAGACTTTATAAATTATAATGATAATATTGTACTCTCTGACATCTTTTTGACATTTAATTTTCATCTTCTCCAGCCCACTAAGCGTTACATACTTCCCTATATAAACTATACTCCTGAACTTCGAGAGTTCGAAATCTTTACTGATGGTTCTGGTTAGGAGAGCGTGGGCTCGGATTTTGTTGCATATTATTTTAGTACGCAAATAGATTGTAAGAAATTGGATTTGAATTTATTTAATTCTGTATACCAGGCTAAGGTTACTGTCCTTCTCTTTCCCCTAAAATGGATTAAAACACAATATTTTTCTGAAAAACATGAATTCCTTTTAAGTATAGATTCTCTTTCGTGTTTGGATGATTTGAAAGCTGTTAATAATTGTAACATTATGGTAAATGATATTAAACTTTGTTTTTGAAACTCAACGAATTTCACAGTACAACTTTTGGCTGGATTAAATCTCATGTAGAGTTCAGAGGAAATGAGAGAGCTGAAATCCTTGCTAAAGAGGTTGCTCTGGAATGATTTCTGGAGAACCCTCTGTGTCCAGGGCTGTAGAAAAATTGGTGTTAAATTAATTTATAAATTTTATCTTACAAAATGTGAAAATAAATTTTTGAATTCTTTGAAAGACAATAATCTTTGTTTGAACTGCCGAAAGGTGAGGGACGCTCAGCACTTTCTTGAGAGATATCTATTATTTGAGAATTTGAGAAATGAGTTTAAAATTAATTTTAACGATCCTTTTATAATATTTATCGAATTTAAAAATCTTTGTCGATTAATTAAGAAATCTATTAACAGTAATCGCCCGGCAGTTGGCGTTCTTGCTTAGGGTTGGTTGTGATGGGTGTATATGTTCGTGTTTGTGTGTTTGTTTGCATATGCTTTTTGTGTTGTATTGTCCTCTTCCTTATATTTTAGTTTTTTTTTATTAACACTTAATTATATTTAGTTACCTTTGTTTGCGGTTGGACCGGCTGGGGCCCATTACAGTCATTGTTACAGCCTATTGTTAAACAACGGATGCCCACCACACTTCGCCATATCCATATGACTCCACCAGCGCTACTGAAATAATAAGATGTCTGTCAACGGTAATCTCCATTGCGGCTAATGTGTTAATAGAATATACTAGATTTCCAGATGCAAGACAACGACATTAGTATGTGTAAAAACAGATTCTTCTGGTAATATTTCGGATAAATTATAAATAATGAATCTAATCCTCATGACAATTTCTTACGAATTATTTAAAAGGTTATCAATAAGGTAGTAATTAGAACAAGCCTATTTGCATCGATTTAACAACAAAGCAAGGTATATTTCCAAAATACAGTTAACTTTAATTTACTGAAACTAAATAAAGAATTGCTTAATTTCTCAATGAAAGTAAAGCGGTAGTTATGCACAAAATGTGACGTAGATTTTCAATGCGTAACAGAAATAGAAGCTATGATATTCTCTACAAATTCTCCGTAAATTCATCTGTCAACTTCAGCTGAAAGCCCTCGTGTGATTTCCTTGATTTTTTTTTTTTTTTGTTTGATGTCGCAAATATCAAAAATCTTCTATGAATTTTGAGTATTTCAATAATTTCAGATTCCTTCTTATTTTTATTTATTTTTTAAATTTTCATTTAATTGTTTTGTTAGTTTTCGTATTTAACGATTTAATACCATCTTCCGCTAGAGTTTATGCAAAATATTATTCAGCAAAGGTACAAAATGAAGAAAAGATTACCCTCTTCCAAAATTAAAGCTAAAAATTTTACCCTTAAGTTTTCATCCACCAGTTTGACTGGACTCCTGGAATAACAGAAAATGTTGCTTTCCATAGTTACATTAGCCCATTATTATCTTTCAATATCGATTAGCAACTCTGATATAAAGAATTTTTTATTCTCCTAAATTTTAAACACAGCACTTACCGAAGAAAATCTTCAATCGTTTCATCCGTTTTATTAGAGATATTGATCTCAAGTAAAGTTATGATTACATTACAGCATTTTGACTGGTTAAAGAAAGTATACTGCAAGTCTTATTTATTTGCATACAAGTTACTGATGTTGTTGGTACATTGTTAAATGATATTTTTTTTTTTTCCTGCAGTTGTTTTCATAGGGAGGGGGAGAATGGTATTGTAAATTCTCGGCGATTGAAAAATTTTTTGTAGAATCATTAGGATGAATCCAGGCTCCGAAAGCTTCGTGAAACTTCGTAATTTATCCCAATGAATTTTTTTTTCGGATAAAATTACTGCCCTTCTTATTAGCTATGAAAACAAAACAATTTCTAAATATAAGTCATAAACAAGGCAAGTATGGTCAAGTTGAGCCAGACTAAATAATCAACCTGTTACTTGCCAGTTCTTCTTATGCAGATTTTATCATTCATCAACTACACTAAAATATGCATAGCGAATAACAGCTAAGCAAAAGAAATTTGTATGACTGCTTATTCAACTCATGCGCAAAGCCCACCTTCTGGTTTCATTCCTTTATTTTAAATAGAGCTTAACAGATTCAGCGATATTCATAACAAGATTGAAAATAAGAAACTATTTTGCAAAATATATAGCATAGATTTAACAGGCGTCATATCACTAACGCTCAGAATTCATTTTAAATAAGAACTATTTGCCCAGACAAAGCTATTTAGAAGCGCGAAACTGAATTTTAGTTAAAACCAGAATACAAAGGTTTTAATATCAGCCCATCCCGACCTGCCATGCAAAATCTTTATTGCTCTCCATTGTAAAGAATCGATTGGAAAGCGAGCTTCACTTGTGCCCTTTACACCAATACTGTGAAAATGGGCTCTAATCCTCGCCCTATATCTGTGATTACAGCATTTAGCAAACTCCTATTTCCGTTTGGAAGGTCACAATAGCTAAAATAGACTAAAGTTCAAACCCGGTAAGAATTCAGCCCAATTCTTTTCACGCTGTCTCGTGAATCAAATTTTACTAGGATCGGTATGCTGGATTAAAAACAAAAAAAAAAAAAAAAAAAAAAAAAAAAAAAAAAAAAAAAATATATCCTCTGAATAAGAGCAGTGACTAGGATTCGGGGACAATGTGGCAGAAGCACGAATGCATCAAAATCACGCAGCATTGGACATTTTGTGCGTGTTCTCTGTTTTTTGAGTCCATACTCGCTTGTAAAATTTATGGAGATTAATTGTGTCACTTCGTTCCTCTTATCTCAAGGATTAGTACCACCAGAGTTCAACAACTTAAAGCGTATTTACTTTTCTTTTTAAATTTTGAAAGAGCTAATGAATTTTTTTAAATTTAAATACTGAATTTGATCATTTTCTTAATTCTAATAGGTTACCAAGAAAAGCATGAATATTATTTAATTGAGTGAACAATTGCACTTGACTAAATTTCTGGTACTTAACTGCAAGTAAATTTTGAAAACCGAAAAAAATTATATACCATTGATAAATACTGTAAGTTATAATTATGTGTTACATGCCGAGATATGAAAGCATCCTAATGAAAATGGTCACCGAAAAATGATTAATGCATACTTTCTTCTCCGACTCTTACTAAAAATGCAACATCATTGCTCCCCCCCCCCAAAGGAAAAGAAATAAATACAGCAGCAAATTGCAAAATTTATTTCCCTGGTTTCAAACTTGTATGTGTGACAGCTGATACAATTAATTTTCCTCGGTGATTTATTCGGTAGCTTTTATTTCTAGTCCTGATCAAGAATGACTAAAAGCGAATATTTTAAAGGGATAAATTCCTGTGTGCTAACTGAATTAGTAGTAATAATTAAAAGCAAATGTTATTATCAACTGCTGGTCTGTTAGTGTGCTCTCGCAAACAGGTTTAATAATGAAAACGAATTTTTTCCAATAGAAATTTAGATTTTTTTTTTTTTTTTCATTTTGCATTTATTCATAAAATATTTTCCCCTTAAATATAATTATATTCCATTTGATAAACAATGAAGTGTTTTCTATCTTGTGTGGGTCTTCTTAGACGGTTGAATAAAGTTAATTTGGTTTTATTCGATTATGGCAAAGCACACGAGGAGTAAGGGGAAGGATGCCTTTGCGGAGGACTTTCAGAAGTAAGTTCAGTTTTTCTGCACTTTTAATTGAAGATTTAAAAGAAAATGCCAACAAATATTAAAGTGTCATCACCTCTTTAAAAAGTCCGCATGCGAAAGCGAATACATTAATGGAATACCCTTGGAATGAACACACCCAGCATAAAAAAATATCTGACAAATCGAAGTAGTAGAATGAACCTCATTCTTCCTGCAGCTTTCTACGAAAGAGGAGCATTTCCGAGAAAAGTGTACTATGCTCAGTTTTTCTAATGTAAACGACAGAATGGAAACCCAGCAGAACAACTCTTCTTGATATCAGCAAACGAAGCAGTTTAATGTCATCATTGATAGCAAATCATCAGTCCACCTTTCTCGCCAACGGTCACCAAGGCCGAAAGATAATCATCAGCAATTCTTCGGGAAGGAATAATGTCATTGTCAGAAGATGTGGATTAGTCATACTATACCGTTACATATAGTTCCTTACATCATAAAGCTTTTTCATATTTTTACCTTCGTGCCTAGAAGATTTCATATGGACGTTTGGAGTTTGGTATTTTTTGGTATCATAAACTAACTCCAAACTCTGTGCAAACGTAAAGCGAATTATCGCTGTGCTTGAAACAAGTTTCGAAGTCTTAAAAAGCTTTTAAAAAAATCTTTTTATTAAATCAGAACCTGAACATTAAAAAGCATGTCTCGTGCTTATACATCAACAACCATTTGTGGTGAGGTAACTTAAAATAATAGTCAGTTTCAGATTTACAATTAAATGTTATCTCACTCTAGTAATTACAATTAAACGTTATCTCACTCTAGTAATTGTGTGACCTTTGGCTACTAGACTTGGTAGTAAATCTGAAATTTTAGAAAGGCAGAAATTTCGAGACGCAAAAACACGCTGTCTTACAATCCGAAAAACCTTCCCTTAAATACTTTCAAACATGATATGCATTCTATTAGAGAAACGGAAAGGAGAACAACAACAAACTCTTTTATAATCGCTCCTGCTATTGAAAGCAACTGCGGCATTTTGTAATGATTGCTGCCAGTAAGTGGGTTTGAATCCACGCTTCTAGACACCCCGTTATCTCACTCTATTAGGCAAGAGGAGACAGGTGCTAACTACTAAGATGGGCAAAAGTCAATAGGCTAAAACGAGGCAGAGCACGTCAGCTGAGAAAGGGTGCCTCAAAGAAAATCCAAACAGCTGAAAGAGGAGGGGGTGCTTTTCGGCTAAAAAGGTAAGAAGCAAAAAGCTAAGAACCTGGTCAGAGTCGTAGCTAGGGTTTTCAGCGCCCAGGGACAACTGAAGATTTCGCGCCCTCTACTGCTTGCCAAGGATGGAAAACATTTAATTCTAAAATGTCGTAACATCAGTTTGGCTCCCCTTGTATTCTGCGCCCGGGGACAGATGCCCCCTTGCCCCCCTCTAGCTACGCCCCTGAACCTGGTCTAAGAAGGGAAGAGCCTTCACGGCTACAAAGGAGGGGGAACAAAAAAAATCCAAAGATCTATAGGCGAAATGAAGCAAAGCCTATCGACAAAAGGGGGCTGAGAAGGAAGGGCAAACGGCGAAACGGAAATAGAAAGCTTTGTAAACTTATAAGCAAAAAGGGAGGGGGGGGGGTCATGACGACTAAAACAGGAAGTGAAGGAACGGCTTTTTTTTACATAAATGAAAAGACATAATGAAAATATATACATAAATGAAAAATTATATACATATGAAATATATGCAACGAAATACATATATAAATGAACAATTAATTAAAGCATTGTAAAATTCAAATAAACACATAAACATATTATACAGTTTGTTACAAGTGTAAGTAAACACTATAGTGATATACATATAAATGAACATCTATACATACATATAAATGAACATCTATACATAGATATAAATAAACATATATACATACATATAAATAAACATACACACATATAAATACATATAAAATAACAGATATATATACATATAAATGAACATACACACATATAAATAGATATAAATGAACATACATATACAAATGAAAATATATACATAAATGAACAATTATATGCATACGAAATACATACAACGAAATTATAAATAAATGAACAATTAATTAAAGCAGTGTAAAATTCAAATAAACATATAAACAGATATAAAATTTTTTACAGATGTAAGTAAACACTATAGTGACTAAATAATTGAACATTAAATTGACGTAAATGGAAGGAAAATAACAATCAGAATGACATAAACATTGTAAGATTAACGATAAACAAATAAAGTCTGAGTAGTTTACATGCATAAGTTGTATAACTGACTTCAATGGCGTTAAGAGTAGAATTGGATTTTGCCAATGCTCCCACGTGTTCTTGATCCAAGAGGATTTGTTGGTCCTGCACACCATATAATATGTTTTAAATTAAAATCGCCACAGATGACTATTGGAAGATCACCTGCATCATTTATTATTCCCTCTAATGTAATTAATATTGGATGAATATCTGTGCTTGGAGAACAAAGATATAAAAGAGCCAGATTTATATAAAAGAGGTCGATCGTTCTACTTTAATTACTGTTATTTCCTACCTTGTAAGAATTTGAATGATTGAAAATGAGTCTTCTTTTACAATTATTGCAGCTTTTGCTTGTGTTTGGCAAGAATAGATGTGGAAAGCCACTTACCACATTTTTAATGAGGTAAGGTTCTTGTATGCAAGCTATTTTTAAATTTGGAATATTTTCAAAATCAACTTTTAATTGTGCACTAGCACTCCGTGAGTGCTGTAAATTTAACTGTGTTGTTTTAATTATGTCCATAATTAATCATTTTAATGGACAGATCCATTTCTCTTTGTTTACTTGCACAATTTTTACTTACACTTCTATGATTGATATTCAAATTCAAATGATAATGCGTGTTAGCATGCTTACAGGTGGCACATTTTTCTTGCGGAGAACTGCATTCTTTGTTAAGGTGTCCTCTTTTGCCACATTTGATACATCTTTGTTCCATTGTACAAGATCGTTTTGTGTGAGCAAATTTTAAACAATTTTTGCATTGAATTACTCGAATATATTCACAAATGTTTTTGTTTGTCCAATAAATATTAACTTTTTGAGATTGCATTATCAACTTAAAAGCTATGGGGTTAAGTGAGAGAACCCAATTATATCCATGTTGATATTTCATTTTGAATTTAGTTTCCATGGTCGCATCACGTAGTTTATGATTTTGTGTCTTTAGAAGTTTAATAGTTGTCTCTTCCTCAATACTTTCGTCTAAGTTTTAGATTGTGATTTTGTCGGTTGTTTTGGTTCAACCAGGTTCTTTAATTTTGCATTTTCCTTGATTGCATCCTCCAGAATTTTAAGTTCTTCCTCTTTATTTGTTTAAATTAAAATGCCTTCTTTGCGAACTTTCCTGACACTTTTAACTCCTAATTTGAATTTTGCAGGACTTGTATATTTTTCAACTTTTTCTTTTGTAGTCTCTGATGTTAATCCATCCTCTTAAAAAACAGCAGGACATATTTGCTTTGGTCTTTATGTCTAGACTTTGATCGACTTCTTTCGCGCACTAACTTTGCAGCTTTCTCCGCATAAGTCTCTCGAACGATTTCATTATTTTTTTACCTCCACTAAACCTTGCAAATAGTTTTCTATGTTTTGTAATTGATCTAGTTGGCCTTCGAGTTGTGCTACCACTGCATTTTGTTTTGTTATAATTTTGAAAATATATCAGAAATAAGATCTTAGTGTCTTGGATAGTTTCTTTGAAATATTCTCTCGAAAAAGGAGACCTTCTAAATTTTCTAAGCATTCGAATGCAGAATCAGTAAATTCATTGACAAGAATCTTTAGAAGTAAAATTAAAAGCATTACAATCTTGTCCATTTTAAACTTTAGCACTACTGTCTGTTATAACTGAATCTGAAATACCTCCAAGTGTATTACCAGAATAGGATTTTGAATGTGCTGAAACATATCTTTATGAATGTGGAGTTAGAAATGAAAGCCTATCGCCATCCGCACCTGGTGGCTTCTTATATTCTGTGTTTTTCATAGCTGCTATAGTTAAACAAATAACCACTCCTATCAACAGAACTAAACCATTACAAAATATAAAGGCAAAAAATTACTTAAAAAGGGACGAAATGATACCATTCAAAGTAATAACGATGTTAGAAAAGGAATTTTGTAGTCAAACTGAAAGCTAGGTAAGTATAAACTTTTTTAATATTAGCAATAATATTTTAATAAGAAGTGGAGTTGTTGAGATCTTATTTAAAAGGTATATTATTATTAAATAAATTATTAATATGAAGAAACTAAGTATTTATTTCCTAAAAAATAAATTTTTGCATGTGCATATTTTACGAATGTAAATATTCAACAATGTCTGGCAACCAAATTAAAAACATAAATGGAAATAAAAATTTTATATTTTAGATAATATCTAACACAAGTTAAAATATTTCCGTATAAAATTTATATCGCATGAAAGAGAAAAGTTTTAGCTATTCAAATATATAAAAATTATTACTTGACATTATAATTTTAATCAATAAAGTTTAAATTTAAAAGTTCAAATAGATGTTTATATGTAATAAAGTATCAAAATGAGGGAATGGCTTTCCACAAATTTAAAAATAATAACATCAAGTAAAAACCGGATTATATTGAATACCCTTCACAACAGCAATATTTTCTATATAAAACCTATATCAGACGATAGAGAAAAATATAAGATACACAATCTTACAAAATTAATAAATGAAATTATATATATATTTAGGGCATTGAATTCATATTAAAAGAATTTATATTCTTGTTAATGCGCCGTTAAATGGCGAGACATTGCTAAAAAAAACTTATAATATACTTCAAACGTTAATCATTTTTGAACACGTTGACTTACAGACCTCAAACTTATGTGAAATGCTTCACCTCGTTAAGAGCTTAAGATTGATATTAAATTTATTACAGTAGGGCCACTTTGTACGGAATTAGTCAGTCTCTTACAGAAGCACAAAAAAATACGTCCGATGCACTTCAGAGCTAGCTCTCTTTCTGTCACGGAAAGGAGAAGTGATAGTAAAGATCAAAATCATAATAACTGGTTAGTTTAACATAATTGGAACTTTATAATGTTCCACACTAGAATTTAACTAATCGCAACAAAGGTCTTTAACGACCTTGATAATGTTTTAAATTCTAAACCTAAACAGGCCCACCAGCGGCCGAGCGATAAAGTCGCTGAACATTGGTAGTTCGGTCCGAGGTTCGAATCCCGCGAACGGGCTGGCTGCATGGGCGTTTTCGTGGTTTTCCCCCACGTGTAACGTGTATACGAGCTGGTTTCCCTTAGAAAGTCCTCCACGAAAGCGTCTCTTCCCTTAGGCAGATAGCCCTCGAGGCTTTGCATAATCACACACACTAAACCTAAACAAGAGGTAACTTTTTAAAAGCAAGAAATTTACATAATAAATTTTTAAATAGTTCAAGTTTATAAACGATTTACCACTGGACAAATACTTAAATAAATTTTTATTCTTTTCTAGGTGTATCTCATCTTCTTCCAAGCGTTTTAGGTGCAAAATTTTAAACAGTTCATAAATCTACTTTCGCTTTCAACTTTAACAGAATCTTTTATATACACTCATGTCCATAGATTAAGGATAATTCGGAGTCACGCGGAAATCGAACTCTAAAATAAATATATCACCTATAAAATCACTACACACATCTTCAAGAATCATATGCAAATTTCAGGAAGTAACCAGATGACACCGATGGTACGTCACAATCACGAGAGTGTAAGAGAGTGATATATAAGGAATACAGGTAAAGAAGTAAAATTGTTCGCAGGCGCTTTATAAGCATTTCAGTGCAATAACCGAATAGTTATGACACAAAAGACGCATTTGGATGATTTTTTAAGTGGTAGAATTATCGGCCGCCAGGAATGTGGGCGTACCCAACTGGTAGTATCAGACGAACTTGGAATTGCCCAGAGTGTCATCTCCAGGCTTTAACAACGATTCCAAGATGATGGTAATGTGAGTAGACGTTACAGCACAGGTCGCCCCAGAGTTACAACGCCGAATGAGGACCGGTATTTGGCAGTTACTGCCAAAAGAAATAGGCGGAGCACAGCCTCAGACCTGTCTCGTCAGCTATTTGCAGCCACTGGCACGACAATTTCAAGGCAGACCGCGTACAGACGCTTAGGGCAGATTGGTCTATATGCTCGTAGACCTGTCAGATGCGTTCCACTTACTGCAACTCACTGTCGCCTGCGGTTAGCCGGGAGTAGAGAGCATGCATTGTGGACACCGCAACAGTGGGCTTGTGTGATGTTTTCCGACAAGTTCAGGTTTAGCTTGTAGTCTAATTCTCGTCAGACTTTCATATGGAAAGCTCCAGGTACCCGTTACCGCCAAGAAAACATCATTGAACGACACCGTTACGGTGGTGCAGGAGTGCTCGTTTGGGGTGGAATTATTCTGGGTTCCATAACTGACCTGCATGTTCAAATTGGAACCACGACAAGCTTAATCTATCGGGACGTCATTCTGGAACAACCTGTACGTTTGTTTCGGGGCGCCATGGGCACAGAGTTTGTGTTTATGGATGACAACGGCCGTCCTCACAGTGCAAACATCGTAAGCGAATGCCTTCAATAGGGGGATATCACCTGTATGGACTGGCCAGCATTCTCACCGGACTTGAATCCAGTAGAGCACGTGTGGGACATTCTTGGCCGACGAGTTGCAGCCCGTCCACCTCCTCCTACATGTCTACCGGAACTTCAGAGAGCATTGCTTTTTGAGTGGTGTAATATCCCCCAAGATCAGATCGATAATTTGATACTCAGCATGCCTAGGCGTTGTACGGACTGTATTGCATCGTCTGGGAGACATACAATATATTAACAATCATACCAACCATGTAATATTGTTTTCTTGTAAATAGTTTTTTTTTTTTTTTTTTTTTTTTTTTGTAATTTGCACCAGGGAGAAAAAATCGCTAATTTTTTTAATAATATCAAACATATAGCATCTTTTTTTGGCTCTTTACCTTTTGTTTAATAAATAAGCTTTACAAATAAGTTAAATTTGTTTTGCTTCTAACTCTTCCTTTGCCTGATTTTGCATTATCCTTAATTTATGGACATGAGTGTACTTAGCATTTTCTGTATATTTGCATTTCTCCTTCCTGTTCTCCAGCTATGTACTGTAGCGTAAGAGTGTGTATACTTGTGCGAAGTATTTCAACACTACCGACTGAACAAAATCATGTATGTTAATAACTTAGACACACTAGAACTCAACGAACACCTTAAATTCAAACTATTCCTAATGTGCTAAGATTTAAAATTTTCGTTAAACTTTAGTGTTGGCTGGAAAGCCTAAACGTTAACTACATGCAAGTAGTAACTTATTTTTTTATAGCTTGCTACCTTGCACTTAAGTATCTCATACACATACATCAATTCAATTTCTACGAATATCCAAGAAACTGCCCATCGGTTTAACACCATTAGCAGAAACTTTTATGTTTACAACACGAATTCAGCAAACATACGTCATGAGACATTTACAGTTCATTTATATTCAAAAGATTACTCGGTTTTCACTTTATATCGCTATGTGCAAATGTTGCTTAAATCTATTCTACAAATACTCCAAAATTTTCTCTAAACAGTCTGTAAAGACATTAGGTATATTTTTGGAAGCAAGAAAGATAGAAAATAGCAAACGCCTTCGTCGGGAATCGACAGTACAGTAGCTTTGCAAAGTTCTTTACGTCGACCCCCCGGGGGGTATTCCTCGGGAAGATGAATGCACTATTTAGCCACTTAGAATGTCATGAATATGATAGTCAAAGGTAAAATTGTTACTTTTTAAGAGCTTGTGATTTTCATTTGTAAATTCTTCCGAAATTTCTAATCTTTTATTAGAGGACATTTTGCTATCAATATGAGCAGTAGAACACATTCGTAATTTTAACAAAAAAATGTTGACATAGTCAGTCCTAAGAACGTCAACCCTCTCAGATCATCCTTCAGTAAATGTAATTATATTAATGGTCAAAACATTTTTCAAGTACTTAAAATTTCCGAAAGACAAAGGAATGAAGATAATAAAAATAAGATATCAGTAACATACTACTAAGAAATTTTCTAGCCTCAAATTATATTAAATGAAAGCACAAAAAAAACATTTATTTCGGAAATGAAAGCCAAATAAAAAAACTGAAACAAATTTTCTTAAAAGAAATTTTCTTAAAAGGGAGGAGTTGAAATATATAAAAGATGTTAAGAATCAGATAAAAGCCAATTTCATTGCATAATACGCCAATCACTTAACCAGAAAACAATCTTTGATTCAGATAATTGGTTTTCTTTCATCCTTACAAGTACTCAAGCACAACCGAAACGCGATGGAACCAGACATTTTTCTAAATATATGTTAAAAAATAATCAACAAAAATCTCCAACAATGAAGCAAAAAATATACATCATGATGCAAGGTATGGAGAGAATTTTGCCTGTCATGAAAATGTTACATGATTTAAGGTAGTAAAAAATAGATCAAAACAAGTTTTTTATGTCAGTTCAAGCATTTCGAGTGCTTGTTTTTCTAACTTATTTTCCGAATAACAGGCTTCAATTACACACTTAGTTTTTACATGCCTTGATGAATCTGTGAGACAAGTTACTATCAAAAAGCTCATAACCGAACTTAACACTAATATAAACAGCTGATTTTCTTCTGTGTTTGCTGAAAGTATGTATTATGATAAAATATGACTATTAAGTTGTTTTGACTCCGGTAACAATTATTAAAACAATTGAACTTCTTTCAGCCTTGAAATATCGTTATTGTTAAGCAATGGATATCGAATATCGGTTTAATATTAGTTTACTCAATTCCAGGTTCGAAACACAGGCAGACTTCGAAATTTCAGCTTGAAATTTCGGAATGTACGTGTAATTTAAAGTAGTAATTATGTACACAATGAAAATTTGTTTTTATTGCATTGTCTTCCGTGTGTGACGATGGGAATAATACATGCAATAAGCTAAACTATTTTATAAAAAAATCAAAATTCCATGCATAACTCCTACTTATCATGGATTGCCAGCTCTGCAAGTATATGTAAAGATGTATCAAGGGATGTTAGTAGCTCTGTTTACACGGCTTTCAGATCACTAGCAATTTTTTTTTTCAATTTGTGCAATTTAGAATTTATTGCGCTGTAAAATATGTTTGCAATGTCTAACACTTATTGTAACTTAAACCAATTAATTACTTTTTACTTAATTTAATTAAAATTGAATTCATGAATTAAATTGCTTATAAACTTATAGAGTTCCTCACTTTTAATCTGTTAAATTAAGTGTCGAGGAATCTAGTGAACTGCTACGTGAATAATCGCTTAGTTCCAAGCACAGAAAGCGTAAACTCAAGAATGGTCAATTACCCTTTATTCACTCAAAATAAGATTAACAGTCGGCCCCTTTCTTCGGGCGCATAGTAAAGCCTCCACTTGGGCTTAAACTCAAAAGTGAGAAATAAGAACTAACTAATGACTAAGAGATTTAGCCGAAGCTAACACAATTCTAAAATAGTTCCACCCGTAGTCATAAACTAGCCGGCGAACTATCAAAAGGCACGTAACACTACGGCCGAGCGAAACACAGCTTAGAGTAGCAGTGCCCAACATTGTGCTCGCCAGCCCGATTAGGTACTATGAACAAAAAATATTTTTAAAATAACCATTCATTTATATTTCTTAATTGTTAATTATGGTAAGCATTTATAGTCATAAGAGATACCTTGCAAGATGTTATAAAATAACTGATTGCTGACTGATGAACTTGATAGCGAACATGTAATCTTATTGCTTCATTCCGATGTTAGATGGCTCAGCAGGGGAAAAGTATTTCAACAATTTGCAGAATTTCTTTCGCCAATAAAGCAGTTTTTGAAACAAAAATTATAAAGAACTGGACGATAATAATTGGTTATCTGACCTGTATTTTCTCACGGATATAATAGCTAAACTGAACGAAGATCTCCAGGGAAAAGAAAAAAGCCCTTTTTCAATTGACTGGGACTGTAACTGCTTTTTAGATAAAGTTAAATTTGTGGATAAATCAGATGAAAGAAACAAATTTCACCCGTTTTCAGAATTTATTATGCCATATTAATAGACAAAAGGCAATTGAAACGGAGAAATACTGGAAAAGCCTAAATGCACTGAAAAATAATTTTGAACTCCGCTTTTCTGATTTCCATAAAGTTCAACTAATATTATTATTCATCTCAAACCCATTTGCCGAAATCAATATTTCAGATGTATCACATAAGATTGAAATTAAATAAGATTGATTCATTCTGGTAGCGAGTTCTAAGCTAAAGTGAAATAAGACAGGGAATACTAATTCAGAAGACAAACAACAAAAATCAGCGTTATATTTACAAAACTTCCACAGGACTAGTTTCGATGGTTTTACCGAACCACCATCCTCAGCTGCAAAACCGCAAATGAACAAGATAGGAAAAAGTGATTAGCTAAGATAAGAAAGCCTGGACAAGAATAAGCAAGTGGCGCCATCTGTTGGTGAAACCAGAACTAAAACATAATTTCTCTAAAGGCCGAAGGCAAATTTGGATTGGAATTAGGATCGTTAACTAGAACAGAAAGATTTTTATGAATGTGAAATGCCTCTATAAAATCCAGTTCTCCAATGGAAGATGTTTTTTGAATAATTTTGGCAGCAGAAAAATTGAAAGTGTGATTTTCGGACCAACAATGTTGCGCAACAGAAGACTTCTGTGTTTCCTTTTTTCTAACATATGCCTCATGTTCTTTGACGCGAAATTTTAAGGCTCTCTTAGTTTGGTCAATGTAAATTAAACCACACTGCGAAATTCATTCTAACGCGGATATTATCATTTCAAAGGCCGACAAAGGTGGCCAGATAGTCGTCATGGATAAGAACACTTACATCGATGATGTCACTAAACTCTTAAACGAAGGACCATATAATCCGATCCCTAAAGATCCTTCACCTTCGGACTTGTCAAAAATAAAAACTGCGATCAAATCTTCGCAAATCATTTCAAGCAACTTAAAACATTCGCTTATACCATCTGTTGCGAATTGTGCCAGATTATATGCTCTTCCCAAAATTCATAAAAGTGGTATTCCTTTCCGCCCTATTGTATCAAATTTAGGTACTGCCTCGTATCCATTAGCTAAATATTTGGTTTCTAGATTTTCCACTCTATTAGACAATAACATTTACACCATAAAAAATTCAATAGAGTTTGTAAAAAAAAAGGTTAAAAACATTTCTCCTAGTAATTTACTCATGGTTTCTTTTGATGTAAAATCATTATTCACCAATGTCCCAGTGGAGGGTGCATTAAGATGTCTAGAAACCAGACTTCGCGAATTTCATTTCTCTTCCATCGAAATTGATGAGCTAATTTCTCTCACTCAACTCTGTTTGAAACAAACACATTTTGTTGTCCAAAATAAATATTACAAGCAAACTGAGGGATTAGCCATGGGAAGCCCCCTCAGTCCCATCCTGGCTGATATCTACATGCATTATTATGAATCAAAATTGTTTGAAATTTTAAACTTCCCGGCATGGTTCCGCTACGTAGACGATACTTTTACCCTGTTTGAAGGTAATAAAGATGATTTAAATAAAGTTCTTTCAACAATGAATTCTATTGATCCTGCTATTCAGTTCACTTTTGAACTTGAGACTTGCAATTCTCTTCCGTTTCTCGACATTCTGGTCACACGTAACATATCCAACTTCAGTACTACGGTTTACCGTAAACCTTCATCGGTTTGCCTTCCACCACACTTTAAATCATGTCATCCGACTGAACAAAAGTTAGCTTCATTTCATTCCTATGTTTTCGTTGCTCTTCATGTTTGCTCCTCCAAACTAGCCCTTAATGAGGAACTAAATTATTTAAAAGCAATAGCTATTGACAGGGGCTTTTCACCCAACATTATTAATCAAGCAGTTAAAAAATTCTCATCTCAACACACTAAAAGGCACACTCTTGTTTTAGGAGATTATAAAAATTCTGTTGTCATTCCTTTCTTTCCATCAATTAGCTATAAAGTAGCACATATTTTGCAGAAATTTAACTTTCGGGTTGTTTATTCTCCCATCAACAAAATTCCGAGTTCCATACTCAAGGACCCCATTCCGGATATGAATTCCTGGGGTATTTATAGGATTCCTTGCTAGTGTAGTTTAATTTACATTGGCCAAACTAAGAGAGCCTTAAAATTTCGCGTCAAGGAACATGAGGCATATGTTAGAAAAAAGGAAACACAGAAGTCTTCTGTTGCGCAACATTGTCGGTCCAAAAATCACAGTTTCAATTTTTCTGCTGCCAAAATTATTCAAAAAATATCTTCCATTGGAGAACTGGATTTTCTAGAGGCATTTCACATTCATAAAAATCTTTCTGTTCTAGTTAACGATCCTAATTCCAATCCAAATTTGCCTTCGGCATTTAAAGAAACTATGTTTTAGTTCTGATTTCACCAACAGATGGCGCCACTTGCTTATTCTTGTCCAGGCTTTCTTATCTTATCTAATCATTTTTTCCTATCTTGTTCATTTGCGGTTTTGCAGCTGAGGATGGTGGTTCGGTAAAACCATCGAAACTAGTCCTGTGGAAGTTTTGTAAATATAACGCTGATTTTTGTTGTTTGTCTTCTGAATTAGTATTTATTCGGCGTGTTATTGTGTCTTAAAGACAGGGAATGTTCACTAAATTAAAATAACTGTTATAAAATTTAAATATATCTTACAAACACATTACTTAATTTATAAATTCAATAATAAAATTCTGAGGGCATAAATCTGCTAAAAACGTAAGGATGTTACGTTTCCAAAAGGGAATTTCAACATCTACAATGAGATCATTTACATTACACACATAAAAACTACTGTGGAGCATTTGCTTCAAATTACCATTTTTACAAATGATGATAAATACAAAATTGCATTTAATGAAGTTCAATTTTTAGGCCGTTCTTAATCAGTTTCTACTCGTCTTTCTTTCCTATAATCTCAATTTTCCAAAATCGAATTTGCATGTAGAAAATAAAATTTTTTTCTGAAAGATTTAAAGCAAGTTAGGAAATAACGTTAACTGTAACTCTCTCCACTGATAGATAGATATAAAAATGTATATTTTGATACATTTGCTAAAAGGTATTACGGCGTCAGCAACTAGCATATTCCAAAAGCTTAGCTTATTTGATTCATTTCTAAAGTTGGAACCATAAACTTGCAAACGTCCTTCAAAAGGCATTTAGCTGTGCAACCTTTTTTTTTTTTTTTTTTTTTTAATATCCTGTATATTGATCAATTTTAATATGTGTTATCACTGCAAATGTAAAGTATTGCTTTAAAAAATGAGATTTTTTTTTTACACCCTTACTAGTTTTATTGATCTTTCTGCTAGACCAAGGATAAACATTTTGTTGTCAGCACTCTTTAGAGTATATTTCCAATTTAATAACTGTCAGATGCGTAGTAAATGAGATGGGAAAAAAGAAATCTAGTGCTGGACTTATCTCGTTAAGTTAAATAAATAAAACTATATAATGAATTATATTTTAAATTGATCCTTATCGCTTTCCTAGCTTCTGTGACAAGTTTCATGCATTCATTCCACTAAATAAACTCAAATAAATCTTCGAATAATCATTTGAATCCCGAAGAAGGCATAGTTAATTTCTCGCTTTCCTAGGCTTTAAAAATTCTAAATAATTCTATTGTGGCATAAACCTAAAATGTGGTGGAGGATAATTTATCACCATCTGGATTGGATCTTATTCCTCTCTCCCCTGTCGCCCTTTGTGGAAGAATATAAGGAATTAACGCCTTCTCAGTGCGTGCTCTCGTAGTATAATTAGTAACACGTCCAGCTAAGATACTGGTAGTATCGAAACATCTAACTGCTCGAACTCCGGAGAGGGCATATTGGATTTTCTAGCTACGAAAAAACCAAATACCAGTGCACTCTGAATATGTTTCTTATATCAGAAACTTCTAAAACCCCTTTTGACGTCTTTGAGAAAAGCGTGTGTACAGTCATTAGGTTATTTTCAAGCATGAGACATGAAAAATTAGCAATGCCCTCGCCGGGACTCGAACCTGGACCTCTCGAAAACCCGCCGACTGTGCTACCGTAACATCAACGAAGGCATGCAGAAAGGAGGAAGAAAATACAAGAGGGGGATCTTAAGCGGTCCCATTAGGGGATACCCTGAAAATGCAAATGATCTCTCGCAAAGAAACAATATGTGATGAAAGTTTTATTAAATATAGGACTTAAGAAGTGTGGTCACGTTTTCTGCCTTCCAGTTAATTTCGATTAAAAAAAAAAAAAAAAACGCGCAGATTTATATGTTCTACTCGAACTAATTAAACCATTTTTATCCTATTTTGGTTTTTTAGTTCAAATTTGCGTTTCCCCAACTTATATAAATTAACGAAATAAAGTAAAGTTATCAATAAACGAAAAATGGAATTTTTGGCGATTCTGCAAAACCGAATAAAGTAAAATTGTTTCAAGGTTCTTTCCGTTGGTGTAATTTTCATTTTGTGAAATTTAGTGCTCAGAATATGTGTTTCAACAAAGTCAAAACTGCTTCAAAATTCTGACCTCAGATAGCATCATCATTACAAATGTCGATTCTGAAAACCTTTTCTTAGAATTATATCTTAAGTACGAAATTCAGACAGCGATTTTTAAAATGCCGGTACCATTTGAATCGAGGAAAATCAACATAAATCATGTAAAAGGGTAACTAAATTCTCTCCCCCTCCCAAACCTCGCTAGATCAGAAAAATGTAACAAGTTTCATGTAAAAATAAAATTCAGTATATATTTATTGAGCACAATTTTAATTCTGAACATACAAAAACATTAAAACTCTAGGGCAATCCTGACGCTTTTTTAATCCAATAAGTTGTGAGTTTTAATTAATCACTTTTGCTTTTATATTTACAGAAATTTGGCTTAATGGAATTATTTAAGTATAGCTAAATTCTTTAACACTGCGTTGTAATTAATTATAAAATAATAGCATCCACTGCCATGCAAAATACCACTTTTCAATATTGCTATTGCAAAAAATATAGCATTAAAAAAAATATATCATCTTTCCACAGTGTACTGTGCCAAGCAAAACACTTTAAATCGTATTTCTAACTACGCATCTTCGAACTTTATTATACTTTACTACAAACTTTAGCCATGGGTGAAACACTTTCAAACCGAAACTATTCAAAAATTTCAAATATCATAATAAATAATTGATGTGGGACTGAACTTCTTTCTCAAATACCAGTGATAGCATTGTAAGCAAATGAAAAGCGATCAAATGCAAGCTACCCTGTCGTGCGAATACAACTATCCCCCTTCTCTTCCGTCCCTCCCCTACAATTTAAATTTAACATAGACATGCTCAGCTAACCTTTATTAGTTGACACTGAAACTCATCTTAGTCAGGAACCGAAACTAGTCAACTGCGTATAGTATTTGTTTTTTTGGCTTTTGCCGCAAGATGGCGCTGAAATTTACTGCTATCACGGATGCAATAAAAATTCTATTGTGGTTACTATTATGTCACCACACATGGCGGGTTGTAAGAGCATTAAAAGGATGGGTTATTGAATGAAAACGGTCAGAATACTGTTTGTTTTGAAGCCGTGAGCGTTCTTACCTGACAGCATCTTCATTCAGGATATTCGACGATACAGTTATACATATCGAGTCCAGGTATCTGGTGAGTTATCGCTGAGTTTGGGGTACTGTAAATTTTTGTAATATGTTTTCACTTTGAGAAACAAAGATATTCTTACCATAAATTTACTTGAGATGTTTCTAAAGTAAATTGTTGTTCATTATTTTTTTCAATCTAAGTGTGGCAGTTTTGTTGAATACATACCAGTTGCAACAATTAAAAGTTTGCATGACAATTAACTTTCAAATAATATTTTCCCACTTATGGTGCATCTTGCTCTTTTTTCTATTTTGATGTAGTAGAAATTAGTTACTCCAATTATTTCTCTCTTCCTTTACATGTTTTCCCATATTGTATACATAATCATGCGTCTGAAATATTGATAAATATTACTACAGAAATAAGTTTTCTATTAGAGAACTAGCTATTACGTTATTGTCAACAGGTATAACAGTCAATCTAATTTAACAACTTTTTCCCTTGCAAAAAAGCACCTGAAGCATTTCATTTTTCTTTTGACATTTCTCAAGTTTCCTTCTGGGTAATAACGATATCGTTACTCTATGAATCATTTATGTTAACAGTGCTTACGTCCGTTTGAATTTTCTTCCTTCTTTAGAGATTTGTTTCAGTTTTTTCAAGAACATGAAACAATGGCTTTGGATTCTATTATCAACAGCTCAACGAGGATCTCCTTTAAAAGTAATGTATATGAGTTTTTTCATAAAGTTCTCCATGAAGCCATCTTTCCTCATAGGCATGTATCTCTTGTGTGTTTTACGGCAAGCAAAGAATTCGGTTCATTCTAGTTGTTCCATTCTGCTATCATATTACAAATTTTAAAAATGGAGAAGCCTCCTTCTCCCCTTTAAAAATGCGGCTTATATAATATTACTTTGCCTTATCCATATTAAAGTTTGATTCTGAAGTCAAAATGTTTAGACAAAGTCTCGAGGTTTTCCATCTCTAAATATCATAAAGGCAAATTTTTAAAATTTCTATCAGTTGGCCGACAGCTTTTGCAGTTTAACTGCCTATTCATTCTTCATTTCCATTAATTCTCTAACTTGAAAATTATGTTAGACATGGTGATTTTTACTGATCCAGTTGCTTTCTAAGCTGAGAGATTTTTCTTGAACTCAGCCCAGTGAAATATTCTAGATTTAATTACTATGTGAGGCAGCGTTAGACTAAAAGATAACTTTGCGGGTTCATGAACTTATAGTCTATCGGTTATGAATTTTATATCGTATTATCTTTATGCTAAAGAGATTAAGTAATATTTTAACTTGCTGCTTTTATTTCATTATACAGGCATTATACCCGTTTCCAAAGGATTTTCAGTTTAGCAACATATCGTCATGAAAAGGTTAAAGTTTCTGAATTTAGTTACTTTTAATTACTGTTAAACGCGATGATTCGCTTAAATTTCTTAGAGGCTGGCCAAGTAAAACTGCTTGATTTAAATTTTCAGCTTAAAAGCGATGAATAAGGAATTTTATTTTTCCCGTAGTCAATACAAATTTTCGCCATATATTGTGAAAAATCAGATATAAAATTTCAAATCCAATTATTCTTACCGATTTTATAGACCTATTTTCGAATATTACATATCATCTTTTAAAATATTGCTTTCAATTAAAGAATATTCAATATTATATTTTATTTGTTCCCACTTTTTAATGTTTTATTTCCTTCCAAACTTTCAGCATTTAGCCCCAGCATAAAACTTTTGCTTTGATGTTTTAATTAATAAAAGTTAAAAATACCCCCGAATTTTATACAAAAAAATTTTAAATGCAATCACTAGCTGCGAAATCTCTCACAAAAAAATTCGACAAGTTTTCTTTCACCTAACTACTAAGAAATTAAAATATCCATAAAATCTACCTGTTTCTCTTCTGGGTATATATATAAAGTTCGAGAAGTGAGAGGGGGCGAAAATTGGACTAAATGTACTTTGTTTGTATACTGGAATAAAAGCGCAAATAAATTTAAAAACAAAACCAGTTTTGAAAAAGTGTATGCATTAAGGCCAAATATCGTAATAAAAATAGTAGCAGTCTAATAAGAATAGAAGCGATAAAAAAGCCCAAGAACATTATCTTATAAATCAAACTGCTCATCCTAAGGATGCTATTTTAAAAAGAGTCGATCTTGATCCCTGCATATGTCGAAAGTGCCTTTCAACCTGCTCTATCGAAAGCCCTTTTAACCTCTTCATCTATTTGAACTTAGTGGACTGTTTCCTTTTATCCTACTAAAAAGTCTATAGGTCTGTGTGCTCTCAATTGGTGTCCCGCTTCACTGAAAAAAGCGGGAAGAAGCCAAACTTACCACAGTAAGGGCTCTATTTTGGTTGGATACCGAAGTAATGCTTGTCTTTCGAATGGTCATCGAGCTGGCTGTAGTTCTGAGTCATAGTAACATCTGCATTTAATAGACTACTGTTCTTTCATTGTATTTGCCGAAACCGCTGATCAGTCATTCTGAATTTCGACCTTAGTTTCAGGAACAGATCCTGTCCCTGAAATTAAAATCGATTTTCAGAATTCCAAATTTATTTCATAATTAGACCTTTGTTTTAAAAATTAATTATAATTGCTTCAATTAAATTCATCAAAATATTTTGAAAGATATTATTTATTATCAAGGACGAATGCAACTGAAATATATATATATATATATATGTGTGTAACATAAAAAAGTGTGCAAATCAAAATACTAATTTTAATTTTGTTATAGCCCCTTAATTCTCGATTTTAATATGAACATTGCCCTTTCCATTTTATACATAATTATGGATGACGTAGCAAATTCGGAACTCAAAGTAAAAAATTTTTAAACCAAGAACTTTCTTCTGTTGAACTAAGCCTCCATACTGGATGAGACACTTCTGCTTCTTGGCCTAGTTATATCGCTTCTTGCTGCTTCTCTTCACATCGCAAAGCTAACAAGAATATAAATGTTTTGGAATAAGTACGATTAATGTGCGAAGTTATTTGTGACCAAATATGTCAATTAAAATAAAAATTGATATATAAATCTTTCTGGGCTGGTAAGTTTCTTCTTTATGGATCTTCGATCATGCTCCTATAACGCCATCAACATTTCTACATTATATATATATTGAAAGAAATCCTTACTCTGATTTAATCATCAAAAACATGTACTTTGATCTCTGTGTACTCTATTCTAAAATATACACGCATTACTTCATATTTAACCCAAAATTTTTAGTCAAACTAAGATCAAATAATCCTTGTTCATTTTACTGAATGTAACAAATTGTAATCAAACGCGACGTATATTTCTCCAAAAGATTATTTGCAATTCCTTCTTATTTCAATTCATACTTTGAAAGCATGGCCGAAATGTGCGCATGTATGTGAAGTATTTGGCTAAAACTGCAAATTGAACTTGGAAATTTAAATGTTTCTCACAGTTCTTGGAGGAGTTTGAAAATACTTAATGATCAAAAGCCTTGACTGATATTAGCAAATGGCAGGAACTAAAATATCATAGATACCGTAATAATCGCGTCAACAATTACAAAAAATAAACCAATGTTAGTATGAATTTTCATCAATAAAAACTCCCGTCCTGTCAAAAAGAGACTTCATCACAGAAGATCACGTCATATGCACTAGAGCAACAACCTAGAAATTTTTTTTGCCATTTTCCACTTACTTTTGTATTATGAACCAGCGCCTCAGGTGATTCAACAGGATATTTTTTGTTCCGAATGGCAGTTTCCCGGAAACTAAATGGAGAGCCACCTAGTGCCGGGTGGACTCGATGAAATATGCATTTCAGGTTGTTCCGTTGGAGCCGAAGCGCATTGAAATACAGTGACATAATAAATGCTGTAATATCTATTCAATTACTTTTTTTTTTAACTGGAAATAGAAGAATAAAAAAAATCATCACCGGGTATTAAAAGAAAAATCAGTTTATACAAATTCAGAAAGGTTTTCGAAAACTATATTGTTTAATTTTATTTCAAGACATTTCTATAGCTGATTGGCTGGGAATAAATAATCAGCATTAACTAATGATCAGAAATATTTCGGAGAAAGCACAAAGCTCTCCTTAGTAAAATGGATCTGCAAAATATATTATAAGGTATTTCTCCCGCTTTCTTAGTATGGCTTCGTGGTGTAGTGGTCAGCACGCTCGTCGCGAATTTGAGAGATCCGTGGTTCGAGTCCCGGCGAGGGCATTCCTCATTTTTCATCTCTCCTGCTTCAGAAATACCTAATGTCTCTACAATCTAATCCGCCAATATGTAGCTTAGAGCTTCAAAAGACATTCATTTTTTCTGCTTCAGTTACTTTTCAAACAGCCATTTTATCTTTTTATCAAAGAAATGATATCTGAAAACAAGATAAGAATTTTCTCTGTACAACTCGTAACTATGGTTATATTAACTTAAGTGTTCGTTATAAACGGCTTCCAGTTCTATTTGAATAGAATTCTACCTTTTAAATATCTAAATCTCCAAAATTTTCTCAGGCAATAAATTTAAAGGTGTCGAGAATTCTGAAAGAAAGAATCTGGTAATGTTCCCAGAGTATTGAATCAGTGTATAACAACAATAAAATCAATTGACCTCCTTGAAAATATTACACATAAATGCATCCATTCACAGCTAATTATTTCTTTAATTTACCTCATGTGAGAAACATCATCCATAGCACAAAATTTGTAGCTGCTGCCCCATCTAAAACAATGCAAACGTTTTTCGTTTTGATAACGCTGAGCCCTCAAATGCTGTCAAATACATATCTAGTAGTATTCCCACAAGAATTAGGCATTCGGCTACTTTAAGAAGTTTTGAATATTAAAGTGATAATGCTAAACCTCGTATTTAAATAAATCCTCCCTGAGAACTGATTTTTATGGAAATCAAGTTTGTTCTGAATATTTTAGAATTCAAATCCAGATTGGTCTGCTCCGAAAAGACCGCTACATTTCTGTTAAGTACCGAAACCATCTGTCAAGTTTAATTAATCAAAGTCATTCATAAATAGTAAGTCCCTACATTGCATCTTTGCATCTAAATACTTCGGAAATTTATTCTTCTAATATAACTGCATTTCTTACAATTATTCAATGTATGAAGCAGACTTAGATTTTCATATCGCTATTAAACATGGAACTTTTTGATCAGAAATATATTTTAGTTTGTACTGACCTATATTGCTTACAAGCTCCCCTAATTTTGAAACTGCTTCTAAAGCATTAAGTTCTTCATTCCATTGATGTTTGACTGTCTCTTACCTCTTCTGCAGATCTAGTTTCTTATACTTGAAGTAATACTCTTTCTATAATAATTCGTCTTAAGGTATTTATTTTACTAACTTGAATTGAAAATGTTTCTATATCGATACTTATTTCTTATGTCATAGGTATACATCTCATATGCTACCAGACGTTTTACATGCATCAGAAAGGAAAATTTTAAAATATTGCACTGTGGTGCTTCTGTTTCAAATATAACACATAAAGTTAGTTTGAAAATAAGTTTGCAGTAAAATTTACGAACGTCACGAAAAGGAAACGTACCATAGAAAATCCCTAATTCTCTTCTCGCTTTTGTCTGCTTACATTTAATTAATTAATCTCATTATCCTCAGTAAAACAGGAAACTTAAGATAATTTTTGTGGACAGGCTAGATAAAATCCAATTCCCCTGTTTCTCAGTTTCTGAGAGAAATATTAATGAGAAATAATAATACCATCCAGACAGAAATAGAGCTTCCCCTCCTCCATGTAATTAATTTGAATTCTGGTACATCTTATAATTGAATCGCAGTTCAAGCGAAAATTCTGTTATTAATGAAAACATTTCTTTTAGAAGTTAGCAAAACTGATATTGATACTAACTTATTGAATGTATAGCTTTACCTCTAAAGAACAAAAAAAGTGAGAATCTTTGAGCACATGAGAAAAAAATCTTTTATTTCGAAATAATATGCCTAATATATAGACTATATCCAACCGATCAAGAAGGCTTTAAATTAATTAAAGACAAAGCAAGGAAGCAATTTTTTCTAACTATGAAGAATACGGTACAATTTTTTTTTTTTTTTTTTTGTTATCCTCGGTGAAACTTTATCATTAATATAATCTCTTTTCGCATTTTTCTCTATTTCATTTCATTTTTAAGATGCATTAATGTAATGTAACTTATTATTCATCAAATTATCATTAATTTATATTAATTTATTAAAACTATTATTTATTTTTACATTTTACCTAATTTTAAATATTAATCAACTTATTTATTTATTTATTTATTTTTTTATTTTTATTTTTTTTTTTTTTTATTTTTTTTTTTTTTTTTTGTTCGTTCCCTAATCCCTGTTTCTCAAGGCCTTCCCCATGGCACCCGAGGTTCTAGCTCTAAAATCTAAGCTCTACATAAAGGAAAATGCGTTTTACGGCTGAATTTTATGCTGTGGCCGCTTTAGCACTTAGGTGCAAATCTCATACAACTTTTACGCCTAAAAATGCATTCAAACTCAGGAGATTTTGCCGAGTTTGTGATTTTTTTTTTCCAATTAAATTGACGGATTTGTTCTTATTTTAATAATTTCCCCTTTAGCTATGCTTATAATATAATATTTTCATTCGGGTTTATTACTTTCTTAATTCCAGATTGCATCCAGAGACTGAATTGTATTAAGCTTTACTCTGCGCAACTATGTTAGGTAATATGGCTTCGCTTCTACTGTAAGGTGGTGTAAAAATCAAAATTGCTTTTATTCATAAATAAAGAGATATTAAAATACCTTTTCTTGAACCTACAACCTCTGGAGAAGCCCAAAATAAAAAAAATTACTATATAAACTTTTAGTTGAATTATTTGATATATACCACTCGATTCGAAATGAATCAGAGCCTTTGAAATCCTTAATAGAAATCCAAATGAAAAATAATCGCGTAATACATTCTTGTTGCAATTATTACAGAAAAAATATTACCGATTGAAATAAAACTTATAGGTATTTTAATTTTTTAATTAGTTACATTTATTACTTATACTTTTAATTTAATAAGAGCAAGTAATATCCTTTAATTAATTAATGCTGATTAAATGTTCGAAATTTAAAATTTTAAAACCAAAAATTAGTTGAGGTTAAAAAGTAAGAGGAGTAATATGGTTTTAAAATATGAACGACCTAAAAATGACACTTAATAGACGTTATGCTAAAAGTGAAACATACATGATGGGAATTATGTTTCATTAATTACATTGCCGCATCTTTTAATAGACTGCAATTGGATTACAGCTATCCAGTGCTTTTGGCAGATTTCTTCATCTCCATTTGGGTAAAAATAAAGAAAATTTTGCTCATTTTAGCTCAGACAATATTCAATACCACTAAATGAACGAAACCAATTTTAAAATCAAATTATTGCATATCTAAAATTATCATTCTTACAGCAACCAATAAAATTCCTTTTACTGTAATCGCAAGTTATGCAGGAAACAAAGGCACCTAACTGAAAACTGATATAGAAATTTTATTAAAATGATCGTTTTAGATTCTTTTCAAAGGCGAAATTACATTGTGTGAAGGAATAAGGTCAAGGGAATATAAGTCACAAAATACCAAACATTTTAGCTGTGACATATCCTGTGTAAGTATCAGGCTTTTTTAAAATTAAGGGCTTTAAAAGTAATGAGATGCAAAAACAAATGCGTAAGTATTTAATTCTTTTTATAATTATTATACTATTTCTTTCTCCATCCTGCTGCTGGCAAAGATACAGGTGAGTAACGATCATAAAAGTATAAGTAATAAATGTAACTAATTAAAAACTGTCTCTTTCATTTAATTTGACAAAGCTGAAGAAACTGTTATTGTTATACTTATTTATAATACTGCAAACAAATTCCAATAATGTCCTTACATTTTTCAACTGCCACTGTTAAAACTTCAAAGCATTTCAATCATCGAAAATAAAATGTTCAGAAATTAGTTATTCAAATCGCAAACTTTTTATTTGCAATATATGATTTTTCATTACCGTCCTTCATTATCTTCCAAAATATAAGTTACTGATTTAATGACGGAAGTATGCCGAAAGTTAAAAAGTAAAGAACTCTTCTTCCCTCGCCCAATCAGTGGTCGAGTGGTTACGATTGCTGAATACTTGAAGTTCGCCCTGGGTTCGATCCCAGACGATCGATTTTACTACATGATTGGTTTTTCCCTATGTGTAAAGTGAATATGAGGCAGTTTCCCTTCGAAAGTCTTCCGTGAAATATCAGAAATTAGTTTCCAGACGATGGTTTGGTTGGTTTATTGTGAATACGGGAAAGCACACTATATTCTCCAGACTAAGCTCGGCATATAGGGAGACTGACTCAGAAAGTGAACTGTATTCTGTCGCGTTGCCAAAGCTGACCTTCTAAATTACACTTTCGCTCGCTATTTAAACTCGGCCTAGTTTGCATTTTGGAGAAGGTTGATAGAAGAAATAAAATTTATAATACGAATTAACATAAAAAAGTGTTAGCCAAGGTAAACTTTATAAAATCTGAGATCCCTTTTCAATAAAAAAATTTAGAAAAATTTGGAGGAAAAAATAAAGATAAATAAAATTCTGTATCGAGCCAAAGTATGTGACACAAAGCTTTAGAAAGTTAGTTCGTTTATCTTTTATTCATTACAATAATGCTGGAAATGTTACAAATTAAAGCGACTTTAAATTATGTCAATTTGATATGAATTGATAAAGATTTAAATTATTAAGAAGTGCGTTTATTCCTTTAAAATCACTCAATTTGTTAAGCCATGAAATAATAATTTGAAAGATGAATTAAAGAGCTTTCGATAGCACCAAAAAATAAGCCGCACAGAAATTAAAGGTATTATGTCTTGTGCAATATCAACTCTTGCCAAATCGTATAGATCATAAATGGCTTCGTAATATAATATAAGGTGATGCAAAGAATCCAAAAAATTGCTGCTGTAACGAAACGTGAAAGTAACGACACCTAGTATTTTGGAAAATCTCCGTTAGGAGATATTTCTAACGTCAAAACACGAAGGTACTAAAAGAGGCAAAGTAATCTTATGCGTGTATGCTAAATGCGATATAAAAATAAGAAATAATCAAATTCCATATTAAACAATCTCCAAAATAGGGAGTTTTTGTTTGGAGTTAATGAGTACATTGAACCATGGTGTGATATTTGACAAAGAAGGGCATATTTCATGTTGGAATGCATTTGTGCGTCAACAAAAAACTCAGGCGGATATGCTTTTGGGTCCTCTTCCTAGTCACGGAAAGTCGCTTGATATTATTTTTCCGAACAAAATAGAGAGACCGCTTTGTGCTTTCTTACTAGATTCGCCTGAGTTGCTATTTAACCCTTTAAGGATGGGTGTAGCCAATAACTCACACTATGCTTTGAACTCTGAAAGCCAGGTGTGTCTTATTAGCAGTGGCTTTCTTGCTTGGTAATTTAGGTAGCTAATTTTATGAGCTTCTTTTAATCTGATTGCAAATTTTTAATCATTTTATATTCTACTCAAAAGTCTTATAGTTTTCATATTCATTTATCTTCCTTATACCCATAAAAACTGAGGATAGTAAATAAAATTTTGTTGGCAGAAATGGGTATTTTTCCTTACGTTTTGCGTTCTGTTAGATGAGATTAAATCCCGTTGCCAAAAGGTTGAATTATTTGAAAATTATTTTAAACTCAGCTTTAAATCAAGAAATGGTCTGATGTATTAAAACTTTCTTCGTTGCCTGTACTTAGCATTAAATGAATTTAGCTCTTATTTTCCGCTTTGATAGATTTCTGAAAAAGAAATAAAGATCCATGGCGATCAGGTACCCTAGACTGAGAAACTCTTCTGGTTGGTGATTCTAGATAGAACTTCCTTTAGCTAAGTTTTAAGTAGCTAAGTTACATTGAAGGTCAGTGGCTACGATTAGGTAGTGAGGTTTTTACTACTCTATGTTTAGTCACAAACTAAATCTTTCTTACATAACGCGGCGAATGAAGGTTTAAAAGATAAATTACACATTAGAGGGAATTCAGCATAAAGATTCTCAGATGCAACATTAATAATTCCACAAGCCCGGCTAGAAAACCGTTTTAAAATAACCCCATCAAAAATAAATGTAATAGGCAGTCTAGTTGCTTTTCTAAATTATTATAGTGGGTCTAACGAACTTTCATTAAAAATTAAGATGAGAAATCATTCACGATTATTACAGCCAATTAATTATTTATTTATTACGTATATCGAAGAAAATATAAAGTTTAAGCATTGATACGGTAATTTAATGCAAAGGATGTTTCATAGAGATTGAATGAATAATGATCTCTTGAACGAATGGTCACAGATCCATAATTCCTGTTCAAGAACAAAATAAAAAAAGATGGGCTTTCAGACTACGATATACATGACATTTAAATTTTTATACGGTATACAAATGGGGAAAAATCAATAAGAGAATGTTTTTCTATAGCCGAAATTAATTAAACAACAACAACAAAGTGTTCCTTATATGATTAAAAATTACCCATTATATCATTAATTAACTTTTAGGAAGATTATATGTAAATATTTCTGAATGCAGTTACACGTGTTAAATATTTCAATACAAATTTCTAACAGACTTTTCATATTACAAGAACTTTAACGTAGCAGAAGCCTGAGTTTCATATTACAATTTGTCGGAATGCTAAAAATTCGATATTTTTTATCTAGCGGATTTCTGTTTAATGCTAAAATTCGATATTTTTTATCTAGAGGATTTCTGTTTTTAACTGACACTTAATGAAATTTTTCTCCTGTCTTTCCTTCGAATGAAAATAGTTTATATGAAATAATTTGACAATTTTCGCTTCAAAGCCAATTCTGCTAATCAATCTTTAGTACTGAAAATCCCACAAAAATGTAAGGAAAAAAAATATTCAGTTCAAAGTGACAGTTTTATGGGTGCTTAAATTACTCGGCCACTGCTAGTTGTCTCCTTTTTGTCCTCTTCTCCAATGAACTGTCTCCATCTTTTAGAGAATTGAATTTGTATGCCTTTGTTTTGTACATAATGCTCCTAAGTATTCTTGACGAATTTTTTTTCTAAATGCTTCTCGTACTGTTTGAATATATTGTAACTTGCGCCATCAACTATTTGAATTTGGATTCATTTTAAGGTCTGGTATTGTACTACTTTTGATTTCTTTAAGAAAATTTCGTGGTGTAAGAGGAGTAAGACTTGGATCAGAAGAAACTGTAGTTAAAGGCCTTTCATTTAAAATAGCCTCACAATTGCATAAAGCTCTAATCATTTCTTTGTAGCTTAAATTAGTTCTTCCTAGAGATTTCTTTAAAATATTTTTCATCATTCCTACAAGTCTCTCCCACCAAGGAGCATTAGGTGGTATAAACTTCCAAGTCATGTATTCCTCTCTTGTTTCATAGAATATTTTTCAAATTCAATTAACGTAAAAGCACTGGCAGCTCCTTTGAAATTAGTCCCATTATCACTGTATGCCACTGAACGTTTCTTTCTGCGAGCAACAAAACGATGAAAATCTAGTAGAAATGTTTCCGTTGACATGGATGATACTAATTCGAGGGGGACGGCAGGATAAACCGCACAGGTGAAAAGAGCAATCCAAGCTTTTGAGTTATATCTTAGAATCATTGGGCCAGCAAAGTCCATGACTGTTATCTGAAAGGCAGCAGCGTTTTGAACTCTATCTGCTGGTGGTGGCGCAGTCGGAGGATTATTACCTTTAGCTGAAAATCGCTTGCAAATAAAGCAAAATCTCAATACATGTTTAACGTCTCTCCTTCCGCAGAGAAACCAGAATTTCTCTCTTAAAGAATTTAAAGTGTATGAAACACCAGCATGCCCATTTCTCCGACGATCTTCTAACACTAAACTTTTCACAAGTGGATATTCTCCTGGTAATATTGCTAGCGTTTTAAATTCTTCATGATCATCTCTTCTGAGTACAGCTGACTTCAATCGTATAATTCCATTATCAAGGAACGCGTCCAAAAATTGTAATCGTTTATCTCTTAAACCACTAAAGGATTCTTGTTGTATTAGATACACTATTGCTTTTTTGCTTCATCGATATCAGATACACTGAGATTCCCTCTATTCTTTTTTTGCTTATGTCGACAATTATGACAAATCTCCTTATCCAACCCATGATATTTACTACTTTTTTATAATCCGCAAAATAAGAATTTAGCAAAGTGTTCACTCCAGCAGTCAGCATAGAGGATACGATTTTCTTCATTCGTTCTCTGTTTACTTCCTCTTCACTAATATCTTCAGTCACAAGCCACATTTCATCAAGTATACAGAGCCACGGAGGACCCTCCCACCATTTCAAAGAGGCAAAATGTCGTGAAGAGCAACCTTTGCTGGATTCATTGTACCGGGAACGTATCTCCAGGCTTCTTTATATGTCAAATATAATATCTCTTTTACTCTATTATGGACGAAAACGCCCCACCAATTTATCTTCCTATCCAAGTGAGCACAGCCGCTGAGTCGGTCCAACAGTAAACCTTTTTTAACTGAAAGATGTTTATTATGACAAAAGTCGTGCAGCGATAGTAGTACCAAGAAGCTCCAATCGTGCAATGCTAGTTCTTCTTTTTCCACAGGGTGAAATTCTTGCTCTAGCCTGTATAAGTTGAATGCACACAGAATTTTCTTTTTTCAACATGTCTGTGAGGCAGACAATGAGAAGGAACATCTTTTTCACTCAATGGTACTATCTCAATAACACTTTCTTTAAACCACTAGTCTTCATTTAAACCTTTCCTTCTTTAGTCTTCATTTAAGCCATCAGCTTTCAATTTCTTCAATGTAGAATTCAATCTTTTGAGAGATAAATCAGTTGCCTGTAAGTAGACGGTGACCTTCAATCCCTGGTAGACTTACCATAAAACGTTCGTTCTCGATTTTCACGGTATTTAAAAAAATGGTACTTAACAGTTTCCTCAAGTTCGGATTTTGTTTTGCTTTCTGATGGGTCTCTGATACCTAAACTATGTAATGTCCACATATCTGTTATACAAGCATTTTTATTTAACATTCAAATTAAAGTTGTACTCTCACTGGACGACGCTGCTAGGATGCGACCTATAATCGTCCACCCTATTTTTGTTTCAATGGCTGCAAGACCACTGGGTAGACGTTTATAACCGTCAGTCATCAACTTGCCTGATATGTCAGCTCCAATTAAAATTTCAATAGGCCCACATTACTGATCACCAGGGTAAGTGCCAAAGTCTGCAAGTTCTTTTAGACACGATTCCGATGCTACTGGTGGCATAGTATCACATATTACAGGTTGGCTTAGTGCTTCGAAATGACAATTATATGTACACTTCATATATGATAAATATATCAATAACCCATCATGTTTGTACACTTTGGTATTACTTCTCCCGAACAGTGAGTGTTGAAGGTGGTCATTTCTTAAGGCTTTGTACCCCATCTCTTTAGCTGTTTTACTCTAAATGTAAGACCTATGAGAAGCAGAATCAATAATGGCTCGAGCTTTACGCTTTTTATCACTGCATCTTAAAATCACAGTTAATGTTTGTAACATAACATTAGGTGCACTTGATACATTGGCAAGTGCCTGATCTCTCTCTAAATCAGTTTTAATGGACTCAATTTCCTTTTTATTAGAATGTTGTGCACTTACTGTAGCTATATTTCTGCACAGAAGTACCTGATGTCTTTTCCCACATAGTACGCAACTCGATTTCTCATTACATTTCGTTAGTCGATGTCCATGTCTCAGACAGAGAAAGCAACAACTCAATTTCCCAATAATAGCTTCTCTCTCATTTAGAGGCATATATTTTGCATTCCTACAATGCCAAGAATTATGAGGATTTGAACAAAATATGCACAATTTTTGCCCTTGGGCTGATGTGAACAGTTCGGAAGTACTAGGCACAGGCAATGGATTGCAAAATTTCGATTTAGTACTCCTGATTTTATTTTCAAAAGATATTTTAATACTGCATTTGTTATCATATTTTCCTGGCTTCTTTTGATCAAATGTTTGGGAAGCTAGAGATATTCGCTCTTCCGATTCTACTTCATCTTGAAGAAATTCAAGTAAATAATCTAGATCACTTTTCTCGATTATTTTTGACTGCTCAGAATTTTCTCCGGCTTGTCTACGATCAACTGCTCGGTAGTGTTCCCATGCTCTAAGTATCTCAACAGGCAAAGAGGACTCAACAAGAAGAAAAAGCATGGCTGCATATTTAACTCTAGTAACCCCTAGAACTTCCAAAGAACGAAGTTTAGATTCCAACTGGTCATAAACTTGAATTAACAGTTCATCCTTTCCAAAAAGCACATGCAATTGTTTTACAGCTTCCTCATAACTTTCGCCGCTTGGCGGGGAACATTTAATCAATTCTTCTGCAACAGAACCTCGTTGCATGGCCTGGGATAAATATGTAAATTTACCTTGATTATCAATATTAGAGTCTTTATCAATTTTCTTAAACTGTTCCCAAAAATTAAGCCAATTTTTTAAATCACCATTAAATGTTGGTAATTTTATCTAAGGATAATGTAACGTTGTATTCGGAATTTGTGACATCGACGCACATCCTATATGTAAACCGGACGTTTTCTGTTCAGAAACTTGTAATAATTTATTCATCTTATATTCTAACTTTCTCCATCTATCTAAATAAGATTCTAACTCATCAACCTCTTTTACGATAATTTTTTCATCTATAACTTGTTTAAATAGCTCTTATTTCAAATCGTTTTCAGCTGAAATCATTAATTTTGATTTCTCTTGAATAACTCTTAATTCTAAAATTTTTTCTTCGTCACTTAAATTATTTTCTCTTTGATTAAATTCATTACACGATTTAGAAAATACTCTACGATGTTGCTTACGTGCTAGTTGCAGTTCCAATCCTGTCTTACGAACGCCAGTTGACAAATAATCGCCTCTCAAAAATACTTCAAAGTCAAATAACGATTCATTAAAACTCCAAGTTGTCTGATAAAACGCATTTATTACACGTAAGCACATCGAAACTCAATATGTGCATCTTTAAATCTCACAAAAAGATGCCTTTTCTTCTTATATCTGAAAAACACAGCATAAAATTACTCTTAAAATAAAACAGAATAGAACAAACTTAGCAACATTTTTCTGTTGCCCGCACCTAACTACTAAAAATCGCACAGTTACAAATACGTCAAAACGAAATTCAGCACGCATTATTCAAAGGTAAAAATAAAATGTAAAAATAAAATATAAACAAAATAATAACTTACGTTTGCAACTAGTTGAAAGATACCATTTTTCACACCAATGAATTGTGTGACAAATTTACTAAAAGTAAGCGTTTGAAAGTCAGCAAAAGATAAACTCTGTAATTTAACTGTAAGGACTCATCGTGATACAAAAGGCAAACTGTTTTCAAACTTTGAACGCAAATAAAAGCTCCGGTTTTCCTGTGCCTAAGTTAAAGAGAATAGTATCCTCATTTTCTTTACAATTAAAAAATATATAGAATACTTTTAATTTAATGAGAAGAAATGATGGAGTAAAAAAACTAATAAAAAATTAGAATTCTAAAATAACTAGCATTCATTAGCTGTGACTGTAGGAAAATCGTCACTGACATATTCTACCCAAATATGCCTCGTAAAAACAGTCGCCAAACAGAAGGGTTAGTTAGAACAGAATGGTTATACTCACTTCTATTGTTGCTGAACATTTTCCCTTCTGCTTTAATTTTTTTACCCTGATGATACCGTAGCTCTTTTACATCTTTTAAAACAGTTTAATACTTATATAATTAGTTAAAAGTTCGACTGGACTGCCATTTAGTTCACTTCCCTTTCTCTACAATTTTTGTGATACTCAATTAATTACATTTCAGCATTTTTCAACTAAAATATTTTATTCCTTCAAGCAAATATCTGTCTTCCTGCTGGAAAAACGGCTTCTATTGACATCTATGAATTTGTCCATTTAATGCACGTTAGGTTTTGGCACTTACGTGTTACTCAGAAACTCAGGAAATTTGGCCGCTATCGGCAAATAATTCTCTCCTTTTGATACAGAGAAAAAAGCTGTAAAATCTTTCTTTACTAATATAGACGATATTACTCAGTTACAAACAATCAAAGTAATCTTTTTCTCGTCCCTTTTCCCTTATCTGATAGTTATATAACATCCCGGATACTCCATAGATTTTATCTTCCAGGTTATTTTCTTTATTCATAAAATTCGTGGTTTATGAATAAAGAAAATAACTGAAGATTCTTGAACAGCCCCTATCATATTTGAATTCTTAGTGTATTTATAACTTTTAACGGATCTTTTTAACGGGTGTTTAAAGCATGTGGATCTAGCTAAGGCAGCTTCAAAATTTCACACTAAAAAGCAGAAATTTACACCGGTAAAGCAGAACATAATGAATTTTCCATAATTAATGATAATTGCTCCCTCAGTATTCTTTCGATTCTTCTGCTAAATCTATAAGTAAAAGTTCTTCAGCTGTTGAAAAATCATAATCTATCTTAAAGGCCTTCCACACGCATCAAAATTTGTAAGTTTCTATAAATATTTTAAATCCAGTTCTTACTTTCCATCTTGGCTCTGATTTTTCCTTCAGTGTTACTCAGTAGATGGTGCCTATTTGAATTTAAGATAATGTAACCGCAGCGCAGTCTTCCCAAAAAGCAACGCTCCTCTCAAGCAGACAGCCGTCGGAGTCTCTGTTATAACAAACCATACATTTGTCGAGGTCTTTTGCCACAAAAGTTCCCTAGTCATATTACCCCTCAAGAAAGTGTTTTTATTTGCAACCAACTTTAAACTAATACTGAGTTTTGCTTAACTTTGAAGCTGAAATTAACGCGCTTTCCTTACCTATCTTTGCTGTTTCGGCATCTTCTGTACATAGCATTATCTCAATAACATGTTTACAAATTTTTAACTTCGTCATGTAAATTCTGGGCTAACTGCAAGAATCGTTCATTTGAATTTTTATGCAAAAAAAATTCTTAAATTATTAAGTTTGATTATATTCCAGCGTTATTTACTCAAAAAGCTTCATAAGCGATGCTTTGGACTAGAAGATTTCTGAAGATATTTATCTCGAAACCTCACTGCCTTTTATTACTTCAAACTGAAGAAAGCATCATTTGCTTTTTTTCCCACACTTTTTCTCTTCCATTTGAATTGCCTAAACATATAAGGTATGCTAGCAGTTTATGAGATTTAAATACGAATTTATTTAAAGCTTTACTTTAGAAAATATTTTACTTAATAAAAATATTTTAAGCAAATGAATTGTGTTCGTTAATTTCCTGGCAAAAATAACAATTGGTGAAAATTTAATCTCAGTTGCAATGTATTTAGGAGTTTTTTTAAAGCTGAGCTTAGCCTCAGATTAGCGTTTCTTAGGTAGGGTACTTTTGAGAAAAATTCTGTAGTTTATATTCCAAAACGAAAAACATTTATATATGCCGAATACAAAGTATAGAAATTCTTACATCAAGTTCGTTAACTTCTCAAGTATAAATACTATTTATATTTGAATTTAGCATACTGCATATGCTTGTTTAAATTTCCTACGAATTTTATAACCAGGCCTTTGAATAAAATTTACCACTTTGTTTAAATTCTAAATTATATTTTTTTGAAATATTTTAAGCGAAGAATTTAAACAAAGTGCCAAATGTTTACAATGTAGTAAATTGTCGTATTTTATGCTACTAAATTTTATTTAAAAGACCTTGCTATCAAATTCGTGGGAAATTGAAAGAAGTGAGTGTAGAGTTTAATTATAACTCTATTAATCAGCCTTGATGATTTCTGAGAGAAAAATAATAAAATTTACAATTACAGAACTAAATTTTACAGAACTAATTTTTTCGCTTATCTCTTTGTAATTTCTATTGGAGTCGTTTCATAAATGAATAGTTCGTAAAAGTTTGTTTCGTGCCATTCGCTTGATGTGAATGACCTAGGGACATCTCTTCCGCAAACAGCAAAGAGTAGTACAATTCACAACAGGTGAAAAAAATATAAATAAAAATGCTCACGCTTTACTACATCCGACCGTAAAGTCACACATTGCTGTTCCTTGTACTGATGACTCTAACACACCTACATGTAAGGGTGAGAAATTTTGTAACCTTCGGAATTTCACGCTAAAGAGGAAAGTCAAAATTTTAGATACATTCTAGAGCTCATAATAAAATATCCCTTTGTTTTAAAGACAACTGAGTTATTTTCGAAATGTTTGATTATGTGAAATTAATTTCTCATAACCTATTGTAATTAATATACAACACTGGATTTTTTGTAGAATTACTTATCCTTTTGATATCGCTTTAATACTTCTGCATACATTTTGTAAATGTACGAAGCTTATACTATATTTGGCAACTTATATATATGATTTCAGAAAGCATAAAATCTATTAATGGTATGAATACCTATTTATTTGTAATTACGAATTAATTTATAATCAATGATTAGTATTTATATAAGCTAATTTATTATGATTTCATTATTATATCCCCCCTCCCCAGGAAATCTATTTTTCTGCTTCGCTCTCTCTCACTTTCCTTACTCCGTATCTTTCCATCTCCCTCTTTCCAAAATTTTCAATGTAACTATATGCATGTGAGTCTCAAGGCTAAAATATTTAATCAGTGTTACAGAAAGTATTATCCAAACATGTTCTCTATTATACATAAAAAAAAACTAGTTTAACTAGTTTATGTGTTCCTGAAACAGAAGAAAGCTAGCTGGTTCTTTCTTTATTCAAAGTCAGATATTTGTTTAAGTCAATTTAATTTTATTTCAAATTAATAAATTTACCTTCAAATAAAAAAAAAAGCTTTCTTGTAGGTATGTATTTCATATAACATAAAAATATTACAGTTAAAAAAATGAATTTAGTTCTTAAATTCTTATGTATTACTAATATATAACTTCTATAAAAGCAAAAATTGCGTAATACATCAATTCCTACCGAATCTGATTAAAAGTGATAATTTTAGATTTTTAAAAATGGAAAAACTTAAAATTTTAATGATTTATTAATGATATAAATCTTTCTTTTTCTCTTGCATTTTTTAATGAAAAAAGGACTTGAAAAAGACTCGCAGCAGCACTATTTGTGGATTTTATAGAATTTCAAAATTTTAAATATTTAATTTGTAATGATATTTTTAAATCAATTGAATAAATTAAATTCTAATCATATTGCTTAATAACGTATTGGCGATTCTCTACCTAACTTACCTCCCTGTTCCTAAATTTTGGAGAAATCCTTTCTTTATTATAAATTATATTAACCTGTTGGAACCCGCCAAATCGCCAAACTCATAAATCTGTCATATTACATAAAGTCCTTAAGAACACTCCCTGGTAGTTCGGTTCGAGGTTCGAATCCCGCGAACGGGCTGGCTGCATGGACGTTTTCGTGGTTTTCCCCATGTGTAACGTGTATACGAGCCAGTTTCCCTTAGAAAGTCCTCCACGAAGGCATCCCTCCCCTGAGGCAGATAGCCCTAGTGTGCTTTGCCATAATTAAATACACCATCACCACACCTTAAGAACACTCCTGATGAGAAGATAGCGTCACTTCCTGATTTCAATACGGCTGATTGGATGAGCACCATGACGCACACATATCTATAAATAGGGCTTCTCCCTCGAGGTACAGGAGGGACGCTTGTGAGATGGATGCTAAAATAGACGTATCACTTTATATTCCAAAATTTGTCTCATTCCTGTTGCCCCGGCTGCACAACACAAATAGTGTATGAGATTCTACATTTCATATACATATAGAAACATAATAAGAGGATAAAAATTAAAAACAAAATTTTTATATCCTTTCTACGCTAAGCTGCAGGATTGAAGTAAAAGGAATTTAAAGCATCTAAAAGTTAAAAGTAAATTGGAGTCAAAGCAAGGCAATTCTCAACAGTATTAATAATTGCAACAGTGTATAAGAGGTTTAACACAATATTAAAAACAAATCAAAGCTATGAATTCTTATTTTAATTTCGATTTGTTTCGATATTGTGTTAAACCTCTTATACACGGTTGCAATTATTAATATAGCTGAGAATTGCCTTGTTTTGACTTCAATTTACTTTTAACTTTAGAAGCTTTAAGTTTATAATATAAGCAAACTTAAAGCATCTAAAGTTAATATTAAAATGGGAATCAAAGCAAGGCAATTTCTCAACAATATTAATAATTGCAACTGTGTATAAGATGTTTAACACAACATCTAAACAAATCAAAATTAAAATAAGAAATCATGGTAGAACTATAAAAATAAAAATGCAAAACGGAAAATACACAAAATTATAAAAATTAAGCTCCCTTTACTGAAACTCCAATTCAGAACTCATCAGGAGAAAATGAATTAAAGCTTCAGAAAAGTTGATTAATACGTTACGAAAACATGTTTCCTTCTCCTGGTTCATTTAAGCTTAAAAACCGAAAAAGATTCAATTAAATGTTCAATCAAGACATTAAAATTCTTATAAAACCGTAACTCGAATCTCAAATGTACCAGAATGTTCCCTACACGCTTTCGAAAAGCTTGGAAAAAAGAATAAAACATAAGATTGTGCCAAACTGACTACTCAATAAAAAAAGTAAAACTTAACTTTATGCAAACTGGCCGTTCAAAAAGCAAATTGGTCTAAAACCATTATATGCAAATCATAAATTCAAAAGCAATTGTAAATAAAGAGCAAAACTAATATACATTAAATCGAATTGTCAATTTAAACAATACTGAAAACTCGGGTGGTCCCCGATTATGCTAAACTAAATTTTTAATACCAAGAAAACGAAAAACTTTTCATAGAGATTTCTATAAATATATATTTAAAAAAATTATTGAGAATTCAAGGTTGTCAAACATTCCTTGTAAGAAATTTTTATGTAGAAAAAAAATAAGATTGAAAATTCTGATAAATTATTCCGAAAATCAAAATCTTTTAATTAATGTAGCTTTTAGCAACTAAAATATTTTTTACTGATTATTTTCTACATAATCAAAATTAATTGCCCATATTCTATAAACTTACTGTTACTTTTCATTTTCTTAGATGTCAACGAGAAATATGTTTCGAATGCTGAGTGTATGGCTCGTGACGTGGGTTTTAGTATCGTCTCGCTACCTGGCGTCTGAAGCTCAAATAAGGCCACTTACTTTTGCTATGCGTAAACTCGCATTCTCTACGAACCAGTTTGGAATTGATTTGTATAGAGCCCTCAAAGTACCAAAAAATGAGGTTGTGGCTTTTTGTCCATTTTGCATCAGTACATCATTGGCCATGATCCTTTTAGGAGCTCAAGGAAGATCAGCTAATGCACTTCAACAAGCCTTATACTTGTGGGGTGTACGACAAGAAGATGTCCATATTGCTTTTCACGATTTACTGATTCACCTTCGTGACAACTTACAAGTAACACCAGGCCATCACATCCCAGATCATTTGGGCAATGGTAATGGTGGCTATAGGCAAGAATATGGTGTTCAAGATTTTGAAATATTGCTTTTCAATAGCATCTATGTCCAAAGAGAATATAGCATTCTCTACCATTACCAGAAGTTTTTGCATACTTTCTATAACACATCTGTGCATCCTCTCGACTTTAGCATGTACGGAGAGGAAAGCAGACTCCACATTAATGCCATAGTCGAAAAGCAAACAAAAGGAAATATTAAAAACATTCTAGATCAACCATTACCAAAGACCACAAGTGTTCTTTTGCTCAATGCCTTGTCGTTTGATGGTGTATTAGACATGAGCGGATCAACTACGAATCCAACGGCAGAAGACGTGCATCGAAATTCCCAGTATAATCAATTCAATCAAGGATACAATAATCATCCTTTCAGTCTCAATCACGCTTTTCAGCCAACGCATAGCAGATTACCCCCTATAGGAGGACCAGGGTCATATTATGCTCCATCATTTTCTCAAGCAATGACGTATGCAGCAGCTACTCCATACAACTCTCACAATTTTATCACGCCACCTACTAGGACAAGACAAGGAGGTCTTCGACATGGTACCTATGATTACCTTGGATGTACTGGAGTAGAAGTACCCTTTCGAAGTGGCCTGCTTTCCCTAGTGCTCTTGATTCCCAGTGATACTAGTAGTATGAATATGCTTGAGACTCGGCTCAATGCCCAGCATATTACCGACATTTTAGGCACCATGCAGTCGAAAAATGTTATATTGGAAGTAAGTGCCATTTTTTATAATATATGATATTTCTTTCTTCTTGTTACAACACAGTATGGTGTACTATAATATTACGCTGAGTATATATATTGGATCTGAACTAAAATTTTTACATAAATCTATTTTAATATTTATGCAAAAATAAAGTTTTACATAAACATTAAAACAGAAAATACATAAACTTTCTGAAATGATAGAGACAAAGTACGTAATTTATGGCCACATGTGGTATTCAGAGTAATAAAATACAAGGTAAGGTGTTCATATCAATATTTCTGAAACTAGAGCCGTAGCTCGGATTTTCAGCGCCCAAGGACAAATGGAGATTTTGTGCCCCTTTCTGTGCGCCAAGAATGGAAAACCTTTCTTTCGAAATTTTGTATTATCAATTTAGAACCCTCTGGATGCTGCGCCTGGGGATAGATGTTCCCTCTTGACCCACCATAGCTACACCATTGTCTGGAACTCAGTTTGATAAATCTGTGTAAAGATTAAAGAATACAAATCTCCTCAAAACTGCGTACTAAAGTTTTTAAAAGAAGGAATTAAGAGCACGTATATGCAATTTTTTACGTAAAAGAGTGAACAAGACTTGTAATATACATAAATCCGCTTCTTTTAATTTCTGAGTAATATTAAATTCGTAATTCAAAAATCCAGGCTGAAATTACAGCACTAAGTTTCGTAAAATCAAAGAATTTTAAATAAAACGTAGACAAACAATAAGATCAACTAGTAAAAATTAGATTAAAGGTTAAGAAGATAGGTGTTGTTAATTGATTATTCGATGTATTTCAGGTACTCTCAATTAACTGTTTCAGAAGTGCCCCTCTCGTAAACGTCCATTACGTGTGTACTTAGAACATTTAATCCTACATAAGGCATTTTCTCCCTCCTTTCAACATTCCTTCAAGGTGTAACTGTAAGCCCGTTCGATGAGTGTCCGGAGTTCGAATCCCGACGAAGGCAAAGGGGATTTCTTCAGTTTTCAAACATCGAAAGAATTCTAAACGATTCTACAAGTGGCGCCCAAATTAAAAGTTGGTGGACGATAATTCCCCACCACCAACATTTAGCGACTGGATACCCTCATCCTCAATTCGCTCATTAAAAGGGGAAGTATATACGGTATTTTCTCCCACCTTTCCATACGCTTTGTTGGTATAGCTGGAAGCACGTTCCACATATAATCGGGAGGTCCAGAGATCGAAGCCATCGCACATTTTTCACGTTCCCGCACCGATACAACCTAATGATTCTACACAACTAAAAAACATAATTTATCTTCTCTTTGCATACTTAGAGATTTAAATGCGTTTCATCTACGGTTATTAAATTAAAACTTAGGCTACAGTTATTATTCTAATTTTTTATAGAATTAAAGCAGCTTTTATACTCGTAAAACTTAAAAAAGAAAAAAAAAGAAAGACAAGGGAAAAAAAAAAAAAAAGAAAGAAAGGAGGGGGGAATGAGCTCAAGAAAAGTTCAGGCAGCTCTCTCGTTCTTTTCTACGTGGTCACTTTTTACGTGCGACTGACTGAACCATTACTCAAAACTCAATTTGAAGCAATCCGCCGTTTAACTGGATCTTGAACTAACATATATTCAATGTGACACCAAATCGCAATTCCTATTTTTAAACAAAGGATAATTTAGAGCGTCATTTATGATAGTAACGGATTAATTCTGTCAGCAATTAATTTACGCACTGACAAAATACGAGTTGTTTGGTTTGTTTATAAGGTATTTCTTCTGCCTTCTTAGGGTGCCTTCGTGGTGTAGTGGTCTGCACGCTGGGAGTGTATTCCAGAGGTCCGTGGTTCAATTCCCGGCGAAGGCGTTGCTGATTTTTCAAGTGTCTTGCTTCCAAATAACCTAATAACTCTACATGTTTATTAGTCTTTTATAATATTTAAATCTTGCAAATGTCTACTTTTAACCACTACTGCGAGCCAAATTCATAGATGTCTGAAGAATTCATTTCATTACCGTTAACAAAAGACACTAAAGTTTATTATGTATTATTAATGAGACTGTTGGATTTACTTTAATAGTGCAAAATACCAGCAAAGAATTTATAATCTATATTAAGTTCGCAAAAAACGCATTGATTTCAAAATGTCATGCGACATGCCGCTTGATGAAATTCCATTGTAAGTGTTTAAGTATCTCTTTCTCGAGATGTTCTCAGTATATGTTACGGAGTAAAATACAGGCGTTAATTGAACAAAACATTACTTGGCCAACACTCACACAAAAGTGCAAGAAAAATTGGAACTTTCCTGATCCCAGAGTCCTTTGTTTACTCTGTTTTTTTTTTTTATTTTATTTTGGCATAAAGTGTGCGGTTATTACAGATATACTCCCGAGTGCTTTGTAATTCTGCATAGAGGTCACTGCCCGCCCAGCTGTGATGTCACAACAAGCACGGCAAAGCTTTGTGATATTTTACAATTTATTTAATTTAATTTTTTTTATTTTTTCCGGATACATTTCTGTCATTCCGCTCAACAGAAAAGTCTGCCCAACATGAAATTCAGTTGTTCGTATAATGAGTAATATACTAATGATTAAGCGACATAAGCTTTAACAGTGGAGTAAAATTTATTTAACTTATAAAAGTAATTTAATATGCACATGTGGCGTGCCACCAATATACCTGTTGTGTGCCACATAGCGGCACGCGTACCAGAGGTTTGTAATCGCTGATCTAGACTTTCTTTGCCATTACAGGCTTTTGAACATCTCTAAATAAACTCCCGATTCTCGTAGCATCAGTATCTGCTTATCCTAGACAATTGTGGACTCCGGACGATACCCGAATAGTCTATGTAAGCCATCCGGAGGTCCAGACCTGCTTTCACCTGTCACCACCTGTCGAAGTAACAAACCTGTATAAAAGTAACATGTTTGAAAATAATCATTGCAATTATGCAGATTTATAAAAATGCAATACAGTTTTTAAAAGCAAATGGAGGTTTCAGTATATATATATATATGTATATGTATACCACCACTTATCAGAAAATTAATACCAACGCTTAAGCTCTCCATAAGAGGTTTAAAGCATAGATTTGCAAATCTTTAATAAAAAATGCACTTAAAAAATTTCATAAGACACCGATCAAGTTCAGATTTATTGCCAATGGAAATAAGAATTTTTTAAAAGCAATTGACCTACTTTTTGCTGAAAAACGTAAACAAGTTTTACACATTCTCAATAATTTTAAGTTTTAAGAACATAATTAGAACTGGATTATTAAGAACCACGAGCCGATTATTGATGCACTTAAAATTGAGAATATTAATTGCCACGATTTCGAGAATCTTTTCACCACTTTGCCGCTTGAGGATATTTACGATAGTTTGCTACCTATTAGGCCGGCATTTTTTCTTACATTCTTTTTCTAGTGGTTTGAAGACGATAAGGGTATAATTGCACGTTTCCTTTTTTCATTTTCTTCAACGTTTTTCAATTTTCTTTAGCCTTTAGTTGCAAATTTACTTGTTCAGGGCAAATAGAACTCGATCTTTTTCTTTTAAAAGAATTTTTTCAGCTTTTTTTAATCTTCCATCTTAAAGAAACTGCATTTGTTCTCGCCATTTTTCAAGAATTTTTGAAAATTTTCTGAGTAATTTTCACAATATTCTTCGTTTATTATAAGCAAACTTCTGAATTTGATTTCGTTAAGTATTGGGAGGTTTTACTTTGGGCTTTCTTAAATTTTTTTTGTAACTCTAGGTAATTTCCTTTGGATCTTTATCAGCTTTTGAAATTAATTAGAGAAATCTCAGCACCTTTTAGTTTCAAAGTTTCTGATTCAGACTAAAGCTAATTTAACACGCATTCGAGCCGCCACTTTTTTAGGTTTTAAATACTGACCACTTTATTTTGTTGATTGTTTTATTCAAGGATTACCCTAACTATATATGATTGTAATTAGTTCGTTGGCCTTTTAGGCATTTTACGCTTTTTGTTTTTCAGGTTACTGTCTACTTTTTCTTTCGATTTTTATTTGAATCTTTTTTGTGTTTTGAATCAAAATCTGTATTTTTTTGTGTATCTTCTTAAATACTGCAATTTTGCTGTCTAAAGGGTTAAAATTCAAGTCGGGAAACTGTCTGAGCATTTGAGAGCCACTGAAAGCTATTTTAAATTGAAAATTTATTTCATAATTTACGGTCCTGACTTTCAAATGTCTCAGAGGAACGAAATTTGTATTCGGAACTCATTGATCAACTTGGTTTTGGGCTTCAAAATACTTTTCCCTTGATAAGTTCTGTTTGAATCGTTGAAATGAGGAGATCAATATTTCTTTTTATTTCCTTATTTTATTACGCAATGCTTTTAATATTGTAATTTTTACTTGTACTACCTTTGGTTACGACTTTCTTCGAGATACAAAATGGTTAGGACCTTCATAGGAAAGAAAATGTAAACTTGCATTTAAACTCCAATATTTACCTTTGTTTTAAAAAAAATGTATATATAGTAAAGACATAAAGTAAGAAATTTAGAACTAATTTTTCCCAAAGACCCAAAATTGAAATTCGTAATTATTAAATTTCAAATAATCCTATAAATGCAATAAAGAATTTTAAAAATGTTAAAACCAAAACTTTTCAAACAAGCAATACTCCAATTCAAAAATTAAAGAAATTTAAAGAAAAACGGACAAATAGAAGAGGAATTCAATCAACTTCAATGCCACTTCGTCAGGAGCAGGAACACTGAAATCAATTGAAATCTCTCTTCCACAAAAATCCTTGCTTTTCTGTATCCAGAATTAGCCGATGAGCCATTTCAATGCATTTTAATTATAATAGTTCACCCGAAAATTCTGGCCCCCCTCCCCAAAGCAAGAGAAGAAACAAAGTAAATTCTAATTAGAATCTTGTACCTTAAATACAGAAATTTCTAGTTAGAGAATGAAAACGTAAGTAAAATAATAAAATATTTCAATGAAGAATTCAAATCAAAATTTTACCTTAAACAAATAGCATATAATCCAAAGAATTTTAAAAGCAAGTGAAATAAAAAATTTTTCCGAGCACTTTCATTAGAACAGAATCGAAACTATGAAGATCATTACAGTAGAATAGAATCTATCTTTGATACCAAATAGTTATGACAGGAGTTAACCCTTTCTTCTTCTACATATGTGATAAGGTTTTCCAGTCTTGATAATCAAATATAGTTTATTAAGCGGCGATGTATAAGAAAATTGTTTCGAGTGTGGAGAGATAGCAAACTACTACAAAACATTTGAATAGCTGTCCATGGTATCTACAACACACTTTCATCTCAACATATTTAATACGAAATTTTAAATATCTCATACTATCAGATACGTAAGAGCAAAAGTTTCTTTAGCAGCTATGATTTCAGTAGAGCAGTTCCTGAAAATATTTCCTGGGTAGGCTTACTGACTTTCGAACATTAAAAATGTTTTTGTTAAATTACATAACATTCCTGCTTTGTGGACTGTTGTATAGAACATAACTAAGGTACTGTGAGTAAAAAGCAATGAAAATCGTCTTATTTTGAGTACACATGCTAAGTGACGAAAGACAAATTTTGAAACAAATTGGATCTGTTTCTTGTCAGGTGAATTCTTGGATTTATCTTCTGTTCAACATATACTTCGATCTTTTTCACAATACTTAAAATTTGAAAGCATCCTAGGATTGTTTATTGCTTTTAAAACTCGAGACAATAATCCAAAGATTCAAAAATGAAATAAAAAAAAATCATACAATACAGTGTTCTAAATCAATTGTAATTCAATACAAAATGCTGACACCTAATTAATTATCTTTTGTTACAAACTTTTTGTCTTTTTATTCCAGATGCCACACATCTCTTTCGAAGACAGCCCAAAGAATCTAACCCAAGCTCTATTTCGGAGTGGCCTCGTCGACCTCTTCACGCCTGGCTTTGCGGAACTTCTCGGCATGAGCGATTTCCGATGGCTTCATATTACCAATCTTATCCATAAAATCAATGTGAACATCAAGAACGGAAATAACTTGAATCATCAGCAAACCGCTCCACCCAGTGGCCAGGAAACTATTCACATGAGTCTCCAAGACAAGCCTTTCCTTTTTTTCGTTATTGATAACATCAGCGGCTTGGCCTTAGCGATGGGAAAGATGGCAGGTCGACGCTTGTAATTTGAAAATTATTTATTTAAGAGCAAGGTTTAATCGAGCAGAAACCTATTCATTAGCAGAAACCTTCAATTCATCCCAGAATGCATGGTTCACTATAAGTAATGATTTTTTAAAGATGTATTTTAGGCACTTAATAGTGGTATGGTTTGCCAAATACTATATTTAAACAAGTTTTTTTCCTTTATAAATTTTAATACTAAAGATATAACCACAGTTAGCTCTTATAAATTCTTCAGGAGACTGTCAGTTTGAAGAAATATGAAAAGCTGTGCTGTATGCTTTTTATTAGTTAAGAAGTATCAAGAAGCTGTGTTACGATATACCCAAAATGTTGCCCTTTTTGTATAAATTTAATGATAAGCAAGTTATTCTTAATGTGCACATATAAGTGTCTTTTTCCTAAAATTACAAAATGACTGTTTTACAGTAGCGTAGCTAGGGTGGAGCAAGAGGGGACATCTGTCCCCGAGCGCAGCATCCAGGGGGCGCAAAACTGATGTTGCGAAATTTTAAAATGAAATGTTTTCCATTCTTGGCACACAGAAAGGGGCGAAAATTCTTCAGTTGTCCCCGGGCGCTGAAACCCCTAGCTACGCCTCTGCTGTTTTACGTACGTATCAATTATTTTATTAGCTCATAAAGTATCATTTTTAAACGGAGAAAGCAATCTTGAAAACATATTTGCTGCTCAGAAATATTCATATGTGCATGCATTTTGAAGTGATAACGTAAATATACCACTTAATTCTGGCATTTAACAAGCCTTTCTGTGGAACCGAAGTTACTTAGTCAGTTTATTCATGAACTGCAAAACATAAAAGAACCTATTCTCTTTTTTGCCATGGCAATGAATAAAGTTATGTTTTTAATCCTGAAAGTTCTTTCCAACATTTTGAAGCATTGTAAACCTACAAGACAAAATAAGCTCAGCTAAGTTACACTGAAAGAAAGATATATTGTTAGTACTACAATATATTAAGCTAACTATTTTTCGTGACATTCATAATCATTGGCAAAATGAAGTAAAGCAAAATTTATACATAAAAGAACTGAAATGTGGGTAAAGCAGCATTTTAATCACGGATTTACTATTCAATAACTGAATAATACACGTATAAAGAGAGAGCAAGAGTCTATATTCCTTTCATAAGTAAAAAAATACATTTCTTATTTCTGTTTCGTTTGTAATGCAGACATTTTGCTCTACTAATTAAGAGTTTAAGAGCTTAATCTTGCTAATATTAAGGTTCTTCAAAAACAATAATTCTTCTACATTGATCTCTCTGATATTATAACATAAATGTTTTACAACATATGTCTCTCAGATATTTTAATTTATGTATTTTTGGTGTTTATAAAATGTGTTTAAAATATTGCATATTTCTATCACTCATATTTTATGTATATTTAATTCTACAAAATTAGAGAGAATATTTAGACAATAAATCCTTCTGTGTTAAGGAAAAACTAACTTTAGTTATATTTAATAGTGAATCGTTTCCTTCTGGCTTCTTTTCATCAGACATACTTAGAGTCTTACTTGTTTAGGAAGCATAAAATGTAGACCCTCCTGAAAACGAAATAGCGAATTCTCGCTATGTCTAGGGGAAAAAAAAAAAAAAAAAAAAAAAACGGATGACTGGCGACAAATGTTATAATAACCTTTTTATTTTAGTTAACTGAACAGAACATACTCACAATTTAACCACCACTTGTGGCTAGGTAACTTAACACAAAATAGTATATATAATCAGAATGAATTAAATTTTAACTATACGGCTGACCCCTACTTCAATCTAAATACCCTTTATCGGCTGCACACAGCAAAGCCGACTCTAGAATATTAATATAATTTAAAGTAAGCGGCTAGCACAAAATATTCAGCAATAGACTGCAAACACGCGGCACAAACTTGTAACTAACTCTTCTGCCGCGAACTCTTCAATTCTGCTACTTAAATACTATTTCCGAACTTATTGATATTTGAATATACGTCATTTAAATTTGTATTCTGGCAGAGAATCGTAATCGGAAAGGAAATTTATGGTCCTGAAAATAAGTTGGGAAAACATATATAGAAATTTTTTAATAAAATTGCTATGGGGGCGAAAAAGCATGAAGGCATTTTTAGCATTAAAATTTCATGCCAAATTTTATACAGTTATCTCACTGCTAGAAGCATAAAAGCTAAGATGGATACATTTATTACAGTGTTTTCGAAAATATATGATTGGTATTTAATAGTGACAGTGATGACAATTTCAGGTTATAAACATGCTTTCTAACTTTTGGAGAAAGGTCATCCCACTGTGCTTACACACATCAGTTTCATTCTGGTTTAATCACAAATGAGGTATTTAATTTTATTTCATTCATTCAACTTTCATTGTTTAAAAATCAAGATATACTTTTGTTTTGTTTTCCTTTTGTGTGTGTGTATGGTACACTATAGTTTGACTTCTGTAGCTATTTCATCATTTATTTAATTTGACATTTTATCTGTTACTCAATGGATATATTTATTACACATGTGCTTTTTTTAAGTAATTTGAGTTGCACAAGCAATAAAAAATTATAGAAAAACCTCTTTTGCATTTCTTTAGCATACATCCTTTTACATTGCTGCACTTAAAAAAAGAAGTATTAGTGTGTTTCTAAAGATGCGGCTGAACAGGTTGATCCTCAAACTACAGAAGAATGTCAGTCAGGTGTTATCCCAAACATTTAACCTATTATTCTGTAAGGTTTATCCTAAGTTTTGAACAGTTATTTTTAGTTAAAGCTACTTTCCTATCTCTCCTAATTTCAGCTTACCATTTCCTACCAGGGTGTTTTTTTAGAATCGCAGTTAATGCAAATGAGGAAGAGCGGTATTTAATTTGAAGTTCCACTGACTTTGTTAAAGAGACAGAGATTCTGACAGCGTTTGCCATTTGGCTACACTCTCTCTAAGCTATTACTACGCTCGGCCGTATTTCAGGCCCTTGATAGCTTCGCCAGTTAGTTAACATTTAGGGACCAGCTCCTTAGAATTTTGATAGCTTCGGCTATATCTTTTTAGCTAAGCACCAGTTAAGTTTTATTTCTTAGTACTCTTGAGTTCAAGCCCAAGTGGAGGTTTCCTGTACGCTCTAAGAAAGGAGCCGACTGTACAATTCTTATTTTGAAAAATAAAGGGTAGTTAACCCTCTTGAGTTTACGTTTCTGTTCCTGAACTAAATTGATTATTCGCTTACCAGTTCACAAGGTTTTTAGTCACTTAGCTGTAAGAGAAAAGGTTGGAACCCCACAATTCATTTGAACAAACAAATTCAGATTTATATAGTACTATACAAATTTAAAAATAAAATAAATAAATATCAAATAAAATAAATAAAATAAGATGCTTTTGTATTTAAAAATGGCACAGTGAACAGAAAACAAGAAGTAGTTTCACACATTTTTGCAGTTGATCAACGATACATGTTGCAGATAAGAAAAACGTAAGACATTCATGGACATATGACATTATATTATATATAAAGAACACCTAGCACAAAAAAGGAACAGTTCTATATCTCCCGTTCTACTAGGCCGGTTGAAGAAATTTAACTTGCAATTTTATGTCTCGAAAGCGCGAATTAGGATATTAGATTCGTGTACAGCAATTATTCTAACATAGGCAATTTTATCACAAAATCGAACATTTTCTGAAAAGACATAACTATCTTTGTTTTACATATTTCGATTTTACGTCTCAAATTATGCCTAAATATTAAATTTTGTAAAATTTGGTTATCAAGAAATTCAAAAATTTATCTTGGAGCACTTTTTTCAGTTTGCGCCAAGAATAATTCACTTGGCGAATTTCTTAATTTATGGCAACCAATTTCTTTTTCTTTTTATTGTCAACGCGCGAAATAAAAGGTGCATCATTAATTTTTCAAATAATTTTAACAAAGTGCGCAAATCATATCTGGCGTTATTATCACTTATAACAAATATGCCAAATTTCAAAACCCCCATTATATAAATTCACATATACCTTGGGAAATTTTGAATAAAGCGTTCTAATTTTTTGCAGGTGTGCCTTAAAATGCATCTACTTTAAGAAGATGGCAAAAATGCTATAGGTTATAATTCAAAAAATTTTCGAAAAATTCATAAAAGTTCCTAAAAAATACAAATTTTAAAAACAAATCAGAAAATAGCTGCGAATTTTATTTGGATCGGACCTAAATTTTGAATTGTGAAAGAAGGAATCGAGTAAGTTTAATAAAAAAAAGAGAGATTAATATACGAAATTCGATTTACAATGAGGAGACAAAATATTGACCGCTTATTCTTAAAAAAGTACTCGTGCGATTTTTTACAAAAATTGGCACTTTGGCATAATCTGAGTCGTAGAATAGAAATATATAAAAAATAGATATGTCATTTTAGAAGTTCCATTTTGTGTCAAAATACCTAGTTAGAACAATTGCTATATATAAAACTAATATATATCCTAAGTCGCGCTTTCCTGACATGAAAACGCATATTAAGTTTCCTCAATCGGCCCGGTAGAACGGGAGATATAGAGTCTTTTTTTTCTTTTTTTCCCCCCGCAAGGTGTAATAGACGTAAGAAATATTATACTCTTCTTTAGAGGTAATTAAATAATTCACAGTTTGCCTCTAGTTTCCTTTTATTTAATCATGGCGAAGCACTCAAAGGCTGCCACCCTAAGGGGAAGTGGCCTTCGTGGAGAGCTTTGTAAGGAAAACTGGGGCGAATCCATGGGAAAAACAACGAAAACGCGTACGCAGTCAGCCCGTTCGCCTGGATTTGAACCCAGGTCGACCTACCAGCATTCCAGCATTCAGCAACACAACCACGCGACTGCTGGTGCATGGTTTGTTTCCCCCCTGTTTCGGAATTTCGATATTAAACTGCTTTTACATAAAAAGTTATAGCTTGATCACTTGCAAGAATAGACAAATAATAACAGTTGCTTAACTAAGAAAATTACACCACTAATAACCAGTGTTTAAATTCATAATGTTATTCTTTCATAAACAAACAACATTCGATTGCAGCTGATGCCCATCTCATGTTACAGTATTAGAAATTGCATTGCCTCTTTAAGATTTTTAAAATTTAATGATTAAACCAACAATTTTCTTATAGACCTGAAATAATGTTTATTACAATCCCTCTTCAATGCTTACTTTATAAACAAAAGTTTACCTTACAAACTGTTCTCATAAGGATAGAAGTAATTGATAAAGAGGATATGCATTACTTAGCTACATTAGAACTTTTTTACCTCATGCTTTGAAATCACTATATGATCAATAAAAGCAATGCGTGTTATGTAATGTTCCTTGGTACTTTGTCTATGTTGAGCGTAAAGGAACGTAATGAACTGCCGAGCGACTTATCGCTGAGTCCATGTGTATAATAATCAAGTCCCCGGAAGGGTTAAAATACCCTTTCATTCACTCAAAAAATTAATAACAGATGGCCCCTTTTCGGGCTTACAGAAAAGCCTCCACTCGGACTTTTAACTCAAGATAAGAAAATAAGCGCGCCTCTAAGGACTTCTGATCTCTATCTTTAGAAGTAAGCTGAACCTTCCTTAAATACTCCTTCTAACTCATTTGCATGAAACGCAATGCTAAAAACTCACTCTGGTAGGGAATAGTAGATGGGAAACAAGAACAGAGAGTAAAGCATGTTTAAACTTAAAATAATTGTTATGAACTTAAAGTAACCTCTATAGTTATTTATTTATGGGCCCACCAGCGGCCGAGCAGTAAAGTCGCTGAACGCTGGTAGTTCGGTCCGAGGTTCGAATCCCGCGAACGGGCTGGCTGCATGGGTGTTTTCGTGGTTTTCCCCGTGTGTAACGTGTATACGTGGCAAAGTATAAAACCAGTAACAGAAGCGGAAAATTTATCTTTTTTGTTGCTGCCATTGTAATTCCGTAAAAAAGCAACTAAAGATGCCATTACGACCATATCGGACACCTTACAGACAACTAAACGACTTCGAAAATGTGGTCGCATTGTAGGGTTGATTGAAGCTGGGTTGTCATACCAAGCAATAGGCCGCCACCTGCAGTGTATGGTTAACCACTTACAGTTCGTGGTTTTCCCCATGTGTAACGTGGATACGAGCCAGTTTCCCTTAAAAAGACCTCCACGGGGCATCCCTCCCTATCCGTGTAGTGCCTAAGGGCGGAGCACGTAACAAGTAAAAAATATAGGATGAATGTTCACCAGGCTCGAACCGCCCCAACGGTATCATTGTTGACTATTCAACGCATTACAGCCACATCTATACCTCCCGCAGTACAGGGACAAGTGACAGCAGGGCCGGACCCCTGGTCGGCTTACAATGACTACTCGGGTGCTGTCTGGACCCTGCAACTATCTATTGCTGAAACTTTTACAAATAGACATAAATATACCTCTCGTAGTACAGGTGACAGCAGGGCCAGACACCCGAACGGCTTACAATGACTACTCGGATGCTGTCTGGACCCTGAAACTATCTATAATGCGACACAATAATACTACAAAATGCGACACACTAATACTACAAGACACTACAAAATGTAACACACTAATATACTAGAGACTAATATACGTTGACAGTAATACGTGGGTACGATAGGCACATAAAAACACATTGATAAAATTATTCTATTATTTTACAATAACTTGCACATGAATACGATACACTGGATATATGTAGACACTTACACAAAGATACGTAGACACACTATATTACTATATCTATAAAATTAAGTATTGGTACACATAGATGCTGCGTAAATTCGATATATTTTAAAATGCACTTTTTATGAATATTAATAATACACTATACTACTACAGGTGATACTCTGTATGTACTTAGATCTTGAAACATGACAACATGATGCTAGAGTACTTATAGACACCAATGACACGATACGGCAATGTACATAATGTTATGCACTAAGATACTGTACACTAAAAGATGGACACAATACACCAATGCACATAAATGCGACACACTAATGTACTATACACTAATATACCATACACCAGTATGGTATACAATAATTCACTAATATACTCAACACTAAAAGATAGACACAATACTCCAATGTGCATAAATGCGAAACACTAATATACTCTACACTAATATACATTGACACTAATACATAAGTACCATATACACAAAAATACACGTAAATAAGTAACACAATTATTCTATTATACTTATTGTAACATACACGTGGATATAATACACTGAGATAGGTAGAAACGTACGCTAAATTACGTTATATAAAAAACTTAAGTATTGATACACATAGATACTGCGTAAATTCGCTATATTTTAAAATGCACTTTTGTGTGAATATTAATAATACTCACTTCGCTATATTTTAAAATGCACTTTTGTGTGAATATTAATAATACTCAATTTACTACAGGTGTTGCTCTGTATGTACTTAGATCTTGAAACACGACAACATGATGCTAGAATATATTTATAAACAAAATACACCAATGACACGATGCGTCAATATACATAAATGCTTCACACTAATATACTATACATTAAAAGATAGACACAATACATCAGTGCGTATAAATGCGTCACACTAACATACTACACACTAATAGTACACTGGCGGAGTCGTCTGGAGTGGTATCGCAGCCGATCATCATGGCTGCCCTCAAACTGGCATCGTATAGTGTTCAGCGATGAATCCCGCTTCGCTCTTGAGCAGATGACCACCATGTTCGTGTCTAGAGAAGACGGGCCAACAGTCCCAATCAGCCCTTATTTTACAAAGGCATACAGGTAAGTAATAAGTAAATTATTTTCAAGTTCTTATGTTAGCGAGATGTAAATGCAATGATGTATTTCATTATAGAACATTTTAAATTTATTATTTAATAATTACATTTTAAAATCGGAGCTAATTTTAATATTCATCAAAGGCAAGTATAGACAAATAAAAAAGGAAAACACCTTGGTAGGAAAAATGTAAGTTTAGAATTATTTACTTCTGCAAGGAAATTTACTTCTTACTGGTTACAAAAACGCACTTTAAACTAAATTTAGTATTTTTATTTATTTCTAAAAAATAAATATAAAAAAATAAGGAATGGAAATCGCTATTGTTCTCCCATCCAAATGTTTCCTTGTCTTCCTTTTCTCCATCAGATAATTCTTGAAGAATGAGAGCAAAATCAGTTGGTTGCACATATTTTTTTACCATGAAAACCGATATAAAATTTACAGAGCCAAATGTATTCAAATTAAAATAATACACGGCAATTAATAACACAAAATTACAAAATATTTGAGAAAAAAAAATTTATCCGAATTTTTACCCACGAACACGCGCGTGTCGTTACTTTTACGAAAAAGCTGCCACGTAGCACAAATGCCCAGTTAAAAAAAGTCAAATGATTTCCTGTTGGCACATTCCATGATGAGGGGAAGGGTAGAAAGGAGGAATAGAAATGACATTCAGACGTCTCAGCTTCGATATTCGAAAAATGTGCATTAAAAACTGAATTTGTCGCAAATTTTGCGCATTCGCACGTGCTTAAAGGTTAATGTCACTTTATAAATCACAGTACAAGTCGTAATTACAGTCAAGACATCACAACTCGTACTTGGTATGGCAGATAACAAAATTTTAAATACAAGATAAGTAGTTTGCTGAAAAGGTTTTTACCCGCTAAATCACTGTATTCTCGTATTTAGTATTATGACTAAATTAACATTATTTTATTTTATAAAATGTCTGCATTCTTTACGAGATGCAATTTGAATTAGCTCCAAAGCATGTGTTATGAATTGATAGCGCAAGCCATCAGACGGCGCTTTAGGCATGCCGTCAGATTAGGTGACGAAGTCACAGTTCAGTTTTCTGGGCATCGCCCTATCCTGTGTGTAGCAATGTGAAAAGAAATTTTCAACATATCTTTGATAAGCATAGCAAAGCCCTGATTTGTACTTGAATGCGAAGCGTTCATAGGCAATCAGCGGAAGATGAGATGAAATGCAGAATACTTGAAAATACCAATTGAAGTTAGCAGGAGTATAGCAATTTATGGCAATTAAGGCATTTTTTATTTGTAGGTAAGATCGAAGTTGCATGCCAGTGCAGAAGAATAAAAAAAAGTTCATTTCGGAGTAACTTCGAGAGAAAGTCCTCGTTCTGTAACGTCTGAAGCTGAAGTGATGGAGCCAGTTCGCCATACATTTTTGAGTCAAGGAGCCTTGGTCAACTCACTTGGATAAGCTATAGTGGTTGGAGAAGAAAGAGAGAGCACAGTGCAAGTAAAACTATTGGCGGGCAGTTTAGGAGGGATTTCAGAGCCATACATAATTTTGAAATTGGTTGAAGCGAAAAAAGGGGTCATATGTTACAATTGACGAAAAATTCGAACCATTTAGAGGACGCTGTTCATTTCGACAGTACATGCAAAAAAAGCCAGTTAGGTATGGAATAAAGATTTTCGCTCTTGTTGATGCAAAACCTTTCTTTACATGTAATTTAGAGTTTATGCAGGTACTGAGCCCTACAGCCCGTATCATGTAAATAATTCATCGGTTGAAGTCGTCAAAAAGTTAACAGAAAAGTTTAATTCTGGGAGAAATGTAACAGTCGACAACTGGTATACTAGTTATGAACTTGCAAAGTATCTCCTTCAGAAAAGCATTATTCTAGTGGCCACCATAAGAAAGAACAAGAGGGAACTACCGAAAGAGTTTGTGAACAGTAAAAATCGGAAGTTTCATTCCAAAAAGAAATGACTTTAGTGTCGTTTGTTTCTAAAAAAAAAAAATAATAATAATAATTTGTTAACCTCTTATCTACAATGCATAACGACGAAGCTATTGACCAAACAACAGGTGAGGCAAAAAAAACCTGAAATAATAAAATTTTTTAATTTGACGAAAGGAGCAGCTGATATGGTGGACCAAATGTCAGCAGCGTATTGAACTGCAAGAATCAGCAAAAGATGGCCGATGGTTCTGTTCTTTACACTGCTAAATAGTGCTGCAATCAATGCTCGAGTATTATTCCAATGCTCAAAACATCCATCCTTACAGCACAGGAAGCGGAGTCAGTTTTTGAGAGATCTTGCAACACATTTGCTGAAAGACTACACAGCGGAGAGGCGCACTGTACCATGTCTCCCTCGACATTTCCAAGAAAAACTATCTCCCAAGAGCAAAGAACCTACTGCTAAAAAACAGAATGTAATTGAGAGAAAAAGGTGCTACATTTGCCCAAGTTCAAAGGACCTAAAATCTAAGATAATATGTACACAATATGAAAGAAATGTCTGTGGAGATCATTTTGTTTTAACATGTACCAATTGTACATAATGGGATGTTTCATGACCTGCATAAAATACAAATCCATGAACGCGCGAGCACTTGCGCATGTACGATTAGCGCGAGTAACGCCGGGTTAAAACAGTGTTTGTGATAGCGCACACAAATGTTTTCTTAATCATAATAGAATACGGTACTTTTATATTTTTCGCTGAAATGAAAGTTTAATTTTACTTTAATTCTCCACATTAAATTAATTATATGCAAAATTTTCTGCAGTGTTAAATTATTCTCTGTATATGATGAAAATTTACATACATTTTATACTTCTTATAATTTTGTAGAATTAAAAGAAGTATTGTGGCCAGTATTACCTTTCAACCTCCCTTTGTCGGACTTATACGAGGACACTTCCATTTGTCGCGTAAATATAAAAACAAAGTTACACATATACGCATATGTTTTTAATGATATTATTTTGATTGATTTTCTGTTCCATATACATATAGGATTTTAATTCAGCCGGAGCCCAAAATGAAATGTGTTCCGCTACTTAAATTTATTGTTCGATTATTTGTTATTAATTTATTTTTTTATTTTATCTTTATTCATGAATCTGGTTTGTGAAGCTGAAGAAAAAAGGGAATAATATTAATTTGAACGTAGCATGTATGTCAGTGTGGGCTTTATCAGCGTGCGCTTACATCTATGTGGGCTTTTATCAATGTACGCTTTCATCGGTGTGATTATTAGTCGCGTGGGCAATTATCCCAGTGGCGCTTTTGTCTGGTCACCCTCAAGTACATATGAGCTGCTACGGAAGTCATCAAGACCGTGCACGTTTATACCACGCCCCTTTTCTGTGACGTGACTTCCGCCTACCGAGTACGGAGGGGGGACGCTTTCATCTTGCGGGAAGAAAAGAACGGGAAAAAATTTTTCCCTTAGTCCTAGTAAAATGCACTGTTTTGTTAATGATGGTGGTATTTACACAGAATGCAAAATTAAAGATGCGACAGCGCGGAGTTAATTTATTTTTACATTTCTGATTCTAAATAAAAACGATGATCCAATACAAATAGTGTATTTAAAATAATTAATAAGGATTTTATTATTCGATTGAGTTAAAAAATAATAATTCCTTTTTTGCTGCTTCGAATTTATAGGCATGCATTAAGACCAGACTCATCATTTATAGAATGTCACTTATCTCTGGAATTAATACTTTTTGTCAAAACGAAATATGTCATTTGATAATGAATACACTTGAGAAAACTAAGAAGCGTACAGAAATTAGAACCGCTACAATGAAAAGTACTAAAAACTTAGGAAGAGAACTAAATGTTACCGCTCTGAGTTTTGAATACAGAAAGAGCAACATTTTTCAAAATTATTAAATAAGGAAACATAAGAGTAAATTTCATATGAGAATCAATTAGAAAAGATCGTAATACACTGCTCGACATCGAAAATGCAACACCAAGGAGTGGTCAGAAATTTATGCAAATTTTAGAGTAGACGCACGTCACTGAGCTATGCGAATGATGTGAAATGCGCAGCTCTACGACGCACGTGAAGTAAGATATAATGGAAGGAACGTGCAGAATGGCCAATATTCCTGTCGTTATTTCTGCCAGACAAATTATCAAAGTTGGTTTTTGTCCCGGAGGATACGTACAATAGGAGAGAATAGCCAGGCCGCCGTCAACGAAGGCACTTCCAGCGGGGTATGGTGATCAGACTGAGAAGGGCGGGTTGGTCCTTACGTCAAATCGCAGCTGATACCCACATGAATGCGAGCACGGTGCATCTGCTACAGCGAACATGGTTGGAACAAGGAAATGTGGGAAGATGGAGTGCAGGTGCAGCTAGTGACGTCAGCATGCGTGGATCGACGCATCCGCCGACAAGTTGTGGTGGTTCCGCAAGTCACTTGTATCGCGATTCTGCAGCATGTGCAAGATACCCTGGATGTTCCCGTGTCGACCAGAACCATTTCCCGTCGATTGGTTGAACGTGGCCTGCACTCACGGCATCCGTTAAGAAGACTACCACTGACCCCACAGCATAGATGCCAACGTTTAGAATGGTGCTGGACAGGAACGATGTGGATGACAGAATGGCAAAACGTGTTCACAGATGAGTCACGCTTCTGTTTATCCAGTGACAGTCGCCGCATATGTGTATGGCTTCGACGTGGAGACAGATCTAATCCGACAGAACTGTGGAACGCCCCACAGCGCGACAACGTGGCATAATGGTTTGGGGCGCTATTCCCTACGATTCCAGGTCACCTCTAGTTCGTATTCAGGACACTTGGATAACGTACTGCGGCCAGTGGCAATCCCCTAGCTTCAGGGGCTGCCTAAATGAAATTTTTCAGCGAGATAACGCCCGACCACACAGTGCTCCCATCTGCCAACATGCTCTGCAAGGTATACAGATGCTTCCCTGGCAACCGTACTCTCCTGACCTGTCACCAATCGAACATGTGTCTAACCTGTGTGGGATGTGATTGGACGCGATTTGCAGACTCTGCCCCTGCCTCGTTCAAAAGACGAACTGTGGCAAATGTTGAAAGGGAATGGAGAGCCATCCCTCAGGACACCATCTGCACTCTTATTCAGTCTATGCCTAGACGTGTTTCTTCGTGCATCGCAAATTTCATCACTTTCTGACCACTCCATCTTGGTGTTGCATTTTCAATGTCGAGCAGTGTATTTACTGAAATTTATAAAGAGATACTAATTTGCAAAGCAGATATCTCCGAAAGACGAGTGAAAATCAAATACAGAAATGACTAAATTTCTTGGCCCAACTTAAAACTACTATTCAAGGTAACGATCTAAACGATATCGAGAAATTTTGAAATACTTAAAAACATATTTATCACTTCAGTGTCGAGCGAAATTATCGTACCTATGCCAAGAATATCGATTCAATTTGATGAGTTTTCTAAGGTTTCGGAAAGAGCTCGTAAAAACGAAACTACGAACGGTATCTATGAAAATTAAAAAAGCAGTATAATACGAAATGAATAAAGCAATGCCAGTTGTATTTCAATATTTTTTAACATCATACGAATAACATCAACATAAAACATCATAGAAATTCAAAAGCATTTTTTTCAATTCTTTTTCAATGAAGTTAAACCATTTATAATGTTTTATAAACTTATTTTGAGATAGATTCCTATGAAAACGACGATATATCCTCATTCGGCACTCAAAAGATAAATAGGTGAAGCTGAAAGGTTATGACTTATTTCAAAATGACATACTAGAATGTCACTTATTGCGGAAAACACTTGATAAACTGATGGGATGGTAGTATGAAGCAAACGTAACAGGGAAAAGGAAGTGACGTAACAGAAAAGAAGCATGGGCATGACCTTATTCATAATAGTTTTATTTTTGTGGCAATGACAATATTTTTTTATTTCAACTAGCAACTTCTTGAACCACATGTTTAAGATGACATCATCAGTTTCTTAATTGGGCATATTTTTTTTGCAAAATCGGAGGATGACATCCTCCCTAAACTGTGTGGCCATGTTACTTTACAAAATGGCATCTGCATTATCACGTTTATGTGCCTTCGCTGAGGTGGACGAATGCATTTCTGTGGACAAATTAGATTCTCTAAAAATTGATCTCAAAACCTCTTAGTCGGTCACCATTCAAATGAAATAAAGATTTGCCTACATGATGTAGGGCTATACTGAGAAATGTTCAGCATTTCTTTCCTTGCTTTCATACTCAGTGTTCTTAACACCTCTTAGTCGGTCACCATTCAAATGAAATAAAGATTTCCTACCTGATGTAGGGCTATACTGAGAAATGTTCAGCACTTCTTTCCTTGCTTTCGTCCTCAGTGTGCCCACTTTGTTTTTGGTTGGACAAGTGAATATAATTGTTAATTTTTTCATTACAATTGTACTCCAATTCTTCACTGCTTTGAACATGAATACAGTACAGGAATGAAACAATAATGCTCAAAATGTAAATAACTTTTTGGAAAAATACTGTTTTTTAGACAGTTAATATTAAAAAAAAAAATTTAAAAAAAAAAAAAAATGCTATTCTGAGCTTGCAGTGTGTCTTTACTCTTAAGAAAACATGTTTGAGAAAGAACCTATGCCTTTGAATGTTAAAATGTTGAACGCTGGTGACTGCAACTTGATTTGAACCCAAGATAATTCAAACAATCAGATATCCAGATACACTTTTATACCAAAAGAGAAGCAGAAGAAACGAACTACTTTGAGAAAAATTTATGTATTTGCGAAAAGTTTATATTTTTATGAATTGTTACCCCGAATTTTTGTATGTAATTTATCTACCAAATGCTCACTATATCATCAGACTTTTAAAATCTGTATCTTTAAAGCACGTATTAATCGAAACATTTTTGTTACTGAATACTATAAATATTGCTTTTGGATACATTTTATGCTCTTCCCTTTTTATTTTGGAAAACCTTGACTCCAGTTTCAACATAAATCTAATAAATTATTTTTTAAAACCTTTATTCATTATTATTAGTCTTATTTTATATTGTACTTATAGTAGGTTAAAATTAAAGCAGTCACAGAAAATAAGATATTTGACATTTCTGTTATTACAATCTGTATTGGATATAGTTTAAAAATAATTTTTTAATGCATGTAAAAGTGAATAAATTTAGTTCAAATATGACCGTTCCGTACTATATTAAAAAAGATCTTTATTACTGAGTGCATATACTTAGTGATGTGAGGAGCTTCTGTAAGTCAAAGGACAGTCTGAACAATTATGGTATTAAACAAAAACAAAGAATTAATTTTCTCTATTATCATGAGGTTTCATGATCATTAGTATTATGAAATACTGGATATCTAATACCAAAAAGATTTAAGAAATTAATCAATATATTTCTAACAAATTTAATAGCCCACTGATTTAACACAGTCTTTAGAATTTACATAAAATCAAACTGTTACAAATTTTAAGAACCATTCTTGGAAGAGTATGCACAAAACTATATATGAACTGAAAGAAAAGCCGAAAACATAATACAAAAGTCAAAAAGCTTTTATTTATCAAATTTACACAAAAATAAAAAATCAAATTTACAACATCTATCTACACATACCATTACTTTAAATAAAAATCATTCACTGAACTAGTCAATAATGAAACTTAACAATTTGATATGCAGATGTAATATTAAATATGTGATTTTTAATTCACACACTAAATATAAGAGACTCTCTTGAACATAAAAATAGCTATACAGAATAATTTTCCACTGTTAAAACAGTAATCTAATGCAGGTTTTGAGGTCTTCAACTAATATTTTTATTTTTATTCCAATGATCCCTGACCTACCCCACAAATTAAGATACACTTTTATATAGCATGTATTTTAGAGCAATCCTAGTTACTGTTGACCTGAATATCTGCCACAGAAGATAAGTTCTAATGAAGTAAGCAATCCATGAAATGATAAAAAGAATGCTAAAAAAAAAAAAATTAAAGCAAAATTAGATCCAAAAGCTTGTATTTCTAACCCAAATCTCATTTTTCTCTCATAAGAATATTAAGTATTTAGTTTTGGTAACTTCATTTGTTACTGGTAAAGCATTCCAGGGCTACCTGACATTTGTGTGGACCACACAATTTAAAAAATTCAGTAGTTAAAACACATCTGCCTCAAAACACCTAATAACTTTTCACTAAAGATGGATTATAATACTACATATTACTTTGATGAGCAAATATATGATTATCAACAGCTTATTAATTAGAAAATCAGTAACAAAATGATAAATATATGTAGATGTTTAAAAAATTAAGACAAGATGTGTTAGGAAATTTTAGTACCAAGAGCCTTAATACAAACTCCATGAACCTGAATTCATACATAAGTTAGAATCATAGTTATTTAATCATAGTTAAAACTTATAATGCAAACTTATATTGCTAATTGTAAATTTAACTCTTCTCAAAGTTACAAAGTACCTATGGAATTTTAATACATTCCTGACTGCTAATCCTATAAACTAAAAATAAGAATTCTCGTTTCCAGTTGCCTAAACATCAGTCTTTCTTGGATATTAATGCATGAATTTTTAGATTTTCTTAAGAACAAGAAAGTTATATGCCTCTTCCTCATCATACTTAAACATTTATTTAATGTACTACACTTGAACATAATTAATGACCTCCATAAAAAAATCAGCTAATCACATTCTAAATGTTACAGAAAATAACTTTCTCTACAGTTGACAAAAATACTTTGAAAAATGCATTCAATGAATAAAGTTCTTTTTAAATAACATTTATGAAAAATAGAAAATACAGTTACACTCTAGAGGATACATTCATGCTTCTTTCCATTAATTCAAATTTTACTCCACTTGCATAAATTCAACATAGCTTATAAAATGTTTTACAGAAAGAATTCATAAAACTCCCTTCATAATCTACTATCTGTTTGACCATAAGCAGATAATTTACTATATTCACACTTCATCTTTTATGCCATGCATTTTAATATCACATAAAATTCTATAATGTTTTTTTTAATGAAATACAAATATAAGTGAAGGTAATTTGTTGGTTACAGTTTGAACTTTAAAAAAAATGACATTTCGAATAATGATTCTACACCAAATCAAACTTGAAAAGCATAATTTATTTACTTCATTTTAGTTTCAGATATTTTAATGAATGCATTTTAACAGAATCCATACATAGCTTTATATATATATATATATATAAATGACAAAGGCACATTTCATTCCTGTAATACATAGTTGGGCAAAATAAAACCGCTAGATTTCAAAAATAAATTATCCTCTTGGTACTTACATATTATCGCATCGAATGCACACGGAAATTTCGATAACAATCACCAGTTGTTACTGGGAAATTCTAAAGGACACTGTCATCCAATTGGTGCTAAATCATGCTACTTAGTGATCGATGGGATATTACGTATGTTCTTTTTACATGAGGTAACAGGCAACAGAACACATACCTGCCTCGTCAACTGAATGACATTACAGGAACTGGCGAACCAGCAATAGCCACCGAAGATGGTATGACATTCCAGCTGGACCCAGAGTCCCACATCTGCGGGACAGCAACTATTTTAGGCTCACTTTAACAAACCCACCACTAAACTAAACCTGCCAGAACCACTGTCCCAGAGGTCAGAGACCACGGTGGGGTGGGCATTGTGAATGAGGATCGATGACTGCCCATTATTTGGCTACCTGCCAGCACTATATGGGATGCTCCTCTCCTTAGGCTTTACATGAAATACCAAGGACAGCAGTGACTGGACACTCAGAGGCTCAGATGCTATTTGGCTACCAATACCCTGGTGGATGAGAACTTACACTTCCCGGCCGATGACGAGTTAATATAGGATCCACCCCACGGACCATGGGAACCACCAAGTTCGTAAATTATATACCCCCGTCACCAAGACTGCCTAGGTAGAGATTCTAGCCAGTACAACACAGAGTGCTCTGCGTTGAACAGGGGGGGGGAGGTGTTACACGAGGTAAGAAATCTTGGATTTGAAAGTATCTCATAAAGTAATAATGCTGAATTATCCAAATTTGACACAGAAGTGGAACTTGAGCCAACAGTTTTAATAAGTACAATCAAATTGAAATTCTGCCAAAGATTACTAAAAATAAATACATTAGAAAGTTTACAATAAAACTTGCTTAAAATACAATTTCATAATTATTACCGATTTTTAGAGGAAAAGCGAACACATTTCAAACATGTAAGTTTCCAATATTTGAAATAAATCAATATCTTTATGTCCCCTGCTGCTGAATTCTCAGTCTGTTTGATGAATCATCAGACTAAATTTCACAACCACCGTAATATACTATTAGCAACATGCATGTTTTAAAATCCACAAAAAGGTGGTTACTTTTTCAGGCTTACTTTCCAGAAATTAAAAATACTTTATAGGTTCCCACCCTTCGTAACTAACATTAATTACACTTAGCAAAAATATCAGAGCAATATATAATAAACAGAATATACAAATCAAGTAACTTTCAGCTGCTACTTTTCTTCAATTGCTTCTTTTAGTGTGCTCCTTACAAATGAAATTGATACACATATATAATATACTTCACACTGTAAAATTAAATACCAATTAACATACATTACTCACACCTCTCGCACATTTATACTTTTAATCTTATAAAAAATATGCAGTAGCTGACATTCATTCACTGACATATAGATTAGATCTCTAAAGTTCAGCAAACTTCAATTATTTATGATCTCTAAACTTCAGCAAGCTTTGAAATAATGGAAGACACTTTGTGGTTAGGAATTGCACAAAAATATCCACCTTGATCAGCCATACAAAACTACAAAGAGAAAAGACTGTTCGTTGCAGTCACTACTTCTGGATTACCAATAATTACAAACAATGGACATCATTCACTCACATTTTTAATGCTCTTCTTTGGTTTTTATACAATTTCTAAAATACTGTATTTTCGAACATATTTCCTAAACTTCATTTCTATTACAAATTTTTGAGAAAAAATAATATCCAAATATTTTTTGCATGGAAAATGCATTAGACAAGGCATATACTAGACTAATGTTATTAGACTTTATTTACTAAAGCACAGAAATCATGGCTGTCCAAGAATGATAAATGGTTATACCCATGCAAATCTCGGAGGCTTAACTTCCGCTGGACATCTCAAGTAAATCTTTCAAAGAATACACAATTGATGGTAACTGCAAACAACCTGGATGTACAACAATATTAAACTGTATAAAGGCACAGAAATTAATTTTACCAGCAATAAACAACTAGCTTTATAAAAACCATTATTTACAATGCCACGGATGGTTACATTTTGGTTCCAAAAGAGTGCTATGGAGGGTTTCAATTATGATTTAATGTAAGATGCTGCAAATGCAGCAAACCACTGTTATAATAAGTAAATTAATACTTAAACAGAGGTAACAGGAAAGTTATTTATGCCATTTAATGGTTTTTGATCAATTCCTAGACATTCTTTGATTATTTATAGTTAACAATGGAAAATCATTAGAGCAATTATACCTAGCAAAAATACAGTATATACAAAGGAATGGATTATATAGTCTTTACTTCAAAGGACTACTTGCATGCTACTAGCTCAGAAAAATTTGATGGAATTTTAAAGCATTAAATGCTTCTGCTAATTAAAGTAACTTGTAGTATATCCTTTAGGCACAACCTATCTTAAAATCTGCATATTGTTAGAACCCCAACTTTCATTTAGCAAAAACATATACAAGGAAATACTGTCATAGCTGCTAACCTTGATACATGAAAAACCAGATTTTATTCTGTAATTTTCTTACACTTTTATACTGAGAAATCCAAAATATGGAAAGAAAAGATTTTATTTACTGAAGCACTTTTAAACATGAAAATTAAATCAATAATTAAAGTACATCATATTTATCAGAAAAAACTTCGTAATGTACCATATTATGAAGTAAAATAAACACAAAGTGGTTAAACATTCGTTGAATCTTCACCTAAAAATCTACAAATGGTCACATTAGATTAAGACAACTCAGATAAAATGAAATTTAATAAGGTCAGTAAAATGTAATTTAAAATATAGTTCAGATAAAATAAAATTTAAATCACAAAAATTATTTTGAAAATCACAGGAGAATAGAATTTACACAATTTAAGTATCATTCTTTCAATAAATTTTATTTCTTGCTGGAAAACATTTTCCTTAGTAAAACCTAAAAATAAAAAAAATTGGAGATTCCACATTCTATTGGGAAATGCGATGAAAACCTGCAAGTCCCACAGTACAACCAATAGAGTTAGCAGCTAAGTATGACATAACACATGCAGAATGTAATGACAGATAATTTTTAGACCTTTGCCAAACAAATACATCGAAATACAACTATAAAAGATCAATTACTTTCAGTAGTTCTTTGGTTGAGTGCATATTTGTTTAACAGCCACATACTACAAAATACTGCTACACAAACAACAGACTTATACAATGACTTTGCAAAGATAGAAGGCACATTACTTGTATGTGAAAATGTTAGATGGCAAAGGCAACCATATTATTTCAAACCCCATATAAAAGATATTTATATGCCAGGAAATGCCAACAAGTAATGAGAACAGTACAGCTCCACTACTGCACTCAAAAGAAACAAAATTTTTCAGTATGTCTTATCATTAATTTAGCTGTCTGTCTCCCCCAAACACTTTCAAATACACAAGACTTGCACATAAAAAAAAAAAAAAAAAAAAAAAAAAAAGTGAAATTTTTTTAACAAACCATTTTTATTAGAGATTTACTTTTTTTTTTATTTAAATATTTTCATATAAAAATCTTGAACACCAGAATTCTAATTTAGATGTCAAACAACAAAAATCAGCATTATATTTATCACTATATCTAATCTCGTTCATTTACGCTTTGGCAGCTCAGGTTCATGGTTCAGTAAAAACCATCGAAACTAGTCCTGGGAAAATTTGCAAATATAATGCTGATTTTTGTTGTTTGACTTCTAAATAATTATTTGTTTGGCATGTTGTTTTAAACAGAATTTTGTCAAGAACTTACACAAAATCTTATACTGACACTGTCCAAAGAAATACATGTGATTCTCATTTAATCTCATTAAATCCAATATTCTATATACACAACTATTATTACTATTTTTAACTATTAGGGAAATTCTAATCATTGTGATGAAACTTGATACACAAGAAATATTACCATCTTTTGCACAAAATTAACTTATCTTTTTCTGTGGCAATTCTCATGTCCTCAATTGAAATAGTGCTTAAGCCCATCTCTTGATAATACAGGACCTTCTGGGCCATCGGCTTTCAAATTGATCAGTAAATATTTTTCTCACATCAACATCACATAATAGAATTCATTGATATTAAAACAGTAGTATTCCTGTAATTATTATATAAGCAACTTTTGAAAGTGTGCTCTAATAAAATATCATTAAAAATAAGCTTCAAAGATTACTATCTAACTACAAAGAAAGGCTTAAAGCATTTTCATATGTATGAAATGCTAAAATTTGGCAAAACTAGTTTTGCTAAAAAGAGAACAGTTATGTAAGCTTCCGTAATGATACAAGTGTTTTGCTACTGGGGTGGGGAAGCTATTTCATTATGATAGTATCAACTTTATAACTCAAAAAGCTATCTGCATACAACTGAGATACTTTAATTTTATAAATTAGTACCCTTATTTACCATAAGAGTTCTTGTATATAAAAGCATAGTAAGGGAATTCTGTATCTTACCCTTTTTTCCTATCGTAAAAATTCAGAAAGAAATTGGAATATTTATTATTAAAACCCCAATAAGTTTTTATAATAATAAATATAATTAACAAAAAATTTATATAAACTTTTTTCGGCTATTATCTGAAATCATGAGAAACAAATTTAAAGAAAATCTAGCACCTTCACTTTTTTTATTCTAATATATTTACATCTTCATCTTCTTCCGATGGGTTGTTAAGTTTCTTAATCATCTTTTCATAAACAAAAAGTCCACTCTGTTCCTCTTTCTTACCCTGTCTTCTACGCTTGCGTTGTAACCGCTTATCTTCATCTGAAAACGTGATTTTCTGTTTCTGTAAAAAAAAAAAAAAAAAAAAAAAAAAAAAGATTTTCCTCCCTTAATAAACATTTCTCATTAAAATTATAAAACTATTTGAACAGTTTAAAAAAAAACTACTGTAACACTAATCCAGCAATAATAGTTTTTTTTTTTTTTTAACTCCGCAGAAAAATAGTTTTCAAAACATTTTTCTGCAGAGTTAAAAAAAACTATTATTAAACTATTACTCCCAATAAACAGCCAAAATTACCAACCCTGGACGCTTATTGTATGTTCCGAGAGTCGGCTGCAGCTCGTGTGCCCAGTTACATCTGGCACACAAAACAGGTCAGCCCAACATCCCATTTTCTGTGAGTACGGATTTTGTGGAAAGCGCGGGAAAAAATGTTGCCACATTGTCAATCAGGCTTGTGCAGTTGGCGTTCCAACTAGATGATGACGTGTGTGTTTTCGCCGCTAATTTTTTTGTATTTAAAAGAACATGGTCGTTCATCAGCGGCGAATTGATAGAAAACATGACAATGCTTTTGCTCTTCCAGATGTTTTCATAGCCTATTTGCCAAAATTTATAGTTATTTTAATTTGCGATGAACTGAGAGAGTATTTGAAGCCACATTCAGAAAACAAGAATGCAATTCCTACTGAAAGAAAGGTTATTTATACTTTTCCTGAAATTATATATATATATATGTAAGATAAATATATATGAATCAAAATTATAGATTAAACTATAAAACATTAATTCTTCCTCTTTATTCTAAAATCGTAATAACTTCTCTGCATTGCGTCATTCAAATTAATCATGCGATCTTACGTAACCGTTAATACCAGATGCCTCTTGACGACCAATCACCGAATTGTAAACCAAAACTTTTCTCTTCGCGTGCTTCCATCTTTCATAACTACGCACTTCAGCTTTGCTCTTTACTCTGCTAAGATGTAATTTCGCTGGCTTGCTTTCTATCTTAACAATATATAAAAATGTAAATCTTGAGTGGAAAGGCACAACTAGAGTGCCAAGTGATCTGTGGCCACATATGTCATTTGGAAATAAAAATGGAATTAAAATCGCTTCTACTGCCAAGTTTTATTTACGAAGTCAACACATTCATTAGCTTACGACGCAATCAGATTACTTCCTCTTCAATTTAGGATAACTACGCATCAACAGTGTTTCGACTTTTTCCTGTGCTTTTATTATGACATATATATATTGTATCTATACAGTTTAAAAATGCAGATAATAAGTAGCACATAATCTTCAGTTAATATAGAAGAGTGTACTCAATTTATGTACAGCAAGAATTAAAATTATTTTGAAATATAACAGTGGAATACCTTATGAACAATACTGTGAACACAATAAGGAATTATTATTACACACAATTAGACTGCCATAATTTATAGTTTTAATGTGTGACGGACTGAGAGAGTATTTGAAGCCACATTCAGAAAACTAGAATGCAATTCCTACTGATAGAATGGTTATTTATACTTTTCCTGAAATTATATATTTATATAACTATATTGTTTTAAAATGTTGATGATAATAAGTATTTATCTAGCACATAATCTTCAGCTAATATTGATATAGACTTCTGAGAAGAGTGTACTCTATCTATGTACAGCAAAAATTAAATTCATCTTGAAATTTAACAGTGGAATGCCTTACGAATAATACTGTGAACACAATAAGGAATGTTGTTCATTATTACTCGAAATTCATACGACTGTAAAATAAAAATGAAAAAAATTATAAACTATTATTACAATATTAAAATTATAAACTATATTTTACTATTAGGTGCTCTACCATTAGGCACTACGTGGAAAGGGAGGGATGTCCTGAGGAGGTTTTTTTTAAGGGAAACTGGCTCGTATCCATGTTAAACGTGAAGAAAAACACAAAAATGCCCATGCAGCCAACCCGTTTGCTGGGACTCAAACCCTAGACCAAACTACCAGTGTTCGATGGCTTTTACCACTCGACCGTCGCAGGCAAAACGCCCCTTTGGTTGTAATATAAAATCTGAAGGCCCTCAATTTTTTTTGGCATGTGCGTGTGTGTGTGTGTGTGTGCATAATTCTATTATGATTTAAAACTAGTTGTTAATAACAAATATATTATATTTAAAATGACATACTGGTCACAAATTTTAATTAAAACCCTTCATAATTGCTTTGAGCAAAGGTGCATATTGAATTACCATATGAAAATAAATGGTCACACTGTTTTTGAATTAAATTCCTTATTTTTACAAGGGAAATAAATGAAATTATTAAAAATTTTAACACTTAAAGAGATTGAATTACCATATGAAAATAAATGGTCACACTGTTTTTGAATTAAATTCCTTATTTTTACAAAGGAAAAAAATGAAATTATTAAAAATTTTAACACTTAAAGAGGCATGATTTTTAAAAATCCATTGTGATTATTTGACATATAATAATCTAATTTTGAACTTTACTTGCATTATTCTTAAATCAGATCTGGCTACTAAATGTTTTATACATATTTTATAACTGTGTAACGTATTGTTAGGTACTAAAATTTATTAGCAGAATGATACATTATTATTGTATTGTGTTATAAAGTAACAATTCTATAAGACTGACAGGGTTGCTACTCAAAGAGGAGAATGAAATTCCCTGACTTTTCCAGGTTTTCCAGGTATGTTTCGAGAAATTTCCAGTCTATCCGCGTAATGTACATTGGCTGTGCTAAGAGGTAAATTAATTATGGTATTACTTGTACTGTGTAGCAAATTCACTTAATTATTCAATAAATCCAAGAGGACATTTATTCTTAATTATTCTTCGTACACTTTGCTTGATAATTTTGTTTACTTTTCCGCTTAAAAAACTTAATAAAATTTAAGATATATACATTGGATAACAACTGTACGTTTTATTATTACTCATGATCATCCCCAGTTCAACACGAGGCTAATCCGGTTCTTATAAATCACAACGCAATGCTAAAAGTTAGGTTAGATTTTAGGTAAATTTAATTTGTGTGAGGTGTCTTCTTAAAAGGCACCTTAACACTTGAAAACACAAATATTATTATAATAGGAGTTGTTTTCTCCACTGAAGATTGAGATTAGAATCTGCCCAATCTGGAAAAAAATAAGGCTTTTTTTTTTGCAGACATTCTGCAGCTAAACGAAAGAAAGAAATCTATTTAACAATATTTTTTTACTAAATTGAGGTATTTTATATTTATTTCGCAGCATGAATAAGGAAAAAACATGTGCGTTAAATTTCGTGATGTCATCATACTGCTAGAATTAATTTCAGGATTATGCCAGAGAAAATTTCCTGAAATTTGGAGATATTATTTACTAATGATAAATAAATTTAGAGGGAAGAAGCAACATTAAATGATATGAATAACATAAAAATAAAGATAATTACTTAAAAATTCAATTAGAATAATCAACGATATTTTAGCGAATATAAATATATATATGGTTATCTTAGATGATTGATTACTATTTTTTTATTTTACTGCAAAATGACAAGGTATTTATTAAAAAGAAAAGAAAAAAGATTTTGCAGTAAAATCCTAGTATACGATACGGCCTTCGCATGATTTTGAAAATTGTCGCAAAGAACAAAACGACCCGTTTACTGCTCATCATCATGTCGCCAAATCCCGCTGTACCATACATGGAGATTATTCTGACCAAAGAACGTCTATGTAAAAAGCGGAGGGAAAATTTGCCAAGGGGTTTGACGACGGAACGGCCAGAATTTCCCTCTCCGCGATCTGTACAGGAAATTGAGAAACACGTGTTAAGAAGAAACGTTCTTTGACAAAAAAAAAACAAACTACGAAAATCCGTTTTTAAATTATTGCGAAAAATCCAAGAAGAAACGTTTTATCAAAGAACGTTTTTTTCTTGGATTTTTCGCAATAATTTTAAAAACGGATTTTCGTAGATTTATTTTTCTCCCGTCAAAATAACTAATCCATGAATTAATTTAGTTGCGCCAAAAAATATTTTCTTTTCCTTTAGAGTTTAAAGACATTTTAAACGATATTCATTTTATGAACTCTTGAAAACGTGACCTTCGAACTTCGACACCGGTTTCGAGCTTCGCCGACAGATATATCACACATGCACAGCTGTTTCCCGCTATGATGGAACCGAGCCACGTCTGTTGCAGAGAGGTTTTCCTTCTTTACAATACATATTTTTTTAATTGTAACCTTCATGGTACCGTATACTAGGATTAAACCCATTTTGTTTTATACGAGAACAGGTACTTTCTTTAGTTCATGCACTGCACATGCGATTCGAGGTTACTGGAAACCAAAAGTTGCGGGAAACTTGCTTGCCTTTCTAAAAAGACAATCAAATTGGAGCTGCGAAAATTGGCTCTATGCCAGCTGCCCGAATGACACTCACGTGATACACAATTCACCAAAAAAGTGATCTCTTCCGACGTCGGCGCAAAACTTGTCTTTTTTGGCGGGATCGTTGTATGAAATTCCCTGACTTTTCCCTGAATTTTTTTGGTCAATTTCGGAATTCCCTGACTTTTCCCGGTAGCGTGGCAACCCTGGACTGAGGGTTTCTTCATGAAATAGTACTTTTGTAATCTATTAGTATTAAAAAATAATTGTTTCTTTGCAAACTTTAAATCTTTTGAGAAGGAAGAATATTTAAAACAAGCAATTCTTATATATATATATAAGAAATTAAAATAACACTAAAGTAATTAAAAAAAAGGTATTACTAATTTGTATGACAAAAATTGCAATACAAATTAATCACACAATACAGACTAGATGATTGTAACTTTGGTTATACTGAAAAATTATTTTCTATCACGTTAATTATAAGATAAATTATTTAAAATAAAATATTTTGATACCTGTGTGATAGTAATCGCACAAGAATGCAGCAGCAATCGATCATACTGTACTGAACGAATGAATTCTATTTATTTTCCTTAAATATATCGTTTTCACAGAAAGAAAATAAAAGAAAGAAAGGAATATATTCTTTCTAATAACTAAAATAAACTGTGTGAAAACAGTTTTATTTTGAGCGTGGGAAAAAAACTTAGTTTGCAATTAGATTGCAACAGAAATTAATCATACCTATAAATTGTTTATTTTTAAAGAGACTTTAAGTAAGCTTAATTCAACTCTTATCTGTTTCTCTATTGTTTTCGTATATTCTTCTTGTGCATTTAAGTTGTAGGCAATGGTATTCCATATCTTTTTCTTAGCTATAAATTCCTACGTTAATTTCCCCTTTAAAAAAACTATTTTCCTCCACACAACACAGCAGCAACTGCGTTTTGGACTTGCTGTTTTGTGCCTTTTTTTTTTTTTTTTTTTTTTTTTTTTTTTTGAATAACAAATGCGGTGAACTAGTGAAATGTTTGAAGAATATTCCTAGAGCTTTAGCCAGTGTACACTAAGTTTCATCACTTGTATGTACTGTGATTGATCTAAAGCTCCTTGAAGCCTTGTCTACTCTCAATAAAGACAAATGGACCCACACATCCACCAACAGAGGACCACAGAATGGCTTTCTCCATTAAATTGTAGGCGGAATGCAATACTGTTTTTTTTTTTTTTTTTTTGAGGCAATATTGTTTGTGCAAGTAGTTGATGGGCTCAGTGATCGTAGAATAGGCATCTTGATTCTGATTATTAGAAGCATTCAACCAACCATAGAAGCTGTTATGGTTTCTTCTAGAAAGATGAGACTTATTTTTCTTCCTGGTGGTGGTATTTTGTCTCCGTCATCTCAGCAAGGATGAACATGGCTTCCTTTTATATTTTTAACACCAAATTGGCACCAGTTACAGCAAATGCATACATGTATTGTATCATTTTGTTGGTAACCCCCCCTAAGAATCCCGAGGAAGACACTTGTCTCATGCTAATTTTTAATACATTTTACCTCAAACATTCACTAGTTTTGCATAGAAATGAAAACAGAAATAATGCTTTATTTCCAGCCATGTACTATTTTGCAAAGTTCATGAATGTTCCAATTTTTACACAATGAAAACATACACAATGCATACATAGGCTCAACAACAGAAAATAAAATGTTTGAATAACACCTGAGAACTAGTTCCAGAGAAGTTACTTGCCTCCTCACTTAGCAGAATTTATATGGTCTAAAATTAAAAACACTCTTTCATAGATCTGATAACATTGAAAACATATTTAATCACCAAAAACAGCCATTAGGTTGTGAAATAGACACAGCTTAATACATAAATACATTTTTTCGTATTCCTTTAAAAAAAAATGATTCATTTGGTTTCAGTCTAGTTTTCCCTTAAGTCCATTTGGGCTGTTCACAAGAAATGAATGTTTATAACTTACAATACTGATTTGCATATGATGGTCATAATGCACTTTTTCTTAACCCTTTTGTGATGGCACACCTTTGTTCAAGACGCTCGTGCGGGATGGAAGGGAATCAAAGGCAGTCACCAAAATTTTAAAAATGAAATTTATTTTAACATTACGACTCGGCTAAAAAAGTATGTTGCATTTCTGAAAGATAGAAATATTTTCTTTCACCAACCGTGAAAATTTAATTCGAAAACCACCTATTATTATCCAAACCCAAGGGGAAAATTTCTCTTGCGTTCCCTATTCTCTCATCTGAAATCAACAAAGATGATACCCTAAAGAATAAAAACATGCATTCAAATCAGCTGTTTTGCCATTCCACTAAGCGGTGGACCTAAAATGCATTTCTATTTCCCATATTTTTAAGTGAGCTTTCTCTTTGTGTGATGTTAACACCCCCCTTTGTGAAGATGGCATGACCGCCGAATGACAAATTAGTTGTCAATCACTTCTTTTTGTTTTCGCTGCATTCTAGGATTTTGGAAAACACAAAACAATGAGTGTCTTTTGGGGCTAACATGCCACATTTAACCCCTACATTTGTAACGTTTTGATGCCAGATGAAATTTTGAAATTGGTGAGTCTCTCCTGGGAAAGGATGAAGTGCCGAAACAGAGATGAATGAGAAACTTGAGTAAACAAAGAATAAAAAGAAACTAATATACTTTCATTCAGCCCTAGCACATTGTCAGTAAACCTCCCCTGCAAGAACATAATACTGAATCCTAAACAACCTGTATATTAATCATAAAAAATTATTACATCATAAACTATTATTCTGTCATCTCGTAGAGTAGAAAAGGAGAAGCCTGGTGCTACCATCTATATACCAGTCTTAAAATAAGAGGACCTTAGGAGGTTTAATATTTGACAAACAACGTGTATATTTTATATACTGGTGCCCTTTAAAAGGTTAATGTAATTTGATAAACATATAAAATTAATAACCATAGCTGAATAGTTCAATAGGTAGACAAGAGGAGTCATGTTTGCATTGACATGTAGCCATACCAAGCCATAAGCTTCCTAGAAACATTCAGCAGCTATTTGCAATAGGTTATCTACATCCAGAATTATTGAGATGATACACTGCCTGACATAGAAAATGGAACACCATGAAAGATTGGGTAGAAGGTAATGTCAACTCAGAAGATTCCGGCTACGTGTGCTGGGTATTTGCCCCTTACAAATACCATACTGTGCCATTCAGATGTACAATTGGCTCATTGACAACACCATCACAGACTTTCAACAAGACAAGGTGGTTTATGTGCTAGCCACTTTCAGCAAATGTCACAAAACTGTTTCCCCAGATATTGGAGCATCCAAGGCTCCCTACCATTCCACAAAATGTGGCTATTAATCGACTGTTCAACCACAACATCTTCTCTTCATATGCATTGATTAGAATGTTCTGTAGCACACCTAGATAGACCTGGTTTTTCACAACTATTTACATTTAGATGGTAAGCCCAACCAGCCGCACATAAGCCTATAAATTAGATTCCTAGTAAAATCGTCCATTTGCTGGAACTGCCTACAGTGTTGTCTTCCAGGCATCTCTTCATTCACACGCCTTCTAGAACACTGAACTTCACAAAATTCTGGATCCCCTAAGCATCAGAGAGAAGCAAATGCCGATTCATCCATCACTTCGTTCTCTTTTATCTTGTGGTATAATCACACAACCAACTTGCATCTTGTATCATTGGTCCGTTATATATTCCCAAAAATTTGTATATTTAAATTGTCAAATCTTCAGTGTTGCATTTTCTGTCGGGCAGTGTACGAGTGTTCATTTCAAGAAGTTCCGAGAACTAGGAGTGCATGAATTACTCTAGTGAGGACGCCACACTGAAATACTGTGTCACGCAAGACCATCAAAGGGTAAATTTTGTGAATCAGATACCAACTAAACATTTCCAGAATCACATTTATTTTTCAGCGAGTTAATAAAACTGAAATTTTCAATTAAGATGTTTGGTGATTTCTGTTCTTAGGATTAGCACAAAAAGAAGCACTAAGTTTTGAGTTTTGCAAATTTAAATATTTTTGAAGATTCGCGAGATCTGAGAATTTGAATGTTTTATGTTAGGACTAGGTTATCTTAGCATATCAGTTTTCATGTTAATTGTAATGGAAAAACTAAATTATTATTTTTGTATAGAATACTGAAACTTTTACAACTTATTTTCAAACAATATTCCTATTTTGAAGAACATGCACATGAGCCACTTTCACACAGAAAGTATTTATTAGTAGGCATCCCAAACCTTTGGCAAACCATTCTCGAATAGCACTATCCCATCTCAAATATTTGACACTTTCCTGAGTAATGTGTAGTATTAGTTTAAAGAAAAATCACTGCATATTGCTTTATTGTTCACTAAAATGTTAAGCAATTTACATTGTACTCGCAAAGACCGTTAAAATGTCTTGATTTTATTATACTTCTGTTAAGACCATTCAACAATTATAAACCAGGGAAAGCAGAAGAAAATGCTTGCTTTTTGTATCTGAAATTGTCCAGTTTCATCATATGAGTTTCAAATCTGTACAAGATAGAAAAATATTCATTGAATTTACAGTGAGAGAAAATATTATATGCGACCATATTAATTACACAAAAATGAGATATTTTCCTCAATTTCATGAGAAGTTTCTTTTCATATAAATCTGTTCCATTACCTTTAAAACACTTTATGCAAGGAACTGTGACTCGAAGAAAATCTTAACTGCAGCTCTCAAAGTTTCCTGAATCCCAACAGGCAGCTCTTATTACCCTCAAGTTTGGCACCCCCCTCTCTAATTCTTTAAAATTTGATTCTAGTCTCATTCCTGAATTCCTCATTCCACTTTCACACAAAGTATTTATTAGAAGGCATCCCAAACCTTTGGCAAAGCATTCTTGAATAGCACTATCCCATCTCAAATATTTGACACTTTCCTGAGTAATGTGTAGTATTAGTTTAAAGAAAAATCACTGCATACTGCACATTTTTTAGATTACAATTTCTATTAATTTATATAATCACTCACGGAAATGAAAGATCAAGTTTATATTTCAGCAAATTATAATTAATGTTCTATTCATACATTTACTATTAGATATAATGTAATAAATAAGAACATTATAAAATTCATTTTACTTGTTACTGTAAAGAAAATACTGCTATCTGCCATGCTGAAATTCCCAGGAAACTAAAATTTCGTTTGCTTGTAACCAAAAAATAAGCAAAGATTACAGGCATTCAGATGTTATCAAAAACCCTACTATACATTACGTTTTATTGTTCTTTAAAAGGTTCTGAAGTGCCTTCTTGTTTTTTCTGATTGCGTTTAAAATTAACAAAATTACATTACTTTTATAAATTTTCAATTTACTAATAATTTATAGAAATGAGATGTATCCTGAAAATAATGAAACACTAAATTGGAAAATAAAAGAATGTACAAATACAATTTACCTTTTGTTTCTTCTTTGTTCTAGACAAATTTGAGCTATTTGATTTTGTGGGCAACAATTTTGTAGTTGATGCTTTCCTAGGACTTCCTAGATTTGAAGAGGAACTTTCTATGCTTTGTAATGAGTTTAATAATGGACGCTTCTGCTTCTTAATGAAATCTCTTATTTTCTTTAATTTAACATCGTTTAAGAAAGAACTATCTACAAACATAAAACTATTTTTAAGTATGAATATAAAAGTCAATGAAGATGATAATTTATCTTTTAAACACTAAAAAATCAAATTCGCTATTGAAACACTGAAAATTCCATATTTTAAAATCTACCGTATTTGACGGCATATAAGACACTTTTTTTCCTAAATTTGGTCTCAAAAAAGTTACCTGCGTCTTATACGTGAAGGACACAGGTTAACTTTCAATACTGAATGCTATTTTTAGCCCGGATAAAGGTCTAGACACACATAACCTTTTCTACATCTGCCATAATTATTTTGCGCATGCGTGAAATATCTGTCGCCATAAAGCGGCAAAGCTCGAAGCTGATTCGAAGTTCGAACAGGTTCGACGGTTTCATTATGTCTATGGAGGCTTTCCTTCTTTACATAGACTTTCTTTGACTCGGCCGACACACGTGTCGGTATCGGTGCTACTATGTATAAACGTGTCGGTATCGGTGCTTAAAACTATTTGTTTAAAAAAATACCTAGAAAAATATGACTACAGGAAACAAGAGATTAAGCTATACAATTCAGTATAAACTAGGAGTGTTAAACTAGCCAAAATACATGGAAACAGAGCAGCAGCAAGGCATTTCGGTCCACCACCTACAGAAAAAATGATACGTACTAGGCGACTGCAGGAAGATCAACTGAAGACTGCTAAAAAACAAAAACAAAACCTTCGATGCTCAGCTCTATCTTGGACTGAACTTGAAAATGATGTAAAAATGTGGCTGATAAATAAGAGGAAATCTGGGATAAGTGTTTCAACCAAAATAATAATCAATGAGGCCAAAGGATTTGCAGAAAAACATGGGAATCAGAACTTTTCAGGATTTGAGGGCTGGTGCTTCAGGTTCTTGAAAAGGCAAGGCTTATCAATGCACACAAAAAGAACTATTGCACAGAAAATGCACGCCAGAAAACTTCTTTTGAGCTGAGCGAAAAAGGAAATATAGATGAAATTCCACTCACATTTGATGTACCATCCAACAAGACTGAGTATTATAGGGTCTAAATCAATAACCATAAAAACCGCAGGTCATGAAAAAACCCGATATATGGTAGTTCTAACATGTTGTGCTGATGGCACAAAACTACCGCCGTTTTTCATATTCAAAAGAAAAACTTCCAACGGGTGTAATTGTTCGTGTTCATCCGAAAGGCTGGATGGGCGATGCTGGAATGAAATTGTGGTTACAGAACATATGGGCGAGGAGACCTGATGGACTCTGAAGAAAACCCTCTCTTTTGGTTTTGGATCAGTTTAGTGCCCATAGAACTGAAACCATAAAGAATAAAGCTAGAGAATTAAAAACCCAGATAGCTGTCATTCCTGATAGACTGACTAGCCAATTGCAGCGTTTAGATGTATCGGTAAATAAGCCATTTAAGGAAAAAGTGCGAGAACAATGGAACAAGTGGATAGGAGAGCCACATCACGCCCTCAGGTAGAATGAAGCGGCCCTCTATTTCACATGTGTGCGAGTGGGTAATCTTGGGAGGACGTAAAGGCTGAAATAATTGTTAAGTCCTTTCAGAAGTGTGGAATCAGTAATGCTCTTGACGGAACAGAACACAACGCATTATAGGAAAAAGGTGATACTAGTGATGACGGAAACAGTTGTGATGACGATATTCTCGTTTTCGATGATGATGATAGTGAAAAGGATTTTTATGGTTTTGAAAGTGATTAAAGTCTAATTTCATGATAGGCAACATTTTCCTTGAATCTGTGTTTTTTGTTGTTTCTGCTTTATTTTGTATTATGTTTGATTGTTTACCGTTCATTCATTTATTCATTATTGAAATTTACATATTGTGTTAAAAATAGCTTGCCGTTTGTTAATTTTCCTTAATAAAAATATGTTTGGTAATTGCATTCAATGATTGTTTATTTGGCTTTTACGAAACGCGAGAACTAAAAGAAACCACACTTTAAGCCATTGTGCTATCGTGCAGACTATTGAACTTTTTTCCTTGTGTCTAGCCTTCTAAATAAGGGTGCGTCTTATATGCCATCAAATACGGTAATATGTAAAGTATTGTGTCAAAGATATTCATACAATACACAACACAATGTCAGATTTAAAACAGTTTAAGATACCTTATGCAATCAAAATTAGTTTTTGATTATACATATTTACATAATGTACTCTAAATAAGGTTGTTAAAAGGGCAGCTGCTGATATACTTGAACATATTTTTAAAGCCTTTATTTTGCACTCTGCATACATTTTAGACACTAAATTTGCTAAAAATGGGTTTAAAAATTTACTTCATTTTGTAAACTAAATCCAATCTGCAGTCAGTATAAATATACAAGATGTAATCACAGTGGTACTTTGCATAACAAGGTAAACCTTTGCTTAACTGCAGTACCGGATTAAAAATTTTATAATTATCAAAAGTTTTACTCACTTTCTATTGTCTCAAATTAGAGACCATCATAGCACCTAGCAATTAAAAATACAAAATTTTTATTTAAAAACTCTTGGCAATAAAATATCAATCTTTTCACTTTGATATCTCATTTAATGATATCTAATTACTGATTTTTATGAAGTTTCTCCATAATTTAAGAGTTCAAGCACAATTTAGAAAAGTTACTGCTGTTGAAATTACATTAAACAACATAATTTTAGCCTGAAAACGGCATACCAGGGAAAGACTGGGAAGGATATTTAATTTCAATTAAAATCTTGATTCAATATAAAAATAATACCTAGTGCAAATTCCTTGTCATCTGGTGATATGACTGCAGATGGATCTATAATTTTTATAACTTCTATCTGCTCTCTAATATCCATATGACAAGTGACTATTTCTGATAATGCATGCAATGTTTGCAACTGCTCCTCTGATGACATTTTAGACCTAAAAATTAAAAGAATTGAGACATATTACAGAAATGTTAACTGTATATACACAGCTTCACATATATGACAACTTGGCATTACTGGAAGTGTTTAAAAGAAGGGATAAAGTCTGGAACTTGCAGTTTCACATATAAGTTTATTACAGTGGATGTAAACAACAAAAATAAAATAAATGATCTAAATATCCTTATGTTTCGGTAAACCTATGTAAATTTTTTTAATCAAAAAATTAGAAGAATCAAATTGTCTTCACATGTTTCATGAATGTTAGATAGTATACGGGTATAAAATGGGAAAAATTTTAAAGTCATTTTAAGAAAATATTTTAAATTTAAAAAAAAAAAAAAAGAATAAGAAGAAAAAACAAGTGACAAATTTTTATTGCAACCTACACGTAAAAAGCAAGGAAAATTTTCCCAAATTAATAATTTAAATATGTATATACTAATACTGCTTAAATGAATATTAGTCTCCTGAAACCTTGATAATTTTCCAATGTGATATTAATGGTTTAATGACTACAGCAACCAGAACTTTTAGATATTGTGAAATTAAATAATGTTCAAGTGGTTGCTGTCCAAGAAACAAAGTTGAACAAAAATATTGCTTTGAAAATTCAAGGATATATCTTTAGAGTAGACAGAATATCAGGAGGTGGAGGAGGCTGACTTTTTCTTTAAGGATGTTAAATATTAAAGTATTGATATTTCAGTAGATCAGCCTTCCGATCTTGAAATTCAGAGCGTCAGGATACAATGGAGAGGGAAATATGTATTTTAAATGTTTATCACCCTCCCAACAAAAAAAAAAAAAAAAAAAAAAAAAAAAAAAAAAACTATCAAACTTTTCTAGCTTCATGGGCAAAAATACTATAATTCTGGGAGATCTAAATGCAAAACATGTTAGTTGGGGATATTCTGGTAACAATGATAGAGGAAAGGACATCTTACCTCTGAATAGTAGAGATTAGATTCTTTAACTATAATTCATGATCATCTACCAATCTCTATAGAATTTAAGAAAAAATTAGTCTACCTATCCTGAATGAAATTCTGGTATTTTAAAATGGCTAACTGGAACTCTTTTACAAATTCAATAGATAGCAGCTTGGCCTTGAAACCGCTGCAAATTATTTAAATAACAATTGTTTAAATTTCAAAGGAGTTGTCCTTAACAGTGACAGGAGAAACATCACTAAAAGCAATATGAAACAATACATTCCTTTCTTCACTCAAAATGCTACTATTCTAAAACCCCTTTTGGAGAAAAGAACTTGTCTTGTAGGGACATTCAACGACAGTGAGCACAACTTAAGATCCAAAATTAACAAGATCAATGCAGAAATAAAGACAGCCTATGCCCATCTGAAAAGATCAAGATAGAAGAAAATGTGTAATAAACTTGATGCCACAACATCCAATTCAAAACTTTGCAGATTGGTCAAGAACATAATAAGGAACAGGATCAGTTCAAAGAAATGTAACTCAGTTAAAGATGAAAATGGTCAGGCTTTACCAGATGATGAAACAGCAGGCAATGACCTTGCTGTGCATTATCAATCAAGTAGGCTTAACTTTACGAGTGATGATAGATCTATTTTGAGATAAGCAGGAAATGTCATTCATGGATGTCGTAGCTCTGACTTTGGAGACCCAATTTCAGCCAAACAATTTTCCTTGCGAGAACTACTCCCTGCGATAGCTTTTCTCTGAGAAAATCCCCTGGCCCTCGCAGCATTCACGCACAAATGCTAGAAAATTTTGGTCATAGAGGTACACACCGACTAATGAACATCATTAATACGTCTTGGAGAAAAGGTACATTACCATCTGAATGGAAGAAGGCCATGATTATTCCAATCAAAAAAACCAGGCACCCCAGAAGACTTCAGACCTGCAGCTCTGACTTGACCAGTAATCAAAATAATGGAGAAAATGATCCTAACAAGAGTCTAATATTACCTAGATTGTGATACATTAATGCCCTGTCAACAACAGTAGCTTTATAAGAGGCCATAGTACTACAGATCAAGTTCTGTATTTCTGTCAAACCATAAAGATGCTCAGAATCTTAAACTCACTCACCATATGGTGGCTGCCCAACTAGACCTCACAAAGGCCTTCGATAGATTATGGATACACAAACGGATTTTTAAAACTACATGATAGTTTTAACCTTCAAGACATACTTTTAGATGGATAGCAGACTTTCTGCAGCAAAAACATATTAAAGTAGTGCAAAGTGCTTTCTTTGGATATAAGAATTAGAACTTTTGCAAACAACATTGTTCTCTGGAGCTCTGAAAAAATTATAACTGAAACAGAATTGAAACTTACCAACTCTCTAACAGCTTTGCCCAACTTTGCTGTAGGGCTGAAATTATGTTTTAACCGAGTCAAATTAATTGTTACTTTTTCGCTACAAATAAGCACTTATACAGATACCAGCTGAAGTTGAGGCTTGATAATCAGGAACTTACCTACAAGAAGCCCCCTAAATATTCAGGGTTTATTCTTGACACTGAATTCTCATGTTACACGCATATCAAATATAGTGTTAGAAAAGTAGAAAACGATCAAACATTCTGAAATACATTGTGGGTGGGGACTGGGGAACTTACCCTCAGAACTACACTCATGTCCATAAATTAAGGATAATTTGGAGTCACGCAGAAATCGAACTCTAAAATAAATATATCACCTGTAAAATCACTACACACATCAAGAATCATATGCAAATTTCAGGAAGTAACCAGATGACACCGATGGTACGTCACAATGACGAGAGTGTAAGAGAGTGATATATAAGGAATGCAGGCAAAGAAGTAAAATTGTTCGCAGGTGCTTTATAAGCATTTCAGTGCAATAACCAAATAGTTATGACACAAAGGACGCATTTGGATGTTTTTTACGTGGTAGAATTATCGGCCGTCTGGAATGTAGGCGTACCCAACTGGAAGTATCAGACGAACTTGGAATTGCCCAGAGTGTCATCTCCAGGCTTTGGCAATGATTACAAGATGATGGTAATGTGAGTAGACGTTGCAGCACAGGTCGCCCCAGAGTTACAACGCCGAATGAGGACAGGTATTTGGCAGTTACTGCCAAAAGAAAAAGGCGGAGCACAGCCTCAGACCTGTCTCGTCAGCTCTCTTCAGCCACTGGTACGACAATTTCAAGGCAGACCGTGTACAGATGCTTAGGGCAGATTGGTCTATTTGCTCGTAGACCTGTCAGATGCGTTCCACTTACTGCAACTCACTGTCACCTGCGGTTAGCCTGGAGTAGAGACCATGCATTGTGGACACCACAACAGTGGGCTTGTGTGATGTTTTCCGACGAGTCCAGGTTTAGCTTGCAGTCTGATTCTCGCCGGACTTTCATATGGAGAGCTCCAGGTACCCGTTACCACCAAGATAACATCATTGAACGACACCGTTAAAGTGCTGCAGGAGTGCTCGTTTGCGGTGGAATTACTCTGGGCTCCAGAACTGACCTGCATGTTCAAATTGGAACCATGACAAGCCAAATCTATTGGGACATCATTCTGGAACAACATGTACGTTTGTTTCGGGGCACCATGGGCGCACAATTTGTGTTTATGGATAACAACTTCCATCATCACCGGGTAAACATCGTAAGCGAATGCCTTCAATCGGAGGATATCACCCGTATGGACTGGCCAGCATTCTCACCGGACTTGAATCCAGTAGAATATGTGTGGGACATGCTTGGCCGACGAGTTGCAGCCCGTCCACCTCCTCTTACATGTCTACCGGAACTTCGGAGAGCATTGCTTTTTGAGTGGTGTAATATCCCCCAAGATCAGATCAATAATTTGATACTCAACATGCCTAGACATTGTACGGACTGTATTGCATCGTCTGGGAGACATACAATATATTAACAATCACACCAACCATGTAATATTGTTTTTTTGTAAATAGGTTTTTTTTTTTTTTGTAATTTGCACCAGGGAGAAAAAAATCGCTAATTTTTTAATAATATCAAACATATAGCATCTTTTTTGCTGTTTACCTTTTGTTAAATAAATAAGCTTTACAAATAAGTCAAATTTGTTTTGCTTCTAACTCTTTTTTTTTTGCCTGATTTTGCATTATCCTTAATTTACGGACATGAGTGTACTTTATTTCCCACTCATTCGACCCATACTTGAGTTTCAGTTTCTAATTTATTGTTGTGCCTCTGACTCCAAACTGAATAAATTAGAAAATGTTCAATTAAGTGCAGCTCGTATTATTACTAGGTTAAGCCATAGCTGCCCTATTGAAATACTCTTTTTTGAGGCCAACTGGCAACCTCTTCAGATTAGAAGACTAGCTGACCTTGTTAAATACTTTCACAAACTCTCTAATTATGGCCAATACAAAACTTCAATGTATCTAAATGAGTGAAAAAACAAACAGATAAATAAAAACAGCACTTTTGGCTTAGTTGAGTCTCAGAGCCTTTCTTACAATGTTGAGACCAACTCACTACAGTGCTGTTTATATCAATCTGAGGGACTTTCAGTGTTCACGTCTGCTAAAACTTTACTACTTCTGTAAATAAGGATTTTATCATTGAATACCTAAGACAGTTGGCTACGGAGGTAACAAGCCCCATTCCAACAAATGCTATTAAGATTTTCACACATGGCAGCAAAACTGCTGATTACAGAGGTAGTGGCATTTACAGTGAGACCCCTCGGGGAAAATGACTGTCATCATGATCCAAAGCACTGTTCTGTCTTTTGGAGCAAACTGATGACAAACAATTTGGGGCTCATGGCTATACTAACAGAAAGAACTGGATTCTTGTAGGCAACAAAATCAGTATTTCTATCCTACAAAAACTACAGCTACTTTCCTAGCACCCTGATACCAATTTACAGTGGATCCTCTCTCATATGAATCTTATACAACGAAATGGTAGACAAATTAGCAAAGGAGGGCTGAGGTCCTTTAACTCCTTTCTCTTCTGCTTTCACCTATCTGGAACTATATGAAAAAAATCACAAATCATGGTGGAATGGTTTGTGCCCCCCACCCATTACTAGCACTCGGCTAGCAGGCCTGGTTAGGCTCTAAACCTTGAGTGTGACAGGAGCTCCCAGACTGCACTCTTAAATTGCCAGCAGTCACATTAAATGACTCTCAAGGAGGGCATGAAAATAATTTTCCACATGCACCAAACTGCCGAGAACATCAGGCATCTGCCAAAAATTTTTTTAGCCTCTCTAGGAAGGATATTTATACCAAATCCCTCTTTCCACTCTACTTTCTTAGAATCAAGTCTTTTGGACATTGTCTGACTGTCAGAATCTGAAGGAAAATAACACAACAAATGACTTATTCAAAAAATATTTGATAAATGCCTTTTATATGCATAAATGCGGTCTTTTTCTGCTGGTGATCCTGAAAAAGGGATGTGCATCATAAAATCAAAGACAAATAGAATTCAGCTATAAATTTTGACACGTGTTATTTATTTGGCTGGCATAGGATCCCCCAAATTATATTCAACAAGTGTCTATTAAAAGATTGAACACTACAATAATAAACTATTATTTTCCATATTTTTTAACTCAGTTACTTCAAAAAAATTAAGGAAAGATGAACCCTCTTTTTCCTATGACATCACTAGATACATGTGTGACTAAACATTCACCATGTTTATCAGCTTACTGTTCTAGTTTTCCCTAGCCCTTCAAAATGAGATTAAGAATCTATTACAGTGTTGTTATATTAGATATGAAATCATAAAAGAAATTATTATTCTTCACACAAAGATGACTTAAGCACAAAATGTGATCATATGTGTCCCATTCATAGCATCTGAAAAGTAAAAGATGTTTACTCATGTCTCCTACTTTGAAAGTTTAAACAAAATAATGCTGATTCATAGAAAAGAATTTTTGGCAGATATTTTACAAAATTTCAAATATGTTTTAGGTTTGCCTCATTGCTATCTCCATGACTGAAATCTCAAAGTACATGCACTACATTAGCATTTTTAACACATTTACAGTATTGGATAACAAAGCTAAGAAAAACAGTTGACAACTCGCAAAAATCTACTTGCACATGATTTTTTAAGTCCTGTAATAAAACTCAAATTACACTGACTGAAACTGACAAACTGAAAAATACCCACTCAAACTGAAACTATTCTACACTGAAATTGACAAATATCCACTCAAATTGCAATGAGATTAAAAAGCACAAACAATTTTAAAAAAGTGATCATACACAGCAGACAAATGACTAAGATTAGTGTTTGAGTAAGACCAGCTACAACTCAACACTGTTTAGATTTTAAGTTTATGTTTTGAAAATAAGTTCTATGGTTTCTGTAAGAATAACTGCTTCTAAATTTTTTGGAAATATCTGCAATTAAAGTGTTTTTTCATATTAAATCCATAGTTATTTTCGAATCCTTTAAAATATTGCCGTCCGTGGAACAGGGCCATGGAAAATTTTTAAAACGGGAAAGAACACAATTACGGCAATATTTCACAACTTCTTTGAAAGAAGTGGACAATGTTCTAAAAGATGAAGCAGAAAGTAAGATTGATTTGATATCTGTATTTAATATATTTAGCGATAAAGCTGACAGATTATTTCAGTTAGATGAAAAAAAGGGCGATATTTCCAGTGTAGTAAAAATGAAACCAAGCGAAATTTCCGTCTTCCTAAGTTAGAATTGAAACGTTTTGATGGTAATATTAAAAACTGGCTAGGATTCTGGGGACAATTTAAAAAGATTCATGATGATGATGATAGCATTCATGCAGATGATAAATTTCAGTATCTTTTACAAGCAACTGAAGAAGGCTCATTGGCTAGAGATTTAGTTGCAAGTTTTCCACCATTTGGCGAAAACTATTACAATGCTATAGAACAGCTGAAATCTCGTTTTGCTAAAGATGAACTATTAATTCAAATTTATGTTCGTGAACTTTTAAATCTAGTTTTAACGCAAGCGAAAAGTGGCGAAAATTTTACTTTGTGGATTCTTTATGATAAGTTGGAGACTCAGCTGAGAGCATTAGAGACTTTAGGGGTAACGTCTGGAAAATATGAAGCGATGTTATATTCTTTAGTAGAATCAGCTCTGCCAGGAGCTCTTATCAAGGAGTGGGAACGCACACACAACCGTGGAGAGAATAAAGACAAGATGAACATGTTAGGAAATTTATTAGAATTTCTTCGTTTGGAACTCGAAAGTGAAGAGCGATTACAACTTGCTCGATCAGAGTTTGCGAATGATCAATTTGAAAAATTTAAAATGAAAAAAAAAAAATTCCTACTGCAGCTTGTATTGTATCTAATGAAAAGCAAAGAGCTGAGAAAAATGGCAAGCACTGTATATTTTTTATTCAGTCGTTTCATAATACCTCAGAATGTTTTAAGGCTGCCGAGATGTCATTGGAGGCGAAAAGGGAAACATTGAAGAAAAGGGGAGCTTGTTTCGTCAGTTTGAAGCCAGGACACAATCTAAGCTGAATCGGATGCACAGGTTCTTTTGTCACCAAAAAATTCTCCAACGTTATTGTTAATTATATTGGTGAAAATCATCAATGGTGACAAGTCCGGAATCGTTCGTGGATTACTTGATACTGGTGCTCAGAGATCTTTCATACGAAAAGATATTGCGGAGAAACTAGGATTGAAACTTGTAGATCATAATGAGTCATGGACTTTTTGGGGGCAGTGAAACTAAACAAGAGTCCCATAATGTCTACAATATTACATTACAAAGCTTGTGTTCAAATTTCAAGTACACTATTTCAGTTTTGGATGAAAAGAAGATATGTGGTGCGATTCCACGTGTAGAGGATCCTGATATTTATCCAATTTTGAAAAAGAAAAATATACGCTTAAGTGATACAGGAGAATATGTGCCTGAAATAGGTTTATTAATAGGAGCTGATTATCTTGGTGCATTATTGACTGGGAGAATTGAGCCCATTGATAATAATTTGGTAACTATTAAAACAAAACTTGGATGGACGCTTTAAGGTAAACAAAGAAATAACTCAAAATCTTTGGAGAGTATTGTATATGCTAATAATTTGGATTTGATGGAATTATGGAGCCTAGATGTCATTGGTATAAGATGTCCTGCAGAAGTCAAAGCAGGTAACTGATGAAGAAACGGTAGATTTTTTCCATAAAACTATTAAAAGAAACGAAGACAAAAGATATGAAGTATGTTTGCCATGGAAAAGTGGACGTCCAGAATTAGAAACAAATAAGGAATTAGCCATTAAACGGTTAATGTCAACTATCAAAAATCTCATACAATCTGGACATTTAAGAGAATACGATGTGTTTAATGAGCAGGTTCGGAATGGAATTATCGAAATTGTAGATAAAGACGAGAAAAAGGGACACTATTTACCACATCATCCTGTGAAAAAAACTGGTGTAACAAGAACAAAAATTCGTCCGGTTTTTGATGCGTCAACGAAAAATTCCAAAAGAAATTCCTTGAATAATTGTTTAGAAAAGGGGCCAAATTTATTAGAATTGGTAATGCAGTTTCGAGAAAAGCAATTGGCGTAACATCATACATCAAAAAAGCATTTTTACAAATCAGTTTGAATCCAGAGGATAGGGAGTATTTTAAATTTCTGTGGTGGAAGGATTTATCAAGATGAGAAGAAATAATCACTTGTAGAGCGGTATTTGGTGCTCCTCTTAGTCCATTTTTACTAGAAGCAACTATAGCTTACCATCTAGAGAATGCTCCGGATGAAAGGAAGCACACCGCTTGTCAACTCAAAGAATCTTTTTATGTGGACAACTGTATTACGAGTTTAGAAACTAAAGAAGAGGCAGAAAAATTTATTTCTGAAGCTAAGGAGCTGATGTCTTCAGCACAATTCGAACTACGAGGCTGGGTTACTTCTGAAAAAATTGTAGAAGAGACACATGACAAATTAATTTCAATTCTAGGTCTCTCGGATACTGAAATCGATGAACTTTTTCGTAACAGTATGGTTGAAAATCCAGAAAAGAGTTGTGTTATCGGCTGCCCAAAGATTATTTGACCCTATTGGGATAACATGTCCCGTTTCATTGATACCAAAACTATTGCTTCAAAACATTTGGAAGAGGAAAATTAATTGGGACGACGTACTTCCAATAGATATATCAAATAGATTTTTAGCCTGGGTCAAGGAACTATCTTTACAGAAAGAATGTAAGATTTCACGGAGACTCGTCTCAGGTCCATTTGAAGACTGCCGAATAAGTCTACATTGTTTCTGTGATGCCAGTGTAGTTTCCTATGCTGCTTGTATTTTCTTACGTTCCGAATTTAATGAGAAGATTTCTGTCAAGTTAGTAACGAGTAAATCAAGAGTGGCACCTACCAAAGAGATTACAATTCCTAGATTAGAACTCTTGGGAGCTTTGATCTTATCAAGATTATATGGTCAAGCCGTAGACGGACTGGAATTGAAAGACAATACAGTGTTTTTTTGGACTGATTCAACTGTTGCTTTAACTTGGATCAAAAGAGAGAGTTCTTGGAATACATTTGTAGGAAACAGAGTCACAGAAATAAGAAAGAATACAAACCCAAATGACTGGCATTTTGTGCCAGGGCATATGAACCCAGCAGATTTGCCTTCAAGAGGTTGTGATGCTAAGAATTTATTGAAATTTATTGTGATTGAGAAGCTACAATAAACTCTAGGCCACTTACACATATTGAAGACAATTCTGAAGGTCTGAAGTCTAACTCCCGCTTGTTTCTTACAAAGTATTCCTAGCAGTGAAACAACTGATTTAGACGAAACTGACAGTAAAAGTTTAAATATAAGATTGCATTTTGTGCAAAAATTAAGGCAGGATTTAAGAATGAGATTTTGGAATGAGTATTTAGCAATGTTGATTCATAAAGGTAAGAGTCGGAAAGAATCTTTAAGAGTTGGAGAGGTTGTTCTTTTAGAAACTGATGGCAAGCGTATCGACTGGCCTTTAGGAATCGTCACTGAAGTCTTTTCTGGAGCAGATGGGCACTCAAGAGTTGCCAGAGTGAGAACAGCTGATGGAGAGAAGTTGAGACCATTTCAAAGACTTTATCCGTTAGAAATTAACAGTTCAGAAAAGTTACCATTTGTTGCCCAAGATGCTCGAAGGGAGGAAAGTGCCTCTACACCCTGCAGCTAATGATTCAGATTCCAGCGAAGATGATGATTCCTCACCCAAAGTCCAACATTTTGTTACTAGAGCTGGCCGATGTGTTAAAATTCCCAATAGACTTGATTTATAACTTTTGGTGCAATTTATAGGTATCCTACAAATTGCAAAGTGGGAGGTTGTTTGAGTAAGACCAGCTACAACTCAACTCTGTTTAGGTTTTAAGTTTATGTTGAAAAATAAGTTCTATTGTTTCTGTAAGAATAACTGCTTCTAAATTTTTTGGAAATATCTGCAATTAAAGTGTTTTTTCATATAAAATCCATAGTTATTTTTGAATCCTTTAAAAATTAGATTAATTTTACATTGTCCTGTTTAGTTTCAAACTCATTCACAAAAAACAAAAGAAAAAAGGATTAACTTGCAGGCTCTGTCAGAGGTATGCTGCTAAGGAAGAAAATTAATAGAGACATTGATCTTGTGACTTTTAGTTATTTAATTAGAATAGACATAGAATTTATTTTAAAAGGTTAAATCAAAACTCCAAAAACTTAAGTTGTTTCAGCTTTCAATACACTTGTATAAACTACTCAGCTATTAAATTCTTAAACTGCCAAATCAGTGCCAAATTATAAGAACAATATTTTTATAAAGATGATTTTTATATTTTTCAATGCAATGTATGCTTTAAACATAGGATTTTCTTCAGCATTAATTGTGATAAAATTATGTCATGAATGATAGCTTTATCATTTTAAAAAGTATAGATAAATTCTGGAATGGAAGTTATTGTTCACAAAATAGCAGTGGGGGGTCCAGTTATATTGATTTTATTAAATAATGCATAATTGGCAAACAATCACCTCAGTGATATTACAATACTTGCTAAATCCTGAAAGGTTAAGAAAGCATTTTTCCCTCGATGCAAAACTTTTAATACAAGCATACATAATATAAATTAAATGTAAATTCTTATTATAATTCAAAACAAAAAAAAATTTTAAATATTTAAACAAAATCTTAATAGAAAAAATAATCATGAAAAATAAGCACCAAATTATATATCTTGCTTTAACTCTGCAATATGTAAGTCAACTGAAGAAATATCTCTGCACAATTTTTCTTTTTTTGACTCCAAAATTTTAATCTGTGCCTGTGCTTTCCTTTTGTCTAATAATATTTTTTATGTTTAGTATCACACAGTTTTTTGTTTTTGTTTTTTGTCTTTAAGTGCTTGATGATATGCACCATGAGCAGATATGGCATATCGTAATAGATCAGGAGTTGTGCTAATATTCATCACACCTCTACATTTATGGCATCATAAAAGTCTCATACTGCTGAAGGTTTTCCGCCAACATATCGTAGAAACCACTTTCTACTGTGCCATTACCATGTTATAAAATTAGAATTAGTTTTACAACACTAATTCTTCAAAGACTGAATTAGTAACCGAAGCCTTAGTCCTGCAGCATAGTTAACAAAAATATATTCCCACACACCCTTATACTTCTGAATAACAATTCTTAAAACTGCACTTTTGATTTATCTGCAACTGTGGAATTTAGCCATTTACTTTCATACAGTATATGCAGTAACCTCTCAACCCTTTTCTCACATAAAAATTAATTACACGTAATGAGCTTAGGATTTAATGAAGAAATTTATCTGACTAAGCTATATTTAAATGGGATTCTTTCAACTACTTTTGATGCAAGCTATAGCAAAATGGTTCTGCACAGAGTTTTAAATTCTTTTTTCTTTAGATCAGACACTCCACTTTCAGCTAAACTTGCACCAGCAGCCACACCCATATCTGCAGTGTTACAAAAATGGTTTGATTCAAAATATCCATTTTTATCAATTTTTTAAGTTACTGCCTCTTGATTTAAATATCTTTTGATAAATTTTGAAAGAAGCTGAGCATACTATGGAAATTTGCATACAGAAGGAGGCACACGGAAACAACTATCTGAAATGATTTTAGAAATGAATGTAGAACTCCCATAACAGAAATTTAAAAAAGAGAGGATATTTTCACCAAAAGAAACTTAACAGCTCTCAGTCTTTCAAATGATAGTCTTTGGCAATTCAGATGATTCTAAACACACTTTCGCATGAGGAAAAATCTGTCAGCAACAGGTCTGTTTTCACACCATCTTACTTCATAAAATGTCGATGGAAATGCCATACAGTTAGTGATAGTAATATAATCTGCTTACTAAGCAGAACTATCTTTAAATACTCTATGCATGTCTTTAAATAATACATTTAAGATTCCCATCATCATGCCCAGCTCTAGAGGCACAGTGAATGAATGCAAACCACAGGACATAATATCTAATATACGAGAGTCATCATTTGCTAAATTTTCTTTCAAATCTATGAGGAAATTAAGATTGATATTTGGTCTACACAAGGACACTTGAAGCAATTTCTTTTTATCTAGTTCTTAGGTTTCCTCCAAAAAAAAAAAAACTTCAGAAGGTCATCAGCAGTAGCATGTCCCTGAAAAATTGACGCAAGCTATCTTGTGCTAACTTCATTCTTCATGTTGTTCCAAAATCTAGCAAAAAGGTCCATTTCACCTTTGGTCAATTCTATTTAAAGCTTCTTAAAGCAAATTACAAATTTGGTATTCTTAAGATCAGAAATGAGCATTTCTTTTTAGTATGGAGCTATACCTAATGACACTAAAAACGACATATTTGTACAACCCAGAGTTCGACTTTATTCGTGTCATCAAACATTTTTTTTAAACAGAAGCATCATTAAATACATTTAAAGAAACATGTGAAACAAACAAGTTTGACAGCCCAAAATAAGACTTTCTCCTTAACTACGAAGAAGTTTAAATTTGATGATTCAGCAACTAGTACTGGAGATTGTTGCACTTCAGAACAGTTTATATTTTCACAGTTTATTTTTAATTTTTTGATCACATAGAAATGATTTTTTTATGCTTTACACTGCTTATGTGGCTTGTGATTTCTTTCCTTCCCATGTTACTAAGGATGATGTTTTTTGGCAAAACATGCACACTGCCATCTTAACGGCTCCTTCAATAAGTTGTAACCATGAATCCACTGAGCATTCAGATTCGAATCTGCCCAATCTGGATTAAAACGTCTTTTTCGCAGACATTTTACAGCTAAAGGAATGAAAGAAATCTAAGAATATTTTAAAATAAATTCAGGTATTTTATACTTTATTATTTAGCAGCATATGTAAGTAAAAACGTGTTTTACAAAATTTCACAATGGTATGTCATCATAGTGATACAATTAGTTTTACTGGTATGCCAGAGAAAATTTGCTGAAATTTAATAAAGCATTATTAACTAATAATAAATAAATTTAGAAAAAAGAACCCACATCAAATGATATGAATAACATTAAAATAAAGATATTTACTTAAAGATTGAACAAGATTAAACATGAATTACAATAATCAATGGCATTTGGGCAAACAGTTATATTTAATTAGTTAACCTAGATGACTGATTATCTTTTAAACAAATACTACAAAATGATAAATAACGCCTTTATTAAAACGCAAAAAGAGGTTTAAAAGATTTTGTTTTGTATGAGAATGGGGAGGGGGCTTTGGCTTATTTGATTACGACAAAGCACTCGAGGGCTATCTGCTTAAGAGGAAGGATGCCTTCATGGAGTACTTTCTAAGGGAATTGGCTCGTATACACACAGGGAAAACCACAAAAATCCCATGAAGGCAGCCCATTCGCATAACTCGAACCTCAGTGAACTCTAAGAACTACCAGTGCTCAGCGATTTCACTGCTTGGCCACTGGTGAGCCATGATAATGTTGGGAAGGCTGAACAAAATCAAGAATTTTAAGGGAAAGAAGTACTGGTAACTTATTTTTACTTCAGAAAGTGCATAAATAAAGGGGAGCAAACTATATTAAACATGTTTGTTTCTGAATGTGGCTGCAAGTTCTGCCCCCGTTTGTTTCTTAAAAATGAAATTTTAAATGTAGATTATCTGAAAATAAAAACAATGAAAAATCAAATATTTTGGGATTTACCAAACAAAGTATCATATTTTCTTGCATAATTTTGAAGTCTGTTAAATCCTAATATATTCATGCCACCCACAATATTGAAACGCTTAACAGTTCAATTTAATTTTTTTAACAATACACAAAAATATGATTCAAAAAGCATCAATAGATTTCTTTTAACTTAAAAAATGTGTTGCATGAATTCTTATTTTAACAAGCCAATACGATAATAATACTAAGTAAACATAAAAAATATTTAATAATGTGTACAAATCAGTTTCACTCAAATTTTTTAATTGGAGATGACTAAGAAAAATGACCTTTCAAACCAAAAGTTTCTTCATTCAACAAGTACAGATTTCTTGATCTTAGTTTTAATTTTAGTTAACTGTTTAAATTTAAGAGAAAAAAAAAACTTAGTCTGACATTGATTTTCAGTAATTCTATTTTGATGGGTTATGAGACAAGTCCATCTTCTTCAAGCACTAAAAAAGTGTACAGAAATCACCCCCTCCCCCCGAAAACATTTAGACTAAGGTTGCCAAGTTTCACATTGCGAAAGTTCTCTAATTGGGGTATGCCCTCCGAGTATTAAGATCTGTGGTACAGCATCAGTCAATTAATTTCAAAAAATGTTATTAAAAATATATTTTCTTCTAAAATGCTGCAAAATAACATGTTTATATTCAATTAGTAGTTAGAATCCACTGCTATTTTGAAGGATATTTTTTCTCATCATTTAATGTTACCAAAATAGCTGTGGACAAACGTGATCACATGAAGTGGCACCTACTGTATGTTATCTACATGTACTTAGCTCTGTAAATATAATTTAAAAAATATTAGTTTCCTTCATTAATTACATAGTTTATTTAAATAATGCTGCACAAGTAGAGACATGGAAAAAAATTACCATAATTTTGAAGAGGATAAATATTCCAGGGATTTCGTCTTCCTTTTTGTGACATTTATATCTGTGTTTTTATCAGTACCAGATGGCTGACACTTTTTTGGATTATCGGTTAACGACCACCAATCGAAATCAGAAAAACCTACATATAAAAGGAAAAAAGCATTAACTGATGCTTTAAACTGCTCTTCTCATATTTTAATGTCAGGAAGGCAAAACGCAATGAATAACAAATACACTTCACATTTTATATATTTATACACATCGCAATACACCGAATTATTAAAAGAACATTTATATAAATGCTGAGTATGAGCTGGTATCTTATTGTTAATTTTCCTCTTTTATTCATTTGTCAATTTCAACTTCAAATAAATGTAACCATAATAAGTCAGACAAATATATTTACCAATTACATTGTTGTCTTCGAGAATCTGAGACACAAAATTATCTGATATGGGTAAGATGTTATCTAGATCATCCAGTGCTAGTCCTTCATAGTCAGAAGAGCACGTACTCATATGATTTGGAGTTGTGGAACAGCTTGATAGCCTCGTACTTTCACTGTAATAAAAACAAAGATCATAGTAATTTAAATTGGCAGTATATTTATTCTAAAAACCTTTTACAGCAAAAAAACATTAACCTTCCAAAACACCAAGGTTTCTGAACCTCTAAAATTCTCCAAAAGACCATCAGAAAGTGGTAATTTCGGTTTGGTTTCAGTTTATGTGATTATGGCAAAGCCTCGAGGGCTATCTGCCAAAGAGTAAGGATGCCTTCATGGACAACTTTCGAAGGGAAACTGGCTTGTATACACATTACACATGCAGTATTTTTGGATTTTAATATATAAATAATCCTCTCAAGTTATATCCTTATTCCCTTTCTTCCTATATACTACTATAACTGGCTAGACACATTTCAAGATGCATGTCTATTTACTTAAAGCTATCATTACTAATATTTGTTAATGTAATAATCAACACAAAGAAATATTCTTGTAATGTATAGAATACAGTAACAAAGTGAAACTTTTAAGATATGAGAGGAAAGATAATATCGCTAAATCGAAATAGTAAAATTAATCAAGTTATGTAACCATCATTTTCTTGCCAGTTGATGAACTACTTTTGGTGGTAGTCAGGGGTGTTTGTGGGACTGCAAAAAATCCCCTGAAACTTTTACGGACTTACCGACATTTTGGAGTTTCGAGAAGGGGAGAGAGAAATGAAAAATTACAATTATGAAGTATTGAATGACCTAATTATAAAAGTTCAATGAATTACGTTTTTTGCAAAATTAATACCATAAATTTTCAAACATATAAACTACTACATTTTATGTAAATATTTTAAATTACCTGAATTAATTCTCTAAAATATAAATGTACACCCACCTAATGGTTCTGGTCTCTTCAAGAGCTTAAGTTTTTTAATGGCAAGGGATTCACAGATTTTGAAAAAATTTTCTCTTTTACTGCATCTTTTCATATCAAAATAGATGTCATCAAACAAATCTTCTCAGTATCTATCAAAACATGAAGCAATTTTTTTTGCACAGTTATTAGCTGTGTGACATGTGTCACCATTAATATCTAATAAGTGGGGTGCTTTGTTTGATCGTAGTCTGGTTTCAACACCCCTTTTTTTTCCACGCATGGTGTTAAATGAGTCCATTAATTCACTAATTAAGTTTGCCCATGGAATATTATTATCTTCAATAGTATTAACAACTGCTTTAAAAACAGCTTTTGAATTGCAAGATTCCATCTTTAGAGAATCAAAATGATGAACTACAACTTCATTTTGATTGCTGTCATAAAACTGCACCAATATTGCCAGTATACTTTCTTGAGCATTGCTAGTACTTTCATCCAAATTTAGAGAAAATGGAGTCTCCTTTAAAGTTTTAATGATATTTTCCTTAATAGTTTTTGCGAGCCCATATTTCATCTTATAACATGCAGTAGTAGTCCTGGACATTTCCAACGAGTTTAGAGCCGTCTGATAGCGGCTCAACTGTTCAATACCTCTTGGCGGGCTTTTCTTGTCACTATATCCAATGGCCGAGCATCAGTCTCCAGTAAGTCATCAGTACTTTTTGAATTAGCATAATTATTTAAAGTCATTGAATGTCTAATGCACTTTGAATATTTTATGTGCATCACAGTTTTACAATGATTTGTGAAAGCCTTGAATCCTTCCCCACCATACTTCAGCAGTGAGTTACAAAAAACACAATATGTTTGTCCAGCAACATTTATTTTCTTGCACCATGTGCTGATGGTATTATCTAATTTCTGCTGCTTTTTTTTTATTTTCTGATATTTGTGGGCTTGTCTTTCATTTGTGGTAAACTTCATAATTGCAGGAAGGTTGACTTTTATTTTTCTCATTTACAGTTGAAGAAATTTCCTCGAGAATTGCACATGCAGAGGTAGAAGCAGTTTCCTTTTCTGCTAATGTAGAAGGTTTTTCAGAGACTTTTGTAGGTGACTCATCTGAAATACACGTTTTTAAGTCCTCTTGATATGTTTTCCAACTTCTGTTCATATTCAGTAAGAGATCTTTGTGAATTGGATCAGTCATTGGATTTTTTTAGCCGTATTTTTCACATGAGGTTTTTTTAGAAGCCATTAAATCATATTTAATAGTCTGCACTGCATCTAGGGAATCAATCTTAAGAGAGATTCTATAGTCAGTGACAAGTGTATCCATTAAGTTGAATGCACTTTCCACTAATGGGCCATGGAAGCAACTAAGGCAGGCTTTGACCAATTTAGCCAATGTAGGATACTTATAATCATTTGTGAAATCATCTTTTAAATTAAAAACTTTAGACCAATATTTATCAATTGTACACTTGACTTGACTTCCACTTTCATCAGATGTGTAGAGCATTTCTTTGGTGATATCAATATCACTCTGGTATAACCTTATTTCCGCTTCTACTTTTGAATTTTCATTATCACTAAAAATATGGAACATAAAATATGATAATTTTTCAAAAGCTAATATTGTATTGGTTTTACCTCTTAGCTCTGGATCTAATGCTGTAAAACTAATTAGATACGAATTTTTAAGGGGTAATTTCTGTTTCATATGCTGTGCTGTATAAGTATAAGCTTTCATCAGAGAAATTTGGAATTCTTTTGCTATTGGATGATTTTTTGATAATTTCTCCAGGAGAGTGGAAGCTTCTACACCAGTAAATATTACTTTGCTAGGTAGATGGAATTCTGGATTTGTGACATCAACCTTTAATAAATCATTATAAGATGTGCACTCTATATTTTCTGGCTTCACAAAAAAAGAGAAAAATTTTTCCATCAATTTATAAATACTGGAATGTATTAAATGAAGCATTGGTTTTTTTGTTTCAAATAATTTAATATATGTGTTGAACTCTGGTAATACTGCTGAATATAATGCCATATGCAATAAATTTTGTTTTGCATAACAAATAACCCATTTAGTATTCTTTTTTTTTTTTTCGAGCTAAAGCATCCTTTGTGAGTTGTTGAGAATGCAAGCAAGAATACACCCCTTCAACAATTTTTTTCTGAGCTGCAGAAATATTTCTTTTATTGTATACAGTTTCAACATAAGAAAAATAATCCCCTTTATCAGTTTTATCCAAGTAGTGAAAATAAAATGCAATAAGAGCATCCCACAGATCTTTGATTCTTTCTAAAACACATAAAACGTACACCCACCTATGCTCTGGTCTCTTCAAGGGCTTAAGTTTTTTAATGGCAAGGGATGCACAGATTTTCAAAAAATTTTCTCTTTTACTGCAGCTTTTTATATCAAAATAGATGTCATCAAACAAATCTTCTAAGTATCTATCAAAACATGAAGCAAATTTTTTTGCACAGTTATTAGCTGTGTGACATGCGTTACCATCAATATCTATCAATATCTAATAAGTGAGGTGCTTTGTTTGATCGTTGTCTGGTTTCAAGACCCTTTTTATTTCCACGCATGGTGTTACACGAGTCCATTAATACACTAATTAAGTTTGCCCATGGAATATTATTATCTTCAATAGTATTAACAACTGCTTTAAAAACATCTTCTGAATTGCAAGATTCCATCTTTAGAGATGCAAAATGATGAACTACTTCATTTTGATTGTTGTCATAAAACTGCACCAATATTTCCAGTATACTTTCTTGAGCATTGCTAGTACTTTCATCCAAATTTAGAGAAAATGGAGTCTCCTTTAAAATTTTAATGATATTTTCCTTAATAGTTTTTGCGAGCCCACATTTCATCTTATAACATGCAGTAGTCCTGGACATTTCCAACGAGTTTAGTGCCGTCTGATCGCGGCTCAACTGTTTGCAGAGTTCAATTAAATTGGGAGCAACATTGAAAGAAAGAGAATTCTCGGCGATAAACGAAGTTATTAATACCTCTTGGCATGCTTTTCTTGTCACTATATCCAATGGCCAAGCATCAGTCTCCAGTAAGTCATCAGTATTTTTTGAATTAGCATAATTACTTAAAGTCATTGAATGTCTAATGCACTTTGAATATTTTATGTGCATCACAGTTTTAGAATTATTTGTGAAAGCCTTGAATCTTTCCCCACCATACTTCAGCAGTAAGTTACAAAAAACTCAATATGCTTGTCCAGCAACATTTATTTTCTTGCACCATGTGCCGATGGTATCCCCATTACCATCTCTCCGTTCAATCCAATTCCATCTAAATGCATTCCGGACACCTTCTACTAATTGTATAATATCACTATTTATATTGAGAAATTTCATAGTGAAATTCTCTTGCGTACATAAATAAAAAAATATTTCAATAAACGAAACAAAAAATTTACACATGCATCAATAAATGAAACGAAAATTTTACACAGCGGAGAAAAAAAAGTTGAGAAGCAATCAATGACAAATAGCTAATACAGCAAAAAATCCCCCTTCTCTACTTATCGGCGCCATGCCAGGAGAGATAAGACCTTTGAACCCAGAGTCACGTGATCGCACATCTGGTCGAACGAAGTCTCTCCTTTTTTTTTCTGCCGCGCCTACTTACCGAAAAGAATCCAGAAGAGAATGTCCGAGAACCAGTGGAATGAGTCATAACTCGCAATAAGGAAAGAACAAAAAAGAAGTTTTTCCCCCTTTTCATGCATTATCACTGACTTTGGAGAAAGAAAGGAAAAGTTTTCACAACAATAACATTCTTCCCCCTCTCAAATCAGCATTCTCATCATTTTGAAGTCTCTCTCCTCTGCCATTCGATGAATCTTCCAGGACCCATCCTCTCCCCATCCCTGCCTTTTCTGCAATTTTTTCAAAGGCGGACACGACTCCACCTGCCTTGCAATAACGAACTCTGATGTATTTCCCCTTCAGCATGAATCGATTTTTCTTGGCATTCTGCCAGATACAGATCCCATCAGTTTAGGTACAAGTACTTGTTGAATAGTTTTTAAGTAAGAAGGGAGCGGAAAATTTTTGAAAATGGCACCTAAACGACACAGAAGCTATACTGCTAGTTTTAAGCTTAATGTAATTTCACATGCTGAACAAATTGGAAATAGAGCAGCAGCTCAAGAGTTTGAAGTAGACAAGAGATGTATTCGACGTTGGAGAACTAAAAAAAAAAACTGAAAAATATGCCACAACAGAAACGAGCCAAAAGAAGTGATACTGTAAGGTGGCCGAATCTAGAGGGCAACCTTGCAAACTGGCTAAAAGAGCAACGAAAAAAAGGAATGGCAATTTCAACTGTAGAGATTCACTTAAAAACAAATTTTATAGCAAAGCAAATGAACATAAATGATTTCAAAGGAGGGCCTTGCTGGTGTAGCAGATTTATGAAAAGAAAAAATATTTCTGTGCGTACTAGAATAACAGTCAGGCAACAATTAGCAATGGACTGGCAGGATAAAAAGGCATCTTTTCTAAAATATGTGACAGATCTTATTGACAAAAGAAAGCTTCTTCGGTCACAGATAATAAATATGGATGAAACGTCGTTAGCTTTCGACTCTCCTGCAAACAGAACTGTTGATGAAACTGGTGCAAAAACTGCATCTGTGCTCACGACGGGGCATGAAAGAACGTCATTTACATGTGTGTTGGCTTGTGCCGCAAACGGTGACAAGTTAAAGCAGATGATCATTTTTAAATGAAAAACTATTCTGAAAGGAGATTTTCTTAATGATGTAATTATTTGTGCAAACGAGAACGGCTGGATGTGCGAAACAATCATGCATGAGTGGCTACAAAAAGTTTGGCAGTGTCGTAAGGGATCTTTTTTCCAACCAAAAGGGTTATTGATAATGGATTCCATGCGTGCTCATTTACATGAGTCAGTGAAAACCAGATGTCAAAAATTGTCTACGATTGTAGCAATAATTCCTGGTGGTTTGACAAAAATCTTACAACCATTAGATTTGTCAGGTAATAAATCCTTCAAAGCTGAAGCCCGAAAGCGGTGGAAGTGTTGGATGAGTGAAGGATTGCATAGTATACCAAAAGCAGTAAAATTCGTAGAGCATCTTATGAAGAAATTGCAAAGTGGGTAGGAAGTGCGTGGAAATCGATAAAAACATCGTCAATAAAGAAGCTGAAATTATATCTTTAGATAAAGAGACTGTAAACCAAGAGGATGAATGTGACGATCTGGAAGACTTGGACTTAGATCAGGATTTACTAAATCTTTTTAATTCAGATAGTGAAGAATCAGATTTTGATGGCTTTATATGATGTATAGTTTGCTGTAATTCCTTTTGTAAGTAAAATTTAAAATTTCCTTTTGTAATCCAAATTTAATATTTCGTTGTTGCAACATTTTTTATAGTATAGTCTAAGTATTACAAATATGGACTTCTTTAGTGGGTAAATATAAGCATATTCGTGAACGCAAATATATTTTCAACATTTCTTACCTTTAATTTATTTTTGAGTTATGGTTTCATTTCATGCATTTTTCTTAACTGATATGTCATATATCAGGACATGGGTTGAGATTTTGCATCTATACGGCCCACGACGATGTCACGTGCAATTTTATCTATTGCGGCGTTTCCGCTGATGCGGCCTTTTTCCCGGAAATTACGGTACACAAAATCAGAAATAAAATTCGTTGATTTTCAATGCAATCTACGCACTCTTAAACATAGGATTTTCTCCAGCATTAATTGTGATAAAATTATGCCATGAATGATAGCTTTATCATTTAAAAAAGTATGGATAAATTCTGAAATGGAAGTTATTGTTCACAAAGTAGCACTAAGGGGGCAGTTATATCGATACTATTAAATAATGTATAATTGGCAAACAATCACCTCAGTGATATTACAACACTTGCTAAATTCTGAAAAGTTAAAAAAGCATTTTTTCTTCTGATGCAAAACTTTTAATATAAGCATACATAATATAAATTAAATGTAAATTCTTATTATAATTCAAAACAAAAAAAAAAAAAGACATTTAGAATATTTAAAGAAAACATTAATAGAAAAAATACTAATGAAAAATAAGCACCAAATTAGATTTTTTGTTTTAACTCTGCAATTTGTAAGTACACTGAAGAAATATCTGCACAAGTTTTGTTTTGACTCCAAAATTTTAATCTGTGCCTGTGCTTTCCTTTTGTCTTATAATATTTTTTTTATGTTTAGTATCACACAGTTTTTTTTTTTTTTTTTTTTTTGTCTTCAAATGCTTGATGATATGCACCACAAGCAGATCTGGCATATCGTAACATATCAGGAGTTATATTAATATTCATCACACCTCCATTTACTTTTATGGCATCATAAACAGTTTACCATATTATTAATTGAAAAACCACTTTCTCTACTGTAATATTGCCATGCGATAAATATTAGAACTGGTTTTATAACACTCCAAAGTTCTTTAAAAGCTGAGTTATTAATCGAGTCCTTATAAAAGTGATCAAGTCACATTGCAGCATAATTAACAAATGTGTCTTTCCAAACACTTCTGAATAATTCTTTAAACTACATTTTTTATTTATCTGCAACTGTGGAATTTATCCATTCTACTTTCAACTACTTTTGATGCAAGCTATACCAAAAAGGTTCTGCACTGAGTTCTGAATTCTCTTTTCTTAAGATCAGATACTCCACTTTCAGATAAATCACACCAGCAGCAATACCCACATCTACATCTGCAACATTACAATAAATGTTTTGATCCAGAATATCTAATTTTATCAATTTTTCAGGAGATTTTGCCTCTCACAGTATATCCCTTTTGACAAATTTCAAGATGACTTAGCATACTATGAAAAGTTGTATATAGAAATGGGCACAAAGAATCAGCTGTCTGAAATGACATTTTAGAAATGGATGTAGAACTCCCGCAACAGAAATAAAAAGGGGAGATTTTTGCCAAAAATAGCTATCTTTTGAGTCTTTTAACTGATGCAGTTTTTGGCAGTTTGGATGATTCTACGTAGTTTTTCACACGAGGAAAGATAGCAATAGCTCTTTTAACAATCTTACTTCACAAAACTTTAGTGGAAAAGTCGTACAGTTAGTGATGGCAATATAGTCTGCTCACCGAGCAGGACTGTCTTTAAATACACTATGCATATTTTTAAATAATGCACTTAAATTCCAGTCAGGAGCTTTATGGCCAGCTCTAAAGGCATCGTGAACGATGACATGCAAACCACATGGCCCAATATCTAATATATGACCGGCAGAATTATTTGCTAAATTTTCTTTCAAATCTCTGAGAAATTGAAGATTGACATTTGGTCCATCCAATGATACTTGCAGCAATTTCTTTTCATCCAGTTCTGAGGTTCCCTCAAAGAAACTTCTCAGAAGGTCACTGGCAGAAGCATGCCCCAAAAAAAATTGATGTGAGGTATCTTGTACTGACTTCATTCCTCACACTGTCACAAAATCTAACAAAAAGGTCCATTTGACCTCTCTGGACAATTCTATTTAAAGCTTCATCGAAGCATATTACTAATTCATTGTTCTTAAGATCAGAAATGAGCATCCTTTTTAAGTATGGAGCTAAACCAAATGACACTAAATATGACATTTTTGTATATCCCAGTGTCATAGCTTTAGCTTTATTGCTGTTATCACACATTTTCTGGAACAGAATAGCAGCATCATTAAATGCATTATGAGAAACATGTGAACAAACAAGTTTCTTAGTTCAGCTAAAACTTTGTCCTTAGTTACAAAGGAGTTTAAATTTGATGATTCAGCAACTAGTGCCGAAGACTGCTGTGTTTCAGAACTGTTTTTATGTATGGAGAAATATTTTTTAAAGTTTTCTGAGTTCATCTTTTGATTCCATTCTTTTTCTGATTTTCTTACGTTTTACACTGTTTATGTGGCTTGTGATTGCTTTCCTTCTCATGTTACTAAGCATTTTTTTTTTTTTTTTTTTTTTTTTGGCAAAACATGCATCTTCCCACATTAGGAGCTCCTTTGATATGTTGCAACCATGGACTCCACTGAGTACTGAGATTAGAATCTGCCCAATCTGGATTAAAAAATGTCCTTTTTTCAGCTTTTTTGCAGCTAAAGGAAAGAAAGAAATCTAAAGGAAATCTAAAGGAAAGAAAGAAAAGAAAAAAATTTAATATTTTTAAATAAATTCAGATATTTTATACTTATTTAGCAGCATACTTAAGTAAAAAACGTGTGTACTAAATTTCACAATGGTATGTCATCATACTGATAAAATTAGTTTCACGGGTATGCCAGAGAAAATTTGCTGAAATTTGAAAGCATTTTTAACTTATAATAAATAATTTTAGAAGGAAGAACCCACATCAAATGATATGAATAATATTAAAATAAAGTTAATTAATTAAAGATTAAAAAGTGAATTACAATAATCAACAGTATTTTGCCAAATATAGTTATATGTTTAGCCAAGATGACTGGTTATTATTTTGTTTAATTTACTGCAAAATAACAAATAAGGCTTTTATGAAATAGAAAAATGTTTAAAAGATTTTGTTTTGTACGAGCATGGGGAAGGGCACAGCAAAATCGGAAAATTCAAGCGAGAGCAGGATTGATTATTTTTACTATATGAAGAGTATAAAAAGAGGGGACAAACATTTTAATATTTAATGTTTGTTTCTGAATTCTGCCACGAGTTCTATCACCGTTTATTTATCAAAATTAAATTTTAAATGAGAATTATTTACAAATCGAAACAACGGAGAACTGATTTTAATAAATTACCATATTTTCTTGCATAATTTCAGAGTCCGATAATCATGATGTATACATGACACCAACGATGGTTGAGAAGCTTTACAGTTCAATTTGATTTGTTCAATACTCCACAATAATATGATTCAAAAAGCAACAAACTTCTTTTAACTTTAAAAATGCACTGCATGAATTCTTATCATTTTAACAAGCAAATAACGATAGAAAGTTAAGTAAACATACATTAAAAAATATGTAACAGATTACAAAGTTTAACTTACCAGACTTTTTTAATTGAAAACAGAGAAACGAGTTCTCTTAACCACGAGGCAGAACTTTTTCAACTCTTTCTTCTGTTCCACATACACATGCGAGCCGCTGAATTCAGGAGGTTACTGGAAACAGAGATGGTGGAAATTTTCTTTGACTTTGAAAGACAATCTGATCAGCACTGTGAAAATTTGCTCTACGGCAGCTGCCCAAATAAGGCATATGCCATACATAATTCGCCAAGAATGTGATCGCTTTCAACATTGGAGCGAAAATAATTTTTTGGGGTTTCGCCATTATGAAATTCCCCGACTTTTCCAGATTTTGACTAAAATAGTTATTAAATTCCCTGATTTTTCCCCAACTTTTTTGGTCAATTTTCAATTTCCCTGACTTTTCACGGTTTTCAAGGTAGCATGGCAACCCTGTTTGAACAGGTGCAAAATCCTAAAACGTGAAATATATTAAAATAGATATTATTAAGACACAAACATACAGCATCAAAACAAAATCAAATTAAATAACAAAAAACTGCCTCTTTCAGGTAGTGAAACAAATTAGTATTCACCTCTGGCCCAAAGAAGCTAGTCACATTCATTAAAATGTTTTAACCAAAGTCTTTAAAATACAGACACTTAATTAAAAAATGATGAACTGAGCATTACAGTGGGGGCAAATCGGTTCACAATCTGCTTTTATTCGAGGGTAATTCATGAGTGACCAATTCTAATTTGAGTAAGTTGGACTTTCTCCTTCCCAGTTCCTAGCAGCATTCGAATATTCAATTCTAATTTTCACACTTCTTAGCTTATTATCTACCCGACCATCCCAGTGTTTCTGCCATTTATCTAATACTTTCTTTTTGTTAACGCTGACGATATCGTCAGGAGGGCCAGCCCGACTGTACAAATCGATAGTCGACTTTGCTGTAGCATCTGCTAGCTCATTACCTCTTCTGCCTAAATGCCCAGGTATCCAACAGTACAAGATCTCATACCCACAGTACCTTAAATTTAGATCGAGAATGACGACATCTACTATGAAACTGGGCCAAAGGGCCTGGGTTTGAATCCCGGAGAGCGCATGGTTATAACTGTCCGTCCTTTCATAGGAAAGGCGATAGTGGCCCACCTATTAGATGCCTCCATAATAAAGAGACCACCACATCCGGCCTTGTATAAATTAATAGACTAGGTTACATTTATAATTGTTCACAATCTGCCATTAAAAAAAAAAACTATGACAGGATTCTGGATATCACAAAATGCTTCTAATGCTTTTAAGGCACTAATATAGTGGGTATATATTATAAACTTTCTCTCACTTTGAATGAGAGCTCGCAATAAATAGCAGTCAATTCCGATGTGAAGACTGAGCATCAGGCAATCATCTGCCTACCATGTGATCTTCAATAATGAAAGAGATACCCCCTGCCACCCACCTGCTTTTGATCCATCAGTAAATACAGAAACATAACTACTGTAGTTTTGCTTGTGCTAAAAAAAAACTGCCTGTATACCAACTCATTAATAGAGTACAAAGTCCGAGGTCCGAGATCCGGACTCGTCGGGACTTTGGGAATTTCAGATATTAGATCATCAGTTTAAATCTAGGAAGATGGCATGTAGAAATTATAAAATTAAAAATATGAAATCGTGATTTATGGACTAATGAAGCATTTATGATCTAAAGGGTATCAAAATTGACAAAAAAAGCCTAATATTTATTCGTTTACTTTATTAAACATTTCTTTCAATGTAAGTTGTTCAAGTTGCTTCGTTTTCTGTGCTAATATTTTCTCTTTAATTCTATAGACAGATATAATTTCTTGTTCAGTTACAAAAATCCATTGTTCAAGTCCTGTAACTGCTGTGTCAAGCATTCTGATTAAGTTATCAATCGAAAACTTTTCGTTTTCTATAACCTCTCTATCATGTCCTTCACTATATTGGTAGCGATATTTTCTGGATCTAGAACTGTACTACAGATTTCCCTCTTTGTTAACTGATTCACGATTGGGGCTTCATTGCAACACAAAATTTGTTACATCATCTTCATTTATTATCACTTCTCTACATTTCTTTACAAAATCCATTGATAGGAAAATTTCACCCTTGGTTTGCGATATCCGAAAGCCTTCAAATTCGTGGCTATCATCTTCATCATCCTACCATGATATATGATAGCTGGCCATAATTATGCCAAGCAATTCTCAGTATCTGGAGACGCATCCTCCCGCAGTCTTGTGATGCTGCACACAGCAGATTTTATGCTAAAATATTCTTGAACATGTTCCTTAGGTCACTTATGCATGAATGGATATATTTGCTATTTTTATGTAAAAACTTTGAAACAAACATAATCTCAATCACATTTTCACTGGAAGTTTTTCTGCATATCAAATAACAACCAAGAGCTTTTATTCAAGAACCCGTGAAAGAAATTTAAGGCAGTCAGCTGTTCCTGTGAAAACAATACATATTAGTATTTAATTAATTGACAGATTTCATTTGGTCTGTCAATACATTTTTGCAATTCCTATGAATCACTTTTCAGCCATTTTTCATCTTTTTGTGGTTCAATAACTACACGATGGGTCTACTAGCTTTAATTAAATGATAGCTTCAATCCAATCGTTAACTAAAGGATAGCTTGATCTTCCATGTGTATATAAAGTCCCTATCACATGTGCTTCAGCTACACGGGACTGGACATCAAAAGGGACATTTCTCAGAACCCACACATTTCCATGAAACCTACGTAGAGGTTGCCATTTACACTTACTAAACAGACTTGAACGCCACACAGTAATCAATTATCGCTCAGATTGGGATCGCGTGATCCTTTAGAAGCAGAACTTTAGTCTGATTAGCCGATCTCTACCTGGGACAGAGCTGCAAACGGAATATTTTTGGCAAAGTTTCGAAATATCCTGCGTAGCCGGGACATCGTTTCCGTAGCTATGCGGGACTGTTTCCAGCGGAGCTGTTTTTTCTAAAAATCTTCGTGTTTAAACCAATGCTATCAGAATCTTGTTTAAAATGCGTTAAGATACCGTAGCGTTAGTTAGTTGTCATATTTTCGCATACAAAAACTTATGATTGCTAAAATTCCGTATGCTTCAAGAAACCTTTACGTTCAAAGATTAACTATATACAAAAATAAATACACATGTATATAATTAGAAAAAGGGGGTACTCTTACCTTTCAATATTACTGCCATAGTCTTCACAATCTAGAACACACTCATCTTCTCCCAGAGAAATGAAATCTTGTAAAAGATCGGAATCCCGTACACTAAAAAGAAAAATGTTTTTTATTCTCTTACCGAAGCTGATCCTACTTCTGTATAAAGATACTTCATCACACGGAATTTTAAAAAATGGATGCTCATCTGAAAACAAAGTTAACGACACTTTGGACTTAAGCATATAGGAAAACAAAAATAAAAATGTCACCACCTAACCAGATAGCACTGAACATCATCTAAAAATGTTATAGCACCTCACTTAAAGCAGAGACAGCATTTCTTACTCCAAAACAGTCATTGAGTATGCCTGAAATGTTTTGTGCTACTTCACAGATTTATCAGACCTTGCTCACTCAGATTTTCAACTCTTCAAGTCATTTCTCTGAATGGCATGGACTTTACTTTGTAGAGAATTTAAAGTAGACAGTGATATGTGTATATAACGTTTGATTGTGTTTTGATTAGCGGGATAGAATACACTGGCCTATAGAGGTTCTATGCAGGCCCGGCACCATTGCTGTCTGTGGTTTTGTAAGCTTCTGAATTTATAATTATATTTTGGTAATTATTTAATATATATGTGATTTGAAGCTGTTTGAGGGATGTATTGTGAATCGACAGCGATTATTTGGAGAGTTACAAACATCTTCAACTGGAAGGTACTTAAGCCTAACCAGATCGGATTGTTTACATTTTGCTGCATCTGGGTTTGAAGCTTTTCTGGCCATGCAAGTCGGACCACCTTTAGGCAATTCGATGGAATAGTTACTTTATACACTGTTTTTTCAGTATTCAAGCTCAGGAATTGCAAGGAACCACATTTTTTAACAATTATTTCTGTCCGAGAAGTATAAGGAATTTTCATATTTTGAAGGAAATTTCTTTTCTTCATACTGGATTCTTGTGGAACCCACAGTGTGTAGCGATATGAGCATAATACTGTATAAAGAAAGTAACCAATTTTATTCAAATATTATATCCGAATTTATTGAATTGACCAAGACAAACGAAAGCCGCCTAAAGCTTGATTTTTATTGCCCTATTTTCCCCATATTTATTTATAAAATGTAAATGTTTAAATGAATTATAAACATTTGAATATATATGAGTATTTTGAAAGAGAACATTTGCAAAGAGCATTTTGAAAGAGATTTTATCAACTGAATTATATTATTGTGTTTTTATAAGATATTTTATTGAACGTTATTTTCTCTCAACTGAAAATTTTGCGAATTATTATTCTTTATGTAAGGAATTTACGATATTCAGTTTTAAAACTTGTTTAGAACTTTTGGATTGCGTCTGAGACATTTATGATGAAGTTTTGATCTTTTATAAATATATTGCCTGGGCATGGGGCGAGAGATGTTTTTATCGCATTCGTTATGTTTTAATGACAATTTATACCAAAAATAAGACTATGGAATCTGAGATGTATGTTAATGAGAATAATATAGCTAGGGAAATCAATGAGGATAAAAAAATAGTAGAGGATGATGATATGGATATTAAACAGAGTCAAACCTTAGAGTATAAGATCGGGGAGAACAAAGTGATAGGAGAAGAGTAATAGATTGAGTGATGAAATATTGGATCAGACTTTGGGTTCAATTAGGGATGCAATTTTGAGCGCTGTGCAGGATATCTATGGATTTGTGGCAAAGCTTTCTAGATATAAGAAAGGAGTTCCAAAGTTAATTATTGTGACTATTGACAACATGTTTAGAACGCATTACTGATTTGGTAGTGTCACATAATTTAAATTTAATTGAAGCTAATGTTATTCAGACTAGATATACTCAAGTGAATGAAATTTAAAGAACTGTAAAAGGAAATTAATGACTGATGGAACTGGTAAAGAGAATTTTGGGTTTAAGAATGATATATATGTAAAGAGAATTTTGCGTCTAAGAATGAGATATTGATTTGATATCTATACAAGAGGCCCATTATGTGAAGAATTTGGCAAATGTGGATCCAGAGTGGAGGACAATAAATGCTCACATTGGAAGGACAGCTATTTATCTTTTAAATAGAAATTTAGGTTTTATAATGGATGTTGTTGAAGATAATATTGTTGCCATATCTGTAATTACCTCTGACAACGAATTTGGAGTCTTGTCCACCTACTTCTCACCGGCTGAAGATCTGAATATTCATCTTGCCAGACTGGAAGAGATAAAGAATAGGTACAAGGATTTTATTACTGCTGGCGATTTTAATGCTAGACGTTATAACTAGGGAGCAAATAAAGTGGCCGCACAAGGTCTCTCTTACTTAATGACTTCATTATACATGATTTGGTTTTAGTTAATAAAGAAGATTCTCCTACTTTTATGTCACTGGTGGGAGCGGGTTGGACAGCCATAGTCACTGGCACTGGGCACTAATTTTAATAAAGTATGTATGGAAGTTTTAGAGGAAGAATAATTGAGTGACCATAAATACACATATATAAATTTTGATTATTGAAATACAGGAAAAATGAGAAAAAGAGTATTACTACAAATAAATATCAGATTTAAAAGTTTAGTCGACATTTTAGAGAGGATATATTGGAATTTAAAAAAGTCACATTGTGGACTCAAAGAACGGTTATGAACTAAATGAAGTTATTGAAAAATTTGAAGAAAAACTAAAATTGAAAATGAATAAACTCATAATTTCTCATAAAGGATACAGTCGTAAATTTCATTCTGCTTGATGGACTGGTTAGATTCTGAAAGAAGGAGAGTAAAGGCATTTCGTAAGAGCTTTCAGATTACGACTTTGGATGATGCCATGAGATTGAAGAGAAAAGTTATTTATAAATGTGAATTGTCTAAATACAATATGAATATTAAGAAAGCGAAAAGAAAAAAAAGGTATTAAAATACACGGTTTTCTGCTTAGTACTGAAAATTATGGTAAGACCCATAGAATGGCGAAAAATACGATGAGAAAGAAATTGCTCTTACAAAGAAATAACGAAGATTATTGAACCATTTCAGAAAGCTATAAGGAGATGTTGAATGATTTATTAGACATACAACACCCTACTGAAGATATTAATCATGACATAGATGAGTTCATGGTTTTTGAAAAGCCATTTTCTTACTATGAAGTATTAGAAGTGATCTATAGTTTCATGATATAAATGCGCCCCCGGACTCGACGGGATTGAGGGCCTTATTAATAAAACAATTATATGAAGACTATCCCTCCGTTTTCATTATTTTGTACAATCAATGCCCTTTTCCTGGAAACGTGGAAAATCGCAAGGACAGACTAGACACGATTGGGGCCTTATTGATAAAACAATTATTTGAAGACTATCCCTCTGTTTTCATTATTTTTACAATCAATGTTTACGTTATGCCCTTTTCCGGAAATTTGGAAAATCACAAGGATTGTTTTCATTCCAAAAGAAAATGAACTTTTGAGACCAATATGCTTGCAGAAGATTTTGGAAAAGATCTATGATAAACTAATTACAACAAGACTGTTTATCAACAAATGACTGTTTTATCAACAAACAACTATGTTTTATCAACAAATGACTGGGAATGTACCTGATAATCAGTATGGATTTATGAGGGGTAGATGAATGGGCCCGGTTCAAATCTCGGAGAAGGCGTGGATGTTTGTAAATGTATAGTGACAATGCGGCATGGCGGGGCACTCTAAATATGTAGCGAGCAGAAAGTCCTCTCGTGTGATTTGGTGGAAGAGGACAGGAGTGGGAGACCCTTGGACCCATCCCTCCCCAGGGTGTTCTCCATTAAAATTGGGGGCGGAACTGAGCCAAACCGCACTGTCATCTGTCAGGTGTTCATGGCTGTTGCCAACGACAGGCAAAATCTTGCGCTTCTCACCACAAGGAATTTTGTGGGCTTGGACTGACTACGTCAGAAAAGTGAGCATAAGCAACAACAACATAAGGTTATAAGTGAAATCTGGAAGAAGCAAAAAGAACATCATGTGGCCCTCGATCTCATTCGATGTTAGGGGTGCTTTTGACTCAGTTAAATGGAGCTTCCTTCTTGGAGCATTAGAAGATTTGAAAATACCTTATAATCTACTTGCAGTATTAAGAAATTTTTAAAAAAATTGATAGATCATAGTTATGGATAAAACTGAACAAAAGTACTGACTAAACGTCAATTGTTCAAGGGATGCCCACAAGGCTCATGTTCTGCACCCCTGCTCTGGGACCTCATCACCAATAAGTTAATAAATATACAATGCTGACTTGAAAAATGCAGATTTTGTTTGTTATGCTGATGACTTTTTATTTCTATTATATGAAAAACCAGTTGAGAAATTGGAAAATTTATTGACTTGGTGGAGCTATTGGAAAATTGGAGCTCGCAAGACGAGATAGAATTTAATTTAGAAAAGACTTATGCAGTATTTTTCCCGCAGGGTAGTAGAGTTATTTGCCCTTCTAGGTTTAAATATAATGCTAAACGATTTCATTATGACAAGATGAAATACCTCATTGTTATTATCAAAACGAAATTTAATATTTTGGATCATTTTAAGGATGTACAAAAAAGAATCAATGGTATTTTCAGGGTTCGTACACATTTCTGCACATGGAAATTAAGTACTTTTAAGGAACATTAATGAAAAAAATTAAGGACATATGAGCAAATGGGAATTGAATAAATTCAATTTCAAATATTACCTATGCCTGAATTTCTCTTCTGTAATACCATCCTAAAAATAAAATAGATCCCTAAGCAGTATGCATTATTAATAAACATAATTATTAATAAGTTTGAGAATAAAATAAACTTCATGCAATTTATCAAGTAGCATTAAATATTTTACATTACAGTTAGTCATATTTAAAAGAAGATAAGCGACATTTATGTTTTAGTTAGCTTTATGTCAATTTTATGTCTCCTTTTGTCACATACTTGGTCAGTCTAGATGTTTAGAAAATCGCAGGTAGATTTTATGTCAAGCGGCTAAGGTTAAAATGAGAAGTAAGATCATAATCAGCATGATTCATAACAAAAGACAATGTTGTCACCGCTGCTGTTTGTCTGGAGAGAGACCTGCTGATTAAAACAAACCTGAAAGGCCTCATGTAGGCATGGTTGGCAAGTGTTGAAATTTAAGTCAGGCTTTGTTTCATGCAGTTAATGTCGTAGCTTTGGGTAGAGTTCCAGGGGTTGTAACCCAGTTAATATACTTTAAGGTTCCCATAAACCATTAAAGCACCAGAGGTGATAAGTTGTTTTGTATTATTTCAAGTCTCAGTAGATGCAAAATACAAATTTTATTTGATTTTTTACATTTTTGTATTTTATCTTGTGACCACAGTGACTATTAATGTAAGGCAATAACTTGCTTTAATATGTAGAGATAATTTTTAGGTGTAAGCAGTTAGTTATAAATAATTAAATTAGGTAGTTTGATAACCTCAGTCATTATGAATTTACATGACCACTATTAAATTTTATTTTTTAACAATATTTGTTAAAAAAGCCCTATTAAAATCAAAATCTAAAAAAATTTCAGTGTTTAAAATACATGTAATTTATGACATTGATTCTTACAACCATATTAGGATAATTACACATTAAAAGCTACAAAACATTTATGTTTTGTAACAACAACACTCAACAAAATATTTATCTGTCATTTTAATTTGAAGCCTTCCCAGACATTTTGGCTAGTTTAAATCAATTTCCTTCTCTTTAAGCATTTTTTCTAACAATTAGAGGTTTCTCTCAATATGCAAACCAATGCTCTCGCTAGTTTCTGTGCGCTTCATCTCCTAACTTGTCAACCTCTCCCCAATGTACCTATGATGGGTTACTTGATTTGGTAAAAGTTAAATAGTCCAAAATCCCGACAGACGTAAAGCATATTATCGCTATGTCTGAAAGTAACTACAATATCAGGCAAATGTTTAAATAATCATCTTATTTAAAAAGAACTTAGAACATAAAGGCATGTTCTGATGCTTAAAAAAAAAATCAATTTCAGCTCATGGTAATGTAATTAAACAAGAACAGTTAAATTCAAACTAATAATTTGGACTAGTGGTCAAAGATTATAAAATTTAATTTTAATTTAATCTGGCTCAGTAACTCAATCATATGAGGAAATAGAAATGGGAAATTATAGTAAAGCCTGACAATTGGGTAATTGATATAATAATAACTGCACAAATCTTTGAAGAATAATTTTCTTTATGTACTCAGTTCCTTTTTTCAATACGTTTCCTTTTCATTTTAGAATTTTTGGATTTAATTAAGGACTTCTGTTATTCTAAAAAACACTAAATGCATTTAAAATGTACAGAAAAAGTTGCTAACTTTATTTCTTTAGTAATATGAACATTTAGAAGAAATATGAAATATATATGGTAAAGGCCGGTTACAGAGCTGATGTGGCAGAATTTTTAGAATTTAGTGACACACCGAACAAAATCTAAAAATGGCAAAAATTTTAGAATTTAGAGCAGGCATTGGAAGCAGAATTTAGAAAGGCACTAGGCAGCAGAATTTAGAATCCACAGAGATTGCATCACGTGGGAAAATGTGTATGACATATTAAGACATATAAATGCTAATTCACACTCAAAATGGCAGTCATAAAAACAGACAGATATTTCACACTTTTAAGGACCAAAAATCGATTTCAAAAAAAATCTGAGGACACTTAAGGACCGTAGGAAATATTATCGCAATATTTTTACTGTGAAAACTCTTGCAAAGAAAAGCTCCATATTGTTGTTTATTTTTTTAAATATGTTAATTCCAATTGTTATGTATGGCGCTGGCACAGGGGAACTTGCGAGAATTAAACAGAAATTAGATACAATACAGAGAGGCCAGATTCTTGTGGCTATGCGTGCTTTCTGGGCCATTTCAAAGGAGGCAGCTTGTGTGCTTGCCGTTATGCCCCCCTCTCATATCAATATGGATATTTCTTTAACAAATTTTTAATGAGAAACAAATACATCATTGGAAATGTCTACTATAGAATTAAGAAGTGATGCCTTTGAAGAATGTCTTGAACTGATTCACCTTGAAGATAGATTATGAGATTATCATGCACTGTATTTGAAAATATTTCTACTGATGGTTCAGGCCTAGGAGAAAATGTTGGTTGCACATTTGTAGTGTATTATTATGGAACTGAGACAAAAAGCATTGCTTGCGTCATACAAAGTTTCTTATAGAATTGCTAAATGCAAAAAACCCCATTCAATAGGAGAAACTTTGGTGCTACCTGCAGCTATTGACATGATAGAAATGATGCTCGGTGAATCATATGCTGATCAACTTAAAATCATTCCACTTGCAGATAATACGGTGGGAAGACGAATATCCGATATATCTGAAAATCTTTGCGATCAATTAATAGAAAAAGTAAAACTATCTTCTTTCGCGTTGCAGGTAGATGAGGCTACCGATGTTCTTAAGGATGCACACTTGATAACATATGTAAGATATGTTGTGGAAACTGATGTTAGAGAAGACATGTTATTCTGTAAACCTATTGAATGCAATACTACAGCAAGGGAAGTTTTTAAAATCATTGATAATTTATTTAATGAAAATGGCATTCTGTGGGAGAACTGTGTTGGACTATGCACAGATGGAGCTCCATCTATGGCAGGAAAAAATGCTGGTCTACAGGCACTAGTTCGAAAGGTGGCTCCTCGTGCAGTTTGGACGCATTGCATGATTCATAGACAACCACTTGTTTCAAGAGATATGGGTGAAGATCTACTAACAGTATTTGAAGTTATTACAAGAGTTGTAAATTTTATCAAAAATAGCCCATTAAGAGGAACGCTTTTCGCAAAATTGTGTGATGACATGGGTTCAGAATATAGATCACTTCTATACTATTGTGAGGCACATTGGTTTTCTCGTGCCAAAGTACTTCAAAGGGTGTTTGAGCTAAAAGAAGAGATCGCCATATTTCTTAGTGATAATAATAGAGATGAAGCACACTTGTTCTATGACACGAAATTCCTTGCATATTTAGTTGATATTTTTCAAAGACTCAGTATTTTAAATAAATCAATGCAAGGGGTTCAAATTCATGCTTTTACGCAGAAAGACAAGATTACTGCATTTATGAAAAAATTGGAACTGTGGATAAAAGTTTGAAAAATAATAACTTTGACATGTTTTGTCTTTATCACACTGCAAGCAAGTAAGAGACTCAAATTCATTTTTATTAGAAACATACCCTATGAGAAATGTAATGCCTGCACTCATTTATCTTAAAATCCTATATTGTCCCATATTTTATGGTATGAAGCCATTTGAAATTTTGATAGGCGCAGAATACTTTTGAGAAATAAATTTTGGTGTATGCGAAAAGTTAAGCAATGATTTAACCGCTGTGAAGACTTTGTTCGGAATATGTGTTCAGCATCCGATGTTTGCCATAGTGAAATTTTAGGTAATATCTCTGTAGCAATGGCTCCAACAGCTTTCGTTCATAGCTACAAAAATAAACAAGAGTGTATTAATGATGGGTTAGTTCACTGACTGTCATATAAATAAAGAATTGAAGAGGTTTGGGCAAATTAATAGATTGAATGTTAATAATAAATATCATTTTGAATATAACCAATTGCATTGTTCTCATGTTATTTAAAAATTTGAAACAGAAAAAAATAATAATAATAGTAAAAGATATGAAGTTAGATTATAATTTAAAGGGGAATCAAAATTAGATAATTTGAACATTGCAAAACGAAGATTACGCAGTTGAAAGAACAGATTTGAGAGTAGCTTACCTCTTTATGAAGAATATGAAAGGATTAAAACTGAACAGTTAGTTGAAGGTATTACAGATTAAATAAACCCTGAAATGGCAGTATTTCAAAACAAAATATATTATATGCCCCATCACCCTGTCATTCAGACAGCAAAACTACAAAATTAAGAGTTGTTCATGCAAACAGCCAAATGGCTCATCTTTGAATGAGCTGAAATGAACTTGTATCAAATAGAGAGATCATTTAATCACCATGATATAAGGGAATATTTATACATAAATAATTTCATCTCATCAAATCAACTAGAAATACATCCTTGAAAGAGCAGCTTGGGGTAGATTTTATGAAAGGACAGTCAGATCAGTAAAAACAAGTTTGCGGAAAGCAAATGGAAGACGTTCATCGACTGTGAAAGAATTAAGAGACAGTTCTGATCGAAACAGAGGATGTCATAAATTCAAGACCTTTAACATATTCCTATTCAAAGCCAGAAGAATTTTGAGTTTTCCTTATGCATAACTGAACAATTCAGACACTTCATACAAGGATATTTTATTGGGAAGCACTTCAGCAAAGAACCAGGTAAAAGTAAACATCGCCAACTTTGGCGATAATACAGTACAAAGTCTTTACTCCAGAAATCGTCGGGACTTTGGCACTTCTGGTAAGATCTGGTAAGATGGCATGCAGAAATTATAAAATAAAAAATATGAAACCGTAATTTATGAAATAAAGAGCAATTATGATCTAAAGGGTATCAAAATTTACAAAAAAAAAAGCTTAATATTTATTTTACTTTATTAAACACTTCTTTCAATGTAAGTTGTTTAAGTAGCTTCGTTTTTTGTGCTAATACCGCCTCTTTAATTCTATAAACAGACATAATTTCTTGTTCAGTTCCACTGTTCAAGTCCTGTAATTACTGTGTCGAGAATACCGACTAACTTGTGAATCGAAATTTTTTTGTTTTCAATAACCTCTCTGTCACTTTCTTCACTATTGGAAGCGGTATATCGAAACATGCTTCCGCTTTGTAGATCCTTTGGCAGCTCCAGAATCGAAAACTCTTTTTGACATAATCGAAAGTTCAAGCTTTTTATAAAATTGCTCTAACAGTCTGCAAAAAAAAAAAAAAAAAAAATAAGCTGGAAACAATTAGAAGATTAAGGAACAATGCAATCTGCAACATTAACTGAAATAGATAAATTTAGCCTAACTTATACCATCCATTATACATTAAACGTGCATGCGTAAACGTATTATGCCTAAAGGTATTATGCACATGCGCAGAAAGTTTGTAGCTTTGAGGTCTGGATTATAGATCATTCCGGATTAAAGACTTTGTACTGTAGTTCAAACTTGGTAACCTAGTGGATTCAACCTATTCGTTGTTCGAAAGTTGCAACCATTCCTCTTATGTTCATTTTGTTGAATTATGACCGTCGTTGTTCGCAATTGCCAACTAAAATTATTCTTCATTTATTTATTATTTTTTCATATTTTCACGCTATTTTTATGAACTTTACATACATAAAACTATTTTCATATAATTGAGGTTTTCGGTGACAAATGCAGGTCCGTGGGAGCGGGTCAATGATAATTGGTAACATGGCGTTAAGCACGCAAAACCATGAGGTTTCCAATCCCTATAAAATATCTGATTTCGTGGGCCGCCAAAATATGCAATTTAAATAATTAAGTAATGTTTTTATTATTGGTTATTGTCATCTACACTCATGTCCATAAATTAAGGATAATGCAAAATCAGGCAAAGGAAGAGATCGAAGCAAAACAAATTTGACTTATTTGTAAACCTTATTTATTAAAAAAAAAGGTAAAGAGCAAAAAAAAGATGCTATATGTTTGATATTATTAAAAAAATTAGCAATTTTTTCTCCCTGGAGCAAATTGAAAAAAAAAAAAAAAACCTATATTACATGGTTGATATGATTGTTAATACATTGTATGTCTCCCAGAATATGCAATACAGTCCATACAACGCCTAGGCATGCTGAGTATCAAATTATCGATCTCATCTTGGGGGCTATTACACCACTCAAAAAGCAATGCTCTCCGAAGTTCCGGTAGACATGTAGGAGGAGGTAGACGGGCTGCAACTCGTCGGCCACGCATTTCCCACACGTGCTCTACTGGATTCAAGTCCGGTGAGAATGCTGGCCAGTCCATATGGGTGATATCCTCCGACTGAAGGCATTCACTTACAATGTTTGCACAGTGAGGACGGGCGTTGTCATCCATAAACATAAATTGTGCGCCCATGGCACTCCGAAACAAATGTACATGTTGTTCCCGAATGACGTCCCGATGGGTTTGGCTTGTCATGGCTCCAATTTGAACATGCAGATGAGTTCTGGAACTCAGAATAATTCCACTCCTGCACCACCGTAACGGTGTCGTTCAATGATGTTTTCTTGGTGGTAACGGGTACCTGGAGCTCTTCATATGAAAGTCCGGCGAGAATCAAACTGCAAGCTAAACCTGGACTCGTCGGAAAACATCACACAAGCCCACTGTTGTGGTGTGCAGAATGCATGTTCTCTACTCCAGGCTAACCACAGGCCACAGTGAGTTGCAGTAAGTGGAATGCATCCGACAGGTCTACGAGCATATAGACCAATCTGCCCTAAGCGTCTGTACACGGTCTGCCTTGAAACTGTCGTACCAGTGGTTGAAGAGAGCTGACGAGACAGGTCTGAGGCTGTGCTCCGCCTGTTTCTTCTGGCAGTAACTGCCAAATACCGGTCCTCATTCGGCGTTGTAACTCTGGGGCGACCTGTGCTGTAACGTCTACTCACATTACCATCATCTTGGAATCGTTGCCAAAGCCTAGAGATGACAGTCTGGGCAATTCCAAGTTCGTCTGATACTTCCAGTCGGGTACGCCCACATTCCAGACGGCCGATAATTCTACCACGTAAAAAATCATACAAATGCGTCCTTTGTGTCATAACTATTCCGTTATTGCATTCAAATGCTTATAAAGCGCCTGCGAACAATTTTACTTCTTTGCCTGTATTCCTTATATATTACTCTCTTACACTCTCGTCATTGTGACGTACCATCGGTTACATCTGGTTACTCTGAAATTTGCATATGATTCTTGAAGATATGTGTAGTGATTTTACAGGTGATATATTTATTTTAGAGTTCGATTTCCGCGTGACTCCGAATTATCCTTAATTTATGGACATGAGTGTATAATAATGAGAAAAGCAATATTTATGGCTTGAAACATTAACCAGATAATACATTATTAATGCTTTTCCAACTATAACCTTCGAGATCTCAGGTTTGACACACAATTAGATAATTAAATTGAAATAATAAATATTATTGATTCTTAAGTGACAGAATAGTTTTATGGATCCCCAAAGTCATCAAACTTAACAAACCACTACTTGTGTAATGAATCCAAATGTAAATTAACAATGCTACTAAAGGGAATTTCAGTAGTCTTGAAGATTATTGGTACTGTCAAATATATTATGAAAAAAGACAGGTAGTTGTTTCGACATAAAATGCTTTAAGCTATTTGCAAGTAAATTGAAAAATATATATATATAAATAAATAACAATGAAAAATTGTTTTATGTAAAATGGATGTATTAAAAGTCATGCATTCATTAATTTATTACAGGGGCATGGCTCTTATTGAACTAAGAGCGTCACTGAATGATTGTTTGGAATTGGACATTTCTTGCTGCCTGAAACCTATTTCACCACTTTTAGAATGATGTAAATATGCAGTTGTGGCTCTCACCGACAAAGTTTGGCCACCCCTGATCTATCATATATGTCCGTTGTATTTATACTAATTATCAGATACAATTTTGAGAATATCAACAAGCAAAACACTCAAAAATGACAAAAAGACACTTGTTGTAAAAAATTTTATGTGGAAAAATATTTTAATCGCCAAAGAGGGCGTAAACCTTTCATGATGTTATACTTCTTGTTCTTGGATCTGGCAGTGCCAGACTACTGCTGTTAATACTGTGTTAGACTTGAATAAACTTGGAAATTTTGAAACCTGATTCGTAGTGTTCATTTACCTTGATATTATGTGGGATTTGAATTAGCATTTTTTGAACCAGGATAACTTGAAATTCTTGACAGTTAATATAATATTTTATATTTTTTGGCGCCCAACAGTTGCGCACAAACAATTTTTTTTATTTAGAATGCGGTGTTTTTCGTGTTACTGAAAAATTATTCCTTTGCACTGAACGTGGCAGGATTAACGTTCAGAATACTTTTGAATGTGCTTCACCAGGAAGGTGAGTTCTTAAATTTGGATTGTACCATTTGAAGCCTGCACCAGGTAAGAGAATAAAATTACTTTTGTTGTTATTATGGCAGACGATATTATTAAATTGAAATCTACCAGAAAAGTCATGAGACAAGCTATTTCTAAAATAGTAAATGTACTAGAACCTGAAATTAAAAAAGACATTTGGGGTAAGAATATGGTAGAAGAAAATGTGTTTTTACTTACTTCTAAACAGTCTGCGTTGAAAGAAATTAATGAAAAAATATTGGATTGTTTTAAAGGGGATGAGTCTGCAATTGAGAAAGAATGTAATACTGTGTTAGAGTATGAAGAAAAAATGAGTTTATGTATTTTTAGGGCTAAAAAGAAACTTAATTTAAATTCTCAGATAGTGAGCATTGAAAGTGAATCACCTGGTAACCATACTGCTGCCGTAAAGGTCGAAAATAAAACTAACATTCGGTTACCTAAAATTTCAATTCCTAAATATTATGGTGATCCTAGTTTATTTTTGGAATTTTATAATTCCTTTGAAAATGCTATTGGTAATAATAATGAGTTAACAAAGGTCGAGAAGTTTACCTATCTTAAATCCTTACTCGCAGGACCTGCTTTAAGTGCAGTATCCGGGTTTGCACTATCTAATGAAAATTATGACGCTTCTATAAGTTTAATTAAAGAAAGATTTGGACGAACAGATTTGGTAATATCTTTGCACATGAATAAACTCTTGAATCTCGAACCAGTTAGAAGTTCGTGCAATGTGAAAGCACTAAGAACACTATACGATTCCTGTGAAATCAATATAAGAAGCTTAAATTCATTAGGTATTGTGTCGGAGGCTTACGGAACCCTTTTAGAACCTGTTATTTTAAAGCTTTTTTGAGACGATATAAATCTGGAGTTTAATAGAAAAGAAAGTCTAAACTGCAATATAGCCTAACAGAACTTCTCGAATTCATTAGATTGGAAGTTGAGAGTAGGGAAGCTTCTAATTTAATAATAAACTCAAAGAAAAGGGACACAAATTATGGAGTTAAACAGAATAAAAATAATTACTTAAAAGGGGCAAGTGTTCCTACTGCTTCGGCGTTAGCTACAGTGACTAAGCCGTATTGTTTCTATTGTAATCAAAATACACATGATGTAGGAAAATGTGAGAAAACTAATGAGCAAAAAAGAGAGATATTAAAATACCATGGACGTTGTTACAGATGTTTTAAGACAGGCCACGTATCTTCCAGATGTAAAATGAAACTTCAACCTTGCAAGTTGTGCAATAGTTTAAATCATAAGCTATTTTGTAAAAATATTCTTCCTGAAGTGGAAGCAGTTTCAGATGTTAAATAGAAAGTAGTTACAGTATCAGATTCTAAGCAGAATGTAGTTGCATCCATGTCGTTTAACTTTAGGACTGTTTCTGAAACTGCTGATAAAGGTGTATATTTACAAACTTGCACTGTTTACGCTTCAGATACAGATAATACTAGAAGCCAAATAGTAAAAGTTTTAATTGATGGTGGATCACAGAGGTCATTTATTAGATCTGATTTGGCTACAGAACTAAAATTAAGGACTTTAAGGAAAGAAAGGTTATATATTTATTCATTTGGGTATAGCCAAGGTAGACTAATAGAATATAATGTTGTTCAAATTACCCTGAAAAGTATGCATTACCCTAATGACTCAAACACTGTTGAAGCTCTTGTTACAGATACAATTTCTGGAGCGATCATAAAAATTCCTTCCAAAATCATTTTAGAAACATTAAAATCAGAAAATCTAAAATTAGCCGACAATGGTGAAGCAGCTGAAATAAAAATATTGCTGGGATCTAATTCATGTTGGGAAGTGGAAACAGGCGAAAAGAAAAGAGTAAGTAATAAATTATTTGCGGTGTCTTCTATATTTGGTTGGTCCTTAGTTGGATCTTTAGAAGGTGATCAGTCTATTGCCTGTATTTTTACAACTGGTGCTTCTCATTACTTGAAGGAAGATAATAATTCAGTTAATGACTGTTTGCGAAGATTTTGGACTCTGGACCATTTGGGTTTAGAGGAGAACGAGAATCCTGACGATAAATCTATCACTGAGAAATTTGAAAAAGAACTGCATTTTACTAATGGCAGATATGTAGCTCGTTTGTTATGGAAATCACATCATGCAAACTTGGGTAATAATTTAGAAAATGCCAAGCGACGTCTAGTATCTTTGGTTAATAAACTAAAAAGTGATGAATGGCTTAGGGCGAATTATGATAGCATAATAAACGAACGGTTAAAAAATGAAATAGTCAAAGAGTGCGAAATTGAAAGTTGTCATAGTAGTAAAATGTATTACATGCCACATTCTCCAGTTGTAAGAAAAAATGTATCAAAAACTAAAGTCCATATCGTGTTTGACGCATCTTCGAAGTGTAATGGGGTATCTCTGAACAATTGTTTGATGCCTGGCCCAAATTTGAATCCTTCTGTTTTGGACTTGATATTGCGGTTCAAACAATACAAACATGCGTTCTCAGCAGACACTGAAAAGGCCTTTCTCCAGATTGGAATCTCTGAAATTGATAGAGATGTATTACGGTTTTTATACTTTGATAATAATTACAATTTGAAACATTATAGAATGACTCGAGTTCCTTTCAGTGTGTCATGTAGCCGTCTCATTCTGGCGTGCACTATAAAAAAAAATAGAGTTAGAAAATGCAGATATTTTTGAGATGTTGAACTGTTCGATCTACGTAGATGATGTTTTCTATGGTGCAGATTCTGTGGAACAGGCTTTTAAGTTAAGTACTGGAGCCTATTGCGTGCTTAAAGATGCCAGAATGAATTTGCGTAAGTTTAATACAAATTCAGAGAAATTAAAAAAATTTTGGGATGTTTGTGGAATAATTAAATCAGAAAATGAACTAAATAGTTCTTTAAAAGTATTAGGGCTTAACTGGTGTACGAGTAAAGATGTAATTTCCTTGAACATAGACAACTTGTGCAAAACATTAAACAGTTGTAGAAAAACAACAAAAAGAAATACAGGGGTTGGACAAAAATATGGAAACATCTTTAAAAAAACATGTTTCTTTGCTTAATATGGTGTAAGAAACCCGTTGGCATCCAAAACAGCTTGCAGTCTTCTCGGAACGGATAAATACAGTTCCTGTATGTTTGCCAAGGGAATATTATACCATTCTTCCTGCAAAATGGTGGCAAGTTCAGATAACGATGTTGGCGGTGGATAACGAGAACGCACTTTCCGTTCCAATGTAGACCACAAAGGTTCGATAATATTCAGGTCTGGTGACTGTGGTGGCCAGGGGAGATGGGACAACTCATCCTCGTGTTCAAAAAACCAGTCCTGGACAATGTGAGCTGTGTGAACAGGGGCTTTGTCGTCTTGGAAGACACCATCACCATTGGGGAACAAAGTTTGTACCATGGGATGAACTTGATCGGCCAAAATGTTCACATAAGTCTTGGCAGTCATGTGCCCTGACATAGTTATCATGGGGCTAGCAGAGAACCACGATATGGCTGCCCAAACCATAACAGAACCCTCGCCATGTTTCACTCTTGGCAACAAGCAGTCTGTATTATAGGCTTGAGATGGCTTTCTCCAGACGTAAACTCGGCCAGAAGTGGGGAAACAATGTGAAAGAAGACTCGTCAGACCATTTTACTCGCTTCCACTGCTCTATAGTCCAGGCTTTATAACTTAAACACCACCTTTTCCTGTTACGGGAATTAGCATCACCGATGAGTGGCTTCTCAATTGCAGCACGGCCAGCAATTCCCTGTTTATGAAGCTCCCTTCTAATTGTTTTGGTACTCACAGAGTTTGGTAACACAACATTCATTTCAGCAGTAACTTTTGCAACTGTGGCCTTCTTATTTTTCGTCACAATTGCCCTTAATGATCGTCTGTCACGATCACTCAGGACACACTTTTGTCCGCGCTGTGATTTAGCAGATGATGTTTTTCCGCTTTTCAAATATGCGGAATAAATCTTCGATACAGTACCTCTTGAAACACTAAACACCTCGCCTCCCTTGCTTACGGAAGCACCTACCATACGTGCTCCAACAATTTGCCCACGTTCGAAGTCTGTTAACTCTGACATAATGCAATGACAACCTCACATAACAGTACTCCGACAACAACTGAACTGTTTAGCACATTTACGAAGTTGTATAGGTGGCATCAGTAGTCAAAAACGCCAGCGCCACCTACATATTTCATTAAAATCAATCTTTCTTTTCAAACATGCATTTCACAAGGTGTTTCCATATTTTTGTCCATCCACTGTATATTAAGTAAGGTGTAAGGTGACTGCTACTATTTTCGATCCAGTAGGTTTCTTGGCGCCATTTGTGCAAAATTGATAATGCAAAACCTTTGGCAGTTGGGTTTAGAATTTGACGACAAAGTTCCAAATGAATGTAAGCAGTTGTGGTCCGAGTGGAGCGGTGAAATTGAAAAGTTAAAGAAATTTGAAATTTCTCGAGAATATTTCCCCGGCAAATTAAATCAAAATAAAGATATCAAACTTCATTTATTTTGTGATGCATTTATTAAAGCGTATGGTTCAGTTGCATATTTTAGGTCAGTTGAAGGAAGTTGCACTAATAAAACAAAAACTCACACTTCCAAGGTTAGAATTGCTAGGGGCATTAACATCGGCAAGACTTGCTAAAAATTTAAAAGAGGTGTTTTCAATTCATGAAGAAAATACTTATCTGTGGACTGACAGTATGATAGTGGTTCACTGGATTCATAATGCTCCTGAAAGATGGAAAATGTTTGTAAAAAATTGAGTATCTGAAATACAATCATTAACTTGCCCAAATAACTGGAGACATTGTAATGGGAAGTCCAATCCAGCGGACATTTTATCTCGAGGGTTTTCAGCCGAATATTTGTTGTCTTCAAGATTATGGCAGTCTGGGCCAGACTGGTTAGTTGAATCAGTGAGTGCTTGGCCTAGTAAATTTATCGTGAGAACGGAGTTTTCTGATGCTGAATTAGAATGGAAAAGGTGTATAAATAATACCGCAATACTGCCGTCTATTGCGGAAAAATCCAATTCTCTGTTGAATCTTGAAAATTATAGTAAATTAATTAGAGCCATTAGAGTGACTGCATGGATATTTAGGTTTATTCACAATCTGAAAAATAAAACTGACAAGAAAACCGGATCCTTGATAGCAGAACTTTTTGCCACAGAATTATATTTGATAAAAGTTCAATATGAACATTTTTCTAATGAAATAATTAGTTTAAATTCTGGACAGTTGATTTCAAAACACTCAAACATTTATGAACTAAATCCTTTTCTAAATGAGAAAAGAGTTTTGTTAGTAAGAGGAAGACTACAAAAATCAACTTTTAAGTTTTCATGTAAAGCATCCTATAATTATTCCTTCAAAAACTCATTTTACAGATCACCTAGTACATGATGCACATGAACAAGTTCTTCATACAGGTGTAGCTAGTACTCTCATGTTCCTCTGTGAAAAATACTGGATAATTAGATCCAGACAAAATGTGAAACGTGTTTTAAGAAACTGTACTGTGTCAGCGTTATAACTCGCAACCGATGCGACAAGTCATAGCACCATTACCTCTATCTAAATTTAGAGTTCTAAGAGTATTAATATTGTGTCATTGTATTTTTCTTCTTGAAAATGTAATCGTAATGCTACTAATGTTGTATCTATTTTATTTAATTTCTATTTAAAGTACTGTATATTTAATATTTAAAGAAATGTATATATTAGAAAATTTTAAGGTTGTAGAAATGTATAAGTGTGTTTAAAATTTTAATTTAATTCTGAAAAGAAAAAAGACAGGTCTCTAGTAATAATTTTAATACTTTAGTTGAATTACGATAATCTTGATTTTAAAATCATTTCTTTAATATTATCTTGAGTTATACAAATTCTTGATTTAAATCCTGATGCTTGAACAGGAATGTTATGAAAATAATCCTTGATGAATGAAAATGTACTTGATATTCTTGGAACATATGGTAAGTTTTACATGTTCTTGATATTTATGTGACATTTCTTGATTACAAAAACTTGAATTTGTATTTAAATGGCTAATAATTCTTGAAAATGTTCATGTCACTGATAATCTTGATTGTTCTGAACTACAGTTCAGCCGGGACCAGTGTGTAAGAAATTTTATGTGGAAATATATTTTAATCGCCAAAGAGGGCATAAACCTTTCATGATGTTAAACTTCTTGTTCTTGGATCTGGCAGTGCCAGTTGAATGTGTGTTAGACTTGAATAAACTTGGCAATTTTGAAACCTGATTCGGAGTGTTCATTTACCTTGATATTATGTGTGATTTGAATTAGTGTTTTTTGAACCAGGATTACGGAAAGTACGTGTAATGATTAATACCATGACCAAACACTTTAAAAAAGAATAGATTATGTATTCCCTACCTCGGTACTTGAGAAAGCAATCCTGCCATACAACACATAGATAACTTTTGATTACATGATATTACGAATACTTTCTTTAGATTTGTCCTATGAGTAGTTAAGACGGCTGAATACTGGTAGTTCAATCTCGACTCAAATTCTGATAAACGAGCTGACTGTGCAGGTTATTATTTTTTTTTTTTTTTGCATGCGTTTTGTGAATTTTGTGACATTTTCGTGGTTTTCCTTAAGTGATTTAAATATGAGCCTATTTAACCTAGAAAATATTCACAAAAGCATGCCTTTTTCAGCTAGCCCTTACATGCTTTGCATATTAAACTAAATAAACACACAAACCCTTCTTGTTCTTAAAATCATAAAGTAACTAATTTCACACAACATGCAACGAAGCTTTTTAAAAGCTAGGATATTTTCTTTAACAATTATAGTGCTAACTTCTCTGTGCTGTACTTCTCAGTTATATATGAAATAACATCTTGGTGTCACTGCTTGTGACACAAAATTTGTTTCGTAAGTCTTCTTATGCAGTCATAAGCATAAAATAAAGAAGAAAAAAAAAAGATGGCATGAAAAACCTAATCCATACATCCTTAGTGACTGATATTTGACATAGTTCTTATGTTGGTTGCATCTGTGAACTACACTGTCAGATTTGATCGAATGAAACTGACTAAATTTCAGAAAATTTTAATAAAATTATGGTGTGAAAATTTAAATCGAAGATAAATTGAACAGTACAATCAAAAAATAAATGTTGTCCATAAATATATTATAATAATTAATCATAAAATAGACATTTAAAATATTCATATAATAAATATGTGTAATTAATATAAATATCTGCATTTAAAATGATCTAATTTGGACCATATTTGCAATTTTTGTATTATTAAATTTGAACCTTAAATAAAATTTTTAGCAACATACATCAGTTGTGTTTGGTTTGTTTAAATTATGGAAAAGCATGGGAGAGATATCTACCTAAGAAGAAAGAAGCCTTCAAGGATGTCTTTCTAAAGGGAACTGGTTTAAATCCACATTACATATTGGGAATACCACGAAAACAACCATATAACTTGCCCAATAGCTTGGCTAACCAAACTACCAGACTTCAGTCACTTTACTCTTTGGCTGCTGATGAGCTGCATTATCAGTTGCAAAGCAGTGAACAACAAAAAATATGTTCCTTGGTTCTTGTTACGAGTTACATGCAAGAAAGCAAGTCTTAATAAAAATTAATAAGCCAAATTTAAAGTGAATATGTTATTTTTTATGCAATACATGAACATATGCATTAAAAAAAAGGACCAGCAGAATATAATTTATTACTAAAAAAAACTTTTATGTAATCAGATAGTTGTAATTAACATATTTGACGGCATATAAGACGCACCCTTATTTTAGAAGGCCATACACAAGGAAAAAAGTTTCAATAGTCCGCACGACAGCGTGGTACCACAATAACTTAAATGTGGTTTCTTTTAGTTCTCACGTTTTGTAAAAGCCAAGTAAACAATCATTGAATGCAATTACCAAACATATTTTTATTAAGGAAAATTAAGAAACTGCAAGCTATTTTGAACATGATATGTAAATTTCAATAATGAATAAATGAATGAACGGCAAGCAATCAAACATAATACAAAATAAAGCAGAAACAACAAAAAACACAGATTCAAGAAAAATGTTGCCTACCATGAAATTGACTTTAATCACTTTCAAAACCATTATTAATCCTTTTTACTATCTTCATCATCGAAAACACGAATATCGTCATCACTACAGTTTCCGTCAACGCTAGTATTACCCTCTTCGAATAATGCGTTGTCTTCTGTTCCTTCAAGAGCATTACTAATTCCACACTTCTTAAAGGACTTAACAATTACTTCAGCCTTTACGTCCTCCCAAGATCTTTTTACCCACTCGCACACTTGCGAAATAGAGGGCCGCTTCATTCTACCTGAAGGTGTGAGGTGGCTCTCCTTGTTCCATCAATCTCGCACTTTTTCCTTAAATGGCTTATTCATCGATACATCTTAAGGCTGCAATTGGCTAGTCAGTCCACCAGGAATGACAGCTTTCTGGGTTTTTAATTCTCTAGCTTTATTCTTTATGGTTTTAGTTCTATAGATGCTAGATTGATCCAAAACCAAAAGAAAGGGTTTTTTAAAAGTCCACCAGGTTGCCTCGCCCATACATTCTGTAACCACAGTTTCATTCCAGCTTTGTCCATCCAGCCTTTCGGATGAACATGAACAATTACACCCGTTGGAAGTTTTCCTTTCGGATGAGTTTTTCTTTTGAATATGAAAAATGGCGGTAGTTTTGTGCCATCAGCATAACATGTTAGAACTACCGTATATCGGGTTTTTTCTATGACCTGTGGTTTTTATGGTTATTGATTTAGACCCTTTAATTCTCAATCTTGTTAGATGGTACATCAAATGCGAGTGGAATTTCATCCATATTTCCTATTTGACTGAGCTCAAAAGATGTTTTCCTGCGTGCATTTATAACAAACCTATGAAATGCTAGTATTTTTTCTTCATAATCTGCTGGCATTTTCTGTGCAATAGTTGTTTTTGTGCGCATTGATAAGCCTTGCCTTTTCATGAACCTGTAGCACCAGCCCTCAGACCCTGTTCCCAGAAAAGTTCTGATTCTCATGTTTTTCTGCAAATTCTTTGGCCTCGTTGACTATCATTTTGGTTGAAACACTTATCCCAGATTTCCTCTTATCTATCACCCACATTTTCAAGTTCAGGCCAAGATAGAACTGGGCATCGAAGGTTATGTTTTTGTTTTTTAGCAGTCTTTAGTTGATCTTTCTGCAGTTGCTAAGTACGTATAATTATTTTCGGTAGGTGATGGACTGAAATGCCTTGCTGCTGCTCTGTTTCCATGCATTTTGGTGTAGTTTAACACTCTTAGTTTATACTGAATTGTATAGCTTAATCTCTTGTTTCCTGTAGTCATATTTTCCAGCGTATTTTTTTTTTAACAAATAGTTTTAAGCACCGATACCGACATGTTTATACAGAGTAGCACCGATACCGAAAAGTGTGTCAGCTGAGTCAAAGAAAGTCTATGTAAAGAAGGAAAGGCTCCATAGATGTAACGTGACCGTCGAACCTGCTCGAACTTAGACATCAGCTTCAAGCTTTGCCGCTTTTTGGCGACAGATATTTCACGCATGCGCAAAATAATTATGGCAGATGTAGAAATGTTATGTGTGTCTAGACCTTTATCCGGGCTAAAGATGGCATTCAGTATTGAAAGTTAACCTGTGTCGGTTAATCTTTGGATTATGGTAACTTGGCGATTTTTTGGCGACCAACCCTGCTACAGCAACCTGCTAGTTTTTGTTTGGACGCTATTTTGTTTTCACGAAGTAAAGACATGGTTTTTTTTTTTTCTTTTACTCAACACTTTTTTACAACGATCTGCTAGCCGAATTACGCTTATGCTAGAACTTTTATGGAAGAAAAGTGCTTAATCATGATGAAGATTAGGTGCGAAATTGGGAGAAAGTGCAGAATCGCCCACTGCTTGCCACGTTTTTAAGAATTGCACATACACGGTATCATCCATGTACACGTCGACCTATTTTCACATAAAAAAGCATCCCAGAATTGCACAAAAATGGCTTTGCACTCACTCTTGACTTTATCCATGTATACTGCTAAAGTCTTAGCTAGTAACGTTTATCGCCTTACCAAAATGTCGCCAAACTACCTGTTACCATATTCCGAAGATTAGCCTGTGTCCTTCACGTATAAGATGCAATTAACGTTTTTGAGACCAAATTTAAGAAAAAAAGTGCATCTTATATGCCGTCAAATAAGGTAGTTTTTTTTTAAAATGATACTTTCATTTATGTTAATAGTTTTTTTTTAATGAGATTTTCATTTAAGTTAATTGATTTTATTTATGTGATGATAATGGATTTTCAATCATAGTTTCTGAAGTACTTTAAAATCATGCAATAAAGATATTAATCATAAAATTGGCTTTTTGATTTTATACTTTCACAATTTCTTTAGAAACTGCACTGTTAAAAACCGGAATATTTGGGAATTTTATAGTACTGAAAGATATTCAAAGACAGATCTGAATTTTATTATTTGTTTTCCATTAAATAGATAACTTTGCCAAGAAAAAAGGTCATTAATACATGATTATTTTACTTCTGTTAGGCTTTACGAATTGTTTTCTGTGCTAACTTGAATTCAGTACAAATTTGCTTTCGCATATCACGTTTAACTGGTTAATTTTGAGTTTTCACTTCCATATGCTTAATATATTGTTTTCTCTGCTAACTTGAATTTGTTACTTATTCTTTAATTAATGTGCATAATATATTGTTTTCTCTGCTAACTTGAATTTATGTTACTTATTCTTTAATTATTTAGATTATATGCACCAGATACCATGTTTATGCGGCTTACTTCAACGTGTTTTAATATCCGATAAACATACGCCGCTCATCCTTGGCGTCGATCAACAGTTGGTGAACTTGCCGAGTAAAACTGCAATGGCGCCAACGCATTCTTTGTGGATGAAAACCCTTTTATTGAAACATTTTAATTACAGAAAAGAAACTTACTAAATTTATTCTGAAAGAGGTGGAAAAGGGAATTATCTTACGAAACAAATTAGCACAACAGTGATCATAATAAATTTAGATAAAATTACACTTCATCTGATGATCACTGTTGTGCTAATTTGTTATTGAATATTTGACAATTATAATCGGCAAATTTTAGTTATGAAGAATCTAGTTCATCGTAAGTGAACGCGCAGAGAATTTTATGCAGACATATAAGCAGACAGACATGAGATTGTGCGATATAAGGAAGAAGTACAAAAGTTAAAATTAGTTGAATTATTTCATAGTCTTTAAATAATACCATAAAATATTACTATAGTATCATCCCCTTAAATGCTTTATTAACATTACTTTTAAGGATAAAATGCAAATTACTTTCTCAATAACATACTTGCCGACAACAGTAAGATAGGTCACGAAAAGAAAATCCAACTCGTATATATATTTGAAACATATTTCAATGAAGAAAAAAATTCCATCTTCTCACTCTAAAATTGTTACTTTTGAAAATGAAACCTGATATTTCCTTTGTATTCCTTTTATGCTACATAAATCATATTACTCTTTTTAACAATAGAACAGAACACAAAGTTCCATTTCCGTATAAAGTGCCTTCCTATATTGTTTTCATTATTATAGAGGGTTGATCTTTACAATATGGTAAAACTGGTAGTTTGGCAACATTTTGGAGGCGATAAAGGTTACTACCTGGGACTTTGGTAATAATGTGAGCAGTACTCAGTTCCGATTACGCATTATTTTGCGTGAGGGAAATGAGAGATCATGGAATATGTCATGTGATATTAATGGACGAATTACGGTTCTTTAATCGGAAAAGGGGGGAAATCGGGAAAAAATGTGGAAATTTTGTATTTAGCTTTATTCTGTGTTGTGTGAAACAGTGTTGTGTAATTTTTGGATCCCATGGCCCTAACTAAAGTGAATTTGAAATGGGTATTTAGGTATTGTGATAAAGAGAAGTTTGCTTTTTATTTAGCGGAGGAAGTATGGAGGAAAAATTCGCAGAAAAAATCTTTCAATAATTTTATTGAATGAATTAGAAAAGTGTATCCACCACGTAATCAAGATTCTGAAGAAGATTAGGTAAGTTAGTATTTTTAATTATTTGAGGATATTATTTTTATGCATTGTTCTAAATGTAAGGTGGAAAGGAATTTGGTATTATTGGGAAAATTGTTATTAGCAATGATTTAGTTTAAAGTAATTAGGATTGTAAGGTAATTTTTATTAATTTAATGTACGTGCTCATTTATATTTTAAGTAGTGTTTTTGAATTTAATTATATTTTAATGAAATGATTGTTATTTTGTGAATTTTATGTTTGTAGGAATTTGGTATACGTTTAAGTTGAAATAAACGTGCATGGAAATAATTTAAATATTTGATACTAAGTATTTGTAATGTTTGCGGTATGAATTCGTTGGTGACGTGTATAATGTAATAGATGATTTAGAGGTAAAAGTTTTTGGATATTTTATTTATTTTATATGTGGAAATGTTCATATTTGTAAAGGGTAAATACTTTTTCACGATCAGGTAATTTCATATATGTTCTTTTTACCGGGTTTAAAGATTGAGAAAATTGTCATGTATTTTAATGAAATTTTTCTAATTTATGAGAAAAAAGCAGTGTACATGGATATAGTGAAGAGTGTGCGCAATGCCATTTTTGTGCAATTCTGGGATGTTTTTTTAAGTAAAAATAAGTCGGCGTGTACATGGTTTATGTGTATGTGTTATTTTGAAAAACGCGTAAGGAGTATGGTATTGTTCACTTTTTCCCAATTTTGCAGTGAATATTTGTCATGATTAAGCAGTTTTGTTTGATAAAATTTCCAGCATAGGTGTAATTCGGCTAGTAGATTGTTGGAAGAAGTGTTCAGTAGATAAGAAGAAAAGAAACATGTCTTTACTTCGTGAAGACAAAATGGCGGCGGGGAAAAAATATAGAGGGTTGCTGTAGGAGAGTTGGTTGCCAAATTTTCGCCAAAAAATCGCCAAGTTACCATAATGTAAATTAGAGATTTAAATGCTTATGTGGATGCTATTTGCCGTTACATTAAAATAAGTAATTAAAGTTAAAATACCGAGCATACAATCTGACATCAAATTTTTAAATGAACACTAGATAGTTAAGCATTTGCAGAGAATGAATATTAAGACTGATTACTTAAAGAGAAAAAGAAGAAACTAAATCTCTCTCTCCTAAATTGATTTAAATATGGCAAATAACGCAATAATAACCGATATTAAAGAATGCAAGGTTATTTTTTGTATGTTTAATAAACTAACAGTATGGTGTTATGTTTTGATTCTGCAACACTATTATGATTCTACCATTACAGATCCTTCAATTAACGTCACATTATACCTATTATGTCTAATGCATCTGGAATACCATACGAGTAATTATATATAATGTACTAATTTTCCGACTAACCTTCAATACATTTTCATAGAAAAGTTTATCAAAAGAAAATAACTATCACCAACTTAATAGCAATAACATGGTGACAACTGCAAATCTATACCTTACAATAGAAATCTTTTACAACAATTCTGATGTAAACACTATCGCACAAGAATGAAAAAGGCCCTTACAAAGCTGAAGCAGCATCATAATCAAAATTAAGTTACACTGCTTTTACCGCATGTTATACTATAGTCCGCGCTTTCATTCAGGCCGCATTCCAGCAAATTTATTAATTTTTTAATCAACAAACTCGTAACATGTTTAGATACATATATAGAAAGAAGTAAATAAATTAATTTAGAGAATAGTTACAGTCGTTCAAATGATAAGGGGGAAAGATCTATTATTGTTCATGGCGCTCCACGTCGGCAAAACGTGATTAAAGACTACATGTGAAAACACTTACTTCCAATATAAATAACTTGATTCAAGCATCATGACATTGGGCTCAAATAAATTTAAAATGGACCATAAATTAGATTACTTATCAAACCTAGGTACACAAATATCACCGCATTAACACTGTCACTCGATTCATGTCACCACGCGGTAACTACGCGGCACCCATTAAACGTGGATTTCATCCAAAAGAGAATACGAGGCTATGAAAATAAATCCACGATTGGCTGATATTGGAGTAAGTTTCTTCACTTCGCTCCATACCTTTAGCCGGCTTCTAATCATGTAAGGATGAAAGATCAAGGAAGGATGGGTTCATTTACAAGGCTCATAGCAGGGATAAATAGACCATTCGTTTGTTCGACTCCTCGCCGACGCAAGCCTTATGGAGGGGGTTAACTAGAAGTAATCTGAATTGTCTGTGTTGCACCTGCTCTGATTTTGCGCGTTTAAAACTGTATTTTCATTCAGTTGCGAGACGATTTTCTGGAGGTCGCATATCCCAAATTAATTTTAATCATACATATTTGTTTTCTAATAATGCAAATATTTAAAATAATTTATATATATATATATATATATATATATATATATAGTTTTAGTCGGTTTTCCTTTTAAATTCTATATTTAAAGTATCCTTTATGTAATATGGCTTCTTGTGCTGTAGCAACGTGCCATAACACTTATAGAAATACGAAAGGAAGAGATATTGTATTTCATGCTTTCCCAAAGGACAATTTGCTTTTGACGAAAGAATGGATACATAAATGTCGAAGGCAGGATTCTAATAATGTGAAAAACTCAAGAATTTGCTGCGAACATTTTCTGTGCAGTGATTATGAAGATGACAAGAGAAATCGCTTGTTTGGATGGCCGCAAAAGAAACTGTTGAAATGCAATACTGTGCCGAAAGAAATTTATTATATGCAGTAAACGAAATAACACCAAGAAATCGGAGACATTTGAAAAGAAAAGTAATGCAGAATGCTTTTGAGAGACTACGCGAACTAAGCCCAAGGAAAATTTATTTTACACACATCGTATTTTATTCCTGAGTGTCAAGATGTAGAAACATCTTTTTGCTCGATTTCTGATAAAGATCGGGTGAGAGATCATTCTGATGATAAGGATCGGGTGAGAGGAGAAAGAGTAGGGTGGAAGGAAGTGTGGGAGGCGGAAAAAAGAGAGAGTGAGGTCCGCACTAGCGGCGGCGAAAACAAGGGGTGGTGGCAAGTTCAGTGTCGTTATAAGATGTAGCCGCGGGTGGTAAACCGCAGAGTCAGTTTAGCGTGAATGAGTCAATTAAGGTTGTAATTCTTATGTGGTAGGATGTGACCTGGGTACCGATGTTTTTCTCTGGGATGCGGGGAGTGTCTGAGAGTGCTAATAAGGCTATTACTGTAGGTTTGCACTGAATAAAAGAAGTTGACCACTAATCGTTTAATATACTCTTGAATAAGTTCGATTCGAAGGTCTCTGTAAATATAGATGTTTGGAATATACCAAAGAGCATTGATAATTTCTCGCAGAATTTTATCTTGTAGAATTTGTAATTGTTTAATATTGGTTTTAGCTGCATATCCCCAGATCGGTGCTGCATAAAGGAGGGCTGGGAGAAGTATGGAGCGATATAGGATTAATTTCTTTGTAGTAGATAAGTTGCTTTTTCTACGAAAATTTATTTTGAGGCCGAGAACGAAATTGAAGCTGACAATAACAAATCAAATGTGAATGATTTTGAAATAAAACTCACAAGTGACAATGCCCTAAGTGACAATATTCCTGAATGCCCTAAGTGTAAAGATAAACAAGAATGTATTGATAATTTGAAGAACAAAATAATATCCTTAGAAAATTGTAATAAAAATATTGAAAAATAGAGAAAAGAAAAATTTTAGAATGTTTGCTCAGCGACAAAGAAGGTGGACGACATCTAGAAAGAAATTTGTATCGGAAATTCAGAAATTAAAATCCCAAACAGCGAAATTTGGAAAAAAACAGCACAGATCGGAGAATTTGGAAAAACGTCTAAAGCATATTTTTACAAAAACGCAGATTACCGCATTGCTAGAAAAGAAGGAAAAAATCAGGTGGACTAGTGAAGATATTTCACGTTGCATTGTCTTAAGAGTTCTATGATCTAAAAGCTACGATTTTTGGAAAGGAAAAAAAATGGGAATTCCTTTACCTAGCACTAGCACATTAAAGACATGGTGCGCTAAATTTTCATGTAGTCCAGGAATTCAGAGTGATGTTCTTTCTGTAATGAAAGAAGGATGCGAATATTTGAATTGTGTAGAAAAAATATGCGTTCTCAGTTTCGACGAAATGCACATAGATTCTAAACTCTGCTATGACTCTAAACTGGACTAAATTCTTGGTCCTTTTCAAAACGTGCAGCTTGTTTTAATCAGAGGTCTCATTTCGCAGTGGAAACAACCAATATTTTTTATTTTAACACTCGAATGAAGAAAGAACTTTTTTCACTCATAAGACATATTCAATCATCTGAAGTAGAAGTGAAAGCAATAGTGTCTGATTTAGGAGGATTTCGTACTTTGTGGAAAGAGTTATAGATTTCGATTAATAGTTTATTAATTAATAGTTAATAGTCAGAATTGAACCCTTATTCAGTTAAAATACTTAAAGCAGCATTTGGATTAAATGAACATCAGGAAAAGCAAATTCAAGTTTTGGAATTAATGAAGAAAGTCATTGGTGGATTAAGAGTTCAGGGAAAAACCAACATACTGCCTTTTCCAAAAAGGTATAATAATTTCAAAAAATTCTCTTTTTGGCCTACACCAGGATTTGAAATCATCGTATGATGCTAAATATATTTTAACCTCCAGATTAATTCAGGATGCACTTGAAAGTCTCTGTAGTCAGATTCGAGGGCTTGGTAGGTTTAATGATCCTCCATCACCTAGTGAAGTTATACGCCGCTTAAAGCAATTAATACTCGCCAATAAGCTGCAAAATTTATCTTCAAATGTGTGCATGACTAAAGAAAGCAGAAATATTGATTCATATTTAACATCAGAAATACCTTAAAGGACTTTGAAAACTGAGGAGGAAGATACTTTTCCATTAAATACTATTGATGATTTGGATTTGGATTTCATAGAGGAACCTTCGCCTATGGCTTGGTAATTAGAATTGAATTCCGCCAGACAATTTTCGACTGCCAAAAAGAAGCATTAACATATGTTGCAGGTTATATTGCCTACCATGTGCGAGACAAAGACCAATCATTGGGAACAATATCTAAAAATATTGCTGATGAACCAAATTTTGTTTCAGAATAGATTAAATTATTGTCCTTAGGAGGTTTTACTACGCCTTCTCATTCATGGATGGTCTTTTTAATTAATAAACTGGAGAATTATTATCCTGAAGTTAACAGAGAAGCAATTCATTTATTTTGCAGAGATCGAACTTTTATTAGAATACGTTTCTTAAATAGAAATGCATATGATTTTTCCCAAAGAAAAACAACCCAAAAGGCAAAAAAGTGGATTGCTTCGAATGTGGCAGCCAATAAATAATATTTCGACAACTTGTAGTTGCATTGAGACTGTACAAGTAAGCATATGTAATATGTTTTGATTTGAAATATTTCTAGATGACATTTTAGAAGTTAATAGCGTAAAGCATACTTTAAATGAGAACTAATTTTGTTAGGTTAACGTTAAAGCTATTTTTATTGTATCCTGTGTGCGATTGATTCGATTTTGTGCTAGCTTAGCATTCTAGATAAAATACGTATATATAAAGTATAGCATTAAAGTAATTGGCATAAGAAGACCTGCCTCCTTAACCCCCACTTTTGGAAAATTCAATAATTTTTTTAGGTACTGTGAGTAAAGTTGTTTTGTCTAAATTAAGATAGCAATCTTACATGTATTTATTTAAATGTAATATTGATGTAATATTGATGTAAGCCTAAGTTACAAAATTATTTAAAAAATATATGTTATTATATTGAATCGGAAGAAAAATATGCCAATGTAAAATTTACAGTTAGGCTGAAACTCAAACTTAGATTAGCAGAAATTTTGCCATATATAGCCATACATGTTTAAAACTATGCCAATTTAAGGTGGTTTTTTTTATTAATTTTAAATAGCTGTTATTATAGTTACTTTAGAAGCAGTAGTACAGTTCTCTTAGTTAACATGCAGATAAAGAAATGATTAGAAACAAACAGGCATTTAAAGAAAAAAATCCCTGCAAATTAAAAAAAAAGGAACTTTATGCTAAGAGTAGCGCATTTAATCTATTATTTTAGAATTGAGTAAGTTCTATTAAATTTTTTAACGTTCAGTGTAAAATGCATACTGCAGTAACATTGTCTATTTCAAATTATAGCTATCTTTCCCACACAGCTCATTTTAAACGCTGGTTCTTCAAATTTAAAACGCTAATTTCTATGTTCTCAATTGCATCTCCGCGCTTAGTGTCATCATGGCTACGTCATCACTCTCCACTGCCTGTTTCAGGGGAAAAAGCTCTACTGCGATACTGTTGTGTTGTTCTGGGTATCTATTGCTGTGGCAATACTTCGCAGACATTCAAAGTAGAAACCCTAAACAGTGTAAAAACCTAAATATTTTTCCTCTAAGAGGAAGATATGATGAATACGAGAAAATACGGTGCCTCATGTATGTATACTCGAATGCTGACTGGAGCCGGTGAGAAGAAATGCTGGTCGAGGAGCAGGGGGCGTGTCCTAGCCCTTAGCCTGTCGAGTGATTTTCTACAAATACCTTTAAAACTGTCACTAATTTTGGACCGAGCTTCCCTTATAATGTCGGGAAAATAACCCTAAACCTCTGAAAAATGTCAGCTACTGCTATTGTTATTTCTTTCCCCTTCCTGAATACTAGATCAAGGGTTCCGACTGTAAGTAAGATGGATTACTACCATAAATATTAGTACCTGTAGATGTGAGTTGTCAAGAAAGTTGCAAATGACTATAATAGCTTCTCCGTGATGACCGTCCGAATGCCGAGGGGTACAGGTGCGAATACTATCTTAAAGTTTTCTTTCCTAAAAGACTCTTATTTTGGAATAACTTGATTTTAAAATTTACCCGCTCTTCTTTTATTATTATTATTCATATTTAATCTAAGTTACCTAAATCTCTGGGTCATTGATTATCATCTGAATTTCAATGCAGATTGGTTAAACTGTTATTAATAAAATCCATATTAAAAAAATATCTGGTGCAATATTCATTCCTTCTGTGAGATTGATGAAACATTTGAAAAGCAATGTTTATAGTTCAATTGCATTTGATATTATTTCTGATTTTCCATGTTTTTGTCATAAATTAGTAATGCATTTACATGCAGATAATAATTATTTTAAATAATTTCTTTTTACTTAAATATTACCTATAATTTAAGATATATAGCATAATATTTGAATAATTACTATGAAAAATATATGGTTTATTATTTCTGCCAAATTTAATCAACTTAACTTGATGTGACTTTTAAACTTGCTTTTAGAGAAACTCTAGTTAAATATTAAGGAGTTTTCAAAATTTAAACTTTTAAGGCATATTTAATGCTGAAATTTACTTAGTTTTTAAAAAGGATGTTATTTTCTGAAAAGATTTCGTTTTTTGAGTGAACAATATATACTTAATGTATACCAAATATGTTCTTTTAAGTAAAGTTAATTATTCCGCGAGCTAAGATTTGGTAACTGAATATCTTAATTTCAAGAGCGGAACAAGATTTTCATGATTATACCTGGATAGCTAGCTGATTTGAAAAAGGGATGAGTTTCAAATGTGACATTTTCATCTGATTTATGAAAAAAAAATTTAGGTGATTTTATAAGGTATTCTCCCACTTCCCTAGCGTGCCTTCGTGGTGTAACGGTAGCACGCTGGGCCGGTATTCCAGAGGTCCGTGGTTCGATTCCCGGCGAAGGCGATTGCTTATTTTTCATCTTGTCTGCTTCCAATTAACCTACTGTCTCTACAAGTGGCGCCCGAACTAAAAGGGTTGTGGATGATGATTCTCCACACCCATGATTTGGCGACTAGGTCCCCTAAAACCCTAGTCGCCCTTTAAAAAGGGCAGTATATAACGTATTTCTCCCACTTTCCAAGCGTCCTTCGTGGTTTAACGGTAGCACGCTGGACCGGTATTTCAGAGGTCCGTGGTTCGATTCCCGGTGAAGGCGTTGTTAATTTTTCATCTTGCCTCTTTCTAAAAAATACCTAATGTCTCTACAATTTCAGGATATAGCATAAACATTTGCCTTTAATATCTTCTCGATCTCAAAGAAATTAAATTTGCCCTAGGTATAAATAAATAGTAATGCCTTTGTTTCTGCTTTTTCTTTAGCAATAATTTCGAGATTTTTTTAATACAAAAATTATGGTATTAACTTTTAAACACCTAATCTGTTTTTAAGAGCAATAAACAAAACATTTAGGAGTTATTTAAGGGCTGAAACAGTGATAATATCAATGTCAAATTTGCATTTCACTTTTTTATATACATTCAAGATATTCTGAAATTGAATTTTAACCTGAAATAGTTTTTCTTTATGAATTTCAGTTGATCATAAATTTATTGACTAAATTTAAAAATTCTTGCCTTCCCGTCCTTGAAACACCAGTACACTTTGTCTGAAATAGCATTAAAAACATTATTCTATAACAGAAAGCTGAAAAGGAAAGATGACACATAGTTAATAAGAAACAATACAATGTTTTTATTTTATTAGCTTATAATATAGTTGTTCAGTATGGTATTTTTGTAAATAAAGGGTATTATTGTACATTTTGTAAAAAATAAGTAAGCATTATATTTAATAATTATAACAATTATTAATTATTTAATAAGTCATTATAAGAATATAATTCAATATTTTTTGTGGAATATACTTTTTGAGGATATTTTCTTCCCTAGGAATCCCAGCATTCAATTGTTTGAAGCATCAAGTTCTAAGAAATTGTCTTGCTTCAACGCAGAATTTATTATTCACATGAAGTCTCTTAACCAAAGAAAATGCCTTACAAGGGTGTGTTTTTGAACAACAGCTTTTATTAGAATAAATATTTTTATTTTAATACTATTACTAATATACAAACAAATATTTACGTTCACTAGAGTGAATAAGAGTACTGGATGTTGATGTTTGTTCTGGATTTGTCGCTAGCAACCAAACAAGTTAGCGGCTTGGTGTCTTTATAATTTTCCCCATGCGTTATGCGAGTTCAAGCCAATTTCATTTCGAAAATTTTCCAAAAAGGTATTCTCTTAAAACAGTTAGTCCAGGACTATTTTAACAACTGTAAAAAATAATCTATGGATATTTTTTGTTATACGACAGCACTAACAAAATGATTTTCTCTGCAAAAACATATGCACCAGCACTGATTATCGGCCGCCGTTAAGTTAACTATATCGTTCTTATTCTTTGCAATACTTTTATTTATTTTTTTTTCAAAGAAAGTTTTGTCAGTAAAATGCACTATTTCTAATCTGTCATTTTATTTTGTTCTTCTGTTATGTAAATAACAAACTTAAAATACATATTTCGTAAACTGAGAAAGCCCAACAGCGCGCGAGCGATTTCTTTCTATTCAAAACTGTTTAGCGCATGTTACCTTATTATAAAAATCTGATGTGTACACCACATGACTTCCTTGTACGGAATAATAAATTATACGCATTTTTTGTTGCATTTCGTTTAAACTTATTGGATTGAATTAAATCTACTTCGCCGACAGCGCATAAACCACAATAGAATAAATGCATGCTTTAAAATTCACTCTATTTGTTTACCATAGCGACACTCTGGCGCTAGGTTCACTTAACAGTATTATATTTCGTTCATATTATAACTCAGAGTGCACAAAATTTATATTAATACAAATTACCAGTCTTTAACGAGCTTACCGATCTTAGCGCTCAGGGGTCACGCATATTTGAAAAATTGCTTATGTGTTATAAGAAAAGGGGAACAGAAAAATTTAGAAACATGTAATAAGAGCACAATAAGAATCTAATTCACTTAAAAAGAGCATCCTTTTTTTTGGGGGGGATTTACAGAAGATAGTAACGTGTTTTCAGCTGAGTTCATTCATCAGAGAAACACTTTGCATATAAAGCTGTTTTTTTTAAAAATGTTTCACTATACAAGTAAAACAAAATGAAAATAGCAATTTCTTTTTCTCACATGCACCCAAATGCACGCATAACCCTTTCCTGTATTTGAAGAACTCACAGAGAGAGAGTAGAAATACGGACAACATATTTTTATTGGTGTCTGACTGATAGCTTTGGGAACAAGTAGTCTTTCAGTCACTCAAGCTCCGACGCATTCAAATGCGAACGGTTCTCAGAAGCTATTCGAACAAACAGGGCCAATGGGTTTAGTTACACTACATTACAAAGCAAAAGAAGATAAAAATGGCGTCCGCTATGTTAGAGGAAAGGCCTTTTGGTGGTGAAATCTGTCAATGCCAACATCAAGGGTTGGCCTCTTATCTGTTGATCTATGTCTGTAAAGAAATACCGCAGAAACATGTGTTCAAAAATACCACTTTTATAATATTGTGGGGTGATTAGATTTAACATAGCATGAATACCTGTGTGTCCGAATTTATCATGAGTTTCAGTTAATAATTTTAATCTTAAGGATTTTGGTACCACAATTTTATAACCTTTTTTCTTCTTAATTACCATCAAATCATTTACTTCTACATATTTTTTATCACACACATTATCACTCTTTTGCTGTTGTATAATTTCATCACGATTAAGTAAATACACAGAATGTTGGAGTTGGTGAGAAACAGGTTGTCTAGAAAGCATATCAGCTTCAACGTTTGTAGAGCCTTTTTGATATTTAACTTCGTAATCAAACATACTGAGTCGGAGTGACCAATGGAATAATCTGCCTCTTAAATTCTTAACATTTTTAAGCCCAACAAGGGCTGCATGATCGGTATGGATTGTAAATTTTTGACCGTGAAGATAGTAATAAAATTTATCTAATGCATCAACAATAGCTAAACATTCAAGTTCTGTATTTGCATAATTTTTTTCGTAATATTTTAAAGCTCTAGAATGGTAGGAAACTGGGTGCAATACATTACTTTCATCTGGTTGCTTCAAAACAGCTCCCACAGCAATCTGTGATGCATCAACAAAAACATGACAAGGTTTATTTGGATCATACAATTGTAAGACTGGTATTGAAATAAGAATATTTTTCAGTTCGTCAAAAGCAGTTTGACACTGATCATCCCAATGCCATGGTACATCTTTTTTCAATAATTTATTTAGAGGAGATCTTAATTTAGCATAATTAGGTATGAATCTATGATAAACATTTACACTGCCTAACACTCTTTGTAGTTCTTTTACATTACTTGGATATTTCAAATTTTTAATACTTTCAATATTTTGGTTATCTGGGGTAACTTTACCCTTTCTAATTTCATAACCTAGAAAATTGATTTTATCATTGGCAAAGACACATTTACTCTGGTTCAATTTAATACTTTCTTGAATAAATATTTCAAATAATTCACTCAAATGCTTTAGATGTTGTTCTTTGGAAGAAGAGTAAACAATTATGTCATCAAAATAACTACAAGCAAATTGGATTTTATTTTTAGTGAGGATGCGTTTAATAACTCTGTTAAAGATAGCCGGTGCATTTTTGAAGCCAAAAGGCAGTCTTAGCCATTCATAGAGTCCAAAATTTGTTATAAAAGCCAATTTTTCGGTGTCATCAGGGTGAATAGGAATGTTCCAAAAGCCTGATCTTAGATCTATTGTAGAAAAAACATTTGCATTACTTAATTTATCTAATAAAAAGTCTATTCGGGGCAGAGGATGAGCATCAGTCTTTGCTAAAACATTCAACTTACCATAATCAATACACATTCTAGTTTTTTTGCCCTCATCGCGTTTTAATACTAAAGTTACTGGGGAAGCATAAGGACTACTACTTTCTTTAATAATTCCATTTTTTAATAATTGATCAATTTGTCGTCTAATTTTTTCTTCTTCCTTAGGGGAAGTTCGATAAGGTCTTACAGTGACAGGCAAATCAGAAGTCAAGTTAATTCGTTGTGGTTCAATGTTAATTTTACCTACATCATATTTATTTTTGGAAAACACATTCTTATATTTATTTAACAATTTAATTAATTCAAGGTTTTCTTCCTCCATACTCTCTGAATCTGTTGTTATTTCACTACTTTGTTTTTCCACATCACTTTTTTGACTTTTTAGTTTTACATTACTTTCATTATTTACATTAACTCTTGTTACTTTAGACATCTTATCATCATTAAACTTCATAATATTAGACTTATTACCTTCATTAACTATTATACTTTTAGACACATTATTTTCATTAGATATAATATTTTCATCAACACTTATTACCTCAAAGATATTACTTCTAGTTTTTGTCTTAACTGACGGCATTACATTACTGTTTTCTTCAAGTACTTGATCAAGTTGTACATGCAAAGAAACTCTGTTATTTACATTCACAGAATTTGAAATGTTTTCATTTCTTTGAGTTACCACTAAATTACTACAATCAATTTTTAATTCAAATAATTTACATTCATTTAAACCCAAAAGAACATAATCTAAATTAGCATCTAACACTAACAAGTTAATTAGTTTAATAATATTTCCAATTTTCATTTGTAATCTACACATTTTATCAATAGAAAAATTTCCTTTAGTTTGTCTAATTTTAATACCTTTTACCTTTTGAACTTTTAACTGTAAATTGTTTGCAGATTTTTCTGAGATGATAGACAATGTCGCGCCAGTGTCCACGACACAGTCGACTGATCTACCATGGGAAAAAAATCCCTTAATTCTTAGTTGTCAAATTCCCGAAGAATAAGACCGCGAATTTTTGTTTTCCACATTAGAATTAGTTTCAGATTCATTGTTCTCATTTCGGAATGGGCAGATTTGAGCCCAGTGATAACAATTTGGTATCCCTCTTTTGGTACATATTCTACAAGGTGATGGGGCGATACCGTCAAAATTACTATTAGTATGATGACTTACAACTTTCTTTCCGTTGTTGATATTGCTGTTAGATTTATTTCCAATTTGTTGAAAACTATGAGGTTTGTAATTAGATGCATTGGGTCGATTATCAACAAACTGACGATTATTATTTCGGAAATTAGCTTGTCTGAATTGTTGATTATTCCTATGTCTATTATAATTTTGTGAATTTTCATCTTTAAATTCATGAATTTGTCGAAGTTTGTGGGCTTGTTCTAGCCAAGTTATCGGATCAGCGGGACTTTGAACAATCATCAAAGACTTTAAGTTCGTTGGCAAACCATCTGTCAAACCTTCTAAAATCATTGATTTATCCAAATTAAGCCGCTTACCCACTTCTATTTTCTTTCGAAAGTAATTTGTGATGTCTTCTCTGACGTTATATTTTAAATTAGCGAAGTCGCCGAAAGTAGTTAAGGTGGGATCGATAAAGTTTTCTTTTAATATTTGTTCAAATTCTGAGTAAGTTTTTAGCTCATGGCAATTTTTAATATAGAGCCAGAGGGCTTTTCCCTTAATGTAACGAGAAATATCTTGAAATTTCCAATTTTCGTCCTTATTTTGGCAGACTTTGTTAAAATAACCTAACCAAGAAATTATGTCACTGTCCGTAGAATCTTCAAATGGAATAATATTTAAATCTATTGTATCTTGATTCACGTTCAGTGAATCGTCAAGATTAACGGGTTCCTGATTTGTCGACATTGTAACTGAAAACTTTAAAATTTTCTTGAGAACAAAAATGTGCACTTTTCTCAAAATATTTTTAGAATAGTTAAAATATTTTTTTAAACCAAAAACTCTTCAGAGTATTATCAACACTTCATAAAATAATAGACTTGAACAAAAATTTTGTAATCTCAAATTTTAAGATTATCACTATACATTTCAGGATAATATCAAATCTTACTTAGAATACTATTAATTAGAATAAGACTTGAAATTTAAATAAACTCGTAATTACTTTAACATAATATATTTTGTCGTAGCATCTTAGTTCACACACTGAGAAAAAATAATTTCTTAAAATATGTTCTTACTTGGCTGTTGAGTACACTATTTAATCCTGCTCGTTTGTGTGCTGTTAAAAAAAACAAAGCATAAAAAATTGAAATTCTTCAGCTTTTTTCCAGCAGACGAAATCCAAATCATGCGGTTCTAACTATGAGACGCGCTCAAAATTCGAAGACAAAGCTGTATCCCAATTCACAATTCTTGCTTGAGTTGTAAAAAACAGACACAACTTGCACTTAAAAAGTTCTTTCTCTTCCATTGGAATTATTTTCCTTTTGGGTACACCCATCCTGCCGACTCCTTGTGATGTACCAGCTTTTGTTGTAGGTTAAATTATCATATAGATTATAAATAGATCGTTGAAGAAATATAGATGTAGTCGTAGGTTAAATTATCAGACGATAAGTTAAAAAAAACAAACAGGATCTATTTATTATTATACAGGAGAAATAGCAGTTACAAAATCAGATATCCAGAGTAAATAAAAAGAATTACTAATAACTTTTTGTATGAAGTTTACTGCATCGTGACATTTAAGAAAAAGCCCCGATGTTCCTTTTGCGAGTCTTTTTATAGCCTCTGGAAAGGCGGAGCTTCCAAGAAATCGTCAGCCAATCCAGTTCGCTTTAAAATATCTCGAGAACATTCTATAACTGTACGTGTAGAAAAAGCGGGTAAAACAACTTGACTACGGGGCTGTGGATTTAATTCCACGTACTTTCAAATAAGAGAACGTCGCCATTAAAAATGAAAAGAACATACAGTTAGAATTTTAAGTGTATTCTTGACGATGGAATTTTATTATTACAAATATATTAAATATTATTTCATTAATATTTAAGGCTTCTAGAAACGCAAAGAAATTTTTAAAATTTACTTTAGCTTCTATGCAATTAGTGATGTTCATAATATGTAATCTACTAAAAACACATAGTGAATTTGAGTTTCAGAGAGCAGAGCCTCCTTTTACTCTGTATCACGTGAAGAACACCAGTAAAACAAAAAGACGAAAGTAAAAGTCAGGTGGCCGCCATCAGTCGACGAAAAAGGTGAGTGTCTGGTCGAAGCAGTGGCGTAAATAAGGGTATGCAAGGAATGCCGTCGCATAAGGGCCCGAAGGTTTAGGGGGCCCTTAAATGTCCTGCTGAACTACATTTACATGTTTAAAGTTAAAAGTATCTTTTTCCCTTTCGCTTTTCATTTTTATTTTTAGAGTTTGTACTACTATGAATTCTTATTTTAATATAATAGAATTCGTCTTCTTTTAAGTTTTTAAGGGCCCTCTTCCTATATGGTGCAGTGACGCAGTTCCCTATAAGACGCAGAAAAGGGGCCCTTGGAAGCACATGAAACAGTTAAATTCAGTTGTTTGCAAAAGTTAATATTCCATCATTCGACTATCAAATAGTAACTTCGTGACCTACCTCAGTTCAGGCATAGGTGCTAGCAGAAAATAGGAAAAGTTCCTTTGTATTTCTTAGTTTCTTACCGGAAAATTTTTAAAGGCGACCCCCTGAAGGAAAGGTTTCTCTCTTTGCAATCCCAATTCAACAGGGGGTGGAAGTGAAAATTAATTATAACTATTTATTATAATGTAATTATTTTGTATATTAATTTATTTCTATATACTTTGTTATTATGATCGAATAATTAATAGACACATTTTCTAAGTATAAATAAAGAAGTAACTAAACAGGATTCTGGTACTTAATTTCGAATGACCTTTGCAAATTAAGAGGAAACGTGGTATATTATTTGCAGTTCGAAATTTTCATAATATGTAATTCCGAAGCGTTTAATTTTGTTTATATATTGAATCTGTTGCTGGCACTTCCATTAAACCCAAATCCAAAAATCAGGACTAATATTAAGCTTGAAATTGAATTTATTAATATGAATGGTTTTTACAATTTAATATAACATGTATTGCGTTGGTTCACTATAAACGACGTATCACTTTTCAAATTGTTGCCACCAAATAATTTCATCCTGTACTATTTTTTAAAAAATTAAATAAGGAAGAATCTGCATAAATGTATGTATGTTTCTCGCACTAGGACGAAACAACGTTACCTAGAATGTTTGAATGTATGGTTCTCACAATGTAAAAAACGACGGTGCATCGCACCAGAAAACAGGGTATAGGGACTGGGAAATCTTGGTTTTAGAAGTATGAAACATTCCAAAAATGGCAAAGTTAAAGGCGGATTGATTTTTTTCTCTTTTTTAGACTAATAATCTCATGGAGGTAGGAAAGGGAGAAGGGGCCAACCCGCGCTAAAAGTGAAGCACTGCTTTGAAGCTTGGGTCACCAGTTGGGGTGTTCTTTGTTTACATTCAGAAGCTCGCTTGACAAGATTCTGATAGTATTTCGACACACGATAGTTCGATAGAAATCGAAAAAGGGACACTTTCGCATGAAAGAAACATTCATAGCGTGATGGATAATAGCAATTTGTATAGTTTAGTGACATTTACGCAAAAATCACATCTTGGTTATTTTTCGATAACTAACAACAGCGATTTTGATTATGAATTTGTTTTATAAAATTCTAAGCTGTTGCACTACAAAAATATAGATTTTAAGAAAAATGTTATGCTTAAAGAATGAAATATACCTTACGGTACATTTAAAATTGTATACGTCTTTCGATACCCTTGATAGAGTATTCGCTACTTTTATTTTATTTTCCAAACGTCAAAATGTTTTAAATAAAACAAATTTTTTTCACATCCATATATTATTGTAACATGTACCTTTTAAAATTTTTTAGAGGAGAGGCTTTACTGCTGCTCATTTTAAACCTATCGTTTTAATTTTATATATCTGAAAAATAATCACTTTGGGCTTAGACGTTTTATAAATATAAAATTATGTATGTTAAAATATTTGTAATTAGGTACATAGGTCAGATTAAGTTTTTATTAAATAGAGTAACGCATGCAAGGGCTATCTGCCTAAAGAGAGAGATGCCATCGTGGAGGAATTTTGAAGAAAAACTGACCTTTGAGTGGGTATTAAAATAATACTTATAATTTTCATTCAAATTATATTCATATATATTTTTTATGTAAAACTTTCGGGTGTATGCTAAATTAGTGTAAATTACTTTACACGAAAAATATAGTGAATGCACAGAAATTAAAGATTTGCACATGCTGGAAAATGGCAAAGTTGAAATGATGAATATGTATGGGTGATGAAAAATATGAAATATGTATGGGTATTTATGCATATGCTTGCAAAGAGCATGTATCTGCCTTTAATAAAATACGTAAATGTTTGTTAAATTATTTATAAATGTATTTGAAATAAAGCATCTAATCATTCATAAAATTCTGTGAAGAAATCTTATTATTAAATGCATCTAAATTTATAATGATTATAAATATTATTTAAACATATAATAACCTTAATATTGAATTGTAAACATCAGTGGCGTAGCAAGCATAACTGGCGCCCGGGGCAAAATACCTTTATGGCGCTCCCCCGCCAAGAAACCTTTCAGTATATAATGTATAGAATATATTCTTAATAAGAAAATAATGCAAATAATAATAAAATGCTGAATCTGCCATAAAATACTCAAAAATATATTAAGAATAGTCACTACCTAACTACACTAGCCTTGGGTTCGGAAATGCATCTGTGTCGGCGAAAAAAATAAGACATACGATGATCTAGAATTAGTTAAAAAGCTGTTATTTATTTTACATATTTATATAAGTGTTTTTAAAAAGTACAATTTTTAAACAATTAAAAGTTTAATATACATTATAGATAAATAGATATGTGGCAACTTGCCTACTACAACTCAATTCTGCCAGTCTGGTAACCCATAGCAACCAAAAACAAAATAATATTTATTCTATTCAATTGTTATAATTATTTAATGATCTGTCTCAAAAAATTGTACTACCATAATTGGTGACTCGTATTTATTACGAATAGCAATCTTCAATATTGCACGAATATGGAGTTTATATGTCAAAATCCTGAGCAGCAGTAAGTTATCCAGTGTGATGAGAATTTCAGCGGATATATGTATTTCAACGTTGTGCCGCATTCCGTCAGCGAGTCAATATATTTCTGTCATAATTTCAGCGGATATATGTATCGCCTGCTGCATTTGAGCCGCCAACTTCTCTGATTTCAAGTACCAAGAAACTATGTCACTATATACATATTGATTATTTTTCTATACATATTATTACTGTGCATATTTGATTGATCTAAAGTGGTTGACAACGATGCTGCTTCACAATTGGCGCGAAGTGGCAGTTAAGCCACCGCCTTTTTGTTCCCGAGACCCATCGTTATGGTTCATTCAATTGGATGCGCAGTTTAAATTGAGTTACATTACTGCCGACAAAACTCAATTTTATACAGCGATCCCCGCGTTAGGATCAGAGGTACTGCAATCAGCTCGTGAAATAATTTTGAATCCACCGGGGACGGACAAATACAAATCTTTAAAAAAAGATTAATTTCTGTTTATGAAGAATCCGAGATAGTTAAAATCAAGCAGCTGTTGCACAATTTACAGTTGAGTGATATAAGGCGCCTTCTTAGTTGCTGTCTAAAATGTCAGACTTAGCCGCCGGTAACCTAACGGATAACATTCTTAAAACATTATGGATGAATAGACTCCCATCTAACATGCAAACCATTTTAGCGGCCAGTAGCGAGCCACTTAAAAATCTTCCCGAAATCGCTGATAAAATTCACGAACTGGCCATTCCTGCGCAAATACACGCAGTGCAGGCTCCTGGTCCAGGTATTGTGGCATTACAGGCTCAAATTGATGATTTGTCCAAACAGGTTGCTCAGTTAGTAGCCATCCAAGCTGAATCTTTTTACCGCAACCTCTCCACATCACGTAGTCAAAATACACGTCCTAACCCACTGAGAAAACGTTATGAAAGCCCTCCTCCGGGTATTTGTTTTTCACCACCACAAATTTAGAAACAAGGCAAACAAATGCCACCCACCGTGACCAGGCAAACGAGAAGGGCCGTTGCTCGAAGTCATGAATGACAGCGGCCGGAATTTTGCACGCCTTTTCGCCATCAAAAAGAATTCGGGCTTAAGGTTTCTTGTAGACACCGGGGCTGATGTTTCTGTCGTTCCACCACATTTTCACGAACAAAAGTGCCTTATTAAGTTACAACTTTATATAGCAAATGGAACTCATATTCAAACTTCTGGTGAACGCCTGATATCTGTTGATTTAGGATTGCGCCGCAACTTCCAATGACAATTCATTATTGCTACTGTCCTATCATTGACGCTGACTTTTTACATAAATTTTCGTTGCTTGTCGATATTAAGAATCGCCGTTTGATAGATTCCATAACCAACTTAACTTATCCGGGAGTAATTCGCAATAGTGAAGATTTGAGCATTAAACAGATTTCGGGTAACTCCCCATGGCATCAACTTCTCAGAGAATTCTATACAATCACGCGCACAGTTATGGGTATTTCCGAACCCGAGAACAATGTACTACATTATACTGAAACTAAAGGACCTCTAAGTGCCGCTAAACCTAGACGCTTACCTCCGGACAAGCTTAAAGCCGCCAAAGAGGAATTTTAATACATGATGGAACAGGGAATTTGCCGTCTTTCAAAAAGTTCATGGGCCAATCCGCTCCATCTAGTTCGGAAACGAAATGGTAAGTGGCGATTATCGCCGGTTAAATGCAGCTACAATTTCTCATCGTTACCCAATCCCGCGCATTCAAAACTGTATGCAAGTTTTAGAGGGAAAAGCTATTTTCAAAACCCTTGATCTTGAGCGAGCGTATCACCAAATGCCCGTTAACCCAACTAATAGTCCCAGCTGTTAACCCAGCTGAAATTGCTGTTATTACGCCTTTTGGACTATTTGAGTTTCCGGTCATGATTTTCGACTGATGCAGTGCTGCTCAAACGTTCCAACTCTTCATGAATCATGTGTTAATCGGCCTCGACTTTCGTGTACTTTATTTTGATGACGTCTTAATCGCCTCCTCTTCAGAGCAAGAACACCTATCACATTTGAGAACAGTTTTTGAACACTTTCAAAGGTACGGTGTCAAGTCTTAATCCTTCCAAATGCGTTTTTGGCCAACCAAGAGTATCCCTTCTTGGTCATGAAATTTCCGCTGATGGCGTTCAACCCCTTCCAGAGTCACTGCTATCCGCGATATGCCCGAACCATCTACAGTGAAGAACTTAAGATTTCTTGCTATGCTCAATTTTTATCGACGTTTCTTATCTCATGCAGTAACCATACAAGCACCTCTAAATTCTTTTCTGGTTGGAAGCAAGAAAAATGATAAACGTGTTATAACCTGGACCGCAGAATCTCGAGAAGCGTTCCAAAAATGCAAAAATGATTTAATTTCGGCAACAAATTTGCAGTATCTTTCCGCATTTAAACCATTATCACTATACGTTTATAAGGTATTCTCCCGCTTTCCTAGTGTGCCTTCGTGGTGTGGTGGTTCTGCACGCTGGGCCGCGATTCTGCACGCTGGACCTCCAGAGGTCCGCGATTCGATTCCCGGCGAAGACGGTTGCTAATTTTTCAATCTCTCTTGCTTCCAAATATCCTAATGTCTCTACAGTGGCGCTCAAACTAAAAGGATGAGGATTTTCCACACCCAGGATTTGGCGATGGGGTTCCCTGAAAACACCAGTCGCCCTTTAAAAAGGCTTATGGTTTATGCTTTTCAACAGGATAAAACTTCTCCTCGTCAAATGAGACACCTAGACTTCATAGGGCAATTTTCAACAGCTATCCGTTATATTGAGGGTTCGCAGAATATTGTTGCAAACACCTTGTCTCGTATTGAAGAACTAGCCATTCCTTCGCCAATAAAGTTTGCTGCCCTGGCGGATGAATAACACCAGGATTCAGAACTACAAAACCTCTTGAAAAGCAAATCTTCCACCAATCTCAACTTGCAGCCTATGCAGCTGTCACCTGGAAAATCACTTTATTGTGATGTTCAGGACTGAAGATTTCGACCTTACGTTCCCTCCGGATTTCACCCTGCCATTTTTAGTCAGTTACATCGTCTGTCACATCCTGGCATCAAGGCTTCGAAAAAAAAATTGATACACCAACGTTTCGTATGGCCTAGCATGCAAAAGGACATAGCCAAGTAGACACGTTCGTGCTTGGAGTGCCAAAGTTCTAAAATTGTCACACACACCACCAGCCAATTAAAAATTTTAATTTGCCCTCATCTCCCTTCAATCACGTGCACCTCGACTTGTCGGGCACTTATATTTATTAATAATAATATAATACATGAATGCAATTAATTAATATGTATACATTTTTCTTACCTTGGATGAAGCAAATTTATTATTTACTTCACCAAAGTCGTCCCTTTCGAATTTTTCTCTTTCCACACTTAAAAATGCTAGATGACTTAGGGGATCTTGTCCCATCGTTGATCGTAAATATGTGAAAATTTATTTAATATGCTGAACGAACGTTCATAATTAGTATTTGATAATGAATGTAAGTAGTATTTGAAGTGCGACTCTTAGGTTTGGAAAAACATTTTCTCTATAGATCTGTAGTGGAGTTTTAGGTTCCGTTTTTTTTCTACTGCGGAGTAACGTCGTACAGTCACATTTACTGCTCTAAACAATTAGGGGATATTGTGGGTTCGGTATGAAATAACCATATAATCGACAACCTTTTTGAACAAAAGGAAATATAAGAGATTATAAAGGAAAATTACAACGCTTACAAAGTTGAGAATATGCAAATTTAGTCTGGGACGTCAAAACCTATCCGTTTTAGATAAGGAGTGAGGAGCGACCTGCAGTATTCCTTTTGTAATAGGAGATTAAAAACAATTCACATGCGTTGAATGCTTCGTAGCAGTGAATATACGATGTCTCAGCAAGATGACATAGTTGAATCGGTAGCCAGGAAGGCCATCAGTCGTTTACAGGAGAGTCAAACGCAATCCATTGTAGCGGAAGCGTTAGGATTTTCCCAAAATGTCATTTCCAGATTATGGAATCGGATTTTAGGAACTGGGTATGTTTGAGAAATCGTTTTAAAATAAAAGCAGAACATATACGTGCATTTCGTTTAAAAAAATATAAATATATCTCTACTTTGGAGAAATAAAGTGGTCAGGAAGAACGTTTTGGTTGATGTACTGCAAACATTTTATTACACATTTTATCAGACAAATCAAGAAAATAAATAATTAATTATGTATAATTAATTAAAATAGTTATTAAGTTTAAATATATTTTCCAGAAATCGATCAAAATAAAAACTGAAATTTTCTGGAAAATCTTGTTTGAAGACCATTTGGCGCCCCTCTACGAACGGCGCCCGGGACATCATGCACCCCCATGCCCCCCTCTCGCTACGCCACTGGTAAACATAAACTGAAATCCTGTTGACAAACACGTTTATAAAACTATTTAAGCAAGAATTGGTCGTACTGGAAAGCAATCTGTTAAAAGGATTATAGTAAAGCAAATTCTAGGAGATGCGCCTAATAATTCTCTAATTTAAAATGAACCGAATAGAGCATTAATTATAAATTGACTTACATTTTCGATTTAAAAGATGCCTCAAAAGCCAAAAAATCATGTCATGTTTAAGAAAGTATTTTAGGAAGAAGCTCTATAAATCGAAAAGAAATAATGCATAATTTTAATATTAATAATACAATAAACTTTGATCTTAATTTTTGTACCTTAACCGAATAAAATCGAATTACCTTAACTTTTTTTTCTAATGTAATTAACGAAAACTTGTGAAAATATTTCATTCAAATTAAACCATTCTGAGAAAACTGTCCTGTGAAAAGAAAACTGTCCTGTGCATTTAATTCCGTTCACAATGAAATGTTGTTTAAAAATATGTTGTTTTCACATACTTAGGACTCTGAAGTGTTGTAGAAAAAGAAAATATATACATTTATATGTATATTTACGACGTAATTACAAAATATTTACATCCGAACGTGTCAAATCCCATAGAACTCAATGGTAAATGACCCAATGTTTTGGTCACCACGTAGGGATCGCCGGTGCTTCAGAGCAGGGTACGGGAGAAACTTGTTTAGGGCGACTCCATCTTACTTCCTACCTCCATGAATAATCTGGAGGGGGAAATTATTCGTAAGTATAAATTGCTAACTCCAGAATGTATGCTTTCCTTTCTTAAGGACACAAAATCATTGACGTAAGTTGAGCAGTCGTGGCTTGAAAGGACTTTGCCCCACCCACATGTCGAAATGTCCTCGTCTAGGAATTGCAAAGAATTTATGACACCACATTTAGAAAAGAGAGATTTCCCGTTTATTAGGGATCTTTGAATGAATTCAAGGTCAAAGAAAAAAGGGGCATGTTTTATGCGACAAAGCTAACTCCCTTTGCAATCCCAATTCAACAGGTTTTGTTGTGTTTCAACAAAGAACACAAAGTTTCATTCTGGTTGCTTAAACATTAAGCGGCAAATATTCCAGTAAATTTTTTTCCCTTAAATTTATCGAAATTCATGACTTCTTCTTCACTTATGGGGAGAGGAAATGGAATGGATGAATATTTTTACTTGAAATAATGAGTAAATCAATATTTATCGTATTTTTCATATCAAAATTTACAAAATATTCTCACATTGCAGCTAAAGTGGAGGTTAAGAATTCTTTAAAATTCCTAAACGAGAATTAAATCTGAAGGCATAGAACTCGTAAATTGATTTGCTTTAGGAAAGAGAATAGCTGTGGTGTTTCTTAGTCTGTAAATTACTCATCAACCAAAAATTCACACTAATCTGTAAAAGATAATTCTGAAGATATTAAATTTGTTTTGAAAGAGATATTTTAATTTCCCTTCGTTTGAAAAAATATAATAAATTACAATTCATTTTAACAACGTGAAACATTTAAGCTTAGAATTCAGTAATGCGCAATAATTTGTATGTTATTTAAACGGAACTGAATTGAATTATTATATAATAATAAAGCACTCGAGGAATATTTGCCTAAGGGGAAGAACGCCTTCGTGGAGTACTTTCTAATCGTTATTTGAAATGAAAAAGTGTGTGTGTGTGTCTGATTGTAGCAAAGTCTCGAGGGCTATCTGCCTAAGGAAAGGAATGCCTTCGTGGAGGACTTTCTAAGGTAAACTGGCTCGTATACACATTACACATGGGGAAAACCACGAAAACGCCCATGCAGCCAGTCCGTTCACGGGATTCGAACCTCAGGCCAAACTACCAGTGTTCAGCGACTTTACCGCTCAGTCGCTAGTGTGCCGTTATTTGAAATGAAACTTTAAAATTTACACTTTTGCTTTTAATTTATTTTAATTTTTATTCTACTTTTACTCTGCACAGAGTATTCAGTACGTGAAATCATCAATAATAATATAATAATAATAATAAAATGACATCATACAACTAAAAGTATATACTACTTCATAAATTTCAATAAATTAATTACTGAAAATATTAAGCATATCAATGTCAGCGTTGGACCTAATAGTTTTAAGTTGCATTTCAACATCTGAAAGAACACGAATTACAATACAATGTTCACTACACAGACGAATGGAAAAGAATTCTCCCTTTTTTAATGCAATATTTCAATAATTTTCGCAATTAAAAAAAAATTAGTTAAAACGTTTCAGTGGAAAATGATGCGATTTTTACTCATAAAATCCCTTTTCGCATTATTCTCTTTCATTTTGGCACCACTGCGTAGCTTTTCTAACACATAAATAGGTTCCGTTAATATATGTTCCCATACATTATATGTATTTTTCATGTTTTTGTCATTAATAAATTAATGTTTAAGATAAAAATGATACGGCTTAATTTATAAGCAATGTAAAAACTGGAAATCTGACGTAATTAATTTCTGAGCCAGAAATAGTTGTTTTAAGACGTAAATAAAAAATATAATAATAATCAAAAATATAAATGCTCCTAAAATATATCGTGATTTTTGTTTTCCTAACTGATTTTTGCTTTTTGATCGACCTGGGGTAAAAAAAAAAAAAAAAAAAAAAAATCTATTTTCATTAAATGATGTTTTTCGCATTTCTCTAAGAAGTGCGCAAAACTTGTTTCATGCAACTTTATTTTTAGTAATTAAAGAAACTTTATACTTGTTTCCTAAACAAGTATTTATTTATGCTAATTTTAGAATCTATGCGACAGAGTACTCATCTTCAAATACGTTAGTGTCAATAAGTGTAACTACAAATTATTAAACATTTCTGGAAACTTGAAACTTGGAAGGTTTAATTTTAAAATTTCCATTTCACGTATTACACAGTCACCTTCAATGCTCTTTGGATGCAGGTCAATAAAATTTGTTTATTATTTCATCCTAAACTTGTGGAAGAATTTCCTAAAATTATTCGAATATCCATAATTTTGACTGTTAAATATTTAATAATTATACATTAACTGAAATACATTTATAGTACAGAGGAAATGCTAAAAGATATAGCAGGTCATGCATTATGTGTCATTGGAATATGACAATAATAATAGTAGAATTTGACTGAAAAAAAAAAAAAAAAAAAAAAAAAAAAACAGATGTTTCAGCTTTTTAGAAAGGAAAGTGGACATCTTTACAGTAAAATCTTAGATGAAAGTTTTACTGTGACTCAACTTAGGAAGACACTGGAAATTTATGGTGGAGGCGGGGTCCCTTTCTTTGCTAAACAGCTGCGTTGAACTGTGAAATGCTATCTTCAGTATACTTGTAATTGGCTGATGACTCAGAACAGTAAACTGAACTTGCTCGTATTCTAATGACATTTCTCTAGTCTACATCACTACATCGAGAGCATAAAGAAGTTTTTCTTTAAAATTAAATTTGAAAGGGATCTCAAATATAATTATTCATTATAAAGGTAAGTCATTGATTTGTAATATTACATAAACTAAATTCTTATAATTTCAAACTTACTAAAAATTCAATTTAACTAAACTTTTAATCCATTTATCTAAAAATCCAAACTTATCACCATTAACAATGCAAATGTCTTCTAATATTAATAACGTATTGTTATATTAACATGAAATATTTTTATGATAAATATGAAATATAAATATATGTTTCCATACATTAAGAAACATAATGACAGGCCAAAAATAAAAAAGAATTTTTTTTAAACTTGTCCTGCGCTATAGCTGCAGGATTGAAGTACTCGTAAAATAAACTTGAAGCATCTAAAGTTAAAATTAAATTGGAATCAAAGGAAGGAAATTCCTTGACGCTATAAATAACTGCAACCGTGTATAAGCGGTTTAACACAATATCTAAACAAATTTAAATAGTAGTACAAACTCGAAAAATAAAAATGCAAAAGGGAAAACATACAAAATTATAAAAATTATTCTCCTTTTACTGAAACTCCAATTCAGAACTCATCAGGAGAAAATGAATTAAAGCTTCATAATAGTCGATTAATACGTTTTGAAAACATATTTCGTTGTACTGGTTCATTTGAGATCTAAAACCGTAAAAAGAATCAATTAAATTTTCATTTAAGACATTAAAATTGATATAAAACCGAAAAATCGAATCTGAAATGTACGAGAATTTTCTCTACACGCTTTCGAAACACTTGGAAAAAAGAATGAAACATAACATTGTGCCAAATTGACTACTAAAAAAAATCATAAAACTTTTCATTATGCAAATTGACCTTTCAAAAAAAATTGGTTTAAAGCCATCATATGCAAATCCGAAATTCAAAAGCAATTACAAATAAAGAGCAAAGCAAATGTACTTTAAACCAAATTGTCATTTAAACAACACTCAAAAATTGGGTGATCCCCGAAATAGTTCACATATTTGAGCGTTTTGTCTAAGAGATGATGCAAACATGATTTTTTTTTAACGTTTTTGATATGTGATTCTAATGTGTAATGTCTCCGAACTGCAAATTCATCGGCAAATCTGAACTCCAATAATTCAAAACTTAAACAATTCGTTTAGCAAACGAAGTAAGTGTCTGAAATTATTGAAAAATTTTTTTATATAAATGCTTTTCGTGTTTTATTGCATACATTTAAAATATTTTTGAAACATTCTTATTTGAGAATTTAATTATACGGCTTAGAAACAATGAAAACTATACTGCAGCTAAAATTGTAATTGCCAGGAAAGTAATGCAATACATTAATGTTAAGATTATTATATAAAAGTTTTAATTATCAATTTTTGTGCTTATGTATGTTTAAATATCTGTAATTCCCTTATCTTCGGTTTTTATAGCTGTAATTCTGCCTAAAATACAAATTTTTCTTATGTCCTTTCATTCTTTTATTGCCCACCAACGGCCGAGTGGTAAAGACGCTGAACACTGGTAGTTCGGTCCGAGGTTCTAATCCTCGGAAAAACGGGCTGGCTGCATGGGTGTTTTCGTGGTTTTACCCATGTGTAACGTGTATACAAGCCAGTTTCCCTTAAAAAGTTCTCCACGAAGGCATCCCTCCCTTTAGGCAGATAGCCCTCGTGTGCTTTGCAATAATTAAATAATCCAATCCAATCCATTCTTTTATCATTAAATTAAAGTGTTTATTTCTGTATACTCTTTGCATTATCCTTGATTTTTAAAATGATGCGAAAAACTAAACTAAAGCAATATTAAATTCGGTAACAGGCGTAAAAGTCAACAAAATATAAATTCCAAATTGCCCGAGATATGTTTTTGCTTGTATATGTGTGTATATTATGTAAATGTGCGTATTTGCATGTATATGTGTGTATTCAATGTCTTCCTTTCTTTTGTCTTTTGTATCCTATCTTACTAATTTTCTTACTTTTCATTTGTTTCAATATTCATATAAGTTTTACGATTTGCTTATTATTTCTTTATATACCATTAGATTTAAAATTAAAACATACCTTTTAACTTTACATTTTATTTGTTTTTAATTATTCCTTGTTTTATTTGTTTAATTTATAATCATTTTTCATTCACTGTTCTTGATGGCTTACAGTAGGACCTTTAGTTCCTAAATTAAGCCCCGGTTTAATAAATATCAATGTGCATAATTTTAACCTCTAAAGACTTGTATGCTTTTTCGGATTATCCCGGCAAATGTTAATCACACAGAAACTACATACATTACAGAAGCTAGATAATCAGAAACTTATTGTAATGCATTTTTACATTAATCCTTCCAGATTTTAGTTCAGGAAATTAATATAATAAAAACATTAAAAAAATAAAATGAGTTAAAAATTTAATATAGCATTAATTCAGAAAAAAAATCTGAAAGGTTTCAGATTTTAAATTACGTTTAAAGGGGCGTTTTTAAAATGTTTTGTGTGTTACCTTTATTTATTAAATATCATGTTTTTTACACCTTAACCATAAAATTCAGTTTAACAGCAATGTCGCAAAATAATTTTAAAATCAGCATAATCTTTAGAATTTCCGATACACAGTTCCACGCGTTTTTTTTTTTTTTTTTTTTTTTTTTTTTTTCCTCATAGAGTGTTGTCACTGCTCACTTTTAAATCGGTTAGTTTGTTAATCAAAAATTCGTTAAAGTTTTACTCAATATGAAATTGATAACAAACCAAATTCCAAATTTGGGCTTACAGATGCCCATATTCGGGGGAAACGTACGTTATTCAAAATTGGATGGCTCTAGGTACCGTTGTTTTATCCCAATGCAAGAAATATAGATACGTTTATGCAGATTCTTCCTTATTTAATTTCATTAAATATAACACAGGCCTATAATATTGGGTGGCAACAATTTGAATAGTGAATCGGACATTTATAGTGAACCAACGCAAAATGCCAAAACGAAAATAATAGTCCAACAGAGCAAATTGCACCTTTTTTGGACTAAAAAATTAATTTATTTTGCTTAATTTTTATTCGTTAAATATTTATATTGGTTGCAATAATCTTTTTCAAAAGCATATTACTCTCTCCTGATAGTATAAACAATAAATTTTAAAAATTTAAATTTGATCAATCTTAGCTACATTTGCGCTAGATTTTTCACACTAAAAGTTCTAAATTTTTAGCCCCAAAAGGCTATTGATTTCGTTTTGGCATTTTGCGTTGGTTCACTATAAATATCGTTTCACTTTTCAAATTGTTGCCACTAAATATTACAGCCCTGTGTTATATTTAAAGAAATTAAATAATGAAAAATCTGCATAAACGTATCTATATTTCTCGCATTGGGGTAAAACAACGGTACCTAGAGCCGTCCAATTTTGAATCATGTAATCTTGCACCAAATATGGGCATCTGGAAGCCCGAATTTGGAATTTGAAATTTGTTTTATTATCGATTTCATATTTTATAACTCTTTAACGTGTTTTTGATTAAGAAACTCAACGATTTCAAAGCGCGCAATGGAAATTTTTTACGAAAAAAAAAATTGTCGCTAGTGCGCGAGACTGTGTATCGGAAATTCTAAAGATATGCTCATGCGATATTGCTGTTGAATTTAATTTAATGGTTTAAGCGGGAAGAACATGATATTTAATAAATAAAAGTAGCACACGAAACTTTAAAAAAATGCCCCTTTGGGCGTAACGTAAAACCTGAAAGCTTTCAGATTTTTTTGTAAATTTCGTATGAACTAATTTTGCCCCTCTAGCCGTTTACTTGCAGTAAGTTTCTCACTGGCTTTACCCTTGTCTCGTTTCTGGCTTGATTATTCATTTCCTTTTCATCATATATTTATTTCATGGATAACTTATATGGCGCTCCCTCCCCCGAATCATAGCACAGAAGCAGAATATTTTGTCTGTTTGGTTAATTAAATGGAAATTTTAAAGTTAATTGCTCTTATTCTTTTATTTTCATCTTATTCTGTGTTTTATTGCCAATAAAATAACGTTACAGAAAGAGCTATTTTTTTACAAATTTTGCAAAATTTTTAAAGGTTTAAGCAAAAAGTAAATAAAAATTAACACAAATCATTGTTTACATTTTCATTTTTTTTTATTTGTGGAGGAAATTTATTCTGTACTATTATAGCTTGCTAAAAATATTTATTCTAGTTTCTTATGGCATTCGGCGTCATCCTCGGCAGACAAAATTTAAAATTTCTCGTCTCGGTTGCTATTTGGAATGATATACTTATTCATGTAAACCACGCGAGTAAATTCTGCAAAGTATAAAGACGAATCTGCAGTCAGCTGTCGGAGCTCTGCAGAATGAGAAAACATTTTTAGAAAGTTGTAGAAGTGATAATAATAATTTAATAATTTAAATAATAATTTAATAGATTTCATCTCCGAAGAAAAGTAAATGGCAGAAACGTTAGAAATCTACCCTTCCTTTAGCCAGTCCATCATACCCTAAGGCGACGTAGATTGTTTGGGTACGAGGCTTCATATGAAAACATACAAAGTGTTGGAAGAGTAATTTAAAGTAGAACTGTATTTCTACACGTTAGACATTGCTATTCGTTCTGTAGAAGAAAGATTTGAACTTATTCGGGAATATGGAGTATACTACGGTACAGTTTCCTGTACGACGTAGGAACCTTCAAACATCTTTCAGAGAACTTTTGAATAGACGCAAAGACTAGAAATTGAAACTCACAAATAAACATTCGAGTAATCTGAAAGCTTCGGAACTTTGTGATGAACTGGAAGATCTGTCAAAATACATCGTTCCTGGAGCGGAGCCCCTTGTGATTTTAGAATATGTATAAAATCTTGAATGTTTTGCAAATATACTGGAGTTGAATTTTGCTGTCCTTTCCTATAACAGTTGCAAGTAGAGAGAGATATTTTTCAAAATGAAAATACATACAAATTTGTTTAAGATCTTCTATGACGGAGACTAGGCTGACAAATCTTGCTCTAATTTCTATAGAGCAAGATACACCTAAAGAAATTGATCTTTCTGACTATGTTCGAGAGTTTTCGGAAATGAAGGCAAGGAGCTTTTATAAAATTATAGCTAATATTATAAAATAAAAGTTGTTACCCTGGTAAAAAAATCATTCAAAAATAAATATTTACACATATTTTGGCGCAATTGAAAAATATGACTATTCTTCAGTCTTGTAGATTTCTTTACTTCTGACGAAGAGGGACCTAAAACTGCTTGACCTAGAAATTGTTTGAGATCTTAACATAAATCTACACCAAATTTAAGGTTATCGTGTTACTAATTTTCTTTCACTCGGCGTGTTTCTCTTCTATTTTCACAGAATATATTGTTTTCAATGTTTTATAATATAACCAGTTATTTAAGTTTGCTAAATTTAGCGAAAAAAACTTAGATTGGTGCAGATTTCATATAAAAATTCAAAACATATTTGTATGTAAAACCTCTTGGATTTTATATAAAAATCTCCGTAAAACTAAGCTTTCTTACTTTTCTTAATGCTCTACTTTACGTGACATGTTTTTTTCTTCTTTTTTTATATATAGACTTATTCATTTATTATCACTATGTATCTCAGTGAAAGGAGAGAAAAGTCTGTTTCTCGCACGCACACAAAAAGTCTTAAATAACTGATTAAAATCATCTGATATCAAATACCCAGACTAAAGCAAATTTTACAGTTGATCAAGGGAAAATATTTTCCTTTTTATTCTTTCTTCATGTTACGTACCTTTCAACTGGTTCCCTAAGGATGTGCTTTTATTTTTTAGCTGTTGGCAACCGCCGTCGATTTCCCTAGCGCATGCGCGTGATAAGCAAGTTCTCTGCTGCGTAATACTTATATTTAGTTAATGGGTAGTTAGCCAAAGTCAATGGTGAGTATTGCATGTAAGCGAGAAGTGCTAAGTGCTGTGTAATATCATGTTTCTATTCTGCTGTTCAACGTCTTCATTGTTTAAATAAATGTTCGTCATGTATATAGAAGACGTCATTTTATTCTTCATAGCGCTTAACTGTGCCAGATAGCGCTTAACTGTGCAGTGCAACTACCATTGTTAAATTCTTTCGGCAAGCCAAGCTGCGTCGACTGAAATGAAAATGGCGACGACTAATACAGTGTCAATTGAAAAGCTAAACAAGGACAACTTTGATATGTGGAAGTTGCAAATGGAAGCAAAACTGATTAAAAATGATCATTGAAACTATATAACTGGGAAAATTCCGAAACCAGAACCCGGTGATGAAGAATTTGCTAAATGCAAAACTATTGACCAAAAAGCACAAGCGGATATAATCCTATCCATCTTACCCAGTGAACTTCCACAAGTAAAGAATTGTGCAACATCTCACGAGCTGTGGTGTAAATTGCATTCTATTTACGAATAGAAGGGACCAGCTAGAAAGGCCACAATTCTAAAAAAATTGCTTTTTACAAAAATGAGTGATTCTAAACAAATGACTGTTCATCTAAATGATTTTTTCATTCTTGTGGACAAACTGAAAGAAATGGAAATAAGCATTGCGGATGATTTGCTTACAATATTGCTTTTATATAGCATACCGGACTCGTATGAAAGCTTTCGAATAGCAATCGAATCTCGTGATGAACTGCCTCCTCCAGAAATGCTGAAAATTAAACTGTTGGAAGAAGCTAACGCTCGCAAAAATAAAGATTCAAAGTTTTCTGAACCACAACATGCGTTCTATTCAAAAGATCGGAAGTATACTCAACGACCGGTTCCTAAACCGAAAGCAGATAAGTCTGCAAACCGAAGACAGTATCCAGTTAACTACAGAGGCAACTTCTGCCATATCTATGGGCATAGAGCATCGGAATGTAGGAAGAAAAGTAAAGAAACTAAAACGCCTCAGTGAAACTGCGATGTCTGCAGAAATTTCGAATTCCTTGGAGCGAGAAAAAGCCGTAGCATGCACTAATAGTAATTCTAAAGACATTTTTTGTCTGGATAGTGGTGCAACATCGCATATGTGTAACAGCAAGGAACTGTTTCAAGAAATTCACGAGGTAGGTGACACTTATGTTAAATTAGCTGCTGATAAAACTGTTAAAGCTATTGGAAAAGGAACTGTTAAATTTAAAGTTCGCATAGGTTCTAAAACTGAAAATATCAAACTCAAAAATGTATTGTGTGTACTTGATTTGAAAAATAATTTAATGTCAGTGTCTAAAGTAACTGAAAATAATCTTTCAGTAATTTTCAAAGAAAAATGTGCTCAAATAATTAATTCTAATAACGAAATAGTAATTTTGGCTAAACGCGAAAATTATCTTTATTTTGTCATACCAATATTTGAATCTGTATCAATTGCTAAAGAAATAGATCAGTGGCATATAAGATTTGGCCATTTAAATGAAAATGATCTTAAAAAACTTCAAATAAATAACATGGTTAGAGGTCTTTCTTTTTCTCAAAATGACTCTCTTTCTACTTGTAAGGTATGCATTCAGGGTAAACAAACCGCAACCTCCCTTCCCAAAGAATCTGAATATAGAAGTATTGAAGTGTTAAATCTAATTCATTCTGATTTGTGTGGTCCCATGAGAACCGAATCAATCGGTGGATCATTTTATTTCGCAACATTTATTGATGATAAATCTCGATATGTTCGTGTTTATTTTCTGAAATCTAAGGATGAGGTTAAAGAGGCTTTCAGAAATTTTAAAGCATCTTTTGAAAATAAACTTAACTCTAAAATCAGAATCCTGCGAAGCGATAACGGGCTAGAATATTTAGGGAAAGACTTTAATAAATTTCTTAATAATGCGGGAATAAAACACGAAATGCGCACTCCTTACACGCCAGCCCAGAATGGCGTCGTCGAAAGATTAAATCGCACTTTGGTTTCAATGGCGCGATATTTGTTATTGCAATCCAATCTGCCTCAGAAATTCTGGGCCGAAGCCGTCAATACGGCTGCTTACATTCGAAATCGCTGCCCAACGCGAGGTTTAAAAGACGAAATAAAAACACCTTACGAAGTGATGTTTGGCAGAGTACCTGCTGTCTCTCACTTCAGAACCTTTGGCCAAAAAGCATTTTCGCTAAATAAAAGGCCAGGAATAGGCAAATTTGATATTCGATCTAAAGAATGTATTTTTATTGGCTATTCTGATGAATCAAAAGCGTATAGACTTTGGGATCCCGAGGCATGTAAAGTGATAATAAGCAGAGACGTAAAATTTATTAATGAGTTTGAAAACTGCTGTAGTTATGACTCAAAGCAAGAAATAAATCTACCTTTCGCTCCGGAAAAAAAAATTATAAATAAAACACGTGAAAAATAATCACCTGTGGACGGCAGCGAGTCGCCACTTGACTCTGAATCTGAAAAGGAAAGCGGAAGTGATTTAGATAGCGAATCAATGCTTCCTATCCTGATTAAAAGGGGGCCTGGTCGACCCAAGAAAATAAAAACAGGTTTGCCAGGAAGGCCTAAAAAAGAATATCACTATACAGTTGTAAATAAAAATGAACAAACTCAAAATATTGTTGAGGAAAGCATTAATCCTACAGTGCAAGAAGCATTAAATGGACCATATGCTGAAAATTGGCATAATGCCATGCTGTTAGAATATAACTCACTTGTTCAAGAAAAGGCTTGGGAATTAGTAAAAAGACCTGAAAACAAGAAAGTTATTGGCAGTAAATGGGTTCTTAAATTAAAATATAATCACGACGGCACTATCGAAAATACAAAGCTAGGCTAGTTGCTAAAGGGTGCGCTCAAATCCCTGGTCTCGATTTCACTGAAAACGTTTCCCCTGTTGCTAGATTAAGTTCCATAAGAACAGTTTTAGCCTACGCAGTAGAACACAATCTCAAAGGTTAACAATTAGATTTTGTAATTGCCTATGTAAATGGAAATTTAGATGAAGAAATCTACATGGAAATTCCCGAAGGTTTTCGTGATGAAACTAATTCAGATAAAGTGTGTCTTTTAAAGAGATCATTATACGGCCTTAAACAGTCAGGACGTCAGTGGTACAAAAAGTTGGATGAAAAATTGAAATCTATGAAATTTAAATCTCTTAATTCAGATAATTGTGTTTATATTAAAAAGACGCCTAACAGTGAAACTATTATAATCGTTTATGTAGACGATCTTATCGTTTTTACCGATTCTAAGCAAACGTATGAAACAATTCGCAATAGTTTAGCTTCTGCTTTCAAAATGAAAGACTTGGGGAAGTTACATTTTTGCTTAGGCATAGAATTTCACCAAAATGAGAATTCAATTAAAATTTCTCAAAAGAAATACGTTGAAGATATTTTAAATCGGTATAATATGCAAAATGCCAGATCCGTGTCTTCACCTAAAGATAATAGCAAAAAATTATCAAAAGAGATGAGTCCTAAAAACGAAAACGAAATCGCTGACATGAAAAATGTTCCATTTAGAAATCTGATCGGATCACTAATGTACCTTTCAGTAGCTACTAGGCCAGATATCACATATGCTGTGAATTTCTTAAGTCAATTTAACAACAATCCGGGAAAAGAACATTGGCATGCTGCGAAAAGAATACTTCGATATCTAAAGGGAACACAAGATCAAGAACTAATTTATACGAAAACAGGAAAACCACTCATCGCCTTTGTGGATGCAGATTGGGCATCAAATGTCGATGATAGAAAATCCTACACCGGTTTTGTATTTATATTAAGTGGTTCAGCCATAACCTGGGAATCACGAAAACAACGCAGTGTAGCTCTATCTTCAACGGAGGCGGAATACATGGCTTTATCTGAGGTCGCCAAAGAAACCGTCTACCTACGTTGTTTTCTGAAGGAGCTGGGGTACAACATAGAACACCCAACAACAATATACTGCGACAATCAAGGAGCTCAGAAAATTACCAAGAACTCTGTGTTTCACTTCCGTACAAAGCACATAGACATTCGCCATCATTTTGTGCGTGAAGTATATGAACGCGGTGAATTAGATGTGCAGTACATACCTACCAGTGAAATGGGAGCTGATGTGTTAACCAAATCCCTGACTCCCGTTAAACATCAAAACTGTTGTACAATTGTAGGATTGAACACTGTTTAATATGTATTTTGTTTTACTTTTCAGGAATAGGAGAATCAACGTCAAAAGGGGGTATGTTGGCAACCGCCGTCGATTTCCCTAGCGCATGCGCGTGATAAGCAAGTTCTCTGCTGCGTAATACATAGAATTAGTTAATGGGTAGTTAGCCAAAGTCAATGGTGAGTATTGCATGTAAGCGAAAAGTGCTAAGTGCTGTGTAATATCATGTTTCTACTCTGCTATTCAACGTCTTCATTGTTTAAATAAATGTTCGTCATGTATATAGTATGGTGTTTTCCGGTTATGTTTTTACCACCAATCCTCGAATTCCATATCACAGATTATGTTCTTACTGTATTAATATAATACTAACAAGACATAGTGCACAATAAAAATTAAGCTTTATTTAGGAACTTCGCGCACACTGCCCGACAGCCTGCCAGTTTCGCTCTGCTCGCTACTCGTAAGAAACTTCTCCTCTAGGGTTGCCACACTTATCGGAGGGCGCAAGGCGCGCTCCTTATCGCCATCACCACAGAGTTTCCCCCCAGTTCCTTTAATGGCTATTCAAAGGAACGACATAGGTTATGAAATTATCTCAGAGGATCCGTACTGTCGGGTATTTTTTACATGATTACAAAATTAGAATATAAAATTAGAAAAGATCAAAATGCAATTCAATATATAACAAGGTATTGACACATATAATAAACATGAAATAACAAGAAATATGTTAAGATATGAATTTAGAAAAAATGTTTTAAATTGTTATGTAAGAAGCAAGTTTCTTAGGGAAGTGAACATGTCTTCCCGATCTGGTGACAGTTTGTGTCTTAGAGAGTTCGTTTGCAGATTCATTCTGCTGAACTGTCTTTAAGTCTTTATTTGTTTTCAGTTCAGGCAAATTAGAGTCCGAAAGCAAATAGGCTGGTTTCACACGGTCTATAGACACAGTAGATTTCAGACCGTTAACATCTATTGTGAAGGTTTTGTCCGTTCTAGAAAGGACTTTATGCGGACCTGTGTATGGTTGGCACAGAGGTGGCTTTACTCGATCGACACGTAAGTATACATGCGTACACGACTTTAAGGTAGCACTTACGTAACATTTTTCTTGGCAATGTGCAGATGTTGCTATTGGATTCAACTGTTGCATTCTATGCCTAAGATTCGTGATAAATTGTGTGTCATACGGAGATATCTTAGATGACGTTATCATATCACTAGGCAGCTTGAGAGTTGTGCCGTACACCAGTTCAGCACAAGATGACTGTAGATCTTCCTTTACGGCTGTCCGAATACCAAGCATAACAACTGGTAGTGTTTCAGTCCAGTTATTGGTCTCGTGAACCTTGAGAGAAGATTTTAAATGTCGATGAAATCGTTCAACAATGCCGTTGGACATTGGATGATAGGCTGTTGTTGTGATTCTGTTCGTACCCAAAATGAGCGTAAATTCTACAAAAAGTGCGGATCTCATTTGAGAACCTTGGTCTGTTGTTATGATCGATGTGCAGCCAAAACGAGATATCCAACAGTTGAAGATGGCTCTGCAAATGGTTTCCGTTTTCATATCCGGGATGGGAATGGCTTCAGGACATCTGGAGAATCTATCTATTAGAGTCAAAAGGTACACGTTGCCTTCTGATGGAGGTAACGGTCCGACGATATCCATATGGATTTCTGAAAAACTTGCATCAGGAAGAGAGAATGTGCCCAGTGGTGCTTTAGTATGCCTAGTAATTTTCGATTTTTGGCAAGATTCACAGGATTTCACCCAATTTTTGATATGACGTTTCATATCGGGCCATACATAACGAGAACAAATAAGCGTCGTAGTAGCTGCAATTCCTGGATGTGACAGATTATGCAGATGATTAAAGATGAGTCTGCGAAAGGAATTCGGAACAAATGGACGAAGAATGTCTGTTGATATGTCACAAAGAATATTACCATCAGAATATTGGCACGGTTTAAATTCCAGTTTCTAAGATGATGTGTTGTTTTTGAGTATGTCTTGTACCTCCGGATCATGCCGTTGAGCTTCCTAAATTTTTTTAAAATCCAAAAATGGAGATTTTGTTATGGAATCAATTTCGATTCTTGAAAGAGCGTCAGCAACGACGTTTTTTGAACCTTGCACATGCCTAATATCAGTAGAGTACTGAGAAATAAAATCTAAATGGCGCAATTGTCGAGGTGAACATTTATGAGGGTTCTGTTTAAAAGCGTATATTAACGGTTTTTGATCCGTATAAATTATAAAATTTCTGCCCTCTAACATGTGTCGGAATTTCTTAATTGCAGAATAAATAGAAAATAATTCCCTATCGTACGCGGACCATTTCTGTTGACTTTTACTGAGTTTCATAGAGAAAAATGCTATAGGTTCCCATGTTTGTTGAGACAACTGCATAAGTGTGCCGCCGATTGCGACGTCTGAGGCATCTACCCAGATGCTTAGCTGGGCTCCGGGAATAGGGTGTCTCAAAAGGGTAGCCTGAGCAATGGCATTTTTGGCAGCAATAAAGGCTTGTTCAGCATTCTCGTTCCAATTTAATTGTGGGGATGAATCCTGAACACGAGAACGAGATTTCTTTTTATTAATATAGCCTTCTAACAATTTTATTAAAGGAGAAAGAATATGTGCTGCTTTAGGTATGAAACATCTATAAAAGTTAAACATGCCTAAAAATCGGCGAAGCTGAGTGAGAGTGGTAGGTTGAGGAAAATCTAAAATACATTTGACTTTGTCAGGAAGAGGTTCAATTCCGTTTTCACTAAGGTGAAAACCTAAGAAATCAATAGATGTTTGACCAAAGGTGCATTTTGAAACATTTATGCAAAGTCCATATTCCTGAAGTTTGGAAAATAAAGCTTTCAAATGCCTGCAATGTTCCTCAGAATCTTTAGAGGCTATGAGCAAGTCATCGACAAAAGCGTAAACGCCTTCTAAATCCCACGTGACTTCATCTATAAAACGTTGAAAAGTCGCAGATGCATTGCATAAGCCGAATTGCATACGGATACTTTCGAATAAACCGAATGGTGTGCATATGGCGGTTTTGTGGATGTCGGCTGGGTTAATTGGTATTTGATGGTATGCCTTAATCAGGTCGACATGACTAAAAATTTTAGTACCGTGCAATGCAGCAGTAAAATCGGCTAAGCATGGAATAGGGTATTTGTCTTTTATTGTTTGAGCGTTCAATGCTCGATAATCTCCTACAGGTCTCCATTCCAGACTTCCCTTTTTTGGAACCATGTGAAGTGGGGATGCATAATTGCTGTTCGAAGGTCTCAAATGCCCCAATTGCATCATAGTTTGAAATTCTTGTTTTGCTATTTTTAAGCGATCTGGAGCTAACCGACGAGGTTTTGCAACCACAGGTGGACCTTTAGTTACGATATAATGAACGGTGTTATGTTTAACAGGTTGGTTAGGATCTGGTAATCTAGTAACTGAAGGAAATTCTTTTAAAATTTTGTGATATGGTGTATCATTAAATACAGTTTTTACTGAATAAATGCTTGCATTTTTCACGCAACCGACGGTTTTAAAATGCGTTTTTAAATCTTTGAGACATTTGTTTCTGAGATCAGGCACCAATTCAAAGAAATGGAGAAAATCTGCTCCAAGAATGGGTGAACTAACATTTGCTATAAGAAAAGTCCATGTAAACTGTCGTCTTAATTTGAAATCCAAAGAAAGTGTTTTTTGACCATAAACATGAATAGTAGAAGAATTAGCAGCGAAAAGTGTTTGTTGGGACGAATTCCGTTTTTGAGAATTATTTGCTGGAAGTAAGGACACGTCAGAGCCGGTATCGACCAAGAATGAAAGGTTTGTTCTACGGTCACGAACGAACAGGCGACGTGAAACTTGAGGCAAAGAATAAGTCGCCTCTATTCTTTGCTGGTTTCGTTTCCCTGCCATGAACAAGGTTTTGTACATTTGTCATCTCTACACTTTTTCCCAAAACGTCTATGATACCAGCAAACAGAATAATCTCTCCTTTTGGAATTGCTTCTTTCCTTATTGCGATCTCCGCGATTTGGTGAGTGACCACGAGAAAGAGAAATGCGATCAATACGTTTGTTTAATTTTTCTATTTGTTTAAATAATTTATCTTCAAGAGACTCATCGACTGTGCGAGAAACGGCACAAGTCCCTGTGGTTGGATTTACTTCTAAAATTCTGTCGGCAATTTCTGCAGCTTTATCTACAGTTAAATTGGAAACCGCTGCCAAAATAGACTGAACAGTCGAAGGCAAACGTTGAAGGAATAATTCTAACATTAAGTTATCAGGAACATTTAAAGATTCTGCTCGACGTTTCATATTTCTAAGCAAATCGGAAGGTTTTCGAGAACCTAATTCTTCTCCAGATAATAATTGGCGAATTTCTTGCTGAGAAGATTCTCTTGCACGATTTATTAACTCAGTTTTAAGCTTTGCATATGGATCAATAGGGTCTGGTTTCATAAGTAAATGCCGTACTAGTGATGCGATATCTGGAGGAAGATGAGAAACTACATAATTATATTTAGTAATGGATTCTGTGATAGGTTTGGGGGTGGCAAGAGCAAAAGTACTTTCACACATAATAAACCATAAAGATGGGTCTGATCGGTTATAAACCGGAATTTGGACGGCATAAACATCAGACATTGTGCAAGGTTTTTAAGCCAAAATAAAAGCAAAAATTTAACTAAAGAAAATGAAATTAAATGATAAGTAGAAAACAGAATTATAAAATGATCTATAATTACTACTCATCTGTGATCCGGAGGACGAAAACCGATGTAATCCATTACTTCTGGTTTGGAGATCTTGAGTGATGGCTTGTAGTCAAAACCGAAAGTGCTTGAGAACTGTTCATACGATTTAACACAGTCCAGGTTACCATTATGGTGTTTTCCGGTTATGTTTTTACCACCAATCCTCGAATTCCATATCACAGATTATGTTCTTACTGCATTAATATAATATTAACAAGACATAGTGCACAATAAAAATTAAGCTTTATTTAGGAACTTCGCGCACACTGCCCGACAGCCTGCCTGTTTCGCTCTGCTCGCTACTCGTAAGAAACTTCTCCTCTAGGGTTGCCACACTTATCGGAGGGCGCAAGGCGCGCTCCTTATCGCCATCACCACAATAGAAGACGTCATTTTATTCTTCATTAGCAAATAATCCAGATGTAATAAAATTCATCATAAAAACACTGGCTCGTGAAATCCGTGATTTTTTTAACTTTTTAAAAATTTTTATTTTTATTTTTATTTTTAAGCACATTAAATTAATTGAGGGGGGACCAGGAAAAATTTTTGCATAGGGGATCCAAGAGTTCTAGTTACGCCACTGGGTCGAAGGTCTTAAGGCCCGTCTACACGTAGCGATTTTCTCGGCCGACTTTCTCGTAGAGCAACAATTTTAAGGATGTGCGCATGCGTCAAAAATCGGTCATGTTCTCTGCCGCGATTTCAGAATTGGTGTTCACTGCTCACTAGCGAACGATAAAATCGGAGTCTCTAGCCAATAAGATTGCTTTGAGTGATCACGTGCTGTTCTCCTCATTTGGAATAATAAACATGGCTGCATTTCGTTGGAGCGAAACTCAGCTAATAGATTTCCATAGAGAAAATGTTGTGTTGTGGGACACGAGTAATGTAAATTTTAAAAATAAAAAAATTAAGGGATTCTCTTATTTTGATAAGATTTGTCTTCCCCATTACTTTATGTATTCAAATATTTTCTAATTCCGGGTGAAAATGATACTCCCCTAAGAGAAGTTCCAAAAATTATTAATGATGCCATGTCATGGGTACTAGATGAAAATATTCAGAAACTACTTGAAATTGTGGTCGCACTAATTGAAAAAATGAAAAAGCAAAATCTCCAGTCGAGAATAAAGCAGCGCAGAGACTCGACTGACTTCGCCGAAAATGAGAGTTAATCAGTTGACGAAGTACATAGCTTTTCCGAGAACTACTACACGAGCGATCATAGTGGTAAAGAGCAGACTAGGTTGTCTCCGTACATCGAGATCGTGGGTTCGATCCCCTATCTTCATTTTGTACTTTTAGTTTCTCCATTGCTAAATCCGAACTGCATGGCTTAAAAGTCACGTTTTATTTTTTCGCCTACGGGTGGAGTGTTTATTGAATTTTAACGTCTTTTTATTTTTCGAATGGCCGTTGGCACGTGTTTTAGATCTACTGCTCAAAAGAAAGTCACAAACTCAGTTTTGTTAATTGAATTTTGCGAAAGCAAATTACAGCCCAATTTAATTCAATATTGCTAAATTTTATTCGCTGATTAACTGATAGTCATATAATCATAGTTTTCAGACTGTATTAGTTATTTAATTATGCTGATATTAGTTTTTTAATGTTCAATAAATATACTACTTAAGACTTTGCACCTTTATGGTATTTCTTATTTAAAATTTTTGCACTGAAATTACACTGTTGCTTTGTAATGTAGTAATCTTTATTCTTTATTGTTTCATAAGAAAAAATTGAATTTAATTAAATAAATTAATTAAATTTAAATACAAATTTAATTAAATAATTCTTTGCGCTATTGCTGCAAGGAATGAAATTTTAATTTAAACAAATTAAATTTAAATTTTAACAAACACGTATAAAAGTAATAAAAGCAAAATTAAAGCCAAAATAAAAAAAAGCAAATATAAAGCCAAAAGAATTTAAAAAAAAATTTAAAAAATGTGTAAACATATAAAAGATTTAATTCACGAACTAATCTACAATATCATTTAAATTCAGAAGCATAAGCAAATCAAGTGCAAAACCATTCCATGAAAATAAATTCACTAATTTAGCAAATTAAAGTTAATCCAAACAAAGTCTGTCTCCTGCCTGCTCAACAGTCATTCACTTATGCATTTTTAAAAAATTGTTTGGGTTAATTTTAATTTGCTAAATTAGTGAATTTATTTTCATGGAATGGTTTTGCACTTGATTTGCTCATGCTTCTGAATTTAAATGATATTGTAGATTAGTTCAAGAATTAAATCTTTTAAATCTTTTATATGCTTACACATTTTTAAATTAAAAAAAAATTTTTTTTTGGCTTTATATTTGCTTTTTTTAATTTTGGCTAATTTGCTTTTATTACTTTTATACGCGTTTGTTAAAATTTAAATTTATTTTTTTAAAATTTATTCTTTATTAATACTTTTTACTCATATTGGTTTGATATTCATGATATTATTGTCTATTTATTCATTAATAAAGGTTTTGATTTAAAGCACAGTAGTTAATTATTTTTTCTGAAACATGGTTATTTTATTATTTCAAGATTTAAATACACAGATAGGAGTGCCAGGAAGGGAAATTTAAAAATAAATAAATAAACTAAAAAAGGAGTAATCTGTGTACTCAGTACAGAAAAGAAAAGTTTTTTTTTTTCCTGCAAACTAAATTTAGCAAAAAATCAAAATCACGCGGCATCATCCGTAAATACTTTCCAAATTGTACTGTCTTCAATACGCAACTCCCGGAGCAGGGAATTACGAAGGCACTATGAATTTCTCGTCGTTTTACCCAATTTCTAGTCCAAACGCATTTTTTCCCCGCTTATGTAGCAGAAGCTAAGTTCAAAATTGTAGCTGTATCTATGGTACCAATTTAAAATAGTCATCCATTATTTTGACTATTTGACAACACCGTAAGTTTTGTTTAAAATCGTAGACAGTGTGACGCTGTAGAGGGCGGGAACACTTCCTTTTATAGTGATTGGCTGAGCGAATTCCTGTACTAACGAGAAAATCGTTCCGTGTGGACAGGCGAGCTATCTCAGATATTGTCGGCCAGATAAGTCGGCCGAGAAAATTGTCGCTACGTGTAGACGGGCCTTTAATCAGTGAACTGAAGAATCTAGTATAAGTAAGAAATATTAAGGATGGAGAATGTCAGATGGATATTTGTGCTTTTCTCTGGGAAACGGAGAACATCTAAGAGAGTTGATGCAGTTGTTAGGATGAGTGAGAACTGAATAGAAGAAATTTCTGGCAAGTTTATGAATATAATCTTGGATTGTATCTACTTTGAGATCACGGTGGATATACGAATTTGGAATGAACCATGACGCATTGATGATCTCTCTGACTGCTTTGTTTTGAAGAACTTGGATGTGTTGAAGGTGAGTTTTGGAAGCGTGGCTCCAGACAGGACTAGCATAGAGTAATGCTGGTCGAAGTACAGATTTATATAAGAGGAGTTTATTAGAAACGGACATATGACTTCTTCTGCCAAGAAGTGGGTGCATAGTTGCAAGCGTGATATTGATTTTTTTCACAGTTTTTCTGAGATGTTTCTGAAAAGTCAATTTTTTTTATCAAGAATGACTCCTAGATATTTAACTTCGTCAACCCAGTCAATTTCTTCATCAAACAGAAGAGGTCTAGGTAGAGTGAAGTTTGTTTGGCCTTTGCGAAAAATTATTGCTTTTCATTTTTCGGTATTAACTGCAATCCTCCAAAGAGTGAGCCAATTTTCTAGATGACTGAGGTAATGTTGAAGAAGGAGCTGGACATCAGTAACAGTAGAAGCTTGAGTCATAATTGCAGTATCATCAGCGAAAAGAGCAATGGTAATTTGTGGGTCTTTAGGAATATCGTAAATGTAAATGTTATATAAATATGGAGAAAGTACAGATCCTTGGGGCACTCGAGCAAAAATGTTTATCGTGGAAGAAACAGAATTGCCAATTTTCACTGCAAAGATTCTGTCTTGGAGATAGGAAGGAATAATTCTAATAGAATGATGGGGGAAGTTTAACTTGATAAGTTTGTATATAAGTCCCCGGTGCCACACCCTATCAAAAGCTTTCGCAATATCAAGGAATAAATGCAATCGACCACCGAACTTCCGTATGCGGAAATATAGCGAAATAGTGTAAATGGTCTAAAGAATTGGATAATACTGTAAGTTTTTACCACTTTTAGAAAGTTCTCGAACCGAAAATAATTTGAAAATGAAAGAAAATTAGCATCCGACATTATAAATAATTTTTTTAAAATTGATACATAATCTCAACAAATGAATTTAAAAACCTTGATCTCTCTTAAACAGGTCCAAATTTCACACTAAATTTTAGAATTAAAGTATTATTACTTAAATTTTGTTAATTAAAAATGATAAAAAAATTTTAATCTATTTTTTTATGTGTACATATTCGATATAAATAGGCAATAGGTTGTGAAAATGGCAATATATATATATGTTTAAATATTTCTATTGAAAAGTAATTATTATAAAATGTTGTGGTTGCCTTAGAATTGGATTCGAATGTTATTGTAAAGAGTAGTTTTATCGGAGATCATCATTCGTCAAGTGGTTGTTCGACCCGAGGGCCTTTACCACTACATGTTTATCAATCCCCTAAGGACCTGTAACAGTTCGTTAAATTCCATAAACTGGAAAAGTCCTGTGCACTTGTAATAAAAGTGCAAAATCTTCAGTAGTGAAGAAGTTGATCAGGGGTGGCGCCATATATCGGCCACAGATGAAGTCTTCGTTGGATAAGGTATAATAGCAACTAATAATTTTGGCATATCTTTTACACATTATCGTAGATTTGATACAGTATCGTACAATAATACTTTTAAAGGTTGTAACAGAAGTTCCCCTCCTCTTTTGATAGTCAAGCTGGTACAGCCGTGCTTCAATCGGGGAGGAAAAAAGATCTACATCTGGTATTGTCACCTGTTCAGAAAATTATCATGGAAATTTGGCAACCTCGCTTTAGTAGCTTCGGAGTTTGAACAATTATGTACAGCCAAACGCCAAATGTTTACGGAAAAATGTACTTTGCTGTGATTGGTTGGAGGGTTATCTTTTTCACGCCAAACTGGACCTGGCGCCAAATACGTAAATCTAGTAAAAATAGAAATCGTATTCCGCCATTCTCGTCGGTGAGTGTTTTTTCTGCACGTGCTAATTCTTAATTTGATTTTGTTATTTGTATTATTTTTATTATGTCTTTGTCTAAGCAAACAGGAAAAATGAAAATACTTATAATCGGAGATTCGATGATAAAATATTTAAAAGAATATTTATTGCTGAATTTACTGGATTATGAAGTTCATTTTCATTGTTTTCCGGGTGCTACGATTGAAAGGTTGACACGCAAGATAACCTTGATAGACAATCAATTTGAGTTAGTTTTGGTTCACGTTGGTACCAATAACTCTTGTGACACTTTGGATGATATTCATCATAAATATGATTGTCTGTATAAGGTTATTGAGCGTTTAAACCCGAAGATCATTCTCTTTTCAGGTGTCCTCCCGCGTGAACGAAATTTATTCGAGAATGGTTTCAACCCGTACAGTTTAAAGAAGCTGAACAGAAAATTAGCTCGGATAAACACTAATCTTTTCGAAGCATTCAAAGGCCGAGAAGCTTTTTCTTTTTGCAGATCTGGTGAGTACTATTGGAGTACTTGTCTGTCAAGAGACGGATTGCATCTGAACCGTAAGGGTAATGCACAGCTTGGGAGAATTTTTGTGAAGGACATAAAGAGCGTTTTGAGTGTGAAATCCCTTCCAAAGGTAAGTGCTACATCTTTTTCCTCTGTATCTGCTATTGAGTTTCCAGCTTTATCCACTGTTTCAGGAAAACATCCTTCTGTACCTATCACGATTTTGGATAATTATCCTCGTGCTTCTGTCATTTCAGATACTTCAAGTACTCACTCTAAACCTCTTTATTCAAGTGTTTTGAAACGGGTTTCTTCTGTTTGCAGCACTTTGGATAGTCATCCTGATACTTTAGGCTTATCAGATTCTAGTGTTTCAGTTTTGTGTGCTCCTTCAAGTGTTCCTTCGAAACCACTTTATTCAAGTGTTTTGAAACTTTCGCATGTCTGTACTACATTGGATAGTCGCCCTAATGCTTTAGCATTACCTGGTGTTTTGACTGATTTGGATAACCATCCCAGTATTTCAGTATTGTTGGATTCTCCTGATGTTCTTTCTAAACCTCTTTATTCAGATGTTTTAAAATATGGTTCTACCAACACGTCTTTGGATAATCATCCCAGTGGTTTCTTGTTATCGGATTTTCCAGTTCTTGAGCCTATAGCCGACACTGTTTCGAGTATTCTTGACATCACTGCACCAGTTTCTCAGAATTCCAGTACTCCATCTGTTTCTCATTTTTCTGCTGATCCAAGTGTATCTGTTTCTCAGCTTTCTGGTTCTTTGTATCCTGTTACAGTTGCTTCTGAGCTTGCAATTAATTCCATTTCATCTGCTTTATCAGATTTTCCATTTCTTGAAAGTGCTGTTAACATTGGTCCAAATAATGTTGATGCCATTGCATCTGTTCCTCAGTTTTCTGTTGCTTCTGTGCTCAATTCTGAATCTTCTGCTTTTCAGGTTCTCACCTATTCTAGTTCTCCTGTTTCAGACTCGGCTTCTTTCATCTCATCAGATCTTACAGTTGTTGATCTTCGATCTCTCGGCTGTTTTTCAACCATTTCATCGATTTCACTTTTTGAAGATGATAATGAATGTTCAAACTTTAAGTTTGGGGGTGCTAAGAGTCCAAATAAATCTGAAAATAACAATAAAATTGAACTCGTGAGTAATTATGATAAAGAAAATTGTGCTTCTAATGGAAAATCTAAGATTTGCCCTAAATGTAAGAAACCTTTTTCTTCTAAACAGTCCTTATCTAATCATAAACGTAACTGTAAAGGTATTGTAGAAATGAAATATCCCAGAGTGTGTGAAGTTTGCATGAAGTCGTACTCCACTAGACAATCATTTTCCAATCATAAAAAATGTTGCAAAGCACCATCAGCTGAATGTATTCCAAAGGCATATATTTGTGACTGGTGTGAGAGAGATTGTAAAAGCCGCAGTAACCTTTTTCATCATAAAAAGATCTGTAGTATTAAAAATCCTACATCTAATAATTCTAAGCCATGTGTTATTCCTGATTGTAAGGAAATATTTTGTTCTGATAATGAATGTAATAAACATTTGGCTGAATATCATGATTATGAGATGGCTATGCAAGAACTTACATTTTCATCAATAGGAGAATTTCAATTCTGGTTAGAATCGCATAGTAAGCAGACATTCAGTTCTTATAAAAAGTCTGCTGGAAGTAGATGTAGGAATGATAAAACTTTTCATTATTACTGTTGTCAATTTAATGTAATGCATAAAAAGAAAGTTCCTGTTTCCAGTAGAAAAAATCTAAAAGATACTTTACCTTCCAACTTTAAGTGTCCGTCAAAAATTTTAGTTTGTGAAGAATCGCACCTTGTCACAGCCATATTTTATTCGAATCATAATCATGAATTGTCTTTTGAAAATAGCAGGTTCCACCAACTTAGTCAGAGTTTCCGTAACAAAATTAAAGCTTATGCACAGTTAGGTGTATCCACGGATCAAATTCAAGAATTTATCAGAGATGGAAGTGGACTGCGGGATAATAGGGAGGGCATATATGATAAAGATGTATTTGTAACACGAAGAGTGATAAACACTTACAAAAAGCGGTTAGTATGTTCCTTTCCTGGTGATGATTCACTTTCAGTTGCCACAATAGTTGAAAAACTCAGGCAAGAATCATATGATCCAGTACTTATTTATAAACCACAAGGAAAGCCAACATTGTACGGTCCAAAAGGGCTTGATGAACTTTCTTCTACAAATGAGTCTTTTGCATTAGGATTGCAGACTAAACAGCAGAAAGATATGATGATTAAAGGTTGCTCCAGGATTTTATGTATTGATTCTACTCACAAAACAAATCAATATGATTTTTATTTATTAAATTTAATCGTTCCTGATGAGTTTGGTAGTGGTTATCCTGTAGCGCATTTCATTACAAATCAGTTAGACCAGGATACAACGTATAATTTATTCCTTAGTATCAAATGTGTAATACTGGAACTTTATGTCAATTGTCTTATGACAGATGATGATAAGACTACCCATCCTGCATTTGATAAAGTATTTGGTCCTGGTATTACACATTTGTTATGTAAATGGCATGTGCATCGTGCTTGGCAACGTAATTTGTGCCGAATGGTTTCTAATCAAAAACTTAAAGATGAAATCTATTTTAATATGGTAGTATTACTTGAAGAAAGCAATTCTGCTCGATTCATAGTGATGATGGATAATTTCCTTCAGAAGTTTCGAACTATTGCACCATCTTTTATACAATATTTTGAAGAACATTACTATAGCCGTGCTATTCTTTGGTCAATGGCCCATAGAAACTTCCCTCATGCGTTCACAGATACCAATATGTATTGTGAATCGTTTCATAATAAATTAAAAACTACATATTTTAGACGAAAATTTAACAGGCGTTTAGATAAATTAATTGAAGTACTTTTAAAAATTGAAGAGGATACATACATGGCTCACAGCTATAAAATTAAAACTAATTACAAGCAGAGTACTTGTCCACCAACATATAATAAGCGACATGATTCGGGAATAAAAATTTTAGATAGTGATGTAACAGGGGCTGGTTTTTTGTTGTGGATTGTAAAATCACAGACTTCTAATATTCAGTATACAGTTAAATGCTTATATGAGTTATGTCCTCAAACTGATCACTGTTACTCTAAATGTATTAGCTTATTGCCTTAATTTGTGTAGTCATTTATATAATTGTAATTGTCCAGATTTCAGTCCATTATGTAAACACATTCATAAAGTACATTCAGTCAGACAAAGAGATCCATCCTTCTTCTTAACAGATACTTATAAAAGCGAAAGCTGTTCATCAGCCATACAAACAGGTACAAAGTCTGTTATTTCGAACGCAGTAGCATGTAACTTAGAACATAAAATTGATAATTGTAAGACTTTAATATCTGAATTACAGGTTATGCTGCCTAATCCAACAGTTAAAAAAATATTGTTGCCTACTATAACAAAAAATTTGAAAGAAATTGTTTCTAATTGTAAAGGTGTAATAGAGTCGAACTATCTGAAAGAATTTCCTGACAAAATGCCATTTGTCAGTGTTCCCCCAAATTTAAAATTAGCCCGTCAGACTTTGTTTCGTACAACTGCTTCAAAAAGTGCAAAGCGTAAAATTTCAACTTACCTGAATATTCAGAATAAAAAAACCGTTAAAGAAGATTTATTAGGCATTAATTTAGCGTGCACAATTAATAAAAGTACTTTTACTCCCAAGCTTATTGATGAGGATATTTCGAAATGCATTTTATATGTTGGAGAAACACTGCTAACATTTTTGGATGTAAAATCTCTGGATCCATACATTCCATGTGAGGAAATTCAAACATTAAAATCTGCATCTTTAAATTTTCAGCCTGGTTGGCTCAGTGACAATGTTATTGATGCTTTTCTTTTTATTAGTCTTTGTGGTTCTTCTTCAGTAGCAGCCAAGTGTTATCATACACCTTTCTTTCAATCAGGTAGTAAAGATCAAACTGTATGGCAAAAAGAGGATTTAGCTTCTGTTGATTTCTTTTTTATTCCAGTTCTTGTAAAAAATAATCATTGGGTTTTACTGGTAGCAAGAATTAAAGATAAAATGTTTCAATTTTATGATCCGCTTGGTTTTAACTCGGTTCAAAATTCAGTATCTTCATTAATTCAGCTGTGGCAAAAAGTCATAAATAGTATTTTAAACATTAGTGATAGTTGGTGTGTTTCATTTCCAAGTCACACTGTTCAAAATGATGGTATGAGTTGTGGTGTATTTATATGCTATTTTGTGCATCAACTTAGCCGACATTTGGATATCAGCCTTTTAATACATATGATTTCAGAAAGTTTATTTATACTAGTTTAGGTGGGAAGATAAATGAAGGAAAGTAAGTTCAGGAAATAATTTTGCATGTTTTAATGATAAGAAACAGAAGACCAAGATTTTTGAGTTTTTATTCCTACACCAAAGTACATTAGTCAGGTTATATGGTTTCATCTTACACAGTTTTAATCTGTTTCATTTTTTAATACCTTCATTATGTTGAAATAACAGTGGCTTTCTGAAGCTTGCCAAAATCTTCTGCAGGTCATGATTTAAAATGTTTAATGATTTTTTTTAGTACAATTTAATATTCATGTAATAAAGTTTGTTTTAAGAAAATTTATTTTTGCTTTATTTGTATAAAAATACTGTGTCTGTATAAAAAAACCATGAATCTGTTTAACCATAGTTCTATTGTTTGTAACCTTTGTTTATAAAATTTTAATTTTTTGCCAAGCCATTGGAAATGATAAAAAAAAAATTTAAAGATTGAAAACTCAAGTAAATGGATGTGTCTGAGATAATGAGAGCTAAAGTTTTAACTAGTCTGGTTTTGAATGATATATTTAGTATATTTGTTTTTTAAAAATTTTAATTCTCTTGTAGTATTAAATTTATGTAAGTGATGTATTTTATCCTGTTTTTCATATTCAAAATAATTAATATGTCCTAAACTTATTTTTTTTATTAGTATTTTATATCATATAAGTAAACACTTTTTAAAAAATTTAAACAGCTTAATTTTTTTTTCTGAAACTTTCATTTCTCATGAAGTTAGTTTATTATAGGCCTTTAACAAACATTTTTACTTTGGCTAGCTACAAACTTTACTTTTAAAACCTAAATTATAGTAATTATGTAGAACTGAATGTAAAAATGCAAGTTTTGGGGAACCATTATGGTAACGAGCTGACACAGTACCTCCTGGGTGGCATGGAAACCTGTGTATTTTTATGCTATGCTATTTCTAAATATTAAATTTTGTAAGATCTATCTACTTTTCTACATACACTGACTTAGATCCTACAATGAACCTGGCAAATTGTCACAGGTGTGAAATAAATACCAGCACAGTAGAGGCGTGCAAAATAACCCTTTATTCACCTTCTAAAACTGGGCCGAAATTCTCATAATATAGCCTTCAGACCGGCGTAATCCAAAACAGTTTTGCCTCCTCTTTGAAATTTCCTAATGAGAAAAGTCGTTAGTCTCCCCCCCCCCCATGGATACAGTAAAATTTACATGTTTGTCAGATGCTGTCCCATAGTAGATGAGTTGCTAGATTTGTGATTTTTTCAATATTTATTTTGCTTTCATTTAAATGAAGTTCTGAATAAATATGCAGTACTGGATGCATATCTAGTGCACTATTTATTTAGAACAAAATGTATGCAATGTTTATATTTCACTCACTATTTCTGATCAATCTCGTAAATAATTTGTGAATTTTTTAACTTTGTTTTCACTCTTCATTTATATTCGCGTATTTTCGTATTAGAAATAAGAAAACAAGAGAAAAATTTAACAAAACATAATAAATACAAACTAGCTTTGTAAGTCTGCAGGCTGGAATGTGATTTTTAATAACATATTTTCATTAACAAAATAATGGTAATGACTAATTTAATGAAATAATAATAATAATATTTATTACCATTAGACGATTAGAATGAGATTCAATACAATTAGATTTTGAGATGAACTTACAGCAATAATAAAGCTTTACATAACAACTTTAAATCTGCTTTTTTTTCGATAATTTTGTTATAAATCACAGAATTCTAATCGGTGTGATACTAAACGGATGAGGCCAAAAGGCTTACTCGAGTGACCGCGAAATTACGAAACGTGTGCTAGGCTAGCGAAACACGCTCTGAATAAACTGATATAATCACACATTTAAATAGCACTTCACTTAATTTTAAATTTATGTCCTGGAGAGAATGTGAAGGGAAATTTGAGAAGTTGAGAACAGGAAAACTTAAAATCAATATGTTATGCAAATTAAGAAAAACCATACAATTTGATACATTCAAAATTTTATATATTGAAATTTAATAATTAAATTGCTGTGATGAATCTTGTTTCGATTTCATATTTAGGCCTTGATGTCTGTCAGTGTTGAGACTGTTTCTAATGTTAATAATTTTAAATAGTCTCCTAAAACTAGTTTAAATTTTTGTTTCAGGAGGGATTTTTTTTATAATCAATTTCTTTTTCTCTGTTAGCCATTAAAATCTCTGCTGACATTTTTTTATTGTTAATATTGAAATAAGAGCTTACATGATGTTTTTGTGTCTGTTTAAAGATATAAATGTAAATTAATTTACGTAGATTTCAATATAGTTTTGACCATATTTCATGAAATCCCAATGGCACTTGTTTTTATGATTGTCTATGTAGTACATTTGGATAGCTTTCAAAAAATAAGTGCTTTTAGGATATTTTCAGATTTCCCTTTTGTGAAAATTAGGACATCTTAGTTCTATGTCTGGTGTCTGGACCCTCCTTAGGATAGCAAGTTCACCTATGCTCAGTTTTGCTTTATTATAGTTTTTCTTGATTGTTATTTTATCATCTGTTGATTATTATATGAAATAAAAATATTTCTTTAATATAATGATATTTGTCAAACATCAGTTACACATGTGCATTTATTAGTAACAACTGTGTTTTATAATGAAATTTTGGTACTGTTTTGTTACCGGGACTGGATTCAGAAATGTACATACATTCATGTGTACATATATATATATATGCGTACATGAACACATACATTTCTGAATCTGATCCTGATAACAGAACAGTACTGAAATTTTTGAAGGAATTGATTTTAACAAATGATAGTTTAACAAATATAGTTAATATGTTAGTTTTTGCATGGGGTGAAAACAAAAAATGGAAATGTGTAATCACTACTTTCAATTAAAGTAGCACAAGGGAAACACTACATTTCAAGACATAAAAGAAATGGTAAGATTTATTTCATAATTATAATATGTTTTGAAAATTACATAATGCTTTTTTTTTTTTTTTTTTGACATTCTGACAAGGAATTGCAGATATTCCATTTTAAGTGAAGACAGTTTTTTTAAGATTGCTTGGATGTGATTTGCTGTAGATCTTTGAAAACCCTTTGGTAACAGCTGTTCTGACAAGAGAGATTGGATTGATGTGAAGGTGCTAAGATTCTTGGTGTAATGAAATGAATGGCTCAGGACATTATTAAGTAAGGAATAATTTTTGTTGTACTAAACAAGAGTCGCAATGTCAGAGTCTAGTTATGAAGAAAAAGTGAATCCTGTTGCAACTGTCGAATGTCGTATTGGTGATCAATATGATATTAATAGCCAGTCATCTAATTCGTGTAAAAGGTACAATGATGGCTTGCTGGTATGTGGCTGAAAAGCTGCAACTAATCACATTTCCCTGCTTTCCAGTTGCAAATTGCTGTTCTACAACAAGGTAGTGAAATAGCATCTAATGGAAAATATTTGTAGGAATTAATAAATCTCAAAATGTCTGGCATACTTTCTGTATAATCTAGCAAATCACAATACATGCTTTTGATCAATTTGCATTAAAATCTGTCTTGTTCATTCACAAATGCTACATAATTTTTCCTTTTATTTCTTTCCTTTCTCTTTGAATAATTTTCCTCCTAAATTAATTAATTTTCTTGTTTTTAGAGCAGAAAATGCCTTAACTAACTACTCATTTTCCTATGCTATTATTTTTTGAAAGAACTGTTAGTTTTCCATCATTTGTTGAAAATCGTGAATATTTTTTTATTGGCTTCACAAAACTGCATTCTTCTGAGGCTTTATATATTGGGATGCACTGATACGCACCGGAGGAAAAGTTTCCCAAATTATTTTCATATTTGTAATGTAGTATAGTTAGACAGCTGCTGATAATTTATTGAAATATTGGGGAAAACAGCCTTAATTCATCTGCAAAATCTGATACATTTTGGTGCTATGTTTTTGTTTTTTGTCTTTTATGACCAGGGTTTAGTTTCTAAAATGCCGAAGCCCTATGCAAGACCATCAGGAAAGAGGAACAAAAGTAAATAAATAAATAAAATGGCTATGAGAAACTTTAATAATTTAAAAACCTAAGTAGTTATAATAATAATATAAAATAGCCCGGATAAGCTGGACCCAACCAGAATTTTTGGTTATAAATTTCGATAGAAAAACTATAAATAGTTTTGTGGAAATAATCTACGCCTCTCACCTGCACATCCATGTCCATATTATTTGTCTATATCAAATTTGTGGCTCCGGGTGGTAAGAGTGGGATGACAACTATAATGAGTCTTACATCAGGAAGCAGGCAGATGAATTAGACTACAGACAGTACCTTACCAAATATGTAACACGACACAAACATTATAAATAAATAATGGAGTGTGGACTGCCAGAAAAACAAAACGATAGATTACTGTACTGGTTTGCAAGATAGCAGATAGTAGTGAATAAGGTAAATTATTAGTAGTAGTACTAGCAGAGCTACCCGTTCTGAGAATGGATTTTATAGTATTCATCTTTAAAAGTTTTTTTTAAGTATATATATTTCATAAAAGTATTGCTTCTTTTAATCTGGTTACAATAACTCCTTGTAAACTACATTTGTAATATGTTCTTTTGAATCTACGGGCAATGCGATTTTTAAATTGTATCTATTTCTTACTCTACTTAATGTGACAAAAGGTTCAGCTAAGTGTATACCTACACTTTTTTGAATGATTGTCCTTGTGCTTTATGTGTAGTCATAGCAAATGCTGGTATAATTATTTTTTTTAAGAATACTGTTTATTTTTATATATATTTTTACAATAAAAATTAAAATTTTGTTTCATTTGTTATCGCTCCTCCTTGGATCTGCCAGTGCCAAGGGGCCCCCTAGATCCTCTGCGCACAGCGCCGGAAATGAGCTTAAACCAGCACTGAAATGTACAGAGATGAATTAAAATTTAATAAGCAATTTTTAATATAATTTTATTGCTAAAAATAAAATTTTCGAGACCATATTTCTACTGAAATTATTGTTCAGTTACATAGAAGTGCCGGAGCGTTCTTATTTAGGACTCCGGTGCGCTCCGTCTAGAATTATGATTCATCTCAAAAAACCAAGCTTATACAATTTTAGGTCTGTTTATGACTATATACTGTTGGTTAGTTGGTGGATATTTTGGCACATGACTATAATGGGTCAAAAGCATGATAATCTATTCTCTCCTTTAGAAATGGTATGAAATTATAAAAATCAGCTAACACATGTTGAAAATGCATTATGTAATGAGAAAAATGCAAAACAACATAAAAGCAACAAAATAATGAAACGCCTCGTAGTAAAACCGTGATGTGAAGGGATGCATAAAATTCACAAGATCAAATAAAATATAAAGCCAAGTAAAATCTCTAATTATTAAAGTACGTTAAAACGCTTTACAACCACTTCAGATTAAGGAATAAAACCCAGTCTCCCTTAAAAACTTAAATGGATTAATATCTGGTTAATGTTTTCATTAAAGTTAGGGAGAAAACATGAAACCAGTACCTTTAGTGCGGGCAGTAATCACTTCCCAAATCTATGATTTTCTGCCAAAGTTTTGGTAGTTTTTCGGCATAGAAACTTGTTGGCCAAGAATCCAAAAAACATCACCCTCATTTCAGACGTCCTGTGCCGAATGGAAGATAGCACCAGCAAGATGTAACTGCAGATGTGAAAAAAGGTAGAAATCCGAAGCAGCAATGTCAGGGCTATATGGGAGGGGGGGTGTGACAAAAGATTCCATTCGAGTCCTTACAGAGTCCAGTCAGTGAAAGCAAACACATGTGGTCTTGTATTATCTTGATGGAACATTACCTCTTTGCTCCGGAACTCAATTCAACGTTTGCCCTTAATAGCAGCGTCAACACAGACTAGCATCTCGCTCTTTATCTTTTTCCAGATATATATTGCAGATAATACCCCGGCAATCCCATCAGATACAAAACATTATCTTTTTGTTAGCCAAATTGGCCTTTGCGATGCTGCCGATGGGCTCGTCGGGTGCAGACCAACCCCTCTTTTTGGCCTGTGTTGTTGAAGTCCACTTTTCATGACAAGTGATGATCCGGTACAGAATTTTATCCTTGCGTTGATATTCGAGCAGATTAGTGCAGGCCCAAACACGTCCGTCCTTATCTGCTTTAATCATCTCATGTATCACCCAGCGATTCAACTTTAACGTCAAGTGTATGAGATGCATACTGCGACCAATGGACATGGCACTAACTCATTAACAAGCTCTCAATTGGTTGCATACTGCACTTCTTCCACATACTCTCGCAGGCGGACCTCGTCAACATCAGTAGGCCGACTCGAATGCTCTGCCTCTTGAATGTCGTAATGCTTGTTTTTGAAATTTCGATACCAAACCTTCACCAGCACCAGATTTAGATTTGACGAGAGCCTAAGCTATTTGAAATATGGGGCCCTTTATGAGGGATATCAGTCAATTTTTTTTATATGGGATATGCTACAATATTTCGGAGGGCCCTAAGCTATGTTCACCTTATACATAAATCCGGCACTGACCTTAACAATGTCAAACATTAGTAGTACATAAAGCTATACGAGGTTCGAATCCCGTGAATGGGCTGGCTGCATGGGTGTTTTCGTGGTTTTCCCCATGTGTAACATGTTTACGAGACAGTTTCCCTTAGAAAGTCCTCCACGAAGGCATTCCTCCCCTTAGGCAGATAGCCCTCGAGGCTTTGCCATAGTCACACACACACCTAAAGCTATACACACGATTTGGTGACATTCTGTAGCTGACTTTTTGCAATAAAACTGGAAGTAAATGATAGTTTAAATCTCGTAGCGTGATAGTTCCATTTCAGACATCTTGTACATAATAATAATGATATTTTTTTTTACAAATTTCACAATATAGTGTTCTAAAGCAAGTCTCTTCCTTTCAAACGCCAAAAATTGTTTGACAAAATATGATTCAACACGTCAACGCGAACTATTTGCTCAAACGATATTTGCGGTGGCAGGAAATTTTCGTGAGACCCGATTGGTTTTCCAATTAAAAGTCGAGAGAAGTACCTGAAAAAGTGAAATAGTATTTCCTGAAGTCTATCAAAACGTGAGCATTTCTAACAAAATCTGTCATACAGAACATTAACTCCGATTCGGGCAACATTACCTGGCTGCTTCTAGAGTGCCTTAACATGATACAGAGGCCTTCCTCAGTTGACTGCGCTGGCGGGGCGCCAACCCACCGAACAGCCCGCAGGGACTTCTCATGTTCATCGCCATAATCCATCACACTGAGGGCTACGCGGGGAGCCGTCCCCCCCCCCCTCGGCACAGCACTCAAAATCTACATGAGAGCGCCCTCACAGCAAAGGCAACGGATACGACAGTACCAGTACGGTCCCTGCCAAGCCCGCGCCTACCATAGGATGGACCTGTGGTTCTAGTCCTGTGAAGTCTGATTATTTACCCAACAAATCGAAGCTGGCAGGACACAAGTCCAGCCAGTGGTCTGGGAGAACCCCGGGTCTCCTCCCATAAATGGTCGGTTCCGGAAATTCCCACCAGTCGATCCCCTGTGATTGGTTGTTTAGCGTCATTAGCCTATACGAGCAAAGGCTTGGACCAAGGCACAGCATAGTTTCCAGCGGGACCACGAGGAGGCTGACGCTAAGCTGTGGGAGACGCAAGCAGGCAAGCCTAAAGCCATTCCCACAGTCCCGCCCATTGATCAAACGCCAGGTCTCCTGCCTTCCGCCACTGCCTACGACGATCTCAAGCGCACGGTTCACACCGCCTACAGTGGTTTCCAGCCGGTTTTGGACATTTGTCCTCGGGAGGCCAATCGCCACCCGCCAGTCATATAGGACAGATTAATATTACAACTGGAATATACTGGTTCACTATCCGCTTTTAAGAGATAATTGTGCGTAATTTGGAAGTGACCGTTTGTCAGACAGGTTCAAATGACTTCCTCCTACTCTGATTCCCAATATTTAATTCTAGGCATTATGCTTCTAATTTTATTATTCACTTGCAGGTCCTTGCCATAGACTCAGGATTTTACCCTTGATAATCACTTTAATATTTCTCAAAGTAACAAGCTGATTTAAACAGTCCCACGGCAGATTTTGCTGTGATATCTGCCAGTTCGTTACCCGTTATCTGTATGTGTCCAAGAACCCAGCAGTAAAGGATCTCGTACTCACGGCTTATTAAGTTTTAAGGTAGTCAATAACACTTCTGTCACCATCGGTTTCTGGGTCTAGAGAAACTTTGAAAAGCTTTTTGTGCACTTAACAAATCGGTGTAAGTTGTACAGACATTAGGTTATTTCGAAGCAAGAGACAAGAAAAATGAGCAATGCTCTAGCCGGGACTCAAACCAAGGAATGATAGAAAGGCCAGAGAAATAACTTTATAAACTTTTTTTGGCTTAGATAAATATTTAACAGCGTCATACACCGAATTATTTAAGTTCGTAATACCGATACGTAAGTATCAAAGTAAATATACGAAGTAACTTGAATGTATTGTAATACCAATACATTCAAGTTACTTCAGCTTTAAATAGTCAGCAAGCACATTGCAGCCTTCTTTTCTCTACGTGACGTCGAAACGCAAATGATGCTTCCACATGACCTGCTGTTTTTGAGCCATTAATGTATATTGGAATGTAATTGCAGTGTTCGTTCCTTGTTCATAGAAAAGCTATTTGTAAGCTAACTCGTTCGTATTTCTGTTATCATAATCGTAAAAGTTTCTATGAGCCGAATTTCTGGACCATCTCACGGTAGGATATCACGTCATTCTGCTCGGGGCACGGTTATTCACATCAAGCACTGAATATTTTTCTATCAAAGGCTCAGCTCTTGCAGGGAACGTAGGAATGCAGAGAGGCCGTGCTGCAAATAATAAGCTATAGCAGTCATCAAGAGTACTCAGACAAGGATGTTTAGGTTGCGACATTATACGAAACTAGTGATGAAGGGTCAATTGTTCACGTTTTAATTTAAACGATGATTCTAAGCAATAAATGTACTGTTTTTATACAGGAGATATTCTAAAGGCTCTAGGGCAAATCCGCAGAGCTCAATGAGGAATCGAATCAAGTTTCAATAATACAGAAGTCTCTACCGATTCATTAACTTCTGAGCCAGTCTAGACATCGCTGGTGGCTCTTGAGGCATCAACCACTAGGAGTTTTGACCTCTAGTTGGCGTTGTGCTCTGAGGCCTTTGGCTAGAAATAGAAGGATAAACGCTTTTGCGCGACTTAGATTAGTATCTAGATTAAGACACTGTATTCTAGCGATGAGGATTGAAAATTATATGCAAAGTATATAAATGCGCTAACACTAGAATAATAAAATGTGTTGAGAGTAATAATATGGGTTGAAGTAAGGTACAAACAAAGACCTAATCACGTTTTATCGGGAGTCCAGTCTAGAGCGGATGAATGGCCTATATATGCGGGACAATGATCCCATCCTCTGCACCCCAAAAGGTGTTCGCCAGGACCTTTGAGAAGGTAAAAGTTCTGAAACGTTTCTTCCTCAGGTACATCATTCGTGGAAGGAAAGTAAGTTTCCGATTGAACAATCACTCCTAGGAATTTCCCTTCGGGCGTAGTTGGAATTAATGACCCTTCAAGTTAAATCTCAGGATGCAGATTTCCCTTTCTGCAAAAGTGCTTGTGACAGCCTTCCGTTTTGAAGACGCAAATCCATTTTTCTTTGACTATATCTGGATCTTATTAATAGTGATCCGTAATTACCTCTCCACATATCTCATATCTGCCCCTTGGTAACTTGAAGATTGTCAATGTACAATTATCCTGAAACAGTAAGAGGAAGTTCCTTTAAGATACGGTTTATTTTTAGCGTGATTAAGATAACACTCAAAACACACCCATGAGCAAACCTCGTCTTGTTCAAAGTTATACAAAAAAAAAAAAAAAAAAAAAAAAAAAAAACAGAGCCAATTCTAACTTGAAAACTTCTAGCCTTAAAAAAATTTTGAGTGAAAATTGGAATGTTTTCCACGTCACAGAGCATTTATTTAATTACGGATAAAAGTTAACAGACTAAATAGAGATATAACAGTTGTTTAGCGGTTCCTCGCGATAGATAAACACAAGGAAATTTTTCATTTTTTTATACAGTCACTTCTTGCCCTCACGGAATCAGAACAAAATCGGAAGTCGATAGCCTCCACCTTCGCATAGTGTCTATCCTTGTCTGTCTCAGGTACGCAGGCGATGATCTGCCTATCAGGTTGTTGGCTGCAGAACTTAGCGTTCTTACACACACACACACACACACATTAAAAACGGTGTCACTTTCTGAAGATTTCCTGATGGATTACTAATTATCAGAAACTGCAGTTTATTTTTTATTCTTGTCAGAATTTGCATTTGTCTTAACTTTTATAGAAATAGGACAATTTTCATTTTGTTCATTTGTTTGTGTATTAGAAGCCATATTTAGTGAAATAAAAGATTCAGCCCCGGCAGCAGCCCAGCCCACCACAGAGTCCAACATAGGGATGCAAATTCCTGCGACAGGGTGAACTGACTTTATACGCAATCTGAAGCCCCACAGTAAGCTTTCCAAAAAGCGGAAACACCCGAAACCACTGATACCAAGGACTAGTAACCAACCGACTGACACTACAGGGGACAGCTAAGAGCCTCCTGTTTTAATCTGAAGCAGAGGGCAAAGTAGTGTGTTGGGGACAGTACCCCACCCCTCAACTACCAGGATCCTCCTTTCCAGCTTTATGGGTGACAAGGCACGGCAAACGCGTAAGCGGTTTCCTGTTCATGAGAAACTGGAAAGAAAGTAATGTAACAGAATCACACATTCAGTCCCAACAACCGAAAAGGAAACCCACTAAGGTGCAAGAAACGAAAATAGAACAGAAAAGCAGAGACGAAAAAGAAAGGAAGAAAGATCACTAGGGCTCCAGGATCGCGAATCCCATTTCACCAAGAGGGTGATCTTCTGAAGGATTAGGATACTTCGGGATTGCCAGACTCACAACAAGCTCTGAGGGTGCTGTTCAGCTGTTATCATTGTTAAATTTATAAGGTATTTCTCCCGCTTTCCTAGCGTGCCTTCGTGGTGTAGTGGTTCTGCACGCTGGGCTGGTATTCCAGAGGTCCGTGGTTCGATTCTAGGCGGAGACGGTTGCTAATTTTTCATCTCTCTGGCCTCCAGAAAATACCTAATGTCTCTACAAATTGATTAAGACAAAGCACAAGAGGCTATTTCTCCAAAAGATTTAACTTTGTAGAGGACTTTAAAAGGGATTCTGGTGAGACATGGGAAAACACGAAAATTATAAACATCCAAACCAGGTCAAACTACTGGTATTCAGTGGTCCTATCCATCCAGCCATTGGTGGGTGTCAACTGCTGTTCATAGCTCGTTCACTGTGAATTTCTTATTGTATCAAATGATTCCCAGCACAACATAGGATGACTTATATTGTTCAAGCTTCTATCTCCAAGATAAAAAAGGTAAAAACGTTTACTCATTGATGATTTTCTTGCCTAAAATAGGCATATCTCTGCTTTTCTCAAAGAAATGCCTTTAGAGAGTTCTACACGTCATATATGTAGAATCTCAAAATTAAGTTACACTATAAGGTATTTCTCCCGCCGTCCTTGCTTCCTAGCACGTCATATATGTAGAATCTCAAAATTAAGTTACACTATAAGGTATTTCTTCCGCCGTCCTAGCGTGCCTTCGTGGTGTAGTGTTTCTTCACGCTGGGCCGGTATTCCAGAGGTCCGCGGTTCGATTCCCGGCGAAGGCGGTTGCTACTTTTTCATTTCTCCAGCCTCCAAAAAAAATCCCAATGTCTGTCTTTACAGTGGTGCCCAAACTAAAAGGGTTGTGGATGATGACTCTCCATACCCAGGATTTGACGATTGTCCGCTAAAAACCCCAGTCGCCCTTTAAAAGGGGGGAGTATATAAGGTATTTCTCCCGCCTTCGTGGTTCTGCACGCTGGCCCGGTATTCCAGAGGTCCGCGGTTCGATTCCCGGCTAAGGCGTTTGCTCATTTTTCATCTTGCCTGCTTCCAAACAAAATCCTAATGTCTCTACAACGCCTGCGAAAAGTGTTATCAATCATATGGTCTTTTTTTTGGGGGGGGGGAACTATTGATCTAGAAATTTTCAGTTCTATCTATCATCGTACAGTCTTAATGTAGAGTCATTAGGATATTTTCAAGCAGGAGACGTGAGAAATAAGCACTGCTCTCACCGGGGACTCGAATCTGGACTTTTCAATGCACCGACTGTGCTAACTGTTACACCACAAAGGCATGCTGGAAGGAGGGAGAAAATACAAATGGTTCATTAGGTTGTAAGATTCTGTAAGTAATCAAGAATATGTGATCGATGACTCATACATTCTTGATATTCAAGTAATGAAAAAAAGTCTTAAACTTCAAAATTTGTGCATGGAAACTTGCTTGTGATATGTAGCAAAAATATATGCTCTATTTTGAAAATGTGAAGTTACAGTAGAGAAAAGCTTTTGTTTTAGTAAAAGCAAAATAATTATAAATTTTTACTATGCAACACATATGTCAAAGACAAGCATGATTGATATACACTGATGTGCAAAAATTAAGGACAAGATGGTTTTTTCAATATAACTTTGTACAAAAGCTTTCCAAATCAACACATTTAATACCGTAAGATCCCCAATACGTAAGGACAGGAGTAATGTACACAACACTTACTAAAAGAGAAATCAGAGGGATAAAAAGAAGCTTTATTGAAAAAGTAGCATGGAGCGCAATGCAACTGAAGGCCGAAACATCCCTTTGATGGGTGTCCAGCAAGAAACATCCGGTCTTTAATAGGGGATATGATCTCCCCTGACTGCTAGGCAGGTTTCACAGCGTTTGCCCATGCTGAGAATGAGGGTGTCAATGAGTTGTTGAGGCATTGCTGCCCATTCGTCTTGCAGCGCCAATCAAAGCTCCGGAATCGTTACTGGTGGTAAGATACGAGCTGCCAAGCGTCTGCCTAGAAAATCCCATACATGCTCGATGGGATTGAGATCCGGTGATCGTGCCGGCCAATCCATACGTTCAATATCCTCACTCTCTAAGAGCTGTTTGGCAGCTACTGTGCGATGACATGGTGCATTGTTGTCCATGAAAAGGAACTGCGGTCCCATAGTGCCTCTAAACAGACGCACATATGGAAGAAGAATCTCGTTACAATAACGGGTCCCGTTGACTGAACCTGCATCGAAGATGTGAAGGTCTGTACGACTACCAAGCATGATGCCTCCCCAAACGAGAACACCACCACCTCCATACCTGTCCCCTTCAATGATGTTCGAGGGATGATTGCGGCTTCCCCGCTATCTCCAGATGAGTATGCGATGAGAATCGCTACTCAGACTGAATCTGCTCTCATCTGTAAATAGTACTCGTCCGCATTCATTGTCTTTCCAATTCCAGTGTTCCCGGCACCACAGAGAACACCTTCTCCGATGGGCAGGCATTAGAGGTACACACCGTACAGGGCGTCGTGCAAACAGACCACCACCGTGCAGTCTTCTGGCCATGGTAAAACGCGATATCGGTCGTCCAGTCACCTGTGTTGTGTGTCTAGCGATTTCTCCCGCTGTCTCCTGCTTGTTTCTTCTGGCTTGTAAGGCAATATACTGGTCATCTGCGGGTGTGGCTCCTCGTGGACGACCACTACTAAACCCCCGGATAGCTGTTCCTGTAGTTTGAAATTGTCTCCAAAGTCGTGAAACGATGCTGTGAGCAATTCCGAACTCTGCAGCCACACTTGTCACACTGCGGCCTTCCTCCAACTTCCCAATGATTCGACCTCGGGTAAAAGCATCCAGATGTCGTCTAACAGATTGATTATTCGCCATTTCTCGCTGAGGCAGCAACTCGGTGTGATTTTAACTGCTATACGGCGTGCAATCTCTTTGCCAGAAATACTGATCTTACACCGACAACATGCTGTATAATACTCAGACACTCCCCCATTACGTCTACCTGCATATCTGCGCATGTGCTACCATACATCACCTTACTTAATCTGATTGGTCTTTCTGTCCGCTCTACCTCTTCGTTCAGCTGATATGCTAATTTTTCAACTTCATCCTTAATTTTTGCACACCAGTGTACACAAAGCATCCTATGACTCTAAGCCTGCAGAGTATCCTATGATGGTATTGACAGTTCAAGAACACTGGCTACTTATATAAAGGCAAGAACCCCGGATGGCCAGTCATTTCCAATGAAACAGTGCAAAAATTTAGTTTCACATATAAATTATAGTAACTGAGCTATAGGAAACTTGCATTAGCCCCTTATTAAATTTATATCTAAGCTATAATAGATACAACTTATTCTTCTTGTTTAGACTCAGAAAATGCTGCTGCTGAATCTACACATGCATGTATAATGAATGGTTAACATTCATACCTATTTTTTTAAAACTATTTGAAGAAAGATTTAATTGCAGTTTGTTCACATACAGCTGGTGTGACATTAAGAAGGGAAAAAAAGTAGCTGTAATCAAACTTTTAGATATTTTTCTTAATATTGTAATTTATTACTGTATACTGCTTAGCTTCTTATTTACAGTAGTATCACAAGATTCAGTAAGCAAAACCATTAAAGAAATCATTTTGAAATATTTCTTGATACATTTTATCACCAATCAATGAGATTAACCCTCCAAAATCAATGAGATTAACCTGAGACTGGTAAAGGTAAACGTATTGAAATATTTAAAAATTGATATTTTGTGATTTATTGGTAAAAGATATTACGTTTTTCTCATTCATATACAATTATTAGTATTTTCTGTTTTTGTAAAAAATATAACAGTTCATTAGAATTGCATAAGTTGTTTATATAGAATAAAATGCAAACTCTTTGTCAAGTTTTTCATAGCTCATCACTGCATGTAATCCACAAACAGGATAGGTCTACAAATTACATTAGTAGCAAATATGTGTTCTATAACCAAACATAGGGAAGATTTTGCAATGTTGATTACAACTAAAACCATATTATTTACAGATGCTGCAATATAAATTTTGCAATCGTATGCATGGAAGACAATTCTTCCACTATCTAGTGGTGAAGCATTTGTTGGATAGGTACGTTTGTGTACTGGACATGGAAAATTGTCATGCTGTTACTGAATAGAAATTATATTTACTTGAACATTTTATATGCCATTTCACTGATAAAGGTACATGGGTCCTTTTTTTCTACAGAAACACTGTAAAAGGTATGTCAGATTTTAATACGTTATAGTTGTTATTTCTCTAAATGAAATATGATTCAGAAAAATACACATTTCCTCTCTGAAAACTGTTGTATTACCTAATAATAAATTTCTATCTTTTTTTTGGATTGATCAATATCAGAAGATGACTCAATGTTGTTCAGATGACCATGAGATCATTGACCATACACTCCGCAATCTTTTGCTTTTGGAATGTGCTTTAGACTATATTTATATGCTCCTATTGCTAATAATATCAAAACTCCAAGACTGCATTATAGCTCCTTTGATGACCATCAGCAGGGAAATTTTACTATGTTTGTGAATAGAATTGTGATACCCGGTCGATATGTGTCCTGTACCAACAGGAACACACAATGACCTTTATGGTATTATGTCAAATTTGATGAACTTTTATTTCATTTCATGTAGTAATAATTTTTTATCTGTAATATGTTACAGAATAAAACATTTTAAAACTTACAAATCATGTAATATCTGTATATTTATTAATTTCATTGTACTATAGCTCACTGTATGACTCCCTCTTGAATTTTTGTAGTAATTTAATTGATTTGATTAAAAAAACTGCACCAAATCACAAGGCAAAAATAAAATCCAAATATTGTAATCTGTTTTAGCAGAGTGAATGTACCAAGAAAACAGATAATTCACCCATTTAAATTTTTCATTCAACTCATTTAAGAAATGAAATACGTTCTTAAGTTTGTGTACGATAATTTTAATATTCAATCCTCATACCTTACCTGATTTCACAAAGTAGTTTCAATCTGAAGTATACATGACTAATCATAATTTATCAACAATTCATATAAAAGAAAATAAAAATAGCAAATTATGTATCATATTAAATACATTTAGTGCAACTTTTTGAGTGAATTTGACATCTCGTGTAATTACTCATCCGTTTCCAATTCATCAGATCTGTTTTACTTTTCGTTTTGGAACCAGACAGCAAATTTCATTTTGTGAAACCACCAAGTCATTTATCTGAACATGATCAACCATTGACTACTTTTTGAAAATAAATAAATAAATAAACTGAAAGCTTTCAGATTTTATATTATGCCCTGAGGTTTTTTTTTTTTTTTTAACATTTTGTGTTATCTTTATTTATTAAATATCATGTTCTTCCCACTTAAATCATAAAATTCAATTCAACAGCAATATCACAAATATTTAAAAGAGCATGTCTTTCGAATTCCCAGTACACAGTCTCGCACATTGGAGATAAAAATGTTCCCTCCTCCCATACAGAGTTGCTATTGCTCACTTTGAAATCATTGAGTTTCTTAATCAAAGACTTATAAATGCGTTACAAGATATGAAATAGATAATAAAACAAATTCCAAATTAGGGCTTCCAGATGCCCATATTCTAATGGAGACATACATTATTCAAAATTTGATGGCCCTAAACACAGTTGTTTTATCACAACGTGAGAAACATACATACATTTATGCAGATTCTTCATTATTTAACTTCTTTAAATATAATACTCTAATATTTGGTGGCAACAATTGAAAAAGTGATTCACCATTTATAATGAATCAACGCAAAATGCCAAAACAAAATTAATAGCCTTTCTGGGCAAATTGCCCCTTTGAGCTAAAAAGATTATCTTCAAGAAAGCTGAAAATAAAAAAGCAGGAAAAAAAAAAAGATTGGCCCACTTTGAGAACAGCACATGACACTTTAGGAGACATTAATTTTTCCTCCCACAGACCCATCCTTTAAGGAGTTGGGAAAAAAAAAAAAAAAAAAAGAGGAGGAAAAATATTTAAAATAGAAAGCAGATGTCAAATTAAGCATAGCAATGCATATCATAAAGATGAGGTAAATAAAGGTACAGTGAGGACTATACATGCTCTTAATAGAAAAGAAAATAATTATTGATAAAATATTGTAAGCAAAAGCTACAATATCATTTCATCAGAAGTACAGGCAATTATATAAAGCATCGGTTAGAGTAGACTGAAGGGTACCCCTTGTATTATTGCGAAGATGTTGTTTCATTTATTGCCAAGTTGTTGTTTCATTTATGTTGATTGCTGAGTAGTTGAATGTTCTGTACATCCGTAAATATACTCAGTCAGTAAATAAAGTCAAGGGAGTGAACAATGCCAAGTTTCTGCAATTCTCTGGTGATTTTTTAAGTGAAAATAGGTCAACGTGTTCATGGATAAAGAAAGTCAAGGCAGTGCACAATGCCTAGTTTGTGCAATTCTGTGATGTTTTTTTCCATTAACAAATGTATTTGTTATACCAATGTTTTATTATAACTCTCTTGTTCTGATCATAATTTGTAATTTTTCGTGTCGCATTTATGTAGGTCAATGTGCACAAACGAGGTATACATGTGCCGCCAAAAATCACCAATGGGTACTCGTAAATATACTTTTACCAAAACATCACTGTGCAAGTAGTAATACCTTATTGATTATGCCAAAGCATTCAACTAGTTGATTTATACATGTATAAGGGAGAGAAAATTTATGTGAAGAGGTCCTTTGCGAATGATTAGCATACTTGATATAAAATAAAATAATGGCTGATAATAGAACATCACTAATAGCACATTTCCTTAGATAACCACTCCCATAATACAAATCTATTTAAGTAAGAGGTTATTCTCTTTGGAAAGTTCGATTGCATTTTCTACAAAAAAGCACACACTGTTTTGCATATCATTACATTCGTCCATATCTGTGTTGATAGCAAAAACTGAATCATAATATTAAATGATGAGAAATATGCCCAAGGAAATTGCAATACAGTTTAACTAAATAAATGGTTGTATAATAGAAATATAAAATTGCATGTTTCCACAGGACTTTTATTAAGAAATAAGAGCTAAAAATTCAATAATAGTGGAGAGCATGCAGTTGTCATGAAAAATTTCATTCATACACAGTTTATGAGCACTGGGTGAGACAGTTTTGAGAAATAATAAGTAAGAAAGTTTTCTCATCATCATATTCAAAGACATTTTTTTTCATATTTTGTACTTGGATCTGTTTGGGAAAGTGACTGATTTTGCCATCAGTAAAAGTTATCCTGCTTAAAACAGTTTATTATTGTGTTTTCTGAAACATGGTTTAAAATATGTATTTAGAAGATGCAGAAAATACACCAAGGAGGTTAGTCCTTATTAATTCATTTGCACTTTCATCCAAATTTTCCACACTATGAAGAATACAGCTCACCTCACGAAGATCATATTCTTTCATCGCTCTATAAAAATTCCTTAATCGCAAACTGGAATAACAGATATCATGTTTTCTGCAAGGAATAAAATTCCAAATTTTCCTCATTATGAAGAATACAGCTCCCCTCACGAAGATCATATTCTTTCATTGCTCTATAATAATTCTCTGATCACAAACTTGAATAATAGATATCATGTTTTTTGCAAGGAATAAAACTTTGGCATACTTTATGAAGTATGTTTTGTGACATGCAGTTGTGAATCAGATCAAAGGTAAAATTCTTTTCATCTTACAGTTTCTAAATTCATTCATTAAAAATTTCTGTCATCATCTACACCATACGTTATTTTTTCATAATTTCAAATTCATCAAGAAAAAAATCAAATACATTTGCTCACATTAAATGACATAATAATTACAACAAACGATGAGTCAATTTCCCATGTTTCTGCACAAGTGCCGATGGAACATTGACATTTTGATACACTTAAAAACTCGCAAAACATTAGAATAAATTTTTATTTCAGAGGCAGAAACAATTTAAAAAATCATCACATCTGAAATTTAGTGTCATTCACTTCACAAATGATGTTAAATTATGCGAAAGCACAGTCATTTTAACAATTAACTAAATTATCAACAGAAAAAATGCGTTCAAAATTCAGTATTAAAATAGTATTTTTATAATTAAACAGTTTCAGTGCTTTCGTAAGAGGAAAAAAAACTCAGTTTTGTATCCCTGATGGTAATAGTTTTAAATCAATATGCACAAAATTTATTCATACCACTAAAAAAATTATATGAAGTGCTAACAGAGATATTAAAAATTGAAATTGTTTTGTTCTTTTATTTATAATACGTTTAGCAGGAAATAAATGTTAATTCAAAGAACACTGCAATGGAAGTTCTCACATGTCCTATCAAACTTTTGTCAGTGATTTTAACTGAATTATCACCAGAAGAAATTTATTAATAAGCGAACACTACAACAACGAATATCTAAGATATTCTTTGACTACAACAACGTTTGCACCCTAACAAGAAATCTTCGATGTTTGTTTACATCGCACGATAAATTGTTAATCTTTGCCATAATTCACCGCGAAACATGATAAAAAGCCAAATATTGTAACCCATCCAGAAGCCAGTGACGTCACGGTAAACTTTTCCGTACACCTTTGGCGTGTGTCTGTACATAATTGTGACGGACTAAGTAGCTTCTTCTTGGAGGTTGTTCAAAGAAGTGAATGATTTTTATCGTTTGAATCCGGTGTTTTTATGAGGAGTGTGTTCATATAGTTTCTGTACGTTTGTGGTACACATTCTGTTTTCGTGTAGGTAATTCATGGTAATTTGAAAGCATTTATTTTTATTCTCAGGTATCTATTTATTATCAATATTCATTGAAATTTGAGTACTCGTGTAAATCTTTGACCTCTAGGACTGAGTATAGAATGTTTGTGATTCTTTTTATTCGTTGATTAAACTTGTGAACAGGTTCATTAAAAGTGAGTAGGAAACGGACTTTAAACAAAAATGGAAGCCTTGATTCCTGTTATGAATAAATTACATGATGTTTTCAATACTGTCGGTACCGATTCCATTCAGCTTCCACAAATTGTGGTTGTTGGTACTCAGAGCTCTGGTAAAAGTTCTGTTCTAGAAAGTTTAGTTGGTCGTGATTTTCTTCCTCGTGGCGCAGGAATAGTTACTAGAAGACCATTAGTTTTACAGCTGGTTTACACTCCCAAAGAAGATACTTCTTACCGTTCAGCTGAAGAAGGAACTTTACATCTTGAAGAATGGGGCAAATTTTTGCATACTAAGAATAAAATTTTTTCTGATTTTGATGAAATACGTAAAGAAATCGAAGGTGAAACTGAACGAATGAGTGGTTCAAATAAAGGTATTTGCCCTGAACCTATAAATTTGAAAATATATTCTCCTCGAGTGGTAAATTTAACCCTTGTTGATTTGCCAGGTATAACTAAAGTTCCTGTAGGAGATCAGCCTGAAGATATTGAAATTCAAATACGACAACTAATTCTACAGCATATAAGTAATCCTAATGCTATTATTTTAGCAGTAACTCCAGCCAATACTGACTTTGCAACATCTGAATCTCTAAAGTTAGCCAGAGAATGTGATATGGATGGAAGGCGTACTCTAGCTGTCGTAACAAAATTGGACCTCATGGATGCAGGAACTGACGCGGTGGATGTATTATGTGGCCGTGTTATTCCAGTAAAGCTTGGAATTATTGGAGTAGTGAATCGATCTCAACAAGATATTATAAATAAAAAAAGCATAGAGGATGCTATCAAGGATGAAGCATTGTTTTTACAGAGAAAATATCCTGCGCTTGCTGCCAGGAATGGAACAGCCTTTTTGGCTAAAACATTAAACAGGCTTTTAATGCATCATATTAGGGATTGTCTTCCTGATTTAAAAACAAGAGTAAATGTTAGGATATCCCAATACCAGTCCTTATTGCATTCATATGGTGAAGCTGTGGATGATCAGGGGCAAACATTATTGCAAATCATTACCAAATTTGCTTCATCATATTGCTCTACAATTGAAGGAACAGCACGCAACATTGAGACTACTGAATTATGTGGAGGAGCTAGGATTTGTTACATTTTTCACGAGACATTTGGCCGAACATTAAATGGCATTGATCCATTAAGTGGACTCACTCCTTTTGATATATTAACTGCCATTCGAAATGCAACTGGAACAAGGCCAGCTCTTTTTGTTCCTGAAGTATCTTTTGAACTTCTTGTAAAACGACAAATCAGCAGATTGGAAGATCCAAGCTTAAGATGTGTAGAGTTAGTTCATGAAGAAATGCAACGCATTATTCAGCATTGTGGAACAGAAGTACAGCAGGAAATTATTCGCTTTCCAAAGTTACATGAAAAAATTGTGGATGTTGTGACACAGCTACTTAGAAGGCGTTTACCTGCTACCAATGCAATGGTAGAAAACTTAGTTGCTATAGAATTGGCATATATTAATACGAAACATCCTGATTTCCATAACGATGCTGCTTTAGTTGATACTTTGGCAAAACATTTTGATGAAAAGAATGTAAATGCTAGTAGAAGGTCTGAAACTCCGAATTATCTTTCAAAATATGATCAGTTAAATACAGATGGGGCATCCGAAAAAGTTGATAATAAATTTTATGGAATGAAAAAGAATTCAAAATATTCCGAGTCAGGTTTACATCCCATGAACAAATTAAGTGGAAGTGATTCTAACTTAGTGCAAGGACCTGTATGGAAGTGGGTAAGTTCTTCAGACACAATTTCTAAATCTGAAGGCAAAGAAAGTGCTGATGTGAGTGGAAAACTTCCTGGATATAGTCCACAAACTAGTGTTACACTTAGTCCTGTCAAAGCTGTAAATTTATTGCCAGAAGTTCCTACCAGTGCTTCAAGGCAGTTATCTGCTAAAGAGAAAAAGGACTGTGAAGTTATTGAGCGATTGATTCATTCATACTTCATGATTGTGCGAAAAAATATTCAGGATACGGTACCCAAAGCTATCATGCACTTTCTTGTGAATTATGTGCGTGATAACCTTCAGAGTGAATTGGTCACTCATCTTTATAAACATGATCATTTTGCATCGCTTCTGCAAGAATCTGAGCACATAGCAGTTAGGCGCAGAGAAGCTGCTGAAATGTTGAAAGCACTTCAAAGAGCTAATCAAATAATTAGTGAAATAAGAGAAACTCATATGTGGTAACTATGAAGTTAGTATATTTAGAATTTGGTGTATTCTGTAGTGTTTCACACAAAAGCTTTTGAAAATTCATTGTTTCCCTTTCATAATTTATGCAGCATGTTTGGCTAAAAATAAATTACATGAAGTAAAGGTATAGGTTTCTGTCATAGTTTCTAATTCAGGAATTCTGATGAATACAGACTGATAAAAATATATTTTTAGTTAATATATATTTGAGAAGTTTGTAAAAGATACTTCTCCTTTCAAAATATGCTTAATTGAGAAATACATGTATAAGGTACATTAGCAATTCTGTTAAATAATAGTATATTATAAATTCAACTTATTAAAATTTTGGTATTAATTTTTACATATTGTAAGTTAGTAAGTAAACATTTTTTATCGAAAAGCTAAAAAAAAAACATTGAATGTTTCTTAAAATTTTGATATGACTTTTCTTACCAACAGTAATATTTTATGCTATATAAAATTACTCAGCAATGTTGATATGTCTACTTATTGAGAAACCTGAAATATAATACTATCATTTTCTTATTTCTAATGTATTAATTTCAAAAATTTAATTCTGTGATTGGGATATTTCTTAAAGGAATAAAGATTATATAACTGTCTATTTGATGATCTTCGTAATATGTGTAACATTTGGCAATAATCTTTAAATTCATAAAATCTCAGATCTTTATATAACTAAAATAATGGCTAATCTTTGGAATATGGCAACAGGTAGTTTGGCGACATTTTGGTAAGGCGATAAAGGTTACTAGCTAGGACTTTAGCAGTGCACATGGATAAAGTCAAGAGTGTGCCCAATGCCATTTTTGTGCAATTCTGGGATGTTTTTTTTAAGTGAAAATAGGTCGACGTGTACATGGATACTGTGTATGTGCAATTCTTAAAAATGCGGCAAGCAGTGGGCGATTCTGCACTTTTTCCTAATTTTGCACCTAATCTTCGTCATGATTAAGCACTTTTGTTCCATAAAAGTTCTAGCATAAGCGTAATTCCGCTAGCAGATTGTTGGAAAAAAATGTTGAGTAAAAAAAAAAAAAAAAAAGCCTTTACTTCGTGAAAACAAAATGGCGTCAAAAAAAAAAAAAAAAAAAAACCTAGCAAGGTTGGTCGCCAAATTTTTGCCAAAAAATTGTAAAGTTTCCATAGTCCGAAGATTAACCAAAATAATTGCTGTGTAATTAATAAAATGGTGTGGTTGTGACATATACTGTTTGGCAATTAGACATGATGCAAATATGCGGCAGAGCAATATGACATGAGACACAGTGCAGTGTTATAACCACATATGATGCAATATGTATGACATGACGGACACTTATGCTAAAATATTTTAGAAACTAGATTAAAACAAAAAAAGGTAAACAATTGGGTGTTGCTTGTTTTTTGGCGATTCTTTTTTTATGCTACAATCGGCACCAGGAAGGCACAGTTTCAAGATGGCTGCTACACAAAACCAAAATAAGAAGTCAAAGAATTGTACAAACTCTGTGTCTATGTACACATCGATCTGTTTTCACTTAAAAAAAATCCTAGAATTGCACAAACTAGGCATTGCACACTGCCTTAAATTTGCCCATGTACACATCAATCTGTTTCATTTAAATAAAATCAGGAAGCTAAAACAAAGTTAAAACTGTCATGGTAACCAGAAGTGAGGCTTCATCGCCAAAATAAAAAATAAAAAAAAAATAAAAATAAAATGTCGCTAATCGAAGGGGCACCCAATTCTACACTAAAGCTCCCCAAAAAAACCTAATTTAAAAATGTATTTCTTATATAACCCATTTTAGATTTTTTTTTCTCATTATACTAATTTTCTTTACTAATAGTTGTCTTTCAGATTACATTTATGTTTCATTAAGGTGTAGTGATTTTACATTAAAAAGTCATGAAATTTGCTTTCTAATTATGTGATATCAATATTGATAGATAGGAATATATTTATCTAATGCCAAATAGCAATAGTGGAGTATGCTTTATAGTTTGATTACAGGACAATTTAAGTGTAAATTTCTGTATTTGTAAGATTTGCGATTGATCACACATTGATTGCCGAAAGTGTTTAAATACAAAAAATACTGTATAAAACATAGTCAGTACAAACTGCTAATATTTGTAACTTGCACTGATGTTGTTATTAGATGGACCTGTGGATGCCAAGATATGAGGAAATCTGCCTTGTTCATTTAAAGAATTGTAGATGTTCAATTTTTAAAATTATAGCAGAATATTTAATTTAAACGAGTATTCTAAATAAACACATAGGGAAATCTCTCATGGTAAGTGCTTCCGAAATTGACAACTACTTAGAAGATGGATAAAAACTGAATTTTTTCTTTGGTTGATCTTTACAATATGGTAACTGGTAGTTTGGCGACATTTTGGAGGCAATAAAGGTTACTACCTGGGAGTTTGGTAATAATGTGAGCAGTACTCAGTTCCGATTACGCGTTATTTTGTGTGGGGGAAATGAGAGATCATGGGATATGTCATGTGATATTAATGGACGAATTACGGTTCTTTAATCGGAAAAGGGGGGAATTTGGACAAGTATCTGTGGATGTATATTATTTTGTATTAAGCTTCATTGTGTGTTGTGTGAAGTAGGGTTGAATAATTTTGGGATTGTATGGCGCTGTCTAAAGTGAATTGTAGATGTGATAAAGAGAATTTTTTTTTATCAAATTCTATCAAATTCGGAAAAAAAAATCGTTCAGTAATTTTATTGAATTCATAATAAAAGTGTATCCACCATGTAAGGAAGATTCGGAAGAAGATTAGGTTAGTTAGACTTTTTTAAGAATGTGAGTAGTATTCAGTTCTGATTACGCATTATTTTGTGTGAGGGAAATGAGAGATCATGGGATATGTTATGTGATATTAATGGACGAATTACTGTTTTTAATCGGGAAAAAATCTGGCAATTTTGTATTTGGCTTTATTCTGTGTTGTGTGAAATAGTGTTTGTGAATTTTTGGATCCCATGGCCGTAACTAAAGTGAATTCGAAATGGGTATTTAGTGGTATTGAAAAGGATAGTAATAAATGTTTTTTAAGGTTGTGCGAGAGAGAAATAAAGATGTTTTATTATGTTATTTATTTTACCTGGTATCTTGCTTTGAAAGATAAGTATGATTTTAAAGATTCTGAAACAGAAGTAAGAAAAGTGTATCCGCCACGTAATCAAGATTCTGAAGAAGATTAGGTAAGTTAGTATTTTTAATTATTTGAGGATATTATTTTTATGCATTGTTCTAAATGTAAGGTGGAAAGGAATTTGGTATTATTGGGAAAATTGTTATTAGCAATGATTTAGTTTAAAGTAATTAGGATTGTAAGGTAATTTTTATTAATTTAATGTATGTGCTCATTTATATTTTAAGTAGTGTTTTTGAATTTAATTATATTTTAATGAAATGATAGTTATTTTGTGAATTTTATGCTTGTAGGAATTTGGTATATGTTTAAGTTGAAATAAATGTGCATGGAAATAATTTAAATATTTGATACTAAGTATTTGTAATGCTTGCGGTATGAATTCGTTGGTGACGTGTATAATGTAATAGATGATTTAGAGGTAAAAGTTTTTGGATATTTTATTTATTTTATATGTGGAAATGTTCATGTTTGTAAAGGGTAAATACTTTTTCGCGATCAGGTAATTTCATATATGTTCTTTTTACCGAGTTTAAAGATTGAGAAAATTGTCATGTATTTTCGTGAAATTTTTGTAATTTATGAGAAAAAAGCAGTGTACATGGATATAGTGAAGAGTGTGCGCAATGCCATTTTTGTGCAATTCTGGGATGTTTTTTTAAGTAAAAATAAGTCGGCGTGTACATGGTTTATGTGTATGTGTTATTTTGAAAAATGCGTAAGGAGAATGGTATTGTGCAGTTTTTCCTAATTTTGCAGTGAATATTTGTCATGATTAAGCAGTTTTGTTTGATAAAATTTCTAGCATAAGTGTAATTCGGCTAGTAGATTGTTGGAAGAAGTGTTCAGGAGATAAAAAGAAAAGAAACATGTCTTTACTTCGTGAAGACAAAATGGCGGCGGGGGAAAAAAAAAATAGAGGGTTGCTGTAGGAGAGTTGGTCGCCAAATTTTCGCCAAAAAATCGCCAAGTTACCATAATGTAAAGATCAACCTTTTCTTTTCAAGGTTGACCAAAATTATCTGGAATTGTGAAAGGTTGTATTTTGTATGCAAACAATGTATAGGGCCGTCAAATATTCTTGTGCAGTATCTGTGCATAGCAGCCATGATTTATTAAAGGAAAAGGATAAAAGAAAGTTCAAAATTTTCAACTTTTTATAAATATAGCAAATTTTTTAAATATAGTACTAGCTTCTGATAATTTTTAAATGGTAGATAATTTAATGCTTTTTGAGTGAATTGTATGGTTGATTTTAATCAAATACACTACAAAGTCAGTAATCCGGATGCCCATTATCCGGAATGATCTATAATCCAGACCTCAAAGCCACAAACTTTTTTTTTGGTATGCTTTACGCATGTGCATTTAATGTATAACGGACGTAAAGTTATCTGTAAAAGTATAGTTTAGGGTACCCCTTGGTGAAACTTGGCGGTACATGGATACCAATTTTGTGCAATTCTTTGACTCGTTATTTTGGCTTGCGAAGCGGCGATTTTTGCGCCAAAAATTTCGCTACACAAAGCCAAAATAACAAGACAAACAATTGCACAAACTCAGTATCCATGTACACATCGACTTACTTAAATAAAAATCCCCGAATTGCACAAAAATGGCATTGTGCACTCCTTTGACTTTATCCATATACACGTCGACCTATTTTCACTTAGAAAAAAATATCCGAATTGCACAAAAATGGCATTGCGCATTCTTTTAACTTTATCCATGTACACATTGGCCTATTTTCACTAAAAAAAAATCCCAGAATTGCACAAACTTGCATTGCGCACTCCCTTTACTTTGTCCATGTACACATCAATATATTTCACTTAAAAAGTCAAAGGAGCACCAAATTCTACAATAGTATAGGCAAACAAAAAATACATAATCTCAATAAAATACATTTTAAACCAAACAATAAAATAACACAGAAAAGGAAAAACATGTTATACATTTAAGCACTACCAAAAGCAAATATTCACTTACCATGATTTTTGAGTTTGCTTCGTACTCCCAGAGCCACGTAAAAATCAAAATATCAATCATACGCAAATGACTTTTTTTCAGACCAGGTACTCTTTCTGATCGAACGCTTCACATAGTGACCATCTGAACCTTTCTTCCTACAAACCCATTCAAATCCATCTAAACGGTTTTTACGTTCGACTAGACGCATATCCTTCCTACATACAGAACACTTGTAATGGCTACTAAGTAAACCTTCATTTACACACCAGTCAATTAAAGCTCTTTTCCCCTTTCGCTCCAAATCGTATAGAAACTTCAAATTAATCTTACTACATTCAGCCATTCTATCGTCTAAAGAATCAAACCAACACACATCACAAAAATGCTTACAAAACATCCCATGATTCAAAATTTCCCAGAATCATGCACCCGATTACGTCACAATAGGGCTTCCATAACATTCAACTACTCAGGCTACAACAACTTGGATAAATGAAACAACAACTTGGCGATAAATTAAACAATTTCGCCATAATACAAGGGTACCTTAAAGTCTACTCTACCCGAATTATCTTTACTGATTCTAAAGCATTTCAGTTAATGTTGCAGATTGCGCTGTTCCTTAATCTTCTAATTGGATCCGGCTTATTATTTTTTGCAGACTGTTAGAGCAATTAAATAAAAATTAATCGATTATGTCTAAAAGAGTTTTCAATTCTGGAGCTGCCAAAGGATCTACAAAGCAAAAGCATGTTTCGATGTCCATCAAACAAAAAGTGGAATTGCTGCAAAAAATGGATAAAGGCATATCCGTCTCAAAATTATGCGAGGAGTATGACATTGGAAAGTCAACTGTATATGACATAAGCAAAAAGAAAAAGCAACTTTTGGAATTTTTTGTGGATTCCGACATCCCACTTAATAAAGTAAACAAATATTAAGCTTTTTTTTTTGTGTAAATTTTGATACCCTTTAGATCATAATTGCTCTTTATTTCATAAATTACATTTTCATATTTTTAATTGTATCATTTCTTCATGCCAACTTACCAGATTTAAATTGATGATCTATAATCCGGAAAACCCCTAATCCAGAATCGCCGAAGTCCCGACGAGTCCAGATTACGGACTTTGTACTGTTTTTCAAGTAATACAGGGTCAAAAAAGAAGGCTGGGATATTCATCTTTTCTCTGCTACAAAAATGCAGAATATATTTTTTTGTAGGAATTTAACCCATTAACCGCCAAAACTACAAGGAATGTTTCTTTTCTCATGAAAATAATAACAAATATTAAATTAAGCATTTATAACATAAATTTACATTAAAAATAAAAAAAAAATGCTCTGACCTGTGGCAAAAGCGAGTGTTGCGTTCGCGCAACGTCAGCGGAATAAGACTACGGATGTTTAGTGAGTAGGATTGTACTCGTGTGATGTTTCTTTTGAGTGGAGCACAGGATTACTTTTTAGCTGTGTAATGTTTTATAAATCTACAAATCACTTTACTTGTAATTAATGAAATATTAAAATATACATTGTATTTCTTTTACAAATACAGATTATTTCATTTGAAAGATTCAAGCATGAAAAGCTTGATTACAATCATGATGTAAAGCTACATTTCATACTTTGCATCTATAAATAGTCTGGCTATGGTACTCTTTACAACAAAGTCTTTTGTTATCAACGGACTTTATGATAAAATGTCTACCATCTCCATGCAATGGCTTTTGAATTCTGAATTTACTAGGTCTTCCTGTTGCTGATCTATTTCTGGCTAATTCTACACTCTCAATAGGAGTTTGCAAAAGGAATAATGCATTCTCACGTCTGGAATCTAAAAGAGACTATATTTTCAGTGGTAAAAAGTGGTGATATTTAGTAAGTTTAGATAGGGTATCACCTCATATAATTTATCAATAATGTCAATTTGACTATTGTCAAACGCAAATTCTGGGCTTTTTTTTTTTTTTTTTTTTTGCTGATTGTATATATTTGTCTGTTCAACGAGAAGAGAGTAAATGTCTAAACCAAAAAGATAATCGAAAATCTGTGCACTAGTTTTACCTTGTGTTTTGTCTTTTATAATTTCTATTCTATCTCTTTCTTCATGTTCTTCCTGAGACATAACTAACAGTTACTTTTTTATCCACTTCAAGATCTCAGTCTTCTGCTTTTTAAACTTTTTAGTATGACTATAACTGCTTTTAGAAGGATGAAACTTCCTTCTCACGTGAATTCCAACTTCCCCAGCAGTATCATTTGGTAAAATATCATTATCATTATTTAAAACATTGCCATTCCTTTCTTCTTCGTCACTAGCCCTGCATATTTCTGGGGGAACAACAACAATATCAGTTTCATTCTGGTCATTATTAACATTATCATCATCTGTTTCTTCATCAAAAAATCTTTGGAGGGCTTCTTCTAATGTAAGATACCTCGTTCTAGGCATTTTTAAACAACCGGAACATGAATTGGAACATCGAAAGGAATGAGTGAAAAAGGAGATTGACTACCCGTTTCCTGCTGACGTTGCGTCATGACGTTGCTGTAATTTATTATGTAAAGAGCAATTATGATCTAAAGGGTATCAAGCTTTAGTAAATGTTTCTATCACTGTAAGTTGTTTAAGTTGCTTCGTTTTTTGTGCTTTCTCTTAACTCCATGAACTTTCTCTTTAATAATATGAACAGACATAATTTCTTGTTCAGTTACAAAGTTCCACTGTTCAAGTCCTGTAATTGCTGTGTCGAGAATACCGATTAACTTGTCAATTGAAATTTTTTCGTTTTCAATAACTTTCTCTGTTACTTTCTTCACTATCGGAAGCGCGCATGGGTAAACGCTGTACTGGCTTTATCCGCATGCATAGCGGACGCGCGCATCAAATGCGCATGCATAAGTTTGTGGTTTTGAGGTGCGGATTTTTTTGGTAAGATTATAATTACACATATTTCATTATATTATTTTTCTTCTTTTTTGTAACCAAATTTGTTTTCGGAAGCAGTACTTTAGCACAATTCAACTATATTAGATAAAAATTGAAGGAACAGCTTTAGTATTGGTCTTTTTGGCGATTTTTTTGTTTGGCGACAAATTTCTGTCGCCAAGGTAGACCCACCCGGCTTTGAAGATCGTTCTGATCTAGACTAAATAACAATTCTAAAAAATAAGCTCCTTATTAGCTCTAATTTTCAACAAATTGCAAAAAACAGTCTTTAATTTTCAACATTTCTAGTACTGCTATGATAAATTCTTGAAACATTGCCGTAAATGAATTTATGGCAGTGATTATGTTCCGAGTAATGAAATTTACAAAAGGTTAATATTTTAAATTACAAAATATAATATTAATGTATTAAATATTAATATTTTAAGTAATTAGTTAATATTTATGCTATATTATGTTAAGGAACGTGCACAAACTCAATTAATACACAATAATTTAATATGTTCATTATAGTGTAGATTTTTTGTGGCAACAGTGATTTTTTTTATATATTGCTTTGAGCGTGATAACGCACGAAATGTTACTTTTTTTACATGTTTAGAATGCTAAATAAAAAAGTTCGTTGTTAATTAAAAAGGTTTTCTCTGCTAAATATATTACCATTCGTCCAAAGTTACTAAATAAGTCAAGAAACTGGTTAATTTCAAACAGCTAATATTCTAAATTTACAAAAGGTTAATTTTTATGTTATGGATAATGAAATTTACTAAAGGTTAATAAATGCATTTCAAACTAGTATATGTTAGTTTCTTAGATTCTGTTATTAAAAGGAAATAAAAAAATATTTCAAATTGAAGGAAATCAAACTATATTATAACAAGTAAATTTTGTACCAGTGTTAGACATACTTTTTATGAATTAAATTTTGTAATGGTAAAAATATTAAGAAGTGTGTATTTTTTACTCACACAGTTTATTACAAGTAATTTATGATGAAATTTAAAAGCTAAAATTAAATTATCATAATGAGTAAATTTTGTACCAATAATAATAATAGACAACAAGAATTATCATAACTGATGATTTCTGTGAAAGATGCAAACAGTCATTGGAATTCACTAGTGGAGCGATAAGCAACTGAATACTAGTAGTTCAAGCTGTCTATATGGGAGTTATGGTGTTTTTCCTTATATGTAATGTGAATCTGAGCCAGTTTCTTTTAAAAAAGTCATTGTGAAGGCATCCTTCTTCTGCTAGCCTGCATATATATTTATTTTCTATTTATAAATACTGTTCTGTCTTATTTCTTAATTCTAAATCTTATTTCTGAAGTGAAGGAGTGTTTTATCTATAGGACGAAAAATATGGTCAATATGTTTGCAAAATCCTGTTGTTTTGGACAGCATTTAAATAAAATAAATAATTTGTATATGGTGCAAACAAAAATGCATTACACTATTTCATGTAGTGAATAATTAATCAGGGAAAAGTATAATGTAATGTTCCTTTATTTTGTAACCAGAGTTATTTTATGTTTGGGATCTTTATTGTCAATTTCCCCATCCGTTTTCCCGCCATAATCCAAATGAAGTTTTTATTTTGTAAAACAAACCATGTTTTGCCTTTCGAGGCCACATTACTAGGTTGCTAGATAAGATAAGATTTGTACTCTTCAGTGTTACATTAAAATTGCTGATAAATGAATTCCATGCCGGTTAAGTTTTGAGCCAACTTTGCAGTAAATTGATTGTTGTAGCCTTTGTCTATAAGTTTATTTGAATTAAAATTTTACTTATGAACTTAACTGTTATGATAAGTTATCTTACCATAAGTGGTTGACCGAGTCGTAAGCACAAAGTGTACGTGCTGTTCAGTACATCTAAACTTTATAATAGAATAAGAGTATATCTTAACTTAATAAGAATATATCTAAACTTTATAATAATTACATTTAAAGACATTGAAATCAGTATCTAAGTGCTTTCCATATAATCAAATTTTTATATGGATTAGGATTATTCAGTTATGGCAAAGCACATGAGGGCTATCTGCCTGAAGGGAGGGATGCCTTCGTGGAGGACTTTCTAAGGGAAACTGGCTCATATACATGTTACACATGGGAAAAACCACAAAAACGCCCATGTACCCAGCCCGTTCGTGGGATTCGAACCTCGGACCGAACTACCAGTGTTCAGCGTCTTTACCGCTCGGCCGCTGATGAGCACCAAATTTTTATATATAAATTGTACTCTTACTTTTATTATAGAGTTTTATTAAAAAAATTTCAGATTTCTGTTAGATTAAATGTTTAAGTAATGCAGAAAATTTGCAAAAAATTTAAAATAAAAAGTCTACGGTTATGTCAACATATTATTAATAAAAGTAATAATACTCAGTGAAGGTTATTCATATACAGCTATTAGATTGTGAGATTTTTATAAAATTTGAGAACTGTAAATTATATAATCAATAAGTGACATTATATTTTTTATAGTCAGACAAATTATAAAAATGTTATAAAAGCAATAATGAAACCTGATTTTGGTGTATGAATTCATGCAATTACTCATCCCTATAGTTCTAACCATGGTAATTTTGATCATTGACCATTTTAAGAAACATGTAAGAAGTCTAAATTTGCATGTGGTCCTTAGCAAAGGAAATACCAAGAGTTTACCTCATGCTACTAAAAACGTGGTTTTTTTTCCCTTGGGGGGGGTGAAATTTATAATATGCAGAGTTGACATATGAAAAAATGTCAAGACTCATATGATGTAATATAAAGTATCAATTTTAACCATCAAATTTTGGCTTTTATAAAAATATTTTAAAAGTTGTGCTTTCCTAACACGAAAGTAGCTTTAAGAAAAACATGCAATTTATCCGTCCCACTATCAAAGCTCTGATACCTACCAAATTAAAGGTTTCGCTAAACTTACGTGGACAGAAATGGTGGCATGCATTTTCAGGTCAGTATTTAGGGTTATTATAACTTTTCATTTATCGTGCCCAAATGTCGCCAAAAATATTTCGTGCCAAAAATGACTAATGATAAAGCTGTGCCAAATTGATTTTGGTTAGTTCTGTAACATTTTTTTGAATTGTTAAAGTTCTTTAACTTTTTTTTGGCATATGTAAATAAAATAAATACAAAATAAAATTAAAAATGAAAATACTAGTACTTTTAATACCATTAGTCAGAATTGTGCACAACAAACTGCGAGTAATAATTGGCATGTTTAGCTCATGATTTATTACAGTTTTGGGTAAAATCCTAGTATACGGTGCAGCCATGGCACGATTTTGAAAATTATCGCCAACACCAAAATGACCCGTATAACTACTTATCCTATGTGTTCCGTTTACTGCTCATCATAAAGTCACCGGATGCATGTTCCTAAAACGTACTCGCCGTACCCCCTGCTGTGACAATGCTGAATCACTATTGGCTGACCGACTTACTACGTAAAAAACGACACTTGTTTGGTCACGTGACAAGCCGAGCATGGATTCTGAAGTGTTGTGAAAGTGTAATTTGTAGTTTGCTGTATAAGACGTAATAAATTTTGTATGCATATACAATTCTGAATTAATAATAAACCACTAAAAGGTACAGCTGGTAAAGAATATATATAGAACACAAACCTCTTCAGACATAACGCTTGAAGTATTTTATTTGGATAGCATAAGATATGTTTACTAGGAAGACAAATTTCGGCAAACAAAATATATAATTATGCAAAAGAAATTTCGTTACCGGAGCATAAAAGTATCTATTATTGTACTTTAGATTTTCAAATATCAGAGGTTGTGATATAATGTAAGAGAATTATGATTTAACATTAGAGATTAAATTTTGAGGGAGTTGGAGCTTGGCATGAAGGGATTTTTTATTTATTTTATAATAAATCAAGATTGGTTTTGTATTTTTGAAAATTTTTGGCAGAAGCACAGTTTAATCTTTTAATATTTCATTGGTATGTTAATATTTCTGGAACTAAAATTAAAAAATGGAGAAGTGTTAATATTTGCAGTAATAACCGATATTCTAAAAAAGAATATTGTTTTCGATTATTTAAAAATATAGAGCAACTTCTGATGATGTCCGTCTTTTAAAAAGGTACAAAAAGGCAAACTAGAACACTACTTTGTCATTGTCACAAGTAATATATCAAAAACATTGTTTCAGTTTTGGATGTGGGTATTCAGTTGCATACTAATTTATGTGAATCACAGGAAAAAAATAAGCATTCAAAAACTTGGAAACAGTCATTATGGTATTTCTAGGCAAAGTTTGGCATGGTGAATTAATAATTTCAAAAAGTTGTGCAGTGGATTTGTCGTTCGGAAAGCACTTTGCAAGGTTGGAATGTGTTCAGAATATCATGGTATGCCTTGAATAATAAGAAGAAATGCTTACCAGCAAGGGTCAGAATTCAATAGAGCCAGGATTGTTGCCTATAGAGTGTGTGTATTATCGTTCTGTGATATCGCCCGTAGCACTAGTCAACATCCAACCACTGTTAAGCGAATATGGCATGTGTAGGATATGTGTAGGATATGGCTAAGCGAATATGGCTGAGGATTATCCTGAATGTCATGCAGGATCTCATTGACGTCCCATGATTAATACCCGAAAGGACAGGCATATTGTGAGGTCAGCCCTCCAAATTTACAACCACATCACAGACCATTAGTCAGAAAATGGGCATATTTGCAGCATGCCCAGTATCTGCTCGTACGGTGTGTCAACGTTTGCATCAGCATGGACTATCAGCACAGTGTCCATTACTTTAGCTTTCCTTGACAATGCAGCACAGAGAGAGATGGCTACTGTGGTGTGTCCAACAACAAAGCTGGATATAGGAGAGGTACAATGTCGTCTTTTCAGATGAGTCCCGTTTCTGTGTGCATTATTCTGATGGTCGTATAAGTGTCTAGAAGCTCCAAGGAGATTGCACATTGCCTGGTTGCATTCAGTATCGGCATAGGAACCCTATTGTGATAGTATAGGCAGCCACTGAGCACATGGCACACACATCTTTAGTTTGGATCGATGGTAATTTGAATGCCAGATCGGTACATTTGTGACATCTTACATCCAGGTGTTGTGCCCTATCTTTGAGGCCTGGCAAATGCAATCTTCCAACAGGATAATTCAAGACCACATGTTGCACATTGTGTTCTGACCTTCCTCGGTATGCAGTGTATTTGATTGCTGCCCTAGCCTGTACGGTATCCAGATCTGTCACCCATTGAAAATACCTGCTCATGGTTTGCTGAGGACTGGCCTAGCAACCCTCTCCATCTAATACGATTGATGAAGTGTGGCATAGACTTGAATCAGAATGGAATGAGATGCCGATTTCTGTTATTCAAGTGAAATTCTACTCAGTGCCTAACTGGATAAGGGCCGTTTTAGCTGCCAGGTGGAGCAGTTGTTTCGACTGATTTTGCACCCTTGTAAACCCCCAAGCTGCTTACAAATTTAATCATTTTGTCTTCATGCCATACTATTTACGCACAACAAATATTTTTTTTATTTGCTTTCCTTCATGCTATAGCAATTTTAATGGCTATTAGTGTATTATTGATTAACAGTTATCTAAGAGACTTCAAGAGTAAGTACTTTACATAGTTTATAAAACTATTGCATATTTCTGTATAAAAAATTATTGATGCAGGATAGATAGCTCCTAAAGACTTCATGCAGCCATTAATGGAGTTGACAGCACATTCATATTAGATGATTTTCTTTTATACTTTTCCCAACCACCAGTAGATTGCAAATAAAAACAAAGTGACTTACAATTACAACATAGCCAAACTGTCCTGAAGTAAACATTAACAGTATATACAAAGCCAAAATAATTATATTCGCATAATATGTGCATGATACTTTGTTACTAATGAATATCAGAGTGTCTTGGATCAAATTAATATTTGAACAGATGAAAAAATAAGTTTGACACTATCATAAGCAACTGCAGTTTTTCATTATCATAGTGGCAGGGATATCTTTGAAGATATAATTAATAGCATCATTACAACAAGGTGAAGTATAGTAAAACCACCCTCTACTAGACAGTTACAGGATTGCTATATATGTGTACAGTGGTTCTCTGCTTCGAAATCAGGAACTCTCTATTAATGGGGTATATCTGATAATGTGAAGTGTGCATTGCTGGAGGCTCGACTTACATTATCATCATGTTGGGAAAATATTTTGCATCATGACATAATTTATGTGCATGATAAAATACATAAAACTGTTTTGAGTGATATCAGCTGTAAATTTAGAAAGACGCTTGGTACACTCCCTTATTAAAGTGGCTTTTCCATAGGTCTTAGGCATTGTTTAAGATTACATAAAGCAGTCAAGTTGATTCGTGATGAATTACTAACTCTCAGATTTTATTATACTTATGAAAGCTACAGATCGTGTTTAATAAAAAGCACCAGAAATAATCACCGTCTTATTGACTAGCCATTTAGTCGCTCTCATACCATTTGCCATTGTGCATAATGATATAAAACTAATGCCTTAGTAGCATTGCTCAGTCAACATCATGATACTCATGAAATTTTCTAAGGGATAAATCAAACAAAAATGTAAGCAAAAGTCTTCTAAAAGATTATCTTCTCTAGAAAATACCAGCCAGATTTAAGACAAAAATACAGCATGTCTTCTGAGAAGAAAATAATTACTTACAAAATCATGTTTCCAACACTAATAAAGCACCTAATTATATATTAAAATTTCAAAAGATCTACACAATGATATTCAACTAAGTTTTTCATATCTATTATTTGGCTTCATAAAGTAATATGTTGTCTAAAATGAAGTATTCATATAAAAACATATTAAAAACAATGTATTTTTCTTAATGATGGTTATATAAAATTTCTTAATAGAATGGTTTTTCTGAGTAAATGAATTAGAGTTTAAAACAATAAATATAATAGTGCTATAATAAAGCTTCATAGGACTAAGGCTGAATTTCCTGCTAATTTGTAATTTAGATTTTTTTTCTGCTTTGTGGAACTTTTCTCTTCTTCATAACATCATGCTTTTAATGTACCTTTAAAAGCTAATTAATTAATTTTGACAAGTATTTTGCTTGAGAGATGCTCTCATGGAAGCTACTAAATGATATTTGTCTCATACCTGCTTTTCTGATTAGAAAATACATGAAAGACCAAGCCAGCCATGACCTGCCTGAGATCAGTGTACAAATGATTTGTGTCTTTAAATATGAAGCTAGGTTAAGTGATGTATGTTTAGTAAAACTCTTAATCTTTATAATAAAATATATCATAAATATATTATACCTACATAAATATGTATCACAGAACATTTGCTTAGATACAGCTAGGATAACTTCTCTTGTTAATGTTATTTTGCACAGATTTTTTAATCAAAATTGTCTCTAAAGTAATGTGCTATAGATTTGTTTTGAGATTTAGAATGATGTCAGACAAAACTGGACAAACTTTATATTTTCCTAGATCCAAATTTTCCAACTTAATGGAAATAATGCTTATTCATCACATGAAGTAAAATTCTGAGAAGAAAAAAAAACTTATACATTTTAATGAAAAATTAATAACAAACAGCAATACCAGTTTCTAGGAAATGATGAATTAAGTGAAAGAAATATTAATTAGAAAATATATAAACTGACATTTAACATGTATGTTACAAAAGTGCATAAAAGATAAGTAAAATGTGTTTCATCAAAGAGTAAAATCTTCTATTAATGATTTACTATGAATAAATTATTAGTAGTTATGTGTACATTTGAGAAAGAGTATGAAAATCATCAGTACAGCGAATATGTTTTACTGATATTATCACTTAACACAGTTACCATTTGACTGTTAATAGACAAAAATATAAAAATTTTCCAATTTATTTGCAGAATGAGTGTGGAGGGGTTCTCAACTGGTAGGATACAAAGAAGCAAAGTATTTTTAACTATTAAATTAAAAAATTAAAACCCAACATCCTGATTGAGTTTTTTTTTTCTAACACTCGTAAATTTATGTGATTTGAGCTTTGTTCAGGAGTGGTGGTGGTATTAAAGGTTTTCAATTTTTGTTTAGATGGTACGTGTTAGTCAAAAGGTTGAGAACCGTTGCTTTAGATTAAATATTAGAAGAAAATGATAATTGCAGTTTGTCTAATTTGTAGATTTCCACAATGATTTATTATTTTGGGGGGTTAACATTAATATAAATAACTGTTGTAATCTTAAAACACTGATGGCCCTTAAAAGCATAACATTATTGAAGACAGGAGATAAAGCCATATTTATTATACAAATAAATTTGGTACTACAGTCAAAAGTCGTTAATTCGGACACCCATAATCCGGACCTCAAAGCTAAAATCTTTCTGCACATAGGTGTTTTATGCGTGCTCGCAAGACATTTACGACTGCGCATATGCGTTTGCGCAAGCGCAGAATAAGTTTTCGCGTGTGCGTTTAATGCCTAACAGACGGTATAAGCTCTAATTATCTATTTCAGTTAACGTTGATGACTGCGTTGTTCCTTAATCTTTGAATTGGATCCTGCTTATTATTTTTTGCAGACTGTAAGAGCAATTTTATAAACGTAAGCTTGAACTTTCGATTATGTCAAAAAGAATTTTCAATGCTGGAGCTCCCAAAGGATCTAGAAAACGAAAGTATGTTTCGATGTCCATCAAACAAAAAACGAATTGCTACAAAAAATGGATAAAGCCATATCCTTTGTTTATCTAACCGTTCCGAAATCTGTTTATCAATTTCATGCTGCTCTGCAGGGCGGGGGGGGGGACGTCGCGGCGCGCAATGAACTGGAAGTTGATCTGTCAGCACTATCGTTATCTTCAGGGCAGATGTTTTTATTTTATTCGGCTTATAATTCCTTACTAAATGTAGTATTTAATCTCGATGTACTCCGTCTTTGATATGATTTAAATCAAATTCCTCGTCATTATAAATATCACGAATATAAATCAAATAGTTTTCTGGTTGCAATTTTCTAATTTCGGCTATGCGTAAGGTAAGCTTTACGCATGCGCACGTTGAAAGAAATGTTTAATAAAGTAAACAAATATTAAGCTTCTTTTTTTGTAAATTTTGATACCCTTTAGATCATAATTCCTCATTATTTTGTAAATTACGGTTTCATATTTTTAATGTTATAATTTCTGCATGCCATCTTACCAGATTTAAACTGATGATCTATAATCCAGAAAAATCAATAATCCGGAATCGCCGAAGTCCCGACAAGTCCGGATTAAAGACTTTTGACTGTATTCGGTTTCGAGGGCCGTAAAAAATCGCCAAACTATTGTTGATGCCAGTGCTGCCAAAAGTAATTGCAGCAACCCTAACGCAAGAAAAAAGTATAATAGTAAACAACTATCTAAATATTGATGTTTTAATTTAGATGAGTTTAACTTCATATAATATTTCACTACCGAGTTATCGCTAAAGCATAATATCATCTCGTTGGTTGTTCAAACATAATTTTCTATAATGAATGATGCCTTTTCTTTGAAAACATTTTTGGTAAAGTGCAGAATCGCCCGCTTATTTCTTTGCCGCTTTTTACAAGGGTAAAAACAATTGGAATTTGGTCAATTTTTCTTTTACTTTTTAAGTGACAACAGGTCGATGTGTACATAGATAAAGTCAAGGATGTGCGCAGTGCCATTTTTGTGCAATTCTGGGATTTTTTTTTAAGTGAAAATAAGTCGATGTGTACATGGATACCGAGTATGTTCATTTCTTAAAAACGCGTCAAGCAGTGGATGATTCTGCACTTAACCTGAAATTCTATCGCAGACTTTTCATCATAGGAAATTCTCAAATTGTTAAATCCATAGGATATCAAAAAGGAATTAAAAATTAAACTGGTATTTCAGTGGCGTCTTAACAAATATAGAACTATATAAAGTTACGCAATCTGAAATCAGCGCGTACGCGAGATTTGGCATGCTGTTAAATGGACGTGTTTGCTAGATTTGGTGCTTTCCCGCATACATTTTTGCTGCAATTTTTTTATGGCCCTCGAAACCGAACAGTACCATAAATTTTAATACATGGTTTAACTGTACATGTGTAAGCAAATCAGTTAGACTTAAAGTACATGGTTTAAAAAACAGTTAAACTTGGAGTATACCACCTCGTACAGCCATTGCATGAAGATAAACAGATACTGGATGTGCACCTAGAATATGTGAGAAAAGTAGATTTCAGTTATTACTAGTTTTCAGCTGATGTAGCCATGGGTAGACTGTGGTACGTTAGTTTTTTTATAATCATAGGCCTGATATATTCAGTGGATAACAGATCTGATGAAATCATAGATCAAGGGATTAATAGATCAATAAAAAAAATGGTGGGAATTTAGGATTTGTTCTCTGTTATGTGCCATACATTCCTTGTTGATCACTAGTTCTAGACAACCTCTAAAGATAGACAGCAGTGAGCTTCGAAAACCTCAGAATAATAATAAATGATTCATCAGATTTTAAAAACACTGCCTTTTCATAAATGGTATACATACAATAATCAATTTTTGGAAATGAACTAGAAACTAAAAAATTACCTCGCATGCTACATACATTTTATGAACATTGATCACATAGCACACTTCCAAATGGCTATTGATTTCACATTTTTTGTACGAGTTTCCGTACTGCATCATCTATCGCATTTGAAGTCTTCGATTGGGCAAACATTAAGGAGTGCATTTTTGTACATAATGTACTGTTAATATGTTATGTACAAAATGCACCTGGTGCTCACATGGTATTTTTGTACATAATGTAGCTGGTGCTCACATAACATACACAGCAAAACATTTGTTGTATGTAAAGAAAATTTGGATAATTTCTCATTCTTTACTTGGATTCAATCATTATAATATGCATAATATTTTTGATATTAGAATTTTTAAATCTGATAAATCATTTACAGTAGCCCTAAACAATGGCACCTGATCAACTGCACATTAAACATGGAGGCTGTTTTTTTTGGGAGGGGGTTAATTTATTTGATTACAGTATAGTAACTTGGCTAAGGGTAGAGATACTTTCATGGAGTACTTTCAAAGAGAAGTTAGCTTATACATATTTCATATATGCGGAAAACTAAGAAAACACACATGCAGCCAACCTGTTCGCTAGAATGTAAACCCAGGTCGAATTATCAGTACTCAACTACTTTACTGCTTGGCTGCTAGCGAAGCCAGAGCTAGATATTTTATCACCTAATAGAATAACTGCTGCTTGCAAATTATGCCTTCCAGTTCCTGCCAAAGTTCTAAAAATTTTGACACTCCTATGTCTTGCTGCCCATTGCACTCATACAGGTTGCCCTGGCCACCGATGAGCATTAAACGTGAAGGCAACTGGAATGTAATGGACCATACGATTACACTTGGTTTCAGACCTGTATGGGGATACATAATGCATGACATAATGTGGCATTTTTTTTTTATGCAGACCATGGATGTGATCCTTGATGGTGTTGATGTATTAAGATTCATCTGGAAAAAATTAATTTATATTATTTATCCTTCTATTTGCAAAGTTCTATGCACAACTATAGCTGTAGTCACTTATGACGTTCTAACGAGGGTTTGGTTAGGTTACTTGAACATGGCAAAGCATCTAAGGGCTGCTTATTTTTTCTACCAAAGTTAGCTGAAACAATGGTCACTTGAAAAAAAAACTACTTTAACTTTTTGCTATGTAGCACCTACTTAGTTCTGAACTGAAGAATAATATAACTGTAACAGCCATACATACAGATTATGTTATCTTAATCAATGAGTCAAACTAGTGAGTTCATTCACCAGCTCAGGTAGGAAAACCAGATCAAGTAGGATAGTGCTTTTTTTTTTTTTTTTTTCTTTCTTTTAACATAATTAAGTATCAATGTGCTTTAAAAATGATAATTCAAATTGTGACAAAGGTACCTATTTATTATTAATACATCTTAGATTTTTAGAGGTAGTTATTTCCCAGCAATGATGTCTGTGCATTTTCTTTGGTGGTAAAGTAAAAATCTCATAGATTGAAATAATAATCATTCCATATTGCAATAGTAAAGTTCTGATATATGCAAATAAATCATTATGTGAAAGAAAGGAAATTGGTTTGAAGGAAGCACAGCTTATTAATTTTTGTTCATCACAGTTCACAAAGTGTATAACTTACTCAAAATAATTCTAAAATGATGAATTTTGGTACTTTCTAATTTTCTGAATCTCACCAGGATGCTGTGAAAAAGTATTGATAGTCTAAACCATGATGCGAAGATCATGGTCTAAACCATGAAACATTTTAACTTATATTATTATATTTTTTCCCTTAATGGGAGAGCAAACATAAATATTGGTGCAAAATGTAGTTTAAGATATTAATGATAAATTTAAAATACATTCAAAATGCAATTTGTGACAATAGATCATCAAAAAAGGTAATGAAGTAGAAATAGATAATGGAAATAACACTGTGTATTTTAAAATATAAGTGAAAATATAGGATAATCCAAGCAATGTTTATGTGTCTAAAAAGTATATTCCTTACTACCTAATGCATACTAAAGGTTATTGATAGAATTAACTGACAATAGTTACTTTTAAAACAAGAATAATATTAAGAGCGATTCAAAGGTTATATTTAATTTAATGGACAGTAGGCAATGTAGGCATACATATTTTGCTGTAAATTGACTGGCAAATGTTATTCAGTAAAGGAAAAGAAATATTAATTAGAAAATATGTAAATTGACGTTTAACATGTATGTTACAAAAGTGCATAAAAGATAAGTTAAGTAAATGTGTTTCATCAAAGAGTAAAATCTTCTATTAATGATTTACTATGAATAAATTATTAGTAGTTATGTGTACATTTGAGAAAGAGTATGAAAATCATCAGTACAGCGAATATGTTCTACTGATATTATCACTTAACGCAGTTACCATTTGACTGTTAATAGACAAAAATATAAAAATTTCCTCAATTTATTTGCAGAATGATTGTGGATGAATCTAAACAACATAGGAACATTTCTTTAGATCAGGGGTTTTCATCCATGGTATACAAAGAAGCAAAGTATTTTTAACTATTAAATTAAAAAATTAAAACCCAACATCCTGATTGAGTTTTTTTTCTAACACTCGTAAATTTATGTGATTTGAGCTTTGTTCAGGAGTAGTGGTGATATTAAAGGTTTTCAATTTTTGTTTAGATGGTACGCGTTAGTCAAAAGGTTGAGAACCGTTGCTTTAGATTAAATATTAGAAGAAAATGATAATTGCAGTTTGTCTAATTTGTAGATTTCCACAATGATTTATTATTTTGGGGGGTTAACATTAATATAAATAACTGTTGTAATCTTAAAACACTGATGGCCCTTAAAAGCATAACATTACTGAAGACGGGAGATAAAGCCATATTTATTATACAAATAAATTTTAATACATGGTTTAACTGTACATGTGTAAGCAAATCAGTTAGACTTAAAATACATGGTTTAAAAAACAATTAAACTCGGAATATACCACCTCGTACAGCCATTACATGAAGATAAACAGATACTGGATGTGTACCTAGAATATGTGAGAAAATGAGATTTCAGTTATTACCAGTTTTCAGCTGATGTAGCCATGGGTAGACTGTGGTACGTTAGTTTTTTTATAATCATAGGCCTGATATATTCAGTGGATAACAGATCTGATGAAATCATAGATCAAGGGATTAATAGATCAATAAAAAAAATGGTGGGAATTTAGGATTTGTTCTCTGTTATGTGCCATACATTCCTTGTTGATCACTAGTTCTAGACAACCTCTAAAGATAGACAGCAGTGAGCTTCGAAAACCTCAGAGTAATAATAAATGATTCATCAGATTTTAAAAACACTGCCTTTTCATAAATGGTATACATACAATAATCAATTTTTGGAAATGAACTAGAAACTAAAAAATTACCTCGCATGCTACATACATTTTATGAACATTGATCACATAGCACACTTCCAAATGGCTATTGATTTCACATTTTTTGTACGAGTTTCCGTACTGCATCATCTATCGCATTTGAAGTCTTCGATTGGGCAAACATTAAGGAGTGCATTTTTGTACATAATGTACTGTTAATATGTTATGTACAAAATGCACCTGGTGCTCACATGGTATTTTTGTACATAATGTAGCTGGTGCTCACATAACATACACAGCAAAACATTTGTTGTATGTAAAGAAAATTTGGATAATTTCTCATTCTTTACTTGGATTCAGTCATTATAATATGCATAATATTTTCGATATTAGAATTTTTAAATCTGATAAATCATTTACAGTAGCCCTAAACAATGGCGCCTGTTCAACTGCACATTAAACATGGAGGCTGTTTTTTTTGGGGGGGGGGTGTTTAATTTATTTGATTACAGTATAGTAACTTGGCTAAGGGTAGAGGTACTTTCAAAGAGAAGTTAGCTTATACATATTTCATATATGCAGAAAACTATGAAAACACACGTGCAGCCAACCTGTTCGCTAGAATGTAAACCCAGGTCAAATTATCAGTATTCAACTACTTTACTGCTAGCGAAGTCAGAGCTAGATATTTTATCACCTAAATAGAATAACTGCTGCTTGCAAATTATGCCTTCCAGTTCCTGCCAAAATTCTAAAAATTTTGACGCTCCTATGTCTTGCTGCCCATTGCACTCATACAGGTTGCCCTGGCCACCGATGAGCATTAAACGTGAAGGCAACTAGAATGTAATGGACCATACGATTACACTTGGTTTCAGACCTGTATGGGGATGCATAATGCATGACATAACGTGGCATTTTTTTTGATGCAGACCATGGATGTGATCCTTGATGGTGTTGATGTATTAAGATTCATCTGGAAAAAATTCATTTATGTTATTTATCCTTCTATTTGCAAAGTTCTATGCACAACTATAGCTGTAGTTACTTATAATGTTCTAACGAGGGTTTGGTTAGGTTACTTGAACATGGCAAAGCATCTAAGGGCTGCTTATTTTTTCTACCAAAGTTAGCTGAAACAATGGTCACTTTAAAAAAAACTACTTTAACTTTTTGCTATGTACCACTTACTTAGTTTTGAACTGAAGAATAATATAACTGTAAAAGCCATACATACAGATTATGTTATCTTAATCAATGAGTCAAACTAGTGAGTTCATTCACCAGCTCAGGTAGGAAAACCAGATCAAGTAGGATAGTGCTTTTTTTTTTTTTTAACATAATTAAATATAAAGTATAAAGCATATGTGCTTTAAAAATGATAATTCAAATTGTGACAAAGGTATCTATTTATTATTAATACATGTCAGATTTTTAGAGGTAGTTATTTCCCAGCAATGATGTCCGTGCGTTTTCTTTGGTGGGAAAATAAAAATCTCATAGATTGAAATAATAATCATTCCAAAAGCATATTGCAATAGTAAAGTTCTGATATATGCAAATAAATCATTATGTGGAAGAAAGAAAATTGGTTTGAGGGAAGCACAGCTTATTAATTTTTGTTCATCACAGTTCACAAAGTGTATAACTTACTCAAAATAATTCTAAAATGATGAATTTTGGTACTTTCTAATTTTCTGAACCTCACCAGAATGCTGTGAAAAAGTATTGATGGTCTAAACCATGATGCGAAGAAAAATTTATGTGGCTACACATGTCACTAAAAATCATTTATATCGCAACCCAAGTACACACATAGCATTCTCCCATACAGCACTTCTCCGGATATTTTCACCAGTGTGGTTGCAGATTATGATCCCTCCTATGGGAATTTCAGTACTTCAGCATTCGGGTGGACCACATACCGCAGATTCTGTTGTCTCTGGTAAAATCTTTGGCGATGTTGCTTTCTGCATGCATACAACATAAAAGGCATCACATGCCTCTCTTTCCTTTCTCATTTTAGGATTCTGGTGCCAAAATTTTGCAATTTTCTGTTTTTTTTTTTATTATTATTTTTATTTATTATTATTATTAGTATTATTATTAAAAAGATTTATAGGGAAAACAACGGTGAAGAAAAGCCTAGAATTGTGCGTGTCTTGTATTGAAGAAGAAAAATGTAAAACAATAGGTGGTGGTGGATGCATCGTTGAAATAAATTTAAAGATATGCAAACAAACATCCCTCTCCTAACTCACCAACAAGTTTGCAAATGCTCTTCAAAGTTGCCAATGAGTTCATGACTTTTCAGTGCCAATGAGTTCATGACTTACCACATCTGTGGTAAGAATGTAAATTCCATATATTTTATGGCTGTTGTTAAAGATGAAATTAAACACAAGAATTTAAATTTAATAACTTATATTATTATATTTGTTTCCCTTAATGGGAGAGCAAACATAAATATTGGTGCAAAATGTAGTTTAAAATATTAATGGTAAATTTAAAATACATTCAAAATGCAATTTGTCACACTAGATCATCCCCATCTTAAAAAAAAAAAAAAAAAAAAAGGTAATGAAGTAGAAACAGATAATGGAAATGACACTGTGTATTTTAAAATATAAATGAAAATTTAGGATAATCCAAGCAATGTTTATGTGTCTAAAAAGTATATTCCTTACTACCTAATGCATACTAAAAGTTACTGATAAAATTAACTGACAAGTTACTTTTAAAACAAGAATATTAGCGATTCAAATGTTATATTTAATTTAATGGACAGTAGGCATATATATTTTGCTGTAAATTGACTGGCAAATGTTATTCAGTAAAGGCAAAGATCCCACTGCTTTGATCTAGTCCATCATTAACAATATTTTTCCTGGGATTCCATCTCAGAGTGAAAACTGAGATAAATTTAGGTGTATAATTGTAAACTTTCTAATCTTGTTCTTAAAAATGTGGTTGTATCACGATAAAAGATTAATAAACTATGTTAAATATTGTTTTTCCAACATTTCATTAGCAAAATGCTATATGGATATAACCCTCTCAAGCAAATAACCCATTTTCATTCCTTTGTAATGATCCGGTATTTCTCAAGTGAGTATTGCATAAAGTGAAAATATATATTAACATATGAATTAATTCAGTTGTACATAAAATCACCTCTGACTTAACTGATTTTTTTAAAGGATTAAAACATAACCGCTCTAATCCGAACAAGTATGGCTGGACTACGAGAAGCTTTACCACGTGACAAAACAAATGACGTCGAAAGCTCTATGTTACGTCTAAATTCTTCTAACCAATAGCAGCGAAGCAGCTCTCACAGCAGGAGGTACAGCGAGTACGTTTTAGGAACATGCGCACCGGATACTAGGATTAAACCCAGTTTTGTTCTAAACTTTGTACAATTTTGTTCTATTAGATAGTAATTAAACATATTATGACTGAAATACGGTTTAGCCCACTGCTTGGCGGATTTTTTTTTGAATGGGCAATAAACGCGCCAACATGGCTAGCCCGATCTTTTGAAGTTGTGTTGTTAATCTGTTGCCATTAAATGTTATCGCCCTGTGTTATATTTAAAGAAATTAAATATTGAAAAATCTGCATAAATGTTTCTCGTATTGTGATAAAACAACAATACCTAGAGCCATCAAATTTTGAATTACATACTTTTCCAACCGAATATGGGCATCTGGAAGCCCAAATTTCGAATTTGTTTTATTATCTGTTTCATATTTTGTAAAACTTTAACGAATATTTGATTAACAAACTCAAAGATTTAAAAGCGAACAATGGCAGCACAGTACGGGGGAAAACATTTTTACCTCCAGAGCGCGAAACTGTGTATCGGAAATTTTAAAGCTATGCCCGTTTTAAAATTATTTTGTGATATTTTTTATCACAAAACTGTTGAACTGAATTTTATGTTTTAAATGCGAAGAACATGATATTTGATAAATAAAGGTAAAACACAACACGTTAGATAAAGCCCTTTTGGGCGTAATGTAAAAGCTGAAAGCTTTTTTTTTTTAATTTTTACTTGTTAATTTGAGCATTAATTCAATTGCGGTTTGAATGTTCTTATGTGGTGGTTCTTAATCGAGTATTTGTTTTTCCGTGTGGGTTTTTGCCATTCTTCTGCATATATTACGGAAGCGGCGGATAAAACTTTAGTAAATTTTCTTAAAAGATGGGGAGGGGATCGAAAAGGGTTTCCCCCCGAGATAAACTCAAATTATATATATATATATATATACATATATAAAACTCCTTAAAAAGACTTTACGTTTTTCCTGAAAAGGGTAAGTGGAAAAATTTTTCTTGTATACTTCGTTTTAAAGTTGCTTATTTTTAATATTTTGTTATCTTTTTGGCTCAATCCTAGAAGATGGGAAAAGCTGAGGTTGTGCAATTCTCTGATTTTTTTTTAAAGTGAAAATAGATCCATGTGTACATGGGCAAAGTCAATGCAGAGTTTGTGCAATTCTCTGATGTTTTTTTAAGTGAAAATCGATTGATGTGTACATGGGCAAAGCCAGTGCAGTGCGCAATGCTGAGGTTGTGTGCGATGCCGTGTTTGTGCAATTCTCTGATTTTTTTAAATGAAAATAGATCGATGTGTACGTGGGCAAAGCCAATGCACTTCGCAATGCCGAGTTTGTGCAATTCTCTGATGATTTTATGTAGGTGAAAAAAGTTCGATGTGCACATGGGAAAAGTCGACGCAGTGCGCAATGCCGAGTTTGTGCAATTCTCTGAAATTTTTTTAAGTGAAAATAGATCGATGTGTACATTGGCAAAACCAATGCACTTCGCAATGCCGAGTTTGTGCAATTCTCTGATGTTTTTTTTAAGTGAAAATAGATCGCTGTGTACAACTCACACAGCAAGATGGCCACCAACCTAAGGAGCAATTTGCCAAGCGGTGAGAATACCATCCTGCCAGAAGAAATCTACCATCTAACCAGCACAGCCAGAGGACAGAGGTGGCAGACCAGACGGGCATTTATTGAATCAGAAAAAAAAAAAAAAATTACATAGTACATGGTTGCACATACGTGCTGTTATGACAATGAACATGCTCGCAGGCATGTTTAGCAGACAAAAATTTGAAAATTGACATTAATTTGTTACTAACAAAACTATTAATTTAACAATGAACATGCACGTAGACATGTTTAGCAGACAGAAATTTTAGAGTTGACATTAATTTATTACTGACATGAATATTAACTTTGACAAATTTTGATATTGAAAAATTATTATGAAATATAAATGACAGAAAACATGCTCGCAGGCATATATAAAGAGCATGTGCGTGAACGTACTATAATAAGGTGACTACTATAACAAGTCAAAAAGACGTGCATAGGCATTTGAACAGATGATTATAGTCATACACGCAAACATGCTTTAAAGTTAGTAAATTCTGAAACCACCATTGCAATTATAAAGTTAATATTAGTATGAGTATTATATGAAATGTGAGTAATGAATATTGACGCGCCCCGCTGACTACATAAACTTTGGAATGTATGTATAAGGAAAAATTTGCCAGTCGATAAAAGTATAAATTAATCTTTGAGTACTTATTCTATGTGTTTAGAAACTTGGACTCAAAAAAAAAAAAAAAAATTAATACTAATAGATCCCGGCGTCTCTAGAAAGCAAGCACCAGAAGGCCACTACGAATAGACGTACACTGAGAAAGCCCAAATTCCCTAAAAAAGTATAACAACTAGTTGACTTATCCGACACTATCTGATCGAAAACTGAGAGACAAAATTCCCTAGAAAGCCAAACAGTGAGAACTTCTACAAAGATAAAGTATCTTGTAAACTGAGAGAACTCGGACATCCTTAGAAAAGCCATGGTCCTGTCCTAGTAGGAATAGGTTTGACATTAGTCTAAATTCATGGGCTCAGAGCTCCCATGTGTGGATCATAGCTCCTACTGCCCCGACTTTGCGCCCTGTAAGAGGGTGCCCCGCAGTTCTTGATCTGGCTGCTTTTTATAATGTTTACTTTTGGCATGAAATTAAAGTGATTCAAGAGTTAGATTCTGATCACTACCCTGTTTTGATTTCCCTAGATATTCAAAATCGATACTCAAAATTAGAGGAGCAAGTCTAAAAGAATTGGGACGATTTTCGGTTTATTTTGAAACGTACAATTACCCCCTATCAAAATTTCCAGCAATGCGGACTTTGACAGGTGTATCAAAAACATGGAGTCTTTACTGAAAGAAGCGAGAGCCGTGGCTTCGAAACCTATCACACATTCGGGCGCTAGGCTCCCGCCGGATACTAAATCCAAAATTAAGCGGCGCAACTACCTGCGAAAACTTTGGCAGAGAACACGTGATCCCAGTATCCGTGCTCAATTTCGCAGACGACAAGACGAGATTAGGTCTGAAACCCGTTTGTAAAAACAAGCGGAGTGGAAACACTACATTGAATCCCTAACTACTGACCACGGGTCGGCTTGGCGCGCTGCCGCCCAACTACGCAAACAATACAAACACATTCCGCCTCTTGAAACGGCCAATGCTAAACAGAGGGCTTTTAAAGACACTGAAAAGGCTGAAGTTATTGCTGATAGCCTTGCTACACAATTCAGTCGAAATAACGACGCCTACTGTAACCTTCCGGTTACACAGGGACGCATACACTCACGTGTTGAACATTTCTTAACAAAACCCATCACGCCTGATCTCAGACTGACTGATCCAACTGAGGTGCTGGAGTTCATCGATGAAATGAAACTGAAGAAGGCCCCTGGCATAGATCACATTTCGAACCGCATGATCAAAAGCTTCCCCGTTACGAATATTGTATGGATTACGGTCTTGATTAACCTTATGCTTAAAAGGTGTTACTTCCCTGACTGTTGGAAAATTGCCGCAGTCATTCCTATTTCAAAACCGGGTCAAAATTTAAATCTCCCCGTCAACTACAGGCCTGTTAACCTCTTACCATCTCTCTCAAAAATATATGAATTTGTTTTACTTAAACGCCTGATTTTATTCTACCGTGATTGGCTTCCGGCCTGAACACTCCACGGTACACCAGTTACTCCGTGTAGTGGAATTCATTCACGAGGGCTTTCGTAAACGAGAGAAACCTGGAATTGTCTATCTTGACATTGCCAAGGCCTTTGACAGGACTTGGCATGACGGGCTTATTTACTTCTTGCGGCTTGGTTTTTCGGCACAACTCATTAAAACTATCAACTCGTACCTGACGGGTAGATCCTTTCGGGTGCGAGTTCGCCATGAATCTTCAACTCCCCGCCCGATCTGTGCTGGTGTCCCACAAGAAAGCTTGCTCGGACTTCAAATGTTCAGCATCTACGTAAATGACATACCTAAGTCACCTAATGTCGATCTAGCTTTATATTCGGACGACAAAGCCATCATGAACCAACATTCCAACACCTCCATGGTAATTTCTGCACTGCAGAATTATCTTTCAAGCCTAGAGCTCTGGCTCGGACTGTGGAAGATCAAAATTAATGTCGCTAAATGTGCTGCCACTTCATTTATCCGAAGTACTTTCCAAAATTTACCTAACTTGCAGTTCTTCGGAGAACTAATTCCCTGGGTTCCTACCTATAAGTATCTAGGAGTGATACTTGATTCAAAATTAACCTGGCAACCTCACATTCAGAAAATAATTTCTAATGCGAAGGTCGTCAAAACCCAATTACTGCCTTTTTTTCGTTAGAAATATCGACCTGTCCACGAAAAACAGGATTTTGCTCTATAAATTAATTATAAGACCAATTCTGACATATGCTAGCTCGGTATGGGGCGCAGCAGCAGTTACTAACAGGAAACATATCCAAATTTTTCAGAACATTATGCTACGGCAAATTTATAAAGCTCCTTGGTTTGTTAGGAACGAGGACATAATGCAGCCAGAATTCTCCCCATAAATCGCTTTATACAGCGACTTTCGGCTAACTTTTTCCAAAAGATTCCTTCGATCGGAAACTCCGTACTCCACAGCCTCCCTGCTTATCATCCGGGAATTGCATCGTCTAAAAAGAGACCCAGAGCTATTCTGGAGAACGCATATAATGCGCTTCCTTTTCCCAAGAGGCGTTGCTATGAAGTCGAGGCGCCTCGAAGGTTTCAATACACTCGTTCGCTTGCCCCCCCCGCCAGAGTGAATTCGCTGATCTTTCAGCTTTCCTCAGAGTCACTCTCTCTTTGTCCCGTAATCGAGCAATCTTACTTCTTTCAACCGTAAGCGGTTGTTATCAGGCTGTAAGTTCCCTTCTTAAAAGGGTTCTAGTCCAAGGATTACTTAATTTAAATTTAATCTCTTTAAGAGAATGTAATGCTTTTCCATTAGTTATCATAACACTTAAAGTTAATGCAATCTTATTATATTTATATAAGTTTCTCCTCAGAGGTACTGCTGGCCGTGTCTCTTTAATTAAAACTCGCCTAACGAGTTTCCGCTTTTTACCTCCCCCAGACCCAAAGCACTTGCGACATGAAGTTTTTCGCGAGTGTTTCCGCTGTCGTGTAGTTAACACCATTGATCAAGGAAACATAGATGCTTTTCAAAATTCACGATGTAACCCCTCCAAATTGATTCTGGCTCTTATTCGACACCAAAATTAATAAATTTAGTCCTTCAGTGTTTTTACCTTTTTTCACTGTGGAAGGCAGTTACTCGTTTTGTTAAATTAACATTTTGGCACTAAATTTACCCCTTTGCGGAACCCTCTTTTTGGTGATAAAGATAATTCTTTGACGATGTAGGGATAAAGGCTACATGCCTAAGAGCCCCGTAATAGAACCCTTCCTTGGTCCTGACTTTGGAGGAGTATATCTCGTACAAATACGAAGGCTCATTCATAGCATTTTTCAGTATCAATCAATGAATTGGTAAATTCGACCGCTGAGCACCTAGTGACTAGGTCGAGTTTTAGGCTCTTGGTCAAGGTAAGGTTTACACTTCTTTGAGCTGCTGAGCGGAATTTTTAAGAAGGATAATTTGGAGGCCTGGCGGATATTGTCTACTGAACGGATGGTAAGAACCGTTTTTGATATTCGGGATACCTGCACCCTACGCTTGTTAGGATAGGATACGAATTTCAACGCGTAATGGATAAACCTGAGTTATCCAAAAAATTAGGTTTTTTAGAGAGCACTTTTGGTAGAAAATTTGCGAAGGATCATGCACAGGATTTTAGAGCTAAACGTCTTGTCGGGCACACTCGTTTAATGAGTAAACCGGATAAGTGTGAAGAGGAACTAACGCATATCAAAAGAATTGAGGATACGCTTTTATATATTGAAGCATATAATACTAGTGGTAAAATGGAAGACTTAAGCATAAACGCTTCTTCTTCAAAAACTGAAACGCAACCCACTTGAACTGCTAGCTTAAAAAGCCTGAAAAAGAAAATTCAGACGGATGCCGAAGGATTTGTAACCCCTAGGCTTAACGCATAAAAGATCACACTCAAATACAGATTATGAGGCCCCTGCCCAGAAAAACAAGTTCGAAAACTTAAACCCAGACGACAAAATGGATCAGGATCCAGTAAATGATGGAAATGAAAAGGACTTTGTTACACCGAAAAAGAAGGCCGGACATATACCCCCGATACTGTTAGCTGATTTCAGCGCGGATTGGGAATTAAAACGGAAATTGAAAATAAAGGAATAAAAGTGAAAGGAAACATGGTAGGAGACACCCTTTAAACATAAAAGTTTTTGACTCAGATGCCTACAGAGATGTTACGGCTATGTTGAAGGAAAGGAGCCCCTTTTCACACATTTATGATAAACTCAGAAAAGCCGATAAAGGCGCTTATACGAAAACTACCCAGAAACGCGAACATGGAATTAGTTAAACAGGAAATTACCGAGAAAGGAATCCCCATAGAAAAAATGAGGCAACTGAATAGTTTTAAAGACGGAAAAGTTACTCCTTTGCCCTTATATGTGGCGGAATGCAAAAGAAACGAAGAAGGCAAGAAAATTTATCAAATAAAATCCCTCCGATGATTGGACGTAAAAATGGAAACTTACAAATCTTGCTCAGGGCCCGTGCAGTGCCGTAAGTGTCAGCGCAATGGTCACTCACGGGCCCCTGTGTAACTATAAGCCAAGATGTTTAAAATGTGCGGAATTTCATGAGACCTTCACATGTAAACTCACAAAAGAACAGAAACCTGCGGTTTGTGCCCTCTGTGGAGGCCCCCACGTTTCTTCGTACAAAGGTTGCCCGCAACACCCTGAAAATGTTAAGAAAAACTTTGCAGAATGGATAAAGCAAAAAGCAGAAAAATCAAAAGAGTTTTTGTTAAATGAGAATGAATTCTCGTCGCTCTCAGGAGCCAAAACCGGAGAAACCCCAAAGACCGCCCCTGCTTGGAGTACACAAAAGGAAGTCCCTCCTAAGAAACCCTCCCTCTTTGATTGGATAAAGGCTGAACTGCAGAAAGCCAAGGAACTCTTAAATTCAAACAAGCTAAGAAGTTAATGCGGCCCATATGACCAGCTATTCTCGCGGGCGATTTGAACGCTAAAAATCAGGAGTGGCTATGTGGAAAGACTAACCCGAACGGTGAGAATTTATTCGAATTCATATGTAATCAACCAGTTTACTTTTATGCCCCAAGTGAATATACTTACCTGCCTGAGCAGCCAAATAAAGGGGATATTTTAGATCTTTTCATAGCCAATACTCCCTTCCCCATTTACATGGAGGTCATGCATGACTTAGACTCAGATCACGTACCGGTTGTTGCCACGCTGGGTACAGATAAAGATATCAACGCGGAAAAAAAGAAGATCACAAATTGGAAATGCTTCCCTGACTATCCAAGCAAGCAGCCTTTCAACGTTACTAGACTCAAAAACCCGCAGGATATTGATTCTGCTATCTATCAACTCTCCACCACTATTTATAATGCTTATAACAAGGCCACTACCACGATACCTGTTAATCATCAGATACGCTGCCCCCCGTATATTAAGGAAAATTAAGGAGGGAAACAAAATGAGAAAGCACAAGGGGTTATTTTCAAGCTTATTAACCACGGCTTTTCGCCTGCACTTATCAGGATTATTCACTCCTTTTGTACGGGCGTAAATTTCACGTTTTTATAGGAAAGGACTGCTCGGACTTAAGAGAATTAGGGCCGGCGTCCCACAAGGGAGTATTTTAGGTCCCGTCTTGTACTTATTTTATGTCGCAGATCTACCAAGGGCCAACCTTTAGCAGTGAAGTCGGCAAACCCCAATTTTGCGATCCGCAAGCTGCAGAGCATTATACCGCAAATTGAGCACTGGTGTCGCAAATGGCGGATATGTATCAATGCGGATAAGTCCCAACTACTGATTATAAGGAGGAAGCACTCAGTAATATCACTGAAAAACTTATACTCTTCAACACTGAGGTCCCCCGTGTTAACAAGGCAAAGTATTTAGGTATTGTACTCAACACCAAGTTAAACTGGAAGGGCCACATTATGCACGTTCCGGGGGAAAACTAATTTATTCAAAGTCTCACACCTCTACTCAGTTACAATTCAAAATTAGACTTACAAAGAAAGAGGCATCTCTACATTTCGGTCATCAGACCCATTTTCTCGTACGCCTCGCCTGCATGGGCTACTATGAGGATAAACTGCAAATTATGCAGAACAAGCTGCTGCGTACTATAACTTATGCACATTACTACGTCTCAAACAAAACTCTACACACTGATCTTAAAATCGAGCCTGTCCTAATTTTCTGCACCGGATGAACGATAATTTCTTTATAAGAAAGCAATTAATTGCTCGCACCTCAAGAATCTTAAAGATTTTGATTATATCGTCTTAGAAGAGGACCGTGAACTCAGACCACTGGTCGCCCACCTGACGCGGGACGCTAACTTTCCGACGTAGCGTGCTTTCCGCCTGTACATATGTATATAGTTCATCCGTAAGTACTTTTCGAACTGTACTGTGTCTTCAATACGCAACTTCCGAAGCAGGGAATTACGAAGGCACTATGAATTTCTCGTCGTTTGACCCAATTTCTGGTCCAAACGCATTTTTTCCCCTTCTGTAGCAGTAGCTAAGTTCAAAATTGTAGCTGTATCTATAGTAGCAATTTAAAATAGTCATCCATTATTTTGACTATTTGACAGCAAGCTTTGTTTACAAATCGTAGACAGTGTGACGCTGTAGAGGGCGGGAACATTTCTTTTCATAGTGATTGGCTGAGTGAATTCCTGTACTAACGAGAAAATCGTTCCGTGTGGACAGACGAGCTATCTCAGATATTGTCGGCCGAGAAAATCGCTACGTGTAGACGGGCCTTTAAATTCAAAATCCCAGGCTACTCTATTATCAGCGATAACCGTGTCAGAAATATACGTTGTGGCACTGCTATACTCGTGAAAAATGACATTAAGCATGCAGTTTACCAACTCCCACCTACTACTCACATTGAGCGTACGGCAGTTCTAATTTACAGCAACACAAATGAAGTTTTCCTTTTCATTTCGGTGCATTTCCCACCAGGAGGTACAATGAATACTCAGGATTTAGATATTTTGACTTCTACAAACTACACAACGTTAATCGCACGAGATTTGAACACTAAGTTCCATACATGGAATTCACGTACCAATAACGGCTATAGTCGTATTCTTAACAGATATTTACTGAACAGTGAAGTCAGAATTATCGCTCCGGATCGGCCCACCCGCTTGCGGTACAGGAGATATTATGGATATTTTACTGCTGAAAAACATTAATATCCCTCCTTATTTAGAAGTTCAGGAGGATTTGTCTTCGGACCATTTCCCATTAATTTTGATTTCTACGGAATCTACCCACCAATTCACCTGAAAGTCACAAAAGTTGACTGGAATGCTCACACAGAAAAACTAAGAGATTACCCGTGTGTTAGCACTCTTGCCCACTGTGGCGACATTGAAAATGAAGTACATAGGCTCACTTTTAAAATGCAAAACACGAATAAAAGTTCTACGTACTTTAGTAATTCAGGAAATCATCTTACGCTCCACACCAGAATTAAGGAAAAGAAAAAGAAGAAATCAAATCAGAAAAACTTGGCAACGTTCTAGAAACCCCAGTGATAAAAGAGAACTCAACTATCTTAATAGAAAAATTAAAGCTGACATTGCAGAATACCGGTTAGAAAAATGAGACTTTCTCTTGGAAAATATCGATAGCGATCCGGGGACAGTATGGAAAATTGGTCGCTCACTTAGAACGCAGAGGACGTATCACATCTCTCCTATCCATCACATGGGAAATATCCACCACTTGGAGAGCGAAATAGCAAACGTCATGGCTAACGAGCTTAAAAACATCTTTGAGCCACACCCACAAGAAGACTCCGACCATAAGAGAGAAATTCAGTTCTCAGTCGACTCCATTAAGAACAGTCCACTTACAAGTTTTATAGCTCTCACCTTCCCAAAAGAGATTCGGCAAATAATTAATAAACTGAAAATCTGTAAAGGGTTTGATGATATAAACAACGAGACTATAAAAGCTCTACCAAGAAGATGTATTGTCTAGCTTGTTAACATCTGCAACACGTGTATTAAGCACTGCTACTTTCCACAGTAGTGGAAGCATAGCATGATTATTACCTTACCTAAACCAGGCAAAGATCCAAAATTAGTTTCAAGTTACAGACCTATCAGTCTGCTTTAGGCACTTGGAAAGGTTTTTAAAAAATAGACTGACTACCCATTTAGAGAGACTCAACTTAATAGATGATGCTCAGTTTGGATTCAGAAGCGGGCATAGTACTACCCACCAAGTTCTTAATTTAGTAGAATATGTTGTAAACAACTTCCATAAGAAAACTGCAGTCGCTGCGGGCTTCCTCGATTTCGAAAAAGCTTTCGATCGAGTGTGGCACGCAGGACTTTTTCACAAACTCAGCAATTTCTTGCTCCCTACCAGCTTTATTCACTTAATGATTTCTTACCTGAAAAGAAGAACGTTTCATGTTAGATGTGGAAATTCAATATCTGTAAAGAAGATAATCTATAGTGGAGTCTCGCAAGGAGGAGTTCTCTCGCCTTCATTATTTAACATTTATATTAACAATTTACCAAACCCTTTAAACTCGAAAGTCATGAAATATGCAGACGTAGTAGTTACAAGTGGTGGTAGTTACAAGCTCTAAGAGCCCCAGGATTGCAATTGAAAAACTTCAATTTAAAGTAAATATTGTAGCAAGATGGTGTCAAGAATGGAAAATCAAGCTAAATTCGAATAAATGCTGCATAGTTTTTTTTAGAAAATACCAAAGAAATGTGTATGTAGATGACATAAAAAATAATAATGAAATAGTTCCCACCTCCCACTATTACAAATACCTAGGAGTGATAGTCGATAATAGACTCACCTTTACTTACCATGTGAAAAATGTGCTTGACAAGGCAAGCGCAGCGTTCATGGCGCTCTACAGCTTAATAGGCAGGAAGTCGAAGCTAAACATAAAAGTTGAAAGAACATTGTACCTTACTCTAATTAGGCCAATTATGTTGTATGCACTGCCTGCCTGGGCAACAGCAAACAAAAAAGAATGTGCCAAATTGGACATCCTACAAAACAAAATTCTAAGAGCAGTGTGTAATAAACCGACCATAGAAAGTGTGGTAAAAAGATCACAATCTATACATCACAACCCCTCTTGGTTATTGTATATATGTACATAGTTTCATCTTAATTTTATCGTATTTCATATAAAATGTGTTCGTGTAATGTTTAAGTGTTTGTGCAACGTGCCAAAGCAGGTATAGACTTTGGGTTTCTCTCCTGGCAAAGCAGGATATACGACTTTGTGATATTTATCAATTTTATTAACTTATTTAATTGCAATGTGAACGTAAAATCTAATCATCACCAAGAGGTACTGTGTTATACAAGTTAAATTGAACTCAGCTCATACTAGAGTAGCCATCGTTGATTTAAAAACAATAACTGTATTTAATGAACTTTGTGTTCTTTACCAAAGTCTATTATGAAAATAGTTTTAAGAATAAGGAATTAATATGTGTATTTCAATAGATTGCAAGCTCAAAGCTTTAACTGTGATTATGTGACCAAAGTGCTCTCTAAAAAAATTTGTGCTCATTTTCGAACTTAGTTAGAACTCTGAACTCAGAAAAGCGATCGAATGTGACCATAAGAACTTTGAACTTTAGACCCTGTACTTGACTTTCCATGATCCAGATAGCCAGACTACGGTCATGAATAATTTACACCTCTGGGTGTTGGTAAACATATGGTTTACCTTTATTTATTAAAATAGTGAAATGCCAATGACTGTTAGGATTGAATGGCAAAAGCTCAAAGTAGCTATGACCATTATGCAGGATGTCTATGCTATGCTATGCTAGCACTTTTCATGAGATTTCATCTCATCTATGGACATTTTTTCACATTATGGTAGGAAAGTAATACATTTTCCCAACGTGCTGTACACAGGATGTGGCCTTTTTGGGCCGGGTGCCCGTCAACAAGTGTTTCAAACACCTGAGTCTTCAAATTTGTAGTCAGATTTATTTCATCAAGCAGATGACTTTGCTGTTGATAACAGCCGTCCATAAAATGTTTTGTTTGCAATTTAGATGTCCAATGACTTTTATTCATCAGGGTTGCCACGCTACCTGGAAAACCGGAGAAAGTCAGGGAATTCGGAAATTGACCAAAAAATTCAGGGAATTTAAGTGTTTTAGTCAAAATCTGGAAAAGCCAGGGAATTTCATACAATGATCCCGCCAAAAAAGGCGAGTTTTGCACCAACGTCGGAAGAGATCACTTTTTTGGCGAATTGTGTATCACGTGAGCGTCATTCGGGCAGCTGGCATAGAGCCAATTTTCGCAGCTCCAATTTGATTGTCTTTTTAGAAAGGCAAGCAAGTTTTGGTTTCCAGTAACCTCGAGACTCGCATGTGCAGTGCATGAACTAAAGAAAGTACCTGTTCTCGCATAAAACAAAATGGGTTTAATCCTAGTATACGGTACCATGAAGGTTAGAATCAAAAAATATGTATTGTAAAGAAGGAAAAACCTCTCTGCAACAGATGTTTCTCCGTTCCATCATAGCGGGGAACAGCTGTGCATGCGCGATATATCTGTCGTAGCTCGAAATCGGTGTCGAAGTTCGAAGGTCACGTTATCAAGAGTTCATAAAATGAATATCGTTTAAAATTTCTTTAAACTCTAAAGGAAAAGAAAATATTTTTTGGCGCAAGTAAATTAATTCATGGATTAGTTATTTTGAGGGGGGGGGGAAATCTACGAAAATCCGTTTTTAAAATTATTGCGAAAAATCTAAGAAAAAACGTTCTTTGATAAAGCGTTTCTTCTTGGAATTTTCGCAATAATTTAAAAACGGATTTTCGTAGTTTTCTTTTTTGTCTAAGAACGTTTCTTCTTAACACGTGTTTCTCAACTTCCTGTACACATCGCGGAGAGGGAAATTCTGGCCGCCAAATCCCTTGGCAAATTTTCCCTCCGCTTTTTACATAGACGTTCTTTGGTTAGAACAATCTCCATGTATGGTACAGCGGGATTTGGCGACATGATGATGAGCAGTAAACGGGTCATTTTGTTCTTGGCGCCAGTTTTCAAAATCATGCGAAGGCCGTATCGTATACTAGGATTTTACCGCAAAATCTTTTTTTTTTTTTTTTCTTTTCTTTTTAATAAATACCTTGTCATTTTGCAGTAAAATAAAAAAATAGTAATCAATCATCTAGGATAACCATGTAATATAACTATATTCGCTAAAATATCGTTGATTATTCTAATTAAATTTTTAAGTAATTATCTTTATTTTTATGTTATTCATATCATTTAATGTTGCTTCTTCCCTCTAAATTTATTTATCATTAGTAAATAATATTTCCAAATTTCAGGAAATTTTCTCTGACATAATCCTGAAATTAATTCTAGCAGTATAATGACATCACGAAATTTAATGCACATATTTTTTCCTTATGCATGCTGCGAAATAAATATAAAATACCTCAATTTAGTAAAAAAATATCATTAAATAAATTTCTTTCGTTTAGCTGCAGAATGTCTGAAAAAAAAAAAAAAAAAAAAAAAGCCTTATTTTATTCCAGATTGGGCAGATTCTAATCTCAATCTTCAGTGGAGAAAACAACTCCTATTATAATAATATTTGTGTTTTCAAGTGTTAAGGTGCCTTTTAAGAAGACACATCACACAAATTAAATTTACCTAAAATCTAACCTAACTTTTAGCATTGCGTTGTGATTTATAAGAACCGGATTAGCCTCGTGTTGAACTGGGGATGATCATGAGTAATAATTAAATAAAACGTACAGTTGTTATCCAATGTATATATCTTAAATTTTATTAAGTTTTTTAAGCGGAAAAGTAAACAAAATTATCAAACAAAGTGTACCAAGAATAATTAAGAATAAATGTCCTCTTGGATTTATTGAATAATTAAGTGAATTTGCTACACAGTACAAATAATACCATAATTAATTTACCTCTTTGCACAGCCAACCTACATTACGCGGATAGACTGGAATTTTCTCGAAACATACCTGGAAAAGTCAGGGAATTTCATTCTCCTGTTTGAGTGGCAACCCTGATTCATGTCATATGGTATATATACATTTCTAGTAAAACAGAAAAATTATTATAACTCGTGATTTCTATTTTCACTGGGGAAAGGTTGAGAATTCAGTTTATACAGCACATATATGGGATGCATGGAAAAAGATGACAGCAAGAATTTTTACTTTCTAAATGTTGACCTTAGATAGATCCACTTACAAAACCACGCTTTTTGAATTAGATCACTTTTTAGTGAGAGTTTTGTGCAATGTTTTTCAACCAAATTTAGGGAGCAAGTAAAAAATGAAAATTTGTCAATCTGATGATTAATGGTTTTATACTGCATAAAATAGCAATAATAAAATTGAATAAAATATTAGACACACATCTAAATTCTGCATGGAAAGGTACAAATATTTTTAATTTGTAAGTAATAATCAAAGTATGCCAAATCTTATCAGAAAGCTTGGTTTTTGTAAACTTAATTTTTCCCTGAATTATAGGATTCAGCAGCAGCTAATAACAGAGATAAAGATCTCCATTCCCAGTGTTTGACTCAAATTCCCTTTAACCCCTTCGAGCTGGGTAGCGCAAACGCGCGCTTATCGCGGAGGCCGGCAGTGTCTTACGCGAGCGTCTGTCCAGGGCCGGGGGCTTTTTTGCTACTAAGCCTAAATCCATGAAATTTCCAAAGTATCAACGCATTGTTTAATAATGCTCTATAGAGTATTTAAACGGCTTATGCTTTATAAATATTTTTATATATATATACTTTAATTACCTTATTTCTTGTTTAAATGCATATTTTACACATTTTATTTTAATTACTCACCATTTTATGAATTTTAACATTATACATCTGAAAACTAAATATATTACTTAAAATTCTCTTTTCGTATGAAAAATTTGAAAACAGGGATCTACACACAGTCCTACGTTACATTCCTTGCACTCGTAATAACTCATTTGCCGTTTTGGAGGATTTTTCCGGGAATGTGAACAAACGAAGCATCGTCGTCTCATTTTCTAATCAGTCTCTTCTGAACAAAATTTTGGAAAATGTCTTTCAGTTAATCTTTCAGAATCAATATCTTAAATATTTTGCATCATTTCTGCTATTTCATGCTCTGTTAAACATTTTCGACGCTTCGACATTGCAACGGTAAAAACAGAAAGTATTCACATCTAACAAGATCTAATTATTTTCTAAAAACTGAACTGCAAACTGAAATACCCAATGCTTTAGCACAAATAAAACTTCCCTACTTAAATAAACAACTACCACGCGCGAATAAAGTGCGATTTAAAAAGACGTCATAAATCACGCCATTTGGAAACATTTATTTTCCCTTTTGTTTATATAATCCAAAACAAGTGTATGTGAGTCATGCTTCTCTCATTTCAAGTAGAGGGTCTAATGTACATGTATCTGAAACCATATATGGACATACAGTGCCATCTTGTGGAAGAAATTATAGTTTTTAAAATGTTCCAGGACACTGGCACAAATACGTGACAGTCTGTAGTGAACGGGAAAATGCTCTAGCACGCCTGCGTGTCGGCCGGGAAGTTAGTGTGTTCGTTGCTGGCACGTAGACGTGACAGTCGGCGTGAAGGTGTTAACTAGGCTCAGTAAATGTGTTGCACATGACACCACTAGTCAACTTTTTCTTACATACACAAAAAGGAAATAATTACCTGAGTAAGAATTATGAACTACTAACAGTCACAAGAAATAAAACCAAATGATGAATAAAAAAATTGTTTTCTTGTGAGTTCCTAAAATGCTTTTTCATTCCTCCCACTTTTAAATTTGTGGAATATTCTCGAATTATTAGAACAAGTTTGCTAAATTACACTTTCCAAAGTATGTTTTTTCACTATCATATTTATTTTAATATATGTAAGAAAATTTGCTTAATGCCTAATGCAAATGTAATTTTTGCTGCTAAAATCTTATAACAACTTGTTGTTAGCAGTTTATGTAAATGCTTTTAATTCCAATTTATTATTCTGGACCTTGTGTGTCTTAGAAAAAACATGCATTAACTTGAATATTTACCTTCCAAATTTAAGAAAATGTATAAATGAAATATTTTTACCACTGTTTAAAGTATAATAAATATGCAAATGACCCTTTTTTCAATGATACTTCCCTCCTAATTCATGAACCACAAAAGAAAATCAAAATTCATTCTATTCAAGTGATTCTAATATTTATTCTTTGCAAGTTTTCCTCGTACAGGGCTAGCAAATGAACAAATCAGTAGGTCTGTTTAAGAGAAATTGCTCGATTTATATCCTAAATATTTTATTAGTGGCTCCCCTTCAATGATGTACTCAAAAAAGGTATTTTTACATGTATTTGTATCATATTTTGTATATGCTTATTTCTAATACAAACAAGTGATGCTTACTTTTCTCACATGTTTAATTTCTTAAAAATGAGCAAATTCGAAATACGTAGTTGGTTGGGTAGACTTCGTAGAAGATGGCCCTAGTATGCTTAGCCATATGTAGTTCAATTCAAATAAAAAAAGGATTTTCTTTTTGTTCATTCAATGCATTACTTTCGTTCATTCAATGCATTACTTTGAAATTATTAATAAGAATAATTTATATGAATGTTTAGCAAATTTGATTTTAAAACTAAGCACATGTTAAATTTTTGACAGACAGTTTTATATTTACAATAATAAATATTAAGTATAAATACAAAATCAGCAAAATAAATTCTTTAAAAAATCTTTTAAATAAATCTTCAAAATTCAAATGGATAAAGTAATTTAAGGCAAAATGTTTTATGTAATAATGAAATGAAATGTTTCAAATTTCATGTAGTTTTTACAAATGTAATACAAACAACACTAATCAAGAGTCATATAGAGAATATAGACCCACTATACATCAGTGGGTCATCCCAAACTTTATTTTGCCTCTCTGTGAATAAATAGGTTGGCTACATGTTTTTCCTAGCTGTAACTTGAATATATGCGAATTATCTTTAGAAAGTTCTTCAAGAAGGAATCCCTCCTAAGATAGACAATCAACTAGTGATCTGGCAATATTTTTAAAAATATTTCCTACATCACATATTAAAAGAGAAAAATCTTTATCACATGCAAAATTTTTGTAAATATACCTGCATTTTAATTAAAAAAACTAAATTTTCATATATATATACCATTTTAATTAAAAAACACTATGTTCATTCCCATAAAAAATGTTGAAAGAACTCTCATAGGAAGTTTTACAAAAAGACATGCTTTTCTTATCTATAATGTAGGTTCAAATATCCTTTTGCTGTAAATATTAATTTTTGAGAAAGCAAATTAAAAAAAGAGACTAAGAAGCTTGTCTTTGCAGATGATCTTCAAAGCAAATATTATAAAGAGTATGTGTTATTTCTTATGTTACTTAACAGCAATAAATCAAACATTCATAAAGAGGAAGGTATACTTTACTCTATTATACAAACTACAACATGAAATATTAACTTATAAAAACTAAATACTCAGAAAATACTCTTTAGGCAGCTTTTCTCACAATGTCTGATTTTATATTAACAAGTGCACAGTTCTATTTAGTTGAATAACCATTTTTTTACACATTTATTTTACATACGCAATTTTGAAAACACACCTTACACATTAAAAAGCTTAAAACTTTCAGCTTAGATTAAGACTGAAAATCTTTGTAAATACTTCCCAGATACAATTTCTACAATCCAAATAGACAAATCACACTAAACAGAAAATGAAAACAGAATGTCAGATTCACAGCAATGAAAATTAGAATCACCTGGAATTTAAGAAAGCTTCTTCAACTACATTTTTGCTCAAACAACATTAAAAGTATATACAATTTTTATGTAAACAAAACACAGCTGAGATCATTTTTACTGATCATTTGACAAGAATGTTTTCACTGAAAGAATTCCATATTTACGAACCTTTACAAAACTACAACACATATACATTAAAAGGGAAAAAGAATTATATTTCCTTTTCCTTAATAATTTACTTAAGTAAATTAAATCAGAATGCAGAGTTAACATTATGAGAAAACAATATATTTAATTTTTTTTAACTCACAATTTACTTGAATACATTAAATTAGAGTGCACAGTTAACATTATGAGAAAATAATATAAAAGAATGTCACAGGAATTCATAATGTGGGAAAAACAGAATTTTGAGGTAGCTGCCTAAATTATTTTGTGAAAACTTCCGGTTATGAATATAAAAAATTTCACTATGGACTATGGAAATACCACTTACAAATACTGAAACTGCTATGTCAAGTATCATTAAGGCAATTATTGCTAAACTATGAAAATAGATTAAAGTTTATTTGTACCAGTTAACAGGATTCATTTAATAATTTCTGTAATCGTTTGGATATTGCGATTCACAAAAAACATCACAATATCCAAACGATTACAGAAATTATAATACATTAGAAATATATTAAGATTTACATGACTTTAAATAAGAAACACAGAGAAATATTTTAACACTAACAGCACAGTTATTAGAAAAGTCTAATTAGCAAATTTAAAAAACTGTATAAAGCATATATGCTACACATTATACAAATTGATTTTTGCACCATACAAACATTCTGATAAATAAAGCACCATATAAACATTCTGATCAATAAGAACATAGCAGAAGGCTTCCAGTTCTTTAAATAATTCTCTACTACAAAAGAATGTAGTTTCTAATAATTCTTACATCTATAGGTTTGAAAATTATCTGTCCATTTATCAATGGCCGTTTCCTGCAGGGGAAAAAATAAAAATACGAGAATCAATACATTAAAAGAAATAAAATAAAAAAACTTTTGAACTTGGTTATAAAAATGGATTCTCATACACAACACATTAAAAGCAGAAAAATATATTTAAATTCATTCATCTCAAAAGTGAAAGAGATAAATTTCAAACATGGAATTTTTACAGATCATGAAGAAATATACATGAATTAATAAAAGAAAAACTGATTTATTTTTGGAATTAATCATTACAATCATCTTCAAAACATGAATATTTAAATATACTTCATTCATATTATATGGGGGAGGGGGAATCCAAATTCATGAAAATCACAAGTTTATGCATACAGTGGATATTTTAGTTAGCTGAAGCATAAAAATACAATACCAATCACTTAGTTAAAGCACATATGAATAATTGCAAATTAACATGTTTGCTTCTGTTTTGTATAGTATATGAAATCCATCATTTTATACATTCTTCCAATTCCTATACTTATATTTAGGAAAATGCTATACTTGTTATAAAAAATAAAACACAAAAAGTGTGACTTCTATATGAGAAAAACCGAAGGAGATATTTAATTTCAGAATTAGTCGTTTCTGACATCATTTGCAGCTTGATTTAGAGGTCAGTTAAACAATACATTAGAATATTTCAAGGTTGAGTCTTTCCTCTTAAATGGCACTCAATGACATTTTTCTGTGATTTACTACTTTTCATGCTCTTTTGTTTACAATTTTGTTATAAGAATCCGTGAATAAGATCTTGTTTAAAAAAACTATATTGATACAGTCAAAAGTCGTTAATTCGGACACCCATAATCCGGAATGATCTATAATCCGGACCTCAAAGCTACAAACTTTCTGCGCATGCGTCGCGTTGACACATGCGCGTAAGACCTTTACGTCTGCGAATATATGTCTGCACATGCGCAAAATACGTTTACAAATGTGTGTTTAATGTATAACGGACGGTATAAGGTAAAAATTATCTAATTCAGTTAATGTTGCAGATTGCGTTGTTCCTTAATCTTCGAATTGGATCCGGCTTATTATTTTTTGCAGACTGTTAAAGCAATTTTATAAAAGTAAGCTTGAACTTTCGATTATGTCAAATAGAATTTCTGATATATATTTACTAATATGTAAAAGATCTACAAAGCGAAAGTATGTTTCGAAGTCCATTAAACAAACAGTCGAATTGCTGTAAAAAATGGATAAAGGCATATCCTGTGTTTATTTAACCATTCCAAAATCTGTTTATCAATTTCACGCTGCTCTGCGGCAGGAGAGGGAAGGACGCCTCGGCGCACGATGAATTGGAAGTTGATCTGTCAGCACTATCCTTATCTTCAGGGCAGATGTTTTTATTTTATTTGGCTTATAATTCCTTACTAAATGTAGTATTTTATCTCGATGTACTCTGTCTTTGATATGATTTAAATCAAATTCCTCGTCATTATAATTCGCTTCCGATAGCGAAGAAAGTGACACAGATGTTATTGAAAACGAAAACATTTCGATTGACAAATTAGTCAGTATTCTCGACACAGCAATTATAGGACTTGAACAGCGGAACTTTGTAACTGAACAAGAAATTATGTCTGTTTATAGAATTAAAGAGAAAGTATTATCACATAAAAAACAAAGCAACTTAAACAACTTACATTGAAAGAAATGTTTATTAATAAAGTAAACAAATAAATATTAAGCTTTTTTTTGTAAATTTTGATACCCTTTAGATCATAATTGTTCTTTATTTCATTAATTATGGTTTCATATTTTTAATTTTATAATTTCTGCATGCCATCTTACCAGATTTAAACTGATGATCTATAATCTGGAATCGCTGAAGTTCCGACGAGTTCGGATTAACGACTTCTGACTGTAAATACTTTTCATTATACTATGCATACACATGCTCATAACTATCTTTTAATATCAGAAATCTTTTCCTAAACTGATATTTTGTTTTCAGTAAAATAAAAATGCAAAAACTTTGCCCTTCAATTTCCAAATGGCCCCTTGAATATTTAGTTCAACTTTAAAATTAAATATAACTAAATTTTTGTTGTACTGGAGTCACATTTTTTTATAACATTTTCCTAAATATGAGTACAGTGTAAAGAAAGTATACGAGTATAAAAAGATTTTACAATTTTTATAAAAATATTTTTTTATTTAAAAATGCCGAAACATGAATATGCCAAATAATTTCAAACACTTTTGGAAATGGAAGTACTTTGTTTATGACCTATAGTTCTGAAAAGCCGGATAAAGACTTTTATGCACACAGTGCGTATTCCATACATACCACTATTAATGACTCCAATTTGCCACGGAACAAAGATTTAACTTTATAGCTGCATGAAAATATTGCGATCTAATGAGTCCAAATTTTTATTCTTAAATCATGAATACATCAGAATTAGAAGCATCAGGAGTACCTCCAGAGAAGGATTAGAAGAAAATGCATGAAGCATAAGACCCACTGTTCATGATTCAAGAGAATCTTATGATCTGGGGCTGTTTCTGTTTGACTGGACTAAATTCACAACACTGTATATCACAATAAAATGAAGGCAGGAGAGCATCCCTGGATAATGAATGACCTAGTCATTTCATCAATGAATTTCCCTAAGACAATAATGTCAATATTCCTAATTCAAATTATGAAACATTAAATTCAGAACATTCATACATAAAAAATATATCTCAAAGTCCTGATCTCGGCCTAAACTGACAAAATATGGGACAATAATGTCAATATTCCTAATTCAAATTATGAAACATTAAATTCAGAACATTCATACATAAAAAAATATCTCAAAGTCCTGATCTCTGCCTAAACTGACAAAATATGGGACACACCTAAATATCTAAGAAGTGATTCAATTCATCCTTCATCTGTCAAGAGCCCTGAACAGTTGTTGATGCAACTCTGCTCAAAAATAATTGTGATCTGCAAGTCTTCCTGCCCAACGAAATGAATGGCAAGAATCTTATGGTCCAATAAAATCTTATTCTAAATAATTTTTTTTTTTTTTGGCTAGTCAGCCTATGATGGACTAACTTCAGCTTTTCTACACAAAATATCACAGTCCAACAAATGACTTTGAGCTCAGTATAGCTATTCACTTAACTCCAGCTATGGCACGTTTATGCTCTTAAAACCTTAGCTACTTGTGTTTGAAAAAGAATGCAAACTAAATCTTTCATCATTTTGCATTTAACATAATAAAACTTAGATACTTCCCAAATGACTGCAGATTTTAATTGTTTCTGCAATGTGTAAATCTCAAATGCCCAAAATAAAAATTAACTTAAAATTGATATGAAATGTTTTACCGCTCTTTTCTCGCCAAATAACAGTACAAATTTCAATCCATAAAATTAATCATTGCAACTGCTTCCTTAGCACTGAGATTTATTATTTATTTTCACTTCATGAGGGCAAGTTACCAACTTGCTGAGTAATGTTTTTTGATCTTAATGGCACCCCATTCAAAGGCCAGCATTAATAATTTTATGCCTTCAGTTACAAAATCCAAACAGCAATTTTTGAAGTGTTCTTTATGCATAAAACTATATAAGAAGCAAATGCATTCCAGATATCAGCTATAACTTCACATCTTACCACCACATTAGGAACTCTGCTACACAATTAGCAAACTGGGCATTTCAAATCTCTAAAAATATCAAGAAGTACAATGTTACATGTGAGCAATAAAATACTACTCCAATCAACTTTTGAATTCAAGTTATTTGCATTCTTCATACACAGGATTCCTTCCAGCATAGTACACTTGTAATTAAAATTAAAGGATAATGAGAAAAATATGCTCACTAAGTTAATGTTGCAATCAATGCCCAGTGCTGTAAATATTCATGTCAATTAAATACAACTGAACACAAAATTGCACTTCCGCACATACATTAATGCTGGAAATGTGCAAATTCGGTGATTGACATTGTGGTGGAATTCCGGTCTATAGTGCTGTTTAAAGTGAATGTGGTTACTGAGAGTGATCAATATTCAGTAATTATGGCTCAAAGGCATCATATAAATTAAGGTCAAAAGTGGTGAATAATTGGTAGAATCAATGGAGGTCAAACACAAATGGAGGTTGTCCAAGATTCGAATATCCCTCAAAGTATCATATCAAGAGTTTGAAACTCCTTTTCAAGCAATAGATCAGTTGACAGTCAACCTGGTCAAGGGCGACCAAGAGCAACAACTGCATCGGAAGACTGTTTTCTGTCGCTTTTGGTTTGAAGAAACCGCAAAGTAACTAAAAGAGATTTCATTTTAGGCCTTCAGGCTGCCACAGGAACTCGAATTAGCCATTCTACTGCTGCACAAAGGCCTAACAAGATTGGACTGCATGCAAGAAAACCCATGGTTTGTGTCCCACAAACTCACCCCCTGAGGGGTTGACTGGGAGCAAACCCAGCATTCTGGCTAAGTCAGTATCTAGACAGACTCGATTTCTGGGGAAAAATTTAGTCTTCACAGTGGCTAGAACCATTGTTTATACAGTGTAGGTTTGGCAGGGACCATACGGTACTGTATTGTCTGCCACTTGGTTGTGGGGACACTACATGGTTAGAGGTTTACAAGGTTGTCTGGGGAGGGATTGGCCTTCTGGTGTGTTTTGCCATAATAAACTAAATCAAGTCAAATCAAACCGTCATACATTAAGTAAGCTGCTTGTTATTATTGAGACATGAACAATTCATGAATTTATATATTGATGAAGTTCAAGTAAAAAAGGTGATATAGAATGGGGAAAAAGAATGGCTTTTCTGAGAATAGTATTGAAGAGACATCTGTTCAGTCTTTTATGATTTCTTCTATATTATCAATTATAAAGATATACTACATTAGTAATAATTTGCTTGCTCTAATGTTGCACAAAATTACATTTTACTTAATTTATATAGGCAAATGCAAAGATTTTTAGGAAATTAAAATTTTTATGCAACTTTTGATCTCCTGTTCTTTTTGTTAGATAATAACTGAAATAAATAGAAAATACATGTACATACTTTTTGAAAGCGCTGATGTATTTATAGTTTTAAAGCACTGAATATTACTAATCGTTCATATGTCTTTTAATTGGTTAAATAGTGTTCATAATTTGTCAGTTAATTATTTATAATTCGGAATCTTTTCATTTCTTTCCTTCATACCTGCGAAAATAAACCTACAAAATTTGGGATCAGTGAAATCAACACTAAATTTTGTAAATATATTTTTCGGGGTATTTATTAAAGAATTTTATCTTAGTATTTAGTAGAAGTAAGAATAATCAAACTGTAAAGATTTATTCATGTTAATAAATAGCAATCTTTATTTATTTATCTGAAACTTTGTCTGTTAGCAAATCCTAAAATGTCATTACTATGCAGTATAAAAATAATTGTGTACAAAATATCGTGAAACATTGGGTACAAAATTTTATGAATATATTTAGAAATAATACCTATTAAGCTATCAATCTTATATATAAATGAATATACGACCTTTTATATACGTTTTTTCATAAGTCACTAAAAATGTAATTACTACGCATTATTTAAAACAAAAGTATCTAAACATTTAATGATATGCGCATATGCAAACCTAAAGCAAAATCACGGAAGACTCAGATGGCTTCCATGACGTCACTCCGTAGCTAACCAGGCCATGTTTTTCCAGTTGGCCATGGCCACGGGAAGGCTTCCTACTCTACACCACCCTAAAAAAGCTCTTCTTGGTTATATGGGGATTACATGCATATAAATGAAAAACATAACTTGGGTATATGACAGTTACATTAGTTACATTTTATATTTACACTTTCGTCTATTTTTTTATGGTTGTACTTTTCCAAGAAAGAGACACCACCTTTAAGAAAGCACAACCCAACATTAAGATTCACTATCTGAAGGCAATTCGTGTAGCACTTTCAGTACTTCAGAAATGGTCAGCCCTCTCTGATCCATTTGCAAAATAATTCAAAATCAGAAAAATACACTAATATTATATCTACAATTAGAAATTATAAAATAAAATTAAATAAATGTTTACAACTCAAAACTATCAGAGCATAGTGCTAACAAAACAACTTTGAACCAAAGTGAGAGAAAAGGAGAACTGCTTTAGTGAAAAACCAAACAGGTAACTGATAAAATTACCCTTACCTTCAGAAAATCACCTCAACAATTTCTTAGCTGATAACCAAACCTCCCCTTAGAGGGGGGGGAATGAGGAAAAACAGATGTGGACATACTTTTCTATTGTGAATGAGCTGACCGATGAGCTGCAGAGAAACAAAGATACAGCTAATTCAGAAGTTAAACAACAAAAATCAGCGTTATATTTACAAAATTTTGACAGGACTTAAATTTTGTAAATATAACACTGATTTTTGTTGTTTGACTTCTGATTTAGTATTTATTCGACGTGTTATTATGTCTTAATTAAAGATACAACTGTTGGTCTTGTCCTAGTCTCTCAGTGAGCCCACTCTCAGCACACCTGATGTTTGTCGTTCGATTTTAGGCAAGATTTCAAGGTAAAAATTTAAAACTAATATAGAAAAGGAGATTAGGATGCAGCCAAGAAAATAACAGAGAAATTTCTTTTCAAACAATTCCTTTCATATTCTAAAAAAATATGGAAGATTTCTTTGAAAAATGAGGGTCTTTAAAAATTAAACATGGCTAAAATATATGGACTGGTTTGTCTTGGGCTGCTGTCTTCTATAAATAAAGAAGGTTCAGAGTAACCTATAAATTCTTTTCATTCAACTTTTCTGTGCATACAGAAGGAAATGCATGGTGTGCTCACATAGGACACATCACACTGCAAAAGGTTAAAGAAGGAATAACAGAGAGAGGAACTACTGTCTCCCAAATTGCCCTTCATTCCACACGGCTGTCATCCATATTTTTTAAATGGAAGTTGGACATGAATTGTCACTCAAACTTGGTTTGGCTGATAGCTCAATCTAAGTTACATGACCAATTCTTTTCACTTTCATCAGTAAAAATTATAAAATGGTTTTAAATTTCAGTTGAATTTTTGCAGTAAAATCTTACTTCTTATTTTACGTACAGATTGGCTTCTGTTGAGAAATACACCACGTTTCAAAAAGAATATACATATTACAAAGTGTTATTTTGTCCAAACTATGGATCACTGCGCTTTGGCTCGACTATTGGCAAAATGAATACATAGTCTAGTTTATATTAATAGCTGCTATATGTCAGTTGTGTTCTGTTTTCCCGTGGTAACCGTCACATATTTAACTGCAACAGAAATCATTTAGTGTTCTTGAGTTTGCGAAGTGCAATTCTGTGATTACAGTGCAAAGATGTTTCAAGTTGAGGTACCAAAGTGATCCTTCGAATGGGTGGAACATTTGCAGTTGGTATCGACAGTTTGTAAATAAAGGATGTGTATGTAAAAGAAACAGCCCTGGCGATGAAAATGTTGCACAAATTCAAACTGCTTTCCAATGTAGTCCTTTAAAATCAACTTGTCGTGCCAGTCAGGAGTTACAACTGCCAACAACAACAATTTGGCGTGTTTTGAGATGTCGGTTTATGAAGCCATACAAGTTACATTTGTTACAGGCTCTGCGTCCTGATGACAAATGCAAACATGTGGCATTTTGTAACGATATTATTGATGCTATTGACAATGATAACACGCGAAACGCATTGTGTTCAGTGATGAAATGACTTTTCATGTTAGTGGCCATGTAAACAAACGCAATGTTCGAATTTGGGGCCTACAGAACCCACATTCTTCTTTGATGGAAACACGGCTAACAGTCAGCAGTATCTCGCTATGTTACAAAACTGGTTGTTTCCAAGGCTGCACAAAGACAACTTCATTTTTCAACAAGATCGGGCACCCCCTCACTGGTGTCGCCAAGTGCGTGATTATCTGAATGAAACTCTACTGAACCGTTGGATTGGTTGTCAAGGAGCTGGCGAATTAACATGTCTCAGCTGGCCTCCAAGGTCACCGGATTTGACACCCTGTGGGGTTTCATTAACCCTTTGGCTGCTTATCCCGCTATTTCCAGGGGCAACTCAAATGTAGCAAAATCTGCTCATCCTGCGATTTCCGCGGGCATGTGTTTTCTTCCTTTATTGATGAACGAATGCATCCCGTTTTTTCCCCCATTTGACCACTGAAATAATATACAGTATTAGACGTTTAGTTTACGTTTTGGACAACAAATATCATTAGTTGTCCACTAAATTGGGGCGTTTGAAGGCACGTGGTATTAACGCTCAAACACGACATTTTGCCGCTTTTTTCTTAAAGAAATGGCCACTCGAAAACATTCAGCGATTATCTTGATTATTTAATTAAATTATTGAATTATTAATTAGATTAATAATTAAATTGATTATTAATTAGATTTATTGAATCTCGTGCAAAAACTGTGAAGTTGGACTTTGCCTTGAACCCCGTTTTGAACTCTATCATACTAAACTGCATTTTTAATGTATTTTTTCCCTCAGTGCTTTATATTTTCTTAAATTTTATAATTCTACCTTTTACATTATGCAATAAATAGAAATTAACTGTAATTCCACTGAAATTTATTAAAAAAAATTTTTTTTGGTGATAACATTTAAAAATTGGTATTTCTGTCAACTTAGTTTCTCATGATAAAAATCTATATAAAAAATATTTTCTAGAAAGAAAAAATGCATTTTTCAATTCTCCAATATATATAGATTTAAAATTTGCAAAAAAAAAATTACACAATTTTTGAAGCGATTTCGGTCCACAAATTGAGCAGTCGGAGGGTTAAAGACAATGCTTATGTACCACCACACCCACAGAACCTGGCAGAGGTGAAGAACCGGTTCCGTACTGTCATAACATCAGTGACGACAGACATGCTTGCCCGAGTATGGGAGGAATTTGAGTATCGATGTGATATTGTTCATGTCACTGATGGAGGACATATTGAACATCTGTAATCTGAACCTGAGAGGTTCGTACATATGTGTTTCTAAAGTTTCATATTCGTATGTCATACAGTTTAATAAATATATGCATTCCAAATACGTATATTCTTTTTGAAACATGCTGTATATGGTCATTGAAACTGACTAAATTGCATTATCAAAGTTAAATATACTAATACTGGAACAAAATGCACTACTGCAAAGTTTAATTTCTTTGGCATACGGCCACATCCTTTTTTTATTTAACCCTTTCCAGCACGATACCCTTTAAAGTTGGAGTTTTGATAAAAAATAAAAGGTAGGCAGTCTAATTAGGCCTAGAGGAGTACACAAGTAAAATTTTGTGAAGATAGCACTTATCTTTTAATTCTGTTGGTGTGCCCAAAGTGGGCACACTGATTGAATAGAGCTTCGAAAAGAGTGGTGAAACGAGCAAATTATGTGCATTTCTCCTTTCACCCCACTTTTTTAAATGCATAATCTACTTAAGTGTTTTTTTCCTAGTTTACAGAAGCAAAAAGAGGTTCTCCTGTTATACAAAAACTGAAAAAATATAAAAACATACAATATTTATTTTGCATGCGATTACAGAACGGATGACTTTATGCCCAAAAAAAAAAAAAAAAAAAAAAAAAACAGATTTAGTACAGCTTTGCAGAATATTTTCAATTCATAACCAGAATTTAAGACAGTGTGAGGAGAAGGAAGAAAAAGACATGAATCTAAGCAATACTACTCAATAATATAGCAGTTTGAAAGATTTTATGAGAACATTATTATGATCCGCAGACCTTTAAAATTGAGAATAAGTATGTTCAACAGAAGGATGTAAAAAGTCCATGACAACATTCACTGTTGGAATTGAAAAACCTATTACTCATACCAATCCCCTCCTTAATTTGGATTTCTCAGAATCTTCTGAAAATATCACCAACTCATGAATGAACATAAATTTCTTGAATGAAGTACTTGCTATTCTGTTCCTGTTGAAAGGCATGGAAAAACACGCTTCAAACCCACCAACATTTTTTCAAATATACCAGTTGAAGTTACAATGCACATAGCACTGAGACGTTTGTTGTGAAGTATTACACCAATACCGACAAAACAGGACTGTGTTCCTAGGAAACAAGTCTTCAATAAATTTATTTTATTTATTCTAATTTTTGCAATGAATTTTTCTATAAACTTACTCTTCAGAGTTAATTGTTAGAAAGAAATTTTAAACATTTAGCTTTGTTTTAAATTACTGACAGCAATGCTTACATAGCTACCGATACATATTTAAATATATCTCTTCCATATCTAATACTGATAAATGCTTTTTCACTCTTATGCAAGCAAACTTAACATGCCAGTTTTGCAGTCGTTGATGGAGAATTCCGAGTTTGCTATATTTAGCTACCTTCTTGAAAACTACTTTGATTTACTCTAAACTACTGTGAACTTTAAATCCAATAAGAAGGGACTTTAAATTATTTTTTAAAAATTGACTTTTACAATAACCCAAGCAAAATTTATCAGTCAATTCCCTTGGTGTTTATTCTGCTGTAAAACTCAAACATAAAATCTAGCCTTAAAAATTTCAAGTACACATGTATTTATGTATTAATTGATATTATTTTCAAGCTTTAAGTTATTTGCTTACTTAATTCTGTTTTGATCAGTAATTGAAGTTATTAATTTTTGCTTTAGTTGTTTAAAGTTGGTTGTAAGTTTAAACTGTAACTTTTTGTAAACATTAAATTTAGGTTGGTTGCTTTAATACTCTTCTTAAGTTGAAGTTGTTTAATTTTAATTTGAGTTTAGGGACTTAAGTTTACTTGGTTTTTGTATTTTTTGTTTTGACCCTTAAGGTTGTTTAACTTTTAACTTTAATTATTTTAAAGCCTTGCAGCTGCACTTTTGGTGTGTTAAATCTTTTTTAAAATTTTATTTGAGGTAACTTAATTTTTACCCCTCTTTCTATTAAAGTTTATTGAATTCATATTTTCTGACTGGTGGTAAGGTAAACCAATAGTAATTGAAACTCAATTTGAACAATGAGTGTGTATACTTAATTTCTGTTGAAGAAACAATTTATATCGTGCTGACATTTTTAATGAATTTAATTGTTATGTAACAGTTTAATTTTTAATGTCCTAAGTTCATTTATTGAGTTGAAAAACTATTCACTGGTTATGTAATTTTCCCACCCAAACCCGTTGGCTTGGAATTAATTCTCAGAACCCCTGATTTGGAGTTTTCTGCACCCCAAAATTCTTTTGCCAAGCATTTTAACACATGTCTGATGTCTTCACAACATGTTCTGATGACCGCACTACCTGCAGTATTTGCATAACCAGAACCCCGTTTGCTGTGACATCTCTAGCGGGGAAATGTTCTACAGAGAGTTTGTTTATGAGAGTGAAAAGTCATTGGATAGGATGCTCGCAATGTTGGAGCTGCACCTTGAAATGAGGCTAGTGTTCCCCCCTTTCCATCAGCATAGAGGAGGTGGACCCAGCACAGTAACCTTGAAGGCTGAATCGCTGAAGTACGTCGTTCACCAGATTCTTGCAGTTGGGAAACCCCTTCCTGTTAAGATATCTTTGCTTAAGGTTGCTGTGCTTGGCATTCTTCTGGTCATCATGCTTTGCCAATTTTTCAAGTTCTCGCCGGGTACTAAAGTTGCTGCACAGAGGAGACAGGGAGGAGAAAAGAGCAAAAACAAGAAGGATCGCAGCGTGATTGTCACCGAATCTATTTTAGAAGTCAAAAAATTTCCTAACAAAGATGAGAATTATGAAACGGCTGCTGAATGTGAAAAGCAGAGCCTTGGAGGATAAAGCACTAGATCCAACAGGAAAAAAGACCCCTGCGCTGCTGAAGGTTTAATTTTTTGCCGAAATTAGAATGACGGTTTGGGACCAGCAGCCCAGGAGTCTGGCTGAAGGAAATTGCAGAATGGCTGAGTTCCAGGCATCTGCCTCGGGACCAGCATTTAACTAATATTCTCTTATTTTTCTTCCCGGTATTGTACCCTACAACTGCAGTATGAAATATTAGAATGTAAAGAATGCCAGTGTACATTCAGAGGGGCCCTCTCCCATAATTTTAGAATGTTAAATCATTATAAGGTATGTGCCTGTTTATTTCAATATGGCAGCCAAAAATGTTAACGTTGATGACCGCAACCACCCAAATTAAACAAATTGTAACTGTAAACCTAAATAAACGTAAGAATAATTTACTTTTGTATTGTTTAATTTTAGTTATTTTACACTGGACCTTAGTCATAGAATGGGTTTAAATTGTTCTATTTTCCACAACGCAACAGTTTGATTATATATTGTCTGGTTATAATGATATATGTTCACCTTGATTACTCTTGTTTAAAATGTTTACTTATGTTTGCACATATTCACACATTTACCTACTACAATATCATTAATAACATGAAGTTTCAATTATACAGTAATGATGTTTAGTAGTACCTATTGCATATGACTATATGTTTATAATTGTTCTATACTTAATAATATATTACAGTATGTACATAAATATGCAAGTCTAAAAGAATGTACATATTATTGCATGAATACAATTCTGTGCTTTTAAAATGCAAATTCTCAGTGGATTTTGCACTGTTTAATAAAGCATACACAGGCAATATGCTTGGGAGAGTAAACGATTCATAAAAAAATAAACTATTTAAAATGCCAAATGACATATGCATATCAAACATTGGGTTTGTGTATAAGTTTGATAGAGGTAGTATTGTAATACCTTTAAAAGAAAGGTTAAAAGACTGCATTCTGCAAAGGTTTTGTATGTGTATGGTGAAATATTCATCCAAGTTTACATGGAGCATGCAGATGATGACAACATATGTAGCTGCTGTCTTTGGAAACTCAGGGAAGGTGACAAACTGTACAGACCAACCAAATTCTGGACACCCAATGGTGGTGTCTGAGCAAATTCTTGCCAAAGCCGTATCAAATGTTCCTCCATATCCAACTCTTGAGGAATTAATGGAAACGCTATCAGCAAAAAGAACAGGTTAAAGAGAAATGCACACATTTTGATTCATCACAAAGCTGCATCAGTGGATTTCACATCAATGGGAGGCGAGAACCAGTACCAGTCTTTCATTGCTTTCTTGTTTCTCAAATGAGTACTCTACTGGAATTTCAAACTTCAAAATTATATTTTTGCATAAGCACAGCCTGCTCCATCCACTTTAAAAGAAAGACTGCATTCTGCAAAGGTTTTGTATGTGTATGGTGAAAGACGAGAGGAAAAATCACACAGGAGTTATTCCCACATAATTAAATCATGAATGCTGACATGTACTGCTAAAAGCTGGACAGACTGAAGCAAAAATTTATATAAGCAGCCAGCATGTGTCAGTCACGAATGCGTTACCTTTCAACATAATAACACTAGATTTCATAGTACTTTAATCAGTCAGAAAAAAAAAAAAAAAAAAAAAAAAAAAACTACTACTATGGTTAGAAGTTAACTAAGCCGGCATATTTCCCAGACCTTACTTCTTCAGAATACCATCCTTTACAATGATTACAAAATTCCTTGTCCCTTAAAATTTTGATGATAGACAAGATAAGAAAACAGCAGTACAACTTTTTTTACTCAAAATCAAAAGATTTTTAACAACTAGGTATTAACTAATTACATGGCAGATGGCAAAAAGAAATGGTGGTAAATATATGAATACATAAGTATTCTATTTTCTTTTTCATTTTCAAAAGGGTGGAACTTTCAAAAGGGTGCACACACCTAATATCTTAAAAATATGTTTTATTAAACTGAATACTAATAAGAAAAAGCAAATTACATCTAATGTAAAAGACACTTTCAAAGTCAAAATTAATTTGACTTTGAAAGCTATTCACTAGTGTTAAAATTTAGAAATAACCAATGAGTATTAGATTCTGTATTCTTCATTTTTATATATTAAAGGTACTGACACAAAAAAATCTTAAAAATGAAACTTTCATTAATAGAGTAAAAGGAAATATATTTTCTGGTCTCAGTAAGACAAAAACAAATCTAAATTGAAATGAAGTAAATGATTATAACTTACCAATTAGCCTTGAAGTATTTGGTTATAGTTGAGCAGTGTCAGTATAAAGGCAGGTAGCTGACAGTACATCTTAGGGAAAGAAACTGCAGTGCTAGTCTCAGGGAATTTATTAAATGTAATATAGTTATAAAAAGATAAAGTAATAAAAGTTGAAAATAATGAGGTTAATAAATTAGTACATTAAAAATGATTAACTGGATTCTTGCTTTTTATTGCACACATTTGCAAATGATTAAAAAAATAAGAACTATAGAACAGTTCAAAAGTTTATTATTTTTGTAAATATAATTTTGACCCCTTTATAATAAAAATTATTTACATATCAATGTGTTTACATATTTCAGAGGCAAAATTTCATGCAGATGATAGATTATGTTATAATGATAATTCATAAAATGTATAAAGAAATGGATTAAGTTACATACATATAAAACGCAAATATTTTACAAAGCACTTAACATATCCATCAGTAAAAAATGACTAGAACAAACACAGGATGAAGAAAATGCAACGTAATGCATATTTTTAAGCACAGCACAACCAAGAATGCCACAATACACAATGCTTTATGTAAGTAGTATATTTTGAGCTAAATTTTCCAACAGTTAGGACTAGAAAAATAAAAGTGTATTCTTTATTTATTATTTAATTTTATTACTTTGTACAATGAACTGGACTATACCTGTGACTTGGTTATTATACTGGGACGATGCCTTATCACATTTTCTTTTACACAAAACTACAACATTATGCATGCAACATTCTGTTTATAGGATTAAAACAAAATCATATAATGAATTCTAACGTTTTGCTTTCAATTAATGAGAAAGATATGTAACAGTATATTTAATAGTGAAAAACTTTAAAACTGGCTTATAAATTTGACACTTGCTATTAAATGAGAATTATGAATATTTTCATCACATGTTCTGAGATGACAAAACATATGAATAGATTACACTTCTAACAGACAGAAAATTTCCACTGCATATGAATATTTTTAGAATAGTTTTGTTTTAGACATCTATATCTGGTTATTTTGGATGGATGGAAGACTAGAAGCAAAAATTTGTATGTCAGGCAGGCTCTTGGAATCAGCTACTTACAGCAATAAGTGCAATACCAGCAGACTTCAAAGACGATTTCGGTTTAAAGTGCATTGTAATTTCCCTAGAGACAGCAGACTGCATGTCTGTGTCATGAGCAATATCGGCCTACAAAATAAATATATAAATAAAAAAATGTACAGTATATAAAGATATATAGTTGTTACACATGGCTTTATTTGAAAGATCAATCCAAGCATAAACAACAGCTCAAGTATCACACATTGAACAATGATAAATAACAAAAAAACATACATTAATAAAGTAAGAATCAGAATAAATGAACATGGGAACAAAAGTAAAAAGTTAAAAATTTACACAACAAGGAATAGAACTTAGATGTAGTCATTACAAGGAGTTCATGAAAGCTCTGGCATTCCAATATAGTTTACTTATCTCATTAAGTTTTTGAGACTCTTTATTTAGCTGTGGGCATATAAGATGCTCTGCATTCACGATGACCGAATTGCAAATTTAGCATATTAGATGGAAAGATCCCAATTTTATTAAGATAGTTTACTTATCTCATTAAGTTTTTGAGACTCTTTATTTAGCTGTGGGCATATAAGATGCTCTGCATTCATGATGACCGAATTGCAAATTTAGCATATACTAGATGGAAAGATCCCAATTTTATTAAGATGATGTGGCATACAATCGTGACCTGCTTGCAGTCTGAAGTTTGCCACAGCCTCTTTAGATATTTGTTTTATTAAACTGAACACCAATAAAAAAAGCAAATTACATAATAAAGTAAAAGACACTGAAATTTTGACTTTGAAAGCTATACACTAGTGTTAAAATTTACAAATAAACAATGTATCAACTAAAATAAAATAAAATACAATTACAAATAAACAATGTATTTCATTAGTGTTAAAATTTACATGTAAACAATGTATCAACTAAAATAAAATAGAATACAATTGCAAATAAACAATGTATTTCACTAGTGTTAAAATTTACAAATAAACAACGTATTTTTATATACTCTATTAGATATATAACAATATTCTTAAAAAAAATTATGTTCAAAATTTTTATCACGGGTTATCATCACCTAAACTATGTATTTCACCATACTGCTTCAAACAAAACTGTTTAGTTAATTTACATGACATTGAATTCTAAAAATAACACAAAAACAGTATCTTAAGAGTAGAAGACTTTTCTCAATTTAAATGTAAACTCCTGAATTACTATACTGAAGACACATACATTACATATAACTTCATTACACTTAGCCTTTATGATCAGTTATAGTCCATAAACTATACACTATGGATAGTAAAGCAATCACCACAGTTCTGGTTTTGAAATGTATCACGTAAATATATCAGACAAATATCCATGGTGAAAATTATTAGTTTGTCATTTTTAAGGGGATATGGAAATTCCATAATTAAAATATTAGTGAATTGGGATTTCCTGGAAAATGTAATGATCAATGCCAATGAAGACACCTTGATGTGCAATTCAGAAAACATGGTGGAGCATGCAAAGCAAAAGACAAATTCAATATTTGATAAAAAGGTAAATTATCATCCCATCATCTAAGATGCTTGCTTGTTTAATTGTTAATGTCCAAGTATGTTAACCTCTCCTTTAAAACCTAGTTTTGTTAGTGTTGGAAGAAAAGCAAATCTAAAAGAAAGCATTATCTTTTTAATGGGAAAGGAAAAAAAAAAAAAAAAAAAAAACCACGAATTCAGAACTATTATACTAATTATTCGTATGAAATGAGGAGTCAGACTTACTATAATGCTGCAATATTACAAAAAGTCTGACTCCTCATTTTGTCTTTACTGATTAACATTCACAGAAATAAAATCATATTACTTACAAGGACCCAAGGATGCTCAAGTACATCAGCTGCAGAATATCTGTCATCTGGATTCACTTGGAGCATCATTGCTATTAATTCCTGAAATTAAAGTGACTACTTCAGTTTAAAAATTCCAATAATATTTATTTTCATGATCTACAGCATTAAATCAGAAAAGAATATTCACCATTATTTCAAGATTTAAACTTTTCATTTATTTACTGTTTAGTGCAATTCAATAACAGTGTAAGAGAAAAGTGTTAATGAAACTATGTTGGAAAAATACTGCACTATAGGAACTCTATTTTCACAGATGAAATCCAAATTTAATATTTGAAAGTATACACAAACAAGACACAAACAATTTAGTTACTCAAAATTTAGCTATAAGAGCAAAACTGGAAACCGGTACAAGAATGTAAAAGTAAGAAAATGACAGCATACAAAATCCTTTGATCATGTATAAAAGTATGAAGATATAAATCAAAGGTATGAAGATTTCATCACAAAAATAATGAATATACGCATGAGAAAACATTCTACCTTGGCAGAATCAGAAATATCATCCCAAAATGGCCTAGTGAATTCATAGTTTCCAGCAAGTATTTGGTCAAACAGCTCTACTTGGTCATTAGTTTGACTAAAGAAAGAAATGAGAATAAAAAATAATTACAACAAAACAATAATAAATTATAATCATTATAGTAAAAATTATAATGATAACAAAATTTATTTGCAGTGAAGATTATTTAAACATCTCATATTAATTACATAACAGGACAGAAATATTTCTTGAAATAGCCATAAAAATAATTTATTCAAATAAGAAATACATAAACTGGTCAGCTTAATTTTTATCTCTTAATCTGATTCAGCTACGAATCACAATACACAGTGAATGTGTTGCTCGCTGGAGGGCTACAAATCTAAGTATGAGAACAGCTGAAGTAAACTAACACAACTTTATGGCTTTTTATTACTTTTATTGAACTAGTTATTTACACAATTTCAAAATGGGCATATAATGTGAAATAAACAGGATTAACAGACAATAAAAACTTTACAAGTAGATCATTCCTAACATAATACATACAGTTAAAAGTCGTTAATCCGGACTCATTGGGACTTCGGCGATTCCGGATTATAGATCATGTTTAAATCTGGTAAGATGGCATGCAGAAATTACAAAATTAAAAATATGAAACCGTAATTTATGAAATAAAGAACAATTATGATCTAAAGGGTATCAAAATTTACAAAAAGAAAAAGCTTAATATTTATTTGTTTACTTTATTAAACATTTCTTTCAATGTAAGTTGTTTAAGTTGCTTCGTTTCATGTGATAATACCTTCTCTTTAATTCTATTAAAGAGACATAATTTCTTGTTCAGTTACAAAGTTCCGCTGTTCAAGTCCTATAATTGCTGTGTCGAGAATACCGACTAATTAATTTGTCAATAGAAATTTTTTCGTTTTCAATAACATCTGTGTCACTTTCTTCGCTATCGGAAGCGAATTATAATGACGAGGAATTTGATTTAAATCATATCAAAGACAGAGTACATCGAGATAAAATACTACATTTAGTAAGGAATTATAAGCCAAATAAAATAAAAACATCTGCCCTGAAGATAAGGATAGTGCTGACAGATCAACTTCCAATTCATCGTGCGCCGAGGCGTCCTTCCCTCTCCCGCCGCAGAGCAGTGTGAAATTGATAAACAGATTTCGGATTTCGAAGCATACTTTCGCTTTGTAGATCCTTTACATATTAGTAAATATATATTGGAAATTCTATTTGACATAATCGAAAGTTCAAGCTTACTTTTATAAAATTGCTTTAACAGTCTGCAAAAAATAATAAGCCGGATCCAATTCGAAGAATAAGGAACAACGCAATTTGCAACATTAACTGAATTAGATAATTTTAGCTTAGCTTATACCGTCTGTTATACATTAAATGCGCATGCGTAAACGTATTATGCGCATGCGCACATACATATTCACAGCCGTAAAGGTCTTATGCACGTGCAAGCGCGACACATGCACAGAAAGTTTGTAGCTTTGAGGTCCGGATTATAGATCATTCCCGATTATGGGTGTCCGAATTAACGACTTTTGACTGTATTAATTACCCCTACTAGAGAAATTTAATTTTTTATTTTTTAAATCTACAGTCACACTTTTAATTTATATGCAAATTTCATGAGACTATTTCTTGCTCAAAACTACAGTTCCCTTAAAATAAAAGTTTTTGAATTAATACCCAGTGTTTATCATTCAAGAAGTTCAAAGTGCTACTAATGATATGCAATGTGTTACAGTTGATTGGCAATTCATCAGTGATGTCAACGCAAAGAGGACAAAATGTGAATACTGCGAAGACATAAAAGTTTTTATGTCCTCCCCTTTGCCTACAAACAGCCAAACAGTAAAGCCACTGAATACTAGTAGTTTAGCATGTATTTGATTCCAAGCGAATGGGCAGGCTGAATGTTTGATTTTTGTTGTTTCTCTATGTATAACATGGACACAAGTAAGTTTTCCCAAGGAAATCCTCAACAAAGGCATCCCTCCTCTTAAGGAGATAGCCTTCACATGCTTTGCCATAATCAAATAAACCAATTATTTCTAACATTTTTTCCTAAACCACTATTAGTTATTATATGATGAAATGTGATACCTGACACATATTCAATGCTGCAATATAATTAGAATTTTTTAAATCTTTTTTTATTGCAGTTAGCAGGTGAGAAAGCTTTTTTTTTTTTTTTTTTTTTTACAAAAAACAGATTAGAACAGAAATAATGCACTTGTTTATTTTCCCCCAGTTTAAATACTATTTATTTAATAAGCTTTTTTCCCTCAAAGAGCTGATGTAAAAAAACAAATGAAATTTTCTAGAAATACAATGTTTTCACATACAAATTGTGCACATTTACATTAATGCTGCATGCACCTATAAATTACACAATTTGTTAGGAAAAACACAATGCTTAATGAGTTAATTGCATTTACATGAGTAGGGCAAAGCAGCTATCTGCCTAGTATATCAGTTATGGGAGACAATGTAACAAGCACTGCTCACTAAATATTCAATAATCACTGCAGACATATAACACTTTGCATATACAAGGTAACCAAAAAGTTCTTGCTGTTTCTGATATGACATTGGAAGATTGAATGCCAACGTAAAAAGTCACCAAACCTGACAAGGAAGTGGTTAGGATGGGATTCTGAACACTGACCAAGAATATAAAAGCGTGCTGCATCGATACTTTTAACATAACTCACACAGCGATTGATTGAAATGGATGCAGCAGAGGTGCTCGTTTGGAGTTGTTTGCTGTATGAATTTAAAATGGGCTTAACAGCAGAATTAAGTTGCTGAATTTGCCAGGCCTTTGGGGATGATGCCATTAACGAATGAACCACTAGACAATGGTTCCAGAAGTTCAGGTCAGGGGATATATCTTTTAGTGATGCACCACAAAGCGGTCGGCCACACACTACAGCGATCGACAATGAGGCCCTGAGAGCAGCCACAGAGAGTGATGTAGCCAAACCTGTGGTGAGCTTGCTGTACACTTTCAGGTACCTGATGAAATGATCAGACTCCATTTGCACCACATAGGAAAGGCATACAAGTTGAGCAAGTGGGTATCCCACTCACTGTCCGATGCAAACAAGCAACAACGTGTCACTGCCCATTTGTTATTGCTTAGTCGGCACTGCAATGGATCCATATTTAATCGAGTACTCACCAGCTACAAAAAGTGGGTCCAGTTTGACACACCCAGCTGTTCCAGACATTGGTTGTCACCACAGGACCCTCTGCCACACACTGCGAAACCTTCTCTCCACCCATGCAAAATCATGCTCGTGTCTGGTGGACTAGTTACTAAGTGATGCACTATGAGCTCCAGCCAGTAGGACAAACCATAATGACAGGCCTGTATTCGCAGCAGTCGGAACATGTGCATCAGGCACTGATGCATGAAGAGCCAGCATTGGTCAATCGTAGGGGTGTACTCATCCTCTATGACAATAATACGAGGCCGCATGTGGCTCGGGAGGCCAGAGACACCATCCAGCGACTATGCTGGGTGACACTACCCCATATACGATACTTCCCAGACCTCGCGCCAACAGACTACCATCTTTTCCATTCTTTGGACGACCATCTTCGTGGGAAACCTTTCCATAACTGCTAGACCTCGAAAAGGCTCTCACTGACTTCTTTGCATCCAAGAATCCCAAGTTTTACTGTGATGGATCGCAAGCTATCTACTCATTGGCAAAAAGGCACTAGATGCCAGTGGGGATTACTTTGAGGACTAGTGGCAATTATTATTTGTTTTCTGAATTTTCTTTCTGACTCTCCAAAATATCAAGAACTTTTTTTTTTACCTTGTGATATGTAAACAAACAAAAGGAAATGTTTCCACTTTACACTAATTATAATATTACTATTGTGTAATGCTTTACAGTAAATAGAGTCATTAGGTTGCATTTTATCAGCAAACTGCTCTAGGATATCAAGCCATATAGCTACAGACACATCTTTTATTCTAGTAACATCGCAATGAACTATGATAGTTTAGAAGTAGGATGGTTTGGTTTATCTAATTATGATAAAGCGTGCGAAGGCTGTCTGCTTAAGAGTAGGGGTACCATCCATCTTACAATTGGGGAAACACATGAACATGTAGCCAGCCCATTTGCCTGAAACTGAACCAAACTACCAGTGTTCAACAACTTTACCACTGGGCTCCTGGAATGAAATGCTTATACATGTATGAAATTGACAGAGTATTAATATAATATTTCTCATTTACTAAACATTAATATACACTCTTAGACAAAAAAAAAAAAACTACGCACCATGACTCACTGAGAAGATATAAAGCAAATTGGACCCAATTCATATGCATACAGGTTTCGACGGAAAATGCAAAATTTTACATTTTGGCTACCAATGAATGAACGGTTGTTGCTACAGTGCATCTGATATGCGCAACTGGCAGGATATTTAAGAGGAGAAATTACGATTCCAGGTCATAAATTCTTCATGAATTTCATTCCCTGTACTCTGGTAGACAGTAACTATGCCTCGCATACAGGTGCGCGAACGATATGCGCAAATGTCAGAATTTGAGAGAGGTCATGTAATTGCGCTCAAAGAAGCTGGTTGGTCTTATCGGCGAATAACTCAACTTTTGAGCAGGAGCGATGCCATTATTAGACGATGTTGGCAGGAATGGGTGAACCATGGCCGCACACAGCGTCAAGAAGGAAGTGGTAGGCCTAGAGAAACGACAGAACATGAAGTCAGAGCGGCACTCACAGCCCCAGATGCATCATTATCATCGAGAATTGTACGTGAAACTAGTGCTTCAGTGACTGCAAGGACCATTCATAGATGGCTCCCAGAAAGGGGGCTGAAGTCATGACACTATTGACCTCTGTTAACGTCAAGCCTGTTTGCAGTGGTGTCGGGCTCATTCGCACTGGAATGTCACTGACTGCAGTAGAATAGTCTTCAGTCATGAGTCCCGCTTTGGACTGAGCTGCGATGACCAGCGAAGGCGAGTCTGGAGATGCCCCAGACAGCGGTGTGATACCAACGTCACTGTCTTCCGGCAGACAGGCCGACAACCAGGAGTGATGGTTTGGGGTGCCATTTCATTTCATAGCAGGACCCCTTTGGTTGTCATCCATCGCCAGCACAGCGGTACGTTGACGACATTCTAAGGCCCGATGTGTTGCCCTTCATATCACGCCAACCTGGGCTTACATTTCAGCAAGATAATGCCCGCCCCCACACTGCATATGTTTCTATTGCTAGCAGAACTTTACCTTGGCCCGCAAGGTTGCCGGATCTCTGCTATTAGGCCTGTTTGGAGCATTATGGGCAGGGCCCTTCAACAAGCTCGGGATGTTGATGATCTAACTCGCCAGTTGGACATAATTTGGCACAATATCCCTCAGGAGGACATCCATAACCTCTATCAATTGATGCCAAGCCGAATAACTGCTTGCATAAGAGCCAGAGGTGGACAGACAAATGCGTTACTGACGTTTTCACTTTGTGAAGTTCTATCACTTTAATAAATCATCCAATTTTTCTCAAACTGTAGTAATTTGTTTTCTGTACATGTACATCACTTCTACCGATTTTCGTCCCATTCATATAACTCCTTCTTGGTGTGTCCTTTTTTTTTGCCCAAGAGTGTATAACAGAAAGCATTTATGATTTGCTTAAATGATCTGAATCGGAATAAAATTTAAAATTGAAGCAATAAAATTTTCAACAAATTTTCTGTGCTTTGCATTCTAGAATCAAGGCATGTTTACCAATTAGATGAATAATGGTGGCATTTTCACAACAGCAGCAGAACTTCAATGTGTGTCACTGAGAATAAAGTCTAAAAATTAAGTGATAAACTAAGCTGCATTACATATTCCTTTCCCTCGCAATTTATATAAGCAATGCAGTAGGATTAAATTTTAAAAAAAAATCACAGAGAAAGTTAAGTAACATGGTTCCCTAGAATTTCTTTAATTCTTCTTCTTCTTCTTCTTTTTTTTTTTTTTTTTGTGTGTGAAAATCTTAACATTTTTATTATACGTGTTTGCTAGTTAAGTAATAATGATTACATGCATTTTTAGGTACACAAATTTTGATTAAAAAATTAAATTCATTATGCAGGAAAAAATGGATATTAGTCATCAACAAAGCATAAAACACAAGCTTACATATTAGAAACTTAAAAAAGTACAGAGTTAAAACATAATTTTTTAAAATCCCATTTCATACTTTTTCTTTTCATTACATTAGAGCTGCATGACATTAGCACTAGCTGATTAAGAGAAAATAAAATAATTGTTAGTGGCTCAGTTATTGCAAAAGTAACACAGTCAAAAGTCTTTAATCTGGACTCGTCGGGACTTCGGTGATTCCGGATTATCGATTTTCCCGGATTATAGATCATCAGTTTAAATCTGGTAAGAAGACATGCAGAAATTATAAAATTAAAAATATGAAACCGTAATTTTAGAAATAAAGAGCAATTATGATCTAAATGGTATCAAAATTTACAAAAAAAAAAAAAAGCTTAATTTTTATTTGTTTACTTTATTAAACATTTATAATGATGAGGAATTTGATTTAAATCATAACAAAGACGGAGTACATCGAGATGAAGTACTACATTTAGTAAGGAATTATAAGCCAAATAAAATAAACATCAGCCCTGAAGATAAGGGTAGTGCTGACAGATCAACTTCCAGTTCATTGTGCGCACGACGTCCCCCCCCTCCTGCGCAGAGCAGCGTGAAATTGATAAAGATTTCAGAATGGTTAGAGAAACAAAGGAGCCTTTATCCATTTTTTGCAGCAATTCCACTTTTTGTTTGATGGACATTGAAACATGCTTTCCCTTTGTAGATCCAGCATCGGAAATTCTATTTGACATAATTGAAAGTTCCAACTTACTTTTATAAAATTGCTCTAACAGTCTGCAAAAATGAATAAGCCGAATCCAATTCGAAGATTAAGGAACAACGCAATCTGCAACATTAACTGAAATAGATAATTAGACAATTTTAGCTTAGCTTATAACATCCGTTTACATTAAACGTGCATGTGTAAACGTATTATGCGCATGTGTAAAGGTATTATGCGCATAATGCGTTGACGCATGTGCAGAAAGTTTGCAGCTTTGAGGTCCCGATTAATGACTTTTAACTGTAATTTTAATTTCAAGAAAATTTTAGCTTAGCTTATACTGTGCGTTATACATTAAACGCGCATGTGTAAACGTATTACTGATGCAAAAGCAAAGTTTAAAGTTGTAAAAATAAACTTTTAACAAGAGTAGCAATATAAGCTCCCTAAGGTTATGTGCTGTGCAGATATTGAAGACAATAAAAGGTTTCAAACTTAACCAATTTATGAACAATATATAAAAATAAAAACACAATGAATAAATTTAAGCAATATCAAAACTTAAAAATTATAATATAACCATCATTATCAAAAATTTCATATATTAAATAATATTTTACCTGGTCTCCAAAATACTGGCATTCAATACGCGAAAAACACATCCTAAACAGAAATTATGCGGTTTTAAATGAAATTAGCTACACTGTCATCGCAAGACGTCTTCCAATAGGGGCTGGAAACTGCACACCCAGGAGCCAAGAAAACAGGAACTAGAAGGAATGAGCCAGAGTGACGCGAGATACTTATACCAGAAGTAGGCATGACGTCATCTCACGGCAACCAATCAGCTATCGGCACGACTCGGCTTTCCAGATGACATAACATCAAGTTTCGTTTTTGCATCTTATTTAGGCTGAAACAGTCCGTTCTTAATACCAACAGTGGCAGTGAAAAACGAAGTAACTACTATATCCCTTTAAAATAAAAACTAAGCCTAATAAATATTTCAAGGAGGAGAGATGATGCAGGAAAAGGGTTACAATAGGTCATATTTTCTAACAAATGCCCCCCCCACATCATCATCTCCTACCTGAAATAAAACTGAACGCCAGTATCTTTACAAAATTCAAAACAGGAATAAATAAATATCACAATTTCATTCAATTTAGAAATTTTTTAAAAAAATTTTCCTTTGGGAACATCTTATCCCATTATTCAAAGTTTTACCATAACAAGAAAGTCCAACATGTTACAAAACAATACAAAGACACACGTATGATCATACATTCAATACATTTACCCAGGGCCCTGGTCAATCATACAACATTCTACACTATAGTTTTACATTATCTAATACTCATGATAATATGACTTATAACATACGAGGGCTATCCAGAAAGTAGATTACGTTTTGGAATAAAAAAATAAACAAAGTATAGGAAACAAATTTTATTATATACAGATGAAAGCCACACTCAAATACTACTTTTTTACATAGTCACCATACAAATTAAGGCATTTATCGTAGCAATGTACGAGCTTGGAAATTCCTTCGTCGAAAAATTCGGCCGCCTGTGTCTTCAACCACTTCGTTACCTCTTCTTGCAGCTGTGCGTCGTCATCAAAACGCTGCATAGCCAGCCACTTCTTCATTGCTGGGAATAGGTGGAAGTCGCTCGGTGCCAGGTCGGGACTGTACGGCGGATGAGGAAACAACTCCCACTTAAAAGATTCAAGAACTTTACGAGTGACATTTGCCGTGTGGGGCCGGGCGTTGTCGTGAATCAACAAGATCTTAGAGCTCAACATTCCTCTGCGCTTGTTTTGAATTGCTCTTCTGAGTTTTTGGAGAGTTTGGCAATACCTTTGAGAGTTTATTGTAGTGCCTCTTTCCAGGAAGTCCACCAAAATTACACCTTTTCTGTCCCAAAAAACAGTCGCCATCATCTTCCTTGCCGACATTGTTTGCATGCATTTCTTGGGTTTTTGGGGAGAACTTGTGTGCCCCCACTGCATTGATTGCAATTTCGTTTCACAGTTCACATGTTTCACCCATGTTTCGTCACCAGTAACGATGCGATCGAGTAAAGAGTCACCATCCTTATGGTAAGCGTCCAAAAAGTTCAACGCTGCAGCCATTCGCTGATTTTTGTGGTCCTCTGTCAAGATTTTTGGAATCCATCTTGCACAAAACTTGTGGTAACCAAGCTTTTCGCTGATGATTTCGTGCAACAAACTTCGCGAAATTTGTGGAAAACTCAAAGAAAGTTCCGTTATTGTGAAATTTCGATCTTCACGGACTTTAGCATCGACTTTTTCGAGAAGTTCGGCGGTCACTATGCTGGGTCTCCCACTTCGATCTTCGTCGTGAACATTGGTTCGGCCATTTTGAAATCTTATGACCCACTGATGCACTCCACCTTCAGTGATAATGTTGTCCCCATACACTTCACGAAGCTGCCGATAGATTTCTATCGGTTTACAGTTTTTTACAGTCAGAAACCTTATTACTGAGCGCACCTCGCAGGATTTTCAATTAACGCAGACATTTCAAACCGTCACAGTATCTGAACGGAGCACAGCACGAACCTCTCACTAGCACGGCTAGATGCAGACTGAGCTGTGCAACGCTCTGACCCCAAGATGGCCGCGCTAGCCCCGCCCCTAGCGGACACAGACGGAAACGTAATCTACTTCCTGGATGGCCCTCGTATTATTTTCAACTAAACAAAACTCTTAAAGTCAAATACACACAAAAACAAGTTTCACAAGAAAATTGCTCCACAAAATCTTATCAAGTTATGTTTAGTCAGCGGTTTTGTCATGGGATCAGCCAGATTATCTTTGCTTATATTTCCCTGTTCAATAGATCACGAATGAAGAATAGTTTTACATCTATATGTTTTGTCCTTGAGTTTTCAATGAGTGATTTTGTAAAACAAATAGCAGCCATGTTATCCGCAAACAATATTGGTTTTGAAACATAGTTACTTGTAATCTTAAACTGAATGCATTCATCCAACATGTTTTTAAACCAAACTAATTCTTTTGCTGATTCAGTCATGGAGATAAATTCAGCCTCCATAGTAGACAAAATCACTCCCCTTTCTTTAAATGTATGCCAAGATACAGGTGATTCTCCCAACAAAGCTATTTGTCCACCAATAGACACCATATAATCCCTGCTTGAAGCAAAATCCGAATCTGAATATATATTGAGCTTCAGTTCCTTGCATACCAGTTTAAGTTTGTGATGTCTGGTATTGGAAATGTATCCTAAAAGTTTAAGTAATCCTTCAAAGTGAAACTTACCAGGATTGCTTTGAAACTGAGAAAATATATTAACAGCATAAGCTATATCCGGACGAGTACAATTGCAAAGAAACGAGAGACATCCCAAAACATTTCTATAAGGATAATTCATCATCTCAGTCGTTTCTTCTTGTGTACTGGGACTTTGAGACTGAGTATTTCACACCTTTAACTATTGGAAGGGAAGTAATTTGTATTTTAAATGACTTGAATCAATCAACTATGTCTTCTATATATAATTGCTGGTAAATCAGGACACTATTGTTCTTATATTCAAATTCCACACCCAAGAGCTTTTTTGTTTTACCCAAAATTTTCAATTCAAAATGTGAATTCAGGACTTTTAATATCCTTTTAGCCTGAACTTCACTTTTTCCAAACACAACAATATCATCAACATAAACCAACAGAATGACAAAATCTTTAAAATGATAGACACAATTACACCACTCAAACTTGGTAAACCCTAGTGTTCTATCCAGCTCAGAGTAGCATAATCGCCCACTCTAATGTAGACCATACAAGGCTCTATCTAAACGACACACAAAAGTTCCTTTATCTCGCTCTACGAAACCCTGAGGTTGGGACATGTAAATTTCCTCAGATAAAGGAGCGTAGAGATAGGCACTTTTTACATCGCATTGTATGTTTGCCCATCCAAGGTGTGCAACTAAGAGAGAGAAAAAGAGCCTTATTACTGAAAAGTTGACTACAGGTGAGTAGGTTTCATCATAGGTATCGTATTTAATTTGCCGATAACCCTGAGCCACTAAACGAGCTTTAAAACGAACGCTTCCAAATTCGTCACATTTAATGTTGAAAATCCACCTGCAACCTAGTGGAGTCTTTTCTTTAGGAAGTGGAACAAGATTCCATACCGTATGCTTTCGCTTGTTAGCCATTTCCTCTTCCATTGCCTCTATCCATTTATGCTTTTTTGTGGAATTCATTGCCTGGTTTTAAGTGTTTGGAACTGAAACCTCTAGTCAGCTATCTTGGGTATATGACGTTGAAGGAGTGCCAGTTGGGTCGATTTCATCACTATAAGTATTGCTTACCTTGAAATCAAACAAGGTAGAATCATACTGAATATTATGCTCAGTGCAATACTTTTCTACGTCATTTGGTGATCGTAGTCTTTGATTAGACCCCTTCTCAAAATAGTACACATCCGTACAAGTGCTGTCTGGCCTTTGAACAGGTTTGCAAAGCCAAGTTACCTTTCTCAGTGTAGATTGAGTGTCAGTGCTAGGTATAGAAGAGGGTACACTAGTATCAATTCTTTCCTCTATTTCAGGAAAATAGCCAACTGGTGTATCAGTAGATTGGAACTCGACCCTCTTTTCAGATTCCAAATCAGGAAGGGTGCCCAGTGCAGTCCACTGCCACTTTTCTGCATTCCAATTGACTCTTTAAAATAGCATTTAGGGTTTCTACTACCTTTTGTTCATTTTCCAACCAAATCTTGTACCCTTTTGTTCGTACACTGTATCCAATCAATCGGCCCTCTGTTGCCTTTGGATCAAGCTTAGAATTTATTTTAGCCTTTGGAATTTCCACATAGGCAATCATTCCAAATGCCTTAAGGTGACATACTGATGGTTTCCGTTTAGTATACAATTCGAATGGGGTTCTATCTTGGCCCTTATGACAAATTCTATTAAATAAATATGCAAAATACATCACTGCATCTGACCAAAATTCAGGACTCATTCCACTATCACGTAAAATTGCACGTACATTGTTGAGAGCTGTCTGATTGAATCTCTCACAAACTCCGGAGTAGATATGTCTGTAAATTCGTGCTTTACACCATTTTTACTACAATATGACCTGAATTGTTCCATCCATTGTCAGTTCTAAAATATATCAACTTAAGGTTCAGAGATCTTTCAGCACGTGCTATGTGCCTTTCAAATACTTCAAACACCTGACTTTTCTCTACGATGGGGTACACTACCACATAACGAGAATATTCGTCAATAAAGGAAACAAAATAACGTTCTCTATTCCTACCTGGAATGTTAATAGGTCCCCATACATCAGAAAAAACCCTTTCAAGCGGTCTCTTCACTCGAATACCTTCTAAAGGTCTATAGGAGATTCGTCTTTGCTTTTTGATTTGGCAATGTTCACAAAACAAATTCTCTTACTAGTCCTGACAATAGCACCATAATTTATATGACCAAACCTATCATGCCATAATTCACTATTGTTATGCTGAACTATGGATGCCTCAAATTTCACAGATTTGCCCCCCCTTTTCACTATTTTCGAGAATACATGATAGTTACTTCCTATCAACTTAGCCTTGTACTTAGTTTCATTTTCATCATTAGTAACTTTAATTTGCCCATTTTCACCATAAAATCTCGCTCCATTGATATCCACTTTAGGTCCAGATATTAAATTTCGTCTCAGTTCAAGTGAGTATAAAACATCTATCCCCAAATTTCATTTTAACAGTACCCTTCCCATGAATTGGAAAAGTTACCCCATCAACAGCTACTACCATATTCTCATTCTTCACAGGAGAAAAGGTATTGTACAATTAACGATTTTTACAAAAATGATGAGATGCAGCAGTATTGAAAATCCAACTATCATCATTTTCCTCCAAATTGTTAACATTAGCTTGAGCTATAAAATGGGACTGAGCATGGGAATTATTTTTACCTTTACACAACTTGGGTTTATTCTTACACTTAGAGGATGTTTTATTACTACTAGATACAGCTGAGGAAACAGAAGAAGCAGGCGAGGGTGATCTGGAAAAATTACCTTTCATACTACAGTATTTTTGAATATGACCTGGACGGCCACATTTATAACACTTGAGCCCTTTAATCTGCTTAAATTTGGGTTCAAAGTGAGTACTTTGAACTTCTATAGTCTTATTGGAATTTTCCCTATCTATCTCAATTAAATTAAAACGCATTTCCTCAGCTAGTATTTCAAGTTCAACATTTTTAAATATGAACTTTTCATCTGGCCACCTCAAAACATTCTGAACTACTTGATCATATTTATCTGGAAGGATCCTAAGAAACTGAAAACATACTATGTATACATCTCTTACAACCTGATTAATATCAGCTAATTGTTCAGTTACCCGTTTTAATCTAGAAGAAAAGAAACTAATACATTCACTTGGCTTAATTTTACAATTTAAGAACTCTGAAAACAAGGACATATGTCTAGATCGATAATCTGGCTGGAAATATTTGGCAAGCGTATTCCATGCAATTACCGGGTCATCAATTTCACTTATCAAGTTTCTTTATTCAGGGCTTACATTCATATAAATTAAAGATAATGCCAAACGACTTCTATTTTGATAGTCAGCAACAATTTTTTTGGTAATACCCTTCACATCATTTAAATCAGGACATTTTTCAATACCTTTAACCAAAAGCCATGCAATTTTCTCATTTAAAAAAAATTCATATCTTTAGACCATGTAAAATAATTACATGCATCAAGTTTAGCAATATTATGCATAACATTAACAGTAGCCATATTTGAATTTAAAAAAAAAAAAAAAAAAAAAAAAAAAAAACGCCCCCCCCAGTCTCTTAAGTCCTAAATTACTTTTTAAACTTCAAAAGTCTGCACTAAAGATAACTCTGGGGCTGTGCCCATAACCAAAATGATGCAAAAGCAAAGTTTAAAGTTGTAAAAATAAACTTTTAACAAGAGTAGCAATAGAAGCTCCCTAAGGTTATGTGCTGTGCAGATATTGAAAACAATAAAAGGTTTCAAACTTAACCAATTTATTAACAATATATAAAAATAAAAACACAATGAATAAATTTAAACAATATCAGAAACTTAAAAATTATAATATAACCATCATTATCAAAAATTTCATATATTAAATAATATTTTACCTGGTCTCCAAAATACTGGCATTCAATACGCGAAAAACGTATCCTAAACAGAAATTATGCGGTTTCAAATGAAATTAGCTACACTGTCAATAAGTCCATGCTTAATGGTTAAGAAGGCACCTGAAAATTAAATTAAATCCTTGAGAGCACTTAAAACCGGCCTAACTCCGCTCACTGTAGTTAAACATAAGGAATCGCAGCTTAGAAAAACATCGCCACTAACTTATGTTAAATGCCGCCTTCTTGAAGAACATAGATGCCGCCCACTGCAGTCATTCCCATTGTAGCCTCTTTTGAGAATCCAGGAAAAGTCATCTTGTAGACTGGAACCATGGAACCTATTACCGGACTGCACGCATCGCAAGACGTCTTCCAATAGGGACTGGAAACTGCACACCCAGGAGCCAAGAAAACAGGAACTAGAAGGAATGAGCCAGAGCAACACGATATACTTATACCAGAAGTAGGCATGATGTCATCTCATGGCAATCAATCAGCTATCGGCACGACTCGGCTTTCCAGATGACGTAACATCAAGTTTTGTTTTTGCACCAACAGTGGCAGTGAAAAACAAAGTAGAAGTAACTACTATATCCCTTTAAAATAAAATCTAAGCCTAATAAATATTTCAAGGAGGAGAGATGATGCAGAAAAAGGGTTACAAAAGGTCATATTTTCCAACAATTACGCACATGCGTACACGCATATGCGCAAGCGTAAATGTTGGAAAATATGACCTATTGTAACCCTTTTTCTGCAACATCTCTCCTCCTCGAAATAACTTTTACATAAGGCTTAGTTTTTATTTTAAGGGGATATAGTAATTATTTCTAATTCGTTTTTCACTGCCACTGTTTGTATTAAGAACGGACTGTTCCACCCTAATTAAGATGCAAAAACGAAACTTGATGTTATGTCATCTGGAAAGCTGAGACGTGCCGATAGCTGATTGATTGCCGTGAGATGACGTCATGTCTACTTCAGTTATAAGTATCTCGCGTTGCTCTGGCTTATTCCTTCTGGTTCCTGTTTCATTGCTCCATGGTGTGCCGTTCCAGCCCCCATTGGAGAACGATATTGCGATGCATGCCAGCCAGCGACTAGTGCCATGATTCTGTTCCGAAAGATGACTTTTTCTGGATTCTGAAAATCGGCAACAATGTGAGCGACTGCTGTGGGCGGCATCTTGTTTTCATGAAGGCGGTATCTTCAACACAAGTGTTTTTTCAGAATTAGCGGCTATGCTTTTCCAAGCTGTGATTTCTCGTGTGTAACTACAGTGAGCAGCTTTTTGCGGGTTTAAGTGCTCTCAAGGATTTAGTTTAATTTTTCAGGTGCCTTCTTGACCACAAAGCATGGACTTATTGATAGTGAAGCAAATTTCATTATAACCGCGTAGTTTCTGTTTAGTGATATGTTTTTCGCGTATTGAATGCCAGTATTTAGAGATCAGGTAAAAATATTTACCGTGTCTTTAATAGTGTAACATTCTTTAAAGGAAAAACCCTTGGGGGTTAATGGATAATCAATTAAGTGTAATTTTTTTATATAATGATTATGTTATACTCTTTATGTTTCTGATATTGATTAAATTTATTCATTGTGCTTTTATTTTTATATACTGTTAATAAATTAGTTAAGTTTAAAACTTTTGTCTTCAGTGTCTGCACAGTATATAACCCTAGGGAGCTTCTATTGCTACTTCTGCTAAATGTTCTTTTACAACTTTAAACTTTTTGCTTTTGTATCAGTAAAAGTATTACGTGCATAATGCGTTGATGCACGCGCAGAAAGTTTGTAGCTTTGAGGTCTGGATTAACGACTTTTGACAGTAATTACTTTTAATTTCAAGAATTTTATATTTTTGAAAGTGTTTAATTATTTTGTAAAATTAATTAATACTTTGTTAATATTCACATTTATATTTCTTTTATGCTGATTGGCAACAAGTAATTATTTGTGACTTAAAAAAAATTCAGATTCTATTATTTCTGTTATTCAAAGTAGCAGTGCATTTCGATAGCTAAAAACTAAAAGCAGTAAATTTAGCTATTCACTAGTGATTCTTACTGTTTCTATATTAAATTCAGCTAATTAAGCTACCACAATTAAGTTCACTGCGGAAGGCATTTCAGCACTTTCCACATGATTATGTGGTGACAGCATTAGATAACCTTATGTGGTTCAGTATTTTGTTGCAGTTAAGACACATTTGTTTAGAATGAATTTAAAGCCGTAAGTACTGATCTCCGCATGCAGAACAATCTGCACACAAATTTAATGCAATACGTCTACAAAAAAGTCAAGAGTTTAAAAGCATCATGACAAATTAAAATGAAAAAATACATCAAGCATACTGTCAACTTTAAATATTTTAGAGAAATAAATCTGACAAAAATTTAAAGAAATATATCAAAAAATTGCATTGAACTGAGTAAAATAATGTTCACCTCACAAATGGGGGAAATCCACAAAGCAGAATGTATGTTATAACACCAGCAGCCCAAACATCTACTTTCAGTCCGTATCTAAAATCAAAACAGTTTTTTTTTTAAATGACAGAAGATGCTGCCTTAGCAAAGTTATTAGTATTTTTAGATTTAAAAATATGTTGCAAACTGAAATAATCATTTATGAGCAAGTTTCTATAACATATATTACACTATATATATATAAATATAAATATAAAACTTTATAAAATTTCAGATATGAATATTTAATCATAATGAACTTCATCAGTAAGCATTATTTCAGATGTACAGATAATCATAAATTTTACTAAGCTTTCTTTGACAGATCAGATTATTGCATTTTATGCTACTAACTTCATGCTTATTATCACCGATGGTGTGGTTTTCCCCATGTGTAATGTGTATACAAGCCAGTTTCCCCTACAAAGTCCTCCCTCCCCTTAGATAGTCCTTGGGTGCTTTGCCATACCTAAATAAACCTATCACTGATGGTTTTATCTTCATGCTTTGTGCAAGATCTTCAGTTATATATTTGGCCATTTTTCAGAGGGGAGGAGGGAAGTAAAAAGCAAAAAAATATGACATGTTCCAAAAATGTTTATTTACAAACATGTGCAGTTGTTGCAAATTCATTTATTCTTTTGGAATGCAGTATGCAGCAGAGAAGAAGTACCCAATCATAGAATTTGAAATCAAAGGTAGAAATAATAGACAGTATTCAATTAAAATCGAAATTTTTATTAACGCTAACATAACAGGATTAACATAACATAATTTCCCTTCCAGATAAACAAGTGTCAGAATTTATTTGGCTAGTCATAAATTACCACTCACTGACTCATGTTGCAGAGATAAATATTTGGATGTTGAAATCCTAATAGGATCTGATATATTTTGGAAATTCATCTTCGATAAAAAAATCTTAATAAATATACATTTAGGTGCATTAAAACAATCTTTGGATGGGTAATTACAGGTTCCAAATTTGGAAAAGAGAAAACTTGTTTACAAAATATTACCATTATGAACAATGCAATAATGAACGACAGTTACAATTTGCTACCATATCAAAAAATACTTCACTAAAAAACCTGAAAGTTATGAAATGTTGAATTCATCTTTATATGTCAATGATCTGCATTATGGTTGAAATACAGTAGAAAAGACATACCAACTGTCATTTGATGCAGTTACAATTTTAAAGCACGCGAGTATGAATGTACGTAAATTTAATTCAAATTATAGAGTTAAAAGACATGTGGTTAAAAAACGGTTTACCAATGAATGATTCCTTGTTGCAAGTTAAAAGTTTAGGCCTTGATTTTGGGATACAGAAAGTGACACTATTAAATTAGATTTAAAATCTTCAGAATCTTCAACTAGCTGTGTGTTATTTACTCAATGAACAGTGTTACAAGTTACTGCTAAAATTTATGATCTAACTGGATTTATATCTCCATTTGTGGTTAAAATTAAGAGCCTGCTACAGCAGATATGGATAAGAGGTCTTGATTGGGACGAACAGCCTCCAAATGCTATTGAAAGTGAATTTAAGAAGTGACTTGCAGAAATAATTCATTTACAAGAAATATCGATAGTTAGAAAAAGAATTTCAAAATGTTGATAAGCAAAATAGTGACATTTCCTTACAGATATTCTGTGACGCAAGTAATAACTCATATGGCTGTATAGCATATTTCAGATATACAAATAAATTTGATGAAATTGAAACAAGTTTCATTTTATCGAGGACCAGAGTAGCTCCTCTTAAAAGCTTAATATTAACACCTAATTAGCATTATTGGGAGCAGTGACAGCAGCTGGACTTGCAAAATATCTAATTAAATTATTTAATCATATTTGTTATCATATATATTTATGGACAGATTTGCAAATTGTATTACACTGGATCAGAGTATCTTCCAATAACTGGAAATGTAAAGGTATGGAAAATTCCTCAGAAACCAGAGGTTTAAGTGTAAATTATTTGAAGACTTGTTTGTTCACTTTGATGGTCTGGACCGGAATGGTTACAAAACGAATGCATAAACTGGTCAGTTCAACAGAAATTCGACATTGGAACTATGAACAACTAAACCACTATAATAAGTTACCTGTTTATGACCTTGTTGTGAAAAGATACCATCAACTATTGGATATAATAAAATTCAGTTATGTGCTCACATTTCTCAGAATTGTATGAACAACTAAAACACTATAATAAGTTATCTGTTTATGACATTGTTGTGAAAAGATACAATCAACTATTGGATATAATAAAATTTCACAGAATTGTGGCATGGATTAAACGTTTTGTTGCTAAGGCAAGAAAACTGCTTGCTAATAGTGGAGCGTTAAGTGCTTCTGAAATTCATGACACTTAAATAATTTGTGTTCATAAAGCTCAGATGGATTTCTTCACACCTGAAATTAAGGCTCGTAAATCTAACAAGTCAATTTCTCCAATCTGTAATATATTCTAAAGATTCCAAACTTACTGAATTAACTGTAAAAAGAAAACATAATAACATTCTAGTACATGCATGAGTAACTTTGGCCACACTAAAACAGAAATTTTGGATTCCTAAAGACTTCCAGCTGATGAAGAAGGTTTTAGGAAACTGTTTAATATGCCAAAAATATGCAGTAAAACTAGCTAAACAAATGCCAGCTCAGTTACCTAAAGATTGAATTGCAGAAACATCCCCTGCCTGTTACAAGTGTGGATTTCACAGGTCCGGTTTATATCAAGTCTGGAAATGACATTCAGAAATCATACATTGTATTGTTTATGTATGCAGTTACACAAGCGGCTTCATCCAGAACCATTTCCAATATGTCTGCAAATAAATTCATTCTGGATCTCGGATGTTTGATCTTGAGATGAGGAAACTATTGCAGCTTTTATTCAGACAACGCAAAGACTTTCAAATATGCTGCCAAAGATTTACAGTATTTTTAAAGCAGGATTAAAGGAGCACACTATCTAAATTTTCTAGATACTGAAGGCTTGACTTGGAAATTTATCGTGAAGCTTGCTCCATGATGGGAGCTTTTTACAAACACCTTATGAAAAGCAATCAAGGAACCATCAAAAAAGATATTAGGCAGAGCTCAACTGAATTTTGAAGAATTTATGACTGTACTGATGGAAGTCGAAAAGACTGTGAATAGACATCATTTGATTTATGTTTACAATGATTTACATGAACCCGAACTGCTTTCACTGGCTGATTTTCTATTGATCAAACATAAAAATGAATATCCATACAACCTTGCTAAGATCCTGAATTATTCTCCAACAAGAGAAAGTTTAATAAAACGAAAAGAATATCAGACAACACTCAGAAAACAGTTCCAGAAAAAAAAAAAAAAAAAAAAAGAAAAAGAAAACTCGGTATCTTCTTGATTTAAGAAATGCTAATTTCTTCAGTACAACTGAAACTAAGAAAAATATTTAAATTGGTGATATAGTTTCACTTGAAGGAACAATTAAATCTAGGTTCCCCTGGGATTTAGGTTGAATAATTCCCATTTTTAAAGGACGTGAAGGTCTTGCAAGATCATGCGTGGTAACAACTAAAAAAGGGGAGTTTGACCTCTGCAATTGATATACCCCCTTGAACATCATACTGAAAATGAACTAATTTCATAATTTTTATCTTTTTCTTACATTTCATGTTTACTAACATAATTTGACAGTTGCTTGATAGTTTGCTACTTCAAATTTTACATCACATTAAATTAGAAGAAAATTTAACTCGGGTGAGATGAGGCAGACTAGTACTTTGCACCAAATCCTATATAATACTAAACTATTAATAAGGACACCAAAGAAACTACAATGAATATGTCCAAGTCCAACACATGTTGCTATTAATAACTCTGCAACAAATAAAATAAGCAATATTTTGAAAATTATATAACATTTATCAAATGTTCGGTTACAATATGAGAAATAAGTTTATTTAATAAGAATAAATACTAAATTTGAGAACCATCCTAATTGCTAGTACTTTCAAGTTATTTTTCTCACCTAAAAGCATTGGCTATAAATAAAAATTTATTCCAGTAATCATGCCTCTTTGCACATTCTTTCTCTTTTACTATCCCTTCAAATATTAACGAACAGCATAACATAAAAACATATATTTAATTGGCTATTGTATTGAATAATAAAAACACTTTTTCAACACTGTTTCACTTCTTAGACCTATTAAGAAACTCACTAAAATTGTATAAAAAATAGTACAGAGCTAAGATGTTCTTGTTAGTAAATAACTGTACATAGCTAAACAGTAACAATTGTTTGTTATGGCCATATATATGCATCAAAAAAAAAAAAAAAAAAAAAAAAAAAAAAAAAAAAAAAAAACCCATTGGTGTGGCCTACGAGTGCATATGTGCATCCAGTGCAAGCAATCGTTGCAGACTACGGATGCATTTGCAAGCTTGCCAAAGGCTTTGGTTATTTACTGCCGTCTCGTGTATGCTTGGAAACTATTTCTATTGTATACGTCCAACCTTGTTTGTTGCTTAGTAATGAGAAAAAATGAGACATTAGTCAGTCATTGCGGTTGCATGCTGCTAATGCGAAGCACTTCAACTTAGAACAGTTAGCAGTCAAAGAGTTAAACAGCTTCTACAAATTCCATTACACGAACAGCAAAACTAATAATTCTAGAAATTCTTCCTGAAAAATTTTCTTTTGGCATTTCCACAACAAACACAGCAGTCAATTGTGTGACATGAGCTTGACAAATATAGAAATTTGAATTACAACACATTATAGAAAGAATGTTTTTCAGCAAGTCTAACATTAGTAGTCACACTTATTTTGGGGGTATTAGTCTCACATTAGTAGTCACACTTGTTTTGGGGTATTATCCTGGCTCTTGTTTAAAATTATCCTCAATATTTTTAGGGTTTTTGTGCAATTGCTCCTCTGAAAATTTTTCTAGTACAAATTCTTATATGCACAACTACTAAGAAAATTTTAGTTCTTCTACAGTTGTTTTCTCTGCAGTCCTCCCCCCAAATGCTGATATGAAATTTATCAGGTCAAATGAAAGATCAATTACATTGCTAACAAATTTGCTAACTTTCTTCATGTTTAATAAAATTCTACTGCTCTCTGGATGCAATTTTATTCAAGTTAATCCATTTTTAAGCACAACTTTATTTTGACATTCATACATAAATAAAACGGACATACCCTGTTTCTGCAAGTATTTCTGGAGCTACATAAGTAGGTGTGCCACATACAGTAAATAATGGTTCTTTAGCTTCTACCGCTAAGCCAAAATCTCCCAGTTTCAATGATCGAGAACCATCTTCGTGTTCAACAACCTAAAAATTTTAAATGCATGGATAAAAATACGAATCATGTGAGTAGCCAGGCAAAAAAAGAATTTAAATTTTTCTAATGACTACTTCAGAATTTTCTTGACCTTTCCAATGTAAAGTAAATAAATGATCATAAGAAAATCAATTACTAACAAATCAACAATGTAAATGGTAAATTATAATTATAAATAAGTACTAAAATATTCAGTAACAGATCGTATCCCATAATAAGTGGATAAAAATTGCCAAAGAGTTATATATGTATGACCTACAGTAAAAACCATAAATCAAACATTATGATGCACACAGTTTAAGGAAAATAACATAGGAACAAACACTATTCTGGTGTGACAGGTTCAAATCGACTTTATTACAGCAGCTAAATGAAAGCTGATAATTTGAATACAGTAAATTTACTTGCAGGGAGCCACTCACATAATTAACTAAATTTTGTTCCTGCCGAGACTGCCAGGCGGCTTATCACATGTTTACTGAATTAATTCCAACTAAGAAGACAGGTTAAACAACCTTTTTATTAAAGCTTTGAACTTAACAAGTGCACAGCTTGTGCTTCACCACTGCTTGAGGGATTTAAACTAACATAAGATGCAAATTACAATTTAAAGTAACTTAATGTCGGAAATACCCAAAGGAAAAGCCTAACCAGCATCGACTCAAACTATTCTGCAAACTCGGTCAGCAAAAGTTTAATGCTGCTCTAAAATAACTTAGAACTGGGTGAGGAAATGTCACAATTGGCCATGTTGCCACCAACCTTATATGTACATAAGTAATTTGCATTCTGGTAAGAATGGGCAAAAGTAGAAGTGATTATGCAGACAAAATAATAAGATAACAGGCTAAAATTCTCTATTTTTCTTGCATTAGATGCTGTATCAACTTTTTACTTACTTCCCCTTTTTTTTGTTTTGTTTTGCCAATTATATATCAAAGATGTATTGTTTGTTCATTGGCCACTTTTTATTAAATCAGAGAATGGATACCACTAAGCAGAGTTTATATCCCACATAAAAATATGGTGAATAACTTTTGATATAAAATTGATAATACAATTAGGTGTTATCACAAGACATGATACGGCCAGAAATTAATCAGTAATTAAGTAATTCAATCAAATAACTGCTTAAACTGCTGGAAAGCATTTTCTTAATTGCAATATTTCTCAGGTGACTAGTTATCTTATCATCCAAGATTTCTTCAGAGCTTGCACAGACATAAAATTCAGGTTAGGATTGATTTTGTAATGTAACAACAAAAAAGGTCTGGTCAGTTTTCCCCAGTTGTTTGAGCACTTCCCAGGGTAAAGACATAATTTACATGGATACAGTTCTACCTTGCTAACTCCCATGCCCTGGGTTAATGCTGCAACAGCTGTGCATAATCTTTGCTCAAATTGCTGAGTTTTCCCTGGGTCATCCCTGTCCACAGAGACATATTCTGAGAAGCCATATTCAAGACATCTCTTTGGACTCATTTACATATCAGCCATGAAAGTCTGATTTTTGGCATGGCTCATTAAGTCAGAAATTAATTTCCGTATTTAAAATGAGCTGTGAATATGTTGAAGCACTAAGTAATATCCCATCTTGACTGGGCATTTTCCAGGAAGGTGAATTGAAATGGATTAGCAATTTTTTATTCTTGCACATGTAAGTGACCAAAAGTGGTTTCAACATTCAGCTTATAAGGTATTTCTCCAGCCTTCTTGGCATGTTTTCATGGTGTGGTGGTCTGCACGCCAGGTGCGTATCCAGATGTCCACGGTTCGATTCCCAGCGAAGGCACCGCTAATTTTTCAATCTCTCTTGCTTAAAAAAAAAAAAAAAAAAAAAAACCTAATGTCTCTACAGTGGTGCCTGAACTAAAAGGTTGTTGGATGATGATTCTCCACACCCAGAATTTGGTGATAATGTCCCCTAAAAACCCCAGCCGCCCTTTAAAAGGGGGAATATATAAGGTATTTCTCCCACCTTCTTGGCATGCCTTTGTCGTGTGGTGATCTGAAAGCTTGGGCACGTATCTAGAGATCCTGGTAAAGACATTGCTAATTTTGCAATCTCTCTTGCTTCCCCCCAAAATCCTAAAGCTGCGTTCCCACTGGGGTTTATCTGAGGTAACGAACACAATTGACGTAACCGACCCATCTCCAAAACCAGTTTTTCCCATAGGGCGGCAAGTTGAAAAATCTGAACTGCAGGCACAGCGGAGCTAGTCGATACATGGAACTGACTCCGTTAGCTCAGATAAACCCCAGTGGGAACGGGCCTTAATGTCTCTACAAGCTGAGTGATAGCTTTATCCTTATTAGAAGCACACAGAAAAGCCATATTCAAACAATTTTTATCAAATAGTTCAAATCTTTACCCAGTTGAAACATGTGCCTTTTATTCCATATTTATTTACACAAGGTTTCACATTTCTTTTGAACTATCTTAATACATCATTTCGCCTATAGCTTCAAAAAACAATTTCAGACTTCAAAAAACCTTTCAATGCCAAATGGTTTCATGCTAAAACAGATCTTCAGCTGTATTTTACAATTGGAACTATTTTGCATCAAACACATTAAATTTTCTTTTATCATTCCACATTTCCTCAGGTTCCTCCTCCTGTACTAATGCCACAGGTTTATTTCCATGCACTCAACTTGGGTTAACTGAATAGAATCTTTTTGGCAATTCAGCAATTTGATTCATATAGCTCAGATGCTCTCATGTTTCTTTAATTGATTGTACTTTTTTCTGTTTTGGAATACTTTTGTAACTCTTGGACTCTAACATTTTCCTTACAAATACGTGATCATTAAAATTAGTAGCTTTTCTTTCCCGTCTACCAATAGTTATTCAAAAATGTCTTCACACTTACACTTTTTAATAACATACAGAACTATAGTTGTGTGCTTTCCCTACAATTTTATCACTATCATGCATGGTTTTACTGTCGTCTCCCAATCTAGCAATTAAGTTTTTTAAATGCCAATATATGAATTACAGCCCAGACTAACAGTAAGTTTTCATTTTAAAATTGAACAAAAAACTTACAACAGTGGGAAAACTAAAATTTTGATGGAACTCCTCACACACACACACACAAAAAAAAAAAAGCTACATAATTCATTTATACCTTTCCTACATTATAATTTCTTTTCTAAACACAAAATTAAAGAGTACTTTTGAAAATTCATTTTACACAGAAGGAAGGCTGCATCTAAGTAAATAAAAATACATTTGTTTTATAGTACTTACTAGTTTAGGATTGAATACTATATATATGCCCAACATTAAAATATTCCTTAATTTTCACCGTAATGCTGACATTTTGCTATATTCTATTACAGCGGAATTTATGAAATACCAATAAACTGAAGAACAAATTTACCAATAAATTTTCTGGTTTTATATCTCGATGTACAATATTCAAGGAATGTAAATAGCACAAAGCACTACTCAAGTCATGGACCATAAGACTGGCATCTTTTTCTGTATACTTTGTAGCTGAAGCTATAGCATCAAAAAGATCACCACCCTGTAAGCACAAAAAAGTATGAATTATAGTTAATCAAAATCTTTCAAAATATTTCTCCAAAATCCCTCAAAGAATTTCACGATTATGACATGTAACTTTAGAATACATCCCAAAAATACAAGGAACCCTTAAAATTATGAAAAATTCAATCTCAGTTTGATGTTTATATAAATGGTATGTTTCATATATTTTAATGGAAGTCTGAAAGAGATCTCTTTCAAAATACAATATAATTTAATTCAAATAAGAACATTTATTAAAAGTTACAAAGAAAACTCATTACAAGTACACATAATAGTACAAATGTCATACATTACAAGTACACATAATAGTACAAATGTCATACATTACAAGTACACATAGTAGTACAAATGTCATACAACTGTATCAAACATATTAGCTTACAAAAATTTTTACAGAAAGCACTACAGTCTAGTTTATTTTTCCTTTCACATAAAATAAAGCAAATTCATTTAACATCAAGTATATTTATAACTTAACAGTAAAAAGATAAATTACAGACACAATAAATTACTAGTAAAAAAGATAAATTGTAAGTATAATAAATTAATACAAAATTGAGATATTAATAGCAAACAACAGATGACATGAAAATTTAATTTTATTGTACCTGTACGAAGAAGTGTGGAAGGTGATTAGGAAGAGAAAATGAGATGTTATTGCTTAAATGAAAACTCCCTTTCCATAAAAACAGCCAGGATAAATATCTGGTGTATTTTCTTTTCCTTTGTCTCTTAACATCACTTGACTCTGCTTTTCACTCAAAATTTGTCCTATTTGATTTGTAATTGTCTAGGTTTCAAAATGTTTCTTAAGTGTGACATGGCATTGTCACTCAAAATGCTTTACTGTAGCTTGGAACTGTTTCACCAGGGAGATACCATTTCATGAAATTTTGCAATTTACACCATCTTTTGCTTCCTCATTCTCTGATGATACTTCCTCTACAATCAAATTTTGTTGCTGTTTTTAAATTATTCAGTTCTTTCTCACTGAGCTCACTATCATCATCCTCTAGTAAATCTTCCAAGTATTATTAATTTCCAAGCTTGCAGTTTTACCTAGAGAGAATATCATTTGTAATAAAAAATCCTTTGTTTCAAAGCCTTAATATCTCTGCCTGCAAGACAATTTGGCCATAAATTCTTCCAGATGATATTTTCCCTAGTTGTAATATCTGCACCTTTAATTTTATAACACTTTGATAAATTATGAGATACAGTGCAGTGCTGACATTTTAGAACAGAGTGTTTAACAGTTCGAGTGAAACAGATCTTGAGTTTAAGAATTCCAAAAAACATTCCAAGCTAGGAAATTCTTCTTCACCAACCTTTTGTGATCATAAATGGAGCGTTTCTGGATCGACCTTTTCTAACAAAAATAAATTAGCCAAACATCTCTAAACGAAGCCTTTTCACCAAGAGATTTTAATCCATGGACAACTTCATCAGATGTATCAGATAGTTTTCTTAGATTAACACAGAATCAGTGCTAGTAATTCTGGGTTGCTCAAGAAATTTTCTAACAATTGACATGACAATTTGATTTTTTTTCTATAATAACAATTCATCAATTTGTCCCAAGCTTCATCATATGTAGTTTCGGAAACTAGAATGTGCTTAAAAATAGCAGCTGGTTCGTCTATTAAAAGTTAAGCCAATCTGTATAGTTACCATTGAAACTCGGAATGTTTAAACGAGGAAGTTTAAAGCTAGCCTCAACTGCAGAGGGATTTAAAATCAAAGCATTTCTGGCCATAGCTGTTTCAATTGTAGATTGATAATTACAACAAATGGCGGATTTACAAACATCCATGCCTTCTCCGGGATTCAAACCCGGGCTCTTTGGGCACAGCAGTCAGCGATGCTAACCACTATACTGGTTGGGCGACTCTCAGTCATAAGTACGTCTAACAAACAATTATGACAAAATACCTCCAATCACCCTGTAGCATAAAAAGTAAGAAATGATGTGTAACTTGACACATCGTAACTTGTACACATTTTTGTAAAAACAATATGTATATTAACATATATATGATGGTTTTTTTCAAAAATTCCTTCCTTTTGCAATGCAGAGTTTTCAACCAAATTTAACAAAACTTACAGAAACCATGGCAACCAACAAGAAAAATATTGAACTTAATTTTGAAATCAAAACGGCGAATATTTGACAAGATATAATTTAAATAAAATTATTTTTTACTGCAATGCATAAACTATATCAAACTATTTTTGTAACCAAGTACATAGGCATACTTAAAAATTGCAGGTGAACGTCATTTAAATTCAGAAAAATATCAATGATTGTTAATTAATAATTATTAATTAATAATGAGATAATTAATGAATAAATTAAGAAAACTATATAATCTGCGGAAAACCTCTAATCCTCCAGCTCATTCCAGAAAGTAACTGCAACACAACTCACTATACCATTGCTATATTTTAGAATTTACACAATCTTCACATGAATTTTTATACAAATAGATCCGGACTCGCCGGGACTTTGGCGATTCTGGATTTGGGATTTTTCCGGATATTAGATCATCATTTTAAATCTAGTAAGATGGCAAATAGAAATTATAAAATTAAAAATCATGATTTATGAAATAATAAAGCATTTATGAACTAAAAGGTATCAAAATTTACAAAAAAAAAAAAAAAAAAAAGAGCTTAATATTTATTTGCTTATTTTTTATGCTAATTCATTCTCTAATCTTTCATTCAGTTACAAAGTTCCACTGTTGAAGTCCTGTAGTTGCTGTTTTGTGAATTCCGACTAACTTCTTAATCAAAATTTTGTCATTTTCAACAACCTTTCTACCACTTTGCTCACTATTGGTAGTGATACACTGGATCTAAAACTATACTACAGATTTCGCTGTCTGTTAATTGATTGATAACTGGAGTATTGTCATCACAATGAAAAACTTTGTTATATCATCTTCTTTTATTACTGCTTCTTCACATTTCTTTACAAAATCCATCAATTGGAAAATTTCACCTGTGGTGTGTGATATCTGAAAGCCTTCAAAATTCACGGCTATCATCTTCATCATCCTCACCAAGAAATATGGTAGCTGGCCACAAATTATGCAAAGCATTTTTTAAAGTATCTGAAGGCACATCCTCCCGTGATCTTGCGATGCTCCACGTAGCAGATTTTATGTTAAAATAATTTGAAAAATTTTTGAATAGTCTTGGCATTATTCAAGAAATTTAACATGGATTTTAAAAATGCGACTTTATATTTGTACTTCAGCGTGCGCACTATTCCGATATTCATAGGCTGAATGACGGAGATACACGTGAGGAAAGAATAACAACGGATACATTAGCTTTCATTAAAACTTTTAAGTGGAATATGATTCGAACAGTTATCTACAATCAGGACAATTTTTTGCGTCATCAGATTAACCAACCCAATTCAAATTTTGCCGAGCCTTGGGCATGAAATGATTTTTAAACCGATCATACATTAACATTTGTGGCAACTGTGCTCTTTTATTTGCATAATATATAAACAAGAAAACCTTTACTACTCCTTTAAATACTTGAGGTTGTGTATTTTGTCCAATCACAAAAAGTTTACACTTGTGCTTTCCTGCAGCATTTGCGCATGCAAAAACTGTTAGTCTAGCTTTGGAATCTTTGATACCAGTTGGTGCCTTTTCTGCAGAGGTTGCCAAGCTACATATTGACAAAAAAGACTAGTTTTATCAGCAATGTAAATTTGCCCTGTAGATAACGTTTCACTATTAATGAGTTCAATAGCTTCATTATCAGCTGACGCTTTTTCAACTGAAATTTTTAATTGCATTATACCACGGCGATTTAAAAATTTGGTTAACCAGTCTATCGAATATGTGCACTCAGTTTTTAAGTTCATTTCTTCATGAAATATTTTGGCTTGAGCCATTAGCATTGGACCCATCAATGCCATACTCTCGCTGCATCTCTGTCAGACCATTCAATCATCACTTTGTCATGATCATCACTTTTAGCATAGCGAATAATTTTTCTGTTATTCATTGTGAGTGGGGTGTCAAAATCCACAAAAAATTTAAAAAGTTCCTTTTTCCTCATGTCATAAACAGTTGACTTTATATTGCTATACATCTTGCATAATTTTGAGATGGATATGCCTTTATCCATTTTTTTGCAGAAATTCAATTTTTTGCAAAAATTTTTTTAAATATACATTGAAATATGCTTTCACTTTGTAGATCCTGTTGCAGCTCCAGAAACAGAAACTCTTTTCCACATAATCGTAAGTTCAAACTTTAGTTTTCATAAAATTGCTGTAATTATAACAGCCTGAAAAACATTAGAAGCTGGATCATATCAGAAAGGTTAACCAACAGCGCAATGCTATATTAACTGAAATTCTTTGGAATCAGTAAAGTATAATTTTAGCCTAGGCTAACAGCGTCCGCTATACATGATTGGCTAGGTAGGATGGTGACAAAATGTTCCATTAAATTTTGCCTTGCTTCTATAGCGCACTGATATAATTAAGCCTGAATTGAATTAATTTAGTTATTTATTATACTTAGTCTAATTCGTGCACATGTTTAAGGCTTATCTGGGCCCTGAATAAATAAATTTCCACATGTACTTAAACTTACTGAGGGCAGGAACTATATATTTTGCCCCCTGATGCAGTCTCTGCAGGTCTTAAATTCTGCTACCAAGCGCCGCCCTAACTTCTAAATTTTTGTCGACCCTTAATTTTGGGTCTCAGAGCTTTTCCTAAATTCTGCCACCTGGTGTGACCATATCAGTTGCCGCCGGTTCTGGATTTATGCGAATAAAAAATCAGTTATTCTTAATTCAAATAGCACTAAATATAATCTTTTGGCCTATGAGTATCATCAAAATTTATTTTTTGCATATGGAAAGAATTTTTTAAAATTTTTTCCTTGTCAACATTCAGTGCATTTAACTTAAATCTGTAATCATCGCCAAGCATAATGTCAACATAAATGGTTTCCATGCCCTTGTTATTCAATTACATTACTACAGTACAAAGTCTATAATCCGGACCTCAAAGCCGCAAACTCTTTTTTTTTTGGTACGCTTTACGCATGCGCATTTAATGTTTACGCACGCACGTGTAGCACAAAAAAAAAAAAAAAAAAAAAAAAAAAAAGGAAGCAACTTAAACAACTTGCATTGAAAGAAATGTTTAATAAAGTAAACAAATAAATATTAAGCTTTTTTTTTGTAAATTTTGACACCCTTTAGATCATAATTGCTCTTTATTTCCTAAATTACGGTTTCATATTTTTAGTTGTATAATTTCTGCATGCCATCTTACCAGATTTAAATTGATTATCTATAATCCAGAAAAACCTTTAATTCGGAATCGCCATCCGGATTATGGACTTTGTACTGTAATATAAAATAAAAATCTTTAGATATCACTTCATAAATCATTACTCAAGTTGTCATGCGTTTGATAAATATACAGTGATGAAAGCAAAATATAAAATAATGATGCGCCAGGTTATCAGATACATGAAATATTAGTAGTTGTAAACATTTCTATGTAGAATGTTTTGGTTTGAGATGTATGCCAAGCAGATGCACAGCTATGGAGCCAAATTATTGATCACCCAAATTTATGCGAAAATAATTGTTTCTTCAATAACGAGATTATTTTATTTAGTGCCGAAGTGAAATTAAGAATTGAGATTCTCCAAATGTCTTTTTACGGGAAAAAAAATCTAACGCTCTTGCATAAAAAAAATTTTGTTGGTGGCTTTAACGTCTGGATTTTAGATCATTCTGAGTATTGGACGTACAGATCTCTGACTTTGTACTGTATATGTTGTACAAAGTCCACGAGTGTACTTGGCTACAAAACTATGAAAGCAAAAAGTTTATTTCACATATGTGCAATTAAAAATTATTTTATTTCACTGCTCATATTTAATCCAATATTCACCATTTTTATTTCAAATTTCAGCTTGTCTCTCTTAAATGTTGCCATGTTTTAAGTTAATTCCACTGAATACGGCTGAAAATTCTGCAAGTTATCAGCAAGAGGACATGGAAAAAAAATTGAAGTTTTTAAAAAACTTTGATATCTTCATTAACATACATGTTATTTTTTTCCAAAAATGGATTAAAACCGGACCTGTGGTGCAGTTGTAACTCAGGTATTAAAATCCAGCAAAATACGATCACAATGCATTATCAAAATAGCTTTGGAAAACCAAATGGTGTAACAAACAATGCAACACCTGTATTATACACAAAAAAATTTGATGCACTAAAAGTGTATTTCTGCAAAAGTGATCCAAAGATGATTTTGGGAGAAATCTGTGGTTTGTAATAGAAGTACCACCACAAGAAATTCCTGAAAATCTCATGTTCATGGAGAGAATTTTGTTTAACAAGGTTATTTCCCTTTGAAAAATGGTGAAATTAAACCACAAACCCAAGTGATACATATGTGACTTAAAATTCCCTATGAACACATTAAATAAAACTGCTGGTGACACAAAATCATAACATGGAGCTGTTTCCACCACTCTTAAGTCATTTTTACCTGAACTATCAGCACCATGTGGAATTATATCACAAAAGAACTTTTAAAAGCTTACTGTTTCATGTCATTTTCAGGTTGGCAAAAAATATATCAAACACTTGACTGCATTATCTTATTTTTGAGAAAATTCTAAGTTTTTCATGCATACACCACATAGTCTTTCCCATTTTTGAGTTCTGAACAAGATACAAAATAACAGCAACTCTTCCCAATAATTCTTTACCCATCCACCCAGATCTAAAATATGATTTTGAATTCTGCTATTGCTTATAAAATACATATGCACATAGGTACAGCTCTGTTAAAAATTCACAGAAAAGTCAAGTGCATGAAACTTGCAATAATTGAATCTGATTGTTAGAAGACATTGGCACACTCTTTACAGAAGGAATATATGATGTGACATCATTCAAGGCAACATAGTTGTAGTTCAAGATGAGTCAAAGTATTTTTTAACCATCCATTCTGTTATACGAGGGCCATCCAGGAAGTAGATTACGTTTCCGTCTGTGTCCGCTAGGGGCGGGGCTAGCGCGGCCATCTTGGGGTCAGAGCGTTGCGCAGCTCAGTCTGCATCTAGCCGTGCTAGTGAGAGGTTCGTGCTGTGCTCCGTTCAGATACTGTGACGGTTTGAAATGTCTGCGTTAATTGAAAATCCCGCGAGCTGCGAGGTGCGCTCAGTAATAAGGTTTCTGACTGCAAAAAACTGTAAACCGATAGAAATCTATCGGCAGCTTCGTGAAGTGTATGGGGACAACATTATCACTGAAGGTGGAGTGTGTCAGTGGGTCATAAGATTTCAAAATGGCCGAACCAACGTTCACGACGAAGATCGAAGTGGGAGACCCAGCATAGTGACCGCCGAACTTCTCGAAAAAGTCGATGTTAAAGTCCGTGAAAATCGAAATTTCACAATAACGGAACTTTCTTTGAGTTTTCCACAAATTTCGCGAAGTTTGTTGCACGAAATCATCAGCGAAAAGCTTGGTTACCACAAGTTTTGTGCAAGATGGAAGGCAAGAAGAGGTAACGAAGTGGTTGAAGGCGCAGGCGGCCGAATTTTTCGACGAAGGAATTTCCAAGCTCGTACATCGCTACGATAAATGCCTTAATTTGTATGGTGACTATGTAGAAAAGTAGTATTTGAGTGTGGCTTTCATCTGTATATAATAAAATTTGTTTCCTATACTTTGTTTATTTTTTTATTCCAAAACGTAATCTACTTTCTGGATAGCCCTCGTATATTAAGCAAAAAAGTTTGTTTCCTCTGATTACAAAGAGTCCTATTACACTCCATTGTATCTGCCAGATTTTTCACCTTGTGATAATATTGTTTTTATGTTATCAAGCTATTTTTATCATTCAGATAGTTCATGTTGTCCAAAACGATGAGGTAGACAGACAATGACAGATACAAAAAGAAGTATCATATTGAGAGTTTCCAGGAATATTAGAAGTGCTTAAGTGAATTGTGTTCTAAAAGACATTATTTCAACAAAGAAGATTCGGTAATATTTTACACTTCAAATACGCTGTTCTAATGAGCGTTTTCTGTGAACTTTTTGAATAAATGGAATGCATACACAAAGAAAGTGAACAGAACATTTCTGAAAATAAAGCTACTTATAATCTTACTTTTACCAGCTCCATCACTAAATAAAGATCATTCTCAAAATCAAATTCTTCAACAAGTTGCACAATATTTACATGCTTGACTCTCCTCAGTATTGCAACCTCACTTTCAATCATGTGCTCCTAACATTTTGGATAAAGAAAAATGTTATAACTTTATATTATTAGAAAAACAAACAAAAACAATAACTATAAATTACACAATTTTTACAACATATTATACAACCAAAAATCTTAAAAATAATGTCAAATATTAATTTACCTTTCCTTTACATTTGTTTTTGTCAATGACCTTTAGGGCATATTCTGCTTTAGTCACTCTAAAAGAAATTTTTAAAATAACTTATGGTAGAATTTTATACAGATAATTATATTTTCCTATATTCAGAATTAGTAACAATAAATAAAAATGTACCTATTAACACATGCATACACAACAGCAAAATTTCCATCACCAATGATCTTCTCCACCTCATACTTTTGTGAAATAACAAAAGGAATTTGGGATAGAGAGAAGCTGTGGCCATTTTGAAGTTCATATCTGTTATGGATCTGGATATAAATATAAACATAGTTTAAAATTGGGGTTTGAACATATATAAAAAATGACAGAAATGACTTACTTAAATGAAATAATGTACACATATACAAATACATAGCTACACCAGCATTCTTTTATGCACAGAGAATAGATGATGTGGTTACATAAAACTCAAACAATAAGGTAACAGCAAATGCCCTGTATAAAAGTATCTACTCAACACACATACATAAGAAAATGTAAAGTTTTAATTGATAAGTTATGCAGAATCATAAATTACTCAAATGTAACATTTTAGAATGTTAATTTATAAGTCAAACAACAAAAATCAGCATTATATTTTCAAAATTTCACAGGACTAATTTCGATGGTTTTAGCGAACTATCATCCTCAGTTGCAAAAGTGCAAATGGCTTCTAAATTTGTTGTTTGACTTCTAAATTAATATTTGTTCGGTGTGTTATTGTTTAATTTTAGAATGGTTATGCAGAAATCACTAAAAAATTTCAACCCGGCCTTCAAACAACTACTCAGAAATTTGAAGAACTTTTAAATTTCTAAATACTGGTACAGTCAAATACCGAAAATCCGCCGACCTGAAATCAGCGTAGCCTGTCAAAACATAAATATTCAATTTATAGGTTCCGAAAACTGCAACATGGAGAACAAAATATCGAAGAAAAAATACTTATCAAATAATGACATCATAATTACTGAATAATAATAATGAGTTATAATGGAAATACCAAATTATTGACATCATGGTAAAAGTTTTTTCCCCCTCCAATCTGCATCGAGGTAAAAAAGCAGACGAATCACTCAACTTTTCTTTCAAGTTCATGTTGTTGTATTTTCTGAGCTTCGTTATTTCAGAAGATAGTTAAGTGCTGCCATTTTGTTTTTATCTGGTTATTTTGTGGATAAATTAAAAATATTTTAAATTTCAGCAATTTTTAATACAATGACAAATAAGAAAGGCGTTTGTGATTTTACTGCTTGCAACATTGAAAAACGTAAAAGCATTGCATTGACAGTAATGCAAAGTGGAAATTTTGAAAAAAAAATGGAGCAGATACTACACCTCAGTTTATAGCAGAATTGTATGAAATTGCGACATAGACTGTGTATGATATAGGGAAAAATAAAGAAAAGCTGTTGAAATTTTACAGCAATAGGTGATTTTAACACCGGAATCCGAAACCGAAAATCATTGCAAGAGATGGAATTGGCAAACCTTGATCCTATCTTGTACGAGTGGTTCAAGCAGTGGTGGAGTAATAGGGTACCAATTTCAGGACAGCTCCTGAAAGAAAAGGAAAAACAGATTGATGCTGATTTAAAAATAGAGGAGCTGTGACAGCAGTTGGCTGAACAGATTTAAGCAGAGACATGGTATACGTTATCTGACAGCAAGTGGGGAAAATTTTCAGCAGATAAAGATGCTGTAGAGGAATTTATTGATGAATTTTCTGTGTTAGTGGCAGAAGAAAATTTTAGCTACGAACAGGTTTTTAATATGGACGAGACTGGACTTTTTGGGCTATTTTTGCAAGCAAGACACTTATGACAAGCGAAGAAAGTGCACCGTCAGGGATGAAAGAAGCTAAAGAAAGAGTGACTATTTTAGTGTGCAGCAATGCAGCTGGAACTTACAAAAATAAACCAGTGGTAGTAGGTAATAGCACCAATTCCAGAGCTCTGAAAGGAGTAAAATCCTTACCCGTAACTTACAGAAATAATAAAAATTCTTGGTTCATGAAGTATTTTGTTAAAGAGGTTATAAGGCATTGTAACAATGTGGGGTTACCATCAAATCGCAAGATTTTATTATTGTTAAACAACTGCTCTGCACATCCAGATGCAACCATTTTAACATGTGATAATATTGCGGCCCCTTTTCCCCCAAAAAGCTACATCATTGATCAAACTAATGGGCCAGGACATAATACAGAGTATTAAATGCCACTATAAATCAGAGTTTCTAAAAAAATTCTTTGAGGTTACCATTCTATTTCACTCTGTGATTATATATATAAAAAAAAAAAAAAAAATTCAAAATCAAAGACTGCATTTATTTGTTAGCTGAATCACGGAATTCTGTTTCCAAACAACATTAGTAAATGCTTCGGGTAATGTATGGGCATCTTCTCAGTTTACTGAAACTGAGAGCGATGGCAGTTAATTTTTCTGATCTTGGGGTCAGTCAGTGCAGCAAGGGTTAAAGCAAGAGAATTGCTCTTATGCGAAAGAAAGATTGAATGAGGAGGCTTCGCAAAAAGAATATATCATTGAATGGATGATGTGTTCAGATAAGCCAACACTAGCATACCAGATGATCAATGATGAAATCATTGCAGGGTTGCCACTCAAAGAGGAGAATGAAATTCCCTGACTTTTCCAGGTTTTCCAGGTATGTTTCGAGAAAATTCCAGTCTATCCGCGTAATGTACGTGGGCTGTGCTAAGAGGTAAATTAATTATGGTAAGTCAAAAGTCGTTAATCCGGAATCGTCGGGACTTCAGCGATTCCGGATTATCGATTTTTCCGGATTATAGATCATCAGTTTAAATCTCGTAAGATGGCATGCAGAAATTCTAAAATTAAAAATATGAAACCGTAATTTATGAAATAAAGAACAATTATGATCTAAAGGGTATCAAAATTTACAAAAAAAAAAGCTTAATATTTATTTGTTTACTTTATTAAACATTTCTTTCAATGTAAGTTGTTTAAGTTGCTTTGTTTTATGTGATAATACTTTCTCTTTAATTCTATAAACAGACATAATTTCTTGTTCAGTTACAAAGTTCTGCTGTTCAAGTCCCGTTAATTGCTGTGCCGAGAATACCGACTAACTTGTCAATCTAAATTTTTTCGTTTTCACTAACCTCTCTGTCACATTCTTCATGTCTTTATCCATTTTTTGGAGCAATTCCACTTTTTATTTGTTGGACATCGAAACATACTTTCGTTTTGTAGATCCTTTGGAAGTTCCAGCATCGGAAATTCTATTTGACATAATCGAAAGTTCAAGTTTACTTTTATAAAATTGCTTTTACAGTCTGCAAAAAATAATAAGCGGGATCCAATTCGAAGATTAAGGAACAACGCAATCATTAACATTAACTGAAATAGATAATTAGATAATTTTAGCTTACACCGTCCGTTATACATTAAACGCGCAGGCGAAACCGTATTCTGCACTTGCGCACACGCATATGCGCAGTAGTCAAGGTCTTACGCGCACACGTAAAACGCCTGTGCGCATGTGCCAACGCGGCGCATGCGCAGAAAGTTTTTAGCTTTGAGGTCCGGATTATAGATCATTCCGGATTATGGGTGTCCGAATTAACGACTTTTGACTGTATTACTTGTACTGTGTAGCAAATTCACTTAATTATTCAATAAATCCAAGAGGACATTTATTCTTAATTATTCTTGGTACACTTTGTTTGATAATTTTGTTTACTTTTCTGCTTAAAAAACTTAATAAAATTTAAGATATATACATTGGATAACAACTGTACGTTTTATTTAATTATTACTCATGATCATCCCCAGTTCAACACGAGGCTAATCCGGTTCTTATAAATCACAACGCAATGCTAAAAGTTAGGTTAGATTTTAGGTAAATTTAATTTGTGTGAGGTGTCTTCTTAAAAGGCACCTTAACACTTGAAAACACAAATATTATTATAATAGGAGTTGTTTTCTCAACTGAAGATTGAGATTAGAATCTGCCCAATCTGGAATAAAATAAGGCTTTTTTTTTGCAGACATTCTACAGGTAAACGAAAGAAAGAAATCTATTTAACAATATTTTTTTACTAAATTGAGGTATTTTATATTTATTTCGCAGCATGCATAAGGAAAAAATATGTGCATTAAATTTCGTGATGTCATCATACTGCTAGAATTAATTTCAGGATTATGCCAGAGAAAATTTCCTGAAATTTGGAAATATTATTTACTAATGATAAATAAATTTAGAGGGAAGAAGCAACATTAAATGATATGAATAACATAAAAATAAAGATAATTACTTAAAAATTCAATTAGAATAATCAACGATATTTTAGCGAATATAGTTATATTACATGGTTATCCTAGACGATTGGTTACTTTTTTTTTATTTTACTGCAAAATGACAAGGTATTTATTAAAAAGAAAAGAAAAAAAAAAAAAAAGATTTTGCGGTAAAATCCTAGTATACGATACGGCCTTCACATGATTTTGAAAACTGGCGCCAAGAACAAAATGACCTGTTTACTGCTCATCATCATGTCGCCAAATCCCGCTGTACCATACATGAAGATTATTCTAACCAAAGAACGTCTATGTAAAAAGCAGAGGGAAAATTTGCCAAGGGATTTGGCGACGGAACATGGCGGCCAAAATTTCCCTCTCCGTGATGTGTACAGGAAATTGAGAAACACGTGTTAAGAAGAAACGTTCTTAGACAAAAAAGAAAACTACGAAAATCCGTTTTTAAATTATTGCGAAATCCGAGAAGAAACGTTTTATCAAAGAACGTTTTTCTTGGATTTTTCGCAATAATTTTAAAAACGGATTTTCGTAGATTCCACCCCCCTTAAAATTACTATTCCATGAATTAATTTACTTGCGCCAAAAAATATTTTCTTTTCCTTTAGAGTTTAAAGAAATTTTAAACGATATTCATTTTATGAACTCTTGATAACGTGACCTTCGAACTTCGACACCGGTTTCGAGCTTTGGTGACAGATATATCGCGCATGCACAGCTGTTTCCCGCTACGATGGAACCGAGCCACGTCTGTTGCAGAGAGGTTTTCCTTCTTTACAATACATATTTTTTTAATTCTAACCTTCATGATACCGTATACTAGGATTAAACCCATTTTGTTTTATATGAGAACAGGTACTTTCTTTAGTTCATGCACTGCACCTGCGAGTCTCGAGGTTACTGGAAACCAAAACTTGCTTGCCTTTCTAAAAAGACAATCAAATTGGAGCTGCGAAAATTGGCTCTATGCCAGCTGCCCGAATGACACTCACATGATATACAATTCGCCAAAAAAGTGATCTCTTCTGATAACAGCTCAAAACTCGACTTTTTTTGGCGGGATCGTTGTATGAAATTCCCCGACTTTTCCAGATTTTGACTAAAACACTTAAATTCCCTGACTTTTCCCTGAATTTTTTGGTCAATTTCCGAGTTCCCTGACTTTTTCCGGGTTTTCCTGGTTTTCCAGGTAGCATGGCAACCCTGTCATTGGCTCCTTTTTGAATTCATCACAGCAAGAAAATGATTCCAACACAAACTCTATAAGGACTCTATATAAATTTAATGGGGAAAAAAAAAAATCACCTCTATCAGAAAAATGTTTGAAAAGTAAAAAAAATGAAATATTTCATGCTAAAATGTCTCTTATCGTTACGTCCTTAATGCTTTTAAATATCCCTGTAATCACTAATCTAAATAAATACAGTCAAAAGTCGTTAATCCGGACTCATCAGGACCTCGCCGATTCCGGATTATCGATTTTTCCGGATTATAGATCATCAGTTTAAATCTGGTAAGATGGCATGCAGAAATTACAAAATTAAAAATATGAAACCGTAATTTATGAAATAAAGAACAATTATGATCTAAAGGGTATCAAAATTTACAAAAAAAAAGATTAATATTTATTTGTTTACTTTGTTAAACATTCCTTTGAATGTGAGTTGTTTAAGTTGCTTCGTTTTTTATGTGATAATACATTCTCTTTAATTCTATAAACAGACATAATTTCTTCAGTTACAAAGTTCCGCTGTTCAAGTCCTATAATTGCTGTGTCGAGAATACTGACTAATTTGTCAATCGAAATTTTTTTGTTTTCAATAACCTCTGTCACTTTCTTCGCTATCGGAAGCGAATTATAATGACAAGGAATTTGATTTAAATCATATCAAAGACGGAGTACATCGAGATGAAATACTACATTTAGTAAGGAATTGTAAGCCAAATAAAATAAAAAATCTGCCCTGAAGATAAGGATAGTGCTGACAGATCAACTTCCAATTCATTGAGCACCGTGGCGTTATAGATAAACAAAGTGCAGATAAACAAAGTATATGCCTTTATCCTTTTTTTGCAGCAATTCCACTTTTTGTTTAATGGACTTCGAAACATACTTTTGCTTTGTAAATCCTTTACATATTAGTAAATATATACAGAAATTCTATTTGACATAATCGAAAGTTCAAGCTTACTTTTATAAAATTGCTCTAACAGTCTGCAAAAAATAAGCCGAATCCAATTCGAAGAATAAGGAACAACGCATTCTACAACATTAACTGAATTAGATAATTTTAGCTTAGCTTATACCGTCCATTATACATTAAACGTGCATTTGCAAACATATTTTGCGCATGCAAACACGCATATTCGCAGCCGTAAAGGTCTTACGCGCATGTGTCAACGCGATGGATGCGCAGAAAGTTTGTAGCTTTGAGGTCTATATTATAGATCACTCCGGATTATGGGTGCTTGAATTAATGACTTTTGACTGTAATATATAATATAATAAATATATGTAATATAATTTAATGTAATAATGCATATGTATATTATTGTAATAATGTGTATAATATTTGAATTAAATGGATCTCATATGCCTTATTTATTTTGCAATTTTAGTCTGAATATTCTGATTTATCTTTTCTGCCCTGGAATCCACAAAATACTAAAATCCACACAACCTCTAGTTCCAAACATAGCAGATTTCTAGACTTTTAATTTTTGATTTAAAAATCAAATACAGTAGAACTGTAGGAAGCCCTTCAAAAATAGTATAAAATTGCAATAAAATTAGCAATACTTCTTACCATTACAGAATTGGTTAGAATTCCCAAAACTAACAATTTTACCACACAGCTATAAAAAATTTTGTCAGGTGTTGATTTTTCAACTATAAAACTATTTTTTAACTGCAGAAATTCGTACTCTGTCCCACATAAGAATTTAAAATTTAAAAGTTTATATTTGATTAAAGCATGGATTTTAATAAGCAGAAAATCAATTCATCAGCCAGAAGAAATAGATAATCTCTCAGGACTTCAGAGTCATTGCAACTTACTCTACCCATTGTAAAGAATCCACCTGTTATCAAAATTTGTGCCCAGCCTTTCATTATGAAATCATCTTTTCAACAAAGCAATTATTCTTTTGGAACTGATTTGGTTCAGTTAAACATTAGCGTATTTTTATTAGATATCTATAAAACATTTCTTAAAAAATTTCTTATATAGGTCCAATTATTGAGACCCCTAACATTTCCAAGTTTCTTTAACACTAAAATTCCTTTAATTTGGAGCCAAGTGATATTCACTTACCTCTAAACACTTATGTAAACTTTTTGTTAAGGAACGTGCTTGAACTCAACGCACAATAATTTAATATGTTCACTATAATGTAGATTTTTTTGTGGCAACAATGATTTTTTGTTTACATATGCTTTGAGCGTGAAAACGCATGAAATGTTACTTTTTTGATATGTTTAGAATGCTAAGTAAATAAGTTTGTTGTTAATTAAAAAGGTTTTTCTCTGCGAAATATATTACCATTCATCAAGTTATTATATATGTCAAGAAATTGATTAATTTCAAACAACTGGCGTCCGATGACAGGACGGAATGGCTATTTGAAGAAAACGAAACAACGGTTTGAAAACAAAACATCAATTTCGTATTGGAATTTATCAAGTAAGTTTAAGAATTATTTGATTATACTGGGCATACTGAATTTAAAATCATGGAAATTTTATTACGAAAGTGTAAGCCTCTAAGGCAATCGTTTACGATTACTGCCAATGCTTTAGATGCTGAAATTCTAAAGCCTGACGTGGAGGTTAATCAACTTAAAGTATTGAGCTCACAGTTGGAAGGAAAATTCAACAGATTAGATGAAGTTCAATAAAAAATTTCCAAACTTTTGTTGGAAAGTGAAAAACGAAAGTGGATATTTGGCTGATTTTGACACGAATGAAACATATCGAAATAAATATATCAGTTTAAAAACAAAAGTAGAAAATGGAATGGTGAATTCCACTCCTGTAATTACACCTGGGATTTTAGAAAATTCCATGAAAAAGAACTTTAAATTACCAAAGCTGGAGCTTCAAAAATTTAATGGGGAGACCTGAAATTGGTTAGGATTTTGGGGACTCTTTAAGAAGATCGACGAAGATGTAAATATAGATGATGATGAAAAATTTCAATACCTACTGTAGGCAACGGTTGTTGGATCCCCAGCGACAGAGCTCATAGATAGTTATCCTCCCTCAGGCACGAATTATAAAGAAGCTATTGGCTCAAACTAGCAAAAAAAGAAATATGACTCTATCCAACTTATATGATAAGTCAGAGATGCAACTCAGAGCTTTGGAGACTTTGGGGGGTAAAAAGTGAGATTTATGCAGCTATGCTGTATCCCCTTGTACAGTCTTCACTACCTGAAGAAATTCTGAGGGCATGGGAGCGATCTCGCCAGTGCAGGGAAAGTGTTGCACACACTGAAAATTTGAAAAATTTATTGCATTTTCTCCGAATTGAAGTTGAAAGTGAAGAGCATCTTCAGTTGGCCCATACAAGTTTTTCTGCTCCAAACAAATTTGACTTGATTCCAGCCACAACAGCTATTTATGCAGGAGATTCAAAGAAGAAAAAGCTTAATTTTTGTGTTTGGAGTGACAAGGAAACACATAATTCTTATGAGTGCTTTAAGCTGCACAGCCTTTCATTGGAAAATAAGAAAAATTTACTAAGAAAGTAAAAAGCTTGTTTTAACTGCCTAAAAATTGGGCATGCTGCCGAAAAGTGTAAAAGTTCTCTGAAATACCTATTTGCAACAAACGTTATGTAACGGTGATGTGCAGAGAACTAAAAGGTTCTAGAAGTTCAAAAAAGAAAGCACCTAAAGTAGCTAATGAAACGAGTGAGACTTTACTGTCTAACCAAAAACTGCAAACAACTCTTCTCCAAATTATTATGGTGAAGATTGTTCATAATGGAAAAAAGGAACTTGTGAGAACACTTTTTGACAGAGGGTCACAAAGATCTTACTTATGGAAAGACATAATAAAGAGACTAGATTTAGTCCCATTAGATCAAGAGACTTTGAGTCACAATTTTTTTTGGTGGAGTTGAAACTGAATCTCAGGTCCATGGTATTTTTGATATCGAAATACAAGGAATGGAAAATAAATTCAAATACGAATTATCGGTTTTAGATAAAGACAAAATTTGTGGATACATTCCTAGAGTGAAACTCAAACATATATATTCCTCACTTCGAGAACATAAAATCAAAATCAGTAATTCTGGTAGAAATACACCAGATACCGGATTATTAATAGGAGCTGATTATTCCGGACAGCTAATGACGAATAATATCATTCCACTTGACACAAACCTTATTGCCATTGAAACAAAATTGGGTTGGTCCCTACAAGGCCTGGTGCAAAGTCATAATACCTTGCTTGATACCGTCGGACTTTGTTATTTGTATCTCACAGAACTATGGAATTTATAGACAATTGGCATAAAAGATCCAGAAGTGAAGACTAAGGAGAATTTAGACACTGAAATGATCAAATTTTCCCTAGAGAACCTTAAAGTAATCGAGGGCAATAAGTATGAAGTCTGCTTGCCTTGGAAGGATAGTTATCGGATTCCTGGAGATAATAGAGATAAAGCAGAAAAAATACTTTTCAGCAATACACGAAGACTGCAGAAAATGGGATTTTTCAAAGAATATGATGTTATTATTAAAGGCTGGCATGAGGAAGGTATAATTTAAATAGCTCCGAATAATAGTGATACTGGTCACTATTTGTCTCATCAAATAGTAATCAAAGATTCCAGTCTGACTACGAAAGTTCAACCTGTATTGGATGCATCACTGAAGTATGAAAATGGGAATTCCTTGAATGCTTGCCTCGAAAAGGGGCCGAATTTAATAGCAATGCTTCCAAAACTTTTGATACAATTGGTATTATGTAAATCAAGAGTAGTGTCTGCCAAAGAAGTAACTATTCCCAGATTAGAGTTGCTTGAAGCACTTACAGTTACTCGGCTGTATCGTCAAATCATTGACGCTCTTAAATTGACAAAGTGCCAAGTGTACCTTTGGAGTGATTCCTCTGTGGTTCTGACATGGATCACAAGAGACTTTCACTGGAGTGTTTCAATCAAGCCTATTTTTAATAGTGAATTTTTTATTATTTGCTTTTTATTGGATTCATTCTATGTATCAGACTTTTCAGAGGTTAATGTATTATAGAAACTGACAGCTAAAAAGAATGACAGATAATTAAATTTCCCACATAAAACTTGAGTCTTTGAACTACAAGGTTATTCAAAAAGAAAGAGCAGATTACAAACATGTATTTTTTCCAAACTACAAAAGATAAAAACATGATTCTAACGTTAACGGATAGAGAAAAGTGTACAATTTAGTACGGGTAAAAGTTCCAATCATGGCCACATTGGCGTTGTTGTTTGTTCTGGTATTATTTGTTGGTTGGTAGTCTGTAGTGAAATGGCAGCAACACCACAGCAGAAGTCTTTTTGTGTTCTACAATTGCCAAAACTAGAGTCCATTGTTGCAGTTCAGTGAGCATTTTGCCATCAATTTAATAAACAACCACCGCGTCATAAGCAAATTTACGAGTGGCATTGAAAATTCGTAGAAGATGGTTGCATCTGCAAAGGGAAAAAGCACGGGATGTCCACGCACATCAAACAAGAATGTCATGTGTATTCGTACACTTTACAAAAGGAGTCCAAAGAAATCCACATCGTGAGCAAGCAAAGAACTTAAAATTCCTCAACCAATGGTATAGCGAGTTCTAAAACATCGTCTGCACATGAAGCCATACAAACTGCAGTTACTGAATGCATACCATAATTGTAAACTTTTCTCTATCAATTAACGTTAGAATCATGTTTCAATCTTTTGTAGTTTGGAAGAAATAAATGTTTGAAATCTGCTCTTTCTTTTTGAATAACCCTGTATATCATTCATGGCCAAACTTCAAGATGATGGATACATCTTATATCTACTGTTTTGTGTTTAGAACAGTTAATGCCAAGAAAATAAAAAATTCTAGCGCTTATACTGAGCAACTGAGCATTTTCGGTTCAGGTAGAGAAAGCAAATATTTTTTTATGATTTCCTTTATACCTTTCTGTTTATAATTATTGTTTTACTTTATTAGGAGTAAAATGAATTGGAAGCATACTCACTAGGTCTACAATTGCATAAAAAATCTTATTTGAGTAGATTACAAATCATTATTTAAAAGAAAACTGAGTTTTTTTAAAAACTCGTGAGCTGTACAAACGTTACATTTAGAACAGGTAAATTAAATTATACACATCAATGTGCACTGCAGATAAACTTTTATTCCAGAAAAATACTAGCGCTTATACTGAGCAACTGAGCATTTTCGGTTCAGGTAGAGAAAGCAAATATTTTCTTATGATTTCCTTTATACCTTTCTGTTTATAATTATTGTTTTACTTTAGTAGGAGTAAAATGAATTGGAAGCATACTCACTAGGTCTACAATTGCATAAAAAATCTTATTTGAGTAGATTACAAATCATTATTTAAAAGAAAACTGAGTTTTTTTAAAAACTCGTGAGCTGTACAAACGTTACATTTAGAACAGGTAAATTAAATTATACACATCAATGTGCACTGCAGATAAACTTTTATTCCAGAAAAATACTTATTTAAAAATAAGCTATGAACTTGCCTAGGCATTTGCTTAAAAAGTAATTTTGTTTCTCCACGCAATTAACATAAGGCCAACATAACGAGATCATTCGAATCTTTGGATTCTAACCTAAGAAACTGCTAAAATTTTTTTTCCCAAAACTTTGCAATAACTACTTTTACTGATGCCCAGTATAAAAGAATTGACCAAAAAATAAGAATACGACAGCAATTTCAGGGGTATTTGAATAATCAGTATCTCTCATGACAGCTGTGACTGATACAGTATTTCAGAGTGGCATCCTAAGGAATCTACCAGAATTTTTTAGTAATCAGCACACTGCGCATCATTGAAAATTCTCAAAACTATCTCCCTAACTGTCCCAATAATTTTCTACATAGATAACAAAGTTCATGCACATCAGTGAAAATTCTTGAAATTATCGTTCAAACTGTCCTGATAATTTTGGACGTAGATAACGAGGTTCATGCTCATCACTGAAAATTCTCGAAACCAATGCTTGAATCGTTACAATAATTTTGGACATACAAACCTATTGCTAATAAATCTAGTAATTCAAGCCAAACTCTTCAACGTAGCTGTTTTTCAAATACATAGCAAATCAAAAATAATTTTACAGAAAGGAAACATACCTATCACTACTATAATGAAATTATTTCACAAATGGAAATATAACACCTCAAACACGCAACTCTTCATATTTCTATGGACATGCACAGATGTTCGATGTGGAGGCGTTTTGCAACGTGACTGAAGTCTGCACAATAGTTTAGTTCCTAAGCTCTTGCCAAATAGTACGGATTCATCATATTCTAAATGTTGGACCCATAAAGGTGATCAAATGATCTATCTCGTCTTGAATTTCTAAGTAAAATAACTCAGAATGTTAAATAACAAAATAAATTATTGTCAGCCTAATGGTTACACATCACAATATTCTATTGGGTTACCTGACCTGTGTACAGAAAATAAATCTCAAATTGAGTTGAAATGGAGTCTGTAAGTGGAGGATATTTTAGAAAATAAAAGATCATACTAAACGTTTACAGGAGCAAATTTTTCACATTATTCCCCGAAATTTGTAGAGATTAAGTAGAGGATCATTCTACAAATTTTCATTTTGCTACTAAGCTTTAATGAAGGATGTGTCAGATGTACATGATGATCGAAAATTAGGGACATAAAATATCAACAGATTAAAAGAAGTGTAATGAAACTTTGGAGAAGAGAGACGTTTGTGTTCTGTTGATCCCTCATTGCTTGATTCAATGTTATTTGATGATTAAGGTGAAATATCCAATTTGGACAGAAACTTTGGAGAAGAGAGACGTTTGTGTTCTGTTGATCCCTCATTGCTTGATGCAACGTTATTTGATGATTAAGGTGAAATATCTCTATCTGCAATACAATATTTGAAAAAGTGGGAATTAAACAATTTGACTAAAATTTAAAACTTTGTTAAACCAGTGATTCTTCCCACGAAATATTTGAGCATGCACAACCATTGGTTAAATAAATTATGATCTCTTCCTAGGATTACCAAGAAATAATTACGAAAGATAAGAGTTTCATGTGGGAAAAGGGTCCATTAAGCATATTATTGTGAATAGTTGCAAAATCTGTGAAGCAACTGCATAAAAATGCTTGACTTGCTTGGAGATAGGAAATTAATTTTGAAAGAGTTCTGCAGAAAATTGAGACAACCAAGTAAGAGGCTGAAGGTTCACCTCAAAAATAAATTCCTCGTAAAATTCTTCTACTTATTAAAAGAGTTCTGTATGGATTGCAAGGCGAAACAGGTTTCTCCAGCAGTTACTCACCCCATTCAAGAACTGAATAAAAGTAGTACCCTACAACAAGAGCAAATCTTGCAGGTGAATCACAACTGTTTGGGAATAATGGTATCAGGTAGGAATGTAAGATACTGCCTGAAGTAAAATTAACTTGAGAGGAAAATGTTATCGAGAATAATTAAATAAATATATTAGCATTGTGTATCAGATTTAACTTCATGTTAGTGTATTCCGATGACCATTACCTATTCAAAAAGTAAGAAAAAAGGAATAGCAATTTCCAGAAATGGAATTATTTACAATTTTATGTATTTGTTGCCCTGACGATAAGCTAGCAGCCGACAGTTTGAAATCTATCAAATTTTTACATATATAATATTAGACATTAAATTAGTAGTTAATAAAGAAATGTGGCACTACATGAGTTCTATTTAAAATTCCATTTGTTTTCAGAGGATTGCAAGTAGCTCGTGAGCCGCAATTATGATGTCGGAGAGCCGCAGTTTGCTCATGTCTGAACTATACTGTCTTATTTATAAAATAAAAGTTATAATGGAACATATCTGGAGAAAAACTAAGATCTAGTATATGAGCCAGCTTGTTACTGATTGTATAAGCTAAAAGATAACTAAAACAGGTTTTATTAATTCTCAATAATAAAATTAACATACCGGATTTCGCGAAGGAAAGAGCGGTGATGCAGAGAAGGATCCTCTACTGCTATTAGAAGTTGCTTCAAATGATACTGAAAATGCAAAGGATCATTACACACAAGAATCATTAAATGCAGCAAATAATATTTTGCATATATTTAAAGCATATATGCTTATATCATGCCAGACAAAACATTTCATTCACAAATAAGAAAGATTTCTGTGATTTCATTTCTAGCTGAATGATTATAATTAAACAAAATCTGACACTTCATTAAATATTTCAAATTCAAAAACTAGTTGAAACTACATTCTTTGACACTAACAGGTAGCTTCTTAATGTATAGCGGTACCATGAATCTTCTGCAGAAAGATATGTTAAAAAAAATTTAAACACAATGAAATTTAATTCTCTACCTCAGTCTGATATTCAAGACATCAAGAATTAAGACACTGCTTAAGTAAACTCATAAAATTTGCAAAGATATTACCCATAGTACTATTTTTAGATCTTCAAAAAGTCAGCATAAATGATTCTGTAATTAAACAATTTTATTAATATTCAAAAGAAAAACCTGTCAGATATTTATCGAAAAATCAGAATTTTGAACTGACATCAATTATGTCAACCATGGTTATACAAATTACAGTATACTACCTGATACAAGCATCCTATCCCAAGATACCAAGTGATGGTTATTTTAAAGCAAATGTGATAGCTGTACAGTGGGTGATTGGTCAACGAACAGTTCGGACAACGAACACTTTCAGGAAAGATTTTTGTGTTCGGACAATGAACGATATTCGGACAACAAACAAAAACTAATTCTAACGAAAACCTCTCAGCTCTCGGAACACCCATCCTCAATTCATCCTGAAAATGGATGTGCGCGTGCACTGACAAGTCATCATTCATACTATGTAGCAGTGAGGCAGCACCGTACGATGTGTACGGTTGGACATGTTCTTTAATGCCCAAAGAAAGGAAAAAAATTGTTTAATAAGTAAGACTATATGTATGTATTAATATTTGTAATAAATAAACTTACTAAGAGATTATACTTGTACATGACATTTTTTTAAAATTTAATTTTTAGGATCGCCAGAAAGAATGAATCGAATTCCCATTAACATACATGGTAAATCGGTGATCAGTTAATGAACAATTCGGATAGCAAACAATCTTGGAACGGATTATGTTTGTTAATCGATCACCCACTGTATTTATTATTTATAGTCTTATTATATCCATTTCCCTTTCAAAAACAGGAAAATCCTTTTGCCATTAGACAGAGTGTAATGAAATGATAAATCATCAACAACGAAATCTGTCTTGAAATAGCTATCTAATAACATCATTAAACCACAGTTCATGGATCGAATACATCGTTAAGAGGCAGGTTATATTTGTCAGGGATTATACAGATGACATAACCCTAGAACTCGCTATCAGTGACTAATATGTTCCTGTTAAAACTGGCATTGTGGAATACTTTTGATAACTGAACTGGTTTACTAGTTTTTTGAGTTCAAATTACAGCTAACGTTTGAACTGCATAAAAGGCACAAAATGATTTTCTTCTTAATATGGAATACACAGAGGATTGAAAAAACTGTATAAAATAATTTTGCACACATTTAATGAATAAATAAATTCATTCATAGCCTGATTATACTTAATCTCTGTTTAAAAGTCATTATTGCCAATGCATGAAGGCCTTTCCAAATAAAATTCAAATGCTTCATGGATTTAATTTTTTTTATTCTTATATTTTAAGTTATTCCATAGAATATGGATGTTTATTACTTCTTCAAAATTATATTTTTCACTTTTTCGGCAAATTTCACAAATATAGTTAACTGTGCACCATCTTCATACCAAGTGATTTTGGTTGAATAATAAATGCCACTACGCATTTTTTTTTTGGATACCTGCAGATGCAACTAACTTTGCATTATGACATTATCACTTATTAGTTTTTGTGAATAAAATACTTATAAATTTTGCTTCCATTTTATATTTTTACAAACATTTCTATCAACTTTGGGAAACAATAATTCTAAAGAAAGAAAGCAAAATATACATTAATGTAAAGCTTAAAGCAAGATAATTATTTTATGATTTAGATTGGCCTTGTGACCTCTCATTTCATTGGCCCTCAGAAGGATGCAAATGGCCGCCCAGATGGTATAATGGTTAGGGGAACTTCTCCGGATTTGAATCCCGGAGAAGGCAGGATTGTAACTGGTAAAGGTGGCTGCCTATTAAGTGGCTCCACAATTTAAAAAGGCCACCACTTCTGGGCTTAGCAGTGGCTGAAACATAATGTTGAAAAAGACAAAATAGTGCCTAGCGTTTGGGGGGGATAAAAAAAGATGCAAATGAGTTGCAACTGTTTAAGGTGAGGGTTTTGAAAATTTTAGGCATAGTTTTTAGCAGCAACACTCACAGTCTGTATTTCCTTTCATCTAGCTTTACTAAGTTAGTGTTTTGGCATTAGCCTTTTTGATAAATTAATTAAATTACACGATTAAAAGTTTCAGCCAACATAGTTACTGTAAACTTCAGCTATGAATCCACTTTAATTTGCAAATTCAATTTTCTCTAATCAAACATCCACAAGTAGTAGTTTGATTTATATGCACAAACTGTGCCTTTTATTAAGTTAAAACTTAAGTGTTTCAAAACCTACATAGGATATTGTCATACTTTCACAAACATAGCTATAACTTGCTTGTCAGTCTATACAGGATTACAGAACTTTACGTTACTTTTACACAACAAAGTACTCCACAGACTAACTGAGGATGTCAAGTAGAAGCAAAGCAACCACCAAGCCCTTTCGAATGTTACCAAATGAAATGTTAGTACAGTAAAAGTCAGAAATCTGGAGTCGTTGGGACTTCGGCAATTCCGGATTTGGAATTTTTCCGGATATTAGTTAATCAGTTTAAATCTAGTAAGTTTGCAAGTAGAAATTATAAAATTAAAAATGCAAAATCGTGATTTATGATCTAAAGGGTATCAAAATTCACAAAAAAAGCTTTATATTTATTTGTTTACATTATTAAACATTTCTTTCAATGTAAGTTGTTTAAGTTGCTTTGTTTTTTGTGGTAATACTTTCTCTTTAATTCTGTAGACAGACATAATCTCTTGTTCAGTTACATTACAAGTCGTGTAACTGTTTCGAAAATTCCGACTAACTTCTCAATTGAAATTTTCTCGTTTTCAGTAAGTTCTCTGTCATTTTCTTCACTATTGGTAGCGGTATTTTCTGGATCTAGAACCATACTACAGATTTGGCCATTCATTAATTGATTGATGATTGAGAAGCATTGTCCTCAGAATGAAAAACTTTTTATATCATCTTCATTTATTACCGCTTCTCCACATTTCTTTACAAAAATCCATTAACTGGAAAATTTCACCTTTGTTTTGTGATATTCGAAAACATTCAAATTAGTGGCTATTATCATCAAATTTAGCTATCCTTCACTATACATATTTGGCTATGCATCATGAGCTTGACGACTAACGACAAGTTGTTCCGTTAAATTTTATCTTGCTTCTATTGCACACTGAGACAATTAAGCCTGAATTGTTTTAGTTTAGTTATTTATTATATTTTTGTCTATTTCTTGCACATGCTTAAAGCTTATCAGAGTTCTGAATAAATAAATTCCCACATATACTTAAGCCTTACTGAGGGCTGGTGCTAGACATTTTACCGTGTGATGCTGTCTCTGTGGGTCCTAAATTCTGTAACTCGGTGCAGCCATATGAGCCCTGGCGCTGGTTCTGGGTTTATGTGAATAACAAATCAGTTGTTCTTAATTCAAATAGCTCTAAATGTAATCTTTGGGTCTATGAGTATCATCAATAAAATCTATTTTTAGCATATGGAAGGAAATTTTTGGTAAATTTTTCCTAGTCAATATGTTCTAGCGCATTTAACCTAAATCTGTAATCATCGGCAAGCGTAACGTCAACATAAAAGGTTAAAAATAAATACTCCTTTATTTAAAAAATTGCTTAGGCATCGCTACAAGAGTCATTACTCAAGTTGTCATGTTTTGATAAACATGCACTGATGAAAGGAAAGTATAATAAATAATGATTCGTCAGGTTGGCGGCAGATCAATGATGAATCTATGTGGAATGTTTCAGTTTGAGATGTGTGCCAAGCACATACGCAGCAACGGAGCCAAATTACTGATCGTACGAATTTATGCTAAAATGATTGTTTCTTCAATAACAAGGTATTATATCTAGTGTCAAAGTGAAATTAAGAATCGGGACTCAACAGATGTTTTATTATGCACGGAGAGGGGGATCAAATGCGCATGTGTAGAGCCTATGAGAAAAACGTTGTTGGTGGGTTTGAGGTCCACATTTTAGATCATTCCGGATAATAGACGTCCGGATTTCGGACTTTGCAATCTAGTATTATTTTGTGACATAAATATTAGTGGATGGGGTGCAGGATTATCAGGTTCGTTGAACCATTTAAAGCTTAATCTTTAGACTTTACTGTGAAAAGTTACTGTATTTCTTCAGAACATACCATATTTCTTTTTATGGTGGGAACTACAACACAAAAAGCAATCTTAAAATAAACAAAGTAATTTTAAACTGATTAATAATTGAGAAAAATACATGCTTACTTTCATTCAGAGTAAATGGAGAAGATACTCTTCTTCTAGATACTGGAGACTGGATGCTCAATAAGCTTCTTTTATAACTCGTAAAATTTTCAGAATTTCTAGCACTATGCTTCAAATATTTGCATTCTGTAAAAATAAGAATTTGCACATAAATCTTTGAGATTGGAAATTTCAGTACCCTTAATATACACAAAAATGGTACAGCATCATTTCTCCTCCCCACATACATTCGAAAAGAAGAAAAACTAATTAAAATTTGCAAATTAAACAATATAATAAAATGGCAAAATATAACAGCTCCACTGAATAAATACAACACTAACAGACTAGAAACTTTTGCTTATTTGAGTTGTGAGAAATACATCACTTGGCAAAACATTATGTAGCCAAATAATCACTTACATTTTTGCATGGAACAATCAGGTTAACTAATGAAAGACCAGACTGAAATCAATCAGAATTATAAAGTCATGAATCAAAGTATGCTGCTAGGTGAAAACACTAACGTAAAAATTTGTCGCGAAACTACTAAAGTAAAAATTAAAGTAAAAATTTCAAATTTTTACTAATTTGTTCACTTACACTTAGGTTCACAAAAAATGGCAGAAATAATTTGATGTTGGGGTTTTGTGGTGTTACTTGAGTTCATAAAAAGGTGTTTTATGTTCTAAAAGTTTAAAACAAATGTGTTGTGACCTTCTTCAACAGGACTAGTTACATTCAATTTTTCTCAAGAACGTACCAAGATGACAAGTTAATAGAAGATAAATAAATATACAATGTTTATTAAAGAAAAAAAATAAAAGGTTTTAGCTACCTTCATGAAGTTATGCTTTTATAAATGATTAATTCACACCATACTTGTAATAATGAACAAAATGCAGTCAGTCTGCTCTCAATGAATCTGAGATGAAGTATGTGGCTCAATAATTTCATTTATTTATGCCTATGTAGACAAAAACCTAATTTATAATGTCAACTCAAGCAGGAAAGGAAACAAGATTTTTGTGCCCCCGCCCCAGTCTGCAACGCTTTCTACAAACACATTTATGATTTCAGTGCAACAGACCACTCGCTCGCGTTGATGTTCTTGAATAAGTTTCAACTCTGCGTGAATTTTAAAAGTACAACCTGTGTAAAATTTCAAAATAAAGAACATTTGAGCACCTTAAAGTGATAAAACAAAATTTTTTATCCCTCACAGTAAAATGAAAATGCAATTTTTAAAGCAACAGTAAAAGAAATATACAACACGAATGAATAGATCTTTAAAAAAATACAAAACAAAACATTAAATATATCACAAAATTCGAAATGTTGATAATAGTTTCAAGTTTGTAAGTTAATTAGAAGTTATTAATTTTAAAATGATTTTCCACGTGTAAATCCGTGAACTTTGACCTTTTTGCCAACCCAATAGTCGACTGGATATCAGTTCCCCCCCTCCGTCGCTTTCGAATCGCAGCCTGTCAACAAATAGTTAACAATAGCAAGCAGAGTTTCATGTGTGATTAAGCTGGAAATAATTAAGCGACTAAAACAGTTACTACAACATTGCTCCTATTATTCAGAGAGCGATACAAGTTTATAAATTTCGAGAATTTGGATAATTAGATCAAAAGTTCTAATTTTTATCACTAATTTATTGGACCCACACGGGAAAAATCTAAGAAAAATCCCTAATGTCGCTATCGAGTCGCATTCAAATTAGCGTTTTCAGAGCTTTTAATTAATATCTCTGCTGATTAAAGTCGTACGAACATGAGATTGGTCTCAATGGATTCTGCCGAATTTTTGGAATCGGTCTCGAAATTCAACTAACCGCCGTTCCATAGATATTTGTGAAACTATAAATTGGCGCATAGCTAAATCCCTTTAATAGAGAAAAACCCAACAAAGTAAGTGAAAAATGTGAAAAGTAGTTTTTAATAAATATCTCAGCTAATTAAAGTCATACGAAGACATTTTATACCCTATAACCTTTTCTAATATATCAAACATATTTCTTGAAAATTTCATGATGATCGGTTAAGTAATTAAGGCGTGAAAGCGTAACAAACAAACAAGCACACAAACTCACATTTGCATTTATAATATTAGTAAGGATTTCTCAGTGTAAATCAAATAGTGTTTGTTATATTTGTAAGAAAAAATCCGATCATCATACATTGCTGCATGCATATTCATCGCCGCTGACGGGTCTAGACATCACGGGGACGACAGAATTCAGGAACCAAATCAACAAAACATAAAAGCGTCAAAATCAATGGATTCGCATCTGCAAGGAAATGCTCGCATTTCTTTCTTCTCAAATGGAAATAACATAAGTGTTTTGATAAATACTGTAATAATTTATGTGTGAAACGCAGCTGGTGAAAGTTCATTTATGACTAGAAGAGCAGCTGATGTGCTGGGTTTGAAGAAAGAAAAAAAATAAACGTACTGATAAGTGGATTAAATGACACATCGCTAAACATTACGAAAAGGGTTTCAGCTATTCTATCAAATGAAAGTAATGGTTCACACTGGGAAATTGACTTATTAATTGTGCCTAACATAGCTAATTTTATACCTTCCAAAAGAATTAATGTTTCAAATTTTTACACTCCAGTTGAATTATTCTTCTCAATTTTGAGAGATAATAATGCAAAATTGGGAGACAACTTGTTGTTGCAATCAAGCTACCTTGTTTCAAGGGTAGTATTTCAGACAATAGTTTGTGTTATACACCAAAACACTGTTTCTTGTCTAAAAATTTACAAACTCTCAATAAAACCCTCACAAAGCTTCTGAGAAATAGAAGTAGAACCACGCAAAACTTGTAATGATGAATTAAAATTATTGCAATAAGCACTTCGCAAAAACACATTATAGGAAACTAAACGGCAGATATATGGTTGGAATGCTACTCAAGCCGGAATCTTCGGAAACAATGTTGGGAAATTCAAAAGAAATCACATTGAAAAGACTAGATCAATTGTGGACACTCTTGGAACGAGATCTTGCTTTGAAAACACTTTACATAGAATTTCTTAATAAATGTGAAAATTTGCATCATATGGAGCAGGTGAAAGAAGATAGGCTTATAGATGAAGGGTATTATCTAAGACACCACGGCATACTGCGTCCTACCAGCAAAACAAGTAAACTGCCCATGGTCTTCAATTAGCAGGGTGTCTCTCGTCGAGTGAGGACGTGCGACAATGAGCTCCCCACAAGCCACCTGCAGCGATGCGAAGCCGGAAATCATGGCCGGCAACCCCTCCGAAGCAAGCGCCGAGATGGATACTTCGACGTCCACGGACACCGACGTCCCTGTCTCTGACACCAATCTTGACCATCAAATGAATCCGGATGACCTCCTGATCCAGATCAAACAACTGTACTTACTCAAGGCTCGTTTTACTGACCTAGAACAGAATCTATCCAGAGCGAGGAAATCAACACCACTGGCCAGCTTCGACCTCAAGTGCGTGCAACAAGAATCTAAGGTAACGCTTTTTAATCTTACCACTCTTGCTAAACGCCTGAATCTGCCTCTCTTTGCCATTCCCCCAACTGAGGAAGAATGTATTAAAAAATTACTTAAATCAGCTAAGGAACTTAGTAACGATGAAATCTCACTAAAACCCGATTCCTTGGATAAAAATCAAAATTTGGCTAAAAACCAAAATTCTAAGCAAATACTAAAACTGGCTAAATTACAAGCAGAAAAATTACTATCTAGCACCAAAAAAATCCAGAAACTAACTTTAAACTCCAGCGAAAATTCGGAATTTCCAAAAACTAAAAAGATTAGAAAAATAGATGATGAAGGTTTTCAGCGGCCTCCTCGCCATCTTGTTTCACGAGGAGCGCCGATTTCCCCAGAAAAACAGGTCCTGAACAATAGCCTGCCTCCATTTTGGAGAGAACAGCCAGAGGAGGAATTGCCACCCACCCAACCTGCGGTTAGGGTGGAAGAAAACAGCGATCTTGTGGAGCAACCCGGAGACGGTACTCCCCCCCCCAACTGAAAGCTCTAACAAAGCTAAAAGGAAAATACCTTTCTTCTTTGTTGAACCCAAAGATTTTGAGTTTCTTACATCTCTAGTCCAAGCAACTGTGCCTACGGCTATTTGCAGAATGAAAGGCAAATTTTTACGCATTGAAATGCAGTCTGAAGAGGACTATCGTTCGGTGGCCCAAATTTTAAATAATCAGGGCGCCGAATATAAGTCATTTAATTTGAAACAGGATCGGCCCGTAAAGGCTATGCTTCGCGGCCTACCTAATTCTGCTAAAGCTGAGAAAATTAAGGCTGAATTACAACTTTTAGGATACTCTGTTATCAGCGTGACTCAGCTCCGTAGGCACAGGTCCCGCTATCCTATGCCATTATTCTTAGTCCAGCTAAATCCGTCTCTGAACGTTTATGATATTTTTGAAGAGACCTCAATGTTTGGCATCGAAATCAAATTCGAGAAACACATCGGGAAGAAGGGGCCGAGCCAGTGTTGGCGCTGCCAAGGCTTCTTCCACAGTTCCGCAGTGTGCACACTGCCAATCCGGTGTCTGAGGTGCGCCGGCCCGCATTACGCGTACCAATGCACCAACGACCCGGAGGAAGCCAACACCTGCGCGAACTGCCTTGGGCGGCACGCCGCAAACTGGTTTCACTGTCCCCGAAACCCAGCCAATAAAAATAAAACCCCCCCTATTAGATCGGATAGCGGGATTTCAAAATTTGTACCGGCTCCGGTTAAAGCTCCAATTAGCAGCACGGATCCCTCCTTTAGTGATGTCGTTTCCGGACGGAAAAATCCCGGACTACCATCATCTACCAAGGAACCGAAGCAAGCACCTGCGACGCAGCAAGCTCCGAAGCAAGCGCCGAAGAAGAGTCCACTCCTCCCGCCAACTCCACCGGCCCAGGCTCCAGCCCCGACCGTAGATGATGGAAGCTGCACAGATACCCTCCGGAGCGTCTTCCAAATCGCCACGGAATTCGGCATTGAACATAAGATCCTCCTTGAGGCTTTTAGAAATGCTCTCCCTAGGCTCCGAAATGTCTCCACGGGGCCTGAGAGAGCATTTTATATTTATGAGGCATACTGTGGCCTCTTAAACTAAAGGCCTCAAGTTCAACTGTGCAACTAGTGAAGATTCTCTCCTGATCTCCTACTGGAACGCTAACGGAATCAAGAAGAAGATTCACGAAGTCCGGGATTTTATTAATGAGCATCACATGGACCTCTTCCTCGTTCAGGAGACACATCTGGTTGAGGGACTTAGCGCGAACATCGCGAATTATTTCTGCTACCGAAATGACAGAGAGGTATGCATCAGTGACACTGTTCGTGCTAGTGGCGGTACTAGCATTTATGTAAAACGCTCCCTAAAGCATTCTAGGATACCCACGCCACCACTGGAGGCCTTAGAAGCGACTATAGTACAAATTCATATTCCAAATTGTCCCCCAATAGCAGTAGCGTCCTGCTATATGCCTCCGAGACAGGGACCCGCATTTATCTCTGATCTCAGAAAATTAAGTGGTGTTGCAAATAATCTGATTATCGCAGGAGATTTAAATGCCCGTCATAGAAGTTGGGATTGTGTCACTGCCAACAACTATGGCGATAAACTCAAAATTTGGGCTCAGGACGCCCGTATCCAAATTATTGCGCCAAACACACCTACCCATTACCAGTTTCCCGGGGGGTTAGGTGCTCCTTCCATTATTGATCTGGCCTTATTTAAAAATATTCCAGTAGACTATTTGATCGAAGTGATTCCGGAATTGTCCTCTGACCATTATCCGGTTCACCTCACCCTTAAAACATCCAAAATTTACCGGCGCAAGTCTCCACAAATTGGGACAACTTTCGGTATGTCTTGGAAAATGGTATTCTCCCCCCTATCAAAATTCACGATAATCAGGAGGTTGATTTTGCCATTGACAGGCTCAACCAAACCCTAGGAAGCGCATTTACGGCTGCTTCCAAACCCAAGTTCAGGCAAAATTATTATAAATTACCTGATCACATTAAAAATAAAATCAAAATTAAAAACCGCCTTCGCAGAGACTGGCAAAATACACGTTTGGAAAACTTTCGAGTGCAACTGCGAAGGATCCAGAATGAGATCAAGTCTGACATTAAGAAATACACAGACGAAAAATATGCAAACTACCTTAAGTCCTTAAAGACTTCTGATAATAGCCTCTGGGTTGCCAGCGCACGGCTTCGCAAACCAAAACACGACATTCCCCCCCTAATGGGCATGGTCAATGACCGGATGGCATTAACAGACACTGAAAAGGCTGAACGCATAGCAGACAGCCTTCAAACACAATTTTCACCTAACACTGGACTCATGTTCGATTCCTGTGCAGAGCACACGCATGAAGTCCAACACCAAGTTGAAGAATTTCTCTCCTCAGATACAAATTCTGAGGATCCCATCACCACAACAATGACTGAGATTTCTGCTTTGATCAAAAATCTCACCCCTGCAAAAGCACCTGGCCTGGATAGGATTTCTAATCGCATGATTAAAAATCTACCAGTTAAATTCATATTTTACCTAGCAGTTTTGATAAATTCAATGCTAAGGCTAAAATATTATCCCCATAGCTGGAAGAATGCATTAGTCATTCCTATTCTAAAACCTGGAATGGACCCAAAGGTCCCTCAAAATTATAGGCCGATCAGCCTTCTGTCTTCACTTAGTAAAATTTACGAAGCTATACTGCTTAGATACCTGAATGATTTCTGCCGAAACCGAAACATTATTATTCCTCAGCAATTCGGTTTTCGTGCTAAACACTCAACTCAGGCCCAGCTACTGAGGGTAGTTGAAATCATTCATACAGGATCTCGCAGTGGAAAGCCTACAGCTATTGTTTATTTAGACGTAGCAAAGGCTTTCGACAGATGTTGGCATATCGGAATTTTATTCAAGCTCATGCGACTTGAAATTTCGGCTAATTTTGTGCACATAATGCACTCTTACCTCACTAATCGTACCTTTTCTGTCAAAGTAAAATATTCTGTCTCTTCTCCTCGCCCTATCCTGGCTGGGGTGCCTCAGGGAGGAATTCTTAGCGCCACGCTCTTCAACTTGTATGTAAATGACATACCACAAGCACCAAGTGTCGATCTAGCACTCTATGCAGACGACACAGCCATCATTTCACAGCACTCAACATTACATGCCACTCTCAATCACCTACAGCTGTATTTAACAGACTTGGAGTCCTGGCTCATTACCTGGAAAATCAAAATTAATGTCGCAAAAAGTGCCGCCACAGTTTTCTTTTCCAGAAAGAGGAATGTCCATAGTCAACTCCCTCCACTCAGATTATTTGAAGAAAATGTACCCTGGGTGGAATCCTATAAATATCTGGGAGTTTATCTAGATGCGAAGCTGCTCTGGAATACCCACATCAATTACGCCATCTCAAAAGCAAGGAATACAAGAACCCAGCTGATGTCTCTCCTCAAAAGAACCAGCAACCTCTCCCTCAACAATAAGATCCTTTTATACAAGAGTACCATCCTACCGATCCTGACGTACGCAGCTGTCGTCTGGTCTACTGCTGCCAATAGCCATCTAAAGAAAATACAAGTATTCCAGAGCGTCACGCTTCGTATCCTGACAAATGCTCATTATTTCGTCCGTAATGAAGTGCTTCATAACGATCTCAAAATTCTACCCCTAGATGCCTTTTTCCGGCAAAATTCGGCTAAATTCTTTAATAGATTAACGCAGATCGAAAACCCAGTCTTGCATTCGCTTCCTGCTTATGATCCAGCTGAGCCCAGCTCAGCTAAGCGACCTAGGAGCGTTCTTGAGAGAACTTATAACATCTTTCCTAGGAAGCCGAAGCGGAGGTGTCTGCTTGACTAGGAATTCTTTCTAAAAATTTTTAAATTAACAAGCACTTCACGGGCCTAACCCGACGACCCTTAATTAATTCCATACTTCCACATGCCCGCCGGACCTAATTCGGCCTCGTTTCTCGGTTTTATATCCGTGCTGCTATAGGTAACATGCCCCTCCACTTGCCAAGACCTCATCTTTTCATAAAACACGGCCCAGACAATCTTAAATCAGACTTGCAATAGTTTTAACGTTTCTCTATTATTTTATCACCTAACTTAATTATTCAACTTAAACTGCCTAATTTTTTGAATTTTAAATTAATATTCTAATCTTCTAAATCTAACTCCCTCATATGCTACTCAAAACACTTTTTTTTTTTAATGAATTTTTGTTCCAGCAATCTGCACATGTACAAGCTTGCATATCTTCAAACATCAAACAGGTATTTTTGGTCAATTCTGTCCCCATTTTTTATTTCTTTCCACTTTTTAATCCACCTCTCCTCTCCAACTTTTAACGTTTTTCTTTAATTCCCTTCCCTTTAACTATCCTAAAACTTCTCCGTCTTTTCTACAGTTAACTTTCTCTCACGGTTCTTTCCGCTCCAAAAGTTGCTCCTATTGTACTCTCGCCACGGGCGGTAGGAGAACTTTTTCTACTCTTGAATCCTTTCCCCCCTTCTTTTCGTTCCACCTTCCCCTGCTCTGCTTTAGTCGTAAGACTCTCTCCCCCCCAGCCCATCCCCAAGGCATTAGCGATTACTGCGGTTTTCCGTATTACCTAATACACCTTTCCCGAGCCCTGGAAAATTATGATTCCCGGCTAATTGTCTTTCAATCTTTGCGATTCCATTAATGCAATGCATTCAGGAATCCGCCCTTATCCGTCACCTCTCTCTCTTTCAACCTAGTAAAACAGGTTGAAAGCAGAAAGAATTTATCGTCCATAGAATGGACTCCTTATTCACTTCCTTCCCCGTAAGCCCATAATGGTCTCCTTCATTACTCTTCAGCCAGTGCTTTGTCTTAATCACCTCAGTTTTTCCTTAACGAAGTTGTGGAGGTAATTGCATTAAGTTGCAAAGGTACTCCGGAAAATATCGCCTTGGGCCTTGGGCCATGGTCTTCAACGAGAGTTCGAATGTTCAATGGGCATTCCTTAAATGATTTATTGTGGAAAGGTGGAGTGCTTCAAGAAGACCTCTTCTCGTATGGGATCACGTCCGCCCCATACTTAGCCACTTAAGTTTTATAACAACTTGCCCTAGATCAGGGAAAAGACTTTCCTTTAGCTTCAAGAACAGTCCTTCAAGATTTCTACATGGACGATTGTCTTTCTGGTTCTTCAGAATGAGATGCATTCTGGTGAAGTCGGAGGTCACCTGATGTAAGAACTGCTAATGTAAACAAACAAGCTTGTGCTGTGCCTTTAATTATTATTTCATCCATTAATTAACTGTTCATTCATTTGGTTAGTATAATTTTGGTAACTCATATATGTTATTTTTATCTTCATGATACTCTTTTGTTCGCTGCTTTACCATGTTTTGATTATTAATATTTATTTATGAATTCTTTCCTTGATCTGATAATTAATTCATTTATAAAAAAATGTAAAAATGAATATATAAAATCATCTATGTTTACATAGATTTCTCTTCTACACTGAAAAGAAAGTTACTATATTTTTAAGTCATACTTTTATTAGCTTAACAAGCTGATAAAATAAAAATGTAAATAGTTGGTTTGTGACATCCGTAATAGTCAAATTTCCGGAGCACTGTAAATGCAGTTGGCCCTTAAATCATTTAAGGATAACGATGCCAATGCTCTGCACAGTTCAAAATTAATACATAATTTTATATAACTTAAAATTTTATTTTTAGCAATTGACTCTTATTCTATTGATAAACTGCAAATTAACACATTTTGTATACTATAATAAATATGTCAAAAAGAAAAATATAGAGATTTTTCCGAAATCGGGACTTCAGCGATTTCGGATTTGAGATTTTTCCGGATATTAGATCATCAATTTTAATCTGGTAAGATGGCATGCAGAAATTATACAATTAAAAATATGAAATTATAATTTATGAAACAAAGAGCAATTATGATCTAAAAATATCAAAATTTACAAAAAATGCTCAATATTTATTTGTTTACTTTATTAAACATTTCTTTCAATGTAAGTTGCTTTGTTTTTTGTGCTAATGCTTTCGTTTTTTAATTCTATAAACAGACATGACTTATTATTCAGTTATAAAGTTCCACTGTTAAAGTCCTGTAATTGCTGTGTTGAGAATACCTCTACAATAACCTCTCTGTCACTTTCTTCACTATTGGTAGCAGTAATTTCTGGATCTAGAACCATACTACAGATTTTGCCATCTGTTAATTGATTGATGCTTGTGGCATTGTCATCGCAATGAAAAACTTCTGTTATATCATCTTCATTTATTATCACTTCTCCACATTTCTTTACAAAATCCATTAACTGGAAAATTTCACCTTTAGTTTGCAAAATTCGAAAACTTTCAAATTCGCGGCTAATATCTTCATTGTCTCGTCATCAAATATGGTAGCTGGCCATAAATTATGACAAGCATTTTTTAACGTATCTGGAGACGTATCCTTCCACGATCTTGCGATGCTCCACACAGCAGATTTTATGCTAAAATATTTCAAAAATTCTTGAATATTCTTGCATTGTTCAAGAAATTCAAAATGGATTTTAAAAATAATAACACAAATACATTATCTTTCACTAAAACGTTAAGTGAAGTATGAGTCGAACAGTTGTCTACAATCAGGACTATTTTTTAGTCATCAGGTAATCCAACCGAATTCAAATGTTGCCGAGCTTCGACCAAGGAAGGGTTCTATTACGAGGCACTTAGGTTCCTCATCATTAAAGAATTATTTTTGTCGATAAAAAGAATATTCAGCAAAGAGGTAAAATTTAGTGCCAAATGTTAAATTTAACAAAAGAGTAATTGCATTCCACAGTGAAAAAAGGTAAAAACACTGAAAGACTTAATTTAGTAATTTTTTGTGCGTGTCGAAAAAAGGTCAGAATCAATTTTGAGGGGGTTACATCATGAATTTTGACAAGCATCGATGTTTCCTTGATCAATGGTCATGTGGTGTTAACAACACGAGAGCAGAAACACTCGCGAAAAACTTCATGTTGCAAGTGCTTTGGGTCTGGGAGGGAGGGAAAAGTGGGAACTCGTTAGGAGAGTTTGATTTAAAAAGACACGGGCAGCAATGCCTCTGAGGAGAAACTTTTATAAATACAAAATGATTACTTTAGCTTTAAGTGTTATGTCAACTAATGAAAAATAGTATTAATTCTCATAGCGAGATTAAGTTAAAATTAAATAAAAATAATAATCAATGCACTAGAACCCTTTTAAGAAGGGTAAAAAACCACAATCACTAGCCACAATGGCGACTTCACGATAAGTCAATTGTCACGTACATACAGTAAATAGGAGGTGGCAAAAGGGAAGACCGTCATCACTCGGTCAGGAGAACCAAGGATCATGGACAGAGGTGGAGATGTTGTCATATAATGCAATACAAATTATCTACAAATATATACAAAATTATCAAGTGGGGAAGTTTGAGTTACAGACGTGGGTCGCGAATGGACGTACATCTTTATCCTCCATTAATATGACATAGTTGAAAGTCTGAAAAATATTAATGTGATCACACTTAAGTGCCTTATAAAAGTGCCCAATAAGTTTACGTATGTGCTCCTCAAGTGTATCCAGCTGCAAGTCATTGTGAAGAGTTAAGTTGCTAACATACACATGCACGTTAGTAATAGTACAAAGCACTATTCTGTATTAGTTGCAGCCTTTTAATATAATTTTTACGTATCCTCGTCCAAGCAGGCGATGTATATGTGATGAATGGCCTAATAGTAGTATAGTAAATTAAACGCTTTCTTCGTAGGTCAAGACTTGAAAATTTCCCTAGAAGGGACTTTAAGCTATTAATAACATGAAACGCCTTTTTTCGAACATGTGTGATGTGGTCCTTCCAGGTAAATTGTTCATTAAAGACTATACCAAAATAGGTGGCTTTTCGAACTTTTGGGACTACTTCATCAAATAATGTAATATTCTCCTGCACAGGTGTCCTGGTGTTTTTTTGTCGCACTATAAGCAAGTTAGATTTTTGGGCATTTATGGATATTCTACAATTTGTGCACCAGTTCTCAATGCTAGGCATGATGTTCTGCAGCTTATGAATAGCAAAATTTGCAGTTGCGGACTTAATGGCCATGGCCGTGTCGTGCGTGTAACATCCCAGGAAGAAATTATTATCTAGCTGCAACCTAGGAAAATCTGCTACAAACAATAGATATAAAATGAGACCTAAAATGAATCCCTGAGGGACCCCTGTATTTATTGGCCTGACGCTGGAGTGATCTTTTCCAACAGTCACCGCAAAAGTTCTATCTTGGATGAAGGACGCAATGAGCTGAATTATTGCTCTCTTTATATTATAATGGATTAATTTGTAGATATGTCCCTCAAGCCAGACATGGTCGAAAGCTTTCGCCATGTCTAGCATGAGGATTGTCACATTCTGTTTCTTATGAAGTGCGTCTCCGCAAAACTCTGCAAGCCTTACTAACTGCTTTCTGGTGGATAACTTGCTTCGAAACCCGAACTACTCCGGGACAGGACGTTCAAATACGGCTTTAATCTGTTAAGTATAACTCTTTTGTAAATCTTACCGAAGCCTGGAAGCAAACTGATAGGCCTGTATCCATCAGGTTTTGTTTTATCTTTGCCAGGCTTTGGAAGAAGTATGACCTTCGCATGCTTCCATTTGACGGGAAAGTAATTTAAATTTAAACTTGCATTTATGATGCTAGTATATATTGTGATGCAATTGACAGGCAGATTTCTAATAGCCGTGTTACTAATCGTGTCCATAGCCAGGTACCTTTCGTATATTAATAATATCCTGGATACTAATTCAGAAGTCAACCAACAAAAATCAGCGTTATATTTTCAAAATTTTTACAGGACTTTGCGGTTTTGCAGCTGACGATGGTGGTCCAGTAAAAACCATCTAAACTAGCCCTGTGAAAATTTTGAAAATATAACGCTGATTTTTGTTGGTTGACTTCTGAATTAATATTTATTCGGCGTGTTATTGTGTCTTAATATCCTGGATCTCAGAGGGCAATGCAAATTTTGGGAGATTTCTGACTGTTGGTGTGTTTAGCCAGTCGTGTAGATAATAGCAAACTTCGTAGGTAAAATCAATATTACGTAGGATGAGGTTTGGCATAAACTGCTGTTCTAGGTGGTCTGCCAGTACATGTGCTTTTGCATTGTTAGTAGTGGCAATGTTGTCAGTATAAATGGGCCTGTTGCAAGTAGCAGTACCTTTAAGGTTTTTAATAAACTTCCATAGTGAACCGTTCTCTGGGTTTAAATTCAGAATCCTTTCTTCCCAAACCTCATTTCTATGCTCAGCAATTTTCTTTTTAATGAGCCTGTTTAATTGATTTAACTCTCTTTTAACCAGAGGACTCCAAGTCAAATTCCATCTTTTCCTTAGTCGGTTTCTATTTTTAATTAAGTCCCTAATGCTCTTCGGCAGCCTACCGGCAAATTGCTCCTTATTAATCTGACGAGAGGCGCTATTAACTGCCGGGTTTATGCTGTCTGTCAAAATATCAATTGCTGAATCTATATCATTTCTGGTCCTTAGACTTCTAATATCCGGGGGGAGGGTTCTCCTGCAAGATGTCTTTGAAAAGGTCCCAATCAGTAAGATTAATTTTCAGCAGCTTCTTTCTTTGGCCATACCAAGTGTAACGAGGACCGGCAAATGATCAGAAGTCAGCTCATGTACAACTTCAGTGAAGATCGGAATTGAAGTGTTAGTAAGTAGGAAGTCGAGGATATCTGCCCAATGAGGATTATCAAGACGATATGCAAATTCTGCAGGCGTGAGTAGGTCTTTGAGTGAGTCTTGTATGTCATTGAGTTCAGTATCAATTAGTAAACCCCAGATTACAATCTTTAGGTCTCTATCCTGAGGGAGTATAAATGAGTAGTGTTTAATATTGGCAGCATGAAGTAGTCTAACAATGACTTTCTAGTCATTAGCATCCTTTGCAAAAATTCTAATACCTTTAGGGGTATTTTTACTCATGATATCTATGCTTCTCTCAATGAATGTGTTTCTTAGGTTTTGAAAAACTTTATTACTAACTCTGATAGTAATAGGCAGAACTCAACTTTTCTTAACAAATTCCGCATCAAGGTCATCATTTTGCGTGGTAGTGTCTATTTTTGAAGTGTTAATCTGCTCATTAGCAGTGGAGGAAGTATCCATTATTTCGTTATCAGCTGTATTTGCATGTTCTGCATTCTATTCAATATCAGAATTTTTAGCGTTATTCATTTTAGCCTCATCATTATTGGTCACCTTAGAAAGAAATTTAGTCATATTTTTATTTTTGCCCGTACTCTCTGTGTTGCGTTTAGCGGGTGCAATATCAGGTATCAGGTTGAGGGAGGTAAGTTACTTATATCAAGTGCTTTGTGCTCTTCTTTCGAGTTCTTCACCGTCGTCTTAACAGTACGACTACGTACAGTTTGATCGCCTCGCCTTTTCCTGTAAAATTCCTTATCAGAGCTTACATCTTGATCTAATGTTATTTCATGATCCGAATTAATCGGAGAGTTTTCATTCAACTTCATAGGGCTACGGGAACAATCGTTGGTACTGTGTGTAGCATTCATGTCATCTTTATGTGCATTAGTGTTATGTGTAGTAATGCTATGTGTATCATTATCTTATCCTGCAATGTAATTATCAATACATGCTAGCATTTGTTGATAAAATTTATAAGCACGTTTCTTATCACTCGCAAGTGCACCAGCTACGCTACGTACCTCATCCAATTCAGCTAAAAGCTGCTGAAAAACTAGCCTTACTCTATCCATGATCCAAACGAAAAAGGAGATTGCAGCGCCTACTCATATCACTGCTCAGCTCATAATCCAACGCCTCTTGGGAAAAGGAAGCACATTATATGCATTCTCCAGAGTAGCTCTGGGTCTCTTTCTTGACGATGCAATTCCTGGATGGTAAACAGGCAGGCAGTGGAGTATGGGGTTTAAGATCAAAGGAATCTTTTGGAAAAAATTTGACCATCTACAGAACTGCAAGAGTTCACGCTTAATCGAAATTCTGAAGAAATAATAGTTAAAACACTAGGAATGTTTTCGAATAGTTTAAGCGATTTTTTCACATATAAAGTAAGCATAAGCACTAATCCTAACGTTACCAAAAGAGATGTACTATTTCAAAAAGCACGCATCTATGATCAAGGCCAACTAGATATCTACAAGCCTGCTCCAATCTGATGACCACATGATCTGACTTCATAATCATAGGTCTTCAATTTTGTTGGTTGAGCTTGCTTTTCCGTAGGACCAGTGCTAATGAGAGAATTGTTTACATGTGTTCTTCCTTCTGAAAAATTTTGTATTTTGCCGGAAAGTACAATATTATATTGTGAATTCGAACTTATGAGAAAAAATGTGTTTTAGAATACCAAGAAAGTGTAGCGTACCTAAATGCCGATCAAATTACGATGGCACCAATGAACATGTGTCCATTTTGAAATTTCCTTCGGATCCTGTACTCTTTCAGAAATGGATAAAAAATATTAATCAAAACGATTTTGTAGTTTTGATTTTGTAGCAAGCACAGTAGTGTATGCGTTAAGCATTTCGAAGAACTTATCATTCGAGAAGATAAAGCTGTTCGTGATGATGGAACGGTATTAGTAGTTCTTAGAACTATTCCAACTTTAAAAAAAAGATGCTTATCCAACGATTTTCCAAAACCAGCCATCTTATTTATTGAAGAAACTTCCCACAAAAAGAAAAACACCGGAAGAAAGAGAAGCTGAAATTAATATTCGTTGTGATAAACAATTTGAACAGTGGAAAAAGAATGATATTATTAGCGATTTTGAAAAACCTAATAAATGGTTTTGCAAGAAAAATAGATCTTCCTTCTTCATGTTCATGGATATTCATAACAAAAAGGTAAGATCATTTGGCTATCGAAATTAGAATTTTTAAATTGTCCAAAAGTTCTTGTATCTTTAAAAAATACTGGAAAATTTAAATGTAAGAGTTTTTTTTTCAATGAAAATGAAATTCCCATTGAAAAGTTCAAATGGATATTTGGAGAAGAAAAACTATGTGATAAATGGTCTAAACTTGAGACAATGAATTAGCCATTTATATGGTTTCTCTGCTTCTGATGTTCATGATGACTGCAATTTAAATTTAGATAAAATAACAAAACTACTGTTGAAATATGCAAAAACAGAAAATAATCAACATTTTCAGAAATTAAAATTTTTCTATGAACAGATTCAATTAATTCAAATGAAACAGCCTTCTTATAGCGCAGAATTCCTTGCCTGGTCTTATTATATATTTTATTGTAATCCAAACAGCTACAATATTATACGTAACAGTCAATATTTTATATTGCTTCATCCGTCATACTTAAGGAAGATATCTCTGAAAATTGGTCAAGCAGATTCTGATTACAAACAAGTCACTAGATGTATTTGGGGAAAAAAAAAAAAAAAAAAAAAGTGAAATTTTAAATGATTTTGAAAAAATTGCCAATTTATTATTCGATGAGATATATGCAAAACCACAAGTTTTGTATAAAAGTGGTCGTGTTTTAGGTTTTTTGGATAATTCGCAGAGAGACCACAACTCTGCAAACATTTATGATAAGATCTATATTATAAGAAAACAGAGATATTGTAGCAATGTTTCCCGTAAAAATCTTATCATACCAACTATTAATATTTACGAAACAAGTAATTGATCATGTACAGTCTTACGGCTATCGAATTATAACTCTAATATCAGACAATAATACAATTAACAGAAATACGTTCGAAGTGCTTTGTGGTGGTGCATTAAAATCTTCATTTAAAAAGCCCACCATTCATAATCTTCCTATATTTATATTATTTGATATAGTTCATTTATTGAAATCTATATGAAACAATTGGTTCAATCAGAAAGATTCTAACCAAACATTTTTTATACCTTCATTTGAAAACTCAAATGTTGTTTACAATTCCAGTGTTCTACATTTTAAAAAATTGTATGAAATAGAAAAAAATGATAATATTAAAATGGCTCCAACTTTTTGATGAAAAGTTTTATTTCCATCTTCTATAGAGAAGCAGAATGTAAGTACTGCTATTAAACTTTTTGATGAAAAGGCTTTGGCTGCTCTGCAAATTGAATCGCAGAATAATAGAACTGGGTATGGAAAAGATGTCTTAGAATCTAAACATTTTATTGATATAATTTTAAAGTGGTGGAAAATTGTGAATGTTAAACACTCTAAAAAGGTCTTACAGTTTCGGGATGTATTTATGCAGCCCATAAAGACACCAGAAGATAAAAGCTTAGAATATTTATCACAGTTTTGTTCATGGCTTATATCATGGAATGATTTTCCCCCAACAACAAAAAACTGCAAGTCACAAATTGGGAAACTGTCAAAAGAAACCCCAGTTGCTCTTCTCCATACAACAGCAACATTAAATGAACTTTCAAAGTATTTGTTAAAAGAATTTAAATTACCTTTTATTCTTTTAGGAAAATTTCAGACAGATAACCTTGAGGGACGTTTCGGTCAATTTCGACAAATGAGTGGCTGTAATTATAATGTATCCTTACAGCAGATTATAGTCGGAAAGAAAACTAAAATTAATTAGTTTGCTTAAAATGCAATCTTCTGAGAAAGGTTCATTTGTTTTAAAATTTTTTTCTTGTAATGATATTGAAGATTTTAATGATGATCAACTTATTGATAATGAATTTGTTGATGTTTTGCATCAATCCAATGATGTTAATGTTACAGAAAAAGATACAATGTGTCCAATTTACATTTCTGGATACGTTTCTAGATCTGTATTGAAGCATATAAATTGTAATCTCTACAAGGAAAAAATTAATTCTTGACAAAGAATTGATAGTTGAATATTGTGAAGATTTTGCCTTAGCTGATATTGATCGAGGTGGTTTATTTTGGCCAACAGAATTCGTGCTATTCACAAATACCTCTGCATTTAAAATATTTACAATCCTCATATCTGAAATGTATAAGAAATTATATATTTCATCAAACAATCAACGTTCCATATTAATGAGTCTCATTACAGAGAAAGTTGAGAACAGCATTATTTCGGATGATAAAAGTATTTGTGTGGCAAATCATTGCCTGATTTGTTGAAAAGCTGTGCTACATGCATTTCCAATATATTGCTGAATAATTACTGTAAGGTTAAAAATAACAATTTAAAGGAAACCAATGACCCAAAAAGAAAAAAAGTGTAAATTAAATAATTCTGGAATTTAGGTGAATTTTTTATGTAATTTTAAAGTATAATAAGTATCTACAATCTGCACATAACTGAGCCATAGAAACATGCTGCAGCCTACCAGTGGTCGAGTGGTAAAATCACTGAAAACTGGTAGTTCAGTCTGGAGTTCCAATCCCAGCGAACAGGATGGCAGATATAGGCAAGTAGAATTGTGATAACAATTGAAACCTTATATAGGCAAGTAGAATTGTGATAACAATTGAAAAGAAGAGTGAAACTTCAGAAGCTCTAATCAAGCTTATCATCCAAGAAGAAAGACAAACAGGAAAGAAACTAAAAAGAATTTGTAGTGATAATGGTAGTGAATTTTTAGCTAAAATTATAAAAGAATTTTTTGAAAAATGGTAATTAAACATGAACTTTCAACCCCTTAATACTCCAGAAAGTAATGGAAAAGCTGAACGTTTTAACTGTACTATAATTGAGTCTGCTAGAACTATGTTAGTTTATGCAGAATTACCTATAAAATTTTGGTCTGAAAGAGTTAAAGTAGCTGTACATGTGAATGAACAGGAGTCATAAAAATGATAAATAGTTTACACCATATAAACTATATAAAAAAATGCAAGCCTAACATTACTTATCATAAAAGATTTGCATGAGAAGCATATGTTCATATAAGACGAGAAAAACATAGAAAGATGGATCTAAAAGCTCAAAAAGGAATTATGATAAGCTATAGCATGAAGAGAAAAGTATACAAAATTTATATTCCATAAACAATATATATATAAAACAATTCATTGGGAAAGCCAGCAGAGTATCCACAAATAAATGAAGAACCTGGAAATCATGGTAATGAAAAATCTGTACAGAAAAGACCAGCGAGAATGATGAAGCCCCCAGAAAAATTAAAAGGTTATGTAGTATACAATGCAAATGAAGAATTATCTAATACATATGATGAAGCTGTACAATCTGCTGAGAGTATATTCTGACTACATGCAATATCAAAGAAAAGGAATTGATTATGAAGATAGATTTAGTCCAGTAATGAGACTTGCAATCTTTAGAATATTGTTATCGATTGCAGTTTACGGAAACTACAAAATAAGATTTTTCGATGTATAAACTGAACCAATTTACACAGAACAACCACTTGGATTTAAATCAGATTCCAACAAAGTATATATTGTAAACAAAAGTATACTTGGATTACCACAATCAGGAAAATGCGGGTATGATGAATTATATAAAGTTCTTAAGGATAAGAACTTAACTGGACTGAAGTCAGATCCATGTGTTTAAGAATTATAAAGAAAATATCAACTATCTTATCACAGCAGTATATGTGGATGACTTAATGGTGATTGAAAATTCAAATTCTGAGATAAATAACATCATCTCTCAACTATCTAAATCATTATAACATCATAGCATTAAGAGATTGTCATCGTAACATTACAAGAAGTCACTAAGACACCCAAATTTTTAGGAATAGACATCCAACAAGAATCTCAAAAACTTATACTTAGTCAAGAAAAGTCTATAACTCAAATCTTAAAACACTTTGAAATGAATGAATGTAGACTTGTGAAGACTCCAGAAATATTGAGTGAAAACCTCGATGACATAGCATCTTTGCCACTTGTGTCGAAGACAAAATATCTTAGGTTCATTGATGTACTTAGCAACAGGCACAAGGCCAGACTTAGCTTTTGCTATAAGTAATTTGTCAAGAATTAATCAAGATCACAGAGAGAAACACTAGAAAGCTGTGAAGAGGATATTTAGATATATTAAAGGAACACAAAATGCTTGTTTAGTATATACTTCAGGTAATGGGAAATGAAATGTTACAGCAGATGAAAGTTGGGTGTAACGCTGAAGATATAAAATCATTTGGATGTTATTTCCTTTAATTAGGTGAAAATTTCATAAATTAGAAGTGCAACAAACAAATAATAGTTGCTCTATCTACAATGGAAGCTGAACTTTTAGCATTCTGTGAATGTGCATGTGAAATTAAATGGTCTTTTACTTGAAGAATTGGGACAAGATACTCTAATTGACAAACCAATAAAAATTAGAACAGACTGTCAAGCATTAACAGATCGGATAAAAAAACCAAAACAAAGTAGTAGTTCAAGGCACATTAATCGAAATCCTTTGTCATAAGCCAAATCAACTAGCTAAATCATGTTTATTTTTGTAGACATCAAATCAGGGGGTACAATGATAAATCTGTTTTGGCATTAATATTTCAAAAATTTGAATGGGAAATTTCTTGTTGATGTGAATCAATGATGTTTAACTTGGTAATTAATATCTTATAATATTGTAATGATTTTCAGAATTTTTCATCGCTTAATACTGCATGCATATTTTACTATTTGTCTATCATTAAATAAATTTACAGTGCATTTTTAATGAGATGATCTTTCTTTCTTAAGAATTTTTTATAGCATGATATGAAAATAGAAAATTTTATACTATATTTTTGGATATGCTACAAGATTTCTCCTATAAGGTGTTCATGCTTTAAAACATCTTTAAAATCAAACTTTTTTTTTCATATATTTCCCGAAATGTTCACTTGTATGTTTATAATTAAAATGTATCTTTGTGTTATGTTATGTGGATTGAATGTTGAAACGTCCTCATGAGAAAGGGGAAAAAAAAAAAAAAAAGCTTTTGCTTCAATAGGACTGCATATAAAATCATAATAGTAAATCAAAATTTTATTAAAATTAATATGTTTATAAATTTTGTTATGAAATACCACATCTTTTTAATATTTAAGAAATATAAATCAATCTAATTAATTTAAGCAATACAAATTAATCTGAGAGTTTTAGGATATTTTGTTATTTTATTAGGAATATAACAAAGATTTGGGCTATCTGAAGCATAGTTGTTTTCCTGTAACTTTGGGGAGTGCAAAATGTTGAACTTTTATTATTCTTTTGCTCAAAGCTTATGAAAGAACTCATTTTTCAGTTAAATCCTTAAGCCATTGAGTTTCTTTCCCTTCTATGTGTTTGTTGAAGATAAAAATAGCATTTTCTTTGTTCTGTGTATTTATTTCATATGTGAATTTGTAATTTTATTTTGCTCTGTGTTATGTTGTATTTTCCGCCCCTTACTTCTGTAAGCCTTATGTAATAGTATGTGGTGTAAAAAGAGTTCAAATATTTTTAAAAGAAAAAAAAAAAAGAATGTCTAAATTAATTGAATAATAAGCATCTGTAAACTATATCCATGTTGGTATATAGAATGATATAGATGATATATTGTAATATCATTGAGTCATAGAAACTTATTCAAGTTTATTAAGTTTATTTTTGTGGACCTCACATCAGAGTCTACAATAAAAAATCTGTTCCATTATTAATATTTAAAAAATTCAAATGACAACTTATTGCAGAAGTGAACTGATAATTTCAACTTGCTAATCATAATCTTATAATATCATAATGACTCGCAAGATTTTTCATTGCTTAATATTGTGTTTTTTTAATCAGATGTTCTTTCATAAGAATTTTTTGGAGCATGATTTGATGCTCATTGGGATTGATTGCATAATTATGATCTTGCTTTTTTTAAAGAGAATTTGAAACAAATTTTTGGATATGCTGTGTAATGTTTTTGCTATAAAACATCTTTAGAAGGAATCTTTTTTTCAATATGTAGACTAACTTTAAGATGTACTTTTAATATATTAATAAGATTTATGTATTTCACTTAATGTGCACATGTGTATTTATTATTAAAAAATACTTTAGAATCTCTGTTTGCATCTTGAAAAATCCTTATGGGAATAAAGAAAAGAAACAGTTCATTTTGCTTCAATATCATTGCACTGAAAAACAATTATAAAGCAACATTTTATTATATTAGAATTAATGAGTTGATATTAATTTTATTATGAAATACTATATATGTTTGTTTAGTATTCAAGCAGTATAAATCAGTCTGCATAATTTAAGCAATATAAAATCATCTGATTTTATATTGCTTAAATTATTATGATTTATATTCTGAGTTATTATTATGATTTTATATTCTGGTAAATTATTATGATTTTATATTCTGAGCCTTAACATATTTTTTCTCTTTTTATTACAAAATGAAAACGTCTTATGCTTAGTTCATTATTTACATTATATTTTCATTGATATTAACATGCCGTATAATTTTTATAAATAATTTTGTTTCCATTTTATTTCCATATAAAAGTTAAGATATGTTTCAGTTTAATTTAAATCAGCTGTGCTAAATTTACAATATCACTCGAATCTTATTTTTATTTTCTGTTTGATAAATCAGTAGAACAGTATTTAATATTTATATATCATTACGATATAACATAGTACATTATTATTCCTAAAATTCAAAATATTAGTTGTAAAAATTAATTTCACTTGGCTTTTGTGTTTGAAATAAAAAGCTGCATACGACATAAATGAAACAGTCGCCTGCGTCTGCCGTAGGAACGATCGCCTTCGATTGTGATGTTACAAATCGGTGGAGCAGGTCTGTACATATCTATAGTTGGCCTTGCTTTGATCCACTTGGACTCTTGGGTCCTGTTATTGTTAAGGCAAACATCTTTATGCAACAGTTATGGCTGCTTAAGCTAGACTGGAATGAAACACTACCTCCAGTTGTTGCCAAACAGTGGGAAAACTTCATTAAAATACTACCACATTTGGAAAATATACATGTGCCAAGATGTTTTTTAAAAACCGATACCAAGCTGGTAGTACTTCAGGGTTTCTCAGACGCATCTTCAGATAAGATTGTAGATCATAAGGATGCTGGTCTTCACAGAATACCAGATATGTACACAAAAAGAAAATAATTTAGCCTAATGATTTTTTTGGCATTAATAATACACTTAACAGCCAGAGTTAAAAAAGATAATTATTATCCTTAAGGGCAGTGGGGCAAAGGGAATTCAAGAAAATTCCTGGGATGCTGAGTTTTTACCTGGTATTTATGACTTAAAAAACATTAAACATAATTATAGAATTTATGCAGGGAAAAAAAGGGGAGGGGGCGGGATTAAATGACACGCTAAAAAGAATGATAAACTAATAGTGTAAGGATCATCAGTTATAAATAAAAGAACAATGCATGAAATGAAACCATAACTCAAAAATAAATTATAGGTTTTAACTGAAAATAATTTTGAAAATATACTTACGTTCACGAATATACTTAAATTCACCCACTAAAGAAGTCCATATTTGTATTACTCATACCATATTATAAAAAATATCACAACAATGAGATATTAAATTTGGATAACAGAAGGAAATTTTAAATTTTACTTACAAAAATAATTAAAGCAAACTGTACATCATATGAAGCCATCAAAATCTGATTCTACACTATCCGAATTAAAAAGATTTAGCAAATCCTGATCTAAATAGTCCAAGTCTTCCAGATCATCACATTCATCCTTTTGGTTTACAGTCTCTTTATCTGAGGATATAATTTCAGCTTCTTTGAACCCCACTGTTATTGATGATGTTTTCTCCGATTTCCATGCACTTCCTACCCACTTTGCAATTAAGATTCCTCTACCCATTTTGTTACTTTTGGTATACATATGCAATCCTTCACTCATCCAACATGCCCACCAATTTTGGACTTGAGCTTTAAAGCTTCATCTTGAAGGATTTATTAACTGACAAATCTAATTTTTGCTAAGGTTGTAGACAGTTTTTGACATCTGGTTTTCAATCACTAAAGCAAATGAGAAAGCATGGAATCCATTATCAACAACCCTTTTGGTTGGAAAAAAGATCCCTCACGACATTGCCAAACTTTTTATAGCCATCATGTACGATTTCCATTCTTGTTTGCAGAAATAAATTATGTCATTAGAAAAATCTCCCTTTGGAATAGTTTTCCTTTTAAAAATAATCATCTGCTTTAGCTTGTCACCATTTGCAGCATAAGCTAAGACTTCATGATCTGTCATAATCATGGATACAGTTTTTGCACCAGTTCTGTTTGCAGAAGAGTCAAAAGCTAATGGTGTTTCATCAATATTTATTATCTGTGATGGAAGAAATTTTTGTTTATCAATAATATCTGTCACATATGCTTTTTTTATCCTGCCAGTCCATTGGTTATTGTTGGTAGACTGTTGTTCTATTTTGCACAGAAATATTTTTTCTTTTCATAAATCAGCTACACCAACAAGGACCTCCTTTGAAATCATTTATGTTCATTTGTCTCACCATAAAGTTTGCTGGTAAGCGAATTTTTACAGTCGCAATTGCCATTACCTTTCCTCGCTGCTCCTTCATCCAGTTTCCTAGGTCGTCCTACAGATTTGACCACCTTTACAGTATCACTTCTTTTGGCTTGTTTCATTTGTAGCATATTTTTAAGTTCTTTTTCAGTTCTCCAACGTCGAATGGATCTTGTCCACTCCAAACTCTTGGGCTGCTGCTCTATTTCCAATTTGTTCAACACGTAAAATTACATTAAGCTTAAAACCAGTAGTATAGCTTCTGTGCCGTTTAGGTGCAATTTTCAAAAATTTTCATTCATTAGCCCTATTGCCGAGATATTGCAGTTGAGACGCAAGGTGTTCGGCTCAGTAAATTAAAAATTTTCTACTCCCTTCTTACTTAAAAACTATTCACAAAAAATCGATTCGTGCTGAAGGGGGGTGAGTGAGTGAGTGTGATTATGGCAAAGCCTCGAGGGCTATCTGCCTAAGGGAAGGGATGCCTTCGTGGAGGACTTTCTAAGGGAAACTGGCTCATATACACGTTACACATGGAGAAAACCACGAAAACGCCCATGCAGCCAGCCCATTCGTGGGATTTGAACCTCGGACCGAACTACCAGTGTTCAGCGACTTTACCGCTCGGCCGTTGGTGGGCTGTGCTGAAGGGGGAATATGTCAGAATTCGTTATTGCAATGCAGGTGGAGTCATGTCTGCTGTAATGTATTTTGCAGTAATTGTTAAAACAAATAATCTTCTTAGTAGAACATAAATTTTATTTTTAGTCTACGGAGATAGGTAATTTGCATACAATTCTTAATTGGAAAATTTTCATACATCTGCTAGCTGGTCAAACTTCAGAATTCTAATTTCAAACAATTTCTTACGTTGCTGAGCAATTGTTACATCATACAAATATGGCATTGCCACTTCAATAATAAATATATATTTATTTGTTAAATAACAAAATATTACAACCTCTCTCTCCCCTCTAGATAAACTTTATATTTTTCTAAATTAAAGTTTACAATTTTTTTTTCCAAAACAACAGAATATCAACACAATACATAATTGAAATACTACATATAACATACTAATACAGGGAGTACGACTTAATGCGTCTACATTTTTATGGTTTTTACCACTTCGATGAATGACCGTGTAATTGTAGGATTGTAGTAGCCCATCTCATAAGTGGTTGATGTAGACTTACATTATTTTTGAGCCAAACTAGGGGATTATGATCGGTCATGATGAGGAATTTAGCATGCCCGTCTAAATAACATTGAAGTTTCTTTACAGCAAATGTTATGGCAGCACATTCTCTTTGTGCAGAAAGGGAATGTGCCCAGTACTTTTTTTCAGTTTCTGTAAACTTCTTACTAAGGTATAATACTGGATGTTCATTGTCTTCTTCATCTTTCTGAGCTAAAATGGCACCCATACTAGAATCTGAAACATCAATTTGCAAAATCAGGTGAGTGTAATAAAGGCTTTTGTGGCAGTTTTACTTCCTCAACAACTCTCTCTTGTCTGTTTGGTTTCTTTAAAAACTTCTCCTTGACTTGCATCTCAACTCCAGAACTTGGCAATTCATCTAGAGCTTTTAACTGAGAATCATTTAATTTTGTCAGTTCTTTCTTGTCAGATAGCTTTTGCTCTTTGCGAGATGAACTCTTGTTCTTATCTGCTACTTGAATTCTCATTGAATGTGGCAACTGTGAGTATCCTTTATCATGCCTCTTTGCTAAGTTTTCTGACGTGTGCTTAGATCCTAAACATATTTTTAATTTCTTACCTTTAGTAATACCTTCATGAGTTCTTTTTCAGAAGTTCTTTGATCTGCTGTTAACAAACGATCAAACACTTTGCTTTTTGGAGAAGGAACTGGGAAACTTGTAGGGAAATAATCACTCACACTATCCATAGAAGATGAATCACCAAGCAAACAAGGTGAGTCAACTTCCATATCAATAACTTCAGTTTTCTCATCAGTTTGCGGTAAAATATCTTCGTCAGTCTCAATAACCATCAGTTCTAGTTCCTCCATTTCGATGTCTCTGCTTCGATCTTCATCCCGAGATCTTTTTACTTGAGATCCTGTCAAAACCGCATTTATCCTTTCTAAATTTAAAAATGGTTTATCTTTGAACAATTGAGCAGTTTTGTTACCCAATACGTATCTGCTAGGATCATTTGTAACAACAGCTGCCTTTGTCTTCATATGAATAAGTTCACAATTAATTTCAACTTCAGCTAACGGTAGATATATTAAATGGTCATTTAAAAGATATTGTACCCAGACATGTTCTCCAGTCATTTTTGCATTATCTATGTCTTTTCGAGAAATAACATCTACTGTGGCTCCAGTGTCTCGAAGAATAGGTACTTCATACCCATTAACTAAACCGTTAACTGTATATGTTTCTAACAAATCATCACTCGTAGATACACAATTTACCTTTTCATTTGGTTTTAAGCGAGGGCACTGAGGCTTAAAATGCTCGCATGACACATACTTGAAACAACGTGGTTGATATCTTTTGTCATATAAATTTCTTGGTTTTTGTTTTGGAACTGATTACTTTGTCGATGATCTTTCTGGTATTTTTCATCATCCCATTTATCAGAATGCTTAAAATGAGGCGGATGCTCTATTTTTTTCACAAAATTATCATAACGAGGTTCAAATGATCCTTTGTTAATTCTCTCAGTTTGATTGGCAGAAAATTTTGGTTATATTGTTTTTATCACATCTTCAAAATTTTCAGTTTTCTTAACCATCTCATTAGGTGAAATTATGGTTGTTTTTTCATCCGTAAAATGTTCTTTGAAATCAGGAGAAGTACGCTTTTTAATTTGATCAACCAGCATGAGATCTTTTAGCTGTTCAAAAGTTTTAATGTTTAATCCGTTAAGCCATCCTTCTAAATAATTCTTTAATTCGTAGTAGAAATCATACCAAGTACTTTTAGTAGATTTTTGGTGTTTAATAAATAATTGTCGAAATTTTTCTGCACTCAATTTAAATTGTTGCAACAGTAAAATTTTTACATATTTATACTTTTTGCATCCTCTTCTGGTTCTCTAGCAATAAGATGAACAATATCAGGAGGCAGCAATGAGATAAGTTGAGTCACTTGATTTTCAGCAGGTATATTCATAATTTTAGCTTGACACTCAAATAACACCAGAAATAAACTTTTTTCATCTTCTTTAGGGTTGAAACGTGGCATGACATCATGAATTATGATATTTTAAAGGCTGCTCAGGTAACTGTGTAGTTTCTACGGGCTGTGCTGTTGCAGCCATTGCTTCCAACTGAAGTTTCTGTAGCTCAAAGGCTCTAATTCGCTCTTTTCTTTCTCTTTCTTCTCTAATTGTAGCCAGTAGTTCTCGAGTAAACTCCTCATTATAACTGGGACTTTCAGTAATCGATTTATGCAACTGAGCAATTTTAAATTCAGGTTTCACGGTTAAGCCTAACTCTTCTGCTAGTACTTTTAAATCCCGTTTTTTAGTCCTAGCTAATATGACATGTTGAACAAGTTACCTTTAATAAGCTTCCTTTTGAAATTGAATCTAAAAGTTCGTACTTGTATTAAAAATGTAGAATTTAAGCGAGGCTTAAATTGTGAAATATGAAATTAACTTGTCAAATACGATGAAGCCACATTAAATGATACTAACAACATTAAAAAAAAGTTAATTACTTAAAGATTAAAAGCTGAATTACAATAACCAATGGTATTTTGGTGAATATAATTATATTAAATGGTTAGCCTACATGACTGATTACTATTTTTATTTTACTGCTTTGGGAATCAGAAATGACACATAAGGCATTTATTAGAAATTATTGGAAAGAATTACTTAAATAACTTTGCCAGTTTGGCACAAAATAAAATAGTACTACACCGGGCTGACGTTTGAACTCGTTATTCACAAGCCTCGTTAGGTATAACTATATAAACACCTTTGACAGTTAGGCAATACAACGGAATTTTAAACATGTCAATTTTACTATCTACATCCATGCCTGGTTGGCGATAAAAACAATTTTTGCCAGTTTGGCAATACAATTTTTATAATATACAATCTGTAATACGTCGGGATGACGTTACTATCTACCACATGCCTGGGTGGCTAGGACTAAGAAAAGACTTTTGCCAATTCTGCAGTATAATCAAATCACACTATGTCAGTTTGACGCTACTATTTATTTTCCCCGCACCTGCTTGGCAACAAACTAAAAAACTCAGCTAGCAGTTCTTTTTTTTTTTTTTCATTATTTTTTTATATAAATGCCGGGATGGCTTACACATATCAATTATCAACATAAAAATTCAATACAAATAACAGTAAAGGCTAAATAATAATTTAAAATACTTTTTTTTACCAGAAATATCAATTATAATTTACACCTAAAATTTTTAGCATCAGTTATTTTACACAAAAACTTACACTATTTAAATATAAGTCTGAAATAAAATACTTATATTCAACAAACACTTTTTTATGAAACCAAAAGTTAATCTTATATTCGGAGATCAGCAATATCCTGTTCTGACAATTCTTTGTTCGGATGCAAATTTGACTAAAATATTTAAATTCCCTGCTTTTCTCCGACATTTTTAGTCATTTTCGAATTCCCTGACTTTTTTCGGTTTTTCAGATAGCGTGGCAACCCTGATATTAATAAAATATGTTGTTTTTTCTGTAAGAAAGTCTGAATTAATGTCTTCTTTCATTTGGAGTATCTACGATTTTGTCAGCCAGCCATCACAAAGAAAAATAAAAAATATTTCTAATAACCGTTAACAAAGAAGAGAGTTATACTAATAAGAACCCTATTACTTTCAATGTTTCAATCCTGTTATTAAATCAACGAAATTCATAAGTGTTAGATCTAAGTCTTTATTCCATTGCATTAAAAGTAAAGAACTCTCATTCCTGCTAAATGGATAATTTTATTAACTGTTATCACGATGCCAGCTTTATGCAAGAAGGCAACTCGTAGCCAAGATTAAGATCTTCACACGTGTGTCCCAGCAGCCTTGATGCACCTTACGAAGTTTGGTATCATAATCACCAAACACCTTACGAAGTTTGGTGATTATGACAACAAACTTCGTAAGGTGCAAGGACATCTCTGCCTTTATGTCAAGGCATTCTTGTGTCCTGGTGACTGTTAACCTGAAAAAAGGTACAGGATCCTCATGCCATGGAACCTAATGGGAAGCTTGGAAAAAGGTGCCAGTAAGTTTTTTCAAGTTGCCTGCACTTGTTATACTAGCCCCCTTCCCCCGAGCCATAAAAAGAAATTACAGTACTATGTTGAATATTCAGCAACAGCTGCATGCAGGATTATGGAATTCAATAGCAGAAGTCTGAAAAATATTAACAGCAGCATTCTTGAAAAATGCTTTCGTATATTATCCAAATACAATCTTTTTCTATATTTTGACGACCTGCTAAACATCACATAACAATGTAATAAATAAAAATACCAGTAACAAACCTTACCTTCAGAATCTAGGTCAAAATCATCATGTGAATATTTTTCTGGTCCATAGGCAATAAAGATATCTTCAGAAGAAAAGAAGTCAATTAAGCTCATGACCTAAAAAAATGCATAAAAGAAGCACAATTAAGTTTTTAATAATACACAGTTTATTTGCATAATAGTTGCTACATTCAGTAACATTATTATGAATAACGAAAATAGCCTACTCAATATGATATGAATGCATACCTCAAATGCAATACAACTGATTGAAAAGTGTTAAGTGCATTATTTAATTTAAAATTATAAGACTTCGCACATTTATTTTTGCACGAAGCTTAAACACTGCAACAGTAACAAATTAAATTTTCAAATACAGATTTGTATTTGAAAAGAATATAAGCCACTTTTCTGCAGTTCCCTTATTTTAACACTCTTTCTGCACAAATGATGTCCATAAATTAAGGATCAAGCATAATTAATACATTTTAAAAGAAAATGTACAAAGATGGGCTCAAAAAAATATAACATGGAGTGGATTATTTCAGCAGCGCAAAGTAAAGCAATCTGTTCATAGGTAGGGATGCCTTTCAGGAGGTTTTTCTATGGGAAACTGACCTATATTTTGTTACACTTCCTTTTCTTGTCCCTCTCGATCCCCCCCAAAAAAACTTATGATACAGCTTGCTTATTCAGCTGGAGGATGTCCATCTTATCTGGGATTAACTATCAGTATTTTACACATTAGCTGCTTGATTTAGTACAAATTAAAACTAACAAATTTAGACAAGTAAAAATGCAGCATTATTGCTTTTAAATAATATAGAACAAAATATATAAAATTTTGAACTATTGAGCATTTTTCAAGTATATTTCTCACAGATACCTTGAATGTTAGCATAACTTTAAGAAAAATCAAAAAATGATTTCATGCACCATGCAAAGGTTCACAACAGCATGATAGGTACCAGTTGAATTAGGTCTGGGCAGTATTTATTGCAAAGTGCTGGAAGGTTATTAATTTGTCTAAAGGAAATCAGCTTACACTCATGTTATATATGAGAATCAACACAAAACCTTCCATTCAACCACTCTGTTTTGTCAACGAAACAGAGCTTGGAATAAATTAGAATTTTTCAACGATCCTATCTATAGGGCCCTATCAGATGAAAAGCTTTTAGATAAATGAATTTAAAGAATTTATACAATCAATCTACAGAATCAGTGTTATTTTAAAACATGGATTTTCAAAACTGAAATTTCAATGAACATCATTTTAAACAGTGGTATGATTCAACTTTCTTAAGAACAAGATCATTCCTAAAATGAATGATAAAATTCGCAAACTGATCAAACCTCATCGGTAATCATGACCAACTGTTTTTGAAAAAAAAATGCACACAATAAATCAAGGCTATACTATTGTACATAATACAGCAATATATAAAAATAAAATTTCTTAATGCAAATACATTATATACTGATTAACTGGTGAAAGATAACTGCTTGATATCGATTTAACAGATAATTTGTGAACTCAGATAAATGAAATAATTATTCCCCCTATTTCTAATTTGCTTATTTTAATTCAACTTACAATTTCTTACCCGATATACAGGGTGCCTCGTAAATGTTGTGACAAACTTCAGGGGGAGGTAGGGCACATCCATAAGGATTACGAATTGCATAGGAATCCATGCCCGGAAATGTCAGGGGTGAGTGGTAGCAGAGGTAGAAGATGGGAAACGAAAAAAGAGAGTGATTAACTTGAAGCATTTATTGGACTTGCATACAAATGGTGTATGACAGCTTGAATGTTACAACAAATGCTCGAATTTTGCACCATCAGACGGCAAACATGCCTGACACTGACAGACCACTGACTGCTACGCATGTTCGAATACACCGGGAGTTTCTTTGACTGTAGCAGTTAGGCAGGCGGGTTTTGCCTCCAGATCCATTTCAAACACAACAGGATCGAGATACATGACACTTTTAATGGCTCCTGACAAAAACAAATCGAGGCTGGATAAATCTGGTGAGTGTGAAGGCCAGGGAATCAATCCACCATGCCCAATCCATCAATGTGGGAATGATCTGTTCAAATGGCTACAAACATCCAGTCCAAAATCAGCCAGACGTCCATACATTAACTTTGAAGTGTTGTGGTGCCACAAACCATGGGGTTTCTTTTGAGCCCACAAATGCTGATTATGGTGATCGAAAACGTTATCCCTATTGAACGTGGTTTCATCCGTGGACAACACATAAGCTAGGAAATTAACATCACGGGCATTTTCTTGCAGAAACTACTGTGCGAAACACACACGTTCATACCAAACACAAAGCCTACCAGCGGCCGAGCGGTAAAGTAGCTGAATACTGGTAGTTCAGTCCGAGGTTTGAATTCCGCGAATGGGCTGGCTGCATGGGCGTTTTTGTGGTTTTCCCCATCTGTAACGTGTATACAAGCCAGTTTCCCTTAGAAAGTCCTCCACGAAGGCTTCCCTCCCCTTAGGCAGATAGCCCTAGTGTGCTTTGCCATAATTAAAAAAACCATTAAAAAAACCAAACACAAAAGGCATGGAAGGACTCGGCATTCAAGACACGCTGGACACTGGTACGAGACATTATTAATTAAAAGGAAATGGCGCGTATGCAGGTCCTTGGATTATTCTCCACCGTATCCAACACAATTTCTTCCCTAATGGCCGAGTGAGTCAATTGTAGCCTGCCCTCACTTGTCCTGCCATTTCTTAATGACCCATAGTGGCACAAATTTTGATGCAGATGTGCAAACAAACTGTGGTGTGGTCAATGTGTGTCGGGGAAAGGTTTTCGATAAATGCACGCAGCGGCTCGTCCCTCAGTTATGCCATGTACTAAGTGCATGTCTGCAAGCTCTACATTCATATAGCATTCTATGCGCTTTTTATGGTGCCTAACACTCGAATGAGGCAATCCTCACTTTCCACAAGCACTCTCCTGTACAGCACCCCCTGGCGGAGTATAGTGACGTTTCTGGGCATGAGTTCCTACGCAGTTCTTAATCCTTATGATGTGCCCTATCTCTCCCAGAAAGTTTGTCGCACCATTTATGGGACACTCTGTATACATGAGGGCCAATTTATACTTATTTTCCTTCTATTTTACGATTACTATTTAACTCCAGCACATATATCTTTCAGCACTTAATATTATCAACAGCCAATAACTATAATTGCCTATAGGAATTAACGTGTCCAAGTTTACATTTATCTTACAGTGTAAAATATGCATCTAGGCTGTTGGATGCATATTTAATATTTGCATTTCTTTTTTTCTTTGCCTCATTTATTTTCTCACTGTTTAATTTTATGTTATGATTTTTACAATAATCTTGTTACTGGCAACACACTTTATTTTACTATTCAGTTTGTGTGAATGGCAACAGTTGTTCATGTTTTTGTTTCAGTAGAATAGCATTCTTAGCCACACTGTGCTGCAGGAAATTTTTCTCTTAAATATTTCATGTTTTAGAATATCCATAAAGTTTTTATACAAAGCTGATGATTTTTAGTTCAAGGCAACTATAGGGTAGGCAGTACACCGAACAGCAATTTTACACGTTTACAACCAATCAAATGCTAACCTGCATATTTATATTTATATGTACAATATTATGAGGCTGTACTTTTTGGCTCTGGTCAAGAATAATCAAACTGATGAAAGACATTGAACCAGTACAAAGAATAATTAACTTGGATAAAGCAAAAAGATTCAGGGGGAAGAGGAACTTTCTTTTTGAGGTGGGGGTTGTTATTTTGAAGCTTAATCTACGAAATAATTTTTTACATTATTTTTAAACAATGAAGTAAAATGGCTAGAAGAGATAGGGATATAGGGAAAAACTCTCTGAATGGTTATAAAAAACTGAAAAGCAAAAACGAAGAAGAAAAAAGTAACAGAACACTATTGTAAAATTTTTTACTTGTAGTCTGAATGGAGAAGAAGAGACTGATAAGCCCACGCTAATTAAAGGAAAGGCATCTGAAAGCTTTTAAATTTTAAATTACGCCCAAGAAGGCTTTTTTTAATGTTTTAGGTGTTACCTTCATTTATTAAATATCATGTTCTTGGCACTTAAACCATAAAATTCAATTCAACAGCAATATCTAAAAAGAACATATCTTTAGAATTTCCGAGAGCCCACCAGTGGCCGAGCGGTAAAGTCGCTGAACACCGGTAGTTCGGTCGGAGGCTTGAATCCCCCGAACGGCCTGGCTGCATGGGTGTTTTTGTGGTTTTCCCCATCTGTAACGTGTATACGAGCCAGTTTCCCTTAGAAAGTCCACCACGAAGGCTTCCCTTCCCTTAGGCAGATAGCCCTCGAGTGTTTGACGCAATTAAATAACCTAACCTTTAGAATTTCCGATACACATTCTCGTGCACTGGAGATAAAAATGTCCCTGATAATAATATTCAAGGCATGCCAACACAAAAGATGGTTACTCAACTAAACACTATTATCACAGGAAACTAAAATCAAAGCATGCCAACACCAAAGATGGTTACTTAACTCGAAGACGAAAGATGTAGCATGATAAAGCATGCAGGTTATTTTCCACAGGAAATATTAGTTGATATTAAATGGAATAAATTATTCAGTACATTTAAATTTTCGACTGTAAAATTGCGAAAGATCAGAATATCATTTATGTTTTAGGTATGTTGCAACTCAACACTTACTGAGATCTGATGGCTGAGTGACGTCATCTCGAACTATGAACTCTCGCTAGAGATCACGAGAACTCGGAACTGAGAAGTCGCACGCTGCGTCGTGCGAAAATTAAAACCTTTTTCATTATGTAAATATTCTGTAACCGTTTGCATCTTCATTAAATATTTTTGTGTAAAGAAAGTATTAATCATTTATGGATTATCCCCTTCAAGATTTTGCAGATAGAGTTGCACCAAAGAAATTCACCAGTGGCCCTGGCAGAACCCATTGGAACAAGGTAAGCAGTTTTGTTTTACCTTGACTAATTAGTTAGAAGTAATGATAAGGATATAAATAATAATAAGGTACAAATTATTGTAATTTGAAAACAACAGGAAACGATACTGATAGAGGAAAACATTACTTAAAAAATATTGGTACGAAATGCCCAGCCGCAGTAAGATAGTTTCCTCACAAAGCGGGTTTAGGGTTGCCGGGAAATGGCTAGGGAAGGCAGCCATATTTGGCCCGAAATCGGCCATTTGGTGACAAAATTGGCGATATGACATAGACCAGGGGATAAGCACCTGGCCCCAGCCACCACCCCAAGCTCTTATTGGACACGACTTCTGATGTCATACAATTACGAAAAGAATTCTCCGCGGCATTTTTGAGCACTAAAAGCTTAAGCCTGAGGTCATTTTAGCGCTGAAACAGGGAAAGCGATAGAATAATTTGCCATATTTAAAAATAACAAAAATAAAACGCAGCTTCAGAAATATATTGTCATCTATTAGAAAAAAGGTACAATTTGATGTGCAGTCGATAGCCGTTTAGCAGTATTTTTGTCATTAGATGAATATCGATGTCATTTGGCAATAAACACTTTTTATAAGATATAAAAGTTAAGAAACAAAACAATAATGCATAAAAAACAGCATGATAACTCCAATTGACAAAGTCAAATAAATGATACTATAAGTACTTTAAAAATATCTTATCACTTTATCTTATTTTTAACCATAAATGAAGAGAAATTAATGCCTAGAATTAGAAAGTAAAAAATTAATCTGACTACGAACAATTTTGATACCAAACAATCTCTATATAACAAACAATAAATGAAAGGGAGGTTATTTAGTTGACAAACAGCTAATTTTTATGAAGAAATAGTTAGCTTTTACATTTGTATAATTTTTAAAAAAACTTTCCTGCAAAATAAACCGCTAATTCATGAAAACTGCGGCAGACATTATTTACACAGTAAGAATTAAGTGCTATTTCTTGACATTTGCTGAAGAAGCAAATCTTGTTAATGGTCTCCTGCTATATGAAATTATATATTTCTTAAATATCAGTATAGTGCTATGAATTGCATTGAATACAGATTGCTTAGCCAAACGGCATTTACGCATTATAAAGTTTTATCGATTTCATTAACATGCTTTAACAATTTATATAAAAAGTGCCGATATATTTTCTTATACTGTTATGTTTGTTTCAATTGCAAATATTCCGTTACATTGCACAAATTCACATTAAACACAGGACATACCCAAATCCAAAGGAGTTATAAGTTCCCCTTGTCATAACTCAAACGAAACAGATAATGGAATCCTTTCAGCTTGACCTCATAAATGGCAACCAATAAGAACAGGGGTGGTGAACCTTTATGGATCAACGTGCCATTTTTTTCTAAAGAAATGTTTAATGAGGCCATAGACGTGTCATCAAATAATTTTGACTTAGTGATTATAAATAACAACAATAAAAAAACAGTCATACGTGTAATTTAAATTAAAGTAACATTAGTGCAACTTCTGTTGTTGCAGATTAGATGACAAATAACTTATATTTGGGTTGTAAGATGTTGCTTTTAGCAGAATGCATGATGAATTGGAATCATCTGCCAAATGGTTTCTAAGTGAATTTTGAATGTTATTCATCTCTGAATACAATGACTCACGGGCATAAGTAGATGAAAATTTGGTAAAATAGCATGGGTCAGCTTCTTCAAACAGTTAACTGTGTCTGTAATCAAATTTCATGTTGCCAAGACTTCGTTACTGGCACTGTTTGTTAATCTTTCTGTTTCAATCAATTCCAATTTTTTCCTCCTTTCTTTAATCGTTGCTTGAATTCCAAGTGATGTGTCAGATAGTCGGCTCCGAACTCCTGGATAAGTTCATGTATTTTTTCTTATCTGGCTCTTTCTGCATTCTTAATTTCCTTCTCTAAATTCACATTCTCTTTTTTTGTTTTCACTTTTCTCCTGAGTCTGGGATCCTTCAAGAATTCCTCACGTTTTGAAGTAGATGGCAGAGACAAAGACGATTATCCAGAATCCGTGTTGAAACTAGCTTCATCATACGTATTTACTGCCCTAAAAAAGGACATGCTTGCCGTGAAACCCAAAGGGATCACTCGCCAAAGTCTAAAAGATACTCAGTGTAACTATAAGTAAACTCATTGATCGCTTACGGGACTGGGTCAGTTCGTGGAAAATTGAGCAGTAAACCAAAGTGCGTCCAACTGAGTTACAGCTCGGAATATGCATATTGAACTAGACTGGAAATCAATCAGCTGCATTTCAAATTCATCATCACAAACCAGAAAGCAAGGCTGCAAGCATGGTTTGGAAACACCCATCATCACCAGACGTTACAAAATTTAAACGTCAACCATCAGATAGAAAGATTATGCTCATTTATTCTAGAACACGGAAGGTGTAGTAGCCGTTCATTTCACCCCAAGAGGCAAAACTGTGAACAATGAGAACTATTGTGATGTGTTATGTATGAAACCGAAACCTGCAATCAGATCGAAACGTCAAGGAAAACTGCAAAGAGGTGTCATCCTGCAGTAAGATACCGCTCGGCCACATTCTGCCAAACGGACGGCTGACACAATAAAGGAGTTGGGATTCGAGGTACTAGAACATTCACCATATAGTCCAAACCTGGTTCCAAGCCATTTTCACAGTTCGGACCCTTAAAGGAAGCATTACGGGGAAGAAGATTTGAAAGTGATGAAGACGTCATAGCTGCGTTGCAAAATTGGTTACAAATGCAATCAAAAACCTTTTTCTCTGACGGAATCAGAAAACTTGTAAAACGTTGGGAAAAGTGCGCTGAAGTACAAGGAGGTTACGTCGAAAAATAAGGTATGTTTCTGTTTCCCATCATTAAGAACAAGTACAGCTTTCTAATGGTGCCTTTTTGATTTTTATACATAGGTTTTTCAAAATGGAAGGTAACAAAAAAGATTTTAAGATTATTTAGGATCCAGCATAAAATAGGAAATGTTCACAACGAATTTAATCCGTTCAATAAGAATTCGGGGAAGGGGATGATATTTTCGAATCCAAAATAAAACGCTTTAAAAATTCATTTATTTTTTGAAAATTAATTTAATAGGTATTTTATTAACTTAGGTAATCAATTTGTAGTTTAAGTATGAAAGGCAATATTCTTATTGATATGTTACTTATGTTAACGTTTTTCTGAACGATTAAATTGTTTCCTCAACTAATTATAGATTTTTAAAATAAAACGCTTTAAAAATTCATTTATTTTTTGAAAATTAATTTAATAGGTATTTTATTAACTTAGGTAATCAATTTGTAGCTTAAGTATGAAAAGCAATATTCTTATTGATATGTTACTTATGTTAACGTTTTTCTGAACGATTAAATTGTTTCCTCAACTAATTATAGATTTTTTTATAAATTACAAGTACCAATTTGCACAACACAATTGAAAAGCAAAATATCTTCAATATTACTTTTTTTATATCAAATCTCCTCCTCAACATGCATATAAAAGAAGTTGAGCACAAAAAGCAGCCGGAGCGCTTTATCGGGCAGGGGCCCTAACTACAAACTATGGAAGGAACAAATTAGGATTACTCCTCTAACCAAGAGAAGCGTTACTGCCTGATGCCCTCTAGCCGCCAGTGACTCAAACGAAGAATTTGAATTGGGAAATTGACTCAACACTGCAAGCATGCCTAAGAGGAAGATAAAAACAAGTACAATCAAAGCAGATGCGAAGGTCGAACTAATAATAAGCGGCCCCTGAGAGCTGGCCCATTTCTAGGATATACATGTAAAAGGCGGGTTGTCAGTTCTAGGGTGACAAACGGAAACTGTGTTGAACTATTCCGATTATACGAATATTTATGCCTCTCAATACTCACCACATTTATAACATTTTAGGGGAATTTCTCATGCAATTATGACACAAAAGCAACCTCCTTTTTTGCTTATAGAGTACAAGTAAGCCTCCGAAAGAATCCAATAAACGAACGGGTGAAACTCACTACAGTATGAATTGCATGGGAATGACAATGGGAGAATTAAAAACTAGAAAATAAATCAACCTGTAAAGCTGTATGTACATTTTGAGATGTGGCGATAAGATTAAATGAAATAAAATAATAAATAAAAACTATTAAATAAATATTAAATGAAGGTAGATCAATTATTTTATCGTTTTATTTTACAACACAACTCAAACTGGGTGCAGCAATGGGTAAAAATATTGTTGAACATTAATAAACATTAAAGTGACTAACTGCGTGAACGGCACGCATATTTTTTTCCACTCCGTCTTTTCTAATATAATATAATCCGTAACTACGTTCAGTGCATCAGCCATGCATGTTTATGACAACTAACTTTAAGAGGGCTTACTGGTAAATCATATACGATGCACTTTCTTTCATATGAATAACCGATAATTAATGAAATAAAAGACTTGTTTAAAAAGGCTGAAAGAAAGCACATTGTTAAATTACACTGGGTAAAAGCACACAGTGGAATTGTCAGAAAAGAAAGAGCGGACACCCTTGCTAAAAGGGCGGCACTTGGGGATGGAACCAATAATTTTGATATCCAAGATTAAAAAAAAAGACCATTGCTGAAATGGAAAACTGGATTTATACAGAATGGAATTTTTGCTGAGAGTTGCCTAAAATAGTCGTAATAAGAAAAAAAAGTTAATGAAAAATATAAACAAGAAGATGAACATTATAAATAATGTTGATATAAATCAGGCACTGAATAATCATGGGCGTTTCCCGGCTAATTTTAATCGGCTGCATCTACAGAATAATGATAAATGCTTAATTTGTGATAAGTTTGAGGACGACAGGCACTTTGTCGATGAATGTACGCTTACCGATTTCTTGGACACAGCATTGGAATCAAAATTTTAAAATAAGAAGATATAAAAAAAAGAGGTCCATAAAGCCTTTAACCCTTTGATGGGCGGTGGGACGACTTTTTTTTATCAGTTTTTATCTCCAAGATGGCAGCTGCAAAACTCTGTTTAAAATACATACAATAATACCTTTCAGTTTCCTAAATATATAACAGATGGTGGCACTAGTAATTCATAGAAATCATGTAGGAAAAAATTCTTTGCAGGTCTAATTTTGAAGCATTTTTTGTTTTAATTTCTTACGCAATTTAAATCATTTGGACAACTTTTGGTATTAGAATGAATATTTTTTTTTATCTTGCAGATAAAAAGTATTATTTGAATTCATATATATATTAATTAGAAATGGTTTATATGAAAAGGTGGGACAAACGCATGTAGGAAATATTGCTACTAGGGGACAGGACTATTGAAAATGTTTTCCGAACATTTGTTCCATTGTGATTTTAATACTTTCGATTTAATTTTCTGAAATTTTTTTTTGTAGGTTTACTTTATGGTTATTTCTAAAGTATCACAAACTATAATAATCATATGAGATATGTTGATTAATTTGACCACTTAAAAACTCTATATCAGACATGGTGGCACATAATTTTTTTTCATTTCCTTGATGTTTGTGTAGTTAATTCATTCAAATCGTGTAAACAGTTACCCGCAGAGTGAGAACATTTAAAATCTCTAAAATTGTTTAAAATGTATATAGCTGGAAATTTACTGAATATGAGTTCTACAAAGAGAGAAAAATACCAGAATCCTGTACATGTAAAGTAATATATATTTGTCTTGTTATTTATCATAACTGTGAGAGGAAAATTTTGTACTGATGTCTGAATTAAATTTTTCATTATTTTTCTTCTTTTTGTTTGTTTAAAGGTTCTTTGCTGTACAATTTTTTTATTAGCTGGTATGTTTACAGTTGGAGGCTCAAAGTGTGGTATGCTCGTATTTATTGCAGATTTATATAAATTTTCTCCATTTTAGTTACTTCATTAGGTGTTGTTATTGAGTTTAGTAAGCTTGTAAATTTATTCAGCAGTGCTATTTTTCTTTCTGCTAATGTCAAAGTTTGTGATGTACTTTGCATTAATTCATTTACTATTATGTCATTTGTGTCGTCTATTATCAATGAAGGATCATTACAGGAATCATGAACTGTATCTGCTGGACTGTTTTTCTGCATCTGGCATAAATAATGAATATGCTTACACATATTCCACTTAATTGAAAAATCTATACATGTGCACATATATGCGTGTATGCATACATTACATTCAGCACACTTCAATTCACAGTTACACTCACTGATCACTTTTTGTATGGTATACAAATCTAAATTGTTTTCTGATGAAATAATCCAGCCACTTTCATTTTGTATAATTTGTGATGACAGTGTTAAGCTGGTTTTATATCTGTTTCTTAAGTCTCTAATTTTACTTGTCAATTTTCTTTTATTTGATGTAATGATTCTATCAAACATTTTATCCCTAATAAATTTCATAATTGCATGCACAGCCTTATCAAGTCTTTTAACATTTTTGCCATGTAAATAAATATATGTATTTCAACGTTCGATGCATTCTTTCAATATGCATATTTGTATTTAATCCACAATGAACTCTGTGACAACAAGCCCAAGTAGTTGCATCTTTTAAATAATGTGTCGAAAAATAATTAACAAAATAAAGTGTATCGGGATCATTTTTCAAGTAATTTAACACAGCTTCTGCTGCAGTATTAAAACTCTGTATACACATTCTTGTAAAAAAGTGCGGAGAACTTGATACTCTTGGGCTTGTTTTTCTGTACCACTGATTTTTTTTTTTTTTTTTTAATTCCTTCGCCATGCACGGTCAACATGCCATGCACAAAAGAGGCGTTTTTTCGGTGTACCCATCTCTGAAACCCATGCATTAAAAAAAGAATCAGCCATATCTGACATGAAAACTTTTGGTTGTAATGTGCCAATCCTTTGCTTGATTATTGAGAAGAATATAGACAAAACTAGTTGGTCACTTTGATTCGAAATTAAAAATGCACAAGGAAATCCTTCTCTTAAATTGTTGATAGTTAATAAAGTTATAAGTTCAAAGCCATATGCATTCATGCCATGAGTGCCATCTATACATACAGTTAGTCAATAAAGTCTGCGTACATCAAGAAAAGTAATATCAAATCCAAATTTTAAGGTGCGAAAAGGGTAGTTTCTTAAAGTTTTATTTTTTAAATATTTAGTTTCAATAAGGAACTTTGAAATTATTTAACTGTAATATTTTCATATCTAATAATTTATGCACACTAATTTTTAAAAGATAAGTGGCCAGAAATCAGTGCCAATAAAGTTTGCATACAACGCGAAGGAGGAGGAGTATTTCTTATCTAACTTTTAAACTTCAAACTTGAGAATGCAAAGAAGGTTACACTTTCAAGGTCATTGACTTCCGAAGCAAATTTCACGTCGATTGGAAGTTATTTCTATTTTCTTTGACGAAAATAACAACCAATAAAGAAATTCCTTTAGTTACAAGACAACTAATTATCAAATTGAGAGATGAAGGTAAAACTCTTCATTATATTGGTAAAACCATTTTCTAGTGTGCAAAGAGTTATTCAAAACTATCTTGACACTTGTAGTCTTTCTGTAAAACCAAGATGTGGGAGACCGAAGAAGCTAACGCAGAGAAAAGAAAGAAAAATTCTTTTACGAATTAAACAAAATCCTAAACTTTCTGCGGCAAGCATTGCAAAAGACATTTTTTTAACTAGTAACATGGAAATTTCTCCTGAAACTGTACGAAAAGTGCTGCGAAAGGCCGATTATCATGGACACAAACCTAGGTCTAAGCCATACATTTCCGAGACAAATAGAAAGAAAAGAATTGCTTTTGCCAAAACATATTTAAACTCTTCGTGGAACTTCTGGAACAATGTAATTTGGTCAGATGAAAGTAAATTTACAATATTTAAAGTTAATGGCCACCCTATTGTATGGAGAAAACCAGGAACAACTGAATCTGAGAAATTTAAATCCAACTGTCAAACATGGAACTGGCGGTGTAATGGTATGGGGGTGTATGTCGTCGAAAGGAGATGAAAATTTTCACATTATTGATAAAGTCATGGATAAGTATGTTTATCTGGATATTCTGAAGAAAAATCTGCAAGACAGTGCTCGAAATTTAAACCTTTCTAATACCTTTATTTTCCAACAAGACAACGACCTGAAACATAAAGCTAAAATTGTGAAGGAATATCTCCTCTATCACACTCCAAGACAGTTGCGTAATCCTCAACAGTCACCAGACCTCAATTCAATTTAACATTTGTGAGCAAAATTGGAGAAACGAATTCGAAAACACAATATTACGTCGCGAAATGAGCTAATTAGTAAATTGCAGGAAGAATGGGCAAAATTTACGTCGGATGACACTGGAAAACTAGTTCAGTCAATGCCCAGACGTCTGCAAGCTGTTTTGAAGAATAAAGGATATCCTACAAGGTATTGAAGTCATGTAAAAAACTCATTCATTCATACATACATGCATGCATACATACATACATAGAAGAATAAAGGATATCGTACAAGGTATTGAAGTCATGTAAAAAACTCATTCATGCACGCACGCACGCACGCACACACACACACACACACACACACACAGAGAGCCACTCGACTACGAAAATTGCAATACGAGCATTTCCGTTCACTGACTATTCTATCATTTGAGATCCCTCCCCACAACCGGAAATGACATACTGCGAGCGAAGAGAGTGTGGAACTCTGGGATAGATGAAAACCCAAAATCTAAGTGCTTGTCTCAGATGCTAGTTTTCTCCCGGTTCCTCCCTGAACATCTGCGCAGATTACTGCACATGTCATCATTTTCCTGAAGGCACGCTTACTCTGTTATTTACTCTGCTCTCTGCACTGCTGTGGTAGCACTGTGATTGCCGATACAGTTCTCTTTTATATTTTGTTTTGATTATTATGTCTTCGGCACAAAGTCAAGAAAAACGGCCCTCTTCAGAGTCAAATACTTCTGTTTCTCAGAAGGAATTTTTGATTCTGAATCGAATCAAAATCAGGAAAGAGTAATTGTGTGAGATAATTCCAGTTCTGGTATGTGTGATGATAATTCAGATTCTGTTGTTAGTGGTTTGACTGTACAAATTATTTTAGTGTGGCTGAGAGTGATTTTGTTTGCCGATTGTTTAAAAACTTTCAGATATAAATACAATTTGAAACCCCATGTATATAAATTTCATTATAATAATACTACATTAATTAAGTCTTTCAAAAATCAAAGTTGTGTGTCATGGGTGGAAGTTGGAATAGTATGGCTGATTGTGCAAATGATTTTAGTGTGGCTGAGTAATTTTGTATATCTTGATTGCTTAAACACTTTAAAAAATAAATACAATTTGAAATGCTGTGCAAATAAATTACATTCTAATAATACTTAATTGATTTCTTTTTAGCTAAAAAATTTGAAATATCATCAAAATTAAATTCATACCTCTAAGGTAAACCACACAGGTGTGTGATGTGTGCCCTGTATGTAATGCTAATTTTGAAAAGCGAGAAATAATATTTCATTTTAAGAATGTTCATGATGTTGACATGAATCATATTGAGCTTGAATTTAATTCATTTAATGATTTGTTGGCATGGAAGGCAGAAATTGAAAATAATAATGGTGTAAAATATTATAATTTCAGACGTCACCAATCAGGAAATTTTATATCAGAAAGTAACAGTTTGTGTCACTGAAAAATCCTTGGTAGCAATAAAATAAATGCATATTGTCCAGCTGCATTAAAAGTAACAGAAAATACAGATAGAAAATGTTTAGTAATATCATAAAATACTTATTGGGCATCAGAATGATTTATGTCACTTATATTTAACAACATATAACAGAAAAAATATTGCCTCAAAGATAGCAGCAAAAATTCCTCTGGATAATATTTTAGATGAAATTTGAAATTCTATATCAAATGCTGGGCTTGAAAGGGTTCATTTACTTACAAAAAAAGATTTACATAACATCGAAAAATCTTTCAATTTGCCATCTATTTATGTGAAACATGAAAATGACTGGGTCTGTGTAAATATGTGGGTACGTGACATGCAAAGTTCTGAAAATCCATGCATTTTATTTTATGAAACCCAGGGATCAACATGTACACAATATTCATTTCTAAAAGAAAAAGATTTTGTTTTGATAATTATGATAGAACACATGGTGGTGAATGGATACGGATTTGAACTCATAACTTTACTTACAATAGATGACTTGTGGCAAGGATTCCCATGTGCTTTTTTAATTTCTAATTGATGTGACCAATCAGTGCTGCCATTTTTTTTTCATGTATTAAAGAAGAAGTTGGGCAAATACAACCACAAATATTTATGTCTGATATGGCTGAATCTTTTTTTAATGCTTGGAAGTCTGAAATGGGTTTATCATAGAAACGTCTTTTTTCTGCATGGTATATAGATAGAGTTTGGAGAAAAAACTATTAAAAAAAAAAAAAAAAAAAAAAAAAGAAAGAAAGAAAGAAAGAAAAAAAAAAGGTGCTAAAAACAGTGAAAAACATAAAATTATTAGATCTCTCTTAGAAGAACATGTCATTCATACTTTTCATACACTGACAGAAGCAGCAATAAAATTACTTAATCCTGACACTATTGAATTTGCAAATTAACACTATTGAACTTTGAAAAATATTATTTACAAAATACATCCAGCTGGGCATACTGTCACAGACTTCACAGTGGTATTAATACAAACATGCACATCGAACGAATGCACTGAACATTAAAATATGTTTATGCTCATGGGAAAAATGTTAAAGAGATTAGATAAGGCCATATCTCACATGGTATTGTGAGAGAGATAAAATGATTGATCGCTTAATTACAGCAAATAAAGATAAATTGATAAGTAAGATATGGGATTTAAGAATCAGACATAAAACAAGTGAAACACTGTCTTTACAAGAATAGAGAATGAGAATGGGTGGTCTGTTTCATGAACACATTGTACAGAACTATACACTATACATGAAAATATCAAAACTTGTGCATGCCACACACAGTGCACTAAGTGTAATATATGCATTCACCGATATATATGGAGCTGTATTGATTCATCGGTTAGGTGGAATATGTGCAAACATATACATTACTTATATACTACTACTTATACAGATACTATTACTTATTATAGATGATAAAAATGAATTAATTTTGAATGAAGTAGACAAAAAAAAAAAAAAAAAAAAAAAAAATCATAGATCACTGAAATACAAAAAGAATTAGCTAAAACAAGCATGCTTAGAATTAGTAGACTCCTTTAAATCTGACAATGTGATGAACTAAACAGGATTCTAAAATCAGCACCACCACAACTAGAAGCTGGTGATATGTTAAATACACAAGAAATACATTTCCCAACTGCTGCTGATGATGATGTCCTGTCTATGACAAAGTGCAATTATATAGCTTTGAAGCTGTCAAAGACAGCTCTTGCTACCTCGGCAGCTCTATCAGTATAAAGTAGGTTCACTGGGTCTTCAATGCCGATATCAAATAGCCTGGCCTGGATTGCTGGGCAGCTGAAGATGTGATGGCGAGACAGTGAAATGTCATCTGGGTAATGAGGACAAATGTCGGTGTAACTACGCTGTCCGTCCGCAGAAATCCTCATCCCTTTTAAGTGATTTGTCCTAAGTCTGGTTATGATAGCCGATATGGCTCTGTCACTGTTCAATTCTGGGATGGAGTTTCCTTTAAATTGACCGATTAGTTTATTAGCATTTCCCAACTGCTAATAAAGATAATAAAAATACAATACCCCAAACTTGTCACCTAATAAAAATATAATACCCCAAAGATTCTCAAATACAAAAAAGAAAAGGAAAGTAATCAAAACTTCTACAGTAACTTCACAGAATGAAGACAATAATACAATTCTAAAAATTACTTTGGATCACAAAAATTTTACCTACAGTCCCACTGAAGAATCTTAACACATCTAGTGAAAAAATATATTTTAACAATAGTTATTAGAACCTATTCACAATTATTTTTGTCCATTTTTATCATCTAAAATATCTTCCTTCAACTGCTTGTAAGTGTTTTAAATTTTTATGTACCAAGTGATACTTTTTTCTTATTTATACAATACTTTGTCTCTCTCTCTCATTCTTCAGAATTTCTCTTTAATAATAATTAGATAATTAGAACTCTGATCCCTTAAATGATGAGGAACAATACATGATGCAGGTCAGAAGTGGGTTTTGAACCTTTATCTCTGGTGCTCATGATAGGTTGAATTATTCTGTCATTATTGAGAAGTGTTCTCTTCTTTGCCTTACTGCTTTTTTTTTTTTTCCCACAAGGCCAACAATATCAAATATTGTCCATTACAATCAATCATTCTTTGACTTTTATACTGTTCAGTCAATAGATTATTACCAATAGTTTTAATGCACATAAATATAATTTGGTGGCACTGAATCATTCCCAAATTTGAACTGCAGGCAATATTTTTCTACTATTTAATACTTGTAATTTAATATTTGTCAAGTTTTTATTTTCTAATTATTTAACCACATATACATTAACATGTTGTGCACTGGCCATTTTATTATGTGTAGAATTGTTTAAAATTAACTGAACATTGTAACAATCTCATCACAATTTCAAAATCACATCACAGTTTTGTGAATTGCCACATACTGCCACATTTTTATTTCATGGCTGTAATTGTTAATAACATTAATAATAGAAACCTTAAGTTTTTTTATATACTAACTAGCTTTACATACCTTTAATAAGGCTTATTTGTACATTATGTAAACTTGCAGTTTATGCCAATTTATTCGTGTTCCTTACATTTTAAAGCAGAAATCTTATGGATATAAGAGATATGAAGGAATATGTGAAAAATGCTTTTTGCCCCCCCCTTGGGGGCCAATTTTGAAAACTTCTGAAACTGGCTTTTAGGTATTCATGTTCCATACATTTCAAAACAAGAATCTTATGTACATCTGTTTCTTCCTTATATGAAAAGACGTTAAAGACACGTTTTGCCCCCCCCCACACCCTTGAGTGCAGAATTTTCAAAAATCGCTTTTAAAATGACGTTTTTCAGTACAAAAGGAATAAGCTCCTAAGTTTTGATATTTGTATCTCTAATAGCTTTGGATGATGATCTATAGATGAATGAATGAATAAATCAGGAATTTTTCCTTCATATATCGATTTATAATAAATCATCTGAACAAGAAGGTGCAAAAGGGAAAACATAAATCAAAATAATATATTATTTGACAGGAAATGAGAAATAACCCAAAATCAATATCTAACATGTAAATATGCATCTTAATTAAAAAGAAAAATATTGTAGAAAAACTAATAAAAGAAATTGATGTATATTGAGTAATACGCACTAAGTTCGTAACACAATCGCAAGTGTCAGCTGATTCTTTCTGCATGCGTTCCCTGACATAACCACGCTGCGCGTGAATCGGCGCAAATGGTCAGGGAGGAAACTAGTATCTGAGGGGCTAGACGCTTGTGAAATACAGTATTTGTAGCGATCTCACCAGACTATTTCTTGAAAGGCGTGCCTCGGATGAAGACAAAGGAGAACAGGTGGTGACGCGTCTCGAGCAAAGGAGACAGGCGTCGCCAGGGTACACAGACTCTTGACTCGATGTTCTGAGGTACACTACGCGGTAAAACACTCCTATAAGCTTCGGTTTAGAAATGCTGTAATGTTTACCATGCTCGCTTAAGTAACTTGTGTTAAATAAATGCTAACTTGAATATGGATAAGTTGCATCTTTTTGTAAATATAACGCTGATTTTTGTTGTTTGACTTCTGAATTAGTACTCTAATATATATTTAGCAATAACACCCTCAATTGATGACCCGGTGTCGCAGCACGCACATGGAGTAAAAATTGTGAATCTTAATTCCATCGATGAAGCACGAGGCTTCAGTGAACTTTACCTCATCGAAACTTACAACTAGTCCTTTTCTCTTCCGAAACATTCGATTTGTTTGATAAAATGGAAAATAACGGCACAGATCAAGCCACTGGAAATATAGCACATGTAGTGGTGAAAGCTCCTCCCTTCTGGTGAACAAATCCGGAAATCTGGTTCCGGCAGATGGAAAGCCAGTTGGCGTTGACCAGTGTAACAGTGGAGTGCACGAAATTTCACCACGTAGTTTCCGCTTTACAGACTGAGGAGTTAGTGGTTGTATGAGACATTATTCTTAACGCTCCAGCCGAGGCTCCATATACAGAGATCAAAAACCGTCTGTGTACGCAATATGCAGATACGGAGCGGCTCAGAGACCTCATTTCCGGAATGCAGCTTGGCGAAAAAAACCCGTCAAGCCCTCTTATTGGAGATGCAAAGTAAGGCTGGATCCTGAATGAGTGAGGATCTTCTTAAATTGCCTTTCCTGCAATGACTGCCGGCGCATGCACAACAGATTTTAGCCATTTCCAGTACAAGTTAGACAAGCTAGCCGTGGGTATCATGGCAGCCACCGGAAGCAGTGCATCGGTGTTTAAAGTAAAAACGGAAGACTCTGCTGTAAAAGAATTAATGATGGATATTTCATCTCGCCATTCTCGGATTGAAACATGTTCCAGATTCCAGATCGCGTTCAACGGAACGAGAGCAGCATAACAAAAAAGGCCGTTCATCAAGCCGCCAACGACGAGGTAATATAGAGCTACCACGTGAAGAAAAGCAATGTAAAGGCAAATGTAAATGAAGTGCCGCCGTAAATCGACTCTTTGGGAGACGGCAAAACCGAGATTTATCGTTTATACCTCTCCAATACATCCACAGCATCAAAGTATCTGATTGATAAGGAAGCAGATGTCTCGGTAGTTCCGCCCACAATTATGGAGCGCAATTAGCTACCCACCAAGCGTCAACTTTTTCCTGCAAATGAGACTACAATACCTACTTTTGGCCAAAATCTCATTAAATTGGACTTATCTTTATGTACGGAATTTCACTGGCCGTTTGTCATCGCTGCAATCTCTCAACCTATTATTAAGACTTTCTTCGTCACTTTGGATTACTGGTCGACATTCGTCAAGGATGTTTAGTGGATCCACTTACCCAACTACGTTCCAAAGGAACTGTGACTACAAAAGATATAACTCACATCAAGGCAGTAAAAGGAGATACTAAATTTCACCAACTGCTTGCCGAATTTCCTGCGCTTACGGAAGCTAGCTCAAGGGAGAGAAAAATTAAGCACGACATTGCTCACTGTAATGAGACTAGAGGCCCACATGTGTTTCCACGGCCGCGCAGACTTTCTGCCGATAAGCTTAAAGCAGCCAAACATCAATTTCAGTACCTAGTTGAAACCGGAATCAACAGACCCTCTAAAAGCTGCTGGGCATCCCCTCTGCACATGGTGACCAAAAGCAACGGAGACTGGTGACCATGTGGGGATTATAGGAAATTAAATAGTGTCACCATCCCAGATCGGTATCCTGTTCCTCACATACAGGACTGCCTTCAAGCGTTAGATGGGAAGCAGGTATTTTCAACTCGGGATGTGGAAAAAAAGCTTACCATCAAATTCCCATGTGAAAAGATGTGCCAAAAATATCCGTTTCTACACCATTTGGTCTCTTCGAATACTTATTCATGCCATTCGGGTTATCGAATGCTGCGGCTACATTCCAGAGGTTTATTCATCACGTTCTCAGCGGATTGGAATTTTGTGTACCATACTTTGATGATGTATTGGTAGCATCTGAAAATGACACCAACAAATGCAACATCTTAAGATGGTATTCGAGCTATTCACGGATTATGCTATAGTACTAAATGCAGCTAAATGTGTCTTGGGTAAATCAACTATGAAATTTCTAGGACATATGATAACTCCTGAGGGTATCATTCTTTTGCCAGAGAAAGTTTCAGTGATTGTGATTTTCCCAAAACCAGAAACTGTGAAAGAACTTAGGCGTTTTCTGGCTATGTGAAACTTTTACTGCCTTTTTATTCTGTAAGCGGCAAAAGCTCAAGCAATACTTAATACGTACCAAAAGGGAGCGACGAAAAACGACAAAAGACCAATCACATGGACGGAAGTAGCCACAAATGCATTTGAGAAATGTAAGAAAGATTTGTCAGACGCGACGATCTTGTACCATCCTTCATCAGAGGCCCCACTTGCAATTGTAGTTGATGCTTCTGACACAGCTATGGGTGCAGTTCTTCACCAACAAGTTGAAAAAGGATGGCAACCTCTTGCTTTTTACTCAGAAAAACTATCTCCAACATAGAGATACAGTGCATACGATAGAGAGCTCCTCGCGTCATATATGGCCATAAGGCACTTTCGACATATGGTCGAAGGTCGGAACTTCATTTTATTCACGGACCACAAACCGTTTACATCACAGGAAAATGATGCAGAATTGCAAAATATGTTATCAGGAAATTCGACTACCGCCTTAGTGCTGAAGCCCCTCCCAATTGGGCTGTCTCCAGTTATTCTGCACTATGATATCTCCACTGGTCGCATTCGCCCTTTCGTTCTACAGTCATTTCATCGAGACGTGTTTAGCAGCCTTCATTCTCTCTCACACCCATAAGCCTCAGCAAAGCTGATCGACGAAAGATATGTTTGGCCTTCAATGAAAGCGGATGTGGCATCTTGGGCTCGTGAGTGCTTGCAGTGTCAGAAATCTAAAGTGACACGCCATACCAAAAGTAAAATTGGTGTTTTTGTGCCATCTAGTGCTAGATTCGAACACGTGCACATTGACCTCGTAGGACCTCTCCCATCCGAAGGCTTTCAATAGTGTCTCACATGTGTTGATCATTTTTCTAAGTGGCCAGAGGCATTTCCGTTAGTACATATATCCGCACAGTCTGTTGCAACAGCCTTCTTACGCGTGTTGGATCTCCAGATTCGGATCCCCAGTCCGGTTAACTACAGATCAGGGAAGGCAGTTTGAATCATCACTCTTTGATACACTAACCAAGTTCCTGGGTATAGCTCGACACCGCACATCTCCATACCATCCGTCTGCAAATGGCTAAGTTTGCAGACAGATTTCATCGCCAGCTGAAATCCGCAATCATGGCACACAGCAATAACCAGTGGACTGTCGTATTGCCTACAATTTTATTAGGGTTCAGAGCCACTTGGAAGGATGATCTACAAGCAACCACAGCAGAAATGGTGTACGGAACTCCAATTCGCCTCCCAGGAGAATTCCTGTGCCCTACTCCTGGAACCCCAAATCCAGTGACTTGTCGAAAAACTTCGCGAATCTATGTAACGCCTTCTACCTCCTACAAATCAACCTCATGGCGAGCAAGCGGTATTCGTCAGGAAAGACTTAGCCACCTGCAGTCACGTTTTTCTTCGGAAGTAGTGAAAAGAAGCCTTCATCAGCCATATGAAGGCCCTTATACTGTGCTTAGTCGAGACGACAAAGTTGTCACAATTTCCATACGATGCAAAGCTAAAACAGTAAGTGTGGATCAGCTTAAACCAGCATATGTCACAAGAAAAGATGCTGAAGACTCAGCTCCCGCAAACAATTGCAGAACGTCCCTCCCAACATAAGAGGATTCACCTGCAAAATCGCATATTCCCAAGTCACCAGCAGCTATTCCTGCACCGAACTGTGAATCACCGGCAATGGTAACTCGCTTAGGACGAAGCGTACGCTTCAGTCCCTGGCATAGCTAAAATCTCACTCTTGCTGGTGGGGGCTGCCTATAGCGATCTCATCGGACTATATTTCTTGAAAGGCGTGTCTCGGATTAAGACAAAGGAGAAAGATTGTGATGCGTCTCAAGGAAAGGAGAAAGCAGACAGGTGTCACCAGGGTACACCGACTCTTGGCTCGATATTCTAAGGTACGTGGTAAAATATTCCTGTAAGTTTCAATTTAGAAATGCTGTAATGTTTACCTTGCGCGCTTAAGTAACTTGTGTTAAATACATGCTAACTTAAAAATGCATAAGCTGCATCTTACTTTATAAGGTTTTATTAAGTATTCTAATATGTCTTTAGTAGAAACTACCTCAGTATTATTTATTTACTTTAAATTTACCTATTACACCTGCAAGCTGAGGTGTAATATGTTGTCATAAAAGGGTTAAAACATTCAACGTTCAGGTTATTTATTGAATTATTTGTTTACAACAAAGCTTACCATCTCCCTATGTGGTAAAATTAATTTCTAAGGGAAAAGAACTCGTATTACGCACAAGGAAAACCTCATGTAGTCACAATTCGCTCAACTTCCGGGAATTGAATCCAAAAGGTTTCACTTATTCAGTCTAATGGTTTGAGTAGCTGCCCCCAAAAGCCTTTTCTAAAACAACAACTGAGATATCAAGAAATTCTTTCATCATATAAAAATACATTATTAAATGCATAATGTTATGTATTTAAAGATACATTATTAAATATATAATGTTATGTATTTAAAGTATGTTGAATGTTTGCCTAATCTGAAACGAAAAATGCAGTCCATGTGCAGAATAGGGCAAGTTTACTTTAGAATGTCCTCCATCAATACATTTTCTTCTCGGTTTTCTACATGCTTATTTATCAATTAAGTTTATTGTGTTTCTATGTTTTCTCTAATTTGCGAAGTATTCCTCTTTGAAAGCTTGCATTTGATTTTTTTTTTAGCTGATTTTAAAGTAAATGTGTATTTTGATCAATGCGCGGGGAAATGACTAGCACTGGCACTGAGTGGCTCTGAGGATTCATACTGCATCTCTTCTTAAGAACACAGCCGGTTAAAAGAGAAATGCATTTTAGTGTTACTTATTATGTGTGGTGGTCATGATAAATAAAATGCTATGCATGTGCAAATAATTGTATGGCTCCAGTTTTTCATTAAAATAATGCTTTTTTTGAAAGTGTAATGTTTCTTAGATTAAGTCGTACTAAAATATATTACAATTTTTTTAATTTGCCCATTATGTTAGATAATTATATGGAGTTTTTGTCAACATTACCTGATATGTAAAATAGTTATGCATAATTTTACTTGCTATTGAGAAATTAAATGTCGAAAAGGTTGTAAGAGTTCAGTGTTAAGTAATGTCAGTTTGAAATGCGTTTCTCAAGTTAGAATGTGTTAAAACTTGGATCATTATTTGGAATTCACGGCAATATTTCCTGTTATGCAGAATTTTATTTGCTATGGATGATAAATTAAATATCAGTCTCTAAAAGTGTAAGTGTTCAGTGTTTGTCAATTCCTTTCTGAATAGTAATTCCATGTGTATTATGGACATCTTTTTTTTAGTTCCTCTTCACTAATATGACTATAATTAGAGTTTAAAATAATATATTACACTGCGGATATTCTTCTCTTTAGTTATAAATAATTCAACCTCTTGTAAGCTTGTTATGGAAAAAAAAAAAAAAAAAAAAAAAAAAAACGCTGTGATAAGTTCGAATATAGCACTGTTTATGAAATTCAGCGGCAAAGGGTGGAATTATATTAAGAATCACCAGCGACATTTTTAGGTGGAAGAAAATCAAGGTCTAGCATATAATATTTGGTGAACTAATACAATGTGTACCAGAAAAATCCACGGTATTTTTCATTTTCAAAGAGTTAACAGAATGTTTTAATAATATAAATGAATCCTTCTGCTGAATAAAAAAAAAGAGTGCTCTATATATATTCATGTAAATGTCTCTAGAGGAAAATAATAAGAAATATTTTTGGTACATATTTCATCTAAACTGGGTAAAAATGCTCATGTACTCGTTTGAGTGGATTTTATGCCATGAAAATTTATTACTCCTTATAAGATTTGCTCAAAGTCAGTACGTCTAACTATAAAGAAACTTGTGTAAGTCTGCATTAATTTTGGAGGAAGAGGAATCAGAAATGTAAATGAATTGTATTTAAAAGCAGAATAAGAGTTAAATATGAGGAAAAATGTGTAAATGGAAAGACTAAAACATAGATTTGTTAGACTTGATTTGGTGAACTCTTAGGATAAAAGTAAGATGAGTAAGTAAAAGAAAAGCTGATTTTTTGTATATTTTGTTTCAAAAAGTTAGTACAGCCGTTAGTAGTAAGTATAATACATTCGAAAGAAAAGTTCTCAGTATTTCCTATTAAGTATTAGTAGCATAAAAAGTAAGAAATATAATACTCCCATTAAACTTACAGAATGAACATTTTACGTATTGGTTTAAAGTTACAGAAAATATTATCCATGAAGGTTTAAATTTGGGAAAATCTCGTATTTACAATTTGCATAAGCACAAAGGCGTGAAGCGGTTCTGACACATTGGAACAGGCTCGCGAATGCGCAATCCTCCAGCCTAGTGAAATCAATGTCTTTTCCGCCGCTACACCAGGTCAAATGGACAAAAATGGTTGACGAGGCCAGACTACAGGACCAAGGCGTTGACTTACGGAGTACTTTTGCTAAAATTAGCAATAACCTCCACAACATCGTTAAGAAATATGAATAAATTCAGAGTAAGCATCGCTAAATAAAAGAACAAGAACCGTTAAGGGTTTAACCCTTTGCGACACGCATATTTAAAATATATTTTAATCTTTAAAAAAATGCCTTAGAATAAGTCAGATGGACTTACTTAAGTGCCTTTAAGGCTTGAAAAAAATTCTGCGCTTTTATTTTTTACGGGGGAAGGTGGGATACCCTTTGTCCCACCATGCAACTAGCACATGTCTTATAGCATATTGGTGTATAGCAGGAAAAAAAAATCATATGTGGAATGAATAAACAAAATAAAGTGTGCATTCTAAAATATTCATAATAAACACACTAAAATGCATTTTGTACTTATTGCATATATGCATGACTTGAAAAATTATGCAAATTGCACATTTTGCATATATATATTTAATATTTTTAAATTTTAGGAACAAAAGAAAATATTTTCTTGAATATTATTTTAAGATTAAAATTTGATACTCGTACATATGATACTAAATAAAATATTAAAATTGACACGATTCAAAAACATTTGCATATGATTAAAATTGAAAAAAAGTCATTTTTCATGAAACTTTGAAAAACATGTTGCTTCATTCTTTTGTAAGCATAGAGGCACTTCACATGTTTCACACATCCAAAATGTTCGTCGTTCTTCTTTTGATGTGCTGCAATATGCACATCTTCTCCTGCTCGTTCTCTTTGGCGTGTGACTGACATGTTTTAGTCTCTTTTCTGGTTGTACGAACAGGTTTTTAGTTTTTATTTGAACTGGGGATTTCAGTTTTCTTTTCAGCTCTTTCTTGCCTGCAAGTGCCATTAGACCTTCTATAACTGAGAGAAGAAAATCTTTCATTGTTTTTACATCATGATTGGGTTCGCGAACAAACTTAAATAGAATAAATGCGTTTACTATACTTGCATCTAAAAAGTAAAAAAAAAAAAATCATGTGCCACCATTTCTTGCTTTTGCGGTCTATTTCCTATAGTCCTTTCAGTTGATCAATCAGTCGACATATCCCATATTCTTATTGTATGAAATAATGCTGTTTGGACACAGTACTTTTTTTTGTCTTTCCATCTCGTTCTTTTCTATTAATTTCTTTCATTTCAGTTGCCTTTTCCAAGCAAGACAGGATAGAAACGGATCTTTTATCCTTCCATTTTATGCAATAAATTGAATCATCGCTAACTGAAAAGTCTATATATTCTCTTGACATAAATTTGTCTTTTAAATTTTTGGGTAGATACTTCCAATTCATATTTACAGTGCCACATGCATAGATGGCAGTCACATGCATAGGCGGGTCTGTGTCTTTAAAAAGCGAAACAAATTATAACTACTTCCCTTTCTTCTTCAGCAATAACTTCAACCTCAGTTATTCTCTCCTGGATTTCAATTTCATCTGAATCAGAACTGACATCTGAAGCATTTGAGTCGCAATCGGATGGCAATTCAGCAAAAAGATCCAAAGCTTCCTGAGTTAACTTTTTTCTAGACATTTTAGCACATCAGAGCATACAACGGATGTAAAAGCGCGCGCAAAAAAGTAGATGCGAAAAAGAAAAGAAAAGTAATCGTGAGTGCTGCCATCTATTGAGCGGAAATTCAAGTGTGTTGTGGGACAAATTTTAACCCACTTATTTCAACTGCAAAATTAATGTTATAAAATATTGAATCCAATTAAGATTTTTGAAAATAAAATACCTTTGAATATTAAAAAGAATCGTACATATTATAAATTGTATACCAAAATTTTTTAAATATTGAAAAATGCGAGATACATGGATATCACTCTTGTGATCCTATTTTGAATATTTTTTGCTTATAAACTTAAGCCCTGGTATAGTAGTAACATCTACTGAGAAAAATAATAACTAAAATAGATTATTCTTAAAAGATTAGAAAATTTCTAACGGAAATTGCTAAGTGAGAAAATAAATATTAATTAGGTGGGACATATATTGACCCACCATGCCGCAAAGGGTTAAAGAGGCAAGAGGTTAGATAAAAATTCCACACAATGGCACGAAAGCTTCTTTCAACTCCTCGCTTACCTGGGCAAGGGCAATTCAGTAGTAAAAGGGGCGATGAGTGAGGCGATTATCTGCACGTGCCAACGTGAGTGGTATTGAAACAGGTACTGAAACAGGCGGGAGAATTCTCCAAGCCTCAGGAAAGGTTGTCATGGCAACTCGAAGAGCCGCGAAGTTCAAAACGTTCAAGTCTCCCATTCCTCAGTTGGCAGGTTCGAATCAATTAAAACGATTAAATAATGATGATTGATTAAATAATTGAAAATAATAACAAATTAAGACAAAAAATAATGATGATTAAATAATTAAAGGAAAATTGATGTCATTCCAAACACATGATTCAAGACGTCATTGCTGCAAAAATAAAAAAATTTGGAAAAAAAAAAAAAAAAAGTCTTCGCCATAAAATAAAAACTTCATGAAACGCTGCCTTCATGAAGGACTATCCAGCAGAACTGGATAGTGTCCACGTTACACATGGGAGAAGATACATCAAAGACAATGCAGCCAGCCCGTTCATCTGGTATCGAACCCAGGTCAGACTACCAGTGTTCAGCGACTTTAACGCTCAGCTATCTCTGAAGACTGGAGAACTTCGATTCAAATAGATGAATTACAAGATGTATACATGCACACAGAATTACATGATATATACATTCCCCTGATAGAATAAGAGGGTGCCCATCTATCCCTGCCACCAATCTCTCGAAGATATTCCTTCGACAGACTTTAAAGGTTTCCACATTGCAAAAATGCTAGCCATTAACCTCCATGCCTAACCTCAGATTCGAAACCAAGTCTAACTGTGAGAGAATTCGCCAGTCTGTGCTATAGACATTTAGAAAAATTTTTGTCCCCCCTCCACCAGAATTTAGACAGTTCATGTGTTACTAAAGTAGATTTGATTTTTAAAATAATTCGTTTTAGGGGAGAAGAAAAATAAATGTTTCGGGGTATTCCCGAATTTTTTTTCAGTTTCCTGGTGTAGAAATCAGAAATTCAAAATAATTATGAAGTGCATTGATTCGCGACCTTCTTTGATTCACGACACACTTTAATTGGGCAACGATTAATTTGGAGTTGTAATAACTATTACTAAGCCTACCAGTGGCTGAGCGGCAAAAGAAGCTAAATACTGGTAGTTCGGTCCAGAGTTCATGTTCATGTAGGCACACAGAACAGAAATCACTGACCGTCCAGTGACAGTGGTAAGTCCCTACAACAAAATGTTAACAATCTTTCTCTACCTGCGTTAGAATATATTCTCAACATATACTTTACAGCACTGTATTTCAAATACATACGCTTACCATAATTTTAATTATTACAACAGGATTTCACACTTCAGTAGACAGCGTGACCCCACAAATAAATTTTCCTACATATTTTATCGTTTTAAGCATAATTTAAGGGTTCAAGTGTATTTTTCTGAAACTTTCCTGAGGCATCAAAATATGTTACATTAATTCTCGCCAGGAAATATTACTTTCAGCCAAAAATCGTGTTACATGTGGTCATACAAAGAGATAATTTGATAGGCTACATTTAATTACCATTCTAAAAAAAAAAAAAAAAAAAAAAAAAAAGATAGTACTTCTATGTAGCAAGAAATTTTCAATACCATCCCTTGAATTTAGGTACTAAACGTACTTTTTATTAAAAATATTTTTTTAAAATCTATACGCATCGAAGCAACATCCATCACGGGAAAAAAAAATAACATAACATGTTGCAGATGAAATACTGCAATTAACTGCTTTTCTATGCTTGTGGTGGATTAAGACTTGTCGACTATTAACACGCCTTCTTAGTGGACACATCTTCCTTGTTCGTCGAACACCCGTAACAAAGGTTTGGCAAAATGACAATCTAATTCGAAGTTATTTGATTACTAGGATTCTAAGAGATTTCAAGAACATGAAATTTACATTATCGGCATGTTGATTATCTTTCACTATATCGTATTTAAAGCAGCAATGTACAATTCATGGTGCAAAAAGGTCTGGAAAACAATAACACAGAGAACGTGTAAAGAAAAAGAATAGCTTTTATACAATGAATTTCTGGCAATGTTTTCATGACGCGTAAATAAGTAAAACTTGCATCATGATACTTTTCCCCTTTTCATATACGAAGGGAACACGATTTTGAAATTAAATCAGCATATAAATGGAATTACATCCTAAATTTGACAATTTCCATGTACCTACTCTGAAATAAACATGAATGACGTAAAAATTGGTAATGTATACATCTACTTAGAAATAGAGCACGACTGTTTCATAAACAAAATATTAATGCAAATAATGTGAGTGACTGTAATTAAAAGGATATATTTCTACATAAGGAAAAACTTCCAACTAAGCAACACGAAATCCTACACTAAAAATATAAATACAAAAACTGAAGTTCAATAAACAAAGTATTCCAAAGAGGTAAATTTATGAATATATCTAAAATGTATAAAGCATAAAATGTACATATTTCGCAGAAATATCTAGAACAGTTGCAAAAATACTACACAGTAAAACACACATACAAAACGGTTCACATTTCATACAAGCCTTACACATCCGACATGCTAATTAAACTAATTCATATCGAAAGGATTTAATGCTTAAGGCAGATATACCGGATCAGCAGAATGATTAAATTATTCTGCAATAAATTTGAAATTCACTGCTGACCATTAAAATTGCACACCAGGAAGGAATGATCGAAAGGAAGAAGAGGTTGGGATATACAAATGATTTCAGCCTATTAGATGACTTAGAAGGGAGAAACGACTTCTGAAACACTGCATGAAAGAAAAGCTGTGTAAAGAATTTCTCATTTGGAAAGCGCTTTGTAAGGTCGGACTTTGCTCAGGATTTTGTGTTATGTCTTGAGAAATAAGAAATGCTTACCAGCATGAGTCGGAATGCAACAAACGCAAGATCGTTGTCTATTGAGAGTGTGGATTATCGTTCTGTGATATCGGCCGTCGGACTGCTCAGCATCCAACTACTGTCATGAGAATATGGAATCAATGCGTTGCAGAGGGTCATCATGCAGGATCTCAACGTCCTCCTATGAATAACGCCCGAGAGTACAGACATATTATGAGGTCAGCCCTGCAAAACCGTACAACCACATCACGGACCATTATTAAGGAAAAGTGCATGTTTTCAGCACGCCTAGTATCCACTAGTATGGTGCGTCGAAGTTTGCAGCCGCTTGGACTATCCACACGACGACCATTACTTTGGGTTCCCTTGACTTCGGGTTCTCAGCCTAGAGAAAGACAGCAACTCTCATGCGCCGAACGACAAAGCTGGACAGAGCAGCGGCCAATGTCGTGTTTTCAGACGCGTCTCGGTTCTTTGTGCAGTATTCTGAAGGCCGTATACATGTCTGGAGGCTTCGTGGAGACCACACATCGCCTGCTTGCATTCAATATCGGCATAGGGGGCCTGCACCTGGTGTAATGGTTTGGGCAGCCATTGGGCGCAGAACACGCAAATCTCTAGTTCGGATCGACAGTAATTTGGAAGCAAATCGGTACATTTCTGACATCTTACGTCCAGTGGTTGTGCCCTATCTTCAAGACGTGACAAATGCCATCTTCCGACAACATAATGCAAGACCACATGTTGCACGTCGTGTTCTGACTTTCCTCGATACACAGGATATTTTATTGCTACCTTGGCCTGCACGGTCTCCAGATCTGTCATCCAATGGAACACATCTGGTCATGGGTTGTTGAGGGATAGGAATGCCACCCCTCTCCAGATAATACGGTTGATGAGGGGTAGCATAGACTTGAAGCAGCATGGAATGAGTTGTCCGTTTCTATAATCCAAGCCCAGTTCGACTCCATGCCTAACCAGGTAAAAGCCGTTTTAGATGCCAAGGTTAGCATTTGTTTTTACTAATTTCGCACCCCTGTAAACCCCCAAACTGCTTACAGATTTTATCATTTCATCTTCATGCCATACTGTTTTTACGTAGTATAAATATCATTTTTGTATTTGCCTTCCTTCATGGTGTTGCAATTTTAATAGCTAGCAGTGTACTTCCCTTCCTAAATCATAATACTGCAAAATTTAATTTACGTCATTGCTACAAAAAAGAATAAGGTGTCTCAGATTTTATCATTTCATCTTCATGCCATACTGTTTTTATGTAGTATAAATATCATTTTTGTATTTGCTTTCCTTCATGGTGTTGCAATTTTAATAGCTAGCAGTGTACTTCCCTTCCTAAATCATAATACTGCAAAATTTAATTTACGTCATTGCTACAAAAAAGAATAAGGTGTAGAGACATTAGGTAATTTTTTGGAAGCAGGCAAGATGAAAAATTAGCAACGCCTTCGCCTGGAATCGAACCACAGACCTCTGGAATACCGGCCCAAAGTGCAGAACCACTACACCACGAAGGCACGCTAGGAAAGCGGGAGAAATACCTTATAAAAGAAATTAACCTCAATCAGGATATCATATACATAATATTTTATGCCACTATATTATACATACATTACATGGTTTGTTATACTCTGGCTTTCAAAAATTAAGAGGAAAAAATAAACAGCGAAAATTCATCCAAAACTAAGCCAATTCGTATAAAATTTGAATATGTTGTCAAATAACAGTTGAGTAAAACTGCAGTATACAAATTAGTGGCGCTAAAGTCGGAGAGGAACATAAAACTGCATGTTTGAGAGAAAGCCCATAAATTTCTCTGTGATACTGAGATAAGAAATCTGGGATAGCCAATTTGTAACAATTATCTCCAGGCATCATTAGCCCGAAGAACTGCGATGGAGAGCTACTGAGAGATTTGGCATCCAAGAAGTTCACAGCCAAGGACGGCAAACCGCTATGATCAGCGCCGATAACCGATTATTTGTTATGGTCACAAAGGAATAGAAGGCATTTCCGACACAACTCAGATCCTCCCTTGCTGCAACACCACCAGAAGGTTGGTGTCAATGTCAACTATGCGTAGGCTTGAGGAAAGAGGTCTGTACGCGAGGCGACCAGCCATTTGTCATATTTATTAAAACCAACGTATTCTGGATTTACATTTTACTAAATTTTACGCGCGCAATTATTCATATAAGCATTTTTATTTATTATTTTATGTAATTTTTTTACTTTCATCTAGCATTTTAACATTTGCAATCTTCAATATATTCTGAATTTTGACTTCTATTTTACGAACGTAATTATTCAGATAAGCGTTTTAATTTATTATATTATATAATTTTAAATGTAATTTTTTACTCGTTTTGTACATTTGAATCTTCATAATTTGTAACTTAATTCCTATATTTTTTAACATAAATATGACCTTTCTTTAATTTTAGACGTAATTTTTAACTTATTTCATACATCTTAACGTTTGTAATTTTCATCACACTCTTTAGTTTTATTTTCTACATTTTCATTCTATATATATGAACTTAATTTATCACATTATTTCATACATATAAGCTTTAACTCCTTAATATCCGTAATTTTTCTACATAATCCATATATTCTTACAATTTTCGATTATAATAACATTTTTAATTTTACTTTTTCACATCTTTAACTTTCCTTACAAAGTCCAATATTTTTAAATTAAACGTCTAACTTTACGACCGTTAATTATTATTTATATACAATTCATTGAATACTTCTTATATGGTCTATATTTTATAGTTCTATTTTATTTTACTTGTTTTTCAATTTTTCATTCTGTAGTAGCCTTACCATAAATAATTATAGTATTTTACTTCCTTACTTAACTTCATTCCCGTTTCCAGCCTTTATAATTTCCTGCATATTCAGATATTTCCTTTTAATATAATTTATATCTGAATGCATTTTTTTTTTTTTTTTTTTTTTGATTTTTAGAATGAAATCTCAACTTTCATTCGCATTTGTAAAAACATACCGACTGCTTCATGTTACCCATACAGAAATTTTGCTTACTTCACATAAAATTTAATACTTCGATAATTTTTGCTAACTGATTACAATCATAACATTATTTCTACATTTTAGCCAAAAAAGCACTTTTTACTTCCTTGTATGAAGTAAAAAGGAAGTATTGTAATCGCGAAAAACTTCAGGCATCAATCATATTTCAACGAAAATATCCATTCTGACTGCTATCGAATGCAATTTAACGATATTTTTGAGTGACATCTGTACGTAAGGACAGAATAAAGGACTCTTCCCTCCCAAATAAAATTATAAATATCTCCCGTTCTACTGGGCTGGTTGACGAAATTCAACTTGTGTTTTTCATGTCTCAAAGTGCGACTTAGCTGTATTTAATTTAATTATGGCAAAGCACACTAGGGCTATCTGCCTAAAGGAATGGATGCCTTCGTGGAGGACTTTCTAAACCGAACTGGCTCGTAAACATGTTACACATGGGGAAAAGCACGAAAATGCCAGCGCAGCCAGCCCGTTCGCGGGATTCGAACCTCAGACCGAACTACCAGTGTTCAGCAACTTTACCGCTCGGCCGCTGATGGGCCCGCGATTTAGGATATGCATTAGATTTATATATAGCATTGTTCTAATATAAGTATTTTGACACAAAATCGGACCTTTATCTGAAATAACATGACAATGTTTTTTCCATATTTCAATTCTACAACTCAAATTACGCCAACTACGTTTTGTAAAAATCGCACGAGTAGTTTTTAAAAAATTAGCTTTCAAAATTTTAGCTCATCAATGTTAATTGAGTTTGGTATATATTTATTAATTTCTCTTTTTTTATCAAACTTATTTGATTCTTCCTTTCATATTTCGAAATTCAGGTTCATTCCAAATAAAATTCACCCATTTTTTATAATTTATTTTTAAACTTCGTATTTATAAATAATTTTTATAAATTTTTCAAAAAAATTTGAATTATAATCTAAAAAAATTTTACCATAATTTTAAAGTAGACGTATTTCTAAGCATACCTGCAAAAAATAAGTTTTTTTAATTCAAAATTTCTGAAGATATACGTAAATTTATTGCCGCATTCAAGTTGAATTATTCTTGGCGCAAACTGGGGGGGGGGATTGTGCCAAGCTAAATTTTTGAATTTCTCCGTAATTTTCGCAACCATTTTACAAAATTTGGGTCACAGAATCGAAAAATGGTATGTTTTTTCAGAAAAAGTCCGATTTTGTGTCAAAATACCTATGTTAGAACAATGCTATATATAAATCTAATATATATCCCATGTCGCGCTTTCGAGACATGAAAAACGCAATTTGAATTTTGTCAATTGACCTAGTTAAACGGAAGATATAGAACTGTTCCCCCCCTCAGTGTACATACTTACGTATGTACGTAAAGCGTACACATACGATTTCGTGGCCTGAGCGGACACTTCGAAACTCGTCGTGGTTAGAGCGGACACATTTTTTCCCCCATCTTAGAACAGATAAATAAGAAAATAAATACTTTTAAAAATCTGTGATGGAACCCATAGCCATTTCAGGAAAATTACTCTCTACATAAAAGGGAAAAGAATGTTTAGTTGTAGATGATTACCCACACCGTTTACACCAAAAAAATAAATTAGGAATGAGTTGGGTATGTGTAAAGGAAAAGACAGATTGTTGTAAAGGAAATGTAAAAGACAAATTTTTAATACGAAGTACTGAAGAAAACTGAACATTCCTGCGTGCCCAACACTGCTGAGATAGAAATTAAAAGGAAGTTTAAGAATTGCAGAAAAAGAGTCCGAGAAGAAACATCAATTCCTGTTCCCCAAATATTTCAAGAATTTCTTTCAGAATTATATCAGGAAAGTTATGATTTCGTTATTAAAATACCGACATACTCGAGTGCCAAGACTGTTTTATATAAGGTAAGGAGAAAACTTTGCGAACTACCCAAAATCCCCAAAATGCCAACGACATTCAGTTTGCAAACAATTTCCCAGTTCGACTATTTCCGTTTGTAACTTTCATTTTAATCAATATTTGTGGCGTAAGATACAAGAAATGGGTCTAGTAAAGGAATAGAAAAAGAACGAAAATATAAGAAATGTCTGTAGAATGATTTATGCATTAGCTTACTTGCCAAAAGAACACATAGATGATGCTTGGAGCACTGTATGAGAAAAAGCTTTTAGCATTGACGAACTTACCACATTCATTGATTATTTTGTCGAGCAGTGGATGGACAATCCAAATATGCCCATTAAAGTACGGAATGTATATGCACAGCGTCATAAGACAAATAATTCTGTTGAAGAGTGGAATTCCAAATTAAATGCAATCACTGGCAGAAACCAGCCTAATGTTTACTTATTAATTAAAATACTAAAAGAAGAAACACAAAAAGTGTCTTTCAATTTGAAATCCAGAGGATTAAGCGACCCTGGAATAAAAAGGAGAAAAGCATATGTAAAATTGGATGAGAGAATTGAAAACATCATAAAAGAATTCGAAACATCAAACAATTTAGAAAAATGTCTAAAATCTTTTGTAACTAGGTTGGACTAAATCCAATAGTAAATGATATTTATGCCTTTATAATAGAGGTTAGTTTATAAGTTATTTCTCCTGCCTTCCTAGTGTGCCTTCGTGGTGTAGTGGTTCTGCACGCTATGCCGGTATTCCAGAGGTCTGTGGTTCGATTCCCGGCGAATGTGATTGCTAATTTTTCATCTCTCCGGCCTCCAAAAAAATCCTAATGTCTCTACAAGTTAGAATTTATTTACTTGTATTTCTTTTTTATTTACTTGTATCTGTTTTGTATATTTTACTTCTAGTATTTAATTTTACTTACATTAATGAAACTAATTAATTTTATGGCAATTGCAACTGTTCTAATATTTATTTAAATCTAAAATACAGTTTTCCATAAAGTCCCTGAAATTTGTTCATACCCTTCATTATACTGTTACTTACTATTAATTTTTAAATATTTCTCTAAAAATTTTATTTTTATTACATTTCGCCATGTTTAAAATGCATTCACACTATAATATCATAACAATTTATATATAAATAATTAAATTTTATTGGCAAAAATGTATTTATCCTTGTAATTCGATAATCGAGTTCAAAAACAGAAAACTTCGGTAAAAAAAAGTTAGCCCACTTGAAAGAGATTTGTAACTTAAAATACTGTTTTAAATTATATTTGTCATTTTTAAAAGTATTTATTTACTTATTTATCTGCACCCCTTATCTGTTCTAAGATGGGAAAAAATGTGTCCACTCTAACCACGATGAGTTTTGAAGTGTCCGCTCTGACCACGAAATCGTATGTGTCCGCTCTCACTACGTCAGCTGTAGCCACACCACCATGTATAGGGTTAAAAAAATATACGAATTAAGTTAAAATTAAGAATAAAGTTACAAATTATAAAAGTTAAAAATTACATAATAAATTAAGACACCTATCTGAATAATTACACTCGTAAAATATATCATTAGTCAAAATTCAGAATATGTTGAAGATTAGAAACATTAAAAATACGAAAAAATTAAAAATCAATCTAAAATTAAATAAAATAATAAAAACGCGTATTGGATTAAGTGTGCTCGTAAAATAAGCAAAATTTCAGAGTATGTTGGTTAATAAATATGGAAAAAGTTTTGAGCAAAATGAACAATAAAAATGAGTAATATAATTAAGATGAAGAAAAATCAGTTTCCTGACAAAAGCCCCTCCCTCCACACACGAAAAAGAAAACCCACTATGATAATTGTCCATGCTACAAATAATCAAACCAATAAAAGCATACATTGATGAAAGCCCATACATCCTGATCAAAGCCCACATAATCAAAAGGTCAGTTTTCATCACTATAAAACGTATATTTATAATTGTAATTATAGTAAATAGAGTATTGATATCTGAATTTTAATGTCTCCAAAATATGTATTTCAATATTTTATTACTACTTTATTTTTTTTTATTTTATTACGTAGCAAGGTAGCAAACTTTCTGCTGTAATGTTTCGATGATAAATCTGAAAATCTATTATTATTTATCATGTATTTAATTTTCTTATGTGTATGTGAAAATGAAAAATATTATTGTGAAGTTCCTCACATGCTACTTTTAACGTTATATAGTTGAGATTAAATATAATTATTCCTACGAATTTTGTACGTAGATGGATAATTTTAATGAAATTATATGTGAAATTGTATTTTTCTATATAATGTAACATGAAAAGATGAGCGAAATGACGCTCTGCCGGACAAATAAGAATACATGGGCAAGTCTATTAAACATTAGGTGAATACCTGTCTCGCTAATGTGGTGAGAAGTCGCCAAACCTGGCGATCATTTGGCGACAATCTGGTCTGGTCCTTGTATCACCATAATAAGTACTGTACCTGATTTCGTGCGTAATTGCAACCATATTCGGCCCTCATATGCCTTCCAGTAATTTCGAGAAGCTGAGGGGTACTAGAAATATCTCGGGTACGAACTACAGAAGACCAGACAAAGTATCAGTTCCTCAGAGTTTTTAGCTCAGCGCGAGTTCGGAGTACTGAGATATCTCCGGGTTAGCTTCCTCTTTAGATACGCTTTGCATTGCGTTGTGTTTAACGCTCTTAGTAGTTTGAAGTGTAACTATTGATTGTACTCTGCCATACTGTGAACACCTGCATGTGCATTTTTGTGGAAAGTTCTAGAACTCTGAAGTGCTTCTTTTGATAAAATAAATTTTATCAACCTATCATCCGGTCCTGTATGCATTCAGTCTATTACGAACCAGTATGCACGCAACACTGTTTCATTACGAAAAAATGGGAGAAATGGTATTTAATCAAAGAATAGATAAAGAATATTTTACAGCAGACAGGATATTTCAAGCCTCTCTTAGTCCTTGAACTAAAATATTAAGCAGTAACTTCTTAGACATAGGTGTGCTGACTAAGAGTAGCATTCTCTTTATTTAATTGTTATTATCTGAAATCAAATTAGACGCCTATATCAAGAAATATATGAAAGAAATCATTAATCTGATATTGTCCACTTTTTTCCCTTTTAAAGGGAAATTTTTATTTTAATCTCTCATATTTTTATTTCATTTCTCAATGTGATATTGAAGAGAGATTATAAGCTTGTATGAAAGTGAACATTTGCCTCTGAACCCCCAGCATGCGGGGTCTTGGACTTTATCTTCAAATTACTATGCTAAAAAAGATAGTTTCCCATAAAATGAACTGGCATAACTATTTTTCTCAGACTCCCGAGGATACATTTGTTTACAGTATAGCTAATTTTTTTCAGAAAACCCAAAATAGTTATGACTTCCTGAAAAATTTTACAAATAATAATTACTATGATTAAATATGAAATTTCAAGTGGGAATGAAGTTAATTTATGTAAAATCGAAGTAGTCAAAATTTAACCAAATTATTTGAAACCTTTCTTTTAATTCATTACAAAACAGTATTTCTGACAGCGCACACAAATGTTTTCCTAATCATAATAGAATAGGGTAGTTTTATCTTTTTCGTTGAAATAAAAGTTGGTCTTTAATTCTTCATATTAAATTCATTATAAATAAAATTTTCTGAATTGTTAAATAATTTATATTCTCTGTACATAATGAAAATTTACATGCATTTTATACGTCTTATAATTTTGTAGAATTAAACGAAGCAGTGTTGCCAGCATTCAATTTCACTTCCATTTGTCGGACTTATACGAGACGGACTTCCTCTTGTCGCGTATACATAATAACAACGTTGCAAATAAATATATGTTTTAAATTACATATTAATTTTATTTTGATCGACTCTCTTTTCTCTCTCTATATATAGGGTTTTAATTCACCAAGAGCTTAAAATAAAATGTGTTCCGTTACTTTAATTTATTATTCAATTATTTGTTATGAATTTATTTTTTATTTTATCATTTTTCATGAATCTGCTTTGTATAAATGGAAAAAATGGGGGAAATATTAATTTCAACATAGGATATACATCGAAGTGCATTTTTGTCAGTGTGTGAGCTTTTATCAGCATGGCTTACATCAATGTGGGCTTTTTTATCCATCGGTGTGAGTATTTGTCGCGTTGTTAATTATCACACTGAGGTTTTTTTTTTTTTTTTTTTTTTTTTTTGTGGGCTTTAGTTGCATGCGCTTTCGTCTGGTCACCCATATGAAAGTATAAAGCTATGATAAAAAAAAAAAAAAAAAAAAAAAAAAAAAAAAAAAAAAAAAAAATGTCTAAAATTAAGGCTTCACGAATCTATCATTAAATTCGGAAACAAGAGGTACTAAGGGCACATAAAAATTAATGATTACATATGCAGTAAAATAACAAGAATACTGCATCTTCACAGCAAGTCCAGCAATACTGCTGATAACGCAGCAAGTATGTTAGAATTTTTAATCAAAACAAATACAATTTCGACATTTCCTAATGTAGAGACTTTATAGCGAATTTGCTTAACAATTCTGATAAAGAATGCATCTGGAGAGCGATTATTTTCTACAATAAACGGGGTCAAGATGTAGCTAAGAAATATACCAGGAATATACATCACCTTTGGCTCTTCTTAATGAAGAAAATGATACATGGGGATACAATAAACTGTAATAAAGTTATCGATAATTTTGCCGAAACGAAGTTACATAAGAAACTTTTAATATTTTTCATATATGTATTTCACTTATTTATTAAAATAAGAATTCGAAAGATTCCTTCGTCGAAAGAAATAAATTGCCCACTAGATGAGCAGAGTGTGGCCTGGCGTTATCACCCATCAGAATGAAGTCATCCCCAATTGCCGCAACGTAAGAGATCGCAATAGATTTGAGCATTTCATTCTTACATCGCTGAGCAGTTAGTGCTCGACTCCTGATAATGTGCAGGTTGGTACGGCGATTGATACAAATATCGGCCCAGACGAGCACTCCGCCTCCGCCAAATCAGGCACTTTCATGCAAAAACGCCGGAGTATTCAGTGTACCAGGTTCTCTCCAGATGAGAATCCATCTTTTGTCAAATTGTACACTAAAGCGGGACTCATCCGTGAAGAGCACGTTGCTCCACTCATCTCGTCCTCATCTGAGATCCTCCTATGCCCAGCTTTTGCGGACAGCATGGTCGTCCTTTGTCAACGAAACACAAACCATAGGTCTGCGAGCATACGAATCCACAAAGCGGAGTCGGTTTCGACAAGTTTGAGTCGAATCTCTGGTATCACTAGCTCTCTGAAAAGTGCTGTTGCAAGAAAGTGGCCTTCATAGTGCGGTTTCTTCTAGCCGTTAGAGTTAAATACCGATCCTCATTTTATGTTGTTGCAACCTTGTCTCGATCTTTGGCAAAAATTTGCAGTTTCCAAAAACCGATTCCATAGTCTGGAAATGATATTTTCAGAAACTTCTAACGTTTTCCCTAAAACGGATTGCATTTGACATATCTCTAAAAGACCGATGGCCCTGCAGGCTACCAATTCAGCTAAGTCATCTTGCTGAAACATCGTATTCACTGTTACAAAACATTCAATGCGTGTTTTTAATCTCCTCCTTCAGAAGGAATTTTCATTCCTTATCTAAAACGTGTAGTTTTCGATGTCACAGACAAAATTTGCATATTCCCAACTTTGTAAACGTTATAATTTTCCTTTCTAACCTTTTTTAGTTCATTTTTGTTAAGAAGGTTGTCGATTATATGTTTATTTCATACCGAACTCATAATATGCCCTAACTGTTTTGAGCAGTATATATAAAAAATGATTTTATTAAATGTCCAACTGAATTCTAATAAGTACGTCGTAACTCCACTCGGTTTTTTTAAAAAAAGAGATTAAGAAAATAAAGTAAAATGTTCTCGTCATTTGCATTAGAAACAATAGCATTTTAAAAATTCTTGATTTAGATTTTATATAATTTTATTTTTGCTCAGGAAAAATATTAAATATACTGATTGTCTGGAGCTTCCAAAATACGGTGGCGCAATAACTTGCTTTGCAGAATATGTTTAAAAATGAAAAAAAATCATATTAAGAAGAATAATAATTTTTTACACTTTATTTAGCTGCGAAAAATACAAAGCAAATGATAAAAAATAAAACAAAGTAACGAAATTTCAGCCATAACTTATATTTTTTTAAGCTATGAAATAACAAACTTCTTAAATAGAAACAGTTAACCTAATACAAACAACACACATACACATTGAAAAACACGCCAAATTAAGCTAAAACGCTTATAAGGTTTCATACTAATGCATTTCAAGAGTTTACATTTCATGGAAATATGGATAAAGTTACTTTTCCTAATGAGAGGGGGATGATCTTAGTGGGTGTGTGGGTCTTGGATATTTAAATGCATTTTCCCCCAATAATCTTTATTACTAATCTAATAATACGTAGCATAAATATGCATACCTTTTAAAAATCCTAACTAAATGTTAATAAAAATTAGTTGAATCAGTATTAAATGTAATGCATACCTTTTAAAAATCCTAACTAAATGTTAATAAAAATTAGTTGAATCAGTATTAAATGTATCTAAAGTGCTGACTGTGCTACAAAATGATTCATGACTTTTGTGTGTACACTGACAAGGGTAGATAAAGTGAGCTTTAGGTTTTCCCACCGATAGTAAATCTGAAGCGAAAAAGAATCTCTTAAGACTCGTTTTTAGGTAAATAAATTGCTTTCTATAGCACATTTTCTAAAACTTATTGGAAATTCTGGATAAATAACTTTAATTCGGCAAAGGTTCTATCCTCATTTGGGTCAAATAAACAGTAAACATTCTACAGTGGAAAATGCTTATTCCGTATTTAGTTCTTAATATTATCGGAAGAAAACTATTCTAAGAAAGGTAATCTGTACTAGAGAAATACTATAGGAAAAGTTAAATGATTTAGATAACCCTTGAAGTTTTTCTCTTGGAAAAAAGCAATATTTAGCAGCATTAATTAAATTACAGTTCTGGAAAATGCGTAGAAAGTTCCTATAATGCAAACGTGTATGTACAATGGTAAGAAAATGGACCAATTACTTGGGTGTAATTTCGCATTGAAAAGGAGTTATTCCTCATTAAGTGTGTATTAGTAAGGAATATTTAACTGATGTAATGAGTATTTTATGAAGAAATTTCTGTATTCGGGAAGAAGGTGGTTAAAATATTCGAAAATGTAGCGGAGATTTTGGTAAAATGTCTCTTACTGTTTCTTTCTTTGGTTCCTTCTGTAAATGTATGTACATTGGTCATGATATATGTTGTATAAAGGTATGGCAGTGTTTCACAAGATTTTGTTCATAAGAAAATAAATCGGTAGATAAATTAATGGAAACCGACATTCACGAAAGAAAATCTTAGTATAAGAAATTAAAAAATAGACAATATATGAAATTGCCTAGTGAATTAAGGTGGAAATGAGCTAAGTTAGAAAAATGTGTTAACATTATGCGCTAGAAACATACGTATATCAATAAAGCAAAATTTAAAGAAATGAAATGGTAACCAATGGGTAAAAAATCATTGAACGCTGGGTAATTCATTTCTGTGTCGATAGTGGAAGTACATAGTGCAGGAAAAAGGTTATAAAGTAAAAATTTGTATAGCCAGGACATTTAAAGCTGAAAAATAATGGTATGGTTGTAGTCAATTAGCAAAATATACTGAATTAAAAGATATTAAGCGTTCAAAATAATAAGAGTTTTCTGTATGTGTACCTGAAAAAATGAATATGGTTAAAAAATTATGGATGAAACGAGATTTCATTCTAAAAATTTGGAATCTATCAGGCTAACTTAATGAGAATCGAAGTTCAAAACTGAACACTGGCAACACGGAAGAGCTTAAATGCATGCATTCAGATATAAATGATGTAGAAAATATAAGGAAATAGCAGAATATGAAGGAAATTATAAAGTTTGAAAATTCAAATAAAGTTAATAATGAAATAAAATAGTAGAATCAGTCATGGTAAAACTACTACAGAATGATAAATTGTAAAATTGGCAAATTAAAATAGCACTATAAAATATAGACTAAGAAAGGACTATTCAACGAATTAGATATGAATAATAGTTAAGGGTTATAAAATGAAATGCTTAATTGAAAACTATCTGCATGTTTACGAAATTTAAACATGTAAATTTATCTGAAATCATAAAATAAGTAAAATCAAAAGTGTGATTACAATCGAAATTTATATATAAAGAGTTAAAATTTAGAGCATGTCGGAAATGTGCATCTAAAATTAAATAAAGTTGGTGTGTATTGTGAGAAAATGTAATAAACAAGTTCAAAATTAGAGTACTTAAAATATACAAAAGAAGTCAAAAATATCATCTAAAATTAAATAAAGCTCTATATGGTCAGAAAATAGAGGAATTAAGCTAAAATGAAGAGCATATTTGAAATTACAAAGGCTGAAGCGTATGAAAATAGTTATAAATTAAAGTCATGCACTTAGTGTAAAAATATAATAAATTAGTTAAAATTCAGAGTATTTTGGAAACTAAAACGTTAAAAAGTAGACAAAAAGTTAAAATTTATATCTAAAATTAAATAAAAGTCAGGTATATGATCTGAAAATATAGAAATTATATTAAAATTAAGACTATATTAAAAATTATGAAGGTTATGTATGAAATCAAATTAAGTCATGTATATAGTGTGAAAATATAAATTAGCTAAAAATTAGAGTATTTTAAATATTATGAAGTTTAAAATGTCACATCTAAAATTAAGTAAAGGTCACCAGGAAATATAAGACATAAGTTAAAATAAAGAATATGCTGAGGATCACAAAGGTTAAAAGCACGAAAAAAAGTTAAAAATTACATCTAAAATTAAATAACATAATAAATAAAAATGCGTACATTAGTAATTACTCTCGTAAACTATAACAAGTTGTAAGGATCTTAAGTTTTACTAACGTTTATTTTATTTTAAATCTTTACTATCACTTCTTATTTTCTACTTCCGGCCAGAATTATAAGCGTGAAGGTTTTTATGCAAAGTTTGTCTGGCGAACGCCAAGTATTTAAGTGTGGCCTTTTTGCCAAGCGAAAGAGAGGAAGCAGTGAGTTCGAAGCAGGCCGCTTACCTTAGAAGTTACGCAGTTGCTGTTTGCCTTCCAGGCCAGAGGTTTTAATCCTCTTGATAAATTAAACGTATTGTAGTGTTCACAGTCTCTGTGCTACATACGCTTCCTGTTATTACAAGGCCAATCTTCCACGTGTATTATTCTAAAGTTAAATTAGAGTTTAGTTTTATTTTTATACTTTTACGTTAGACCCCGAGTGGCGGGTCATTGTATTCCGAAGTACGGAAGTTATTGTATATAGAGAAAATAAAGGGTTTTGTATACCCTTCGTCTGTATCCTGTCTACTTACCACAATTAGTGAACATAGCTTTAGTAAGCTCTCTGTTCCGAGTCAGGTCCTTGTATGTTCCCGAAGAAGGTTAGAAGGAACATTGATCCTGATAGTGGCGCCCAACGAAGAAGAATAACCACGGCCGAGTTTCAAGAAGAACCTGTGCTGCCTGCAGAAACGGCTCAGAATCCAGAAATGCCAGCTGCCGCCCTGGAAGGATTCGGTTACATCGTCCAGACCATGCGCGCTTCGATGAAACCAGAAGCAACGTTTAACGGAAACTCACCGGTAACCAGTCTTTTGGAAAAATTGGATGACCACTTCATGCTCTACCCCGTGCACGAATTTCAAAAAGTTACCTTAGCTACCAGCGCTTTGAGGGGCCAAGCGCTTAACTGGTTCAAATGTATAGGCAGAAGTCTCTTGGGTCAAGCAGGAAGTCCCACCTATACTTACGAAAATTTCAAGACTGCCCTACTAAAAGCCTTCCCTGTTGTAAGGGATCGTGCGAAATTAGAAACGGAACTTTTTAGTATATATCAACAAAGAATCGAAAACCTCTCGAGCTTTATTTTAAGAAAAATTCACGTTTTCAAGCTCTTGTATGGAAACCGTCCGGATCCTGAAATAATTCAAGTGATTTTGCCAAGGTTACTGCCCCAAGTGCAAGACTTTATTGAATTAAGAAACCCGACTACACTGGAAAGGTTATTTGAGCTAGCAATCCAGTTTGAAAGTAGAAGAACGGCGGACGTCGAAAGAAGACGCCAATATCAACAGCGAAACCAATTTGGTACACCAAGACTACAGCAAACTCAAGCACATGGCTACGGAGAAAAAGCGAATCAGTGGGCAAGGAAACCCGAGCATTCAAAAACAGCCGGCGAACGTCGACAGTTCAATAGCAACCCAGGAAAAAAGTCTCAAGGCCAGGGGAAAAAGAAGGAAAGCACGGAAAGGAAAAATAATTTAAACTAAAACGGATTTCTGCTGACGAGAGGGTGCGGAAATCCGAAGGCCACGAAAACCCCTCTTCCTACAAGTTAAATACAGTAATGGTGAAAAATTTGACTCTTCCGAAGATTGAAGTCTTGGTGAATAATATCCCGGCCACCGCACTCCTGGATACCGGCGCGCAGTGTTCCTGTGTGGCAGAAGTCTTTTTTAGAAAGTATTTTCGCAAATACCGCATATATAATGCGGATAATACGACAGTATTAGCGGCGCAAGGAAAAGAATGTAAGTGCGTAGGTAAAGTACCTTTATATATCCGTGTCAAGGACGAACAAGTAAAGGTGATGTTTTTTATAGTAAAGAATTTGCAAGCACATTTAATCCTAGGAATAGACTTTCTTTCAGACGCACAAGCTACACTGGATTTTAATGAAGCGTCCCTTAGGCTGACAATGAAACCAGTGCGTGTAGAAAAGGTTGAACCGCCAAGGTTAAATCTTGACCACCTGTCTAATGACGAGCAAGATAGAATCCGACAAGTGGTAAGTGAATTTGCTTCCTTATTTAGTGATATTCCAGGATTTACTCAGGTTACTAACCATAGTATTGACACCGGAGATGCATTGCCGGTTCGTCAAAAACCATACCGGTGTGATAAGAATAAGGAAAAAATTATAGAATGGCATATTACCGATATGCTACGTAAAAAGATCATAACGCCCATCTCAAGTAGTTATGCTAGCCCGGTGGTTTTATGTAAGAAAAATAATGACTATCCTTTGGAGCATCCAAAAAGGTGGAGATTCGCTATTGATTACCGTAAATTAAATTCCATAACGAAATATCCGGTATATCCGTTACCAATCATAGAAGAAATTTTAAGGAACATAAAATCAACCAAATTTATGATGACTTTAGACTTAACGACTGGTTATTTTCAAATAGGGGTGAGGCCTGAGGACGTGCCTAAGACTGCTTTTATAACCAAGTCTGGCACTTATGCATTTTTGCGTATGCCGTTTGGCCTTTCAGGCGCCCCGGCAACATTTCAGCGATGCATGGACATTGTGTTAAGACCTGTTCTTGGAAAGTCCACATTTATCTATTTAGACGATATCATTATTACTAGTGATAAGCTCGACCAACATGTACAGGATTTAAGACAGGTGTTTTCTTTATTAAATGAGGCCGGTCTAAAAGTTAATGTCGAAAAGTGCAAATTTGCAGCCCCTGAATTAAAATATTTAGGTTACAAAATATCTCAAAAAGGGATCGAGACAGATGAATCAAAAATAATCGCTGTACAAAAGTATCCGACTCCAAACACGGCAAAGAAGCTCTCTTCTTTTCTAGGACTTTGTTCATATTATAGGTCCTTTATAAAAGATTTTGTGGCTATCGCTGAGCCATTGTTAAAATTAAAAAGGAAAAAGGCAAGATTCTCGTGGACGGCCGAAGCCAATAGTGCTTTCGAGAAATTAAAACAAGCATTAACGCAAGCCCCTGTGTTGAAATTTCCTGAAAAGGATGAAAATTTAGAAATTTCAGCGGATGCTTCGGATTATGCGGTAGGAGCGGTACTTTCGCAAAATCAGCAGCCCGTTGCATTTTTTAGCCGAACTTTAAATCAAACACAAAGAAACTATTCTGCGACCGAGAGAGAGGCACTTGCAGTTCTGTTAGCAGTGCAAAAGTTCCGAGTCTATTTTGGAAAGGCGCCGATAACAGTATACTCTGATCATGCGGCGGTAACTAGATTGTACTCAGGGAAAAATTTATCCCCAAGGTTAATAAGATGGGCACTCAAGCTGCAAGAATATAATCTGGTAATCAAGCATACCCCCGGAAAGGAAAATATCGTAGCAGATGCCCTATCAAGGATTAAAATAGACGAACAAGGCAATACCGTAAAGATGGCAATGCTGACAGCATGTACAATAAATTCCCGAGAAACTGTAATAACCGAACTGGGTAAGGATCCTGAGTTTGGAAGTATTTATGAGTATTTGAAGGATCCTGAAAATTTTAGCCACCAAGATATTGTGGCGATAAGAAATAGGGCGGCCCATTACGAACTAATAGATGGTCTATTATTCTATACAAAAACTACGAATTCCAACAACGAATTTCGACCTGTTATCCCAGCTAGTCTTAGATTAAATATCTGCAAGAGCTCCATGACAGCCCTTTAGCTTCTCATGCTGGTATTCGAAAAACTATCCAACGCGTACGCGAGGCAGTCTACTTTCCTGAACTGCAAAAGTTAACAAGGGCGTATGTCCAGTCCTGCCCAACATGTCAAGCCGTTAATTATATTAATTTCCGCCCGGCCGGGTTTCTAAATAGTATTAAATCCGAATTTCCAAATGAAATAATCGGCATCGATTTATTGGGCCCTTTCCCAAAAAGTCAGTTAAACAAAAGTCGCTATCTCCTTGTTATGGTTGATCATTTTAGTAAATGGACCGAAATTGTTCCCTTAAAACGAGCCTCCGCGAAATTAGTTACCGATTCTATTTTAAATAAATATATTTTAAAATACGGGGCGCCCCTAAAAGTTATATCGGATAATGGTCCTCAATTTGTAAGTAATATATTTGAAGACATGTGCAAAAAACTGGGCATACGTCATTTAAAAATGGTCCCGTATCGGCCGCAATCAAATATAGCGGAACGGGTCAACAGAAATATAGTGAAAATTATCCGTAGTTATGTTAAAAATTTTCATAAAAGCTGGGATAACTATGTCAATGAATTTGCTTTCGCCCTTAGGACCGCAAAACATGATACAACGGGAAAAACTCCTGCTGAGTTATTTCTAGGCAGAAAGATTATAACATCGTTAGATAAATTATTTTATGTGCAACAAAGAGCCCCAGAATTTAAAATGGGTGATATAGAAAAACTAATAAAAGAAGCAAAAAAGAATACGGAAGTAGCACAAAGAAAACAGAAGCTATATTATGATTTGAAACGACGGGGAGTAACTTATAAAGTAGGGGATGAAGTTTTAAAAATTAAGCATTCACTTTCTTCAGCACCAGAAGATAAAACTGCCAAATTTTTTCCACGATTTGAAGGACCATATGTTATAGAAAAAATAACTCACGCTGTTGTAGTGTTAAAAGCCAGAAATGGTGAAACCTGTTCCGCAAACATTGATCAAATCAAGCCCTACTTCGATCGTAATAAAATGCAAATCTTTTCAGATCTTTTGCAGGATCCGGCACGGCAGACACCGCAGGTACAAGTTCCAGAGGTGGAAAAACGACAAGTACAAGGGCAAGCCAACGAGAGACAGAAGCAAGTGAAAAGAAAATTGCCCCGCGGAAAAATTGAAGGTAACAAGAAAAAGAAGCCGTTCCACCGTCCAGAAAACAGAGTTCACGAACACCCCCAGAATGAAGAAGTGAGAAGGACGACGTATGTGGAAAGGACCGGGAGAAAGGACGGCAACTATAACCCGGCTGTGAAACGGAAGATCTACTCATCCGACAGAACTCTCCGCAGCAAAAGTCGCCGAACTGCGGAAGGGCCATCAGCGGCGGAGGAAAAAGTACAAGGAAAATTTGAACGGCCAACAACGAGGTCCAAGCAGGATCACGACAGAAGTTTCCCGGTTCCGCCAAGACCAGCTGCCTTCAAACGGCCAAGACCACAAGCAGAGGACAAAAGGAAGGTGTACAAGGGTGGCCGAACTGGTGAAAAACGGAAGCTTCCAGAGGAAAGCACTGAAGGGCGAGCCCGTACAAGAAGGAGGATAAACCAAACTACTATCTGCAGTACCTTTAAAGACTGGGCCCAGAAAAGGATGTCCGAATATTACAAAGATAAGTAAAATTTTATGTTACTTTGCAAACTTAAGTTAATCTTTCATTGTGGCATTTCAAGTGGCAGATTTCAAGAAGTTTTACCTCATGCGAGGTCTACCTTTATCGCCAAAAGGGCGAGAAATGAGTTGTGACCGATTTTCGTATTATGTTTTTAAATTACTCGTGCGTAAAACTAAAGTTGATGTATAATAGCGTTGTGTAAAGACTTAAATATTGTAAAAAGTTATTGTATAAATTTTATTTAAAACATTCTAGCAAGAAAGAAGTTTTAGTCTGAAAGACTTTTTGAAATGTAGTATTATTTCAATGTAGAAAGAATTGGCACTTGCTTTGAAAAGAATAGAAGTTAACAATGTACTACTAATGTATGTTTTCAAATGTGTAAAATTAACGGCATGTTGATATGTTCTTATATACATGTGAACTGTTATTTTAAATGTTAAGAAATACTGTGATATGGTAAAAGTGAAAGTAATGTTAAAAATTTGTTATTCGTGTGACTGTAAAGATTAAATCATGGCGAATATGTGTTAAAGGTTGAATGATGTAGTTAGGCTCTCTGACGCTACACTTTAGAGTTAGCCACTTTTAGAATAGTACCTCAGGGTTTAGAGTTGAAAGTAGGGTGTGTTAAGAGGTCTTGTTATGTTGAATTTTAACACGTTAGTGTTTTGATTGTAGGAGGAAGTGCTGAACACATAGACATAAACACATTCGTGTTTGGTGTTTTTACAACACATGTCAGAGAGCACGGGGAGAGATAATTAAAATAGTCATGAATGAAATAAGAATGTTAAGAGAAGTATATTGTATATGTTATTTGCAATGTCATTGTGTAACATTTCATTAAACTAGTTTTCCTTCCAGATCTCTGGAAGGAACCAGAATTGAATAAAGCTCCTGTTTAGATGCAGTACAGATGAAAAAAAAAGATTGTTGTAGATGCTGGGAGCTGCTATTGTAACAAATTTCTTTCTTTTAAATTTTCTAGTTTCTAACGAAGTTATGATTGTAAAAGGTTGGCCTCGCGTTATATTCTAGAGCTAAAAGTTTTCAACAAGGTCGTTTTAGACCTCAGTTTCAAACTAATTAACTCTGGCGGGAAGTATGTAAGGATCTTAAGTTTTACTAACGTTTATTTTATTTTAAATCTTTACTATCACTTCTTATTTTCTACTTCCGGCCAGAATTATAAGCGTGAAGGTTTTTATGTAAAGTTGTCTGGCGAACGCCAAGTATTTAAGTGTGGCCTTTTTGCCAAGCAAGAGAGAGGAAGCAGTGAGTTCGAAGCAGGCCGCTTACCTTAGAAGTTACGCAGTTGCTATTTGCCTTCCAGGCCAGAGGTTTTAATCCTCTTGATAAATTAAACGTATTGTAGTGTTCACAGTCTCTGTGCTACATACGCTTCCTGTTATTATAAGGCCAATCTTACACGTGTATTATTCTAAAGTTAAATTTGAGTTTTGTTTTATTTTGATATCTTTTACGTTAGACCCCGAGTGGAGGGTCATTGTATTCCGAAGTACGGAAGTTATTGTATATAGAGAAAAATAAAGGGTTTTGTATACCCTTCGTCTGTATCCTGTCTACTTACCACAATTAGTGAACATAGCTTTAGTAAGCTCTCTGTTCCGAGTCAGGTCCTTGTATGTTCCCGAAGAAGGTTAGAAGGAACATTGATCCTGATAAAGTAAGCTAACATTAAAAGTAAATTCGGAGTAAAATGAAATTAATAAAAAAATGAGTAATGCAATTAAGTTTACGGAAAGGAAATGTGGTATATGAACAGAAGATTTAAAAAATAAGGTGAAATTCTCAGTACATAGGAAATTATAAGGCTTAAAAATACAAGGAAAAGTCAAAAATTTATATCTAAAACTAAGACCTGAATCAATCATTAAATTCGAAAATAATCGCCGTTAAGGGTACCTACTAAATCATCATATATGTAGTAAAACAGCAGGAATACGGAAAAAAAAAAAAAAAAAAAAAAAAAAAAAAAAAAAAAAAAAAAAAAAAGGCTAAAAATTGATAACAAGGGAAATTACCTCCACTAAATCAATAAAAGATAATCTCTTATTCAATTCAGATGCTGCGGCCTACAGCGCAGGGGAAGAAAAAAATAAAAAGTGGTTTTTAGGGGGGCGGTGCTATGCAAAAAAATCAGTTTCCAGGTATGTACTTCCATTTTCCCACTGTTTCAGTGACTGCTGACAATTTTGGAATTTTTATTTTAAATTCCCAAAGGAAACTTGAAATATTTCATTTCCATACGTTTTATTAAAGCTTTTAGACATAACTGTTTTATTTTAGGCTCTTAGAAAAATTCAGCACACTAGACGAAAAATGTGTTATGTCATAAAAGCATTGAAAACGCTGTAAATAGCTGTCTGAAATGCTTGTCTATAAATTGCAAAATTGTTGGAAAATGAATGAAAATCTAAAAGAAAGCATGACCTCACAAACGTTAAAAATCTAAGAAGGACCTTAAATACAAATAGCGTTTTAGTTGTTTTCACTCTCAAAGCGCTTCGGCGCAGAAAACCACCTTGCCAAGGTGACAGCTCTGGAATATTTTGGAAGCGCAATTCAATGCCCGCCTGTTTGTAACTTGTTGCGATAAACTGCCGTCTTTCTAAAATCTCGAGGGAAAAAAAAAAAAAAAAAAAAAAAGATTCCTTAGGCTTTTCCGACTTTTAGTGAGATCTTAAGGTCACTTTTTTATTTAATTTTTATTTACTTATTTACTATGTCTTCCCCCTTTTTTTGATCGCTAAAGCAAAATGTCTCATAACATTTTTTTTCTACAACACCATTTTACACTACGTGTGTAAACCAACATTCCAGAACATTATATAATCATTATGAATCGCAGAGGCAAAGAAAGAACGCAAGTGGAAAATGACAAGAAAAATGTCTATTATACGAACAGATTAATCAGACTATCTAGTAAATATTGAAAAGCAATTTTCATCCTTCTCTAGCCACAAAAATTCAGACAGGTCACAGAAGATTTCATAATAAATTAGCCAGCCATAATTTGTTCATATTAGTCAGGTGATTTTAACAAGTGAGCGAAAAAGATTATTTATCACTGGTTCATTTAAAAGTACATGAATTCTTTGGTTAATTGCGTACGCGACCTAAAGCTGCATTTTCAGGTATTTACGTAATAATGCAACCCCCCTCCTGTCGCAATTTGGCAGATGAAAAGGTAAAAGTTATTTATAGGGTGCAAGTTGGTCAGAGAATTTCTTGACATCGTTCAAACAGCTCTTAGAGTAGAGAGAGTTAGTATAGTAGAGGGCAGGCAGCACCGGTTCTCTAATAAACGCATCTCCTCGTTGTTCCCTTTAAAGATTCTGCGTTTCAAAAGAAATTTTATCACAGTTTCTTCCGCCGCTGGCAAATTCCACAAGTGCATATTTTATAATTAAGTTTAATTAAATGAAATATAATTATTTGTGCATAAAAGCCATTGGAATGCAACAAAAAGAACGCATGCGAAAACGGTGACGTTGCTTGGTTGAAAGATTGCTTCCACTATGGTTGCCTGAGTTTGGCGCAATCTGAAAATTTGGCGACTTCTACTGCGGTGGTTGAGATAATGTAAGCACCAATTTTCACGAAGTTCTCCAGCTTCGATTATGGAATACTTGGCTAGTAATTTAAAGTTCCAAAATAAGCATCTTTAATTAAATGCATAATAATTTACAGTGAACTTCCGATTACTTGGTTAGGTATATTAAATCAATATTCAAAACAAAAATAACACACTATAAATAACGGAAGACTAGGTTATTTGAATATGGCAAAGCACACAAAGGCTATCTATCGGTCTGAGGAGGAGAAATGCCTTCGTGGAGAAGCAGACTTAACCAGTCGGCAGACACCCACTTTAATTAACGCGGACATTGTTGAGTTATGGTTATTTTAATTCGGCAAAAGAGGAACATTAGATTGGAGAAGATTTTGAATTAAAATACTGATTTCGAAGGAAATCAGACACCTCTTCAAGGACTGGCCGCATGAGCGTTTTCGTGGTTTACTCCATGTGCAACGTGTATACGAGCCAGTTTCCCTTAGAAAGGTCCTCGACGAAGGCATATCCCTCCCCTTTGGTAGATAGACCTCGATTGCTTTGCCATAATCAAATCGAATACATCTGATTAATTTCACCACAGGAATTTCATACTGAAACTAAACAAGAATAATTGTTTGCCGATCAAATTAGGAATTTTTAAACTTATAAATCATTTTATGAGCTAAGAAATTTGCTTAACAGGTAATTCACAGTTCAAGAAAACTGCTAAATAGAATTTATTATTGCTTATAATTCTAGCCGTTTGTAATTGTAAACCAATCGAAAATACTATTTAGAATTCTAAAAATGTATTATCACAATTCAATAAAACTGCAAAAACATATATATGCTTCTAAAATCCATAACCTTAAAATATTTATTTTTTAGATGTTATCCTTATTCAAAGTTTTATTGCTGCTCTGCATTTTTTAACTGAATGTTTCTTAAGAAAGTGTTTTGAAATAGCGAAATTATGCTGTAGCATTATTTTTTAACACTTATCTTCATTATTTCTTCGTAATACGTTTCTTTCAGCCACAAGCATTTTCTAAGAAACTCCTCCTACGAAATCCATTCACAAAAACAGCTTTTAGTTTAGTTTAATTTAAAGATACAAACGAACTCTAAAATTTATCAACTCACACCAAAAAATACAACTCTCAGCCAACAGCATATATAGTAATCATTCTCAATTTAACTTAAAGCGACCGTATACATATACTCTCGTATTTTAAATTACTCAAATTTAATGTATAGAAGCGTGATTATAATTTTTGCTCAACTGATAAGTGGTGATAATGCGCGACACCCTTTCAATACAACTGAAAAGAAAGTTTCAATACATTAGAAAAATACAAAGATGAAGCACGAAAAGAAATTTATTCATTCGTTAAAAAAAATGCAATTAAAAGAGCTTTTAAGCAATTACAAAACTCTCAATATCCGCTAATTTCGCCACATTATAAATAACATTACATAATACAAACCAAAAAACATAAACACTACATGAAAAGACTCAGTAATCAGCAAGATAAACGGTCTGTACGGAAGGCTCAAACGAAGCTAAAAATTTTAAAAAATCAAGAAGTACAAAACCGTCAAGTAGCACAACCCCTCCCCCTTTTTTCTTTGGCAGGTTACATATTCTTATCAAAAGAAAAAGAGATGCTCCTCTTAGTACTTTTCTCCAAACTGAGGTAAATGGCTGAAAAGTTTAAAAAAAAAAAAAAATTCCTCATCAATGTTATTAAGTTCCTGATATTTTCATAGCTAGAATTTATGACAGTTCTTCCTGAATTTCCTCCTCTTTTTGCCATTACAGCCTGAGATTTCATGGCTGGATTTACATAGCGGCAATTCATTCTTAGGTCAGTGACGTATCTAACAAAACGGCCGGGCTGAAAAAATGACAAGGAGTTTCCTTTATAACTGCCTAGTTGAAACTAAATTTCCTTTCCAAAGCCATATTTAGTGGCTCAACACTTCAATCATAAGCAGACAGTAATCGACCTTTCATTCATTCATTTTAAAAAAGGCTTACTTATCGGAAATCATTAGCACGCCCCTTTTCCCCTAGTTTATTTTAATGACTGAATTCTTTTTAATTAACACGTATGTGATTACAAATACCAAATAAATTTGTTTATCGGCAAACATTCTTTCCAGCATGCAGAGATTTGATAAACCTACTTATTAGATACAATATCAAAAAGTATCAAAGAAGAAACAAATAATCATAGTCGCTGGTCATACTGTCGGATATTCCTACCAGGTGAATCCAGCTTTTTTTAATCTATCATGATCCCACAGACAAAGAGTGAATTAAAATACGAAATCGAATATACTGTCTTAATTAGAAAATTTGTAACTAAGAGAGCTGTTACTAGCGATATCGTATTCTATTAAATTGCTCAAAATTATCGTAAACAACCATTATATATTTCGAATGTAATTAATTAAAAACTTAATTTTTGTTCCAAATAAATACAGATGTTGTGTTATAATTAAGGTTTCATTCATATAACAAACGAACATCCTAAAATATTTATTTACACTGCTGGCCACCGTAAATGTAACACCCTGAAGGAAGCATGAAAATAACATGAAATTTACAACATGTATTAGCGGAGGTGAGATATGCAAATGATTAGAATTTCAGCGCAGACACACATCACCTGTGCCTGTGGCGCCTCCTCAAAGCGCTATTTAAGGCTTGGAGTTTTCGACGATTTCAAGTTCGGCAATTGTGTTTTTCTTGTCGTTTTTTCAAAAAAAAAAAAAAAAAAAAACCTATCAATTATGCTTTGTAGTAAACAGTGATCATCATTTGATCAAGTATCTGAGCTCGACAGAGGAAGGATAGTGGCTTACCGAGAGTGTGGATTATCTTTCAGGAAAATCGGTAGTCGTGTTGTACGAAACCAAACAACTGTAAAGCTGATTTGTGACCGCTGGATGCAGGAGGGTACGACGGACCGACGATTTCGATCACATCCACCTCAATGCACCACTTCACGTGATGACGGAAACATTGTGCGCATGGCAGTGATGGATCGCTCAGTCACATCACGAACCATATCACAGCACATTCAGTCTGTAACGCATCATCCAGCGTCTGCGCGTACCATTCGACGCCGTTTACAGCAGAGTGGTCTGTCCACAAGACGTCCATTGCTCCGTCTACCCTTGACGCAGAACCACAGACGTCTCCGCCACCAATGGTGCGATGAAAGAAAGATGTGGACGGCAGAATGGAATGAAATTGTCTTTACTGACGAGTCAAGCTTCTGTCTGCAACACCACGATGGTCGGATTCGAGACTGGAGACAGCGTGGAGAGAGGATGCTGAACTGCTGCGTTATGCACCGCCACACTGGTCCTGCACCGGGTATTACGTTATGGTGAGGTATTGGATATCACTCTCGCACTCCTCTAATACGCATTGCCGGTACTTTAAACAGCCAGCGCTACATCTCCGTGGTGTTGGAGCCAGTTGTCCTTCCTTACCTTCAGGGCTTGCCCACAGCCATACTTCAACAGGATAATGCGCGACCACACGTGGCACTCATTGTCCAAGTGTTCTTCGTCAATCGCCAGATTGAATTGCTTCCCTGGCTGGCTCGCTCTCCGGATCTTTCGCCGATAAAAAACATGTGGTTCATGGTTGCTGAACGGTTGACCCAGATTACATCCCAAGCTGCCACACCAGATCAACTTTGGCAACGTGTGGAAGCGGTGATCTCCAACAATGGCGGCTACTCTGGCTACTGATTGTGGAAGGACCACACTTCACAGAAGTCTATAAATTTAATCATTTGATACTTGGTCAACATGTTATATACTAAATAAATTTTGTTGTGATATCTCTTGTCTTTCTTGGTGTTGCAATTTGGGAGGCCAGCAGTGTACTTACTATGCGCATCAAATAGTGCTTCGTACTTAACAGGCTGCACAGCTTTATGGTTAAGAATAAGAATGCACACGTCCTTCGTTCGATAAACAAAATTGAATAAGTATCACCTACAGCAACTCCAACTAAGCTAATACAATATTAGCCAAGCATTAAATACAGTAGCGTCGCCGTTCTGCGGGGCTAACGCTTCACGCATGCGCAGTGATATGATTCGCTAGATTGGCGATTAATGCTGTTGCGTTAAATATTGTCACTGCTAGAGTTAGCCCCAACTTACCGGTTTACTTGTGTCTTATATTTATTATAAATTTGACGCACTAAACTAAAAGATTTTTGTGAATTTGTATACGTAGACTCAAAAGTTTTTCAACATAAACAACACCCATTTTCTTTCGCTACTTCCAGCTATTGACAGAATACTTGAAATTTTATTCCACAAGAGCATTTTGAAGAGATGAATACTAATGAATAATATATTGAGTTACTAAAAATTTATTTTAACTTATTGTTATTTTTTGTTAAGAACTTTATTTAGGTTTTTCAATCCTTCTTTATTTTCCTTTTTTAGTAGTTGCTTTTTCAGGTTTTATTTTCTGTGCGAGTATTTTCTCAAAATTCTTCTGGTTTCAGCAAAAAAATATTATGGTAAGTCTAGCCATTACAGAAATATGAATATGAATATAAAGAATATGAATACTTTTGAACATTTATTTTTTGTATATGGATAAAAAACACAGCACACACACTTCACAGCAATTTATAATGCGTGCCTGAAGACTACATTCGTCGCAATTCGACGAAGGTTACCGAGCTGAAAAAATGTGTATTGCGCATGCGTGAATCGTAAGGCCCGCAAAAAGGAGACGCTACTATTAAATACTACATGCACACCCCACTGAGTGAATAAACCATTACCGCAGTTTCAAATACTAAAAAACATAACCCTGTGAAATTCTGAGCTCCTTATTTGAGTTCGTGCAACGGAAAAAACTATTAAAAAAAAAAATAAATAAAGCAGGGTAGGAAAGGTGGACATAAGTACAAGACTAAAGTTTTCTCCTTCGCAAGGTATAAAAATAGAGCTTGGAACAGTTTAATGATGGCCATGAGGAAAACACAGCATTTTTCTTTATTCCTCAAAGAAAAAGGAAACAATCTTAAAATACCTTAATATGTTAACCAACAGCAGAGCCTACAGTGAGTTAAAAATTATTCGCACGAGAATAAAATCCATACACATTTTCAGCCTTTGTGATGTTGATGAAATAGATATGAACTGAATTATAGACAGTACAATTTTGGATATTTTCCCCCTAAAAACGAAAAAAATATATTGCTAACATCATTCAGAAAACGAGCTGGATTAAATGGCTTATGGCAAGGCACGCACGAGCTAAGTATCGAAGAGAAAGGACTTCGAGGACAGGCTTTTTTTAAGGGAAACTGGCTTGTATTCATGTTGCACATGGGAAAAATCATGAAAATTATTACAGGATTTCAACCCGCACCGAACTACCAGCGCAGGTTAGTGTTGTAACCGATTAACAGCTATTTCCTCTTAACACTTCGCCTTTAAAAGTTTAACATCCGACAGATCAAACCGATATGAAGTCCAAACAAAGTATTCAACGCAGTCCAACAAACTGAAAGCATTTCTAAAATACAATATAGATAGATTATCCACAGAATAAATCAGTATAGTGCATGATTCATCACAGAAGGTAATATAGAGAGATACTGCATTTTGCACTCAACAATTCTAAATGTTTTCAAACGAATATCTCAAACAACTAAAACTAGAAATTGGTAAAAAAATTGTCCGACCCTTCTGAAAGAAGTTTAATTACTCTAGATCATTTTCATATGCGGCTCCATTTGCAAATAAAACTTATAACTCTAAAAGCTTGAAGCTTAAATACTGCAGCATTTTGTTATCAGAAGCTAATTTTTATTTCCTTCTCATCTGCCTACGAATAAATATTTTGAGCGGTACATAGTCTATGCTGGTACTACGAGGGAAATCTATAATTCCAGTTCATTTTACTAGTTTAAAATAACAGCAATGATTTGGAAAAAAAAAAAAAAAAAAAAAGCTTAGTTTATTAATTAAAATACAAAAAGATAACTAAATTCCACACAGCTTTCATCAAAAAACAGCTTGCTAAACCACAGTTGTCAATCTAAAAATTATTTTAATCACTAAACTGCTGTTTTTTATGATAAGCTATACCTAAACCATTATAGCGACATAGTTTGGGTGTACTTAACCCAGTTGACTTAGGCATTCCTGTGAAACCCTAACATTGGTTATAATTTAAATTAAACTTTCTAACACCTTTCTTATCTCTTCTATTAACCCTTTGACTGCTATGGTCGCATATGTGCGTCCAACAAAAATCATCGGTGTGGCCTTTGGGCGCAAATGCGCGATCGGCGAAGGCTTTGGCTGTTTACTGCTGTCTCATGTGTATGTTCGGAAATTATTTCTATCGTATATGTACGTCCAACAATTGCAGAAACCTCATACCTCGTTCGTTGCTTAGCAGTGAGAAAAAGAAAAAATAAATCTCGGTTATCTGATCAGTCATTCTGCGGCGGCACGCCGTTCACGCGAAAGAGCTTCAACTTAGAGCAGTTAGCAGTCAAAGGGTTAACAAAAGTAGGCCTACTTCAGCGTCCAAGTCTTAGGAAAGTCCGCTTGAGTGAGTTCTATATTCTATAGAATTAGGCAATTTTTTTCGTTTTCTGCCTTTCCCTTTTAGGTTACGTATACTTTATAACTTCTTTCTCCCTAAATTCCTATTTTACATTCTCCAAGTTTGCTCGCAACTTTACTTACAGTTTACTTGGCACAACCCTTACTACACCACAATTTTAATTTACTTATTCTTCAGAAATTAAAAAACTTTTTACATTTTCCCCCCAAAAATCACGATGTATTACAATAACTTTTTTTATTTATTTAAACATTATAACTTATTCCATATGATAAACTAAATAAACACTACAACTTTTTCCTTTCGTTGAACTGAAGCGAATTGATAGTTCTCTTGAACTGAAACTGAGACCCTTTTCGGATTCATTTCCCAGCGAATTGATACTTCATAGTAATAGTGTTCCACTGAAGCTGGCGGTTTCTGGATTCATAAGCCGGATAATCCAATGTTTTTCAATTTACTAAATTTTTCTTCTACAGTACAAATTTTTTCAATTATTTTTACTGAGTTTTATCAGTTTTAAACTCGTTGTTTATCTCTACACATTTTAGGTTTTGCTACTCTATAGAAGTATATATTGCTACCTGTGTACGGATTCGTAATGCACACAGAACCGATGATAGCTTGATAACATTCATTTTCCGAAAACAAACACTTTACAGTTCTGGAACTTTCCACAAAAATACTAGTACAGTTCTCAGTATGACCGAACACAATCAGTAGTTACCACTTCAAACTACTAAGAACGTTAAACACAAGGCAATGCAATGCGTCTCTAAAGAGCGAAGCTCGCACGGAGATACCTCAATACTCCGATGTCGATTCTGAACTCAAAATTAGAACTGATGCTTTTTCTGGTCTTATACAGTTTCCCCCGACCGCCGAGGAGTTTCCAGTACCTTCCTCGAATTACTGGAAGACATACACTTTTAAAGTTACATCTAAGGTTACAGTTACGTATAGGGACCGATTACAGTTTTACAGAGACCGGAGCAAAATGTCGCCAAGTCTGACGACTTGTCACCAAATTTGGTGACAAAAGTTAAGTCGCCAAAACCATCGCCTGCTTAGAGAGATAGTCATTTACTTCAGTGTTAAATAGACTTGCTCCTGTAATCTTATTTTTCCGACAGAGTTTAGCTCTCTCCAGACCTTTCATGTTACATTGCACAAAATTCGAAAAAAACATTGGGGTTTTTGTTTAAGAGACCAAACCTCTATGATAACATTTTGCTATAATTTATATATATATATAACATTTTGCACTATTTGAATAGTGCCATGGTCTACAGTGCCAACTACAACAATATATATTCCTGTATATTTCTATCATTCAAAACTTCTGGTGCTCGTGTGTTACAAATTTTAAGAACTTCTCCTCTACTCGTTATTTTTATATTTTATTTCACACTTTTTAAATCAAATTTTCTTTTTTCTTTCCATATGCTGGATTACTTCTGTTTTACATCTTTCTCGAATGGGTCCATTAAAATTATTTTATTAGATTTTTAAACTTTTTTGCTTGTTTATGAAATATGCTTTTATCTTTTAATCCGGCTTGTATGTTATCAAAATTTGTATTTAGTTTTTCAATTTTGAAATAAAAAATGAGCATATCCCCCCCCAAAGTGACGGTTTATTATTTTTGCAAGTTTTGTTTTTGGACTATCTACTCAATTTTTAAAAAAAATTTCCTACTATTTTAGTTATTTAAAATTTTTTTTTAATGCTGGAAATTTTGCACTACTTACTTCAGTCTATAAGGGTTGGACTGATAAGAGTATATTACTTTGTTTTTTCAAGTGTACCGTTTATTTAAGATTATTTTAAAATTTGAATTTCTGTCCATGTAAATTTAGAAACCGGATACTTTATTTATTAACTTCTTACATGAACCCTCTGATGAGGACACCGCGAAAGATGTAAATACCATTTTTCAGTTTTGGTAGGTTTTGCCTCCTTATTTATCGAAATCCGCCAGTCTGCCTCTTTTATTTTCCTTTTCCTTTTTCAGTTTTTGATTTTGCATATAGTTTATTCCGAAATAAACATGGGATGGATTTTAAACATATTTATTTTTTTTTTATTTCATTTTGCATTATTACCACCATTTTTGCTGCTTTCAGCCCACAACTGGACTGAGTTTTGAATTTTTTTTTTAACTTCGTATTTATTTCTTTATATATAAATATAGGTGTGTGTGTGTGTGTGTAAGATTAAAAAAAAGTTTAACCTTAATTTGCAATAGTCTCTTAACTCTTCATTTTAATTTGGGCATTACTCCTTTCTGTTTTAAAAACGATAATTGCTTATAATAAGCCTCTCTAAACTACGTTGTGTAAAAATTAAGTGCCATTACATAATACTGAACACGTAAATGGTTTTCTGAACTGAAAGTCAACCAGTCCATAACAATATTAGAGCGCTATTAATTAGCCAATGAAGTGATATCGAAGCTAATTCATCTTGAATTAAGATTTCGTTCGCGGAACAAATCGTACATGCTTTCTGTTTCTTTTGCTAGCTAAAGCTTGCTCTCTTCAAAAATGTAAGAAGTTCCATAGCAGGTGCGTTTACAACACCAAATTATTTCCGCTTTTGAAAATGTGTGTCAAAAAATCGATATTATTAATTCGGCTATATCTGCAACTTCTTAAATGCATCTACATGATAGGATTGAAAGTTGTTTCCGTTATGCCTCCACATTTATTTTCAACAATTTTTAAATTATTATATGTATTGTCCAGAAGCCGGACACTTGCTAGTTTAAGCATTCGTCGAGAACAGCCACGTCCATGGTCATTTAGTCGTTTCATCATCGAGCACGTTAATCAAAATACACTATAGAGGGAGTGAACGATTTACATCCGCGAGACAGGAGAACTAAAACAACCACAAACATCCATCCCTTCTCCGGATTCGAACTCCGATGTTAGGAAAAATAGCTCCCCTATCAGCATATCGAACCGGAACCTTAGTAAAATTAAACACAGTCTTTTAATGTTAAAATTTCTCCCTTTTCTGTAAAATTCAGTTTTTCAGTTAAACACCAAGAAAGCTTGAAGAGTTTAAAATTACTGAAATCCCATAAAAGTCTTTATTCTTTAAGGGACTTTAGATCACTCAATATAAGAGAATAACAAAGATGGGAAAGACCATAAAAACGGTTAGATTTTTAAAAAAAGGTATTGCGAAGCTACATGTAGCTAGACAAGTACATGCATTAGATAATTCTTCTGAAAATACTCGCAAAAAAGACCAAGACGACACGTTATTTTAAATTAACTACAAAAATCGCCTCATTATGATATTTATTACATACTAAGACAATTCCCTTACATTTAAAAGGACTATTACAGTATTCAGCATGCAAGATTTTTAGCGAATGAAACCTAACACGAGAAAAATGACTCTAGCGTTAGTTTCCTCCCTCCTAATACTGTAGATAACATCACATTTTTCTATTCATTTTTGTAACATCTAATACGAAAACTTAATCCATACAGAACAGCAAGCTTAAGGATGGGTGGTTGGGGGGGAGAGGAACTGCATTCCTGTTCCCAAGAAATGTAATAACGGCTAACATTTTATCGATTCGCGTTTGCAGCCGAAAAAGGGCTACAAAAGGTTCTTAAAGGACGTTTCCACAGCAACCACTTAACTTAAACACACGACTACGGTGTGGGGCAGCCCATGTCAATTTTGAATAGTACACTGTGGACTTGCTTCTTTTTTTAGAAAAAGAAATATATCCCCTCCCCCCCGTCCCCAAAATCAAGCAGTTGCGAGGCGCTTGGAGGCGAACGATGATGAGGTAAACAGACATCGGGGAGAAAAATTACGCTGCTTCTATATAACCTTCAGATGGCAATTATTGTCAAGAACCAAAATTACAAAGCAAAGGGCATCTTAATAATTCAACCTACGTTTTTGATTTGCTACGACGATGCGTACCAAAATGTGAACCGTTAAGATAGGACAAAAAGATAACTACTGAAGTAGCAACCAGTAATGAAGTAGGTTGCATGAGCTTTCCTGGTCATTTACACTCATAAGATAATTTGTGCTATTATTTTTTACTAAACTAAGAGTTAGTTGTGTTTTGTAATTTAGTTTTCAAAATGTTTAAAAAACGCGAGAAAAGTTGATTTGCAACTTGCTGCTACAGAGTTAGGAGAGGTAGTAACAGATAGAATGACGATTACAGATCTGATTGCTATTATAAAGAATACTGAGAAATTCAAAAAGAAAACTGAATTTGTATCTACCCTCATACAGAGGATAACTGAGGGTCGAAAAGTAGAGTTAGAGACAAGCGAGAAAAATAAACAATTAGAATTACAATTACAATAAATTAAATTAGAGAGGGCGAAAGCTGGATTAGAATTGTTGCGCACGCAAACAGTTCCAAAAACAAACGATGACGATTCAGAAAATAAAAACTGAGAAAAATGTTTCTCTGGATTCGCTAATAAAAAGAATGAAAACTTTGAAGATGAGAATTCCGAGTCAGCAGAAGGGTGGTTTTTGTTTTTCCCCCCTCTTCTTTGAAAAACACCTTCGTAACAAAAGAAAAAAAAAAAAAAAAAAAAAAGAACCCGATAAATTTAAAGCGGATTCTTATGAATTTACTACGTGAGAAAGCTTCAAACGTAATTTTTTACGTAAGTGATAATGAGTTGAGTGATTTCTACAAAGTAACGAATTTTCATTTATTTAAACTTTTTATTAAACTTAAGAGAAGTGTCTTATTTTGAGAAATTAAAGCAATTATTTGTAACAGACAAATTGTTTCAAACGTTAGATAAAGAAACCGCGTCCCATATCAGCATAGCTGGTTTGATACCGTAATATTAAGCAAAGGAGCAGATCTGTTTTTTCTGTCACGGTGAAAACCATTGATGGATAATAAATAAAAATTCTCAAATTCGAGATATGTACTTAGTATATTTCTAGCTGATAGCAAAAGTTTTAAGTTTATTTTTTGTTTCGAAAGCCACCCCTAAAATGAATGCGGAAATTATATGGCGTCGCCTGTTTTTGAAAAAGTAGAAGTAATTAAAAATAATTATTGCTTTAATTGTTTAGGCCAACATTTGGTTAATCTTGCAAATCACAATTTTCTTGTCCTTTGTGTAAACGAAATGGAATAATCAAGCGTCATCACGTTTCTTTACATTATCCGAGAAATTCTGAGTCATTGCACATGAAAGATGCAACTAAAGCAAGTGGCCATGAACTTCATTCCCTCGCTGTAAGAGAAAACGTGGTGGTAGTGGATTTTCTGGTGCAAAACCTTAACGGTTATATGCTTCGGAACACGCGTCAGATATTTTGAAACCCAAGTAAAAGAAAAATATACATATAAGGTATTTTCTCCCTCCTTCTAGCATGCCTTCGTGGTGTAACGGTAGCACACTCGGAGCGTATTCGAGAGGTCCAGGTTCGAGTCCCAGCGAAGGCATCGCACATTTTTCACGTCCTCCTGCTTCAAAAAATCCTAATGACTATACAGACAAACAGACAAGATAAAACCACAGCATAAAATCCAAAGAACTGATGAAATGCTTAAAGTAAACAACTACACAGACCTCAGATAATGATTTCAAATACAAAACAAGACTAAAATCAACAAACATGAGATATTAAAATACATATTTTTAAAACAATAGCACATGAAACAGATAGCACATGAAATCAAATTAATAAATCCCTGTCTCTTTCAGGTATTAAAACAAATTGGGATTGGTTGCTGAATATTTTGGCGCATAAGCTGTAAGGCTACAATGCGCCAAACGCATTGTAAATCTGTTCTCATTTAAAAACATCATGAAATTATAAAATCAGCTAATATGTGTTGATGAAAATGTATTATGAATTATAAAAGTAACAAAACATTGAAGTGTTGGGTATTATTACTGGGATGAAACGCATAAATTCACAGTGACAAAATTTCAAACCATGTATTACATTAAAACATTACAACTTACAGTACATTAAAACGCATTACAACTATTTCAGATTAGGGAATAAAACGCAGTTTTCCTTAAAAAGTGAAATGGATTAAAACTAATGTTTTTCACAATAAAAAATTCAACACAGATATCAGAACGATCGAAATATTTTCTACGAAGTCTATCAAAATACGAGCATTCTAATTCATATACTCAAGATTTTGCCTTTGGTATTCGTTTTAATATCTCTCAAAGGAACGAGCTACACAAACCTAAGGCAGACTTTGCTGAGATAACTGCCAGCTGGTTAGTTACATTTTATCCCAGTGCGTCCAGGAACCCAGCAGTAAATGACCTCATACCCACGACTCGTTAAGTTTAGATGGAGTTGTATTACTTCTGCCACTATCGGATTCCGGAACTCAGAGAAACTTTGGAAGCTTTTAGTGCACAAAGCGAGTCAGTATAAATTATAAACTTTTTTACACAGTTAAGTTACATTAACTTTTAGTACACAGACGTTACTTCAACATTAAAGATGGAACAAGCATCATGCGGCCGTCTTCCTTCCACACAGTGGAAGTGTTCCCATTGAATGCACAGAAGGGTACATTGTGACCCCATTGAGGATAACACTGGTCTAAACAAAACTTTGGAGAAATTTTGGGACATGGAAAGTGAGCAGATTGAGACAGAACAGAGAAGAAATAATTTGAGAAAAGGACTTTGAGAAAAACGTTAAAAGAGATAGTACAGGGAGGTATATAATAAAAATGCTGATAATAAAAGGTATACAATAAAAGATGATCCAATGTGTTTAGGGAAATGCAAAGATAAAGAAATTCCCTTAAGAAATTAAATTCGCTATGGAATCGCTTTTTAAAGAAGCCAGAGAATTTAGCATTATGCATCCTCACAAACAACCTTAGGTAATTCTCTTGACTCCCTACAATATAACGGTGGTGTTATACCCAGGAAGACCTATTTAAAATAATAACATGATTTCGTAAACATATTTATGCGTTTGCGGCCGATATTAGACAAATGTATAGGATGATTTTAATTGACTCGCGCCAAACTAAACTCCTGAGAATTCTTTGGAGGGAGGAGGGTAAATGAACCAGTTAAGACTTAATGAGCTCAAAACTGTAACCTACGGCACAGTGAGTGCACTATCTCGCTATAAGAGTTTTACTTCAATTATTAAGGGATGAGCACGAGAACTATCCTTTAGCATGCAAAGTGTTGGTAAGAGACTTCTATATGTATTACGTCTTGAGTGATGTAGATACTTTGAGCGAAACAACAGAACTACAATTAAAATTAGCAAAGGCTCTTAGTAGTGGATTTATGATGCTGCACAAGTGGTACAGTAACAAACCTGAATTAAGTACAGAACCTGACAGTAACTACAACTTTCGAGACGAAACTAAAAAGCCAGGTATAACGTGGAAACCCATCATCAACCATTTTGCTTTCCCAATTCATGTGGAAAGCATGGTTTAGCCTACAAAGAGATTGGTGCTTTCAACAATTGTACGTCTATTTGACCTCCAAGGACTCTTAGGTCCAGTGGTAACGAAAAGGAAAATCTTTTTACAAAAACTCTGCTACCTGAAATTAGACTGGAAAGATCTCCCTCCTGATACGGAGGCGCAACAGTGGGAAAACTTCATCAAGACCTTGTCTGCAATAAACAATGCAAGTGTTAAGATATGCATACTAATAGAGAAAGCAGTACATATCGAGCTTCACAGATTTGCAGATGCTTCCGAATCAGCTTATGGATGCGTCATTTACTGGAAATCAACATAAAAAAAGGGAACCTTCGAAGTGAACCAGGTTTGTAGCAAATCACGTGTATTGCCTCTTAAGCGTGCTATAATACCGAGGTTAGTTATGCGCAGTAGTTCTGATGGCAAAAGTGAGGAGTGCCTTACAGCTAAAGACAGCTGACATCTTCCTGTGTAGTGACTCAAAGGCTGTCCTTTTCCTGGACGCGAAAAGAACCGTACTTTTTAAAAACCTTTGTTGCGAATCGTATAGCGACAGTACAAGACAAAAGTTCAACAATGGCGACACGTATCTTCCGAGAACAATCCTGCGAATCTTATTTCAAGAGGAATGAATCCTGAGAAACTAGTTAAGAATAGATTGTGGTTCAAGGGACCTTCTTTTCTGACTGATCAAGAGTACCCCAATCGTGAAATTCCTGTGTCTGTTATAAGAGACTAGTTTAATAGTGAACTTAAACGATCGGAGGAACGGAATGGGAAAGAACAATGGGAAAATTTTCTAGATAAAGGAGATTCAAAGTAAAGAGTTTCCAAACAAAATCCAATGCTCATGTCGGATAAAAAAAAAAAATATTCCCGACAAAGGTGAGATAAAATGCTTAAACCCCATTTCAGACAAGAAAGGAGTACTAAGAGTGAACGGTAGAATAAAGCATGCTAATGTAAGTTTTAATTGTACATTCCCAATTATCCTACCTAAAGGTAATAAGTTAACTAAGCTCATTTTAGAATTCTATCATAATCGATATTTTCACCTACACCCTATTGCTTTGGTACATTATGTTAGACAAAAGGTTTGGCCAGTTCAGAGTAAGGCAGCGTGTAAAAAAGTTGTGCATGATTTCATTAAGTATTTTAGGTGTTTTAGAGTTACACCCATAGGAGTTGAATAATTAGTGGGTGATGCCTGACTTCCTTTTCAACTGCTCAGGTGTGGATTTTTGTGGCCCATTCCTTGTCAAATATAGACATCAGCTAAAGGGAATTTATCATAAAATATATGTGTGCATTTTTATACACTTAGCCACAAAAGCCGTTCACCTCGAAATTGTACTGCTTTAACATCAGAGGCCTTCGTAGTGTGTTTAAAGAGATTTGTGTTTGAAATTATTTTCAGACAATGCCACAAATTTCACATGAGCAAATACGGAACTTTCTAGGTTACACAATTTAGTTGTAAAAATAGACGATTACCTTGCTAATTACATGTCAACTGAGGGAATTGATAGGATCTTTCTTCCACCAAGAGTACCTAACTTTCATGGCCTCTGGGAAAGTTGAAGTAAGGCGTCTAAGTATCATTTTGAAAGAGCTTTAGGCAATTCCATATCGAGTTATGAAGAATTCCTTACAGCATTATCTAAATAGAAGAAATTCTAATTCAAAACCGCTTGTACCTCTGTCGTCCGATACTGACGGTGTATGATGTATTAACTACTGCCCATACCTTAATTGGCAAACCCTTAAATACTGTTGTACACCCAAATTTAATTGAAGTTAAAGATAATCGATTGTCTAACTGGGAAAAAAACTAACAAAAGTTCTTCCGAAGAAATGGCATATTCAATATCTTAATAATTTGCAACGGATGTCCAAGTGGATTCATAGAAGATAATGTGAAAATAAATAAGCTTCTCAAGGACGAAAATCTACCACCTTTAAAAAAAAAAAAAAAAAAAAAAGGGGGGGGCATTAGGTAGAATAATTGAGCTTCATTTTGATGAACACAAACGAGTCAGAGTTATTAAAGTAAAAACTCAATATGGAGTTTACAAACGACCCATTTCAAAAATCTGCATTTTTCTTATGGATATGTAATCTTAGTGTTTTTTTTTTCCCCCTACGTGATTCAATGTTATGATTATATTGTTTTTATTTTTTATTTACATTTTAAATAACTATATGATTTGATGATTGAACGTAACCATTGAAACGTGGGGCGGAATGTTCCGCACCTAATTATAAGCCCTATTGTAGCAACGCCAGTTAGCAAGAAGAAAAAAAGTTAGGTTGCCAATGGATAGCGGTTTTAAGATTTTGGATTTTAATAAATTGTTAGAATTAAGAGTTGAAAAAATTTTGAGTATTTTAAAATCAATAAAAATAAAGCGCGTGTAAAAAAAAAAAAAAAAGAAAATATAGTCCACTGAAATTTTTGTAACAAGTGTCTTTAATCATCAACATCTGGTCCGTCGAGACTGAAGATTTTCGTATTTATTAATTAACAAAGCAAATTTACGCAGGATAAATTGATAATTTACTGTCAAAACTTACATTAGCATGCTTTATTCCATCGTTCACTCTTAGTACTTCCTCCTTTCTAAAAGGGGGTTAAATATTTTATTTTTGTCACGAATATTCTTTTTCGACATAAGCATTTAATTTCCTGTGGAAAAACTTTACTTTGAATCTCCTATTAAGAAAATTTCCCCGTTGCTGCTTTCCTTCGCCGTTAAGGGTCACAGTCTTTCAAACAGACTCTTCAGGCTGCGGATAAAACTGAAAACATAACTTACAACATATTAGTTTTTTTTTTTTTTTTTTTTATATGTAATTTAATGTTATTATATTGCGTTTATTTTCTATTTACATTTGAAATCGCCCAGGGAAAGTTGTTAGCTCTTGCAAAAGTTCAGCAACAGTGTCTGTTGGAAAGCGTTTATTGATTAAAAGTATATTTAACACTTGAAATTTTGTTAAGCCTATTTTAAGAAAACTTCCCAGGAGTTTGGGACCTTGTCGTGGTCTGGCGGTCTAATCCAAACTCCAATTTCAATTGGGGAAACCTCAGGGTCCCAATTGAATTTGATCAAAAATGGACAAAAGTGTGCAAACAGACACTGTTGCTGAATCTGAATTAATTGAGGAGGCTTGCTCACATATTAGTGAGCTAGAGACTTGTTTAGAAGAAGCTTCCCGGGTAACTATACCCATTCGAAAGAGGATTTTCAAAGCACAAAAAGTACTATTCAATTATATTGCTTCGCAAGCACTGGAAATGGAAAACTTGAAAGAAAAATTAGAGGTGGTTAAGCAACCACAACCTTTATTAGAAAAATCCTTTGCTGAAATTGTAAAAGAACAAAGAGTGAAAAAGGGATTAGCACAGAAAAAGGGAGAAAGTTAAGAAAAAAGAAGATCATATGGCGTTATTATATCCCAAGGTCAAAGGGATTTCATAAGAAGAGGTAAAAATGAAGGTGGTCGAAGCAATTGACCCTGTTCAATAAAAGATTGGAATAAGAAATGTTAGAAAATTTAATAATGGAGAAATTGTCATAGAATGTCTAAATAAAGAAAAAGATGAAATCTTAGAGGATGAAATAAAGACAAATTTATTGTTGAAAAGATGTTGAAATAAAGGCTCCAAAAAAGAAACATCCAAAAAAAAATTTTTTTTTTTTTTTTTTTTTTTCCAATGGCAGATTGTGAACAATTACAAATGTAACCCAATCCATTAATCTATACAAGGTGATGTGACCACTATACCGACTGGGCGGCTCCAAAAATATTATATTATATACTATAAAATACTATTAATAAATTATAATTATATAATATAGAAGCAGAATTAAAGAGAAGAGATCCATGAAGCAGTAATTAAACAAAATCATATTTTTGAAGACGGAGGATTTGAACTTTTGTTCTCAATTAAGGCTAAAAATAATAAGTTGAACTGGGTGGCTGATATTCAGCCTGAAAAATATAAATTTGTAATTAATCAAGGAAAAATCAACTTAAAATGTTTCCGAATATCAATTAAAGAGTATCTTAATGTTGTTAGATGCTAAAGTGTCAAGAATTTTGGCATTTTCATAAAAAGTGTATAAAAGATCAGATACGTGACAAATGTGCGCTAAAAGGGCATAATCATTGGCATTGTAAAAACAATCCTGAATGTGTAAATTGTATAGTAGAAAATAGAAAATATAGACTCGGGCTGGATACTAGACACTCTAGTCTAGATAAAAATTGTGAATGTTTAAAAAGACAATATGAACTACTAATTAGAAGAACCAACTATGGTTAGTGGTTCTTTTATAAAATGAACTACGCAAGTAAAGGATTTATGTTAAAATTGTTTTGTAATCCTAAGTAAGGCTTGCAATTAATTATAGTAAATAATAAAAAGATTAAATTGTATTGTTATTTGATATTGTCGTTTTATAGGACTTATAAAATATAATTAAAATAGTCTCTGTTATTGTAAAATGAATGAGATTATGTGAAATTTATTTGTACTCATTATTTTAAGAAATACAAGTTATATTTTTAAATTGTAATATTTTAATCCTAAGTAAGTACTGAATTTAGTTTTAGTAAATTTTGCATGAACTGTAAAATTAATTATTTGATTTTTTTGTTGTTGTAATTTTGATTTATTAATAAAAGAAATTTGTTGGCGGGGTTAATGGATTTTTCGGCTAAAGGAGGGTATACAGTATGGTGGTTCAATGTAATCTTAAATAGTAGTTCTGATAAACCTTGCATATCCAGTAAGGTTCGCAGGAGATATAACCAGTCTTGCATTTGAAATTAACTGCATGATTTAATGATTGAATGTAACCGTTGCAAGATGGGGCGGAATGTTCTGTTTTACGCGCATTTGCAGATGACTAATGATCTTGCAAGATCATTAGTAAGACTCCACTACTTGAAGTGCACGAAGAATCATCATCGGACCACTTCTCGGTCACGTTTGATTTTTATGGAATTTATCAGCCTTTAAAAAAGATCTCCTATAAAGTAAATTGGAACTCCTTCCCAGAGCAGCTCAGAGATTACCCCTGTAATTGCAGCTTTAACCATTGTGGTGACATTGAATATCAAATCTACCTTTTTACTCACAAAATGCAGAATGCCATTAAAAACGCTTCCTCGCCGAGGAATTCTGAAAGTCATCTCGCCCTTCCGACAAGAATTAAGAACATTATTAAGCGGAGAAATCGCATTAGGAAGCAATGGCAATTATCCCGTAACCCCAGAGATAGATGACTTGTTAATTATCTTAACAGGGAAATCAAACGCAAAATTCAGGATTTCCGCTCTGAAAAATGGAATTCTTTGCTAGAAAATACTGACTTGCAGCCAGGGACGGTCTGGAGAATCGCACGCTCGCTTCGAACCACAAGGACCAATAGCATTACTCCAACTCATCACATGGGTAACATACACCATCCTGAGACTGAAATTGCGAACTTAATGGCAGAAGAATTAAGTAAAGTTTTCCAGCCCCACCCAGAAGATGATACCGAGCATGAAAGAGAAATTCAATACTCCGTTACCTCGCTTAAATGCAGCACTCCATCTTAACTACTTCGATCTAACCACCCCGAGAGAAGTTCGACAGATTATCAAAAATCTTGAAGTTCGCAAGGCCAGAGGTTTTGATGAAATCAGTAATGACGCCCTCAAAACCCTCCCAAGAAAGTGTATTGTGCTTCTCGTGAAAATCTTTAATGCCTGCATACGACTTAGATATTTTCCCCAGCAATGGAAACACAGCATCATCATCATTACAATTCCGAAGCCAGGTAAAGACCTGAAATTAATAACTAGTTACAGGCCGATTAGTCTGCTTCCTGCTTTGGGAAAGGTCTTTGAAAGAGTTCTAAAAATCAGACTTACCAATTATCTTGAGATACTTGACCTCATCGACAGTTCGCAATTTGGATTTCGAAGCGGTCATTCCACTACGACGCATCAAATTTTAAATCTGGTTGAATATATTGCAGGCAACTTTCAAAAAAAGAAGACAGCGTGCTTCCTTGATTTCGAAAAGGCATTCGATCGAGTGTGGCACGCAAGTCCATAAGCTCAGCAATTTCCTGCTCCCGGTCAGCTTTATTCAACTTATGATCTCGTATCTTTACCGTAGAACATTCCAAGTAAAGTGTGGAAATGCAATTTCCATGAAAAAGATAATTTACAGTGATATCCCGCAAGGAGCAGTCCTCGCTCCCTGTCTTTTCAATATATTTATAAATGACCTCCCAAATCCCTTGGATTCCAAGATTCTAAAATTCGCCGACGATACGGTCGTACTTACGGATTCTGTCAGCCCGCCTCTTGCAATGGAACAACTGCAATTCAAAGTACATATCGTTACGAAATGGTGCGAGGATAGGAAAATCAATTTAAATTCTAGTAAATGCTGTGTTGTGCTTTACAGACGCTACAGGCAGAATGTAATTTTTAATACGGATAAAATTAAAAACGATACAGTTCCGATGGCTGACTCCTATAAGTATTTATGAGTTATTATAGATAGCAAGCTCACCTTTAAATACCATGTTACAGCCGTAGCGGAAAAAGCGAATGCTGCGTTCTGTGCCCTTTACAGCTTGATTGGCAGGAAGTCTAACTTATCGATAAAAATTTAAAAAAAAAAAAAAAAAAAAAAAAAACACTGTATCTTTCCTTAATCAGACCGGTTATGTTATACGCAGTGCCAGCATGGGCGACAGCCAACAAGACTGAGTGTGCTAAACTAGACATAATACAAAATAAAATACTTAAGAATGATTGTGAACTCACCGTAGTTTGTGAGGAACTCTCAAATTCAGGAGGATCTGAATGTGAAGGCCATGCATGAACAAACTTTGATCACTTCACATAATTTCTTTGAAAGCCTGAGAACCTCTTCCTACGCTTCTATTAGAAGCCTGTGCAATTATGACCCTACTGTTGAATATGTGGTCAAAAGGCCCCTCACCATACATCAAAACCCGTCTTGGTAGTTGTATTTATGTAAATAGTTTTCATTTTTTCTGTGTTTTGTAATTACGACTTTTGTTATTTTTGAATGCAACATTTGCCACCACGAACCCAAGCTCTGAAAGTTTTTACGCCTCCGGGTGACAGATGTTCCTAAAGTACATCTCTTTTATTTTACTACCGTGATTGGCCTTTGACAACTCGGAACCTTTGGTAATAACTCTGTGTAGTTGAAACCAAGTGCGAGCGAAAGCAATTGGAACTGGCCTCCAAATTTAGATTATCAATTTTGTTGTTCCAGATTTCTTTCCGATGCTTACTGATAAGGCTTTTAATTTGAATTGTGAGCCTGTTATTGATCGTTTTTGTGGCTGGGTTCCAGTCTCTGCTATATTGCTTTCTGAGTCTGTTTCTTTCAGTAATTACTGTTCTTATGTTAGCGGGCAGGGTGCCGTCCGCGGGATTTATGTTGACAGTAGAGGTAGCCTTTTGTAGGAAGTCCTGTAGCTGAGAAGTAAAATTTTGGATTGCTTCGTCGATCTCCATGTCGGATCGGAGCGGGCCTATGTTGAAGGGTGAGGTGAAGGCAATGTTATAGAACAGATCCCAGTCCGTTGAAGTTTGCTGCTTAGTTTTAGTCTGCTGAATCCCACCTAGTCGACCAATTACACACACAGTATTCTAATCACTATCCCTAAACCTGGAAAAGATCCGAAATTGGTCTCCAGCTACCGTCCAATTAGCCTACTCCCTGCTCTTGGGAAAGTTTTCGAAAGAGTTCTTAAAATTAGACTAAATAACCATCTAGAACGGCTCGACCTCATCGACAGCTCACAATTTGGCTTCAGATGTGGTCACTCCACTACCCATCAAGTCCTCAACTTGGTTGAATATGTGGCAAATAATTTTCAGGAAAAGAAGGCAGTCGCTGCGTGCTTCCACGATTTTGAAAAGACTTTCGATCGAGTGTGACACACAGGACTGATACACAAGCTTAGCAACTTTTTGATTCCTGTCAGTTTCATCCAACTCCTGATCTCTTACTTACATCGCAGGACTTTTCAAGTCAAATGTGTGGAAATGCTATCTCACGAAGGAAAGTAATTTACAGCGGGGTCTCGCAGGGCGCGGTTCTCGCTCCCTGTCTCTTCAACATCTATGTAAATGATCTGCCTAACCCTATGGATTCCAGAATTTTAAAATATGCAGACGATACGGTAGTCCTCACAGATTCAGCTAACCCCCAAGCTTGCCATGGAAAAACTACAGTTTAAAGTTAATATAGTTAACAAATGGTGCGAAGACTGGAAGGTTAATTTAAATTCAAGTAAATGTTGTGTCGTCCTCTTCCGACGTTACAGGAAAAGTGTTAGTATCAAAAATGAAATTAAAATTAAGAATGAAGTGGTCCCAAGAGCGAGCTCTTATAAATATTTAGGAGTAATATATAAATATTTAGGAGTAATTATAGATAATCGCCTCACCTTCGCCTATCATGTCAAAGCAATAGCGGATAAAGCAAATGCGGCTTTTTGTGCACTCTATAGCCTTATGGGCAGGAATTCAAAACTATCTCTCACGATCAAAAGAACTCTTTACATCACTTTAATAAGACCTATCATGCTTTATGCCGTTCCTGCTTGGGCAACTACTAATAAAACAGAACGTGCTAAACTTGATGTACTACAGAACAAAATTCTTCGCTCTATTGTGAACGCTCCTTGGTATGCGAGGAACTCTTGATATTAATCATGATCTTAGTGTGAAAACTATGCACGGACAGATCTTAATCTCGTCGCATAATTTCCTTGAAAGTTTAAAAAATTCATCCAATGCCTCCATTCGGAGTCTGTATGACTATGACCCCACCATCGAAAGCGTGGTTAAAAGACCCCGCACAATTCATCATAATGCATCTTGGTAACTGTATATATGTATATAGTCTCATTTATTTTTCGTTATTTCCATTTACCAAGAATATTGTATTTCCTCAAGAATTCAGTTGTGCTTATTTTGTGTTTAACCAAGATGTGAAGTAATAATTGCGCTACTTTTTACGAACTAGACACGCCTACTCAGGTGTATCTACGAATCAAATTTCGACATTTCTTCGTGTGACTCTAAATTTTGTATACATACTGAACTTTTAATTTGAACTTTGAGTTTTTGACCAAAGTCAAATATAAATTTGACGTTTTGGTGTATGTTGAGGATTCTACGGATTAACTGAATGAAACTTAACTTGTTTCTTACTCTTCGTAAAATGCTCTCAATCTTCGATTGCTTCTCCATAAAAACTTCTATCTAAATGTTAATAGAGACTGAATGCGACCATTTGATTTCTGCTTGATAGAAAATTAGAAGAGATATTCTTTGCTCCTACGACCAGACCTTGCCAGTACTTAATACTGAAAGTATTTACACCTCTGTTTAATAGATGTACCCAAAGTACATTTTTGAGTACATCTATTACTCGGAGGTAATCTATTAACCGGAGGTTTTGATTTAAAAACGTGAGTGGCTTAAGGCTTACTTGATTGATTGGTAAAACCTCCAAGTAGTTGAAACCAAATGTGAGATACGGCATACGATACGATACGCGCCCTCTTGCAGAGAACAAATACTTTTGTTAAGGTAAATTAATAAACGAAATACTTTTGATACAGCTTGATGTGTTCCAAAACTGAAAGTTAATAATTATAATTTCCTTTTTAAAAATGAATTTCTAAATTTTCGTAGCTAATTTGGCGCTCCTTCTTACTTATTCACCTAAGGCACCCTTTCCCTGGCTCTGTTTACAAATGTAATTTCATTACCGTTACTGATATGGTTCAATTTTCTTCTTCAATTTTAACACGTTGAGCGCGGCGCCGAATTTGCTGTCCTTTCCGTTCAGCCGGCAGCGAGCTAAGCCGAATTTTTCAATACATTTCATTAAAACTAAATTTGATCACATTTCATTGAGACTATATTTATTTTTTAACTTTAATGCCAGCCAAACGAAAATTCCAGTGCCGGTACCCAGGAACCGACTCGGGCCACACGGAAAGTTCACTGCCGGTCCCCAGGGACCGGCGCCGCGCTCAACGCGTTAATTTGTTTTTGTTTACTCAGAAACACGATCCGAGATAAACTGAAGGATTGAATGAAATTATTGAAGTAATTTAAGAAACCACAACATGAAGTGAAAAGTGAATGGATTATACTGGTTATTTATGCGTCCAATGAACAGTTAAACCAGTGATTCTCAACCACTGTGCCGCTAAATTCCTAAAGTGTGCGGCCAAATTTTAGAAATGCATATACTAAAAATTATAATGGGTTTAATCCTAGCATACGGTATATATACGAAGAGGAAGAACTTATTTCGCTTTAGAGTTTTAATTTTAAAATACTCGGAAGAATCAATTAATTCATTTTGGATTAACAATTGATGCGATTATCCTATGATAGCCGAAAAAGCTTTATAAATATTATTACAGTTTTCTACATCTTATTTGTGTATTTTCAGTATTAACCAACATAAAAACGAAGAAAAGATCGAGACTGTTAAATGTAGAACACGATATGAGAGTAGCAGTATCATTTTTGTGACCAAATAATAAAATTATCAAAAACGCCGCCAAATTTTGAAATCGTTAATCGAAAAATAGGTTGAAAAAATCACTGAGTTAAACATTCGGGAAACGCACACCACAGCATGAAGTGAAAGTGAATGGATTATACTAGTAAGCTATGCGTCCACTGAACAGTTAAACATTCGGGAAAAACTTATGACAAAAAAACTTTTTAAATAAAAACCCAACTATCGAGATTTTGAAATCATCAGCGAATTCTGACAGGCGAATTTATAAAATTTGCTCATAATAAAATTCCTCTCAACCACAGGACCGCACTATCTGATCCGAAAAACGACGATTAAAGAAAAAACACTGGCTTCATTGATTAATCTAATTCTAAGCAACTCTATATCAACGACAGCAAACAGCGCGAAAATCCTTTTACAGCTACCTAATCTACAAAGTACTTCGCTTTAGATCTGATAAATAATGATAAGACTAACGCGTAGGGGTAGACTTCCGCTCGAATAACTTACAGTGAATGAGCACTTATTTAAAACAAACAATTTAACTGAGAATTAAGTGATCCTGGACGCTTCAAGTCATACCAATTTGAGGAACTTTATATTTTCAAAATGAATACGCTTTGGCGCATACCGAGATATTTCGTTTTTAATTCAATAAGGCTGAAAAAACTATCGAAATAATGCAATTGAAAAACGCGTATACCAGGTCTCCTGTAATTTCACTTCATGACTTTGAAAAGAATATTTCAATAGACGTCACAACCTGAAATTTTCAAACGCAGAAAGAGAATAAAACCATTTAAAGCATTTAAATTCAACACATTTAATGGAATGCGAGTTTTTGTTTTTTTTTTTTGTCCTAGAAGGAATTCTTTTATGCCAAGCCTAAAGCACGAATGAAGGACAAAAACCTTTCTCACTTTATAATCAAATCAGCTATGCAAGTTATTGCACTGAAATTTCACACCTTACAGAACACAAGCAAAAATGTATAACAAAATTTAAAAGAACCCGGTTTAATATTTGTAACAGATTTTATGAATGTTTAAAGCGTAAGAAACGAGAAAACAATTGTTTACTCAACTAAAAGAACTTGAGGCATATATGCGAATTGAGCCCAACACTTTGAACGATTATCATCATCAGCTTCCAACATACTTTTCTCGTGAAAACCATCCCCGGTACAGCGGTGTTTGAGATACCAGGGTGCCTAGGCCAAAGGCCTTACCCCTTGTAGAATATTTTGATTGCTACGAAATATGACAAAAAATAACCAGTCCATATTCTATAATGTTGTGGATTCAAAATCACAAATCGTAACTAGTTGCAAAATTAGTTGCATAAGGTATAGGTGACTAGGAAGCTAATGTGAAAGCAATTAGCATTTAAGATGTTGAAAGGCCGTCGAGCTGGTGAAAAGTCCTCTCTGTAGTTGCGAAAGTCCTGTCTGTAGATAGTAGTAGCTGCTCATTCGACGGAGCCCGTCACGTGGGAGGTCACCCTCCCAGAAACTGACTCTGCCCGATGCTGCTTGAAAACCAGATAACCAGGCGAGTAGAACAAGTGAAAAACTTTTAGAAAATAAAGTAAAGATTGAATTTCTGCATTTCGTAGGATACTAAGTCCTTTAGTACTTTTCATTCGCTAACTTCCTCAAATACATCACAGCTCTGAATCCAGAGGATAGCTTATCTGCGATAGATTTCGCCTTTCTGATTTCATCAATGAACTCGATAATTTTCGCAAGGAATTCCTGAATCTTTTCATCACGCAGCTAATTGAAGGCTTCATCTGTATCCACCGGGAACGTCTTAACTTCTTTTTAAATTTCTCACTGTACAGGCCCTTCAGAGGTGGTGGGTTGCTTCCTTCAGTGTTTTTTGCAAGTTGCGGGAAGTCATCCTTCATAGCGACAAATTCTTTCGGTTTCTGTGGGGCGGTTCTTCGTTCAAATTTCTTCTTGTATGCTACACATCCACGGTAGCTGCATACGTGATTTTGTCCGCAGAACAGGCAGGTGGATGCTTCATCTTTATTCCGAGGGCAGGTATTACTGCGATGATATTTTCCACATTTACAACATCTAACTGCATTAGTGCATAGATGCTGGGAGTGCCCCCACTCCTGGCATCTAAGACACTGTATCGGCCGTTTTCTGGGGCTTTCAATTTTGACATTCAAACTAAACATGCAGTTTAGTTGGTGAATTGCATGACCCTCGTCATTTCTCTTCAGTTCTATGAGCCAGATTAGCAGTTTTTCAGTCATATTTTTTACTCCTACAAAATTGTTTAACCTTAGTCACAGGAATTTTTCTGCTTGTAAGATCTTTAAAGATCGCTGCTTCAGTAACTTTGTCCGGGAGATCCTTCAGAATTACCCGCAAGGGTTTTTCTTTTTCAGTCAGATAAGTAAGGAACGGTATGTCATTCTCCTTTAGAAATCTCGTGGCATTCATGTAATCCTTCATTTTTTTCGTATTTACATAAATCAGTTTTACCTTTATGTTCGCTTCAATTTCTTCTTTACAAATTTCATGGAGGTTTTTTTCCACTATCAGCCAGTCTATCTTATCCTGTTTAAATACAATCGGGGGTGGGATTTCATCAGGGAGGTCTCTTTCCGTTTCCTTCTGAATTTCATCTAATTTATTATCAAATCTATTTTCGATGACAACTTCCATCTGGGCAGTCTTTTTGAGAGATATCCATGCATTATCCTTCTGTTGTTCGTCAACACTCTGCTGACCATTTTCAGCTGGATTAGTCACCATTCTTACCGAGGGTCGACCTCATCCATGCATACGTTAATAAATTTTATCAGCTCCATGGGTGCGGATCATCCGCATTATTTGTTCTTCAGCGTCTTTTCGTAAAGTAGTTTCAGAAAACCCACTTTCTATAACATCAGGCTCGGAGGAGGCAGTCGTTTTCTTCAAGATTTTCCTCGTGGGTGACTTAATAAAGTCTTCTTTTCGTAGCGGAATTTGCGTCGATTTTCTGGATGTCACAGATCAGTCAGCTTCCATGTCATCGTCGGAAGAGTCGCCTTGTGCCCTAAAAACGGACATTTTGTTGTACCCGAGGGTACCTGAAATAGGTCAGTAAAAAGCAATAAAATCCTAACAGAAAAACTTGGGTAGAGTAGACTTTAAGGTACCCCTTGTATTATGGCGAAGTTGTTGTTTGATTTATCGCCAAGTTGTTTCACTTATGGTAGCCTGAGTAGTTGAATGTTATGGAAACCCTATTGTGACGTAATCGGGTGCATGATTCTGAGAAATTTTGAATCATAGGACGTTTTGTAAGCGTTTTTGTGGTGTGTGTTAAAACCGTTTAGATGGATTTGAATGGGTTTGTTGGAAGAAAGGTTCAGATGGTCACTATGTGAGGCGTTCGATCAGAGAGAGTACCTGGTTTGAAAAAAGTCATTTGAGTATGATTGATATTTTGATTTTTACGTGGCTCTGGGTGTACGAAGCGAACTCGAAAATCATGGTAAGTGAATATTTGCTTTTGGTAGTGCTTAAATGTATAACATGTTTTCTTTTTTGTGTTATTTTATTGTTTGGTTTAAAATGTATTTTATTGAGATTATGTATTTTTTGTTTGCCTATATTGTAGACTTTGGTGCTCCTTTGACTTTTTAAGTGAAAATATATCGATGTGTACATGGACAAAGTAAAGGGAGTCACAATGCAAGTTTGTGCAATTCTGGGATTTTTTTTTAAGCGCAAATAGGTCGATGTGTACATGGATAAAGTTAAAAGAGTGCGCAATACCATTTTTGTGCAATTTGTGGATTTTTTTTTAAAGTTAAAATAGGTGGAAGTGTACATGGATAAAGTAAAAGGAGTGCGCAATGTCATTTTTGTGCAATTCGGGGTTTTTTTTTAAAGTGAAAATAAGTTAATGTGTACATGGATACCGAGTTTGTGCAATTGTTTGTCTTGTTATTTTAGCTTTGTGTAGCGGCGATTTTTTGCGCAAAAATCGCCACTTCGCAAGCCAAAATAACAAGTAAAAGCATTTCACAAAATCGGTATCCATGTGCCGCCAAAAATCGCCAAGTTTCGCCAAGGGGTACCCTAAACTATACTCTTACCAAAACTTAACTGTTCGCCTACGATACTGGGACAGTTCGCAGTGAAAAATCAGCAGAGCTCAGCAGTGCATGCTACTTGCTCAGCAGCTACAGCTTGAAGCGAAAATCTGACTGAAAAATCATTTCACTTCTCTTGTGACAGGTCGGCTGGTTTATTTATGACAAAGCATGCGAGGGTTATCTGATTTGACTGAAGAAAGGGTCGCCTTTGTTGAGATTTGTCTAAGGGAAACTGGCTCCTATCCACGTTCCAAACAGGGAAAACCACGGAAATGCGCATGCAGCTAACCTGTTTTCGAGATTTGAGCTCAAGTAGAACTACGAATGCTTAGCGACTTCACAGTTCGGCGGCTGGCGAGTCTTAACCGATTTTCTATTACCTTCACAACTAATTTTACAGGCTATCATTTATGTTTCATTCCCGGAAGTAAAGAATACATTCCAGAATGCGAAGTGCAGAAATAAACTTTGCAAAATCAAATCTTTCCTAAAACAGTGCGAATGTTGGCAGTGATGGTGGAAGACAATGTTGGAATAGTGTGGACAACTGTGTACGACAGGTTGGGTTACCGGAAGGTGTGCACGTGATGGGTTCCGAAGAAGCTCAGCGAACCGTAAAAGGAACTGCTTATGGGACTGCAACACCTGTTCCTGTACCATGAAGATCTCGCTTTCTTGGAGCGGATCGTCAGGAGACAAGGTGATGCTCACCGTCTTTTTCGATGTTCGAAATCCCATACTCATCGAATTCCTCAAGCACGGAAAAACCATTAAAAGCGACGTCTACACGTCTCCTAGGTCACAAAAAGTGTAATGGCCATGTTCAAGTTGGAGTAGCTTGAGCAACTTCCCTACATCTGAATATGTAGCCTTGCGACTTCCATTTGCTTGGTCCACTTAAAAAAAATCATCTCAAAGGGAAGCGCTTTAACTCGGACGACGAACTGAAGGACACAATGGAGGACTAGGTCTTGTCACAGACACAGGAATTCTAGGAACAGGGAATCTTTGGGCTCATGAAACAGTGGGATAGTTGTTTAAGGCCTCTAGTGATTACTTGTGAATTAAGACTTCAATTATACCCACAGTCTTGTTTCTTACCTTTCCATTACAAAATAGGTGCGGGTAATCAGGAAGCACAATAATAAATCTATTCACACTGCACATTCCTACATTTTTTTCACTGAACAGCACAGTTTTTAAATTTAGGGAAAAGAATTAATTTTTCTACATCGCAACTTGCCTATATTAAAACGCAATTAAAGAATAAAGCAGGTAACTCTGAAAACGATCTTCCCTAATATTTCACTTAAGAATTTAAAATTTTTTATTTGAATTTCGGAATAAGATTATCTCACAGAGCATTTTTGGTATAAAATAATCTTCAAACGAGAATTAAAAAAAAACAGGAAAAATCTGAAATTATTGGATAAATTTAATGTTTGCAAATTACAGAAAATCTCTAAAAATTCGAGCTCTGGTGAAGTTCCTAACGACATTAGAAGCCGTCAAAAATGTAAAGTTGGAACCACACTACCCGACATTGAAAATGTAACGCCAAGGTTTGGTTTATGTGATTACGGCAAAGCTTCGAGTGCTATCTGCATGACGGCAGGGATGCCTTCGTGGAGGACTTTCTAAGGTAAACTGGCTCGTATACACGTGACAAATGGGGAAAACCACAAAAACGCCCATGCAGCCACTCCGTTCAATGGGACTCGGACCGAGCTACCAGTGTTCAGCGACTTTACCGCTCGACCGTTGTTGGGCCGAACACCAAGAAGGAGCGGCTCGAAAATTATGCAAATTTCAGAGTAGATGCACGTCACCGTGCTATGCGAATGATGCGATATGCGCAGCTCACCCGCGCTCGTTGAAGAAGATTTAAGGAAAGGAACCTACAGAATGTTTAATTTTCATGCCGTTATTTCTACTTGGAAAATCAAGGTAGAAAATTTCTTCTTGTCTCAGAGGATGCGCGTAATAACAGAGAATGCCGGGCCATCGTTAACGGAGGCAGTTTTTAGCAAACAGACGTTTTTACGAGAGGCATGGTGATCGGACTGAGAAGGGAAGGTTGGTCCATACGACAAATCTCAGCTGACACACACCTAGACGTGTCCACAGTGCACAGACTGTGACGACGATTATTGGAACAAGGAAATGAGTGACGTGAGCACGCCTGGATCGACGCTTCCGCAAGCCATTTCTACCTCCATTCTCCAGCATATTCAAGACACCGTGGTTATTTCTATATCGATTAGAACCATTTGCCGTCGACTGGTGGCTAGTGGCCTGTGCTTGTGGCCCCCGTTAAGAAGAGTGCCGTTGACCCTACATCATAGACGCCAACCTATGCAATGGTGCCGGGGTCGAGCGATGTGCTGCGGCCAGTGACACTCCTCTACCTTTAGGGATTGCCCAGTGCCCTTTATCAGCAGGATAACGCTCAACCACACACTGCTCGCATTAGCCAACGTGGTTCTGCAAGTCGTACAAAGCATCCCTGGCCACCGTTCTCTCCTGATTTCTGACCACTTTGGGATGGGATTGGACCCAATTTGCAGACCTTACCATTGCCGCCTTCAGAAGACGAACTGTGGCAAATTGCTGACGGGGAATGTCGGTGACATTTTGGTGCGACCCATGTGTAACTGGTCAGATCACTATGTAATTGTATTTGGTCCATGTGACTGTGTATGTCTTCCAGGAATTTTGAGACATCGAAGCGGGGCAAAACTGTTTAAGACCGCAGATAGCATCAGTTTAGTACAGAGTTTAGCTGAGAGTATTGAGAGATCACAGCGCAAGTTTACGCATTGAGTCTTTTTACATGTTTTGTGTTTAACGTTCTCAGTAGTTTGAAAAGGTAACTACTGATTGTGCTCTATCATACTAAGAAGAGCTGTAAGAGTACTTTAGTGAAAAGTTTCAGAACTGTAAAGTGCTTCCTTTCGGGATAATAATTTTTACCAAGCTATCATCGGTCCTGTGTGCATTCAATCCATTACGTAACAGTATGTACGTAACCAATATATTAAATAACTTTTGTGTACTTTTACATTATACTTATTTTAAATCACTCTTTCCTTACTTTAAATGATATAGCTTTATATGACAATTATCATATTTACGATATTATTTTTTTTTATAATCAATGAGTTCATCATGCCAATCGCCCGTGCATATTCAGCTATCCACCACCAATCGACCCTTGCTTTAATCGGTTCAGCTACTTTAAAAAGACTTGGATTATCTGACTAGGACAATACTACAGTGCTTTACTACAAAGAGGAACACTCGCGCTAGTAATTGGAGAGGGGGGTGCAACCACCCCTTCAAATGCCGGGAATAAAACAAACCGTCAACCATAGGTGTTTACTAGCTTTAATAATTACTTAAACTACACTTAGAAAAAAAATGATAGCATAACTGATTATACACACGCCTTTCACTAAATTAAAAAAGATTTTATTCAACATATATGTTCATTTTATGTCCTCGAAAAAGCTACCGATTTTTAATACAAGAAAGGTGAATAAACATCGTACTCGATAATTTTCACCTGAAAGCCGTAAATAAAACTCCAGAATGCAATAAATATGGTAATCTCTGAACTCAATTATGAAAAACATTCGAAATCTGGCTAAACAGAATTCTCCGATTTTTAAGCATAGTTAATCAACCAAAATATTTAACCATTTTTTTTTTAAATTTTTCGTCAGAATAACCAATTTATAAGTACATTTCTGATCAATGACAATCCTAAACCCTATACAGTATATTACACAATTAAATCTGGCCATATTAATGTTATACAGTCAAAAGTTGTTAATTCGGACACCCATAATACGAAGCAATCTATAATACGGACCTCAAAGCTACAAACTTTCTGCGCATGCGTCGCGCTGACACATGCGCATAAGACCTTTACGGCTGCGAATATGTGCGTGCGCAAAATACATTTACGAATGCGCGTTTAATGTATAACAGACGGTATAAGCTAAGCTAAAATTATCTAATTCAGTTAATATTGCAGATTGCGTTGTTCCTTAATCTTCAAATTGGTGTGTGTGTAATTATGGCAAAGCCTCGAGGGCTATCTGCCTAAGGGGAGGGATGCCTTCGTGGAGGACTTTCTAAGGGAAACTGGCTCGTATACACGTTACACATGGGAAAACCCACGAAAACACCCACGCAGCCAGCCCGTTCGCAGGATTCGAACCTCGGACCAAACTACCAGTGTTCAGCGACTTTACCGCTCGGCCGCTGGTGGGCCCCAATCTTCAAATTGGATTCGGCTTATTATTTTTTGCAGACTGTTAGAGCAATTTTATAAAAGTAAGCTTGAACTTTCGATTATGTCAAATAGAATTTCTGATATATATTTACTAATATGTAAAGGATTTACAATGCGAAAGTATGTTTCGAAGTCCATTAAACAAAAAGTGGAATTGCTGCAAAAAATGGATAAAGGCATATCCTTTGTTTATCTAAACTTTAACGTTTGTTTATCTAAACTTTGTTTATCTTTAACGCCGCAGCGCGCAATAAACTGAAAGTTGATCTGTCAGCACTATCCTTATGTTCAGGGCAGATGTTTTTATTTTATTTGGCTTATGATTCCTTACTAAATGTAGTATTTCATCTCGATGTACTCCGTCTTTGATATGATTTAAATCAAATTCCTTGTCATTATAATTCACTTCCGATAGCGAAGAAAGTAACAGAGGTTATTGAAAACAAAAAAATTTCGATTGACAAATTAGTCGGTATTCTCGACACGGCAATTATAGGACTTGAACAGCGGAACTTTGTAATTGAACAAGAAATTATGTCTGTTTATAGAATTAAAGAGAATGTATTATCATATAAAAAACGAAGCAACTTAAACAGCTTACATTGAAAGAAATGTTTAATAAAGTAAACAAATAAATATTAAGCTTTTTTTTGTAAATTTTAATACCCTTTAGATTATAATTGTTCTTTATTTCATAAATTACGGTTTCATATTTTTAATTTTATAATTTCTGCATGCCATCTTACCAGATTTAAACTGATCATCTATAATCTGGAAAAACCAAAAATCCGGAATCGCCGAAGTCCCAACGAGTCCGGATTAAAGACTTTGACTCAAGGCGTAGCTAGTTTCCAGCGCCCGGGGACAACTGAAGAATTTGTGCCCCTTTCTGTGTGCGAAGAATGGAAAACATTACGTCAAAAAATTTCGTAGCATCAATTTGGAGCCCCTTGAATGCTGCGCCCGGGGATAGATGTCCCCCTTGCCCCACCCTAGCTACGCTACTGCTTTGACTGTTTATAAGGTATGAACCAGTGTATATAAAGTGTGCACAGAAATAACATTTATGAACTGTTTTTAACCACCAAAACCAAAAAGAGAGCTAATACGCTGTACATCATGAATTGTTGGCTGTGACAATAGTTTATTCAGCCAGAGATATGGTTATGAAAAAATACAGTCAAAAGTCGTTAATTCGGACACCCATAATCCGTACCTCCAAGCTACAAACTTTCTGTGCATGCCTTGCGTTGACGCATGCACGTAAGACCTTTATGGCTGCGAATACACGTGTGTGCATGCGCAAAATACGTTTACGAACGTGCGTTTAATGTATAACGGACGGTATAAGCTAAGCTGAAATTATCTAATTCAGTTAGTGTTGCAGATTGCATTGTTCCTTAATCTTCGAATTGGATTCGGCTTATTATTTTTTGCAGACTGTTAGAGCAATTTTATAAAAGTAAGCTTGAACTTTCGATTATGTTAAATAGAATTTCTGATGTATATTTACTAATATGTAAAGGATCTACAAAGCGAAAGTATGTTTCGAAGTCCATTAAACAAAAAGTGGAATTGCTGCAAAAAATGGATAAAGGCATATCCTTTGTTTATCTAAACTTTGTTTATCTTTAACGCCGCTGCGCGCAATGAATTGGAAGTTGATCTGTTGATCTGTTTATAGAATTAAAGAGAATGTATTATCACATAAAAAATGAAGCAACTTAAACATACATTGAAAGAAATATTAAGCTTTTTTTTTTTTTGGTAAATTTTGATACACTTTAGATCATAATTGTTGTTTATTTCAGAAATTATGGTTTCATATTTTTAATGTTATAATTTCTGCATGCCATCTTACCAGATTTAAACTGATGATCTATAATCCGGAAAAATCGATAATCTGGAATCGCCGAAGTCCTGACGAGTCGGGATTAATGACTTTTGACTGTACTAGAAAAGATAAGCAAATGATTATTGTTATTATTACAACTTTTATTTAGTTCACTTATTGGTGTTTGTCGCCATGGTTAGATTTTTGCCATCGGTTTTGACGTGCTTCCTGTTAAGCTATCGAGATCAAATTTTCTACACATACCATTTGTGAACCACGATGCAGTGTGGTGAAACGATTTTTTTTTAATTCGTTTTCTTTTTTTACGTTTAATGTTTAAATGATTTTTCCCATATACCTTCATTTAGCAAACAAACTAAATCCTCAGAAATTTACTGTTGCACCATCAGATAGAGTGGCGGGAAAAAGAATCTCTCGAATGAAATTTGTATCAAATGTTTAATGTCGTTTCTGATTTTTTGGAAAAATTTTTTAAATCGTTCGATTTTTTTGCAACTATCTGACGTTTATGACTTTTAAAACTTCACTATCTAAAAATGTATTGGTTACAAAATTTCGAACTTTTCTCAGATTATAAAACAAAGTCTTCGCCCTCTTTTAAAACAAGAATGATAAGATAAAAAAAATATTAATTAGGCGATTTTCTTCATTTAAGAATAAATATGCTACAAAGTGAAACAGAGCAACTTTGGCATTTCTAGAAAACAATTTCAAGGTTATTTTACTGTGTCATTTGAAATCTACTGCATTAATTTGAATTTTTCTTATTTTATGTTTCTGTAGATTTTTCTCAAAACTTCATTTTAAAAGTTGATCGTAATTTTAATGGGGTACGTAATATTATATTCTTTTATCGAACTTTCTAATTCTAACACCCAAATATGCATCTGATACAAATATTTGAAATTTTCAAAAGTTATGAAAGAAACACTTCCGAAAATGCGCAAAAAGAATGACCTCGCGAATGACAATGTAGTCAATCAATTTTTTCAAAATTCGAGTTTTTTTTTTTTTAATTTAATGATGAAATGATTTTTTATACAAATTCATTTAACGAACAAACTAAAAATCTTTATTTACCATGGGATAAAGAGGGGGATATTTCAAATAAAGTTTATAAGAGATTTTAACGTAATTTTTTTTTCGGAGGTGGGCAAAAGTGCTCTATATTCTCGATCATTTGGCGTGAATAATTGTTAGAAGTAAAACAGTAATTATTCCTTCTCAAAAATTATTTTTCATTTTAATAATTTGATTGATAATGTGTCAAAAAAACTCAATAACAAAACCTAAAAATCGAACTGTAATGTCAAAAATTATCCACGTTTATCAAGGTTCCACACGCTTTTATTACTCGGAATAAAAAATTTTTGATGAATTTTGTAAAGAGAATTATTTAATACCTCTTGCGCCCATTAAACTAAATGGTAAATTATTTTTGTACTTTTAGTCCCTTGCGTATTTTATCAGTTTTAAATAAAAGCTTATTTAAAAAAAGTTATTAGCTCAAAGGGGCAATTCGCCCAGGAGGGCTATTATTTTCGCTTTGGCATGTTGATTCACTATAAACGGTAAATCACTTTTTACACTCATGTCCATAAATTAAGGATAATTCAGAGTCACGCGGAAATCGAACTCTAAAATAAATATATCACCTGTAAAATCACTACACACATCTTCAAGAATCATATGCAAATTTCAGGAAGTAACCAGATGACACCGATGGTATATCACAATGACGAGAGTGTAAGAGGGTGATATATAAGGAATACAGGCAAAGAAGTAAAATTATTTGCAGGCGCTTTATAAGCATTTCAGTGCAATAACCGAATAGTTATGACACAAAGGACGCATTTGGATGATTTTTTACGTGGTAAAATTATCGGCCACCTGGAATGTGGGCGTACCCAACTGGAAGTATCAGACGAACTTGGAATTGCCGAGAGTGTCATCTCCAGGCTTTGGCAACGATTCCAAGACGATGGTAGTGTGAGTAGACGTTAGTGCACAGGTCGCCCTAGAGTTACAACGGCGAATTAGGACCAGTATTTGGCAGTTACTGCCAAAAGAAACAGGTGGAGCACAGCCTCAGACCTATCTCGTCAGCTCTTTTCAGCCACTGGTACGACAATTTCAAGGCAGACCATGTACAGTTGCTTAGGGCAGATTGGTCTATATGCTCGTAGACCTGTCAGATGCGTTCCACGTACTGCAACTCACTGTCGCCTGCGGTTAGCCTGGAGTAGAGAGCATGCATTGTAGACACCGCAACAGTGGGCTTGTGTGATGTTTTCTGACGAGTCCAGGCTTAGCTTGTAGTCTGATTCTCGCCGGACTTTCATATGGAAAGCTCCAGGTACCCGTTACCACCAAGAAAACATCATTGAACGACACCGTTACGGTGGTGCAGGAGTGCTCGTTTGGGGTGGAATTATTCTGGGTTCCAGAACTGACCTGCATGTTCAAATTGGAACCCTGACAAGCCAAATCTATCGGGACGTCATTCTGGAACAACATGTATGTTTGTTTCGGGGTGCCATGGGCGCACAATTTGTGTTTACGGATGACAACGCCCGTCCTCACCGTGCAAACATCGTAAGCGAATGCCTTCAATCGGATGATATCACCCGTATGGACTGGCCAGCATTCTCACCGGACTTGAATCCAGTAGAGCACGTGTGGGACATGCTTGGCCGATGAGTTGCAGCCCGTCAACCTCTTCCTACATGTCTACCGAAACTTCGGAGAGCATTGCTTTTTGAGTGGTGTAATATCTCCCAAGATCAGATGGATAATTTGATACTCAGCAAGCCTAGGCATTGTACGGACTGTATTGCATCGTATGGGAGACATACAATGTATTAACAATCATACCAACCATGTAATATTGTTTTTTTGTAATTTGCTCCAGGGAGAAAAAATCGTGAATTTTTTTTAATATCAAACATATAGCATCTTTTTTTTTTCTCTTTACCTTTTGTTTAATAAAGAAGCTTTACAAATAAGTCAAATTTGTTTTGCTTCTAACTCTTCCTTTGCCTGATTTTGCATTATCCTTAATTTATGGACATGAGTGTAGATTGTTGTCACAAAATATTACAGCCCTGTATTATATTCAAAGAAATTAAATAATGAAGAATCTGCATAAATGAATGCATGTTTCTCGCACTGTGATAAAACAACAGTACCTAGAGCCATCAAATTTTGAATAACATGTCTGCACCTGAATATGGGCATCTGGAAGCCCAAATTTGTTATCTGTTTTATTATCTATTTCCTATTTTGTAAAGCATTTATGAGTTTTTGATTAAAAACTCTACGATTTCAAAGCGAGCAATGGATACACTGTACGGAAAAAAAATTTTACCTCCAGTGACGAGACTGTTTATTGGAAGTTCTAAAAATATGCTCTTTTAAATATTTTGTGATGCTACTATTGAGTTGAATTTTATGGTTTAAATGTCAAGTTATGAAAAGTTATGTAAATGTCAAGTGTCAAGTTATGAAAATTATATCCTATATTAATTGTCTCCTCAGATACACACTCTTACAGTCATGCCCAGACAATCACCTTCCTACAGTATGTCATATCCTATCTTTTTTATTATTGTTTAAAATCAAAAATAAAATGAATAAAAATACTGGAAGCAAAGATCTTCATATTTCAGTCTGACGACTAAAGAGTTTACCATGTTGCAGAATTTTGCATTTCTGAAGCTTCGGCAAACTCTTTAGCAGTTCCTCTCCCTCAAGTTTTGAAGAGAACATCACAAGCTACTGGAGTATCAAAGTTTACAATTAAAAAAAACTGAGCATGAAGTATCGACAATGGGTGAAAATAAACTTCTAAGTACACCTTGAAAGAAACAAAAGACCGGCTGATCAAAAGTGCAAAATTGACAATTTTGACAACTGTGTTATATGGCAGACAATACAAGCCTTTTATATCAAAGAAAAGAAGATGACATCCATGAGGAAATTATTGCCTGTGTTAAGGGAAAAAGACACTTTGTGTAAAGTTTTGCATTCAGTGCATTTTTGCTGGAAGAAATGCATTAATAAAAGAAAAATTCTTATCGAAACACCTGATATTGTATTTTGGAGGAATAATTATTTGCGAGAAATGAGGAAACTCAGGAAAAGTGAACGCCACATCATTTACATCAACGAAACATGAATCAATAGTAATTTAAGAAATGTTGCAGCATGATACGGTTTTGGGTGCAAAAATGAATGTTAGTTAAAAAAAAATAGATTGATTGTTGTCCACGCTGGTTCTTCCGCAGGATTTGCTCCAGGTGCTCAACTTGTATATAACACATTAGCTTGTGGATAGCAAAGAACACCGTATGGTTGTTTCATTACCCATTATTCAGTTCTTGGGGACCCAAAAGCCACGGCATACTTTGGTAAAAATGAATTTTTACTCTTTAATAAACATTAAATAAGTTTCACTTTATTATAAAAATATTCATACAAAATTATGTTAATGCAACAGGGCTAACTGCAGTTATAAAATCCCAATTTTGTATAATTTTAAATATAAAATAGGTAACTGAATAATTTAAAAGATCTTAAATTTGTTCGGATTTTAATATTTTATTATGTTACTTGCTATTAGTGTCTATAAAAATCAGAATAATACATAAATCAGCATTGGTAATTAAGAGTCCCACCAGCGGCTGAGCGATAAAGTTACTGAACACTGGTAGTTTGGTCTGAGGTTCGAATCCCGCAAACGGGCTTGCTGCACGGGCATTTTCGTAGTTTTGCCGCAATCATATAAACCAAACAACTGGTAAGTAAGGTAAAAGCAGTTTTGATTTTAATCCAACTTCTCCACTTCCTTTCCCCATTAAATTGACCAGCTTTTGATTTAGTCAGAAGGTATGAGGAAAAAAGTAATGTTCACAAAAAGTATTGATTGAGAACATGGTATGTAAATAAACACTTTTAGATGATTCCATATCCATTTAATGATGAAATGGATTCAAACGTTATTCAAAGACTGAAGAAATTGCTTTGAATGTTTACAGTAGAGTAGCTAGAGGGGAAGAACTATAAAAATTTACTAATTTTATGGTTTTATGGTTTACAATTTATGAAGTGTGTCTATACCAGCCAATTTCAATAGGTGGTACACAAATAAACAAAGAATACTTGTAAATTTATGAGATCTGTCCTTTGTTCAAGGTCAATAGTCGCTGTAAGACTTTAGCAAAATAATCAGTTTTTATTTTCACGAACATGTTTTTAGCCATAGACATAACAAAATTTGTCATAAATTATGTTTTTAAAAGGAGTAATAGAAATGGATGTTGTATTTAATAGGAACTTAAAATAAGTTCCTGTAAAAAGATAATAGTGTCTCATTAATTATTTCAGAGTTGATTGATTTATTAGCATGTCTTCCCTTTATGTTGTCACCATTTCTCGGCTCATATTGCTAAATTTTTAATTAGAATCTTTTTTTTTTTTTACGTCAATGTTCAGCCTGTAACAACAGGTATTTTATCTTCTTTCTTTGCATTCCTTATTTTTCAACATGATTTGAGAACACAGTCGTTTGTTTTGGAAGAACTCGTAATATATTGTTTATTATTAGTTTCTTTTCCTGTACAGTGTTGCCATTACTCGCTTTGAAATCGTCAGGTTTCTTTATCCAAAACTCAATGCTTTACAAACTTTGAAACAGATAATAAAACAAATTCCAAATTTGAGCTTCCAGATGTCCATATTCGGGTGGAGACGTACATTATTCAAAATTTGATGGCTCTAGGAACCGTTGTTTCATCACAGTGCGAGAAACATACATACATTTATGTAGATTCCTCATTATTTAATTTCTTTAAGCATAATACAGGCTCTAATATTTGATGGCAACAATTTAAAAAGTAATTCGCCATTTATAGTGAATCAACACAAAATGCCAAAACGAAATTAATAGCCCTTCTGGGCAAATTGCCCCTGTGGGTTAAAAAAAAAGGCAAAATAAAAGCATGGTTTTTAAATGTAAGAATTAAAATTCTTCTTCAAAAATAAGCATAGACTTTAAATTTATTTCCATACAATTTATTTTGATAGATGTTTACTCACTGTACATCTAGAGGGATGGCAAATTCAACGATTACCTCACGCAACAAAAATCAAAGACCTTTTGCAATTTCCTGGTTGCAAAAGCTTTATCTGTGCCACCAAATTTTCATTCTTGAAAATTAGATGTCGGGGGGTCAACAGCAAAGGGTCAATGAGCATTTTGCTTGAAGCTAAAACAAAAAATGAATATCGCCAATTCATCTTTAAACACGCCAAGATGGCAAACTGAAAAGTGGATCTTCAAAACATCCCTACAAAAAATGGGTCAAGGCTCCTTCCTATGGCAACAGACAGCTGCAGACTAACTGGTAAGTGCTTTTCTTCTGATAGGCAGACTATATACATGATCTGAACTTAACAAATATAAACGTTCAGTTCCCCTCCCACAAAGTGTAGCAAGTTTTCTTCAGCATTTGGATCAAGGCATTACTGCAGTTTTGAGAGGTCTTATCGCAAGCTATTTGTGAGAGCTTCTAATTTGCAGTTGCTGGCATTTTCATTCCCAACTGTGGCAGCACAATATAGAGGAATTTTCCCTAGAAACCTGATTTGCAAGTGTATTTTTCAAGTTAACTACAATAAACAATGTGGTACAGTAATGTTTTTTATGACAGCATACATAATACTTTGAAGTAACTATATATTGTAAATGGTTAATGCAACTATATACTGTAAACAATGAATGTGTAGAAAAAATTTATGCCAAAAATAAAATTCGAATCCCCAGTTAACACAAATCATTTTAACATGAACTCTTGATTTTAATGAGGGTTTACTGTACTATCAAACTGAAAAAGATAAATATTCATGAATGTGAAAGGTGTCAGGAAAATACAATTCACAAACTGAAGAAGGCTTATGGGTAATTTCCACAGAACCCAAAGCAAAACTGTGATAAAGTACACAACTATTATTAGCAACTGTAGCAACCACATGTTGCAAAAGACTCAATGGCTTGATGGACTGCAGAAAAATTAAGATTTTATTTATATTTTTAACAAGATTCAGTTTAAAAGATGAGTAACAAAACCTATTATGGAATATGGATTGAACTTTTTCTTTAATTTTAGCAAAATTCCTTGTGACTTTTTAGCTACTTTTGCAGGAGTATCTGGTGGCATTTGAAAGTGAGAGTTGGCATTCATGGATATGCTGCTGTTATCAGCTGCTGGCTCTTCGTGAAGTTCCTTTTCAGTGATATGATAATAAGAAGCTTTCTTTACAGGAAAGTAAGATTTTTGTACTTTTCATGTAATTTTTCAATGTAAACGAAACATGTGTAGTTTGCTGATTATTATTGCATAAATGTATTTACCTTTTTTTAAAATTCGTATTAGTGATTCACCAAATATTAAAACTATACATGTAGTGGTCCGCGAAGTTCTAAGGGTTGATGACCGCTGGCTTAGAGTATTGTAACTGCTTGCTCGTGTCGCCATCTACACTGACGAAAAAGAAAATCCCAACACCAAGAAAGAGTTGTGCCAGATAAATGAAATTTGGTAGGCATTAAATATGTGCTGCAAAGCTCGTGAGCGTTATCATTAAGATCTGACGTAGTGACTTAATGTTAGTTAAAAAGAATGTCCTTTAAGAAGTCATTATCAACAGTTCAATGAATTTGAACGAGGTCATGTAATAGGGCTATGAGAAGGTTGATCTTCTTTCTGCATTTAAGGACTTTTAAGGACCATTACTGAAAAAAAATTAAGGACCTATGAGCAAATAGCAAATTAATAAATTCAATTAAAATATTATCTGTGCCTGAACTTCACTTTTGTAATGCCACGCAAAAAACAAAATAGATCCGTAAATAGGATGCATTATTATTAAACATAACTTAACATAATTATTAATTAGTTTGAGCTTAAAATATACTTTATGAAATTTATCAAACAACATTAACTATTTTAGACTTACAATAGTTTAGTATATTTGAAAGAAGATAAGTAAAATTTTATTTGCATTTTACTAATAGTTAGTTTCATGTTGATTTTTTTATGTCGCATTACTTGCTCAATCTAGAGGTTTAGTAAATAGCAGGTAGATTTTATGTCAAGCGTCATAGTTTAAAATGAGAAGTAAAATCATAATCAGAATGATTTATAACAAAAGACTGGCTGTTGTCACCGCTGCTCCTTACCTAGAAAGAGACCTGCTGATCAGAACAAAGCTGAGAGGTGTGGGCACGGTTAACTAGTTTTGAAAGTTAGTTGGGCTCTTTCTGTTGTGGTTAGTGTCGTAGCTCTGTGTAGAGTTCCAGGGGTTGTAACCAAGTTAATATACTTTAAGGTTCCAGTAAGCCACTAAAGCACCAGAGGTGACACTAAGTTGCTTTATATTATTTTAGGTCTCACTAGATACTAAGAATACGTTTTACATGAATTTTTACATTTTTGTGTTTAAACCTTGTGTCATGCTAAGGAATAATGAAAGGCAATAACCCACTTCATTATGCAGAGATAATTTTTAAGACTAAGCAATTAGTTATAAATTAAATTAGGTAGTTAAAAAACCTTATTCAGTATGGATTTACATGATTACTATTAAATTTTATTTATTTTTTAACAATATTGTTAAAAGTCCCTATTAAAATCACAAGCTAATAAAATTTCACACTTTAAAATACATGCAATTTATGTCATTGATTCTTAAACGGTATTAGGATAATTATACATTAAAAGCTACAAAACATTTATGTTTTGTAGTAACAACACTCAACAAAATATTTATGCATCTTTTTAATTTGAAGCCTTCCCAGACATTTTGGCTTAATTTATATCAATTTTCTTCTCTTTAAATGTCTTTCCTAACAATTAAAAAACTGTTTGATTACACAAACCAATGTTCTGACTGGTTTCTGCATACCTTATCTCCTAAGTTGTCAACCTCTCGACAATGCACACTGCTCAAAAAAAAAAAAGGGGGGGGACAGTTTTATATCTCCTGTTCTACTGGGCCGATCGACAAAATTCAAATTGCGTTCTTCATGTCTCAAAAGCACGACTTAGGATATATATTAGATTTATATATAGTACTATTCTAAGGATATATATTAGATTTATATATAGTACTATTCTAACATAGGTATTTTGACACAAAATCGGACTTTTTCTGAAATAACGTACCAATTTTTTTACATATTTGGATTCTACGACTCAAATTATGCATAAATATGAATGGATTTAAACACTTCTTTAATCTTCCAAGAACTTTCCTTCTTTAACTCATATTCCAAGAATATTAAGTGAATACAATTATTGCAAAAGAAATTGAATATTCATTTGCACTACGGCTTGGTAGTTTACTAGCGAGTTAACAAACTTAAATTTTGCTTTTTGTGTCTAAGAATACAATAATGTTTTAAATATTTACAAATAAAATATTACATTGGAGATTTAATTGGAGCCTCATCAGTTGCCTAGCATTTGAAGATTGTTAAATACTAATTGTTTGTTGCGAAGTCTAACCCAGGCTCCATGGTCGGTTTTCGTAGTTTTCTAAGTTCTCTTTACAAATGTTCTCTAGGAAAGCATCTTAATCAAATAGCTCCCACATTCTTTCTATGTTCAAATAACCAACTAACCTAGTTTAAGCGCAATATCCAAGTGAAGTTACTAGCAAAACCCGAATACTCATTAAAAATCATGTAGCTTTCCAATTGGGAGTACATGAAAGATACGGCGCCAATAATTGAATTGCTGTTCCGGTACACTGCTTCTAAACTTAGATGGTCATTCCTTAATTAAATATAGTTGATTTGTAACTTCTACTACTACAGCTGACAGTAAGAATTGAAGTGTAAATAAATAATATTGTGTGCAACCTTGATTAATATTAAGTTAAAAATATTTGCATTCAGACAGAAAGTTTTTTGAAATATTTGCAATTATTTTATAAGAAGGATTTATTAATAACCGTAATAATTACTTATTATATGACTGATGATTAGGATTCATTTCTTGACAATTACATTCTAAATTAGAATTTTAAGAATATAATGAAAATACACTACGCACAAAAATACATTTTACGATAAAAAATTACTTGATTTTTTGATGTTTTAAAACTTCTTAAATTCATTTAATAAACATCGTATCCTCGTTTTTAATTGAATCCAGAATGTTGGGTATCGTTTATATAATTATTCTTACTTGTCCACAGAACCTGCTGACTTATCCAGCCATTAAGTAGCTGCAGATCATTTCTACATAACCATTGAACTTCTATTAATTCAGTCTCTAGAGGGTTGTATGTTTATATCATAATTTGACTTTTATAAAAATGATTATTCTAAATCTTATGTTTCTATAAAAACATACTGTGCTTTAAAAATATGGATGATAGTATCAGCCTCTCTTTCAGCCACTTCAAAAGCATCAGTTTGTTTAGAAATAAATTATGCAGTGAATGTCATAAAATATTTTCATAAAATTCAAATAAACATCAAACGAAAATTCTCAGTTTCAGACAATTCGATTTAAACGAAGTAAAGTAGCAGACAATAAAACGCCGAAGGTAAAAATTTACTCTTACAAAAATTTACTCTTATTTTTGAAAAAAAAAAAAAAGAAAGAAAGAGAGAAATTTTAAAAAATAGTTAAAAATTCCAATATCATCTATAATTTCAAAAAAAAAAAAAAATAGCTTTTCATATAGTATTAATAAATATTTATTAGCATCATTGAGGGAAAAAATTTCATATAATTAATTCTCCATAAAATTTTGTTTAAAATTTAAGATTAAAAATAGCATGGCAATTCACTGTAACAAAAATACATAAACCACATTTGGCGTTATTATTGCCCCAAAAAAGATGCCAAATTTCAAAACGCGAAAATATGTAAATTCGTGTGTATCTTAGAATATTTTGAATAAAAAAGTCTAATTTTTTGCAGATATGCTTAAAAATACACCTACTTTAATATGATGTTAAAAATTTTATAGGTTATAATGCAAAATTTTTTTCGAAAAATTTATAAAAATTATTTAAAAAATAAAACACAAAAAATGGATAAATTTTATTTGGAATGAACCTAAATTTCGAAATGTGAAAGGAAAAATAATAAAAGTTTAATAAAAAAAAAGAGATTAATAAATATTTACCAAATTCTATTAACATTGAGAAGCTAAAATTTTGAGAGCTAATATTTTAAAAACTACTCGTACAATTTTTACAAAACTTGGTATTCTGGCATAGAATCGAAATATTGAAAAAAATTGATATGTTATTTCAGAAAAAGTCCGAATTTGTGTCAAAATACCTATGTTAGAATAGTGCTATATATAAATCTAATATATATCCTAAGTCGCGCTTTCGAGACATGAAAAACGCAGTTTGAATTTTGTCAATCGGCCCAGTAGAACGGGAGATATAGCACTGTCTTTTTTTTTTTTTTTTTTTTTTGAGCAGTGTACCTATAAGAGTTTAATTGATCTGGTTAAAGTTAAATAGTCCGAAAACTCCCGACAGACATTAAGCAAGTTATTGCTATGTCTCAAAGTAACTACAAAGTCAGACAAACGTTTAAATAAGCCTCTTATTTAAAAAGAATTTAAAGGCATGTTCTTATGCTAACCAATTCAATTGCAGTTTGTGGTGATGTAATTAAACAAGAACAATCAAATTCAAACAAAAAAATATAGACTAGTGGTCAAAGACTATACAATTTAACTTTAATTTAAGCTGGCTCAGTAACTCTATTGTCATAACAAATGTCAGCAGCGATAATGCGAAGACAAAAAATTGCTAATTATCAGAGCTGGCAGGAACTAATGCAACGAGCAAGCACAGATTAAAAACACATTCTGTCTTACACACCAAAAACCTCAGTTTAAAAACTGCCTAAGCGATTTGCATTCTGGGGAGGAAATATAAACTGGAAATTATAGTAAAGGCTGAAATTATAAACAACTGGGTAATTTACATAATAATACCTGTATATATATATTTGAAGAATAATTTTCTTTCTCTGTATGTACTCAGTTTCTTTCTTTAACACGCTTCCTTTTCATTTTACAATTTTTTGATTTAATTAAAGATTTCTGTTATTCTAAAAAAAATTAAATGCTTTTAGAATGTATCGAAAAAGCTGCTAATTTTATTTCTTTAGTAATATGAACATTCAGGAGAAATAGGAAATATATATGGTAAGGGCTGGTTACAGAGCTAGTGTGGCAGAATTTTTAGAATTTAGTGACACACCGAGCAACAAAATGTAGAAATGGAAAAGCTTTTAGAATTTAGAGCAGGTACTGGAAGCAGAATTTAGAAAGGCACTAGTCAGCAAAATTTAGGATCTACAAAGATAAGTTTAATATTCCATGTGATTGCAACAGGTGGGAAAATGCCTAGCGTCAGACCTGTGTATGATGCATTAAGACATATTAAATGAATCTTTTAAATTGCAAGTTTTCAATTTCCTTATTAATAAAAAAATTCCTTTCTATAATGCCTGTCCATGTGATACGATTAGAAGCATTTTTAATATTTTTCATACTTGTGTCTAGAGAAAAGTAGAGAAAATAAAGGGAAGATAAGCATGTTAAGAAAAAGATTCTAGTATCAGAAGTAAAGCATTCAAAATACAGTCAAAAGTCGTTAATCCGGACTCGTCGGGACTTCGGCGATTCCGGATTCTAGATCATCAGTTTAAATCTGGTAAGATGGCATGCAGAAATTATAAAATTAAAAATATGAAACCGTAATTTATGAAATAAAGAACAATTATAATCTAAAGGGTATTAAAAATTACAAAGAAAAGCTTAATATTTATTTGTTTACTTTATTAAACATTTCTTTCAGCGTAAGCTGTTTAAGTTGCTTTGTTTTTCATCTGATAATACATTCTCTTTAATTCTATAAACAGACATAATTTCTTGTTCAGTGACAAAGTTCCGCTGTTCAAGTCCTATAATTGCTGTGTCGAGAATACCGACTAATGTGTCAATCGAAATTTTTTTGTTTTCAATAACCTCTGTCACTTTCTTCGCTATTGGAAGCGAATTATAATGACGAGGAATCTGATTTAAATCATATCAAAGACGGAGTACATCGAGATGAAATATTACATTTAGTAAGGAATTATAAGCCACATAAAATAAAAACATCTGCCCTGAAGATAAGGATAGTGCTGACAGATCAACTTCCAATTCATTGCGCGCTGCGGCGTTAAAGATAAACAAAGTTTAGATAAACAAAGGATATGCCTTTATCCATTTTTTGCAGCAATTCCACTTTTTGTTTAATGGACTTCGAAACATACTTTCGCTTTGTAGATCCTTTACATATTAGTAAATATACATCAGAAATTCTATTTGACATAATCGAAAGTTCAAGCTTACTTTTATAAAATTGCTCTAACAGTCTGCAAAAAATAATAAGCCGAATCCAATTCGAAGATTGAGGAACAATGCAATCTGCAACATTAACTGAATTAGATAATTTCAGCTTAGCTTATACCGTCCGTTATACATTAAACGCACATTCGTAAACGTATTTTGCGCATGCACACACGTGTATTCGCAGCCATAAAGGTCTTACGTGCATGCGTCAACGCAAGGCATGCACAGAAAGTTTGTAGCTTGGAGGTACGGATTATGGGTGTCCGAATTAACGACTTTTGACTGTATTTTTTCATAACCATATCTCTGACTGAATGAACTATTGTCACAGCCAACAATTCATGATGAACAGCGTATTAGCTCTCTTTTTGGTTTCAGTGGTTAAAAACAGTTCATAAATGTTATTTCTGTGCACACTTTATATACACTGGTTCATACCTTATAAACAGTCAAAGCAGTAGCGTAGCTAGGGTGGGGCAAGGGGGACATCTATCCCCGGGCGCAGCATTCAAGGGGCTCCAAATTGATGCTACGAAATTTTTTGACGAAATGTTTTCCATTCTTCGCACACAGAAAGGGGCACAAATTCTTCAGTTGTCTCCGGGCGCTGGAAACTAGCTACGCCCCTGAGTCAAAGTCTTTAATCCAGACTTGTGGGGACTTCGGCGATTCCGGATTTTTCAGATTATAGATCATTAGTTTAAATCTGGTAAGATGGCATGCAGAAATTATAAAATTAAAAATATGAAACTCTAATTTATGAAATAAAAAGTAATTATGATCTAAAGGGTATAAAAATTTACAAAAAAAAGCTTAATATTTATTTGTTTACTTTATTAAACATTTCTTTCAATGCGTGCATGCGTAAAGCATACATTACGCATAGTCACAATTAGAAAATTGCAACTAGAAAACTATTTGATGTGTATTCGTGATATTTATAATGACGAGGAATTTGATTTAAATCATGTCAAAGACGGACTACATCGAGATGAAATACTACATTTAGTAAGAGAATGTCCAAAGCATTTTCCCAAATATAACATTTTTTCCTTATAATATAATATAATTAATATAATTAATAATATAATATAATAATATAATTTCTTTCTTTCTTTCTTCCTTCTTTTTTTTTTTTTTTTTTTTTTTTTCTTTACGTTTTCGGCTTGCAAGCAATTTCACACAAATGCTGCTTTTTTAAATCTGGGGAAGCTATATTAAGGATGACAAAATACAGCACATGAATTTTCTTACCCCCAAAAGAAAATTAAACCCGCCTCCGAATTTTGTCTCCCACAGCACCTTTTTGATTAGACTAGTCTGTTTCACAGCACAACAAATTTTGGTAAAAATATATTTACAGGTGCCCCTTGGTGAAAATTGACACCTTTTGGCAGTATATGGATACCGAGTTTGTGCAATTCTTTGTTTTGTTATTTTGGCTTTGTGTAGCAGGGATTTTTGGTACACATCGACCTATTTTCACGTAAAAAAATTGGAGAATTGCACAAGCTTGTCATTGTGCACTCCCTTGACTTCGTCCATGTACACATCAATCTATTTTCACTTAAAAAGTCATAGGAGCAGCCAACAAAAAATATATAATCTGAATAAACTACATTTTAAACAATCAAATAACAGAAAAAAGGAAAATCATCTTAGCACTACATAAAGAAAATATGGGTTGATCTTTACTGTATGGCACCCCTTGGTTTACATACATACATAGCATAGAATTGCCTTTCAGATGACGACTTTGGACACCTAACAGTAAATCATAGTCTGCAATTCAGATACAGGTGCCAGCATTAATAGAACAGAAAAAACATGGAGCGCAGTTTATTGGGAGGGCAAGTTGGCCTATTATTTGGCCAAATATGTGTGGCGCAAGAAGGCCCAGGGAAGAAAAAAAAAATTATTTATGGCCTTCTTGGATGCTATTATACGAACTTATCTGCCATTAACAGTGGATGAGCCGAAGCAACAAAAAATTTAATTGAATTGCTTACGTGGAGGACGGAGAAGATGGTGGTGGAAAGCGCGAATGTATGCATGCGAAAAAAAGGTATGTTAAAAATTAGTGTTTCATTTACTTATTCATCTCTGTGTGTTAATTTTTGTTAAAAGATTTGTTGTTTAATGTTTTTAAGTTAGGAAATATGAATTTTGGGTTATTTATTGATCTCTATATATTTTTGGTTATTTGTTCATCTCCAAGTGTTAAGACAGTGGCGAATTTTTTCTGGTTCACATGATAGTTTTAATTTTGTTTTAGCTTCCTGCTTTTGTTTAAGTGAAAATAGATCGATGTGTACATCAACAAAGTTAAGGCAGCCTAATGCCTAGTTTGTGCAATTTTCTGACTTTTTTTTTTAAGTTAAAATAGGTCAATGTGTACATGGACACAAAATTTGTATTAAGTCCTTGACTTCTTGTTTTGGGTTTGTGTAGCGGGCGGAAGGATCGGCACCATCTTGAAATTGGTTAGATGGTACCGATGCTTTCTGGCGGCGATTTTGCGGAGAAAAAAACAGATGATTCACAAGGGGTACCACAGAGTAAATTTTAACTGAAATATCCATTTACTTTACTTACAAATTTTCCTGTCTTCAGTCAAACAAAATTCCTTAACAGCATCCAGAAACTTCTTAAAATTATCTGAACTAGAATCTGTATACTCGTATCACCACAGCCACATAAATTCGCAAAGATAAGAGTAAAAAATATCCTCTGGCGTTCAATCATACTCATTTCCTTCCTATAAATAGGACACTTATAATGGCTACTAACTAAACCTTCATTTACACACCAGTCAATTAATGCTCTTTTCCCCTTTCATACCAAATTGTACAGAAACTTCAAATTAATCTCAGCACACTCAGCCATTTTACCATCTAAACCACAAAACAAGGAACAAACTTCCTAACCAACACACACCACAAGCCCTTACAAATCTTCTCCCATCATTCAAATTCACTGCAATCATGCAACCAATTACATCAAAATAGGGCTTCCATAACATTCAACTCCTCAGGTTATCATAAATGTAACAACAACTTGGCGATAAATGAAACAACTTCATGATAATACAAGGGGCACCCTTAAATCTACTCCAACCCAAATTTTATTTTCTGTTAGATTTTCTTTTTCTATCTATGTGGCATACAAATGTGTATGTAATAAATACGTTCTCAGTAACTTACTTGATACCTGGCAAGCAAGTCTGATAAAAATGACAAAGACTTAAGGAACATCACTCTCAAAACTGATCTAAAGTTTCATTTAAGATTTATGCCAAAAGTCGCTTTATGAACAGTTTAAAAAACTTGCACATGATTTGATACTGAACACACACATATAATTCTTGACTTAAAAATCATCACAATCAATAAAAGGCTTTACAAAAAAATCTAAATTATATTCCAAATAATGGACAAATAAGATAATACAGTCAAAAGTCGTTAATTCGGACACCCATAATCCGGACCTCAAAGCTAAAAACTTTCTGCGCATGCGCCGCGTTGGCACATGCGCACAGACGTTTTATGCGTGCGCGCAAGACCTTGACTACTGCGCATATGCGTGTGCGCAAGTGCAGAATACCTTTTCGCCTGCGCGTTTAATGTATAATGGACGGTGTAAGCTAAAATTATCTAATTATCTATCTCAGTTAATGTTAATGATTGCGTTGTTCCTTAATCTTCGAATTGGATCCCGCTTATTATTTTTTGCAGACTGTAAGAGCAATTTTATAAAAGTAAACTTGAACTTTCGATTATGTCAAATAGAATTTCCGATGCTGGAACTTCAAAAGGATCTACAAAACGAAAGTATGTTTCGATGTCCAACAAACAAAAAGTGGAATTGCTGCAAAAAATGGATACAGACATGAAGAATGTAACAGAGAGGTTAGTGAAAACGAAAAAATTTCGATTGACAAGTTAGTCGGTATTCTCAGCACAGCAATTAATGGGACTCGAACAGCGGAACTTTGTAACTGAACAAGAAATTATGTCTGTTTATAGAATTAAAGAGAAAGTATTATTACATAAAATGAAGCAATTTAAACAACTTACATTGAAAAAAATGTTTAATAAAGTAAACAAATAAATATTAAGCTTTAAAAAAAGCTTAAATTTTGTAAATTTTGATACCCTTTAGATCATAATTGTTCTTTATTTCATAAATTACGGTTTCATATTTTTAATTTTAGAATTTCTGCATGCCATCTTACGAGATTTAAACTGATGACCTATAATCCGGAAAAATCGTTAATCCGGAATCGCCGAAGTCCCGACGAGTCCGGATTAACGACTTTTGACTGTATTAAGTAATTCACTAACAAACGAATCAGGAACAAAATTCAAAGATTATAGTAAGTTAATTTCGTTACTTACTTGCTTTCCTGTAAGGGTGAAAACTTTACGAACAGCTCCTGTATCCAGTTTTATGGCATCTGTAATATCATTTAACACTTGATCAAAAGAATGAGCAGTTTTTTTGTTGAGTAAGATACGAACAGCTTTCCTGGGTTTGACACCATTCCTAATAATTGTAACTAATTTCGGCCGAATAAAGTCTCTAGATTCTCTGTTTAAACCATCAATCTCCCACTTACTGGACACATTTTCATCTAATTTTTTTGTAACACTCCAATGAGGTTTCTCATTTTTTAAATAATCTAATTTAATAAAATGATCAGTTGAAGAACATACATAACTGCTCCCTTCAACAAGATGTTCAAGAGATAAAATTTTCTCTTTTCCATCAATGCTAAATATGTATCGCACACCTTTTGGCAAGTTCACTTTGTCAACCAGAACCCTTGTAAGATCTTCCAAAAGAGAATCAAATGACCGAATACGTTCAACGGATAGAACGTACAGAAGGCCCTTAAAAAATTTATCACCATTCCGAAAAAATCGCACTTTTTTTGCTTTTTTTTCTTGAATTAATTTCTTTAGACTTGTCCGCATGAGACCCTGCGCACTGTGAGTAGGGCTTACTCTACCACTCCGTGATGTACGGTACCCTTCATCTTTTTTCTCTTCCGATGGGGTATGCAATTCTTCTACTCTACCTGGAGAGGCAGTGAAATGCTCATTTTCAGTACTTGTAGCCATGACCTAAAAATGAAGAAAAAGGATAAAATATAAGAGAGATATAACAAAGCTATGAAAAGTACTTAATGCATCTATACATAATAAATATCAAGTGATCTCGGTTTATATTAATTCATTACAGCAAAGTACTTGAAAGCTATCTGCCTAAAGAGGATTTTTCTTTATTCGACTTCCTGAGTGAAACCAATTCATATTACCTATGAAGAAAATTATAAAACTGCCATGAAGACTACATGTTTAACTGATTATAACAGAACTCAAAAGGAACTACACAACTATCAGCATTTGACAGTTTGAGCCACTCAGGCTCTATTTGGCTAACTTACATCTGAAGTAATTAAATGACAGCTTTAAAAAATACGAGTCTGATAGGGTAACAATATTAACAACAGAAACAGCAAAAGAAGAGAGAAAATTACTTTATAAAAGAAAGCTTCACAGATAATATCTCTTACTAACTGTTAGACACTGGGTCAGTTTGCGTGTTCATGTACAAATGTATATATGTAAGTAGGAATGAATATACTCATATAAGCACATACATACAAACCACACGTTCACACATTTCTGAATCCAGTCCTGATAACAGAACAGTAATGTCTCATTAAGAAACGAGACATTGTTAAATCTTAGATTTCTTTTCTTAATTTAGCAAATTAATCTTTAATTTAATGTTAAATAACAAGTATTTAAATATTATATGGGCTAATCTTTGGAATATGGTAACAGATAGTTTGGCAACATTTTGGTAAGGCGATAAAGGTTACTAGCTAGGACTTTAGCAGTGTACACGGATAAAGTCAAGAGTGTGCGCAATGCCATTTTTGTGCAATTCTGGGATATTTTTTTTAAGTGAAAATAGGTCGACGTGTACATGGATGATACCGTGTATGTGCAATTCTTAAAAATGCGGCAAGCAGTGGGCGATTCTGCACTTTCTCCCAATTTCGCACCTAATCTTCGTCACGATTAAGCATTTTTGTTTCATAAAAGTTCTAGTATAAGCGTAATTCGGCTAGCAGATTGTCGGAAAAAGTGTTGAGTAAAAAAAAAAAAAGCCTTTATTTCGTGAAAGCAAAATGGCGTCCAAAACAAAACTAGCAGGTTGCTGCAGCAGCAGGGTTGGTCGCCAAATTTTCACCAAAAATCGCTAAGTTACCATAATCCAAAGATTAACCCTAATTTTTATTAATTTAATGTATGTGTTTATTTATATTTTAAATAGTGTTTTTAATTTAATTATATTTTAATTAAATGATAGTGATTTTGTGAATTATATGCTTGTAGCATTTTGGAATATGTTTTAGTAGAAGTAAACGTGCATGGAAATAATTTAAATATTTGATACTAAGTATTGTTCTTTTTACCTAAACGTGCATGGAAATAATTTAAATATTTGACACTAAATATACATCTTTCTTACCAACTTTAAAGATTCACAAAATTTTGCTGCATTTTCGTGCAAATTTTTCTAATTTATGAGAAAAAAGCAGTGTACATGGATAAAGTCAAGAGTGTGCACAATGCCATTTTTGTGCAATTCTGGGATTTTTTTTAAGTGAAAATAGGTCCACGTGTACATGGTTACCGTGTATGTGCCATTCTTAAAAACGCGTCAAGGAGTTTGCGATTCTGCACTTTCTCCCAATTTTGCAGTTAATATTTATCATGATTAAGCACTTCTGTTCCATAAAATTTCTAGCATAAGCGTAATTTGGCTAGCAGATTGTTGGAAAAAATATTGAGTAAATAAGAAAAAAGAAACCTCTCTTTACTTCGTGAAGATAAAATGGCACCGAAAAAAAAGTAGGAGGTTGCTGTAGCAGGGTTGGTTACCAAATTTTCGCCAAGTTACCATAATCCAAAGATTAAACATTATATGTATATAACTAGTTTAAGGAAAACAAAATAGCAATACTAATTAATTTTAAACAAAAATTTAAGAAAGACCCCCCCCCTTTTTTTAAAATCACTAGTATAGTAATTGCATCTGTGGTTGAAAAATTCAAGTATATCATTACAATGAATGAAAAGTTTGGTTTTCTTTTAAATTGATATGAATTCCCCCCCCAATTATAAATCTATACGAATTGTTTTGTTTCTTAACGTATATATGATAAAGATTTACCTAGTGAATTACAAATAATAATTAAATGAATTCCTAGAAATTTATTAGATGTATCATACATATACAAAAATAAACAGAAAGTAAATTTCCCAGTAGATTTATTGCTCAGATAAATTTTTTGACTTTAGTAGTAAGTTCAGGCAGTCATTTCACGATGGCTCACTTATGATCCACTTGTTCAATTCTACACAGCACAACACTGCAACATAGAACATATGAATTCTTCCATTCATATATTCATATGAATGGAAGAATTCATATGTTCTATGTTGCCACCAAATTAAGTGGTACAGGAGATAAGAAAGGCTGAACACTAGTGGATCTGGATTTAAATTCTGGTGAACTGGGTGGTTTTTTAGGATTTTTTACATGAATAAATGAGAATATAAGCAAGGTTTCCTTAGAAAGTTTTCCATGGAAACATCCCTCCCTTTACTGCAGATAACCTGATAATGCTTCACTGTAATCAAATTATTCAGTTTAAGATATAATGTACTTCCCATTTAATTGCATTATCTGTAATTACTTACGCATACAAATGCATCGGTCTAAATTCATACTTATTTAATATTAATAATTGCCATTTTGTAGATGAAATTAAGATGATCAACACAAAGTGCAATCAAAGTGATTAACAATTATTAAAATAAAAAGTCACTGATGCCTAAATTTAAAAGTTTTGGATACATAATAACACCTACGAACTGGATACTACATACAAATATATGTATTATGGTTTAATGTACAAATACAAGATACATATATACCATGTCCACAAAATCTTTACCCAGCTTTTAAAAAGTGTTTTAAATGATGCAAATATTTACACACTCGCATTTTCTAATTAAAAAATAAATTTTGCAAAAAATTATGAAATTAACCTTTCATAGCCCCTTTCCAGTCCCTATATTATATTTAAGAAAAATGTTAGACTAAGGATAAAAAAATACAAAGAGCGTGAATCATGTACAATAAAAAATTGACAAGCTATTTAATTTTTTAATGCTTCAGATAACTTTTCTTCAAAACTCAGGAGTCATATACAAATTGTACAGAACAATATTAAATTTTTTTTTGTAACTAAAAATACAACATCAGCTCAGGAAAAGGTCTTCGATGTTGATGGATTAAGTAACAAGCATGGTCTCTGATGTTGACGGATTAAGTTAAAAAATGCAGGCTGGCATAAAAAATTTTTATCAGAAAAATTTTAAAGAGATTTTAATTTTTAGTGTAGAATATATATATCAAAAGTCCATACCAAAATAATCCTATAAATGAAAGAATCACGCTGTATACTCTTTTGAATAATAAGAAAAATAAAAGATGGAACAATGCTTTTAATAATCAATTAATTAGATATTTCAGAAACTGTTGAATAAAACTATTGTAAAATCAAGATAATAAAAACCAGAGCAAGAAAAAATCTCCTGCTTGATAGTACACAATGAAAAAAAAAAAAAAAAAAAAATATATTTACAGCACAAAGTCTTTAAACCCAGACTCGTCCAGACTTCGGCAATTCCGGATTATAGATCATCAATTTAAAACTGGTAAGATGGCATGCAGAAATTCTAAAATTAAAAATATGAAACCGTAATTTATGAAATAAAGAGCAATTATGATCTAAAGGGTATCGAAATTTACAAAAAAAAAAAAAAAGCTTAATATTTGTTTACTTTATTAAACATTTCTTTCAATGTAAGTTGCTTCATTTTATGCGCTAATACTTTCTCTTTAATTTTATAAACAGACATAATTTCTTGTTCAGTTACAAAGTTCCGCTGTTCAAGTCCTGTAATTGCTGTGCCGAGAATACCGACTAACTTGCCAATCAAAATTTTTTCATTTCCACTAACCTCTTTGTCACTTTCTTCATGCCTTTATCCATTTATTGCAGCAATTCCACTTTTTGTTTGATGAAAATCGAAGCATGCTTTTGCTTTATAGATCCTTTGACAGCTGCAGAATCGAAAACTCTTTTTGACATAATCGAAAGTTTAAGCTTACTTTTTATAAAATTGCTCTAACAATCTGCAAAAAATAATAAGCCAAATCCAATTAGAAGATTAAGGAACAGCGCAATCTGCAACATTAACTGAAATAGATAATTTTAGCCTAGCTTATACCATCCGTTACATTAAACGTGCATGCGTAAACGCTACACATGCGCAGAAGGTTTGTAGCTTTGAGGTCCGCATTATAGATCATTCCGGACTATGGATGTCCGGATTAAAGACTTTGTACTGTATTCATGAAAATGAAAAACAAACATATTATTATTAATATAAATGGCACTACACATAAACTCCTAGCTATTGTACGACTGAGCAGATCCATATGACCCTTTGATAAACTTTATTTTTTAAAACTCCCAGAGAGAAAAAAAAAAAGCGAATGGATTTAAGTCAGGTGACTGAATTCACTGAATCTCCATATCCAATAGTATTAGTTCCAAATGTATACCTCAAAAATTACATGGCTTCGCAGATTTATCTGCTGGAGCATCACCATGCTGAAACCATAAAGTAGATAAATCTTTAAATGAGGCATTATTTATTAAAAAGGCAGACAATAATCCATTTATTATTTTTTATTAAATTTATATGTACTTCTTGGCAATTAAAACGCCATGACATGAATGGTCGGTACTTTTCCGTTTTGCCGGCGCAATCCATAAAGTCGCCAACAATGGTACAACTGATGCCAAACGGAATATCTTCGCTGGTAACCTTTTATGCCTCATTTCCAAAACAAGTCGTAGCCATTTCTTATCAGATTGATTGTTTCTTTCAATACTGGCATACAATTACATAGAATTTTTACAAGATAGTTAAATGTTATGCCCTAAGACCATTCGCAGTAATTAAGTCAATTAGAGTACAATCACACCACTCACCCGAAAATAAAAAGGCAAAATCAAGGGTTAAATTCATCAATTCTAATGAGAATGCACTAGCGAAGTAAAGCACTGCGATTTTACATAATTTCCGAGTAAGATATTCGTACGAATCGAAATAATTCTTGCATTTAAACTTGTATTCCAAATTAAGATTTAACTTGAAATTAATGTAGATAATTACTGAATTAGATTTTTGTAGCGTAGTTTACGTAATATGAGATCACTTGGGGTCACGTGATATGAATCGGCGAATCAGGATGTTGAACCATGAAAGCATAGTAAATTCTTAAATTAATGCCTTTTTACAAATTTATTGTCTTTATTTATCGGCTTTTTACAAAATTTTAAACCATATTAAAATGTTTATGCCTTCAAAATAAAAAATTCTTAGAACTAATATTTGTTAACATTTTTTATGTGTATACTGTATGTTGTCGCCAACAAAGTCTGCTTGACGAGATTTGCGCAGGCAAAACTGAAAAGTACCGAATGGTCTAATTTGCTTTTCATTTTGTAATTCACGCCAAACTGTTATTAATTATAAAAATTATAAATGAAAGAATGTCACTCCTTGGTCTTTATTTTAGTATATATACTCTTCTAAACAATTACAATGAACTGTTAAATTCTGGAAAGAGTATGGAGCCTCTGCAACCATGCTTCACTAGATCAACAGCAGCATGAAAGAGTACCTGTATCACAAACTGCTAATGTTCTGGTTTCCCATGTGCTTCTTCCCATCTTATCTTATTGCACAATAATAAATTACAAGGGGTTGTTATTAGATGACCTTAAATAAAAATAAAAACAGTCTCAATTTATCCTAATTTACTTAGCTAACCCCTCAGCAAGGGGAGAGATAAATTGGATTTCCTAGTTTGTTAAATTCTTCAAATTGCAAACTTTAATGAAATAAAATGCACAATAACTGCTGCTACAAATAACATAAGCAATGAAATAATTACAACAAAGTCGTTTAATTTTATACCTCACAAAAAACAAGTAAAAGTTCTTAATGGCAAAACGTTAAAACTAAAAATATCAAACATGGAAAAAGGAAAAGAATTATGCGTATGTATGAATATAGTCTTACCCCATACCTGTCAATTGAGAATATGTGGTTTTTAAGTTATCGATGGTTATCGACGAATCAGGTGCTAATCAATGACAATCCTAAACCCTATACAGTATATTAAGCAATTAAATCTGGCCATATTAATGTTATACAGTCAAAAGTTGTTAATTCGGACACCCATAATACGGAGTAATCTATAATCCGGATCTCAAAGCTACAAACTTTCTGCGCATGCATCGCGTTGACACATGCGCATAAGACCTTTACGGCTGCGAATATGCGTGTGCAGATGCGCATAATACGTTTACGCATGCACGTTTAATGTATAACGGACCGTATAAGCTAAACTAAAATTATCTAATTCAGTTAATGTTGCAGATTGCATTGTTCCTTAATTTTCGAATTGGATCTGGCTTATTATTTTTTGCAGACTGTTAGAGCAATTTTATAAAAGTAAGCTTGAACTTTCGATTATGTCAAATAGAATTTCTGATATATATTTACTAATATGTAAAGGATCTACAAAGCGAAAGTATTCGAAGTCTATTAAACAAAAAGTGGAATTGCTGCAAAAAAATGGATAAAGGCATATCCTTAGTTTCTCTAACCATTATGAAATGTGTTTATAAATTTCATGCTGCTCTGCGGCGGGGGGAAGGGGGAACGCCCAGGCGCACAATGAATTGGAAGTTAATCTGTCAGCACTATCTTTATCTTCAAGGCAGATGTTTTTATTTTATTTGGCTTATAATTCCTTACTAAATGTAGTATTTCATTTCGATGTACTCTGTCTTTGATATGATTTAAATCAAATTCCTCAGCATTATAATTCGCTTCTGATAAAGAAGAAAGTAACACGGTTATTGAAAACGAAAAAGTTTCGATTGACAAATTAGTCGGTATTCTCGACACATCAATTATAGGATTTGAACAGCGGAACTTTGTAACTGAAGAAGAAATTATGGCTGATCTTTGGAATATGGTAACAGGTAGTTTGGCGACATTTTGGAGGCAATAAAGGTTACTACCTAGGACTTTGGGAATAATGTGAGAAGTACTCGGTTCCGATTTCGCATTATTTTGTGTGAGGGAAATGAGAGATCATGAGATATGTCTGTGACATTAATGCACGAATCACTGTTCTTTAATCGGAAAAGGGGGTATATTTGTAAAAATATCTGCTGTACTTTATAGCAGTAGTTTCATTCTATGTTCTGTGAAACAGTGTTGTTTAATATTTGGATCCCATGGCCGTATATAAAGTAAATCCGAAATTTTTATTATGTTTATGTGTAATTGAAAAGAATTTCTTAATTGCAGATAAGTATGAATGCTCAATATGTGGGAATGAAATGAGATTGTGTGAAAGGAAGGATATTACAGATAGTTTGAATGGCGGTGCAAGAAACCTGGTGAAAATGGACATTTTGTGATCCGCCATGCACTCAAGATTCTGTAGAAAATTAGGTAAGTTAGTATTTTTAATTATTTGAGGATATTATTTTTATGCATTGTTCTAAATGTAAGGAGTAAATAAATTAATATGTTATTATTGGAAAATTGTTATTAGCAATGATTTAGTTTAAAGTAATTAGGATTTTTTTTTTTTTTTTCCTTTGAGAACATAGAGACTCCCCGTGCACCACATATGTACAACACGGGGCAAGTAATTAAGATTGTAAGCTACTTTTTATTAATTTAATGTATGTGCTTATTTATATTTTAAGTAGTGTTTTTTAATTTAATTACATTTTAATTTAATGATCGTGATTTTGAGAGTTACATGTTTGTAGTATTTTGGAATACGTTTGAGTAGAAGTAAATGTGCATGGAAAGAATTTAAGTATTTGTAATCATTTTTAATGTTTTGTTATAAATTCGTTGGTGACGTTTATAATAGATAATTTAGAGGTAAAAGTTTTTGGATATTTTATTTATTTTATACGTGCAAATGTCCATCCTTGGAAAGGTTATATACTTTTTCGTGATCAGGTAATTTCATATATGTCCTTTTTACCGAGTTTAAAGATTTACAAAATTTTCATGCATTTTCGTGAAATTTTTCTAATTTATGAGAAAAAAGCAGTGTACATGGATATAGTGAAGAGTTTGCGCAATGCCATTTTTGTGCAATTCTGGGATTTTTTTTTAAGTAAAAATAAGTCGATGTGTACATGGTTACTGTGTATGTGCGATTTTGAAAAACGCGGCAAGGAGTTTGCGATTCTGCACTTTTTCCCAATTTTGCAGTTAATATTCGTCATGATTAAGCAGTTTTGTTCCATAAAATTTCTAGCATAAGTGTAATTCGGCTAGCAGATTGTTGGAAAAAGTGTTGAGTAAATAAAAAGAAAAGAAACATGTCTTTACTTCGTGAAGACAAAATGGCGACGGAAAAAAAAAAAAATAGGAGGTTGCTGTAGCAGAGTTGGTCGCCATATTTTTGCCAAAAAATCACCAAGTTACCATAATCCAAAGATCAACCGAAATTATGTCTGTTAATAGAATTAAAGAGAAAGTATTATCACATAAAACGAAGCAACTTAAACAACTTACATTGAAAGAAATGTTTAATAAAGTAAACAAATATTAAGCTTCTTTTTTTTTTTTTTTGTAAATTTTGATACCCTTTAGATTATGATTCTTTATTTCATAAATTACGGTTTCATATTTTTAATTTTATAATTTCTGCATGCCATCTTACCAGATTTAAACTTATGATCTATAATCCGGAATCGCCGAAGTCCTGACGAGTCCAGATTAACGACTTTTGACTGTACAAACATTCTGTTTTGTATAGTATTCACAATTACTTCCAGTTTCACATAGCTGTGGAAAGTCTTGGAATATATTAACCAGGGACACAAGAACACAACACACAAATACGTTTGAATGACTCAAACCACATGTTACAAATTAAAGAGCAAGCTTAAATAAGATACATTGTAAGTAAAGAAAATCTTTGCCATTACCAATTCATGCATATGTATTGGTTAAACAACTAAAAAAAAACATTGTTTATTTCATATTATATATATATATATATTATATTTACAATACATATATTGTTGCTAACCCATAATCTTAAAAAAATGCTGCAAAATACTCAGTTAAAAAAAAGAATAATAAATGAATTTTATGCAAATCAGATCAACTCAAAAATAAAGAACACTTTTGTAAAAATAATAGTACCTCCGATATTGTAAAAAAAGACACTTAAGTGTCCTATCAGTGACCAATATAAACTACATCTTCCAAATCCTCAGACTAGATACATATTGTAAGACATTTCAAGCAAAATATCGGATAATATTTTTAACTTTGCTGTAAATCATCGCAACATGGACCTTTTTTTTTTTTTTTTTCTTTTAAGCATACTCAACTCTTAAGATTTCAACAAGAAAAAAACCTAAAAGCCAATGAGACAGACATTCACATCAGCAACTAGAAAAAAAATAATACTTGAAAAATTAAGCATTTTTACAAATACTCTTCTCATTCCACACCTTAATACAGGAACAAATTTCAATCTTAAAGCATTTAATACCAATCTCTTACTTTCCTCATATAAGAATCTAGATACATGGCTATTCGAACACAACAAAGCCAGACTGAGCTATCTAAAAATATTACAAGTTTAATAAATGCATCAAAAATTTTATTACATCAAACGAATTTTCACAAAAAATAACAATAAACCCCCAATATATATGCATATAAGAATTATTACATAGTTTTGATACGTATTACTCGTCACTCTTATAATGAAGCATTATACATATAGGCCGCGGAAACGAATAAAAGGTTTTAAACAGAACTCAACGATTTAAAAGGACTGGAGCAAAATGTCTGAAATACCTACAGCGTTACACATTCCAAATTAAATGCATATATTTAAATGTATGTCTTTTCAACAAACAAATACCTCAGAAGTTACTGCATTAAAATTTGAACGAATTTTCAAGCAACAAAGCTCAGATTTCCTTAATTTGGCAGCAATGTAATTTGGTAGTACACAAAGAAAGCTCTGGATGAATTGCATATGCATATCCCTCAATGCATTACATTTGGATAATTTCGATGTATGGACAACAGATAATTATCTTAAACATCACTTTAGTTAACTGTATGAATGATATGCGTAAGAAAATGCTAAAACGAATATCACTGGACGCAATATGCCTAATTATACTTACTCATTTAAATGCAAAGTTTCAAAAAGTAAAAAACAACGCTATATAACATAGCAACAGGCTTTTTAACAGCAAGAAGACTGCCCTTTAAAAACTACCTAGACGATACACCACCCTGAGTGTCCGTATGGGGTGATTCACCACCACCTTTCCGCTCGTGGTACTCAAAAATCCACGAGCAGTCTTAGGGTTGCTTTACCAAAGAAAGTCTATGCCATTCAAACACCATTACATCGCCAAACCTAAAAAAAATTTTCTTACCCAGCCAAAAGAAGAAGTTAAAGTCTCAAATAATGAACGGAAAAGCTCTTTCAAAAGAAATTACACCCCCGCCAAAAAAAATTACAAAAGTATATATCTTTTTCATGAGCACAAATAGGTAGGTACTTGGCAAAAACTAACGTACGTGCCGTATGTATTAGGAAATTACTCATATATATAAAATTAGACGTACGCACGGTAAAATACTACCTTTATTTTGCAATAGTCCATTATCTCTCCACTTTAAATTATTTTCCCTTTATACCCTAAAAACAGCAACTGCTTTAAATAAGCCTCATCAAACTGAGTAATTTCAAAATTAATCGGAGCAGGTTGCGCATGATGAGCGCTCCGCCGGAGACGACGACTACCGATGACTGCATACGGATGAACGATAGCGTCCCTCCTGAGATATCTGCAAATACGGAGAGCTGCGTTGGTCTTTCCCCGCAAGCACAGATAAATGATACGGATTTGGATTACTATAGTGAAAGGCTCATAGATTTGGAGAAAGAAATAGAGAGTCATAAACTAGTTATCAAGTCATACCAACGGAACAGGTCTGTCGCGGATACTGATATTCTTACTGAACCGCTGATGAAAAATCTACAAGTCCTGCAAGCGCAAGCTACGGAGATCAGAGGTAAGTGCTCTTTTTCTTGCTCTTCAGGCAATTCCACCCCAAAACAAATTATGTTAAACGAAAAAAAAAGATGAAAGTAAATCTAAAAGGAAATTAGATACTAATTCAGGAATTATTGATAACGATGGTTTAAAATTGCCAAATATAAATTAGCAAGCAGCAGAAATTAGAAAAAGTCTCCTTAGTTGAAATAGCTAATAGATTTATAGATTTAATGTTTTGAATGGTAATGTTGATAATGGGAATAATGAAAATGTTAATGTTAATGATAACCCAGACGGACAGGTAATGCAGCAGCAGCCGACCGCTAGCCTGACCCAGGCTGTTGCAACTCTCAGGGCTACAACGTGCAGGTTACAAATTAAATACTCACAGCAAGGACTATTAATATAAAGATTTTAATATGGATATCTCACACGAGTGGAAAACTCGTGTCAAGTGCATACATATAACTGAGTGAAAAGGGAATTTCCCCGCTTATGTCGCAGTTAAAGAATAAGATAAGAGTAATAAGAAATAGTCCAATCAAATGCTGCGCTCCTTCTGTCGACTTCGCCCAGCCGTTACATAATCGTCTGTCTGCAGCAGTTGTATCAACGTTCTTCCCCTCTTCAGGTCGACTTCAGGTTGGCTCAAAGACATACAGTACCTGGTCGAAGCGATCTAATCTCTGAGGCACCCCGATCCCACGTCCAAATCTTGACACTTTAGCACCTTGCAGGATGTTACTAGAGTCATTTGGGGACCTAGTCTGGACACCGTCGAGATAGAAGAACGGGTCGTTTTTTGCGATCTACTCGACAGAGAGCGAGTCTGGTGTCATCGTCTCGATCATTACAGAGATCGACGCGTCGGAAATTTTTCCGTCAGCTAGACAGCTGCCGTTTAAGTTTCTGACTGTCGTTTTAGAGCTAAACTGAGGACGGCGGAGGTCACGGATTGTTTTTGAAAGTGTACGTAATAGATATTTTAATTTCTTAAAATTTGTGAAAAACTCGAGTATTTCTCTATAGAAATAACGTATTTGATACTAACGATTCTACATTATTTATTTATTCTACATTACCAATGCCTTAATTAAATTTTAGTAAAAATAATATATTTGGTGTTTTCCTATTTCACATATAAAGAAGGGGTGCATACTTTTAATTTAAAATTGTAATTTTTAAACTAATGTATATATATCACTTAATTTCATGTTTTGATGAGTAATTTATAAATTTTGAAATTTTATGTTTTAAATTATAATGTATTTCCCTCTACTTTTATTTGAATTTGTAGTGTATAAAAATGTAATACAATAGACATGCATTAAAGAATATGCAGTATGTAATTCAAACTATGCACATCCTAAATTCAACAGTTACATTAAATTGCTTTGAGTTAAAAAATTTATTTAAGTAGTTTTAACTGTACTGATGTCAATTTACAATAGTTTCTAGAACCTCCTGTATAAAACAAGTTAAATTCCTGTATAATTTTCGGTTAAATTCTTGTCAATATTAGAATGCAAGATTTATAATTAGTTATCAGATTTTTTAATGTGGTCTACTTTTAGATATTACATCAGTTTTGTGTATATTTATTCAGATCTAAAAAGTGCTTAGTTTTGGTTTTATGTAATTACGGCAAAGCCTCGAGGGCTATCTGCCTAAAGTGAGGGTTGCCTTCGTGGAGGACATTCTAAGGAAAACTAGCTCGTATACACGTAACACATGGGGAAAACCACGAAAACGTCCATGCAACCAGCCCGTTCGCGGGATTCCAACCTTGGACCGAACTTCTAGTGTTCAGCGATTTTACCGGCCGCTGGTGGGATCGATTTAAAAAGGGTATAAAAATATATGTACTGCGATTTCTTTCACTGCATTTGTTAATATATTTATACAGTTTTATATATATATATATATGATATATCTGTCATTAATGACAGATATGTGTATACGAGCTAGGTAATGACAGATACATTGGTAATGACGCCCATGCGTCCAGCCCGTTCACGGGATTCGAACCTCGGACCGCACTACCAGTGTCCGGAGATTTTATCGCTCGGCCACTAGTGGGATCGACTTAAAAAGGGCATAAATAGGAATATGTACTGCAATTTCCTTTCACTGCATATATTAATATATTTATAATACATTTATATATACATATAGTTATTTATTTAAAACAGGTTTTGTATGCCTTAATTTTTTATGCTTTTGGAAATTACGAGAAATATGTTGGTAATGACAGATATATTGGTTATCAGAGATATGTTGGTAATACAACAAACCCGTTCGCAGTATTTGGACCTCGGACCGAACTACCAGTGTTCAGCGATTTTACCACACGGTCACTGGTGGAATCGATTTAAAAAGGGTATAAATAGGAATATGTATTGCAATTTTCTTTCACTCCATATGTTAAAATATCTATATCTATATATATATATATATGTGTGTGTGTGTGCAAGATATGTTTTATGATTTAACCTATAGTTATTTAATTTTTTTAATTTTTCTTCCTATTACTTTTGTTAAAAGTTTGTTATATTTTTACTCACTACTTATTGGTATCTACGATACAGAGTATATTTGTAGCTACGTGATAGGTATAATTCCTGAATAAATAAAATTATTGATATAATCGTGGGTTGCTAAAAATTACATTTTTCTTTATTCAAATTCATTAGAAATATTAAACATGCGTACGCGGTGCTATATTTCAATGATTTGACTTATGACGTTGTTGCATAACCTTTTCAGACAAAATAATGTATTTTAATCATAAAATTTCTGTTGACAAATAGTTTACAAACATGTAACCTTTTAGAAAATTTCCATTTTGCAAAATATCATACATAAAAATATGTTTACGTTTCTTCACATACCTGAAGTTTTGAAAAGGCCATTTCTTTCTGTGTTTAAAATGTCCATTAACTTTCCCCATTTCTTTTTTCCATACTCTTTACTAAATCCAGCAGCGTATTTTTTCGAAAAATTTAACAATTTACTCGAACTCGGATTTTTTTTTCTACCGCCATCCTCAGTAATAAGCACGTGCGAAACAGCCCCTTTGACAACAAACTACCCCTTCCCCTGAGCCTGGAGCAATGTAGAGGTGAGATAGACTGGTTGCTATGCAATAAACGTCACTTCCGCACGGAATTTCCACTTCACTTTCCGCCGACGGAATTTGAAGGGGCCAGACTAGCTCTCCCTTCTGCTGTCGAGTGGAAAGAGTATCCCAACTGGTTTTCCGATATCGATCTCGACCAGTGTCCAGACTAGAGGCCTTGAAGAGTCATTAGAATCTGAATGCTCATCACTAGAAATAGAAGAAATAGGATTAGTAAAAGAGTATCGTGCATGAGATCAGTGGGTGTGTCCGTTAACTGCACTTCCAAAGGAAAGACTCGCTGAATAGGACGAAGCAGCGTACCAGCTTGAATCTTTAGTGCTACAGTTCTCACCTTGCCATCTTTCCCAGGAATTAGTCGAATGACCTTAGCTAGAGGACAGTGCATCCGTTTTCTGATGTGATCTCCTATTAGGACAATTTCATCCAGCCGTAGCTCTGACGATGGACCTTTCTTATTTTGCACCAGAAGGCCTAAATATTCTTTTCTAAATCTATGCCTTAAATCATTAAGTAGTTTTTGACGATGTCTAGCCCTTTTTCGAAGACCTTTTGAATCGCAGAAATCAACATCGGGAACACCTAAGCTACGATTCTCGATGAGAAACATGGCTGGGGAAAGTGGGATTAAATCATTCGGATTTTCGGACAGCTAGGTAAGAGGTCTATAGTTAATTATTGACTCGCATTCGCACAATACTGTGTACAACTCCTCGGTTGTAAGAACCGCGTTACCGAGTGTCCTTCTCAACAGTTCCTTTACTACATGAACTAACCTCTCCCACTAGCCTCCCGAAAGCATATCTGCCGGGTTTAAATCACCTGGTACATGGCGCCAACACTGAGAAGGAATTTTTACCCTATTCAGAACGAAAACTGACCAATCACCATGGTTCTTAATCCACCAGAGTGCTACCATACAGTCATTCCATGCAATAATTTTCAAATCAGGCAAATCTAAGGCGGCGTATACTGAGCGAATCAGCCTCGCGCCAATGCAACAGTCCATCAATTCTAACCGAGGTGTTGTCAGAGATTTTAACGACGCTACCCTGGATTTGGCTCTGATCAATCGAATTTTGACTCCCACGGGCGTTACAGTTATAATGTAAACACATGCACCATAGGAGCAATACATGCATCAACGAATAGATGCAGCTCTGAATTCTCATTTATCTCTACATGTCGTGGAATACTAATTTTCTCAAGATATTTAATTTCATCCTGCCACTTCTGAAAAGTTTTCTGAATGTTGTCTGGCAAGGGGTCATCCCATTTTAATTTCATAGTCCAAGCCTCCTGTAATAGTAACCAACGTAGTTGGACTCGAAAAACCCTGCGGATAAAAAATTTTATGTACCATAGCCAACATATTACGTTTACTTACCTCATTATCCATTGAATAATTAAGATTACATTTTAATGTATCGTTATCCAAATCCCATAAGATTCCGAGAAGAGAAGTTATACCGAACTACGGGAAATACAATGACCTATAACATTACTTTCCCAACCCCGTAGGTTAAAACCACGGAGGTAGGAAAGGAAGGAGGGGCAAACCGGCGCTAGAAGTGAAGCACTGCTTTGAAGCTTGGGTCATCAAATGGGGTGTTCTTTGTTTACATTTAGAAGCTCGCTTGACAGGGTTTTGATAGTATTTCGACACACGACAGTTCCATACAAATCGAAAAAGGGACACTTTCGCATGAAAGAAACATTCATAGTGTGATGGATAATAGCAATTTGTATAGTTTAGTGACATTGTTGCAAAAAATCACATCTTGGTTATTTTTCGATAACTAACAACAGCGATTTTGATTATGAATTTGTTTTATAAAATTCTAAGCTGTTGAACTACAAAATTATAGATTTTAAGAAAAATGGTATGCTTAAAGAATGAAAAATACCTTACGGTATATTTAAAATTGTATACATCTTTCGAGACTCTTGATAGAGTATTCGCTACTTTTATTTTATTTTCCAAACGCCAAAATGTTTTAAATGAAACAAATTTTTTTTCACATTCATATATTATTTAACATGTACCTTTTAAAATTTTTTAGAGGAGAGGCTTTACTGCTGCCCATTTTAAACTCATCGTTTTAATTTTATATATCTGAAAAATAATCACTTTGGGCTTACTCGTTTTACTTGTTTGAGTTAATTAAAAATAAAATTACCATCAAATGCTGCAATCCTCGTCAAAATTAATAAATATACACACAGATATGCCAATAAGTTAGCTTTCCCTTGATTTGGAGCCACACATTTGTGTAAAATTATGTACAGTTTTACACAAATGTGTGGAACAGAAGAGGGATACATTTGCGAATTTGGCGGAAGTACCATGTGCTGTCAAGATGATGTGACCATGCGAACGTGCTACATCATCAAGACAACTTATTAAGAATTTCAAAATAGGGTAATTGACGGAGGTGAAAACATTTGCATATCCTGCCAAAGGAGGTCCGATCATGAATGGTCCTCTTATTGATTCCAGATTGTTAAATGTTTCCCACGCAAGTCTTTTTTTCTCGAAAATTCGAGTTTTATGCTGGCTTCTTAACGTACGCAGGTCATTAAATTATTTATAAATGTATTTGAAATGAAGAATTTATTCACTTATAAACAACTGTGAAAGTACTGTGAAGAAATCTAATGATTAAATGTATCTAATTTATAATGATTATAAATGTTATCTAAATATATAATAACCTTAATATTGAATTGTAAACATAAATTGAAATCCTGTTGACAAATACGTTATAAAACTATTTAAGCAAGAATTGTTCGTATTGGAAAGCAATCTGTTAAAAGGTATTGTAAAGCAAATGCTATGCGATGCGCACTTAAGAACGTAATAAAGAGTTTTGGAATATGTATTGTTGAAATGAAGGGTAAAAAAAATCTGATAAGTATAATTAAAAGAATTATTCCCCTTACATTTTATAATAACTCAGTTACAAGTTTTAAATAATACTTAAAAAAGAACTTATTTTATTCCCTTTCAGAAATGTTCAGAGAAAGTCAAGTACTATTTAAAGTATTTCGCTAATTCCTAATAATTCTCTAATTTAAAATGAACCGACTAGAGCTTTAATTATAAATTGACTTACATTTTTCGATTTAAAAGATGCCTCAGTCGCCAAAAAATCATATCATATTTAAGAAAGTATTTTAGGAAGAAGCTCTATAAATAGAAAAGAAATAATGCATAATTTTAATATTAATAATACAATAAACTTTGATCTTAATTTTTGAACCTTAACCGAATAAAATCAAATTACCTTAATTTTTTTTTCTAATGTAATTAACGAAAACTTGTGAAAATATTTCATTCAAATTAAACCATTCTGAAAAAACTGTCCTGTGAAAAGTATAGCATTTAATTCCGTTCAGAATGAAATGTTGTTTGAAAATATGTTGTTTTCATATACTTAGGACTCTGAAGTGTTGTAGAAAAAGAAAATATATACATTTATATGTATATTTACGACGTAATTACAAAATATTTACATCTGAACGCGTCAAATCCCATTGAACTCAATGGTAAATGACCCAATGTTTTGGTCACCACGTAGGGATCGCCGGTGCTTCAGAGCAGGGTACGGGAGAAACTTGTTTAGGGCTACTCCATCTTACTTCCTACTTCCATGGTTCAAACATCCCCGAGCCATTACTTCTGTAGCCTTAACTATAAAATGTTCTTGCTGTTTGATATCGTGAACCCCAGTGGCACAATTGTCAACTTAAAACGAATGCTTTAATTTTTGGGTCACATCGTCAAATTCGGCAGGAGAATTATCCAAGAGATGCTCTATCGATGCAGAGAGTTGGAACGGAGACGAACATACGCCGAACACCCCTCTGCAGTGTTTGTAAATCATAGGTTCTTCAAGGGTTGGAAGAAAATACCTCAAATAATCTCTGTGTTCTGAGATAATAGTCAGCTGAAGAAATGCTTTCTCAGTGTCGGATGATAAACCAACGGAATACAATCTAAACCTGTCAATTATATCAGGTATGAGTTAAGTTCGTCCCTCTATTTAAACAAACATTTAGGGACGGTTGATTTTTCTCTCGGGCTGAAGCGTTGAACACCAGCCTTACCTTCATTGTCTTGCTAGTATGCTTTATAACAGATCTATGGGGCAAATAATAACTCAAAATATCAATTTTAGTTTCAGGAACCTTTTCAATTACTTTTGGGTCTTCCCATTGCTTAAAAACTACCTTATAGTCATCTAACTGATTTTCCTCATTAATTCGTTGACACATTCTTTGATGGCTTTTAAAAGTCATAGACTTATTGTTAGGCAACAGAATTTCAGATTTAAAGGGTAGTGGCAATTCATATCGGCAATCAGGAAGAACATTTAAATTCTCTTAAATGCTTAACGGTGTCAGAGTGAGCAAGTTTACGTTTAACATCTTCAGTTGGGTCTGTTACGCCAATGGCATCTAAATTCCAGAGTTCGGTTACGCTAAGTTCAGCACAATGCAACGAAACTACATTATTGCACAAATTATTTTGTAGTAATGCTGGAATAGTAGCTGAAGTAGGTTCTTTAGATAAGCTGTTTACTTTACCAATCACAATGTATCCGAATTAGTCTCAACTACAGTTACACCCGAGTTCAGTTTCAGAGAACTGCCAGTAATAATGTCCCCAATGGCATCTGCTCCTAAAAGCAATTCAATGTCATATTCTTTAGCTTGCAAATCAGACAAGGTAATATTTCTTTCTTTTAATTCTTTTAGGGTATTGGGATCAACTACTTTTGGAACACATCCACATATTTTGTTTTGAGAAAGTACTTCAAAGTTATGGTCATAAGTGTCCTCAAAATTTCTTAAATTAACATCAAACACTAAATGGGAATGAGGACTTGTCTCTCTCTCCCCCCAAACAAACCATGTATAATGGTTTGTTTCGATTTAGGACGCAGTTGCAAAAACGCGATAACACTTTCTGAAAGATAAGATTTCTGAGAACCACTGTCCAAAATCGTATGAGCTGTAAGTTGTCTACCCTCAAATACTATTTTTAAAACAAGTGTTTGCCAATACACATTTTCATTAACAGTTGACTGATTAGACAATACATTACTTGAAATTAACAGTACTGTTAATTTCATTTGGCTTTACAGGTTCGCCATTTGAGCACATAATGGTATAGTGAAATTTATCACAAGTTATTTATTTTACTTTATTTTTGCATACCCGTGAATTATGTCCAACTCGTAGGCAGCGAAAACAGGAGCGCTTTTGCACCAAAAGTTTTCGTTTATCTTCTAAAGACATTTTGCGAGCAGAAAAACATTCGGCAGAATTGGGGGATGTCTGACAAAAAATACAACGTAAATTTCGTCTATCTGTATTGTCTTGAACATTTACCAAGGCAGCAGCTGTAGAGTAACCCGGATCCTCAGAATGGGGACGCGAATGTGCAGAACGTGAAGCTCCCAACCCGGTACGAGCGAGCTTAACCATTTCCTCACTTTGCACTTCGTTTCGAAGTAAGCACAAAAGTTTATCCAAAGAACACGCACTATCTTGCTGTGACGCAATATCTTCCATCGAGAGGCTTCTTTCCCACGCACGAAGAACAGTCTCTGGTAAACAGTACTCAAAAAGTAGTTCCAAAAATTCTGCAAATTTTTCCTTAGTTCTACCAAGTCTTTCGAGTGCCATAAGCTTGCTCTCAAGTAAACCATAAAGTTCAGCTAAATCTCCTTTGATCCTACCAGCAGCATTTTTCATGACTATGGAAAGTAGATCCCGTACATAAATCTGAACCAAAAGTTCATCTCTCCCGAAGCGTTCTTTAAGTTGTGCAATTACCTTTGAATAGTTTTCTTTAGTTGGCGGAAAACTTATTACCAGTCTTGACGCTTTAGAATCTGCTACCACACACTGTAACAGATATTGAAATTTGTCTTCATCCACAATAGAATCATCTTTGTGAATTTTTTCAACCTGGGACCAAAAGGCAAGAAAGTCTTTCGGTTCTCCACTAAATTTCCTCAATTCAAGTTCCGGAAGCTTGAATTTCCTTTTTTGCTCGGTTTGTTGTTAACCGAATTTCCCTTATTTGCATTTTTCTAACAGCGAACAAATCAAGCAGAACTTGTCACGGTATTCTTCTGCTTTCAAAAAATCTTCAGAATAATATTCGTCTTGAAGGGTATCATCACTTAGCAACAAATTCGAAACTTTTTCTTGAGTTGTTTCCAAGCGTGTGAATTTGTCTTGAATCTGCCGAAACAACGTACTGACTTCGTCACTTCCTAAACTTTTGTTTTCGATCTTCTGTGCCTTTTGTTGCAGCACACCGTAAATGCTGCAGTTTTCGTTTTGCTTTGAAGACTTTTATATCTATATTTCATACAAAAATATAAAGTCACAGACGCCAGATTTATTATGTTGCAACTCTCAGGGCTACAACGAGTAGGTTACAAATTAAATAATTACAGCAGGGATTATTAATATAAAGATTTTAATATGGATATCTCACACAAGCGAAAAACTTTACATTACTCTGTCAAGTGCATACATATAACTGAGTCCCTAAACCACGTCGTACAAGCATTACAAATACACATACAACACACTTGAAGCCTGGATTAAAAAATGGAAGATAAAAACATGGGGATAAATCAGTTGCAGTTTTATTCACAAGAAAAAGAAAGATCGATCACTGTATTAAAATGTATGACACAGTTATTCTGTGGGCTACGCAAGTAAAATGCCTAGGCGTTACGTTGGATAGAAGCTTAACATAGAGGCCCCACACTGCACAAGTAATTAAGTTCCGAGCTGCTAAACAAAAACTTGTCCCCTTAATTTCTCGGAACTCTGTTTTATCTTTAGACAATAAATTGCTTCTTTACACAGCGATATTGCGTTCCATTATAACTTATGCCTGTCCTGTTTGGAGCTTTGCAAGTACAGTACATATGAAAAAATTGCAAGTTTTACAGATTATTACTCTTAGGCAGATAACCAAGAGTTGTTAGGACTTGTGTTTCTCTTGATTTGCTTTGGAAACATGAATGGTCCTGAATCGGACAGGGAGCTTACTCAAGCTATGTTCAAGAAGGTGTGAAGTAGACAACACAAGCAGGAAGGGAATACGAAACCCTTTATTTTCAATCTTTTACAGGATCTTCCTAGTTTCGGAATACAAAGACCAACCACTTGTGGTCTGAACGTAAGAATATAAAAACTACTACTAAAACTCTAACTAAAAAACTAACTTTGAATTAGTATACAAATGCCTAACACTAAGATTGGCATTCATTTAAAGAAAGGTACGTATGTAGTACGCCGAGCTGCTAAAACTACGATACGTCTGCAATTATCAAGAGGGCTAAACCTCTGGCCTTAAAGGCAACCAGCAACAGAGTGGAAACTCGTAAAACTACAGTGGCAAGCGTCTTGCTTCCTATAACTCCTTCCTCTCTTCTTTCTTGGCAAAAAGCCACAACTTAAGTACTTGGGCGTTAGCAAGACAATTTGCATAAACAAGTTAAAGCATTTAATTCTGGCCGCAAGTAGAAAATAAGAAGTGATAGTACAGTTTTAAAATAAAATAAACGTTAGTAAAACTTAGGATCCTTACATACTTCCCGCCAGAGTTAATTAGTTTGAAACTGAGGTATAAAACGACCTTGTTGAAATCTAACGCGAGGCCAATCTTTTACAAACATTCCTTACTAGAAACTATCTAATCTAGAAATTAAAAAGTTCGTTTTTACATGATCAATTCCATGGACAATTACTTTTCATCTGTACTGCATCTATAAACAGGAGTTTTTCTTAGTTGAATCTGGTTCCTTCCAGAGATCTGGAAGGAAAACTAGTTTAATGAAATGTTAAACAATCAAATGGCAAGTAACATAAATACGTATATTTTTCTTTTAGAACTATTCTTATTTCATTCATGTCATTATTTAATTATCTCCCCGTGCTCTCTGACATGTGTTGTAAAGAGAAACACCAAACACGTGCGTGTCTATGTACAAGTGTTCAACACTACCACCTGCAATCAAAACACTAACGTGTTAAAATTCAACATAACAAGACTTCAGAACACACCTTATATTCATCTCTGAACCCTGAGGTACTATTCTCAAGAGTGGCTAACTCTGAAGTGTAGCGTCAGAGAGCCTAACTACATTCATTCAACCTTTAGCACATATTCACACTACTTTGCTCTTTTTACAGTCTTATCAATAAGTTAAAAATGTTGGCATTACTATAACATTTTCACTTTTAACATATCACACTTTTAATACAACTACTACTGGAGAAGTTGATTTGTTGTTTACACCTCATTTTAATACTAATTACAGAATTTCAACGTCCGCTTACATAATAGACAAATTACAGGAAACATTCCAAGTGTAACATTACCTTTGAATTTATATGAAAGTTTCAAAGATTTAACTCTAGCAGATCCTACATTTCATGAATCGGGAGAAATTGATATTTTACTTGGAGTTAATGTATTCCTTACTTTAATCAATGGAGAGGTAATTAAAAGGGGCAAAAATTCTTCCATTTGCATGTTGTTCTAAGTTAGGATGGGTAATTGCTGGAACTACACATTTTGAATTCCCAAACCGTAAGCAGGTTTCAGTCAATACGCTAAACGTAAACACGGAGGAATTAGTTAAATCATTTTGAAATTTGGAATAAATTCCCACATCTAAACCTTTAACTAAAGAGGAAAGAATGTGTGAAAATCCTTTCGTGGAAAATCACGTGCGTAGTGAAAATGGTCGTTACTCAGTAAAACTGCCGTTCAAGCCTAAAAGAAATGAGTTGGGTAATTCCACACCATCAGCCTTTCGCAACTTTCTTAGTCTAGAACAAAAATTAATAAAATCTCCTGAAGTATATCAACAATATAAAGACTTCATGTCCGAATATTTATCACTTGGACACATGGAAGAATTATCCGATGATAATCCAGATAAAGTAAATTTTCATTATTATATACCTCATCATCACGTGCTAAAAGAATCCAGTCTTACCACAAAACTACGCGTCATTTTTAATGCTAGTGGCAAACCTACATCAGGGATATCGCTTAATGACACGCTAATGAATGGTCCCAAGGTACAAGACGACTTATTTACTATTCTTTTGAGGTTCAGATGCTATCCCATAGCCATTACTAGCGACTTATTGAAAATGTATCGACGAGTTCAAATTCATGATGAAGATCGCGATTACCAAAAATTATTTTGGAGAGATGATCCATCGAAGCCGATTAAAACTTACAGGTTGTGCACAGTTACGTACGGCACTACTTCCGCTTCATACCTTGTAAGGATCTTAAGTTTTACTAACGTTTATTTTATTTTAAATCTTTACTATCACTTCTTATTTTCTACTTCCGGCCAGAATTATAAGCGTTAAGGTTTTTATGTAAAGTTGTCTGGCGAACGCCAAGTATTTAAGTGTGGCCTTTTTGCCAAGCAAGAGAGAGGAAGCAGTGAGTTCGAAGCAGGCCGCTTACCTTAGAAGTTACGCAGTTGCTATTTGCCTTCCAGGCCAGAGGTTTTAATCCTCTTGATAAATTAAACGTATTGTAGTGTTCACAGTCTCTGTGCTACATACGCTTCCTGTTATTATAAGGCCAATCTTACACGTGTATTATTCTAAAGTTAAATTTGAGTTTAGTTTTATTTTGATATCTTTTACGTTAGACCCCGAGTGGAGGGTCATTGTATTCCGAAGTACGGAAGTCATTGTATATAAAGAAAAATAAAGGGTTTTGTATACCCTTCGTCTGTATCCTGTCTACTTACTACAATTAGTGAACATAGCTTTAGTAAGCTCTCTGTTCTAGTCAGGTCATTGTATGTTTCCGAAGAAGGTTAGAAGAAACATTGAACCTGATAGTGGCGCCCAAAGAAGAAGAATAACCATGGCCGAGTTTCAGGAAGAACCTGTGCTGCCTGCAGAAACGGCTCAGAATCCAGAAATGCCAGCTGCCGCCCTGGAAGGATTTGGGTACATCGTCCAGACCATGCGCGCTTCGATGAAACCAGAAGCAACATTTAATGGAAACTCACCGGTAACCAGTTTTTTGGAAAAATTGGATGACCACTTCATGCTCTACCCCGTGCACGAGTTTCAAAAAGTTACCTTAGCTACCAGCGCTTTGAGGGGCCAAGCGCTTAACTGGTTCAAATGTATCGGCAGAAGTCTCTTGGGTCAAGCAGGAAGTCCCACCTATACTTACGAAAATTTCAAGACTGCCCTACTAAAAGCCTTCCCTGTTGTAAGGGATCGTGCGAAATTAGAAACAGAACTTTTCAGTATATATCAACAAAGAATGGAAAACCTCTCGAGCTTTATTTTAAGAAAAATTCACGTTTTCAAGCTCTTGTATGGAAACCGTCCGGATCCTGAAATAATTCAAGTGATTTTGCCGAGGTTACTACCCCAAGTGCAAGACTTTATTGAATTACGAAATCCGACTACACTGGAAAAGTTATTTGAGCTAGCAATCCAATTTGAAAGTAGAAGAACGGCGGACGTCGAAAGAAGACGCCAATATCAACAGCGAAACCAATTTGGTACGCCAAGACTACAGCAAACTCAAGCACATGGCTACGGAGAAAAAGCGAATCAGTGGGCAAGGAAACCCGAGCATTCAAAAACAGCCGGCGAACGTCGACAGTTCAATAGCAACCCAGGAAAAAAGTCTCAAGGCCAGTGGAGAAAGAAGGAAAGCACGGAAAGGAAAAATAATTTAAACTAAAACGGATTTCTGCTGACGAGAGGGTGCGGAAATCCGAAGGCCACGAAAACCCCTCTTCCTACAAGTTAAATACAGTAATGGTGAAAAATTTAACTCTTCCGAAGATTGAAGTCTTGGTAAATAATATCCCGGCCACCGCACTCCTGGATACCGGCGCGCAGTGTTCCTGTGTGGCAGAAGTCTTTTTTAGAAAGTATTTTCGCAAATACCGCATATATAATGCGGATAATACGACAGTATTAGCGGCGCAAGGAAAAGAATGTAAGTGCGTAGGTAAAGTACCTTTATATATCCGTGTCAAGGACGAACAAGTAAAGGTGATGTTTTTTATAGTAAAGAATTTGCAAGCACATTTAATCCTAGGAATAGACTTTCTTTCAGACGCACAAGCTACACTGGATTTTAATGAAGCGTCCCTTAGGCTGACAATGAAACCAGTGCGTGTAGAAAAGGTTGAACCGCCAAGGTTAAATCTTGACCACCTGTCTAATGACGAGCAAGATAGAATCCGACAAGTGGTAAGTGAATTTGCTTCCTTATTTAGTGATATTCCAGGATTTACTCAGGTTACTAACCATAGTATTGACACCGGAGATGCATTGCCGGTTCGTCAAAAACCATACCGGTGTGATAAGAATAAGGAAAAAATTATAGAATGGCATATTACCGATATGCTACGTAAAAAGATCATAACGCCCATCTCAAGTAGTTATGCTAGCCCGGTGGTTTTATGTAAGAAAAATAATGACTATCCTTTGGAGCATCCAAAAAGGTGGAGATTCGCTATTGATTACCGTAAATTAAATTCCATAACGAAATATCCGGTATATCCGTTACCGATCATAGAAGAAATTTTAAGGAACATAAAATCAACCAAATTTATGACGACTTTAGACTTAACGAATGGTTATTTTCAAATAGGGGTCAGGCCTGAGGACGTGCCTAAGACTGCTTTTATAACCAAGTCTGGCACTTATGCATTTTTGCGTATGCCGTTTGGCCTTTCAGGCGCCCCAGCAACATTTCAGCGATGCATGGACATTGTGTTAAGACCTGTTCTTGGAAAGTCCACATTTATCTATTTAGATGATATCATTATTACTAGTGATAATCTCGACCAACATATACAGGATTTAAGACAGGTGTTTTCTTTATTAAATGAGGCCGGTCTAAAAGTTAATGTCGAAAAGTGCAAATTTGCAGCCCCTGAATTAAAATATTTAGGTTACAAAATATCGCAAAAAGGGATCGAGACAGATGAATCAAATATAATCGCTGTACAAAAGTATCCGACTCCAAACACGGCAAAGAAGCTCTCTTCTTTTCTAGGACTTTGTTCATATTATAGGTCCTTTATAAAAGATTTTGCGGCTATCGCTGAGCCATTGTTAAAATTAAAAAGGAAAAAGGCAAGATTCTCGTGGACGGCCGAAGCCAATAGTGCTTTCGAAAAATTAAAACAAGCATTAACGCAAGCCCCTGTGTTGAAATTTCCTGAAAAGGATGAAAATTTAGAAATTTCAGCGGATGCTTCGGATTATGCGGTAGGAGCGGTACTTTCGCAAAATCAGCAGCCCGTGGCATTTTTTAGCCGAACTTTAAATCAAACACAAAGAAACTATTCCGCGACCGAGAGAGAGGCACTTGCAGTTCTGTTAGCAGTGGAAAAGTTCCGAGTCTATTTTGGAAAGGCGCCGATAACAGTATATTCTGATCATGCGGCGGTAACTAGATTGTACTCAGGGAAAAATTTATCCCCAAGGTTAATAAGATGGGCACTCAACCTGCAAGAATATAATCTGGTAATCAAGCATACCCCCGGAAAGAAAAATATCGTAGCAGATGCCCTATCACGAATTAAATTAGACGAACAGGGTAATACCGTAAAAGTTGAAATGCTTACAGCGTGTACAATAAATTCCCGAGAAACTGTAATAACCGAACTGGGTAAGGATCCTGAGTTTGGAAGTATTTATGAGTATTTGAAGGATCCTGAAAATTTTAGCCACCAAGATATTGTGGCGATAAGAAATAGGGCGGCCCATTACGAACTAATAGATGGTCTATTATTTTATACAAAAACTACGAATTCCAACAACGAATTTCGACCTGTTATCCCAGCTAGTCTTAGATTAAATATCCTGCAAGAGCTCCATGACAGCCCTTTAGCTTCTCATGCTGGTATTCGAAAAACTATCCAACGCGTACGCGAGGCAGTCTACTTTCCTGAACTGCAAAAGTTAACAAGGGCGTATGTCCAGTCCTGCCCAACATGTCAAGCCGTTAATTATATTAATTTCCGCCCGGCCGGGTTTCTAAATAGTATTAAATCCGAATTTCCAAATGAAATAATCGGCATCGATTTATTGGGCCCTTTCCCAAAAAGTCAGTTAAACAAAAGTCGCTATCTCCTTGTTATGGTTGATCATTTTAGTAAATGGACCGAAATTGTTCCCTTAAAACGAGCCTCCGCGAAATTAGTTACCGATTCTATTTTAAATAAATATATTTTAAAATACGGGGCGCCCCTAAAAGTTATATCGGATAATGGTCCTCAATTTGTAAGTAATATATTTGAAGACATGTGCAAAAAACTGGGCATACGTCATTTAAAAATGGTCCCGTATCGGCCGCAATCAAATATAGCGGAACGGGTCAACAGAAATATAGTGAAAATTATCCGTAGTTATGTTAAAAATTTTCATAAAAGCTGGGATAACTATGTCAATGAATTTGCTTTCGCCCTTAGGACCGCAAAACATGATACAACGGGAAAAACTCCTGCTGAGTTATTTCTAGGCAGAAAGATTATAACATCGTTAGATAAATTATTTTATGTGCAACAAAGAGCCCCAGAATTTAAAATGGGTGATATAGAAAAACTAATAAAAGAAGCAAAAAAGAATACGGAAGTAGCACAAAGAAAACAGAAGCTATATTATGATTTGAAACGACGGGGAGTAACTTATAAAGTAGGGGATGAAGTTTTAAAAATTAAGCATTCACTTTCTTCAGCACCAGAAGATAAAACTGCCAAATTTTTTCCACGATTTGAAGGACCATATGTTATAGAAAAAATAACTCACGCTGTTGTAGTGTTAAAAGCCAGAAATGGTGAAACCTGTTCCGCAAACATTGATCAAATCAAGCCCTACTTCGATCGTAATAAAATGCAAATCTTTTCAGATCTTTTGCAGGATCCGGCACGGCAGACACCGCAGGTACAAGTTCCAGAGGTGGAAAAACGACAAGTACAAGGGCAAGCCAACGAGAGACAGAAGCAAGTGAAAAGAAAATTGCCCCGCGGAAAAATTGAAGGTAACAAGAAAAAGAAGCCGTTCCACCGTCCAGAAAACAGAGTTCACGAACACCCCCAGAATGAAGAAGGGAGAAGGACGACGTATGTGAAGAGGACCAGGAGAAATGACAGCAACTATAACCCGGCTTTAAATCGGAGGATCGACTCATCCGACAGAACTCTCCGCAGCAAAAGTCGCCGAAGTGCGGAAGGGCCATCAGCGGCGGAGGAAAAAGTACAAGAAAAATTTGAACGGCCAACAACGAGGTCCAAGCAGGATCACGACAGAAGTTTCCCGGTTCCACCAAGACCAGCTGCCTTCAAACGGCCAAGACCACAAGCAGAGGACAAAAGGAAGGTGTTCAAGGGTGGCCGTACTGGTGAAAAACGGAAGCTTCCAGAGGAAAGCACTGAAGGGCGAGCCCGTACAAGAAGGAGGATCAACCAAGCTACTATCTGCTATACCTTTAAAGACTGGGTCCAGAAAAGGATGTCTGAATATTACAAAGATAAGTAAAATTTTATGTTTCTTTGCAAACTTAAGTTAATCTTTCATTCTTACTGCAAGTGGCAGATTTCAAGAAGTTTTACCTCATGCGAGGTCTACCTTTATCGCCAAAAGGGCGAGAAATGAGTTATGACCGATTTTCTTATTATGTTTTTCAATTACTCGCGCGTAAAACTAAAGTTGATGTATAATAGCGCTGTGTAAAGACTTAAATATTGTAAAAAGTTATTGTATAAATTTTATTTAAAACATTCTAGCAAGAAAGAAGTTTTAGTCTGAAAGACTTTTTGAAATGTAGTATAATTTCAATGTAGAAAGAATTGGCACTTGCTTTGAAAAGAATAGAAGTTAACAATGTACTACTAATGTATGTTTTCAAATGTGTAAAATTAACGGCATGTTGATATGTTCTTATATACATGTGAACTGTTATTTTAAATGTTAAGAAATACCGTGATATGGTAAAAGTGAAAGTAATGTTAAAAATTTGTTATTCGTGTGACTGTAAAGATTAAAATCATGACGAATATGTGGTAAAGGTTGAATGATGTAGTTAGGCTCTCTGACGCTACACTTTAGAGTTAGCCACTTTTAGAATAGTACCTCAGGGTTTAGAGTTGAAAGTAGGGTGTGTTAAGAGGTCTTGTTATGTTGAATTTTAACACGTTAGTGTTTTGATTGTAGGAGGAAGTGCTGAACACATAGACATAAACACATTCGTGTTTGGTGTTTTTACAACACATGTCAGAGAGCACGGGGAGAGATAATTAAAATAGTCATGAATGAAATAAGAATGTTAAGAGAAGTATATTGTATATGTTATTTGCAATGTCATTGTGTAACATTTCATTAAACTAGTTTTCCTTCCAGATCTCTGGAAGGAACCAGAATTGAATAAAGCTCCTGTTTAGATGCAGTACAGATGAAAAAAAAAGATTGTTGTAGATGCTGGGAGCTGCTATTGTAACAAATTTCTTTCTTTTAAATTTTCTAGTTTCTAACGAAGTTATGATTGTAAAAGGTTGGCCTCGCGTTATATTCTAGAGCTAAAAGTTTTCAACAAGGTCGTTTTAGACCTCAGTTTCAAACTAATTAACTCTGGCGGGAAGTATGTAAGGATCTTAAGTTTTACTAACGTTTATTTTATTTTAAATCTTTACTATCACTTCTTATTTTCTACTTCCGGCCAGAATTATAAGCGTGAAGGTTTTTATGTAAAGTTGTCTGGCGAACGCCAAGTATTTAAGTGTGGCCTTTTTGCCAAGCAAGAGAGAGGAAGCAGTGAGTTCGAAGCAGGCCGCTTACCTTAGAAGTTACGCAGTTGCTATTTGCCTTCCAGGCCAGAGGTTTTAATCCTCTTGATAAATTAAACGTATTGTAGTGTTCACAGTCTCTGTGCTACATACGCTTCCTGTTATTATAAGGCCAATCTTACACGTGTATTATTCTAAAGTTAAATTTGAGTTTTGTTTTATTTTGATATCTTTTACGTTAGACCCCGAGTGGAGGGTCATTGTATTCCGAAGTACGGAAGTCATTGTATATAAAGAAAAATAAAGGGTTTTGTATAACCTTCGTCTGTATCCTGTCTACTTACTACAATTAGTGAACATAGCTTTAGTAAGCTCTCTGTTCTAGTCAGGTCATTGTATGTTTCCGAAGAAGGTTAGAAGAAACATTGAACCTGATAACCTGGCTACTCGCGTACTCAAACAACTAACAATGGACGAAGGAACTAAATTCCCAAAGGCAGCTGAAATAATATTACACAATTGTTATATTGATGATGTCCTATTTGGTTCAGATACAGTAGAGGACGCAGTAGAGTTAATTTCACAACTGAGTGAACTTTTACAAAAAAGGTGGCTTTCAACTGCATAAATGGTGTACAAATGATCGCTCGATTTTGGAAACTGATTTGAGTGCTCGGAACTCAAATTTTTCATGCACAGTAGTTGATACTAAATCAATAAAATTATTGGGTTTGGAGTGGTATCCAACGCAAGACGAGTTTACTTGTCACTTAGGAAATCTCGAAAACAGAGATTGTTCTACTAAAAGAATAATTTTATCTTCTATTTCGAAAATCTTTGATCCACTTGGTTGGTTAGCACCTTTTATAGTTGCAGCAAAAATCTTGCTTCATGATATATGGAAATTACAAATCTCGTGGGATGATCCCTTGCCAGATGAAATCAATCAAAGATGGAAAATCTATTGTGAAGATATCGCAAATCTTGAATGCATTCATATTCCTAGGAGAGTATTATTGCCCAAATCTACAAATGTAAAACTTCATTGTTTCTGTGACGCATCAGAGAAAGCTTACGCCGCAGTGATTTATTTAAAGTCTTCAAATCATTCTTCAATTTCGGTGCAGCTACTAACATCAAAAACTCGCGTAGCTCCCCTGAAAGTAATCTCTATTCCTCGTTTAGAACTCTGCTCTGCAGTTCTATAAGTGCATTTGGTTCAAGCTGTGCAGAATTCATTGCAAATTCAAGTTGATGATATTTAAGCATGGAGTGATTCAATGATAGTTTTGTCCTGGATACAATCAGAACCAACACGCTGGCAAACCTTCGTAGCCAACCGCGTTTCAGAAATTCAATCAGTCTTACCTTCATCGCATTGGAATCACATAAAAGGAAAGGAGAATCCAGCTGATTGCGCATCAAGAGGTCTTTTGCCTTCAGAACTTTCTACTCATGACTTGTGGTGGACAGGTCCTCAGTGGCTTAATTCAAATAATATTCCGTTCTCTATCAACTTACCATTTTCAGAAGAGTCTTTAAAGGAACAACGGAAAAATGTTTCTTGTTCAATTGGAACAGTCGCTTCGCAAATTCCAGTCCTTAATGAAGTTTCATCATTCTTGAAACTTAAAAGAATCATCGCATGGTGTTTTCGGTTTGCGAATAATTCAGCTAAATCTACCGCAACAAGGATGAAGGGTTACCTTAAGACCGAAGAATTGCAATACGCTAGAAATGCAATTGTTAGAGTAGTTCAAATGGATGAGTTTTTTAATGAATATAATCTTCTGAAAAAGAATGAACCGTTAAACTCAAAAAGTAAGATCATTTCTTTGAACCGCTTTATCGATAAGAATGGTCTTATACGCGTCGGAGGAAGATTAAGACAATCTAACATCGCGCAGCACAGAAAATATCCTATTTTGTTGCCCAAGAAACATCACATAACACAGATTATAGTGAATCATTTTCATATATCCCATCTTCATACTAGCCCCCTGCTATTGCTATCAGAAATTAGAAGAGAATATTGGATAATCCACGCTAGGTCAGTTGTAAGACAACAGATTTGGAAATGCGTGAAATGTCATCGTGTACGAGCTAAAACATCTACCCAGATAATGTCTGATTTACCATCGTCTAGAGTCGTTCCGTCAAAGGTTTTCTCCAAAGTTGGAATTGATTACGCCGGGCCATTTCAAGTGAAGCCCAGGCAAGGTCGAGGAGTAAAACCAATGAAATGCTACATTTGTGTATTCGTGTGTTTTACTACAAGAGCTATACATATTGAATTAGTAGGTAAATCTAACATCAGAATCATTTATTGCCGCTTTGAAGAGCTTTGCATCTCGAAGAGGAAAACTAATGGAAGTTTTTCCTAGCTCAGATATTATTGTGCGTATCGTGAAGATCAAAACTGCTAATGGAGTTTTTAAAAGGCCAATTCACAAACTTAGTGTTTTGCCTATCAAAGATTAAGTTTTTTTTCCCTAAAGCATTATAACTTTGTACTTTACTTTAACTATAATTAAGTTCCTGAATTGTATCAAGGCTTCTGTGCATCTGTTTTGAGAACAATTTAGTTTCATTGCATAATTTCACATTATGTTTTCTTGTGAATATTTTAATTATAAATTTTTGCATAATTTAATATTGTTATGATAATTTCATTTTTGTATAAGCTATTTAGTTTGAAACGATGTTTCAACGCCGGGTGGAATGTTTCGGCCACCAGAGCTCTCTGTCTGTCTGTGAGATATTATTTCGCAATGCGCAGATTGTATGCGCAGCTCGCATTTTGTATGCGCAGCTTGCATTCTTAAAACCGCTAATTGTAACTCTGTCGTTTTTACTTTGTGCTGTGTTGTGTTCGAAAGTTCAAACTACCGAATAAAGGTTAATTTACAATACACTCGCACTGATGTATTCTTAGGTTTATTAATTTAAAGTTAAGATACCGCTTCGCTACAAAGTAAGTCTTTTCGTTAACAAGTTTCGTTACAAGTCTTTTCGTTAACGGTTATAATAATTTAAAAAAATACAATATTTTTAATCAATGCGCACAGCTAAAACAGAAATTATATCAAATTTCTCTGTTTCTAAAGTAATTGTTAGATACCTGTTTAAGTATTTATTCTATGCTAAAAGAAATTATTTGTAAATTAGGTGATGCCGAATTCTTTAAAAATTATTCATGGGTTCCGTACAAATTACATTTACTTTTGCAGAAGAAATTTTGCTTCGCAAATTTTTCACATACAGAAAGGTTTGCGTTGAAGGCTTTCCAGTATTTTCCAGTTTCGGCACGAAAATCGCCCTCGGGTCGGCAGATGGTACGGCTGGATTTGATGTTTTGTTTTATGACCCTCCCATTGTAACATGTTTCTCTAACGATCGCTGTTTTCCCACTACCAGTTAAGCGCGACAGGAGGTCGGAGGGAACGACAGTACAGAATATTCCGTCCTCAACGATTTCGAGGAGGAAAATGTAAGGCAGAAAAAAATCTTTTGAAACGCTTTCGGATTCATCAAAAGCTGGCAAAATAATCAACGCTCAAGATTTCTACTATTGCGCAAGTGCGATAAATGTGAGTTAAGGCACTGCATTTCTGAATCATTTCTCAAATGAATTTTCGTTAGAAATTCTTCTCAAAAATAGTAGTAATTGCGAGAAAACAGTATTTGGACCTATATTGTGAAGACTATTTTATAACAAACTGCAAAAAATTAAAAAAGGGCAGTCTTCCATGTTCCTATTTATTTTGCCTTAGCAATAACGAAAAAACAGCTCTGAAATGCTTCTCTACTGACGAAGAATTCTTCCTTACTAAGGTTCCAGTAATTAGAATTTAATTGAAATTCGTAATTTATAACTAAAATATTTGAAAAATACAAAACTTTTATCAAGTTGAAATCTGCTGGTGATTTCTTTAAATACTTGATTTACAGAAACAATCTGATGTGGTCATAACTTGACTTTCTTGTATGGTCTATTAAATAAATTATACACAACGTTAGGAACGGAACTGGCGTCGGATCGTCGATGGTGTTGGCCGTTAAACTTCGAGCTCCAATTTTAGTTGATTTTAAAGGTGGAAATAGCTACAGTCGGTATTTTTCATGTTTTAAAATGTGTGCATAAAGTGTTCCTGATCAAGTAGATACCAATTTTGTGAAATTCGACCTGCAAATTTCAAAGTTATGGTGATTTTGAATAATTAGTTGTGGTTTAGTGTTGCGAGATTCCAGCAATGGGGTCTTCGTTTTGTGAAGTTTTGGATCGTGTTTTGTGCCAAACAGGTGTAGAAATTATGTTCTACAGCTTTCGTGGATTGCATCGATTTGCGTCATATGTATTTTAGATAAGTATTTACTGATTTATCTTCAATTTTGTATTTGTTTACATTGTACTTTGTGTTCATAGACTGATATTAAGCTAGAGACTGTTTTCGAATTAATTAATGGTCCTTTTGGTGAAATTAATTGGAATTTTCTTTTAAATATTAATGTTTTTTATGATTTTATGACTTACAAAAAAATTTTTTGGACAGTTTTATCACAATTAGGATAATTAATTAAGATTTTTATACTATGGTACAAAAAGGACGCTATCTTACACCACTGTTCTTCGAAATTCTTAAGAGTCTGTAACCGGAAGTTGCCATACGCATAGAAAATATGTTCTAAATTTATATGTTGTTACTGATTATAATCTCTAGAGAAGTAATGTTTTTGACCTTGTCAAACTAACGTTCTGAGACTGTGGTTCTTTCCTGGAAAACTCCATAGACTATATGTTAAATTCATGCTTATATTACTACTTGAAGTCAAGTGATAATTGTTTTCATTTCTGTGCTATAATGTTCCTTGGGGTCCTTTTTGTTAATTTAATAATTCAAATCGTACTTACTTTTAATTAGTCTTTTGTTAATTAATGATTTTTGTTTAATTGGTTCTTTTCCGCTTACCGATTTGTTTTTCATAGTGTTTTTATTTCTGTTTCACTTTTAAGTCATATGTTTAAGGGTTTTATGATTATATAGTAACTCCCTCTGCAGAAAAGCCCATTTTATAGAATTATAATAAAATGTCTCATTCTAATGTTACGCTTTCTCCGGCACATTCAGTTTCTTCAGTCTTTGAATCTTCTCCTGGCTCTGTACAAGATTTGGCTCCAGAAAAGGTAACTGGGAACCATCTATCATTTATTAATGAATCCTATGACGGTATCTTAGCATTTTTAGTTGATGCCAATGCAAAACATAAATTAAATAATAAAGATGCAGCGAAACTTAAAAAGTTTGTAAGCAATATCAGATCACATTCAAACAAACGTGAATTATACATAGCTCACCTGGAAGGTTTTAACGCCTGCTTGAAGGAAAGAGTCTCTTCATTGGAGGAAAAGAATTCTTTGTTGGAAAAAAGACTTTTGGAACTTGAGTTAAAATTTAATCAGTTAACACAGCTTGACCAAGCCACTGTCTTACCACATTCGGAAATAGCGTCTGATTTAGAGGCTTGTCATTCACATAGTTTAGACGGTAAATTTGATAAAGTGAATTCGGAGTTATCTTCTGCAGAAATTGTTAGGCTCACTTCGAAGCCTTCACAGGTAAGGAAGATTCCAGCTCAACAGGATCACGTTTTGATTATCAAGGCTAAAGATACAAGCAGATCGCCAAACAGTATTAAGACGCAATTAGTTCAGAATCTTAAACCGCAAAGGCTCGGGGTAAATATTTTACAAGTTCGTCCAACAAGAGCCAAAGAGTTACTTGTTCGTTGTAAAGGGGAAGAGCAATTGGTGACATTGAAAAAAGCCATTTTGGAAAACTCGGATTTGAAAGAACATTTGGACCTGAGAATTCCAAGACTACCAAGAGTGTCTTTCATAGTTTTTGGGGTTCCTCAGGATACTACTTCTGAGGAACTACAAATTGCTTTTCAAGAACTCTTATCATCAGGTGAGAAGAATTTTGTTTTTCCAAGGGAACCCAGATCCAGAACAGACGGTACGTGCAACTGGCTTGTTGAGGTGTCTAGAGAACAGGCACAATTGTTGAAAGACCTGAAGAGAGTCTATATTGGTTTCGCATCGTGCTTCTTTCGAGAATTTCATAAAGTGACGCGTTGTTATCACTGTCAAGCCTTTGGTCATTTAAGTCTAATTTGCAAAAATCCACCGGCCTGTGCAAAGTGCGGGAAGGGCCACCTTACTCAGGAGTGCTCCGAAAGCATTGCAAATTGCGTCAATTGTACTCACTCCAACGCCTCTGCAGGAACGAAGTACGAGACATCACATCAGGCTAGCTCATCACAATGTCCGCTATACAGGCAGGAGATTCTTCACCTCAGCAACACTCAGAAGTGACAGGCTCAATGAACATACCTGTTACTCAGAGCATCTCGGGTCTGACTTGTGCACAAGTAAATTTACAGAGATCAAGGGCAGCTACTTTAAATTTTATTGATTTTATGATTAGAAATGAAATACAGCTTGCTCTCTTACAAGAACCTTATGTCAAAGATGGCAAGATCATTGGATTACCAAACTGTAGTAAGATATTCTTTTCTGGTTCTCTTAAAGCGTTGATAATATATAACGGCCCTCTAAATCCATTTTTTGTGGCGAGAACTTTAGATGCAGTGACAATTCGCTTGCAATTTATCAATAGAAGTATTAATATTGCTAACGTTTATTTTCCACCGACGGCCGATTTAGATAGCAATTTAACCGAACTTTGTTCACATATTATTCATAATGATCATTTGCTTATTGCGGGTGATTTTAATGCTACGAGTCCTCTTTGGGGTGGAAATCAAGAAGATCATAGGGCTGCTAAAGTTCTTGATTTTATCCACGAAAACAGACTGTGTGTTCTTAATTCCCCCGATTCAGAACCAACATTCTTGACTGTCAGAGCCAAGGGTTGGCCTGATATTACATTAGCTTCATCTCCTTTTGCAATTTCTATTACAAATTGGAGGGTGTTGACAGGTTTGTCTATTAGTGATCATCAAATTATTTTGTTTGAAATTGGAATCTCGGAAGACATAATTTTGAAACGTAGATTTAAAACTTCATATGGTGGACATGAAAAATTTATTGAGAAACTTCGTCCACGAATTTCACAATTTATAAATTTATTTGAATCTAATACTTCTCGAGAGGATTTAGAAAATAACTACGACTTTTTTATTGGTTCATTGATGGATGCAGCAACAGCGTCCTATAAGTCGAAAAGAGTACGGATTAAAACCTCTACATCATGGTGGTCTGACTCGCTCACAATAAAAAGGAACAAAGTTCGTGCTTTAAGGAGACGTATGCAAAAAGAAAGGGATGACAATATAAGGCATTCATTTAAAATTTCTTATAAGAAGGAACTAGCAATTTTTAAAAGATTGATTATAAAGACAAAAAGTGAATCTTGGAAGGCATTTTGTGCTGCTATTGAAAATCCTTATGGCATCACTCAAAAGATTGCAGTGGACAGAGTATTTCGACCTCTTCAGCTGCCAGTAGAGGTAGCTCCGGACTGTACTTCTCTGGGAGAGAAATATAAAAAAAATTTTAGATGAGTTATTTCCATTGGATTTGGAGATTGACGATATGGATTTACATAAAGTAATGCGAGAAAAATTTAAAAATCAAACTTGGAATTCTACTTTAAGTGACTCTGCCCTCCTGGAGCTTGAGGAGTTAGAAAATACAATTCGTTCTCTACCGTCTAAGAAGGCCCCCGGACCAGACGGTCTTGATAATATTATCATAAAGATACTTTTCAAAGAATTCCCCCAATTGTTGTTATCTTTATATCGAGCATGTTGGAAATTGGCTTTATTTCCACGGCAGATGAAAATTGCCGAAATAGTTTTATTTGGCAAAAAAGGTAAAGATCCTGCTATTTTGTCTTCTTATAGACCAGTGAGTCTTCTTTCTTCTTTAAATAAACTCTTTGAAAAATTAATATTGAACAGACTAAATTATTTTCTAACTGAAAATAAAGTGATCAGCGACTTTCAATTTGGATTTAAAAAGGGGGTTTCAACTGAAATGGCTGTTTTTAATCTGCTAAACACAGTAAAACGCAACAGGGATGGTAACAGGCACACGTTAATCATCTCCATTGATATACGTGGTGCTTTTGACACGGTCTGGTGGCCTGACATAATTGATGCATTAGATAGCGCAAACTGCCCCGTAGAAATTTTGAAATTAATTCGAAATTATTTGGAACAACGCAAAATTCAATTAACCCTGGATAATGAAATTTTAATAAAAGATTTACAAAGAGGCTGTCCACAGGGTTCCTGTTTAGGACCAACCCTGTGGAACTTAGTCGCTAATTCGGCCTTTGGTATGTTTGAAAATACTGAACAAGTAACTTTGCAAGCTTATGCCAACGATTTTCTGTTAATTATCTCAGGCGTAAAGGACATTGAAGTAAGAGCTCAACAAGCGATTAATAAGTTTGTAGAGTGGGCAGACATGCATAAATTAAGAATTTCCGAAGAAAAAACTACTATGTTGTTTATCGGTAGGAAAAGAAAAATGCGTCGAAATCCGTCTATAAAAATCCATGGAAGGCTAATAAAATGTGCAAACACCTTGAAATATTTAGGCTTTGTTATCAGCAATACGCTGTCTTGGTTTCCACATGTGAAACATCTTAAACAGAGATGTGCCGTTCTTACGAATGGCATGACAAAGACTATGGGCCTTAATTGGGGTACTTGCCCAAAAATCTTGCGGCTGTGGTATAAAACAATCACTGAAAGAGTTCTTTTGTACGGAGTCTCCATTTGGGGTTTTGATATGAACAAAACTATGAGTGGCTTACTGAATTCAATACAGAGGCATCAGCTATTACTTATTTCCAAAGGTTATAGAACAACCTCGACAGCCTCACTGCAGATTTTGGCGGGTATACCTCCATTAGATCTGCAGGCTCAAAGAGACTCTTTCTTAGGACGGATCCTACGATTACGATTGAATGGGGATTTATGGAACCAACATCACCTAGCAAATGATTATGAACTACGGGTTCCATCTAATCTTGGCCATCCTGCCTCTTTAAAACTTAAATCTGCAGTCAATTTATACTATACGGCTCCAGTAGCCAATGACATTGCTCTATTTACAGATGGTTCTAAAACTGAACGTGGAACAGGTTGTGCATTTTGTGTATTTAACAATACTCAAAAGGTATATACATGGACTCGAAGGCTTGATAACAGAAATACTGTTTTTCAGGCAGAACTTTTAGCGATAAACGCTGCTCTCACTTATGTTAAAAGAAATATATCGGGCAAGACTAAGATCTTCAGTGATTCATTATCTAGTCTGCAGGCTATCTCAGACATTACGTATAGAAATCCGATTGTACAAATTATTCAAGAGAAATTGCTAAGATTTAATTCATCTGAAAGACCACTTCTTACCTGGGTGCCAGCTCATGTTGGCATACTCGGCAACGAAGAAGCAGATACTTTAGCTAAATGGGCTGCTAATGATATCAACAGAATTGAAAATCCAACGAAATTGCCTTTTTCACAGTTGAAGAGCAAGACTTTAAATGCACTGCTTGTGAAATGGCAGGAAAGATGGACTAATGACTCCACAGGAAGAGGAGTCTTCTCTTTCTTTCCAAAAGTTTCACTCAGTCAAAGAAGCACATCGAATTTTTATACTCAATTTTTCACTGGTCATGGACCTTTTAATACATATCTCTTTCGATTTGGACTACGTACGACTGAGCTTTGTTCTTGCGGGGAGTTGGGAGACCCTGAACACTTTATCTTTCCCTGTCCATTTACTAAAAACCTTCACTTGAATAAACCTTTAGATCAACACAGGCCAAAATGGGCTGAAATGATATTAAAAAACTCTAGTGAGAGTAAGAAATTTAAGGAAATTATACTTTTCTGTCAGGAATTAAATTTTTCTGTAAATAATTCTCTCAGATCATCTCTATTGGGAGTGAGTAATTGACTTTCAGCGACTGTTAGATTTTTACTATATAATGGTAATTGTTTAACTTTGTGTGTTTGATGCTTATTATTGTTCAGTTTTGTTGTTTCCACTACTTATGTTATTGATTAAAAATTAGAAGTGGTTTTACGTAGAACAGACGTATCTGACATTGAATGCATTTATGCTCTTATAAATTGTAACGGTTAATTGTAGCCTATTAGTTTTGTAATTGTTAATTAAATTTAACAGAAAATTTTTGTGACAATTTTATTATTTTGCATATTTTAATGCGTTCTTTTGTAATTGAATTGATTCACTTTGGTGAATTTGATAGGCATTAATTGTGCATTCTATTATAAAAATTTGCATTCATGATAGTTATTTTATATTAATTTTCTTTACTTTAATCTTGAATGCATTTTGTTTTCGATTTTGAAATTCTGTAAAATTTTGTGTCGGCATTTTTCTAGTATTGCATTTGTCTTAGCGATGCCAGCAAACCTAATCTAGAATAATTATTTTATATACCTTTTTGCACTTTTCTGAATTGAATAGTTGACCTGTTTTTGTGAATTTTATTGGTTTTACTTGAGTTCTCTATTGTAAAATGTGCATTTAAGGCAGTATTTTATAATAATTTTCGTTGACTTATTTTTGAATGTATGTGGTTTTTGGAATCGGAATTTTTCATATATTTATGTTGGCATTATTCTTGTACTGTATTTCTATCGCGTCGCCAGCAAACCTGATGTAGAATTTTTTATATTACTTGGAGTGGTTTTGTTTTTAAACCAAATTTATGTTTTGCATTGTAATAATATCTCAGGTTCAGTGTATTTTATGATAATATTGTTCAGGTATCATAGTTATTGGTTCTTAATTCTGAATTCCTATGAAAAAATTTTATTTGGCAGTTTATTATTGTCTTAGTTTATCTTTATGCATTTTTTTTCTAAATTGAATGGTTCTTCTTGAATTTGTGAATCTAATTGATATTAATTGTGTATAATGCAGTAATGGATGTATTATATTTTGTTTGTACTATAGTTTTTATTTAAATTAGTTGGACTCAGTTTTGAAAGTATTTCGTAATTTCAGTACAAATTATGAAAGTATACTTGGTTTATTGTTTGAATGCTATAGGTACTACTTGTAACATGCTTTCTTTAGGGTTTTTTATGACTATGTTACTTATGTTCTTGTGTTCTTGAAGGCCTTGTTTGCCACTGTAAACTTATTCTGCTTAGTCATAATAAATAGCTTCTGGAGGCAGGGGCTTTAATCCGTGTAAGGCAGACATCATGTCAGCTAGGTAATGGAGCCCCTGTTCTCTGGTTAACAGTGAGTGGCAACAGTAACGGACTGTCCATCAATGGGAATATCGATGGAGTTTCTTGCAATATGATCATTGACACAGGAGCTAATGTTACCATTATTCGGAAGGATTTAGCTCAACAGTTTAAACAACAACAAACTCTTATAACCGCTCCTGCTACTAAAAGTAACTGCGGTGTTTTGTAACTATTCTAATCGTTACAAAACGATTGTTAAAGTGTAACGATCGGAATCCACGCTTCTAACTACTCCGTTATCTCACTCCGGATTAGGCAGGAGGAGACGGGTGCTAACTACCAAAGTGGGCAAAAGCCAATAGGCTAAAACAGGGCAGAGCACGTCAACTAAGCAAAAGAGCTTAAAAAAAAGCCAAGCGGCTAAAAGAGGAGGGGTGCCTTTCGGCTAAAAGCAAAGAAACAAAAAGCCAAAAACTAGTCTAAGAAGGGGAGAGATTTTACGGCTAAAAAGAAGGGGAACAGGCGAAATGAAGCAAAGCCTATCGACTAAAAGGGGCTGAGAGGGAAGGCTAAACGGCGAAAGGTAAAGAGAAAGCTTTGTAAACTTAAAAAAAAAAAATGGGGGGAAGTCATGACGGCTAAAACAGGAAGTGAAGGGACAGCCAGTGAAGTTACAATGCTAGTGTAATTTAGGGAAAAAAAGAAAAAAAACAACCTTTTTACATAAATAAACAATTAATTAAAGCAGAGTAAAATTAAAAAAACATATATACAAACAAAATAATAATCATAACAAATAAAATAATAATCAGAATCATAACAAATAAATAATATAACAAAAATAAATAATAAATAAAAATAATAACAAAATAATAGAAAAATTCAAAGAAACTTATAAACAGATATACTATTTCCTGCAGGTGTATACACTACACCACTACAGAAAACACTACACTACAGTGACTAAATAAATGAGCATTACATTGAAGTGAATGGAAGAGAAAATAACAATCAAAATGACATAAACATTGTAGGATTAACGATAAATAATAAAGTCTGAGTCATTTACATGTATAAGTTGCATAATTGACTTCATGGCATTAAGAGTAGAATTGCATTTTGCCAATATTTCCAGTGAAGGCAATGGTGATGGAAAAAGAGTTTTTCTTTCTTTTACTGTTATTGGACAAGACGTGATGTAATGGAGAGCTCCTGCAAGCTCTCCACTTGTCCCGCAGCCACATCTTGTGTTCTTTTTATGAAATCTTTGCATATATTGCGGAAATTTACCATGATTTGTCAAGACTTGATTTAAAATGTGATCTGATTGTATACGAGAGAGACAAATTTGTGGAAAAAAGGCATAAGTCGAACGTCCTGTAGAGCCCTCATCCCATCTTTGCTGCCATGTTTTAAGCGATTCTTGCAGGATTTGATGTTTGGCCGAAATCTCTGAAAGTGGCACTTCAACAGCTATCTGATCTTGTTGTGTTGCTCTTTTTGCTTCGGAATCTGCTCTTTCGTTCCCTGCGATTTCATTGTGAGCTTTAACCCAATTAAGCTCTAGAGAATGGGAATCTAAAAGAGTTTTTATGATTTCCTTTAAGCTAAGAATGCTTCCTTTCGTAATTTTATCACTATTGAAACTTTGAAGGGAACTGCGACTATCTGTAAAAATACGAATAGGAATGTTGTCAGTTATTGTGGAACCTATCCAGATGAGTGCTTTTTTTAAAGCAAGAACCTCTGCTTGAAACACGGAAGCCGTATCATTTAATCTATAAATTTCTGAATGAACTTCATGCCCATTGTTGCACATAACGAAAGCCGCACCTACATATTTACCAATCTTAGATCCATCTGTAAAGATTTCGATGTTTTTCTGTGTTGGAGCATATTTATGCCAGGGAATTATGTCTTGATGAGCAGGGTGTGTGTGGAAGTGCGGGACACTTTCTTCTAAGGTATTGTACCATATAACAAGATTGCTTATTTCCAAGGTTTCTTTACAATGAATTAGTCTAAAGAATTTTCTCTCCATCTCAGCTTTTATGTCTAAAGGCATAAGGCCCGAGAGAACTTGCAGAGCTGATGTGGGAGATGTTGAATAACACTTGGTAATACATAAAAGAACTGACCTTTGTATTTGTGAAAGTTTTTTTTTTATATACGGTTCCCGTGAACCACACGGGACACCCATAAAGTATTAATCGCTCGATAGCTCTGAGATAAAGTATTTTAAGTAATTTTCCTTTCTTGCTCCAGTTTTAAGAAATGATCCGATTTAGTTTATGAATTAAATTTTGTGTTTTCTCCTTTAAATGTACTAAGTGTGGAATCATGTGAGTTTCTGATCAAGAATAAAACACAAATATTTTAATGTAAAACTTCTTGAGATGGTAATATTGTCCCACTTAATACGTGGAGGCTATCTATGTAATTTAGTGCCTTTAGGAAACAAAATTAATTTGGTTTTATCAATACTAAAATTAAGTTGATATTTATTGCTCCAGTGCTTAAGTTTTTCTAAAGCTCTATGAGCCTTTTCTTCAATTCGCAGTCTGTTGCTACCAGAAATGATGACTAAGAAATCATCAGCATATGCTTGAATTTTTACGCCTGTGTCAAATTCTAAATTTAAAGCTGTATCAGCCAAAATATTCCATAAAGTGGGCCCTAGGTTGGAACCTTGAGGTGCCCCTTTCTGATAAGAATGTGAGATATTGACTCCATCTCTTTTATATTGTATTTTCCGGTTACTCAAATAACTTCGAATTATGCGAAAAAGATTTCTTGGACATTTGACTTCATTTAAACTTGATAGCAATCCAGGCCACCAAAGGTTATTGAACGCTAATGCAACGTCTCAAGAAATAACACAAGTATGAAGATTGTTTATTCTATTGTTATGAATTTCATTAACTAGGTTATTTACTGCATCAATTGTGCTACGACCCGTTGTGAAACCATATTGTTGGCTATTGAGTATTTTCTTTGCAATCAAAAAATGAGTTAGTCGTTGTGCAATAAGCTTATCTAATATCTTCCCCCAAGCCGATAAAAGGCAAATGGGTCTGTAGGCATTGGGATTTGTAACATCTTTCCCTTCTTTTTGAAAAAGGACTAAATTACCAATCATCCATTCTTCTGGAAAGTAACCAGTTGCTAAACATCTGTTCATAATTCGAGTCATTAGATTTTGATTAGCAATACAGACTTCCTCTACGATATCTATGGAAAGTTCGTCGTCCCCCGGCGCTTTTCCTCTTTTTGTAGATTTCATGATATTATTTATTTCTTGGGTAGTTATTGGGAGATCATCATCTGTGTCTGGAGTTATCATAGAACGATTTCTTATCTCTCTGTGTTCTTCCTTATCATCGTCAATGTTGTCCTGAGGGAAGTGAACACAAATGATATAGCATAGAGTATCTTCAACTGTGTTTGTCCAACTACCATCTGTCCATTTAATTTTACAGAGTTTAAGTGCTTTATATCCTTTTCTTTTAACTATATCGTAGTAAGTATTAAAGGGAGATTTCAGTTTTAAATTCTCCCAATAATTCTCCCAAGCCTGTAATTTGGCATTATATATATTTCTTTTATAAGCCGCCGCTGCTTTATTGTAGATTTGACGTTTATCTTTCCTCTCTTGATTCCTTGAATTTTGATAGTTTTTGCGCAATTTCTTTAGTTGTCTTCTTTCCTGCTCTCAGATAAACTTATTTGGACGCCATCCTGTGTTACCCTTCAAACTATGTCTGGTGATCAGATCGACATAGCTGGCAAGTTAAACGTGAGCATCATGTTTGGAAGTGCCGCCTACCATCACACGGCTTATGTGGCGGATATTACAGATCCATGCATACTCGGATTGAACTTTTTAAGGAAATACAATTTTTCCTTGGACTTCAAAAACAACAAACTGCTTTCAGCATCTGATGACATGACTATCCATCCTCAGAAGGGATCTTCACCTGGAAATGCCGACGCCTTGTCCGAAAAACCTAGCTCAGGAAGCTGCCGAAATCATACTGGGATCGAAAAGAAACGCAAGACAACCAGCTATTCTCCATCCCAGATGCTCTTCGGCCGAGACCTTCGTCTGCCTTGTGACCACCTGCATGTTCGCCCTACGGATGTGCCTTCATCGCCTGAAGAACACATCCAAGATGTCCACGCTCGGTTTTAAGTGATGCACCGTTCTGCGCGAAAGCGAGTCAACTTGGCGACGGAGAAGATGAAGACCCGATACGACACAAGAGCTACTGAACATCAATTCCACGAAGGAGACAAGGTGTGATTGTGGAATCCGACTCGACGGAAGGGACTCTGTCCGAAATTATAGTCACCTTGGAATGGTCCGTACACAATCCTAAACAGGCTGAATAACGTCGTGGTTCGGATCTGTAAGTCTTCGAACTCTAAACCTAAAGTCGTTCATTACGACAGGTTAGCTCATTACTATGGCCATAGTACGTAGTGTAAATAATTGTAAATAGTGTAAGACCATGGTCCTTTTTGTTTCTAAATGTGTATTTAGTATTTGATTTGTATTTTGTATTTGATTTGTATTTGATAGCATTTGAATTTTTTATTTATTGCATTTATTGTTCATGTTGTTTGTTATTGTAATGTAATGCTTATTATAGTATTTATGCGTTAGTTGTAAGTTTGGCTTCCTGTCTAGGGATTGTACTGCCCGGGACGTGCAGTCCTTGGGAAGTGGGCAGTGTTACGGATTTGGTATTTAAATAGCTAATGTTAGTTGAATTATAAATTAAATTGTTTTATTCCCCGTGCAGTGTGGCGCGTGACGACTATTAAAAGAAAGCTAAGCCGGAAAATTAAAAATACAAGAACACGTGCATTTAACATTTAATAAATAAATCTCTCTTTTTGATTTCGAGAAAGTTCCAGAAAATTCTCGCGGGCGATTTAAAATCTTATAAAAGGAGGAAAACCTCTCAGTTCGGTGTGATTTTAGTTTGTTGTTGGTTTAAGAGTTTGTTTAGAAAGCTGCTCTTGTTGACTGTAGCGAATTCGCAGATTAGCTTTCTCTAGCTATTTTGAATTAAGTTCCCTTGAATGTTTGAGTAGTTAAAAGATAACTGCTGTGATATATTGTAATACTGCACGAATATTTGAGGAAATTTAAGCATTTTTGTTGTGATAATAATAAATTTGTTCAGTTTTCATCGGACCTGTGCATTCAGTTCAAACGAACCCGTACGCACGCAACAATATTAAACATTTGGAAGAAGTTTTGCCTTGCTTAATGAGGCCGGTTTCAAAATAAACGAAAAAAAAATGCAACTTTGCTGCCAAGGAGTTGCGATATCTTGGGTACAAGATTTTCAGCAAGGGCATTGAGACCGATAATTCCAAGAAATTAGCGATTAAATGTTACCCTCCCCCAGACACGGCTAAGAAATTATCATCATTTTTGGGCTTGTGTTCCTATTATAGGATGTTTATAAAGGACTTTGCGAGGATTGTTGAGCCTCTTTAGATGCTGAAAAGAAAGAAAACCAGATTTTTGTGGACAGCCGAGGCGAACACCGCTTTTGAACAAATAAAAAAAAGCCCTAATCAATGCCCCAGTCCTCAAATTCCCAGAAGGCGAACAAAATCTGGAGATTGTTGCAGATGCATCCGATTACGCAATTGGTGCTGTGTTTGCCCAAAAAGGGCAGGTGATAGGTGAGAGCGGATCTGAAAAACCGGGTGGCTTACTAGGACTATTCGGGTATCTTCCGGAATCCGCAACTGTACAACGCGATAATTCTTTGGCGCCCCAGAAGCGCGGCGTTAGGAACTTAATAGAAACTTTTGTTGGTGCTGGTACATTGAACATTGAGCATTTTAAACTGATATTTAAACATTTTACAATAATTGTATTTTGCAATGCAATTATTGTATACTGATGCACACACTGCAGCTGTTACATAAATATTATACATTAATAATTAAACATTACCATGGTGCATTTTATGTGCACCTAGGTTTAAACACTGGGAATAAATTATTACAATAATATATGTTTTCCAAAGGCGTACGTTGTTGCACGTACATAAACATTCCACATTAATAATTAAACGTTTTACTCTTGGTTACAGGCCAGTTCTACAATGATATATACATACATATATACATAAATAACTAAACACACATAAGTTACTCTGGTGCATTTTACATATATAGTAGCTGTGGATAGGTTAGTTACTTTAGAATGTTCATGTACTGGGCTCCATCATACACACACTAAATAGCACACTAACATGCCACACAGGAGCACTAGTACCATACAACAAGACACTCAGGAATAAGGCATTAAATACGGAAGACTGGGCAGCAATCTGCAGTACACTAGGTGACACGACAAAGGTCCTGTCCCAAAGCCTGCAGTTTTTCCATTATGAATTTTAGTTTTCTGAGCACAACAGGCTGCTTAATGAAGAAAAGAATGAATGGTGCATCATCAACAGATAGCCACATATGCCACGTCTCTGTGAGTGGCATGCTGTTATGTATTGGTCTGGAGTACCAGCCTCACTGCGCACACAGAGGTTAGATGAGACAAATCCCTTTTTACAGAAATATTCTGGAAAGGGCCCTGGCCCGTTACATATCTTGTTACAAAGGGTGCCGAGATAAGTCGATCGGTGGAAACTTTATGATAAAATGCATGAGCCCTTCTACCTTGAGGAGCTGCATCCCATTCCTCTTGCCATTGTTTTAATGCCTTGTCCTAGATCTGTCACTTAAGATGAGATCTAGGTAGCAGAATGGGGCACAGGCAGAGCATTGATGTTTCTTGATGTTTAACGTAGAGCTTCTCGAAATCCAAACTGGGTCTCAGAGATTGTGCCACTGATTTGTAAGTGACACTTCAAGCGTATTACCGCTAGCTTTTCGTAAACCTTCTCCAGAGCCGGAAGCTGGCAGATCGGCCTGAAGGAAGCCGGGTCATTTTGATCCTTATCAGGCTTTGAGAACAGAATAACTTGTTCAGTCTTAAAGGATCTAGGGAAGTGTTGCAGATCCAAAAGTCTGTTGAAGTAATTGACCAGGAAGCTTGCCTTGGCTTTATGGACTGCTTGGATGATGTTATAATCCAAAGGGTCCAGTCCCGGGGCCTTTCGCCTTGGAAGAAGGTTAATCAAGGGCAGCCGATAGCTTTCTTTTCAAAAACTCTGAACTCTACCCGAAGAAACTACTCGGCAACAGAGCGAGAAATGCTAGCTGTTTTATTAGCGGTTCAGAAATTTCGCGTTTACTTCGGAAGTTCTCCGATAACAGTATACTCGGACCATGCGGCAGTTGGTCGCCTGTATTCGGGGAAACATCTATCACCCCGCCTGATACGGTAGACATTAAAACTACAAGAATTTAATTGAATAATAAAACACATGCCTGAAAAAGAAAATTTAGTTGCCGATGCCCTTTCAAGAATTAAAATCGATGAGGAGGGGAATACAGTCAAGTGTTTTCCGCAAGCCACGTTTTCCAGCGGCAACGACCACTAGAGAGGCCCAAGGAGGCCCAGACTGCAGGTGGACAAGAGATAACAGCCGATACAGCTGTGCCTGACCAATAAATTAGAAGGTCCAAGCCCTGCTAAAAATGCCCCGTAGAAACCCTTAAAATTTTTTTAGGGGGAATTGGCCTACGAGTACCCGTAAAGCTCTGCGGGTACCCGTAGGCCAAATACCCGTAAAACCCCATAGAAAGCAACCCTCACAGCTATATGGGTACCCCATAGGCCAAATACCTGTACAACTGTATGGATGCGAGGCCAAATCTCTGCAAAAACTCATAGAAACCCGTAGAACTGTAGGCACCATAAACGAAATCCTAGTAGAAACCCATAGCCAGAAATAAGAACTTTATACATATCCATAGACCAAATCTCCATTAAAAAATGGATATTCCATAGGTCTATGCCTCGTAAAAACCCTTTAAAAAACACGTACACCTATATAGGTACTCATAGGCCAAATCCCTGTAACAACCAGTACACAAACATCCACAGATCAATAAAGGTACTTCTTGGAAAAATCGCTGCACAAAACAGTAGACAAAAGCCATAAACAAAGCCAATAGAATTATACAGTAGCGGAGTATCCATACATAGAATCAGGGATAAACAGAAGGGCTAGCTCATTTCTTTGTTCGACTCCTCGCCGACGCGAGCCTAATGGGGGGATGTAACAGGCAATAATCTGATGTCACTGTGATGACACCTGTCCTGATTTCCCGCGTTTAAAACAGTAGTTTCATTGAGCTGCGAGACGATTTTCTAGAGGTTACATATCCCAAATTAATTTTAATAATATATATATATCTGTTTTCTAATAATGTATATATTTAAAATAATTTATATATATGTAATTTTAGTCAGTTTTTATTTTAAAATATAATTTTAAATTTTAATTATATTTCGTTTAAAAATATTGCATACAGCGCCATTTCCCCCCTGGTGGTGAGGTTTGGAACTTCCTTTTTTTCGTGGAAAATAAATTCCTATGACCTCTTTTACACGATTACCAGGTTTGATAACATTTGTTCCAGTAGTTTTCGTTTTATGACCGTTTCAATGTGGAACTTTAATTATAACCACTCCGTAGATTATTAAATTTTCATTTGAAGCTATGCGTTATATGTATACCATACGTAAATTTTTCGCTTTTATGGAAAAATAAAGAATCGAAGCAAATATACTTAGGATAATGGACCAAAACTGAAAAAATTTCCCCTCCCTTCGAAAATAAAATATTGAAATTCGACCTTGAATTTATTGGGTTATCGAAATATTTAATTTGACTTGTCTTCTAAGTCCTAGTTCCGACAACAATTCCGCCAAAAATTCCGAATTACTTAAGCTGAAGTAAAAGATTTAGTATAAATTCACTGTATGTTAGTAAAGTAATCAGAGTGTAGTAAAAATAGATTATAGAATTTACGCTGATGCAACTTTTTGTCTGACTGCACAACATGTAATGGAAGAAAAGGCTTGTAGAGATCTGTTTTTGACATGCCTCTAAAAGTAGATGCCATACTCCTTTTGTCTCTTCAATATCAAAAAACTTTACTTTGAGAGGCAACTTTAGTTTTTGGGAAAGAAAAAAAATCACAAGAAGACAAATTTGAAAAACATGCAGGACGATTGAGTACACATATTTATTTTCGGAACACAAGCGGTTCTCCGACTGGTTATTGAATAATGAAAAGATGCATTATCATGCAATACAAAACATTTGGAATACGTTGTCTGACTGAAAACGTAAGATTAAAAGTCATTTGCTTAATTCACAGCCATTTACAAGTCAACTACTGGGGCAATTGCAGAATCGTTTTGATCCTGAGCTTCTAAGACAAACCTTATATCACTGGATTTAAACACTTCTTTAATCTTCCGAGAACGTTCCTTCTTTAGCTCATATTCCAAGAATATTAAGTGAATACAATTATTGCAAAAGAAACTGAATATTCATTTGCACTACAGCTTGGTAGTTTACTAACGAGTTAACAAAACTTAAATTCTGCTTTTTGTGTCTAAGTATACAACAATATTTTAAATATTTACAAATAAAATATTAAATTGGAGATTTAATTGGAGCCTCACCAGTTGCCTAGCATTTGAAAGATTGTTAAATACCAATTGTTTGTTGCTAAGTCTAACCCAGGCTGCATGGTTGGTTTTCGTAGTTTTCTAGGTTCTCTTTACAAAGGTTCTCTATGAAAGCATCTTAAATAGCTCGAATGTTCTTTCCATGTTCGAATAACCAACTAACCTAGTTTAAGCGCGATTTCCAAATGAAGTTAGAAGCAAAACCCGAATACTCATTAAAAATCATATAGCTTGCCAATCGGGAGTAACATGAAAGATACGGCGCCAATAATTGAATTGCTGTTACGGTACGCTGTTTCTAAATTTAGATGGTCATTCCTTAATTAAATAGCCCACCAGCGGCCGAGCGGTAGAAACGCTGAACACTGGTTTTTCGGTCCGAGGTTAGAATCCCGCGAACGGGCTGGCCGCATGGGTAATTTCGTCGTTTTCCCCATGTGTAACGTGTATACGAGCCAGTTTCCCTTAGAAAGTCCTCCACGAAGGCATCCCTCCCTTTAGGCAGATAGCCCTCGTGTACTTTGCCATAATTAAATAATCCAATCCAATCCTTAATTAAATATAATTGATTTGTAACTTCTACTAGAGCTGACTGTAAAAATTGAAGTGCAAATAAATAATATCGTGTGCAATCTTGATTAATATAAAATTAAAAATTTTGCATAGAAAAATATTTGCATTCAGACAGAAAGTTTTTTGAAATATTTGCAATTGCTTTATAAGAAGGATTTATTAATAACCGTAATAATTACTTATTATATTACTGATGATTAGGATTCAGTTCTTGACTATTACATTCTAAATTAGAATTTTAAGGATATAATGAAAATACGCTACGCACAAAAATACATTTTAGGATAAAAAATGAGTTGATTTTTTATGTGTTAAAACTTCTTAAATTCATTTAATAAACATCGTATCCTAGTTGTTAATTGAATCCAGAATGTTGTGTGTCGTTTATATAATTATTCTTACTTGTCCACAGAAGCTGCTGACTTATCCAGCCATTAAGTAGCTGCAGATCATTTTTACATAACCATTGAACTTCCACTAATTCAGTCTCTAGAGGGTTGTATGTTTATATCATAATTTGACTTATTTAAATGATTATTCTAAATCTTACGTTTCTATAAAAATATACTGTGCTTTAAAAATATGGATGATAGTATCTGCCGCTCTTTCAGCCACTTCAAAAGCAACAGTTTGTTTAGAAATAAATTATGCAGTTAATGTCATAAAATATTTTCATAAAATTCAAATAAACATTAAACGAAAATTCTCAGTTTTAGACAATTCGATTTAAACGAAGTAAAGTAGCAGACGATAAAACGCCGAAGGTAAAAATTTACTCTTAGAAAAATGTACTCTTATTTTTTTAAAAAAAAAGGAAGAAAGAGAGAAATTTAAAAAAATTGTTAAAAATTTGAATAATACCATCTATAATTTAAAAAATAGATTTTCATATAGTATTAATAAATATTTATTACGCCTTATTGAGGGAAAAAATTTCATCTAATTAATTCTCCGTAAAATTTTACTTGAAATTTAAGGTTAAAAATAGCTGTGGCAATACAGTGTAACAAAAATCCATAGACCACATTTGGCGTTATTATCGCTCAAAGAAAAGATGCCAAATTTCAAAACGCGAAAATATGTAAATTCGTGTGTATCTTAGAAAATTTTGAATAAAATAGTCTAATTTTTTGCAGATATGCTTAAAAATACACCTACTTTATGATGATGGTAAAAATTTTATAGGTTATAATTCAAAATTTTTTTCGAAAAATTTATAAAAATTATTTAAAAATAGAAATTTAAAAAATTAAACACAAAAATGGGTAAATTTTATTTGGAATGAACCTAAATTTCGAAATGTGAGAGAAAAAATCAAAAAAGTTTAATAAAAAAAGAGATATTAATAAATATTTGCCAAATTCAATTAACATTGAGGAGCTAAAATTTTGAGAGCTAATATTTTAAAAACTAGTCGTACGACTTTTACAAAACTTGGTATTCTGGCATAATTTGAATCGTAGAATCGAAATATGGAAAAAAAAATTGGTATGTTATTTCAGAAAAAGACCGATTTTGTGTCAAAATACCTATGTTAGAATAATGCTATGTATAAATCTAATATATATCCTAAGTCGCGCTTTCGAGACATGAAAAACGCAGTTTGAATTTTGTCAATCGGCCCAGTAGAACGGGAGATATAGCACTGTCCCATTTTTTTTTTTTTTTTTTTTTTTGAGCAGTGTACATATATATACATACAAGAAAAATAAAGAATATGTAATAGATTAAATTAACAGCGTAAAATTAATTTTCCTTCTCTATTCTAAAAATAGTAATATCTCTGCACTGCATTATTTCGAGATTAATCCGTGTCATATGACTCTTACGTAATTTTGATGATGTAAATCAGGTATGTCAAATTCATAGGTACACTTGGGCCAAACAAACAAGGTTTAACTTTAGGCGGGCCGAAAAAAAAAAAAAAAAAAAAAAAAAAAAAATCAATTTTTATAGAAACGTAGATTTATTTCGAATAATACAATAATAAACATATATATATATTTATATAGAAAAGAACAAGAAAAATTTAATGTTTACGTCCTGATACTTGACATCTCTTCTCTGCTATTATCTTTCCTATTTCGGGAGAAATTTTGTTTGCAGTGATAACTTTCAACGTTGACCCAAGGTGAGCATCATTATTACGGTTTCTAATAGGAGACGTATTAGCTTTCATGACTGAAAATAACTGCTTGCACCGATAAGTGCTACCAAACATGGAAATAATTTCATATGCGAATTTTCGAGTATTTTCAAACCTGGCTGGTAAATATTTGTAAAATTCAGGCACGCCCAATTCAATGAATTTTGCTTTCGAATTTGAGTTGCATTGAATCTCGATCACCTCCATTTGCATATGGCTGGGTACTGAGTCAATACTTATTGAGAAAATCGAAGAAAACAAAAAAAAATTTGTCTTCGAGGGAACTAAAATCATTAAACCTCGTTTCAAATTCAGTTGTTAAATTTGCAATTTTTTCTGCGTGTTTTTGATACGAACAAGTATCATCTAAACTTGATTTATTCATGCTGCACGTCGGGAAGTGCGTCAAATCTTCATTTTTAAATTGTTTTTTCCAAAGAACTAGAGGCCCACCAGCGGCCGAGCGGTAAAGTCGCTGAACACTGGTAGTTCGGTCCGAGGTTCGAATCCCGCGAACGGGCTGGCTGCATGGGCGTTTTCGTGGTTTTCCCCATGTGTAACGTGTATACGAGCCAGTTTCCCTTAGAAAGTCCTCCACGAAGGCATCCCTCCCCTTAGGCAGATAGCCCTCAAGGCTTTGCCATAATCACACACACACACACACCCAAAGAACTAGTTGACATTTGAATGCTTTAATTATGTCAAACATGTTAGTAATGATATGATCTTTTCCTTGTAACGATAAATTTAAGTCGGTTAAGTGTTTGGTTATATCAACCAAGAAAGATAAATCTTTTATCCATATTGGATCGTAAACAAACTTACGTCTTGATTTTTCGTTTTTAAAAATTGACATATTTCTTCTTTCAAATCCCAGAATTGTTTGAGAATCTTGGAGCAAGATAACCAACGTACCTCGGTATAGTAGGACAAACCCGAATATTCACTATCTAACTCACTTAAGAAAGCAGTGAATTGACGCTGATTTAAACCTCGAGATCTTATAAAATTTATAACTTTTTTATATATGACAAAACATTCTCCATATTTATTACTTTCGTGCATAGAACTTCTTGATGTATAATACAATGCATATGATGAATGTTTGAACCGTGAATTTCACTAAGTTTTTTTCTTAGTAATGTTACGAAGCCCTTGTTTTTCCCGGTCATTGATGGAGCACCATCTGTACCTACAGAATTTAATTTTGCCAAAGGTAGATTGTATTTCTGCAGAAGTCCAAAAACACAAGTAAATATATCTTCTCCTGTGGTAGTACCAGGCATCGGTATTAGCTCCAGTAATTCCTCAAAAATGTTAAAATTCTTGTCACAAGAACGAAGAAACACTGCTAATTGAGCTTTGCCACTAATGTCCGTACTCTCGTCACAGGCAATGGAGAAACTTTCGAAACTAGATAATTTTGCTTTGATCTGATCACTTAAATTCGCGGCTAAATCAGTAACTCTTTCCGCAACTGTATTTCGCTACAATGAAATTGATTGAAAAGCCTTCACATTTCCAGGACAAACAATTTCTCCAGCTTTCATTAGGCATTCCTTGATGAAATCACCGTCAGTAAAAGGCTTCGAATGTTTAGCTATCAACTAGGACAAGACGTAGCTTGCATGTACCGCCGCTTCACTTTCTTGCAATACTTTACTAAACATGGACTGTTGCTTTTTCACTCCTAACTTGAGCTCTTTCAACTTTTCTTCTCTCATTAATCCTTCGTAATTGTTATATTTCGATTTGTGTTGTTCGAAATGACGTTTAATATAACTTTGATACATTAATAGTATTATAACATATCAAGCAGATTATTTTATCTTTTATTTCACAGCAAAAATATTCTAATTCCCATTTTACTTGGAATATTCTATGTTCGTCAGCGATTTTTCGTTTAATTTTACTACGACTTGGTTTTGATATAGACATACTGAATACAAAGGGCTGGAATAAACACGGTTAACGTTAAAAAGTTAACAAAAATTTATTATTTCCACAAGAGATAAATCAAAATGCTGAAATATTTCTTCAAAAATATTCTAACCATATCACAAAATGTCAAACGTTTAGCAAAAATCAATTCAAAACAGAGAAACTAATTCTATCTCACAGCGAAATCGCTACAAATCAATCACAGCATTAAGTAAACAAACAGTTCGCTAGAACTACAGCTACTACTGAGATGAGTTGTTTGTTCTCGACTTTTATAAGCTTTATAATTAATTTCTCGAATATACTAGAAACATCTATAAATATCTGGATTTTTGTGGATGGCAACAGCAATTACGAGATATTTATTTATTAGGTATTAAATGCACGCGCTGTTCTATTTTTAACCTTCCAACGCAGCTGTCTTTTCAAAAATCGTCTGCGTTGCTAAGGCAACATGAAGCAAATCTAATTACAATTCTAAATAAAAAAAAACTAACTAAATAAATAACTATGAAATCCGTAACAATATGAATTAAATAATAATTAATAATAAAGCAAAGTGCATGCACATGCATGCACCAATATATCGTACAAAACTATGATTGGAAAACTGAGACCATGAGTTCGGCCACATTCGGCTATCGGGGGATGCGTACAAGTTCTAAGTGCACGTGTCCCCCAAAAGACGAAGGTAGCTGAACGCAAGCTACTCACACGCATTTGTAATTTAAGTAGTGTGTGTGTCAGCTCGCTGTGAGTAATCTAACAACACTGAATAAATTATCGTTAATTACTTAGCAGTAAAAATTTCATTTTTTTCTTCGTCGATATGTTATTTTATTATTATATATTATTATTTGTCGATATATTGGCCGGGCCGCAAAAATATTTGTTGTGGGCCGCATGCGGCCCGCGAGTTTGATATCCTTGTTGTAAATGGAACTACAACTCAAACAGCGAATGGTAATTTTACAGCACTATTAATTATAAAATAAAAATGCATTGAGAACTAAAACTAACTTAGTCTGACTTAATATACTACTTAACATAACGCATTTGCTTTCTACGCTTTGGACTAGTTGAACTGCAGTCTGCCTGCTCCCTCTTTCTTCTTACAAATTTATCAAAAATGTAAACTTTTGGAATAGATATAAAAAATGTGCCGACTTGTTTGTGGTTGCAACATATTTGCTGAAAGAAAAGTTGAATTAAATTTACCTCGACCGCAAAATACACTCACGTTTGTGAAATTTGCAACACCATGAAGGACTTACGCGAGTGAGCTGAAATTTTCAGGAAATGCAAAGTAGCGCATGATATGCAAATGATAAGAATTGCAAATCCGTAGCGCATGCGTGGGCTGAGCAGCGCCCTCTGAACGGCTGATGGATCCGAATAAATAGACGGCTGTAGCGAGGCGTGTATGGTTATCGGTGGTTATCTGCTAGTGGTAAACGTTAACTCAATCTGTACTTATGCCTCGTCGACGAACGAGAGCGAGATTTGAACAACTTACAGAGTTTGAACGAGGGAGAATCATTGGCCTTCGTGAAGCTGGATTGTCGTATCGTGCAGTAGCCTCTCGTGTGCAGCGTAACAGCAGCACAGTGATGCGCGTTTGGAAGCAGTGGACGGACGAGTGTCGGACAACTCGGAAATCCGGGAGTGGACCCCGAAATGTGACGTCAGCTCGCGATGATAGACACCTGGTCCGCATGGCGCGGACGGACCGTACAGCTTCCTCTAGACAATTGGCAGCACTGTGGTCAATAGCTACAGGTGTTTCATTGTGTGCTTCATCAATTCGTAGACGTCTGCTGCAGTGTGGACTGCGCGCACGGACTCCTTTATACAGGATCCCCCTAACGCACGACCATCGCCGCCTGCGGCTACAATGGGCCAATCAGCATAGAGACTGGCGTGCTGATTGGCAGCATGTCGTGTTTTCTGACGAATCCCGCTTTAATTTGTGGTACCATGATGGCCGCATTCGTGTCAGACGCTATGCCGGTGAACGCCACCTTCCGGAGTGCATTATCGAACGCCACAGTGGACGAACACCCGGAGTTATGGTCTGGGGGCCATAGCATATCATAGACGATCTCAATTGCTACGAATTGTGGGCAATCTGAACAGCAACCGGTAAATCCGTGAAGTTCTACAGCCCGAAGCTGTTCCCTTCCTTCAAAGCTTGCCAGGCGCTGTATTTCAACAGGACAATGCCCGCCCTCATACTGCTCGGATTGTTAAATCCTTCTTTGCAGCGCAGCAGGTACAGCTTCTTCCTTGGCCTGCGTGTTCCCCGGATATGTCGCCAATTGAACATGTGTGGGATGTCATTGGTCGGCGTCTTGCTCGTGATCCTCGTCCTGTTGCGTCTGCAGACGAACTTTGGGTATGCGTACAAACGATATGGAATGCTCTTCCTCAGTCAGACATTCAAACTTTGTTTGACTCCATGCCACGTCGTGTAGCAGCACTTATTGCGGCGCGTGGTGGCCACACAAAATACTGATTCTGATCTCTTGTTCTTGTTTGTTTGCTTTGAACATTTAATCATTTATTTGTACCACTACCACTCAACTGTGTATTAAATTGCATTCAATTATGACGATTCCTTCTTGGTGTTGCAATTTTCACAAACGTGAGTGTATATATATATATATTGATGGTTGCAAAAAATGACTTTGATTGTATATATATTATTGATTTGATTATAAATGTATACATATAGTACTGTATCTCACTGCATATATTTGTATTTCAGTTCTTTAATAGGGAAATTAAACAATGGCATTTAACCACATCAGCTTGTCTAACAATTTTATACCTAATGAGAAATGTATTGCCGAGGGATGGTACTTTCTAGCATCAGCTTACATTTTAAGTTGCCTACAATGCACTAAACCAAATTTAAACAAAACTAGATGAAACCCTAATTTTCAGGAAGAGAAACACTATTAACAAGCAAGCAAAAAGAATAAGGGACTTTCAAATTAGAAACTTAACATAGAGTTCAAATTTAGCATACTTGCTATCTGCTTAAAACTCCCTTACCACTGATAGCAACACCCTGCAGCTTATTATAACACGCATACACATAGATGTTTTGCGTGGAAGAAAGGGTGAATCCTAGAATATAACGTAGTGAAGAAATAATAATATAGAAATACTGTGTTGACCACCTCTTTACAATACTTTGAAAGTTACCTGTATCTCTCAGAAGATAAATGAAACATGAATATAAAATATAATAAACTTGATAATACCAAAAATACAATAAATTATATTGTAACAAAACGAAATTAAAAAAAAATTTACAAGTCTCAACAAATACCAATTCTCAACCTACAGTTCGGGATTTAAGGAAATATCTCATAGCGTATATTATTGTATTCTGTATCTCACTTTTAGTGCTATATAATCTTCCACAGATTTTATGTAAATAAAATCTATAACATAATAGGTATTTACACCATATGTAGTTTTCGATGTAAAGAAGATTAATTATTAACTTTCGTACTGTAAAAATTCCATCTCTGTGAATAAGTATGAATATGCTCATACTCATATACACATAATTATAAATATCTATTTTTAAATAACTAATTTTATGAAACTAAATTCCTATAGAAAAAATATATAAAAATACCATTTACCTATATATATTAATAATTTATTATTACAAAAGGTTTTTCATATATCATTTCCAAGGAACATAAATTTAATTAAAGCGATGAATTAATAAATTTGAGTTAATTTGATTAAAGCGATGAATTAATAAATTAAAGCGATGAATTAATAAATTGGAATAAATTTAAGTCAGTATTTTAGGTATAAGTTATTTAGATTTCTGTTGTAGAAAAATAATTAAAAACTGTATAGAAATATAATTTTGAACCATACAAATTCTAAATAGTAAAATTTAAAGTACTGAAAAGGTAGCTATTGTTATTGACAGTAGATTATATAATATAAAAATAATACTTCATGCTAAGCACTTCCTGTATTTACAATTCCAAATGAAATTTATATAGTGCAGTATTTAGCAATACAAATAAATCTTCTGTACAGCCTTAAACAAGCACAGTTAAATTCTGTCATTGTAATTAAGCGGATATAGCACATATATTTACATTTGCTTACAAACAGTTTTATTTAAGTTAATATCTACACAAACAAATAAATTTAGTGCAGAAAATTGTAACTACATTTCCGCAGTATAACTAATGAAAGTTGGTGTGTTGGTGTATTTAATTATGGCAAAGCACACTAGGGCTATCTGCCTAAGAGGAGGGATGCCTTCGTGGAGGACTTTCTAAGGGAAACTGGCTCGTATACACGTTACACATGGGGAAAACCACGAAAACACCCATGCAGCCAGCCCGTTCGCGCGGATTCGAACCTCGGACCGAACTACCAGTGTTCAGCGACTTTACCGCTCGGCCGCTGGTGGGCATAACTAATGAAAGAAAATAATATTTAAATATTACTCTATTTGAAAGGAATGCTAAAACAGTGCCTTACAAGACTCATGATTCGAAAAGCTTTGGTTTAATTGTCTTGTAAAAACTTTCAATTACTTCTGCAAAATTCATACCCAAATAAAAATTACTACACCTAAATAAATTGAATATACAGTGAAACGTTCCTAAAACAATCAACTCCACAATTCCAGATAATGCCAGTTTCTTGTAGCCTTACAAAACTATAAGTAATTTTTAAGTACTGTTATTTAATTATGTTCCTGACAAATGTGTCATTGTCAGAGGTGGTCATTTAAGAAAATAACAACTATATGAGGTTTCACTTAACGTATTCAAACAAATAATTCATTTTTTATACTCCCAAGCTTAGCATATTTAATATTACATAAACTCTATTAATTATGCACAAATCTATTTCAAAAGCAATTTATGAAAAAAAACCATTTGAAATTTTCTTCATCAAACCAGTAATAATGAAAATTAAAGTATGCTTAAAAACGATTATATGTGTTTTAACAAAATAGCAAAAAATATTTAATGTAAAAATGCGGCTCTTGTCTCATACTTTTAAAGAGAAACAGAACAAAACGAAAAACCAATGTAAGCTACTACGATCATCTAAATTTTTCACATAATTTTAGTAATGGAAAAAATATTCCTTAAGCTTGTATGTCTTGTTTACCTCATTCAATAGGTAATAAACACATTAAATATTTCAATGTTTACTTCATTAATAAAACTTACCTTTTTTGCTCACGAAATATAATTAGTACATTTTTTAAGACATCAAACGCATTCTTTTTGCTCGGCCACATCACATTAGTCGAAAAATTAAAAATTGAATCATGCAAGATCATTTTTAAGTAAGTTATGCTCAAATTTATTAGCGCATAGCATTCAAATGATAAAGCAATCTACATGAACAAGCTTTAAAAAGTATTTCTAAACTTTAATCAAAAAATAAATTTTCAAAAATACAGTTTCAGTAGAATGCAAATACTATATCTGTGCATCTGATGTAAACACACTGAGCCAAATTATCAAGTTTGAAATTATCACTTTTCAATCTTTAAGCACATTTATTTTTAGGGTAAAAGTAAAGGTGGAAAATTCATTTCACGCACAAAAACTCCATTTTAGAACTAGTCAACTATCAGCAAAGTTCTCTCAAACAATAGACACGATTACACGTGCATGCTTTAGTGGTATTTGCTTTCATATCCACTGTGAATGCTGGTATTTTATTATTTATTATTAATTTCTAAGTAGTAGAACATAGTAAAATTTGTAATACAGTAAATCATAGTAAATTATTTATTGCATTACTACATCCACGAAGACCATAGCACAAACATCGTACAACATTAACTAGAACGGCGCCATATTGCTTGTTTGGGAAACTACTTCTGAGAGCAGGGGAAGGAGTGGAATTTTTTCCTCTCGTCAACGTTAACACGGAAAAAATAGTTTTGCGACTGTGAATGAACTTGGTCGCGTTAAAGAGATGTTGGTTGATACCGGTGTTTATTTGTAATATAAGAAATGTAAGTGCGTATGTGTGTGTATTCAGAGAAACAACTCGTAGCAAAAACCACCTCCCTAATATTACCGCCTCTGAAAGAAACCAGTATTTTTGAAAACATAAGTATATTTTGGTATTGAACATTCCCTCTGTAACGCGACCATTCACAAAGAACATTCTGCAAGTGTGGCTGATCGCCTTATAGAGATCCATTTCGTAGATGCAACCTCCTTAAGACAACCACCTCTAAACGATAAATGTATTTCTGAGAACGTGAGTATATATTGGTATTGAGCATCACCTCTCTAAGGCGACCACTTGCAAAGATGCATTTTTATTTGGGGCTGGTTGCCTTAGAGAGACCTCGTTGTGTGTGGTGTATATGATTACTGTTCTTGTTTCCGAATTTTTTTTTAAATCAAATAAATAAGCAAATTTAGTAAAAACCCTCTCTAAACCGACCACCTGCGTTTCCAGGTTACTTTGATGTGGGTTACTCTGTCTGGAACCCAGTTTACTCTGTCAACTCGCAGGTGGTCACCTGCGTTACCAGGTAAAGAGATCATATTTTCATTCTATTAATTTTATTATTTACAAGAAGTAATTTATGAAAAAAATTATATGTGTTAAAAATTATAAGTTATATAGAAAATTAGCATAAACTCATATAAACCAACAGAAGATTTATTATTATATTGATACCAGTAAGAAAACCAGTAAAAGTCAATGTAAACCAATACAAACCAGTAGAAAGTTCTGACATTGATGTTGGTTGTATGGTCTTGACCGATACCAGTAAGAAGGTCTTACTGATACCAGTAAGAAGGTTTTACTGATACCTGTAAGAAAAACCCACACAGATCAATAGAAACCAGTAAAAGTCAGTAGGGACCAACAAAAATTCTATAGGTACCAGTAGAAAGTTTTACTGGTTTCTATGAAGCATTTTGAAACCGGTAAGAAAAACCTACAGAAACCAGTAAAAGTCAATAGAAATCCATAAAATTTTATGCGTACCCATAAAAAGTTTTACTGGTTTCTATGAGGCATTTTTAGCAGGGAGCCTAAGTTGAAAGACTCAAAAGGACGAATGGCCCCATCAGAACTCGAGAGGAAACTCAAGTTTCAATATCCGCAGCTGTCTCATAAAAACCTAAGTTTCGTCGACAGAGGACAGAAGAGGAAAAGGAATAATGGAAACGGCACGGATCATCAAAGTCGGAGAAGACTGGAATTACTGAGACATCCGACGTTTGAACAATTCTGTTTTATCAGAATGGAGGAGTACAGAAAAAGAAAAGATAAGTGAAAAATTTCTTTGCTTATTTTACATACCAAGTTCAATTTATGTTATTTTGTTCTAAGCTGCTAAAGATTTTGAAAGGAGAAACGTGAATTCGCAAATAGCGAGAACTTAGTTGTAAATATCTTGTAATCATAGATTTTTGTGTTCGCAATTTGGCGAGAAGCTAGTAGCGATAAATACTTTTGTTAAGAACTCGCAAGTTTCGAGAATTAAATGGTGAATATCTTTTAGTCGGAAAGACTCTCTGAATAGTGAAACCTATTAACTTAAAGTTAAGATTTGATGAAATGATGGTAAATTGTAACTAAGCAACTATGACTTTTGATGTAAAGTGAATTTAAATGTGATGTGTAAATATCTGAAAATGTTTTGTTAAGTGTCTGTGTTGAGGTGTCGTAAATTTAAACTTGTACAAAAGATAAATTGTGTTTAACGTGCAAATGAATTTGTGAAAGAATTGAATGTTTTAGAATATATATGTGTGTTTAATGTTAGGCTCTCCAGATAACACTTTAAAGTTAAATTTAAGCTTTCGCTTAGTACATTAGGAAACATTAGGAAACTGTTTTTGTATAGAGAGTCTTTTGAGGTCTAGTATGTCAAATTTAACAATGTTAGACGTTGGTTAGCGGTAGTTTCTGTTCGCAATAACACAACATAAGTACCCTAAGTACATTTCAGAACAATTTCTGGAGAGCATTAGGTGGAATTGAAGTTTAAGTATGAATGAAAGTAGTATGATGCTAGTAAAGGAGGAAATTCTAAGAAATATGGAAATTTTTGTAAAAAACAGTACTAATATTTTTTTCCTTCCAGATAAATTGGAAGGACTAAGAGTATTTATTGGAATTAAAAGAAAGAACAAGCAGATGATTGCACCAAAATGTGATTGAAAATTTGTGAAATTTTGTGAAATTTCTAATTTTAGTCTAGCTTTAGAGTTGATGTAAAGTTGGCCCTAAGTACAAAAGTTTAAAGTGAAATCTAGTTAATGCGAAGAGTTACAAGTGTTACATTTAACGTTAGAAAGTTTTTAGACTTTAAAGTCTTAAGCAAGGTCGTTTAGAGACCTTAATTGGCGACTATTTAAAGTCTGGTCGGAACCCCTATAAGAATTATTCTTGTAAAATATCTGAAGTGGTGATACTCTTTACTGGTGATGCAAGATTTACGGCCACTTATATGGAGGTTATAGTTCCTCGATAAGATCACTGGATGATTTTCAGTGAGAATCACTTATTGTTCTTTATATCCTAGTTCTTTTCTTCCTAATGTAGAATATGCATCATTTTGTTATCAGAATTAACATAATATCTCTGCAATAAGCCTCATACGTTTCTTTCCCCAAAAGTGTATTCGTCATTTGTTAGTCCAAATGACACTGTTATTTAGCAATTTAAAAAACTTTAATATTTACTTCATGACTGGAAATCATATTTCCTTGATGAGACTCTGGTTATGTAGCAAGTTTTCAATTTCTCCATTGTGACAATAAGTACCCGCTAGTTTTTCTAAGAAAGCTCCTAAAGAAGCTAAATAGAAAGATTTTTCTTTCTGCTTGGATTAATAAACTAGCTATCCCCTACTTTCAGTATCTTTAAATGATCATTTAAAATTCAAAATTAGTCATTAATAAGGAAAAAGTGTCTTTTATCTCGCCTACTTGTAGGATTTAACCTTGCTCCTTTTATTTGTCATTGAATTTATTACGAGAGAAATCGCTTTTCCCGAACTGTCGTACAGTTACCTTTCCCGCATACTAAGCAATGGAAGGTCATTATGCCATTTTCTTTCCTACCACTTTACTGCTGTGGAAAATTAAAAAGGTGAATCTAATGACACATGATTAAACATAAATTTTTCATGACGCATAAAACATAAACCTCTGTTTTCTTTATCTCTTCATTTATAGTCTTACTTATATTTGTCTTTAATTTTTGTTTCATCTAATTATTACAAGTCATTGTTTCATCTAATTATCCTCTTAGCTTAACGCTACATGCAGTTATGTATAAAGAAAAGAAGACTATTTTTGAAAAAATAATGATATTATTGGAAAGTTCACTTGCTTAAAACGCTCTTTATAATTTTCTTACCTACCAGAAAATGAACCTAGAAATATTTTGACTCTCCGAAGGAATTTTAAATGTTCGGTGTTTCCAATGGATTTTTTTTTGATGAAACATACATGATGGTACTACTATCATGTATGTTTACTGTACCGTATAAGATTTCTTCAATAACTCTGTACTCTGTATAACAATTTTCGTCAGCTTCAGAATAACATGCAATATAAGATATAAATATATCCATTTGGCAAATGGTTACAGCAGAAATATGTACATTTATCAATTTGTTTATGCAGAGAATAATCAATCTCAAAACGAATTGTTTTGTATTCTTAAAATACTGCATTTTGACAATTGTTTATGTTATTATAGAGGCTAGAATATTTCTGTATAAAAATGCTGAAAATTCTTCTACATGTGTATCATTTCTTTAAATGTTCATTTTAAAACTGCAAATCGATCCTTGAGAAGTCTCTCTGATCCGTGCAACAACATTAACATGCCATACAGAACACTGATTCGCGACCTGAATTTTAGAGAAACAGTGAAAATGCGATATTCCATCAAGTTCGAGAAATCCGTAATGCCAAATTTTTAAATATGTAGGATTATCAGATTAACCAAAATAATGTGACAAAAATAATTTTGCAAGTATAGTTTAACCTATAGTAGGAAAGGAAAACTATAAACAAAGCTCTACATAGAGTAACTCTGAATTTAATAACTCAAAACATTACTGGATGATAAATTACAGAACCTGCATAATTTATTATTCCTTATTTGTGCTTTGGAACCTAAACAAAAATAAATGAACATTATAACATTATAAAAAATAAATGAAAATTCATTCTTTCTTCGCTGCTTTGTGGTTGCCATGCACTGTAAATCTCACAAGTACATTAATTTCCTTTAATCCATCCAGTTAATTTCATGTTCTTAAAGGGTAACCAGAGAATTGCTTGAAGGAATAGTTTGGATGATTTCAGGAGTTAAGAATGGTTAAATATAAGACTATAAATATTTTTGTTTTTTCCTGCGGAAATATCTTCTGCATCTTAACACTTAGCCGAAAATGATGGCGACGCTAAAGAAATGTCAAATGCATTCGAATTACTTCCGAGTAACCTGCTCATAGTCTCTTCAGATAGCAGATCTGTCACATAATTCATACCGGATTTCTGGTGTGCCGAATCATTGCATGTCGGATTATCTGAATTTTCATATGAGCTCATTATTTTATTTCAAAGATAATCATTTATTGTAAATACTTCCAGGAATAAGAACTTATATTCTGTTTTACTTTAATCTGAATTGCCTTACGATTTAAGAATTAATTATCGATGGCGTGAAATTACATTTACTCTGTAAGGAAATGCTCTGACAGACAAAAATTTCCTTTCTTTACACAACGTTTTCAAATAATAAAGTCAAATTCTGAAATTTTGCACATCTGTGGATGGATAGTTCAAAATTTATTACGTTTTACATGATTTTTACTTTCTGCGTCTTTTTTGCAGTATTATTCAAAATTTTCATGGTTAAAGAAAAGAAGGCGAATACATACGTAAAAATTAGTGCACAAATATATTTCAATAAATACTCTCTCTTCTCCCTGCTCTAATGTATGTTTAGAATATTTTATTTCTTACTACTAACTTGATTGTCACATACTTTAAAGGGTGTTCAAATGCCTCAACAATTAAATGCATTTTAGGTTATAAAGTCTCATAAGGTATTTCTCCCGCCTTCTTAGCATGCCTTCGTGGTGAGGTTCGAGTCCCGGCGAGAGCATTGCTCATTTTTCATGTCTCCTGCTTCGAAATAACCTAATGTCTCTACAGTCTTGAAGGAGGGCAAACGACACTCAGGTTTGTTCTAGATAAAACTAGAAATTTTGAAGAATGAAGTGCGTTGGGGTTATTCGATTCATTCATTCAGTACCTTTGAGAAACCAGGTGACTTAAGACTCTTCATTTGATTGATTATTTTTCCCCCACTAAAAGAAAAGATTCGTCAATAGCACGAACATCCTGTATGACAAACAGAGGTTTTCTTCCTGAAATTTTAAAACTGGAGTCGGTAAGACCGCTTAGAAAATTATTTCTTGGATAACATCATAATTTTTCTAATTTTTCAGCTTAGTATAGAAATAAGAAATGTCTGATTTTTTATTCTATTTATTCCAGACATGAAGCAAGCTAAAAAGTAAGCCCAGGCTGTTCTGGAAATAGTAGCATCCATTGTTTTTAGCTGCAGATAACATGTTACCTAACCTAACTTACTAATCAGGTTACTGAGCGTGATGAAATTGGTTAATTTTAATAAAACAGATCTTTCATTTTCCCTCACCCGAACTTAATCGCCACAAAGGTCTTTAATGAACTTGCTAAGATTTCAAATTCTAAACCTACACAAGAGTCAACTTTTACAAACACAGACTTATAAGACTAAAGTTTTTTTTTTTTTTTTTTTTTTTTTTTTTTTTTTAATACTGAAGATTTAATTTCTAGGGATATAATGTCACCAGAACATTTATTTGTTTCTCATCTTTCTCATCTCCTTCCAGGCATTTGGAAGGAAAAATGTTTTAACAAACATAACTTTAACATGTGATATATTTCACTTGATATTTTCACTACATCAGAAATCTTTTACACTTCGCACTTCTTTCTCTATACTTAATTTCTCACACTTGTTCTTTAGCATCGTACTGTATGCGGGTGTGTGTGAAATTGTGCAAATCCAACATGTTATCACTTTGACACAACGGACCTCGACGAATACCCTATTTTAAGTTTATACCTATTGTGCTAAACTTAAAATTTTATTAAAACTTTAATGTTGGCTGGAAAGCCTACTTTTAACGACTTACATTCACAACTCTAGCTCTTAGTTTAGTTTAATTTTCTAACAATATCTCAGGCACATCAGCAACATTACTTTAACAAAATCATAAGTGAACACTTACGCTATCAAAATAATTAGCAAACATACTTCACGAAACATTTACAATTAATTTATATTTAAAAGATTTCTCAGTTTCCACTTTACATCAAAAGGTATAGAAGTTGCTTTAATTTATTCCAAAAATACGCCGAAAGTTTTACAAAACAATTTATTGGACTATGACTTTAGTCCAAGAAATTGTTTTGAAAAACTAGTATTATACTTGTATTAGGAACTCAAAATCCTTCAAATAAATGCATAATTAGATCAAAAAACTTCTTGCTGCATAAAAATCTGAAGTGTTTTCGCTTGAGACAAAACTTCAAATAACCAGCAACTGTTGCACTTAGATATAAACTAAAACTGAATACATAAGGAAAATAAATTTCTCTTAGGATTTTTTTCGGCGATACTCCTTCATCCGCTTCTCCATAAACTCGTTCAAGGAGGAATAAGTTGTTATACGCTGAAGTCGTGACTTTCGGCGAGGTGGTTGATCTCCTACAGTATGATCTTGGAATTTTGACCTTCTGGGTCCCTTTCCATATCCGACGGGACTTCCTTTCGGCTGAAGAAATTCTGGAATCCTTGCTCTTCTGGATTCGCTGTTGGAAACCCTCTTTGGGTTTCTTAGGACTTCACTGGCTGGGCTGTCTGTTTGATATGCCATCCGAAACCTCCTCTGGTTCTCTTGGAACTTTCGTGGTTCGTCCACCATCGACCTTTTGCAGCGTGAATCCTATGCGTGAACTGTTGGTCACCCGTAACACATCCAACTTCAGTACTACGGTTTACCGTAAGCCAGTGGTTTCCAACCTGTGGGGCGCACCCCCCCAGGGGGGCGCGAGACTGTTGCAAGGGGGGCATGCAGCTGTTTCCAAAATATCATTTTCGAATACAAACCAAAAAAGTCGAATAGGTTGTAGAGTTGCAGGCCTCCAACCTGCACGCAACCAAGAGGTGACTGTTGAAACTGGAATTTAAACAGAGTCTTGCTAAGGGTTTAAGTCCCTTTTTATTCAACTTAAGAAATTACAATTGCGTGCTCTTGACGCTCACAAACTACGCCGACCCGGCGGTAAAATAAAATAAGAACCTGAAAAGAAATAATAACAAGACTCTAACTACGAGACTCTCTAAACGTAACTAACCTCAACGCGTTTTACAATACCGCTGCTAATTCAGAAAACTTTGAATATCACGTTGAACGATTAACAATTCTCCGAGGCAAGCACACAGGCCGAAACGCGGGGTTCTTCAATTTCTGGCTAACTACCTCCGCGCTCGTGAAGTAAGAACAGCACACCTCGAACTCGTTTCCATTCTATTTAACTCAAACTTCCGCTGATAATTTGAATCCTTGCGCATTCTACTAAAATTTACATACTCTGGCATTGGCAGTTCCAGGGACAAGTAAGGCTTGACAGGAAAGATAGTTTAAACTTAAAATAAATGTTAGTTAAAATAAATATAAACCCTACATTTGCCGCTGCCAGAATTTGGAAAACTTGGAAGCAGGTCCTACAAACGACCTGTTGTAAGGTTTCTACAATTCTGAACTAACTCTTAAGAGCCTCGTTTACACAAAAAAAATCTTATGTAACAAAATGTATACTAAATTTCTGTCGATACTTATATAAATCTCTCTTCTTACAGCAACTTTTCCTGGACTTAAGCAATCAATCTTGTTCTTTTCCTTCCAGCATCTGGAAGGAATAAGTATCAGTATCTTTCTAAATACATTATAATTTACACTTTCTTGACACTGAATAATTTTTTGTTTTTAAACGATTCCTTTTCCTTAGTTACTGCTTACTTCACATTCATTCAATTATTCATACATTAATTTAACTTTACCCTGGCTCTCCACCATGTGTGGTGTCAAACGGGAATATTCGTGTTTTAGTCTTACAACACTTCCCCTAACCACCATGATTTGTTAGAATTCAACGACCAAATAGACACACCTTACTCGACATTCTACAACTCGATGAGCTACTTTAACATTCTTAAAAATTCAAGTGTAGGTGGAGAACCCTACAAAACACATTCATTCTCACTTCCCCATCATTCATCTTTAGACATGCAGGCTTTCTCTCTAAAGCATGATTTTATCTACAGTTTAATACTTAAATTTTGAATTCATTGCTTTTGAGCATTTTAATTTTAGCATCTAAAATTTTATGCTTCTAGACTAAATTCTACTTTTACATAACTTTCAAGTATTTACGTATATTTACAAGATTTTAATACATATGATTTTTACAATTTACCATAAAATGAATAAGAGAAAATAAATTTTTACTTTACTCATTCTTCGCCAAGCTGGCGGCACTGAAACTAAAATTCTTATTAATACAAGAATACGAAGTTATTTTTATCTTCGGCCAAATTTTGGCTTTAACATAACAGAATTAGTCTTTCGACCAACAGAAAATGCTTGTTCTTAGATTTGTACTTAAAGAAAATAATACTTTTGCCTTAGCTAAACAAAGTAAAACAAAACTAAGTCTCAACCGAGACATATTGACTTTCGTCAAAACATAGAATTTCGTATTTACGCATAACATTTCGGAACAAAAGAAAAAAGAAATTATAGAAGATTTTAACTTATCTTTGAGTTTTCGATGATTGAAACTCCGTCATTCTTTTCTGGCAAAACTGTTCTCACGTTATAGGTTTCATGGACGTCAATCTTCACCTTACTGACCTCCGAGTGTCGTCCACATTAGTTTTTCTTTTTCGTCCTCTGCATGCTGGCCTCTTGGCGTAGCAATCGTCGGGTTGTTGTCTTTTTCGTTTTTCCATTGGACGGCTGGTCTTGACATCCTCCGGTCTGGAGTCCTTCTTGAATTTCTTCTGTTGTTCCTGGTATTTTCGTTCCGCCTGCTGTCTTTTCAGTTTCCGGAACGGCGGCCTTGTTTGCACCTGATTCTCTGGCCTTGGGAGCGTTCTCCTTGATGTATAATTTCTACTCCGATACGTTGTAGGTGGTGTTTTCCTCTTTACCACTGATTCTTTACGCGGTGGCTTTGCATTCTTGTTTTTCTTAAATGCTGGAGTCTGAAAGTTTTCATTTTTTCTGTTTGGTACCGTCGTCTGGGTTGTAGAAGGGCTAGGTCTCTCTTCAGTTCTCTGCTTCTTGGGTGGTGGAACGGTTGTCGTTATTTCTGGACCTTCTACTTCTTTTAGGCTTGAAACCTGCAAGAAACTTTTAAGGATTTCAAAATCATTTGGATTATAGTATTTTTTCACCTGGTCGGGACTTGCTTTACAGATTTGCCCTCTCTCGTTCTTAAGGTACAATACGACTCCTTTGATTTCCTGAATTACATAGGGGCCTTCAAATTTTGGATGTAACTTTGCAGTAAAATTGTCTGGGGCACTTGATAAAGAAAATTTCCGCTTCAATACTTTATCCCCAACTTTAAAATCTGCTTCACGGCGTTTTCTATCGTAATACACTTTTTGCTTATTTCTTGCCGTATCCGAGCTTATAAGCGCCTGATCAATAAGTTTTTGCACATCTTTCTGTTTAAACTCTTGCTCTCTTTGTTGCACAAAGAATAATTTATCTAAAGGCGTAATTAACTAAAAGAAAACGATTTTTATTTAACTTGCTCTGGGGGAAGGGACCAAGAAGATCTATGCCTAAAATTTCATTCGGAAATGTAGCGCGAATGCTATTTAAGTACCCGGCCGGGCAGTAATTAATATCATTTATTAACTGACATTGATTGCAGGACCTGACATACGCAGTTACTATTTTGTATAATTGCGGGAAATATACCGCCTCGCGTACCCTTTTTAAAGTCTTTCTGACCCCTAAATGACCCGCTGTTTTCGCGTCGTGTAATTCCTTCAAAATGCTTAATCGAAGCGAGGCTGGGCTGACTGGTTTGTACTCGAGATTTACGTTTGTTGTTTTCGTATAAAATAATAAATTATCTATTATTTCATAGTTTTCTGCTCTATTTCTTATCGCATCGATATCTGTGTGCTCAAAGTTTTCGGGGTTTTTCAAATATGCATAGATATTTCCAAATTCAGGATCAGCTTTCAGTTCAGTGAAAATCGTATCTCTAGAATCTAAAATTTTTGAAGTCAACACAGCGCATCTACGTTCATTTCCTTCATCGTCCAGTTTTATACGAGAGAGTGCGTCAGCTACATCGTTTTCCTTACCCGGTTTATATTTTATTCTGATATTATATTCTTGGAGTTTTAAAGCCCATCTTATTAACCTGGGCGTTAGGTTTTTCCCCGAGTAAAGTCTACCAACAGCCGCATGATCCGAAAAGACTGTTACTGGCGCTTTGCCGAAATAAACTCGAAATTTCTGTACAGCCATTAATACGGCTAATGTTTCTCTCTATGTAGCTGTATAATTCCTTTGTGTCTGATTCAACATTTTACTAAAAAATGCCAGAGGAGGGCTATTTTGCATAAGAACCGCACCCACCGCATAGTCCGACGCATCTGCTGCAATTTCCAGGTTTTCGTCCCCCTCCGGGAATTTCAAAACAGGGGCATTGATGAGCGCTTCTTTTAATCTTTCAAATGCGGTATTTGCTTCCGCTGTTCACGTGAATTTACTTTTCTTTCTTTTAATTACTAACAGGGGTTCAACAATATTAGCGAAATCTTTTATGAAAGACCGAAAGTAAGAACATAACCCAAGGAAAGAAGAAAGTTTCTTGGCGGTGTTGGGCGGTGGGAAATTATTGATTGCTTTTATTTTTGAATCTTGCGTTTCTATACCCTTGTGCGAAATTTTATAACCGAGATATTTAAGTTCTTTAGTTGCGAACTTGCATTTTGAGGCGTTAATTGTAAGACCGGCCTCTTTTAATAATTTAAAAACTTCTTCTAGATCTTTAATGTGTTGTTCCAACGTACTACTCGTTATAATTATATCATCTAGATAGATTAAAGTTGATTTTCCTAGGACAGGCTTTAGAACAATGTCCATAGCTCTCTGGAATGTTGATAGGGCCCCACACAACCCAAAGGGCATGCGTAAAAATGCATAAGTGCCCGATTTTGTTATAAACGCGGTTTTATGTATGTCTTCGGGTCTCATAGCTATTTGATAGTAGCCAGATGTTAAGTCCAAAGTAGTCATGTATCTTGTAGATTTCATCTTTCTAATAATTTCCTCTATAACCGGCAAAGGGTAAACTGGGAATCTAGTAATACTATTTAGTTTTCTGTAATCGATAGCAAACCTCCAAGCACTTTTATCCGAAGGAGGAAACTCGTCCTTTTTCCTACATAATACGACTGGACTCGCGTACTCACTATTTATGGGCGTTATTATTTTATTCTTTAACATCTCCTAAATATGTTCTTCGATGATTACGTTTTTTGTTTATCATAACGATATGGTTTAGTTCTACAAGGGTTTTCGGCAGTTAACTGTATCTGATGCGTAACTATTTGACAGCTACCAGGCTTTTCTGAAAACAAGTTAGAAAAATTACTCACCACTTGCTGGATGGCTTGACTTTCATGGTCATTCAGATGGCTAAGGTCAACTTGTGGTTGTTCCACAGGTTCCACCACCCTCTGGTCCATCTCCAGCACAACAGAAGTGTCTTGAATGTTCAGTTTGGCCCTCGCGGCCCTTAAAATCTCCATACCTAAAATAAGAGGATTTTTCAGATTCTTCACTACAAAAATTAATACTTTGAGGCTTTCCTCTTTTACCTGTATGTATAATGATAATTTCCCGATGCAGTGACAGGTTTTTCCTTGCGCCGCTATAATTTCGGTATTTTTGGTTTTAAATAATCGTAACCTGTAAAAATTCTTTTTGAAGAATGTTTCGCTCATAAAATTACCTTCTGCTCCTGTATCGATGAGGGCTTCTACTGGTACATCGCCAACCACGAACTGTATAATTGGTAGATGTGAGTTCTTTACGATGACCGTATTTAAGTGTCTTTTTGAGGGTTTTTTTAAAATTTCCGGGGTCTGGACCCTCGCTTTCACAGGCCACTCTACTCGTTTTCCTTTCAACTTCTGCCTTCTGGGTACGCGTATGTTTCTTTTTGAATTTCCTTTTTGGGCCTTGACCTTCGAGGTTCGATGAGTTAGCTTGATAGCTCTTTCCCCCATATAAGCGGTTTGCCTTTCTGGTCTGCTCATTTGAAGATTGCCTTCGGGTACTTTGAGAATATGTTGCCCCTCTAGCTTTTTCCGCTATTCTGCGATTTTGAAACTTCACCGCCAATTCGAAGAGCTCCTGCAATGTGCTTGGGTTTCTAATTTCGAAATAGTCTTGAACAGCGGGTAACAATCTTGGTAAGATTATTTCAATAATTTCCGCATCGGGTTTCTTCCCATTCAGCATATCCGTCAGCTTAATTTTTCGCAGGATAAAGTCCGTCAACTCTTCTATATCCCGTTGATAGAAACTATATAGTTCGGCTTCCAGCCTTGCTCGATCTTTCACTATGGGGAAGGCCTTTACTAACGATTTTCTGAAATTTTCAAATGTATATGTCTGGCTTCCAAATTCCCCTAATAAAAATTTGCCTATATTCTTCCACCATAGCGCGGCCTGTCCTCTTAGTGCAGATGTGGCGATGTCAACATTTTGTCTTTCAGGCACAGGGTAGAGCTGAAAGTGATTTTCTAGGCCTTCTAGAAATATAGCCACCGAATTTTTTCCGTCGAAATTAACGTTTGGCTTGATTGACGCTCTCAACGTCTGGACCAGGTATCCAAATCCTTCCAATTGGCTTGCCATTTCTTGTTGTTGTCCCGCGGCTTCCATCCGATTTTCGGCCATTTCAGTTCGATAAGTGTTCGGGCGACAATGTAGAGTTGCGCGCCTCCAAACTGCACGCAACCAAGAGGTGACTGTTGAAACTGGAATTTAAACAGAGTCTTGCTAAGGGTTTAAGTCCCTTTTTATTCAACTTAAAAAATTACAATTGCGTGCTCTTGACGCTCACAAACTACGCCGACCCGGCGGTAAAATAAAATAAGAACCTGAAAAGAAATAATAATAAGACTCTAACTACGAGGCTCTCTAAACGTAATTAACCTCACCGCGTTTTACAATACCGCTGCTAATTCAGCAAACTCTGAATATTACGTTGAAAGATTAACAATTCTCCGAGGCAAGCACACAGGCCGAAACGCGTGGTTCTTCAATTTCTAACTAGCCACCTCCACACTCGTGAAGCAAGAAAGCACACTTCGAACTCGTTTCCTTTCTATTTAACTCAGAATACTTCCGCTGATAATTTGAATCCTTGCGCGTTCTACTAAAATTTACATACTCTGGCATTGGCAGTTCCAGGGGAAAGTAAGGCTTGACAGGAAAGATAGTTTAAACTTAAAATAAATGTTAGTTAAAATAAATATAAACCCTACAAGGTGTCAAAAAATGAATCAACAGTATACGTAACCCACAATCCTCGCCGCGAATTTTTCGGGTACAAATGCTAAAACATCCCATCTGTTACAACTGGGCTCTGAACTCCCAGCGCCATCTAGCAAACTTTAGAATTAATACCTAAGTAAAAAACTTTGAACTCGATTTGCGTAGGAGGAGACAGTCAAACTGCTACGCAGTAGGAGAATTGGAATCGCTTTGTATCTGAAAGCGCGTTTAATTATCGTGGATGTTAAGTGTAAATCAATTATGACTGTATATATGTATATAATAATAATAATAATTTTATTGTAATCTCTATAGAAGGATGTGCCTTAAATTTTTTTGACGATCTTCATGTCGATGGAATACTCGCCGCCCGGATTCGAAAAGGTAAGAGATATTTTTACCTTTATTCATTTGAACTTTGTTGTTATACCATCCATACTCTTCTTGGAACGAAATATCTCGCTATCACGTTTGGAGCCGAGCACCGGTGGGGCGTGGAATCAAAAGATAAGCACTCGCAATATCCCGGGTATTCTCGTGCTTACTCGCGCCAAACTTCAGTAAACAGAAGCATCTAATTGTTTCTGTTTTCTATGAACAGAATTACTTCGTTAGTAGTGCTTGCGATAACCACGTTGATATATAGAATGAAACACTTCGCTTTGGTAACTTCTAAATAAATTAACATTAAGGTAAATTTCATAACTGTTATAATAGTACCTTATTAACCAGGAAATGTTAATTTAATGTTGAGGTAGTTTTTCGGCACGAGCGCGAAGTGCCAGGGTTATAAACATCCGGAAACAATAAAATAACATCCTGGCCGATGTTAATATACTATTTTTTCACTACTAGCGCTTTTTTACTTTCTCGTAAATTTACCAGTAACCGTTTTAATTGAGTAATATGAATATTGTTATTGGAAAAATTCACGTTTATGTAAGAAGAGGGCAAGTTATTTTTATGTTGTGTATATTCCAGTAATTAATTTTGACAAAAAATATTTTTAAGGGGTCTCATACCTTCTAAAGAGTCGTGATGCATGCTGAAAGTCTGTCTGTCTCGACTAATCATAAGATTTTAAATACTTTTTGAAATTACACAAAAATTTAAATGCTATTTAAGATATGTTTTAATTCTAAGAAAATCATAAAATAATCCCCTTCATTTAATTACAAAAAATAATATAATACATTTAATATAAGATAACTTTTAAAAAAAAAATATGTTACTTTACGATCCGTAAGATAACTAAATTTAGAATATAGGTATTGGCTTACAACTTGCTTTAAAATGATGCCAAAACTGCATTTTATAGAATGAATTAACAATACAAAAATTATTTTAACATGAATATTTTATAAATTATGCAAATTTGAAAAAAAAAGAAAAATATCATAAATTTATAGTTATTTACTCATTAAAAATAACCTAAATGTGTAAATAGCTAAATGATATAATTTCATTCTATAGGTAATATAACTATATATACACAGGAAAAGAATTGGGCTTATACGTGCAATAGTTTTTTTTTTAATCTTACGGATCGTCATGAAAATTAGTGTTTTGAGAAAACGCAGCTTAAAGTTAAGTTATGGAAAAAATAAAATCAAAATAAACTTACATCCCTAAAGTTTGTCAGATTGATAGGAAACACCTTCTCCTAATAATAATTGTTAATTTTTTCTTAATTGTTCTAAGTATTTTTTCATGGAAGCCCTTAATGTTTGGAAATCAGCACGAATTTCAGCAGTTTGAACTTTCCATGTCAGCTTACCTCACGACCCTTAAGATAACTAAATTTAGAATATAAGTATTGGCTCATGGTTTGCTTTAAAATGCTCCCAAAAGTGAATTCTATAGAATGAATTAACAATACAAAAATTATTTTTACATGAATAGTTTAAAAATCATGGAAATTTCAAGAAGAAAGAAAAATACAAATTTATAGTTAATCAATTGTAAGGTTTATATTTTAACTAACATTTATTTTAAGTTTAAACTATCTTTCCTGTCAAGCCTTACTTTCCCCTGGAACTGCCAATGCCAGAGTATGTAAATTTTAGTAGAACGCGCAAGCATTCAAATTATCAGCGGAAGTATTCTGAGTTAAATAGAAAGGAAACGAGTTCGAAGTGTGCTTTCTTGCTTCACGAGTGTGGAGGTGGCTAGTTAGAAATTGAAGAACCACGCGTTTCGGCCTGTGTGCTTGCCTCGGCAAATTGTTAATCTATCAACGTAATATTCAGAGTTTGCTGAATTATCAGCGGTATTGTAAAACGCGGTGAGGTTAGTTACGTTTAGAGAGCCTCGTAGTTAGTTACTTGTTAGTATCTCTTTTTAGTTTCTTATTTTTATTTTACCGCCGGGTCGGCGAAGTTTGTGAGCGTCAAGAGCACGCAATTGTAATTTCTAAAGTTGAATAAAAAGGGACTTAAACCCTTCTCAAGACTCTGTCTAATTTCCAATTTTCTGCGGACACCACTTTGTTGCGTACAGGTTGGAAGCGCGCAACTTTACATTGGCGCCCGAACACTTGTCGAACTGAAATGGCCGAAAATCGGATGGAAGCCGCGGGACAACAACAAGAAATGGCAAGCCAATTGGAAGGATTTGGATACCTGGTCCAGACGTTGAGAGCGTCAATCAAGCCAAACGTCAATTTCGACGGAAAAAATTCGGTGGCGACATTTCTAGAAAGCCTCGACAATCACTTTCAGCTCTACCCTGTGCCTGAAAGACAAAAAGCTGCCATCGCCACATCTGCACTAAGAGGACAGGCCGCGCTATGGTGGAAGAATATAGGCAAATTTTTATTAGGGCTATTTGGAGGCCAGACGTATACATTTGAAAATTTCAAAAAATCGTTATTAAAGGCCCTCCCCATAGTGAAAGATCGAGCAAGGCTAGAAGCCGAACTATATAGTTTCTATCAACGGGATATAGAAGAGTTAACGGACTTTATTCTGCGAAAAATTAAACTGACGGATATGCTGTATGGGAAGAAACCCGACGCGGAGATTATTGAAATAATCTTACGAAAATTGTTACGTGCTGTTCAAGATTACTTTGAAATTAGAAACCGAAGCACATTGCAGGAGCTCTTCGAATTGGCAGTCAAGTTTCAAAATCGCAGAATAGCGGAAAAAGCTAGAGGGGCATCGTATTCTCAAAGCATCCGAAGGCAATCTTCAAATGAGCAGACCAGAAATGCAAACCGCTCTTATGGGGGAAAGAGCTATCAAGCTAACTCATCGAACCTCGAAGGTCAAGGCCCAAAAAGGAAATTCGAAAACAAACGTACGCGTACCCAGAAGGCAGAAGTTGAAAGGAAAGCCTTAAACGAGTAGAGGGGCCTGTGAAAGCGAGGGTCCAGACCCCGGAAGTTTTAAAAAAACCCTCAAAAAGACACTTAAATACGGTCATCGTAAAGAACTCACATCTACCAATTATACAAGTCCTGGTTGGCGATGTACCAGTAGAAACCCTCATCGATACAGGAGCAGAAGGTAATTTTATGAGTAATACATTTTTCAAGAAGAATTTTTATAGGTTACGATTATTTAAAAACAAAAACACAGAAATTATAGCGGCGCAAGGAAAAACCTGTCACTGCATCGGAAAATTATCATTAAACATACAGGTAAAAGAGGAAAGCCTCCAAGTATTAATTTTTGTAGTAAAATTGCAAAATCCTCTTATTTTAGGTATGGAGTTTTTAAGGGCCGCAAGGGCAAAATTGAATTTTCAGGACAGTTCTATTGTGCTGGAGATGGACCAGAGGGGGGGTAGAACCAGTGGAACAACCGCAAGTTGACCTTAGCCATTTGAATGACCATGAAAGTCAAGCCATCCAGCAAGTGGTGAGTACTTTTTCAAACTAGTTTTCAGAAAGGCCTGGCAGCTGTCAAATAGTTACGCATGAGATAGAATTAACTGCTGAAAAACACTGTAGGACTAAACCTTATCGCTATGATAAACAGAAAGACCTAATTATAGAAGAACATATTCAGGAAATGTTAAAGAATAAAATAATAACGCCCATAAATAGTGAGTACGCGAGTCCAGTCGTACTATGTAGGAAAAAGAACGAGTTTCCTCCTTCGGATAAAAGGGCTTGGAGGTTTCCTATCGATTACAGAAAACTGAATAGTATTACTAAATTCCCAGTTTACCCTTTGCCGGTTATAGAGGAAATTATTAGAAAGATTAAATCTACTAGATACATGATACATATTGGACTTAACGTCTGGCTACTATCAAATAGCTATGAGACCCGAAGACATACATAAAACCGCGTTTATAACAAAATCGGGCACTTATGCATTTTTACGCATGCCCTTTGGGTTGTGTGGGGCCCCACCAACATTCCAGAGAGCTACGGACATTGTTCTAAAGCCTGTCCTAGGAAAATCAACTTTAATCTATCTAGATGATATAATTATAACGAGTAGTACGTTGGAACAACATATTAAAGATCTAGAAGAAGTATTTAAATTATTAAAAGAGTCCGGTCTTACAATTAACGCCTCAAAATGCAAGTTCGCAACTAAAGAACTTAAATATCTGGGTTATAAAATTTCGCAAAAGGGTATAGAAACTCAAGATTCAAAAATAAAAGCAATCAAGAATTTCCCACCTCCCAACACCGCCAAGAAACTTTCTTCTTTCCTTGGGTTATGTTCTTATTATCGGTCATTCATAAAAGATTTCGCTAATATTGTTGAACCCCTGTTAGTAATTAAAAGAAAGAAAAGTAAATTCACGTGAACAGCGGAAGCAAATACCGCATTTGAAAGATTAAAAGAAGCGCTCATCAATGCCCCTGTTTTGAAATTCCCGGAGGGGGACGAAAACCTGGAAATTGCAGCAGATGCGTCGGACTGTGCTGTGGGTGCGGTTCTTATGCAAAATAACCATCCTTTGGTATTTTTTAGTAAAACGTTGAATCATACACGAAGGAATTATACAGCTACAGAGAGAGAAACATTAGCCGTATTAATGGCTGTACACAAATTTCGAGTTTATTTCGGTAAAGCGCCAGTAAGTCTTTTCGGATCATTCGGCTGTTGGTAGACTTTACTCGGGGAAAAACCTAACTTTCAGGTTAATAAGATGGGCTTTAAAACTCCAAGAATATAATCTAATAATAAAATATAAACCGGGTAAGGAAAACAATGTAGCTGACGCACTTTCTCGTATAAAACTGGACGATGACGGTGACGAACTTAAATGCGCTGTGTTGACTTCAAAAATTTTAGATTCTAGAGATACAATTATCGCTGAACTGAAAGCTGATCCTTAATTTGGAATTATCTATGCATATTTGAAAGACCCCGAAAGCTTTGAAAATACAGATATCGATGCGATAAGAAATTGACAGAAAACTATTAAATAATAGATAATTTATTATTTTATACGAAAAAAACAAACGAAAATCTCGAGTACGAACCAGTCAGCCCAACCTCGCTTCGATTAAGCATTTTAAAGGAATTACACGACGCGAAAACAGCGGGTCATTTAGGGGTCAGAAAGACTTTAAAAAGGGTACGCGAGGCGGTATATTTCCCGCAATTATACAAAATAGTAACTGCGTATGTCAGGTCCTGCAATCAATGTCAGTTAATAAATGATATTAATTACAGCCCGGCCGGGTACTTAAATAGCATTTGCGCTACATTTCCGAAAGAAATTTTAGCCATAGATCTTCTTGGTCCTTTCCCCCAGAGCGAGTTAAATAAAAATCATTTTCTTTTAGTAATTGTAGATCATTTTTCAAAATGGACAGAAATTGTTCCACTTAAACGCGCGTCAGCCAAAACAGTCGCAGATGCATTCTTACACAGATACATTTTAAAGTAAGGTGCACCGATAAAAGTCATTAGCGATAACGGTAAACAATTCATTAGTCAAATATTTGAAAACATATGCACTGGACTTGGCATACGCCATATCAAAATGGTTCCGTATAGACCACAGGCAAACATAGCAGAAAGAGTTAATAAACACATTGTAAAAATAATTCGCAGTTACGTTAGCACACATCACAAGCGCTGGGATGGCTACATAAATGAGTTAGCTTATGCTATAAGAACGGCAAATCACGATACTATGGGAAAAACCCCAGCAGAAAACGCCGTGCAGCAGATTTAAAGTTGGGGATAAAGTATTGAAGCGGAAATTATCTTTATCAAGTGCCCCAGACAATTTTACTGCAAAGTTACATCCAAAATTTGAAGGCCCCTATGTAATTCAGGAAATCAAAGGAGTCGTATTGTACCTTAAGAACGAGAGAGGGGAAATCTGTAAAGCAAGTCTCGACCAGGTGAAAAAATACTATAATCCAAATGATTTTGAAATCATTTGGAAAGTTTCTTGCAGGACTCAAGCGTAAAAGAAGTAGAAGGTCCAGAAATAACGTCACCCGTTCCACCACCCAAGAAGCAGAGAACTGAAGAGAGACCTAGCCCTTCTACAACCCAGACGACGGTACCAAAAAGAAGAAACGAAAACTTTCAAACTTCAGCATTTAAGAAAAACACGAAAGCAAGGCCGCCGCGTAAAGAAACCTTGGTAAAGAGGAAAACACCACCTACAACGTATCGCAGTAGAAATTATACATCAAGGAGAACGCTACCAGGGCCAGAGAGTCAGGTGCAAACAAGGCCGCCGTTCCCGAAAATAAAAAGACAGCAGGAGGAACGAAAAGACCAACACCAACAGAAGAAATTCAAGCATGACTCCAGACCGGAGGACGCCAAGACCAGCCGTCCGGGGGAAAAACGAAAAAGACAACAACCCGACGACTACTACTCCAAGAGGCCAGCATGCAGACGACGAAAAAGAAAAATTAACGTGGACGACACTCGGAGGTCATTAAGGAGAAGACTGACGTCCATGAAACCTATAACGTGGGAGCAGTTCTGCCAGAAAAGAATGAGAGTTCCAATCATCAAAAACTCAAAGATAAGTTAAAAATCTTCTATAATTTTTTTTTCTTTTGTTCCGAAATGTTATGCGTAAATACGAAATTCTATGTTTTGACGAAAGTCAATGTGTCTCGGTTGAGACTTAGTTTTGTTTTACTTTATTTAGCTAAGGCAAAAGTATTATTTTCTTTCAGTATAAAATCTAAGAACATGCATTTTCTGTTCGTCGAAAGACTAGTTCTGTTATGTTAAAGCCAAAATTTCGCCGAAGATAAGAATAACTTCGTATTCTTGTATTAATAAGAACTTTAGTTTCAGTGCTGCAAGCTTGGCGAAGAATGAGTAAAGTAAAAATTTATTTTTCTCTTATTCATTTTATGGTAAATTGTAAAAGTCATATGTATTAGAATTTTGTAAATATACGTAAATACTTGAAAGTTATGTAAAAGTAGAATTTAGTCTAGAAGCATAAAATTTTAGATGCTAAAAGTAAATGCTCAAAAGCAATGAATTCAAATTTAAGTATTAAACAGTAGATAAAATCATGCTTTAGAGCGAAAGCCTGCATGTCTAAAGATGAATGAGGGGGAAGTTAGAATGAATGTGTTTTGTAGGGTTCTCCACCTACACTTGAATTTTTAAGAATGTTAAAGTAGCTCATCGAGTTGTAGAATGTCGAGTAAGGTGTGTCTATTTGGTCGTTGAATTCTAACAAATCATTGTGGTTAGGAGAAGTGTTGCAATACTAAAACACGAATATTCCCGTTTGACACCACACATGGTGGAGAGCCAGGGTAAAGTTAAATTAATGTTTGAATACATGAATGAATGTGAATTAAGCAGTAACTAAGGAAAATAAATCGTTTAAAAACAAAAATTTATTCAGTGTCAAGAAAGTGTAAATTATAATGTATTTAGAAAGATACTGATACTTATTCCTTCCAGATGCTGGAAGGAAAAGAACAAGATTGATTGCTGAAGTCCAGGAAAAGTTGCTGTAAGAAGAGAGATTTAATTAAGTATACACAGAAATTTTATTATACCTTTTGTGAGATAAGATTTTTTTTTTAATGTAAACGAGGCTCTTAAAATTTAGTTCAGAATTGTAGAAACCTTTCAACAGGTCGTTTGTAGGACCTGCTTCCCAGTTTTCCAAATTCTGGCAGCGGCAAATGTAGGGTTTATATTTATTTTAACTAACATTTATTTTAAGTTTAAACTATCTTTCCTGTCAAGCCTTATTTTCCCCTGAAACTGCCAATGCCAGAGTATGTAAATTTTAGTAGAACGCGCAAGGATTCAAATTATCAGCGGAAGTATTCTGAGTTAAATAGAAAGGAAACGAGTTCGAAGTGTGCTTTCTTGCTTCACGAGTGTGGAGGTGGCTAGTTAGAAATTGAAGAACCACGCGTTTCGGCCTGTGTGCTTGCCTCGGCAAATTGTTAATCTTTCAACGTAATATTCAGAGTTTGCTGAATTATCAGCGGTATTGTAAAACGCGGTGAGGTTAGTTACGTTTAGAGAGCCTCGTAGTTAGTTACTTGTTAGTATCTCTTTTTAGTTTCTTATTTTTATTTTACCGCCGGGTCGGCGTAGTTTGTGAGCGTCAAGAGCACGCAATTGTAATTTCTAAAGTTGAATAAAAAGGGACTTAAACCCTTCTCAAGACTCTGTCTAATTTCCAGTTTTCTGCAGTCACCACTTTGTTGCGTGCAGGTTGGAAGCGCGCAACTTTACACACTAATTAAAAATAACCTAAATGTGTAAATATATAAATGATAATAATTCATTCTATAGACAATATAATTATATATTCACAGGAAAAAAAATTGGACTTATACATGCAATAATATTTTTTAATCTTACGGATCGTCATGAAAATTAAGATGCATTTTCTCAAAACACTAAAGTTATAATTATGAAAAAGAAATTAAAATAAACTTACGTGACTAAAAATCACCAGCTTGATAGTAAACACCTTCTACTGATAATAATTGTTCATTTTTTTAATTGTTCGAAGCGTTTTTTTCTGCGAGCCTCTAATGTTCGGAAATCATTGCGAATATCAGCAGTTTGAACTCTTTCTATGTCGGTAAATTTGCAGCAGTAAATGCAAGAGTACCAGGATTTATGCCCAATTCGTCTAATGTATCCAAGCGACCTCTATATCCATCATTAAATGCTATGACAGCTTCAAAAACTGCAACTTCTGCGACTGTCTTTCCACAACCAGAAGTTTTTGGACAAAATTTCCAAACAATCGAGTTGAAACTCTCATTTTGATTTTGAGTCTTGCCGCTGAGACACCGTTTGAGTAAACTTGGTGCAGATAAATCTGCATACACAGTTTTAAGTTTTTTCATCACTTTTACAGGTACAGTAGGTTGATGATGGAAACTCTCTTCATTTGAATCAGAACAGGCCACATGTTTGTTATATTTGCACCACGAGTTTTTCCCTTGTGGGCAAAACATATGCATGGGCTCTTCATCAGTAGAAGACATATGGCAATATGTAGCCCATACAGCTTCTCTCATGCTCTGTAGCGAATGGGTATTTGAGCGAATAGCATTCCCATAATAAACAGTAAGTTTATCAATTATGCTATCCGTCAAACGACCTTTTCCACCAGGAGTCTTTCCAACATTCAGCTTTATGCCACTAACTGTTGTTTCAGTTTTCTCAAACGTGTACCCATTCGCTTCTGCACATGGCCTACACATTCAAGTTTTTCCACTGGAATTTTACCATATGGGCACAGTTTCGTTATTTCCATGAAGGGTTTGGTATCCCCATCACCGAGATATTTGACAAATCGCACATTCCTAGTTTCTTCGGAACGTAAGAAAATTCTTTTCATACCTATAACCTCCATGGAACCCGAACTTCCAGCATGATTCTTTTTGCAATCATGATTTGATGCTGCAGAGCTTTCACATGCTTTGCAAACCGAAGAGAGTATTTTCACATCAATTACTTTCCCACTTTCCAAACCAATCACACTGCATACTCCAATTTTACATGTATGCCCACGAGTCTTCCATGTACCATCTTCACTCACACTTATATCATCAGCACCGCTAATTGCTCTTTCTTCTTCAGCAGCAGTTTTCATTGACCGCATGGCAACAGTGTGGGTGACTTTTTTTATTTTTTTGGTGATGACATCGAAGCTCTTTTGTGCAATTGGTGGTAACATATTCATAACACCACAAAATGTTTTCAAGCTGGCTAATCTTTGGCCTATACACCTCATACCATAAACTAACCTAATGTTAATTTCAGGCACACTGTTCTTATATCCTTGCATAGGACAACTGTTTATTTTTTGCACAGAATTGCACTTCAAACAGTTTACAGAAAACACTGATGAGCTACCACGAATTGATTCTTCAGTAAAACTTACTTCTGAATGGCATATTTTGCAGCACAATGATGTTGCAAGAGTTGCAAATAAAATTTCAACATCGATAAATCGATATCCTTGCAAATTACTGTGATTATCTGCATCATTCACATGATTAGAAGTCTCTAATTTCAGCTTTTTAGCAGATGCTGACTTCCCTTCATTCACAACAGAATCACTTTCCGTATGGCCATGATATCGGCGTTTTTTGCTTCTATAGCCGACAAATCGATTATACTCTTTACCCATCTCAAAAGGATTTAAATAATTAAAAAAGTTAAAGATAATAATACAAAAAAGCAGTCAAAAAATCAAATATATCGCTGAGCACATGCATATACTGATCAAAGATATCAGCACGTTTCTAGCATTCAAATTATTTCACGATCAAAATAAAGCAGAGTTGAGGAATTTTCTTCCTTCCAGCGAGTTGGGGAAAAGAATAATATGGTTGTGTGGCTCGTTATCTAGCATTTCGCATAGCAAAGATAACGCTTTTCACAGATAAAGCGGAATAGAACAGATGCGAAAGTAGTAAACAGCTGCATCGGCCACGCCCCCTCCAATGTAAACATTGCCTTATCAGTAAAGTGTGTCAACTTGTTTTAACTATATTTTTGGTTCTATTGCGAATTTTTAATGCTTTTTTTAATGTGTTCAGAATACAATACAGAATAAAATTAAGTTATAAAATTGTTTTCGTTTTTTTTTATGTATTTACAAGGTATGAGACCCCTTTTATTTCTACATTTAAAAATTATCCCAATTAAGACTGATATTTAATTTAAAAGAAAATGTTCGCGCCTGCGCATCTGTAATGTAATCCACGCATGCGCATCTGTAATGTGATGATCTAACGAGTTTGAGAATCGCCATCGACGCTGTAAGAGGGCTGGTCACAGCTATGAGTTAATGAGTGATTGTAACTAATTATGAGAATTAATAAAGAATCGAACCAGCGAATTTATTTAGTGTGTGTTATTTGGGACGAGACCCAAACATATCGGTCGTAGTCGACCGGAGCGTGAGTAAATAGTGTTTCGTTTTTGAGAACACAGGAGTGTTTGTGTTTGCCAGTATTCGCAGCTTGTTCTTTTCAACGAATATCGCTGATTTTGGATACGGATATTCATCAAAAGTGAATCACTGCAGAGGTAAGTGATTCCTCTCTTGTTAATTCTGTACATTCTGTGCTTGTTCTGTTATAAATAACAATGTTATTTAAGGGTGCTAAAAAAGAAGATTTAAGGCTTATTGCCTTAGAAATAAATCTAAATGTTGACGAAAAAATGACTATAGCAGATTTGACTGATATTATTGAGAATAGTGAAATTTTTAAAACTAAACAAGATTTAGTAAAAGAGATAGCAAACTCTATTATCGAAAATATAAAACAGGAACAGAAAAAACTTGTCGAGTTAGAAAAAATAAAACTTGAGAGATCAAAGAATGAGTTAGAGTTGGCTAAGCTTAAAGCAGAAACTAAACTTGATGGTGTAAGCGAAACCGAAACAAAATCAGAGTCACTAGATCAATTAATAAAAAGTATCAGAACCTTAACTGTAAAAATTCCTATACGGCCTGAGAGTTGGGGATTTTTCTTTTCGTCATTAGAATGAGCGTTTATTACAAAAAATGTTTCGGAGGACTATAAAGCAGAAATTCTGTTAAATCTGTTAGGAGACAAAGCTTCGAATATAATAAGTTTGATTCTCGCTTAGTAACTGCATGGGATTATTATTTAAAGTTAAGGAAGGTAACTGACTTCGAGACCCTCAAACAACTAATAGTTTCAGATAGGTTATACCAATCTTTAGATGCGGGAACAGCTTCTCACATTGCTGTGAGGCAAGGTGATTCATGGTTTTCACCTAGTGAGTTAGGTAAAGAAATAGATTTATATTTCACGTCACGAGGAAAACCTCTTACTGAGAATTCTCATGTTAATCGTAAGTATAGTAGCTCAAAAATTGTAGCTAAAGTGTTTTTTATCAGATGTTAAAACAGAGAACTGTATTTTATGCCACGAGAATCACGGATTGGCAAAATGCCCATCGTATTTAAAATTAACCGGTACAAGAAAGAGTACAGGTTGTGAAATCTAATAAATTATGTTTTAACTGTCTACACATGCATTCAGTATCAAATTGCCCATCGAAATATTCTTGTTTTTGTCAAAAACGGCCCACAAAACTATTCACTTTCCGAAAGCAAATAATATCGTAAAGGAGAAAGAATGTTCATCGGAACAAAATAAAAACAAAACAAATGTATCTGACTGCAACGTTCCCAAACGAGATAACTCATCGACCTTGAATGTTAATGCGCAGGAGTTCGTTCAAAAGGCATTTATTAGCAATTATTCGAATAAACAGAGTACAGTTCTGCTTTCAACAGTCGTATGTTTTCTAATTGATAACGAGGGAAAAAAACACAGAGTGAAGTGTTTGCTGGACGGGGGCAGTATGTCGAACTTTTTGACACGGAATTTTATTGAGCATTTGCAATTAGAGAAAGAAAAAACAAACATTTCCGTTTCGGGAATAAATGATGCTACTTTAACAATAAAGCATAAAATTAATGCTTCGATATGCAATAAAGAAGGAACTTTTAAAGAATTTGGACTTTTTAGTAATTCCAAAAATAACTGCTGATTTAACACCTTCGCGCAAAATTAAAATTTCAGTGCAAGATCTTCCTAATTTAAAATTAGCAGATGAAGGATTTAATGTTCCAGAAAGAGTAGATATGTTGTTGGGAGCGGGAGATTTTTATGAACTTTTGAAACCGAGTCAAATTCGAATGAATAATCCTGATCTTATTTTTCAAGATACAGTTTTTGGTTTTATCATGTCTGGAAGTATTCCAACAGAGACTGAAAACAGGGTTCATTGTGGGTTGATAAAGAAAGAAGACAACTTAGATAAATCTCTTAGAAAATTTTGGGAATTAGAAAATATTGAAACTGATAAACCCAAAAACAAAGAATTTTTAATTTGTAAGAAACATTTCGTAGAAAATTATACACGAGATAAAACCGGTAGGTACGTTGTTAAAATGCCATTAAAGGAGGATCCGGACAATTTTAGGAAGTTCTAAACAAATTGCAACGAGTAAATTAAATTCCTTATGGAAACGCTTAGTAAAGAATCCCGAATATTTAAAATTATATTCAGATTTTTTAAAAGAATATCAACAGTTAGGACATATGGTTGAGGTGAGTGAAAGCGAGGAGGAACGAGGTTCATATTACATCCCTCATATTAGAGTATATAGGGGAGAAGAGAAAAGTAAGTCGACTCCCTTGAGGGTAGTATTTAACGCTTCTTCTTTGACAACCAAAGGAAACTCTCTAAATTCTATACAGTATAATGGAGGTGTGATACAAGATGATTTATTCTCAGTTATGCTGAGATTCAGGAAATATATTTTTGCTTTCACTGCTGATATACAAAAGATGTATCGAGCTATTTCTATCCATCCAGATCAGTGGAAGTTGCAAAGGAGTTTATGGAAAGAAGGCATTGATAAGCCAGTTAAAAGCTTTGAGCTAACTACCGTTACCTATGGAACTGTGAGTGCACCATTTTTGGTAATGAGAACACTTGTACAGCTGTCAAAGGACGAAGGAGATAAATTTTCTTTAGCAGCATCTGTACTGAGAGAAGACATGTACATGGACGATATTCTATCTGGAGCTGAGTCGCTAAGTTCTGCGTTAGAACTTCAAAATCAGTTAATAGGCATTTTGAAGAGTGCAGGCATGTTACTCCATAAGTGGTGTAGTAATGCTACTGAACTGTGTCAAACAAACGACAAAACATATCCCTTTGGTAAATCAGAAGAATCTAAAGCATTAGGTATTTTATGGAAGTCAAAAGGAGATTGTTTGAGCTTCAACGTTAAAATCGAAGACAACGTAAAGGTTACGAAACGGCAAGTGTTATCCGTCATATCTCGCATCTTTGACCCATTGGGTATAATTTCTCCAGTTATAATTGTAGCAAAAATATTTATGCAGAAATTATGGCTGTTAAAATTGAGCTGGGATGATGTTTTGCCAGAAAAGGAGGCTAAAGAATGGAAAGAATTCTCCACTACCTTGCAGCTAATTAACAACATTGAAGTCCCTAGATGTATTTTATTACCAGATAGAATCAAGATTGAATTACATGGTTTCTGTGATGCCTCAGAGGCCGCCTATGGAGCAGTTATCTACTGTAAAGCAACATCAGCAACAAACCATACATTAGTGAGGTTGGTATGCAGTAAATCGTTTGTCTCCCCCCTAAAGAAGACTACAATCCCAAGACTTGAGCTTTGCGCAGCAGTGCTATTAGCTAAACTGATGCATCGAGTGAAATCATCGTTAAAATTGGAGCTTACTGCTATTCACCTTTGGACCGATTCTATGATTGTGCTGTCATGGATCAACAAAGAGCCACATCTGCTCAAGACATTTGTTGCAAACCGGATTTCAAAGATACAAGATCTGACTGAAATAGCACAGTGGCATCATATCGCTTCTGAAGAAAACCCATCAGATCTCATATCTAGAGGTATGTCTGCCAAAAAACTGCAACTAAGTCAACTGTGGTGGAACGGGCCTGACTTCTTAATGAAGGATGAGTACCCTATAAGAGTTATACCTGAAGCAATTACTGAAAAAGACAGTAATGAACTTAAAAACTTTGCTGATTCTGAATTATCTATATCTTTAAATCTGAATGTGAAAAATTTTGTTAATTTTTTATTGAATTGCAGTAATAAGTATTTAAAATTAATTCGTATTATAAGCTTTTGTTTTAGGTTTTACAAGAATTGTAACCAAGAACAAAAGCAGGTAGGTAATTTACAAGTGGGAGAATTGAGAGCAGCTGAAGAAACTTTAATAAAATTAGTACAGGGGGAGTATTTTATAAATGAGATAAATGATCTTAAAAAATCAGGTGTTGTTCCAAGAAATAGTTCTATTAAATGTCTTAACCCTTTCATTGACAGTAATGGACTGTTGAGAGTTGGAGGTAGATTAAAAAATAGCAATTTAACTTATGAGAAAAAATTTCCTATTATTCTGCCTTCTAAACATAAATTAACAGAGTTAATAGTTAATTACTATCAATTAAAATATTTGCATGTGGGTCCTCAATCTTTGTTATATCATATAAGACAAAAATTTTGGATTGTAGGTGGTAGAAATGTTTGTAGAAAAATTGTAAAAAATTGTATAATATGTTTTAAAGCTAATCCCATTGTAGCTCAGCAAATCATGGGTGATTTACCCAAGGAAAGAATCACAGCTAATCTTACATTCAATTGTACTGGAGTTGACCTCTGTGGCCCATTCCTAATTAAGTACAAAAACCAGAGAAAAGGTACATATCAAAAAGTTTATGTGTGTATATTCATTTGTATGGTTACTAAGGCCATTCATTTAGAGCTGATAACAGACCTAACATCTGAAGCATTAATAGCTACCTTGAAACGTTTCTTTGCACGAAGAGGTAAAAGTTTAACACTATTTAGTGATAACGCTACGAATTTTGTAGGTGCAAATGCAGAATTAAAGAGGTTAAACAAACTAGTGAACGAACAAGATAACCTTTTAGCTGGTTATTTGAGTTCTGAGAATATCGAATGAAAATTTCTTCCTCCCAGAGCACCTAATTTTGGAGGCCTTTGGGACGCTGGAGTTAAATCTTTTAAGTACCACTTCAAACGTGTCGTAGGTAATGCAAAATTGACATTTGAACAATTTTTAACAATTATGATTCAGATTGAAGGAATTTTAAATTCCCGACCATTGACACCCTTGTCTTCGGACATTGATGATTTAGAGGTTCCAACACCTGGGCATTTTTTAATTGGTAGAGCAATTAATTCGATCCCTGAGCCAGATATCACGGAAGTTAACATTAACAAGTTAAAATTGTGGCAACAGATCACAAGATTAGTACAAATTATCTGGAAAAAATGGAACTCCAATTATTTAAGTCATTTACAAAATCGATCTAAATGGCAAAGTTCTAAAAACAATATACAAGTTGGAGACATGGTCTTAATTAAAGATAATTTGCCTTGTTGCAATTGGGCGGTTGGTCGTATAATAGAAGTATTTTATGGTAAAGATGGAAAGGTTCGCGTGTGTAATGTAAAAACTCAAACTGGAACTTTCAAACGACCAATTACCAAATTATGTGTCTTACCAATACAAAAATGAGTATTGTCTTTATAGTTATTGTACAGTATTGAATGTGCTTCACATAAAATGTCATTATGTTACTGAAATGTTTTATTGTATTGCTTTGAGTTGTACGCTAATGTATATGGTAAATGTCTAATTATAATAATGATTTTTATGTAATAGTACTTATTCAAAATTGTTTATGATATACTTGTTTAATTTTTTTATGCTATATCTTAATTACAATAGTTGAATGCTAAGCATTGCAACGCGGGGCGGCATGTTCGCGCCTGCGCATCTGTAATGTGATGATCTAACGAGTTTGAGAATAGCCATCGACGGTGTAAGAGGGCTGGTCACAGCTATGAGTTAATGAGTGATTGTAACTAATTATGAGAATTAATAAAGAATCGAACCAGCGAATTTATTTAGTGTGCGTTATTTGGGACGAGACCCAAACAGAAAATATTGATATAATTGTATTGTATTTTAAATTAATATAAAGTCATTGATTTAAAATAATACCCCTTTTAGATGGATAAATACGTAACTGGCTTGAAAAGAAAATTAAATGAAGCAGAAGCAGAGGGCAAAAGAAAAGATGATGAAAATATCGGAAATACATCTTCGCAAAATAGTAAACCTAAATATAGAAAATATGATCCATTGTACTTATCATTAGGATTTACATATAAGGTTATTAATGGCCAAGAACGACCATTGTGTTTGCTGTGTATGAATACTTTGGCCTCAGACAGCATGAAACCAAATAAATTAAAACGACATCTTGAAAAAGTATATGAAGATCACGTTGGCAAGACAAGAGAATTTTTCCAAAGAAAATTAGAGAATTTAAATAAACAACAAGAAATGTTTTCAAAGACCACGTCTGTAACACAAAAAGCATTGCTTGCGTCATATAAAGTTTCTTATAGAATTGCTAAATGCAAAAAACCCCATTCAATAGGAGAAACTTTGGTGCTACCTGCAGCTATTGACATGATAGAAACGATGCTCGGTGAGTCATATGCTGATCAACTTAAAATCATTCCACTTGCAGATAATACGGTGGGAAGACGAATATCCGATATATCTGAAGATCTTTGCGAGCAATTAATAGAAAAAGTAAAACTATCTTCTTTCGCGTTGCAAGTAGATGAGGCTACCGATGTTCTTAAGAATGCACACTTGATAACATATGTAAGATATGTTGTGGAAACTGATGTTAGAGAAGACATGTTATTCTGTAAACCTACTGAATGCAATACTACAGCAAGGGAAGTTTTTAAAATCATTGATAATCTTTTTAATGAAAATGGCATTCTGTGGGAGAACTGTGTTGGACTATGCACAGATGGAGCTCCATCTATGGCAGGAAAAAATGCTGGTCTACAGGCACTAGTTCGAAAGGTGGCTCCTCGTGCAGTTTGGACGCATTGCATAATTCGTAGACAATCACTTGTTTCAAGAGATATGGGTGAAGATCTACTAACAGTATTTGAAGTTATTACAAGAGTTGTAAATTTTATCAAAAATAGCCCATTAAGGGGAAGGCTTTTCGCAAGATTGTGTGATGACATGGGTTCAGAATATAGATCATTTCTATACTATTGTGAGGCACGTTGGCTTTCTCGTGCCAAAATACTTCAAAGGGTGTTTGAGCTAAAAGAAGAGATCGCCATATTTCTTAGTGATAATAATAGACATGAAGCACACTTGTTTTATGACACGAAATTCCTTGTAAAACTTGCGTATTTAGTTGATATTTTTCAAAGACTCAGTATTTTAAATAAATAAATGCAAGGGGCTCAAATTCATGCTTTTACGCAGAAAGACAAGCTTACTGCATTTATGAAAAAATTGGAACTGTGGATAATAAGTTTGAAAAATAATAACTTTGACATGTTTCCCACTTTTAAAATTACCTGTCTTGCTGATGAAATAGAAGAAAGTAAAGTTCTTATTAATAATCATTTGACCAGTCTATGGAAGCAATTCTCGTTGTACTTTAAAGATCTTGACATGTCCAAATATGAATGGATTAGAAACCCATTTGTGATTGAAAAATATGATGATTTTGGCCTTACGACAGCAGAGCAGGAAATGATAATTGACTTATCTAGTGATAACACATTAAAGCAGATGTTTCGAGAGGAAAATAATATTGTTACGTTTTGGCTACGAGTAAAGGACGATTTTCCTACTTTGACAAACAAAGCTTTAGAAATTTTATTGCCATTTGTAACATCTTACCTACGTGAAACTGGTTTTTCTACAGTCGCATTAAATTTTTATGTTGTAGTAGTATTAATTATATATTCTTTTTTTGTTTTGTTAGTATATTTCTTATAATAAATATATTATATTTTTACATAATATTGTATATTATTTTGCAGCCCATTAAATAAATTATAATATCAGTTGAGTATTTATGAAATTTGATTTTAAGATAAATTAACGGGACGCAACAATTTGTTTTTTAAAGGGGGGCGCACCAATTTTTTTAAAAGGGGGGTGCCGGTACAAAAAGGTTGGAAACCACTGCCGTAAGCCTTCATCGGTTTGCCTTCCTACACACTTCAAATCATATCATCCAACTAAGCAAAAGTTAGCTTCATTTTATTCCTTTGTTTTCCGTTCACTTCAAGTTTGCTTCTCCAAATTGGCTCTTGATGAAGAGCTAAATTATTTAAAAGCAGTAGCTATTTACAGGGGATTTCACACAATATTATTAACCAAGCAGTTATGAAGTTCTCATCTCAACACACCAAAAGGCACACTATTGTTTCAGGACATTATAAGAATTCTGTTGTCATTCCTTTCTTCCCTCAATTAGCTAGAAAATTGCACATATTTTACAGAAATTGAACTTTCGGGTCGTTTATTAACCTATCAATAAAATTCCGAGTTCCATACTTAAGGACCCCATTCCGGATATGAATTCCTGAGGGATTTACAGGATTCCTTGCCAGTGTGGTTTAATTTACATTGGTCAAACTAAGAAAGCCTTAAAATTTCGCGTTAAGGAACGTGAGGCATATGTTAGGAAAAAGGAAACACAGAAGTCCTCTATTGCCCAGCATTGTTGGCCCGAAAATCACATTTTCCTATTTTCGGCAGCCAAACGTATTCAATAAATATCTTCCATTGGTGAACTAGATTTTCTAGAGGCGTTTCACATTAAAAAAATATATCTGTTCTAGTTAACGACCCTAATTCCAATCCTTCAGCCTTTAAGGAAATTATGTTTTAGTTTTCTTGTTTCACGTACAGATGGCGCCAGTAGCTTAACACCTGTTCAGCCATTCTTATTTTGTCTTATCTTATCACTCTATCTTACCTCGTTCATTTGCACTTTGGCAGCTGAGGATGATGGTTCGGTAAAACCATCGAATCTAGTTCTGTGAAAATTTGCAAATGTAACGCTGATTTTTGTCGTTTGACTTCAAAATTAATATTTGTTTGGCTTGTTGTTTTACCTTAATTATAATTTTTCTTATTCATTCAATCACAAATTGGCCTAGCAAAACTTAACCACGCTTCAGGGGCGCGCCTCTTCCACTAATTTCTGGATATCTGCCATCTTAAACTCCGCAGACCTCTTTGTTTAACCGTTCTCAAAGCAGATGTAAGCTCATTGATGCTGCTATCACAATGTTGGAGATAATTTTTGACACAGCTGCGAATGATTTTAAGGACATGTCTATTTACCCGTTAAGCTTAGAATGGGGTCGATAGAGAACCATCTAAAATCTGAAGCTTTTTTAACGCGAATTATTTTTACTCGCTTTGAAAAATGATCTGCGATTACGAGCAAATATCTATTTTTACTTTTTGCAACGCGTGGCTAGAAGCCTAATAGTTTAATTCATTAGAGAAGACCTATTTTCTGCTATTTATTATTTCTGCTATTTTTTCTGTACTCGGTCTGGCTATAATGAATATCGTTGACTAACTGGCAAATGTTGCAGGACCTGACATACTCAGAAACAAATTTTTCTATCTGTTGAAAATAAACAGCTTCTCGTACTCTCTGAACTGTTTTTATTTTAATCCTGAGATGACCTGAAACTGGCGTATCATGCAGAATACTTAATCTTAAACTGGCCGATCTCAATTCATTATTCTTGTTTGTTACTTTGGAGTAAAATAAAAGATTGCCAGTAATCTCATAATTTGCAGCTTTGGTTCTAATAGACATCACATCCTGGTGCTCAAAATCATAAGTATCTTTTAAATACGTATCAATGTTTCAAATTCCGGGTCTGTTTGTTAAACTGGAGTAACTGTTTCGCAAGAATCTAAAATTAACATTGAACTTTTGACTTCATTCCCCTCGTCATCTAATTTTATATTTGATAGAGCATCCGCTACTATATTTCATTTTCCAGAAATATGTTTAATTATTAAGTTGTGTTGCAATTTAAGCGCCCATCTTATGAAACTTGGTGATAAATTCTTCACAGAATACAAACGAACCATGGTCGCATGATCTGTATGAACATTTATGAGTACTTTCCCAAACTAAATTTGAAACTTCCGAGTCGCCAAAAGAATTGCTAGACATAAGACGTAAGACGATTAGAAGACGTAAGCTCATAATTAAACAATTACAGGTTTGGGGACAGGAACTTTGTCATGTCATCTAGTGTACTGCTGAATTCCGCTAGTCTTCAGTACTAAATGTCATGTTCCTGGGTGTCTGGTTTTATCTTACTAATGCTCTTGTGTAGCATGCCCCATTCAGTATGTGTATGATGGATCCCTGTACACGAATACACTGAAGTAACTGATGTATCCGCAGCAACTCTATATGTAAGTGTAAAATGTTTAACTATTAGTGTAAAATATTTATGTACGCGCAACAACGTACGCATGTATAAAACAAACGTTAAGCTAGCAGTATATTCCCAGTGTCCAAAACTAGGTGCACATAAAATGCACCAGGGTTATTTCTGTTTATATATATGCATCAGTGTACAATTTATATGCGTAACAGAGTAAAATTAGTGCACTGTTTAAATATCAGCCTAAAATTTGAATGTAAAATGCTTATGTATACGCAATAGTGTACGCATCAGTGTAAAATTCGTATCAGTGTATCCTCAGTGTCGTAGTCTATGTGCATATAAAAACACACTAGGGTAATTTATGTTTATAGCGTAGAATTTATATGTGTAACAGCAAAATCACTGTAAAATGAACAACAGGGAAAAATATCAGTGTAATATATTTATGTAAATGTAACAGTGTACGCATCAGTGGTAACAGACACTATCGTATCAGTGTATCCTCAGTTTTTAAACATATGTGCTCATAAAACGCACCAGGGTATTTTATGCTATATAGGCTTACCAGAGTAGAATCTGTATATGTATCAGAGTAACATCAAGGTAAATGTTTAATTATTAGTGTATAATATTTATGTAAAAGCTACAGCATACGCATTAGTGCAAAATTATTGTATCGGTGTATCATCAGTGTCTAAACCTATATGCACATAAAATGCACCAGGCCAATTTTTGTTAATGTATGAGTTACAACGTAGAATTTGTGTATAGCTCTCGGAATAAAATCAGTATAGAATTTTTAAATACCAGTATAAAATATCAGTTTCGAAAGCTGTTTGTTTGCTTCGGTCGACTAGCATATCCACAAAGCCTACAGACCTTTTATTTTACGGTTTGCTCCGATTGGTTAAAACAGTAAACCTGGGGTTACAGAATCTTGTGCTTGGCGACTTTTAGTACGTCGCCTTTGCTATTTATTTCTGAGCGTGGTATGCCCAAAAGAGCTAAGAAATAGCGTATGTATCCTCGAATAAAATATAATTTTAGTTATACTTACTCATAATTTTAGTAAAAAGAATAGGTATTCGACGCCCTTAAATGTTTACTGAGTGTTTTGACTTAGTTTATTTTGCATTAAGATTTATTTTACTGTATCATGTTCCTCGCGATGTTCAGAGTCTAGACCTTGTATAACGTTTATTGATGTGCTTTGAAAGTTATGTATTTTCTTTTCATTGTACACTTTTTAAAAATATTCCTTGACTTGCATAAATTAATGCGCTATGGAAATTTACACAACAGACTCTTTCTAACACAAATGATAAAAAAAGTACATATACAATTTCCAAGTAAACACTTTTCTCACAAATAATAACTGAAATTTTAACAGTTTCAGTACATTCTTTATCCAAATAGAAATAAACTATTAATAAGATCAGTAGGTTATTTTAAATGTATTCCACATAATTCCCCTTTGCTTTTATTTGTAAAATAAAAATTTATGTAATGAAACAAACACAGTTTCTCTTCTCTGCACTGAAAGCCCACAAGGCGTGTTTGGGGTTCGTTACAAACACTACAAGGCGACAACTCGCCATTCCGAAAATGACCGCCAAGGAGACGTTTCATTCAATGAGAGCAGACCGTAGAAGAAAAAGTTCTGCAGACTTTGTGAATATGTGGCCGACTAGGTAAACCTGGCTTTCTTTCTTTTTACGTTTAATAGTGGTTCTTCTACACTGACTACCAATAAGTATTTGGACACCTGTGATAGAAAAGAAAAACTAACTTTATTCAAAATCAATAGTTGGTAGAGCCTCCACGAGAGGTAATTACAGCGTGGACCCTCCGGGGTATACTTTCCACAAGTCTTTGTATGACAGCTAGTGGTATTTTTTTCCACTCGGCTTGGAGAAGCCATAGAAGTTCCTTCATCGATTTTGCACGGGTAGTGCACCCCTGAATTCGGCGATGCAACTCGTCCCAGAGGTTCTCGATAGGGTTCAGGTCTGGACTCTGGGCAGGCCAGTCCATTCGATGAACTCCATTGGCACCATACCAAGCCTCGGTTAACGTCGAAACATGACAACTGGCATTGTCGTCCTGAAAGTAACAGGGGTCCAACCCATAAAACTGCCACAACGTAGGAAGCACATTGACATCCAAAATAGTGCAGTAGGCATCGGAGTTGAGCTTACCATGGATGGGGACCAAGGGTCCCAGCCCATACCAGGAGAAACACCCCCGGGCCATAATTCCACCTCCGCCGAACTTGACTGTTGGCACAAGGCATTCTGGCAGGAGACGTTCTCCAGGTAGACGCCAGACCCAGACCCTGCCATCCGAACGGTAAAGGGTGAACTTTGATTCGTCACTCCAAAGAACCCGTTTCCAGTGATCTACGGTCCAATTTCGATGGGCTTTTGCACCACATTAACCGAGAAGCACGGTTGGACTTCGTGATCAAAGACTTATGGGCAGCAGCACGACCATGAAAACCAAGCAGATGTGCTTCCTTACGGATGGTATTCATTAAAACATTACTCCCGGATGCCTGTTGAAACTCCTCGCGGATGAGGGCTATCGGTTGGGTGTGGTTCTTCCGAATTTCTCTGAACAGCACTCGTCGGTCTCTATCCCCCAGTTTCGTTGGTCTGCCGATTCGGGGCACATTTCGACAATCACCGCTCACCTTCCACTTCTTAATCACATAGGACACTGTCGATATTGGGTACTTCAGATCGCTAGATATGTCCCTTATGGATCGGCCACATTTGTGATACCCGATAATTATACCTTTCTCTCGAAATCAGAGAGCTCCGAACTGCGAGGCATCTTGCATGCGACTAAAGCCGATGCTGTTTCAACACGATATATACCGGCGGTGTTTGTGGCGCACCTTGGGACCGCAGATATCGTCATTTGCATAGGTGTCCAAATACTTATTGGTAGTCAATGTATATGGGCAAAATTTTTGATAAAAGACCTGAACTTCATTTTCCTCCAATTTGTTAATGTCCAACTGTGCCGAAGCATCCTGAAAATTGATTTTCGCCCCCACAACCTTTAAAAAGTCCATTCGTAATATTACCTGTTGCTGCAGAATTTTTACAGTAAAGGAAAGCACCTTTTAGTTCTCATTTCTCACCTGTACCTGTAATGTGACTTTCCTAGGTATTCATAGCGTTTGCCTTAGGCGGCAATCACTCTCATTTCTTCAATACACAAAATTCTGTACCTTTTGAAGTTCTTTCGAAAAAAATTTCTGCCAAGAAATTACTTCGCAATTTTATATCCATTAAGCATTCGCTGGTACGCTGTTTAATAGAATTTGAATGACTGGCAGGGACAGATTTTTTTATTATGACAGTGTTTAAGTGACGGTCAGAGGGAGTTTTTTCTTTCTTGGGTGACAGTACTTTCTTCTGCAATTTATTTTGGCGGTGATTTTTTCGTGGTGAAAAGCGAATGAAAATTACTTTCCGTTATCAAACTTTCTGCTGCCATCAAACCTTGGGCTTCCTTGCGTTACAGACCTACGGAGATGTCCACTCGACTCTGCGCTCTTGCCCCGTTCTACGTGTACTTATTGATATTCGTCTACTTTCAATTTTCACTGCGAGGTCAAATAACTGTTCTAGCATACTCGCGTTTCAGAATTCAACAAATTCTTGAATTTGAGGAAACAATCTCAGCAGGATTATTAGGATAACATCCGCATCGGGGTTTGTTCCCATGGAATAAGTTTACCACTTGTATTTTTCTCAGTGTAAACTCGGTGAGTTTTTCTATTCTTGTCTGGTTTCTACCAAACTTCGCTTCTAAACTGGTATGAAAAACTTAAGCAACAATGTAAAAATTTAGCAGATAGCCATGAAATTGCAGAAAAAGAGGTCTGGAGATCAGTACAATGAACACGTAAGTAAGTAGAAACGTCATGCGTATGCAAATATCAGCAACGAAACGTCAGAGGCGACGTGAGCGTACACAAAACGCGTGATGTCGGCGCGCGCAGCTCAACAGTAGAATAAAAGGAAGGACGGAGACGCAATTCAACATATTCGCTGCAAGTGCCAGTGAGTCAGTTCGTGAAATCTGCCTAGAAGAAATCACCTGGACGACTTCACACGTGGAAGAATGATCGGAAAGCTGGAGGAGGGGCGTACTGTCACCAGTGTAGCTGCAGATTTCGGAACAACAAAAGTGTCGTTTCGCGCGCTTGTAAAGCGTTCCAGACCCCAGGTACAGCAGTTAGAAAGGTTGGTGGTGGCCGCCCGAGGACTACAACTGCAGGGGATGACCGATATATCGTCCTGCAGGCCAAAAGAGGCCGACAGCACTCAGCAAGCGCCATTGCTCAGCAACTCTGTACAGCAACGGGGTGACAAGTGTCGCGGTTTACTGTGGCCAGACGCCTTCACAAAGGGGGCCTATTCGCTCGCTGTCCTGAACGCTGCCTCCCGTTGAAAGTTGGCCACCGACGCCACCGTTTACAGTGGTGCACAGAGCACAAAAACTGGACAATTGATCAATGGAGCCGTGTTATCTTTACAGATGAGAGTCGGTTCAGTACCAGAAGCGATTCTCAACGCGTTTTGATTTGGCGAGAGGTCGGGACTAGGTTCTATCCCAGTAACATCAAGGAAAGACACCGTAACGGTGGTCCTGGAGTTCTTGTCTGGGGAGGCATTATGCTGAACTGGCGAACTGAGCTCCACGTTTTCGACAGAGGGTCTGTAACCGGGGATCGCTATTGTGAGGAGGTACTTCTTTCCCATGTGCGTCTGTTCCGATGTGCCATTGGCCCAGACTTAAATTTTATGGATGACAATGCACGGCCACATCGGACTCTTGCTGTTGAGAAGTTACTGGAAAGTGAAGATATCACTCGTACACAGATATCACAGCGTACTCCTTACATTTAAATACCATCGAACATGTGTGGGATGCTTTGGGGAGACGCATTGCAGCACGCTTACATCCTCCGGAGAACACCCAACAACTCAAACAGATGCTGATTGAGGAATGGGCACTCCTACCCCAAGAAATGTTGCACCAGCTGGTTCTGAGTATGCGGAGACGGTGCGAAGCAACCATTGCAGTGAGGGGAGGGCATATCCCATAGTAAGGAACATCTGCTTGTTGTTCTTCCTTTTGGATAGACAATCATGAGTCACGATACTTATGCGTTCAATAAAGCTTGTTTTTGTTTGATTCCATACCGTATGCATTGTATTCCTTTTTCAGCTCCGATGGTTTCGTCATCCTTTACGTACAAAATACTCTGCTTCATTTCTGCATTTATGTCTCTCAGTTGATTTCTCGTGGAGTTATGAGTGAGTGAGTGAGTGAGCGCCACCAAGGAAGACCACTGACCTGGCCTTAGCCTCACAGTGTGTTATCTTCCTGGCAGAAACCATCTACTCTCTGCTCCATCCTGCTCCGGGAACGCAGCCGAATAGACGGCTAAGAGCCTCATAAAGTCTACATATAAGCTTGGATGTTGTTGTACGGGGAAAGAGTTTCCTGTTAGGAACTGCTTAAAATTAAGCAAAGAAGCAATCAAAAGACTGTTAAGAATCGCTGTTAGAATAGACAGAAACTTGTGTTAGATAAAGTAAAGATAGGAGGACTCTGCCTGAAAAATTAACTGCCGTGGATTTTCTGGACTTGCTAAATGTCTACATGCGGGTGCTTATCCCGACACAACTGTCATATCTTTATGGGGCTTCTGTGAAATCGTTGGTCCTGCATGGAGGAAAGTTGTAACCTATTAAATTATTGCACATAGTAAACTTAAAATAATAATAATAATAATAATAATAAATAAATAAATAAATAAATAAAATAAAGAGAGAGATTAAAAGATGATTAAAAAAATCCTAGCGCCCAAACATAATTTAACGCAGTTTACTTTCCATGTGCCTGACTCTTATGTAAGAGCATTTAAAAGAATGGGTACCTTTTATCACTAAGATAACAAATTCCTGCATAATTTAGTTCTTTGCGCATACTTAAACTGTAGTTGTTTTACAAATTGAACCATTCACCTACATTTTCTTTCGTAGTACTTGCAGACAGGATAATACATACATAAGTACAAAACTGAATATTAAAGTGAAAAACTAACATGATACTGAGTACAGAAATACAGAAAGCTGATCCCTAATGCCTGCATACATAACACTTAAAAATGCATACATAATACATGAAAACTAAAAATAAAACTGATAAGCATAATACATAAAACTGATCATTAAGTACTGCTATGTAGTCTAAATCCTAGCCAAGTACGAACTGACCTTCATAGTACATGCAGAGAAGGAATAAATACAGACTTGAGTACTTTAAAGTGAACATAAACAGAAAAGTACAGCACCATACTCAGTAAAACTGATATCTGATTCCAAACACTTGAATACATAATGCTGATACATAATTACAAAGAGAAACTTACCTACATTAATTACATAGTTAGTTTTATCACCTTAGAACGTGCACATAATTTATACAAAACATAATTAAGCACGTAATGCTGATCACTAGGAAAGAGATTCAAACACGCAATTGATCACATAAATACAGATATTTCTTTCCTAAAATTTGCATAAAAAGTTGAATATTTATTAAAATTAAGAAGGCAAAAATGCCATACAAATAATAATATCATTCATAAACTTGAGGTGATAACATAAGTTGACCTTGCCCTTCTTGAACTTATTTATCACAAACTTGTAATTTAAATACACGATTAGTAAGTGTAAAAAAAACTCATTGCTGTTGAAGATTTTACTGGAACGATCTGGTCTTGCGAGTCCTAGACCTGTACATTAATTGCAAAAGTAAACATTATAAAGAATATAGGCAGGTTGTTGCCATAGTCCTAATTATCTAAGTTAGTCTTGGGTTGAGAGGTTCGAGGTGTGTGCCCAGATTGATTTAGTGTGATTTATACATTTTATGATTCAGAGCGCTAAGCACTTGATTACTTCTATTTGGGGACACTTATCGTCGTATTAGAGAATACTTTCTCTGACAATGGCTGATTACCGCTTGTAGCTTTTTATTTGCTGTTTTGTTTGTTCTCATATTTGCCGCCCATTGTGGCCAGTAAGCTTGACTTGGCTTTCTTATATGGTACTGTGCCGTGTTTGTGCAGTGGAAGACGTAGTGGTCTGGATCCCCCACCTCTCCACATTGACATCTTTCTGTGTCACTTAGGCTGAATCTATGCAGATAGGTCAAAAAACCCTGCTGTTTCTTAAGTTTGGCACACCTGTGTAATTTCGCCCTATCTCTCACCATGGGAAATGCTTTTACGAGGGCGGCTTTAAACACTTCCAATCTCGCTGTACCTCTCGTTGCCTGATTTCCTAAGGACTTGCATCAGCTCAGTGCCTGTTCTCGCAGTGCGGTGCTTGCTATGGCGACCTTTCTCATTTCTGCAATTGCGTGATTCAAATGGTGTCCGAAGAAGACATAGCAGCAAAAACATCGCGGACGAAAATAACGTAACGCAAAAATATCGTCGAAGAAAACATCATGCGATGAAAGACATTTTATACCATATTAAAATAAAAATTTTCAGTTTCAGAATAATGTTATTTGGAAAGCATTACGGAAATAAAAAATTAACAAAAATGTTAAATCCTAACATGTGTTAATAAGGAGTAAATGGATTGCATTAGGTTGTTTGAATATGGCGAAGGACACAAGAGCTATCTACCTATGGGCAAGGATACCTTCTTGGAGGACTTTCTATAGGAAAGTGGTTCGTTTTCATATTACACATGGGAAAAACTACGAAAACCAACTATATAGCCAGCTCGTTCGCCTGGGTTCGAAGCCGGGTCGAACTACCAGTATTTATTCATTGGTCTTATGTACTTGGTCACTGGTGAAGACCAGGAGTAAACTCCCTCTACGTGCTACAACATGGATTACCTCCCATGAAGACTCGGACAAACTGGATTCAGTACCAGAATGAAATTAATAATAACATCACTCCTAACGCAAATCTTAACTCAAAAGAAGAGATAGACACTGCTATCCAAAGCTTAAATATTAAAAATCCGTAGTGCCCTTAAAAAACGCACAGTTTTTTAAAAATGAAGACATGACCTTCCCGTACAACATCAGATTAAAAATTAGAGAAAAACAGACTTCCGAAGATTGTTCAGAGAACTCAAAATCCGCAGGATAGAAGAAATTTTAATAAATGCAATAAAGAGCTTAGGCTCATGATGATTAATTATCGTTCAGAGGCATGGGATAATTTCGTGGACAGCCTGACCCACACAGATTCTACTGTTTGGAGAATTAGTAAAGCGCTCAGAAAGGAAGAGAACAACATTGGCCCAATTAAACATAACAACCAGGCTTTTCATAAAGCTGAGGATATTGCAAACATCTTCGCTAGTGATTACGGAGATAATTCGCGTTAAATCATTTTCCCAATCCAAATGATGTTAACATCGAAATACATGTAAAAGATTAAATTGCTACTAATACTAATTCAGAAGTCAAACAACAAAAATCAGCGTTATACCTACAAAATTTTCACAGGACTAGTTTCGATGGTTTTACCGAACCATCATCTTCAGCTGCAAATTTCCTATCTTGTTCATTTGCGGTTTTGCAGCTGAAGATGATGGTTCGGTAAAACCATCGAAACTAGTCCTGTGAAAATTTTGTAGGTATAACGCTGATTTTTGTTGTTTGACTTCTGAATTAGTATTTATTCGGCGTGTTATTGTGTCTTAATTGCTACTAATAGTCGCAGCGTAGGAAATCTCATCACCTCCAGACAAGTAAAAGATTGTTTTGATGTTTTGAACCCAAAGAAAGTGGCCGGTTATGACGGGATTGTTAACAAAGCCATCAAGAACCTGAACAGGAAAGGGGTAGTTCTCATTACAAAAATTTTTAACGCTTGCTTAAATTTAAACTACTTCCCTCGTATCTGGAAACACGCTACAATTATAGTCATAAGAAAACCAGGAAAAGACGGGTCAACTACCAGCGATTATAGACCAATCAGCTTGCTCCCTGCCCTTACTAAATTATTTGAACGTATTATTGTAAATCGAGTTAAAACCTTCATTGAACGTCACAGCTTGCTAAAGAGTTACCAGTTTGGCTTCAGACCGGGTCATCTACAGTTCACCAAATCACAAGAATTACAGAAATTATTGGACAGCATGTAAATAAGAAAGAGACTATTGCTGCCCTGTTTTTGGATATCGAGACGGCTTTTGACAAGGTTTGGCATGCTGACCTCCTTGTAAAAATGATAAATTATCAATTTCCACCTGACCTTATTACCACAATACCCAGCTACCTGGACAGGTGACAGGTGACGGAGGACGGAGACGCCTGGTGTTCAACGGAGGTAAACAGGCATATGTCCCACGCCCTTCCCTATCTAGATGCAATAACCCGGTGCCCCATAAGGGCGCACCGGGAATTACTGAGCCTTCATGAAAATGTTTACATGGCCATACAGGGGCTATTCCAGTTTGACATTGGTTCAGTACAGATTCTTATGTTAATGGTTGACCTGGGTGTTCATAAGCCATAATGCATACATGAAACATGATATATCACATGACATTAAACTTATACATAATACTTGCATGAATTAGTACATACATACTTTATACTTCACATGATATTAATCTACACTTATTAGAGTAATAACCTGACGGTATACTACGTTAAGCTAATTGTATTGCGAACTTGCTAAGTTACTTTTTAACTGGATCACTTATAGCAGTGGTTTCCAACCTTTTTGTACCGGCGCCCCCCTTTTAAAAAAAATTGGTGCGCCCCCCTTTAAAAAACAAATTGTTGCGTCCCGTTAAATTATCTTAAAATCAAATTTCATAAATACTCAACTGATATTATAATTTATTTAATGGGCTACAAAATAATATACAATATTATGTAAAAATATAATATATTTATTATAAGAAATATAATAAAAAAACAAAAAAAGAATATATAATTAATACTACTACAACATAAAAATTTAATGCGATGGTTGAGCTTGTTTTTCAGCACAAATTTTCTCAAACCGTGGTATCATTGAAGAAATCGCGGTTCTCAGTTCCTTTTCAATCATTAAGCGAGGTCGATACTTTGTTTTTAAGACAGCTACTGTAGAAAAACCAGTTTCACATAGGTAAGATGTTACAAATGGCAATAAAATTTCTAAAGCTTTGTTTGTCAAAGTAGGAAAATCGTCCTTTACTCGTAGCCAAAACGTAACAATATTATTTTCCTCTCGAAACATCTGCTTTAATGTGCTATCACTAGATACGTTTTAATTTATTTGGTTTCATGCTGTCTGAAGCCAAAGTATTCATACACAGCAAACACAATGGTCGTTCTTGGTCATTAATAACCTTATATGTAAATAAGTACATTGGATCATATTTTCTATATTTAGATTTACTATTTTGCGAAGATGTATTTCCGATATTTTCATCATCTTTTCTTTTGCCCTCTGCTTCTGCTTCATTTAATTTTCTTTTCAAGCCAGTTACGTATTTATCCATCTAAAAGGGACTTTATATTAATTTAAAATACAATACAATTATATCAATATTTTCTTTTAAATTAAATATCAGTCTTAATTGGGATAATTTTTAAATGTAGAATTAAAAACATTTTTTGTCAAAATTAATTACTGGAATATAAACAACATAAAAATAACTTGCGCTCTTCTTACATAAACGTGAATTTTTTCAATAACAATATTCATATTACTCAATTAAAACGGTTACTGGTAAATTTACGAGAAAGTAAAAAAGCGCTAGTAGTGAAAAAATAGTATATTAACATCGGCCAGGATGTTATTTTATTGTTTCCGGATGTTTATAACCCTGGCACTTCGCGCTCGTGCCGAAAAACTACCTCAACATTAAATTAACATTTCCTGGTTAATAAGGTACTATTATAACAGTTATGAAATTTACCTCAATGTTAATTTATTTAGAAGTTACCAAAGCGAAGTGTTTCATTCTATATATCAACGTGGTTATCGCAAGCACTACTAACGAACTAATTCTGTTCATAGAAAACAGAAACAATTAGATGCTTCTGTTTACTGAAGTTTGGCGCGAGTAAGCACGAGAATACCCGGGATATTGCGAGTGCTTATCTTTTGATTCCACGCCCCACCGGTGCTCGGCTCCAAACGTGAAAGCGAGATATTTCGTTCCAAGAAGAGTATGGATGGTGTAACAACAAAGCTCAAATGAATAAAGCTAAAAATATCTCTTACCATTTCGAATCCGGGTGGCGAGTATTCCATCGACATGAAGATCGTCAAAAAAATTTAAGGCACATCCTTCTATAGAGATTACAATAAAATTATTATTATTATTATATACATATATACAGTCATAATTGATTTGCACTTAACATCTATGATAATTAAACGCGCTTTCAGATACAAAGCGGTTCCAATTCTCCTACTGCGTAGCAGTTCGACTGTCTCCTCCTACGCAAATCGAGTTCAAAGTTTTTTACTTAGGAATTAATTCTAAAGTTTGCTAGATGGCGCTGGGAGTTCGGAGTCCAGTTGTAAGAGATGGGATGTTTTAGCATTTGTACCCGAAAAATTCGCGGCGAGGATTGTGGGTTACGTATACTGCTGATTCATTTTTGACACCTATTCGACTTTTTTGGTTTGTATTCGAAAATGATATTTTGGAAACAGCTGCATGCCCCCCTTGCAACAGTCTCGTGCCTCCTTGGGGTGGGGCGCCCCACAGGTTGGTAACCACTGACTTATAGTTTACATTATTGCTATTACTTCTTAAATGACCTTATGCTATATAACAAGGTAAGCACACATACTTTGCCTTATAATCATATATGCGTTACTTAGAATAATACGCATGTGGCACGCGTTACACGCGCTAATGACTACATTACCGGTTACGTTATGTTAAAAATACACATAGTACGACGTATTACACTCATTGATTAAATTACTTACATTAGATAATTACTTACATTACTTACATTACACATTTACTTATACACTTACATATTTACAATTCTAGACAGTATATAACACCTGCTAAGTTACAATAGAGATATAGAATTCTTGCGTTGTGTGTGCTATTATTCTTACGTTGGTTGGCAGACATCCTGCCCTAGAGCGCTCAGCTGCTGTATAGTATTACATATATTTCTTATCGCAGGTGCGTGTTTGATGATGAACCTCTTGTAAGGTACTATATCCGTAATGGGATATGACAGGTGATGACTCGTCGTGAGGCTACAGTTGAACACGTAGTGGTCGGGGGAGCCAATGTCCCCGCACACACACGCTTCTGCCATGGAGATGGCACGCTTATAGAGAAGGTGGGAAAAGGGCCATGACCAAAGGGGTTTACCAAAGGGGGTATGCCCTGTAAGCGAAGGTAAGCACACATTTTGGAATTTGGTACGGTGAAGGTGGTACTTTAGCCTATTCACCAGAAGCAGAAGCTACCTGGACAGTAGAACCTTTCAGATCAAAATTAAAGATACTTTATCCAACAAGGAAATTATTAAGGCCGGTGTTCCGCAAGGAAGTTTACTTTCGCCAATATTATTTTGTCTTTAGATCAACGATATGCCAAATATCCCAGATGATACTTTTGCCTGCTATGCGGATGACACCGCGATCATGTGCAGTTCTATCAGCCCCATCAGAGCAAGAGATAAGCTTCAAAAAGCCGTTAATATCCTCACCAAGTGGTTTTTCACATGGAAGATCAAAACCAATGCAACTAAGTCCCAAGTGATATTTTTTAAATACAACCTCAAAGAAGTGAACAACATAACACTAGATGGCGCCACAGTACCCACAGTTAAAAGTATTAAGTACTTGGGTGTGATTCTTGACGATAAACTTACATTCAGGCCGCATATTATGTATATTCGTGAAAAAGCTCATAAAGCTTTTAATTCTATTTATGCCTTAATAGTGAGACATTCAAAATTACACGTAAGTACTAAGAGAATTCTCTATCTTCAAGCTATAAGACCGATTTTACTGTATGCAGCACCAGCATGGGCCGCTACAGCCAGATCAAATCGGCAGATTTTGCAAAGTTTGCAAAATAATTTCTTAGAACTATTACAGACTCACCGTGGTTTGTAAGAAACACTGCAATACATCGTGGAATGAAAATCCAACCATTTGATAGCGAGATCTTCATTGCTTCCCATAATTTCTACACCAAATGCGATAATCATGAAAATGAAGCTGTGTGTAGCATAGGAAATTATGACTTTACAGTCATTCAAAAGACCAAGAACGAAACACCATAACGAGTTGTGGTGATCGATGCACATAGTGTATATAGTGTTTTTTCTACTTTTCATTATTTACTCTTTATTGCCTTTACTTAATTATGCTGGCAAAGCGATAGGGACTTTGCGCCCCTGGGGCAGCACTTTGATGTGTATTATGTGTTGAAAATTTAAACGACTGGTCAGTGCAACTATGCTCCGCCCACTTCTGTTATATGCCTCAACTACTACGTTCACGATATTTTGTTGGCTTCAAGACACGGAGGAAGGAGGACGCTACAGTCGTAGCACCCACGAGGAGAAAGTTATGCCAAAGTTTTTATGCTACAGATGTGCAAATTTGCGTTTACGATGTGAATGTTATGCTTCAGCTATGTTAAATCGCTATTTTACCCAAGTTATGCCGCTGTTACATTATGCCACATTGGATGTGATTCAGCACTTCAAGTGCACAGGTTTGTTCTAAGATTTGGATTTATTTTTTCCATTTTTAGGATACCCATTTAGAAGAGATATGGATAGGCAAAGACTTTAAGGTCGTATACCTATTAAATAAGCGATGACCTACGACCTATGAGGAGTAAACTGAGCAGTAAAAGTTCAGAAACACTGAACTATAGTTTCTAATGCTTATAGAGAGAAATATATCTGTCTTTTCCCTTTTTTATTTAGTAGTTCATTTCAATGACGAACACAGTTTAAAATCTATATAAAACTGCTGGCCAGTGGCCAAGTGTAAAGTCGCTGAACCCTGGTAGTTCGACCTGGGTTTGATTTCAGGTGAACGAGCTGGCTGCACGAATATTTTCACGGTTTTCCTCATGTGTAAAGTGGATACGAGCCAGTTTCCCTTAAAACGTCTTCCACTAAGTCATCTTCAAGAGCTTAAGAGAGAGATTTGTCATCATCTGCCTAACAGAGGCAGATAGCCCTAGTGTGCTTTGCCGTAACCAAATAAACCAAGCCAAAATAGAGCTGCTTTAATTAAATGTTGGTTGTTGGTTTTCTTATTTATTCAAGTAAAGTTCATGCACTTCCCGGATTAGCACAGATTTTTTACTCCTGTCGCTAAATGCGATTAAAAAGCAACTAAGATTTAATTGACACTAACAATTATATTTGGATTATACACATGCTTAACCCGAGCGTTTTAAGTTTGACCGATCTTCAAATTCCTGAGGAGTTTTCTGAAAATATGTCATTGTTCGATAACAACTCTTTGTTTAATTGTAATTAGCCATTTCATACCATGCTATCGTACTTTTCTTTTTTGAATTTAAAAGATAGCTTTTCAAATTCTGATATATATTTTTTCAAAAATCATACTTACTCACTTTTACCTATTAAGTATCACTTTTCTTTCAAAGATAAAAATAAAAAAGTACTGAAAAAAAGAATATATTGAATTCATTTTATCTGCTCATTGTTTTAAATGCATTCGGTTGAAAAGAAACTGCAATAGGAAAGAGAATTGTTTTAAGCATTTACAAATGGGAATTTAGAAAGTTATGTTTTATTACTTTATTGAGGTAACTTTAAGTTTCTAACAGTTATTTTAAGTTTAAACATTATTTACCGTCTATTCTCGTTTCCCATCTACTATTCTCTACCAGAATGAGTTTTTAGTATCGCGTTTTATGCAAATGAGTTAGAAGGAGTATTTAAAGAAATAACCCAGCAAATTTCGCAGAAATCCTGAAGTACGACATTCTCGAGGATGATAGATTTTTTAGGTCCTACGCTGCTCATTTGCTGCGTACTACACTGTACAATCAGGCTGATCAATGAAAAAGCAGAATTCCCTAGTGCTTTACTATTCAGCTTGATATTGTATCTTTGCATATGCATGAATTCTGAGAGACTACCAGCATCGACACCGACCAGTCTCCAAACCTCCTAGGTCTTCAATTTACTCGTAGAAGCAAAGCGCTTCAATATATTATCTCCCCGCGAAGTACTTTTCTCTTATGGAGAATATTCTTTACGGTCGCATCACAGATCAGGCCCTAATGGGACTCTTTCAATAACCGGCAAGAGTAGGAACACTATCACCTGGTGCAGGTCAGTTTACCGACAAAATGTTCCGGCCACTTTGAAAGAGCAGGTTCTGCCTTCCGGCCACGTCTTTACAGCAAGCCTATCTTACTACGAACGGCCGAAGTCATACGGGCCTGTTAGTATTCGCCGGTGAGGTTTAATTACGGGCCAATTCGGTTAGTTATCTTTGTACAGCTTCGGATAGAGTTTAGCTAGTTAGAATTAGTTTAGTTTCTTATTTTTTCATCTAACATTAAAGCCCAGGTAGGGGCTTTCCTGATGCACGAGAAGGGGCTGACTGTAAGTGTTTCTTTGAGTGAATAAAAGGGTTTTAATCCTTCTTTGGATTTCTACTTTTATAGTTTTAAAAGATCAGCGAATAGTCGCTAGACACTCCCCTAGAAGTGTTCTAGTAGCCAAGGACACGTAAATTAACTAGAACATTATAAATTACAACAAGAATGATTTTTAACATAAAAACGTAATTTGAACAATAAGCACACTTAATACAAAAACATAATTTAAATATAATATATTTTATATTATATATAAACATAATTTACATATAATATAAAAAAACAATTTTTTGAATCAGGCATTTTCAGTTTTGGGGTAGGGAGGGAGGGTACTAGTTTTTACACACTTGAATTCTGCATATAAACGTTGACTCTAATAATAAATCTATAATTACACTTTCAGAAAGTTTGCTGTTGGAAAAACTTTGCTTGTAGATCCAGTTTTTCCCAAATGTAATCTCATTGAATAACAAACAATCAATCGACAATTTTCTTTTAATAGCTGCATCCCCATTACCAAAACTGACCTATTTGTTTCTGAATTAATTTGGTTCTGAAAAAACAGCCGTACATAATTTTGAAAACTCTCAGTGTCCAAATCAAACAGTTCATTGCAGTTTTCTTCCCAGAGAAAACAGCGATTGCACTTCTATATAAAGCAAATCTCAAATTCGTGACATTTGTTTTGCTTTACTGAGTTAAAGAATTCTTTTCTTTGAAAAATTCGTGGAGTTTTTGAAGTATGAGTTTAGGGACTAAGACAGTTCGTTTATACACCTAATATACCTAATTAATAATTTTGCATTCGTAACTTGTTAAAACGTAAGGGGTATTTCCCTAATTGAATCTGTTTCTTTACAAGATGTTGTATAAAAAGTCAGATTTTACATTTCGGTCACTTTTGCCTACAATGTTGAATTAGTTTCCATAACGTTTTCTACCTTAATTCCAGAAAAATTGTAACTTGAATTAAATGTCTGTTACCAGTATTTAAGGAAATAAAGCCCGTAGTTACCTTTTAGAGCACTCCATATAATCAATATTCTTTTCCCTCGTTCTGAAGATAGTTTTTATCTCTAGTCTTTATGCCCGTTTTGCTCTTAAGACATCTTCCTGTGACACACGTTTTTGTGTCTTACGAGATGATTCACTTAAGCGTGTTCAAACTTCAGAGAGGGCCAAGTACTCACAGAACGATTTTGAAATACATAGCAATGCAGAGGTGAAAATGTGCTCGTAGCGCTGAAGAGGGCTTTGTTGTGGAACAGATAAAACCTCCGCGTGCAAAATTCGGCATTCAGTGATTAACCGCAGAGAAAGTAAGATGGAAGGTTTCAGTAATTATGAGTAAGCAGATATACATCTAGCATATAGAGCGGTCGACTGTCCAAATAACCAGATGTTCGCCCGGCAGCATCTCAGATAGTGAAATACAATATCTCTCGGGACATGTCAAAAGAACTGGGAATGAACGACGCGGATATAAGTAAAAGAGATGGTGCTTGGTTATTCAGAAAGGAATGCACATATCAGCACACGAACGATCTCTACAAACTTCACTGGGGCCCACCAGCGGCCGAGCGGTAAAGTCGCTGAACACTGGTAGTTCGGTCCGAGGTTCAAATCCCGCGAACGGGCTGGCTGCATGAGTGTTTTCGTGGTTTTCGCCATGTATAATGTGTATACGAGCCAGTTTACCTTAGAAAGTCCTCCACGAAGGCATCCCTCCCCTTAGGCAGACAGCCCTCGAGGCTTTGCCATAATTAAATAACCTAACCTAACCTAACAAACCTCACTTTTTCCCAAACCATCATTTGTAGAATCCTGCACTAGAACCATTTGTATTCATACCATGAACAGTGTGCATAGAAACTGCTTCCTGTTGATTACGGACCCCAAGTTGCAATTGTTGAATGGTGCATCCAGCAGTGTGCGACGAAACCCCATTTTCCGTCTGCTATCATGTTCACTGACGAGGAATATTTTAGCAGATAGTGCTGCTATAGCGCACACAGCGCACATGTATGGGCAATGGGCCGCCTCAGGTGCGCCTGTGCAACACAATACCGGCTTTCCGTCAGTGTTTCAGGGGATATTGTTAGCGAAAACCTAATAGGTCCGTATCTCATGCCCGTTCATTTAGACGGATGACCTTACAAGATTTTCTTGGAGAAAGTCTTGCCCGGTACTGTTAGATGAGAACAGCAGCTGCAACAAAACGATACGCGGTTCCAGCATGATGGTAAACCGGTCCATTTTCCCGTTCGGCAAAATATGAATTCAACCTTTGGTCAAAGGATGATTGGTCGTAGAGGTCCTATTCATTGGCTTTCACTCTCTTGCTTAAATTTCATTATCTGGCAATACTTGAAAAACTTGGTATACGAAACACATGTGGCTAGTGAGAAGGATTATGTCGCATGCATTAGCGTAGCTAGCGCGATCATTCGTGAGACTCTCAGTATGTTCCAAAACGTCTGTGATTTTAGACTGCATCGGTGTCGCGTTTAGCTGGTAGCTGTAGCTTCAGAAACTTACTGTGAGCTCTGAATATCGCAACTTTAACGATTTACTGATTAAAAGATTATTATTCAAGTCACTTTTCATTTCTTGTGTTTTCTTCTGTGGAAACTATCACGTGTGAATTGTGTTCTCCACCCCCCAACATTGCTATGCAATTCCAAATCATCTTTGAGAAACCTACCCATCCTTGAAGTTTTGCGCGTTTAAGCATATCACCGTGTATACACGGAAATGACATTAAAACTGGCACAGATGACCTTATAAAGAATACATAGCAATATATAAAGCGAAGTATATCTGTGGATGCTTCTAGATTTGTTTGTGATGCAAGAATAACAGATTATTATAATCAAAGCTATTTCAATGTAGTTTAATAACTAGAACTCTTAAGGTGGGTCAAAGCATTTCGGACGTAAGCGATTTTGCGCTCCCTGCGAGAACTAAATCTTACTGTAGAGACATCATCGCTCAATGACTTCTATGAAGCCACCACTGGCTCCAGATGGAATTCAAACTGTATACTGCCCAAAGCAGCCTACTCATTGTCAGCTTCTTTCAGGGCTGTGGAGAGTGGCTACCTTGTCTGAACCCTAGTCAGAGAGCTGGCCTATACAGAAAACTACTAAACTGAATAAAATTTATTCTTATGATATTCACCCTTAAGGCAGAATTGTTAATTGCCCACCCAGAGTGAAAATTTAGAAATTAAAGGCAAAATATGCATTCTCACATGCGACAGTTTCAAGGGTGATGACATCCAATAATGTCATACTTACTACTTCAATACGGATGCCCCACCCTCTGATTCCTATGGGTGATCTCCATCGCATTCTCTATCCTTATGCTTTACGTAACCTGTTGTTAACCTTTTAGCTTCAATGATTCTGAACTAATATTTTCTGCCTACCAAGGAGTCTAACTCTAAACTAAAAAACTAAAAAATGAATAGTCCTGTCGAATTTTTGTGTGGAATTCTATCTGTACATCACGCGAAAACGCGACAAACACTCCCCAAATTTCAGGAGGTTCTCATTTATTGCGTTTTAAGTGGATAATAAGTGCTTTGCTATAACTAAATTACAAAGCAGCCAATAGCCTTTTTTTATTAGTTTTATACGCCTTGATATATAAATCATAAAGCAACCAATTGACTTTTTTTATGAATTTTATGCCCTGAATAGTTATGAGTTCTTTCTGCAGCTAACGAAATGTTCATAAATTCGCGTTTATTTTTGTATACTTGTTCTTGTGTTAAAATGTTACTTAAATGTTCTTGTGTTGAAACAATGGATTGAAAAATACTAGAAAAATCAGGACTTTATATGCTTAATTGTTGTTAGAATCGTTTCCCAAAATTAAACAGATCACTTACATCTATTACGCCATTCACAAATGGGTTACGTCTGTTACGCCCTTATTGATCTACGTCAGTAACAAATGTAACAAATACAAAAGCAGTGTTTCCGTTCAGATAACAAAACCATGAAAATAATTTTAGCAGATTTGCGACTCGCATATTTTACAATTCTGATTATGTGAATTATTTATAATCGAATTGCAAGGTTTAAAACAAGCAAACCTAATCTATTAAAAATTGATTCTAAGGAAGTTGAAGAGATTCATCGAAACATTTCTGCTCATAATATTACATTTCTTCAAATAAACAGGTGGTACACGAAATAAAAATAAAATAAATACGTATAAATATAAGCTGAAATGTGATCAAGATTAAAATTGTGCAGTTAATCAGGAAGGGAAATGAACATTAGGAAAAATATAAGTTAAGAATATTCATTTTGCTCTCATTAACTCGAAATATTTCACGGTCTGCCTAAAAAGTCAAACATTGCGCGTATAATAATTTAGGACGAGCTATCAGAAGTTCGCAAACAGCTGCACCTGCGACCTTGTGACGTCGTCGCACAATACTGACTGTTGCTCATATTTTCATTTCCGTGGCAGAAGCAGTATATGTCGCACTACTGAGGCCGTGCGAAATGAAAGCTTGCAAAAGATAAGAGGTAATACGTCTCACGTCGTAAAAAAAGAAATATTTCCATTTCAATGTTTTGGTTTACAAAGTTCAGTTAAATAGTTACGACTGATGGAATAAGCACCTAATAATGCGCTCGTCAATAAAACAATTAAATTTGTGTGCATTCTTGGATTATCATATCGAAATATTCTTCGAATTCTAAATTAAGAAGCTATTTCAAGTGTTCTTAGGTACAATAGTAAAAGAGATGAGAAAGGATTTTTTTTTGCTACCGTTAAATCATTTGAACATCTTTACAGTTTATCAATAGAGCTTTATTATTTTTTTGGAAAAGATTTAGAAATATCAACTATGAGTTAATATTAAAAGCGCCTGATTTTGCTTGATAATTTTGATTATTTTAACTCTCAAGAATACGGTTGACTTTATTCACATTAATATTCGTGTAGAGTAATAAAATTATTCTTAACGTATCGACTGATTTGGAACGAATATGGACTTTTTTTCAAGACTATTTTCTTCTTCAGCTACAAAAAGAACTGATACGATTTCTGAGGACAATTCAGTGAAAGTACGGGCAAAGTCTGAATCTAAGGCAAATCAGACTTGCCATGATTCGGGTGCATTTTTTCGCGAAAGCAGTGTGGACCACATAGAAGAATCAGTTTCTGACAATTCAGATCAGCCTTCAAATGTGAAATCATGCGATGAAATACTCACTCACTCTGTTCAGTTTATCCAAAGAACATTAGACTCCTGGAATCCTGAAACATGCGTAAGACTTCTTCGGATGCCCAGTGTTCAGAACTATTCAGGATTGCATAAACTAATTGCAGCCAGTGACAAAGTATGGATGATCGAATTTTTACAAATGGGTGGTCTGGAAGTTTTATTCGAATCAGTAGACCGTCTGAGTAACAGAAAAAACCAGCATGCTCGATTAGAACATACATTACTGCTGCTTCAATGCGTAAATTGTTTAAAAGCGGTGACTACGTCCAGAAATGGACTCGAATATATTGTTGAACAGAATAAATTCTATAATAGCAAGCTAGCAGAAAGTAAGTACCTATTTTTTGCTTAAAAATAAATTTATATATATTAAAATCAACTCTAAGAATAGAATATTCGTATATTTCCCAGATTAAATTTTTATTCACTCTTGTGTTAATGTAGACTGTTCATCATATAATTTTTGCAATGTGTTTTGCCCAAGTAAAATAACATTACAAATCAAATACTTTCTTTCCTAAAAAGTGAGAAATGATTTGAAATGACATTGAAAATGGATTTATAGAATGTGTTAAAATTTGAATAATTAGTAAAAATTTTAATTATTTAAGACATAATGTATGCCATACTCACTTGATTGTTCAACGCACTAGTAGTAGTCTGAACTACCCTGAGAATCGAATATATTACTTTTATTCTAACTTATCACGAGATAATCTACGAGGATTTCCCCTTCTATATTAACCATACTAGCATTGTTCTAATAGTAAGACAGTCAACAAGAATTTTTCTCGCAGCCTACTTCAGTACACATTATTTGAGTTTAAATAATAATAAAACTTCCAGACGATATGTTCAGAAAATCCTTTTAATTTGCATCGCAGAATATATTTATTATTCACATCAGCTGTTTAATAGACAGAGAACTTGCAAGTAGATAAAAGCTTGTTTGATGTATTAGTTGAGTTCCGTGCCATCGTATTTGTTTCTTTATGTTGAATATAAGTGCTTTAGAAACTTTCGTAATCAAATATATTCTAGAGTCATTAGGGTATTTTGAAGCAAGAGTACATGAAAAATGAGCAATGCCCTCGCCGGGCTTCAAACCTGGATCTCTCGAATACGCGCCAATTGTGTTACCGTTACAACACGAAGTCATGTCGGAAGGAAGGAGAAAATACCTCATAATATAAGAAACATACATATCATTTATTTCCGAAAAAGAGGGTTTGGATTTAACAAGTACACGTCTAAGACAGGTATACATTAAAATATTCGATCTATTTATATACAATAATAAAAAGGTGAAGGTGAAACTAGAAGAAATAAATTTTTTTACAGTATATCAATATGTCTCAATTCAGTTTTTACAGTATTCGATATGTCTCAACATATTTTCGCTTAAATACTACTGATGAAATCTAAAAGGACGATTTACCTACTACTCATATATCTCTTTGCACTGTGCTAGCAGTATCTTATTTCATTCGCCAAATATTTAATCACCACATGTTTATGCAATGATTTCAAGTAAAGTAAAATATAAGACTATTAAAGTAATATAGAAGACACGAATTAAATCTCCTTTTAAAATAACTACTCTTTTCTCTTCTTGCAATAACACTACTTTTTATTGTAGAGGAAAGTATAACTCAAAGATTTGAGTACCTAAATGTTTTACTTCTATTACAAGCAGAGATAACTATAAAAAAATATTGTCAGCAACACGTTTTCACTAATTCAGTGCAAATAATTAATATTACTTGTATGTATGTATATATATCTCTCTCTCTCTATATATATACATATAAATATATGCATATAGTATATATATATAAAATTTACTTCAAATACAAGTATATATATATATATATATATATATATATATATATAATATTGATTAATTGATTATATTATCTCCTAAGTTTAATTAAAGTAGAATTATTTGAAAAGAATGAATCCATACTGGTAAGTTATATTTTGAAAGATGTTTTGAAGTAACTTGAAAGAAAAATGTTAATAATGTTTTAAAGGGGACTGGAATTAAATCATCATGAAGAACAAAATTTCAATTGTAAAAGGAAAAATTAAAAACATGTAATCATTGTCATTGATCGGAAAATAGTTGACTTTTCAAGGGGAACAAACTAACTCCCGTTCAATGAACAATAATTAATAAAAATACATAAATACGAAGGTGTTTCGTCTTTACTCGAGTTAGAAGGTAAAGCCGAACCGGCAATTCTAGTCAGGCCAAATATTTCCGCGAATAGAAGGGATTACGAACCAATGCTGATACTCAAAGAACTTATTCTTATGAAGCATTTTAGCCAACTCAATTCGGAGTAAAAAGCAATTTCTCTAGAGAAATCCGAAAAAACTCGAGTAACCGTCCCCGACACCCTCATGTTTATGCATTTGAGTTCTATATTATTTGTAAAAATTAAACATTGGAAATTGTCATTATGAAATAGAATTCAAAGTAAAGTTGAATTCTATATCATTTGTAAAAATTAAACATTGGAAATTGTCATTATGAAATAGAATTCAAAGTAAAGTTGAAATAAACATAGAAGATTACAAAATAAGATAAATAATGCAAACTTTGTAAAAACAAATCAAAAACAATATAAAAATAATATAAAAAATATAATAAGCACAGTGAATGTACACGAAGATATAAAGACCAGAAAAGGTATTAAGTAACTTACCTTCTTTCTAGTGTGGAGTTGGCAAAGTGTTCTCTTCGTGTCTGACTCATAAGTGTAGGGTGTTCGAAAATTCTTAGCGGCAGTAGGGGATTTGAATAATATCAGTCGGTAAGACTTGGGTGAAGTAATTTATGGTAGTGGGTGAGACTCGGAATTCTTGAGGGATGTATTATGTGGAGTTCTTATTTGAGTGAAACTATCTGATAAAATTTTTTTTAAATACTAGTGAATGGAAATTAATTAATTTCTGGCTAATTGTCGTGTCGCAATGATTAAGAATTTAAGAAAGGAAAAAAGGAATTTTCACTGTCCAAGAGCTATTAGACAGACTAAAGTCATGAAATAGGCCCATTTTTTTAGTCACAGCATAGTAACAGCATAAGTCTGAAGACAATTAGCTTTTTACAATATATACAACTCATTAATTACACTATATACAAATCCTTCAACTGATAGTCATCCAACTTATACCGCCTTCTCAGGTTTAGGAACAAATTATCATATCCCGATCAGTTAAATGATTTAGAGTGAGAATTTAACGCCTGCTCTTTTAAGGCAATGGTTAATAAATTGAATGGGTATTAGATTATTTTTGAGAATTTTAATAAGGAGCAAAATTTCGCGTTGTAAATCTATTGTATCTGTGCATAGAATTTTAATTCGTTGTATTGGATTAATTATTGTATTGTTAATTACTTTTTTGGATATGTTGGAGTTCCAATTTATTAATTTGTTAGTATTGAAATTGAAGTTTCTTGTTTTGTCAAAAAGTAAAATTTTTTTGTAGTTAATGATTTGAAGATCTAAAACGTCTATGCTATTTTTTGAATTATTAGTTTTATTAAGTGTAAGACAATTTGGATAAATCTCGGAGTGTTCAATTTTACCAAAATTATTAATTGTAATAAGGTCATCAATATATCTGTAGGTGTGTTTGTAGTAATTTAACTCTTGTGTTTGTAGATTTTTTTGGAAGTTTAATTCTTTGATAAATAAAAAGATATTACATATGGAGGAACTGGAATGTTAGCCCATTGGCAATCCTCCGACTTGTTTAAAAAGTTGATTTTGAAACTTGATGTAGTTATGAAAAAGTGTGCATTTTAGATAGGTTTTCCATTTGTCAAGAGTCATAATTTTGAGCATATCAGGGAAGAGTATAGGCAGATCAAGTAGACTGGTATAGATTTCTTCTAGAGGAAGTGAGGTATATAAGTTTTTAAAGTCATAGTAGTTAATGTTTTGGATGTTAATTGTTTGAATGGTATTAATGACAGGAGTGTTATTATGGATGATCCAGCAATAGTTATGATTAGTGTTACAATCATTGAAAATAAATTTACAGATTTTATTAAGTTGAATTGAAAAATAATAGTCTACATTTTTCTTGTAATTATTAGTTCCATTAGCTATAAATCTGAATTTTAATGGTGTTTTATGGAAGTTGGGAATTGCATAAAGATTAGTAAATCTGTTGTAGTTTTTAGTGAAAGTAATATTGATTTTCTTATGAAAAGTTTTAATCCTGTTTATTATAGATGTTTCTGTAAGGTTGGCTAATTGATAAGTAGTTGCGTTGAGAAGTTCTTTACGAATAATTTCTGCGTAGAATTGTTTTCATATAATGCTAAAGTTATTAGTTGCTTTATCTATTTTTGTAATCTTGAGGTGACTGATTTCGGTGGATATGCGTTGAAGAATTTCAGCTTTCCATTTTAAGAAGGTATCTATGGGTAAATTCAGTTGATAGCTTGCTTTAACTATAAATTCGTTGATGTTGTTTTCGAAAGTCTTGTAACAGTAATTTTTAGTCATGTTTCTTGGGAAAGTTGTCTGAGTCAAAAAAACATTTCAATTGTTTTTTCAATGCAAGTGTATCCAAAGTGGATAAAAATCTCGCATTATGTTTTATTTTGCTTCCTCTTTTTCCTCTCTGCGTTTTGTTGCTGTGGAGCTTAAATTGGCTGAAAATAGATTTTTTAGAAGTATCTCTATGCCTATGTATATAAGTGTTAAGTCCATATGGATAAAGTGAACGTTGTTTTAGTATATAGAGAGATTCCTGAAAAATTCGTGTTTTGTGATTGGGCATTATATCTAGTATCTGAAGTTGAATAGAGTTGAAGTCATGGTGTTTAAAGTGCTCTAATTCTGCTGTATTGAGTTGTGATGGTGTACTTATTTTAATGCTATTTTTTTGTGCGCTGAAGTTTTTAATTTGAGCTCTATGGTTATTAATTCGAAAGTTAAGATTGTTTTTAGTCTGTCCTATATATTTCATATGTCAGGTGCCGCATGTAATCATGTAAATACAGTTAAATGTTTTCATAGAAATTGTTTTTTGGGTTTGCCTGTAGCAGGCATGGCGTTAAATTTTCAAGTTTGTCATCTAGTGGAATGACATATAACGATTTCAGTTTGAGATAAACTAGCAAGATTTAAAAGTAAGAAGGCTGCTAACCTTCAATACAGTAAAGTACAGTTTAACCTTAAATACAGTAAAAACTTTACTGTATTGAAGGTTAGCAGCCTCCTTACTTTTAAATCTTGCTAGTTTATCTCAAATTGAAATCATTAAATGTCATTCATAGTCAGTGAGATACTTCCAAGAAATCTATTTTCAGCCAATTTAAGCTCTACAGCAACAAAACGCAAAGAGGAAAAAGAGGAAGCAAAATAAAAAATAATGCGAGATTTTTATCCACTTTGGATACACTTGCATTGAAAAAACAATTGAAATGTTTTTTTGACTCAGACAACTTTCCCAAGAAACTTCTCAACTGGTTACACTCCTGTACTAATAAATTCCTTATCAAACTAAAAAAATTCATTCAAGAAAGCTACGACGACATACAAATCATTAAAGACATGATTCTCGATTTTAATCTTTTCAGACTTTCTAATAGTCTCACTCAAGGCAAAATTTATTTTAAAGTCAATTTTCTGCATCCGCAGTTTGACAATATTCATTTCTCAAGAATCATCAGAGATTGTAAAGATTACTTCCCCGCAGTTGACCCAATACCAATGGTTGCATTTAAATATCAAAGGACCTTAAGCAACTTGCTCACTAACCACCATGAAATAGATGAAACAGCAGAATGACATTGTAAGACACCAGTTTACAGCAATTACGTAGATTCTCATCACCAGCACATAATTACTGGCAACCTGAATATCATACAAAACCATCAACTAAAAGCACTAATGAGTTATGGTACAAAATTTAGACCATTCAGATACATGACTAAAAATTACTGTTACAAGACTTTCGAAAACAACATCAACGAATTTATAGTTAAAGCAAGCTATCAACTGAATTTACCCATAGATACCTTTTTAAAATGGAAAGCTGAAATTCTTCAACGCATATCCACCGAAATCAGTCACCTCAAGATTACAAAAATAGATAAAGCAACTAATAACTTTAGCATTATATGAAAACAATTCTACGCAGAAATTATTCGTAAAGAACTTCTCAACGCAACTACTTATCAATTAGCCAACCTTACAGAAACATCTATAATAAACAGGATTAAAACTTTTCATAAGAAAATCAATATTACTTTCACTAAAAACTACAACAGATTTACTAATCTTTATGCAATTCCCAACTTCCATAAAACACCATTAAAATTCAGATTTATAGCTAATGGAACTAATAATTACAAGAAAAATGTAGACTATTATTTTTCAATTCAACTTAATAAAATCTGTAAATTTATTTTCAATGATTGTAACACTAATCATAACTATTGCTGGATCATCCATAATAACACTCCTGTCATTAATACCATTCAAACAATTAACATCCAAAACATTAACTACTATGACTTTAAAAACTTATATACCTCACTTCCTCTAGAAGAAATCTATACCAGTCTACTTGATCTGCCTATACTCTTCCCTGATATGCTCAAAATTATGACTCTTGACAAATGGAAAACCTATCTAAAATGCACACTTTTTCATAACTACATCAAGTTTCAAAATCAACTTTTTAAACAAGTCGGAGGATTGCCAATGGGCTAACATTCCAGTTCCTCCATATGTAATATCTTTTTATTTATCAAAGAATTAAACTTCCAAAAAAATCTACAAACACAAGAGTTAAATTACTACAAACACACCTACAGATATATTGATGACCTTATTACAATTAATAATTTTGGTAAAATTGAACACTCCGAGATTTATCCAAATTGTCTTACACTTAATAAAACTAATAATTCAAAAAATAGCATAGACGTTTTAGATCTTCAAATCATTAACTACAAAAAAATTTTACTTTTTGACAAAACAAGAAACTTCAATTTCAATACTAACAAATTAATAAATTGGAACTCCAACATATCCAAAAAAGTAATTAACAATACAATAATTAATCCAATACAACGAATTAAAATTCTATGCACAGATATAATAGATTTACAACGCGAAATTTTGCTCCTTATTAAAATTCTCAAAAATAATCTAATACCCATTCAATTTATTAACCATTGCCTTAAAAGAGCAGGCGTTAAATTCTCACTCTAAATCATTTAACTGATCGGGATATGATAATTTGTTCCTAAACCTGAGAAGGCGGTATAAGTTGGATGACTATCAGTTGAAGGATTTGTATATAGTGTAATTAATGAGTTGTATATATTGTAAAAAGCTAATTGTCTTCAGACTTATGCTGTTACTATGCTGTGACTAAAAAAATGGGCCTATTTCATGACTTTAGTCTGTCTAATAGCTCTTGGACAGTGAAAATTCCTTTTTTCCTTTCTTAAATTCTTAATCATTGCGACACGACAATTAGCCAGAAATTAATTAATTTCCATTCACTAGTATTTAAAAAAAATTTTATCAGATAGTTTCACTCAAATAAGAACTCCACATAATACATCCCTCAAGAATTCCGAGTCTCACCCACTACCATAAATTACTTCACCCAAGTCTTACCGACTGATATTATTCAAATCCCCTACTGCCGCTAAGAATTTTCGAACACCCTACACTTATGAGTCAGACACGAAGAGAACACTTTGCCAACTCCACACTAGAAAGAAGGTAAGTTACTTAATACCTTTTCTGGTCTTTATATCTTCGTGTACATTCACTGTGCTTATTATATTTTTTATATTATTTTTATATTGTTTTTGATTTGTTTTTACAAAGTTTGCATTATTTATCTTATTTTGTAATCTTCTATGTTTATTTCAACTTTACTTTGAATTCTATTTCATAATGACAATTTCCAATGTTTAATTTTTACAAATGATATAGAATTCAACTTTACTTTGAATTCTATTTCATAATGACAATTTCCAATGTTTAATTTTTACAAATAATATAGAACTCAAATGCATAAACATGAGGGTGTCGGGGACGGTTACTCGAGTTTTTTCGGATTTCTCTAGAGAAATTGCTTTTTACTCCGAATTGAGTTGGCTAAAATGCTTCATAAGAATAAGTTCTTTGAGTATCAGCATTGGTTCGTAATCCCTTCTATTCGCGGAAATATTTGGCCTGACTAGAATTGCCGGTTCGGCTTTACCTTCTAACTCGAGTAAAGACGAAACACCTTCGTATTTATGTATTTTTATTAATTATTGTTCATTGAACGGGAGTTAGTTTGTTCCCCTTGAAAAGTCAACTATTTTCCGATCAATGACAATGATTACATGTTTTTAATTTTTCCTTTTACAATTGAAATTTTGTTCTTCATGATGATTTAATTCCAGTCCCCTTTAAAACATTATTAACATTTTTCTTTCAAGTTACTTCAAAACATCTTTCAAAATATAACTTACCAGTATGGATTCACTCGTTTCAAATAATTCTACTTTAATTAAACTTAGGAGATAATATAATCAATTAATCAATATTGTTTAGGAAATAAATTATTATTAACAAACTTTGCAGAAATTGCGCAAGTAGTAGTAACTTGTTTTCGCACTAAATTAATTTAAGATCATACAACATTATATATATATATAACAAGCAAGGTAGTTAGTACAATACTGTATGACTAATTTGGTCTAGATAACATTTTGCGCAATATGCTGCAAAATAAATAAATTAGAAATTGTAGTAAGCTCGCCTAAAAGTTACCAGGAGCTGTGGCTCCAAAACGTTCAACACGTTTTAAGAAACAATGTCATGAAGGGTGAGAAATATGCTACACGAGAAAGGAAAAAAACACAGTAAAATACTCAGCGTTGGAAACTAGTAAAGGCAAAAAATACTGTAAAATACCTATGGATGTGCCATTTGAAAAATTAATACATATGAAAATCAAACCAAGTAACAAGTAAAACATTAAAAAAACAAAATCAGATAAAAATAGAAGGCGGAAAATGGTAAATTAGCTGAACTCGACTTCCAAACTGGCTTTTCAAGGGAAATTTCTGGTTTGAACGTCGAATGAAGCTAACCCCTTTACGCGTTTCGCCGAAACAGACAATTGAAACTTTTTCGCTACTAAATTTTTTAATTTAGACAAAGTGTCTTGGAAAATTTATTAGTCTCAATTCTCTGTTCCAAATTCCCGACGCGACCGCACAAAATGACACATTAAGGTGTTAAAATATGTAAAAACTATTCCGATTACATCTTAAATCAAGAGTAAAATAAAAATAAAAAATAAAAATAAAAATAAATAGCGGTCTGCTATTAGTCCTATATATACAAAAACATACGGGCTGGGCCTGCAAGCTTAAAGATTTATAATTTTATAGATTTTAGAAATCTGTAATTAAATTTAAAAGAAAATTAAGATGAAAACTAACATAGTGGGTCTTGTTAAGACCAAGAAAAAGTTGTAACAAAAGAAACAGAAAAAACTGACCTGTGGCGATGCAGAGCTCTCCCTCTTAAAACTAAGTGGAAAAGGAGTTGTAATTCCCTTCTGTGTACTTCAGTTGTGTGACGTAAGTAGGGGGGAGCGATGTTCTGTGGGCATCAGCCAATACGAAAAGACTGTCCGTTAGCTATAACTCGTCTCTAATTTTCGAAGGGGGTAGGAAAGCTCGGAAAAACGTGAAAAGATTTCAAAATGGCGTCAGTCATGTAGTGGAAGAAAAAATGTTACTGAAAGTGAAAATGGCTAATTCAGCTAAAACTACTAAACTTGGCCACAAAAGCAAGAGTAAAAGGAAAAAACAGCCATTTGTTAATAAAAAAGTCGTAATTCTTCAAGCTAGCGGGCGATCAAGCTACTATGAAACACGAAAAGGCCAGATTTGTTAATAAAAGCAGTAAAATTGGCCATTATAGAAATTTAAAACTATTTAAACAATAGTATTAAAAGTAATGTGCCAAAATTGTGGAGGAAAGAGAATGTATAAACAAGAATTATCTGTACATTTTTTACATTAGATTCTCTGAATCAGCCATCCACCTTATACCGTCCTTCGGGCTTTAGGCATAAAATATCATTATCTAATTCAAAAAATTTAAAAATAGGCAAGGCTAATGCCAGCTTTTTTTAGGGTATTTTTAATTATTTTATGAGGAATTAAGTTACTTTTAAAAATAGTTACGAAGTATAGTATTTCTTCTTGTAAGTGTTTTGCAGTATTGCAGATTCTTTTTATTCTGAGTAGCTGTGAATAAATTGTGTTAAGTATGACTCTTTTGGAAATATTTGAATTCCAGTTAGTTAATTTTAGTGTGGAAAAATTGAATTATCTTCTTTTGTCGTAAACTTTTATAAAATTGTAATCAATAATATGTAAATCAAGGTAGACTGCATTATGCTGTTCTGTATTTGTTTTATTTAGTTTTAAGTGTACATTTGGTAAAATAAAAATAAGCATTTCATTTAATAATTATAAAAGTTATTAATTATATAATAATTAATCATAAGAATATGAATAATTAAATATTTTTTCGGAGATATATTTTCCGGCGATATTCTTTTCTAGGAATCCCAGCATACATTTTTGAAGCATTATGCTCTGAATAAATGTCTTGTTTGAACATAGCATTTATTGTTGAAAAATCTCCAATCAAAGGAAATACCTTACTAGGGAGGATATTCAAACAAAAATTTTTATTAGAATAAATATTTTCGTTATTTTAATACTACTAATAATATACAAACATTAGTTTAAGTCCACTATAGTTGAGTGAATAAGATTGCTGGATGTTGGTAGTTTGTTGTTGGGAACCGAACAGTTTAGCTGCTTGTGGTCTTTATGATTTTCCCGATGCGTAACGTGAATTCAAGCTAATTTTATTTAGAAACTTGCCCACGAAGGTGTTCTCTTAAAGCAGATAACCCATGACTTCTTAAAAACTGTAAAATATAATCTGTGGATATTTTCCGTTATACGATAACACGAAGAAAATGATTTCCTATACGAAACATATGATCAGCGCTGTTATTGCGCGCTGTTTAATTAAATGCATCCATCTTATTCCTTACAATTAATTTTCCTTTTTCAAAGAAAGTTTGATTTCAGTAAAATGTAGTATTTACAATGTGTCATTTTATTTTGCTCGTTTTTTATGCAAATATTCAAATTCAGATAGATATTGCGTAAGTTCAGAAAGGCAACTAGTCTCCAAGCGGTAAGATAGCTGAGCACCGGTAAATTCTAGCGGCTACATGGGAGGCTTAGGGGTTTTTCATAAGTACAATTGATTGTGAATTAACAGTTTGTTTCCCACAAAAAAAAAAAAAAAAAAAAAAAAAAAAAAAAACTACTCTGAAGACTTCCTTTTCCTTAGACAAATAGGTTCTGTGTGCTTTATCATAATCCAAAATCTTAAGCGTATAAATCTTTTATCATAGCCGATGATGACGATAAAATATTTTCTATCTGATGTGTCAAGTTAGCATAATTGTATATTTCTAACGAAAATTGTTTGGCTCATGTTACCCTATAATGAAAAAAAAGATTCAAATCAGTTTTTAGCTTAAACAGTATTTTCATTATTAATTATATCACGAATTTTATCAATAGTATTCAGTATTCTTAGTATTAATTGCAGGCATGTATTCAAGAATATAATATACACAAAGCTGTGTCTAATGATTACGGCTAATTTTTATATAAAATTTTATAGTATAAAAATTTAGGTTCATAGGTCAGCCATATTTGAAAGAGTACTTGTGTATTATAAGAAAAGAGAGAGAGAAATTTAAGAATCAGAAAATTTACCACGAAGTAATATAAAAATGCAATGGAATACAAAAGAGTACAATACTATTTCATGTTTTGTGGATATACTTGAAGACAGAAACATGTTTCAGCTGTATTCGTTCATCGGAGAAAAACTCTTCATATGAAGCTATTTTTTTTTCAAATCTTTCACTATACAAGTAATACAAAAGAAGTATAGGAATTTCTTTTCTTAATACCCAACCGAAGAGCTGAGGGGACGTACAATGATTAACATACAATGGGTGCCTTGAATTATTTTGCTTTACATGCAGTTTCCTTATATATGTAAAACAAAATAAACTTTCACCCATTCCAAGATTTCAAGAACTCACAGAGAGAGAGAGAGAAATATCTATAACAAATTTTATTGCTGTCGGAATTGCTTCGGGAACGTCTTCCAACTCAAGCGTTCAAGCTTCAAGCTATTCAAATACGAACGCTTCTCAGCAAAGCCATTTGGACCGCATCTGCTTTGTTAAAGAAAACCTTTTGGGGGTAAAATCATCCACTTCATCGGGTTTTTCAAACAAAGCAGTCAGTGGTCCTGTTACTACCTGCTGACCTAGAGAAATTTCTCAGAAACTTTTGTTCGAAAAAAAACGAGTTTTATATTTTTAAGAATTTCCATTCTGAAAGCAAGATTTTGTTATTTTTCATATATAGATGAAAAGAAACTAATTTGTTTTTAATAAAGAAGAAAAAAATTAATAAGCTTATTTAAATTTTTTACACAGCACCGAGTAAGGTGACGAAATTTAATTTTCTTTATAAATATTTTTCTCAGACAATACTTTAGTGTTTTTCAAATTACGAGAATAGTGCGTTAGTGCATGCATTTTCAAATCAGATTTATTTAATTAATATATATGGATATGGCGAACAAGCACACTTTCGCACACATACACTGTATATTAGTGCATACATAAAAATGAAATAAAATTTGAAAACAAGCAATTTAAAAACTACTGTATTGAAAAATTATTGAAAATTTGTTTTTACCTCATTTTTTTTTCGTTATATACATTTACTTCAGTTTTTTTTATATGCATTTACTTAATTTTATTTTCGTATATGCATTTACTTAATTTTATTTTCTTATATGCATTTACTTAATTTTATTTTGTTATATGCATCTGTTAGTCTTTTTGAAAAATTTTTAGATTTTTTGAGTATGGCAAAGGAAACGAGACCTATCAGCCGAAGGCAATGAATGTCTCCACGGACGACTTTCTAAGTAAAACGTACTCATGTTCATGTTACACATAGGGGAAATCACAAAATTCAACCAGTTCGTTTGTTTGGGTTCGAATATGAGTCGAAATAGCGATAATCAGATATCTTAGCCAGGAGGACATTGATTGGGTTTGACAGATTTGGAAACCTAATAAATAGTATTTAATAAATATAATATTATTAAATGAATCGGATTTATATAAACCAAATAAATTTCTTATATCGAACACAACTAAAACTCGATATAATTTACACTGATAAACTGATGTGTTTTAAAGTTGTCACATATCTGATGGTTTGACTTTTGCCTCAAAACACAAAGAATCCACAAAATTCAGTAAAATTAATAACTTTATTTCCCTGTTGAAAATTCTCTGAATCTTTTCAAATATAAAAGCACACACGCCAAGCAGTTTGCTTTAAATAAATATATGCAGCAACGAGAAGATGCGCTTTTGACAGCAACTCGTTTCGAAAATCGAAAATTTTTCTAAATGTAAGAGATTTGTCGCTTAAATTAATTTTTCATTAAACAAAAAACAAAATAGAATCGCATATTATTAAAAGAATTTTATTGATAATTCAGATTCTGAAAACAAGAACATTGTTGTTATAAAAAACAAAGAAAAATAAACAACATACTTCATTCAACGAGGGCCAACTTTGGCGCATAAACTTTTCAACATAAAAATATTTGAAGCATGTTATGGATAAAGGTTTATTTGATTATGGCAAAGTACTCGATGGTTATTTGCCAAAGGTGAAGGATGCCTTCGTTCGAGGACTGCCTAACGGAAATTGGCTTGCATACATGTTACACATATGGAAAACTAAGAATATCATCTTGGCAACCAGCCCGTTTGCCGGGATTCGAACCCCGGACAGAACCACCAGTTGTTCAGTTAGACTCCGCTCAGTCACTGGTGGGCTGTCCGATAACGGAAAAGTTCAAAATTTCATATTAGAGGAAAGGTGGTAGCATAGTATAATTCGAAGTTATTGCCATTTCAGTAATGTGAAGAGATTTCAAGAATGTTTAATTATTTTATTTAGCTTATGACAAACTAAATAAAATAATTAAACATTCTTGAAATCGCTTCTCTTAACATACTGGTAGTTTGACCTGCATTCAAACACACGTGAACAAGCTGATTGCATGGGCGTTTTTATGGGTTTAACTTTTTGTAGTGCGAGATTGTTTCCCTTAGAAAATCTGTCCCGAAAGCATACCTTCCCTTAGACAGATCGCCTTCACGTGCTTAATAATCTAACAAGCCAAACCACACAACCCGAGCGAGGACTCGTAGTCAAGGCACGTCATCATGAAAAGCTAACTAAAATTTGCTCATATTCACATTAAACATGGGCAGCAAAAATTCGCTAAAACTGGTATGCAGGCAATACATTCGTCAGGATTTGAACCCGCTTCAAACTATTAGTATTCAACGATTTTACCGCTACTTCGTTGGCGGCCTTTTGTAGTATCTATAAGAAAAGTAATCGCAAAGACACAATCATTGCGTACCGACGGATGAATTAAGTTCGGAATTTAAAGAATAACTTTAATTCGTGCTATTGCTGTTAGCATTGACATTTGGACAGATGTTAATTTATTTTAAATTCTTTTAATGTAATTAATTCATATCTTTAAATAATTGATCTTCTGGCTGTAATTTTTTGTGCGGAGTATATCTAACCCTTCCGTATTCTAACTGTTTTAATTCATTTACACTCCATTAATTTTAAGAGATTTTATATCGATAGATTTTTTTTCAAAAATGTTTCAAGGATTACATATTTTTTCTTTAGATTTCAAAATATTTTGGATTTAAAATCTTAATAATAAAATTTTTAAAACAAATATTTTTAGAAATTCCTTCGGCGTATTCATTTATTCCATTTAGTTGAAGTTTCGAGTAGAAAATCTTCCTTTCAACATTCATATAATTTTTATATGTCAGTTCGCCATTTCTACGGAGCATAGAGCCACACATACGAGTACAAAACTCAGGCATGCTGAAAGCACAGTTTTAACATTTAAGAATGTAAAAAGAAGAATATACCATTATAATAACGCGCATTTGAAATACGAAGGCAAACAAGAAAGCTGGTTACAACATTTTATATTTTTTCCTGACGAATCAGAAATTGTAATCATTTTTCAATACAAAAATAAAATATTTGATTCTATAACATATAGGCATGAAGGCGTCCTCCGTTACAATTCTTATTTTTTCTTGTTTCTACTAAAATTCGGCAATGTACTATAACAACGTCGGATCCTGTTTGACTTTCATTTGTATGAAGTACCACAAGGCAAACAGTTGTAAAACGATTTATCTTCTTTCGCAAACTTTTAATCGGCACGCAGATAATACATACCTGCTGTCTGACAAAGATACTTCACCCTAAGGACTTTTTCCTAAAGTGCTCTTTTCAAAGAGACTTCACACCCTATTAAGAACTTTGTGTCAACTGACAGCCGCCTGCAGAAAGGTAGGGAAAGGAAGACCAGATCGCGTCGTCTAAACACGTCTTAAGCAATCTTCGCTAAATTCGGGCTTCGTGTATACACGTCTTAAGCATTTTTCGTGCGATTTGAAATTCGTGTAAAGACGTCTTAAGCATTTTTAAAGAAATTCCAAAAACGTTTAAACACGTCTTAAGCAGTTAAAGGGTTAAAGGCCGAAGGCAAATTTGGATTGGAATTAGGATCGTTAACTACAACAGAAAGATTTTTATGAATGTGAAATGCCTCTAGAAAATCCAATTCTCCAATGGAAGATGTTTTTTGAATAATTTTGGCAGCAGAAAAATTGAAAGTGTGATTTTCGGACCAACAATGTTGCGCAACAGAAGACTTCTGTGTTTCCCTTTTTCTAACATATGCCTCATGTTCCTTGACGCGAAATTTTAACGCTCTCTTAGTTTGGCCAATGTAAATTAAACCACACTGGCAAGGAATCCTATAAATACCCCAGGAATTCATATCCGGAATGGGGTCCTTAAGTATGGAACTCGGAATTTTATTGATGGGAGAATAAACAACCCGAAAGTTAAATTTCTGCAAAATATGTGCAACTTTATAGCTAATTGATGGAAAGAAGGGAATGGCAACAGAATTTTTATAATCTCCTAAAACAAGAGTGTGCCTTTTAGTGTGTTGAGATGAGAATTTTTTAACTGCTTGATTAATAATGTTGGGTGAAAAGCCCCTGTCAATAGCTATTGCTTTTAAATAATTTAGTTCTTCATCAAGGGCTAGTTTGGAGGAGCAAACTTGAAGAGCACGGAAAACATAGGAATAAAATGAAGCTAACTTTTGTTTAGTCGGATGACATGATTTAAAGTGTGGTGGAAAGCAAACCGATGAAGGTTTACGGTAAACTGTAGTACTGAAGTTGGATGTGTTACGTGTGACGAGAATGTCGAGAAACGTAAGAGAATTGCAAGTCTCAAGTTCAAAAGTGAACTGAATAGCAGGATCAATAGAATTCATTGTTGAAAGAACTTTATTTAAATCATCTTTATTACCTTCAAACAGGGTAAAAGTATCGTCTACGTAGCGGAACCATGCCGGGAAGTTTAAAGTTTCAAACAATTTTGATTCATAATAATGCATGTAGATATCAGCCAGGATGGGACTGAGGGGACTTCCCATGGCTAATCCCTCAGTTTGCTTGTAATATTTATTTTGGAAAACAAAATGTGTTTGTTTCAAACAGAGTTGAGTGAGAGAAATTAGCTCATCAATTTCGATGCAAGAGAAATGAAATTCGCAAAGTCTGGTTTCTAGACATCTTAATGCACCCTCCACCGGGAAATTGGTGAATAATGATTTTACATCAAAAGAAACCATGAGTAAATTACTAGGAGAAATGTTTTTAACCTTTTTTACAAACTCTATTGAAATATTTATTGTGTAAATGTTATTGTCTAAGAGAGTGGAAAATCTAGAAACCAAATATTTAGCTAATGGATACGAGGCAGTACCTAAATTTGATACAATAGGGCGGAAAGGAATACCACTTTTATGAATTTTGGGAAGAGCATATAATCTGGCACAATTCGCAACAGATGGGATAAGCGAATGTTTTAAGTTGCTTGAAATGATTTGCGAAAATTTGATCTCAGTTTTTATTTTTGACAAGTCGGAAGGTGAAGGATCTTTAGGGATCGGATTATATGGTCCTTCGTTTAAGAGTTTAGTGACACCATCGATGTAAGTGTTCTTAGTCATGACGACTATCTGGCCACATTTGTCGGCCTTTGAAATGATAATATCCGGGTTAGAATGAATTTCGCGCATTGTAGCTCTTTCTCTCGCAGTTAGATTTGGTTTCAAAGTTTTATTATTGAATTTCACATTATGAGCAATAAGATGCCTAATATTTCTTTCTGTGAATCTGAAAGTTTACTGAACTTGAAACCTTTTTCGATAGGAGCCAAAATCTTTGGAATCGAGGGTTTACAGGTTTGTGAGAAGTTAAAATTATATTTTAGAATTCTCTCTTGTTCTTCTGAAAGACTAACATTAGAAATATTAACTATTGTCTTGATGTTTACAATGGGAAGATTTTTTGAACTACTTGAACTGGAAGACTGTAAAAGGAGTTTTTCGAATTTAACTGCAAGGGTGTTTTTATGACGGTTAACTGCATTCTCCGTTCTAGACCAAGACTTTTGTTCAAGGACAGTGAATTTCTGATATGATTTAGCGAGTTCCAGATGAAGCTTATAGAGTTCATGTTCAATTTTGGACAATTGTTGACGTGTATCCCTTATGACGGACCGAAGTAAGGCAAGCTTGCAATTTAACAGAATTCTTGAAACGCGACTCGAAGGTTTTTCATTGGATTTGATTTGAATAAAATTGGGGATCAAATTTTTACATTTACATTTAAGTAAAAAGTCAAGATGATTCAGGAATTTTTGCCGTTTCAGGCGTAATTTAGTGAAACGATTAACGGATTAGGGCATGATAAACAATGCAGAAAATCAAACTAAATTAACTAAGCAATAATAAAGCACACACAAAACAGCACAAAAATCCCTCAGTCTTGGTTCAAATTCATAAAAGTGGTATTCCTTTCCGCCCTATTGTATCAAATTTAGGTACTGCCTCGTATCCATTAGCTAAATATTTGGTTTCTAGATTTTCCACTCTCTTAGACAATAACATTTACACCATAAAAAATTCAATAGAGTTTGTAAAAAAGGTTAAAAATATTTCTCCTAGTAATTTACTCATGGTTTCTTTTGATGTAAAATCATTATTCACCAATTTCCCGGTGGAGGGTGCATTAAGATGTCTAGAAACCAGACTTTGCGAATTTCATTTCTCTTGCATCGAAATTGATGAGCTAATTTCTCTCACTCAACTCTGTTTGAAACAAACACATTTTGTTTTCCAAAATAAATATTACAAGCAAACTGAGGGATTAGCCATGGGAAGTCCCCTCAGTCCCATCCTGGCTGATATCTACATGCATTATTATGAATCAAAATTGTTTGAAACTTTAAACTTCCCGGCATGGTTCCGCTACGTAGACGATACTTTTACCCTGTTTGAAGGTAATAAAGATGATTTAAATAAAGTTCTTTCAACAATGAATTCTATTGATCCTGCTATTCAGTTCACTTTTGAACTTGAGACTTGCAATTCTCTTACGTTTCTCGACATTCTCGTCACACGTAACACATCCAACTTCAGTACTACAGTTTACCGTAAACCTTCATCGGTTTGCTTTCCACCACACTTTAAATCATGTCATCCGACTAAACAAAAGTTAGCTTCATTTTATTCCTATGTTTTCCGTGCTCTTCAAGTTTGCTCCTCCAAACTAGCCCTTGATGAAGAACTAAATTATTTAAAAGCAATAGCTATTGACAGGGGCTTTTCACCCAACATTATTAATCAAGCAGTTAAAAAATTCTCATCTCAACACACTAAAAGGCACACTCTTGTTTTAGGAGATTATAAAAATTCTGTTGCCATTCCCTTCTTTCCATCAATTAGCTATAAAGTTGCACATATTTTGCAGAAATTTAACTTTCGGGTTGTTTATTTTCCCATCAATAAAATTCCGAGTTCCATACTTAAGGACCCCATTCCGGATATGAATTCCTGGGGTATTTATAGGATTCCTTGCCAGTGTGGTTTAATTTACATTGGCCAAACTAAGAGAGTGTTAAAATTTCGCGTCAAGGAACATGAGGCATATGTTAGAAAAAGGGAAACACAGAAGTCTTCTGTTGCGCAACATTGTTGGTCCGAAAATCACACTTTCAATTTTTCTGCTGCCAAAATTATTCAAAAAACATCTTCCATTGGAGAATTGGATTTTCTAGAGGCATTTCACATTCATAAAAATCTTTCTGTTGTAGTTAACGATCCTAATTCCAATCCAAATTTGCCTTCGGCCTTTAACCCTTTAACTGCTTAAGACGTGTTTAAACGTTTTTGGAATTTCTTTAAAAATGCTTAAGACGTCTTTACACGAATTTCAAATCGCACGAAAAATGCTTAAGACGTGTATACACGAAGCCCGAATTTAGCGAAGATTGCTTAAGACGTGTTTAGACGACGCGATCTGGTCTTCCTTTCCCTACCTTTCTGCAGGCGGCTGTCAGTTGACACAAAGTTCTTAATAGGGTGTGAAGTCTCTTTGAAAAGAGCACTTTAGGAAAAAGTCCTTAGGGTGAAGTATCTTTGTCAGACAGCAGGTATGTATTATCTGCGTGCCGATTAAAAGTTTGCGAAAGAAGATAAATCGTTTTACAACTGTTTGCCTTGTGGTACTTCATACAAATGAAAGTCAAACAGGATCCGACGTTGTTATAGTACATTGCCGAATTTTAGTAGAAACAAGAAAAAATAAGAATTGTAACGGAGGACGCCTTTATGCCTATATGTTTCGTCAATTTCGCGTCAAGGAACATGAGGCATATGTTAGAAAAAAGGAAACACATAAGTCTTCTGTTGCGCAACATTGTTGGTCCGAAAATCACACTTTCAATTTTTCTGCTGCCAAAATTATTCAAAAAATATCTTCCATTGGAGAACTGGATTTTCTAGAGGCATTTCACATTCATAAAAATCTTTCTGTTCTAGTTAACGATCCTAATTCCAATCCAAATTTGCCTTCGGCCTTTGAAGAAATTATGTTTTAGTTCTGGTTTCACCAACAGATGGCGCCACTTGCTTATTCTTGTCCAGGCTTTCTTATCTTATCTAATCATTTCTTCCTATCTGTTCATTTGCGGTTTTGCAGCTGAGGATGGTGGTTCGGTAAAACCATCGAAACTAGTCCTGTGGAAATTTTGTAAATTAACGCTGATTTCAGTTGTTTGTCTTCTGAATTAGTATTTATTCGACGTTTTATTGTGTCTTAATAATAGTAGGTTTTAAGTAAATAAAACTCAATCAGACATAAATAAAAGTAACGCTATATATGTGAGTAAAAAAAAAAAGAACGTTTCTGATTATAACAGCATTATCACATTTATTTCTGTTATATCTCAGAGACATTGAAAATTGCCCCTGTCATGATAAATTAGGAGGCTTTTCTTAAGGAAACGTAATCAGTATTTTATTTTACCTGAACTCAAGTATAAATTTATTCGCGTTTCATAGCAAAAAATATAACTATTAACTTCTATATCTCCAAGATATGCAAATGAAAGACTGTATGAAGCTGTTAATAAATGTGATTAAAAATATACCTATCTAATAACAAAAAAAACTTCCCATATTCATATCTAAACTGAAATAATAACCTAACAAACAACATACATGACAGCACTATTTAAGAAAAAACATGAACTAGCAGTGTCTGAAAGTATAAATATCAGAAGGAAGGTCACAGAACTAAAATTTCCAATTAATAAAAAAATATTTGTGTTTTCTAAATAGTAAGCAATTAAAAGTGCAATAATTATGGATTGTAGTATTTACTAGTAACACTGATGTTTCTTAACACCATTTCTTTCGATCATATGTTAATGTATTTACTTATTTTTAGTTTCTACATTTTAGAATAGTGGTGGATTACAATGATTATTTCATGAACATTTTATAATCAATAACTTTCCTTTTGTTACTGTACAGAAATATCTTAAATAATATAGTATACGATAGTAATCTAAGTACGTTAAATAGCACATGATGAAACTTTTTGTTTCTATTTATTATGAATTTGTTTGTTATCACAAGTACATAAAAAGTAAGCGAAAAAATAGAATATACTTAAATTTAATAAAAAATAAAAACTAATTTCCAACATTCATTTATTGAGATAATCTAATAAACATACAATAACGGCAATATTTAAAAAAACGCGAATTACACAGTGTTTGGAAGAATAGATACCAAACGAAAAGTAATAAAACTGCAATTTGCTATCAATAAAAAATATTTAGTTTTTTTTTAATATTACACAATTAAATATCACATAATTATAGATTACAATATTTTATAGAAATACTAATGTTTCTTTAACACTATTTTTTCGATCATACATTTCATACACTCTTTAAAATCATTAACCTTTTCTGCATATTATACAAAAGACAACATAGTATAGAATGTGCATTATTATTAATTTTAATATATTGCTTCTCGCTGTTACATATATCTAATTCATCTTCAGCTGTCATATTAAGTACTGGTACCAGTCCAATAATTTCTTTGTATTTTGAAATTAATGAACATACCATAACAGCTTGCATTGTTGTTGCTTCTGCACTAATTGCATTTGCAGCCAAACCAGAAAGTGCCTTACCGTTGTATGTTACTTTTGGTTTTATATGAATTAATTCTGAGGCAAACCTTTCAATATCAACACAATAATCCATTAATATGCATGATATACGATATAGCACTTATTACGTTATAACAGAGTCACAAACCACCATATAACGTTTTAATTACCCGCAACACATAAAACACAAAAACAGAACACAATTTCATGAACACTATATTCCTAATTAGCATTGTACCTCGTTGCATTCAATATTTTTTAAATGATGTATCCAAAATTTTGGTGTTTTCTTGTAGAGCACATATTCGCAAACAAAATAAGCAAAAATTCCACATTCTCACGATAATTTTTCCTCAGTTCAGAGGCTTTCAAACAGGAGCTCACAGCAATGCAAATTCACTCGCTGAAGGCAGTTGAAGTAAGTAGATTCACAGTGCGTTCTTTGATTGACAGTGCATTATATTTACTTTTAATATAAGCAATATTATTTATATCAGTCATTGCTGGATTCAATTTCACACATGAAGTCAGTCTTTTCAAATGCCTTACAAATGGCACCTTTTTACCAAATTACTTGAAAGAACTGTTGGAATATTTCCGTTTCGTTTACCACTGTTCGCCATTCTTAGCTAAAAAGTCTAGCTTTCAAGTAACTGCTCAGTTCAATTCTTCGAACTTCGAATTTGGCAGCTGGCCAAAGCGCGCAAAACATCGAGACTTTCGTTTATATAAGCATCCAATAAAGTAAATAATGTACATGGAATGTCACCAGTTCAAAAGCAGTGTACTGTTTCTCTAATTTTTATGCCAACATTTATTAGTAATTTATCAAATCCATTAATTTTGTAGTTTTCCATGGAAAGTGTTAATATTTCTTTCTCTTTTTCCATTAATTTTTCCGTTCTGTCACCATATTAATTCAAATAAATTCGTCATTACTTCAAAGATAATAAAATCATATTTTAGTAGTGAAATAATTGCTAATATGTGATTTTCATTGATTTCGGAAACATGATTTTTTAAAATATATAAAATGCATAACTTAATAACTTATTTTATAGATTAGTTTCATTTTTAAATATTTTGCTATAATATTTATAAAAAAATATTGTAAGTATTAATTATTTTAACAATATTGTAAGTATTAATTATTTTAACAAAATTTTAAACAATAATTTAGCACGTATTTTTAATACTAATTAAATTTAATAATTCAAAAGTATTTAAATTAAATTTATATTTCATTAGATTAATCTACCTTATATTAATATATTTGGATTAAATAAAGTAATGAAACATTGCAAAGTAAATCTTATGTGGACTTCAGATTCTTGAAAGGGCAGATTTAGTCTCTTTTCATTCTAAAAATAACGCTGATGAATTATGAGAAAACTGCTAAAACAACCACGTCTAAAAGCGGTCATATCACGACGTTTCAGCGACGTCGTGAAATTGCCAAGATGCAAAAGCAAATATTTTGCGTCGTCGCAACGTTGTAAAGACGTCGTAGAAGTTAGCACGACCACTTTGCAACCTCTCGGACCAGTTTGCAACGTCTTTGCAACGTCGTGTGCTACCTGGGATATATATATATATATATATATATATATATATATATATTATGTTTGATTATGATTATATTATTTATCATATATCAAAATATTCATCAATGGACATATCAATGGCATTCCTTGCAATATGACCATCGATGCAGAACTTAATCTTACCATCATTGGGAAAGATTTAGCTCAACAATTCAAAGGAAATACGAGCTGCTCAATGCGGTCGCACGACAAGTTGCAACGTCAATATTGGCTGATCGAGACTCATGGAGTGATTAAAAAGCCAGTAGAAACCAGGTGGAAGGCAGCGACATTAAACCCATAATTGATTTAATTGAATCTTCAAACAGGAAACCTACCTGGCAGGACATTTCCATCTATAGTCCCACAAAAAAAAAACAATATTGGACTCTCTGAGACTTACATCCGATTCGAAAAGGGATGACGGGCAGAAATTGTGCCAGTCTTGCGATGACTGAGCTAGTCCGAAAGGACCGAAGAAACGCAGCCGAGGAAAGCTGCAACGTTACAATATAGGAGCGCCTTTTGAACGCATCGCCTCTGACATCCTGGGACCTCTGCCACGAACAGCTGAACACAATAAATACATCATGGATGTCCCTGATCGCTTCAAAAGTGGCCTGAAGATTAATCTGTTTCTGATCAAAAGGTTGTCACAATAACAGAGGTTGGTAAGGATCGGATCTCCAGGTTCGGAGTGCCTCTTTAGTTACATTTCGATCAAGAAAGAAATTTTACCTCGGCTGTAACTGAAGAACTCTGCAAGCTACTCGGCATCGACAAAACTCAAACGACGCCATTATATCCCCAGTCAGACGGCATGGTAAAGAGGTTTAATCGAACCATCCTTAATAACCTCTCGTTGGTTGTTTCCAGAAACCAACAGGACTGGGACAAGAAGTTACCACTGCTTTTACTGGCTGGAATATTTCCAGGCGCGGTTTGAAATGATGCAGGTTTGCACGAGAGCGAATCAACTTGAAGATAAAGTCACGGTACGAGTATTAGTTGTTAGTTCAGCATGAACTGAGCTATCTCCTGTCTAGCTTTCTCTTTAGATGCGCTTTGCATTGCATTGTGTTTAACGTTTTTACTAGTTTGAAGCGTAACTACTGATTATACTCTGTGATACGAGGATTTCTGTGAAAAATTACATAACTTTGAATGTGCTTTTTGATAAAGTAAGTTTTATAAAACTGTCATCGGACCTATGTGCGTTCAATTTATTACGAACCCGTACCACGCAACAATATAAACTTAAAACATAATCTGAAATAGATGAATCCTTTACATGCCGATCGAAGATGAATGTTGAGAAGATTTAAGCATTATGAATTGATTCCAATCAAATTCTATTTTTTTTTTTCATTTTAAAGTTTTCAAACATAATCTTTGCATTATTTTTTAATTTATGATGACTTCATATCAGTTTTACGTCTTTTACAATTCCTTTGTAATTATTTTTGTCGTCAGTATATATCATATTTTCACTTATATTTCTCAGAAATTCACGTTTACTTTCAAAATTTGTAAGTACTTTTTTATATTCTCCAAAGAAAGGAAACATATATTTTAAAGGAATCCATATTTTTACAACATTGCTATTTTCCTTAATAGACCATCTGTTAAAAAATTCGTCATTAAAAATCCTCGCTTAATTTTAAATATTAAAATGCCTATGTGTCATTAGTTAAAACGAATTTTAAATCCAGTTAAGTGCTTTATAAGTGAGAAACATTAATGATTCATACAGAACAAGATGTGGAAACTATATCAAAATAACAAGGAAAACAAAAATGGGAAATAACTAAATAACAAACTTTCGGTCAATTTATTTGCATGCAAAACAGTTTAAAAGTGTATTCGATACCATGATTGTTATGCGAAACACGAAGAGCGATATGTCTTTTCCAGATAGATTTGAGCTGAAATTAAAAAGTACAATCTGGAATGGATTAGCATGCTTTTCCAAGCAATGTCCTTTTTAGCATAAATTTCCTTCTGCCTACGTCTGGGAAAAAAAGGCTTAAATACCTTCTTTAGAGTAGTTGCTTTGAAAGCTAAAGAAAATCTTACATTATTACGAGAATACTTAGCAATTTTAGAGAGTACATAGTAAAATTTTGCTTTTCTTTACATGCAGATGCTATGGGGAATCCAACTTTTCGAGCTCTATCAGCAATCTGAAAATTTATTTATAAGAGTTAAGGTAAAATAAATAAATAAATAAATAAACCTTTTGAAAGTGTGGGTTAACCAAAGCACTCATATGGGAGTAAATTTCTGTATCAAACGTCACATTTTCGTATTTCATTTTCATGTTATTTTTACATGATACCTTTATCAGAATAATGTTTATGCGTTAATGAATGTCATATAGTATTTTATCGTAACTAATAATAATGATATTCTTAACAGAAATTGTATCTCCTTGTACCGACATGGTTTACATGCTTTAATTTTTTTATCGCCAATAATTTAGTTAGAAATATTATTTAAGATTCGTGTGTGTGTGTGTGTGTGTATTTAATTAGGGCTATCTGCCTAAGGGGAGGGATGTCTTCGTGGAGGACTTTCTAAGGAAAACTGGCTCGTATACACGTTACACATGGGGAAAACCACGAAAACACCCATGCAGCCAGCCCGTTCGCGGGATTCGAACCTCGGACCGAACTACCAGTGTTCAGCGACTTTACCGCTTGGCCTCTGGTGGGCCTTATTTAAGATTCAAAAGCTAAAGAGAAAAACGATATGCTGCTAATGCCCTCCAAATAATCCCTCTTCCCGAATATAACAACAGAAAGGTAAGTAAGTAAATAAATAAAAACTCTTAAATGGGACTGTATCTAGAATTACTGAAATATTTTAGGAAGGAAAAACTGGTGGGTAGTTAATTTCTGCCCTAAAAATTGAGCATCCAGTTTGGAACTAATCATAATGAATATTAAATAATTATGAATGTTTAAGGTCAGGTCTTCAAGTCCTTACAATTCACAACTTTCAACATCTCAAGCCTTTTAAATCATCCCGGTAAACATCTACGGATACATTGTTCTTTTTTGTAGGTTTCACAAATAAACTTGATTTTTTTTTTCCACAGCGATATTTTGATCATATTTGCGTCTGAAAAGCTACTGTAACTTGAAATCTCGCATTAAACTGAACCCTCCTTCCCCCCTAAAATAAAATTAATTAAAATGAAAAATAAATTAAAATAAAATAAAATAAAATAAATAAAAGTTAAGCAATTAAGAAAATATGATGGAATTAAGTCTTTTAAATATATTTTGAAACTCTAAACTTTATCTGGCAATTTTATCTTCAGAAATCCCTTTCGTCAAGCAAATTCTTTACTGAATTCCTGCCCAACTATGATCTTACTTCGACTATTTTTGTAAAATTTTCTTACAGTATTTAAGCATTCTTTTAGAGTTAAGAATTCAATATTAAAAATTCGTAAATCTAAACAAGAAAGGTCTATCATAAAATTCCAATTAATAAACTTTTTTTAATATACAGAATTGTACTAAGTCAAAAGAATTTCAATCGCACTAATAAACATTTTATAGTGTTATTTGAATTGCCGTGTATTTCCTAGTCTTTTGCCCCCTATTTCGCGCGTTGCGTATGTACATGGATATAAACCTGCAATGTGTAGTGTGTTTGCTTGTTTGGTGGAGAGCAGTCCACCCACCTGACAGCAAGTGACCCTATGGCATAATTACGCTGTCCCCGTTATAGGCGCAAACACAACACACACGCTAAATTAAATTCCCATAGCTGATCGCTTATTATTGTGGCCTTCGAGAAACAAGGCCGTCCAGCTCTCTCGTGACGTCACGCTGAGGAGTGCGAAGAAACCTCTCTCCTGCATTCGAAGCTAATGAACCCACAGAGCGCTAATTTATCAGTAAAAGCTAATTTTATGTTATTCTCGTGTAAAGTAAATAGAAGATTATTAAATAAATGATATTATCTTAACATTTATTATATATCACGCTTTAGAACTTCGGATATCTGAGCTTATTTCTCTTAATGCTTGATAAAAATTTTCACCTGAATGATCAGTAATTATTTATATTAGTCTCATTTTATTTTCCATAATTTGGATAAACTTTCCAACACTGTATAACGCGAAAATGTTAAGCTTTTGAACTGCAAACAAAACATTGCATATTATTTTTCATTCATATATAAACATGAAAAATATGAAGAAAAAGAGCATTTTACAAGAACCAACTTTTTCTTACAGACTTTTTTAAATAATATATAATTTTCTTCAGTATGGCGATAAAATAAAAGAACTAGCATTTTCGGTTATTACATTTATTTTTTAAACAAATTTTAGTGTAGAAGATCTTTTGTAATAAACTAAATATAAAAAAGGAATATTTCATCAGTTATTTATCGATATAAATAAATTAAAATTTATTTTTAATGACAATTTTTAATGTCAACATTGTTTTAAACTGTGAGATGGTGTTAAGTCAAATGGTGTTATGTAATTAACTCTGTTATCATTAAAGTAATTATTAAACTTGCAGTGATCTAGATTCTTACAGAATAAAAACCAAAGACCTATTTTTAAACTGTCACAGAAAAGCATTTAACTTTAGTTTTGCCGATTATTTTTATTAAATACTTTTTTTATTGCGATATGACTTATTACTATTCTATATTATTCTTTAGCGAAATCTTGATATGTCCACGTTAGAGTTATGATGAACATAACAGTTAATTTCCTAGCTTTCTAGCGTGTGACTTTTGATTCTTTGGATTACTTATGTGTATCCTTAAGGAATTGTAAAAGGCGAAAAATAATTATTCTCCGAAAATTTAACAGACATAACATTTTGAAAGGAACACACTGCAGAATTATGCTTTAAATTTTAAAATATGCAAGGTAGTTAGCCGAGATTCCCACATCACGTTACCGAAGTGCACGTGGTAGAGCCTATATGATATCAGGAGAGTGCAATGATACTATAGGATACCGGACGTCCCTTGCAAAAGCAGTTCGTTCTGCCAGTATATTTAATCTTTTTAATTGTGTATTCCATTGTATCCATTTAAAATAGCCATAATTCCATATATTGTATAGCTCTTCAAAAATTTAGCATTCCGCTAATGTATGAAGATTAATTTAAAAAACGTAACAGCAAAATTTAAAAAAAAAATTTCAAGCTTTATAAGCAACTGGTGTAACAATATTGTTTTCGAGTTTTGTTTATATATTTTTAAAAATATTATAATATTTACAATTTACACAATAATTTTGAAAATATAACAAAAAAAAAAAAAAAAAAAAAAAAAAAAAAAGGTTTAAAAAAAGGGTAATGTGAAACACACAAATTTGAATTTTTAAATGAGAAACATTATTACTTTTAATTCTTTGAAACTATGATGACAAGTGAATTAAAAATAAAAGTGAAATAAATTAGATATTACAAATCATTTAATGCTATAGGATTAATATATAATTATAACGAACAGCGCTTTATCAACACTTGAAACAAAATTTACTATACATTAAATAATCCTGTAGTATCCATTATTAATTTATTTTTTACTTTTACATTTTACACTAGTTACTGCTTACTTTTTTTATATTTTACACTAGTTTTTCAGTGAAAATCATTTTGGCTTTAAAAACAGACATATTAAAGGTATCGAATCTATTTAACTTTTCTTTAAATATCAATAAAATCATAGTAATGAAAGCTCACCGTGCTGTTTTCAGTCGGAATGAAGTCCTTCCGTTTTATTGCACGTATCCACTTTCCCATCTGCATCAATAGGAAAAGCGAAAATATGGTACTTTAGGTTCAGATTTGTAATTTCAATTACATCGCGGCACTGAGCACATGTAAGAAATTATTTCTGGAACAAACCCCAAATTAAAAAAAAAACTCAAATTTAAAGTGTCCAACTACGAAGAAAGCACGGTATATACCAAGATTTTAGGTCAATAATTGCAGTTCAACCACTTCTGTCGTAGCAATGGCGACTAACTATAACCTTTGACCCAAAGCTGCCCTCAAACCCAAAGAAGGGTTGCACTCTCTGTACTGACGTCACGCGCTTTAAGTCACTGAGCTGTAAGGCCTTGTTCTTGAAGGCCACGTTATTATTGATGTAATTGATATTCTTTTCTGATAGACTTCTCGGCTTCTCAAAATCTGACAAAATCCATTCCATGTTAAAAACTCCATTTGTGATAAAAATTTTCCTTATATCTTTTAAAGAGGACAGGTCTGTGTGATGTGTTTAGCATCTCCAATTTCTCTGCAGCTGCCGAAGAGGTCGGAGGTTTGAAGATTAAATCTTTAAAGTACACAAAACGGCTATGACCCATTAAAATTTGATTTAAATCTCTATGTTACTGTATGTTTATTCTTTTTTTTTTTTTTTTTTTGTTACCAGTCTCATATAATTTTTATTTTTTTCAGACATTCCTGTCTTTTTTTCCATAATTTTCAGGTATAATTCTTCATAAGGGTCACGGACTTCCATGCCGTTTTGTGTAATAGCCTCTTTGGCCAATGCGTCCGCCATCTCCGTTCCAATAAAACTCGAATGTGTTTTTAACCAGTTTAAATTAATTATATGCTTCCCTAGGAGTTCAAAATAAAGTTCTTTATATCTAATAACAGTTCATTGGTCTGGTCCGTACAGGAATATTTCACCTCATTCAATGTCATTTTTTAAAAAACTGTGTTGAACTTTTTCTTGGAGCCACAGCTCCTGGTAACTTTTTGGCGAGCTAACTACAATTTCTCTTCTCATTTTCTTAATTTTGCAGCATATTGCGCAAAAGATTTTGACCAAAATTGGTCTTTTTAGTATTGTACTCGTACTTACAACCTAGTTTATAATATATTATCGATTTTTAAAAATATTGTTATTTACTTTAAAGCAAAATAAATAACAATGGCCTCTGCCTGAAATACTTAATTACATTAATTTATATTTCTTATGTCTATCTTAGTTCCATAATAAAAATTGCAAAGGTTATGTTCTCCCCTACTCATATACTGTCTGTACTATGGACTCATCAGTATAGACATCATATTCACCTTCATGGGAAGGATTTCTACTATATAATACATAATAGATCTCCGGGCAGTCTGTATTTTATTAATATCAAATTTTTGAAAAGCACAATAAGTAACAATATTTCAATTATATCGTATAATTTAAAATCCAGTCTACTAGTTTTCAATAAAAGTTTTCAATAAAATTTTGTCATAAATAAATATTGTTCTGAAAGAAGAGACACACCGACCACTATGCATATAATCTCTGTGGATACTGTTCTGTAGCATCTGGTTAACATCAAGAGCCAGGCTCTCTGAATAGTATCCAATTTCATTCTAAGACGCACAAGTTGGGCAGCGTGGCACCCCATACACTAATGCTGTACATAACTGTTAAAATGAAGACAGTTTCACATATAATCCTCAAGGTGGCATGTGTAATCTAAAGTTAGTCAAAATTCTGTCAGTCTTCCTATGAAATTTCTTAAAATGTGATATAAAACTGAGATGTTTTTCGATTATAAAGCATCAGTATTTCCTTTCTTTCTCGAAGCTTATTGTTTAGTCGCTTTGTTTTAACTGAGGATATCTTGTACTGTGACTACGTGGGAGCAAAACATTGCATTAATTTTATTTATATTAAGTCTGAAGCCTTCTTTAGTCTTCCAGTCCTTCGAGTTTGTGTAAAGTTCCGTAGTTTCCAGGAGATCATCGGCGTAGGCAAAAAACTTCATCTTTTCATTTAAATTCTTTTTCAACAAATTATTTGCGATGAGGTTCCAATACAGCGCAGTGCTCTACGATCCCTTTGGGCAGCTCTTGTAAGTTTTCATTGTAATATAGCTACCCTCGCCTCCAGACACGTAAACTATTTGGCGTTCTGTAAAATTATCCTTGATAATATTAAGGAATTTTTTTGAAATTCTCGTAGCGAAGAGTTTGTGAAGAAGAGAGGGCTAGATTATGGTGTCCAAAAGCACCACTCACGTCGAACTAGATTGCGACCATGTGTTCTTGTTTTCGATTGTTTCTTTTGCAATTGGTATTATCATAAAGTAAATCCTCAGTGCTACATCCGGGCGCAAAGACATATTGACTATCAGACAAAGCACTTTTAACATGCAGTAAAATTAAGTTATTTAAAATCAGTTTAACTAAAATTTTCCCGAAAACCTTCAGAAGACATATTGGTCTATAGCTACTATTATTTTTCTTTGGTATCAAAACCAATTTAGCAGCTTTTCAGGTTATAGGGAAAGGATATAAAAAACACAAATTGTACAAGAAGTTAAAAAAACCTTGAATAATTTTTGTATAAAACCCTTATAAAATGTGTAAATTCAATGTGTAAGCCATCCAGCCCGTAAGAGTTCCGAAGTTTTGTCAGGAAGGCCACAGTTTTGTCAAGATGAGGCCAAAGTGTAGCCAGGAAAATTAATTACGTTGTAAAATATTTCAGTAGAGAATTAGTTCCTACAAAATTAGAGGCATTATCAGTGAACATTTCCACGTCTAGTCAGGAAACGCATAATCTGTGAAGACAAAGCTGGTTTACATCTAAAGCATGCCACACAAAGGTGTACTGTTTTTCTCTCCAAATCTGTACCATCTAATGGCCAAAAGTTTAAACGTACTGCTTTTAATAATCCTCGAGAGCCAACATGCAATAATCGTCTGTGCACACCAGGAAAAAAAATCTTACTTATCTTAGAATTTCTTGGGAGGATCGAGGGATATTTCTGAGAAAATGGCAGACGCTTTTTCAAGACGGCCACCAACACGAATTATTTCTTTAAGATCAACAAAGGGGTGTAAATATTTAATGTTACCTGTTATATCCTTTTTACAAGATAAAGCCCTCTGCTCATGCTTAATAAGCTCTTTCTCAGCTATTGTTACCTCTTCCAATTGAAGAGGTCCTACCCTTTTTGATCCATTCCTGCAATTAAAAATGAACCTAAAAGTATAAGAACATTAATGGTTTTATAATAATTGTTGCTAATATTCAAAAGTTCGTCTAATACGTTAGAGTTCATGTCAATCAACATAGTTCTACAATGTCATTAATGTCAATAGAACGTTTGTTTTCTTGTACAAAGGATTTTCGTTCACTCGGTGTTAGGTGCTCAATCTCCGAGACTATTGGTTGTAAGCACTCGTAGGGAAGACGTGGCTCTTTCAAAAATTCTGGTCCACCACTTGGAATTGTTCATTAGAGTTCACTCTGTTCTTGGAGGCCACCAAATTTACAGAAATTTGTTCTCTATTTTGTACCTTTATATATACGGCTGCACCATACGACTTTTGGCTTGCTCCAGAAAAAACATGGATCTCTATACTTTCATCACATGAATCCAAAACAAATCTTAGAATACTAATGTTACTTGGTTCTGAAAGCTCGTTGCACCACTGAGTATCTATCACCACCACCTAATACTTTAAGTATCTTTTCATTTGTGCTTAGTGGATGAATGTCAAAATGTTCTCATTTTTTAACTACGCGATTTTCATTCGTCACCCATTTGCGTAGATTCATCCCAGCTCCAGGTATAATTTCCTTTGCTTCCCTTGAAATTTTTAATGTTTCTGATATGCCATCGGTTCCTGTAGCAAGATCATCAACGTACATACATGTATCAATAATTTGAAAGGTATCGGAATACACATTTCTTACTTTTGGATATTCAGCTTTACAGTTGCCGCCAACAAAAAGGGACTGGAAATAACACCAAAGAGTACACGCTTAAATCTATACACTTCTGATTGCTCCTCAATATTTTGCGAAGGTGTACCAATACTCTTAACAAATAAAAATCTAATTGCATCTCGATCATTCTCAGCTAAAACGGTCTGTAAAAACGCATGTGGCCCGGTGGCTCAATGGCTAGTGCCTCGCGCAGCCGCATTTCAGATCTGGCGGATCCGGGAACTTCATCGTACGAATTGGGACCACCTCTAATATCAATTGATTCTAAATCAAAAAAATTCTTCAACTGCGCCTCAACATTGTCTAAAATTAACCCACAATGCATTAAGTGTTTCTCATGCGGTAAATCTGTAACCCTTTCCGGCACGCTACCTTTTAAAAGCGGAGTTTTGATAAAAAAAAAAGTAGGCAGTCTAATTAGGCCTAGAGGAGTACACAAGTAAAATTTTTTGAAGATAGCACTTATCGTTTTAATCCTGTGGGTGTGCCCAAAGTGGCACACTGATTGAATACAACTTCGAAAAGCGTGCTGAAACGAGCATTGATGTCAATGAACTGACCGATGAGATGCGAAGAAATAAAGAATACAGACTCTCAGTTGTACTAGATTATCGGTGAGCTCAGTCTGGGCACACCTAGGGTTCACCGTTTTATTTTAGGCAAGATTTCAAGGTAAAAATTTAAAACTAATATAGTGTTACGGATTTGGTATTTAAACAGCTAATGCTGGTTGAATTATAAATTAAATTGTTTTATTCCCCGTGCAGTGCAGCGCGTGACGAATATTAAAAGAAAGCTAAGCCGGAAAATTCAAAATACAAGAGCGCGTGCATTTTAACATTTAATAAATATCTCTTTTTTGCTTTCGATAAAACTCCAGAAAGTTCTCACGCGCGATTTAAAAATCTTATAAAAGGAAGAAAACATCTCAATTCGGATTATTAGTTAATTTGTTGTTGTTTTAAGAGTTTGTTTAGAAAACTGCTCTTGTTGATTGTAGCGAATTCGCGGATTAGCTTTCTTTAGCTGTTTTGAATTAAGTTCTCTTGAACGTTTGAGTAGTTAAAAGATAACTACTGTGAGATATTGTAATACTGCACGAATATTTTAGGAAATTTAAGCATATTTGTTGTGATAATAATAAATGTTTGTTCATTTTTCAATCGGACTTGTGCATTCATTTCGTAGCGAACCCGTACGCACGCAACAATTTTTGGTGTCAGAAATGGGATTTGAATGCCAATAACAAGAGCGATGGAAGAACAATTGAGGCAACTCATCAGTGCTTTTGCTGCGTTCCAAGAAAAGATGGAAGTTAGCCAAGCATCCTTTAAAGCAGAGATTAAAGAGGGACAGGAAGCCGTTAAAGAGAAAATGGATGTTGGTCAAAAATCCGTTAAGGAAGAAATGAAAGCCGTTCAAGCTGGTCAAAAAAAGATTGGTGCAGGTCAAGAAAAAATAAAAAGGGAAATTACTTGCATAATAGAAAACAAATTTGAGGCTATGGAAAACAGAGTGGACATGGTTGAAAATAGAGTTGGAGAAATTGAAGAAAAGGTTTCTGCCGTCCAACACCAAATCGAACAACAAATTGATGACAGTGTTTCAGCAATTGCGAAAGAAGTCGATATTTTAAAGAAGTTCGTAGCGACGATTTAACTAGACAACTGAACGCCTTGAGACGGAATATTGATGAGAAGAAACAGACCGTTAAGTGCTGGAACTGCGATGCTGAAGGACACATACGACGAAACTGCAGAATACCCCAGGGTACGAATGTTAAGACCGCTCCTAACAAACAGCAGGGAAACTAATTAGTGGCCATCTCGCGGGGCGGAGGTTGCCAGATAATGAAAAGCCCCAGTTTAAAGCGCCCAGGTTTCTGCAGTGAGAGGCGTCAGTAATGCACTTTTCATAATAGAACATATTAATGGAGTTCCCTGCAATATGACTATAGATACAGGAGCCAACGTTACCATCATACGAAAAGATTTGGCTCAGCAACTGGAAAGCAAAATTATCTGGACGCCGCCCTGCCTTACCCTACAGACTGTGTCCGGTGAGAAGATCGACATCGATGGAAAAGTAAACGTTAACATCACGTTTGGAAGTGCCGCTTACCATCACACGGCATATGTCAACTTGTCAGCAACTGTGGTAGTGACTGCTATGAACTGTAAATTTACACAAACACGTAAGAAAGGTTTAAAGCCCCTTTTGTTCCACTTTAGAAATAACAGCTGCGTTCACTTGACGCTCACAAACTACGCCGACCCGGCGGTTTAACAAAAACAGAAATGTGAAACTAAAAAATAATGACTGGATGAATAAATAACTAGATCACTACCTACGAGGCTCTGAAATCTTAACTAACCTAACCGCGTTCTAAAATACAGCTGAGATTCAGCGAGCTTACTGATTAAGCAGTTGAATGATTCAGCAAAAACTGCCGAGATAGGCACACAGGCCGAAACGCGCGGTTCTTAAATTTCTATTATACTTTGCGGCTGTGTTGTGCAATTGTGTGTTCATACATTACTGAATTTTTACCAACAATGGATTGTTCTTCGGCACATCAGCATCTTTCCTGAACACTTGACACTTTTTCATGAACAATTTATAGATTTGACTCTTATTATTTGGACTTTACGAACTTTGCAACTATCACTGAACTCTAGTCAAAGTGGAACTCAAAATTTATCACACCTGCGAGCGTCCATTTTTTTACCGCCTGCGTGCGTTTTCTCTTTTTTTTTTTTTTTTTTTTTGTATCTTACTTATTTCCATGTAACCTTTCAAAAATAGTCAATAAATACCGACTGATCTGTCATCCGTTCTTCTGGTTGTGGTTGGCAGATTGTAGATAGTTTTTCTGGGGGACTGGATTTACCCGTTAGGCTAAGTTCCATGGTCGGGTCTGGTCCCTTCAGTCGAGTAATGCCTAGCAACCTTCACGTTCGCGATTCAAGAAGCACTCTTACAATGTCGTTTCCCTTCTATTTAAACTCAACTTACTTCTGCTAAATTTGAATATACTGCGTGCTCTACTACAATTTACATACTCTAGCATTGGCAATTCTAGGGGAAAGTAAAGGCTTGACAGGAAAGATAGCTTAAACTTAAAATAAATGTTGGTTAAAAATAAATATAAACCCTACATTTGCTACTGCCAGAATTTGGTAAACTTGGAAGCAGGTCCTAGAAACGACCTGTTGAAAACTTTCCATATTCTAACCTAAGACTCAAGAGCCCCGTTTACATAAAACAAACTTTTGCCTAAAACATTTACAATCGTTTCTGTAGATGATTAGAATACAATATCTTCTTACAGGATCCTTTCTGCTGTTAGGTCTTCATCAATCAATCTTTTTCTCTTTCTTCCAGCATCTGGAAGGAATAAGTATCAGTATATTCCAAATACATTATGATTTACACTTTCTTAACACTCGATAATGTTTTCGTTTTCGATCATTTTCTTTTCCTTAATTAACTGCTTACATTCACATTCATTAAAATATTCAAACATGAATTTAACTTTATCCTGGTTCTCCACCATGTGTGGTGTCAAACGGGAATCTTCGTGTTTTTGTATTACAACACTTCCCCTAACCACAATGATTTGTTAGAAGTCACACGACCAAATATGACACACCTTAATCCAACATACTGAAACTCGATGAGCTATGTTTAACATTCTTAAACTTAAGTGTAGGTGGAGAACCCTAAAAAACACATTCATTCTAAATTTCCCCCTCATTCAGTTTTTCACATGCAGGCTTTCGCTCTAAAGCATGATTTTAACTACTGTTTAACACTTAGGTTTTAACTCGTTTCTTTTGAGCATTTACTTTTATTTTATTCTTCTAGACTAAATTCTACTTTTACATAACTTTCAAGTATTTACCTATATTTACAAAAATCTAATACATATGATTTTTACAATTTACCATAAGATGAATAAGAGAAAATAAACATTTACTTCACGCTTTCTTCGCCAAGCTGGCGGCACTGAAACTAAATTTTCCATTAATACAAGAATACGAAGTTATTTTACTTTCGGCCAAATTTTGGCTTTAACATAACAGAACCAGTCTTTTGACCAACACGAACTGCTTGCTCTTAGATTTTACACTTAAAGAAAATAATGTTTTTGCCTTAGCTAAATACAGTAAAACAAAACTAAGTCTCAACCGGGACAAATTGACTTCCGTCAACACATAGAACTTCGTATTTACACATAACATTTCAAAACAAAAGAAAAATTTATAAAAGATTTTAACTTATCTTTGACTTTTCGATGCTTGGAACTCCGACATCTTCTTCTGGCTGAATTGATCCCAAGTTACAGAATTCATGAAAGTTAATCTCCTCTTTTGGTTTCTTCGAGTTTCCTCCATGGTGACTTTCCTTTTTCGCCCTCTGTACGCCGGCCTCTTGGGGTGGTAGTCTTCGGGTTCCTGTCTTTTCCGTTTGGCCCCTGGACGGCTGGTCTTGGCGGCCTCCGGTCTGGATTCTTGCTTGAATTTTTTCTGCTGGTGCCAATCATTTCTGTCCTCTTGCTGTCTTTTTCTTCACATGAACGGCGGCCTTGTTTGCTCCTGACTATCTGGCCCTGGAAGTCGTTTCCTCGACGCAGATTTTCTACTGTGGGAAGTTGTACCTGGTCTTTTCCTGTTTACCAAAGATTCTTTACGAGGCGGCGTTGATTTCCTGCACTTCTTGAATGCTGGAGTGTGACCATTTTCCTTCCTTCTTTTCGGTACCCTAGAATGACTTGTAGAAGGGCTAGGTTCCTCTTCTGTTCTCTGCTTCTTGTGTGGTGGAGCGGGCGGCGTTAATTTTGGAATTTCCACTTCTTTTGCGCTTGAAACCTGTAAGAAACTTTTAAGGAAATCATTTTGATTATAATATTTTTTCACCTGGTCGGGACTTGCTTTGCAGGTTTCCTCTCTCTCGTTCTTAAGGTACAATACGACTCCCTTGATTTCCTGTATTACATAGGGGCCTTCAAACTTTGGAGCCAATTTTGCAGTGAAATTAGTGGGGCACTTGATAAAGAAAATTTCCGCTTTAACACTTTATCACCTACTCTAAAATCTGCTTCACGGCGTTTTCGATCGTAATATTGTCTCTGTCTATTTCTTGCGGTATCCGAGTTCTTTATCGCCTGATCGATAAGTTTCTGTATATCTTTTTGTTTAAATTCTTCTTCCCTTTGTTGCACAAAGAATAATTTATCTAGTGGCGTAATTAACTTACGTCCTTAAAATAATTCTGCTGGAGTTTTTCCAGTAGTATCATGATTTACTGTTCTTAAAGCTTAAGCTAACTCATTTATGTAGCCATCCTAGCGCTTGTGATGTGTGCTAACATAGCTTCGAATTATTTTTACAATATTTTTATTAACTCTTTCTGCGATGTCTGCCTGTGGTCTATACGGAACCATTTTGATATGGCGTATGCCAAGTCCAGAGCAAATGTTTTCAAAAATTTGGCTAACGAATTGTTTACTGTTATCGCTAATGACATTTATCGGTGCACCGTATTTTAAATTGTACACTGCTTTAAAAAAAAAAAAAAAAAAAAAAAAAATGGGACAGTGCTATATCTCCCGTTCTACTGGGCCGATTGACAAAATTCAAACTGCGTTTTTCATGTCTCGAAAGCGCGACTTAGGATATATATTAGATTTATACATAGCACTATTCTAACATAGGTATTTTGACACAAAATCGGACTTTTTCTGAAATAACACACCAATTTTTTTACATATTTCGATTCTACAACTCAAATTACGCCTAAATATGAAATTTTGTAAAATTTGGAGCGAAATTTACGGAGAAATTCACAAATTTATGTTGGCGCTTTTTTTTTTCAGTTGCGCCAAGAAAAGTTCACTTGGCGAACTTCTTAATATATGGCAACCTAGTAAAATTAATATCAATTTTCCAGAATTTGATTTTATTTATTTGAATTGCGTTTCTTTCGGAAGAATACTTTGTAACCCAGACTACGATGGTTACATACACTGGTGTGCAAAAATTAAGGACGAGACGGTTTTTTCAATATAACTTTGTACAAAAGCTTTCCAAGTCAACACATTTAATACCGTAAGATCCCCAATACGTAAGGACATGAGTAATGTAAGCAACACTTACTGAAAGAGAAATCAGAGGGATAAAAAGAAGCTTTATTGAAAAAGTAGCATGGAGCGCAATGCGTCTGAAGGCCGAAACATCCCTGTGATGGGTGTCCAGCAAGAAACATCCGGTCTTTAATAGGGAATATGATCTCCCCTGACTGCTAGGCAGGTTTCCCAGCGTCTGCCCATGCTGAGAATGAGGGTGTCAATGAGTTGTTGAGGCATTGCTGCCCATTCGTCTTGCAGCGCCAATCGAAGCTCCGGAATCGTTACTGGTGGTAAGGTACGAGCTGCCAAGCGTCAGCCTAGAAAATCCCATACATGCTCGATGGGATTGAGATCCGGAGATCGTGCTGGCCAATCCATACGTTCAATATCCTCACTCTCTAAGAGCTGTTCGGCAGCTACTTTGCGATGACATGGTGCATTGTCGTCCATGAAAAGGAACTGCGGACCCATAGCGCCTCTAAAAAGACGTACATATGGAAGAAGAATCTCCTTACAATAACGGGTCCCGTTGACTGAACCTGCGTCGAAGATGTGAAGGTCTGTACGACTACCAAGCATGATGCCTCCCCAAACGAGAACACCGCCGCCTCCATGCCTGTACCTTTCAATGATGTTCGAGGGGTGATTGCGGCTTCCCCGCTCTCTCCAGATGAGTATGCGATGAGAATCGCTTCTCAGACTGAATCTGCTCTCATCTGTAAAGAGTACTCGTCCCCATTCATTGTCTCTCCAATTCCGGTGTTCCCGGCACCACAGAGAACGCCTTCTCCGATGGGCAGGTGTTAGAGGTACACACCGTACAGGGCGTCGTGCAAACAGACCACTACCGTGGAGTCTTCTGGCTACGGTAAAACGCGATATCGGTCGTCCAGTCGCCTGTGTCGTGTGTCTAGCGATTTCTCCCGCTGTCTGCCGCCTGTTTCTTCTGGCCTGTAAGGCAATATACCGGTCATCTGCGGGTGTGGTTCCTCGTGGACGACCACTACTAACCCCCCGGATAGCTGTTCCTGTAGTTTGAAATTGTCTCCAAAGTCGTGAAACGATGCTGTGAGGAATTCCGAACTTTGCAGCCACACTTGTCACACTGCGGCCTTCCTCCAACTTCCCAATGATTCGACCTCGGGTAAAAGCATCCAGATGTCGTCTAACAGATTGATTATTCGCCATTTCTCGCTGAGGCAGCAACTCGGTATGATTTTAACTGCTATACGGCGTGCAATCTCTTTGCCAGAAATACTGATCCTACACCGACAACATGCTTTATACTACTCAGACACTCCCCTATTACGTCTACTTGCATATCTGCGCATGTGCTACCGTACATCACCTTACTTAATCTCCTGATTGGTCTTTCTGTCCGCTCTGCCTCTTCGTTCAGCTGATATGCTAATTTTTCGACCTCGTCCTTAATTTTTGCACACCAGTGTATATTAAAAACTGCATATATTAAAAGAGAAAATAGAGTAAAGCACAGTTTTACACGCCTTTCAATGTTCCGTTCAGAAAAGATATATATAAATAAGAGAGATGTATAACCGACATTTTAACTTAGGATGACTTGCATACACTGCTTTAAACAGTTTTATCATTGTGCCCATTGCTTTACACAATTTTATCCTACATTTGGTTTCTTTAAATGTTATTCATATTTTAGTGAAATATTTTATTTTTGAAATCGCAAGAATCAAATATCATAAGATTAAAATTTTTAAATTAAAAAAAATACAAATACTAAATTTTATGAAAAAATTTATTTTTTCTTCTCTTTTTCTTTAAGCATTCTGCAAGTATATTAAAAAGTATCCAACTTTCCGAAACATTTTGGTATTTCTGACAATCATTTTAAATAAAGTTATCGCCTTCCATTTCATAAAGGCCCACAAACGGCCGAGCGGTAAAGTCGCTGAACACTGATAGTTCACTCCGGGGATCGAACCCCGGTAAACGGGCTGGTTGCATGGGCGTTTTCGTGGATTTTTCTCATGTGTACAGCGTATGACAGCTGGTTTCCCTTAGAAAGTCCTTCACGAAGTATTTCGTCAGAGCCTTTATCAGTCTTTAGAGGCTAAACATTTTGAAGGTATGAGATGAAAGGAAAGACTGGTTTCATCAAAAGGTTTTGGTTTATTTAATTATGACAAAGCACACTAGGGCTATCTGCCTAAGGGGAGGGATGCCTTCGTGGAGGACATTCTAAGGGAAACTGGCTCGCATACACGTTACACATGGGGAAAACCACGAAAACGCCCATGCAGCCAAGCCAGCCCGTTCGCGGGATTCGAACCTCGGACCGAACTACCAGTGTTCAGCGACTTTACCGCTCAGCAGCTGTTTCATCAGGAGGGAAAAAAACGCCTTTAGGTGTCATCCACATACAATACTGGATAAACTCCTGAATGTTCAAATAATTCGACTGAGAAAATCACGGGATTCTCCATTTATGATACGATATGATGTTGTATAATGTAATTTAAATTTATACAACCATATAGTTTAAAACCAGTCGCTCTTCATTTTAATCTGCAATGATATCGTTTTTGTCTTTTCTGCTAACACAAGCTCAATTGATGGTATTTGCTGGTGTACACGTCCAAGTGTTTTCTCTTTGAACGCCTAAATTCTTTGAAGTATCCTGAAAGTATATTCAAAAGCGTCCAACTTTTTGAAACATCTTGGTATGTCTGACAGCCGAACTTCCCTGCAAATGTTTGCTTACTTTTCTCTCTAATTTTCTTATTTCTTTCTACAGTTATTTTCAGTGCTCACACAAGAAAATTAAGATTTTTCGATTGCTAGACTTCCATAAATTTTGCGTTCTTGTCAATTTTTTAAAATATCAATTACATGAATTGCGTTTCAGCTGAAGACAGCTTTTCATTTTCTAGTTATTTTAACTATAAATAAAGTTTAAAGCGAAGTCCAAAGGATAAATATTTTAATTAAAAGATTTTTACTAAATGACAAAGAAATAAAACAGTCCAGCAGGGTAAGAGTTCAAAAACTCACCACCAGGGGAAAAATGGCGCTGTATACAATATTGTTAAATGAAATGAGACACGAAAACATCTGTTTAAAATGTGTTTAATATTTTCCGAAACGTGTTACAAAGCATATTCAATGTAGCGTCCAGCATTTTCCGAAAGCAAGTTAAATCCTGTTACTGCATTCTCAACAGCAGCTCTTAGCATATCAGAAGGAATGTTACGGACATGTCAGTGTATCACATTTTTCATTTCTGCCAAATTGTTTAGATTATCACCATAAACAGTGCTTTTGAGATAACCCCATAGCCAAAAGTCACAGAGGTTGAGGTCTGGTGGGAAGAGGGAAAGTGTCGGCCTATAAGACGTTCATTCGTGAAATGTTGCCTAAGTAACTGTGCGATACATGTGTGGTGGGGCCCAGCCCTGCATAAAAATCCTAGTATCTAAAATGCCACGTTACTGCAGTCCATGTACCACGAAACATTTTAACATTGACTCCAAGCGATGTGCAATCACAGTCATCCAGCTGTCGACTTCTCTTCAGAGAAAAATGGTTCAGTTATGAAACCAGACGGTGTGGAATGACTGCTATGCAATCGAATGCAGTAGGAGAATGCAATGCAACTAGGTAGATAACATGAGGGATTTCTTTCGCACAAATCGATTAAAAGCGTTTTGAATCTTCATGTTTTAGGGCCGAATTCAGGCTTCAAAAATTACAAATTAGCGATCTGTAAGAAAACGATTTCCAGATTGTACGCACTTGTGCGAGTGATTTGCGATCTCACATTTTCTAATCGCTAATTCGTGGTTTTCACGGACGAATTTCTCACTTACATGGATGGCGCACTCGACTTTTATCGAATTTAACGCTTTTAAATGGTAATTTGCCTACTTCAAAGTTTCTTAAGGGTATACAACATATTAAACCCGTGTAACAAAAGGTTAAGTTAGATTCCGACCCATATTTCGTTTAACAATATTGCATACAGCGCCATTTCCCACCCCCCTGGTGGTGAGGTTTCAAACTTCCTTTTTTTCGTGGAAAATAAATTCCCATGACCTCCTTTACACGATTACCACGTTTGATAACATTTGATCCAGTAGTTTTCCTTTTATGACCGTTTCAATGTGGAACTTTAATTATAACCACTCTGTATATTATTAAATTTTAATTTGAAGCTATGCGTTATATGTATACTATGCGTAAATTTTTCGCTTTTATGAAAAATAAAGAATCGAAGCTTCGACCTTGAATTTATTGGGTTATCGAAATATTTAACTTGACTTTTCTTCTAAGTCCTAGTTCCGACAACAATTCCGTCAAAAATTCCGAATTACTTAAGCTCAAGTAAAAGATTTAGTATATATTCACTGTATGTTAATAAAGTGATCAGTGTGTAATAAAAATAGATTATAGAATTTACGCTGATGCAACTTTTTGTCTGACTGCACAACATGTAATGGAAGAGAAAGCTTGTAGAGATCTGTTTTTGACATGCCTCTAAAAGTGGATGTCATACTCCTTTTGTCTCTTCAATGTCAAAAAAACTTTCCTTTGAGAGGCAACTTAAGTTTTTGGGAAAGAAAACAAATCACAAGAAGACAAATTTGAAAAACATGCAGGACGATTGAGTACACATACTTATTTTCGGAACACAAGCGGTTCTCCGACTGGTTATTGAATAATGAAAAGATGCATTATCATGCAATACAAAACATTTGGAATACGTTGTCTGACTGAAAACGTAAGATTAAAAGTCATTTGCTTAATTCACAGCCATTTACATGTCAACTACTCGGGCAATTCCAGAATCGTTTTAATATTGAGCTTGTAAGACAAACCTAATATCACTGGATTTAAGCACTTCTTTAATCTTCCGACAACGTTCCTTCTTTAGCTCATATTCCAAGAATATTAAGTGAATACAATTATTGCAAAAGAAATTGAATATTCATTTGCACTACGGCTTGGTAGTTTACTAACGAGTTAACAAAACTTAAATTCTCCTTTTTGTGTCTAAGAATACAACAATATTTTAAATATTTACAAATAAAATATTAAATTGGAGATTTAATTGGAGCCTCACCAGTTGCCTAGCATTTGAAAGATTGTTAAATACTAATTGTTTGTTGCTAAGTCTAACCGAGGCTGCATGGTTGGTTTTCGTAGTTTTCTAGGTTCTCTTTACAAAGGTTCTCTATGAAAGCATCTTAATCAAATAGCTCCCATGTTCTTTCTATGTTCAAATAACCAACTAACCTAGTTTAAGCGCGGTTTTTAAGTGAAGTTGCTAGCAAAACCCGAATGCTCATTAAAAATCATGTAGCTTGCCAATTGGGAGTAACATGAAAGATACGGCGCCAATAATTGAATTGCTGTTACGGTACGCTGTTTCTAAACTTAGATGGTCATTCCTTAATTAAATAGCCCACCAGCGGCCGAGCAGTAGAAACGCTGAACACTGGTTTTTCGGTCCGAGGTTAGAATCCCGCGAACGGGCTGGCCGCATGGGTGTTTTCGTCGTTTTCCCCATGTGTAACGTGTATACGAGCCAGTTTCCCTTAGAAAGTCCTCCATGAAGGCATCCCTCCCTTTAGGCAGATAGCCCTCGTGTACTTTGCCATAATTAAATAATCCAATCCAATCCAATCCTTAATTAAATATAACTGATTTGTAACTTCTACTAGAACTGACGTTAAGAATTGAAATGCAAATAAATAATATCGTGTACAATCTTGATTAATATAAAATTAAAAATATTTGCACAGAAAAATATTTGCATTCGGACAGAAAGTTTTTTGAAATATTTGCAGTATATATAAATATATTTATAAAGTATTATAAGAAGGATTTATTAATAACCGTAATAATTACTTATTATATTACTGATGATTAGGATTCAGTTCTTGACAATTACATTCTAAATTAGAATTTTAAGGATATAATGAAAATACGCTAGGCACAAAAATACATTTTAGGATAAAAAATGAGTTGATGTTTTATGTTTTAAAACTTCTTGAATTCATTTAATAAACATCGTATCCTCGTTGTTAATTGAATCCAGAATAATGGGTGTCGTTTATATAATTATTCTTATATGCCCACAGAGTATTCTTATATGCCTACGGTAAGTAGGTTATAATTCAAAATTTTTTTCGAAAAATTTATAAAAATTATATAAAAATATAAATTTTAAAAATAAAACACAAAAAATTGGTAAATGTTATTTGGAATGAACCTAAATTTCGAAATGTGAGAGGAAAAATCAAAAAAGAGATATTAATTAATATTTGCCAAATTCATTTAACATTGAGGAGCTAAAATTTTGAGAGCTAATATTTTAAAAACTACTCGTACGATTTTTACAAAACTTGGTATTCTGGCATAATTTGAGTCGTAGAATCGAAATATGGAAAAAAAATTGGTATGTTATTTCAGAAAAAGTCCGATTTTGTGTCAAAATACCTATGTTAGAATAGTGCTATATATAAATCTAATATATATCCTAAGTCGCGCTTTCGAGACATGAAAAACGCAGTTTGAATTTTGTCAATCGGTCCAGTAGAACGGGAGATATAGCACTGTCCCCTTTTTTTTTTTTTTTTTTTTTTTTGAGCAGTGTACCTGTGTAAGAATGCATCTGCAACTGTTTTGGCTGACGCGCGTTTAAGTGCAACAATTTCTGTCCACTTTGAAAAATGATCTACAATTACTAAAAGTAAAAGATTTTTATTTAACTCACTCTGGGGAAAAGGACCAAGAAGATCTATGCCTAAAATTTCATTTGGAAATGTAGCGCAAATGCTATTTAAGTACCCGGCCGGGCTGTAATTAATATTATTTATTAATTGACATTGATTGCAGAACCTGACATACGCAGTTACTATTTTGTATAATTGCGGGAAATATACCGCCTCGCGTACCCTTTTTATTGTCTTTCAGACTCCTAAATGACCCGCTGTTTTCGCGTCGTGTAATTCCTTCAAAATGCTCAATCGAAGAGAGGCTGGGATGACTGGTCTATACTCAAAATTTTCTTTTGTTGATTTCGTATAAAACAATAAATTATCTATCATTTCATAGTTTTCTGCTCTACTTCTTATTGCGGCGGCATCTGTATGTTCAAAGATTTCGGGGTCTTTTAAATAAGCATAAATACTTCCAAATTCAGGATCAGCTTTCAATTCAACAATAATTGTTTCCTCTAGAATCTAAAATTTTAGAAGTCAACACAGCGCATTTGAGTTCATTCCCTTCATCGTCCAGGTTTATTCGTCCAGTCTACATTATTTTCTTTCCCTGGTATATATTTAATTATTAGATTATATTCTTGAAGTTTTAAAGCCCATCTTATTAACCTGGGCGTTAGGTTTTTCCCCGAGTAAAGCCTACCAACAGCCGCATGATCCGAAAAGACTGTTACTGGCGCTTTGCCGAAATAAACTCGAAATTTCTGTACAGCCATTAATACGGCTAATGTTTCTCTCTCCGTAGCTGTATAATTCCTTTGAGTAGAATTTAAAGTTTTACTAAAAAAATGCCAAAGGATGGCCATTCTGCATCAGAACCGCACCTACGGCATAGTCCGACGCGTCTGCTACAATTTCCAGGTTTTCGTCCCCTTCCGGGAATTTCAAAACAGGAGCATTAATGAGTGCTTCTTTTAACCTTTCAAATGTTGCATTTACTTCTGCTGTCCACGTAAACTTAGTTTTTTTCTTTTAATTACTAACAACGTTTCAACAATATTCTCGAAATCTTTTATGAACGACCGATAATAAGAACATAACCCAAGGAAAGAAGAAAGTTTCTTGGCGGTATTGGTAGGTGGGAAATTGTTGATGGCTTTTATTTTTGAATCCTGAGTTTCTATACCCTTTTGCGAAATTTTATAACCCAGATATTTAAGTTCTTTTGTCGCGAACTTGCATTTCGATGCGTTAATTGTAAGGCGGGCCTCTTTTAATAATTTAAAAACCTCTTCCAAGTCTTTAATATGTTGCTCCAACGTACTACTCGTTATAATTATATCATGTAGATAGATTAAAGTCGATTTTCCTAGGACCGGCTTTAGAACAATGTACATAGCTCTCTGGAATGTTGACGGGGCCCCACACAACCCAAAGGGCATGCGTAAAAATGCATAAGTGCCCGATTTTGTGATAAACGTGGTTTTATATCTATCTTCTGGTCTCATAGCTATTTGATAGTAGCCAGACGTTAAGTCCAACGTAGTCATGTATCTCGTAGACTTAATCTTTCTAATAATTTCCTCTATCACCGGCAAAGGGTAAACCTGAAACTTAGTAATACTATTGAGTTTTCTGTAATCGATAGCAAACCTCCAAGCCCTTTTATCCGAAGGTGGGGAATCGTTCTTTTTCCTACATAGTATGACTGGACTCGCGTACTCACTATTTATGGGCGTTATTATCTGGTTCTGCAGCATTTCCTTAATGTGTTCCTCAATAATTTGTTCTTTCTGTTGATCTTACCTGTAGGGTTTAGTCCTACAGGGTTTATCGGCAGTTAGTTGTATATCGTGTTACAATTTGACAGTTACCAGGCCGTTCTGAAAACAAGTTTGAAAAAGTACTCACCACTTGCTGGATGGCTTGGCTTTCATGGACACTGAAATGGCTCAAGTCTACCTGAGGTTCTTTCACTGGCTCCACCACCCTCCGATCCATTTCCAGCATGATCGAATTATCCAGAAAATTGAGCTTGGCTTTAGCGGCCTTTAAGAACTCCGTGCCTAAGATGACTCGATGCTGTAAATTTTTCAATACAAAAATTAATACTTTAAGATTCTCATCTTTTATCTGTATTTTTAATGCATTGCTTTGCATTATTGTACTCTACGTGTTTCCATATGTATTCTATGTGTCATGATATGCATTCTCGTGTGTGTTTTTAGGCTTTTACGTCTAATTTTGTATATATCTATGTGTTTCAGCTTATAGGAGTGTTTTAGTGTTTTAATGCTATCCTTTATATTCTTTTTAAGTTACTTTGTGTTATTAACAACGTCCTATGTAAAAACTACTTGACATCTAGCCCCTGTATGGCCATGTAAACTCCCGGTGCAGCCTTACGGGGCTCCAGCGAGTTGCTTCTTCGAGATAGTGGAGGACGTGGGACATATGCCTGTTTACCTATGTTATACGCCAGGCATCCCCATCCTCCGTCACCTGTCACCTGTATTTTTAATGATAATTTCCCGATGCATTGACAGGTTTTTCCTTGGGCTGCTATAATTTCTGTGTTTTTATTTTTAAATAACCGTAACCTATTAAAATTCTTCTTGAAAAATTTATCATTCATAAAATTACCTTCTGCCCCTGTATCAATGAGGGCTTCCACTGGTACATCGCCAACCAGGACTTGTATAATTGGTAGATGTGAGTTCTTTACGATGACCGTATTTAAGTGTCTTTTTGAGGGTTTTTTTAAAACTTCCGGAGTCTGGACCCTCACTTTCACAGGCCCCTCTACTCGTTTTCCTTTCAACTTCTGCCTTCTGGGTACGCGTATGTTTGTTTTCGAATTTCCTTTTTGCGCCTTGACCTTCGAGCTTCGATGAGTTGGCTTGATAGAGCGAAAGATAGAGTTGGCCGCGTAAGAGCGATTTGTGTTATCGATCTGTTGATTTGAGAATTGCCTTTGGGGACCTTGAGAATACGATGCCCCTCTAGATTTTTTCGCTATTCGACGGTTTTGGAACATGACCGCCAACTCGAAGAGTTCCTACAAGGTGCTTGGATTTCGGATTTCCAAGTAATCTTGGACAGCTGGTAGCAATCTTGGTAAAATTATTTCAGTTACTTCTGTGTCGGGTTTCTTTCCATACAGCATGTCTGTCAGCTTAACTTTTCGCAGAATTAAGTCCGTCAAATCTTCCATATTACGTTGATAAAAACTATAAAGTTCGGTTTCTAGCTTTGCTCGGTCTTTCACTATGGGGAAGGTATTTAATAATGATATTTTAAAATTTTCAAAGGTATATGTTTGGCCTCCGAATTCTCCTAATAAATATTTCCCTATACTCTTCCACCATAGTGAGGCCTGTCCTCTTAGTGCAGAAGTGGCAATGGCAACTTTTTGTCTTTCAGGAACAGGGTATAACTGGAAGTGATTTCGAGGCTTTCTAAGAATATCGCCACCGAATTTTTTCCGTCGAAATTGACGGTTGGCTTGATAGATGCTCTCGTCGTTTGGACCAGGTATTCAAACCCTTCTAACTGGTTCGCCATTTCTTGCTGTTGGAGTTGTACAGGAGCTTCCATCCAGTTATCGGCCATCTGAGTTCGTAAGATGTTCGGGAGCCAATGTGGTACCTCAACTTGTCAGCAACTGTGGTAGTGACTGCTATGAAATGTAAATTTACACAAACACGTAAGAAGGGTTTAAAGCCCTTTTTATTCCACTTTAGAAATAACAACTGCGTTCACTTGACACTCACAAACTACGCCGACCCGGCGGTTTAACAAAAACAGAAATGTGAAACTAAAAAATAATGACTGGATGAATAAATAACTATATCACTACCTACGAGGCTCTGAAATCTTAACTAACCTAACCGCGTTCTATAATACAGCTGAGATTCAGCGAGCTTACTGATTAAGCAGTTGAAGGAATCAGCAAAAACTGCCGAGATAGGCACACAGTCCGAAACGCGCGGTTCTGAAATTTCTACCTAGCAACCTTCACGTTCGCGAGTCAAGAAGCACTCTTACAATCTCGTTTCCCTTCTATTTAAACTCAACTTACTTCTGCTAAATTTGAATATACTGCGCGCTCTACTACAATTTACATACTCTAGCATTGGCAATTCTAGGGGAAAGTAAAGGCTTGACAGGAAAGATAGCTTAAACTTAAAATAAATGTTAGTTAAAATAAATACAAACTCTACAAGCTGACAAAAAGGATGAAAACCTCTCAATTCAATTAGTTACCTATTGTTTTAAGAGTTTGTTTAGGAAACTGCTCTTGTTGACTGTAGCAAATTTGCGGATTAGCTTTCTCTAGCTGTTTTGAATTAAGTTCTGTTGAACGTTTGAGAAGTTAAAAGATAACTACTGTGAGATATTGTAATTCTGTACGAATATCTGAGGAAATTTAGGCATTTTGTTTTATGTGTTGTGATAATAATAAATATTGTTAATTTTTCATCGGACTTGTGCATTCAATTCATAAAGAACGCGTACGCACGCAACATTATAAAAGAAATCTCTCAGCTTAATCATTAGTATTAAAAGGTAACATTATTAGAGTAATTTACAAAGCAATTATTGCTCGCATTATATTATATAGTGTTGGGGCTTCGGGTTCAAGGGCTGCGTAGCTGCAGCGAATCAGAAATAAATTATCAGAAATACAACGACATCAGCGAATCAGAAATACAACGACCCTGGCTGCTACTTCTGGCTAGATGCCTTAAAACAGTCTCCGTGGAAGTCGTCCGTGGAAGTTTTATTGCCTTTTTACACAACCTATTTGTGTAAAAAGGATTTTCTTCCATGCTATATTTGAAAAATAAGCACAGAACAAAATTAAATATAGATTCTAATTCACGCTTAAAACTAAGTGAAATAAGAGCAGACATGAAGAAATTGATTTCTCTTTAACAGGCCCAAATTTCGCACTAAATATATTTTGTTTAATATTTCTATTGAAAAATTGAAAAATCATCATTGTAAAATGTAATGGTGGTTCTAAACTTTTTCAATTTTTGTTTAGATGGCTCCTGTTAGTCAAAAGGTTGAGAACCGCTGATATAGAAGACAACTATTTTCTTAAAAAATATATTAAAAATGATATCCAATAATAATATAGAAAATGGAAGATATAATGATGATTTCTTTATTTTCAGATTTATTTTAGATTTATTTTGACATAAAAAGTTTGACATAAGTTAGACTCGTTGAGGTTTTTGAGATTGTGAGTCCGTTCGATTATTTGGCTCTGTCTACTGTGTACAGAAATATTTTTAATTAGAAGCTGCTTATAGATGCAAGAAATAATTGTCAACGCGAATGTAAATAGCTGAAATATGTCGACCTTTTTCGAGGATTTTGCTCTGTTAGTTTATAAGGTATTTCTCCCACCTTCTTACCGGGCCTTCGTGTTGTAGTGGTTCTGCACGCTGGCCCCGTATGCCAGAGGTCCGTGGTTAGATTCCCGACGAAGGCGATTGCTCATTTTTCATCTTGCCTGCTTCCAAAATATTACCTAATGTCTTTACAAGTTTTTACGTCTACACACATAACGACACACATAAAACACGCATAACGACTCGATCTGTATTCTTTATTCTGTATGGATTGCACAGAGGAATTATAGCTTTCATCTCGGGATGAGCAACACAGACAATGGTGGAAGGGCAAAAAACTGTCATGGAAATATTTCAGGAGAGCAAAAACTGGACGATAATACAGTCTGTAAAAAATTTTTTTATGTAAATAACAAGGAAACTCAAATATGTTAGCTCATTTTTTATAATTTAGCAACCAAACCAAGTCAATTAAACCAGAGATTATACATGATTTGAAAAATGATTTGCTAGTAAAATTTTTCTAAACATAAGCTCCCCCCCACACACACACATTTAAAACAAAGTAAGAATAGAAGTTTTATTTTTATAAAGTAAACGGTATTTCTATTCATTGCCCATATATATAACCTAATAAACCATCAAAAATTAGATAAAACCTAGACATCTGCATAGAGGATTTTGACAACTAATTGGGAGATCCTGCAATTTGATCTCTATTAAATATACATACACTGTATCAGTTAAGTTAAAACTGCTGATATATAAAGGTACATATTTGTAACTGATGCATGTTCCAAAAAATTTGCGCATTTCACGTTTCAACAAATTAAGATTTAGTGTTAAAACCGTTGAAGCATATCACAATATTTTCAGTTTTAGAAAACTGTTTTTAAAACTTCAAATAGCAGCAAAAGAATTCTTGAAACTGATGTCGATAAATATAGTTAATTCTGCACGGTTTCTCAAATAAATAATAGAAAAAATTCCTCCTTCATAAAATGGCATTTTGCAACATTTACAGAATATCGTAATTCAGAACTTTGAGTTATTCTTAAAATCTGTTTTAGCACTTTTTATTTTGGAGATTCTCCCGTTTGTGTTACATTTAACTAACCTGCGATGAACGAATAAAAAGTCAATTATGAGACTGGTTGTTATTTCGACAAATTATCGCAGCGGAAAGTTTAGATTTTGTTTCACATTGCCCACTGAATAGGCAATTAAATTTATTTACACCCTGCGATGATAAATTAGTACACACAAACATATATTTTTCTCAAAAAGCTTGGATTGACTCAAAGTTCGGTTTAGCTGTGTCAACTAGTAAAGTTATTTATTAAGTTATTTTTAAGGTGAAAATCTATGCGTAAAATTTTCCGACTTTAGAGAACTGTAGCATTTTTGCAAATTATTTAATAAAGTCTAAATTGAAATCCGAATAAAAAAATTAGGAGTTAAAGTTAATGCCGTTTTAAAATAATGCATTTATTATTTGCAATATTGTAAAGCTATGTCGATATATTTTTGAAGTAAAAAAATGATGCTTAGATATTACGCACTGTTTTGGAAAGGAATAGTGTTAAGTTCACAGTTAGTCAAAGGCTCAAACGCTACTACAGCCATCTAACAAATCAGCGATAATTCCTTGTTAATTTCGCATAAAATGATAAAGACCTAGACTCCCGGTTAGTATTTGAACCCAGAAATTTCTTGTTTGGGATGTGGAAATGTTCTTACCGACTTCGGATATTTAAGGATGAAACGCGGAAACGCGATCTTATAATGGCGCACCTGTTGGCTCTAAATTCCATAATATGTCAAGCTCTTCCCATAATATTCAATGAATGTTTTTCTCGAGAGCAATATCAGAGATTCGTTGAGTTTCATGTGGTGTTAATGACCATATCCTTAATGAGGGTCGTATGTCTTTATTATTCAGCATTTAAAATTGCTTGCTCATGAGGACTTTTTTGTGTGTCTTTGAGTAAAATTCTGTTTTATACTACCTGTTTAGAAAGTACATATATATCTTTTCAGTTCTGTGCTCTCAAAACCCTTTAGTAAAGAAGCAGTTATTCGAACTGCTATCAAGTCTCTGCATTTTCTCGGAAGAAGGACACCATTTAACACTTGACATCTTGGAATATTATAGGGTAAGTACACAAATTTATAATTGCGTTTTTTAATAATATTCTTAGTTTTTAGCTTTAGCCGTTACATATGAGCCACTTAAGTGCAGTCTACCATTCTACCTTTTAGAATAAACTAAGACTAACCCGTGCAGATGAATTTATTTATTAAAGGTCCACGCAGTGAGAGATATATTGAAATTTTTTTATCTTTTTCCACCAAAATAAATTCCCTGCTCGTTTTCCTTGTAATAACTTTGCTTTGGTAAAATGCTTCTAAGTGAGAACAGTTGCCCTGCTGTCATCAAATCGGTGAGTGAGATTGCTAAGCCTTCGCACTCTGTTAGTTCAACTAGTAGGACATCCGTGATATTCTCTCCAATAGCTCCATTAATGTTGTTTTGCAGTAAGTTGATTTTAATTTGTCACCACAGCACCACGCGTGCAGCCTTGCTGATGAGAAATACAGAGCGTATCTTTTTTTTAACGGACGAGTCGAATCTTCTCTGATTTTCTCGGTTCCCGGCATGTTTTAACGAGAATTAAATAAACATGCATTTATGAATTTAAGGCGTTGCAGTTTTATTAAATTAACTCCTTTATTATGAATAAGTTCACAAAAACAAAGCGGAGTGTAATATATCACTTGTTTATTTTACATAACTCTTTGAAATAGAAGGAATGCCGCCCACGTGACGACACAGCTCACATCACTCCAAGCACAGTAGCAATTAATAAAAAACAAAAAAGAAAAGAATACAAATCACATAAATTATGAGTTGAAAGTTCGTTACCATAGCAACCAGAATTGAATCATCAGGCGGCAACGCCATCTAATGTTGCAAAGACACACTAGTAAATCGTTTGGTAAGAAAAAAATACTAAACATAGCCCCCGGCCTTGAAGCCTTCTAAGGGTTCAAAAAAGACAAATAGTTAAAGCATACATAATAACATTAACAAACAAAAAAAATTAATTGAAAATATAACTAAAATTAAAGTTCAGTAATATGAAAAAAATCAATAGTTCATAGTTCATATTAGTCATGATTGGGGATAAGACAGAATTTAGTAACAGCTCGTTTGAAATCACCAGCGGCTGTATGGATTGTAGCCACTCGAACTTTTTTATCACTACCTGGATGAATTAAGGCAATTCTTCCAATTTTCCATTGGTTTGGAGAGAGTTGTTCGTTTTTGATCAGAACTAAATCACCACATTTTAGATTTGGAGACGCACGAAACCACTTAGCACGTTGTTGAAGTGTTGTTAAATATTCTGCACACCATCGTTTCCAAAAATGTTGCACAGTCTGTTGAACTAGAGACCAACGTTTGAGCAAGTCGTGAAGATTTCACATCACTCAAGTCAGATTCCGGAATGGCAAGCAAAGGGGCTCCAATCAGAAAATGACCTGGAGTCAATGCACTAAAGTCGTTTGGATCACTAGACATCGCACAAAGAGGACGGGAATTCATACACGTTTCCACTTGTGTAAGCACTGTTAAAAATTCCTCGTAAGTTAGAAGTGTGGATCCTAATACTCGTTTAAGATGAAATTTCATGGATTTCACATTAGATTCCCACAAGCCACCGTAGTGAGGAGATGTCGGAGGATTAAATAACCAAGTTATACCTTCTAAGGTAATGTAGTCACATAATTCACTGCTTTTCTCAATGCGAGCTGCATTTTTATAAATCTCCTTCAGTTCCTTACTAGCACCTTTGAAGTTAGTAGCACAGTCACTCGAAATTTTAGATGGTTTGCCTCGTCGGGCGATAAATCTTTTTAGAGCTGCTAAAAACGATGAAGTTGATAGATCACTGACTAACTCCAAGTGTACAGCTTTTGTTGAGAAACACACAAAAATGGATGCGTAACACTTGAAAGTTTTTGTTCTTCTCCCAACTTGGGACTTAATAGAATATGGACCAGCATAATTAACACCGGTGACTGCAAAAGGTCTTAATGGTTGAACTCTGGGCGAGGGTAAATCACCCATTATCTGGGTCACAGTCTTGCCTCGATTTCTAATACAAGGAATACATCTGTGAATAATCTTTCTCACTACGCTTCTCACCGAAAGAATCCAAAACTGCATTCGTAAAGTGCTTATTAATAACTCTTGACTAGCATGCAAATAATTGACATGGTAATGAGTTACGATGAGATTAGTGACATGTCCTTCCTTTGGAAGCAAAATAGGATGTTTGCTATTTTCAGGAATGTTTGCATTTTTTAAGCGACCACCTACTCGAATGACGCCTTCTTCATCAAGGAAGGGAGTTAATTGTATTACTCGGCTGCTCACACCTTCTAATTCTCTCGATGTTTTTAAATAAGAGAGCTCTTGAGGAAAATATGTTTCTTGGACATTTTTTATCACTGTTTTTGTAGCAAATCGAAGCTCATCGGTTGTCAGAAAACCTCTCAAACGATTTTCGGAGAAGTTTCGACAGTTGTAAATAAATCTTAGGCATAATGCAACTATACGACGTAATTTTGTCCAAGATGAATACCGTTTAAAAATTTCATTTTCCTTTACCGCACAAAATACTGAAATGCAAGTTTTTCTTTCTTCTCTACAAACTCCTTCATAATCTACATCAGCAAGATGTTCACTGTCAGGACATGTTTCGTAATCTTGTGAATATAACCACGTAGGTCCAATGAACCATAGTTCACACTTCAGATATTCTGCTGGAAACATTCCTCTTGTACCTGAATAAGCTGGGTTCCGCTTTCCATTGATATGGTTCCACTTTACATTAGGAATGGTATTCTGAATTTTAGCAACGCGGTTTGCAACAAAGGGAACCCAACGGTATGGTTCTGCAGAAACCCAGGACAGTACAACAGTTGAATCTGTCCAGGCCAAAACTTTACGTATAGGAAAGTCTAAATGTTCTAACACTGATTTAAGCAAATTCACTAACAAAACTGCGGCGCATAACTCTAATCGAGGTAATGATTGCACTTTCAGAGGGGCAACTCTTGTTTTTGATGTTGTTTTACTGTAGTGTTTCTGAATAGTGTGAAACTTTCAGAGTAGATAAACTGGTACCTTTAGTTTTATTTTATTGTATCATTTTAAAATTTTGTCACTGGCAAAATGTCATATCTTGGCAAGGGTAGAAAGCAAGACCTCATAAATCTGTCCGTAGAATAAGGTCTAGAATTTTCCCCAAATGCAAAAATACAAGATCTTAAAAACCTCATTGTACAGAGCCCTCAGTATGACGAAAAATTCGTCGAGGCAACACTAGAGTCGATTATCGAAGCGCGAATCGAACAACATAGACTCGAAGAAGCCGAAAAGCGTAAACTTGAAAGGGAAAGGGAGAGAGAATTTGAATTAGAACGTCTAAGGTTGACAAACGCCAATAATGGCAGAGAAAATTCTCAAAATAATATTCCGAGATCTATGAGAGATTTGCAAAATTTAATGCAGAGACATAATCCCTAATCATCGGATATTTCGCTTTACTTAGCGATGTTTGAGCGTCAGGCTCGCAAAGCGAAGGTACAGGAAGGAGACTGGGTGTCACATTTGATGGCTCTATTGCCAATGGACATTGTTTCTATTATTCTACGAGAGCCGGAACAGGAGCTAGATAATTACTCCTACGTAAAGAAAATTCTTTTGCAGCGGTTTAAGTTGAACCCAGAAGCGTTTTGCGCCAAATTTGTTCAACACCAGCGTCGTGCGGGTAGTTTATATAAAGACTTTGCTTTTGAGTTAAAAAACTATCTAGATGAATGGTTAAACGCAGTAGACGTACGAGATTTCGATGCGCTAAAAGACTTAATGTTGACGGATCAAATTAAACGTCGAGTAAACAGCGAAATTCGCGAACACTTCGTGGATGAGTGGCCGAGTATAATATGTTCTGCCGAACTAGTGAAGAAATTAGACGAATATGAAGCAGTACGAAAGTCCGCAAAAAACCAACAGGTTTTACTAAAAATACCGAACAGGAATCAAATATCAAAGAAAGGAAAAAAGGAGAATTTTCCGATCGAGTACGTCGCCATGATAATGTTTCGAAAGAAAAAACTGCGGAGAAATGGAAGTCAAGTGTTTTCGAAAAACGGAGAATACCTAGATGTTATGAATGTAATTCAGATAGTCATCTCCGACCTCAGTGTCCTCGGTTAAAAAGACAAGAGGCCGCTGAAGCTGTAAACAAACTAGGCACTTCAGGATCTCCAGATACATGGCTAGCTCCCTATATGAGTATAGCAAGAGTAAATAATCGAGAAATGCCTGTACTCCGAGATACTGGCTCCACTGTCGATCTGATCGGATGGGACCAAGTAACACATCAGATGCTTCTAGGAGAGACAGTGTGGGTTAAGCAGCCGCTAGATTTACATTCCTTGTGTTTACCCTTGGCTCGAATTGAATTAGAGGGAGTTGAGTTGAGTTGAGTTGAGAGCAGAATCTGGACACCCGTGCGGCTTACTAAGACTATTCGGGTCTAGTCCAGGTTCCGCAACTATTCGGGGCAACACCTCATGGGGCCTATAAGGGCATACATTGGTCCTGTATACATGCTTACATAGTTACATAGTTCATAATATATGTTTACATAGTTACATAGTTCATAGTACATGCTTATATACAAGTAGTTCAGAATACATAGATCTTTCATAATACTTGCTTACATAGTTCATACATATACATGCTTACATACGTAGTTCATACATATACATGCTTACATACGTAGTTCATACATATACATGCTTACATAGTTCATAATATATTGAGCTTGTTACATAATAATTTTCATTGGTCATAGTACATACATGTTTCATAATATATACAGTGGGCCGTAATACATACATGTTTCATAATATATACAATAAAAATTAATAATAATAATAATAATAATAAATTTAAAAAAAAGATAGAAGAGAGAGAGAAAGAGATAGAGAAGAGAGATTGACAGGGAACTACTCCACACTGCACAAATCTGTTCCCAATCCTCCAGTTTCTGCATTATCTTGCATATTTTGATGCGAAATGCTGGCTGTTTGATCAGATAACGCTTATGAGAAGTTGCCTGTTCCGGAAGCTGCACATGCCACTGTGCGGTTAGAGGGCATTGGGTCAAGTAATGGTCTGGTATACCAATGCCTCCACAGACACAACTTTCGGTATTTGCAATTCCTCTCTCATAGTAATAGGAGGGGAAAGGCCCGTGCCCCGTCACAAATCTCGTTATTTGTGGGGATGACTCGAGACGATCGAGCGAAACTTTATGGTAATATTCATAGGTCTTCCTGCTTTGTTCGGTAGAGTCCCATTCCCATTGCCACTGGTGCTGAGCTGCTGTCCTTGTCACTTTTTTAAGGTGAGACCACGGGAGTTTGGTAATTACGCATTGTGCATCTATATTGCGAGCTGCTTCTTTTGCTAGCCTGTCGGCTTCCTCATTACCTTGAATGCCGGCATGTGCCTTTATCCAAGATATGAGGATATTCATTGTCGACGAACGCTCCTTCAGCGTGTCCTGAATCTCCGCTATGATAGGAGAAGGATGTCTGGGATTTCGTAAGGCATATATGACCGAGAGGCTGTCTGTAAGAATATTAACAGTGGATCCTACTGGGGGGCTTGTTAACTCGATAGCTTTGCGAATCGCAATTGCTTCAACCTGGAAAACTGAATTATTCTGTCCCATATGACCTTTCCATGTTATCAGCGTTTCCTTGTTCTTAGTTACTATAAGGCCACAGCCTACTTGTCCGTCAACTTTTGAACCATCCGTATAAACATAATATTGATCCTTTATGTCAGAGTCATCTTTCCATGATGTGTGGGCCGAGACTTCTTTTCCGTAGTTAGACGAATGGATGACATTTACTGGCCTTATTTTTTCATGGAGGCTGTGCTGAGAGGTGGTGTGTGTTACAACCTCTTTCCCATGGTGTGAAGGATGAGTTGCATTCATGAGACGTTTTGTTTCATACTCCTCCGGATCATAGCATAGCGGTCCAAAAGTAGTGCAGAGATGTAATTGGAGAACAGTCGTTACTGCTGCTTCTTGTGCTGCTCTAATATGTAATGGCAAAAGTCCCGCCAGTATTGTGGCTGCCGCTGTCGATGTTGTACGGTATCCTTTTGTAATAGCCAGAGCCAAGGGGCGTTGTATACTACTGAGCAATTTCCTTTTCCTTTCGTTCATTGGAGTTGCCCAGATTGCCGCTCCATAGAGGGCTATTTTTTCCACGACGGACTGATAGAGGATTTTTAGGATATGTGGTCTAAGGCCCCAGTCTGAGCCTTGAAGCCTCCTTAAGGTATTTGCAATTGCGTGTGTCCTCGCGCGGACTGCTCTGAGATGAGGCAGCCAGGAGAGCTTTTCATCGATTATAAGCCCCAGCAGTTTTAGTTCCCGAGTTCGTTTGATTGTACGGCCCTTTAGTTTCAAAACTGGATTTCTTGCAAGAGTTTGACCTGGTTTGTGTACGATCAAATACTTTGACTTTTGCTCCGAGATGGTGAGTTTCTTGCCTTCACAGAGCCGTACAAATTGTGCTATGGTCTCATTACTGTTACTTTCCAGCTGGTCTCTCGATTTGCCTCTGATGATAAATGTCGCGTCATCAGCAAAAGCAATCACCTTTGTGTGGGTTGGCCACAGTGCTTTGAGAATGGAATTAAAAGTTGCATTCCATAGGTCAGGACCTGCACATGAACCCTGAGGGCAGCCCCTGGTCTGCTTTCTCTCAACAACTCCTCCGTCATGCACTGCTACAAGAGTGCGATCAGAGAGATAACTTTCGCACACTTGCAGCAGATTATCAGGGATCTGAGCGTCGTGAAGTGCTTCCAGGATTGCTGGCCACCACAGGGAATCGAACGCACTTTTCAGATCCAGACTGAGTACGGCTACATGGTTGTTAGAGTCATACGCGTCATAGATTCCCTTTTGTATGGCACTAAGAGCTTGGATAGTTGAGCGCTGCTCTCGGAAACCATACTGAGAGTCCGTGATCTCACCCTTAATCTCCAAGTAGTGCTTTATTCTCTGAACTAAAAGTTTCTCATAAATTTTCCCTATGGCGGGCAGGAGACAGATGGGCCGGAATGAGGCCGGATCGTTCGGGTCCTTTTCTTTCTTTTGGAAAAGAATAACTTGCCCTGTCTTAAAGGGCTTGGGAAAATAACGCAGTTGGAGCAATTTATTGTAAAAATTTTTAAGAAACGTTGGTTTTGCCTGATGCATCGCCTTGACAATGTTGTAGTCTAACGAATCGGGCCCTGGGGCTTTGTTTCTCGGTAGAGTTCGCAAAACAGCGCAGACTTCAGGCTGCGTGAATGGCACGTCATCTTCTGTTGTGGAGTGTAGAAGATAAGCTGGATGTTCTGGATTGGAAGCATCCAATGTATTGTCGTCTTGAAAGATTGCATCAAGAATCTTGGTGAGTGTTGCCGCGATAGTGCTCCTGTATAGTGCTATGTAGACCTTGTGAATTGGAGGGGCAAAGACCTTATTCGTTGCAATTTTATGCAATACCCCATAGGGATTTTTATTGTTTGTGCAAAACGCTCTCCAGCTGTACAACTTGGCTTCTAGAATGGCCTTTTTATACTGGGCTTGTGCTTTTTTGTAGATAATACTTAGTTCTTCTCGGCGTTCTGATTTATGCTCCGACTTCATCTTTCTGCGAAGAGCTCGGGTCTTACTCCTTTGTATCCTGAGGCTTTTAGTCCACCAGTTGGCAACATAGTGTACCTTTGGAGATTTGATCTGGAAAGTAGAATCACAAATGGCCTGAAGCTCTTTAATTAGGATACTAGTGAAGTTATCAACATCATCTGTATTGTGGCAGTGTTCTAAATCTTGTTCTGCACGTGTAAGTGTACTGCGGGCCTTTGGCTGAAGAGCTTTAGCGTGCTTCGCTTGAGTTTGTACCTCTTGATTGAGAATTTTTTATTATGGTGTCCTATGCTGTACGTAATGTATTTATGGTCCGAGTTAGACGGGGTATCATCAAACATCCAGGAATGCAATTTTGATGCAAAGGCCGCTGTTGTTAAGGTTAAATCTGGCCAACCCTGTCCGTGAATTGTTTCATATGTGGGTTGACTGCCTGGAACATTATGTAGGACGAGATCATTACAGGCAATGAAGTCCTCTACCTGTCGCCCTCGAGCATCAGTATCTGAGTAACCCCACAGTTCCGAGTGGGCGTTGAAATCACCCGCTAGTAGATGGTGTGCTTTTGGATATGCTTTCAGGATTTCTTGTTGCTGATCAAGTGAGGCTTGCACGTCTGCTGTAGGAGGAATATAAACGTTAGTAATTAGTAGGTTCACAGTTAGTAATTAGTTAGTAATTAGTAGTGCACAATACAAAATTGCTATAGCGATTATGTCTCTTGAACATCTGATTACATTGGGAGACCATCTTTGGCGGCAGCAAATGGTGGCGACTCTGGGTTCGTCAGTAGCATTGACTACTGTCCATGAAAGTGGGAAGTTGATGATTCTATTGCCATGCTGATAAGGTTCCTGAATGAGTATGAAGTCAATTTCATGCTCCATTACGAATTGTGTGAGTCGGGCCGTTGCTGCTCGTGCTCTTTGCAAGTTTATTTGCACAAATTTGACACCAACAATATCCGTGATCAGCTCATTCAGGTTCCCGTTGCTCAGTGCAGCAGGGTGGGAGTTTTGGAGCGTATCATAACTTGATTGAGGTAAAAAGGTTTCTTCATCAGGAATGGGTACTCGGCCTGCCCCATTAGTATGCCGTGATGTTACGGATGTAACTTGCAGCTCGTTGGTATTCCGGACATTGCGGTGAGTAGGCAGGATGCCTGAAATCATATTTGGAGCCGTGTCTGTGATTTGAGTCACTGCAGTTGATGCAGATAGGCTGCTGTGAGTGACATTCTCGTACACTATGGTTGTCTCCGCAGAAGGAGCAGTAGCTACTTTTGCTTTTACAGACATCTTGGATATGTCCCAGCTGTTGACATTTGAAACAGCGTCGTATTCCGAGGTATTCTGAAATGGTGTGCACATTCCACCCCGTGAACACTTTTTTGACTCTAATGATGGCTGCAAAACTGGAAGGCTCACATTCAAAGATCCACTTAAGTCTGTTAGACCTTCTCTCCTTGAGCTTAAAGAGTGTTCTAATCGCATTGTGTGAGACGTTTGCTGCGCTGCTGAGTTCAGCGATAATATCCTCTGGCGTGACTGACTCTGGTACGTTGTGAATGGCATATCGTGGTTTTCTTCTCTGCCTTCTATGCAGTTCGGCATGTACATTTGCATATTCCAGGTGTTTCTCGAGCCTGTTGACATCCTCTGTGGATTTGCAGAAGACCTCTAGCCCTCCTTCTTTGGTAGGCAATATTCTGGCAACTGTCACCTGAAGTTTCGAAATCGGAGCTTTCTCTTGAAGTTCCTTTTTCAAGTCTGCTTGAGAGATATTGCCCTTTGGCTGTATAAATAAACTTGGCTTGCTAGACTCTCGTAATACGTCTGCAAAGGTTTTCTGTTGTATGTACTGAGGACAAGGAACGGGAAAAGCTGTTGAAGTGTCCAGGATGCTCCAGTCGTCGGTGTTAGTTGACACGTGCACAGCTGGTTCTTTAATCGTGTTCGTTCCAGCGTCAGCGAAAATCGACTGAACTGTGCAATCTGACCCGTGGAGTGCCAGACTCTTGAGTGCCTCAAGAGTAGACAGAAGTCGTACTCTCTCGTCCTGAGGAATAACAAATTTTCTACTTCTTTTCTGTTTTGCGATAGCAGTGCATTCGTTAATCAAAGTTGTAATTTTGCCCTCGTAAGTTATTTCATATGAGTAAGTTGGAGGTGCCCGCGATGCTGACTCCGACACTACTGAGGAGGATGATGAGGCAGGGGCTAAATCCTTTGCATTTGCATTTGTCATTGGTACAAGATAACGGGAAATAAACAGTGGGGTCGTAGGCACATAGAGGAGTCACAGAGTAATAAGTACAAAACTGAGTATCAAGGGTCCCTGAGTACGATGCTATAGTGAGTGAAACCGCAGGGAAACACAGAGAAATATACGGTCAACTTAATAATAACTAAAATGAGATATTACTAAAGCAGTGCGCATAAGGAGCACGTGGAAAACACTACAGAATCAAGTGCGTAAGAAAGCGTTACACACAGAAATACTTTTGGCATTAAAATCTGAATGTGCTGAGAGTTACTTAAAAACGTAAAATGTATTAAAATGTAAACTAATGCTAATTTTTACACCATAACAGTTCTAGGCAATAGTAACAAAGATAATACTCCTAGCCACAAAATCACTGAACGGAAGCATATAAAACAATCGTGAGGGAAGGATATGAGGATAATAAAACAGTTATAAATAGCATATAAAACAATCGTAATTGAAGGAAATGTGGACAATATAACAGATATAATAAAAACATGTGAAAGTTATTGCATAACCTTAATACGAACCAGAATTTCAGAGATTAAGAATTATATAACACATTTGTGAGAGTTATTACAAATCATAAACACAGTGCACAATACAAAGGATTTACACACAGAGATATAAAACTAACAGTAATATTAATAGTTATTAATATTAGAATAGGTACTCATAAAGCAACGGTAAAATTAAAAAAAATTTAAAAATAATAATAATAATAATAAATAACTAACAATTAACAATAAGAGAAACATCCACGTTACAGTGGGATAGTGGGAATGATAAGTCCATAGATAAAGTCGCTAGAATGTCAATAGTAAACAACAGAAACGTATCAAAAGGGACACTGGAGGCGAGCTACGCTCAAAACAGCAAAGTACTAAACGTAAACAAACACACGTGCAGGGCGACAGTCCACACTCCACTAGACTAGACGCGCATGCGCTCTAGAAGGGTGACAGGAAGTCGTCAGACAACCGCGATAAGTGACCTGTCCTGCTGGTCCGACCCTGCGCCCCTACGACGAAAAATCAAGTCGGGTCTGTGGTGCTGTGGAAAGTGCAAGGTCACACAGAAGACATGTAATTAAAACAGATGATACTCAGCTACTAATTGTGCTATTAAAACAAGTGAGGTATCAAATTAAAGACAATTTTATGGCCTACCTTGCTGTCCAGGAATGGCACCGATATTACAACTCAGGCCGGAGATGCAGGTGTATTAATCCAAAAATTAGCACTAAAACATCACAGAATTAACACACTGTTGTAAATTGCACAAACACTTCACATACACGGCAGCAGTATCGTTGAAAAGAGCAGGTCTTTCACTTTTCGATGGTACTTAGATTGAAGTTGGATGCCTATTAGATTCGGAGATATCGCTTTGGAAGTAAACACTGCAAATCCGCACTTCGCTCCAAAATCCGCATTCCACAGTAAGGGTCGGAGGTCACGAGACAAACAATGACTCCCCTTTTAATATGCTTGAAATTAAGGCACTAATAGGCGGATTCTCATAATTTTTATATCAAAATGCGCAGCTTGTGAGGAGCTAGCCGATGATATTATTTTCGCTGTGATGCAATTATTATATCCTAGGGAAAAAACAGTAAAAACGGGAGCTCGCGAAAACACATCGTCGCCCTTTTCACCTCGAGGGGAGAGCCGCACAGTTACACAGAGGTTGGACCAAAAAAATATTATTAGAGGGAATTAGAGGGAGAGGACTTTGGGAAAGTCACTACTAAAGCCGCAGTGATTAGCTCCGACCTGAATCAAGAATATTATCTGCTGGGAAATCGAACAGCCCGATTGATAGAACAGAATAAAATGCAGCCCCATAAAATCAATGCTGTTATGACTCACAGTCAAACGGAAGCTTGCAGCAGGAAAGAAAATTCCCCTAGCCAAGGTCCAGAGAACAAAGAAGTTGAGCGCCCCGCGGGGCGAATGAATGACGAGGAGGAAGGTGAAATTTCCCCCGTTAGAAGGGTCAGCGCCGGATGCGCAGAAGGAGAAAACCACTTACCCCCCGGTCGAATGACGAGTCGATGAATACTCTATTAGGAGTGACAAAGGAAGATTTTATCAAGGCTCAAGACGAGTGCAATACCTTAAGCGATCTCCGAAGGCAGGCAGGTACAAGAACAAAGGACCGCTGGAAAACGAGAGTTTGTCCGAAAAGACGGTTTGTTTTTTCGAATTTCCGAAGATCACCATGGGAATAAAAGAAAACAGCTAATCATTCCTGAAAAGCTGCGGGAAAAGGTTAAGGTTTTGTGCCATGAAGGAACGGCTGCAGCACATTTAGGGGTTACGAAAACGAAAGATAAACTTTTAAGGTATTTTTATTGGCCAGGTTGCTTTAAAGAGATAGAAGAGCATGTTCGCACGTGTGACCCGTGTCAAAAGGTGGGAAAACCCGGAGAAAAGAAAAAGGCACCTATGAAATTAGTACCCATTATAACTGAGATTTTTTCTAAAATCAATATCGATGCTTGCGGACCCCTACCAGTCACTCCGGACGGAAATAAATATATCATAACTGCCATCTGTATGTCCTCCAAATATCCTGACGCAGTTCCCGTTGCAGATATCAGTTCCGTGACGGTAACGGACGCGTTGATGAAAATTTTTAGCAGAATGGGGTATCCCAAAGAGGTCCAATGTGATCAGGGAACTTCCTTCACGAGCAACCTAACAACCGAGTTTTTCACAAAATTTGGTATCAAAGTGACTCACAGCTCTGTTTATCACCCGCAGTCGAACCCCGTAGAGAGACTTCACCGCACAATCAAGAGACTCTTGCGAGTGCTGTGTTTAGAGGCCGGATCGGAGTGGGAGAAACATCTCCCATCTGTTCTGCTAGCATTGCGTACGGTTACACACGAAAGTATGGGATTTAGTCCCGCCGAATTAGTCCATGGTAAGAACCTAAGGACCCCAGAAACACTATTGTATGAACACTGGGTTGAGCCCCAAGAGGAGAATGTCACTGTTACGGATTATGTTCTCTCGTTAATAAATAGACTGAAAAGGTGCCAGGATCTAGCTTTTGAAAGGTTAGGAGAGTTGCAGGGAAAACGTAAACTCTGGTATGATAAGAAAGCAGTTAAGAGACAATTTAAAGAAGGGGACTGTGTGTTAGTCGTTGCCCCCTCGAAAGCAAATCGATTATCAGTTCAATGGTTCGGCCCTGGTATTATTGAGAGTCAACTCTCAGAGACTAATTACGTAGTGAAATTACCGGGAAAAAAAGAGCGTTCTCAGATATATCATGTTAATATGCTGAAGCCGTACCATCAGCGGCCGGAGACAATTAATCTACTATTGCAAGAGGTTGATGATAAAGGTTTAGAACCGGAAGTTGATATTCCATACTTCACTGCTGATCCAAATGTGTACGACTTTGAAGATATAACTCGGGAGAGTAAACTAGAAGAAAGGTTGAGTTCTGAACAGATAGCTCAGTTGCAGACTTTGCTAAATACATACATGTCAGTGTTCTCTAACGAACCTGGGATAACCGATTTAGTAGTTCACGACATTGAATTAATCAATAAACAGCCCGTGAGATAGAAGCCATACCGCACATCACCTAGGAGAAATGATATTTTAAAGTCAGAAATCCGGAAAATGCTGGATATGAAAATAATCGAAATCGGCGAATCGGATTACACCTCTCCTATGATTTTGGTGGAGGCTCCGAACAAAGACCCCCGGCCTTGTATTGATTACAGACGTCTGAATCAAGTAATTAGGACCGAATTTTTCCCGTTACCGAATATTGAAGAAAGGGTCGAGACGGTAGCTTCGGCTAAATATATTACTATATTAGATTTAGCAAAGGGTTATTGGCAGATTCCGCTCAGCCCCAAGGCCCAGCGTCCTGCCGCGTTTGTAACTTCCTTTGGCACTTACCGTCCGCTAAGAATGCCCTTCGGGCTTAAAAACGCTCCGTATTTCTTCAGCAAATCAATGGCACAAATACTTCAGGGATGCGAAACATACGCAATTCCCTATCTAGATGACATCGCCATATTTTCAAATGACTGGAGTGAGCATTTAAAGCACTTAGGCCAAGTGCTACAACGAATATTGCACACAAATCTTAAAATTAAATCGTCAAAATGCAAGTTTGCACAAAATCATGTAAAACACTTAGAGCATGTGGTAGGAAACGGTTTCCGAACGCCTACGGAAGTGAAAACAGAAGCGATTCTGCAGTTTCCTCAACCCACAACAAAGACTCAAGTCAGAGCGTTCCTTGGTTTAACAGGATATTACGGACACTACATCCCCAAGTACTCTATAATAGCTGCACCCCTCACAAACTCACTGAAGGGGAAATCTAAGAAAGGAGCTATGGACTGGACTGAAGAATGCAAGCGAGCCTTCCGGGAGTTAAAAAGGCTATTAACCGAAAAACCTGTGTTATTCGCACCTGACTATACAAAGGAATTCATTGTACAAACAGACTCCTCCGAGGTTGGAATGGGAGTCGTTCTTTCGCAACGGGATGATCTCAACAAGGAGCACCCGATTTTATATTTAAGTAAAAAGTTCTTAAAGGCAGAACAAAACTACAGCACTACGGAAAAGGAGTGCGCGAGTATCATTTTTGCCATAAAAAAATTGCATCATTATTTAGATGGGCAAAGGTTCAAAATCGAAACAGATCATAACCCCCTGGTGTGGCTAAACAAAAACGCAAGTTCAAACCCGAGATTAATGAGGTGGTCTCTAGTGTTGCAACCTTATAACTTTGAGGTAGTTTACCGCCCAGGCAAATTGAATAAAAATGCCGATGGGCTGAGTCGTTTCGAATCGGGCGAAACATAGAGTGTAAAGAGGTGATCATGCCAGTTTCTTATCTGAATAAGTATTTTGTATACAGTAAAAGTGTAATATAAGAATATATCATCAATTATTTTGTCCCTTTGTTAAGAATATTTGTGATGTGTATATGTGTATATATATATATATGTGTGTGATTCTGATTTTAAATATCCTATTAATTCTGGCCTCTAAAGTTAATGCCTTATTGACTTATATGTGAACTTTTCAATAGTGACATTACTAGTACTGTTATTAATCAATGTAGCTGTGTTCCTGTAAAGGTGTGTTTGAAAGTGTTATCGAGGGAACAGTTTATTTCGTGTCAATTTTAAATTAGTGAAATGATGAGGAGAACTTTCCTCTTCGTTTCAACTCGAGAAAAGTTCTTCCGAAGGGGGAAGGAATCTATAGCTGTAACGTCGTCAGCTATTTTCCCACGGACTACCCTGATGACACTTACGAATTCTTGAGGTCGAACGTGACCCCCAACAAAGTGCGGAAAGCATATTGTTTTTACGGAAGGAGAAAACTTTCATACAAGTTCTCACGGGCTGTGGAGTGTCCATTGTGTGTATGCGACAGACTGTCGCCAACTGCCTGTTTCTCGAAATAATTTAGATAGACCTCCCAAAAAGACGTTCTGAATTTTCCCACGGAAAATTTCAGTTTCTCAGGCTGTCAAGACAGTATCTGAGAACAAATCAGCGCCTGTTAACCAATGGAGAGATGCTCCGAAAAAGACGTTTAGCGAATCACTGCAGCAGACGCACAAGACACGCCCAGAAAACCTGGACATAAAAACAGTGAGTGAAAATAATTAGAGAGATTCGTCTGAGGAATACGCAGTCGTTGCGTAGAGAAGAGAGAGCCTTTCTCTTGTATTTTACGGCTCGTCCCGAGTCGCTACTAAGCTCTGTCAAGAGCGGAAAAAGAAACTCTCAAAGAAGCGTAACCGGAATTTTTCTCCGCTACCTTTGTTTGGACTTTGTTTGAACTCAAGTGATTATCGTTTCCTATGTAAACGGACTATTTTGCTAAGCAAACTACTTTGTTATGATAAGCAGTTGAACTTACCTTAAAATTCAACTTGTGTAATTTAGCACATATCCTTCAGTTAAATAAATATTTTATTTACGCTACCCAAAATAAAAATCTGACTGTTCTCAAATCGCTACAGCATCAGAAATAGGAATTGACTCAATAATAGAGAGCCTTTTTTTTTACAAGAAGCCTTTAAATAATGAAACTTCTGACATTTAGAAATATTCGGATTGTTATCTACACTAGCCTTAAAAAGATCATAGAAACTAATCCACTCATCTATATTTTCCCCTGTGTAAAGGTAGAAAGTTCTAATTTTGGTAATCGAACGTCAAACGAATTTACTTTTGCTACACTACTTGTTTCGATAACAGAGTCACTGGAAAGTTTCTGTAACTTTTTATTTATAGTTATCCATAGTTCATCTAAAGTTTCTTATATTGTTTGTTGTTCCGCAATGAAAGTATCACAATACTTTTCAGGACACAACAAGAATATATCCACATAAATAGAACGAAGCTCACTGTTAAAAGCATTTAGTTTCGTTTCGAACAACTTTACCTCTAAAATTTCTGCTTGCTCTAAATTCGAATTTACCTTGCCTTTAAACGTTGTTATATTGCTTTTTAGAACCTTCTTTTTAGTTAAAACTGGTTTCAATTCAGCCATTATGAATAACAATAAATATTATACTAACAACTCTAGCAAAAGAAGATGAAATATTGGAACGTACTTACCCCAATGTTGAAGTTTCTACGCTACACCATACCACGGGAATATTCCACAAAACGAAACTGATTTCACCACAGATGACACACGCATAATCCACAAATCGACTCGAAAGAACACTAAGCTGATTATTAATTCACAAATCGAAAGTGATTTAACTTGCTAATATTTGAATAAATCACATCATATCCAAAGATCGCTGCTAACTCTTCTCTCCGGTCGCTAGGACCAGAAATGTTAAGAATAAGTTCACAAAAACAAAGCGGACTGTAATATATCACTTGTTTATTTTAGATAACTCTTTGAAATAGAAGGAATGCCGCCCACGTGACGACACAGCTCACATCACTCCAAGCACAGTAGCAATTAATAAAAAACAAAAAAGAAAAGAATACAAATCACATAAATTATGAGTTGAAAGTTCGTTACCATAGCAACCAGAATTGAATCATCAGGCGGCAACGCCATCTAATGTTGCAAAGACACACTAGTAAATCGTTTGGTAACAACAACCTCCTTATACTATTTTATAAAGTTATTTATTAACATGTTTAGTATTTTTTAAGAGTGTGATATTTTGTAAAACATTCACCCTTGTGAATTGGAACCTGACAGAATTGACAGATATGTTTCTCTTGCAGTTTTCTGATTCATTATTACATCCTAAACATTGTATAACTTAACTATTCCGGACTACTGCTTTCTGCTAAATTTCCTCACAGATTTCAGTATCTGTCATAGAAAGCGCTTTCGTACTTGCCATTTTAAAGGTTACCCAATTATTTACAAATACTGCAAAACTGCGCAGTAGAATTAACAGACAGATAGCACTGTAACTAATGGTGCTAAGAAAAAATAACACAATGCGCATAAAAATGTGGGATAATATAAATCTCCGTGGCCCGTCCTAGGAAGTCACAATGAAAAAACGTAAATTTACGTGACTCGTCCATTGTGTATTAATAGGCCCTAATACGATAAACTTGAGTGCAAAGTATTAATTAGTTTTACTTTTAGTGACCCAAAATTTTAATTTTTAGCAATTTCAGTATCTCTAAAGGTGTATTGGAGTGTTCCCTGACAACAGCCCGCTGGACAAAAGCTCACGCAACAAAAGCCCCCCCCCCCCAAAAAAAAAAAAAAAAAAAAAAAAACACTCTGATAAATTGGCCAAGCGATGAAAACCCACGCCGATGAAAGCGTATACTAATAAAAACCCATATTGATATAAACCCCATTGATAAAATAAATGTCCACACTCATAAAAGGCCCACGTAATTAAAAGGACATGGTTTTTATCATTATAAGATGTATTTATAATTGTAATTTTAGTAAACGGAGTATTCAGATCTGAATTTTAATGTCCCCAAAATATGTCTGTTTGTACATTTGTCTGTATGTCTGTTAGTCACTACTTCATTAGCCAAAGGAGTGTTACCACAGTAGGGCTTTTATTCTCGAAACGGCATTTTACGTCCACCAAATTTTATCGTCTTGTATTATGATTAAAGAAATTAAATAATGAAGAATCTGCTTGAATGCATGTATGTTTCTCGCATTGTGCAAAAACAACGGTATCTAGAGCCATCAAATAATAGGAAAAATATTTTACAGCTATGACAGGATATTTTAAGCCTCTTTCAGTTCTTGAAATAAAATGTTAAGTAGTAACTTCTTGGATATAGGTATGCCCTCTTTAACTGCTTTTTTACTCAGCTGGGGGCAAAAGAAAAGAAACCAAATAATTCGCCGCCTGAACAGCCAGTTAGAAAACTGCGTGGAAAAAGCCCACTTAAAAAGGGAACATAATTTCAGGAAATATAAAATAGTTTATAACTTCCTGAAAAATTTTACAAATGATAATTATTATGACTCAAGTGGGATGAAGTTAATTTATGTAAAAATGAAGTACTCAAAATTTAACTAAATTATTTGGAACTTCGCTTTCAATTTACTCTTAAAACAGTATTTTTGACAGCCCACGCAAATATTTTCCTAATCATAATAAAATAGGGTACATTATCTCTTTCGTTTAAATAATAGTTCGGTTTTTATTCTCCATGTTAAATTCATTATATACTAAATTTTCTGGAATGTTAAATAATTTATACATTATTCTCTATACATGATGAAAATGTATTCCTTATAATTTTATAGAATTATAAAAACCAGAGTGGCCGGCATTCCCTTTCACCCCCTTTATCAGACTCATACGAGGGACACTTCCCTTTGTCTCGTAAATATAATAACAAAGTTAAACATGCATATATGTTTCTAATTATATTAATTTAATTTTGATTAACCCTCTTTTCTATATACATATTGGGTTTTAATTTACCGTAACCCATTATAAGATGTGCTCCGATACTTTAATTTATTTAATATTATTTTTATTAATATAATTAAATTGCTTTTTGATTTTATCTTTTTTGATGAATATACTTTGTTTAACTGGAAAAAAATGGAAAAAGTATTAATTTCAAAATAGTGTACAGTACATTGGTGTGGGTTTTGGTCAATGTGGGCTTTTATCAGAGTAGGCTTATATCAATGTGTATGGATGTGGCATTTTGCCAATGTTGCCTTTCATCGGTGTGGGTATTTCAGGCGCGTAGCCAGGGGGGTGCCGTGGGCTCCCGGGCACCCTTCCGCATCACCACTACCTAGACTTAAAAAATGCTAAATAATTTTCAATATATAAGACTTTTGTTTTTAAAATATTGCTTTCCAGCTTCTCAAAAAATTCATGTGATTAACAAAGAATGAACTGAAAGTCTACGATTTTCCATTTAGAAGTAAGACCAGCAAAAGTCATCCTTCCTCAGCAAACAAGCAGAGGAAAAATACTTCGAAGGTTAGATGACACTTTCAAATCGTCAAGCTCTTGTTCTTTTACAGTTTCGAATAGCACTATCAAGCTCATTGTCACTAAAGAAGAAAAAGCCATTTCGCTTCGGTCAGAAACGAATGCCCACTTAAAAGCAAATCTTGTACGACAAATACGTAAGTGTACACGTGTGTGTAGACGAAGTCAGCAGAAAAACAGGCTTTATAAGGGCGTGGAGGGTAAGACGAATTGCGTTCGCTAGCACACCTCGGTGAATTTCTTGGTGTTATCTTGCAGCATTAGGTTAAATTCACATCGAAACAGTAAAAGTGAGTAACCACCAACGTTTAGATGATGGAATGAGGTGGCGAATTGTGGGGAGGCTAAAGGAAGGCAAATCACAATTCCAGATGTGCCGAACTGTTTAATTTAACGCCCAGCGTCGTGTGTAATCCATGGAAACAGTTCCAGGATACTGGACCCATCGAGAGAAAATCTGGGCAAGGTCGTCCAAGAGCCACAACTGCCAGAGAATATAACTATTTGTCCATTTTAGCGAGGTGTAACAGAAGGGCTACAGCTTCTCAGCTCTCTCGGGATCTGTATGCAGCCACAGGAACCCGTGTAACAAGGGTGACTGTTTCCAAAAGACTGAATGAGAGAGGGTTGTTTGCCAGAAGACCGGCTGTTTCCGTCCCGCTCACGTCTACGGACAGGAGAGTACGATTAGCATAGTGCAGGCAGCGTAGTGATTAGAGTACGGAACAATGGGCGACCGTTCTGTTCACCGACGAGTCCCGTTTTATCCTAGACATCCATTCTCGCCGTACTTTCATATGGAGAGAGCCAGGGACCCGCTACCTACCCGCCAGTGTCCTCGAAATCAACAATTATAGCGGTGGCGGTGTAATGGTCTGGGCAGGCATCATATTGGATGGCCGCACACTTCTCCACGTCTTTGACAGAGGCTCTGTGAGTGGTGTAAGGTATAGGGATGAGGTCTTGGAGCCCTATGATCGCCTTTTCTGGGGTGCAGAGGGCCCCGAGTTCATCTTACAGGACAATAACGCCAGGCCACATAGAGCTCTTCTGGTCGACGAATTTCTCGAGAGTGAAGATATTCACCGGGGTCAGCCACGTATCTAAACTTCAGTCCTATAGAGCATGTCTGGGACGATCTGGGAAGAGCAATTGCAACTTGAAGTACTCCTCCTAGAACTATCCAGGAACTGAAAACAGCTTTGCGGAATGAGTGGGACCAATTGCAACAGTTACTGATAAACTGCCTTATTTCCAGTATGACATCACGCTGCGAGGCCTGTATGGCTGTAAGAGGGAACCATACCATCTATTAACCCATGTCTTTTGTGTCTTTAGTTTCGAACAGAGTTCTTTCCGTCCAGTCATCTTCCACAACCACACCTTGTCTCCATCGTTGAATCGTCAGGTTTTCATCTTCTCCGTCGCCAAGTTGACTCGCTCTCGGGCAATATTGTGCATCACTTCAAACCTTCTTGGATGTATTCGTCAGGCGATGAAGGTGCATCCGGAGGACAATAAAACAAGAGATCACAAGGCAGACGAAGGTCACGACCAATGAGTATCTGGGATGAGGAGTAGCTGGTAGTCTCGCATTTCTCTTCGTACCTACTATTCTTTATTTCATATACCCTGTTTTGACAGCTTTCTGAGCATGGTCTTTCAGACAAGGTGTCGGGGTCTCCAGCTGAGGATCCCTTCTGATGATGGATAGTTATGTTCTCTGATGCTGAAAGCAGTTTGTTGTTTTTGAAAGTAAAGATGGAAAATCAATTTTACGCACAGAAACGCCATTTTAGAACTAGTCAGCTATCAGCAAAGTTCTTTCAAACAGTAGACACAATTACACGTGCATGGCTTTAGTGGCATTTGCTTTCATATTCACAGTCAGTACTGGTCTTTTACTCTTTACTATTAATATCTAAACAGTAAAACATAGTAAAATTTGTAATACAGTAAATCATAGTAAATTATTTATTGCATTACTACAGCCTACACCACGATCATAACACAAACATCGCATAACAACGTTAGCAGAGAGGCGCCATATTGGTTGTTTGTGAAATTTTTTCTCATGGAGGTATCGAGGGAGGGAGGGGAGTTTTTTTCCTCACGTTCGCATTAATGTGGAGAAAAATAGTTTTGCGATTGTGAATGAACTTGGTCGCTTTAAAGAGATGATGGTTGATACCGGTGTTTATTTCTAATATCAGAAATTTAAGTGCGTATGTGTGTGTAGTCAGAGAACCAACTCGTGGCAAAAACCACCTCCCTAAGATGGTCGCCTCTGAAAGAAACCAGTATTTCTGAAAACATAAGTATATTTTGGTATTGAACATCCCCTCTGTAAGACGAGCATTCACAAAGAAAATTCTGCAAGTGTGGCCGGTAGCCTTAGAGATATTCATTTCGTAGAGGCAACCTCCCTAAGACGACCACCTCTAAAAGATATACGTATTTCTGTGAACATGATTATATATTGATATTGAACAACACCTCTCTATGCCGACCACTTGCAAAGACGCATTTTTATTTTCGGCTGGTCGCCTTAGAAAGACCTCGTTGTGTGAGGTGTATATGATTACTGTTATTATTTCCAACAAAAGTTTTTTTTAAAAAAAATCAAATAAATAAGCATATTAAGTAAAAACCCTCTCTAAAACGACCACCTGCATTTCCAGGTTACTCTGATGGTCTTAAAGAGATCATATTTTCATTCTATTAATTTTATTGTTTACAAGAAGTCTTTTAACGTCACATAGAAAATTAGCATAAATCCATATAAACCAACAGAAGATTTATTATTATATTGATACCAGTAAGAAAACCAGTAAAAGTCAATATAAACCAGTACAAACCCGTAGAAAGTTTTGTTATTGATGTTGGTTGCATGGGTGTCAATTAATACCAGTAAAAAAAAACCCACAGAGATCAACAGAAACCAGTAAAAGTCAGTAGAGACCAAAAAAAATTCTATAGGTCCCAGTAGAAAGTTTTAATGGTTTTTATGGGGCATTTTGAACCAGTAAGAAAAAAACAACAGAGACCAACAGAAACTAGTAAAAGTCAATAGAAACCCATAAAATTTTATGGGTACCCATAAAAAGTTTTACTGGTTTCTATGGGGCATTTTTAGCAGGTTGCGCTCGGGCTCGTAATAAATTGCATGCACAAGTCCGATAAAATGTCAATAAAATTTATTCTTATCACAAAAAATAAAACAAACTGCTGAAAGTGTTAATCACAGGTATTCGTACAATATCACAATATCACACAGTAGTTATATTTTAAACTACTAAAACGTTAAACAGAACTCAATCCAAAGGAAGCTAATCCGATCCGCACCGCGAATTCGCTACAATCAACAACTTAGTAAACAACTGAACTGAGATGTTTTTCTCCGGCTTTTCTGAGCTTTTAGTCATGTACGAGAACATTCTGGTACTTTCTCGAGGTTTCTGGAAAGCAAAAGTCTACAATTACGAGATATCTATTTATTAAATGTTAAATGCGCGTGCTCCTGTATTTTTACTTTTTCGGCGTAACTTTCTCTTAAAACTCGTTACGCGCTGCACTGCGCGGGGAAGTTAAACAATTCTAACTATAATTCTATTAAAAATAGCAAATTAAATACAAAATACGTAAGAATACATAATATATGCGTGTGTATGCGTTGTTTTGACTGATAACATCAGAGAGATTCCATAAATTTTATCGTGACAAGGAACTTAAGATTTTGTCTGTCATTGGCATCGCCCTTGGGCACCCTACAGCAGTGACTTGGGCAACTCCCGCTTATTTCGAAGAAGTATTCCTCCAGAAACGGATTTAAAGGTCTTACAACCCACTTTCCGCAGCACAAAACCACTTGAGAGAACTTTTGGCTTGCCATGCAGTTTAAGTTCCCCATGCTCCAAAGACACCCCATATAAGCTTTCTCTGGGATTCAAACCTGGTCCCATCGAGATAGTAGCCAGCATTGCTAACCGCTATACCAACATGGCTGGCATACACGCGCACATATATATACGCACATAATATATAATATATATAACTATATGATGGACAAAAAGTAAAAAGCTTAAAATTGCTTGCTTTTATTTCACTTTTGGGTGATTTCACACTTGCCATATCACCAATTAGTTTCGCTAACGAGCCAAAGTGGCAATCAATAGCGTCTACTTTTGAATTTCGATCTTTGTTCCTGCGTTTGCTTAGCGGTAAATTGTGCTTCCAGTTGGCTGTTAGTTTTTATGTATATTGTTGCGTGCGTACAAGTTCGTTACGAAATGAATGTACAAGTCTGACGAAAAATGAACAAAATTTATTATTATCAAAACAAATATGATTAAATGTCTTCAAATAATAGTGCAATATCACAATATATCACAGTAGTTATCTTCTAACTACTCAAACGTTCAAGAGAACTTAATTCAAAACAGCTAAAGAAAGCTAATCCACGAATTCACTGCAGTCAACAAGAGCAGTTTTCTAAACAACAATAAACTAACTAATCAACTCATCGAATTGAGAGGTTTTCCTCCTATTTATAAGATTTTAAATCGCACGCGAGAAATTTCTGGAATTTTCTCGAAAGCAAAAAGAGATATTTATTTATTAAATGTTAAAATGCACGTGCTGTTGTATTTTTAACTTTCCTGCTTAGCTTTCCTTTAATATTCTTCACGCGCTGCACTGCACGGGGAATAAAACAATTTAATTTATAATTCTACTAACATTAGCTATTTCAATGCCAAATCCGTAACAATATTTTATATAGTAATTACATTTGCGTTAAATTTCAGTAAAATATGTCTATTTATTATTCTTTTACTTTATTAGACGTTAAATGTATACACATGGATTTGATTTTGTATAATTTCACTTCATTTTAGGAAATCCCTTGCGTAGAGGAGGGATTCCGAATTTTCGGGTGACGTTTTATAATTAAATAAATTAGTGTGGTTCACCAGCTACTTTTGGATTAACAGAAACACAATGGTTTTCCAAGAGGAGAGGGGTTCAATTAAGTCTGATCTAAATCCTCTTGGTAACGTTGAATCAGATTTTGATTGCTTTCCTCTGCCTATATATTTTTTGTTATTTTTGTATTTCCCTCCTCCATATTTCTACTTGTTTGATAACTTTTGTATAATTTTTTACATATTTACGGGGAATTTTGGATTTTATTTCTTTCTTCTCTTTGTGAATCTGGTACGAAATTTCTTAATTTTTAAATCGGAAACAGAATTTAATGAGTGAAAATTAATTGACTTTCTAAAATTTATCATGACAAAGAATACAAAAGAGTTCTAATTTCTCAGGTTCGAGCAGAAGTTAATAATGCTTGTAGTAATTCTAACAAAAATAATTATACTCAAAATTTCTAACGGCAGAATTTTCTATAAGTTTAAATCATAAGTGCATATTTTGTAATGGCATGTATAAAACGTTTAAATACAATATTGTGTTTGTTGGTAAAGAAACAATGAAAAAGTTACGTGAAGTGCAGTGTTTCAGATGCTTCTATGGTTCCCGTTTAAGTAAATGCACAGTGTAAATAAAATATTTTAGAATGCCAAAATTTGTCAGAGTAAGACACATCATGAAAGAGTCTATTTAAAGTTAAAGATTTAGGCGTGGAGATAATTGCCCACGCGAAAAATACCCACACCGATGAAAGCGCAAATTGATAAAAGGGTGCACTGATAAAAGCTCACATTGATATCAGCCCACATTGATAAAAGCCACGCAGATAAAAGACCACTTAATGAAAATGATATACGGTTTTTATCACTATAAAATGTATTTTACAAGTTTAATAGTAAATGAATTGGATTATTTAATTATGGCAAAGCACACGAGGGCTATCTGTCTAAAGGGAGGGATGCCTTCGTGGAGGACTTTCTAAGGGAAACTGGCTCGTATACACGTTACACATGGGAAAAACCACGAAAACGCCCATGCAGCCAGCCCGTTCGCGGGATTCGAACCTCGGACCGAACTACCAGCGTTCAGCGACTTTACCGCTCGGCCGCTGGCGGGCTTAATAGTAAATGGAGTTTTTAGATTTGAATTTTAATGTCTCAGAAATATGTCTGCTTGTATATTATATCACTACTTTATTTGTTTATTTTATTAGGTAGCAAGCAATATTTATGCTCCTTGATTAGCTATAATGTTTCGATGAAAAATCTGAAAATGTATTTTATTATTTATTTAATTTTGGTATGTGTATGTGAAAATAAAAATATGATTAAATTCCTTATTTCCTGATTTTCCTTCCTGATTTTAATCTTATATGGCTGAGATTAAATATGATTATGTTTCTTTATTAAAAAAATGGAGGAAATGGTATTTAATCTAAGAACAGGGGGAGAAACGTTTTTACAGTTACGACAGGATATTTGAGGCCTGTTGTTCTTGGAATAAGTGGTTAAACAGTGACATTGAGGACTTAAAATTAAACTAAAAATAAAACTAACTAAAAATAGCTTTCTCGTTATTTAATTGTGATCATTTGAAATCAAATTAGACGTCTATATCAATTAATATATAGAGAAATCAGTAATCTTCATTGTCAAAAATTTCTTTCGTTTTAAAGAGAGATTTTCATTTTTATCCGTCTTATTTTTATTTCCCAATACGACATTGCAGAGAGAGGCTACAAGCTTGTCTGAAAGTGCAAATTTGCCTGCCGATATCCAGCATGCGGCGCTTGAACTTTATTTTCGAATTACTATGCTAAAAAAGAAAATCCCAGAAAATCAACTGGCACAACGACTTTTGCGAGCCTCCTTTCTTACAGCAAAACTAATTTTTTTCCAGCTTACACTTCAACGTTAACTTTCATGATAGAGGCTTTGATACCTTTGAAATGTATGTGATAATTCTCACGTCCTTTCTTTAGTAATCAATTAGCTGAACATTTGAGAAGTTTGCACTAAAAAATATTATGTATTACAAACTTATTATAAACTAATGGTCATCTTTCTCGAAAACCAATTTTTTTTTGAACTCAAAGTTTTCTAAAGAATAGTTAGTCTCTTCTCGAAAACCGTTTAAAAATTATTTTCGTTACCTTCCTTTCTTTACAAATTGAAATCAGGCAGTACCCCTATCCTATGTTCCTAATGTCCTTTGTGAAATTTTGAAATGTGAAACAATTTTTTCATCCGTGATCTTTTCGGTTATCTAGGAGATAACGTGTGCTTTCTTTTGGTGATTAAAAATTATACTTAGAAAAGTAATTAACTTCATAAATACAATCTATATTTTTTCCTTTGAAATAGGCCGAAAATGAGTTGTTTTCCATTTTCCATTTTTTGTCTATGTTTTAAAGCGTTGAATACACTAAGTGAAGAATTTTCCCTCTCAAAGACCTCTTAGTTGAGGCCATGATAATTTTTAGAAACTAAATACCAGTGAAATCTAGTTTCTAAATACTCCTTAAATCTGCTTCACTAAAAGCCCCCCTCTTCTCTTTTAAATGAATACCATGGTAAAATAAAATAAACTCTTTGTTAAAAAGCATTTACAGTTAATCGAGTAAAATAACATTTTTTATTGAATTAAAATTCATTTTAATGTGCAGAATTACTTTTCTTACAGAGCTGGGCTCATGGTTTATAAGCTTTAATATTAAATCCTCTTGTTCTTGGGTTCAGAGGCCCACCAGCGGCCGAGCGGTAAAGACGCTGAACACTGGTAGTTCGGTCCGAGGTTCGAATCCCGCGAACGGGCTGGCTACATGGGCGTTTTCGTGGTTTTCCTCATGTGTAACGTGTATACGAGCCAGTTTCCTTTAGAAAGTCCACCACGAAAGGCATTCCTCCCTTTAGGCAGATAGCCCTCGTGTGCTTTGCCATAACTGAATAATCCAATCTTGGGTTCAGAAGCTGTCTCTGTTTAAATTATTCGAATGATTAAATCCATTTACAGCATTACGAACGTTACAATGAAAAGTATTACTTTTGCGTAAATTTTAATATATGTAATCATTTGATCTATTAAAAATAGCTTAATAGTAGTTTTACTTTTAAATAATGGTTTTACTTCCGTATAACAGATATATTTAATTATAGTTCATTAACAATTTGTTACAGACACTATCCAATCAAGAACTAGCATTTCCACTCTGCAGTTCTATTGTTAAAATAGTGAATTATACCTTTGAAATGGTTAAGAAATATTTTCAAATCACTTTCAGTAATATTTCATTTTCCAATTATTAAAATTTTTAAAAATATTTGAAATTCCAGTTAAATCTTTAGATAAAAATAATTCAAGAAATAGACTAAAGGGGCAAGAAAAAGGGTTTTATAACTTTAATTGCAAGCGAAATTTCAAATATTATTTTCTGGTAAATAACAAGAATGTCTAAAATCATGTTTAATTTCATGGAGGTAGGTCCTCGAACAAAATATTCATTTCCAGGGGCTCCTGGACTGGAGTGTCCTATCCAAATCGATGATTAAGTCTCTTTTCGAATCTTGACACGAAGATGAAGTTTTAGGCATATCTCGTAGATTGGTATAATACACTCACGTTTGTGAAAATTGCAACACCATGAAGGTGTGTATTTAATTTAATTATGGCAAAGCACACGAGGGCTATCTGCCTAAGGAGAGGGATGCCTTTCGTGGAGGACTTTCTAAGGGAAACTGGCTCGTATACACGTTACACATGGGGAAAACCATGCAACACCATGAAGGACTTACGCGAGTGAGCTGAAATTTTCAGGAAATGCAAAGTAGCGCATGATATGCAAATGATTAGAATTGCAAATCCGTAGCGCATGCGTATGCTGAGCAGCGCCCTCTGAACGGCTGATGGATCCGAATAAATAGACGGCTGTAGCGAGGCGTGTATGGTTATCGGTGGTTATCTGCTAGTGGTAAACGTTAACTCAATCTGTACTTATGCCTCGTCGACGAAAGAGAGCGAGATTTGAACAACTTACAGAGTTTGAACGAGGGAGAATCATCGGCCTTCGTGAAGCTGGATTGTCGTATCGTGCAGTAGCCTCTCGTGTGCAGCGTAACAGCAGCACAGTGATGCGCGTTTGGAAGCAGTGGACGGACGAGTGTCGGACAACTCGGAAATCCGGGAGTGGACCCCGAAATGTGTCGTCAGCTTGCGATGATAGACACCTGGTCCGCATGGCGCGGACGGACCGTACAGCTTCCTCTAGACAATTGGCAGCACTGTGGTCAATAGCTACAGGTGTTTCATTGTGTGCTTCATCAATTCGTAGACGTCTGCTGCAGTGTGGACTGACGTGCTGATTGGCAGCATGTCGTGTTTTCTGACGAATCCCGCTTTAATTTGTGGTACCATGATGGCCGCATTCGTGTCAGACGCTATGCCGGTGAACGCCACCTTCCGGAGTGCATTATCGAACGCCACAGTGGACGAACACCCGGAGTTATGGTCTGGGGCGCCATAGCATATCATAGACGATCCCAATTGCTACGAATTGTGGGCAATCTGAACAGCAACCGGTATATCCGTGAAGTTCTACAGCCCGAAGCTGTTCCCTTCCTTCAAAGCTTGCCAGGCGCTGTATTTCAACAGGACAATGCCCGCCCTCATACTGCTCGGATTGTTAAATCCTTCTTTGCAGCGCAGCAGGTACAGCTTCTTCCTTGGCCTGCCCGGATATGTCGCCAATTGAACATGTGTGGGATGTCATTGGTCGGCGTCTTGCTCGTGATCCTCGTCCTGTTGCGTCTGCAGACGAACTTTGGGTACGCGTACAAACGATATGGAATGCTCTTCCTCAGTCAGACATTCAAACTTTGTTTGACTCCATGCCACGTCGTGTAGCAGCACTTATTGCGGCGCGTGGTGACCACACAAAATACTGATTCTGATCTCTTGTTCTTGTTTGTTTGCTTTGAACATTTAATCATTTATTTGTACCACTACCACTCAACTGTGTATTAAATTGCATTCAATTATGACGATTCCTTCTTGGTGTTGCAATTTTCACAAACGTGAGTGTATTTAGAAGATAGCAATTATAGCGACAAAATGCAATTAATTGTTGACGATAGGATATTATGACATTGAAAATAGAGAGGCAAAAAGGTCTGAGGTATTGGGATTGCTTTCGAGCACCATTCGGAACTCCGAGAGTAGCTTCCTACTAGTTGGGCGTCCCAGATTGAACTGGGCGGGTAGAGTCTGGACTGCAGCTCTTCGAAGTGCATCACGTGAAACGGGTGTGTCCTCTGGTTGGTGAAGTTGGGTGCTTGAATCTGGTTGAATGAGGGGGTCACGTGCAAGCCATGTTTTTGTAAAAAGTGTAAAATGTAATATTAAGAATAAATTAGTATTAAAAGTGAGATAAATTAATTAAAAGTGAGGATTAAAGTGAGGAGTCGACTTACTGCACATTCCTGAGAATGGCTTTGGGTCGCTTTCTGTTAAAGTCATCATTAACGTCATAGCTTAGATTAGGGATGCTTGGATTGTTAGTCTTCTGTAAGTTCTTATAAAATTTTTCAGCTACATTTTTCATAACTTCAGTTATACATTCAATATTCAGTTCACTTTTGATAGTAGAGTTTCTGATGAACCATCTGGCATTGGCGATTTGTCTTAAGGTAGTGTTCTCAACGTTTTCAATTTTTTTTTGCAATTAGTTTGGCTCAGATAAGGCATGCGTATGTAAGAATGAGACGCAATACAGCCATATAAATGAGTAGTTTCTAATCTATAGCTAAAACGCTGTTTCGAGCAATTAATGGGGAGAGTGTATGTTTATTAACTCGAAACTTGGAAATTACGTGTTTTGTGTGAGGGAGAAATGTGAGTCGCCTATCTAAAATAACTCCTAGGTAGTTGGTATACTTGATTCAGGTAATAGATTCGTTGAACACAGTCAGACGTCCATTGATGTTGACTTTTCCAGGCAATTAAGCCAGGACTCTAATGCATGTATGTGGTTTGTAGTTGTTGTAGAGCTGAGCTGAAAGAAACACTTTCGGTAAGAATCACTGTATCGTCTGCGTACATGGCAAGAGTAGTGTCGTGTGCGTGTGGGATGTCGTTCGCATAAATATTAAATAATGTGGGAGAGAGAAGACACCCTTGACGTGTGCCTGTTTCACTATTTCTAGTTGTGGAATATGTTTGGTTGATGCGAACGACGAATTTTCTACCAGAAAGATAGGAATAAATGATGGAAATGTGTTCTGGAAAATCCAGAGTAATGTGTTTGTAATGTAATCCTTATAGCCATACACGAGAAAACGCTTTAGCTATATCGAGGAAGACTGGAGTGTGAATTTTTCTCTACAGATCGCTGGAGATAATCTCGATGACTCTGTAAAGCTGATGTGAGGTTGAGTGACTGTCTCGAAATTCATATTGCACTAGGATGATGATATTTTTTCTTAAATAAATTCGTTGATATTTTGAAGGATAACGTTTGCCGTAATTTTGCTTAGGATAGGAAGTAAGCTGATTGGTCTGTAGGACGTCACGTGGCCGGTTAGCTTTCCTGGTTTCTGTAGTGGCGTAATGACTGCTATTTTCCAAGAGTTAGGAAAATATCGTAGTTTCAGGATTAATTCGATGATCTTAATGAGTCTGCAGAACATCATAAGTCCCATTATTCTTGATCATATTAACACTGATGTTTTCAACTCCAGGGCTGTTTTCCTTTTCATTTTTCTATATAGCTAAATACATTCGAAGGGTTGACTAGAATTGTGTTGTCCGTGCGTATATTTGAAAGGTATTGTGTAAGGGTTTCTGAGACTGTCAGTTCTGTTTGAGGGTGAGATATGTTGTTACTGGTAAATTGAGATGCATAGTAATCTGCTAGAGACTCAGCTTTCTCAATTCCAGTGTATGTGATTCCTGTTTGGCCTGTTAAGAGCGGAATAATTTTGTGGCTTCTTCGATAGCTAGAGATAACTTTCGAGAGCCAGTTATCGTCAGGAGAAAGTGATTCTAGTGTGTTATCCCAGCAGTGTTGTGCTTGGTTTTTTTTTTTTTTTTTTTTTTTTGATAGCGTCCTGACTTCTTGATGTAGTTTATTTAAATTCTTTTTGTCATCTGGGTGCCAAGATCTTTGCCATAATTTCCTTGCTTGGTTTCTTTTCTTGATGAGGTTTCTCAGCTACGTGTTTAGAAACTTTATGTCCTTAATAGTTTTGCTGTTGGAATCCAGTGCTGTTTTGAGATCAGTAGTAAAATTTTGGATTAACGTGTCTAACTCATCTCTTGATTGTACTGATGTGGGGGTGTACTGGGTGTTGTTGAGAGCTTTGGTGTAATTACACCAATTAGTTATAAAGGCTCGAGGTTGTGGTGTACTACAGTAACTTCTATCAAGTTCCATGCTTACAGGATTGTGATCAGATGATAGATCATCCATAGATTCGACTTTATAAGGGTTAATAATACCCTTAAGAAGAGATCTATAATAGTAGCACTGGGTGACTGTAGTGTATTGGGTACGTTAGAGCTGCCATTTTAAGATTGGCTGTATTAGCAAATTGATATAAATTGTTTCCTCTGCCATTATTCACATTGCAGTTTGAGAACTGATGTTTTGCATTAAAGTCTCCACCTAGGATAATTCTACTGTTGACTTTGATTATTGCATCTAAATGAGATGGAAAATCATTAGTATTCGTTTTGGGTGGGACATAGATGGAGACAAAAGTGATTGGTTGTGTATGTGTGGGTGTGACTGTGATGTGTTCCTGTATGGAAAGAATACTTGGACTATATTCATTTATAAATTCCCTAAGTTTTGTGGAATAGGCCGTTTGCGTTCCATGTAATGATAGAAAAGCTATGAGGGGTACTACTCATGATTTGAACTGAAAATATTTGATTCTTCACATATTTTGAAGAGAATGAATAATTTTTCCTTTGGAGTTTCTGCTTTTCTTAATTGATGTTGTTTTTTAGTAGTCACATAAATTTTGGCAGTTTTCCATTTCCGAAAATATTGTAAAGTTCTTTCATAGTGGAAAAGAAGTATGTGTAATTATTATTGCTTTCTTTTCTATTCTGAGTTTGACTTTTGGTAAGCTGAGTAGGCTTAATGGAGCGAAACGTTTTTCCGTGGTGTAAACTTTTTCCCGTGGTGTTTCCGTTATGTTTATATTATTTTTGGCTTGTTTGTAGGAAATTTCTCACATCCGCGGTAGGACGCTGGATGAGATTTGGAGCAGTTGACACAAACTGGGTTTTCTATAAATCCAGGTGTGGGGCATTGATCGGTTTTGTGATTTTTTACGCATTTAATGCAACGTGGAATAAAGAAACGGTTATCTGAAGACTGAGGGAATCGTTGACAATTATGACATAGTGCTACTAAGTTTTTGTCAATGGATTTTTCGATTTTAACTATGCATAATCCTAGATGTGTTTCGTTGTAGATGTAATCTCATGGAGGCCCTAACCGGTTTCCCCCCATACACTGCTTTGAAGCATTGGCGATCCCTTCGTAGTAACCAAAACATTGGGTCATTTACTATTAAGTTCAATGGGGTTTGACACGATCAGATGTAAATATTTTTTTAATTACATCTTAAATATACACATAAATGCATATATTTTCTTATTCTACAATATTTCAGAGTTCCAAGTATATGAAAAGGATACATTTTTAAGCAACATTTCATTCTGAGCGGAATTAAATGCTATACTTTTCACAGAACAATTTGCTCAGAACGGTTTAATTTGAATGAAATATTTTCACAAGTTTTCCTTAATTACATTAGAAAAAAATTTTAAGGTAATTCGATTTTATACGGTTAAGGATTACAAAAATTAAGATAAAAGTTTATTGTATTATTAATATTAAAATTATGCATTATTTCTTTTCTATTTATAGAACTTCTTCCTAAAATATTTTCTCAAATAAAACATGATTTTTTAGTTTCTGAGGCATGTTTTAAATCGAAATATCTAAGTTAATTTATAATTAATGCTCAATTCGGTCCATTTCAAATTAGAGCACTTTTTACTTTAATAGCGAAATACTTTAAATAGTACTTAAACTATAAAATGTAAGAGGAATAATTCGTTTAATTATACTTATCAGATCTTTTTTCCCTTAACTTCAACAATACATATTCTAAAACTCTTTATTACTTCTTTAATTACGCAACTCATGGAATTTGCTTTGCAATACCTTTTAACAGGTTGCTTACCAGTATGAACAATTCTTGCTTAAATAGCTTTATAAACATATTTATCAACAAGATTTCAATTTATATTTACAATTCAATGTTAAGGTTATTATGTATTTAGATAATATTTATAATCATTATAAATTTAGATACATTTAATAATTAGAGCACTTCACAGTAACTTTCACAATAGTTTATGAATGAATAAATCCTTCATTTCAAATACATTTATAAATAATTTAATAAATATTTACGTATTTTCCTAAAGGCAGATTCATGCCTTTTTCAAACATATGCATAAATACCCATACAGATTTCATATTTTTCATTTTCGGCATGTGCAAATCTTTAATTTCTGTGCATTCACTATAGTTTTCGAGTAAAGTAATTTGCAATAATTTAACATATACCCGAAATTTTTACTTAAAAGATACGTATAACTATAATTTGAATGAAAATTACATGCTTTATTTTAATACCCACTCAATGGTCAGTTTATCTTCGAAATTCCTCCACGATGGCATCTCTCCCTTTAGGCAGATAGCCCTTGCATGCCTTAATCTATTTAATAAAAACTTAACCTGACCTATGTGACTAATTACAAATATTTTAACATGCATAATTTTATATTTACATTTAGCAATCAAGTTTCAAACTTTCGACTTAAACACGTTTTAGGATACATTCATCATTAAATTCATATATTCTAGTAAATATATTTTGGCGAAATCAATAATTTCGCCACTTTTTAATTACGATACTGAGAGCAAACATTGAAGTATGTTCCAGTTAGCCATTGTTTGTCTATAAGTGAGACCTGGGTACGTTAAGAAGGGAACATAAACTTCGAATTTCCGAGGAAAAAAGACTTGGAAAACATTAACGTGGACATGGGAAACATTTAACAATCTTGAATCAATAAGATGATTCAGGATCAATTCATGATCGGACTTCCTTTGGCAGGATACACAAATGTTTTCACCTCCGTCGATTACCCTATTTTCAAATTCTTAATAAGCTGTTTTGATGATGTGGCACGTTCACATGGTCACATCGTCTTGTCCGGACATGGTACTTCCGCCGAATTCGCAAATGTATTCGTATTCTGTTCCATACATTTGCGTAAAACTGTACATAATTTTACACAAATGTGTGGCTACAAATCAAGGAAACATTAAATTATTGTCATATCTGTGTATATAATTATTAATTTTGACGAGGATTTGCAGCATTTGGTGGTAGTTTTATTTTTTTTATCAACCCAAATAAGTGAAACGTGTAAGTGATTATTTTTAAGTTATATAAAAATAAAATTATACTCGTAAGTTTAAAAAGCCTCTCCTCTAAAAATTTTAAAAAGTACATGTCACAATAATATGTGGATGACAAAAAAAATTATTTTATTTAAAACATTTTGGCGTTTGGAACACTCTATCAAGGGTATCGAAAGATGCATACAATTTTAAAGGCACCGGAAGGTATTTTTCATTCTTTAAGCATAACGTTTTTCCTAAAATATATATTTTTGTAGTTCAACAGCTTAGAATTAAAAAACAAAATCATAATCAAAATCACTGTTGTTAATTATCGAAAAATAACTCAGATGTGATTTTTGCGCAAATGTCACTAACTATACAAATTGAATTAACACACAATGAATGCTTCTTTTATGCGGAAATGTCCCGTTTCTTGATTTATATGGAACTGTCCTATGTCGAAATACTATCAAAGCGCTGACAAGGGAGCTTCCGAATGTAAACAAAAAGTACCCCATCTGGAGACCGAAGCTTCGGAGCAGTGCTTAGTGCCGAGCTGGCCACTCCTCCCTTTCTTACCTCCATGTTTAATTTATATCTCCCCAACCTCTCCTGTCCCCCTTTTGGGGATAAAGGTAATAAAGCAATTAAGCAAGGCTTTCCTCTCTTTAACCCATGGAGGTAGGAACCTACCTCCATGCTTTAACCGCTTTTTCACTCAGCTGGGGGCAAAAGAAAAGGAACGCAAGTGACTCTCGGCTTCAATATCCAGCGGCTAATTAGAAAACTGCCTGACGAAAGCCCACAATGCCCACTTAAAAAGAATTTCATTCAGGAATAGCAGTTATTAGGATAACATATGAAATTTCAAGTGGAGGATGAAGTTAATTTATATAAAAGTCAAAATTTAACTAAATTATGTGAAACTTTGCTTTTAATTAACTTTTAAAACAGTATTTCTGATAGCGGGCACAAATGTTTTCCTAACTATAATAGAATAAGATACTTTTATCTCTTTCGTTGAAATAAAAGTTAGTCTTTAGTTCTCCATGCCAAATTCATTATATACAAAATTTTCTCAGCTATTAAATAATTTGTAAATTACTCGCTGTACATGATGAAGATCTACATGCATTTTATGCACTTTATAATTTTGTAGAAATACAGATAAAAGACGCAGTATGACCAGCATTCCCTTTGTCATGTAAATATAATAACAAAGTTACACATAGATATATATCCGTAATTATATTAATTTTATTTTGATTGACTCTCTTTTCTATATACACATAGGGTTTTAATTAAGCCGGAGCTGTGATATTTCTTTGGCAATATGAAGCAACGCAGAAAAAATTTTATTTAGCACTCAAAATGGCGACATACAAAACAAAAAGAAAAAAGAATTCTAATATTTTAAAATAAACTACATTCTTCGTTCGAGAGTCGCACGTGGCACTCGAACATGGTTTCAATCATTGCCATTCACATATACCTTAATGTTCATCTAATTAAATTATTTATTTTAAACTACAAGATTTTAATAATATTTAAAGCTGTTACAACCTCTCCCCCAACGGAGAGACTTTTGCCGAAGGGAAAAGTTCTGTAAAATCCGAAAGTTTATAAGCTCGGCTTGCTCATTTGCTTAAAGAGAAAAGGTAACTTCTCTGATAAGTTCCCAAACTTCATGCCAAAATTTTTAAGTTTTAAAAAAATATTTTTACACCATATTTAAATAGGAAGAAAATGGATAGTGTTCAGATTAGTCTTCCTTTTTTTTTTCTTGACGGCGCCTAGATCTCTTCCATGTTGGACCAGTTCCTCGGCTATAATTCACAACAAAGCCTTTCCTCAGTTCATCTGTGCCTTTCGGATAATATTCAATTGTCATTTGCTTTCGACAATTGTTTTATTCGGCTATTAGTAGCGGCTTTGATATTCAATCAAAAGCCGAAAGATGATGATAACGCTGCATTGCAAAATGATTCTCAATATTAATTTCTTTATCGTTTACCAGATTTTCGTGAACATGTTCCACGTTTAATCCTGGTGATTTAACTTTTTCTTCAAAGACATCTCTGGATGCTTTATTTTCTTCCTTCACCGGTTCCAAGATCTTCTCTTCAGCTATTTTTCTTTTCCTTTGAACTCTAGTAGAGACGGCATTAACCTGGTGACGATGACTATCAGGTTCCTTTCTTTGTTTATTACACAGTGCAAAAGTTCGATTGCCTAATAAATACCTTCCTTTGTCGAGTTCATTTCTAATAATGGCAGCCTTAGTTATTACTCGCCCAAGATCGCAATTTAGTTCGATCTCAGTCGGTAAACAGGTTGGATTCAAATCTAATGGCTGTTGCACCCACACATTTTCACCTGTCAGCATTTTCGGCGTGATGTATTTACGACAAACTATATCAATACTAGCACCTGAATCCCTTAATATAGGAATTTTATGACCATTTACGTAACCCATACTAGTATAAGGTAATAGAAATTTATCCTCTCGTTTTGCATTAATTCTGTTAAGATTAGCAAGAGATTCAGTACTATTCTTAAGTTTTGGACATTGGGGTCTTAAATGTTGATACCAAAAAAAGTCTTAAATGCTACACTGATAGCATTGTGGCGGCTTTCGTTTTTCATATTTATCATCTGGACGTGGACTTCTAGGTCTATGAAACCAGCTTTGCGAATTAAATCCTGATGACAATTTTTTTTTTCAGTTTTATTTTTATTATCTGAACTCAATATACCTTGAGTTAGTGCATTCTATCTTTCTTTCTGCCGATCCACTACAGGCCTTTTTTGAAAGTTTCCGCAAACGTTTTCATAGGCATCAAGTTTTTCAGCTAATTTTTTAGATGAAATCATCTCTACTCACTCATCAAGAAAATGATCTCGAATTTCAGGAGGAACTCGACGTTTAAAATGGTCAATCTCCATCAGATCTAGCAACTGATCAAATGTCTTAACTCCTAGACCAGTAACCCAGTCTTTGCAATAATTTTCTATTTCATAATTGAAATCCACCATGTGGATTCGGTACTCTTTTGATGTTTCATAAATTTCTGCCTAAACTTTTCCGGGCTTAGTTTAAACCGTCTTTACAATAAATTCTTCACGTGTTCATAGTCTTTAGCTTTATCGGAGGGTTCTCTAGCTATTAACTGGGTTACTTCGTAAGGAAGCAGTCCTAGTAAATGAGATACAAAATCTTCTTTATCAATTTGAGCCCATTCTGCTTGCCTTTCAAACAATAACAAATATAGACTGATATCTCCTTTCTTGTCATCGAATTTCTGCATAAAGTGACGCAGCTCCGTTTTCGGCCGGATCTGTACGGTATTTTGAGACTTTGTCTCTGCTTCAAGTCTTAATCTCTCTAATTCATACTGTTCGTTCCTTCTCCGCTCTTCTGCTTCTTCCTGTCTCCTACGTTTTTCTCTTTCCCTTTCCTCTCTCTCTTTCCGTTCTTTTCTTTCCTCCCTCTCTTTCCGTTCTTCTCTTTCCTCCCTCTCTTTCTGTTTTTCTCTTTCCGTTCTTCTGTTTTCTCCCTCTCTTTCCGTTCTTCTGTTATTGAGTCTAAGACTCCTTTGACGAATACTTCATCATAATATCTACTTTTAACAATTTTCTGTTTTAAATCGACTATTTTCAAATCTGCAGTCACATGAACTCTCAGTTCAGCCGCGAGATTTTGCAAATCTTCCTTACGAGCTCTTCCTAAGTAAGACATTGTTTCTATGTTTAAAATTAATGAACACTGTGTTCTTTGTACTTCCTCAAAATAGCTCAATTCAATTACTTTAATTAATTAATGCAGTCAGGAATCACGGAATTAAATGCACTCTGTTAAATACGTATACCTCAAAAATGAAATATTTAAATTATATGAAGTTCATTCTCTCTACCACATTAATTGTGATTAAAATAAGAATAACAACATAGAGCAATATATATATCTGCTTTCTGGACAACTAAAATGAATATTAAAAATAATGTCCAATACGGTAATAAAATAAGACAATTCAATATTAACAGGAAGTAATAATCTAGTGTCATTAATATTATGTTCAGTGATGAACTAATGAAATAAAAATACGCACGATTATTCTATCTCGTCCGGTGCCTCCAAAATAATTATGACTGTGATACTTCTTTGACAATTTGAAGCAACGCCAATGATGGAACACAGAAAAAAATTTATTTAGCACTCAAAATGGCGACATACAAAACAAAAAGAAAAAAGAATTGTAACATTTTTAAAATAAACTATATTCTTCGTGCGAGAGTCGCACGTGGCACTCGAACATGGTTTCAATCATTGCCATTCACATATACCTTAAGGTTCATCTAATTAAATTATTTATTTTAAACTACAAGATTTTAATAATATTTAAAGCTGTTACAACACATAGATATATATCCGTAATTATATTAATTTTATTTTGATTGATTCTTTTCTACATACACATAGGGTTTTAGGGTTTTAATTAAGCCGGAGCTCAAAATAAAATGTATTCCATTAATTTAATTTATTGTCCAATTTTTAGACCAAAGGGGCAATTTGCTCGGTAGGACTATTAATTTCGTTTTGGCATTTTGCGTCGAAAACTTTAAAAGGATCTTTTTTCAAATCGTTACCACCATATATTATCGCCCTGTCTTATATTTAATGAAAATAAATAGTGAAGAATCTGCATAAACTTTACTTAGAGCCATCAAAATTTGAATAACGTAATCTTCCATAGAATATGGGCATGTAGAAGCCCTAATTTGAATTTGAAATTTGTTTTATTACCGATGTCAGATTTTGTAACACTTCAACTAATTTTTGATTAAAAAACTAAATGATTTCAAAGCAAGCATTAGCAATACGAAAAAAAAAATTTAAAAAAAAACAAACATTTTTATCTCCAGCGCGAGAGACTCTGTATCTGAAATTCTGAAGATATGCTCATTTTAAAATTAATTTGCGATATTGCTGTTGAACTGAATTTTATAGTTTAAGTACGTAGAACATGATATTTAATAAATAAAGGTAACACACAAAACGTTAAAAAACGCCCCTTTGGACGTAATTTAAAATCTGAAACCTTTCAGATTTTTTTTTGAAATCTTTTATTTTAAATTTATTTTAATTAATTAATATTTTATTTAATCTTTTTTCGTGAATCTTCTAAAATTAAAAATGGGGAGAAATATTAATTTCAGCGTAGCATATATATAGGTATGGGTTTTTGTCAGTAAGAGCTTTTGTTAGTGTGGGTTTCTGTGAATGTGAGCTTTTTATCTGCGTGGGCTTTTATCAATGTGCTCTTTCTTTGGGATAGGTATTTGTCGCGTGGGCAATTATCACAGTGAGGTTTGTTTTGCGGGCTTTTGTCGTGTGTGCTCTCGTCCAATGGACTGTTGCCTGGTCACCGTCCTGAGTAAAATTGCGAAGTTACTGAAAACTCACCAATAGTTTTGAATGTGACTAATAGAAAAATAAGCAATCCAAAAACGAACTCAGGTTTATGAACGTGCGTAGCTAAAGTTCAAGGTCCTTCTGAACCGAAACTGTTTAATATTACAATCGACAGCGTTTCTTCAAAATCATTTGTTTCCGTCTCAGTAGCCCGAGGATTAAAACTCCCAGTTAAACGAACAGAATATTTATTTGGTGTATTACCTTAGGAAATCGTAATAATACTTTCGCTGTAGCAAAATATTGAAGCGCGATGTTGCGAAAAACTCAGAAATTGAAGTTTATTTTAAGATTAACGACAGCATATTCGAAGGCATTAATTTTCCCATCAGCTAGTTATTGAGCAATGGTGTGATGCAAAAAAATTCAGTATACAGCAGAAAACCTATAATACAATTGAAATACATTGGAATAGATTCAGACCCTCCTGGCCACGGAGTGGCCGCATAGTAAAAAAAAAATGATTCCAAAAGAAGGTCAAATATAAAATATAAATAAGTCACAAATAATACTCAAATACAAAATAAAAATAAGGATAAACACATAACAAACACTCATGAACATATGAACAAAAATTAACACAGAGGACAACATCAGATCAGAGATTACACCTCGATTTGAATTGATAAATTTGAGGACATCTTGTGCAAAAGATATAAAAGCTTTGATATCAAACTTATCACTATATATAGCATTAAGAATTTTACAAAGTAAAGTAATTCTTAAACTATAATCAGCGAATAGAGGACAGTCCTCCACGAAATGTTTCGCGTCTCCGATGGCATTACAAGAAATACAAAGTTCATTATTTTGTTAATTGAATCACTTTAAATAATAGGGAAATCTCCCATGGCCAGTAAGAATTTGGTTTAAATGAATATTGTTAAACATAGCCATTTTGTTAAAAATTCTGATAACTTTCATGAATCCTTTATTTTTTGGTGAATTTTCCACAAGATTTTCCATTTATGAATATAAAATTTATTCATATGTGTGATGGCCATCTATTTAGATCGTCAAATGTCAATAAAGGAGGGATCCATATCGGAGGCTGTCTCCTTGACCAGACAGTCGGCATTTCGTTTCCAATATGGCCCACGTGAGCTTTGATACAGTACAGTTTTACATATAAGTAACCTTTCAAAGTCTGTAAATAGTTTTTGATTTTCAAGATGATAGGTTTGGCGTCCTCTGGGCGGGAGAGGGACTGAAGCAGCGACAAACAATCTGTGCAAATATTAATCACATTTCGAAAACAACACATCTCTTAATCCAGATTAGAACTTGATATAAAGCCTCATACTCTACCTGAAAGACAGAGTAACAGTTGTTTAATCTAAATTTGATGTAGTCGATTTCGACAACAAAATAATATACAACAAATGCTGCTCCAATCCTCCCTTCAATCCCAGACCCGTCTGTATATACATCGTATGCACTGGAATCAACAATCTCTTTGTCATAAAAATATCCAATTCTTTTAAAGATGTGCAATAATTGAATATTAAAACGCTCAAAAACATATTTTGTGACAATATAATCATTATATATTTTAAAATCAGTTCGGTTGGTATGCAATTTGTCCAGAAAGAATTCGTAGAAAATTGAAAAGGGCAGCCACCCGGCCAAGACAAACACAGCCTTGGTGGGGACTGTCCTAAAGCCTCTTGTGACCGCTAAAGCCCAAGCTTTCTGTATGCTGTGAGGCTTAAGCCTCAACCTGTCAAGCTCCACTGCTCTATGTCCCCAAGCGCCTGTGCCGTACATGAACATTCGCAAAATAACATTCTAGTAGATTAACCCCAGGGTGGAGGATTTTGTTGCTACGGCATCGGCTGGAAATGTATTTTTATAGTACAATAAAATCTGATCGGTTCCACCGTTGCGATTCTTTAAAATGTTTGACGAAATTCAATTTATTGTCAATGATAACACCCCCAAATTTTTTATCTTCAACGAAACATATTCTTTTCCCTAAAAATTTCAGTCGTGGTGTTCTAACATTCCTACCACCTCCGGGAGAAAAATAAGGCATTTGTTTTATCTAAATTAAATTTCAGTTTTTCATTCCTTTGCCATTTTTCTAAAATGTTGCAAATATCAGTGAAAGATCTCTCAAATTTTTAAAATGAATTGTGTTTAATTAAAATCATGATATCGTCAGCATAAGCGTAAATCTTAACATTCTGCGGTACTTAACATCTTAGTAATTTATCAATGATAACGTTCCAGAGCAAGTTGACAGAAGAGCATGTTGGCAGATGCGAGCATTGTGTGCTCGGGCGTTATCCTGCTGAAAAATTGCATTAGGCAGCCCCTGAAGGTAGGGGGATTGCCACCGGCCGCAGTAAATTATCCAAGTATCGTTGGGCCGCCATAGTGCTCTGAATACGAAGTAGATGTGACCTGGAATCGTAGGCAATAGCGCCCCAAACCATTATACCACGTCGTCGCGCGGTGGAGCGTTCCACAGTTACTGCCGGATTAGATGTGTCTCCACGTCGGCGCCACACACGTATGCGGCGACTGTCACTGGATAAACAGAAGCGTGTCTCATCTGAGAACACTTCGCCATTCTGTCATCCACATCGCTCCAGGCCGGCACCATTCTAAACGTTAGCGTCTATGCTGAGGGGTCAATAGCAGTCTTCTTAACGGACGCCGTCAGTGCAGTCCACGTTCAACCAATCGATGGGAAATAGTTCTGGTCGACACGGGAACATCCAGCGTATCTTGCACATGCTGCAGAATCGCGGTGCAAGTGACTTGTTTGACCGCCAACAGCTTGTCGGCGGATGCGTCGATCCACGCGTGCTGACGTCACTCTGGCTGCACTTGCACCCCTCCTTCTTCCCACATTTCCTTGTTCCAACCATGTTCGCCATAGCGGGTGCACCGTGCTTGCATCCATGTGGGTATCAGCTGCGATTTGACTTAAAGACCAACCCGCCGTTCTCAGTCCGATTACCATGGAACTTGGAAATCTTAAAAACATATTCTAAATGTACAATGAATCTGATTAATTCTAATAGAGTTAAATTTGGAATATTTGTTTAGTATTGTGTATATTTATCTTTTGATTATATGTATTATATTCTCAGTTATGAGTATTTATAGGTTTACTACGAAAATTTTGAAATTTTTCTGTGTATTGTTTTATTTAATGCATTGTAGATGTTTTGTGCATATAATATTTCGAGGGGATACAGTTGATTGTTGCATGGATATGGCCTTGCAGATGTTGAGAATCCTGATGGATTACCAGATTTAAATTATCGAAATTAATGGTGGTTTTGAGTTTCAGGATTTTGATTTTTAAATTTTAAATTTTATGGAATTTTTATATTTTTTCTTAAATTTTAAATTGTAGTTTTTGATTTTAAAATGTTCTGAAATTTTAAAGTTTTAAAATTTTTCTTATATTCTGTTCTTAATGGTGTTACGAATTTGGTATTTAAAAAGCTAATGTTAGTTCAATTACAAATTAAATGGTTTTATTTCTCGCGCAGTGCAGCGCGTGACGAATATTAAAAGAAAGCTAAGCCGGAAAATTGAAAATACAAGAGCGCGTGCATTAAATAAATAAATATCTCTTTTTGATTTCGAGAAAGTACTGGAAAATTCTAGCGCGTGATTTTAAAATCTTATAAAAGAAGGAAAACATCTCAGTTTGTAGTAGTTGCTTAGTTTGTTGTTGTTTAGAAAACTGCCGTTGTTGATTATAGCGAATTCGCGGATTAGCGTTCTTTAGCTGTTTTGAATTACGTTCTATTGTACATTTAAGTAGTTAAAAGATAAATACTGTGAGATATTGTGATACTGCATGATAATTTGAGAAAATTTAAGCATTTCTGTTGTGATAATAATAAATTTTTGTTCATTTTTCATCGGACTTGTGCATTCATTTCATAACGAACCCGTACGCACGCAACAATTTTTGGTGTCAGAAGTGGGATTTGAATGCCAATAACAAGAGGGATGGAAGAACAATTGAGACAGCTCATTACTGCTTTTGCTGCTTTCCAAGAAAAGATGGAAGCTGGCCAAACATCTTTTAAAGAAGAAATTAAAGAGAAAATGGATGCTGGTCAAAGGTCCGTTAAAGAAGAAATGAAATTGCGCCAGGAATCCCTCAAGGAAGAAATGAAAACGGCACAGGAACAAATGAAGTTGGGCCAGGAATCCGTTAAGGAAGAGATGAAATCTCTTAAAAATGAGATGAAAGCAGGTCAGGACGAAATGAAAAGAGAAATTACCTGCGTAATAGAAAATAAATTTGAGGCTATGGAAGGCAGAATAGACGCGGTTGAAACTAAAGTTGAACAAATAGAAGAAAGAGTTTCTGCCGTCGAACAACAAATTGATGATAGGGTTTCTGCTGCCGTCGCCAAAGAAGTTGACAGCCTAAAGAAGTGCATAGCGACGGTAGGAAACAATTCTGAAGGTTTCAAATTTTTATCGATGCCTGCTCGTTCCGTTCTGAAACTATCTACATATGATAGGAAGACCTCCTGGCAGGTGTATAGGACACAATTTTCTATCGTTGCGGATGCGAATGGATGGGATTCCCAAGCTAAGGCCTGTCATCTCGCCGCTTCTCTGAGAGCAGACGCAGCGGATATCCTGCAGACGCTTCCCGAAAATCAAAGGCTAGATTTCGAAGCTCTATCCGGCGCTTTGGAGCTGCGCTTCGGCGAGAAATGTTTAAAAGACTACAGCAGGCTCCAATTAAAATCTCGTCAACAGAATCTCACCGAAACGCTTCAGGAGCTCGCCACGGATGTTGAAAGGCTGTCACATCACGCCTTTTCGGAGTGCCCGACAGAAACAAGGAAAATCCTGTCCCTGCAATATTTCATCGATGACATCCTGGGACCTCTGCCACGAACTGCTGATGGCAACAAATACATACTCGTTGTCATTGATTACTTCACCAAGTGGCCTGAAGCTTATCCTATTCCTGATCAAGAGGCTGTCACAGTAACTGAGGTAATGATACAGCACTGGATTTCCAGGTTCGGAGTGCCTCTTCAGTTACATTCCGATCAGGGAAGGAATTTTGCCTCGGCAGTAATCAACGAACTATGCAAACTACTCGGCATTGACAAAACTCAAACGACGCCATTGCATCCCCAGTCGGACGGCATGGTAGAGAGGTTCAATCGAACCATCCATAATAAACTCTCATTAGTGGTTTCCAGAAACCAACAGGACTGGGACAAGAAATTGCCACTCTTTTTACTGGCTTACCGCAGTGCTGTCCACGAGACTACCGGCTATTCTCCATCACAGATGCTCTTCGGTCGTGACCTTCGTCTGCCTTGTGATCTATTGTTTGGCCGCCCTCCGGATGCTCCTTCATCGTCTGCGGAATATATTCAAGATCTCCAGGCCCGGTTTGAAGTGATGCACCGTTCTGCGCGAAAGCGAGTCAACTTGGCGACGGAGAAGATGAAGACCCGATACGACACAAGAGCTACTGAACATAAGTTCCACGAAGGAGACAAGGTGTGGTTGTGGAATCCGACTCGACGGAAAGGACTTTGTCCGAAATTACAGTCACCTTGGGATGGCCCGTACAAACAGGCTGAATGACGTCGTGGTTCGGATTCGTAAGTCTTCGAACTCTAAACCTAAAGTCGTTCATTACGACAGGTTAGCTCATTACTATGGCCATAGTACGTAATGTAAATAATTGTAAATAGTATCAGACCATGGTCCTTTTTGTTTATAAATGTGTATTTAGTATTTGATTTGTATTTAGTATTTGATTTGCATTTAGTATTTGATTTGTATTTAGTATTTGTTTTGTATTTAGTATTTGATAGCATTTGATTTGTTTAAGTTAGTTATTGCATTTATTGTTTATATTGTTTGATATTGTAATGTAATATTTATGCCACAGTTGTAAGTTTAGCTTCCTGTCCAGGGATTGTACTGCCCGGAATGTGCAGTCCTTGGGAAGGGGGCAGTGTTACGAATTTGGTATTTAAAAAGCTAATGTTAGTTCAATTACAAATTAAATGGTTTTATTTCTCGCGCAGTGCAGCGCGTGACGAATATTAAAAGAAAGCTAAGCCGGAAAATTGAAAATACAAGAGCGCGTGCATTAAATAAATAAATATCTCTTTTTGATTTCGAGAAAGTACTGGAAAATTCTAGCGCGTGATTTTAAAATCTTATAAAAGGAGGAAAACATCTCAGTTTGTAGTAGTTGCTTAGTTTGTTGTTGTTTAGAAAACTGCCATTGTTGATTATAGCGAATTCGCGGATTAGCGTTCTTTAGCTGTTTTGAATTACGTTCTATTGTACATTTAAGTAGTTAAAAGATAAATACTGTGAGATATTGTGATACTGCATGATAATTTGAGAAAATTTAAGCATTTCTGTTGTGATAATGATAAATTTTTGTTCATTTTTCATCGGACTTGTGCATTCATTTCATAACGAACTCGTACGCACGCAACAATGGAGTAATTGCTAAAGTTTTAATATGATGCATGGCAATCTTAAGTTTTTCCAGTTTTGGTTTTGGTTTGGTTTTTGGTTTTTGGTTATTGGCAGTCTTGGAGCTTCTTTTCTATGATTATTAAAGATAATTAATACATTTGAATTCAGATAGTGGTAGGACTATTAAAGTAAATTTTTGAAATAAATTAATAGTTTAAATAGAATTATGATTATACAAATAATATGCTATTAAAGTAATATTGTGGGGAATTCTGTTTGACCTTCTACAGGTTATTTAAATTGGGAATTCCTCGATGGCTTTGGACCGCCTGTGCCTGTTCCGAAAATTCATGTGAATGAATGTTTCTTGAGAGTTTCCGCCACTCTGTTTGCCCGTGGGGTTTTTAATTGTTTTTGGATTTTGAATGTTTCGTGCTGTGCTTCGTTGTTTGTATGTCTCTTCCTTATTTTTAGTTCGTTAATTAACCTCCAATTATTTTTAGTTAATTAGCTTCTTTTTCTCTCTTCTTTCCTTTTGTGGTCTTGAGGGGGTCGACCCTTTATGGTCATATGGTCCAGTGGGACTAGGAGAATTGGGTCTTCCCTGTATTATGACCATACCCTCGTAAAATCGTCTATCTGGCTGGAAGTGCCTACTAGACCGTCAATCTCGGAACGCCTGCTATTGTTAGCTGGGCGAGTTCAATATACGCAGGTGAGAGGAATAGAAAGGAAAGGTTCCGGAATGGTTTCCAACGGAAATAATTAGATCGTGGATTGACTTTTAGTTGGTACTAGGGAAAAAAGGGGCATGCTCGCTGACTTATTCCCGAACCGTGGAAGGAGTTTCACTGCTTATTTTTATGCTCTATGTTTTATTGAACATTTTGTTTAAGGACAGATTAATTTTTATCAATTTATAAAACAAAAAATATTTCGTAGAGAAATACGTGTTTGCAATGTAAAATTGTATGCTTATTTAAAATTTGCATAACGCTTTGGTGAAATTACATAATTTTGTTTATTCCAACGAAATTTAATATTTATTAGAACTCTTATTACGGTAAAGTAACAGAGTATTACATGAAGTTACAATACGTAACTGTAAAGTTTTTATTTACTTAAGGTATTGTAGAAAATTGTAACTGTAAATAAAAAGGGCAGACAATCAATAAGAATAATAAATAATACACTAAGTAACGAAACGCTAGCTACCCTCACAAAGCAGGAGCCCGTTCATAGTAGGAGCTCAATCCCGGAACGACTGAAATACCCTATACTCAAAATCCCTTTTCCTTTCTCCTCTTAGCTCGTCCCTACTTTCACGTACCAAACCTACAAATCTTGGACTCTTCCAGCAAACAACAGAATTCGTTCTGGGATTGAGCGCCTACTGAAGTACCTTCGTTGACGGCGGCCTGGCATTCTCTTCTACTGCACGTATCCTCCGAGACAAAAACCAACTTTCTTCGATAATTCGTCTGGTAGAAATAACGATACGAATATTGCCTATTCTGCACGTTCCTTCCCTTATATCTTACTTCACGTGCGTCGGAGAGCTACGCATTTCACATCATTCGTATAACTCAGTGACGTGCGTCTACTCTAAAATTTCTGACCACTCCTTCTTGGTGTTACATTTTCAATGTCGAGCAGTGCATTTAGAATTAAAAACATAAAATATGAGTTCAGAATGTTCTCTAATCTGTACAGATCGGAAGCAATGTCGTCCACTGGAGAAAAATAAGCAGAGATTATTCCAAGGGTCATATTCTGCCAGAAAACAGTAATACTCACGATCTTATTGGATTCATAATCTGCAGCGAAATCAGTTTTTTCATTAATAATCACGATAGCAGATCTACCTCCGCTGCAATCCACAACTCTCCATTTGTGCTCAATGAAAGCAACCTTATTTTCAATCAAGTAGGGCTCCTGCAGCAATATCAGGTCAGGGCAAAAACCGGTGATTTGCTCAACCGCCGAGAGCTGGGCACCTGCCACCGAGCAGCGATTTAAGTTAATACTAAGTAGATGCATGAAAGCAGCAATAACAAAGTGTAATCTGATGTATAAATGAGAATACATTAAGAACATACCGAAAACACGGCCGCTAATATTCAAATATCTCAGAAATCAATACAACAACTCACTGGAAGGGGTGGCTCCTGTCCAGGAACGTAGGCCATACAGGAAAAGCACCATCCCCACAGAAAAACAATCTACCATCTGCTAGTCACAGCCAAGGGAAGGACCAGCAGACCAGTCGGCATTTATTTGATTAAGTGAAAAAAAAATGAAAAGTACATGGATGCATAAAGCATTGGTGACAGTAGAAAACACGCATGCAGGCGTGTGGTGATGACAGAAGAAGATGCTCGCAGGCATTGACAAAGATAGATGCTACAACTAGAGAGTATATAATGAATAGAGTTACATAGAAATAAATACAATAGACAAAAATGATGGGGTGCAATGTGAAAATGAATGTAAATACGCACGCAGGCGTGAGTAGTGGCTTTTAAATGCACGCAGGCATAGCCGTGTGTTAGTCAATTTAGAACCATTGCAAGATTAGTTATAGTAAAAACGATAAAATTTGAAGAAAAGAGTTTAAAATCCACATCCAAATGGTTCTTAAGAAATTCAATTTTCTTAAAAGTGTCGGGTAGTCTTTATCAAAAGCGTTATGATTATAATCTAAATCAATTTCATATTTCTGATTCATGCAAACACAGTTTGTATATCTAACATTATCTTTGTTCTTACATTCTGAAGCCAGATGATCACCTGAGCAAACCGCACAACAAACGTTGGCTTTGCAGACCTTTTAAATATGTCCAAAGGCAAGGCACTTACTGCACTGTTTTGGTCTAAGAAAAGGTTTGGCAGAACAAGAGGGCCAGCCAATGGCTAGAAGCTGATCTTGTAAGACCTCTTTTTCATAAATAGAATTAACTACGAAGATGCGATGAGATGTGTTTTCTGAACCATGAATGTGAATATCAAACACATGAAGCACGCAGTCCCCTTTGCTCTCGCAATTTCGCTTCGGGGCATTCTTCAACTCGTTGATCCTAAGCGACTTTCCATATATGATGATTTTGGGTCGGATAAATCGTTTATGTCTGGGGACAATAAATTTTTGGCAAATAATCCTTATTTTCGATTGCATTTTCTAACCTCTCAACCTCAACTCTGCTGCCCAGTTTCAGAAGAAAGTCACAATTTTCAAGTCTGATAGATTTTTTAATATTTACCTTTATATCATGAGGCCTAATCATACTGTTGGGTTCATCGAAGGCGTCAACGCCGTCAGACGTGGGCTTAAGAACTATCTCATCCAGCCCCTTTAATTTCTTAGTCAAAGGAATTTTTTCATCAATGCCGGGGAGGGTGCTCTTGAACATTTCATCAGTTTTATTCACAATGGAATTCTTAAATTCAACAATATCTTCTCGGATGCATCTAATCTCATTCCCATTCGATTTTATAAAGTCTACCTGTACAAAATGTACACTTTGTGCAGATGCCATTTCTTGAATCTTTTTCAAACCCTCTAAAAGATTATCTGGCAATGCATTGGCAATCTTTCTTTGATTTAAAATTTGTTCAACAATTTTACATAATTCCCTTGCCAGAGCTACAATGTTGTTAGACTCGTTTACAAAAGTATCAAAATGATCATCGTCCCAAACACTCAGGGCGTCATTATTATTTATTAAGTCTAATAACAAACAGTTTTATCATAAAGTGCATTACCACAATATTACAAAAATCTACAAAATACTCATATAGCGGCCTGTTTTCGAAAGAAAACACACAAATTTACATTATCATGGGACACAAATATACTACAAAACACCAAGCACAATTAAAATACAATTTAAGTTAAAACACATTAAAATAACACAAAATCTTTTAAAATTCAATAAAATACAATGTAGAAAAAAACAAATTAAAATAACACCAAATGTTTTTAAAATTCAGTGAAACACCAAAATTCCATAAAAAGACACAAAACTAGTATTAGAATGACTAGTAAAGTTCTACGAAAAGGCAGCAAATTTAATCAACAGGCTGAAAGTCATTGAGAAATGCAAAACCATTAATTTTTAAGTGTAAACAACAATCCAAAAGTTAGGCCTATGATTAGGTTCAGCTACGCTGCATAATAAATTAAGTCAAAACAAAAAAAATACAGTAATTAATGCAGTAAGAATACAATTTTTCTAAAGTGGAACTAATATTCAATTCAAAAAGTGCACTTTCACAATGAAATAAAGTATGCTTACCAAGAAATGATAAATTTAATGGGAGCTCACGGAACTCACTGCTGCATCGATCCGGATATGAGCAGATCTTAAAGAAGAAAAAAACTGTATAGAATTTAACGAGTTTACACGATATCTGGACAAAAATTCTGATAATTCCAGTAGTTGTACATTAAACTTACGCTTTGCAAAAAGCGATATTTAGAACGAAAGCAAAGTATTAAATCATATTTATGGAAATAAGGTATAACTCACAATGAAAACTCTTTTGGAAACTGAAAGCCTTAGGTATTCAAGACACGAAATGTTACAAACAAAACTTCATAGACAATATCGTGAAAACAACCTTGTATTTAGCGTAAGTATATTGAAACACTCAATCGATTTCGACGGCAGCTAAAGGTCCCTCCTCATCAGGAGAAAGAAATACCTAGAAAAAAGAAAAATAAAGGAGGAGTCTCAGAAACACGTGGTCTTTATCAGCACTGCACGTGGTTATAACCGGATTTTTAATCAGAGTTACACTGGCCGCCTACTTTTACTGAGCCAGGCTATCTGATCAAATATGTAACACAAAGGACAAGAAAAATTAGCGAAGTTAAAAATAGGGAGCGAGGGGCAAATGCACCTTCACGCACAAAATCTGAACTTCGAATAATGGAAAACAACCACTGAACGGATTTTTATACCCTCTGGTAGTACCAAACGCGAGGAGGTAACGCCATCTATCGTCAAAAATAACTGAATTAAGATAGAATTTTAAAGGCATTAGGAAGGACTAGATTGGACTTCGAATCATTAACTAAATCTGCTAAATCTTTGTGTATATGAAAAGCCTCAAGAAAATCCAATTCCCCTATGGAAGAAGCCTTTTGGATAATTTTTGAAGACCCAAAGTCAAAGTTATGGTTAAATGGCTAACTATGATACGCTATTGAAGACTTGTTAATTTCGCCTTTTCTGACATAAGATTCATGTTCCTTGATACGAAACTTCAACGCTCTTTTTGTTTGGCCAATATATCTTAAACCACACTGACACGATATACTATAAATTCCCCAAGAATTCAAGACAGAAACGCAATCTTCTAGAATCGAAGGGTGAATTTTATTAATAGGGGAGAAACCGACTTGAAAATTGAATTTCTGGAGAATCCGTGCAATTTTATAGCTAACAGAAGGATAAAATGGAAGCACGACAAGGCCATTAATATTATTTCTAACAGTGGAATGTCAACTTTGGTGAGAATCTGAAAATTTTTTAACGGCTTTATCAATAATCACGGGAGAAAATCCACGGTCAATCACTTTAAGCGCGCGGAATACATAATAGTAAAAAGAAGCCATTTTTTGTTTAAACAGGGTGGCATGACTTGGCATGGGGTGGTAAACAAACTACAAAGGGTTTACGGTACACAGTAGTGCTAAAATCAATTTCATTGCGGATTATAAGAATATCAAGGAAGGGGAGAGAATTGTTGGATTCAATTTCAAGTGTGAATTGGATGGTTGGATCAATTGAATTCATAATAGATAGAATCTCGGATAAATCATCTTTATAACCGTCAAAAAGTGCTAAAGTGTCGTCAATATACCGAATCGAAAGACGAAAAGATAGTTTATCAAATAATTTCAACTCAAAATAGTGCATATATATGTCAGCAAGTACCGGACTGAGAGGATTACCTATAGCCAATCCTTCAACTTGACGAAAATATGCATTTTGGAAAACAAAGTGAGTTTGACTTAGAGAGACTTTAGTAAGCGAAACCAACTCATTAATTTCAGTATGTGTGAAGTGAAATTCCCGAAGCCTAGTTTCAAGACAATTTAGTGCTGCTTCGACCGGAACATTAGTAAACAGTGATTTGACATCAAATGAAACCATAATGGAACGAAGTGGAGAAATAGTTTTAAGTTTATCAATGACTTCAACAGAATTTTTTAAAGTGTGAATATTGTTAGCAAGTAGAGGAAAAAATCTGGAAACTAAATATTTGGCTAAAGGATATGAAGCGGTACCTATGTTGGAAACAATTGGTCGAAATGGAATACCGGTTTTGTGGACTTTTGGAAGAGCATAAAGTCTAGCGCAATTAGTAATAGGTGGGATAAGTGATTTCTTCAACTGAGTTGGCAGAATGTGGGAAGATTTAATAGCACTTTTTACTTTCGTCAGGTCCGAAGATGAAGGATCTTTAGGGATCGAGCAGTATGGGCCTTCATTTATCAGTTTAGAGACTCCAGTAATATATGTGTGTTTGTCCATAACAACGATCTGTCCGCCCTTATCAGCTTTAGAGATAATGATATTAGTATGAGAATGAATTTCACGTAAGCTCTCATTTTCCTTTTTGCTAAGATTCGAACCCAAAGATTTGTTGTTAAAATTAACGTTATGAGTAATTAGGTGGCGGATTGCATCCTTCTGCGTTTCCGAAATTTTGGAGAATTTAAAGGCTTTCTCTATAGGGGCGATGATTTGAGGAATTGAAGGTTTAGATGTCTTTGAAAAGTTGAAATTATATTTTAATACTTTTAACTGATCCTCCGAAAGATTCCTATTGGAGATATTAACAATGGGATTAACGTTTACAGTGAGAAGATCAGCTAGATAGGTGGGACTATCCGACTGGTGTGTGAGCTTAAAGAATTTAGAAATAAGCACAGTTTTATGCCGTTGACCAACGGTATCGGTTCTAGACCAGGATGCATGTTCAAATGAGGAAAAATTTTCAGTTGAATTAGCAATTTTTAAATGGAGGTAATATAATTCAAATTCAATCATAGATAAATGTTTGCGCGTGTCCCTTATAATATGACGAAGAAGTGCCAATTTGAATTTATGCAAAATTTTTGAAACGTGAACGGAAGCTTTAAGGCTACATTTCACATGTATAAAATTAATGGCCTTGTCGTAGAAATAATATTAATGGCCTTGTTGTGCTTCCATTTTATCCTTCTGTTAGCTATAAAATTGCACGGATTCTCCAGAAATTCAATTTTCAAGTCGGTTTCTCCCCTATTAATAAAATTCATTCTTCGATTCTAAAAGATTGCGTTTCTGTCTTGAATTCTTGGGGAATTTATAGTATATCGTGTCAGTGTGGTTTAAGATATATTGACCAAACAAAAACAGCGTTGAAGTTTCGTATCAAGGAACATGAATCTTGTGTCAGAAAAGGCGAAATTAACAAGTCTTCAATAGCGTATCATAGTCGGACATTTAACCATAATTTTGACTTTGGGTCTGCAAAAATTATCCAAAAGGCTTCTTTCTATAGGTGAATTAGATTTTCTTGAGGCTTTTCATATTCACAAAGATTTAGCAGGTTTAGTTAATGATTTGAAGTCCAATCTAGTCCTTCCTAATGCCTTTAAAATTCTACTATCTTAATTCAGTTATTTTTGCCGATAGATGGCGTTACCTCCTCGCGGTTGGTACTACCAGAGGGTATAAAAATCCGTTCAGTGGTTGCTTTCCATTATTCGAAGTTCAGATTTTGAGCGTGAAGGTGCATTTGCCGCTCGCTCCCTATTTTTAACTTCGCTAATTTTTCTTGTCCTTTGTGTTACATGTTTGATCAGATAGTCTGGCTCAGTAAAAGTAAGCGGCCAGTGTAACTCTGATTAAAAATCCGGTTATAACCACGTGCAGTGCTGATAAGTACCACGTGTTTTTGAGACTCCTCCTTTATTTTTCTTCTTTCTAGGTATTTCTTTCTCCTGATGAGGAGGGACCTTTAGCTGCCCTCGAAATCGATTGAGTGTTTCAATATACTTACGCTAAATACAAGGTTGTTTTTACGATTTTGATTGTCACATTAGCGTGTTTCTCTTTTATTCTAGTCTAAAACTTGATAGATTCAGCTATTTCAAAGAAGTCATGAGTAAGATATGAAATTAAATCTAGACAGAGATTAAGTTAAATTACCCTTTAAGAAAAAGCTAAATTTGTTAATTTTTCCAGTTTTATATATAAGAATATTCGGTTTAATAACTTGCTTTAACAATGATTTACCATTGTTCAAAGAATATATATGAATTTTTGAAGATGAGTTAAATTCTGATATTACTGAACCAATTTACAAAGAAACAGAAGCGCCATTAAATCACCTTCACTATATGCCATAGCATTCTACATTAAACATGATAAAAAAACAGAGAAATTACACATGTTATTTGATGCAAAGTAACGGAAAAGATAGTAAAGAATATAGCTTATTTGATGCATAAGCAAATGAAATGAAAGTCCGTCATGAAACTGTTGCCAAACAGCGTGATTTAGCCCTAATTACGAAAAAGCCATAACACGACCAACACAGTTAGAACATCTCCGCTTTCATTTGATGAAACCTCAATGGATTTTCGATATTATTTTTTTTCCAATGGCGGGCGCTTGCCTATGCCGGCATTGGCCACGCTATACCGTCTGGGCGGCTGGATTTTCGATATAATTTCCGATATTCTTTTGTTTTTTGAATAGTTATTTAAATTAACTATTATTGCTCTATTTTTTTCTTTGCATTTTGAAAACATCAGTTGGGGGGTTGTATTGCACGAAACCGAGTCTACGCAATTCTCTGATGTATTTTTAAGCGAAAACAGATCGCTGTGTACTTCGGGAGAAGAATAAGGGGAAAGCATTACATAAAGCATTGAATAAGAATTTAAGTGTTTTATTTTGGAAACGCATAACGTAATCCTACTTTAATAATTCAGATTTGTATTTTAAATTGTTAAAGCATGTTTTCTTTTCATAGGTTGATAATGTTGATCGACTTACTATAAAAATCGACAGTTTGGGAATCTTTCTAAAATGGTGCGCGAAAGCCACCGACTTGCACCTGATAAGTAACTTGTATCTTTTTTCTGTAAAAATTGCCCAACTGCACCAACGTGATTTCGTTAGCAGTTAAGTATCAAAATAAGACTCAAGACTTTGGTTTGGTTTTTACTTATTGAAATTACGGCTAAGCATACTATGGCTATTTGCCTAAGGGGAGGGTTGCTTTTGTGGAGAACTTTCTGAGAGAAACTGGCTCACATACAAGTTACACATGGGGAAAAAAACACGAAAACGGCAATGCAGCCAGCTCGTTTGAGGGATTCGGACCTCGGACCGAACTAGCAGTATTCAGCGAATTTACCGCTAGGCCGCTTGTTGGATTATATGACACAACAAATCTTCGAAGTAAAGTGCGTTGTTTAACAAAAGAACCTGATCTTTGAAATAAAAAAAATATAATAATATAAAAAAAGGATATATATAAAATAACACATTTTTAGATTCATCAACATTGAAAGCAGAAAGAATGAAAGAAGTAGTAGAATACTGAGAAAGGGAAGGCTAAGAAAAAAATTTCCAAATGAAATTAGAAATATGAAACTAAATAAGAGTACTGATAATTCTAAAATATTCAGTCCTTTATCAACTCGCATAGAATTCTTAGAATTCAGAATGCGTCCCTGAGTTGCAATCAAATTCATCTAATAATATTACCTGAACAATATCAAACTCATCATTATGAAACTCAACGTTTTGTATTTCTGGAACTTAAACTCATGTTAGAAATTTTGGGTAATTAAAAGAAAACAGCAAGTTAGAGCCGTGCTAAGTTATTTTTCCACGTGAGCCAAAACCTTTAATTCGCACCCCTGCATAAAACCGAATTAACTATTTCTATACACTTTTATACTCATCAAAAGGAAATTATTTCAAATTATAATACTGTAAGTCATAATATTTTTAATCGTAGATTTATGTATTCAGAAAAATGATGCTATCATTTTTAGTTTTTAAATAAAATGATTTATAATTGACTTCGTTTTTGAATTTAAAAAGGGCTAGAAATTACCTTTTCGATTAATATCAGATAACACTAAAATAAGAAAAATATTAATGTAGTTAGCATAAAAATTATTGCTCTTAATTTATTCAAACTTTTTTTATATACATAATTTAGATTTTCTTGCCTTTAGAGAAGCAAAATCATCAATAATTTTATTTCAAATTGTACTTTCATTGTGTGTCTTATTTTATGGAGTTAATTGCCATGCTTGACAGTTTTCTTCACCGAGGCAAAGATGCTGCATAATTTTTTATTCTCTTAAAATTGTTGGAGTGTTTCTGATCAACAGAAATAGTAACTGACGAAGTTAATATATTCTTAACGTTAACTTTCGAATTCCGATATGATTGATTTAAACTATATTCGTTATTTACCTTTGGGAGAACTAAATTATAGCTGCCGCAGAGTCCAGATATATTGTTGCGTTTTTTTTCCCCCTTCACGTTCGTACGAGGTTTGTGTGGATTTGGAGTGAATAACGCCGACACTTGATGAAGTATCGAAACATACTTTATTGGCCATTATTGTCATTATTTATGGCAACCCTAAAACTGCTTTGCGGGGAAGCTATCTTATAGCGCCTGCACATTTCCCTCTATTATGTTTGTGATAATCCCTCTATTATGTTTGATAGTTTAATTCATATGAAGGTCATCAAAGTATGCAAGGGCTGTTTGTCTAAGGAAAGGATGTTTTTTTAGAAAACCTTTCTTATAGTGGAAAATGTTTGTATTTTGGATACACCCTCGAAAAAACATGCAGACACTTACGCTTCATCGGGATTTGAGCGCAGATTAATCCGCTGCATTTAGAGCACAGCTTTTTGTTCGCAGTTCTAATTTCTGATTGGAAGCCTTTTTTTTCTTTCATTTTTCTCAAAATATTGAATTTCATGCAAATAAGATGCATAAAAATTTTATTTGATTTGCTTTAGAATGTTATTTTCAGCCCATTGAAATGATTTGTAGCATGATGTTTGTTCAAATTTGTTGCATTAATATAATGTAATAATAACGAACTAAAAAATTATGTAAAAAGTTAGATACTAATTTTACTATCTCATTTTAAATGTTGAATAATTTAAAAATTTAATAATTAAACAAGTTTTAGATTTGGCTTTATTAATTCATTAAGTGGGTAAGAGATTTTGTGGAGTACTCTGTGCTGGGAATTGGATTTTATTCACGGTACGAGTGAGCATGAACTAGAAAGCATTCACGCAGCCCACCCATTCGCCGGGATTATGTTTGTTTTAATTTTTTAAATGTGTTAATGTTTAATGTTTTAATTTTTCATAACAAAATTCCAAAATTTTAAAATTTCTTGCTTATTTTTTGATAACAAACAATTAATATTATTGTTATATTATAAACTACCCAAAAAATCAAAATATATTGCCTTACCTCCTCTATTAGCAACCCAGTCTAGCAACAACTGTAGTAACTCCAGAAATATCGTAAATGAAATCGGCTGCATAGTTCTAAAAGAAATTAAATGTGGATGTAACAGGACTGAAGTGCAATTCTGTAAGTTAATCCTACGGCGGAAAATATAACGAAAAGTGGATCGTGCCAAGGTTTATACAAAAAGATATTGAAAATAAGGTGCTCTTTATTTTTTAACATTCTTGTTCAAGCTGTTATAAACTTCTATGCATCAGGTCTACTGAAACGAATTCATGCGACACTTCATGAGTTCCGGAAAACTTAATAATGAGAGCAATAAGAGTTGCCGTTCATAGTAAAGGAAGATGGAGGAGAATAACTGATGTTGAAAATATGGTGACAGGCCCATCCTCGGCAGCATTAGCCTGTGAAGCTCATTAGCAGAAAGTAAATCAGACGTCTCAATGAACAAAAGTAAAACGGTTAAAGTGTACGTAATGAAAATGCAGAGACTACTGGAAACAGCAAGACAGTGTGGAAGGAAATTTTAAAGAAGAAGTGTGGGTATGAAAACAAAGAAGGAAGACTCATGCATTTGTTGACCACAGTCGAGGGTTGTATTAACCACTAAACAATGTAAGGACGTGCTAAGGGCATCAAGGAAAGGGTCAACACAAAAGGGGTCCTTAGTTCTATAGAAAAGAGGGCATCTAAAAATCTCCTGCTGTTGGTTATAGCATGGAATGTATGGTGCACCTAAACCAAAACCGAAAGTGCGATGGAATGAAGAAAAAATGGCGCAAACACATATTGGGGCACCAAAATCTTTTAAGTGCTTAGGGCCTGTGAAAGTCTTAATCCAGCCCTGACTGTTTTCCACCTTTATAACTTTCAGGAAACTAATATGATATTATAAGCGCATTAAAAGTTCATACAGGAAATTAATAACAATATTTGCAGGTAGATTCCGTCTTTCATGAACCATGGAATGTATAAAGAGAGAATTGCTGTCATTTTCAACCATGCGGACGCTTGATGGGCAACTTTTCCAACACACAGCTAGTGTCCTCCAATTGCTGACTCAGTTAGTGAGTGCTCTGTTTGTAAGGAGCCCATTTTGTGCCAAAGCGTGCACAAAAATAGCTTTGTGTCGCCATCAAACGCTTCTTTTCTTCAAAAAACATTCCAACTTTTCCTTTCTGTTCAATATTCAACAGACCGTTATCGCCAGCTTAGCTCTTGACTGAATCTGTCACTGTACCTGACTCATCATTCTATTTAATAAGCAATATGCTGAAAATGTTTAAAATTTTGTTTTTCTCACTTTTCCCTCTGTCAACAAAATTCGTTTCAGCTTTTGTTACGCTTTATAGAACACATGTATTTCCTGGGGCTCAAACCTTAAATTTACAGGGTTTTATATCTACTTAATTTTTTTTTTCACCTAAAGTATGTACTTAACATAATAATTGAATTATAAAATATTATTAATGCCACTTCGGAATATCATAAAGTATCAATGTTCTCAAACCACATGCAGTTATATTCTGATATTTTGGGACAAATTTGTGCATGAGTAAACATCTGTGGGTATGCCGCATGTTGTATCAAACACTATTTGATGCAAGATAAGCGGCAGCATTGTATTGACATAACTGGCAGGTGCAAAGTGAAAGAAACATATGCTTTTGACATGTACTTTATTTCGTCACCAGATTGTAAGTTTCAATGTTACTGTAGTTGCTGCTTCCCGCTCCCCCCCCCCAAAAAAAAGAAAGGTAAATTGAAAGGTATTGAAAAGTATCTGGTATCTGGTATATCACAAATTTTCATGCGGATTGTAAAAGGAAAATAAAATTTAGATCGAGGTAAAAGGAATCTGATCTATAAAATGGCAAATCTGATCTCATCTATAAAAGTCAATATTTCGAGATAAATCTTCCTTTAAAGGGGCATGGATAAATTTTGAAATAAAATACTATATGAAAAGAGAGAACTATTTTAATGTTAAATTATATAAATATGTTAGTTCTAGTTTAGGTTTTGAGCATAAAAAGTGTGCAGTATTTGAATCTAAACAATGCGCAAATAAGTGTTAACGGGTGGTTGTAATTTGTAATGTAGAGCCAGAATTTTGGGGGAAATATTTCTTTCAGGAGGAAACTTTATAACTTTCAAGGGAGTAAACAGCGCATTTTTAATAAAAGTCGAATCATTTTGAGATAAAAAAAACTTATAATTAGTTTATTTTAAACATAAGAATCGCCAACGAAGTAATTCAAGTACAAAAATTAACTAATATTGAGCAAAAAAAGAGTTATGTGGTTTGCTGAGGTAATATAAGTAAAATATTTGATCTATAATCATTTAATATAAGTAAAATATCTTATTTATAAACGTTTTGTATGCTAAGGCCCTGATGTAATGATATGCATTCAAATGACCCATACTTCTTCATTTTCATAAGCGTCTTTCCCAGCTTCTGTGGTGTATCAGTCAATATTAGTTTTAGCAGCTATAATTTTCTAATAAATATTAGGAGGCATTTTTGTTCCTAAAATATAAAATAAACTTGACGACAACAGACTTAAACAAGGCAGGAGGCATAGTCTACGTACTAATTCGTCTCTTTTAAAGTTAAGTTTATATTCCTAATTTCTCAAGCCTAGCAATACTAGAAACTAAGGTATTATTTAATACTGTATTGTGATCCGTTATGTCCCATTTCAGCTCTTCCCATTTCCGACTTTCTGTAGGTGGCAACCAAAATTGTGCTATTTTAGACGTTTCCCTTTATCTGCAGATGTTCGTGAAAGGAATATCAAAATTCGTGACTTTTCAGCCTCTCTTGCATGCCATGGAAGATTAGGTTTTAAATAATTACGCTTAAAAAATTAAAGCACCTTATGCTTTAAATTCGGACTATTGGCCTACAAATATGACGTCACTCGCATAATAAATCTGTCCAGTTTCTAAAATATTAAATAGTTATTAGTGAAAAACCAATTTCAATGTTTTCTTTTAAATTACGAACTCAAAACAAAAGTTCACTTATTTTAAATAGTCAGAAATAAACTGAAAAAGGAGGGTAGTTTAAAATAGATTAAGAATAACTATTTCAGCCAGATAAGGAAAACACACTCTGCATTTGAATAGTGTATAATAACTCTACCAGATGGGCCTAAAAAAGCATTCCTATAATTCAACATTTTCCACTGAACATTTTCCTCCATGATGAAACACACGTGAAAAAAAGTAGTCAATAAAAATAATGAATATCATTGCGCGCGTACAGTTTCGTAATGGACTGGATGCATACAGAACTGATGATAGATTGATAAAATTTATCCTCCTGAAAGGAACCACTTTGCAATTCATGATATTTTCACAAAAGTCCTCTCCCCGGTCTTATATAGTCTTTCCCTGTCCGCCGAGAAATTTCCAATACCTTAGGGATCAGACCAGTTACAGTTATACAGGAATACAATCAAAATATTGGAAAGTGGTCCCGATGTGTGGAGACTTTTGGCTATTTCTAGCCTCATTTTAGTGAAAAAAGTAGTTGCTATAACTATGGCAAGATGGGTGCTAACCATTTACGTCAATATTAAATGGATCTGCTCCTGTAATTTTATTTTTACGGCGGAGATTCTATCCTCGAGGTGTGTGTGTGATTATGGCAAAGCCTCGAGGGCTATCTGCCTAAGGGGAGGGATGCCTTCATGGAGGACTTTCTAAGGGAAACTGGCTCGTATACACATTACACATGGGGAAAACCACGAAAACGCCCATGCAGCCAGCCCGTTCGCGGGATTCGAACCTCGGACCGAACTACCAGCTATCCTCGAGGCATTTCATGTTACATTACACAAGAGACACTAAGTCTTACATATAATGTCACTAAAATTACTTGCATATATTTAAATTTCGTAGCATTTCATCAATCCTACGGACTGCACGCCCCAGGTAGTACAATCCCTAGACAGGAAGCCATACATGGAAAATCAATCCAATACTAAATTACTAATTTCAATAAATAACACAGAACGAATCAAATACTATATCAATAAAAAAACACGCGAATTTACAAATTTATGTACACATAATACTGTAGTTTTAGTATGCTATTTATATTTTACACACTATTGGCACTACGTAACTACGGCCACAGTAAGGGGCCCGGTTGTCCTAATGAATGTCTTTAAGCTAAAAATTTGATTACCTAGGGATCCGAACAAGAAGGTCGTTCGGCCTGTTTAGAACCGTGTAAGGACAGTCCTAGGATGACTGTAGTTTACAGAAACTCCTTTCCGTCGAATCAAATTCCATAGCCACGCCTTCTCACCTCCGTTGTCCGATGTTCTAGAATGTCGGGCCTTCATGTTCTCCATCGCCAACTTGATTCGCTCTCGTGCAAAACTGTGCATCAAATCAAACAGTGCCTGGAGTTCTTGAATGTACTCCTCGAGGATGAAGGCCCATTAAACGGGCAACCAAACTACAGATCACAAGGGAATGGAAGTCAGAATTGAAAAGTATCTGGTATGGGGAAAAGCCGGTAGTCTCGTAGACAGCGCTGCAATAAGCCAGTAAGAGCAGAGGTAATATTCTGATCCTATCGATAAACATCAACTTCTTCTTGGTCAAGGAGTTTTAGGCTGAGTCCTTCCAGATTATCTAGAAGGAAATAGTATTAGTACTTTCTTTTACAAAAATTTCCATCTTCCTTCCAATTACTCCTTTACTGGCATCATTTGGCGTTGACACAACTTTCATTCGCACTCAAACTTCTCTTTCCCCAATACTCTCCAGAAATTGTTCTGAATGTACTTAGGGTATTCATGTTGTGTTACCGCGAACACAAACTACCGCTAAACATCATCTAACATTTTTTAAACTTGACTTACAGACCTCAAAAGACTTCCTATACACAAAGTCTGCCCTAGTGTGCTTAAGCGAGAGCTTAATTTAACTTTTAAGTGTTAGCTGGAGAGCCTAACGTTAAACACACATATTCTAAAACATTAAATTATTTCATAAATTCACTTGCACTTTGGCCAAAATTTATCTTTTGTACAAGTTTAAATTTAAAATACTTCAACAATAACATTTAACATTTTTCAGATATTTAACACATTACATTTTAAATGCACTTTACTTCAAATGTCATAGTTGCTTAAATACAATTTACAATCTTTTCATCAAATCTTAACTTTAAGTTAACAAACTTCAACATTCAAAGAAGTCTTTCCGACTAAAAGATATTCACAATTCAATTCTCGCAACTTGCGAGTTCTTTAACAAGAAATGTTTACTATTACATTCTCGCCAAATTGTGAACACAAAAATCTTTTTGTTTAAAAGATTAAGTTCTCGCTATTTGCGAAACATTTTTCTTCTTTCAAAACAATTAGAAACTTATAACTACATGATATAAACTGAATTGTGCATGTAAAATAAGCAAACAAAGAAATTTTCACTTATGTTTTCTTTCCCTGTATTCCTCCATCCGGACGAAGCAAAACTTTTGGAAAGTGGGAAACTTCAAAACCTCCAGCTTACTTCTTCGATTTCGATGATCCGCGCTGTTTAAGTTATCCAACTTCCTCTTCTTCCCTTGTTGATGAACCTCAGGTTTCTGAGCGACGGCTGTGGGTTCTGGAATTGCAGTTTCATCTTGACTTCTGGCGGGGCCGTTCGTCCTTTTGGGTCTTTCCGCTTCCATTTTGACATTCTTACTTGTTGTGCTGGCACGGCTGTTGAGGCTGGTCTTTTATTCCTTGTCTTTCTCCAATCTGGACCTCCTTGGGCCTCCCTAGTGGTCGTTGTCGCGGGAAAACGTAGCTTAAGTTTCGTTGATTTCTCACCTCGTTGAATCAGTTGTTTTATTGGGACATCCGCTGTTATCCTTTTCCTCTTCAACGCCGGTACTGGTGTTTTTCATGAGTCCACAGTTTTCGCATGTTCGTTCGTTGGCCTTGTTTTCCTCCGTTTCGCTGAGCCTGGACCGTTTGTTAGTTAATTAAAAAGTAACATTACAACATTATTACAGAAGGGGAAAGACTATCAGCTTTCTCGACGCGTAATGCGTCTTGCTAGCATTTCTCAGGAAAGAGCCAGCGTTTTTGTTTTTCTTACTCGATTTAATAGGTAATGCCTTTAATATACGTATAATGCCTTTAATGGTCATTATATATAATGACAAAGGCGTTATATTTTGGTATATAATGTATTTACTTTGCATATAATGTAATTATATATAATGTACACTCATGTCCAAAATTATCTTTACATACCCAAAAATGATGATATTCAATGAAATATCGAATCAATGTGATCCGTATTTGCAGCGAATGTGTGAAAACCAAGCCTAATTAGCATTATCCAATCAAAAGTAATCAAACGGTTTGTGATATGCAAATCTAGGCGTTACGTCATCCAAGGGTGAATCAAGCGCTTTGTGCAAACTGAATATTTGAGTGAATTTCTGCAACATAGCGTTTGATTTCAGTGTGTAGGGACTCAAAGCGGTTTGTTATGGCTTCGAAGTATCATTTGGAAGAATCTGTAAAGTGACGAATTATCGGCCGTTTAGAAGCAGAGCAGTCAATCATGGAAACAGCCACATGTCTGAATATTTCAATACAGACAGTCTCTAAGCTATGGAAACAGTTTCAAAATGATGGAAGTGTTGTAAGGAGGCCTGGACAAGGTCAGAAATGAATGACAACTGCTTCTGAAGATCGGTATCTGGCATTAACTGCCCGTCGTAACAGAAAGGCTACTGCTCGCCAGTTAAGTTCAGAGCTTGCAGCCGCCACTGGAACTGTTGTATCACGGCAAACAATATACAGAAGGCTTAATGAAAAAGGCCTTTATGCCAGAAAGCCAAGGGTATGTGTTTTACTGTCTTCACAGAAAAAGAGGGATCGCTTTAATTGGTGTAAAGAACATCAAAACTGGACTGAACATCAATGGTCCCATGTTCTCTTTACTGATGAGTCGCGGTTTAGTTTAACTGGTGATTCTAAACATGTTTACATCTGGAGGGAGTCAGGAACACGAAATGATCCCTCGAACATTGTGGAACGTGACCGTTTCGGTAGTGGAGGTGTGATGGTATGAGGTGGAATAATGATCGATGGACGTACGCCCCTACACGTGTTCAGCAGCGGATCTGTGACAGGCCAGATATATCGCGATGAGGTCTTAGATCCTTATGCAAGACTTTTCATGGATGCATATGGAGCTGACTTTTTATTTATGGATTATAATGCCCGTCCACATCGAGCAAACCTCGTTGATGAATTCCTTGAAAGTGAAGACATTAAGCGAATACCTTGGCCACCAAACTCTCCTGACCTTAACCCGATAGAGAACTTATGGGACTACCTTGGAAGAGCAATTGCACGCATACATCCTCCTCCTATAGATGTAAATGCTCTGAAGACGGCATTGCTGGAAGAGTGGAGATTAATTCCCCAAACTGTGGTTGACAACGTTATTTCCAGCCTTAAAACACGTTGTGATATGTGTGTAGAAGTCAGGGGAGATCATATTCCCTATTAAATTCGTAAGACTTAATTCTTTTCCTGAATCATTCCTTTTTTTCTTAACTCTCTTTGTCACACTTTATTACCATTTTTATTGTTTCATGCTACAATTTTATATCATATGAGGTGATCTTCAATTTTTTCTTTTGCATTTATCTGTCATCATGTTATGTATGATTCCACGAAAATTCATTAAATTATAAGTCATAGTCTCTGAGAAATCCGTGAATTTATGCATGTAAACATAATTTTGGACATGAGTGTATATATTGATGTGATCAGTAACAGATATCCCGCCAGTGGAGTGGGGGGTCTTTCCTTGATTACTCTCCGGTCATCGAGGACGCTGTTTTCTATTTAGAAAAACAGGAAGTTTTCTAATATAAACCTGACGTCACACAGAGTTTGAGGATGAAATATTTCTGAGTGTATTTTGAAGAAGTTTTGGGACATGTGTTGGGGTTATATTCAGTTTCATTCGTTAGCCATGGCTAAGAGACCTTACTTAAAAACTTAAAAATTTGTTCAAAATCATCGGACACTCCACCTTTCCGTCTAACTGGAAGACAGTTTCCGAAAATTTACTTTGACGGAAAAGGTAATACACACAGCAGAATTTTTAAATTGCAATTTAATTACCTAGAGGTAATTCTTGTTTAGAGTTTTTTTAATTTCGTCTTAAATAAATTGAAGTCATAATATCAAAACGCTGATTTTATACAATTTTTTTTTTTTTTTTTAAATTAGGCTTAACTGCTTAAAATGCGCGGGCCGGTGGCGACGATCCATTTCAGCGGGTACGGTCTCGTGACTGCGCTTCGTTCTCCCGGCGTTGGTTCTTAAGGGGTTAAAGATGAGCAGAATTCTGCAGCCTCATGGTGCACGTTTTGAACAGATGTCTTTTTTACACTTTCCTACTTGAATTATTTTCGGATACGGAACGGTCGCACAAAATGCTAATGATTAGTGGACATTGACTGTCTCACAACGTAAAGATGAGCTGCATTCAGGAGCCTGGCGTTCCTCTTTACCCGGACTGAAGTCCGCAGTCTGCTACCATGAATTTCATATCTCACCCCTGCCACCAATACATTTTAGCAGTGCCGTCGTTTGATGCGACTTACTTCTTCGACATTACTCAGACAAAACCTTTTTTTACACTTACTAACTTCATTCACGAAACCGACCAATTGGGGGTGGGGGTACTCTTAACGAGATTTTTCCTTGATTCCTTTCCGTCCTTTGTAGCGGACGCTGGGGTATGTTCCCATGAAAACAGGAAGTTCACTAATATAAGGCTGATGTTTTATCAAACCTAATGCTTGTCAAAGTGCTTTTGAAAGAGAGTAGTGGACCCAGGCTCTGCGATGAAGCAGAAAAGAACGCTTGCATACCTGAATCCGGAAAACATTTTACCCACCCAGCGATTCAACCTAATAGTAATTTTCGGGATAAGTCTGCTCTTTTCTCAGCGAGCGACGGTAAGTTTTTGATTGGAACCTCGAAGAAGGAGTTCTTGTTTATACTCATTCCGCTGTCCAAGACTACGGATGAATCCCAAAGATAATACAAGCTTTTAACCTGTTCATCGGGATTAGGATCTCCATACTCCGCTCGGTGTTACATGTAATGAGCCGATTTCCTTCTCAATAATGTTAACCTGTATTCAAGGACTTTCTTGTATGAGATCCCATCATCGTAAAATATTACTTTAAGGTATGTGTTTATTTCTCATGTTATACGCAGTAATTTATGCTAATAAAATAGTTTTGGTTTATTTCAAACTACCACTTGTAACCTTGTTATTTGATAAGTTACCTGGTTTATTTGATAAATAACCTTAAAAGGATTCATTTAGTTAACCAACTATTTTATCTTAATTATATTTACTATCTTTCTCGCTTTCCATTTTCCTTCCGAAATGCTAATTTCTAGTTCGCGCGTGTTCAAATAAGGTAGAAAGAGGAATTATTAGGAATTGTTAGGAGGTATTTAAAGGAAGGTTTTAGATTGCAGAATCAGAGTGTATTCCGCCTACTGAAGGCCAAGTTACTAGTTGAATCTTGATAGCAATTTGTCTGTAGCGTTGCGTTATTCTTGCCATTAGGTTTGTAACGCCGATATTAGATCTGAGACAACTTGCGGGTATTCTGTCTGTCTAGCCCTTGGGTTACTCGCGACTTACTTAGTTAAGTCCAATTTTTTTAGTTTTGTGTTATGCCGAAAATACTGTCTGGTTATGTAAGCACGAGCAGTTTCTTCTGTTAAATTACTGATTTTAATAAAAGGGTCTTTTACACCCTTTCCCAAGTCTCTGTTGTAATTTCCAAGATATAGAGATAATTCGCTTACGTCTTCCAGAATCTCTGTTTTAGTTTATGTTGCCAAAGAGAGTGAGACTCTTTAACCTATATCGTTAAATTTAGCATTTACCACTATCTAGGAGACTAAAATAAAAGAATCTTAAACCATTTATGTGTTATATTTATTTCGAAGATCCGCTGATGGGTTGTTCCGTTTTACTTTAGATTAAACTCACGTTTTACTCGGATATATTTGTATGTTCTAACAACTGTACGAAAATTTTATGATCATTATTTGATTAAATGAATTAATTTTTTTTTTAAATTTTGAAACAGCATATGCTAATTTTGCGTATAAGAAATGACGTTTAATTTTCTATATTTAACATTATCTTAAGAGATAGCGTCCCCCACCATTCCAAAAGAAGTAATGTTTGTGTGCCTCTGTAAAACACAGGGGGTTTGGGACCCCTGACCCTGGCCCCTTCACACCCGGACCCGCTAGTTGTCTGCTTCAAAACTGAAGCAGGATACATTGCTGAATACTACGCGATATCAGTCGGCTAGCAGCCATAATGGTCGGCTACGACACCACCTCGGAGAACTCCGTCGATGTTGTGAGGCTCAACGCAAAAGCCTTGTAGGCATCCTCGCCTCAGCCAGCACGCGAAAAGATGCTGCAACTCGTTGGCTAGCGGACAATCTTGCCGTTGGGGCAATTTGGCTCGTCGCACAATCATACAATCTTGCCTAGTATTCGTGTACCTTCGCCTTCTAGAGCCTTGATTTCGCTGATGAGTACTTTTTGCAGCAGCCATTGTTGCCAGCCCCTTTGCATAACCCTGTCCATCCGGTGAAAATGCGGTATCTTGCTCTGTATGACCAACCCGCTTCACTTATCCTTACTATGCGACCACGTTCGAAATCGTCTACTTGTCTATAAAGTCTTCGGCAACATCGTAATGGCATTATTGGTTATGTCTCCAGGGAACTACAACAAGAGAAAAGATAAACCGTCCGCAAATGATACCTGTTTAATGCGATGCTACTTTCTCACTAGAAATGCGCGCTGTGCCTATGAAGCTATGACTATGAATCCCAGTGCGCTTTGGCAGCTGAGGATGTGTTCGGTAAAACCATCGAAACTAGTCCTGTGAAAATTATCAAATATAAAGCTGATTTTTGTTGTTTGACTTCTAAATTAATACTTGTTCGGCGTGTAATTTTGGTGTGTATTTAATTATGGCAAAGCACACGAGGGCTATCTGCCTAAAGGGAGGGATGCCTTTCGTGGAGGACTTTCTAAGGGAAACTGGCTCGTATACACGTTACACATGGGGAAAACCACGAAAACGCCCATGCAGCCAGCCCGTTCGCGGGATTCGAACCTCAGACCGAACTACCAGTGTTCAGCGTCTTTACCGCTCGGCCGCTGGTGGGCCTCGTGTAATTTTTGTCTTAATTATCAAAACATAATAAATGTTGTTTCTGACAGAAAATAAATATCGTTATTAACATGACTTATTCAACAAAGTACGAATATAATTTTTTATTTAGGGTTCCTCATTGTAATTTTTCCTCATCCTTCTTTTTTTCAGAGTAATCAGAAGGCAAGATACAGATTTGCCGTTTTGCTCGTGGAAATTAAGCAAGCCGAAGTGCTGCCGTACGTAGTTGCTGTTTTAGGAGTCATTAACTGCATTATTCTTGGAGCTTGTGGTTTTCGACTCAGAACTAGAGTTCGAAACGAATTTTTAGGTAAAATCAAAATCTTTAAATTTTTATTCAAATGTTATATAATTATTTTATCATTGGAGAAAAACATAACATGAAAGAAGGACCATATACGTATGATCTAGTAAGGCATTAACTATTCGGGAGCGAACTCCGATAGGCCTTACATAGGCAAAAGGAGTATAACGAATTTTTACACACACGTACACATATAAAATATGTAGTACAAAGTAGGCGACACGGACTTGTCCGGACTTCAGCGATGCGGGATTCGGAATGTGTTCGGATATTAGATCATCAGTTTAAATCTAGTAAGATATCACGTAGAAATTACAAAATTAAAAATATGAAATGGTAATTTATAAAATAGTGCAGCATTTATAACCTGAAGGAAATCAAAATTTAAGGAAAAAATTCAATATTTAATTGTTTGCTTTATTAAACACCTCTTTCAATGTAATTTAATTTGCTTTACTTTTTCGTTGCTAGCACATTTTCTTTAATTCTATAGATAGACATAATTTCTTCTTCAGTTACAAAGTTTCACTGTTGAAGTCTTGTAACTGCCGCGTCGGGAGTTCTCATTAAATTATCATTCGAAGTTTTTTCTTTTTCAACAACTTATCACTTTTTTCATTATTGGTAGCGATATTTACTAACTTAGCACCATACTATACAGTTCGCCGTCATTAGTCAATTATAATTGGAGCATTGTTATCTCAATAAAAAATCTGTTATAGCAACTTCATTTATTACCACTTCTCCACAAATTCCATTTACTAGAACATTTCGCTTTGGTTTGCCATACTTGTAAACCTCTATACTCAGGCTATCATTGTGAAGCTTACATAGCGTCCGATATCCACTAATCGCGATGCATCATGAGACTGATGACAAGATATGCTCTTCAGCTAAATTTTGTCTTGCTTTTATCGCAAGCTGACGAATTATTAACCCTGAATTATATTAATTTAGTCATTAATTATACTCATGACTATTTCCCGCATACGAATAAGGCTTATCTGAGTCTCGAATAAACTACAATCATGTCCATAAATTAAGGATAATGCAAAATCAGGCAAAGGAAGAGTTAGAAGCAAAACAAATTTAACTTATTTGTAAAGCTTATTTATTAAACAAAAGGTAAAGAGGAAAAAAAGATGCTATATGTTTGATATTATTAAAAAAATTAGCGATTTTTTCTCCCTGGAGCAAATTACAAAAAAAACCTATTTACAAAAAACCAATATTACATGGTTGGTATGATTGTTAATACATTGAATGTCTCCCAGACAATGCAATACAGTCCGTACAACGCCTAGGCATACAGAGTATCAAATTATCGATCTGATCTTGGGCCATATTACACCACTCAAAAAGCAATGCTCTCCGAAGTTCCGGTTGACATGTAGGAGGAGGTTGACGGGCTGCAACTGTCTGCCAAGCATGTCCCACACGTGCTGTACTGGATTCAAGTCCGGTGAGAATGCTGGCCAGTCCATACAGGTGATATCCTCCGATTGAAGGCATTCGCTTACAATGTTTGCATGGTGAGGAAGGGCGTTGTCATCCATAAACACAAATTGTGCGCCCATGGCGCCCCGAAACAAACGTACGTGTTGTTCCAGAATGACGTCCCGATAGATTTGGCTTGTCATGGTTCCAATTTGAACATGCAGGTCAGTTCTGGAACCCAGAATAATTCCACCTCAAACGAGCACTCCTGCACCACCGTAACGGTGTCGTTCAATGATGTTTTCTTGGTGGTAATGGGTACCTGGAGCTCTCCATATCAAAGTCCGGCGAGAATCAGACTGCAAGCTAAACCTGGACTCGTCGGAAAACATCACACAAGCCCACTGTTGCGGTGTCCACAATGCATGCTCTCTACTCCAGGCTAACCGCAGGCGACAGTGAGTTGCAGTAAGTGGAACGCATCTGACAGGTCTACGAGCATGTAGACCAATCTGCCCTAAGCGTCTGTACACGGTCTGCTTTGAAATTGTCGTACCAGTGGCTGAAGAGAGCTGACGAGACAGGTCTGAGGCTGTGCTCCGCCTGTTTCTTTTGGCAGTAATTGCCAAATACCGGTCCTCATTCGGCGTTGTAACTCTGGGGCGACCTGTGCTGTAACGTCTACTCACGTTACCATCATCTTGGAATCGTTGCCAAAGCCTGGAGATGACACTCTGGGTAATCCAAGTTCGTCTGATACCTCCAGTTGGGTACGCCCACATTCCAAACGGCCGATAATTCTACCACGTAAAAAATCATCCAAATGCGTCCTTTGTGGCATAACTATTTGGTTATTGCACTGAAATGCTTATAAAGCGCCTGCGAACAATTTTACTTGTTTACCTGTATTCCTTTTATATCACTCTCTCACATTGTGACGTACCATCGGTGTCATCTGGTTACTTCCTGAAATTTGCATATGATTCTTGAAGATGTGTGTAGTGATTTTACAGGTGATATATTTATTGTAGAGTTCGATTTCCGCGTGACTCCGAATTATCCTTAATTTTTGGACATGAGTGTACTTCCCGCATGTACATTTTCAGGGCTGGTGCTGGACATTTTGCGAGTCTGTGCAGGTTCTAAATTCTGCTTCCAAACGCCTCCCTAAATTCTAAAAATTTTGTAGCCCCTAAATTTTGCGTCCCAGAGCGCCTTCCCTAAATTCTAAAAATTTTATCATTCCTTAATTTCGTTGCTCGGTGCCTCTCTAAGTCCTAAACACTAAACATTTTGCCGCTCTGTGAGGCCACACCAGCTCTCGCAGCGCTCTTGGACTTAATAAAAAATCAGGTTATAAGGTATTTCTCGCGCCTTCTTAGCGAGCATTCGTGATGTAGTATTCTGCACGCTCAGAGCGTAATTGAGAGGTCCGCGGTTCGATTCCCGGCGAAGGTATAACAAATATAAACAGTACGCCTTTATGGATCTTCAGTTGATACAATATAATACAATGCAAATAAATTCTTACCATAAAATAAAAAGATTACCATATCAACATCAAATATATTTTTTTATTCACCAGCTCAGTAGTCAAAAATCTCATCTTCTGAATTTTAATAAGCAAATCGAATCCTAAAGATAAAAACTGCTGCCAAAAACGATAATACAATAATATGCAAAGTAAACATTTATAATTATTAAAGTATTATGAGTATTAAAATATTGTGAGTTACTTTCAAACTAATTATTTATATTTTATGCCGTTACATTCACTCCCCTTCCAGTAACGAACGTTACATTAGAAAGATTGGAAGAAATTATAGTGCATCATCAAAATAATAACAAAATTCATGTATAAATAAAATGTAAGTTTTTGAATCGCAATGGTGTCTTAAGAATTCTACCAGTTCTAGATTGTCTTAAAGCTGATTTGATTTTAGGTTGAGCCACAGTTAATTTGGTTTGAATTTCAATCGGCGTAGGTGCATTGTTTACACAATTTGGAGTTGTAAGTTTCTCTTGTTCAGGGGTTTGTTGTGGTAGAATATATGCTGGCTTCCAATCTGTCTATCGATACATTTACTTCTTTATTCTTTATCCTGAGAGTAAAATATTTGGGTGTACGATTGATAACCAAATACGGACCTTCATATGGGGGTTCGAGTTGCTTCCGAACTCTGTCAATGCGAAGAAAAACATGGAATGTTGATTCTAAATCTTTGTGAACATATAATTTAGGGATACCTTTCTGTTGTATTTCTTTCGGCCGAATCAATTCCATATGCTTTTGTAACTTATGTGTAAAATTTCCAGGTGATGTATGACTTATTTTTTCTTCAAAGAATTCTCCGGGAAGTTTAATATTCTCTCCATATACCATTTCCGCTATAGTATAGTTAGTATCGTTGTGGATTGCTGTTCGTAGGCCTATGAGAACCGTATGTTTCACTCCAAATTTTATTATTATGGGCTTTTAAAGCAGCCTTTATTGACCTATGGAGTCGTTCTACCTTGCCATTGCACTGCGGGTGATAGGCTGTAGTGTGTGAAAGCTTAATGCAACAGATTCTTGACAGGGTTTGAAATACTTCAGATGGAAATTGAGCTCGTCGATCAGTTATTAGATGCAAAGGTATTTTAAATCTTGCTATCCAATTGCTATAGAAAGCGTTCGCTACAGTTTCTGCTGAGAGCTTTTCGAGCGGAATAGCTTCCATCCAATTTGTGTATCTATCTATACATGTAGACAGTAGGTGTTACCATTTGATGATGGTAATGGACCAACAAGATCAATGTGTATTTCTCGAAATCTTTCTGATGGCTTTAGATATTCTCCGATTATTGATTTCCTATGCCGGAATATTTTAGATTTTTGACATGGAATACAAGATTTCGCCCAATGCTGAACATCGTTTTTGATATTTAACCAAATAAATTTTGAAGAGATTAATTTTACTGTTGATTTGATTCCAGGATGGGATAATCCGTGAAACTAATGAAATATTTTCATACGATAACTCTTGGTATATAAGGTCTAACATGCTGTGTTGTAGTATCACACCATAATCTTTTTCCAGATGGAAGGGAAAACTGTTTAAAAGTCAAATTTGTAGATTTCCGCAATGTTTTAAATTCGTCATCTCGCTCTTGTTCTTCGGCAATTTCGTCATAACTTATTAAGGCGATTTCTTCTATTCTGGATAATGTATCCTCTACTACGTTATTCTCTCCTGTAATGTACCTAATGTCTGTTGTAAATTCTGAAACGTATTGGAGTGGCCTAATTTGTCTTGGAGATGCTTTCTCTGGTTTTTGTGAAAATGCATATATTAAGGGTTTGTGGTCAGTATACACTATGAATTTTCGTCCTTCTAATAAATGTTTGAAATATTTAATGGAAAGATAAATTGCGGGAAGTTCACGATCATATGTACTGTAATTTTGCTGTGTAGCGTTTAGTTTCTTGGAAAAAAATCCGATTGGTTTCCAACTAACATTTTCAAATTGCTGTAAAATTGAACCGACTGCCGAATCCGAAGCATCTGTGCACAACGAAAAAGGTAAGTCTGGATCGGGGTGACAGAGAAGAGCAACATTTGCTATAGCTTGTTTACATTCTTAAAATTTCTCAATTGCCTCCTCCGACCAAGTTATTTTCCGATTATCTCTTTTCTTTGCGCCTTTTAGGTAGTCGTGTAAAACGGCTTGAGTACTAGCGGCGTTTTTCAAGAAACGACGATAGAAATTAATCATTCCGAGAAAGGTTCGTAGTTGATGAACAGTGTCAGGCAATTTAACATTCAGAATAGCTTTTACTTTGTCAGGAAGAGGTTTTGATCCCTCAGGTGTAATTAGAAAGCCTAAAAATTCCAATTCATTGACTCCAAAAACAGATTTAGAAATATTAAGTCTCAATCCATATTTTTGTAATCTATCAAAAACCAATTTTAAATGCTTTTTGTGTTCCTGTTCATTATTTGACGCAATTAAAACATCATCCAAATATGGAAAGACAAAATTTAGTCCTCTAAATACTTCATTAATAAATCTCTGAATGGTAGAAGGGGCGTTACGTAACCCAAAACTCATGACGTTAAATTCATATAGTCCGAAAGGAGTTATAATGGCAGTTTTTGGCTTATCATTTCCATGAATAGGAATTTGAAAATATGCTTTATGCAAATCAATTTTAGAAAATATTCGAGTATTTGTTAAGATGTGGTTGAAAATCTTCTAATCGGGGTGTAGAATAACGATCTGGTATTATTTGAGCATTCAAACGTCGATAATCCCCGCAAGGTCGAGAAGAACCATCTTTTTTTGGAACCATATGAAGAGGACTGGCCCATTGTGATTTATAGGGACGAATAATATCATTTTCTAACATATATTGGAATTCCTGTTTTGCTATTTGTAATCGTTTGGGTGCAATTGTCTAGCTCTGGTATAAACAGGTTGTCCTCGAGTTGTAATATAATGCTCAACACCATGCTTAAATGTTGATACTGATAAATTCGGTTTTGTTAAATCTGTATATTGTTGTAACAAATTAGCGTATTTAGAACTTTTATCTAGGGTACTAATAGCATGATCAGAAAACACTGTTGTTACATTACTTCGAACAGATAGGTTAGTTATTCCATCAATTAATTTCTTATTGTGAATGTCAACTAAAAGTTTAAATTTATTTAGAAAATCAGCTCCTATAATAGATTTATCAACTTTAGCTAATATAAAGGGAAATTGAAATTCTCTTCTAAGTCCTAAATTTTAAGTTAAAATTTTAATTCCATAAGTAGGAATTTCCGTTCCATTAGCTGCGCATAATTTAAAATCATCTACCTTTAGTGACACTCTGGATTAAGGTGAATTGCACCTTGGCTACCTTCTGTATGGCTTGTTTTTGTATTGTATATTACTGTTAGTTTTAAATTGTACTATTTAATTATGTTATTCTATGATTGTAATCACATTTTCTGTTAATACTGCACACTGAGTCTTGCATTTACCAAATTTTTGCATGATAATTATTATGTTATACTATTTTTGTTCCCACTGACTCGAAGGGCTTCCAGCGTTTCTGGACGGCATTTTCTTCATGAACCGTGTACGCTGTAATCTGATATTTATCCTAACTTCTCTTATTAAGGCCATAATTAATTAATTAATTAAAAAAGTTATATATCTAAAAAATAAATTAATAAAAAATTTAAGATATTCTTGGCATATTTATATATCACTATTAGTTAAACTTTGCTTTGTATACGAATCAGCATATTTTCTCTTGGGGGTAGAGCCTATGACGCAGGCACCCCGGTGTTATACCATCACTCGTTGCGTAGTTTCGTTTATAGTGAAACGCTACAAAATGCCGTTTTGAGACTAGCAGCCCTTCTGTTCTAGCGCCCCTGGTAAGACTAGTAAGTAACTACTAGTAGTTCTAGTAAGACTAGAATTCTCTTCTGTCGAGTTTACCACTGTATGCGAATAAAATTTTTGAATTGGTTTAGAAATTTTTGAATCGTCTAGTTGAACCTTGCTAACAGCCGAATAGTAAAATACTTGCTGAATACTAATAGTTTCATTTAGGTTCAAACATAGGTGAATGGGCTGACTGCATCATTGGTGTTTAGTGCAATGTCAGTTTTCCTTAGAAAGCTTTTCAGGATGGCAGCCCTCATATGTTTGCAATAAATAGCTCTCTTATGCTCTGCAATATCCGAAAAGTCTAAACTATTTTTAGTTGAAAATGACTAAATTACGCGTTTTGTTTTGAAGAAAAAAAAGGGTATCTTGTTGAATTTTAGTTTCTTAGAGGAAAGAAGGGAAAAAAAGATTACATATTTATTTTTAACTGAGCCAGCCAGTTATATGAACAAAATTTAATTTTGCTTCCTTTAGATGAAACAGAAATATGTCGTGCATTTTGGTGAATAAAAGGGTTTTACACTTTAGTTTTGCATTTTATTTTACGGAAATTAAAAATATTAAATTTTTTTGTTGCAAACCCTAGGTGGGTAAAACGTTCTTTATAGTAAAAAATAGCAGTCCCCCATGTGAATAATAATAAAAAAATATAAGCCTATGGGAAACGAACCTGTTGCCCAGATATTCTTGGATATTCAGGTAGATTGTGATCATATTATCCCGAGTATTCGTTGAAATTAGTTGAATTTCTATTCAAAAGCTTACTTCTTCTTCAATGCATATTTGAATAATTTCTAATATTCGCATTTCTGAGCATATTAACATACAAATATTCTTGAGAAAAACCTAACTGAAGGAAGATGAATCTAATCATGATCAGTTCTACAGAATTTTATTTTAAAATTCGTTATGATTTGCATTATTTTAATGGAAAAATAATTTTTTTCTTTTCATGTTGCGAAACTTTCACGATTTACACCCTTTAAAAATAGCTGCATATTATTATACTGAAAAATAAAATTTAAGAATGTAGTGAATTCTGGGCAATACTCTTAATTCAATGTATCGAAAACCAAATTATAAATATAAAGATTAAAAAACTTATGTTTCTGTATTAGGTAGTTACCTTGAAAGTAATACTGATAGAAAATGTTTAGTATAACTATGCATTACCTCTAACTATGACATTTTGAAAAAATATTTTCAATTTTCTGACTGCACATACAAAAACTTATGTTGCATAAACCGCATCAAGAGCGTTGGCCCATCAGGCGGACTAGAAATAATTTCTCTGAATACTGGTAATTCGGCAATGGATTCGAGTCCCACAAACAAGCTCACAGCATAGGCGTTTTCTTTGTTTTCCCCACGTGCAACGTATATACGAGCCAGCTTCCCTCAGAAATTCCTCGACGAAGCTATTCCTATCCTTAGGCAAATAATCTTTGAGTGTTTTGCCGTAATCAAATTAAATCAAATTAAAAAAATAAGTAAGTAACGAGAGCATTAGACTAGTGTCTTTTTTTGAATCTTTCTATATATATATATAAAAAAAATTAAAGGTATAGAGACTAATAAAACCATAAGATTCAATCAAAATCCGATTCAATCTTTCATCAAAATCCGATTTCTTATAATTTTTTAACACGCAGATTTCTAAGGGCAACTGTTTATTTGCTCTTAGGCTCTGTCCCAAAATAAGTAGTGGAATAGTAAAATATACTGATATTTTCTTAGATTTTAAAGAATGCAATATCATTAGGTACAATTAATAAATTCGTGGCATTCCTTACTTATTGTTGTACACAAAAACGGGAAATTGCATGACAGAAATTTAGATGTCTGTGATTGTGATTAGAAAATAAACAAGTTTTTTACTTCATGTTCAGTTAATTAGTTCTGTCATTATATCAAGTAAGTTGTGAAATATTATTTATATCCGTAGTTTCAATTAAACTCTGGATGAAAAATACCCAAAGCTGCAAATAAAATAAGAAATTTTCTAAGTTAAGATATTTTACTTTTTACATTATTAAAAAAATAAATAAAACATATAAAAAATCATATTGTTTCAGTGAGAAAATATTGCTTCTATCCTAGGCAAGCAATCATATATAAGGGGTAAACTAAGTAATTAAAGTGAAGGTTATCAGAAACACAAAAATATTTTGATATTATGCCCGTATGCATATATAGATTGCTCATAAAGAGTTAAATAAATAAATATATATATAAACATGTACACACACATATACATGCAGGTTTATGAACAAAAAAATTAAAAATTTATAATTCTTTTCTTTTATTATCTTGATTTGCAGTTTTTCACAAAATTTAGATTTTGTAACATAAACCTCGACTTACTGTTACAAGTCGAATCACAAACGCTAACATATACCTTCTTGGAAACTACCAAAGGGCAAAGTTTTGACAGTGATTGATGTTTTTACAGCCGACTCTAATCAGTTCACTTGATGATTCTCCGCAGGTGTGAGGGTATAAAAAAAACTACTTAACGCTTTTCGTGCATTCTGTGAAAGAAAGGTTCCGCACTTTTCAAAAGTTTTTGTTGACAAAGGTGGCGACGCTTTAGAAAACAATACCTTATCTTTCTCAAAACCTCCAGAGGGTTAATTAGGTCCTCTATTTCCTCTCGGAATGGTTAGAGTCGATATAATTTTATCGGGAGCATTAAAATCTCCCCATAGGATAGTTTTATTAAGGAAGAAAAGACCCTGGAAATTGATTTTTTATTATTTTTCGGTGGGCTATAATAAGTATAAATAGTGAAATGGGTTTTTTTTGTTTCCAGACGTCGATTTTGATCAGCTCAGCACCAATATGAGAGGGTAAGTCATTGATAATATTGAATTTGGACGTCGAGTTCTTTTTTAACACTTTAACGGTTTGACCCGTATTTCTCGTTCTTTTGTGCAGGTCTCTTGACGGTTCGTTACGAATTATTGTTAGTTTAAATGTAACCTCGAAAACGGATCGTCCCGTGTTTTTGTAATAGCGAAAAGATACGCCAAAAACGACTAGCCTTGCCTAAGGGGACAAGGGTCCACGCACCCCTGACGACAATGGGTAATGGCTGTCATTAGCGCTGGGAGAAGTCTCCTTGATGTTTTGAGATAAAGGCCTAACACTGACTCTAAGGAAACAAATTTATTACCAGTTACAAAGTGAATGTATATATAAAAGGAATTAATTTCTGTTTTAGAATAATTATTGAATAAAATAAACAAGTTTTTACAAAATAAACTTTTATTTATGACTCATAAAATTATTAATGAATTAAAATGAGAAAAATAATGTATTATATAATTTACTGGGAACACGTGATTAAATAAATCACTTTAAAAAATTTTCCACAAATTTATATAACGAATAATAAAAAACGTGCGGCTCTCTTGATAAATTTATAAATCTTATACTTTTGACAATGCGATTCGATTATTTGATTTCGTTATTTAAGAATCTATTATTCTTGTTATAAAACTATACAGGAATTTTTCAAAAGGGTTCTTATTCCCATTAATCTGTGCGACAAATTATTTTTCTCCTTTTGGTTCAGTCTTTTACTTCCAAAATTCTTCTTACCTCATAAAAGTATAAAGTTTTAAAAATTTGCCCAAAATCAGAAATTATATTAATTTTATGCAAATTTTATTTCAAAAGCTATTTTACGCTCTGTAAAATGATGCAAACTTAAAATCTGTGAGATTTTTAGTTTATTCTTTAAATGGAAATATGCGCAAAAAATTTTTTCAACATTAAATTTTAAGACCTCTAAATCGAATTTTATAAAACACGGTTTACCAGGCCGTATTTCCATCCGTAAACGGTGTGAGTACAAAATTTGAACTCGGTAGCTTATCGAGAAATAGTCTAAATATCGATGAAGAGCTTCTGATTATAACGACAAACACCGTGATTGAAATGCATACAATTTTTTAAACAAACTTGCTGACTCTTAAATATTATATTTCTAACATTTTGGAAAGTTCGGTAAATGTTGATATCAGACAACCGTCATTTTTATAACATTCTTGGTATTATAAAGCATGTATGTGACATTCAGACGCGATTTCCGACAGTTCTGTTCATTTATCAAAGTGGCTGCTTTTGCGACAAGGTGGTGGTGGTGTATTAAATTATGGCAAAGCACACTAGGGCTATCTGCCTAAGGGAAGGGATGCCTTTCGTGGAGGACTTTCTAAGGGAAACTGGCACGTATACACGTTACACATGGGGAAAACCACGAAAACGCCCATGCAGCCAGCCCGTTCGCGGGATTCGAACCTCGGACCGAACTACCAGTGTTCAGCGACTTTACCGCTCGGCCGCTGGTGGGCCACTTTTGCGACAGACACAATTATATATTGTGATGCTCATTCTATGTGCTCCACTATCTATGATACTCATTATCGATATTTAATTATCTTCTATATCTAAACAGAAATATTGGTAAGACTGAGAGAGGTCAACAAAATTTTTGCAAATATTTAATTATTTGAGTTACATAATTACTTATACTAGCTAAGGAAATTTTGAGTCATTTTGTAAAAATAATCTTTTCTTTAAAATTCCTTTTTCGCCCACCCTTACGCTTCATGACTTTATTATGATTAATGGAAGGTTATGAAAACTAAAAGCTGAGTATATAATTACAGATCTCACTAATAAATGCTTTACGAATACAACTCTTCATATTTCAGCAGAAGTTTTTGAAAACGCAGTTATATAGATTGTTGTAGAAATCGACAAAGTTTTATGCCAATTTAAAATTTATTTCTTCCCCTAATTTTCAGTTGCTTATGAAGATATTAAAAAAGCTTTCCCGCTCAAAATGTTAACTATTTAAAAATATTCGTAATCGCACTCAATTTTATGTTTACAGTTTTTTCCCCAGCGATTTCTCTAAAAAGAAAGAATTATAATTGAATTTAATAAAGAAAATTTAATGGATTTGGATATATATATAATTTATTTACTAAATAATATTGATTAATTAAGACACAATAACACGCCGAATAAATACTAATTCAGAAGTCAAACAACAAAAATCAGCGTTAATTTACAAGATTTTCACAGGACTAGTTTCGATGGTTTTACCGAACCATCATCTTCAGCTGCAAAACCGCAAATGAACAAGATAGGAAATAATGTTTAGATAAGATAAGAAAGCCTGGACAAGAATAAGCAAGTGGCGCCATCTGTTGGCGAAACCAGAACTAAAACATAATTTCTCTAAAAGCCGAAGGCAAATTTGGATTGGAATTAGGATCGTTAACTAGAACAGAAAGATTTTTATGAATGTGAAATGCCTCTATAAAATCCAGTTCTCCAATGGAAGATGTTTTTTGAATAATTTTGGCAGCAGAAAAATTGAAAGTGTGATTTTCGGACCAACAATGTTGAGCAACAGAAGACTTCTGTGTTTCCTTTTTTCTAACATATGCCTCATGTTCTTTGACGCGAAATTTTAAGGCTCTCTTAGTTTGGCCAATGTAAATTAAACCGCACTGGCAAGGAATCCTATAAATACCCCAGGAATTCATATCCGGAAAGGGGTCCTTGAGTATAGAAGTTGGAATTTTATTGATGGGAGAGTAAACAACCCGAAAGTTTAAATTTCTGCAAAATATGTGCAACTTTATAGCTAATTGATGGAAAGAAGGGAATGACAACAGAATTTTTATAATCTCCTAAAATAAGAGTGTGGCTTTTAGTGTGTTGAGATGAGAATTTTTTAACTGCTTGATTAATAATGTTGGGTGAAAAGCCCCTGTCAATAGCTATTGCTTTTAAATAATTTAGTTCTTCATCAAGGGCTGGTTTGGAGGAGCAAACTTGAAGAGCACGGAAAACATAGGAATAAAATGAAGCTAACTTTTGTTTAGTCGGATGACATGATTTAAAGTGTGGTGGAAGGCAAACCGATGAAGGTTTACGGTAAACTGTAGTACTGAAGTTGGATGTGTTACGTGTGACGAGAATGTCGAGAAACGTAAGAGAATTGCAAGTCTCAAGTTCAAAAGTGAACTGAATAGCAGGATCAATAGAATTCATTGTTGAAAGAACTTTATTTAAATCATCTTTATTACCTTCAAACAGGGTAAAAGTATCGTCTACGTAGCGGAACCATGCCGGGAAGTTTAAAGTTTCAAACAATTTTGATTCATAATAATGCATGTAGATATCAGCCAGGATGGGACTGAGGGGGCTTCCCATGGCTAATCCCTCAGTTTGCTTGTAATATTTATTTTGGAAAACAAAATGTGTTTGTTTCAAACAGAGTTGAGTGAGAGAAATTAGCTCATCAGTTTCGATGCAAGAGAAATGAAATTCGCGAAGTCTGGTTTCTAGACATCTTAATGCACCCTCCACTGGGACATTGGTGAATAATGATTTTACATCAAAAGAAACCATGAGTAAATTACGAGCAGAAATGTTTTTAACCTTTTTTACAAACTCTATTGAATTTTTTATGGTGTAAATGTTATTGTCTAATAGAGTGGAAAATCTAGAAACTAAATATTTAGCTAATGGATACGAGGCAGTACCTAAATTTGATACAATAGGGCGGAAAGGAATACCACTTTTATGAATTTTGGGAAGAGCATATAATCTGGCACAATTCGCAACAGATGGGATAAGCGAATGTTTTAAGTTGCTTGAAATGATTTGCGAAGATTTGATCGCAGTTTTTATTTTGGATAAGTCCGAAGGTGAAGGATCTTTAGGGATCGGATTATATGGTCCTTCGTTTAAGAGTTTAGTGACACCATCGATGTAAGTGTTCTTATCCATGACGACTATCTGGCCACCTTTGTCGGCCTTTGAAATGACAATATCCGGGTTAGAATGAATCTCGCGCATTGTAGCTCTTTCTCTCGCAGTTAGATTTGGTTTCAAAGGTTTATTATTGAATTTCACATTATGAGCGATAAGATTCCTAATCATAATGTGAAATCGCTCATAATGTGAAATTCTAGAGGCATTTCACATTCATAAAAATCTTTCTGTTCTAGTTAACGATCCTAATTCCAATCCAAATTTGCCTTCGGCTTTTAGAGAAATTATGTTTTAGTTCTGGTTTCGCGAACAGATGGCGCCACTTGCTTATTCTTGTCCAGGCTTTCTTATCTTATCTAAACATTATTTCCTATCTTGTTCATTTGCGGTTTTGCAGCTGAAGATGATGGTTCGGTAAAACCATCGAAACTAGTCCTGTGAAAATCTTGTAAATTAACGCTGATTTTTGTTGTTTGACTTCTGAATTAATATTGATTAATTGATGATATTATCTCCTAAGTTTAAATAAAGTAGAATGATCTTAAAAGAATGAATCCATACTAGTAAGTTATATTTTGAAAGATGTTTTGAAGTAACTTGAAAGTAAAAAGTTAATAATGTTTTAACGGGGACTGGAATTAAAATCATCATGAAGAACAAAATTTCAATTGTAAAAGGAATAAATTAAGGGCAAGAATTAAATTAAATGCATGTAATCATTGTCATTGATCAGAAATTAGTTGACTTTTCAAGGAGATGTTGGTTGGTGTTGGTGTTGGTATTTAATTATGGCAAAGCACACTAGGGCTATCTGCCTAAGGGGAGGGATGCCTTTCGTGGAGGACTTTCTAAGGGAAACTGGCTCGTATACACGTTACACATGGGGAAAACCACGAAAACGCCCATGCAGCCAGCCCGTTCGCGGGATTCGAACCTCGGACCGAACTACCAGTGTTCAGCGTCTTTACCGCTCGGCCGCTGGTGGGCACTTTTCAAGGAGAACAAACCAACTCCCGTTCAATGAACAATAAATAATAAATAAATACGAAGGTGTTTCGTCTTTACTCGAGCAATAAGGCTAAGCCAAACCGGCAATTCAAGTCAGGCCAAATATTTCCGTGAATAGAAGGGATTATGAACCAATGCTGATATTCAAAGAACTTATTCCTATGAAGCATTTTAGCCCCAGGCAGCATGCATTCGTAAATTGAACGAGAATAATGCGTGCAATTTACGAATGGCCTTTCGTATAAAAAACGTTCAAGTTGAACGTAAAAATATCATAAAAAGTGTCCAGTGGCAATTACTATATATTTACGTATATTTTTACGTTATACAATACGTAAAATTTAGGTATATTTACGCGAGAGACTGCTGTTCATTCGAAACTTTTACGTATACGTAAATTTCAGGGATTTACGTATATTTATAGTAAAAATTTACGTATATTTATCGCATATACGTAAATCTCAAATTTTGCTTCACGTATTACGTATATATTTAGTAAAAATTTACGTAAATTTCCCCGATGTTTTACTGTATATAAACGTATATATTAGGTAAAAATTAAGGTAGATATTCCCCGTATTTTACGGTACAAAAACGTATATATTTGATAGAAATTAACGTATATATTTCCCGTATTTTACGGTAGAAAAACGTATATATTTGATAGTAATTAACCTAAATCTTCCCTATGTTTTCTTTGCATATGCGAATGACTGGTAAAAATTTAATCCGATGTCTTCTCCACTTTACTGTGTATAAATGCACATTTTTTGGTAAAAAATTTGCATAAATCTCCAGTTACCTTTTCACTGCATTTTTCGTAAAATGTACTTATTTTAATCTCATATTTTTTATATAAATCTATGCAAAAACTTTCTGTATGCTATGATTAAAAGGTAAAATGTCATTTTTATATCAAATTCTTACATATCTGCCTTTTAGTTATGTACAGCAATATGGAATATATATAACTGGAAAATTTAAATGCACTAATAAATGCCAAAAGAAAAAATTAAATTTCTATTCAAAAATTATGTAACACTTAAAGGCTCAAAATCACTTTTAATATTTCATTTCAAAGTGACTACAAAATATGCAATAAATATCCTAAACATCAATTCTATGTTTTAAATCAATTAATGCTATCGTTCATTTACATTTTTGTTTACTAAATTCATTTCATAAATTTAAATTTAGTAAACAACTGTAGCAAACAGTTGTTTACTAAATTCATTATAACACTTTAAATAAATTACTTGCTTTTCCGAAGGACATTTTCTTATGCCATGTAAATGAACAATAGCATTAATTGATTTAAAACATAGAACTCAGGTTTACAAAATTTATTGCATATTTTGTAGTCACTTTGAAATGAAATATTAAAAGTGATTTTCAGCCTTTAAGTGTCACATAATTTTTGAATAGAAATTAATTTTTTTGCATTTAAATTTTCCAGTTATATATATTCCATATTGCTGTACATACTTAAAAGGTGGATATGTAAAAATTTGATATCAAATTAACATTTTAGCTTTTAATCATAATATGCAGAACATTTTTGCATAGATTTATATAAAAAATATGAGATTAAAATATGCACATTTTTTGAAAAATGCAGTAAATAGGTAATTGGAGATTTATGCAAATTTTTTACCAAACCTGTGCACTTATACACAGTAAAGAGGAGAAGACATCGGACTAAATTTTTACCAGTTATTCACATATGCAAAGAAACCATAGGGAAGATTTAGGTGAATTATTATCAAATATATAAGTTTTTGTACCGTAAAATACGGGGAATATCTACGCTAATTTCTATCTAAAGTACAATATAGTTAATTACCAAATTCAGTAAACATCATAAATTTAGATTATTTGAATGAGTGTGCTAAATTTTAAAATTGTTAAATATAGATCAGGAAATTGTAGAAAACTTACCTTTTCTAATAGTTATGAAGTTGACTTTGTTATTTTCCTTGAAGATGAATGTTTAATGTCACAAATATTGCATTCATATCTTCAGATAATACACAAATATATACATATTTAATTATTAAAATTAAGTTTATCCAAAACATGTTAAAGAAAATATTAATTTGCATGTAAGTTAATCGAGTAACTTCTGTTTTAATTACACACATAATTATGATATGTAAAAATTTTACATTTATCAGCTAATCTTGCAATGTATTGTAATCTATTATTGTTGTCTTTCTCAGTTTACAATCTTATAAATATATTAGATCAGTACTAAAAGTTCACCTCTACAAAAGAAATACTTTATCGAGGCATTTTTAAAAAGTTCCCTTTTACAATGTAACTGTTAATTTCATAAATACGTTCATAAAATTATGCAAATTCAAAATTACCTAAATATGTTCTTTAGTTTATCTTATATACCAGATAAAATTTTAAAAAGTTAATTTGTTTAGGAATATTGAATTTTTTAATATTTATCTCATGTGACTTTTTCTATAACGTTATTATAAATGTACATGTTGATGTGGACATACCAATTATTTTTTTTCATCAAATAGCTTTATGATATTAAATGATTTAAAAGGAGGCAACTGGACAAAAGAAAGCAATTAGAAGTTGGCTAATATTTTATTAATTTGTTGTCAAATGCTGTGCATTTTAGATTATGCTCATATGATGACAATGAGTTATTTAAATTATAAAATTATTATGAACATATCCCACATAAATTAACAAGTATCAAATTTCAAGTTGTCTGAAGTATCAAACTTGCAAAAGAAATACACATGAAATTAATTTAAGAATTAGGTTTATTTTACAGGTATTCGAAAACTGCAATTACTGTTAAACAATAAAAACCAACATTAAATCTGAAGAGCATAATTTTTTTTCAATAATAAATTCAACATAAATTTCATTCAGCTTCGCCATATTTGTTCTATAGTTCGCTGTCTTTAATATCCTGCTCGATTTTTGTAAAAGTGAATTCTTTGTCACCCAATGTTTTGAAAACAGCTCCTAAACAAGAAAAAGAAAAATTTGTAATAATTTCAAACTTCAGATGTTTTCAGTTTTTAAATATAGTTGAAGTATTAAAAGATGCATATAAAATGCACCGAGTATTTCATATTTAGAAATTTACATTTCAGTAATTAAAAATTTAAGTTCATACTATCACACAATAAACTTCAATTATATACCTTACACAATGCCTATAATTTCAAGTAAAAAATATCTAAAGATTTGTTTAGAATTGCAAGGTTAAGAAAGTCTTTAATGGCTATGTTTGTATTTAAGTACACGAGAAAAAACTTAATTTTGTATTAATTATATTGCATTAGCCTTTCCAATTTTACTCCTACATATAGTAAAGAATATTCGCTTTCTTACAAATAACTTTTTCTTAAATAAAGAGTAAGCAGAAAACTAATCACAACACTATATACATATATAACAGAATACTTCAAAAACTTATACATGTCATTAACATACGTATATGCATTAACAGGCTATTTTACACATATCAATAAACCAGAAACCAATGCACAATCAAAAGTATTATCAGTAAATTCCTCCAAAATCAGAACATAAATCTTTAATTATGATAACAATGGCATCTCAGTTTGCAATATAAAATATTTCAAGTCTACATTCATGTGCACTCTAAGCAAACAGAAAGCTGAATAACAATAAAATTATAAATACCATAAAAAAGTTAAAAGCCACATAGAATGATAGCAAGACTAAATGAAGTCTTCCTTTAAAAATCAATTTAAATTCAAAAATTTGCCTTCCTATTTAACATCCCAAAATAGAGTTACTGCTTTCACTAACTAAATTTCCTGTCTTGGCAAAATAAAAATTGTCACTTCTGTTGCAGGAAATATTCGCTGCAAACTTTGTATGCAAATAATCCAGTGAAAAAAATTTAATTGTGGCTTGAATATTTTCTTTATTAAATAAATGAAAAATTCCCATGTACTAGTAATTTATAATCCACATGAAGCTTTTTACCTCTACCATATCATGCAGCTATTTTAAAATATATACTCTCATATAAAAGCCACAGAATTTTTTACCAATATTAATATGGTATAAATCATTTCTTCTAAAAACAGCCCAAAAATTTCTGAATTTGATACCCAAAACATAATTCTACGTAACTGTTAATGTATGCATTTGCTTGCACATACTTAAAATGAATTATACACACAAAAACTTAACGTAACATATTAACTTTAATAAATTCTTAATTAGCAGGATGATTCAATTAAGGCAAAATATGAAAGAAATCTACCTGATGTAATAGTTGTAAAAGATATATTTAAAAAAAGCTAATACTGTTTACCTTACACATGGCAGAAATTGAGTAAACTGTATGCAGCTGGATTATTTATTAGGAATAGAAGTTAGATCAAAGTACCAATTCTGGAAGGCTTTAACCATTTGGGTGCAAAGAAGCATCTCAATTTAAAAAAGAATAAAAGCTAATAGAATTTTATAACTTTTACAATCTAGTACAAATATTAGACACATAAACAACACTAATTACAATCTAGTACAAATACTAGACACATAAACAACACTAATTACAATCTAGTACAAATATTAGACACATAAACAACACTAATTACAATCTAGTACAAAGATTAGACACATAAACAACACTAAACGCCATTATTTACTTGCACATTTTCCTTCTTTGTGTACTTTACTCCTTAAATTTTCAGGATATGATTTAGAAACAGAGTTATGGTAAAAATGTATACTGGTAAAAAAAATATTGCTGAAACTGATAAGTCCTTTGAATTATATACTATAGTGCAAAGAGGGATGGAATATGTGACTAAATATGATAAATCAGATTACAATAACATTAAACAAATAACATGAAAAACTGAAAAAAGAAATTTTATTTGAAATTATTTTTTAACTCATGAAAAGACAGACAGTATTTCCAACTTATTAAATTCAATTACATCTTACCTTTGTCAAACCAATATTGGTACTTTTCCATTTTGCCGGTGCAAGCGATAAAGTCGCCCAAAATGGTACAACCGATGCCAAACAGAATATCCTCGCTGGTAACCTTTTACGTTTCATTTTCAAAACACGTTGCAGCTATTTCTATCAGATTGAATGTTTCTTTCAATACTGGGATACAATTACTTCGAATTTTTATCAGATAGTTCAATTTTATGTCCTAAGGCCATTCTTGGTAATTAAATTGATTAGGATGCAATCACACGCTCACCCAAAAATATAGAAAAGGCAAAATCAAGGGTTAAATTCATCAATTCTAATGAGAACGCATTAGCAAAGTAAAGCACTGCGATTTTACATAATTTCTGAGTAAGCTATTCATACGAAATGAAATAATTCTTGCATTTAAACTTGTATTCCAAATTAAGATTTAACTTGAAATTAATGTAGATAATTACTGAGAGAATTAGCGTAGTTTAACATGAGATGAGATCACTTGAGGTCACGTGATATGAAACGGCGAATCAGAATGTTGTACCATGAAAGCATAGTATATTCTTAAATTAATCTCTTTTTGCAAATACAAATTAATGTCTTTCTACAAATTCATTGTCTTTATTTATTATCATTTTACAAAATTTTAAACGATATTAAAATGTTTATGCTTTTAAAATAAAAATTTCTTAGAACTAACATTTAACATTTTTTTATGTGTATACTGTGTGTCGTCGCCAATAAATTCTATTTGACAAGATTTGCGCTGGCGAAACAGAAAAGTACCCTGATATTTTGAATTTTCATAAATTTACTATTTTAGGGAGGCTCCGTAGCACAGTGCCTAGTGTATCACGCAGCAGCACCAGAGATCCGGCGTTTGATTCCCAGGCCGGGCAAGGTTTCCGTGAATAGAAGGGATTATGAACCAATGCTGATATTCAAAGAACTTATTCTTATGAAGCATTTTAGCCCCAGGCAGCATGCATTCGTAAATTGAACGAGAAAAATGCGTGCAATTTACGAATGGCCTTTCGTATAAAAAACGTTCAAGTTGAACGTAAAAATATCATAAAATGTGTCCAGTGGCAATTACTATATATTTACGTATATTTTTACGTTATACAATACGTAAATTTTACGTAAAATTTAGGTATATTTACGCGAGAGACTGCTGTTCATTCGAAACTTTTACGTATACGTAAATTTCAGGGATTTACGTATATTTATAGTAAAAATTTACGTATATTTATCGCATATACGTAAATCTCAAATTTTGCTTCACGTATTACGTATATATTTAGTAAAAATTTACGTAAATTTCCCCGATGTTTTACTGTATATAAACGTATATATTAGGTAAAAATTAAGGTAGATATTCCCCGTATTTTACGGTACAAAAACGTATATATTTGATAGAAATTAACGTATATATTTCCCGTATTTTACGGTAGAAAAACGTATATATTTGATAGTAATTAACCTAAATCTTCCCTATGTTTTCTTTGCATATGCGAATGACTGGTAAAAATTTAATCCGATGTCTTCTCCATTTTACTGTGTATAAATGCACATTTTTTGGTAAAAAATTTGCATAAATCTCCAGTTACCTTTTCACTGCATTTTTCGTAAAATGTACTTATTTTAATCTCATATTTTTTATATAAATCTATGCAAAAACTTTCTGTATGCTATGATTAAAAGGTAAAATGTCATTTTTATATCAAATTCTTACATATCTGCCTTTTAGTTATGTACAGCAATATGGAATATATATAACTGGAAAATTTAAATGCACTAATAAATGCCAAAAGAAAAAATTAAATTTCTATTCAAAAATTATGTAACACTTAAAGGCTCAAAATCACTTTTAATATTTCATTTCAAAGTGACTACAAAATATGCAATAAATATCCTAAACATCAATTCTATGTTTTAAATCAATTAATGCTATCGTTCATTTACATTTTTGTTTACTAAATTCATTTCATAAATTTAAATTTAGTAAACAACTGTAGCAAACAGTTGTTTACTAAATTCATTATAACACTTTAAATAAATTACTTGCTTTTCCGAAGGACATTTTCTTATGCCATGTAAATGAACAATAGCATTAATTGATTTAAAACATAGAACTCAGGTTTACAAAATTTATTGCATATTTTGTAGTCACTTTGAAATGAAATATTAAAAGTGATTTTCAGCCTTTAAGTGTCACATAATTTTTGAATAGAAATTAATTTTTTTGCATTTAAATTTTCCAGTTATATATATTCCATATTGCTGTACATACTTAAAAGGTGGATATGTAAAAATTTGATATCAAATTAACATTTTAGCTTTTAATCATAATATGCAGAACATTTTTGCATAGATTTATATAAAAAATATGAGATTAAAATATGCACATTTTTTGAAAAATGCAGTAAATAGGTAATTGGAGATTTATGCAAATTTTTTACCAAACCTGTGCACTTATACACAGTAAAGAGGAGAAGACATCGGACTAAATTTTTACCAGTTATTCACATATGCAAAGAAACCATAGGGAAGATTTAGGTGAATTATTATCAAATATATAAGTTTTTGTACCGTAAAATACGGGGAATATCTACGCTAATTTCTATCTAAAGTACAATATAGTTAATTACCAAATTCAGTAAACATCATAAATTTAGATTATTTGAATGAGTGTGCTAAATTTTAAAATTGTTAAATATAGATCAGGAAATTGTAGAAAACTTACCTTTTCTAATAGTTATGAAGTTGACTTTGTTATTTTCCTTGAAGATGAATGTTTAATGTCACAAATATTGCATTCATATCTTCAGATAATACACAAATATATACATATTTAATTATTAAAATTAAGTTTATCCAAAACATGTTAAAGAAAATATTAATTTGCATGTAAGTTAATCGAGTAACTTCTGTTTTAATTACACACATAATTATGATATGTAAAAATTTTACATTTATCAGCTAATCTTGCAATGTATTGTAATCTATTATTGTTGTCTTTCTCAGTTTACAATCTTATAAATATATTAGATCAGTACTAAAAGTTCACCTCTACAAAAGAAATACTTTATCGAGGCATTTTTAAAAAGTTCCCTTTTACAATGTAACTGTTAATTTCATAAATACGTTCATAAAATTATGCAAATTCAAAATTACCTAAATATGTTCTTTAGTTTATCTTATATACCAGATAAAATTTTAAAAAGTTAATTTGTTTAGGAATATTGAATTTTTTAATATTTATCTCATGTGACTTTTTCTATAACGTTATTATAAATGTACATGTTGATGTGGACATACCAATTATTTTTTTTCATCAAATAGCTTTATGATATTAAATGATTTAAAAGGAGGCAACTGGACAAAAGAAAGCAATTAGAAGTTGGCTAATATTTTATTAATTTGTTGTCAAATGCTGTGCATTTTAGATTATGCTCATATGATGACAATGAGTTATTTAAATTATAAAATTATTATGAACATATCCCACATAAATTAACAAGTATCAAATTTCAAGTTGTCTGAAGTATCAAACTTGCAAAAGAAATACACATGAAATTAATTTAAGAATTAGGTTTATTTTACAGGTATTCGAAAACTGCAATTACTGTTAAACAATAAAAACCAACATTAAATCTGAAGAGCATAATTTTTTTTCAATAATAAATTCAACATAAATTTCATTCAGCTTCGCCATATTTGTTCTATAGTTCGCTGTCTTTAATATCCTGCTCGATTTTTGTAAAAGTGAATTCTTTGTCACCCAATGTTTTGAAAACAGCTCCTAAACAAGAAAAAGAAAAATTTGTAATAATTTCAAACTTCAGATGTTTTCAGTTTTTAAATATAGTTGAAGTATTAAAAGATGCATATAAAATGCACCGAGTATTTCATATTTAGAAATTTACATTTCAGTAATTAAAAATTTAAGTTCATACTATCACACAATAAACTTCAATTATATACCTTACACAATGCCTATAATTTCAAGTAAAAAATATCTAAAGATTTGTTTAGAATTGCAAGGTTAAGAAAGTCTTTAATGGCTATGTTTGTATTTAAGTACACGAGAAAAAACTTAATTTTGTATTAATTATATTGCATTAGCCTTTCCAATTTTACTCCTACATATAGTAAAGAATATTCGCTTTCTTACAAATAACTTTTTCTTAAATAAAGAGTAAGCAGAAAACTAATCACAACACTATATACATATATAACAGAATACTTCAAAAACTTATACATGTCATTAACATACGTATATGCATTAACAGGCTATTTTACACATATCAATAAACCAGAAACCAATGCACAATCAAAAGTATTATCAGTAAATTCCTCCAAAATCAGAACATAAATCTTTAATTATGATAACAATGGCATCTCAGTTTGCAATATAAAATATTTCAAGTCTACATTCATGTGCACTCTAAGCAAACAGAAAGCTGAATAACAATAAAATTATAAATACCATAAAAAAGTTAAAAGCCACATAGAATGATAGCAAGACTAAATGAAGTCTTCCTTTAAAAATCAATTTAAATTCAAAAATTTGCCTTCCTATTTAACATCCCAAAATAGAGTTACTGCTTTCACTAACTAAATTTCCTGTCTTGGCAAAATAAAAATTGTCACTTCTGTTGCAGGAAATATTCGCTGCAAACTTTGTATGCAAATAATCCAGTGAAAAAAATTTAATTGTGGCTTGAATATTTTCTTTATTAAATAAATGAAAAATTCCCATGTACTAGTAATTTATAATCCACATGAAGCTTTTTACCTCTACCATATCATGCAGCTATTTTAAAATATATACTCTCATATAAAAGCCACAGAATTTTTTACCAATATTAATATGGTATAAATCATTTCTTCTAAAAACAGCCCAAAAATTTCTGAATTTGATACCCAAAACATAATTCTACGTAACTGTTAATGTATGCATTTGCTTGCACATACTTAAAATGAATTATACACACAAAAACTTAACGTAACATATTAACTTTAATAAATTCTTAATTAGCAGGATGATTCAATTAAGGCAAAATATGAAAGAAATCTACCTGATGTAATAGTTGTAAAAGATATATTTAAAAAAAGCTAATACTGTTTACCTTACACATGGCAGAAATTGAGTAAACTGTATGCAGCTGGATTATTTATTAGGAATAGAAGTTAGATCAAAGTACCAATTCTGGAAGGCTTTAACCATTTGGGTGCAAAGAAGCATCTCAATTTAAAAAAGAATAAAAGCTAATAGAATTTTATAACTTTTACAATCTAGTACAAATATTAGACACATAAACAACACTAATTACAATCTAGTACAAATACTAGACACATAAACAACACTAATTACAATCTAGTACAAATATTAGACACATAAACAACACTAATTACAATCTAGTACAAAGATTAGACACATAAACAACACTAAACGCCATTATTTACTTGCACATTTTCCTTCTTTGTGTACTTTACTCCTTAAATTTTCAGGATATGATTTAGAAACAGAGTTATGGTAAAAATGTATACTGGTAAAAAAAATATTGCTGAAACTGATAAGTCCTTTGAATTATATACTATAGTGCAAAGAGGGATGGAATATGTGACTAAATATGATAAATCAGATTACAATAACATTAAACAAATAACATGAAAAACTGAAAAAAGAAATTTTATTTGAAATTATTTTTTAACTCATGAAAAGACAGACAGTATTTCCAACTTATTAAATTCAATTACATCTTACCTTTGTCAAACCAATATTGGTACTTTTCCATTTTGCCGGTGCAAGCGATAAAGTCGCCCAAAATGGTACAACCGATGCCAAACAGAATATCCTCGCTGGTAACCTTTTACGTTTCATTTTCAAAACACGTTGCAGCTATTTCTATCAGATTGAATGTTTCTTTCAATACTGGGATACAATTACTTCGAATTTTTATCAGATAGTTCAATTTTATGTCCTAAGGCCATTCTTGGTAATTAAATTGATTAGGATGCAATCACACGCTCACCCAAAAATATAGAAAAGGCAAAATCAAGGGTTAAATTCATCAATTCTAATGAGAACGCATTAGCAAAGTAAAGCACTGCGATTTTACATAATTTCTGAGTAAGCTATTCATACGAAATGAAATAATTCTTGCATTTAAACTTGTATTCCAAATTAAGATTTAACTTGAAATTAATGTAGATAATTACTGAGAGAATTAGCGTAGTTTAACATGAGATGAGATCACTTGAGGTCACGTGATATGAAACGGCGAATCAGAATGTTGTACCATGAAAGCATAGTATATTCTTAAATTAATCTCTTTTTGCAAATACAAATTAATGTCTTTCTACAAATTCATTGTCTTTATTTATTATCATTTTACAAAATTTTAAACGATATTAAAATGTTTATGCTTTTAAAATAAAAATTTCTTAGAACTAACATTTAACATTTTTTTATGTGTATACTGTGTGTCGTCGCCAATAAATTCTATTTGACAAGATTTGCGCTGGCGAAACAGAAAAGTACCCTGATATTTTGAATTTTCATAAATTTACTATTTTAGGGAGGCTCCGTAGCACAGTGGCTAGTGTATCACGCAGCAGTACCAGAGGTCCGGCGTTTGATTCCCAGGCCGGGCAAGGTTGAAATAGCCTTTCATCCCCTGAGTGGGTCGATAAAATTAGTACCAAGTTCCATTTGGGACTTAATACCAGGGGGCCTGCAACAAGCTGACCACTTATGCACAAACACCACAGAGCTCACCATCTAGAAAGTAGATATCAAGACATTGCCAGCCATGGCTGTCTAAGGGCTGTTTGTGCCATCCAGTTTAGTTTTACTATTTTAGTAACATAAAAATACATCTGTAACAGGTTTGGTTTAGGTTTATTTGATTACTGCAAAGCACAATAGGGCTGTCTGCCTAAGGTGAGGAATGCCTTCGTGATGGACTTTCTAAGGGAAACTGGCTTGTATACATGTTACACATGGGTAAAACCATGGAAACTGCCATGCAGCCAGACCATTCGCGGGATTCGAACGTCGAACTGAACTACCAGTGTTCAGCGACTTTACCGCTGGGCCGTTGGCGAGCCTTCTATTACACAGGACCTGTGTGTGCAGGATCACCTTCGAAATTAAGAGAGTTGTATTTAAAATCGGTGCTAAACTAAAGCTGCTTTCTTGCCTAATTTTATACTATTGAAAATACCGGTAATTGTCAAAATTATTCGTATTCAATATGTGTAAGATTATTAATGAGCTGCCAAATCGCAGTTAATCACCTAATATACTACATTCAACGTTATTATTATTTTTTTAATGTCAGGTTTTCATTATTTCTGCCAATATATCTGTAACAGGACATAAAGATTGAGTTAATGTAGAATAGAAAATTACCTTGCAACATATCCAATACGACTTAGTGGCAGTACTTCATTCTCTAGAAAAAACATTTTAAATTATTATACTTAAATAAAAAATTCATATTTGTTACAGCAAAACATCATTAACACAATAAACCAGAGTTGAATGCAAATCTAGTTTAACTCCATTCTTGAAAACTAGTTTATTACTTTCAATTTAATTTAAAAATAAGGTATGTATTATGATGACTACCTAGATATCTCGCCTAAACTGGCAATCCTTGTAGGTTATACAGGTTAACCCTAACATAGGTTATAGAGGGCACTAAGATAGAGAGTATTAATCCCACACTAGGGACTCTAACATTTGGTGGGAACAGTTTGAAAAGTGAAACGGATATTTATAGTGAACAAACGCAAAACAAAAACAATAGTCCTTTAGAGACAAAGCCCTTTGGACTAATAAATAAATTAACAGCTTTTAGCTATTTTTTTCTTCTTGTAAAAAATAGACATACAGAATGTTTTTAGAAAATAACAGTACTTTAAGCATGCATTTTCCACATATTGAACACAATAATTCATTCTAGCTCTGTTGCAATACTGGCAAAGGTACTCCTCTGTTATTAGGACGGGATTCAGAAATGTACAATGAAACCTCGAGATACGAGGAAAGTATGAGCAAAATACGAGCATTGACTCGAGTAACGAGCAATGAGCCAGGCTATTGGTATGGGTGGCGCCATTTCATTATCCGGCTCAACTCAAGGAATCCCCTCGTCAGATCATTCAGTGTTCTTTTATATACGTGTTTGTGCACTTGCAAGTTAATTGTTTTGACATTTAACGTGAAAATAATTATTTCAAGATGCCTTGCAAGAAGATTGTTGCCTCAGATAGTGCTGCAAAGAAAAATAAGAAGACCATGGCCGTCGATAGCAAGAAAGAAATCATAGATAAACATAAGCATGGTGACGGAATTGGCGAAGACTTGAGGCCTTTCAACATCGAAAATCTACACTATTCTGAAGAAGCAGGAAGAAATTAAGAAACTTGATTTAGCCAAAGGAATTATCGTTGCTTCCAAGCACCATAAAAGTACTCCTAGATGTTGAGAAGCTGTTGTTGGTGTGGATTAATGAGAAGGAGTTAAAAGGTTGGTAAGGAAGTTAAACTATGGTTATATTATTTACCAGTGTTATTTATTAGGAAAAATTGACTTGATATTAAAATGTTGATATTTTTTGGGGTGTGGAACGGGTTAACTGAATTTCCATTATTTTCAATGGAGAAGCTTGTTTCTAGATACGAGAAATTCGCTATACCAGTTGAATGCTGGAACGAATTAAACTCGTATCTCAAGGTTCCACTGTAGATATGTAAGCATGTGTATATGCATGTATGCACATATATGTGTATGAGTATACACATACATACATACATAAAGAATATACACATGCACACACGAGCACCTACATTTAAAAATGCATGCATATAGACACACATTTCTGAATCTGGTCCTGATAACAGAAGAATACCTACATGAATCATAGGATTTACATTAATCAGTTTCATTAGAATTCTTAAATGCAGAGAATTTCATCTTCACTATCCGAAAATTCAGTTTCATTTCCAGCTGAAACTATATCAGGACAATCTCATTTATATTATTTCCCTCTAACAACTGAACATTTTTAAAACCTTTTCTATTCCATGGAAAACTAATGCTACATTAAACATATATTTTCTAAATTTGAAAATTTAAGTTAGCTTAGAAACTGTAATCATTCTTAAAAAAGTTTGATTTATGCAGATGTTAGATCAATAAAATTACTTTCCTATGAAAATGTAATATGGCGTTGAACAACATGATTTTACACATCAAGATATACTAAGTGAAAATTCCTGAAATGTTTTATTTCTTGGTATCTCACTGTGCAAGAATGGTATAAATAAGACTACCTCCCTTTTTTAAAAAAAATGTTTAGTAAATATTATGAAGAAAATTGGTTACATTATTTACAGTTCATAATTAATAGAAAATAAATAATTTCTTAGCTTATCAGAATTTATTTTTATCACATTCATAAACAGTACTAATTTAAACAAACATACCATTATGATTTCAATAACTATGAAATAGAAAATCCAAATCTGCGTCTTTGATGGTCTAGTAGATTGGACGTCTCGTTTACTACAATTCAGCAGGGTGCTGACTCCCCAGACTGTAATATATATATATATTTAATTTACAAGGGAAAAAGGAACAAAAATATCATTATTCTTCTACCAACAAAGAACATCCATTTGTAGCAAGAATGGCATAATTCCTTATTTTTTCCCTCTTATAGGGTGAAAGAGGAGAAGCACGAGATACTGTCGGCCTAATTCATGTGTTCACGAATTATCGTCTATCACGTTTCCATACATTCCGTTTTTCTGAGGAGAAAATGCGAAAAATCCTCTATGCTGTCGCACGGATAAGAACCGCAGATCTTCCGACTGCTAGTCCGATCTACTATCACTTACATCAGAAGAGCCCTCAAAAAAGAATGAGATACTTTCTTATAATATATACGGATTTTATTATCATAAGACTGGAAAAAATTCAGGATTTATTTCATTTTTATACATTTTAAAAGAAATTCAATTTTGCAGAAAGTTAAGATAAAATATTTATTAGAAAGTTAAGATAAAATATTTATTAGAATGTCAAATTTAAGTATTTCAGTTATTTATATAATAAAGGATAAACTTTATATTTATAAAGAAGAATTGTTAATAACATCCCTTTGATTTTAGAAAGAAATTTATTTCAAGTGATATGTTTAGCTTAAAAGTAACGGGAGCAAAACTAAGCTAAAACAAAAGGCACACATATCGTAATTATCTCCTTTAAATTAATGATATCTATACTGCTGACAAATTGTTACTTGACATGCCTACTACAATATTTACGCATAATTGATTCTTTCTAGACTAATACAGGCATAGCATATTTCTATGGAATGATTTGCTATAATTCCTAATTTAAGTTTCACATACTTTCATATTTAGGGAATTAATTACATAGCACTGAAGATTACTCAATGTATCATAAAAGATATGCTACCTGATTTATGTTTAAAATGACTAAATTTAAATGTCATATGCTCACATGTACACATACTCCAGAAACCTGACACATTTCGAAATTTCTGATAAATCAAAATTACTGGAATATTTCATCAGAAAGCAATTTTTAAAATTTTGGTAAATTTCGTGCGATTTCGACATAAATTAGCCTGATCAACAAAAATGCAAAGCTCATGAGGCCCCTTAGAACGCAAGTGATTTAGGTCATTGAACCACAGTAGTTAAACCTGGCTCCGAATACTGAAGAACGAGCTAACTGTACGGATCTTTTCGTGATTTTCCCTCCATGTGTAACATTAACACAAGTAATTTACCCTTATAAAGTACCGCCCCCCCAAAACATTCTTTTCTTAAAATAGAGAGTCCTCGTATGTTTTGAGCTAAATGAAAGAAACATAAACAAAATTCGGATGCAGGAAATTCCCTGATGCATGAAACGAACGCGAACCAGTTTCCTATAAATCCTACTTGAAGGCATTTTTATCTTTCAGGTTGAGAGGCTTTGTCTGCTTTGTCTTTATTCATTGAAATCAAACAACAGTAAACAACGTCCCCTAATAACGACAAAAACCTAACATCGGGGAAGGAAAGAGGTGATAAACAGTTCTTAAGCGAAAGGCTCTTTGTAACTGTAAAGGTCCTACCTGTGGCAGCCGAATACTGGTAATTGAACCGGTATTCGATCCCAGGCGAAAATGTTGAGCGCATGATTTGTTTTCGTGGTTTTCCACCTGTGGATTGCCAATACGAGTCAGTTTTCCTACGAAAATCCTTCACGAAAGCATTCCTCACCTAATGCAAATAGCCCTCATCTACTCTGTCATATTCTAATAGCCTGACCTTTTCTACCAGACAGAAGAATCTCTTTTTTTAATGTATGACTCCTAATGGTGTCAAAAACTGAAGTTTTCTTTTTTTTTCCCCCTCTTCAATGCAGATCAATCGATGTTACTTTACATAAAATCTACGTGAATTTGTTTTTTTTTCCACTATTTATTTACGTGTTGGAGAGTTTTCATATCCATGAACTGAAACTTGATGCTGACAATGAGCTTCTCTCTATTATAAGCGCAGAATGTTTCCATATTAACGTTATCTGGAACGTTCAAAATTTAATATTTCGTGAATGTGATTGAAAGAAGTTTGCATGTAACATTAAATATGCTGCATATAACATTAAAACATAGTCTCTAGTTTCTAGAAGTTTACTGTCACTAGTTTTTCAAATACAAATATCGTTTATAATGTACATTAAAGTTGTATATTAACTTATAGTAGCAGGGAAAGAAACTCAAAAATCATTTTATTCAATTGTTTTGATCATTTCATTCAAATTCTACAGCAACTGACACTGAAATATTTACACGATGGCATTAAGATTGCTTGCTAATTAAAAATTGTTATTAATGTAACATTTTATTTTGTAACAAAAAAGCTTGCTTTAAACTGAATAATTATAACATTATGGAATATTGAATTTTTAGTTAAAATTTTAAGTTTATGAATTAAAACTGTGATAATTCACTAAATTTTCATAGACAAATACCTCAGCAATCCTTGTGAAAGTTAAAACGCAGTTCTAATTTAGAACTTAAAAATTTAAAGGTAGTATTAATAAATTTGACATTTGTGAAATTTTTAACAATTATTCAACCTGAATGACAATATAGTGCATTTCTTTTGAAGCAATTAGACTTGAGTCAAAGACTGAACTATTTTAAGGTGAAGCATTGTTATTAATAACCAATAAATAAAACAAAAATGCACATAATTTGACGTAATTGACATCCAACTTGGTAAAAAGTATTTCATTCTTATAAAAAAATTTTTTTAGGATACAATATTACTAATCGTGAAAGAAATGGGATGTGTTTATATTATTTGATAAATTAAATAGAACAATAGTAATAAGTATAATAATTTTAGTTGTAACAGAAATAAGTGCCTTTTTTTTATTTCTGACCCAACTTAATAATACTTTACACACCCAATCAGTTCGCAGGAAACATTTTTAAATATATAGTTTAATTTTCACAATCTCTACAGAAATTAATTTCAAATATTTAATGGAACTATAATCGTATAATAGACCTTTGTATTCATACATGTGATTATAAGAAGCATAACATGAAAATTAAATATTATTGTAGTGTTCCATAGAAACTTCCACAGAACATAAGTTGAAGGCTTTATGGTTCATCCCTGCGTCAAATAACCCGAGGGGAAAATTAGGAGGATCTAAGCTTTGAATACGCTTCAGTTTTACAACTCTCTCATCTTGAACGCTTAACAGACGGAAAACGAATGGGGGAAGAAATGTTTTTGCTGGAGGCAAAACCATTTTGAGACACCCTGAGTCTTGGAGGCAAGCCTGTTTTGAGGACAAAATTGAAACCTTTTGTGAGACATTTTGGTCTGTTTTCGACATCAAAGTGAAAACCGGCAATGTGTTAATACCAACCAAGATTCCACTAGCGATTCTTCTTGATTTAGGCAAGAGCTGTAGATAGTTATCAAACGAGTAGTATTTCATAGCATCCCTAGACAAATTTGCTCAAAAATAAGAAATACATCTATTTGTCGATCATTTAAATCAGTCATAAGCTGTGTTTTCTTTTCTTTTGAAAAACCACCTGCATTCCAATGGACAATCACTAAGCGCTGTTCGTCCTGAAAAGGACAGTTTGGAGGATCTCTAGGAGCCATCAACAAGCGGCAAAACTGTAGCAGATTTAGCGTAACCCAGGGTGGGCTACGAGGAGGCATGCTATAATACAACCTTACTGGAAGGCAATATGAGGGTCGAATTACGGTTAGGGCTAGTATAGTGATCAATATCATTTATTAAATTACAATAACTCTTACAGTGATACAGGTGCCGGACAAAAAGGTTGCCAAACGATCGCCAAGTTTGTTTATTTTTGGCGATTCCTCGCCAAAAATAATTCTTCAAAACAGTTGTCAGCTCGGTGATATCTCGCCAAATTACCGAGGTACCCATTTACTCAATGCTAAACGACTTGCCCATGTACTCTTTCTTTTCTGGCATAGCTTGTCTCTTCGCGTCACATTACACAGAAAAATACAGTTTTACATATAATTGCACCAAAATCTATCTATGTACAAAATTCATAAAAGGATTGCACGTTCCGGGAAGCACATTCTTTGAAGAGGAAGCCATATTTACAACTAAGGCAAATCATGTAATATTAAAACTAAAATTTCAGTAAATAACAAATCAAATGCTATATCAGTAACTGAGTGCATACACTTACAAATTTAGGAAAACAATTACGATGGTTTTATGCTATTTACATTATATACACTACACTGACTACATAATATGGCCATAGTAAGAGCTAGCCTGTCGTAATGAACGACGTTAGGCTTAAAGTTTGCTAACTGACGGATCCTAACAGCAACGTCGTTTAGACTGTTTAAGACTGTGTAAAGATCATCCCAAGGCGACTGTTGTTTAGAACAGGATCCCTTTCGTCGAATCGGATTTCACAATCACACCTAGTTACCGTCGTTGAACTGATGTCCTGTAGCTCTCGTGTTACGTCCGGTCTTCATCTTCTCCGTCACCAAGTTGACTCGCTGTCGTGCAAAACTGGGCATCACTTCAAACCGCGCCTGGACATCTTAGATGTGCCCCTCAGACGATGAAGGCGCATCCGGAGGGGGACCAAACAAGAGATCACAAGACACACGAAGGTCAGGACCGAAGAGCATCTGCGATGGGAAGAGCCAGTGGTCTCGTGAACAACACTGCAATAAGCCAGTAAGAACAATGGTAACTTCTTGTCCCAGTCCTTCTGGTTTCCCGAAACCACTGGCGAGAGGTTGTTCAGGATGGTTGCATTAGATCTCTCTAATCTATCGTCTGACTCGGTGTCTAAAGGTCTCGTTTCGGTTTTGTCGATGTCGAGTAGTTTGCAAAGTTCTTTAATTACATTTGAAGTAAATGTCTTTCTTGATTGGAATATAACTGGGGAGGCATTCCGAATTTTGAAATCCAATGCTGCATCATAACCTTTGCTACTCTCGAGGCCTCTGGATCAGATATATGATATTCCGAAGGCCAATTTGTAAAGTAATCACTGACAAAGAGGATGTATTTGTTAAAATCAATATTTCGTGGCAGAGCTCCCAGGATGTCAAAGACGATTGCGTTTGAAATGCGCTCCCTTTACATCGCTCTCGGACTCAATGTAACGTCTTCATTATTCCGAAGTGGCCTCCTGTTGTACTGCTATGTAATTCTTTAAGGACTTCCGGGATCCGGAATCTTGGAAGTATAGCTGCCCAAAGTATGTCTTTCCATTATCTAATTCGAACTTCCGGTACAAGACGCCGTTTCGAATATGGCTGTTTGATGCTTGAAGACACCATTAAATTAATTATGGGTTTAATGTCGCTGCCTTCCAACTGGTCTTTCCTGATTTTTTCATTATTTCATGGGTCTCGATCAGCCGATGGTGAAGTTGTAACTTATCGTGCGAGCAGATTCAGCAGCTCCTATTTTGCTTCGATCCTGTAACAATTTCGGCAGCTTCCTGTGCAGGGTCTTCCAGACAAGGCTTTGGCATTTCCAGGTGAGAATCCCTTCCGATGACGGATATATATGTCTTTAGAGGCTAAAAGCAGTTAGTTATTTTTAAAGACCAAGGAAAAATAAAGTTTCTTTTGAAAGTCCAATCCGGATGTGCAAGGATCTGTAATTTCTGCCATAAATGCAGTTTGATGGTAGCTGGAACTACCATCCAAAGTGATGTTTACTTTTAACTTTCCGTCAATTTCGATTACATCACCAGACGCAGTCTGGAGGATAGCACTTGGGGAATCCAAATGAGTTTATCTTTAAATTGTTGAACTAAATATTTCCGAATGACGGTAAAATTAGCTCCTGTATCGATGATGATATTTGCAAGGAACTCCATTGATATGCTCCATGATGAAGAGTCCATTACTGCCGCCACTCGCAGCAGAAATCTGAAGCAAGATCAGGCTTATCATTACCTTTCAAACTCCGCTCCGCGAGATGGTGACTAATTTGTTTCATACGTCGTTGCTGGGGAATGGTCTTATTTTCCGTGGCATGGGGTGTTCTACAATTCCTCCGTTAATGGCCTTCAACATCGCAGTTCTAGCCATTTAGGTTGGTTTCTTGTCACTCTTATTACGTCTCAAATCATTAACTTGTCCGTTTAAATCTTCTGTCTTATTTTCCATACCCTATGGTCTACTGCAGTTCCTTCGTAGGGGGTCTTCAGCACCACAGTTCCAACACTTTAGAGTAGGTTTCTAATCACTCCTATTCCATCTCAAGACATTGACTTGCCTGGTTAAATCGTCTAGACAGGCAGTCACTTGATCCGCAGGCTCCTGGACATGAGCAGCTGTGATTGGGTGGCGGTCTGTACGAATTGCTTGCTGGGCTGTACCGCATTTCAGGGCGTACACCACAGCGCTTTTTAAATCCTTAGAATCCGCAGTTCGTAGAGCTTTTTGTGTTTCAGGATCCTGGATGCCATCTATTGAAGGGCACACCAGCGGCCGAACGGAAAAGTCGCTGAACACTGGTAGTTCGGTCCGAGGTTCGAATTCCGCGAACGGGGTGGCTACATGGGCGTTTTCATGGTTTTCCCATGTGTAACGTGTATACGAGCCAATTTCTGTTAGAAAGTCCTCCACGAAGGCATCCCTTCCCTTAGGCAGATAGCCCTAGTGTGCTTTGCCATAATTAAATAAACCAAACCAGTCATCTATTGAAGCACTGCAGCGACCGGATTTCCCTTGTTTCTCTCAGACATTTTGAAAAGGTGAGGTGATATGGCCTTTAAACATCCGTGGTGAGCTGCTTGAGAGGTTTCGTGGGCTTCTGTTGACGAGATTTTATTCGAAGTCTGCTGTAATCTTTAAAACACTTCTCCCCAAAGTGCAGCTCCAACGCGCTGGATCCCGCGAATTCCAGCCCCTGGTTCCAGCCCCGATTCCAGCCCCGATCCTTCGAAAACCCAACCCCTGGTTTTCGAGAACAGTCTGAAGGATGTCCGCTGCGTCTGCTCTCAGAGAATCGGCGAGATGACAGTCCTCAGCTTGGGAATTGTACCCATTCGCGTCCGCCACTATAAAAAATTTTGTCTTAGACACTACTCAGGAGGTCATACCATCATATGTCGATAGTTTCAGAGAGGGACGAGAAGGCATGAATAAAAATTTAAAACCCTCAAATTGCTTCATGTTTTCCCTAGGCACTTCTTTGTGGTGTAAACTTCTTTGATGACGGCAGCAGAAACCCTATCATCAATTTGTTACTCGATTTGTTGTTAGACGGCAGTAGTAACCCTGTCATCAGTTTGTTGCTGGATTTGTTGTTGGATGGCAGAAACTATGCCTTCTATTCGTTGCTCCACAGAAGAAACTTTCTCTTCTATTCGTTCTTTCACAGAATAAACTCTTTCTTCAATATGTCCAACGTTATTTTCAGTAGTGTCTATTCTGCCTTCCATAGCCTCATATGTTTTTTTTCTATTATGCAGGTAATTTCTCTTTTCATTTACTCTTCACCTGCTTCAATCTTTTTTTGACTAGCTACCATCCTTTCTTGAATAGCTTACATTTCTCATTAACGGATTCTTCCATCTTTTTTGAACGGCTTCCATCTCTTGTTTAACAGATGCTTGTCCAACTTGCATCATTTCTCCTACAGATTTCATCACTTCTTTAACGGAGTTGCCTACCCCTTCCATCTTTTCTTCGAATGCAACAAAGACAGTCGTGAGCTATCTTGTATGCTCCTCTATCGTTCTTCATAGGCATTCAGTCCCACTTCAGACATGAAAACATTTTGCGTGCGTACGGGTTCGTTACAATTTTAACGCATATAGGTCCAATGGTAAGTAGTTAAAATTTATATTATGAAAAGAAGCACTTCAGAGATACGGAACTTTCCACACAAATAGTTGGATAGCTCTTCACAATATTACAGAGTGCAATCAGTAGTTACATTTCAAACTGCTATGAACGTTAAACACAAAGAATTGTAAAGCGCAGCTAAAGAGAAATCTACCCTTCGAAATCTCAGTGCTCCAAACTCACGCTGAGCTAACGGCTAACAAGAACAACTGAGAGCAGATGCTTTCATCGCCTAATATAGTTTTCAACCGGCCGTCGAGACATTTCTAGTATTCTCTGCTTTTCGAAATTTTTAAATGGAAGGCAATATGAGGGTCGAATTACGTTTACAGGCTATATACTGATCAATTACATTTATTCAATTACAGTTCCTGGGACCTGACAAAAATGTCGCCAAATGTTCGCCAAGCTTGACGACTTTGGGCGACTTCTCGCCAAATTTGACTACAAAAATAAGTCGCCAAAACCGTTGTGAGCTTCGCGATACTTCACCAAATAACCAAGACACCCATTTACTCACTGTTAAATAGACTTTTCCCTATGTTCTTTCTTTTTTGATTCTAGGTTTCTAGATACGATTCCATTAATTGTAACCGCGGCATATATTCACTCTGTCCCATCGACAGGTAATACCATTCTAACTTATAGTGTTAAGCTATTAGCTTTTAATTTATTAGCTATCTTTGAGTAACTTTAACAGACTGTTAGACGACGCGGATTCTCGTCTGCCTTCTGACTGAAAAGATCGCAACTAAACTAAAAGTTAAGAATAAAATTGTTTATTAATATATGAATCTGAATGCTACATAAACTAAATAGATAATAGAAACTAAACTCTGCTAGCGTGCGAGTAAGCAAAATGCAATTTAAACTAAATCCAGTACAGAAGACGAAAAAACAACATGTAACTAAACCTTAATTCACCCCAATTAAGCGCTCACAAAGAAATTTTGGCAGGCAGAAACTTATGCCGACCAGTGAAACTTCAGTTTTAGGAAAGCTATTACAAAATGGCGACCAACTTAGGCTGCCATGGGAAACTTCGAATACAGAAACTCATTCATACTTCAATAGTTTGTATTTTAGTGGAATTTGGCGAGAGTTATGGTAAAGCCAAATTATCAATAATCTGGATTAATTAGAGTAAAATCGTATAAACTTACTCTGCCAAAGTTACAACGGATTCCTTTCTTTTGTGCCTTGGATGTCAGCGTTGCTTAGTCATACCAGATTCTAAAGAACCACATTTTATCTGCTATAAACTGTCGGGAGGTTTTACCACTAGTATATTAATTACTCTTTGTATCCTCTCTTTAGAGAGATGGAAACAGTGTTAGCACATGCACGTTGCCCCCCTGGAAATACCCATAATCCCCAAATTTAATTTTGTTATTAGAAGAATCAGCTATGACCATAAACTAACCAAGTATTCATATTTTTCACCAGTCACCTTCCTCTGACCATAGTTTCAGTACAAAGTGAGCATCCTTTATGAGTAAAAGAAGATAGTTATGTTATAAAGATATAAAATGAATTAAGATATTGGCAAGTTTCAAGCTTATTTGGCTTGAAAACAAACGGAAAGGTCTTGTTTCTTCATAAGCAAAATATTTCAGTTTTAAATGAAGAATACGAAAGTTAAAAAGGTTTTTAATTTTTAAACTGAAATATATCAGTCGCTCTCACTTGAACTACTCTGCGAGAAACAGAGAGAGAGGTCTTAGTCCTTCAAGAGGAAATACTTAATTAAAATACTTTTTAATGTAAAAATGCAAGATTTAGTTTGTTCTTTCAGATGGCCGGACACTTGTCACTTAATCTATTTGCGGGGAATAGCCAATACCAATTGGTCATTTAGCCTTCTCTTCAGCAAAAGTGTAGCCCAGCGAACATCACAGAGGATAGGTCGGTTTTATACGCTTGAGAATGTTGAAGTCCGCCTCGGAGTTGATGGAGTGTAGTCTGGAAGGGAGGAACCTACCATGAAACCTCTCGAAAGGGCTTAAGGCTCGCCAATATTTTAAAAACCTTCATGCGGCAAGATAATTGAAAGGAAAGTAATAAAACTTAAAAAGCCTTGGTTAGTAAATAAAAAAGTAAGCTAATTTTCTGTACTTCACTAAAGAATGTATTCACCTTAATTAGGAAGAAGTATGAATCTGAAATCTAGAGCATGAAAAAAATGCGCTATATGTTTGTAAAATAGAACTTGGCAGTATGGTTGAGAAAAATCCGTTATATGTGATAAGCGTAATATCTGTAAATTGATGAGTCCAAAGGGGCTTTGTCCCTGAAGCAATATTGTTTTCGTTTTGCGATTTTGCGTCGGAACCCTATAAACGGCGTATCACTTTCCAAATCTTTGCCACCAAATACTATAGTCTTGTATTATATTTGAAGAAATTAAATAATGAAGAATCTGCATAAATGTATGTATGTTTCTTTCATTGTGATAAAAAAACGGTACCTATAGCCATCCAATTTTGAATGACGTAATCCTACTGCGAATATGGGCATCTGAAAACCCAAATTTGAAATTTGGAATTTGTTTTATTATCGATTTCATATTTTGTAAATCTTTAGCGAATTTTTGATTAACAAACTCAACGATTTAAAAGCGAGCAATATCAACACTCTACGGGGGGGGGGACCTTTTTATCTTCAGCGCGCGGAACTGTGTATCGCAAATTTTAAAGATATGCTCATTTTAAAATTATTTTGGGACATTGCTGTTGAACTGAATTTTGCGGTTAAAGTGCAAAGAACATGGTATTTAATAAATAAATGTAACGCACAAAACGTTAAAAAAACGCCGCTTTGGACGTAATTTAAAATCTGAAACCTTTCAGATTTTTTTTAAAATTATTTTTCTTTTGGTAGTGATTTAAATACACTTATGATGAAATGAAGTTAGAGGTACGTTATTGCTTCTAAATTTACTAAAGAAAAGAAACTATTCAAGACAGATATGAAATAAAGCAATTTTTAGAATTCTAAAAAATGATTACTATTTTGAGGAAAGTTAAATAAAAGAACATTCAGTGAATTTTTCACGCTATCTGCGAGTGTCATTGAAATCTTGAACTCTTTGAAACGATTGAATAAGAATAAAGCTTACTTTGTCGACGACAAATAATATTTGATAAAATATATTTATTTTGTATTACTCATTTTTCTCTATGCCACTTTTATAATTAGCTCTAGGTCTGCTAGATTTACTGGACTCGTTAAAGCAATTGCCAGACGAGGAAGTTCAGCTTCAGTGTTCAGTGTTTGTGAAATCACAAATGGCGGATGAGGACCACGCTCGATGCCTTGGACTACAGTCTTCTTTTTCTCACTTTGCTGTCTTTCAAGCTTTATTGGATAAAGTACGGGCATTTAATTCTAATTATTACTTGCAATTATAAGTGCAGTTTTAAATTCGTCCGAAATTTCAGCTTGCAGATGGAAAATGATTAGGTGATGAAAAAGGTTTTTATATGCTGAAATATATTGTAATTTTCTAACTTAAATAAAGTTGTTTAATTGTTAGAACCTAGCAGAAATGTATAGCCACTATTCGCTAAGTTCTTATAGAGTAAATAGACAATTCCGAAGAAGGGTTAAATTACGCTTTTATTTGAACACAAGATATTTACATACGGCCCATCTTCAGCGTACAGGAAACCAACACTTCTGGCTTGAAATTAAAAGAGAAAATGTAATTCTAAACAAAACTAAACAGCCCGAGCTCCAAAGAGTTTTTACCGCGTAGTTGGATGTTATCTAAAATTCACCGGCTTAGACTAATAGGCATGTAATAAGCACGACGTTAAACTAGAAAACTTTAACTCTTAACAGCAAGGCGGTCAAAAGGCAGTACACGCTGTCTTTCTCTCTTTAACTAAAGTACCTCAGACTTTAGTTGAAATAGTAGTTTCTCCATGTTGCATAGAGCGTGAAAGTGAAAATTCATTCATAGCATATGCATCGGTATGCATAGGTAGGAAAATGAGAGAGTAATGGAAAGGCTTTCTTAAAATCAAAATAACTATTTTAAAATAAAGTAAAACCCTACAATTTTCCCCAAGAGAATTTAAATAATCGAAAACTAAGGTCTTCAAAAAGCCTAGTTGCTTAATATTCTTTGCAAAATTTCGCCAACAATTCTCATTTTAATTCTCCAAAATCTGAGTTTTTTCCGACTAAAATCAGCAATATATTAAATTATCGCGGACATGCGAAACCAAATTCAATTTTCTTGCTTTTGACAACTTAACAAAAATGATCTCTCAAGACGTAAAACTGAAATTACATAGTAACTTCTGCACATGTTATAAAATCAAAGTGAGTTTTCTGCTAAAAGGGAAAAAAATTCACTTATCTTTTTCTCCAGTGAAGCCCGCTATTCTTTAAGTCAAGAACTACTCCCCCGTTGGCTAATTTGATAGTTGTTGTAGTCTTATTCTCCTTTGAGGCCGATCTTCAGAATACAGTGGAGGATCCTTCTGTTTAGTACCTTTCCCGATAAATCTTCCATACTTCTCCGGGTTTGTGGGAATCGGAATTCTGGCCTCCTTTGAAGTCTTCGGACTCATTCTTGCTGTCTGGGATGGGTTTCCTTCTGGAGCTTCCTCGGGATTGGCTATCTTTCGCTTTCCTTTCGTCGTCTGCGGTGGAGCCGGGAACTCAGCTGGGCGCTTGTAACTCGCACTGCGACGGGAAGGGACTTCGATGACTGGCGCTTGACCATTTCCAGTTTCTCTTGGAACCCGTTACGCTAGTTTTACATTGATGTTTGGTGGATGCTTTCTCTTTGTTTGGTTCCTCAAAGCTGGCTTAGGCTTTCTTTGTGATTCATGCCCTTTACCCCGTTGAAGTGTACTTTCTCTCTCTTCTGGCGCTGATCTGGGGAGGAAATTGCAGTTCTCTGGTTCTCTGTCATGTCTATGATGAAGCTTATTCAAATAGTGCCATGGGCGAAGATGACAGCTTCATTTTTTGAATCTTTCCATTGCGTTGAAAAGGGATGTGACTCTAAAACTTTGGAGTCACATCCCTTTACCATTCCTTCCGGTATAGTTTCCATAAAGCTGAATTCTATCATTATCTGTGCACCTCGCTATCGTGTTAGAAACCTCCTAGATGAGCTTTAAAAGGACGGTAATGGATATTTTAAGTGGCTGCAGCACTCCAGTTATCTCTCTTGCCAACTCCATAAAGTCATTTTATCTTCTCCTCCTTCGTTTTCTTTTTAATGTGTTTCGTCGTCAAATGATCTCGGAAGCTGTCAGCAATCGACATGGACGCTAAAACACACTGATTTCCACCAAACTATATAGAGGTCTTCTGTGATCCAAACTTGATCATGTAAAGCTAGAAACGCTTTACATGGTCTCTCCCTCTTCCTCGGAATTACTTTATCAGTCCTGCTCACCTTGTCAAAGTTATATATTGTCTTTAAAAATTAACGGCAATAAAGGTCTGTGCTTTATTCATGGTTTATATCTTACCGCATTTTAAACTCACGCTTTCTTTTTTCAAATGTTCAGAAATATGCTGAGAGGCGAATTAAAATTTCTATAGCCGTTTTATACCATTTTATTGAAATCATAGACCTTCGATAAAATTTAAATAAATATTAAAATAAAAAAGTGTTTTACTGAACATAAAGCGATGTGTTTTATAGAAAAGCGAATTTACTTAAAAAGAAACTGCAACAGCTTTCTGTTTTTTGTAGAAATAAAGCTCATACCTTATTCCTTTTTATAGGTGGAAGATACTCCACTATCTGCATCATTTTTAATTGTGCTTCAAAACCTTAATCAACTGGAACCAAATGATTCGAAAACGTAAGTAATACATTCGTTGTATCAAGTATATAATGTTGTATGTAATGTATTAAAAAAGGTATCTGGAATAATTTCAAGCCTATTTTCTGATATTTTGCATCTCTTAACTTAATGTAAAATATTAACAGGGGCTTATGTATTGAGAAATAAGAGGAAAGCTAACTCAGTAGAACTGTTGATAAAAGTACAGATACCTACTTATTCTGGTCTGTTCTTTATTGTTTTATATGATATAGATAATTTAACATGTTAGTTTTATACAGTAATATTCATGCAGGAAAACATTCATTCAAAAATGGATAGTGCATAATTTGTACAATATCCATTGTTTTTTCAATTCGCTGTTTATGAAATATAATGCAAGCTTTTTAATTCATTTCATGTACTTCTAATGCTTAGGAAGTACGTAATATACTTAAGATTTTTAATTCAATCTCCTGTGCTTTATCTATACATATATAATATGAGTAGATACTCTAAATGCAATAAATTATCTGTTACAGGGATTACGTTTGGAGCATTCTAGAGGAAATAACTGAAAGAGCTGTTAGTAACGCCAGCGCGTTATTGAGGAAATGGATGCTCATAGAAAGTCGTGAAAATATTTTGAAATCCAAAACAACTCAAACGACTTTTTGTCTATCTATAGAAGATACAATAATGCGTAGAAGAGAAGTAAATAAAGAAGAAGGTAGTATGAAGTCGTTTGGCTCTCTCGATTCTGGCGTACCAGTGTCTAGAAGTCAATCATTTGCAAGCAGTTGTCCTCGAAGTCCTACATCTATCCAAGATTCTGAACTCGAGAAGAAAGTTTGCGCTGATAAAAAGGAAAAGGTTCAGCAGTCGGCACTTACGAATGGTTTCTTTAAGATATTTGGATTTCATTTCTCATCCACGCGAAGGTCTAGTGTAAAATATGAAACTACAAAAGACGCTTCTGAAAAGAAAAAGGAGGAAAATGTTTGTTCAAAAAATGATATGTCACATTTCAGATCCGAGTCACCGATACCACAGAATGATCCTTCAGCAGACGAAGCTAATAAGCAGAAAAGGACTTTCTCACTTCCATTTTTTAATAAATCTAAAAAGTATTCTTTGCACAGTTCACCTCCAACAGTAACTATCCAATCTCCGTCTCCAGATATACGAAACTCAAAGAACTGTAGAGATGGTATGACCAGTATGGAAGTCAAAAGAACTCGCAAACAATTTCATTACTCGAATGGAAATCTGTGTGATAGTTTCTCAGACACATCTGGAGACGGGGACCTCTCTTCGACTTCTTCTGAAAATAGTTCAGCAAGGCAGTATTGTGAAAATAATGATGCTAATGAGGTGGCGAGAAGTGATAAAGAACAGAATGTGTCTGCGAGGGTAGGAGATTCCAGAAAACCAGAATTCCCAGTATTGCAAAAACAACTTTATAAATCGGTTTCGAGCCTATGCCATTCTCCGTCTTCTGTACCTCCACCTCCTCCACCTCCACCTCCACCGCCTCCTCTGACACCGGTACTAGACTCACAAATGAGACAAAAATCTCACACTTCACTGGACCTTCCTCGAACGAAAGGCATACGATCATCATGGTCCGAAGGTCACTCGAATAAACAATTGAAAAATTGGGATAAGAGGACGATGTACAACACTTTGCCTAGACCGAAAGCTAAAATGAAAACTCTAAACTGGGCAAAAATACCAAGTGCTCACGTAAATGGTGAGTTTGAAACCTTTTATAGTTAGAGGTAAGCGATAATCGATCTTTCAAATGCTTTGAAATGATTCTTTTACTCGGTTATTTCATTTATAAAATTTTAATTCTGTATTGCAATACATAAAATAGTTTTAAACTATGTGTATATAATGCACTTGTCAAATTGCTTTTTATTTCCTGTGCAGTATAAAACAAAAATAGAAAAGAAAAAAAGGTGAGAGGCATTGGGTCTTTGAGTAATGATTTGGACTGAGATGGATATAGTGACAGAATATACTTTAATTGCCAGTATGTATACATGAATATTAAAGGTAATTCTCACCCATCTGGATGCAGTGTCTTCATTTCGCACAACATTTTCAGGTGGCTTCGAAGTAGCACTGATTGACAGCCTATTGCTATTCCTCGTTGCTGGCGAATGCTTAACTACGAACTTTCTCTTTAATCGTATTGAGAGGGGAGCGGTCCGATGCAAAACTTCGTAGCATATTATCATTCGTTATTATTTATGCAGGTCAATCCATCTTTGGGATACAGACTGAATACAAATTTCACACAATTTCAAATCATCACGCATTATTATTTGAGGAGTGCCAGTAACCGGTCCCATTTATCGGTTGATCCTGTACGCTGTGTTTCCTTCCTTAAAGTATCTTGTTCTTTCGTAACTTTATTTCAGATACCTTCTGGACAGTTTACGTAATTCAACATAAAATTCAATAGCGATCAACGGTACCTTTCTCTTTTTTTCTCCTTGATGTAGAGAACAGTGGGGGCATAAAGCACCTGGACAACAGGTCAAACACTGCAAATATCTCACACACAATTATCAACCACAGTGTGTATTTCTCTATGCCGTCTTCATTTGGTAATTTGACTCAAACACCAAGAAATCCTTTACCGCTTTTATTGGAGGAAATAGGCTTCTTTTCTTTTACCTGGGAAGATTTTGTATAAATTGCTGTTCCAGTATGAGAAATCTCTCCTTCAAACTGGTTCTGGGAGAAATTATTTCTAGAAAACGTTTCCTCTCGTTTCTCGCGTCTCTCAGTCTGATCAGTCCCTCAGTCCGTCTTGTCAGTCCTTTCTGACCGAAAGCCGTTGCTTCCGTTGCTTGCTTTGCTACTCTGAAGTCACGAACTAAGACAAAAATAGACCGATCATAAAATGACTTTTTAAAGTTAGCTCTGCTTAACACTTATGACTGGAAAACATTGCTTTAGTATTGCGTTATTTTAAATGTTTTAGCAAATTATATTTTATTCGAAGATCAGTCTTATTACGTTAACGTTATTCAAAAAAATTTTCAGAATAAAGAATAAAAGAGTTTTTAAGATTTTAACTGAGTGATTTTATGTAAAAATGTCTCCCGCATTTAATAAATTCCCTTATAACACGGTTGTTATATAAACATCTTAATGCTTTTATTTTGTTCACAGTTTGTGCACCTAATATCCTTTATTTTTCATTGGATATTAATAATCTTTATTTCTCTTTCTCAGTTTGATTTAAAGTTAGCTTTAGGAAATAGAAACTGGAAAATCTTAATGCCATTTAGCTAAGCAGAAATATCATAGAACTTTCTTTTGATGTGTATACATATACTGTAAATTCTTAATGAAATTCAGAAGAAAATATAGGCGAACTGGAAGAGAAAGGTAAACATTTTGTTTACTGATTATGTTTATGCTTAAAAGGAATTCTCAAACACACTGTCAACGTGAACTGAAATGCATTATAGTGAAATGTTCATGCCTAATACAATGTTTGAAGTATGCATAATCATGAAACCCATTTTATAATTGATATACATATAACTCTGTATTTTTCTCGAATTTTATAGGCAACGTTAGTTTCATGAAATATTCGAACAAAAGTGTGTACTGAACATCAATTACGATGGCATCTTTTACTATTATTGTTAATGTTTTAGTTAATTCAACGTCATGTCTTTCCTTTATTCATGTATTTATTATTTTTTAATCAAATTTCTTCTCTGTATTTCTGAGAGCAGAGCGTAATCTGTCCAGAAAACACTTTATTTCCATAGTTTTTACATTTACCTAGCAGAAGTAAATTATTAGATCGTATTAAATTTAAATAATACATTTTAACTTCATTTTGGTACAAAAACCAGTAAAGTAACAAATAGCATTGCAGTCAGTCTTGTCCTCTCACTCTTGCATTTCGAAATTTTTACTTTTCAGCTTAAAATGTCTAAACCTGCTTTTTCTGCTGTTTGTTTTGTATTTGCTTAGCTCACTCTATATGGAGCGAAATAAACTGCGAAAATCAGGATCCAGAGCTGAATTTTGAAGAAGTAGAAAGGCTTTTTTGCCAAGTTGAATCAATCAACAAGTCTCCTAAAAATACACCCAAGAATGGCAACGGACAGAAGAAGAACAGCACGGTATTTTACTGATCTTTAAAAACTTAAATTTCTATTAAAAATATGCAGCAAATATAAATATTAATTGCTTTGTTCTCTGTTGTAAATTTATCAAAAAACGCAATGTACTTGGATCATACAGAAATGATTGACACAACGGCTCTCACAGCGAAACTATTACATTAAGCGAAGAGAAAACAAATGAAATAGACACAAGGGGACGTGAGCTACTTAGAATGCGTAGATGGAGCTGGTCGCAAGCGAACGGTATAAATCAGCGCTCGTCCCTGTCGGCGTCGTCATTGAGAGCGTGGACAGCAATGATGGAAGGAATTATCACGGTCAGCGTTTATCAGAGTGGTTCCTATAAGAGGAAGGGATACAGGGTAGTGAGATCCATCGTCGCATGGTGTCGGTGTGCAGGAATAAAGCACCTTCAAGGTGTACGGTTTCCCGTTGGTTGGCCAAGTTCAGCAGTGGAGTGGAGACCGCAGTCAAAGGTATTAGCGCAGGCCGACAAGCAACATCGCATACAGCAGCAAATGTGGCAGCTGTGTCGGATTTGATCATGGCGAACAGACGCATAACGTTCAACAAGATGCAGGAAGAGACAGGACTCGCGCAAGGACCATTGAATGCGATTGTGCATGGGTGATTTGGATATGACAAATGTGTGTGCAAAGTGGGTGGACCTCGGACCTCGAACCAAGACCTCGGACTAAGCCTTGCTTAACAAGATGAAGGGCGCAATCAGTAGACAACATGTTGAATCTTCTGCCGAATTGCATGCAATTGTCCAAAAGTGGTGCACCAACATCCCCACAGACTGGTTTACCAAAGCCATTCGGAACCACCCAGTCATATGGCAGAAGAGTATTGATATGGGCGGGGTTTATTTCTAACTGATGTACTATCAGTTTTTTGTTAATAAATTGTATTCTGCTCTGTGGCAGCATTTGTGTCATTCATTTCTGTACGACGTAAATATATGACTCGTTTAATATGTTGCAAAAAGAGACGCGGAGCAGATTTCTTATTATTCGTGTATACAAATTGCTATGTGCTAGACAGAAAGCTGTCGTTATGAGAAGGCGGATGTTTCAAAACCGAAAGGTAGTTAAACAGGACATGCCATATATTACATACTAAAATTTATGGGATAAAGTTTTAGTCATAATTATGTCGGGAGTTACTGAGTTTCTGTTCTTTCGCAGATGACCAAAACAGATCGTGAGGATCATGATTAGCTTATAATGACAGATCTATAATCATTGCAATAATTCTGCTGTATGAGACGTAAATGCATATCAATCCATTTTTCAATAGTATTGTTACAAATCTGGAATATATGTAAATAATTTTAGTGAAAATATATGTAACATTGTGGTACCTCTTCTATAATGTAACATGTAATGCCTGAAAAAAAACGAATCTCCGACGGAAAAAGTAAAGTTACAGGAGCAAGTCCGTTTAATATTGAAGTAAATGGCCATCTTGCTAAACTGGAGAAATATCGCCAGGCTGGTGATGGTTCTGGCGACTAATTTTTAGTAGCAAATTTGGCTTGAAATCTCCAAAAGTCGCCATACTTGGCGGCAATTTAGGAACATTTTGATCCGGTCTCTGTATAATTATAATTGGTACTGTAATTGATACCTATATGTAACTGTAACCTTATCCGAACCTTATATGTAACTTGAGCCGTATATGCCTTCCAGTAATTTCCAACACTGGAAAATAATGGCGATTTGTCGGCGGTCGGGGAAAGCTATATTAGACCGAAGAGAGCATCAGTTCTCAGCTGTTAGTTAAAAGTTGAGTTCGGAGTACTGACAGATATCCGTGCGAGATTCGCTCTTTTAATGTGCTTTGCATTACGTTGTGTATATCCTTCTTAGTAATTTGAAGCCGTAACTACTGATTGTCCTCTGAGATACTGAGAAGAGCTGTAGGAATACTTTTGTGAAAAGTCCCAGAACTGCAAAGTGTTTCTTTTCGTAAAATAAATCTCGCTCTTCCCAATGCTTTTAAATTTCTAATACTTTCACATTTCATTACTACTTTGCTCAACACATAACACTACATTCATTCCCGTATAAAGTAGTTTTGCTCCTCCCACTAATGAAATTTCCTTTCCCTATCAGGAAGTAGAGTGATTCGCCCTACTCCTTGCCACACTGGAACTACTTTTTTATCTAAAATGCTATTTACACCCTCCAGAATGGTATTTACAGGTTAGGCATCGCATATTTATTAATCTGGGATAGGGCTACAGCACAAAAACTCGTACCTCGTGGCCTGCGGCCACCTAACAGAAATAGATTTGGTTTATGTAATTACGGCAAAGCCAGAGGGCTATCTGTCTAACGGGAGGGATACCTTCGTGGAGGACTTTCTAAGGAAAACTGGCTCGTATATATGTTACACATGGGGAAAACCACAAAAACACCCATGCAGCCTGTCCGTTCGCGGGATTCGAAATTCGGACCGAACTGCCAGTGTTCAGTGACTTTACCGTTCGGCCGCTGCTGGCCCTAACAGAAATAGAGTGACCATTTTACTTAATATATAACCAGTCTCTTCCAATAAAAATTGTCTTTTTAGGCTAGAACTTTATAAATGCATTTAGGGAAATGGGCATCAAAAATTTCCCTATTACCATGTAGCTAAAACAAAAACGAGAAAGAGAAGGAATGAAAGAGGAGAAAATAATTAAAATTAATGAAAAGTCAAATGAAAATTTATACATTTTTAACAGATATTGAGAAAGTTACGTTTTATAAGAAAAACATGAAACAATATAACATATTATATTGAAAATTACACATCGCGACTTTCAAAATAGATTACAGGTGACGGAGGACTGGGACGCCTGGTGTTTAACATTGGTAAACAGGCGTATGTTCCGCGCCCTCCACTGTCTAGAGACAACAACTCCCAGGAACACTGGGGGTTCATTTGGATCATAAATAAATTTGTTACATGGCCATACAGGGGCTATAATTGATGCAAGACATTGTGTGGGAAAGTAGTACATATGTTATATATATATAAATTACAAACACATTAATATACACATTAAAATCAATTAAAAATATGACATGGAACACATAAAGCACAAATTACACACAAAAACAAACGATACATATCAAACAATGCTAAATTATCCCAATGATTAAAAGCACATAAGAGATCTTTAAGAATCAAAAAATGAATTTTACTGATAGGTGAAAAAATAACTTAAATATTGGACTTATGGATAAGTCGAGAAATTTTGTAATTCATAGTAAGTTTAAATAATTATTGGGTACGTGTCAGCTAAACGTCACTGTCGGCTTAGTGTCTTGTTGACTAAATGTCTTGACAGTTAAGTGTTCCGCAGGTAAATGTCCTGACGGCTAACTCTCTGTGTCGGGCAAATGTCCTGCCAGCTAAGTGTCCTTGTCGGCTAAATGTCCTGTCGGGTAAATGTCTTGGCTAAGTGACCGTGTCGTCTAAATGACCTGTGGGCTAAGTATCTGTGTCGGCTAAATGCCCTGTCGGCTAAGTGTCCGTGTCGGCTAAATGTCCTGTCGGCTTTCTGGTGTCGGTTAAGTGTCCCGTCGGCTAAGTGTCACGGACTCTTTAATGAGTTTTAATAAGGGATGTGAGTTCCCCTGACCAAAAGCAGTGTTGCACGCCTTTGAGGCAAGGAGCCACTGAGATTGTCAATGTGGGACTGGGTCATTGTCTTCTGCTCCCTTAGAAGAGTGGTTTCTAGCTGCTGAAACATTTCTAAAGGTTATGCGTGATTAGAAACCATTTCCTCTAAAATGTTCGAAACATCCTTGAGGCGTCAGTGATCCATTTCTAATTATGTTTAAGTCGATATAGCCACTAATAGAGATACAGGTACAGACCATCACTCCATCTCCGACAAATGGGGCAGTTTTGTTTATAAATGATAAATTATTCCAAGTGCCATAATCTCTCCAGTAGATGAAATGTGACAGTTCAACAATACGCGGTGTGCGGCGTGGTCAGTAAAGTTCCCGAAAGGAAGGTTACGTCATGCATAAACGAGGAAAGGGTGGAGATTTAAAGTGAAGGAGTTCGCATGCTGCTGCTGTGGAATTAAAGATATGTGAATGGCAACAATGAAAATTTAGATTTTATCGAGTGGCACCGGCAACCGTAGTTATGGCTACCGCGGGTTACTATGACGACTCACTAGTGTAATCTCGAAGTCACAGTTTGATAAGAGATCTTTTACTGATTTACCGGATGTAATTTCCTTTGTTAAATTTTTAACCTTTGTATTATTCTTCGTATCCCATCCATTTTACTACGTGTGTGATGGTTATTTCCTAGGTATCCTTAACGGCGCTTATTTTCGAATTTAATGATTCATTCAGAAGGCCTTAATTTTAGATGTTAATTTTCAATTTTTCCGTATATTTTAATCCTCATAATTTCCTAATATACTCAGAATTTTATATTGTTTCTTAAATTTTATCTTCATATACCACATTTACTTACCGGAATCTTAATTACATTACAAATTTTTATTACTAAGTTAATTTTATCCAGAATTATTTTCATATCTATTAACAATACTTTTAATGTTAACTTACTTTGTAAAATATTTCTCCCGCCTTAGTATGCAATCGTGGTGTAGTGGTCAGCACACTCCGCGCGTATTCGAGAGGTCCGTGGTTCGAGTCCTGGTGAGGGCATTGTTCATTTTTCACGTCTATCAGCATCAACAATCGTAATGTCTCTACAGTGGCGCCTGAACTAAAAAAAGGGTGATGAATTATGATTCTCCACCACCAGGATTTGGCGACTAAGGTCCCCTAATACCCAGGCGCCCTTTAAAATGGGAACTATATAAGGTATTTCTCCTGCCTTTGTGGTATAGTGGTCAGTACACTCGGCGCGTATTCGAGAGGTCCGTGGTTCTGGTCCCGGCTAGAGCATTGCTCAATCTTCACGTCTCTCAGCATCCAAACATCCTATACATCTTGTTACATTTTACAACTGTAATTGTAAAATACGCTTATTTATTTATTATATTATTCAGTTTTAGATGTAATTTTTAACTTTTTTCGTACTTTTTAAAGTTTGTGGTCTTCGACATATTCTGTATTTTAACTTATTTCTTATATTTTCTGATCATATAGATTTTTACTTCATTTTAGTTGTAACATTTATAGCTTGTTTTGTGAATATTAACCTTCATATTACACTCATGTCAATAAATTAAGGATAATGCAAAATCAGGCAAAGGAAGAGTTAGAAGCAAAATTAATTTGACTTATTTGTAAAGCTTATTTATTAAACAAAAGGTAAAGAGAAAAAAAAAAAAGATGCTATATGTTTGATATTATTAAAAAATTAGCGATTTTTTTCTCCCTGGAGCAAATTACAAAAAAAAAGCTATCTACAAAAAACCAATATTACATGGTTGGTATGATTGTTAATACATTGTATGTCTCCCAGACGATGTAATACAGTCCGTACAACGCCTAGGCATACTGAGTATCAAATTATCGATCTGATCTTGGGGGATATTACACCACTCAAAAAGGCAATGCTCGAAGTTCCGGTAAACATGTAGGAGGCGGTTGACGGGCTGCAACTCGTCGGCCAAGCATGTCCCACACGTACTCTACTGGATTCAAGTCCGGTGAGAATGCTGGCCAGTCCATACGGGTGATATCCTCCGATTGAAGGCATTCGCTTACGATGTTTGCACGGTGAGGACGGGCGTTGTCATCCATAAACACAAATTGTGCGCCCATGGCGCCCCAAAACAAACGTACTTGTTGTTCTAGAGTGACGTGCCGATAGCTTTGGCTTGTCATGGTTCCAATTTGAACATGCAAGTCAGTTCTGGAACCCAGAATAATTCCACCCCAAACGAGCACTCCTGCACCACCGTAACGGTGTCCCTCAATGATGTTTTCTTGGTGGTAACGGGTACCTGGAGCTCTCCATATGAAAGTCCAGCGAGAATCAGACTGCAAGCTAAACCTGGACTCGTCGGAAAACATCACACAAGCCCACTGTTGCGGTGTCCACAATGCATGCTCTCTACTCCAGGCTAACCGCAGGCGACAGTGAGTTGCAGTAAGTGGAACGCATCTGACAGGTCTACGAGCATATAGACCAATCTGCCCTAAGCGTCTGTACACGGTCTGCTTTGAAATTGTCGTACCAGTGGCTGAAGAGAGCTGACGAGACAGGTCTGAGGCTGTGCTCCGCCTGTTTCTTATGTCAGTAACTGCCAAATAGCGGTCCTCATTCGGCGTTGTAACTCTGGGGCGACCTGTGCTGTAACGTCTACTCACATTACCATCATCTTGGAATCGTTGCCAAAGCCCGGAGATGACACTATGGGCAATTCCAAGTTCGTCTGATACTTCCAGTTGGGTACGCCCACATTCCAGACGGCCGATAATTCTACCACGTAAAAAATCATCCAAATGCGTCCTTTGTGTCATAACTATTCGGTTATTGCACTGAAATGCTTATAAAGTGCCTGCGAACAATTTTACTTCTTTGCCTGTATTCCTTACACTCTCGTCATTGTGACGTACCATCGGTGTCATCTGGTTACTTCCTGAAATTTGCATATGATTCTTGAAGATGTGTGTAGTGATTTTACAGGTGATATATTTACTTTAGAGTTCGATTTCCGCGTGACTCCGAATTATCCTTAATTTATGGACATGTGTGTATTTAATGTACTCTAATTTTTAACTAATTTCTATTTTCACACTATATACATGACTTTTATTTGATTTCCTTCATACATTTTTCCTTCGTAATTTCTAATATATTCTTATTATTAACATAATTACTGTATTTACAGATTAATTGTTATATTTTCAGGCTACGTACATGACTTTCATTTAATTTGTAGCTATTTTCATACGTTTTAACCTTCGTAATTTCAAACATGTTCTTAATTTTAGCTTAATTCCTCTATTTTCAGGCCATATATATCAGCTATTTTTAATTTTTAACTTGTTTCGTAAATTTTAAAGTACTTTAATTTCAAACTCTAATTTTTTTCCACCATACATATCAACTTAATTTTAGAATTCAACAATTAATTTTAGATTTAATTTTCATATTTTTTTTATACTTTTTTTCTTTCCAGTTTCCAACATTCTCTACATTTTAACTCTTTTTTATATAATTTTCGATTGTAATCACGCTCTTGATTTTACTATTTCAGCTAAATTTACATATTTAAATTTCTGAAACATAGCGATACTTTTCATTTAAGCATTTTATTTTATAATCGATAAATCTTATTCATATCCAATTCGTTGAATAGCCTTTACTTAGACTATATTTTAAAGTGCAACTTTAATTTGTCAATTCTACAATTAATCATTCTGTAGTGGTCTTACCATGACTAATTCTACTATTTTACTTCTTTATTAACTTCATTCGAATTTTCAAACTTTATAACTTTCTGCATATTCTGGTATATCCTTATAATTTTTACATCATTTATATATCTTGTTAACGCGAACAGAAAAGAAGTGAAGCCAAGATTTAGATTCATTTTTAAGTATTGTCTACGTGTGGATCTGGTAACTAAGAGTAGAAAAGAAGAATGCGAAAAGTTAGCCGCCATTGATTGTATGCTGGTAATTCGGGTTTGTGAAATGTATTGTTGCGTGCTTATTTACTGTGATAATAATAAATGAACAAAATTTATTATTATCACAGTAAATAACCTTAAATTTCCTCAAATTATTCCTAAATTTCCTCAGATATTCGTACAGAATTACAATATCTCACAGTAGTCATCTTTTAACTACTCAAACGTTCAATAGAACTTAATTCAAAACAGCTAAAGAAAGCTAATACATGAATTCGCTACAATCAGCAAGAGCAGTTTTCTAAACAAACTCTTAAAACAACAACAATCTAACTAAAAATAACTGACTGACTGAATTGAGAGGTTTTCCTCCTTTTTATAAGATTTTTAAATCGCGCGAGAACTTTCTGGAACTTTCTCGAAATCAAAAAGAGATATTTATTAAATGTTACATGCACGCGCTCTTGTATTTTCAATTTCCGGCTTAGCTTTCTTTCTATATTCGTCACGCGCTGCACTGTGGGGGAAATAAAACCATTTAATTTACAATTCAATTATCATTACCTATTCAAATACCAAATCCGTAACAGTATGTTTAAGTGTGGATTGCAAGAAAGTCCATATATGTGTGTACAAATTCTGTTAACACATGTAATAGTAAAAATTCTACAGTCCGTTAAATTTGTTTGCGAAGTTCATTTGTGTGATTAAAGTTTGTGTGGTTAAAGAAGTTTGTGTGATTAAATTCTATTATCGAACATTTGTAGTCCGTTGAGCCGGAGTAAAAATTAGTGCCTATGGATAAAGTGCTACTTAAAAGCTAAAATAGGAAGTGTTATTAAAGTGATAGAAAGTGTGACATGTTATTTCTCCTTCATCAAGATATTTAGAAACAACTAGTGCATTTCGAATAGCCACTTGCGCTTTTCAAATGGATTACCTCAAACGAGGGTAAGTGACTTTGTTCATATACGTTCTGCATTATTAATTAACGTTAAAGATGGAGGCATTGTTAATTAAGAAAAGAATTTTAAAAGCAAGTATAACGAAAGCTACTTCGGCTTTGGAAACGTATACTTGTGATTCGGTTCAGCTAGAGCTTTCTTAAAATAAATGTGCAAAATTTAACAATGAGTGTTCAGATATTTTTAATAAATTATTTGAAGCAGTTGATGAAAAAGATTTTGATAAATAAGTGACTGAACAGCAAACTGTTCAAGAGAACACTGGTTGTCCTCTGAGATAATGCATTATCGGAATCCCAAAAGCTCTCGTATTTGAAGTTATCGCTTCATGCGAAGCAGCTAGAATTATTCAATCAATCACAATTTGTAACAGCAACTATAAAATTGCTTGGGATCTTTTAGAAGAAAGATACTCCAATAAACGTGATCAGGTGTTTACTCAAATAAAGCGTTTCGTGTCAATTTCTCCTGCAAAAAATGAAAGTCTCTGGTAAGGTCTCTGGAAATTTTAGACCAAAAAATAGAAGGGATTCTCAGAAACGTTTCTTGCATATATTTTGCTGCAAAAATTAGATGTTTCCACTCGTCTTTGGTGGGAACGAGATTCAAAAGCAAATGAGCTACCTAAATTATCTGAGCTTATTACATTTCTAAAACGTCATGCTAGAACTTTGCAGTCATCAAAGTCATCTAATGTATTTAACGCAAAAAAGGGTCAACCTATTCAAAAGGTAACTGTTTTGGCGTCAAATGTTAAAAGTCAATATTTTAAATGTATTTTTTAAGGGTAACAATTTTCACAAGTTATATAAATGTAATTCTTTCTTGAAAATGACTGTAAGTGAACGTCTTGAACTTGTTAAGAACATAAATTATGTTTTAATTGCTTGGCTTTTAATCCAACTCATTCTGCAAAAAGTTGCCGTTCGAAAGTTAGCTGTTGAAAATGCATGAAAGAACATCATACTTTGCTGCATTTCCCCAATCAAGATATTTCGAAATCATCTGCTACTGTAGCGGGTTGTGTGGGGAGGAAAGAAACACTTGCTAATAATTCTGACTCCCTTTAGTAGAGAACCCGAAGCTAAGCGCTGACGCCAGATATTTCGAAATGTTACCTAATTGCAATCAAATAAACAATTCAGAATTCATTGGCTCATCTGCAACTGCTTCACAAGTGAGTTTAAAGGGAGTAAATTTTAAGGTTTAAGTAAATTAGGATTTTTTAGAAAACCAAAGTAATTTAGAAACTCTTGCCTACAAAAAACTTTCCAAGGAAAGAGTTTCTAAATTACTTTGGTTTTCTACTCTTAATTGACTTTAATTATTCTAGTCTTTACTTGCTAATTTCTATAAATTCCACTTGTTTAAATTTCTTTTTAGTAATTCGCAACATTTGGTTTTACTTTTAGTTTTGAATTTTCCTTTTATCCTTGCCTACATTGATGACCAAACACGAATTTAATAATTGAAGAGTTAGGTTTGGAGGCAACTTCCCCTTGATAAGTCTGTCTCCTGCCTGCTCAACAATTATTCACTTATGCATTTTTATAAATATTTAGGATTAAAAAATTTATTGGAATTATATATTATACCTTCAGGTAATTCGATTACCTGTAAAATGAAAAACATACTTAGTTATATCCAATTCTTCATATTCGATTTTATGGTTTAAAACATCTATATATAATTAATATGCATCTTTAGTAGACAGCATATGAATAATATATAAGGGTGAAATGGATTTTCACCCTTATGTATTAATGTACAATTATCTGTAATGATAGCTACTTTACCGTTTATATTTCCAATAGCTTTCCTGAATAAATCTCTTAAAACATTGTAATACTGAACAGGTTTTTAAAATCTGTTTTTATAGTAAAAGTATCAAATATTAAAATTTTATTAAAAGTATCAAATATCTTCTTAATTTTATTACGCTTTTTTGGATTTTTTTTAATAAATACTTTCTTACTTTTACCTAAATAATCTGTTATATCTAAATATAATAAATCTACTAAAACATATTTATATTTACCTGTTTTCTTGTATATTTATCCAATAATTTAAATTAAATCAACTTTCTTTTAACTCTTTGTTGTTGTTTGAGTTGTTTTAAAACTTTTATGAGCTCATTTTATAGTCTTTGATCTCAGCGTGTTCTCCATTTATTAGGAAAAAGAATTTTAAAAGGAATTTTTTTCGGGATATTAACATTTATACCATGTTAGAAAGACAATTTTGAGTATCTTTTTGTATATTTAGATTTTCACCCAAATATATGAAAACACATTCAAAAACACGTCCGGATTTTTCGGACATGTTTCTCCGATAAATTAATTGTTAATTAAAATCTAAAAATCTAACCCCATTTCGGACGATCTAAGTGCAGGCTTATTTGATATGATAATTACTGTTTAAATGACTTTTTATGAGCAAAAGAATATTGTTTTCCACATTCGCAAAGATACTTTGTATTATTAATTTTTATCTACAAATTTTACGAATGCTGTGATATTCAATTTTACCACCCACGAAATTGCGTATAAAATTGAATTAAAGATTTTTCAGTTTTACTACGACAACATGCTTTAGCGCTGTTCTCCATTTATTAGGAAAAAACATTTTGAATTGTAATATAAAACAAGAAACCATGTCCATACATTGGAGATGAAAAAACACTTCGAGAAATTACGGACATGTTTAGAAATACTAAAAATTATAAATATTCACCTAGATCGATTAGAAGGGCGGTTGCTCACGGCCTCTTTAAACTCTATAATTATTTTCTAGTATTTTTTGAAAGCTAAGACTCCCTCCCTTTTTTTTTATTTTGAACACTCACCATCTCCTCGTGCACCACAGGTGGCAGTCTAGACTTCATGAAAACAAGTAAGTTCTCTGGCCAAGTCACGCCGAACGTTTTCAAATCGTTCTGCAACATAGTTTAGGGCCATCGAAGGTAGGGCAGGAAACAAGTAAATATTTCCCATCTTGAGGTGCTTTTTTTGAACGCCCACATAAATTATTTGATCTTAAATTGAAAGGAAACAGGTAACTTGCAAATTTAGCGAGACCAGATAAAAACTGAGATAATTTAAAATTAATACAGAGGAAAAACTCGGAATGCAATCTTTGGTAAAGCGAAGGAAAGAACGTTTTGGTGCCCTCAGCATTACAATATGAAACATATTCTTCATTCTACTTAGCTAAAAGCTTCTTATAATGAAAGGACTTCCAATAACTATTTACTATGCTAATATTGATATCTATGGGTAAATTTAAGACATCTCTATCTAAGAAATCAACTCTTTAATTTCCATAGAATCCAAGATGAGCACGCACATAGGCAAAGCGGATATAAATTCCCCTATTTCTAAGCGAACTAACCGTTAATTGAGTTTCGATTACTAATTTTTCTCTGCTGTTACTATTGTTCAAAAGGTGAAGAGAAGAAAGAGAATCAGAACAAATAAGGTATCTTTAGAATGCTATTCCATTGCCCTTGGTCTATTTGATGGCAAGATAAATACAGAGAAGTTCTGCTCGAAAATCTATGCATTCATTCCGAACACGGTGCTTAAAATACACTGCTGGCCACCCAAATTGCAACACCAAGAAAGACAAGACACACGACTCGGCATTGATTCAAAGAGACTTTGGATGTGTTCTTGGGGTACAGCAGACCAAGCAGCTTCCACACGTTGCCAAAGTTGATCTGGTGTGGCAGCTTGAGATGTAATCTGAGTCAATCGTTCAGCAACCATGGACCGCATGTTTTGTATCGGCGAAAGATCCGGAGAGCGAGACGGCCAGGGAAGCAATTCAATCTGGCGATTGACGAAGAACCCTTCGACAATGCGTGCCACGTGTGGTCGCGCATTATCCTGTTGAAATATGGTTGTGAGCAAGCCCTGAAAGTAAGGAAGGACAACTCGCTCTAACACCTTGGAGATGTAGCGCTGACTGTTTAAAGTACCAGCAATGCGTACTAGAGGAGTGCGAGAGTGATATCCAATACCGCCCCATACCATAATACCCGGTGCAGGACCACTGTGGCGGTGCATAACGCAGCTGTTCAGCATCCTCTCTCCACGGCGTCTCCAGACTCGAATCCGACCATCGTGGTGTTGCAGATAGAAGCGTGACTCGTCAGTAAAAACAATTTCAATCCATTCTGCCGTCCACATTCTTCTTTCATTGCACCATTGGCGGTGGAGACGTCTGTGGTTCTGCGTCAAGTGTAGACCACTCTGCTGTAAACGGCGTCGAATGGTACGCGCAGACACTGGATGATGCGTTACAGACTGAATGTGCTGTGTTATGGTTCGTGATGTGACTGATCGATCCGTCACTGCCATGCGCATAATATTCCTGTCATCACGTGATGTGGTGCACTTAGGTGGATGCGATCGAACACAATGGTCCGTCGTACCCTCCTGCATCCAACGGTCACATATCCGCATTACAGTTGTTTGGTTTCGTCCAACACGACTACCGATTTCCCTGAAGGATAAGGGCCCACCAGCGGCCGAGCGGTAAAGTCGCTGAACACTGGTAGTTCGGTCCGAGGTTCGAATCCCGCGAACGGGCTGGCTGCATGGGCGTTTTCGTGGTTTTCCCCATGTGTAACGTGTATACGAGCCAGTTTCCTTTAGAAAGTCCTCCACGAAGGCATCCCTCTCCTTAGGCAGATAGCCCTAGTGTGCTTTGCCATAATTAAATACACACACACATACACACACCCTGAAGGATAATCCACAGTCTCGCTAAGCCAATATCCTTCCTCTGTCGAACTCGTATACTTGGTTAAACGATGATCGCTGTTTACTACGAGGCATAATTGATCGTTTTTTTTTTTGAAAAAATATCCCAAGAAAAACACAATTTTCGAATTTGAAATCGTCAAAAACTCCAAGCCTTAAACAGCGCTTTGAAGTGGCGCCACAGGCACGCGTGATGTGCGTTTGCGCTGGAATTCTAATCATTTGCATATCTCACCTCCGCTAATGCATGTTGTAAATTTCATGTTATTTGCGTGCTTCCTTCAGGTTGTTGCATTTACGGTGGCCAGCAGTGTAGCAAACCTCAAATTGATCTTCAAAATGAACAAATGCAAGTCCAACCTTATTGTTCATTTTTCTGCCATCTGTAAAGAAAACCATATGAAAACACATTTGAATAGTCTCTTTATAATCGCAGAAATTTATGGGCTCTAAAGTAATTGGATTAGGAATTTCGGGGGAGGGGACATTTATATTTATGCAGTCTTCCAAAGTATCAGTTGCCATTGCCTCGAAAATTATTATTGTTATATTCAATTTCAAAATCAATAGGCGGAATTTCTGCAAGAGATAAGTAGCCCTGTAACTTAAAGTTCTATAACCACTAATAAGAAGAAAAATTCTCAGTTGAATCTTTCTCGGATATCTTTGCTAATCTTTTTGCAAGAAAATGACCTCAAACACGAAAGCCGTATCAAATGTAAAGCAATATTATCAAGATAAGGAGTTCTTGTTATAGGGATCAAGTTAATCTAAAGTTATACTAAAAAATTCGTTAAAGTTTTACAAAATATGAAATCGATAATAAAACAAATTCCAAATTTCAAATTTGGTCTTCCACATGCCCATATTCATAGGAGGATTACGTCATTCAAAATTCGATGGCTCTATGTACAGTTGTTCTATCACAATGCGAGAAATATACATACATTTATGCAGATTTTTCATTATTTAATTTCTTCAAATATAATGCAGGACTCTAACATTTGGTGGCAACAGTTTGAAAAGTGAAACGGACATTTAAAGTGATTCAACGCAAAATCGCAAAACGAAAACAATAGTCCTTCAGGGACAAAGTACTTTGGACTAATGATTATACTGAATTAGAAGAATTTGTTGATTCAGATCATCATTCTTTGTTGCCAAAATGGTCTTTTAAACTCTTAATTGCAGGTTCATCGCGTTCAGAAAAAGTAATCTAACACTAAATTTAATATACGATTTCTTAAAATTTGATACGCTGTATGTGTATGGAAGTCAATTATATGATCCGAAATATACTAAATTGCTCTAGAATCATACTATGAAGGAGTAGAAAAAGAAGATATTGTAAATTATTCTTCAGTTCCTTTTCTTCAGTTTCCTTCAAAAAATAAGAAAAAATTATTAAAATTGCACAATAAATTTAAAAAGAAAGAGGTAAAGTTTACTTTGGATTTAAACAATTTTATTTTTCTAAACGAATTAGATCTATCACTTAGAAATTTAATTATTTTTGATGACTTTTTAACTCAGGAAAATCAAAAATGTTTCTTGGTTAAGACTAAAGGTTTATTACTTTTCAGACACTTCTTGTTTCTTTACTTCCTCCCTTTTCGAAATGATGATAAGGTCTCATGTTGTTTTTTCTTTGCTGAAATTTTCTTCTCTATTAAACTGTAATACTAAATATTATGGTATATACTTATATAAAATGGGAAGTAGTAGACTACCATAAGAATTAAAATTAAGAATATAATATTTCTGAATTTCTAGTTTGAACTTTTATTTCATCATAAAATATTCTTAGATTGGATACATCACTTGAATGACTTACAGGCTCTAGGGATAAGAGAACATTCATATGTGCACTAACTAATACTGCTTTCTTTTCAAATCGGTCATAAAATTTCGATGGCTTTTGTATAGTTTTCTCCTGTTAACCTTAATCCGCTTATAGCTTTTACAGCTGAACCAGTGAGAAGCGATCTTAAATAGTTAAATTTCTCACCTTGAAGTACAGGGTGCGGCAGCGTTCATAGCGTAATTTGACTTGCGTAGTACAATGACGTACTGCATGAATGCGCGCCAGCTCATGCCGCATTCGTGTATTAATGAGCTGCCATTTCGAGTGTGACAGTGATATGGATCGGTGGAGTGCACAGCATCGTGCCTTTGTTGTTGAAAGTTATTTCAAGAATAACTACTCTGTTATTGCTACCCAGCGTCTATTTCGGCAGCATTTCAACTTGGGATATCATGAGAAAGTTCCAGATGGACGGACCATTGCGACAGACATTTCCAGGTAGAGTAATTTCCCGTTTTGGTGACATTTCCTAGCCGCCTCCCTCACCTGATCTTTCATGTGCAGACTTTTTCCTTTGGGGCCACCTGAAGCAAGAAGTTTTCCGAACGCGTTGTGCCACCATTCCTGAGTTGAAGGATCGCATCAGAACTGCCGTCGGCAATGTCCCAGGGAATACGTTTCGCCGAGTTATGGCAAGCTTTCAATGCCGCCTAGATGAATGTGTTGTGCAGAGGGGGCATCATTTGACAGGCATTATATTCAAAAAGTAATCCACGCAATGGGCAATGACTTACACATTAGTAAATGGCACACCTTTAACTATTAATTGACATAAGAGGTAATAAATAAATTACAGTTACTGCCTCATGGTGTGTTTTTAATATCCTACTATGAATGCTGCCGCACCCTGTATATTGTTTCCATGAGTGGCCACTTTATACTGAGCCCAAAATTCGCTAAATTTACATAAATCACCATTGAAGGTTTTTAAGGTAATATAGTACTATACTGAGCCCAAAATTCGCTAAATTTACATAAATCACCATTGAAGGTTTTTAAGGTAATATAGTACTATACTTAGCTTCGATTTCAGAAAATTGTGGAGCTGTTTCAAATTTAATGACATTTTGAATGTATCTAGTAACTTTCAAATTACATCTAATGGTACCTTCGCTGCATTCTAAGGAAAGTTCTATTTTCTTTTCTAACTCTTACACAGTGTTTTGTGTATCAATAAATTTATCATATCTTAATAAACTAATTTCTCTCTAGATCAACACTGCAAGGGATTCTTGCAACAGTTCTACTTTAGTATTTTCATTTTGCAATTCATCTTCAGTTTTCTTAACTAATTTTGCGACAGTGGTGTCTTACCTAAATTTAAGATGCTCGATGCTTTGAGAACAGCTAAATTTCAACAAAATGAGTCATTTTACTTCATTGTAGTTATTTTACACTTTAGGCTTTGGGCGCATAAATCTATACCTTGAAATTATTTTCTTTAATTCTGTGTTAATATATGATCTGCGTGGCAAGTTAATACTTAGTTTCCTCTACTATTATTATCTTTTTAAGGTATCACTGCTGGACAGCAAACGAAGTTTAAGCATAGGCATATTTCTTAAGCAATTCAGAGGAGGCTTGGACGAAATTTTAGGATGTATTAAAGAATGCAGGCATAAGGAAATAGGAGCAGAAAAGCTAAGAGCTCTGCTGCATTTATTGCCGAATGCTAATGAAGTAAGTATCTGGAATTAGTATTGTATGTTTGGTATGTTTTCGTTACGACAGTTACTCGCATAGCATTTAATAAATTTAACCACTTCTCGAAGATTGTAAAATAAATATCTGCTTAGAGTGATGTTCAAACATTTGCAAGACTACATAATCAAATTTACGTAAGCATTATCTCATGGCCTTAAATTAAAAATAATATTGATACAATTCTCATGTCTGCCACTAATCCTGCACCTATCATGGCTACACAAGGGCTTTAAATTCATGGAGGCCGACGAAAAATGCAATCAGTCTTGCCTTACCATTTACTCATTTACATAATTTTTCAAAGAATAATATTCCTTTACAATAATCTTAAAAAAGAAGCAAATAACAATTACCTACAATCTGATTTGGTAATGAATCCTGTTCATACCGTAACTTGTGATTTTTAGCAAATGTACAATAATGTAATAATGTACAATAATGTGATAATATGATTTTAGGCAAATGTATACTATTGTAATAATGTACAATGATGTGATAATGCGATTTTAGGCGAACGTATACGTGCTATTAGATGATGTTGCAAAATATAAACCATTCATAGTCGGGAAAAGTTTTAAAATAAAAAAAAAATGAAATACATGTGATTAACGATTTTTGCACATAAAAGTAAAAAATTAAAGCAACTTTCTCTAAAATGTTATAATCTGCGGTTTAAAAAAAATCTAAATTCAGATCCTCAATTCTTAAAATTTGGTCTGACTCTTCGTTAAATTTAACTAAGAAAATAGGATTCTTGTTGCGAAGTTAAACCTGTACGGTTTCTGAGTTTTTCTTGTTGAAGAAGTAAGCACATCCTATTTATAAAAAGTTTCTCATAAGTTACAAAAGTTATTTACGTAGATCTCTGATATGTATGAACTGACTGTTTCTCACATATCTAGAATTAATAGCATTTTCCCATAAACAGTGTCATTTCAAGACAGTTTTGGTGTCAAACTGTTGAACATTGCAAAATATCCTCAATATATATAACTTAAAAGATTTTATACTGGTTAATAATGGTTACCAGGCCAACTATTCTGAAGAACATTTTGAAGAATGATACTTGGTTCTATGATTTTTATCACATGCATTCAACAAGAATTTTTTAAATGACATCATATTGATAAAACATTTTTTATATTTATTTCCAAAATACATGCATACTACATACACTGTGGTTTATCAGAAACGATAGACATAAACTAGATGTAATAGCAAAAAGGATGACTCATATAATGTAATATTTTAATTAGATATTCATGAATTTTATAAAGTTTCTCCAGTAAGGTAAGTTATTAAGAGTAAAAAGACATTTTATTACTCAAATAAATTATATATAAAACGACAGGATTGATCTCCAGAAAATGTCATTACTATTTTTGAAAACAGTTTCAGATCAAAATGAGAAAATGCAGCGAGGTTTTATGCGTATGTAGGAGAGACTTATTTAAATTATAATTTATGTACAAACATATATAGAAAATAGCACTTTTTTTTCAGTTTCCGAATGAATTACGTAAAAATTTCGTAGAATAGGATTCATCTTGTGAACAAAAGTGGAGAACTAGTAAAAAGTAAAGTTGATAAAACAGAATTTGGTACTTATCTTTTATACAGGTACCACGAAAAAAAGTAAGATTTTTTTTAATATAACAGTCATAAATGTTAAATGTTAAAAAGGCTAAAAAGGCCACGTAGAAACCCATAATTTTTTTTTTACGGGAAATTGGCTTACGAGTACCCGTACAGCTCTGCGGGTACTTGTACGCCAAATCCCCGTAAAAACCCACAAATGGAAACCCGTGCAAATGTTACCCATAGGCCAAATCCCCATAAAAACCCATAAACAGAAACCCATATAACTAACTGTACGGGTATCCATAGGCCAAATCCCCGCAAAAAACCTATAAACAGACAATTCTACGGATATGAGTAGGCTAAATCTCCGTAAAAACCCATAGAAACTGTAGGCACCATAAACGAAATCCCAGTAAAAACCCATAGCCAGAAATCAGAACTTTATGCATATCCATAGGCCAAATCTCCATAAAAAATAGATATTCCGTAGGTCTATGCATCGTAACGTATTTTTGTATATAGGGCCACAGGGCCAACTTACTGTAAAAACCAGTACATAAAAATCTACAGACCAATAAAGGGACCTTTTGGCAAAATCGCTGCACAAAACAGTAGACAAAAGCCCATAAACAAAAGCAACAGAATTATGCCGTAGCGGAGTATCCCTACATAGAAATCGTACATAGAGCAGGTATCCATATACAGAATACCTATAAAAAAACAATACATAAAAATAGAACTGTAGATCAAATTTCCATAAAAACTAGTAATTAAAAACATAAACAGACAGTTAATTAGCACTGATGAAATGTACAGAACTAAATGCTGCCATTTAGTAGCATGTAGAGTAATTTTACATAAAATTCGATGCGAATAAACTTAATAATTTTTTTTTAATATCTAGAAGCCTAGAAGCCTCTAAGCCCCTGTCCTTCTCAATGCATGTCAGTATCTACAAACATATTAGAAAATATTTGTATAAATTCTCTTTACAAAATTTTATACTCCCTTTATATAATTTTGAAAATAAAATTAACAGAAAGATCAAAGTCATGATTCACAACAATCGAATGATATATGTACATATATATATGTGTGTGTGGAAGAAAAATAGAGAATATGCAAAAGATTGAATTAGCAGCTCAACTTTCCTTCTCTATTCTAAAAATAGTAATCTCTCTGCACTGCGTCATTTCGAGATTAATCCATGTAATATGACTCGCACGTAATTCTAATGCTGTAAATGGAACTAAAACATCTAATATTAATACAGCAGTATTAATTATCAAATAAAATTGTATTGAGAACCAAAACTCAGTGTGAATTAAGATTACACTCTTAGCATAACGATTTGCTTTCTACGCTTTAGCCTAGCTGGACTGCAGTCTGTCTGCTCCTTTTTTCTTACTACAAATTTATCAAAAATTTAAACTTTTGGAGTAGGCATGTATAATCTGCCAACTTGTTTGTGGCTGCAACATATTTGCTGAAAGAAAAATTGAATTAAATCTACCTCGACTGCCAAATTTTCTTATTCATTGTGGATCGAAGTTTCAACATCTATAAGCTATCAAAATTCTTGCTGTTCATTACGAATTCGACTACAGAATCTATTATATATTTATTATAATCTGATGGTTGCAAATCTTGACTTATTGTATATATATTATTGATTTGATTATAAATGTATACATATAGTACTGTAGCTCACTGCATATATTTGTATTTCAGTTTATGATGTTGCGTGGCCCCAACTTGTCCGCAACAGTAGTAGTGACTGATATGAACTGTAAATTATACAAACTCGTAAGAAGGGTTTAAATCCCTTTTTATTTCACTTTAGAAATCACAGTTGCGTTCACTTGACGCTCACAAACTACGCCGACCCGGCGGTTAAACAAAATAGAAAAGTACAACTAAAAATAAATGACAGGATGAATAAATAACGAAGTCACTATCTACGAGGCTCTATAATCGTAACTAACTTAACCGCGTTCTAAGATATAGCTGAGATTCAGCAAGCTTACTGATTAAGAAGTTAAAAGATTCAACGAACTGCCGAAATAGGCACACAGGCCGAAACGCGCGGTTCTTAAATTTTCTACCTAGCAACTTTCACGCTCGCGATTCAAGAAGCACCCTTATAATCTCGTTTCCCTTCTATTTAACTCAATTTACTTCTGCTAAAATTTGAATACTCTGCGCGTTCTACTACAATTTGCATACTCTGGCATTGGCAATTCTAAGGCAAAGTAAAGGCTTGACAGGAAAGATAGCTTTAAATAAATGTTAGTTAAAATAAATATAAACCTTACATTTGCCGCTGCCAGAATTTGGTAAACTTGGAAGCAGGTCCTAGAAACGACCTGTTGAAAAAGTTTCCATATTCTAACTTAAAACTCAACAGCTCCGTTTACATAAAACAAACATTTTCCTATAAAATTACAATCATTTCTGTAGATGAAAAAATTACCATATCTTCTTACAGGATCCTTTCTGGTCTTCAGCAATCAATCTTTTCTCTTCCTTCCAGCATCTGGAAGGAATAAGTATATTCGAAATAGTACATTATGATTTACACTTTCTTAACACTCGATACATTTTCGTTTTCGATCCTTTTCTTTTCCTTAATTAACTGCTTACATTCACATTCATTCAAATATTCAAACATGAATTTAACTTTACCCTGGTTCTCCACCATGTGTGGTGTCAAACGGGAATCTTCGTCTTTTTGTATTACAACACTTCCCCTAACCACAATGATTTGTTAGAATTCCAATAACCAAATCTGACACACCTTAATCCGACATACTGGAACTCGATGAGCTATGTTTAATATTCTTAAAATTCAAGTGTAGGTGGAGAACCCTACAAAACACATTCATTCTAAATCCCCCCTCATGCATCTTTAGACATGCAGGCTTTCGCTCTAAAGCATGATTTTATCTACTGTTTAATACTTAGATTTGAATTAGTTTCTTTTGAGCATTTACTTTTAGCATCTAAAATTTTATGCTTCTAGTCTAAATTCTACTTTTACATAACTTTCAAGTATTTACCTATATTTACAAAATTCTAATACATATGATTTTTACAATTTACCATAAAATGAATAAGATAAAAATAAAATTTTACTTCACGCTTTCTTCGCCAAGCTGGCGGCACTGAAACTAAATTTTTCATTAATACAAGAATATGATGTTATTTTACTTTCGGCCAAATTTTGGCTTTAACATAACAGAATTAGTCTTTCGACCCACAGGAACTGTTTACTCTTAGATTTTACACTTAAAGAAAATAATACTTTTGCCTTAGCTAAATAAAGTAAAACAAAACTAAGTCTCAACCGAGACAAATTGACTTCCGTCAAAACATAGAACTTCGTATTTACGCATAACATTTCAGAACAAAAGAAAAAATTTATAGGAGATTTTAACTTATCTTTGACTTTTCGATGCTTGGAACTCCGACATCCTCTTCTGGCAAAATTGATCCCAAGTTATAGAATTCATAGAAGTCAATCTCCGCTTTTGGGTTTTTCGAGTTTCCTCCATGGTGACTTTTCTTTTTCGCCCTCTGTACGCCGGCCTTTGGGGTGGTAGTCTTCGGGTTCCTGTCTTTTCCGTTTAGCCCCTGGACGGCTGGTCTTGGCGGCCTCCGGTCTGGATTCTTGCTTGAATTTCTTCTGTTGGTGCCAATCTTTTCGTTCCTCCTTCTGTCATTTTCTTCTCGTGAACAGCGGCCTTGTTTGCTCCTGACTATCTGGCCCTGGAAGTGGTTTCCTCGACGCAGAATTTCTACTGTGGAAAGTTGTATCTGGTCTTTTCCTATTTACCAAAGATTCTTTACGCGGCGGCGTTGATTTCCTGCACTTCTTGAATGCTGGAGTCTGACCATTTTCCTTCCTTCTTTTCGGGACCCTAGAATGACGTGTAGAAGGGCTAGGTTCCTCTTCTGTTCTCTGCTTCATGGGTGGTGGAGCGGGTGGTGTTAATTCTGGAACTTCCACATCTTTTGCGCTTGAGTCCTGCAAGAGACTTTTAAGGATTTCAAAATCATTTTGATTATAATATTTTTTCACCTGGTCGGGACTTGCTTTACAGATTTCCCCTCTCTCGTTCTTAAGGTACAATACGACTCCCTTGATTTCCTGTATTACACAGCGGGCCTTCAAATTTTGGAGCCAATTTTGCAGTGAAATTTTCTGGGGCACTTGATAAAGAAAATTACCGCTTTAACACTTTATCCGCAACTTTAAAATCTGCTTCACGGCGTTTTCTATGATAGTAAAGTTTCTGTCTATTTCTTGCCGTATCCGAACTTTTAACCGCCTGATCAATAACTTTCTGTATATCTTTTTGATTGAATCCTTCTCTTTGTTGCACAAAGAATAATTTATCTAGTGGCGTAATTAACTTTCGTCCTAAAAATAATTCTGCTGGAGTTTTTCCCGTAGTATCATGATTTGCTGCTCTTAAAGATAAGCTAACTCATTTATATAGCCATCCCAGCGCTTGTGATGTGTGCTAACATAACTTCGAATTATTTTTACAATATTTTTATTAACTCTTTCTGCGATTTTTGCCTGTGGTCTATACGGAACCATTTTGATATGGCGTATGCCAAGTCCAGTGCAAATGTTTTCAAATATTTGGCTAACGAATTGTTTACCGTTATCGCTAATGACTTTTATCGGTGCACTTTATTTTAAAATGTATCTGTGTAAGAATGCATCTGCGACTGTTTTGGCTGACGCGCGTTTAAGTGGAACAATTTCTGTCCATTTTGAAAAATGATCTACAATCACTAAAAGAAAACAATTTTTATTTAACTCACTCTGGGGGAAAGGACCAAGAAGATCTATGCCTAAAATTTCATTCGGAAATGTAGCGCAAATGCTATTTAAGTACCCGGCCGGGCTGTAATTAATATTATTTATTAATTGACATTGATTGCAGAACCTGACATACGCAGTTACTATTTTGTATAATTGCGGGAAATATACCGCCTCGCGTACCCTTTTTATTGTCTTTCAGACTCCTAAATGACCCGCTGTTTTCGCGTCGTGTAATTCCTTCAAAATGCTTAATCGAAGCGAGGCTGGGATAACTGGTCTATATTCGAAATTTTCGTTTGTTGCTTTCGTATAAAACAATAATTTATCTATTATTTCATAGTTTTCTGCTCTACTTCTTATTGCATCGATATCTGTGTGCTCAAAGCTTTCGGGGTCTTTCAAATACGCATAGATACTTCCAAATTCAGGATCAGCTTTCAATTCAGCAATAATTGTTTCTCTAGAATCTAAAATTTTTGAAGTCAACGCAGCGTATTTGAGTTCATTGCCTTCATCGTCCAGTTTTATTCGAGATAGTGCGTCAGCAACATTGTTTTCCTTACCCGGTTTATATTTAATTATCAGATTATATTCTTGAAGTTTTAAAGCCCATCTTATTAACCTGGGCGTTAGGTTTTTCCACGATTAAAGTCTACCAAAAGCCGCATGATCCGAAAAGACTGTTACTGGCGCTTTGCCGAAATAAACTCGAAATTTGTGTACAGCCATTAATACGGCTAATGTTTCTCTCTCTGTAGCTGTATAATTCCTTTGCGTTTGCTCCCCTTTTAATAATTTAAAAACCTCTTCCAAATCTTTAATATGTTGTTCCAACGTACTACTCGTTATAATTATATCATGTAGATAGATTAAAGTCGATTTTCCTAGGACCGGCTTTAGAACAATGTCCATAGCTCTCTGGAATGTTGACGGGGCCCCACACAACCCAAAGGGCATGCGTAAAAATGCATAAGTGCCCGATTTTGTGATAAACGCGGTCTTATGTATATCTTCAGGTCTCATAGCTATTTGATAGTAGCCAGACGTTAAGTCCAACGTAGTCATCTATCTCGTAGACTTAATCTTTCTAATAATTTCCTCTATAACCGGCAAAGGGTAAACTGGGAACTTAGTAACACTATTAAGCTTTCTGTAATCGATAGCAAACCTCCAAGCCCTTTTATCCGAAGGAGGGAAATCATTCTTTTTCCTACATAGTACGACTGGACTCGCGTACTCACTATTTATGGGCGTTATTATCTGGTTGTGCAGCATTTCCTGAATGTGTTCTTCGATAATTTGCTCTTTCTGTCTATCATACCGGTAGGGTTTAGTCCTACAGGGTTTATCGGCAGTTAATTGTATATCATCCGTTACAATTTGACAATTACCCACAGGCCGTTCGGAAAACAAGTTTGAAAACGTACTCACCACTTGCTGGATGGCTTGGCTTTCATGGTCATTCAAATGGCTAAGGTCCAACTGCGGTTGTTTCACTGGCTCCACCACCCTTCGATCCATTTCCAGCATGATCGAATTCTCCTGAAAATTCAGTTTGGCCTTCGCGGCCTTTAAAAACTCCATGCCTAAGATGACTGGACTCTGCAAATTTTTGATCACAAAAATTAATACTTTGAGGCTTTCATCTTTGACCTGTATTTTTAATGATAATTTCCCGATACATTGACAGGTTTTTTCCTTGAGCCGCTATAATTTCTGTGTTTTTATTTTTAAATAATCGTAACCTATTAAAATTCTTCTTGAAAAATGTATCACTCATAAAATTACCTTCTGCCCCTGTATCAATGAGGGCTTCTACTGGTACATCGCCAACCAGGACTTGTATAATCGGTAATTGTGAATTCTGAATTCTTTACCACGACCGTATTTAGGTATCTTCTTGAGGGTTTTTTCGAAACTTCCGGGGTCTGGACCCTCGCTTTTACAGGCCCCTCTACTCGTTTAAAGCTTTCCTTTCAACTTCAGTCTTCTGGGTACGCGGACAGTTGTTTTCAAAATTTCCTTTTTGGGCCTTGACCGAGCTTCGATGAGTTGGCTTGATAGCTCTTTCCCCCATAAGAGCGATTTGTGTTTCCGGTCTGTTGATTTGAGGATTGCCTTCGGTGACCTTGAGAATACGATGCCCCTCTAGATTTTTCCGCTATTCTGCGGTTTTGAAACTTGACCGCCAATACGAAGAGTTCCTGCAAGGTCCTTGGGTTTCGGATTTCGAAGTAATCTTGGACAGCAGGTAGCAATCTTAGTAAGATTATTTCAATTATCTCCGTGTCAGGTTTCTTTCCATACAGCATATCCGTCAGCTTAACTTTTCGCAGAATAAAGTCCGTCAACTCTTCTATATTTCGTTGATAAAAACTATATAGGTAAAGGTAAAGGTAAAAGTATGGGGGACACCAGCGATGTACCATAGGTCAACTGGTAATGCCTTCCCATACTAACTCTTTGAGAGAAAAAAAAGGGGGGGTAATTGCAAGTTTTATAAGAATTTGCATAGACTGAAGCTTTTCAAAAGGTCTAAGGTTTGCCTATTATGGTACATCGTGCAATTCCACAGTACGCACCGCATCCAGTATTTATTAAAAATAATGGTGTAGGGCATAAGTAGATTACAAAATAGTAGGAACACAATTTGAGATTCACAAGATAAATTGAACATCTGATTTGGTGCAACAAAAATAGGAGATAAACATAATTAATAAACAAATAAACATAATGAGATAATTATAATTAGTACTGGCAACACAATGTTAAATGAACTGTTATAATATTGCTAAAGAGATAGGTGTCCATGGGTTATTTCAGATATATTGGTTTATTGCAGTTTATAAAGTTCACGAGCGGATCCATTTTGTCCATAATCACAGCATGTAAAAGTTCACTAAGTTTAAACTGTATTTGGACTTACACTTGACAGAGATCTAGGCCGTAGGAAGAGAGTCGTTGCATAATTTTCTGAAACTTTGGATATTGATGTTTATCTTTAATTAGAAATCTTTGGAATGCCAGGAGGTCAGTTCTTGGGGATTTTATGTGAATATCTTCAGTTAAGGGGCATGAGAAAACGTAGTGATCAGGAGTTCCCTGTTCCCCACATATGCAGATGTCAGAATTTGCCAAATTTCTTGCGTAGAAATATGTGCGGAAGGGTCCATGTCCTGTTATAAAGTAATTTAGGAAAGGATTCGAGTTCAGAGATGCTAAGCTTACATTGGTCATCAAGTTATATGTGCGTCTTCCCTAAGGAGCACTGTTCCACAAATCTTGCCAAGATTTTGAAGCAAGCTGTTTTAGTTGGTACTTGAAATTTGAGCGATGACATGGAATGATGATTTAAGTACCATCTTGGTTAATAGCTGCTTTGGCTAGTTCATCTGCCTGATCATTACCAAAATGGCCACTATGTCCTTTGATCCATGAAATTTGAATTTTGTAGTTTGGGATTTTTCCAAGAAGAGAATTTATGTCGGATATCAATGGAGAAGAAGGTAAAGGATTTTTAATAGCTAGAATAGCTGCTTGGGAGTCAGATTTTATGCTAAATTCGTTGAGATTTTTGAGAATGGCTATTTCAATCGCTGCTTTTATAGCTGACAATTCCGCTTGGAAAACACTATTATTATTATGGAGATGGCCTTTCCATTTGATGATATTTGAGGGGGTAATTTGAAAAAAGACTGCGGAACCAACTTTTCCTTCAATTTTTGATCCATCAGTATAAGCAATTGGAGATGAACTTGAATTTTCTTCAGACGTGGGGAATATTATTTTGCTGAAGCGAAGCGCTGGATGGATAAGATTGGGGTTAATTTTCTTTTCATAGTTGGATGGCCAAAAGGTTTGGTTGTTGAATTCTGCGGCTTGGTTAAGTTGGAAAACTTTCATATAGGTGCATTCCATTTCTGCACTGATTGATAACGGAAGAGTACCAGCTAGAGTATCAAGTGCTATATTTGAAGTTGTGCGATACGCCCGAGTAATGGAAAGATTAAAAGGTCTTTGAATTGAATTTAAACATTTCATCTTTCTTACTGTCATTGGTTGTGCCCAAATTCCGGCTCCGTAATTTACCATTTTTGAGATGACTGTTTTTAGAAGAATACGTGTTATATGGGGATTTAAGCCCCAGTTATATCCATGCATACGTCGTAGGCAGTTAGCTATTGATGTAGTACGAAGTTTAATATTTTGTAGATGAGGAATCCAGGAGAATTTCTTGTCGATTGTTAAACCGAGGTACTTGATTGTGTTCACAGATTTGATCTTTTGATTGTCAATTTTTAGAGCTAAAGCTTTAGTTATATTTTGTCCTGGTTTATGGATCACTAAGACTTGGGACTTACTATGTGAAATTTGTAGTTTTTGAATTTTGCAAAGTTGGTTAAATAACTGGAGTGTTTCGTTGCAATTATTCTGTAAAATGTCTCTGGTACGGCCACTTGTAATAAAAGCTACATCATCTGCAAAAGCTACAATTTTTGAGTGATCTGGCCATGGATAGGCAATGATGTTGTTGAAGCTGATATTCCAGAGATCTGCACTCATGCAAGACCCCTGAGGACATCCTCGGACTTGATTACGCACAATTTCAGTGTTGTTGTAAAGAATCATACTTTTCCTGTTTCTGAAGTAATCTTGAATAATTAGAAATAAATTTTGAGGGCACTTAAAGGAACGCAGCGCTTGTAAAACTGCTGGCCACCATAAAGAATCAAAAGCCGATTTTAAGTCAAGACATATTATTGCAGAATGAAGTTGGTTGATTTTATTGTTTCTGACTTGTTCAAGAGTTGAATTAATTGCATGGCTTGTTGAAAGTAGGCTTCGAAATCCAAACTGGTTATTGCTTATTAAGTATTTGCTGTAAACATGAAATTTTAAACGACCAATAAGACATCTTTCCAAAACGTTTCCCAGGGCTGGGAGAAGATTTATCGGACGATAAGATAGGTTCATCGGAGCTTTTATTCTTCTTATTGAAGAGTATTATATTACCAATTTTCAGGCAATCAGGAAAGGTAGAGAGTTCTATACATCGATTGCAAAAACTACAGATTATGTCAGGATGGGCTTGATTGATTAATTTTATAATGTGGTTATCGATGCCATCTGGGCCTGGTGCCTTTTTTAAAGCTAGGTTTTTAATTATTTGCTTTATTTCTTGTTTTGAGAACGGAACATCGTTATCTGTTTGTGGAATGTCATCGCAGTTACGGATTCTGGTTTGAGTAGGCGAATCTTCAGTTGGATCATCTTTTAGAAAGACAGAGTCAAGAATCTCATTTAGGGTTGAGAGAGTGGCATCCTGAATTTCAGCAGAACTTGAAAGCAAATTTAAGGAAAGTTGGATTTGTGACGGTTTAAATATTTTACTACTGGCGATCTTGTATAAGGTGCCATAAATTTCTTTATTGTTTGAACAATATTTGTGCCAACTTTTTAATTTAGATTCGAGAATCATCTTTTTGTAGTTTGCATTTTCTTTTTTGAATTTGAGCCAGGCTTGGTGTCTTAATTCATCGTCAGTAATCGATTTCATTTTCCGTTTCAATGCTCTCGCCTTATGCTTTTGAGCGCGTAACTCTTTAGTCCACCAATTTATATGAAAGTAAGGTTTTGCAGATCGTATTGGAAAGGTATTTTCACATATTTCTTGGATTTTTTTTAGAAAATCTTCTGTAGCTTTATTTAGATCTTCTTTTGTTGCACTTAGTTGGAAGGAAGAAGTAATTGGAAATGCGGATTGTTGAATTTGCTTAATAAAGTTCTTTTCTTTCTTTTTAGTAATTTTAAAACGTTTCATTAAAACTGATTCTGAGTTCTCTTTGATTTCAAAAGTAATATATTTATGATCTGAGTGGGAGTTGTCTTCTTCAATTTTGCGATTTGAAATCGAATTAATTAGGTGATGGGAAGTAACTACGAGATCTGGCCACTCTCTCCCATACATTGTTTCGAAAGAAGGTAAATCCGAGGCTTGGTTATGAATGACAAGATTATGTGAATTGAAGAATTCCTCAAGGGACCTTCCTCTTGGACTTGTGGAATTGTAGCCCCACAGCTGGTTGTGTGAATTGAAGTCTCCACAAATTATGTGTGGACCTCGGAAGGAAAACAAGATGGATTCTTAATCTTGAAGCAAAGGAGAAATATCCTCGGAGGGAGATGCATAAATACTTGAAATAAGAAGTTGAGAGTTGGAACTATTAAGACTGATTGTAACTAGGTCTCTTTTGGCTGTAATTAGAATTGGGTGCCAGCTATGATTAAAACTGATGATAGCTGCTCTGGGATGTTGATTGGGGGACTGAGGAGAATATTGAAAGACATTCCAAGGCGTTGGAATGCTACTTACTTTCCCTTCGATACAATAGGGTTCTTGGATTAAAACAAAGTCTTTATGGTTATGAGTTAAGAATTCTGCTAGATGATCAGAAGCCGTTTTTGCTCTTTGTAAGTTGATTTGGAGAAAACGAATTGAAGAAAATGGTATCGAGTTTTTAGCAAGGTTGGGGGTAGATTATTTTGTACATCACTGTCCACGTTATAATCTTGAGTTGAAGCGTTATTCTTTAAATTGCGCTCTTGCATGTTAATATCAACTGAAGAATTTTTAGTTATGGATGATGGCAACATGTGAGGTTGTGGCTTTGTCCGGGTGCAATAATTTGTTGAGCTGACTCCTGTACGTCTGGCATGTTCTTTCATGAGCACCGCGATCAGTTGGCAACGAAGAACCAGTTTCTTGGTTACTTCGCACACAATTTACACAGAGTTTTACGTTTGAGGTACACTCTCTATGGGAATGTTGTTTTGCGCAGATGGAACAGCAAGGAGGATTTTGACAGCTTCGACTATTATGTCCAAGACCCTGGCAATGAAGGCAACGGGGAAGTGAAATGTAGGGACGGAAGGAAGACGAGTTGAATTCAATGAAGACTCTTGACGAAGTAAAACAGTCACTAGAATCTGAAGAAATTTCTACAATCCAATTATTTGTATTTTCAGATCGGTGGACTGGAGAACACGAAATATCAAGATTATTATTTGATGTAATTTTCAGAAAAGCAGATTTGATATCTTCAGCAGCCGCTGAAGATGGTACATTAAACACTATGAGTTTGGTACTTTTGGGTTTTGAAGTACGAACAGTTACGGAGGCTTGTAGTTGTGAATTTTCAACGATTGAGCGGTGTAAGTGTTCTAAGTCTGCTTTCTTTTCGACACCGATTAAAAGCTCATTAGACTTAGTAGTACGAATATTATTGATATGAATACCCAGTTTTTGTGGATTAAGTGTCGAGCTTAGTTGGTGTATGATATCTTCAGGTGTTCTTTCTGAATCTTTAGGTTTCAGGAGTAGAATATGATCTCTGAATTGACTTTTTGGAGTCTTTTTCAAAGAAATGCTTTTGGCGGCAGCAACGGTGTAGGAATTCGGGGTTTGTTCTAGAAACTTTGTTTCGAATAATTTTTTAACTTCGTGTTGTTGTTGCTGCAAATGTTCCTTCACTTCAGAAATAACTGTAGTATTTGAACGCTGAAGAGACAGTTGGTCTCTCAGTTCCGAAATTGTACCTTCGTGCTTCGCTAGAGTAAATTCTTGGTTTGCCACTATTTGACGAAGAGCTGTTAAATGGCCAGAAATATCTTTATGTTCTTGGGTATTAAGTTTTCTATTTTTGCCGATGTTTAGATTTATCAGTAATTCGTAGAATTTTATCAGTAATTCGTAGAATATCATTCAATCTGGAGGAGTCAGCATTTTCAGGATTGCTAGTTAAAGAATGGGAGATGTTTAATAATGATGGTGAGGAAGACCTATCTTTAGAAGCCATCGATAAGAGTTTAAAATTTCATAGCTCACATAAAACAAAAATGGCAAAAATCAGAAACTATTCATAAGCAGAGCAGAAAATTACTAGTACATGAAGTTAACAAAAATAAATAAATAAGTAAATAGTAGTGAATAATTGCTTATTAGGAATAAATGCTATTACTCACATAAAGTCTGACAAAAATAATTATAAATTCAGGTGTTATGCAGTTCCAATGTTTCTTAGGAAAAAGAATACATATATAAAGAAAGAAACTCAAAATAAATAAAAATACAGAATTATCTGTTGGTAATACTATATTATGTCAAGTCTTAACCAAAGGTTAATTAATTAGATAACTGTGAGTTGTCAGACGTACATTATATTAAGTCGTTAAAAGGAGTTCTAAACCTTATTCAGACAGGTATTTCTGCAAGTGAGTGTTAAGTAATCAGTATTATACTTAGAAAACAGATACAACAGTATGTAAAAACTTTTCAGAGTTAGGAAAAACACATAAAACACAATGTGAAAGGATAGGGGAGTATAAATAAGTATGAAAAGACACACTAGTTCCATTAACACATGTACATACGATTCTAAATACCAGATAATAATAATAACAATAATTGTAATGAAAATAAAATAATATTAAAATGAATTTTTTTAAAAAAAAGTATATTCTTTCTTAAAGTACTAGACTGCAGGAGTTAATAAATAAACCGTGAAGACTGGTAAACTGTGCAGAGTTCTGCTTACAAGTGAATAAAAATAGTAATTCAAGAATTAATTAATTGAAAAATAAGCGCATGGTATCAAACTGATAATGTGATGATCTGTGAAGATGCAGTATTTGACCCCGTTTCATTCAGTGCTTTTATCCTTTTAGAACTTTGGTTAAAGATTTAAAACACAGTTGTTGAAATTGGGCAAAAATGCTCCGCCGATGAAACTGAGAAAGCCGTGTGCATTGAAAGGGTTAGTTCTTATTAGATAATCCAGGAAAAACTTGCATTAATTGAGCTGAATATGGCATAATTTTAATGAGCTGTACTTCCTTAATTGCTTGAAATCATAACATCAAATAGCATCCATAGGTATCCTGGGAATGTGAATTAATCAAAAAGTTCAATTAATTTTATAGACGGCAGCACTATTACACAGGAAGAGTTTTATAAATAACTTGTGATCCTTGGCACTTCGCTTAACCACTTTCACAAATAAAGGAATATCGGCCGCGTTTCACGAGAGCAATAAAAACTAAGTATTTGCTGAAATAATGGTCGTAGAAAGTAAAGCTTTGCAGCACTGTGTTCGCGGTATGCTGCTGAAACTTGAGCTATACAATTGAAATAGACTTTTGTTTTTTAAACGACACTTACAACAATAGAAGCGAGAGCACGTGAAACTGCAGTCTACACAGCTGCGAGCGTCGGTCGCCACTTTGATAAAAAAAATACAACTCGGCCTCTAGCTTTGCTCGGTCTTTCACTATGGGGAAGGCCTTTAATAATGATCTTTTGAAATTTTCAAAGGTACATGTTTGGCTTTCGAATTCTCCTAATAAAAATTTCCCTATTCTCTTCCACCATAGTGAGGCCTGTCCTCTTAGTGCAGACGTGGCAATGGCAATTTTTTGTCTTTCAGGCACAGGGCATAACTGGAAATGATTTTCTAGGCCTTCTAAGAATATCGCCACCGAACTTTTTTCCGTCGAAATTGACGTTTGGCTTGATAGATGCTCTCATCGTTTGGACCAGGTATCCAAATCCTTCTAATCGGTTCGCCATTTCTTGTTGTTGGAGTTGTACAGGAGCTTCCATCCAGTTTTCGTCCATCTTGGTTCGTAAGGTGTTCGGGCGCCAATATGATGTTGCGTGGCCCCAACTTGTCCGCAACAGTAGTAGTGACTGCTATGAACTGTAAATTATACAAACTCGTAATAAGGGTTTGAATCCCTTTTTATTTCACTTTAGAAATCACAGTTGCGTTCACTTAACGTTCACAAACTACGCCGACTCGGCGGTTAAACAAAATAGAAAAGTACAACTAAAAATAAATGACAGGATGAATAAATAACGAAGTCACTATCTACGAGGCTCTATAATCGTAGCTAACTTAACCGCGTTCTAAGATATAGCTGAGGTTCAGCAAACTTACTGATTAAGAAGTTGAAAGATTCAAGGAACTGCCGAAATAGGCACACAGGCCGAAACGCTCGGTTCTTAAATTTTCTACCTAGCAACCTTCACGCTCGCGATTCAAGAAGCACCCTTACAATCTCGTTTCCCTTCTATTTAACTCAATTTACTTCTGCTAAAATTTGAATACTCTGCGCTTTCTACTACAATTTGCATACTCTGGCATTGGCAATTCTAGGGGAAAGTAAAGGCTTGACAGGAAAGATAGCTTAAAATAAATGTTAGTTAAAATAAATATAAACCGTACAAGTTCTTTAATAGGGAAATTAAAGAATGGCATTTAATCACATCAGCTTGTCTAACAATTTTAAACCTAATGAGAAATGTATTGCCGAGGGATGGTACTTTCTAGCATCAGCTTAATTTTTAAGTTACCCACAATGCACTAAACCAAATTTAAACAAAACTACATGAAACCCTAATTTTCAGGAAGCGAAACACCATTAACAAGCAAGCAAAAAGAATAAGGGACTTGCAAATTAGAAACTTAACATAGAGTTCAAATTTAGCATACTTGCTATCCCCTTAAAACTCGCTTACCACTAACAGCCACACCCTGCAGCTTATTATGACACGCATACACATATATGTTTTGCGTGGAAGAAAGGATGAATCCTAGAATATAATGTAGTGAAGAAATAATAATATACAAACGCTATGTCGACCATCTCTTTACAATACTTTGAATGTTACCGGTATCTCTCAGAAGATAAATTAAACATGAATATAAAATATAATAAACTTAATAATACCCAAAATACAATAAATTATATTGTAACAAAACGAATTTTAAAAAATTTACAAGTCTCAACAAATACCGATCCTCAACCCACAGCTCGGGAATTAAGGAACTATCTCAGAGCATATAATATTTTATCCTGTATTTCACTACTTTTGGTGCTAAATAATATTCCACAGATTTTACATAAATAAAATCTATAACATAATAGGTATTTATACTATATGTAGTTTTCGATGTAAAAAGATTAATTATTAACTTTCGTACTGTAAAAATTCCATTTAATAAGTATGAATATACTCATACTTATACACTAATTATAAGTATCTATTTATTAGATAACTAATTTAATTAAATTAAATTCCTATAGAAAAATTACATAAAAATACCACTTACGTATATATATATTAATAATTTATTATTACAAAAAGTTTTTCATGTATCATCTCCTAGAAACATCAATTTAATTAAAGAGATGAATTATTGGTATAAATTTGAGTCAGTGTTTTAGGTATAAGTTATTTAGATTTCTATTGTAGAAAAAATAGTACTTTAAAAAGTGTATAGAAATGTGTATAGAAAAATGGTGTTATTATTTTGAACCATAAAAATTCTAAATAGTAAAATTTAAAGTACTGAAAAGGTAGCTGTTGTTATTGACGGTAGATTATATAATATAAAAAAATACCTTATTGTGAGCATTTCCTGTATTTACAATGCCAAATGAAATTTATATAGTGCAGTATTTAGCAGTATAAATAAATCTTATGTACAGCCTTATTCAAACACAGTTAAAATTACTATCATTGCAATTAAACGGATATAGCACATATAGTTACATTTGTTTACAAACAGTTTTATTTATGCTAATATATCTATAAACAGATAAATTTAGTGCAACAAAAGTGTTTTAGCGCAACAACATACTGTGGAAATGGTAGTTACAAAATTGTAACTACTGAAAGAAAATAATGTTTAAATATTATTCTAATTATATTTTAATGCAATGCTAAAAACAGTGTCTTTACAAGACTCATGATTTGAAAAGCTTTAGTTACTACACCTAAATCAATTGATTATACGGTGAAACTTTCCTAAAACAATCAACTCCACAATTCAAGATAATGCCAGTTTCTTGTAGCCTTACAAAACTATAAGTAATTTTTAAGTACTGTTATTTAATTATGTTCCTGACAAATGTGTCACTGTCAGAGGTGGTCATTTAAGAAAATAACCACTATATGAGGTTTCACTTAACGTATTCAAACAAATAATTCATATTTTATACTCCTAAAGACTAGCACATTTAATATTACATAAACTCTATTAATTATTCACAAATCTATTTCTATTTCAAAAGCAATTTATGAAAAAAACCATTTGAAATTTTCTTCATCAAACTAAAAATAATGAAAGTTAAAGTATGTATAAAAATAAATATATGTGTTTTAACAAAATAGCGCAAAATATTTAATGTAACAATGTGGTTCTAATCTCATACTTATAGAGAAAAATAGACGAAAAAGTAAAAACTATGTAAGCAAATATGATCATCTAAAAATTTTCACATAGTTTTAGTAATGGAAAAAAGATTCCTTAAGTCCTTGCATGTCTTGTCTACCTCATTCAAAAAGTAATAAACACATTAAATATTTCAATGTTTACTTCATTAATAAATTTTACCTTTTTTGTTCGCGAAATATAATTAGTACATTTTTAAGACAAAAAAAAAACATTCTTTTATTTCGGCCACATCACATTAGTCGAAAAATTGAAAATTGAATCAAGCAAGATCATTTTTAAGTAAGGTATGCTCATTTACTAGTACATAATATTCAAATGATAAAGCATCTACATGAACAAGCTTTAAAAAGTATTTCTAAACTGCAATCAAAAATAAATTTTCATAAATACAGTTTCAGTAGAATGCAAAAACTATATTTGTGCATCTGATGTAAACAGATTGACTTATCAAGTCTGAAATTATCACTTTTCAGTCTTTAAGCACATTGCTTCTTACGATAAAGGTAAAGATGGAAAATTAATTTCACGCACAGAAACTCCATTTCAGAACTAGTCAACTATCCACAAAGTTCTCTCAAACATTAGACACGATTACACATGCATCGCTTTAGTGGTATTTGTTTTCATATTCACAGTCAATGCTGGTATTTTATTATTAATATCTAAACAGTAAATCATAGTAAATTATTTATTGCGTTACTACAGCCTACTATCCAAGAAGACCATAACACAAACATCGCGTACAACATTAACTTGAACGGCGCCATAATGCTTCTTTGGGAAACTTTTTCTGAGAGCGTGGGAGGGAGAGAAATTTTTTCTCTCACGTCAGCGTCAACTCGGAGAAAAACAGTTTTGTGATTGTGAATGAACTTGGTCGCGTTAAAGAGATGTTGGTTGATACCGGTGTTTATTTGTAATATCAGAAACGTAGGTGCGTATGTGTGTGTATTCAGAGAACCAACTCGTAGCAAAAACCACCTCCCTAAGATGACCGCCGCTGAAAGAAACCTGTATTTCTGAAAACATAAGTATATTTTGGTACGGAACATTCCATCTGTAAGGCGACCATAGACAAAGAAAATTCTGCAAGTACGGCTGGTCACTTTAGAGAGATTCACTCCGTAGATACAACCTCCCTAAGACGACCACCTCTATAAGGTAAACGTATTTCTGAGAACGTGAGTATATATTGGTATTGAGCATCACCTCTCTAAGGCGACCACTTGCAAAGATGCATTTTTATTTGCGGCTGGTCGCCTTAGAGAGACCTCGTTATGTATGGTATATATGATTACTGTTATTGTTTCCGACATAAATTTTTTAAAAATCAAATAAATAAGCATATTTAGTAAAAACCCTCTCTAAAACGACCACTTGCGTTTCCAGCTTACTCTGATGGTCTTAAAGAGATTATATTTTCATTCTATTAATTTTATTGTTTACAAGAAGTCTATTAACGTCAGACAGAAAATTAGCATAATCCCATATAAACCAATAGAAGATTTATTATATTGATATCAGTAAACCAGATAACCAGTAAAAGTCAATATAAAACAATACAAACAAGTCGAAAGTTCTGACATTGATGTTGGTTGTATGGGTGTTGATTGATACAAGTAAGAAAAACCCACAGAGATCAATAGAAACCAATAAAAGTCAGTAGAGATCAAACAAAATTATACAGGTACCAGTAGAAAGTTTTACTGGTTTCTATAAGGCATTTTGCAACCAGTAAGAAAAACCCACAGAGACCAGTAAAAGCCAATAGAAACCCATAAAAAGTTTTACTGGTTTCTATAGGGCATTTTTAGCAGAGCTATCAATTAAATGCAATTTAAATTTGAACAGGGGCCACGAATTTAGATACGTCTTCGAACATTTCGAAAAAAATTTAATTTTTTTTCTGTAATCGTCGCCATATAAACTCTTATATGTATGATTCTTGAGTATGGTGGCTTGAGGAGCCCCATGTTGGCGTTTATTATCCCATTTTGTGTTGCCCTCACATTTCTTCAACTGTTTGTATATGACATCCAGTGTCTGGCTCTACGAAATTTTATTTGTGGTTAGCTGTGAGAGGATCATATCCTGCTTCTTTCAGATCCTCTGTTTTGTCTGCTTTCCAGCAATCAGAAAAAATTGTACTACCGTCTGGGACATTTTTTTCATTCACGCCAAGTAAAGTTTTAGCTGAGGGATCCGAAGCAGCTACAAGAAACATTTTATTGTCTCTCTACGTAGGTCTCCGAAAACCCACTGTGGAGGAAGTACACGTCCACAGTTACCACTCGTAAAAAGACTCGTCAACCTCTACTGTTCTGTTATTCCCACCGATTTTAACTTCCGGTTTGCATAACAAGGCCGTGAGCGCAAACGTCCCGCATATAAGTATTATAGTCGACAAGTTTATTGTGGTTCATTTTTAATTGCATATTTCAAAACTCAGTTGAGGTCAGCTCATGGCACCAACAGTTAACAAATTTTACAACTGTAAAAAAATTTAGGCTCGATCCTTTAAAAACCATGGATGAAATCTGACACCTTTTTTTTTTTTTCCCCGGCAAGCTTTATGATTATTTTTACAAAATCTTCGCCTATATTCGAAGAATTTCTTTATCTTGTAATAATTTAACTCCTTCCTCTTCATCTTTAGGTAATTTCCAGCTAATGAAATCTTTTGTTTTTTCAAAAAATGCTTTTAGTCAAATAACATATGCAAAGAAAGTCATTTACCAAATTACGTTTCGTGTGGTTCAAAAAAGAAAATTCTACATATCATAACACAGGAATATTTGGTTCAATTTTACTCGTAAAACCGAGATGACTTAGCTGATCACATTGTTGCTATCTCCGGCACATTATTACGTATTTTAACAGTGTTCCTTCGGAATGCCCGTATAACAGAGAAGTACCCAGAATTTTTTCATTGTGGTGAAAATGCTACAATCATCAATCAGTTCATGTATGGTGAAATGTGTAGTATGGTCTTAAATCTAGAAAATATCGCTATAGATATTAAAGAAAGTGGCAGAGATTGCTAAAACAAAAACAAAAACAAAAAAATTATTGACAATTTAATGGGGATTTTCGAAGAGGCAGTTATCTGACTCAAATAATGGAACTTTGCTACTGAAGAAGAATTTGTGTCCGTCTATAGAATTAAAGAGAAATTGTTAGCGCAAAAAGGAAGCAAATTAAACAATTCGTATCGAAATAAATTTTTAATAAAGCAAATGGATGAATACTGAGCTTTTCTTTTTTGTAAATTTTGATTCTCTTTAGGTTGTACATACTTTGTTATTTCCTAAATTACTATTTCATATTTTTAATTTTATAATTACGATCTTTCTAGATTTAAACTTAAGATTTAATATGTAGAAAAATTCCAAATCCCGAATTGTCAAAGTCCCGACAATTCTGAATCTCGGACGTCGTACTATATCCCTGACAGCAGTCAGTAAAAGGTCGTGCTACACAGGATAAAAAAAAATTGCAGTGACAGTTTCTTTTTAAAGGATGTTCATGGTCTGAACAACCTTTTGATATTTAACAAATGCTGTTTAGCACTAGACAAAAACAAATCTAGAAGACGTTAAATCAAATCGATGGAACGTCAAGCATAAAATTGTTTAATTTTTGTGGCATTCGCACAGAATGAGGAAGTCAAACAGAGCTGAATAAATAGGTTCTGCATGCTTTCATAGAGGACTGGGAAATAAAATGCATTAATACTTTACCTTCTGTTTTGGCATGACATGAAAAGGAAAATTTTCTAGATTTCATTACAAGTGCTTTGTAATACTGCAATCCAATGCACACACGGTTAGCAGTTGGTAACTTGTGGAAAAATGCTCAACCCAAGCTGTATGGCATGAGTGTAATTTATTAAATAACAATTAGGTTACCTTTTTTCGTAATCTAAAAACAATCCTATTAATGCATTATAACAAATAACCACATATCTTAGAAATCCCAGAAATATTGCCATCTGATTACCATGCTTTTGATTTCAACAAAGTTCTTAGTTGTGTTAGAAGATATCAAACAGTATTCAGCCTCCAAAGTTGATTTATGGTTTTTGACATAGTCTTAAAAGCCAGATGGGAAAAGGTGATAGACGACGTGACTACGTTAGCTATTATGTGTGTTTTCTGTGTGATACAATTTCAAAATACATTAAATAACGTATTTTGAAATTAAGTAATAAATGCGTTATAAATGCCTTTCTAATTATGCGTTATAAAATATATTTTTATGTCTTATTAGGGCAAGCTATAAAATTATAAATTATTATAAAATTTTTAAAAGTGTGAAAGCTAGTAGTGTATACGCCCGAGCTTTTATGGTTCCACATGGAAAGACATGGAAGTCTGTACGTCCAACCAAAGAAATATTACCCCAAACAAAGACAGTGCCTTCTCCTTATGCTTCTCTTTTACGGATGTTTGATGGATGAAAACGGGTTCCAGGTTTTCTCCAAATCAAATAACGGCTAATATCGTTCTAGAGGCCAAACCTCGGCTTATTCGTAAACAGCTCTCTATTGATCAGCTGTTCAATGGACATGTTGATGGGCCTACCTCAAAAGTTTCCTTCTGTGACGTACCGTTAGCGGCAATGCAAATGTTTGGGTGCCTCGTGTATAGACCTCCTTCGTGAATCCTTTTACGCATGGCTGACGTTGACACCAACCTTCCGATGTCTGCTACAAGGGATAATCTGAGTTACGTTAGAGTTGCGGTTCCATTCCTTCGTGCTCATAAATACAAATATCGGTCATAGGCACTCGTCGCAGCGGTTGGTCGTCCTTGGCTGAAACTCCTGAATGCCGAATATATGGTTAGAAATTTTTGCTAAAGTTTACGAACCACAGAAGACCTCATATTTAGACATCTGGCCATTTCTATCTGGTTTTATTCTGCCTCTAGTCTCCTAATAGCTCTCCATCGCAGTTCTTCGGGCAAATGATGGAGAACATTATTACAAATTTGCTATCCCAGATTTCTTAACTTAGGATCAAAGCAATTTGTAAGCTTTCTTTGAAATATGCAATTTTATGCTCCGCGCAGATGAGGTATTTCTATTGCTGTGCCACTAATTTGCATACTGCAGTTTTACTCAACAATTCTTATTTGACAACATAGTCAAATTTTAGCATTGGCTTATATTTGAATGAGTAAATGAGTTATCATTAATTTTGTATTTGAACTTTTCACTGTATGAAAACTCTACCAAATAAAGTAATAGCAATTGTTTATGCATTATCCTTTTGAAGCAGGAGTCCTAAACTTAAAATTAGGCATACGAAATTCTCTTTTGGTTCTTACAAACGTTGAAAGTAGAAAATTTTTATTTTGTACCTGCTATACACTGAATGTCTGCTAATCAAAGGAAAAGAAATACTTATTGAATATTTCAAAGTACCACTTTGTATTGGTAAGAGGTTATAAATATTAAGTTTTTTTGTTTTAATATAATTTTTCAATTTCAGAAACAAATACCTATTAAAGATTCTATTGAAAAAAGAACTAAAGCATTACTTCGCTTTTAAGTAATTTAATACCATTAAATTTCAGTTCAAAAGAATCAAATGAAAAGAAAATCGTTTAAAATTTATTATTCCAGTGTTAGTTTTTAACTAATTTAGTTCCCAGAATCTCATGTTTATGTTTCAGTATCCACTGCTGGCCATTAAAATTGCAACACCAGGAAGGAATAATCTGACGAACGTGAAAATCACATGAAAGGAGGAAGAGGTTGGAATATGCAAATGAATTGCGCATTTAGACGACGCAGGAGGGAGAAACGACATTTGAAGAACTGCATAAAAGAAAAGTTGTGTAGTAGATTTGTTAATCGGAAAGCGCTTTGCAAGGTCGGATTTTGCTCAGAATATCGTGTTATATCTCGAATAAAAAGAAATGCCCAGTATCCGCTCATACGGTGTATCGACGTTTGCAGTAGCGTGAACTATCAGCACAGCGACCATTAATTCGGCTCTCCTTGACAATGCAGCATAAAGAGGGACGGCGACTCTAGTACGCCGAACGGCAAAGTTGGATACAGGAGTGGCACAATGCCATCTTTTCAGACGAGTCCCGGTTCTGCGTGCAGTATTCTGATGGCCGTATACGTGTCTGGAGGCTCCGAGGAGACTGCACGTCGCCTGCTTGCTTTCAATATCGGTGTAGGGACCCTGTACTTGGTGTGATGATTTTGGCAGCCAATGGGCTCACGACTTGCACATCTCTAGTTCGGATCGACGGTAATTTGAACGCAGATCGCTACATTTTTGAAATTTTATGTCCAGTGGTTGTGCTCTATCTTCGAGGCTTGCCAAACGCCATCTTCCAACAAGATAATGCAAGACCACATGTTGCACGTCATGTTCTGACCTTCCTCAATACCCAATGTGTTCGACTGCTGTCCTGGCCTGCGCGGTCTCCAGATGTGTCACGTCCGGTAATAGTTTGCTGAGAGACTTCCCGCCATCCCTTTTCAGGTAGTACGGTTGATGAAGTGTGGCATAAAGTTGAAACAGCATGGAATGAGCTGCCCGTTTCTGTCATCAGAGCCCATTTCAACTCCATGCCTAACCGGGTGAAAGCCGTTTTAACTACCATGAGTTGTAGCAGTTTCTACTGATTTCGCAACCCTGTGAACCACCAAACTGCTTACCAATTTCATCATTTTGTGTTCATGCTATATCTTTTACATACATTAAATATCTCTTTTGTATTTGCTTTCCTTCATGTTGTTGCAATTTTAATGGCCAGCAGTGTATATAAATGCACACTTATAGGCATACTTCATGATCCTAGGAGTAAATGTTTCAAATATTCCTCTTATAGTGAAAATTAAATTTAATATAATAAAATGCTACTAAACTCAACATAATTTTCTTGATATTTGATTTATGAATATCAAGAAATTGATGTTTACTACAATACGCTTACTGAGACAAATCGGGTGCAACGAACATGGCTGTAAATACTTCAAGGAGACTGCTTTTCAATTCCAAATGCTATATGATTGCATTTGCTTTTTAATTTATTTGGACGCTATCCCAAACTAATGCAAATTTGGTTTAATTGTCTATATCATTTCAGTCGCATTTCTCCGTGAAAAAATATAACTATAAATTTCTTCCTTATAATATTTTTTAATAATGTAATAAAAATTTACTTTTTTAATTCTTCTGTAAATTCTTTTTAACAGGTAAAATTAGTAAGTTCGTACACAGGCGATATCAGTATTTTAGGTATAGCGGAAACTTTTGTTCTACGTTTAAATGCCATTGATGCTTGTGCCTGTCTAGTTGAATGTATGTTGCTGCTGGAGGAATTTCCTGCCACCGTACAGGCATTGCATGAAGCTATTCAGAATATCTTAGATGCATGTTACGAGTTGCTGAAAAATAAAGGATTGAAGAACTTTTTGAGACTGGTTTTGATCACGGGAAATTTTATGAATAGTGTAAGTTTTAAATTTCCTATATGAATGAACTTTATTAATAAATTTTCTTTATTTCTAGGTTCTGTTTATAAATTTTTAGATTAGTTTTTATTTTGTGATTTGGACAATTATTGTTATTTTCTTTATTTCTAGGTTCTGTTTATAAATTTTTAGATTAGTTTTTATTTTGTGATTTGGACAATTATTGTTATTTAATTACAAATTTTTGTATAACACATTTATTACTTTATTATTTTCTTTCAAGTAGTAAATCATGAGTTCCTGTTTATCTATTTAATTCATTAATTTAGTTGCATTTTAAATGAATTATCAGACTAATCTTTTCATCTATTATCTTTTCATCAGACTAATCTATTCATAGTTACGTAATGATAACGATCAAAATCCTTCAGCAGGGTGATAACGATTGCATTTATAAATAATCTCATTTCCAGGCAAGGGGAAGTATATTTTGGAATGAATTATAATAATTAATATCTTCTGGCGTCTGAGTTTAAGTTAAACTTGAACAATGTCACTTAAAGAATAAAACTGTAGGAATCTTAAGCAAGTATTTTGATAAAAACATATGCACTAAGTATGTTATATTCATACTGGGAAAATCTGGCAATCTACTAAAGCTGATATCCGGTAAGGTCTTAAAAACTTCGAGCTACTTTAGTCAGAGGTCTGAAATTTTCCCTACTTTCCTTTCAGAAAAAGAGAAAAATCAGTTTATTACTATGAATTAATCACAATTATATGAAGCTAATTTAAAAAAGATTAAGCATTGTTATGAATTTTTAATATGTATGCATAATTTTAATGAAATTATATGTGATACTGAAGTATCTTTTGTATAATGTAACATAAAATGTTTAAAAAAGAAAACCTCTGTCGGAAAAAAAAAGGTTACGGGGCAAGTCTATTTGACATTATCCGGCACTTATAGATAACAGTATGTGCCTTCCAGTAATTTCGAGAAATGGAAGGTTCTAGAGATTTCTCGGCGACCAGGTGAAAACTATATAAGACCGGAGACAGCAATTGTTCCCAGTCGTTAGTTCAGAGCTGACTTCCGAGTATTGAGAGGCCTCCGTGAGAGCTTCGTCTATTAAATGGGCCTTGCACTGCGTTGTGCTTCCTATTCTTAGTAATTTGAAGTGTAACTACTGATTCTGCTCTGTGATACCGAGAAGAGCTGTACGAGTACGTTTCAGGAAAGTTCCAGAGCTGTAAATTGTTTCTTTTGGGAAAATAAATTTTATCAAGTTATCATCGGTTTCTGTATGCGTTCAATCCACTATGAACCCGTAGGCCCGCAGCAGTATTCATACCCCAAAAATCAAGAACAGCGTTTTAATAATCGTTGAATCAAACATTAATAAGAATTGATCCCAAGTCAAAATGACCGACAACAGTAGCGTTCTTAGCATACCTAGGAATGAAATGCAAAACTCTGTAATCTGTCCCTTTTAAATTTCTGACGAGTTTAAAAGGAATTAATAAACCTGAAAAGACAACAGCTATTTTTTATGGGAGAGAATAAGCAGACAGGCGGAACTATATTGCCTTTCAAACAACAAAAATAAAGTTAAAAACTTATAAATATATTTAGGGTGATTCTAAATTACTTTTACAAATTAAGAGGGGTGATAGTACTCATGCAGATGAGCAATAATTACCATAGAACATAGGGCCGCATTCCACTCTAAGAGGCAGAAAAGAAGAATATTAAAATTCCAATCTGAACTTACAACAGTGTTGGGAGAGCGAATGAAAGACACCAAATGTTGCACAATTAATTTAGTGACAAACTCACAGAGTGCACAAAACGAATAAAACCGATAACTTGGCGTTCGAGTGTAAATTCGAGCTGAGACTTTGATGGCTAACACTCAAATGCACATCTTTCGTTGGCAAGGTCTCAACCTCGCAAATGATTGCAACAAGTTAATAATCTAAATTATCAGGGAGAAATTATCTATTAGGGGAAAAAACTAGTAGTTGTTTTTCTCTTTGTCATCTTCTATCTTGTCTTCCTGGACTCAATCTACTGCGCTTATTCTACTTTAAGGGCCCTTCTATGGGACGCGAAGTTCTTACAGCGGGAACGCAGCATGAGCTTTTCATGCTAATCTCGGCATGCAGCGGACGTCGTTTTCCCAACATTGTTGTAAGTTCAGATTGGAATTCTAATATTCTTCTTTTCTGCCTCTCAGAGTCGAATGCGACCCTATGTTCTATGGTAATTATTGCTCATCTGGATGAGTACTATCACCCCTCTTAATTTGTAAAAGTAATTTAGAATCACCCTGTATATACATACATATATAAGTCAGAGAAGGAAACATTTTATCTTGTACCTTGCAACATCTAAAGGTGTCTACTTAAGTAAACTATTTGTTATCCACCTAACGCTGAAATTATCTCTTTTGTTTAGCGAGTTCCTGTCTAAAAACTAACATACAATTTTATTTTCCACGGCTTGTCGTATTATAACTAAAAATAATTAAAAATCCGATTACTCCTCAACCTCAACTTGCTGCTAACCTGTAGTACATTGGTTGGATTATAATTCAAAAAAGGTCTACGCGAAGCTACAAGGCTATCGGGTCGGATAGAAACACACAAGTAGCTTTCAGCACTTACTGAAGGTGATTAGTGTCAAATGTTCATTTAAATTATAAATGTCACAACCTCTTTCTCTTACTGATTCTAGATTGGGTTCTTAGGCTCACACCGTAAAAAAAAAATTCTGAAACGTTACTAAAAAAACTCATGGAAATTGGGATGCCATGCGATATTTGAGTAACAATAACAGGTGCATTCTTTGTAACTTTACAAGGATTATGCCTGTAATGGTTACAGATCTTTTCCTTGTCATATTACAGCAAATAATTATGGAAGCAGAACATATTTCTCTCATGTAAAATCCCAAACGATACATCTGTAATGTTACAGATTATTTGCGTGTAATATTACAGCAAGTAATTATGTAAAAAGAACATGTTTTTCTCATGTAAAATCCCAACAGATATATATGTAACCATTACAGGTTATTTGCTTGTATTATTTCAGGAAGTAATTATGTTAGTATAACGTACTTTTCTTATGTAATATCCCAAACTATGTATCTGTATAGGTTAGAGATTATTTGCTTCTTATATCACATTATGTAATTACATATGTTGAATGTATTTGTTACAACTGAAATATTAAAGGATATATCTGTAAAGATAACAGATGTTTTGTCTAAAATGATGGCTTGTTATAATAAAGTATGTTGAATTCACTATTCAATATGTTTGAGTAAAAGAATGGTATGTATATATACACCATTCTTTTAGGAAAATATTCTATTGCAGAGTTCTTTTGTTTTAATGAAGAGAAACTTAGCGCGATATAACTGAAAGGTTTTTCAAATTATTACCAATCTGAAGAAGAATTTTGATTAATTTAAAAGTTCCAAATTGATATGCTTCTCTTTAAATTAAATTTATGTTACAACAGAAATCCTTTATATTACCAAGTATCCTTTATATTATATAACAGAAGGGGATCTTAAAATTACATTTGTCCTATGAAATATCTGAAAAAAATCAGTATGCCTCATTTTAGTTTCAATTCATAAGGTAACTTTTTTCCGTTCAGTAATCTTAACTGAAATAGACAGATACTGCTTTAGATTAACCTTATTTGAGTAAATGTATTGCAAGTGCAGGATGATATGATTACATTATTACAGTACAACACATTTTGCAAAGTATTTCTGTTAAGAACTCAAAATAGCTTTTCTCCATGCTTCAAAAACATTATTCTCTCTCCATCTATAAAAAAGTATTTCCAGTAAGGAATACAACACACCAATGAACCTCATTTTGTTACCACTTGGTATCCAAACTTTGTTTCGTATGTTTGAATTACATCGCCCAACTATTCTTTTTATTCTTATCTGTACTCTCTGTCAACAACATGTAACATTACAATTAGAAGTTTATTCAGTCTACTACTCTTTGAAATTACAGATGGTAGTTGCATAACTTTTAATTTCCCTTGAATTAATAGCAAGAGTTCTTTCATTAAAAATCAAATTTTATGCTTTTTAAGAAAGCACAAAATTTTACAAACTGAATTTTTCAAGCCTTGCTTCAATTAAAATACTTAATATAACTATGCCTTTAAAAATTTGTTTAAAAAAATTAATATTTCAGTTTAGCTTAAAAATAATGTATTTTTATTTTTTATAATTTTATTCCACTCTTCCCACAGATTTACAAACAAAATATGTAATAAATCTAAGCTTAGTTTTTACAATGCACCCAAAATTAACCAGTTTGTCATCACTTTCATACTAAATCAAGTTTCAAAATTGATTCTATGGAACAAAATCTTACAACTTAATTAATCATTCTTGAAATGTTTTATATCCGTAAAAACGTTCTCATTTTATTAAACAGTTTAAGTACTCTTCTCATTATCTATCAGTTAAAACTTCAAAGTTATACAACGCTCACTTATATTATCATAAAATAAAATGAAGTTTTGGAATAAAAGTAAATAAATAATTTCAAAGTTTACCGAACCACCATCGAAACTAGTCCTGTGAGAATTTTGAAAATATAACGCTGATTTTTGTTGTTTGACTTCTGAAAGTTATAATTGTTTATATGAAAAATTAATTTAATATTTTCAGTATGAAATAATTAGATGAATTTGCATGCATAAACGAAGCAATTATGGTTCAGCAGTCAAGGTTTATATCCTGAAAACAAATATCGCTGTTAGATGAATTTTAAATGTAAGGCCTGTAAAAATGCCATTCAACTCGTATCTAATTTATTAAATCATATTTAGTACAAAAATCTGAATTTAGTATTCTTTGTACCTTTTAATAATGAATTTCACTACACATAACTATTTTATTATATTATTCCTATTAAATTCTAAAAAATTATGAAGTTAAAAATTCATTAAAAGCAACAAATTATCAAATTAAGGAAAATATATTAAGCTAAAAAAATAATGGCCCACAAAACTAATCGGTAGTAGATAGAAATAAAAGATAGTATTTTAAAAGCATGTACACAGGTTACGAGTACTTAGTTGCGTGTTGCATATTTACATATATATTCCATAATCATATACTTTAAAAAAGGAGTCTTTCTTTATGACATTTTAAGCATTTATTTGTATACATTGAATTTGAAATGCTTTTCATTTTATAAACCTATATATATATAGTTTATTAAAGGTTCTTCAAACTTTTTGATAATAAATTTACTTGATTTCAGATTGCAAGCATCTCCAGTACTGGTTAAATAATCTTCTTTGTTAATAGGTTATAATATAAAACCTTTTAAAATAAAAAAAAAAATAAGTTTTCATAGATTAAAAAACTTTTCGTTTTCCAACTCATTTTCAAATACGTGTTTACTATATAATAAATAAATTTAAATCCTTTGCGATAGCTGAAATTGCAAATTAAAGACTCTGTGATTAAGATTGCCAATTCTGACCACTAAATGTAAAAGCCGCTTTAGAAAAGAAGTACTATTTTAATATTTCATGCTACACAAGAACTGATTTTTAATTTTTTAATAATCATCTTTCTTTAAAAGTTGCCTCGAATTCTTTCTATGTTAAAGAACGACATTATCATCTTTCAAACTTTAAACTGCTACAACGTCTCGTTTCTTGCATTACAAAATTACATGTTAACCAAATTTAAAGTACACAATAGGCATCACAAAATTACCCATAAATTCGTAAATGAAAGGTATGAGTTTTCAACATCTACTGCATAATCAATGCTATATAGTTTCAGAAAGTGTTAGAAACCTTTCCACCTTGTTCATTATCTACTTCTAATCTTGTTTTATAAAACCACAAATACTTTAAATGTTAAGACAAGGCAATGATTTATTTTTTAATTTAATTCAGTGTTATTTTATAATAATATTCAGAATTTTTTTGATATTACTATAAAATCTTAGCATAATACAAATAAATATGTTTCAATGTAAAACATAAATGTGACATTGTCTTTTTTATGACCAAATTATTAAAAGATGCATTTCAATTCAAAAACAATATCATTTAGAAAGTGATATTAAAATGTATTACCAATTATTATAAATTTTGAGATTTGCATGCAAAATTGTGAAACATACATGTGACAAAAGAAAACGAACTTTATGCCATTAAGAAGTTTATTCAATTTTTAATTTTATTGCGAAAGTATTTTACTGGTAATATTGTGAAGCAAATAATAGGCTAATGATAAAGATACAGAAATAAATTAATTATTTTTATTAAAGTAATAAATTAATTTAAAAATAAATGATTTAGTGAATTCATAATAAACTTGTTATTTAATTCAAATAATATATAATTTAATTCATAAACTTTACATAAAATCTGAAAAGGAAAAGGAATTAATTTAAAAATAATCTTGTCTCTTGAGCAGATCGAAAAATGAAAGAATGATTCTTCTTTTTTTGCACATATAAAGCATGTCTCCTCCTCCTTCTTGTTTTTACTAATTTAAAAAAAAAATTAAATCATGCTCTTGAAAAGTTCATAAAAATTACTTTAATAGATGTTTTAAACATTTGCAATATAACACTTTTTATTACATGCCCTTATAAGAACTATTCTTAACTAATGAAGAATAGCTTAAATTATTTTAAAAATTGAATTACAGTGAACTGTCTCATTGCGACTAGCTGCCTCAGTCACTTCTTAAAATTAACCTGTACTTCTCACAAAATAACTAAGCATAACTTAGTAGACATAACTTTCCTAGCATGCCTATTTTTATTGAAATCTTCAGGAATCTGGTAGCTTAGAGAAGGTTCACTATACAAAAATAGCAAATACGCAAAATAAATGAAGCCATTATTGGTAAATAATACAACGTAATATACAGTATACTTATTTTCAGAAAAAAAATTTCTAGCATTGAAAAATATTAAATTATCTATTATTTTTTAATTTCTAAAACAATATTAGAGATATGTGCCAAATGAATCACCGAATCTCAAACCCTAAGTAACGTATTTACTCACTTATTTCTTCCTAGCTTTCTTTTAGCACAGGGTTTTGAAATTTTTTTAATTATTTACCTAATTTTCACCTTCCTTCAGCCGTTCATACAGTGAGTTTCCCTAAATTTTAAAACATTCAGTCATGCAGTTGTTGTTTTCGTATTAATAACTAATTTGCCTTGGATTTTAGGTGCATGATTAATAAAACAATAACAGTGAACAGCTTCAAGGGTGTCTAATGCTCTTCATGTCATATTCCCTATTTTTTTTTTTTTTTTACTAATTTTATCATCTGAAATGGAGAGGGGAAAATTAGGCAAAAATTTTAACTTCCAGAGGACACAGTGAAGCAAGAACATAAATGCAAAGTAATCATGGATAAACTACTCGTAACTATCATAATTTTATTTCTTTAAAAGAAACCTGCATTTCAATAAGAATCCACGTAATTACGACATTTAATAAGTTATATCATTTCTACTTTTCTATAACTCGAATTTCTCCCATTCTTGGTGTCATCTTTGCTACTCCTTAGGCCTTAAATCTTATATAAATAATTAGAGAATTTGACTATGCAGCTGACGCGGCAAAATTGCGGAGTGGATATCGATTGCTTCACTGTGTGTTTGCTTTACATTCAGTGTTTGCTTCACTTTAATGAGTCATTTCTTGTATTAGGTTGGCATAAAGTCCAACACTTAGATAGGAAAGGTTCAGCATGGCCTTTGCAGGTAGTAAGCAAAGGTTTGTCTTTCTTAGCATGGCAAAAACAATCACTATGTGGACGAATCCATTTTAAAAGTTTGGGAAATTACTGCATGTGATAAAACAGACTGAATGGTGATGACTTTCATGCTTCAGAAGATGACACAAGCTGCAATTTTAGAAGCAGTGAATGCTTTGAGATGTAGGGAGTAGCACTGGACAATAATACCAGTGGGTGAAATAAAAAGCAGAAGGAAGCAGGAATGAAATTATCTTATCAGATACTGAAATGCTAATATTTCAACGCATTCTTATTGTAAAGTAGGTTTCTTATAAATAAATAATTAGTTACCAATCGTTTATCCCTGAATACGTTTTATTTGGTATGTTCTTACTGTAATCATATCCTTCAAAATTAAATTGATAGAATAATTTTTCCCTCTTGATTTTCGTATTATAAAATTAATAGAAAAGGGTAAAAAATCTCTGAGTAAACATGCTAACACCTCTATCTCGCCATATATATAGACATGTATCTCCATGAAAAACATCTAAGGAAAGCAAATGACATTTTTCTTTAAAAAATTGTATCAATAAATAGGATGGAAATTAAGTTCATTTTTAGAGTTATGATATATGAAATATACTCAATTAAAATATATTAGAATATTAAGTTCGAATAACTTTTAAGCCAAATTATGTATTTAAATTGCAGTAATTTATTTGTAGTAATTAATATTTATAAACAAATAGCATATTTCTTACAGAAAAGCATAAACATTCGTCTGCGAAATTGCAAAAATTATCAACATTTTGGTTTATTTGATAATTGTCAAATTCATTCCTTCGTTTTGCATTTAGAATTAAAATTTTAATTTTTCACAGTTCTTGGCTTTAAAAAAATTCACTTGTCTTAATAGATACAGTGCATTGTTGTACTTTTTGAAATTTTGCAGAATTTCTGCTTTATCAAACACAACATTTGAATTTATATATGAAATTAATATTAAAAAATCAAAACACAGATCAGAAACTACATAAAATTTAACTAATAATTATTATTAGTGTCATGAAAAATACTACGAAATAAATTAAGAGTGATATTCCACATCTGCAAAGTTTGGATATTTTATGTTAAGATATTTTTTTAAAATAAATACTTTTAAAAAGGGGTCCTTTGGAACACTGGACATTCTGCAACTGCAACTTGCTTAAATTATAAATAAACTTCAGGTCTTTCATAGCATTGCTTTTCATTTTGTTAACAAGAAATATTACCTTCACTTATTGTATAAGGTATTTTCTCCCTCCTTCCAAAATGCCTTTGTGGTGTAATGATAGCGCACTCAGCGAGTATTCGAGAGGCTAGGTTTAAGTCCCGGCGAAAAAACAATATTACATGGTTGGTATGGTTGTTAATACATTGTATGTCTCCCAGACGATGCAATACAGTCCGTACAACGCCTAGGCATACTGAGTATCAAATTATCGATCTGAACTTGGGGGATATTACACCACTCAAAAAGCAATGCTCTCCGAAGTTCCGGTAAACATGTAGAAGGCAGTTGACGGGCTGCAACTCGTCGGCCAAGCATGTCCCACACGTGCTCTACTAGATTCAAGTCCGTCGAGAATACTGGCCAGTCCATACAGATCATATCCTCCGACTGAAGGCATTAGCTTACGATGTTTGCATTGTGAGGACGGGCGTTGTCATCCATAAACATAAATTGTGCGCCCATGGCGCCCCGAAACAAACGCACGTGTTGTTCCAGAATGACGTCCCGATAGATTTGGCTTGTCATGGTTCCAATTTGAACATGCAGGTCAGTTCTCGAACCCAGAATAATTCCACCTCAAACGAGCACTCCTGCACCACCGTAACGGTGTCGTTCAATGATGTTTTCGTGGTGGTAATGGGTACCTGGAGCTCTCCATATGAAAGTCCGGCGAGAATCAGACTGCAAGCTAAACCTGGACTCGTCGGAAAAGATCACGCAAGCCCACTGTTACGGTATCCACAATGCATGCTCCCTACTCCAGGCTAACCGCAGGCGACAGTGAGTTGCAGTAAATGGAACGCATCTGACAGGTCTACGAGCATATAGACCAATCTGCCCTAAGCGTCTGTACACGGTCTGCCTTGAAATTGTCGTACCAGTGGCTGAAGAGAGTTGACGAGACAGGTCTGAGGCTGTGCTCCGCCTGTTTCTTTTGGCAGTAGCTGCCAAATACCGGTCCTCATTCGGCGTTGTAACTCTGGGGCGACCTGTGCTGTAACGTCTACTCACGTTACCATCATCTTGGAATCGTTGCCAAAGCCTGGAGATGACACTCTGGGTAATCCAAGTTCGTCCGATACCTCCAGTTGGGTACGCCCACATTCCAGACGGCCGATAATTCTACCACGTAAAAAATCATCCAAATGCGTCCTTTGTGTCATAACTATTCGGTTATTGCACTGAAATGCTTATAAAGCGCCTGCGAACAATTTTACTTCTTTGCTTGTATTCCTTACATATCACTCTCTTACACTATCGTCATTGTGACGTACCATCGGTGTCATCTGGTTACTTCATGAAATTTGCATATGATTCTTGAGGATGTGTGTAGTGATTTTACAGGTGATATATTTATTTTAGAGTTCGATTTCCGCGTGACTCCGTATTATCCTTAATTTATGGACATGAGTGTAGATTTGGCTCACCTAAAATAATTTTAAAAAATCAATATTTGTGTATATGTCATGTTAGTTTTGATGAGCAAAACATTGGATAACAAATTATAAGCTTTAAGTGAACTAATGTAGCTTACAAATGCACAGAATTTTATTTTCTGTATTAACTTAAAGCACAATTTGTTGCATATTTTTTATTATTTGGTTTGGTGGAACATGGCAAAGCATGTAAAGCTATTTGCTTAAAGGGACGCATGTAATTATGGAGGAATTTGTAAAAAAGTGGCTTGTATTGACATTCTTGTTATATTGTTAATTCTAAAATTAATGTTTTATTAAAAATTATTAATTAATTAATTCATTCATTAATTAACACTTAATTATTATTAATTAATTTTTAATACAGACATACACATGCAGAATGGTTTTAAATTCCACATTGTCACAATTTGTTTTTAAAAGGACTTATTTTATGATTTTCATATCATATTATATGTTTAAAACATTATAAATATGCAATGACAGTTACAGAATATAATAAAACTTGTAATTTACAAAACATTAATGAAATGATATTTTTGGGAATAAAATGCAATATGCTGTTTTTTACAACTACCGTTCCATTAATAGAGTGCTAGGTATAAATGGGTTAACGTATTGCTAGAAAAATATTTTAGGTCGTTTTCACTTTTTCCCTATTGATATAATATTTTAGGTCGTTTTCACTTTTTCCCTGTTGATATTAATATACTAAAATATATGGAATAACGAAGTTGCACCTAGTCAGGAAAGTCTTACCGCTCAGGAACGTTACAAACACGCAGGCAGCCATGTACTATATCTGTTACTATCTTTAAAACAATTATCGTTGTCTTCTCCAGATTAGCTGAGATATCCCCCCCCCCCGCTCTCCAATCGGTCACCTGATTCATGCGCGCGAAACTGAAACCTTAGTCTTTGCTTGTAAGTGTACTCTTAAATCGTCTGCATCCGGCACAGTTTCATATCAGACTGTTTACGTTACAGGAAATTCTCATGTAACATTTTAATTTCTGTAACTTTACAAAACTTTTGCCTGTAAAGAGCGACTTTTTTTTTTTTTTTTTTTACTGTGCAGAGGGATCGGGCTTAAAGTTCTAAATTATAAGTCCTTAAAAATCATCTTATAATTCTACATAAAAGCTTTAAAAATTGTGCTTCGGAGACCCTCAAAAGAATGCTATGCCTAAGTTCCCAGACTAACTTAATCGGGTTTGCACGCATACGTATACTCGATGGAATGATACGAGATACATCAACTTTTCAGGTAAGCGATTACGAACACCTTCATCTTGCGTTGCATACAGCAAAGTATAAATACCTACATCCTGAAGATGCAAACAAATATAAAAACCTACATCCTGATGATACAAACAAATAAAGATAGTACATTCTTAAGATTATGAAGTCCCGTAAAAAAACGGGGAATTAAATGGGAAAATTTGTAAAATAATTCCTTTTCTTCCTCGTTTGCTATTATCGTTTACTGTACGCATGTTTTCAATAAAAATGTTACTTCAGCAGTGAAGTAATATTAACAATTTTCCCATTTGATTAGACCAACGATGAACTTTATGTACTGATAATAGGTTGAAAATGTAATTATCTCAGAGTAAAATAAAATAATGAAACGCATTAACATCGAGAAATTATTCGGTAGGATTTGCTTATTATAATGTATGGTTTAGAAAGATTAAAAGATAACTTTGATTGCGAGAATTTAAATTATGCCTTTAATGGTTTCATGAGCGATAAGGAAATGCGCAATTCTAAGTTAGTTCTAAATTGAGAACCATGACAAAACATTATTAACATTAAAAAAATAACTATAAAAACTTTTATGTACTTATTTTATTGAACATTACTTAGCACTAAATATAAAAGGAAACATATTAAATCTAAAGTTATGCACCCTGGAAGGCATTTTAGTTGCTATAATTTAAGGACTACATCACGTATAAATAATCCTTAAATGTAATTTCGTATAATTCATAAGAAAACACCTTTTCTTTCATTTTCAGGGAAGTTATGCAGGTAATGCAGTTGGCTTTAGACTTTCAACTTTACCGAAACTAATCGAAACTCGAGCAAACAGACCTCGCATAACTCTTTTGCATTATTTGGTTGATGAAGCACAGCGAAAGGACAGAGACAGTTTGAAATTTACGAATGAACTACTGGAAAAATTAAAGCTTTGTTCAAGGTAAGGTCTTAGAGTTTGAAAAATAAGTGAATCGCAGTAAATTTATCAGCATTTTAAATTTTAAGTTAAGCTTCCAGTCTGTAGGCGTAAGCGAAAATTCTTTTGGACTAGTTAAAACCAATGAAGTATTTAATTATCAATATCACCAATTACAGCTGAGGTCTTACAGTTTTAAGGTTACCTCGTTTCTAAACACATTCATGCGGGCTTTCTCCAATCAGAAGAAATTATTCTGCACATATGTTCTAATTCAAAGAGAGTTAATATAACAAGAATATAAGGTCATATATTGAAAATGAAGAGACAAATTTATAAAATGAAATGCGTATAAATTCTCATGGAATTAAAATTATTAGCTTAGGTATAGCTTCAAATCAAGAGGTAAACACTACTGTATAATCCCTAGTAATTCAGATCTCGGATAAAATCTTTAAGAAATTAACCTCAAATTTTACGAAAAAAAGAGAAATAATTTGATTTAAATTCATAGAGAACTGTGGTGATTTGTAAAATAAATTAAGAAGAGAAATTTAATATTGAGTCAAGTATGTTCTGCACAGCAATACTCAGATGCTGTACAGCCGAGGCACAAAGATAACTGTGCCAGCATTAGAAACTTTTGATTTATGGTAGCAATGTAATATGTACGCAGAAATAGAAAAGTATGATGCATAAGTGAAACGAACGTTATCAAATTTATTAACTTCTTTGAAAAACAAAATAGGGTAACGTCAGCAAATCTTCGTATGTGCTTCTTAATGTGCTATGTTCCAGGACTTCATTTGTAAAATTAGAAGTGTCAGAGCCTAAAGGAAAGCCATCAGGAAAGACGAACAAAAATAAATCAATAAAATAAACAATAAAAAAAATCTGAAAGCTTTTAAATTTTATATTATGCCCAAAGGGGCGCTTTTTTAACGTTTTTTGCGTTACCTTTATTTATTAAATATCATGTTCTTCGCATTAAACCATAAAATTCAATTCAGCTTCAATATCACAAAATATTTAAAACAGCGTATCTTTAGAATTTCCGTTGCACAGTCTCGCGCGCTGAAGATAAAAATATTTTTTTCTTATAGTATCGCCATTGCTGGCTTTGAAATCGTTGAGTTTCTTAATCAGAAGCTCATAACTGCTTTACAAAATATGATATAGATAAGAAAATAAATTCCAAATTCGGGCTTCCAAATGCCCATATTCGGGTTGAGATGTTCGTTATTCAAAATTTGATCGCTCTAGGCACCGTTGTTTTATCACAATGTGAGAAACATACATACATTTATGCAGAATCTCCATTATTTAATTTCTTTTAATGTAATAAAAAGCTCTACTATTTGGTGGCAACAATTCAAAAAGCAATTCAACGCTTATAGTGAATCATCGCAAAATGCAAAAACGAAATTAACAGCCCTTCTAGGCTAATTGCCTCTTTGGGCTAATAATAATTATAATTTAAATTCAATAAAATACAAAGGGGTAAATAAAAATTTAATAGATTTAATTAATTAATGATAAATAGCTAATAAATAAAATAAAATATCTCACCTTGTCTGTTTCGTCATTCAATAATAGTGGATTGTATTGTGACCTGCGATTACCTCAGCTGAACTTCAGAAATTTCAGACTCATAAAACTTGACCAAATCTCTTTATTGGTGGTTCAAACATCACATTGGCTGAGGAACGGCGACAGAACACGGGAAAATATCTGGCTTCAGAAGCACATCTACAACAACCTCTGCCTCGTTTGAACTCCAGAAATTCCCATCCCACTTTCTTTGAGCCCACCAGCAGCCGAGCGGTAAAGTCGCTGAACGCTGGTAGTTCGGTCCGAGGTTCGAATCCCGCGAACGGGCTGGCTGCATGGGCGTTTTCGTGTTTTTTCCCATGTGTAACGTGTATACGAGCCAGTTTCCCTTAGAAAGTCCTCCACGAAGGCATCCCTCCCCTTAGGCAGATAGCCCTAGTGTGCTTTGCCGTAATTAAATAAACCAAACCAAACCCATCCCAATTTAAAGCTCCAACGCACACATAAAAACCCTAACAAATTTGCGTCTGCGCCGCTCCTCAGTTCAATGACAGAAATATTATTTGCATAACAACAAACATACCCCTAGCCTTGAAGTCCCAAGAAGGTTCAAATAATAAACTGTAAATTATCAAAATGAATAGACCTGAAAAATGAAAATTAAAGTCTCTAATGGCAAAGGACATAACTTTGCTACAGGTCTCTCTACTTCACCATTGGAAGTGCCATTGGAAGAACTTCACCATTGGAAGTGGTGAGCACTCGAACTTTCTCATCAAAATCAGGATACTGTAGCGAAATCACAAGGCAAGGGGTAGCGCAAATAAATTTATTTGGGTTCTTTCTAGGCTATATGCAAAAAAAAAATTTAAAAATAAATAAAGTTTTAAAATATTGTTGTCACAGAAGGGTGAGGGAAAAAATATAACCACAAACAGGCGATGTGGGAAAAGTTCTGTTTAGAATTAATTCAAGATGATGCGGGAAAAGTTCTGTTTAGAATTAATTCAAGATGATGCGGGAAAGGTTCTGTTTAGAATTAGTTAATGGAAATGCGGAAAAAGTTCTGTTTAGAATTAGTCGACTGTCTTGGCCAGTGGTTATCGGTCTGAGCTGGATGTTCTCCCGTAAGGTAGCGTCGAACCCGTATACCTCCTACTGAATCTCTTGGCAGAGATATTAATATTGCTCTTCGCAGAGCGAAACAAAATTTGCTCTTGACAGAGTTGATATACACGAAAGAAGGTTTCTTCTCTCTCTATGCACTGCAACTCACTCTCACCTTCTCCTCCTCTCTGGAACTGCATTCCATGTTTTTGTTCAAGTTGTCCTGGATGTGTCAGAATGATTTTCAGGATCCTCATTTGTCCGTAATTTTTAAGAGCGCATTTTGATTGGCGAGAGTATCTTAATTGAAAACTGGATATAATGAAGACAGGCTTGGGAAAAATCCGTGAGAACTGTCCAGTTCCAACTGGGGACTCAAATAGGGTGGTCTGAGAAAATGCGCCTATAAGCGGATGAAAAGGAACGGAGCAGTATCTCCCTTCCAACAACTATAAGTGGAACAAAAACTTGAGGTTGTTTTGTGACTGCTGGTCACGTTCATTTTTCCGAGAATTCGTTAAGAAATATTCTTTCTGTGGGAACTTTCGAGGTGGTCATGCTTTTTATCAGAACTTGGAGTTGCAAATACTCACTACTCCATCTCTTCTAGAAGTGTTGAAATAGCCTTTGCACGTTTCTCCAACGATCGCTGCAATTTATAATTTCTTGAATTTGGTTAGGTTCTGGAAGAGCGCTCGAAGCCGCTCCTGTTAAGAACTGTCCTGGTTTAATGGCCCCCAGGTCGTTGCAATCACTTGAAGCTGGTACCAAAGGTCTAGTATTAAGATAGGGTTCAGTTTGGGTTGTTAATGTCAAAAATTCCTCGTATGTTAAAAAAAATGTTCCTAAAAATCTTTTTAAATGATGTTTCATGGAATTGATCCCAGGTTCTCTACGTCTTCCAAAATGAAGTGCAGAGGGTGGATTAAAGAACCACTTAATATTCTCCGAGGAAATGTAATCATGTAGCTGTTCATCATGTTGAACAGTATAAAAAGATTTCTTTAATTCTTTATTAGCTCCAATAAAGTTCGTTGCACAATCCCTGTGAATTTCACAGGGTTTACTTCTATGGTGCTATAAACTTCTTAAGTGTTGCAAGAAATTATTTTGTTAAAAGATCTCACACTAATTCTAAATGTATTGCTCTTGTAGTAAAACAAATAAATAGACATACATAACACTTGATTTTAACTCTTCTACCAGAACGATATTTGACGTTATATTGTCTTGAAAAATCAATCCTTACATGAGAAAACGCTCTACTTTGAGTAACTCTTTAAACGGATAAATCTGCCATTAGCTGAGTTGCATTTTGCGCTCTAAATCTGCGGCAGATAACACATCGGTTTATACACTTTCTATTGATACCTCTAGCATCCGCAATCCAAAATCTATGTCGTATGACAGAAATGAGTAGTCGGGTACTTGCGTGAAGATGCGTTTCATGATAATGCTTAATAATAAAATGCGTAATATTATGATTCTTAGGTAAAATCATAGGATGTTTCTGATTATTTGAAACTGTAGCGTTTCTGAACCTTCCACCTACACGCATTATCCCTGCGGAATCTAAGGAAGGATCTAAAGACAACAGTTTACATGATGTCTTCAAGGGTTTACCGATTCTAAACAGAATAACTTACTACAATTATTCCTGAATCTTAAATACCACGCTAACACTCGATATAGCTTTAACCATGATGAAAGCTTTGAAAATACACTAGTCTCTTCAAATTAGAAAATATTTGAAATAAAACTCTTTTTCAGCTCTTTCAACATACCCTCATTCTCTAATTCTGCACTTAAATCTTGCTGTACATGAATTATAGATTTCTTTAACCACCTGAGGTCCCTTCATCCATAACTCACATTGTAAGTATTCTGATGGAATAAGACATCTGATCCCGCAGTCTGCAGGATTCTCTTATCCACAAACATAATTCCATTGGAATACCTGGAACAGCTTTCTGAATCTTCGCAACCCCATTTGCTACAAAAGGTAGACAACGGCAAGGCTCGGACGAATCCCATGCTAATGTCACCCGTGAGTGTGTTCATGCGTAAATACTGTTAATAGGCAATTATATGTATGATAATACTGTGTGTAAGAGATTGGTTAAAAGTAACGCCGCCCACAACGCTAGCCTTGGAAGAGACTGGGTTTTTAAGAAAGCTACTCTGGTTTTTGATATCGGACGGCTAACCTTCACTGAAAAATCAGAGCTGATTGTTCTCAGATAGACGACTGTACAATAAGCATTTTCTGAAGCGTCACAAAAGCCATGAATTTCTATAATTATTCCCTTCGGACTCAAGTTATATCTCGGAATTTGTAAGCTTGATAGTAAGGGCAATTCTAGGCAGAAACGTTTCCACTTTCTACTTAATCTCTCGTCATCGATTTCATCCCATCTAAGATGTAAACTCCACAACTCTTGTAATAATATTTTCGCGTATATCATTGTTGGCGCTAACCATCTCATTGGATCAAAGATTTTCGCTACCTCTTTAAAAGAGCCCTCCTTGTGAACTCCTTATCACTTATACATTTTGAATAATGAAATGTATCACTAGACGTATTCCAAATTCCAGTTAATGCCCAATACCTTTACTTCTTATCAATGGTTATTTCCAGAGAAGTACTGGATTCTCGTAAGCACTCAGGAATATTCTCTAAAATAGTTGAACTGTTCAAAACCCACTTCCTTAAGCGGAATCCACCCCTTTCCATCATTTCAGTTAACTGCTGAACTGAAACATTTGCTTCCTCTTCATGTCGTGCCCCTGAAAGCAAATCGTCTACATAAAAGTCGCGAAGGGCAATTTTTGATGCCAAACGGAATCTGGCCTCTTCATCTAATGCAAGTTATTTCATTACTTTAGTAGACAAACATGGTACACAAGCAGTTCCATACGTAACTGTTACTAATCTGAATGTACTCAAGGGCTCACTAGGTCTAGTTCAGCTAAATTCTAAATGGACTGTCACTCTTAATTAAACTAATTAACAAACTACTCTGTAATATCTCTTTATTTTACTAATTTGTGAAAGACACTCAGGCTTCCCCACGACTCTCTCTGCTTCGCCATTGAAGCCAACTTCCCAACTAATTAACATTCTTTTTGCAAACAGTAATGATGGCAGAGCCATCTGGCTTCAGAGGAACGTAACACTCCCCCGGATTGAAATAACAAAATTTCAAGAAATTGTACAAACATTCTTAAAACAAAATTAATATTTTTATAAACAACATAATATTACTACTATAACTACAACTATTACAATACTAGAACAAAATACAATACATATGCAAAAATATCAGTTCAGTTTTCTATCGGAAGAACGGCGATCTTTGTTATTGCTGTTTTTAATTCTCCTGATTTTGTTTTGATTTTAACCGTTCTTACTTTATTGTCAGATCATGATAGACTTTAATAAACAGACTTAATATCCATTAGTAATCTGGCAGATAATCCTCCTTGACGAGTACCATAGTACCAACAGAAATATTGTCCTTCTCTATCATCCACTTGTTTCGCTGCTGCAGAGTTCCTAAATAGTCATTTGACCATTTCTTCCAAATAATCTGAACTACTTTCGTTGTTCTCTGCCACCGGCTTAACCTATTTTTGTTTACGTCTATTATCATTGGCTCCGGAATCGTCTGTATTGATCTGCCTATTAAGAAATGACTTGGAGTCAAAACGTCATAACAATCAGAATCATTGGAAAAAGGTGTAAGAAGTCTCGAATTTAGTAAGAATTGTAAGAATTGGAGGCTCTCTTCAGCCCACTTGGACACGACTGTCCCCATAGCTCAAAAGAAGGGGCCCCGTATCTCCACAAACGAGGGCAGCCAGTAACCCAGCCACCCCCGAACAACAAACAAAAATACTACTAAATAAACTAATAAACTAAATAAGCACATCTAACACAATAATAAAACTAAATGAGCACATCTAACACAAAATTACAGACTAACAAACAAACAAAAAAATCCATAAACGCAAATTCACAACATACAACACCACAAATATCTAAAACCCATATAAATACAAAACTCACTTTTAACAGACGATTCCTACTAGCGCCCTATTTTCATTGATAAACTTCATTAGAGCAATAGAATATGATTTAAAAACTTTAAAATTAATGACACTTACATTAAAATCAGTAATGTTAAAAATCTGTCTAATAGGGGCTGTTAAACTACAATCAACCACGAAATGCCTAGCATCACTATTACATAATTTATTTTCCTGCAGATGAAATCGGTTGAAATAGAACGGAAACCTACCATGTCCAGGTAAAACCTGATTAACATCAATATTGTTCATACATTTCATTTTATTTGTGATTTTAATTAGTTCCATAAATCCTTTGTTTTTAGGTGAAGAGAACCACTGCATTTTCCATTTGTTAACGTAAAATGTTTTCATTCTTCGAACTGCAATTCTCTTCGAACCTGTTACTTCAATATCCATTGCACTGACATTTGAGACCGCCTGCTTCGCCAGGCTGTCGGCCCTCTCATTACCAATAAAGCCTATATTTGCTTTAACCCATGCACCTTAATATTTAAATATGAACTCAAAGTTTCCAAATGACTCTTAATTTCGACAATTAATGGATTGAAATTGTCTGGGCGGGAGAGCGCATGGAGAAGTGACAGGCAGTTAGTGTAAATATTTACAGACGTGGGTATAAACAAGGTATTTTAATCCATAATAAGGGTTGTTTGAACGCTTCACTTTCTGCCTGGAAAACTGAATTATATATGTTCAACTTAAACATTCTATAATCCACCTCAGTTCCATAGTAAAAAACAACAAAGGCAGCTCCTACGCTCCCCCCGACCCCAGAACCATCTGTATAAATATCAAACACATCAACAGTTGTATTACATTTATCAAAAACAAAACCAATTCTATTGGAAGGATGTATTAACTGAATATTAAATTTTTCAAAAACATTCTTTGTAATTAAATAATTTTCATACATTTTCAATTCCATTCGTCCAGTTCTAAATAAAAATTTCTCGTAATAAAATTCGTATAAAATTGAGAGAGGAGGCAGCCCAGCCAACACAAAGACGGCCTCGGTAGGCAACGTTCTAAAACATCGGGTTAAAGCTAAACCCCAAGCTCTCTGAATACTGTCCAACTTCATCCGTAATCTAACCAGTTCCCCTGCCCTGCATCCCCAGGCTCCAATTCCATACATGATGATTGGAAGCACTACATTTAAGTAAACCTTCTTCAGAATGGAGGATTTCAAGGCTAAAATCTCAGCTAAAAGAGTTCTTCTATAATTTAATAAAATCAGATCAGTTCGTCTTTGTACCAACTTAAAATTTTCTATAAAATTTAATTTGTTATCAATCATAACGCCAAGATATTTCATATTATTTAAAAATTTGATTATTTTGCCTTGATATTTCAAATTTGGTGGTCTAGTCTTTTTACCTCCTCTGGGAAAAAACAATGCACATGTTTTTTCAATATTAAATTTTAACTTTTCTTTCTTTTGCAAATCACTTAGTATTACAGCAGTTTCATCAAATAATTTGTTCAGTTTTTCAAGAGAATCGTGTTTCACAAGAATCATAATATCATCAGCGTATGCAATTAATTCCACATTTTGAGGAAACTTCTGCTTCAGCGAATTATCCACAATAATGTTCCAGAGCAGGGGAGCACTGCAGGAGCCCTGAGGGCATCCTTTATAAATATTAATTACTAAGTCTTTACTCTTATCCTTAAAATAATTAAAAACAGTTTTCCTATTACTAAAATAACTTTTAAATAAATAAAACAGGATATAGGTATTTTTAAATCAATTAAACCATGCAACAAGGAAGACCAATCAACAGAATTAAATGCAGCCGAAATGTCTAGAGAAATCAAAGCTACGTGTTGTTCACCCCTAAGACGTCTGACATATCCAACAACCCATCCTCCATACTTCTTCCAAAGGTAAATCCATATTGAAACTCACTAAGTGGACATTTATTAACCATAAAGCGTAAAATTCTATTAGTTACCAATTTGTCTAGCACCTTACCCAAAATATTCAAAAGTGTAATGGGTCTTTGCTTTCCATTAGGCTTAGGGAACAAAATAATTCAACCAATTTTCCATGAATCTGGAAAAAGAGTAAACTAAAGTCATGCCAACAAAATATATGGGTAATAGAAAAATAATCTTTTAATCAACACAGAATGTATGCGATCCGGGCCAGCAGCAGCCATATTCCTCAAACCCAATATTATACTCTTAGCTTCATCATATGTGAATGGTAAGTCATTTTCACTACATTTCAAAACATCATCTTCTAAAATATGTATATCTTCTGGTTCACCCAAATCAAGCACCTCTTTAACATACACAGTATTAATATCTTACTCATCGCCCATACCATCAGGTCTCTTCACATTTAGCTTTAAATTTCGGTTTCCAAATGCCGTCTTATAAAAACTGTCATAATAAACAACGCTTCTTAAAAAATAATTCTCTTTACATACTCTCTTGGTCTTCCTAATCAAACGTTTATAAATAGCCAATTCTCTTTTGTACTTTATCTTACGTAAAATTCTAGCATTATCATCTAATCCAATCAGCTGCGAGCTTCTTCTATATGCACGGATACGTCTTTTAAACTTTTCCAATTGGGGCGTCCACCATGAGATTACATTTGGAGTCTTCCTCTGTATCAGCAGATCGCAATCTATTTTCGCTTGAAGCAACATTTCAAAATCGTTTACTACACCAATCAATTGTTCACTGTCATTTACAACACTAATTCTCTCACCAAGCCTTATCATATCGACTTTACTTTTCTTACACAGCCTGTTTACTCTTAGAATATTTCTCGATACCAAGACCCCTCTTCCATATTGAAGACAAGAATCTGTCATTTCGAAGACAATAAAGCGATGATCGCTCAGTGAATCATCAATATTGATTTCAAATTTTCATTTGTTACTATCCAGACTGCTGGATCCTATAGCTAAATCTGTCCAACCTTGTCCTACAGGAGAATTAAAGGTTTCAATACAATGAAAGTCATTAAACAAAATTAAATTATTAGATACAATAAAATCAAACACCAACGTTCCTCTTGCATCGATCAATTTGGCCCCCCAACTAAAATGCTTTGAATTAACATCCCCCATAATTAAAAACCTCTTATATATAGATAAAACCTCTTCCAATTGATGAAGATTCACAGCAATGTCCTCTGCAGGAAAAGAGTATGCTTATATGAAACTCAATTCTTGGTCTCCTATTAATACAGTAATAGCTGTTACTTCATCCATTTCATAATTCACTATAAAATGTATTTCCTCTTTTAAAACAAGAATTGCAGTTCGCCCTCCAACTTCAGCTGCAACTCTCCAACCGTTCTCAATAAATGCCAATTTTCCATTAACCCAATAGGGCTCCTGCAGTAAGATCAGATCAGTGAGTATTTTCATGCATTTGCCACGTCTGGCCATGAAACGCTTAAGAGTGGCAATTAAAGCACTAGAAGTTAAATCTGACAAAGGCTCAAGATGAATAGCTCGTATCACAAAACATATACATACACAAATTTAATTTTATTTAGCACGCCCTATCTCTGATGCTTGTAAGTTACATAAAAGGGACCGCATAGATCCAAACCTGAACACTAAATGGGGAGGGGGGTTGGATTTATAAACTCTCTTGTATGGTAAGTTACCCATAATCTGTGAAGACAAAATCGGTTTGCATTTAAAGCATGTAACACAAAGATGTACTGTTTTTCGCACCAAATCTCTACCACCTAGTGGCCAAAATTTTAAACTTACTGCATTCAATAATCCTTGAGGGCCAACATGCAATAATCTTCGGTGCACCCTAGAAAAATACTTAGCTTAAAATCTTACTTAGCTTAGAAGTTTTTGGTAGGATTGCAGGATATTTCTGAGAAAATGGTAAAGAAGCTTTTTCAAGACGGTCAACCAACACGAATTTTTCCTTTACGATCAAAGGGATGTAAATTTTTTAAGTTACCTGTTATGTCTTGTTTACAAAATATAACCCTTTGCTCATGTTTAATGAGCGTTTCCTCAACTATTCTTACCTCCTCTAGTTGAAGAGGGCCTACCTTTCTCGATCCACCTTTCCTGCAATTACAACTAAACCTAAAAATATGAGAAAGAACATTAATAATTTTATAATAATTGTTACTAATATTCAAGAGTTCGTCTAAAACGTTAGAGTTCGTGTCAATCAACATAGTTCTCTCAGAAATGTCATTAATGTCACTAGAACTTTTGCTTTCTTGCACAAAGGATTCCCTTTCACTTGGTGTTAGGTTCTCAACCTCTGGAACTATTGGTTGTAAGCACTTGTAAGGAAAATTTGGCTCTGTCAAAAATTCTGCACAAGTCCACCACTTAGAGTTGTTCACTATAGAAGAGGCACTAACTCCACGCGTTAGAAGATCGGCTGGATTGTCTTTGGTTGAACAATAAAACCATGAATCTGGATTTGTCAACTTCTGAATCTCCTCAACGCGATTTTGAACGATAGACTTCCATCTTCTACTTGATCCTTTGATCCAATACATTTTGACTTTAGAATCACTCCAAAAAGATCTATTAGGTGAACCTTTACGATCTAGAACTTTTTTAACTTCCGTTACCAATCTTGCAGCAATCAGTGCACCCAGCAATTCCAGTCGAGGCAAGGAAACTTTTTTGACAGGTGAAACTCTGCTCTTGGAAGCCAGCAAATTCACAGAAATTTTTTCTCGATTCTGTACTTTAACGTAAACGGCTGCACCATACGACTTTGGCTTGCGTCAGAAAAAACATGGATCTCTATATTTTCATCACTTGAATCCAAAACAAATCTTGGAACACTAATGTTACTTAGTTCTGAAAGCTCGCTGCACCACTGAGACCACTCGTTGTTCAAATCAGAAGGAAGCTCTTCATCCCATGGTAATTTACGTAATCATAGCTTTTGTGGTAAAAGTTTTATTTTAACAGTGAATGGTGTGATGAGTCAAAAGGGATCATATATTTTTCCAGCTGTTTAGAGGATGAAGCGTTTGGTACTTTTCTTTCTTCTCAAAATTTCAGTCAAACAAGAAGTATCTATACTCAAACTATCTTCCTGAATGTTCCATTGAATTCCTAATACTTTGAGCATCTTTTCATTTGAGCTTAGAGGATGAATGTCAAAATTTTCTTCTTCCCATTTTTTAGCTAATTGATTATCATTTGTCACCCATTTGCGTAGATTCATCCCAGCTCCACTCATAATTTCCTTTGCTTTCCTTGAAATTTTTAAGGCTTCTGATACATCATCTGATTCTTCAACAAGATCATCAACATACATACATGTATTTGATAGGTATCGGGATACACATGCCTATACTTTTGAATATGCAGCTTTATAGTTGCCGCTAACAAAAAGGGACTGGAATTAACACCAAAGAGCACACGCGTAAATCTATACACCTCTAGCTGATCCTCCGTATTATGCAAAGGTGTATCAATATTCTTAACAAATAAAAATCTAACTGCATCTCGATCTTTCTCAGCTATCACAATCTGTAAAAATGCCTTTTCGATATCTCCTAAGATTGCAACTCTATTAAGTCTAAAATATATCCCCAAGTGAAATATTTTTTGATTCAGATTGATACCTGGCCACAAACAATCATTCAGGGACAGACTACCTATTTCATGTGAGCTTGCATCAAATACAATACGCATTTTTGTCGTAATGTTTTTTTTCTCTATAAACTGCCTGATGCCGCATATAAAAATCTGGCTTGTTTACTGGTTTCGTAGAATCGAATACTCTTTCTATTATCCCTTGATTTAGGTACTCTTCTAAAGTTTCTCTATATTTTAAGTATAATGCATTATCATGCTGCATTTTCCTCATCAGGATCTTTGTTCTTTTTCCTGCGACACCAAAATTGTCGCCTAGATGTTCCCAACTTTTCTTCCAAGGCAGGCTAACAATATACCGACCATCTTTGAAACTAGCAGTTTTGTTGAATATCTCTAATGCTTTATCTTCATCGTAAGAATTGGGATCATCTATAATACCATTTGATTCCAAATCAAAAAACTTCTTCAACTGTGCTTCGACATTGTCATAAATTAACCCACAATGCATTAATTGTTTCTCATGTGGTAAATCTTCAAGGCTCCCGCTCACTAAATACCCAAATGCTGAGTTCTGTAACACTAAATTTGTATTTGGTACATATATTTGCCCGGATCTTATCAAATCGAATAATATTTCAGATCCTAGAAGTAACTGAATTTTACTCGGTTTGGGAAAGTCTGGATCAGCTAACGTGTGGAATCGTAATATTACAAACCTTGTGGAATCGTAATATTACAAACATCAATTTGTCTAGAGGCATTAAATGAGTAATTTTTGGAATTACGAAAAAAATCTAGTTTACGACTGTATGTGTTTTCTCTATTTAAAATAACCGTTTTATTTTTGATTTCACCGTTGTTGAAATCCCAGATAAACATCCTACTGATACGTTTACATTTTCTCTTTGCAAATGAAGCTCTTCAGCTAATTCCGATGAACAAAGGGCCCACCAGCGGCCGAGCGGTAAAGTCGCTGAACACTGGTAGTTCGGTCCGAAGTTCGAATCCCGCGAACGGGCTGGCTGCATGGGCGTTTTCGTGGTTTTTCCCATGTGTAACGTGTATACGAGCCAGTTTCCCTTAGAAAGTCCTCCACGAAGGCATCCCTCCCCTTAGGCAGATAGCCATAGTGTGCTTTGCCATAATTAAATGCACCACCAACACCACACCAATGAACAAAGATGAATCATGCTTCCACTCTCAAGCAAAGTTCTATCTGAAAATATTTCTCCTTCATTTCCCTAAATATAAACAATCGCTGTCGATAGTAGGACTTTATTAACTGCATTAAAATTTTTATTTACATTAGCTGTCATAAAACACTCCTTATCGTTATTTATAAATGGCTCTGCGTGAGCGTTCAGTTTCGCTACTTCCGTAGACGAACTGGCGTCTGACTTTTTATCCGACAGAGACGCGATTTCGCAACTGTCTCTATTTTGGGAAATCGAAACTTTGTCTCTCTCACATAACGAATTGTGCTTTTTTCTGCATAGCCTACAAGGGCAATTTCTCACTCCATAATTTCCAAAACGGCAGAAACGTAAGTTGTGCTTTTTTACATACTCGACTCTATCCTTTAAGCTGAATATTTGAAATTTAGGACATTTAAATAATTTATGTTCCACATTACACAGTTTACAAATAAATTTCACGTTTCTCAGTCACACATGAAACCATTGAAGAAACCTTTGGCTGATTTCGTTTAGACATTACTGGTATGCTAGAAGCGTTTAATGTCCTCGCGTGAGCCTTTAGAAATTCTAATAACTCTGTGATGTTCGGTATTTTTTCTTTCTTTAAATTCCTTTCCCACCATAACTTAGTATTCTGATCAAGTTTCTGGCTAAGAATAAAGGCAAGTATAGCGGATAAAACCCCATCTAACTTTTGTTCTAAACATTCTAACGATCTTACAACTTCACTTGTAACATCAATTAAATTTAGAATCGCAGAAGCTGACTCGTTTTGAATAACGGGAATACTCATAAATCTTTTAAGATGAGCATACACTTGTTCTCTAGGGTTTTAGTATCTTTCTTCAAAGAGAGACCACGCTAACTTATAATTATTATCCTTTATAGCTATCGTTTGGATAATTCTAAAAGCATCTCCTTTAAGTGCTGATTTCAAATACTGTAATTTTACAGCATCTGATAAATTTGAGTTTTGATCAATACTCGCTTTAAAAATATCCTTAAAGGAAAGCCAAGAATGCATTTCTCCTGAAAATATTGGTAATGCAATCTTAGGTAAACGCACAAAAGAATTTTCCGAAATTACTGCATTTTCTACTTTATTTTCTTTAACAGCTTTTGACAATCTATTATTTATTTCAAATTCTGTATCAATAATACTACTATTGATTTCATCTTGCTCACTGAAGATTTTTTCGATATTTTCTTCATCACTTAAATTGATAATAGAATCAAAAATATTATCGAATTCATTTTGCAGGTTGTTAAATTTAGTTTTTAACAATTCTAAATCACTAACACTTAAATTGGCTCACAAAGTTTCTTTTGAAACTTCGATAAGATAGTTTTCTGAGTTCTCTTTTTAGTGAGAACATCTCTCAATTTCGTAGCCATTTTCGCTACACTTATCACTAATAACAAATTATCACACAAACTTAATTCAGAATTTACTATATGCAACAGTTAATAATGAATAGAGTTTCAAGGGTTTTTTACTAAACCCTTTCTTTCAGAAACTGGCTATAATCCACAAACACAAATTCCATAGAAACAAAATGGCAAACTCACTGTTTTACACTAGATTATTTACTTAGCCGATATCGCTGCGGCTCGACGGACCACTCAAAATGGTTCTGCTAAATTCTAAATGGACTGTAACTCTTAATTAAACTAATTAACAAACTACTCTGTAATATCTCTTTATTTTACTAATTTGTGAAAGACACTCAGGCTTCCACACGACTCTCTCTGCTTCGCCATTGAAGCCAACTTCCCAACTAATTAGCATTCTTTTTGCAAAGTAACGATCGCAGCGCCATCTGGCTTCAGAGGGACGTAACAAGGTCTATCCCTCCATACTATTCGTTGCCAATTTGTATCTTCTGGGTGGACACGAATTCGTCTAAACATCATCTCTACATCGGTACATACCGCAATTTTGTAAGTTCTGAACTGTAGAAGAATCGGAAACAGCTCTTGCTGAACTCTTGGCCCAACCATCAAAAGGTCATTTAATTAAAAATCCCGACGTTATTTTAGCTGAAGCATCGAAAATGACTCTCAGCTTAGTAGTAGTACTTGATTCCTTCAACACGGCATAATGAGGCCTGTAATACGTAGAATCAACAAAAATCTCTCCTTCAGGCACTCCTTCCATATGTCTCAGCTCAAGGTATTCCCTCATGAAATCCTTATATTGTTCATATATCTGAGGGCTTTTTAGAAGTGAATTTTCTAAAGACTTGAATCTCTGCATAGCTATAGTCCGACCGCCTCATCCGCGACCTGAGCACAAACACGCATACGCCATTCGGAACGAATTATTTTTAAAATAGGGTGGAAGGATGGAGACTTTCCCTCTAGCATATCTATCTTCTCCGGAGAAGAGACGACTTTCACGTTGCAGCAAGTAGCAACGCCCCTTCTGGACGAGTCTATGTGTTTTGGCAGAATGCCAGCCAAGTTTGCGTTTGAGACGGTCGGACTATAACTGTCTCGAATCTTCCACGTGAGAAGGCGTAGAATGAAATGGTAATTTCACAATATATACACCACTTTCATCCCTCTTAAATATAGATTTGAAGTAATCCTCACATGCTGTTTCCGATTTGGTAGGCATGTCTAATGTAGGTACAGCATTCAATTTCCAAAATTTAGACAGCAACTGCTCAGTTTCTACTTGTATATTGTTCATATAGGTATTGGGATTAACCTCTATTGAATTATTTTCACTATCCGAAATAATCCATCCTAGCTCAGAACGAGAGATTACTGATTTACCTTCTTCGCATTTAATCGTTTCCCCCTTCAAAAGAGGTAAAGCGATATCTACGACTAAAAGTATATCAACAGGCCCACTTTTGTAGAATGTTGGATCCGCTAACGTTAAATCATTATATTCCTCAATGTACTTCTTATCTAATGTAAAATGCGGCAAGGTTCCAATAATTCTAATTGATGATAAATACTGGTGTTGTAAATGACAGTTTCATTGGAAAATGCGGGACGAAATTTATTTTCACCATATCTCTGCATAATAAAACTTCACCCTGAAAATTAAAGTTTGATACACAAGATTTAATTACTGGACTAGAACTTGTGAAATTCTCCCCTGACTTAGCCGATTGAGAACGAAATTCCGGCTCGAAGAAAAAGGGCATAGCCGTCACCGATAATTCTTTCGAACTGTTCGACACTCCTTTAACACGCTCCTGAATATTCAGATTTAAAAACTTATTACATATTAATTCTGAATGACCGGCTTTATAATACGTAGACAGCGCGCGAATCTCTGAAGCCAATGAGGTTAATTTGTCTCTCGCATTTTGTTTTGTAACACTTTGCAACTTACCTGCTTGCAGAGTTCTGGCATGAGATTTCAAGAATTCAAACAGGTCATTAAGGGTTGGTATTTATTCACGCTTTAACGTTCTTTCCCACCAGCCTCTTGTCGAAGAATCTAATTTAAATTGTACTATTATCATTAAAATAGTATCCGCGAATTGTTCCACTTTGAACCCCAAATTTTCAAATGAACATATACACTCTCTTATGGTGTAGGTTATGGTCTTATGGTCTTATGGTATGGTCTCTTATGGTCTTATGGTTGGTATAGACCAACGCTAATAACGGACTAGGATTTTCAGTTTGTAAATTTGATAAATACAAGATTTTCTTTAATAACGATGAAAGTAGTTCTCTCTTAAGTGAAAATCTTTGACACAGTAAATTCCATGCAATTTCAAAATTTTCATCAAAAATAGTTAAAGTTTGAACAATCCTTAAAGCATCTCCCTTTATATATTATAGCTTTTGCGCACCCAATAACCTGTCATTATCCACTATCGCCGTTTTAAATAAATCAGGAAATGATAGCCATTCTTCAACACTGCCACCAAACAAAGGAAGAGTTAGCTTAGGAAACGAATACTCGCTATTTTACAAGATTTAGCTTTCACACACTGATATCTTTAACATTCTTAACATTAACTCTGGTTTGTGTTAAAAATAACTCATCAAGAGTATCTTGAATGTCCTATTGCTCTTCTCTAAGCACGCCAATATCTTTCTCTTCACAGACTACAAAAATGTTACTAAAAATATCCGAAATTTCAGTCATTACATTTCTTAATCTGGATTTAAAAAGTTCTAACTGAGCGAAATCAGTAGAATCGTAAGTTCTCTGTAATTTTCTCTTTTAGTTTACTTAGCTTTAGCTACATGCTTTTTATCTTAAGCGTAGTAAATTCTATTATCTAATAAGAAAGATATAGAAATACATTGACCACCAATTTTACTGCACCTCCGGCTCGCCGGACCAAAAACCATGTATGTTCCGTTGTTCAATAATAGTGGACTGTATTGTGACTTCGATTACCTCAACTGAAATTAAGAAACTTCGGGCTCATAAAACTTGACCGAATCTCTTTATTGGTGGTTCAAACATCACATTGGTTGAGAAACGGCGAGAGAAGACGGAGAAACCTTTGGCTTCAAGAAGCACTTCTCGAAGAACCTCTGTCTCGTCGGAAATCCAGTAATTCCCAGCCCACTTTTGAAGCTCCAAAGCACGCATAAAAACCCTAACAAATTTGCGTCTGCGCCGCTCCTCAGTACAACGACAGAAATACAATTTGCATAACAAAAAATACCCCATCTTATTTACGGCTCGGGCTGGAATTACTGTTTCTGTTAGAAACTAAGAAATAGCGGAGCCGGAGTCCGACTAAATTGAAATTCTAAATATGCAGCATAATGTGATATTTCAATGTATAAAAGTAACACAGATCATCTTATTTTCTCCAGCACACCAATGAAAAAATTTTAAAAGGTCATAGCGTCCCTAATGAGACTTAATGGTGAATGTCCCTAATGAAGACTTAAATGCTGTAAAGAGTTCGAACGCATGCAGTAAAATATTAATGGAGAAGTGTATGTTTGTAAACAAGGGAAGGAGTTCAGCACTTTCTGATAACGATCCTCTGCCAGTATAATTCTTATCAGAATAATATAGTTCAAGCAGAATGTGACAGGGGAAAAATATCCCTCCTCCCCCGAATCCGAGGTTGATCTATACGCTGAGAAGAAATGTAAGGTTCTGTACAAGAGACCATTTCATCCCCCATATTTTATTGCACCGTTTTGAAAAGTCCGCTGGTGTTCTTTTCGGCAGGAACTAGAATTGGATTTAGTTAAGGGGACTCATACACCTTAAAACCCATAAGATCTTCGAATATGTGACGTTACAAGAATTGGGATAACTTATTTATTTTAAAAGCAATTACTTCCAACATTTTACAGCTGACTACATAATATAGCTGCTTTCTGAAATAGTAATCAGAAAGTTTCTGTTGCCACAAATATTTTTATAATTTAATCCGCTTTGCGACAAACGTTTTCGTCAAGTTTCCACCTTGCGCGCACATTTTAAAACATTCTATTGCATAATTTAATTCCATATTTAATATATAGCTTTCATAACATTTGGAAACTATTGTGAACCTAAAATTCTGTGGATTTCATGTTAAATTTTTATTTTATTTGGAGTTGAGTTTACAAAATGTGTTTTATTAATAAAATCTGTAATGTTTTCGCGCATAAATTTTTTTAATACTAAAATATTCATAAAATTTTTGGTTCAGTTAGAAAATAGTGCCCATATAAAGAATTCCATCGAATTTCAAATATGTACCATTAGCCATTTTTAAAATATCGTGCGCGCAAGTTGGAAACATGACGAAAGCTTTTGTCACAAAGCGGATTAAATTACAAAAATATTTGTGGCAACACACACTTTCTGATTACTAGTTTCTAAAGCAGCTATATTATGTAGTGAGCTGTAAAAAAGTTGGAAGTAATTGCTTTTAAAATAAGTAAAATATCCCAGTTTTTGCAACAGTCACATATTCGAAGATCATAAAGGGTTTAAGGTGTATGAGCCCCCTTAAGCCGTTCATCTTAGTATATGTTAGGCCGTTGCAATTTGGAGCGCATTTAGAAACATAAACAATACTTCTTCCTTCATGTTTTATTGTAAATTGTGAGTAACTAAAATCGCGACATCGAATTAAAAGACTTAATTAAAGATGGCGACATCGAATTTAAAGACCGAAACTTTCACCCATTCTTAACTGTCATAAATTTATTGCACTTCCCGCAAAATAAGATTTTAGCATCTGGGTAAGGTTCTCTCTTTAAAAGTTCCAACCATCGTCCAAAGGCTTGTTTCCCAGAGAAGGACAAGCATACATTTACAAGCTAGAATCGATTTTTAAGATTAAATTATTACTAAAACAATATTTTACGAGATCAAAAGAATTTTCTGCTGAAACTGTGATTCAGTTTCATAAGCGAAATATGTCGGTCGAAACCACTCTTATTTAAGCTTCCTACGTGCTTCAGCTAGAATTGCAATTTGTCTTAAAAACGGAGGCACAGTTTAAGCTCTGCTATATTCTTCATTTGAGCCGTCACCTGAGGAATCGTATACACCGAAAATTCCCCCCTCTCTGTTTTAAAGACTTAAATTATTAAAAAAAAAAAGAGACGAAATATACGAAAAAAAAACAGGTACGGAATCTGAACTCCTTTTTATGGATTGCATTATTTTATATTACGCTGATAGAGCATTTATCATTCACACGGCCTGAAAAACTGATAGTTTTCAGAAGTATTGCCACTTAACATGGTGTAAGATTTTCAATGTATCTTCTCAACTGACACTGTACATAGCTTATTTAACTAAGTTATTTAAAAGTAACACACTTAGTCCTAATTAATTAATACTTTTAATTTTCTTTTAGCAAAATCTCTAAATAAGGTAACTGACTACGTTCCACACCTAAATTTTGGAAAATTGTACAAATAAATCTATTATTGTTGTTAGGTAGCAAAAATGATAAAAACATGTCATCAAATCATAAGTTTTAGCTTTTTCGTACATTTTGGGTCAAAAATGTGTTAAATTTAAGGATTACTAGATATGTTCCCACAAAAATAGTTATCAATATTTTACTTTTATGTTTTTCACTTATATTTATTAAGGTATAAGGAATTAAATGAACTAAAATTTAAGTGACTAAGTAAAATGTTTATTAAATATACCTCTTTGAGTACAGGCACTAGCTATTTTTCGAGAAATTTCCCTCTTTTTATTTACAAAATAGTCTGAAAAAAAATTAGATATGTACACAAACTTCAAGTTTTAGTCCATTTGATTCATATTATTTTGTATAATATTTGTGGAAAGTGTCATAAAATTACTATAGTAATATTTTAAGTTAAAGTGTTAAGTTAAGCTTAGAATATAAGCTTTAAAATACAATAATAAAAATGTTTTGAAAATTGTCATCAAAATTGAAGATTAGAATGTAGTCGATACCTTAATGTAAAATAATTAACATCTAATTTACAATACACTGTTAAATAAGTCAGCGATTTAAAGCATACAATTTATGCCTCTATTTTTATTATCTCAAATGGACGTAAATTATTTAACATATAATTAACATGATTTATAACATGTCTAACTGAAATTTTTTATAAATATTTGCACTAGCAATGCAATAGATTAAAAAAAATTTCAAACATTTATAGTATGCATCTTAATGCAAATTTGTCGTTTGTCTAACAACGAGGTTTCGCATATTTCCGGTATTATTATCATCTGTGTTTATCTCTCTACTTTTTCAGCATTTTCGTCGAAGTGTAATAGGGTATGTGTAGATTTAATTATCAAGTATCAAAGAATGGCATCACAACGGTTCTTCCCTTCTTTAAAATTATTTTCTTATTGGTGAAAGTTAAAAGAAATCCCTGGTAATTCAGGTCAAGAACTATTAAATGAAGTGGAAAGATTGTTTGATACCTAGGTAAATGCGTTGATGCAAGTGAAAACTTGGAGTTCGACCTGAGTTCAGTCCGAGGCAAACGGGCTGGCTGCATGGTTGAATTTGTAGTTTTCTCTGAGTTGTAAGGCGTTTTCTACCTCCTTTCCGCGTGCATTCGTGGTGTAAATGGATAGCACGTCTGTCTGGCATTCGAGAGCTCCGATATTCAAATCCCGGGGAAAGGCATTATCCAGTTTTCACGTTCCTGCATCTATATACCTTAATAATATTCTAATGTGAATTTTCTCCTAGAAAGTCCTCCACGAAGGCATTTCTTCCCTGAAGTTGATAGCTCTTGTGATCTTTACTGTATTCTAATAACCTAATAATCTAATCTCGTTTTCGTGTTGACTTTTGAGTAAAATTAAAGCGTAATTTATTCCATTTATGGTTTATTAGTTCATAAAAAATATACTTTGGAAATTACATAACAAAATTTTCTGTTTTAATTGAATATAATATACTTCTTTACCAATACAGTAGTTTCCTCAAGCCATGATTAATGTGTATTTAAATTTAAAATGCATTTTACTTTTACATTGAAACAGAAATGTATAAATATAAATGTTTACACAGTAGCACTTTGGTACCAAAAAGTTAACATCGTTTCCTACCGTCAAAAGTTACTATTAAATTTCATTTTATTAGTTAGGACACGGATCTGGAATTTTGGGAACGACTCAAATCGGACTCGGTACCCTCAAAATACGGAATCTTCCCAAACCGTACTACCCTTTGTAAATGCATTTTCATGAAACATAAAGATCGATTTTGATGAAACTATAGTAAGTACATTATTTCTAAAGTAAATAATCTTTAATAACAAGCACCCTTTTCCCCATGAATGATGAAAGATCTTTATCATAGCCGTATCAAAATTTTCCTAAGATTTAATCTAGAAGAATAACACCATTTTTTTACCTTTATTAATTTTAAATACATGTTATCTTAAAATTCATTTGAAACTTTTTCTGATAATAATTCACTGTTTAAAGGTTAAGCCTGGATAATCTCTCCGGAGAAGTTTGCCAACTAGATGCCACCTTGAGAAGACTAGACAATAGAATACAGCAAGAGGGAGGACAACTCAAATTGCGTTTTGGTACATTTGTTCAGGTAAACGAAAATATGTCGTTGAAATTACTTTGAAGTCATATTATTTCAAAGCATGGCGATATTGAATATCTCTTCTATACCATACCTGCTTTCAATAAAAACAAATAATGTTTTCGAGAATAAGAATGCCCTTAATGAATAAATAAGCTGCTAGTTAGGTAGCAGTTTTAAATGCTTCAGGATACTTTCCCATTCTCGTTTCAGTTTTTATAGTATCAGTAGGTCTCTAACATGAATATTAAACTGCGTTCTTATTTATTTCTTCATGCACTTATAAAACTCATTTTCCTCTTTATTTTTAAATTGTAGTACGACCTTTTCCAGAAGAATCTAAAACCCCAAGAATAATCCAGACGTTTCTTCTAATACTTACAATTATTAGAATGTAAAATCATTTATAAACGATTGAAAATTTAATTTAAAAATTATTAGCAGATTAACCATTGCTAATTTTATATTGCTTGAAAAGATTTTATACTTTTCACAGAACGGCTCCAAGCAGATTTTAGTTCTCAAAAAGAAATTGGAGGAAATTGAACATCTCTCTGATCAACTAGCCAAGCGCTTCTGTGAAGATGAAAAGAAATTTCAGCTAGAAGAATGCTTGAATATAGTCAGCGTTTTCTGCTCTAAGATAAAAATGGCAGAAGCCGTAAGTTGCTTTTACCTTTTACTATAATTTTATCGCTAATGGTTTAAAACCTTCCAGAAAAGCTATCACATTGTTGAGACCTGAAATTGCTTTTATACAGGCAACTAGACAGATTGAGCATGAGGTATTTTTATATTATATAATGTACTGTCAATAACAATAGCGCTGAAAATGCAGAATCACCCACTGCTTGGCGCGATTTTAAGAATTGCACATACTCGGTATCCATGTACATATCGAGCTATTTTCACTTGAAAAAAATCCCAGAATTGCACAAAAATGGCATTGCTCACTCCCTTGACTTTATCCATGTACACATCGACCTATTTTCACTTAAAATTTCAAAGAAAATTGACAAAAATCCAATTCTTCTTACTCTTATAAAAAGCGCCAAACAAATAAGTGGGCTATTCTGCACTTTACCTACAATAGCTACCTTTTCAGTACTTTAAATTTTACTATTTAGAATTCTTATGGTTCAAAATAATATTTCTATACACTTTTTAAAGTATTTTTTCTACAATCGAAATCTAAATAACTTATACTTAAAACACTGACTCAAATTTATTCCAATAATTCATCACATTAATTACATTTATGTTTCTTTGAGATGATATATGAAAACCCTTTTGCAATAATAAATTATTAATATATATATAGGTAAATGGTATTTTTATGTATTTTTTCTATAGTAATTTAGTTTTCTTAAATTAATTATTTAATAAATAGGTACTTATAAATTACGTGTATATGAGTATGAGTATATTCATACTAATTAGATGGAATTTTTACAGTACGAAAATTAATAATTAATCCTTTTTACATTGAAAAGTACATATAGTATAAATACCTATTATGTTGTGCATTATATTTATGTAAAATCTGTGGAAGATTATGTAGCACTGAAAGTAGTGAAATACAGGATGAAATATTATACACTATGAGATAGATCCTTAATTCCGAACTGTGGGTTGAGAATCGGTAATTGTTGAGACTTGTAAATTATTTAAAGTTCGTTTAGTTACAGTATAATATTTTGTATTTTGGGTATTATTAAGTTTATTATATTTTAATTGATGTTTCATTTTGTAGAGTCACTAGGTTAATTGGAAGCAGAAAAGATGAAAAATATGCAACCGCTTTCGCCGGGAATCGAACCACGGACCTCTCGAATACCGGCCCAGCGTGCTACCATTACACCACGAAGGCACGCTAGGGAAGTGGAGAAATACCTTATAATTTATCTTCTGAGAGATACAGATAACATTCAAAGTATTGTAAAGAGGTGGTCGACACAGTGCTCGTATATTATTATTTCTTCATTATATTCTAGGATTCATCCTTTCTTCCACACAAAACATCTATGAATATGTGTGTCATAATAAGCTGCAGGGTATTGCTATCAGTCGCAAGCGAGCCTTAAGGGGATAGCAAGTATGCTAAATTTGAACTCTATGTTAAGTTTCCTAATTTGCAAGTCCCTTATTCTTTTTGCTTCACGGGTATCCTTGTTCCTGCCTGGGGCCTTTCTTCTGGACGATTCTATTTTCTTAAATTTCTTGCTCGTTGGAGCTTCGATCTATTGCGATGTTCTTTTCTGGGGGACTCTTTGAGTTATCTGCGGCCTTATCATCTCGTTGGTTCTTTTCTTTTTCTCAGGGAGTGGAAGCGCTGCTGGGACCGAAACCGCTGTTGTTACTGCTGTCTCTTCTGTCTCAGAAGCCTGAAAAAAACTATTTAGAATATGAAAATCTTTTCGATCGTAGTGTTTCCTTAACTGTTCCGGACTGGCCTTTATTCTTTCGCCTGAATCTGAATTAATATAAATGACTGACCCGACGATCTGTTGCACAATGTAGGGGAATTATTTGGCTGTCTTCGATAAATAAATTTATAATCGTACGACACTGCCAATTTCGCTTACTCTATTGCTCTGTAATAGGGCTTGGAGGAACATCTTCGATTACATCGTAAAGATTCTCCTTTATTAGTAGCATTTGCATTTTGAATTTCCATGTTGAGTGATTGCTGGAATTCAGTTTTTCAATTTGCATTTGACTTGAAATTCAATATTTTTGTATTGTCGAAAAAATTTATTTTCGGTTTTTATAGGAAACTACAGTTTAGCCTTTACAGTTTTTTTTTTATTATTATTTAATTAGCTATGATTTTTCTTTCGGTCTCACAATCTTTTGTTGTAAAACATTTTTCTAGCCTCAAAATTTCACAACAAATTAAAAGTAGATAGCAAAATGATTCCTCTTACCTTGTATCCAGCGCAGCATCTAGCGATATCATACCTAATTAAATTGTAATCCAAAACAGACGTTGTAGACGGAAATTGTACGATCACAAAACACATTTTTATTTACATACTGTTGCGCGCGTATGGGTTCGTTATGAAATGAATACACATTTAGAAACAAAACAGGACCATGGTCTAATACTATTTACAATACTATTTACAATTATATACACTACGTACTATGGCCATAGTAATGAGCTAACCTGTCGTAATGAACGACTTTAGGTTTAGAGTTCGAAGACTTACGGATCCGAACCACGACGTCATTCAGCTTGTTCAGGATTGTGTGGGCACCATCCCAAGGTGACTGTAATTTAGGCCTGACTCCTTTTTGTGGAATCGGGTTCCACAACCACACCTTGTCTCCTTTGTTGAATCTATGTCCAGTAGCTCTCGCATCGTACCTGGTCTTTGGTTTCTCCGTCGCCAAGTTGACTCGCTTTCGTGCAGAACGGTGCATCACTTCAAACCGGGCCTGGACATCTTAGATGTATTCCTCAGGCGATGAAGACGCATCCGTAGGGCGACCAAACAGGCGGTCACAAAGCAGACGAAGGTCTCGACCGAAGAGTATATGGGATGGAGAATAGCTGGTAGTCTTGCGTTTCCTTTCGACCCTAGTATGATTCCGGCAGCTTCCCGAGCTGGGTCTTTCGGACAAGGCGTCGGCATTTCCAGGTGAGGATCCCTTCTGAGGATGGATAGTCATGTCATCAGATGCTGAATGCAGTTTGTTGTTTTTGAAGTCTAAGGAAAAATTGTATTTCTTTAAAAAAGTCCAATCCGAGTATGCATGGATCTATAATATCCGCCACATAAGCCGTGTGATGGTAGGCGGCACTTCCAAACGTGATGCTCACGTTTAACTTCCCAACTATGTCGATCTTATTACCAGACGCAGTCTGAAGGGTAACACAGAATGGCGTCCAAATAAGTTTATCTTTAAACTGTTTGAGCTAAATCCTTCTGAATGATGGTAATATTAGCTCCTGTGTCAATGATCATATTGCAAGGAACTCCATCGATATTCCCATTAATGGACAGTCCGTTACTGTTGCCACTCACTGTAGAAATCTTGAGCGCTTTAAAACAATGTTTTTCATTATCTGGCAACCTTCGTATCTCGATATGGTCATTAGTTTGTTTCCTGCGTCGTTGCTGAGAAATGGTCTCAATTTCCGTGCCCTAGGGTTTTCTGTAATTCTTTCGTACGTGGCCTTCAGCTCCACAGTTCCAGTACTTTGGTTTCTTGTCAATCCTTTTCCGTCCCATGGCATTTAATTGTCTGTTTAACCCGCCTCTCTTATTTTCCGTGCTCTGAGATGTTCTGCAGTTCCTTCGTATGTGGCCTTCAACACCGCAGTTCCAGCATTATAGGGTTGGTTTCTTCTCACCGTTATTCCGTCTCAAGGCATTCACTGGTCTTATCAAATCATCCATTTTATTATCCGTGCCCTGGGGTGTTCTGCAATACCGTCGTATGTGCCCTTCAATACCACATTTCCAACACCTTGCAGCCACTTTGTTCTCACTCCTATTAAATCTTTGACTTCTCTGGCTAAATCATCTAAACGAGCCATCAGTTGATCCACTGGTTCGTGGACTCGCACAGCTCTGACTGGGTAGCGATCTCTACGACTTTCTTGCTGGGCTGCCTCGAACTTCATGGAGTACAACAGAGTGCTTTTTTATGTCCTTCACATTCACCTTTCCCAGAGCTTTCTGTATTTCAGGATCCCGGCTGCCGTCGATGAAGTATTGCAGGGACAGGATTTCCCTTGTTTCTGTCGGGCACTCCGAAAAGGCGAGATGAGATAGCCTTTCAACATCTGTGACGAGTTCCTGGAGTGTTTCCTTGGGCTTCTGTTGGCGGGATTTTAATTGATGCCTACTGTAGTCTTTTAAACACTTCTCCCCAAAGCGCAGCTCCAATGCGCCGGATAGAGTTTTAAAGTCTAATCTCTGGTTTTCGGGAAGCGTCTGCAGGATATCTGCTGCGTCTGCTCTCAGAGAAGCGGCGAGATGACAGGCCTTAGCTTGGGAATCCCATCCATTTGCATCCGCAACTATAGAAAATTGGGTCTTATACACTTGCCAGGATGTCTTCCCATCATATGTGGATAGCTTCAGAGATGGACGAGCAGGCATCGGTAAGAATTTAAAACAATCACTATTGCTCCCTGGCGTCGCTACGAATTTCTTTAAATTATCCACTTCTTTGGCTACTGCAGAAACCCTATCATCAATTTGTTGTTCGATTTGATGTTGGAAGGCACAAACTCTTCCTTCAGTTCGTTCCTCCACAGCAGAAACTCTCCCTTCTATTTGTTCTTTGATGGAAGAGACTCTTTCTTCAATTTCTCCAACCTTACTTTCGACCGAGTCTATTCTACCTTCTATAGCCTTGAATCTGTTTTCTGTTACGCAGGTAATTTCCTCTTGACCTGCTTTCATCTCGTCTTTAAGAGATTTCATCTCCACTTTAACGGATTCCTGTCCCGCTTTCATTTCTTCTTGGCCCGCTTCCATTACCTCTTTAAACGAGGCAAAGGCTGTCTTAGTTGTTCTTCAATCGCTCTTGTTATTGTCATTCAAATCCCACTTCTGACACCAAAAATTGTTGCATTCGTACGGGTTCGTTACGAAATGATTGCACAAGTCCGATGAAAAATGAACAAAATTTATAATTATCTCAAATAAATAAAACAAAATACTTAAATTTTCTCAGATATTCGTACAGTATTACAATATCTCACAACAGTTATCTTTTAACTACTCAAACGTTCAACAGAACTTAATTCAAAACAGCTAAAGAAAGCTAATCCGCGAATTCGCTACAGTCAACAAGAGCAGTTTCCTAAACAAACTCTTCAAACAACAACTAACTAAATAATAACAACAACTGAATTGAGAGGTTTTCCTCCTTTTTATAAGATTTTAAATCGTGCGCGAGAATTTTCTGGAACTTTCTCGAAATCAAAAAGAGATATTTATTTATTAAATGTTAAATGCACGTGCTCTTGTATTTTAAATTTTCCGCCTTAGCTTTCCTTTAATATTCGTCACGCACTGCACTGCACGGAGAATAAAACAATTTAATTTATAATTCAACTATTATTAGCTATTTAAAAACCAAATTCCGTAACAATACAATGATTAAGATTTTTAGTATTCAAATATATGTATCGAAAAGGAGTTATATAAAAGAGAGTGTCATATCACTGTTCTTTCCTGAAGGAGTGAGAAAAGTAAAGAGTAAAGAGAAACGAGTTACACAATTAAACTCCTTTGCAGGGTCTCCAGTTCATAATGTTTATCGCGGTATTAGCGACGGTCCATCACTATTTGCACACCAACATTAACTTCCCGCCAGTTTCTATTTTATTACCAGACACAGGCTGGGGGTAAAGCAGAGAGGCGTCTAGATGAGTTTGTAGAGACATTAGTATTTTTTGAAGCAGGCAAGGTGAAAAATTAGCAACGGGTTCGGCGGGAATCGAACCGTGGACCTCTTAATTACGCGCTGAGCATACAAACCACTACACCACGAAGGCCTGCTAAGGAGGCGGGAGAAATACCTTATAAGTTTACCTTTCACCTATAGAGACAAATCCTTTCGGATGATGATAACATTTATTCTAGCATCAATGATGACATAGCAAGTAATAACATTGATTAGCCTCTCATTAAATTTGGGCTTCTCAATATCTGGCAACCTCCGCTCCGAGAGATGGCCACTAATTTCTTTCCTTCGTCCTTGCTAGGGAGCGTTCTTATTTTGCGTGGCCACTGCATTTCCAACAATTTAGGATTGCTTTCTTGTCACTTCTATCCCTTCCCAATGCAGCCCTCTCAGGAAGTCGCCAGGGTTGTATTGTTCTAAATAGGTGCGGGTACCGGACGACACCCGATTTGTCATATTAAGCCGTCCGGGCCCTGCATTCATCTGTCACCTGTCACTTCTATCCCGTCTCAAGGCACTGACTTGCCTGATTAAATCGTCTAGACGATTAATATTATAATTTAATTATTTAACGGTATTAACTTGATTTATTGCTGCTGAACATGATCACTTCTCATTGGGTCGCGGTCTCTACGAGTTGCTTACTGGGCTGCTTCGAATTTCATGGATTACACTAAAGCACATTTTAAATCCTTGAAATCTGACATTAACAGGGCTTTCTATATTTCAGGAGCCCAGATGCCATCGATGAAGTACTGTAGGGAGAGGACATCCGTTGTTTCTGATGCTCTGTCCGAAAAGGCGATATGAGACGGCCTTTCAATATCCGTGGCGAGCTGCTGGAGCATTTGCGTGCGCTTCTGTTACGTAGACTTCTGTTACATCTTAACTGAAGCTCACTATAGTCTTTTAAACATATTTTCGTCAAAGCGCAGCTCCGACGGGCCGGATAGAGTTTGGGAGTCCCATCCATTTGCGTCCACCGCCGTAGAAAACTGAGTCTTGTAAACTTGCCAGGAAGTATTATCATCGTATGTGGGCAGCTTTAGAGAGAGTCGAGAAGATGTAGATAAAATTTGAAACCCTCAGAATTGCTTCCTGCTGTCTTTATGAATTTCTTTATGCTGTAAACTTCTTTGGGGACAGCAGAAATTTTCTCTTCGATTTGGACTTTGGCAGAAGAAACTCTTTCTTCCATTTCTCCAACTCTGTTTTCAACCGTGTCTATTTTGTCTTCCAGAGCTTAAAATTTGTTTTCTGTTATGGCAGTAATTTCTCTTTTCATTTCCTCTCGATCTGCTTAAATATTTTCATCAACTGACTTGACGGCCTCTTCCATCCTTCCTTGACCTGCTTTTATCTTTTCTTGGCAGGCTATCACCTCATCTTTAAGGGAGTTGATGGCTATTTTCATCTTTTCTTGGCACACTTTCATATCTTATTCGAATGCAGCAAAAGGCTACCACCAGCTTCTTGATTTCTCCTCCATCACTCTTGTCACCGGCATTCAATCCCAGTTCTACCACCAAAAATGTTTGCGTCCATAAGGATACGTGATGGACTTAATGCACACAGACATCATGATAGTTTGATAAAATTTCTTTTACCAAAAGGAAGACTTTACAGTCCTGGAGCTTCCCACAAAAATACTCGTACTCTTCACACTATTACACAGCACAATCAGTAATTACACTTTAAACTACCAAGAACGTTAAGCAAAACGTAATGCAAAGCGCATCTAAACAGCGAAGCTCACACGGAGATATGTCCTCCGAACTAACGCTGAACTAAACAACAACTACTCGGAAACTGATGCTCTTCCCTGTCTTATATAAGTTAAGGATCATAGCTAGCAAAATAAGTATGCAAACGAATAATTATGTTAAGTGATGAATATTTAGATATTGGGCGAATTCTGCCCAGACATGACCACATATTCAATGAGTTAGAATAACTAGGCATTAGCAAACTAGTAATCAAATATATGCTTTACTTTCTCGATATATTCTTTTAACATTCCTTCTTCCAAAATTATATGTTTTCTTCTAATTCCTTCCGGTGTTTCCAAAATTTACAGAACAAAAGTTTTAACAAATACAACAAACATGTGGATATCAGTACATAAAGACTTTGTCCAAGTTTTGTACGTAACTTACGGGTGCTCGATATTTCCTATCTAGTCGCGGCAGACTTTGGTCTCAGCTGATGGTCTCTACCGCTCTGTTGGTTTAGTATCGCACAGACAACCAGTTTCCGTGAAGTACAAGAAGTTACACCTTGTAAGAATTTCTTTGTCTGTGCGTGCTTCTGTTTAATCTTTCCTATGATAAATCCGCTATACTATCATAACCATCTTACATTTAATGAATTCTAAGATACAATAAACTTTATGCTCACCAGTGAACACACTGATTATGGACATTGTGTTCACGTGTGAAAACTTGGAGAATTTATTACATACTTCTATGCACCATTTGTCCTATTTCATATTTTTAATGGAATCATTCGAAACCTCCTAAGAAATTATGAACCAAACTATATGTCTGTACTTCGTAACTCGTTAATGTCAAATAGAAGCTCTTGGCGATAATATCAGAATTTTTTCTTAAAATGGAAGCTGCCATTTATTATTTGATGCCTATTTCTGCTTCAGTGGAATGCTAAGAAGAGCGGTTTATTTCCTCGTTAAAGCAATATTAATGGAAAGAAAGGAAAATAAAAATCATGAAAGATGCGTCCCCATAATTTAGAGCTTGATGTCGGTATAATTCGCACATACCAGCAAAAAGATGCTAAGCGCATGCATCTCAAATAACAGTATCATAATAGAAAAATGTCTTGACAGAAACTAACATACGATGTTTTAGTATGTTCATGTTCAAATATTGCGAGCAATACAGAACATAGTTTTGTAATCTTTTTCAAGCACACCTTTCCAGGATAACTTTTAATATCTCACTAAAAGCACTTAGTAAGCTTCTTATTTTAGAGATAATGTTAAATAATAAGTAGTCTCCTATGAAATAAATAATAACCTACTATTACTATTAACTTTACATATATTAGGAGATATTTATTTGAAAAATATTTAATTAAATCTATTACTGTTGCACAAAATTCTGAGCAATTAATGTGAATAAAGTGAAATAATGGAATCATTAACCTGCTTAAAGGAGACTAGCTACATAACATGAAGAAAGCAACAATCAAACAGCATGAAGTATAAATCTGGAAGTAAGTCCTGGAACCAAACGCAAACTGAAACCAAAAATAATAATTATATATTTAAATAAAGTTGATAATTCTTTCGTGTTTATCAAGAATCTGTATTATTATACGCTTGGCTGCTCCCTGATTTTTAGGTGTGTGTTTAATGCTGTTTAATCTTTGCTTTCTTCATGTTAGATAGTTGGCCACCTTTCAGTAGACCAATATTCCCCTTATTCAGTTTTATGTTTTTACAAATGTTTTACATATGTAAATAATTTTAGTGAAATTATGTGTGAAATAGCTGTATTTTTTTGCATAATGTAACATGAAAGTCTAAAGAACCGAAGTTTGCCGAAGTAAGAATGCAGATGCCAGTCAATATTGAGTAAACGGCTCTCTCGCTAAATTGGCGATTGGCAACTAATTTTTGTCTCCAAATTTATCGAGAAATAGCCAGAAGTCGTCAAACGTCGGAGCCATTTGTCGGCATTTGGGTCCCGGCCCTTATACGCCTTCCAGTAATTTTGGGTAGTACTAGATTGAGGTATCTCCGGGTAAACTTCGCTCTTTGCATGTGCTTTGCATTCCGTTGTGTTTAATGTTCTAAGTAGTTTGATGCATAACCACTTACTGTTCGTTGTGATACTGTGAAGGAGCTGCACGAATGTTTTCGCCGAAAGTTCAAGAACTGTTGAGTGTTTCTTTTGGAAAATAAATTTTATCAAGCTATTATCGGACCTGTGTGCATTCAATCTGTTACGAACCCATACGCATCAATAACTTTTGGTGCGGTGAGATTAAATGCGGTGACAAGAGTGATGGATGAGCAACGGTGACTGTCTGCCTGCATTACAAGAAAAGATTGAAGAGGCCATCAACTCCGTTAAAAAAGAGATAAAAGCAGGATAAAGTTGGAGAAATCAAAGAAAGCGTTTGTGCTCTCGAACAACATATCGAAGATAGAGTTTTTACTGCTGTTGCTAAGAAAGTTGATAGTTCAAAGAAGTCCATAATGACAACTGGTAACAATTCTACCACTTCAAATTCGAACGTAAGTCATCCGGACTCTTTCTAAAGCTACCCACATATGATGGAAAGTCTGTAAGACGCATGTCACTATAGTGTCAAACGCAAATATTTCGGATTCCGAAGGTACAGTCTGCTATCTCATCAGTTCTCTTCCGTTTCTCGACATTCTGGTCACACGTATCACATCCAACTTCAGTACTACGGTTTACCGTAAACCTTCATCGGTTTGCCTTCCACCACACTTTAAATCATGTCATCCGACTAAACAAAAGTTAGCTTCATTTTATTCCTATGTTTTCCGTGCTCTTCAAGTTTGCTCCTCCAAACTAGCCCTTGATGAAGAACTAAATTATTTAAAAGCAATAGCTATTGACAGGGGCTTTTCACCCAACATTATTAATCAAGCAGTTAAAAAATTCTCATCTCAACACACTAAAAAGCACACTCTTGTTTTAGGAGATTATAAAAATTCTGTTGTCATTCCCTTCTTTCCATGAATTAGCTATAAAGTTGCACATATTTTGCAGAAATTTAACTTTCGGGTTGTTTATTCTCCCATCAATAAAATTCCGAGTTCCATACTCAAGGATCTCATTCCGAATATAAATTCCTGGGGTATTTATAGGATTCCTTGCCAGTGTGGTTTAATTTACACTGGCCAAATTAAGAGAGTCTTAAAATTTCGCGTCAAGGATAATGAGGCATATGTTAGAAAAAAGGAAACACAGAAGTCTTCCGTTCCTCAACATTGTTGGTCCGAAAATCACACTTTCAATTTCTCTGCTGCCAAAATTATTCAAAAAACATCTTCCATTGGAGAACTGGATTTTCTAAAAGCATTTCACATTCATAAAAATCTTTCTGTTCTAGTTAACGATCCTAATTCCAATCCAAATTTGCCTTCGGCTTTTAGAGAAATTATGTTTTAGTTCTGGTTTCGCCAACAGATGGCGCCACTTGCTTATTCTTGTCCAAGCTTTCTTATCTTATCTAAACATTATTTCCTGTCTTGTTCATTTGCGGTTTTGCAGCTGAAGATGATGGTTCGGTAAAACCATCGAAACTAGTCCTGTGAAAAAATTTTTTAAATATAACGCTGATTTTTGTTGTTTGACTTCTGAATTAGTAAGAAGCATTTATTTAGCATACAGATAAGTGCATGAAGAATTTTTATGCAACATAAAAAGTAATTATATTTTATAATTGAGAAATTGATGAGCTAATTTCTCTCACTCAACTCTGTTTGAAACAAACACATTTTGTTTTCCAAAATAAATATTACAAGCAAACTGAGGGATTAGCCATGGGAAGCCCCCTCAGTCCCATCCTGGCTGATATCTACATGCATTATTATGAATCAAAATTGTTTGAAACTTTAAAATTCCCGGCATGGTTCCGCTACGTAGACGATACTTTTACCCTGTTTGAAGGTAATAAAGATGATTTGAATAAAGTTCTTTCAACAATGAATTCTATTGATCCTGCTATTCAGTTCACTTTTGAACTTGAGACTTGCAATTCTCTTCCGTTTCTCGACATTCTGGTCACACGTAACATATCCAACTTCAGTACTACAGTTTACCGTAAACCTTCATCGGTTTGCCTTCCACCACACTTTAAATCATGTCATCCGACTAAACAAAAGTTAGCTTCATTTTATTCCTATGTTTTCCGTGCTCTTCAAGTTTGCTCCTCCAAACTAGCCCTTGATGAAGAACTAAATTATTTAAAAGCAATAGCTATTGACAGGGGCTTTTCATCCAACATTATTAATCAAGCAGTTAAAAAATTCTCATCTCAACACACTAAAAGCCACACTCTTATTTTAGGAGATTATAAAAATTCTGTTGTCATTCCCTTCTTTCCATCAATTAGCTATAAAGTTGCACATATTTTGCAGAAATTTAACTTTCGGGTTGTTTACTCTCCCATCAATAAAATTCCAACTTCTATACTCAAGGACCCCATTCCGGATATGAATTCCTGGGGTATTTATAGGATTCCTTGCCAGTGTGGTTTAATTTACATTGGCCAAACTAAGAGAGCCTTAAAATTTCGCGTCAAAGAACATGAGGCATATGTTAGAAAAAAGGAAACACAGAAGTCTTCTGTTGCTCAGCATTGTTGGTCCGAAAATCACACTTTCAATTTTTCTGCTGCCAAAATTATTCAAAAAACATCTTCCATTGGAGAACTGGATTTTCTAGAGGCATTTCACATTCATAAAAATCTTTCTGTTCTAGTTAACGATCCTAATTCCAATCCAAATTTGCCTTCGGCCTTTAAAGAAATTATGTTTTAGTTCTGGTTTCACCAACAGATGGCGTCACTTGCTTATTCTTGTCCAGGCTTTCTTATCTCATCTAATCATTATTTCCTGTCTTGTTCATTTGCGGTTTTGCAGCTGAGGATGCTGGTTTGATAAAACCATCGAAACTAGTCCTGTGAAAATTTTGTAAGTATAACGCTGATTTTTGTTGTTTGGCTTCTGAATTAGTATTTATTCGGCGTGTTATTGTGTCTTAATCTCATCAATTCTCTGAGAGCAGACACAGCAGATAACCTCCAAATTCTGCCCGATAAGCAGAGGTTAGGCTTTCAAAGCTCTATCAGGCGCGTTGAAGCTTCGCTTTGGTTAGAAATGTCTAACTCTTTCGCATCGGCGTAGGCCAAAATCTGACCTTCTCAAACATCTGAAACGCCCGTGTATACGAGCATTTGTTGAGCTGGATTTCTTTCCCCGATGCTAAGTAGAATGCTATTACTGCAACAGTAACCTACTCGAGTGAAGCGAATACTTCTCGTGGGAATCTTTGTGCGGTTTCAACCGCTTTGTGCAGTTTCCACTTGGAACAGCATTCCAACTGCGAGCGTCAGTTAAACGTTGACGCTAACCCAAGCAGAGGAAGGATGCATTTAAGTAAGAGAACATACTTTTAATCGCTTCAAAAGAATCATTGGCATGTCATTTAATAACTCTTGAAACCAATGAGCCATGCACTAACGGAATGAGGGAAAACACCAGGTAGAAAATCAACACAAGCTTTTCGGCGACCTGCCGATTGTAAGAATTGCCAGAATTGGAGGCTCTCTTCAGCCCACCTGGACAAGAGTGTTCACATAGCTCAAAAAAAGGGGCCCCGTATCTCCACAAACGAGGGCAGCCAGTAACCCAGCCACCCCCAAACAACAAACAAAAATACTAAATCAAAAATAAGTAAGCACATCTTACACAAAATTACAGACCCATAACAAAAAAAATCCATAAACACAAATTCACAAAGTAGAACACCACAGATATCTAAAACCCATATAAATACAAAATTCACTTTTAACAGACGATTCCTACTAGCGCCCTATTTTCATTGATAAACTTCATTAGAGCAATAGAATATGATTTAAAAACTTTAAAACTAATGACACTTACATTAAAATCAGTAATGTTAAAAATCTTTCTAATAGTGGCTGTTAAACTACAATCAACCACGAAATGCCTACCATCACCATCAACCTGACAACTATTACATAATGTATTTTCCTGCAGATGAAATCGGTTGAAATAGAACGGAAAACTACCATGTCCAGTTAAAACCTGATTAACATTAATATTGTTCATACATTTCATTTTATTTGTGATTTTAATTAGTTCCATAAATCCTTTGTTTTTAGGTGAAGAGAACCACTGTATTTTCCATTTGTTAACGTAAAATGTTTTCATTCTTCGAATTGCAATTCTCTTCGAACCTGTTACTTCAATATCCATTGCACTGACATTTGAGACCGCCTGCTTCGCCAGGCTGTCGGCCCTCTCATTACCAATAAAGCCTATATTTGCTTTAACCCAATGTAGCTTAATATTTAAATATAAACTCAAAGTTTCTAAATGACTCTTAATTTCGACAATTAATGGATTGAAATTGTCTGGGCGGGAGAGCGCATGGAGAAGTGACAGGCAGTCAGTGTAAATACACTCATGTCCATAAATTAAGGATAATTCAGAGTCACGCGGAAATCGAACACTAAAATAAATATATCACCTGTAAAATCACTACACACATCTTCAAGAATCATATGCAAATTTCAGGATATAACCAGATGACACCGATGGTACGTCACAATGACGAGAGTGTAAGAGAGTGATATATAAGGAATACAGGCAATAAGTAAAATTGTTCGCAGGCGCTTTATAAGCATTTCAGTCCAATAACCGAACAGTTATGACACAAAGGACGCTTTGAATGATTTTTTACGTGGTAGAATTATCGGCCGTCTGGAATGTGGGCGTACCCAACTGGAAGTATCAGACGAACTTGGAATTGCCTAGAGTATCATCTCCAGGCTTTCGCAACGATTCCAAGATGATGGTAATGTGAGTAGACGTTACAGCACAGGTCGCCCCAGAGTTACAACGCCGAATGAGGACCGGTATTTGGCAGTTACTGCCAAAAGAAACATCATTGAACGACACCGTTACGGTGGTACAGGAGTGCTCGTTTGGGGTGGAATTATTCTGGGTTCCAGAACTGACCTGCGTGTTCAAATTGGAACCCTGACAAGCCAAATCTATCGGGACGTCATTCTGGAACAACATGTACGTTTGTTTCGGAGCGCCATGTGCGCACAATTTGTGTTTATGGATGACAACGCCCGTCCTCACCATGCAAACATCGTAAGCGAATGCCTTCATTCGGAGGATATGACCCGTATGGACTGGCCAGTATTCTCACCCGACTTGAATCCAGTAGAGCACGTGTGGAACATGCTTGGCCGACGAGTTGCAGCCCGTCAACCTCCTCCTACATGTTTACCAAACTTCGGAGAGCATTGCTTTTTGAGTGGTGTAATATCCCCCAAGATCAGACCGATAATTTGATACTCAGCAAGCCTAGGCGTTGTACGGACTGTATTGCATCGTCTGGGAGACATACAATGTATTAATAATCATACCAACCATGTAATATTGGGTTTTTGTAAATAGGTTTTTTTTTTTTTTGTAATTTCTCCACGGAGAAAAAAATCGCTATTTTTTTAATACTATCAAACATATAGCATCTTTTTTTTTTTTTTTTTTTTTTTTTTCTCTTTACCTTTTCTTTAATAAATAAGCTTTACAAATAAGTGAAATTTATTTTGCTTCTAACTTTTCCTTTGCCTGATTTTGCATTATCTATAATTTATGGTCATGAGTGTATTTACAGACGTGGGTATAAACAAGGTATTTTTAATCCATAATAAGGCTTGTTTGAACGCTTCACTTTCTGGTTGGAAAACAGAATTATATATAACTTAAACATCTTATAATCCACCTCAGTTCCACAGTAAAAAAAACAAAGGCAGCTCCTACACTCTCTCCGACCCAGAACCACCTGTATAAATATCAAACACATCAACAGTTGGATTAATTTTATCAAAAACAAAAACAAATATATTGGAAGGATGTATTAAATGAATATTAAATTTTTCAAAAACATTCTTTGTAATTGAATAATCTCCATACATTTTCAATTCCATTCGCCCAGTTCTAAATACAATTTCTCATAACAAAATTCGTATTAAATTGAGAGAGGAGGCAGCCCAGCCACCACAAAGACGGCCTCGGTAGGCACCGTTCTAAAATATCGCGTTAAAGCTAAACCCAAAGCTCTCTGAATACTGTCTAACTTCATCCGTAATCTAACCAGTTTCACTGCCCTGGATCCCCAGGCTCCAGTTCCATACATGATGATTGGAACCACTACATTTAAGTAAATCCTCTTCAGAATGGAGGATTTCAAGGCTAAAATCTCAGCTAAAAAAGTTCTATAATTTAATAAAATCAGATCAGTTCGTCTTTGTACCAACTTAAAATGTTCTGTAAAATTTAATTTGCTATCAATCATAACGCCAAGATATTTCATATTATCTACAAATTTGATTATTTTGCCTTTTATATTTCAAATTTGGTGGTCTAGTCTTTTTACCTCCTGTGGGAAAAAACAATGCACATGTTTTTTCCATATTAAATTTTAACTTTTCTTTCTTTTGCAAATCACTTAGTATTACAGCAGTTTCATCAAATAATTTGTTCAGTTTTTCAAGAGAATCGTGTTTCACAAGAATCATAATATCATCAGCATATGCAATTAATTCCGCATTTTGAGGAAACTTCTGCTTCAGCAAGTAATCCACAATAATGTTCCAGAGAAGGGGAGCACTGCAGGAGCCCTGAGGGCATCCCTTATAAATATTCATTACTAAGTCTTTACTCTTATCCTTAAAACAGATAAAAACAATTTTTCTATTACTAAAATAACTTTTAAATAAATAAAACAAATTTCTAGGTGTTTTAAAATCAATTAGACCATGCAACAAGGAAGACCAATCAACAGAATCAAATGCAGCCGAAATGTCTACAGAAATCAAAGCTACGTGTTGTTCATCCCTAAAACGTCTGACATATCCAACAACCCGGTAAAGTACATCCTCCGTACCTCTTTCAAAGGTAAATCCATATTGAAACTCACTAAGTGGACATTTAATTAACCATAAAGCGTAAAATTCTATTAGATACCAATTTGCCTAGCACCTTACCCAAAATATTCAAAAGTGTAATGGGTCTTTGCTTTCCATTAGGCTTAGGGATCAAAATAATTCGACCAATTTTCCAACAATCTGGAAAAAGAGTGAGCTTAAGACAGGCATTATATAGGCCAACAAAAAATATGGGTAATAGAAGAATAATCGTTTATTCAAAACAGAATGTATGCGATCCAGACCTGCAGCAGCCGTATCCCTCAAATCCAATATAATACTCTTAACTTCATCATATGTGAATGTTGAGTCATTTTCACTAAATTTCAAAACATCATCTTTTAAAATATGTATATCTTCTGGTTCACCCAATTCAAGTACCTCTTTAACATACACAGTATTAATATCTTGCTCATCACCCATACCATCAGGTCTCTTCACATTCAGCTTTAAATTTCGCTTTCCAAATGCCGTCTTATAAAAACCATCATAATAAACAACGCTTCTTAAAAAATAATTCTCTTTACATACTCTCTTCGACTTTCTAATCAAACGTTTATAAATAGCTAATTCTCTTTTGTACTTTATCTTACGTAAAATTCTAGTATTATCATCTAATCCAATCACCTGTGAGCTTCTCCTATATGCACGGATACGTCTTTTAGACTTTCCCAATTCGGGCGTCCACCATGAGATTACATTTCGAATCTTCCTCTGTATCAACAGATCGTAATCTATTCTCGCCTGAAGCAACATTCCAAAATCGTTTACTACACCAATCAATTGTTCACTGTCATTTACAACACTAATTCTCTCACCAAGCCTCATCATATCGAATTTAATTTTCTTACACAGCATATTGACTCTCAGAATATTTCTCGATACCAAAGTCCCTCTTCCATACTGAAGACAAGAATCTGTCATTTCGAAGACTATATAGCGATGATCGCTCAGTGAATCATCAGTATTGATTTCAAGTTTGCATTTGTTACTATCCAGTTTGCTGGATGCTATAGCTAAATCTATCCATCCTTGTCTGACAGGAGAATTAAAGGTTTCAATAGAATTAAAGACATTAAACAAAATTAAATTATTAAATACAATAAAATTAAACACCAACGTTCCTCTTGCATCGATCAGTTTGGCCCCCAACTAAAGTGCTGAATTAAAATCCCCCATAATTAAAGGCCTTTTATATATAGATAAAAACTCTTCCAATTTATGAAGATTCACAGCAATGGCCTCTGCAGGAGAAAAGTATGCTGATATGAAACTCAATTCCTAGTCTCCCATTAATACAGTAATAGCTTTTATTTCATCCATTTCATAATCCACTATAAAATCAATTTCCTCTTTTAAAACAAGAATTGCAGTTCGCCCTCCAACTTCAGCTGCAATTCTCCAAGCATTTTCAATAAATGCCAATTTTCCATTAACCCAATAGGGCTCCTGCAGTAAGATCAAATCAGGACTAACACCAATAACATTTTGGAGAACAGAGAGCTGGGCAGCAGCTAAGGCGCAGTGGTTTAGGTTGATACTTAAAATAATCATACAAATAAATTTATACAGTAAAATCATGTGAAAATAGAACAAATACATATAAATGAAAACACAACTGCTAAAATCTAATTGTATAGAATACTAGAACAATGAGTACATACATGCTAAAATTCATAAAAATTGAATCATACTGGTCATTCTTTAAAATTAAAGTCTGTGTGACCTCTAATAAATTCTATTTCTCTCTATAAAGAGGGGCAGTTCTTATCAAATACACTGTGATCATGTTTCACTTCCATACCATATTTATCTGCATTAGACATCGCCGATGTCTAATGCACATAAATATCGATCGCCGATGTCTAATGTGTATTACACATCGCCGAAGTCTATGTTAGATATCGGCGACCTACCGATGTCTAAATGCACGGATGTTTCGCGCGACTTCACTGTGAAAAAGACTATTGCAGGCTTCAGATAATATCTCGCCAACCGAAGCGAACGAAACACCAAAGTTCACTAGATCCCCACGGATGTGGAAAGGCTGTCTCATCATAACTTTCCAGACAGCCCAATAGACACAAGGAGAATTATGCCCTTGCCGTACTTTATACATAGCATCCTTGACCCTGAAACCGTCACCCAGTCAGATCGGGGATACGACCGCTGAGTGCCCTCGGCCGCCGAGAAATTCCTAGTACTACTCAAAATTGCTAGCTACACCACCGGCTATACTCCATTCCAGATGCTGTTCGGTCGTGGCCTTCATCTGCCTTGTGATCTGTTGTTTGGTCGACTTCCGGTTGCGCCATCGTTTACACTACGTACTATGGCCATAGTAATGAGCTAAGCTGTCGTGATGAACGACCTTAAGTTCAGAGTTCGATGACTTATGGATCCGAACCACGACGTCATTCAACCTGTTTAGAACTGTGTACGGACCATCCCAAGGTGACTGTAATTTCGAACAGTCCTTTCCGTCGAGTTGGATTCCACAACCACATCTTGTCTCTTTCGTTGAATCGATGTCCAGTACCTTCTGGTGTCGTATCTGGTCTTCATCTTCTCCGTCGCCAAGTTGACTCGCTTTCGTGCAAACTTGTGCATCTCTTCAAACCTGGCCTGGAGATCTTGAATGTATTCTTCAGGGGATGAAGAATACATTCAAGAAGAGCACCTGTGATGGGGAATAGCCGTTAGTCTCGTGAACAGCACTGCGGTATGCCAGTAAGAACAGTGGTTACCTCTTGTCCTAGTCCTGTTGGTTTCTGGAAACCACTAATGGGAGGTTATTAAGGGGATAGTTCGAAGGAACCTCTCTACCATGCCGTCCGACTGTGGATGTAATGGCGTCGTTTGGCTTTCGTCAATTCCGAGTAGTTTGCAGAGTTCTTTAATTACGGCCGAGGTAAAATTGCTTCCCTGATCAGAATGTAACTGAAGAGGCATTACGAACCTGGAAATCCAGTGCTGTATCATCAACTTTGCTACTTTGACAGCCTCTTGATCAGGAATAGAATAGCTTCAAGCCACTTGGTGAAGTAATCAATGACAACGAAGATGTATTTGTTGCCTTCAGCAGTTCGCGGCAGAGGTCTCAAGATGTGAGAGGTGATACGTTCAAAGGGCGCTTCTACATTGTAACATTACAGCTTGCCTCGGCTGCGTTTCTTCGGTCCTTTTCGACCTGCACAGGCATTGTAAGATCGGCACCCCTTTTGCATGTCATCCTTTGCATTATTCGAGTAGAAACGCTCATGAACTCTCTGCAAGTTCTTCATTATTCCGAAGTGACCTATTGTAGAGCTGCTATGTAAGTTCTTTAAGGGCATCTAGAATCCGGGATCTCTGAAATATCAGATGCCATCGGAAAGTCTTTCCATCATCCGATTTGAATTTCCGGTACAAGACGCCGTTTCGAAAATGGAGTGAGTCCCAGAGAGCCCACTATTATTTTGTAGTGGGATTATAGCTCGAAATGTCCTGCAAGGTAGGTTTTCTGTTTGATGACTCCATTAAATCAATTATGGGTTTTATGTCACCGTCTCCCATCTGGTTTTCCCTGACTTCTTTGTCACTCCATGGATCTCGATCAGCCGATGTTGATGTAATTTGTCGTGCGACCGGTCTCAGCAGCTCGTATTTCTCTTCAACCCTGGAACAATATCGGCAGCTTTCTGGACAAGGTCTTCTAGACAGGGCGTCGGCGTTTCCATGTGTTGAACCCTTCCAATGACGGGTAGTGATGTCATATTCCTGGAGGGTAACGCAGGGCGGCGCAAATCTTTTCGAACGATAGTAACATTGGCTCCTTTGTCGATGGTCATATTGCAGGGAACTCTATTAATATGTTCTATTATGAAAAGTCCATTACTGCCGCCTCTCGCAGCATAAATCTGAAGCGCTTTAAACTGGGGCTTTTCCTTACCTAGCAACCTCTGCTCCGCGAGATGGCCACTAATTAGTTTCCCTGCTGCTTGCTAGGAGCGGTCTCAACATCCGTGCTCTGGGATATTCTGCAATTCCGCCGTATGTGTCCTTCAGCTCCACATTTCCAACATTTCAAGGTCGGTTTCTTATCTCAAGGCATTGAGTTGTTGGGTTAAATTGTCTAGACGAGCAGCCATTTGATCTTCTGACTTTTGGACCTTGAGCAGCTCTGAGTGAGTAGCGGTTTCTACGAGTTGCTTGCTGGGCTGCTTTGAATTTCATGGCGTAGAAAGCTTTTCAAATTTTGATCACCCGTCATTCGTAGAGCTTTCTGTATTTCAGGATCCTAGATACCGTCGATGATGTATTGCAGGGACAGGATTTTTCTTATTTCTGTCGGGCACTCCCAAAAGGCGAGGTGAGACAGCCTTTCAACATCTGTGGCGAATTTCTGGAGTGTTTCGGTGGGCTTCTGTTGGCGGGATTTTAATTGAAGCCTATTGTAGTCTTTCAAACATTTCTCTCCGAACCGCAACTCCTATCTGCGGTCGCTATGTACTTCCTTAATGTGTCAAATTCTTTGGCGACGGCAGCAGAAACCCTGTCATCAATTTGTTGTTCCACGGCAGAAACTCTCTTTTCTATTTGTTCCTTGACAGAGGAAACTTTCTCTTCAGTTTCTCCAAATTTATTTTCAACCGCATCTATTCTGCCCTCCATAGCTTCAAAATTATTTTCTGTGATGCAGGTAATTTCTCTTTTCATCTCTTCTTGTCCTGCTTCTATCTTTTCCTGACCAGCATCCATCTTTACTTTAACTGATTTCATCTCGTCTTTAATCGAATCTTTCATCTCTTCTTTAAATGCAACAAAGGCCATGAATTGCCTTACTTGTTCTTCCATCGCTCTTGTAATGGGCATTCAAAATCCTACTCCTGACACCAAAACTTTGTTGCGTGCGTACGGGCTCGTTATGAACTGAATGTACAAGTTTGATGAAAAATTAACAAAATGCTTAAATTTCCTCAGATATTCGTACAATATCCAAATATCTCACAGTAGTTATCTTTTAAACTTCTAAAAACGTTCAACAGAACTAACTCAAAACAGAGAAACGTAGAGAAAGCCAATCCGATTTCACCGCGAATTGACTACAGTAAACAACAGCAGTTTTCTAAACAAAACTCATAAAACAACTGAATTGAGGTGCTTTGATGCCGCTTTTATAAGATTTTTAAAATGCACGAGAACTTTCTCGAGTTTTCCCGAAAAGGAAAAGAGTGGAATTACGAGATCTATTTATTTAATGTACGTGCACCTGTATTTTTAATTTTTCCGACGTAGCTTTCTCTTCAAATAAATCGCGTGCAGCATTGCACGGGGAAGTGAAACAATTTAATAACAATTCTATTAAAAATAGCAAACTAAATAAATCAATATTAAAACCGTAACAATATAATGTAAATATTATACTAAGACCGTGGTCATATTTGTATATAAATTTGTAAACTTATGCGTTTATTTGTTGGTTTAGCATTTTAACCTTTTACACGCCAATGTTCCATAAATGGAACATCGAATTTAAAATTTCATAAAAAACACAATTTTATTAATATTGCTTTGTATAAATTATTACATGGAGAGTAAATATGGATTGATGTTTTAGTAGCAATATAATTCTTCTAAAAGAAAAATTATCTTGATAAAAAAATTCAATATTTCACCTCTTTTCCTTCTTTTCTAAAAGCAAAATTCAGAAATTCATATAAAATTAAAAATTCAACAAATGTTTTTAAAACTCAGTGAGGATATTTAAAAAGGGTCATTTTATGCATAGACAGTAAGTTATCATAGAAAGATGATTATTATTTTTTACTATGAGGTAAGAAATGTGGATGTTCCAGAAAGGGAACATTGGCATGTAAAGGTATATTTTTTAACATGATGAAATTACTTTGATTGCCGTGAAGAGAAGCACGGAGAAAGATTTTCCAAATGCGAGGGTTTGAAGTGAGTTACTCACAGGGGCGTAGCTAGAGGGGGGCAAGGGGGACATCTGTCCCCGGGCGCAGAATCCAAGGGGCGCCAAACTGATGTTACGACATTTTAGAATTAAATGTTTTCCATCATTGGCAAGCAGTAGGGGGCGCAAAATCTTCAGTCGTCCTGAAAACCCTAGCTACGACTCTGGTTACTCACAGCTGCTAGGGAAAAGCACGTGGCGTTTCTTGATATGCTAGACACTAGATGTTGTTTATGACTCAGTGAAAAAGGCGTATATTTTGGAGTAGATTTCATTATTTTCCCATTGTTTGCATTTTTTTCACTGATAAGATGGCTCATTCAAAACCATTTCAGACTATTGAAGAAGCATTAGAATATTTATATACATTATCAGATGATGAAGAGTGTATTGATATTTGTCAACTGCCTCCAGAAGAAACTGGATCTTTGACAGATGAGGAAGATGTAAATGAAGATATTTTTTAGCCTGTTCTGCCAGCGGATGTATGTGGAAAAATCGAAATTTCTAATAAAATAGATGATGATGAAATATCTCAAGAAATTTCATTCGATCCTCAAGAACCTTCATCTTCAAAGGGAAGGAAGAATTTGAAGCGAAAACTAAATGCGGAAGAGAAAAACATTGAACATCGCTGGGGGAAATATTTAAAATTTAACAAAATTGCAAAAACTGGCAGCATTAAAAATATTTGCGAAGTGTTTCCTGAACTAGTTACTTTATTTCCAATTGAGATTTTTCACAAGTTCCTAACTAGAGATGACAGGTCTTTACGTAATGCAGAAAGAAGTTTTAGCTGTAGATGAAAGCGATATTGGACAGTTTTTTGAGTTACTGTTGTTTAGCGTGTATCATCGCGTTACCCGGCGAAGATTTATACTGGAGCACTCAGGAAGATTTATCTGTCCCAGTAGTTTCTTCTGTAATGCCAAGAAATAGATTTTGAAAACTGAAAAAATATTTTCATAATATAGATAATACCAAGTTGGCATTAGGAGATAAAACAGGAAAAGTTTCTCTTTTTTATGAAAAACTAGAAAACAAAAAAACTTTCAATAGTTCAGCATCTTCCATTCCTGCAGTGTGAATTTTTGTATGGAGATTATTTGTTACTTAGTTCTACAACTCTTTTCCTTGTTTCAGTATAAACTGCTAACAGTTAATGTAAAATTCTTTTATTAACTCTTGCTTATCAACTATGCAATTTTTGTTTTAATTTATTACGAAAGCTTTTTTCTGTGGAAGCTTCATATCTTCTCCTAAGAAATTTTAGTGGAGTAGCTTTGCGGTTATAAAGGTGTAGGCTCCCCATTTTTCTGCTTACTCTATGTTACTTCCGAATACCGTTGACAAATTCACTTGCTAATGCTGAAAAAGTGCAGACAAAAATGAAGCTTCGAAATAAAATGTCGATAATCATGTTTTACAAAAGTCATGTAAAAAAACTAACTGTTTCCCGCCAATGTTCCATTTATGGAACATGTTATAAATCATTAAAAAAAATTTCTTTCTTTTTTTCTTTTTTCATAATTTTTATATTTGAGTTTTAAATCGATTTTTCACAACAAAACGTTTATTTTACTTTCGCATCATAGTTTGGCGTGCAAAATTGTGTTATATAATTTATTAAAATTATTGTTTTAGTATGCCATTGATTTTCCTTAGTTGTAAGTATGGCTTCCTGTCCAGGGAATGTCTTGCCCGGGACGGGCAGTCGTTGGGAAGGGGGCAATGTTACGAATTTTGTACACATGTGGGGTAAATAATTTGAGTGAAATTACAAGTGGAATTGTATTTTTTTTTTTTTTTTTTTTTTGGTCAAATGCAACGCAAAAATCTAAAGAAGCGTATCTTGCCATCAGAGTAAGAATACAGGGGCAAGTCTATTCAACATTATCTAAATAGTTTCTCGCTAAATTGGCGTGAAATCGCCAAACGATGCCAAACTTCGTGATCATTAGGAGACATTTTGATCCGTTTCCTGTATAACAATAATGAATATTGCAATTGAATAACTTTAATTGAAGGTATAAGTAGCTGTAACCGTATCCGGTCATCAGTATTTTCTAGTAATTTCGATATGTACTAAAGATTTCTCGGCGGCCGGGGGAAAACTATATAAGATTGGAGAAAACATCACTTTCGGTGTAGTTGTGGATTAGTTCAGCGTGGTTCGGAGCATTGAGATATCTCAGTGTTAGCTTCGCTCTTTAGATACGCTTTGCAATGAGTTGTGTTTAACATTCTTAATAGTTTGAAGTGTAACTACTGATTGCACTCTGTGATACTATGAAGAGCTATACGATTATTTTTGTGGAAATTTCCGTTTTGTGGAAATTTTCAGTTTTCCAGTTTGTTTCAGTGTGTTTCTTTTGGTAAAATAAATTTATCAAGCTATCATCGGTTCTGAGTGTATTCAGTCTATGATGAACCCGAACACTCGCAACAATAGATATTTTTTCTTTCTAGGACAATGGAACTCGGAAAGCTGCTGAAGAAAGAAGATCGAGAATTTCAGAAAAGACCAAAGGTAATATTTTTTATTGTAATATTTATATTTTCTTTCAAGCTTATATTTACATCATTATTATAATGAAAACGTCCTGAGATTAGACAAAAGTTTTTAAATTTTAATTAAACGTAAACGGTTTTGAAATAGAAGAAAGTATTAAGTTTTTTTGGTGTAAAAAAATGTAAAATATGAGCTTTATCCTGCCTGCGACCCAAATCGCGGATCTCCCGGAACACGCCGAAAATCTAAATGTCAAAACAACTAATAACAAGAAATATATGTCGACAAAATTCTATTAGTGGCTTTAACAAGTATATTCCAGCTGCTAGATTCCGATAATTCCTAATAGGACCAATAGGAAAAAAATATTTGCTGCAATGTTTCGAGGTATTTGACATTACTCACACTAGCCAGCTCAAAATTGAACGTTTAGGAAGGAATTTCCGAATAAACTGTATAAGGTATTTCTCCCGTCTTCTTAGCAAGCCTTTGCGGTGTAGTGATCAGCACGTTTCAGGCGCGTGTTCAAGAGATCCGAGCAGTCCCGGCGAGGGCACTGCTCATTTTCATGACTCCTGCTTCAAAATGGCCTAATATCTCTGCAGTGGCGCCCGAACTAAAAACAAAAGGTGGTGGATGATAATTCTCCACCACCAATCAAATAGTAAGAACCGACGTTGTTTCCTTTGCTAATACACACCGCATGGTTAATACAAATATATGTTACTGAAGATGTCGTATACACACACAACAAACACACACCACAACCACGCATACAAAAGGAAAAACATAAATTTATTAAATCAGAACAAACAAAGCAAGAAGTACTTGACAGCAAAGCCGATCGCTAACTATTTGGAATGTCCTTCTTAGCAACAGGAATTCGGCAATCAGATAAGGTTTGTCAACGCCAAGTACGGAAGGGTTTTTCCATTTCTATTTTTTGCAAAAACAGCTTGTTGAGTAGTACATGCTGACAAAAATCACTTGTTGAAGGATGATTGGCAACTACTACATTGGGTGTGTTTGGCGGCAGATTTGTGAGCTTGCGTTATTTTGTCTTATATTTTCCTAAAGAGACAATGTTTTATGTTATAATTGCATATATCACATTGTTTAAGTGCACCAGTTTGTATTTTTATTAATGTTTTACATTTATGTGAAGATATCACTGTTTAAGTTTTCTAACTGTTGTTGGCCAATGTTTAAATTTGAGCAATTATATTTTCAGTAAATAGGGTATACTGCATGTGTAAAATGCATTTATTGTGTTTCTTAAGTGTTCCGGTTTGCATTTTTGTCAATGCTTTGTACCTGTATGCACTGTTTTTAAAAGTACAAGATTTTCAAAATTCTAACTGCAGTTAGGCTTAACGAAGAGAACTGTGTTTACATTTAAGCAAGTTGGAGTAAAAGTGAGTTTTGTATTTGACTTTTTCGCTTGAGAGAGTTTTCAGCGCAATCTGCCTGCTGGGCGAATTTTTGAAAATTAGTTAAAATTAATTCCCGACTTGAATTTCTGGGAGTAGTAGGCAAGGGTAACCACCGGACGGAAGTGACGTCACAGAAAAGGGGTGTGGTCTCCGCCATCTTGGATCGCGTGACAACCGGAAGTGACGTAGATGAATTGGATGACGTTGATGTAATGACGTCATCAAACTTTCGTTTTTATTCTGTGGCAACGACCCTATTTTCGAAGTTTTTATTTTTTGTGGCAAGGAGCATTTTTTTTCGTTTAGGTAACGAGCTCTTGAACCACGTGTTTGGAATAATATCAGTTTAATAAATTCATTCTTGATGGAAACATTGTCTTCGAATTTAACATTATCTCTTCTGCTATCCTCTGCACAAAATTATAAAGTTCCTTCACTACAGTCAATAGCCCATCAGAAACAGCCATTCTTTTTTTTTTTTCGAGGATACTTGTTTTCAAGTTATCTTGTTGCACTATTACATCTCTTTGAGGTATTACATTATTCAAATAACTTTCATTTTCATAACTAATAATATTATTTTCATCCACAACCACTTAAAAAATTTCACCGTTTTTAGAACTCATTTTATGTATTATTTAATCACCTATATCGCAGAATAAATTATTTCATCACGGCAAGGCGTTAACAAAATAATCTAGCACACAATCCCTCAAGAACGCATACACATCAGCAAAGTTTTGATACACACAATCTATGTACAAATACAAATTTCAGTGCTTACGAGAAGTGCAATCAACTCAAAACCAGAAGTAGTAGGCAGTGCTCACCAGCGACCGGCAGTGACGCCACAGAAAAGGGGCGTGGTCTCCGCCATCTTGGGTAACGTGACAACAAGATGTGACGTAGATGGACTAGATGATGTTGACGGAGTGACGTCATCAAAGTTTCGTTTTTATTCTGTGGCAACGAACCTATTTTTCAAAGTTTTTATTTTTTGTGGCAAGGAGCATTTTTTTGGATTGTGGCAACGAGCTCTTGAAACACGTGTTTGGAATGATATCAGTTTTTATTTTATTATTTTTACTTATTTAACATGTGATTATTTTTAATTTATTTACTTTCTTTAATTATTTAATACGCGATTATTTTTAATTATTTAATCTTTTAAATTATTAACTATTTAGTACATCATTTTAGTTATTTAATTGGTCATTATTTTTTAATTATTTTAGTATATTAATTTAATGAATGCTTTTACATAATTGTACAATTTTTAAAAATAATTCCACGAGCGGGATTTGAACCCACCATTTCTTATATGGGAGAAAAGAGCCTTACTTCTTAGCTACCCCTTTGTCTTATGAAACTTGTTATTTCCCGTTGTGCTTCCTCTGTGTGCATTTCACATTATGCACCATGATGTCACTAGGAAGGATTGCGCATATGTGAACCTGCTTTGACATGAAAACCGCTTCACACATTTATTTTTTCACGACGACGAACGAAGTCTATAATACACATAGAATTAATATTCAGCCATGGAAACGAAACTTTGTCGCTTTTTTCCAACTTGGAATATAAAAATTTGTTTACTTGAAATATTTTTAACCTATTCATTGCAACGTAACTGAAAGATATCCATATTTCACATTGTCAATAATTTATTTAGCACTGAACTCTTACAGCCTTTTGAGAACGAAATTTAATTTATCATACCAGACAAATAACTCCTACATAGTTATGATACATTACACGAAATATTGAGTAGAGTTCCAAATAATGATCCAACATAGTAATTAACTTAAAAGATCTAACATAGTTATTTTAAGATAGATATTTCAAACTGACATTGCTTAATGATGAACTTTTACAGCTTTTTTGACATTTAACTTCTCATAGATAGTAAATAAAATTGCACACAAATAATTATACATAATAGGTAATAATGACAGAAACTCCATATAATGACCTACTATAGTCACAAACTTTAAAAATTTTAACGCATTTTAATATGACTTATCATGAGAAAGACCATACTTTACAGAAAAGCATTATTTTAATTAAACATTTGAGCCACACAATCCCTCGCACATGTATAACGTTTTTATTTATCATGATTATGACACATAGTAAGTAAATAAAATACATTTCACAAAGTGCGAAACACATTTCTCTTTTAATCGGCTGTACTCTTAAGAAAAGATGCAGTGTGGAATGCTTAGAACCACTCGGTGCCACAGTTCCTCATTTCCCCACGCCTTGATCAAAATATACATGTACTTTAAAATAAGATAAACAAATTCAAATGCGAGTATTTAAACAGGAATACTTCACAAATTAGAAAAAGGATAGGTACACAATGAACTTAATTGATAAATACAGACAGAAAAGCGTGTAAGGACCAAGAAACGAAAATGTATTCGTAGAGAACGTTTTAAGATAAACTTGCTATATTTTTGCACATGGGATTGCATTTTTCGTTTCAGATTAAGCAAACATTCAAGATAATTCCTGTATAACTAGGGATTTTATTCATACTTGTTAACAGTGTAATTTATTAGAACAGTGGCAGACATATAGGAGAAGTATGCCATCTCCATGGAAACATTTTTCCCAAGCCAGACTGTAATAGTGAATTATAAAATAGAATAAGAAAAGGCCATATTTCCAACAAAAGTAGTATCTAAGTAAGGGAAAAATGAACAAGAAATGAATATTTTTTTCTAAAAATGTTCCCAACGAGATAACGGAGGAATAAGAATCTTTACTAGTTTCATGAACAGAGCATGAAAAGTAATGAAGAATTTTTAATTTTATTTTGTCTGTAGCACATTTACTTATACTTAAATCTTCCATTTGGTTGCCTGTACTCCACATTTAGGCACAAGTTGATAAATCAGAGTGATTTTGTATTTTAAAACTTCAGATTCAGAAATATTACAACTTCAGAAATAATACAACTCCAAAGCAAAAAGATTAAAATGACAATAGGGAATTTGCTGTAAGCAAGCGAACGTGACAAATTACTCTTTTCGTTGATTTTCATGAATTCATAGATCGGTAGCAAAATTTTAATGCACTGTAATGAACTATGATTCTTTTTTTCAAATTTATTACAATTATAATACTGAGAGAACATAAGAGAACATTTTTCTTGAAAATGTCCAAAATTTTTTATTCCCACTTCTGACACCAGTTGTCGCGTTTTTTTTTTTTTTTACACCAGTTGTTACGTTTTTTTCTTCTTTCACTTTCGTTACGGCGTTCGTGCGGATTTGGAGTGAATAACGACGACACTCGATTAAGTATCGTAACACACTTTATTTAGCCAATACTGATCAGGACAGCTGCAAAGTCACGTTTTACAGTCGTCGAAGATCTACTATAGCACGCTGACACGATCAGCGACACAGCCTTCACACTGTCAGGCAATAACGGTGTAGACAGCTTCACTGCAAAGCACCAGATTACAGCTCCCGACTCTGCTTGTCGTTCTCGGAACTCCACGTACTCTCGAGACTCTCCGCACTACAACTCGCGATGCACTCGTTGATACACAAGAGTATAGCTCTCGACTCAGCACAGTCTAAGACAAAACTCGATGATGCACTAATTTGCGATACACTAAAAGACTCTCTCGATGCACTCGACGACCAACTCGGCGCTAGACTTCGAGACGCTCGTTCAGTGACTGACTATCAGCTCGTTAGACGAGGCATACACTAACTGAATGCGGACTAGCAGGGTTTGTGCAGCTTTCGGCTTGTGTTCGAGAACATTCTCGTCTAAACCGGTAAGAATTCGTTCCAGAAGGTTCTCCATCCGTCCATGGTATATCGCCAATTTTGTCGTCAAATGGGCGAGTTTTTGCCAAATGTGGCAACCCTAACACTGCTTTGCGGGGAAGCCATCTTACCGCGCCTGTAAATTTCGTAACAATTTTATCTTTCCAGAGTGAAGTTATATGCATGTAATTTCCAGCTTAAAATTTCGAAGACAGAGAAATGTATGCAAGTTTACTTTTGGAGAAGTGGAAATGTAACATCATATTGTATTTAAAGCAAGGGGAAAAGTTAAGGGTAAAATAAAAATGTAAGAAGAAAAAATTTTTAAATGAAAGAAAAAAATTAAAATTTACTTTTGGAAGTAAAATACATAACGGAAAAAACAAAAACAAAAAACTGCATTTAGGTAAACCAAAAATTTAAAAAACATTAAGCTTAGAAAAATAAATATTACTTTTGTAAAAAAAAATAAAGTTAAAAATGTAGTAAATAATTAAAGAGAGTAAATAAATTAAAAATAATCACGTTAAATAAGTAAAAATAATAAAATAAATCAAAACACGTGGTTCAAGAGCTCGTTGCCACAAACCAAAAAAAAATGCTCCTTGCCTCAAAAAATAAAAACTTTGAAAAATAGGGTCGTTGCCACAGAATAAAAATGAAACTTTGATGACGTCATTCCGTCAACATCATTCAATCCATCTACGTCACTTCTGGTTGTCACGTGATCCAATATGGCGGAGACCACGCCCCTCTTCTGTGGCGTCACTTCCATCCGTTGGTTACTACTCCTCCTACTACTTCTGGATTTTGAGTTGTTTACACTTCTCGTGAGCACTGAAATTTGTATTTGTACATAGATTTTGTGTGTTTGTCAACATTTTGCTGATGTGTATGTGTTCTTGAGAGATTGTGTGCTAAATATTTTTTTGTTAACGCCTTGCAGTGGTGAAATAATTTATTTTGGATACAGGTGATTAAATAATACATAAAATTAGTTCTAAAAACGGTAAAATTTTTTAGTGGTTGTGAATGAAAATAATATTACTAGCAATGAAAATGAAAGCTATTTGAATAATGTAATACTTCAAGGAGCTGTAATAGTGCAAAAATATAACTTGATAGCAAGTATCCTCGAAAAAAAAAGGTTGGCTCTTCTGATGGATTATTGACTGTAGTTAAGGAACTTTATAATTTCGTGTAGAGGATAGCAGAAGAGATAATGTTAAATTCGAAAAGAATGTTTCCATCAAGAATGAATTTATGGGGATTGTTTCCGTATATATCTCTCTCCAGCGGAGGATTCGCATGAAAATTTAACTAAGTTGGAAGATGTTATTTAAAGTTATAATAATTTTCTTGTATTGGGAGATTTTAACTCTAAGCATTTTAACTAGGGATCCAGGCGTATTGATAATAGGGGAATTTTAACTTTTGATTTTATTTTACAGAATAATTTGATTCTTTATAACCAATTCGTTGCCTAATTTTGTGTCTCCAACTGGGGAGGGTTGGACGAATTTAATTTTAGGGTCCTCTGAAATGTCCTCAATGTCTGTAGAACTACTTATTGAACAAGAGGAGTTATTGAGCGATCATAAATGCATTTCTCTTAATTTGAATGAAATATATGTGGACTATGATGAAGAAATTAGATTTCCATGTGATATGCAAAGAGTTGAAAGGTATGTTAAAGGTTTAAGGATTAAATTGAAGACTTTGAGAAAGGAGCTGAAAAATATTGCAGAGAACGATTAGCTTGATGACTCTGTTGTTAAACTGGAAAATGTATTAATGGATAGAGCAAATAGGGTCTTGAGACTTAAGAGGGGAGATAAGAATGTTATTCTGTGGTGAACACCGGAACTGCGGAGATTAAAACGACGGATTCGCGTATTTAGAAAACAGTATCAAATTAAAAATATTGATGAAAATGTTCGTATAGAAATGAAGATCCTATATAAAAAAGATTTAGCTGCATATAAGAAGATGATAACGATAGTAAAACGCCAGAATAAAATAGGATTCTTTTTTGAGAGTGCAAAATGTATTACGGAGGATTTCTTCCTGCGGCTAGTGGCAAAACACGTGTCTCGGAAATGATTATGAAAGAAAATGATAATACTGGTGTGAATAATTTTGAGGTTATAAAGGGTTGTTTTAATGGGAACTTTGACTGTGGCTCTGTTGAAGATGGTTTTTTTAGGTGTGGATTTGTTGCAGGATGATGGATGCGCTTCAGATGATCTGTCGGTTAGTTTGGCGGAAATTAGCAATGTGGTTAAGAAATTGGTAATTCTAGTGCTCCGGGACCGGATGGGATAACTGTGGTAAAATTTTTATTTTTGAAATATTCTGATTCCTTTGTGTTATTATATAATAAATTCTTTGACTTTTTCTATTTTCCTAAAGTGTGGAAAGTTTTTAGAGTTTTGTTTATTCCAAAATTTGGTAAAGCAACCAAACTTATATGTTTGTTAAAATTTTGTGCAAAGGTTTTGGATAAGTTACTTACAAATAAACTGTATTATTTTTTACTAAAATGATTTTGCATCTACAAAACAGTACGCATTTACAACAGATCTTTCCACGGAAAATGTTTTTTATGATCTTGTCAATATTAGCTCACAGAAGTATGAATTCTATGTGGCTCTGGTATCCATTGATGTCTCGAGAGCCTTTGACTCTATTAAATGGACATATTTTGCTCTTCACCCTTAGAGATTTGGGGATACCCAAAACATTTATAGAATTTCTCTTAGTTATTTTAACACAAGGAAAGTTATTTACAAATTTAATAAGGCTGTTTGTTTTGAACGAATGGTTTACAAAGGACGTCCATAGGGTTTATGCAGTGTTCCACTGCCCTGAAACACCGTTATGTATATAAAAATGTTGTGTTATGCTGATGACATTTTATGTGTGATTCGTGAAAACTGTTTGCAAAAATTAGAGAAACTTTTTTCATTTGCTGTAGAAGATCTAAGAATATATAGATTGAAAAAGAAAAGATGAGATTAAATGTAAAAAAACTAATTTCTTGTCTTATCCAAGGAATGAAAAAAAGCCTAAACCACCACAATTAAAATATAAAGGTGTCAGAATTAAATGTGTTGAAAACTTTAAATACCTTGGTGTTTTTTTCGATTGAAACTGAATTTTGCAGAACATTTTATAATATTTATAAAAGAACTAACTCTATTCTGATGTATTACAAAATAAATTTCTGAGATGAGTCATTAGTACTGAAAAGTAACATTATTACGTTAATTTACAAAACAGTTATTACTCCCATTATATTATGCGGTGTTGCGGGTTAGAGAGATCCAGGGCCGTGGACCTGCAGCGAATCAGAAATAAATTAGATACAATACAACGACCCTGGCTGGTGCTTCTGACCATAAGCTTTAAAACAGTCTCGACGGAAGTCGTTTGCCTATTGGCGGGTATGCCACCCGTCTCGATATGTTATTCTTTTTATTATGAAAAATTCAAATTACGTACACAAAATGGTGATTGTATTACTTTTACTTACGGAGGTTTTACTGCATATAATACATGTTTTTCTATCTTTAATATTAACAGTATACATCCTGCATTAAGAACAGCAGTGGATATCAGAGGCCAAATGTTTGCATAAGAGAACTGCATATATTTACTGACGGTTCGGGTTATGACAAAGAAATTGGTGCAGCATATACGGTTTACTTGTTTGGCAAAGAAATAGACTATGGCAAAATTCTGGTTTGGAAACACTAGCAGATGCTGATAACACTAATGATTTGGTCTCATATATAAAAATCTCCTTGTAAAAGTTGAGAAAATACATGAAGTGAAATCAACTGGGTGAAAGCCCATACTGTTTTTATAGGCGGTGAAAGAGCCGACATGCTGGCCAAAGAGTCTGCTATGGGGTAAAGTCGGGGTTGCGTTCGATATTCAGGCATAAAAAATAATTGTTATCATTAAAATCAAGGATTTTTATTATGACTACTGAAAAGAGAAATGGAACATTTCGGTGAAAACGAAACATTATTTGTCGTACTTTGAAGTTTCTTAAAATATGAGAATGATATGTGATTTTGATTACAATCAAATAATTACTGAACGCGGGAGTTTCCCGGCGTACTTGAAAAGATTTAATTTGCAAAATAACAGTCTTTCTAGTTTCTGTAATGCTATAGGCAACGCACGACCTTTCGTCGAAGACTGGGTATTATTCCGACATATTAGGGAAAAGAATGGTAACATAAAGGAACTCTATTGCCGCAGTAAAGTGTTCAGATTTTCAAAGGATCTGATTGATTTTATAAATGGCAATAGAGTAATACTGGGAATTTTGGTTTGATGTTTTTGATTGTATTTTTGTTTTAATCTGTGTTGGGTGTGCTGCGTTAACCATGAGGCCGATTATCATCGGCCAGGAAGGTTGCAGCACACTCGTATATTACTTTCATTGCTACTACATGCAGACATTGTGAAGCTGAGTGAAAATGAAGCAGATAATCTCATTCTTTTGTTTGCTGCCCTGTACACAGTCATGCGCGTCCGCAGAAATAGGTGAAAGTACAAAGATTAAAGACAAATAACTGCTACAATAAATTTTTATTTAATTATTTATTTTGGGTAGTTTGCAAGTAACATTCTACAATACAGCATTGTATCAATATAAAAAAACATATACTATGGATGCATCAACACAATGCTCACTTTTTACTCCAAAAGGGCAAATGCTGCAATTTATCCTCTTTCCTGCAGATATCCATGTGCACAGAGGCATCTTTGAAAACAGCCAAAATTCTTTATTTTACTTATTTATTTATTTATTATTATTTTGTCAAACTTCCGATTTTCACAATATGCAACGCAAACTCAGTGTATGGTATCTGATCCATAAGTCACAAAATATCGAATACAGGCTAATGGCACTGTGAGTTACAGAATGCTAATGCCCCCACATTTTGCTGTTTTTTAATTCTGCAATTATCATTAGGTTATCAGCCTTAACGTTTTCCTTGTCACATCAATAAAAAAACGCGAATGTGGTAGCATTTCTTCCGCTGAATTCAAATATTTAATCATAATTTTCCTATCACGCAAAGATGATTTGCGACGTATAGTTAATATTTCCGTGAGTAAACGCAAATTTATAAGTGAATCGAGGACAGAAATCATCTAAAGTTTTGAAATATGCGACTTCTTGCTGTACTTAGCACGAGGAGTGTCTCTCTCTCTCAGAGGTAAGCATAATTTGGAGCTCCACTGGCCTTGATTTTTTTTTCAAAAATTTACCAATGAAAACGCTCATCAGGCTCATTACGCATTGCTTCAAGATCGTTAACAAAAAAATCTAGATGAAATTGTATCTCATGGCACATTTTACATCAAAAGATTGTCCATTACTTTATAATTCCCTTATATTTTGCTAAGAAATATTTGCTAACATTCTTGAAAAACTACCATACGATTACTTTAACTGTGACGATTGACTTGTGAAAATACTTCATAAATTCTAATTTAATATGTGGCAAAGGGAGGTAAGTTAAGATCTTCAAGAATCCTGAGGATGACATAATTTTTTTAGGGTGCTTCATTTTAGTTAATGTTTTCGAATGTAGTAATTTGTCCAGCCTCTACTGACCCATTTGCGAAGGAAAGAGCAGTATGTTATACAGCTCAAATCCATTTAACCAGGGATAGTCAACCTGGTACCTAACGCCCACTAGTAGAGAATATAAGCTTTAATGATGGGCGGTAGAGGCTTTCGTCTATCCAAAGGATGAAAGTCCATTCTCTCGCACTTAGCTTTCTACTGTTCCATATGTTTCCAAGGCTTTGCCACTTCTCTTACGTATTGTTTTATGAATATAGCGCGCATAATGGAATTATCACATCTTAACAAACCGGAAGGCTACGAGACATTTTTCCAAGAAACGAACTTCTTTTCCTACCATTGAAGTTTTCCTAGCCGAAACAGTTTCGGTCGAACCGATGTCCAGGCTAGCTACGCGGGATATAAATTTTGTCTCTCTTATAAATAAAAGCAAAGTATGAATGAGCAGAAAAATTTAACTATATATATATTTTTTATTAAACCTCCACTCAAAAAATTACTTTGCATTTATGCTAAACTAAATTACTGCGAAACCGGTGCTGCTACATACAAAGTGGGTGGTAGGTATAAAAAGTTGACTACCCTTGCATTAAACGATTCATTTTCCTCCGCGAATGCGAAAACAGCTATATTTAAATACATAAATGTTTCACATATATTTTGTTTTCATTGTACTTTTTGTAAAATCATTTTTCACAATCTAAACCCCAGTGTTCTTATATCACATAAGTTAAACATCAATATACTTATTCACCCTCACAGAACATTTGTATGTCATCAACTCACGTCACTCCAAAATTCTGAGAGTGTACTTCAAAATCAACAGAGGCGAATGTGTAAGTAGAACCGAACCAGAGACGAAATTAAATCTTTATTGTGTAACGAAACATTTTGATAAGTGTTTCAGATTGCAATAAAAGTTAAGGAATGTTGATACGAATACATTTTATGCTTTCTGAATTATGTAATTTTACACTGCACACCGAGTTAGGTAATATTACTTTACACTTTTTAGTTCTGTAAATACAGTACGAAATCTAAAAGAAATATACAAATATTTTATCTTGTTCTTAGCGTACTTCTTTTTCAATCGAATATTTTGTCTCATTTCTTTTAGATTCCAAACTACGAAATCTGAGGAACTCCACCTTGTGATATTTTATACACCAAAATGGACTTCCTACCATATGCTACCTACATATATTTTATATGCATCGTAATATTATATAAGTGTGGATTATTTTGAAGTTTATGCAAGAAAAGGAGCTTTCGTCACCGCACATTAGTGAATATGTATATTTCTGCGTCAATTCAAAGACAGCCAAATTCATTTTTAGCACGGGATGCTATGGATATCATGATTAAAGCTTTGTATTTAAACACTGTTATAAAAACTTATTTTCATTATTATAAACGAAGTCATATTTTTATGGTTATGGTTAAGTATCTCCTAAATATTAACTACCACGGAGGGGACACTTGTTGCAACAGGAAGAAGAAATAATGTGGTTGGTCTGTAATTTCATGACAGTGTAATATGGTTAATATGCAATGATTAGTTCAGCAGAAAAAATGTCAAAGTTGTATAATATTTTCAGATCACGGACTAGAAGCAATAACGTGGCCGAAACGCGAAACCCTCTCTTCTACTCAAATGATCCAGACTTCAGCTTAAATACTCGTTTCTACCTTATTTACATAAACCGAAATCCTGAAAAGTCATTCTGGCAGGAAAACGTAGGTAGGAAATGAGAAGGTAAAGGAAAAGCTAGTTCTAAAATAAAAATAACTATTCAAAAAATACAGTAAATCCTACATCCTTATAACAGCATGGAAGGTAACGATTCACAGCGAGAAGATCATAATCTCCGAAGGAAGCTGTTAAATAATGAATATCAAAAGGCAGCACATTCACTGTCTTTACAATGATATGATGACACAAGCAAATGATTATTCTGGCCACAAACATCAAGCTCCAACAAATTTTATAAAAGTTTTACCGCGCAGCGTTTGTTTACCAACGTCTCACACTCACAAAGAAATGGGGTCATAGATATCACCACTTGGATTATGAGGAACAAAATATTTTCAATAACTTTCATCCAGCTGCTTTTAATCCCTCTGACGGTATCAGCATGAACGACCAACCCATTCAAAGCAACAATAATAACCTTTTTACAGATAGCTCCAAAACGGAGAACGGAATCCCTTGGTATACCGAATTCAAAAGCAGCTTCTGGCAATGCCTATCTCACAAAGACATACTTTAAAATGAGTTCCAGCTCATACAGGGATTCAAGACAATGAAGCCTCTGACCTACTGGCCAGGCAGGCAGCCAGTTGCACGGATTTACTAGAATGACCAACAAAACTTCCTTGGTCTTACATGAAACGAACAACTTTGACAAGCTTGCTACAAAATTGGCAAAGTAGATGGACAGAGGCAGGGGTAGGACGAAGGATATATCGCTCACTGCCCAAAGTTAACACGCACATCAAGACCCACCGTGCTAGCCTAACACAATTCTTGACAGGTTATGGACCATTTCCAGTGTACCTCGACAGATTCAGACTTAAGGATATTCTTTTCCGCGAATGCGGAGAAGAAAGCGATACCGACCATTATTACTTTCATTGTGTACATAGAAGAACCTGGCACTTAAAGACACCAGCGGACTATGCCTGGACAATGTGGACGTCTAACACCCTCAAAAACAGACTAGCCCATGGTGAAATAGAGAAAATCTCAAGACACTACGTAAGCAGAAACAACTGTGAATAATATTATGCTTGAAATGTTCAGAATTTAAAGCTGATAATCAGAATAATGCTTGGTGCCTGCTGTTATCAAGTTATAGAAATATTATTAGTATGTAATATTCATCTTTCTTTACGTTAGAGTGTCCCTGCTGTGATGGTGTATAATTCCGTCTGGTTCATGTCCGTGGACGGAAGCCATCACTCAACTCAAAAAAAAATGTTTTCAGTGATATCAAATTACGCCAAATGAAGAGTTGATCAATAATGGATTTCTGTTATAAGCGATAGATCTGTTCTATGCAGAACGTTGATAATTCGTAAAGATGATGTCATCCCGGTGCAACAAATACTTTTTAACATTTGCAGTACTAGAACAGAGACCAATGATTAGGTCTAGTGGTTGGGATTAGCATGCTCCTTACAATAGCCAGTGGATTATTCCGCCCTTCAACGGCCGGAGTGTCACCGGTCATATGAACCAATGCTATACTTACTCCAACCTGAACTAACTAGATGGCACCACTACTATTCACCGCTGAATGGAATAGCGTCCCCACTGCTGGAAGTAGTCCTTGTGAGTACAAGAGCTGTACCACCAAACAACTGCTCTGCCTGTGGCAAACAGTCACCGAAGAACAATGCCAGTGCCGACTCTTTTACTCGCTTTCCTCTCAAGGAAGCACTGCCTCCCCTTCCCCAACCTTAGATTGATCCTCAGAGGCGTGACGTACACCCTAAGTATCGATCGGAATTTATAATAGTGAAAGTATCTCTCAGCTCTCCAATGTTCCAGCTGTATTACGCCCAGTGACTTTACCATTAAGTTCAGCGACAAAACATCTTTTTCTAACAGCACAATGTGCGACCATGCCTCAGTCATGCCTCAAGCGTTATGACGTTAACTATAGCAAAGTTACTGTAGCCAGTCCCTTTAACCGATTGGATTTTTCATCCACTAAACATTTCTGAGGCATAATGAGAAACAACGTCTTCAAGATACACCGCTGAATCTAGCACAGCTGGAAACGAATCATTTTAAAATTTTAACAATGCATATTTTTTTAATTCTTTAACTGTTTGATCATCAATGTGCATAGTTTCTCTGGTGAAAATTTCATCAAAATAGCCCAAGCATAATTTTGCAACTTTTTTTCAGCACTGTACATTGTAAAGATAAAGTAAAATAATGCATTCAAACAGAAAAAGGAATCTGTAGCTAAAATACATAATTTAAGGCGTTAGGAAAGCTTTTAGCTATTTTAATTCAAAATACCATAGAGTTTTATTTGTAAACATTTACAATGTTCTTCAGTGGAACGGTGTTACTTAAATGTATGCTTAAGGCACAATGAGAGATTGAAAAATTGTACATATCTCCTTCAGCAGAAGAAATGAGAAAGTAATTCAAACGAACAGCCAATAAAACAAACATGCTGTATTAAGAAAATCGAAATGGTTCAACTAAAGACGTTCTAATATCAAAAGTCAACATAATGTTCACAAATAATAATGTAATTACTGCATGAATTGACCAAGCACATACAAACAGATATTCGATTACGATTTTGTAGCCATAAAACATTATCAAGATATTAAGAAGCGCAATTAACTCAGTTTATTACACCATAATACATTGTTATATTCTGGAAAAGAAATTTCTTTGAAAAAATTTCTTAAAAATATTTTCTGTAGCATGGGCAGGCAACAATCTGTTATAGACAGCTCTTTGGTCAATCAGAATCAAGAAAACTTAACACACTGTGTATTGCTGATACTAAATACCAGAAATTTAGAAATAAGTCTTTCCAGTTGTAAGCTGCTATAGAAACTAGATTTAAGGAAGGTTTTCGGCACATATTTCAGTGATCAGGAAGCAGCTGACTCGAAGCTTGATATATTAAGCATTTACGTATTCACACATTTGTATTTAAAATTTTAATATTCGGTTGTATGCTTCAGTAATAAAATTCTTCACCTTATGTTTTTTTTTTTTTTTTTTCATTTATGGATTTATTTTTCCAAAATACATCCATCAAATATGGATGAAGGCTGCAGTCGAAAGGTTTAGTTTCATTCTCAAGCTAAAATATTTTATGTACAAAACAAATTAAGGAGTTATATTTCCAGCCCTCATTATAACAGGAAAACTAGTATTATGTAAACAATAGTTAATAATTTTTTAATCAATAATTTTACTCTTTCTCAGCAGCATTTTTTTATGCTTTGCTTGTACAGATGATAATGCATCATAAATAATGCTTAAGTAGCTTCAAAGTATTCCTGAAGTTATCGCAATCGGTTATATTGTTTCAAAAATGGCAGTTCAATGTATGTATGTATGTATGGTGTAGTTCTCGATTTTCAATTTCATAAATCTTAAGCAATTAGTCTTCAATTAAAATGTTTGCAAAACAAAAAAGGAAGAGCATTAAATTTAGAAACCACATTGCGAGCAAAGGAAGTTGGTTAACTTCATTTAATGACTATGTTAATAAGAAGTGAGTGTTGCTGCAATGTCTAAACACAATTTACTAATAATGCGAGAGTTTTTATTGTCTGATATGTTTATTTTAAGATGTTATTCATTTAAAGTACTTCAGAAAATCAAACGTAAGATAATCTCCTCTTAAGATTTTTTTCATTGCTACGTTATATTTACTACTTTATAATCAATTACGAATTTTTTTCATTGCTACGTTATATTTACTACTTTATAATCAATTAAGAATTTTATTGATATAGCAGTATTAACAAACCATCGTTCTTCTATTTCTATAATTTTCTTATAACAGATTACAACAGCCTTGAATAGAGTTAATTCGTTATGCAAATCGATAATATTCATGGACGCCGATAGTCATCCTCTCTAATACGAGAAAAATTGTCTATAATCATGGATGTTTGTGTTAGAAAAGGCCCACAATATTTACTTTATCCTTATTTATTACCATAATATTTATTATTTTTATCAATTTAAAAAACTGCTCATTACTTACTCTTTTATTTATTGTTATTTTTTTAAGGTTCTTGATTATCTTCTATAGGGTATACTTAATTTGATAAATTTAGTCTACGTCAGTAGAAACGAAGCTTACGAATCGTAACTCGAAATAAGAATTTCAATAAATTATTTATATGAAATGCTTCTTTTAGTATTTGTTCAGTCCTTATCTTACGTTATCTACATCAGTGATCCAGTTCGACATCCCTCTGGAAAAATTACATCTTGCCGTTAATGTTCATTCCAGTTCTTATACTTAGCGCCGTTCCAAAATCTATTTGCTTGCTTTCGAGATATTAGGCGTGTTGCAGGTTCTATAATCCGCGGGATAAAACATTGCTATTGGAGACTTCTTCTACTCCACAGTGATCTTAGGTCATGCCAAATTTTAGTAGATGCTTTATGTTAAATTCTACTAGTTAATTTTGATTTGTCAATTTCCTCAAACTTTTTCATCTCGACAAAGTTCTGGTATAGCTTTATGATTAACTGAAATGCTATATTCTCTTTTGCATTTCCCCATTATACGGAGAGATTATGTTTTGGGATTCTATGATAATTCTTTCTCTAAGACTCATTTTGATTTGTGTACGAGATGAAGCCAGTATCCGACTTAACATCAATTATGAGAGCTTTCATAAACTACGTCTTTACAAATATAGTAGGCAAATATGCACAAATGATAGGATAACGTTCGTTCTACAGGTTTGCACTGTTAGATAAAATATTCCCGTCTTCTACAATTCAAATTTCATACTTATTTAGTAATGGTATAACCAAAATGCCATACATCTAAGCACTGTTAGTTCTTAAATACTTTATTCTTCTCTTTTAAAACTAATATCACACTGAGGGTATGTGTGTTGGTATTATAAAAGGAAAGTTTTATTGCTAAAGTGCATTCACATTTTATTATTCGAATTATGAAAGAAAAAATTACCACTCATGAAAAGCCTAAATGCAGAAAATAAGATATCCATACAGCTTCCATCCTATCGTTGACACTTATCCTTTTCTGTCCACTTCAGCATCTTTAAAACGTTGCCCATCCTTATATATTTCGCCAGTTACTGTTTTTCTAAAAGTCATTTACTTTTAAACTTTTTTTACTGTTGGAATTTATCATTTTCTGAACTCTGTCTTGCCGTAACCACACGTTGGAAAGCTGGCAGGTTACCGACTCCACCTCTGGTTCGTACGACGTCTCGGCAAAGGGCCAGCAATATAGTACTTCTTTAATCTGCCTTGTCTCCGAAGAAGTGTTACAGACCACTGTTTCTTGAAACGGTAAATTCAGAAGCACGTAAGGCTGAGCTGTGGTAAGTCCGAAGCACTTCATCTGGCCTAGCTGGATTAGTTATAGCATACGTAGTGGGTGAACGATTGGGAATTACGAATACGTTTAGGGATGAATTTTCGAATTTTTTTATCTGAATCTACTAATAGGATGTACCGTTACCCACACCCTGTCACCTGGTTTGTAGGAAACCTGTCTGTCTGTCTTTGACGATCATAATATTTTTTCGCTTGTCTTGCTTCTGTTCGATATAGACTTTAAGCTGCGGTTAAATGCCAAATGCTTTGAGATATGGAATTATCTCAGCGATGAAGTTATCTTTGTCGATCATTAACTTTCAGGTCGTGGATAACATCATCTTTTGTTCTTTAGTCTGGGCCAAAATGCAAAAATGCTGCTATGTGATTAATGGTTTCAAACTTGACAGTGTTCAGTTAAAAACGAATCACTGGCAATTCTTCTTTCCAGCAGCCATGTTTCTCTCCGACCAGTATGGCGAGTTAGGGTTTTAGATCCCTATTTTTATGTTCAAATGGGTTTGCCTGGAAATGATACACAGGAATAATGTCTTGCTTAATTTCAAGAAAACTGCAAGTTTGTTGTATAAAGGCACTTACGAATTGTAACGCGTTATCACTGATCAATCTGTTTGCAAGTTCATTTCGCAGAAAGACTTCTTCGATTAACGTTTTGGCGCAGTTTACAGCTGTTACTTCTTTAAGGGCAAAAACGTTCTATCTATTTTGTAATTGTATCTTCTACGATAAAAATCCATTTCTTACGAGAGGAAATATCTGGAAGAGGTACAAAAAAATTATTAGGCAGGGTTTCAAACCTTTGAGCATAAACTGGTGTTCGAAGGAGACCGGTTGGCTTTTGATTAGTTGGTTTGAAACGGTTACATTCCGGACAATTTTTAACATATTTAGAGATGTATTTGGGCAGCTTTGGAAAATATTATCTATTGACAACTTTATTGTAAATTCCTTCATCCCCATAGTGTCCAGTGGTTGGAACGTCATGGTGCTGTTTTAACACTGTTTCTCTTTTCTGGATACGTACTACGAGTTTGGCCTTCTTTTGTTTCTACTACGGGTAAGTAACGATACAAAATACCTTAATTGATAAGATAACCTCTATTAGTCCAGTTTGCGAAGTTTTCCTCTTTCGAAACGCTTTCAAAACAGTCAATTATTTTTTTCAGTTCTTCGCCATTCAATTGTTCTTCTCGAATTTTTTGGGACTTACTGGAAAATCTGTTGATATTGCAAATAAGTCACAAGGGACATCTTCATTTACGTTCGAGAGTCTGGAGAACATGTCTATACGCACATTAGCTTTACTAGGAATATACTCGATTTTCGGATTATAGGACTGAATCTGAAGAGCCCATATTGCCCAACGACCTGATGGTGACTTGATGCTCATTAAGCTATTTTAACGGCTGATGGTCAGATGCTATGATTATTTCTAGGTTTTCGACGTAACCTCGAAATTTCTCCCGAACCCAAACTACTGCAAGTGCCTCACATTTAGTAGTGGAGTAATTTCCTTCTGCTGGGATGAGCAAACAGCTGGCATACCTCTGGACCTTCTCCTTCAATGCGGACTGCTTCTACAGCATAACTGCTACCATCTGTACGGATACGAAACGGCTTCTGTTCATCTAGTTGTTTTAATAGTGGGGAAGATATTAATCTTTTCTTACATTCTTTCAAGGCTTCTTGCTGTTCGGAACATCAAATCCATTGTAGATTTTTTGTAAGATTACTAAATGGCCTTGCAATGCTCGCAAAGTTTGGAACATATTTCTAAACCATCAGCAAGCCAGTTGCATTACCCTTTATGGCACGTCATCCTGGGGCCATTTTCCAACAAAATAATGCCAGGCCACATACCGCTCCATGCGGTTGATACTTTTCTTTGGCCAGCAAGGTCACCAGACCTTTCACCAATCGAGCATGTCTGGGGCATGGTAGGCCGCCAGATTCGGGCACCACAAAATCTCTCAGATCTGGAGCGACAACTGATGAATGGCTGGTAGAATGTGTCGCAGGATGAGATTAGGAACCTCTACCACTCTTTGCCTCGACGAATTCAAGGATGCATTGCCGCCAGGGGAGGTTCGACCAACTACTAATTTGAACACTCAGTGGGTGTTTGTGAGCCGTGAGCAGGTACTATGACCTTGATTTTTTAATCATTTTATTCAGTTTCATCAAAAACAACCACTTCCTTGATGGTGCTTCGATTTTTTTTTTCAAAAGAGTATATATATATTAAACAAGGTGCAGCTACTAACTGCTCCCTGAGGATGCCCAGTTTGTAAATTAAAATATCTGAAGAAGGAATCTTCAAACTTTATCCTGCATGTCTTCTGGCTTGTGAAAAACCTAATCCAATTAAATAATTTTGATAAAACAGCAATACTGAGGAGCTTCTGGTAGAGGTTCTTCTTTCCAGACAGAATCATAAGCCCCCTTAAATTCAACATAAACAACTGTCAAAATGTTTTCGTCATCCAAAGCATCCTTAATAAATTGGCTGAATTTTGTCACCTGGGCACATGTTGACCTATTCCTTCGGAAACGAGCCTTTTCCACATCTAAAATACTAGATTCCTCAACATACCAGTGCAAGCGGTTTACCACAAATCTTTCCATAATTTTTGCAAGAATACTCGTACGAAAGATGAGCCTATAGATGTTCAACTGACCGGGTTTTTATTTTTCTTTAGGACTGGTATAATAATAGCTCTTCTCCAATGTGCCGGAATCTGACCCGACTCCTATACTTGATTAAAGACATTCAATACTGTTTTTCTTGCCTCATTGCCCAAATGGATGAAAAACTCTGTATCGATATAATCCTCACCATTTCCACACCAAGAGATTTCTTCATTTTAAGACGTCGAAGTACGAGTTCCAATTCTTGTGCACTAAGGGAAGCTTCAAAAATAGCCTCTCACTTAAGTTCTTCCGCAGTATTCTGCATTTTGATTAAACTTTTTCATTCAACATTAATCTTCCTAGGCATTTCTCTTGCATATTTTCACTTTCGCTGGAACTGGGAATAGGATTGTCCAGAGGCGCTTGCAATGGCCTTATCCCAAGATAATAATTTATTTCCAACGGAAATCGGATTCTTCCTACATGAGGGTTTACCATTTTGGATGTTAGAAATAAACTTCAAAATTTTTAAGCCAACCTTTCAATGTGTGAATAAATCCCTTATTAATCAATGTGTAAAATCTTCAAAGGATTGACGTTTGGCTTGTAATACAGCTGTTTTTACCAAGCTAGCCTGCTTTCGCCATACAACAAAATCAGACTGCCTTTTAGTGAGCTCAGCTTTTCTTCTAAGTCGGCCCCGTTCCTCGAATTTAGGGGACCAGAAGCACTTATAGCCTCTGACTCTGCCGCGTGGTATGTATGTCTTAGCAGAAAACAAAATTGTCTTTGCTAAGTTATTAACAAGTTTGTCAGGAGGAAGTGAATGATCAAAATTCTCTTCCGCGAGTTCTCTGTCAGTCATTTCTTGAAAATTGACCCAATTTGCTTTTTTAAGATTCCGGGACTTCTTTAAACTCAACTTAAATCGGCCTGCGATGTAGATCTACCTCCTCGTGGTGCACCCTGGAAACGCTTTGCGGCTAAGTGATCTAATAACAGTTACGAAGATTATTGAGTTTAAAAAATTTCCGCGTAATACATGTTCAAGTTAGGTATCTAATATCGATTTTAAAAAATACAGTGAGAAATAAGGAAAAAAGTGCAATTTCTAACAAATCTGCTCAAGGGAGGGCAAAGTCAGTAATTTCTAAAAGGTGAGTTACAACTCAAAAGTGAGTGAGAAGCCACTTTATTGTTTTCGGTGAGTAGTAAAAATTTTGAAGCCTCTCAAAAGAAAAAATGAAATTAAAAGTCTAAACAAACCTAGGGGCCAATAAAGTTTATATATACTTATATAAACCTTGCTGGCCCGTAGATTTGTTATATTTAGTTTATATTTATTATATATGTAATAAAATTGTACCATTTCTTGGAGATTATGCGATTTTAAACATGATAAGAATATCAATTTATTTTTAATTTCAAATGTCACAATGTTTGTATATGATTTCTTTTTTTTTATCTTTTAATCAGCTTATATCTTTTAATAAGTTCAAAAAGTATGAATCTTCTATCTCTAGATTATTAAAAATAAAATCATAAATAGTATTTTACTTCAAACAGCTATTCATTTGGCAGATAGCTATGTGAATTTCAATAATCTCAAAAATAATAAATAAATAAATATTATTTTAGGAATTTTCGTCGTAATTAATCAATTTAAGTCAAATCTCAAATGCAATTATTTAATTTGCTTATAACTATAAAAATTTAGGAAATAAATTACACAAAGTCGTTTTAAAAGATACGATCAGTCTCCGAAAATTTACTACTAGCTTCTGCGGGGAAATAATAATAAAAAAAAATAATAATAATCTGTTCGGTGTTTTGAAATGCGCAATTTTGCACCAGTTTAGAAGTTGGTATAAATTTAACTTAAACTGGCTGTTTCTCAATTATAAAATATAATTACTTTTTATGTTGCATAAAAATTCTTCATGCACTTATCTGTATGCTAAATAAATGCTTCTTACTAATTCAGAAGTCAAACAACAAAAATCAGCGTTATATTTAAAAAATTTTTTCACAGGACTAGTTTCGATGGTTTTACCGAACCATCATCTTCAGCTGCAAAACCGCAAATGAACAAGACAGGAAATAATGTTTAGATAAGATAAGAAAGCTTGGACAAGAATAAGCAAGTGGCGCCATCTGTTGGCGAAACCAGAACTAAAACATAATTTCTCTAAAAGCCGAAGGCAAATTTGGATTGGAATTAGGATCGTTAACTAGAACAGAAAGATTTTTATGAATGTGAAATGCCTCTAGAAAATCCAGTTCTCCAATGGAAGATGTTTTTTGAATAATTTTGGCAGCAGAAAAATTGAAAGTGTGATTTTCGGACCAACAATGCTGAGCAACAGAAGACTTCTGTGTTTCCTTTTTTCTAACATATGCCTCATGTTCTTTGACGCGAAATTTTAAGGCTCTCTTAGTTTGGCCAATGTAAATTAAACCACACTGGCAAGGAATCCCATAAATACCCCAGGAATTCATATCCGGAATGGGGTCCTTGAGTATAGAAGTTGGAATTTTATTGATGGGAGAGTAAACAACCCGAAAGTTAAATTTCTGCAAAATATGTGCAACTTTATAGCTAATTGATGGAAAGAAGGGAATGACAACAGAATTTTTATAATCTCCTAAAATAAGAGTGTGCCTTTTAGTGTGTTGAGATGAGAATTTTTTAACTGCTTGATTAATAATGTTGGGTGAAAAGCCCCTGTCAATAGCTATTGCTTTTAAATAATTTAGTTCTTCATCAAGGGCTAGTTTGGAGGAGCAAACTTGAAGAGCACGGAAAACATAGGAATAAAATGAAGCTAACTTTTGTTTAGTCGGATGACATGATTTAAAGTGTGGTGGAAAGCAAACCGATGAAGGTTTACGGTAAACTGTAGTACTGAAGTTGGATGTGTTACGTGTGACGAGAATGTCGAGAAACGTAAGAGAATTGCAAGTCTCAAGTTCAAAAGTGAACTGAATAGCAGGATCAATAGAATTCATTGTTGAAAAACTTTATTCAAATCATCTTTATTACCTTCAAACAGGGTAAAAGTATCGTCTACGTAGCGGAACCATGCCGGGAATTTTAAAGTTTCAAACAATTTTGATTCATAATAATGCATGTAGATATCAGCCAGGATGGGACTGAGTGGGCTTCCCATGGCTAATCCCTCAGTTTGCTTGTAATATTTATTTTGGAAAACAAAATGTGTTTGTTTCAAACAGAGTTGAGTGAGAGAAATTAGCTCATCAATTTCGATGCAAGAGAAATGAAATTCGCGAAGTCTGGTTTCTAGACATCTTAATGCACCCTCCACTGGGACATTGGTGAATAATGATTTTACATCAAAAGAAACCATGAGTAAATTACGAGGAGAAATGTTTTTAACCTTTTTTACAAACTCTATTGAATTTTTTATGGTGTAAATGTTATTGTCTAATAGAGTGGAAAATCTAGAATCCCTAAAGATCCTTCACCTTCGGACTTATCCAAAATAAAAACTGCGATCAAATCTTCGCAAATCATTTCAAGCAACTTAAAACATTCACTTATCCCATCTGTTGCGAATTGTGCCAGATTATATGCTCTTCCCAAAATTCATAAAAGTGGTATTCCTTTCCGCCCTATTGTATCAAATTTAGGTACTGCCTCGTATCCATTAGCTAAATTTTTAGTTTCTAGATTTTCCACTCTATTAGACAATAACATTTACACCATAAAAAATTCAATAGAGTTTGTAAAAAAGGTTAAAAACATTTCTCCTCGTAATTTACTCATGGTTTCTTTTGATGTAAAATCATTATTCACCAATGTCCCAGTGGAGGGTGCATTAAGATGTCTAGAAACCAGACTTCGCGAATTTCATTTCTCTTGCATCGAAATTGATGAGCTAATTTCTCTCACTCAACTCTGTTTGAAACAAACACATTTTGTTTTCCAAAATAAATATTACAAGCAAACTGAGGGATTAGCCATGGGAAGCCCCCTCAGTCCCATCCTGGCTGATATCTACATGCATTATTATGAATCAAAATTGTTTGAAACTTTAAAATTCCCGGCATGGTTCCGCTACGTAGACGATACTTTTACCCTGTTTGAAGGTAATAAAGATGATTTGAATAAAGTTCTTTCAACAATGAATTCTATTGATCCTGCTATTCAGTTCACTTTTGAACTTGAGACTTGCAATTCTCTTCCGTTTCTCGACATTCTGGTCACACGTAACATATCCAACTTCAGTACTACAGTTTACCGTAAACCTTCATCGGTTTGCCTTCCACCACACTTTAAATCATGTCATCCGACTAAACAAAAGTTAGCTTCATTTTATTCCTATGTTTTCCGTGCTCTTCAAGTTTGCTCCTCCAAACTAGCCCTTGATGAAGAACTAAATTATTTAAAAGCAATAGCTATTGACAGGGGCTTTTCATCCAACATTATTAATCAAGCAGTTAAAAAATTCTCATCTCAACACACTAAAAGCCACACTCTTATTTTAGGAGATTATAAAAATTCTGTTGTCATTCCCTTCTTTCCATCAATTAGCTATAAAGTTGCACATATTTTGCAGAAATTTAACTTTCGGGTTGTTTACTCTCCCATCAATAAAATTCCAACTTCTATACTCAAGGACCCCATTCCGGATATGAATTCCTGGGGTATTTATAGGATTCCTTGCCAGTGTGGTTTAATTTACATTGGCCAAACTAAGAGAGCCTTAAAATTTCGCGTCAAAGAACATGAGGCATATGTTAGAAAAAAGGAAACACAGAAGTCTTCTGTTGCTCAGCATTGTTGGTCCGAAAATCACACTTTCAATTTTTCTGCTGCCAAAATTATTCAAAAAACATCTTCCATTGGAGAACTGGATTTTCTAGAGGCATTTCACATTCATAAAAATCTTTCTGTTCTAGTTAACGATCCTAATTCCAATCCAAATTTGCCTTCGGCTTTTAGAGAAATTATGTTTTAGTTCTGGTTTCGCCAACAGATGGCGCCACTTGCTTATTCTTGTCCAAGCTTTCTTATCTTATCTAAACATTATTTCCTGTCTTGTTCATTTGCGGTTTTGCAGCTGAAGATGATGGTTCGGTAAAACCATCGAAACTAGTCCTGTGAAAAAAATTTTTAAATATAACGCTGATTTTTGTTGTTTGACTTCTGAATTAGTATTTATTCGGCGTGTTATTGTGTCTTAAATGCTTCTTAATTATGCGACATTTTCTTAGTTCTGTGAGCACTTTTCATTATGATAAAAACACTTAGAACCTCACACACTTATCCTTTTTGTTTTATATAAATGTACACTACGCAAAAAAAGGGGGGATGGGAGACAGTTCTATATCTCCCGTTCTACTGGGCCAATTGACGAAATTCAAATTGCGTTCTTCATATCTCGAAAGTGCGATTTAGGATATATATTAGATTTATATATAGCTCTATTCTAGTTATTTTGACACAAAGCCGGACTTTTTCTGAAATAACATACCAATTTTTTTCCATATTTCGATTCTACGACTCAAATTATACCTAAATATGAAATTTTGTAAAATTTGGTGCGAAATTTACGGAGAAATTTATAAATTTATGTTGGCACTTTCTTTTCAATTTGCGCCAAGAATAATTCACTTGGCGAACTTCTTAATATATGGCAACCTATTTTCCTTTCCCGTGAGCCAAAAAAAAAAAAAAGTCACAAACGTTCCCTTTTTCAAATAATATTTAATAATATTAAATAATATAATTTTAAATAATATTATATTTTTTAATTATAATTGTTATTATTTTAAGTAATTTTTTTTTCGAATTTCATTTTAATTGTGTAAGTTGCATAGTTTCTTTCCAATAACTGTTTTAAAAATTTCTATTTACCCATTCGTACAGCATAGATTAAATAAAAGGTGCATCGTTTATTATTTTTTTTTTTCAGATAGTTTACTTTATATTTTTTGGGGGGGTCACAGATATTATTTTAGGTAATTTTTAAATTTTTAGACTTTTATTTTAATTTTTTGTGTTTGTTTCGGCCACCAGAGCTCTCTGCCTGTCTGTGAGATATTATTTCGCAATGCGCAGATTGTATGCGCAGCTCGCATTTTGTTCTTGCATTCTTAAAACCGCTAATTGTAACTCTGTCGCTTTACTTTGTGCTGTGTTGTGTTCGAAAGTTCAAACTGCCGAATAAAGGTTAATTCACAGTCCACTCGTATTGATGTATTCTTAGGTTTATTAATTTAAAGTTAAGATACCGCTACGCTACAATATTCTGGTCGTCCTACGCCGGAGCTTCGAGAAAAACCCGCGCTTGTGAATAAGAATTCTACGTACTCGTAATGGTGTTACTTTCGGTTTAGAATTCTCAAGAGTTTCGAAATGGATACAGTGTACGAGGTGAGTGAAATAGTTACCGCATTTTAACTGCATTTGACATTTCGTTATTGCTACTATTTTTGTGTTTAAAGTATTAGTAAAATCGAGAATTTAGAATATTTTCAAAATGTCAGATATAGAAGAAAAGCAAAAGAGAATTTTGAAAACACAGTTAACGAAATTCATCGAGAGAATAGATTATGATAACTTAGATAATGCTGAAGCTGAATTAATCTTAGAAAAATGTAAAATCTTTAAGGAAGATTTTAAATATCTATTTAGAGAAATTTGTGAAAAATCATTCATTCGTCTGAAAACAGCTATCAATTTAGGATTGAGCGTAAAGGATTCAAAGATATTAGTGTCATGCTTAGGTACTTTCAATACAACTACTACTGGAGAAGTTGAGTTGTTTACCCCTCATTTTAATACTAATTACAGAATTTCAACATCCGCTTACATAATAGACAAAATTACATGAAACATTTTAAGTGTAACATTACCTTTGAATTTATATGAAAGTTTCGAAGATTTAACTTTAGCAGATCCTACATTTCATGAATCGGGAGAAATTGATATTTTGCTTGGAGTTAATGTATTCCTTACTTTAATCAATGGCGAGGTAATTAAAAGGGGTAAAAATCTTCCATTTGCATGTTGTTCTAAGTTAGGATGGGTAATTGCTGGAACTACACATTTTGAATTCCCAAACCGTAAGCAGATTTCAGTCAATACGCTAAACGTAAACACGGAGGAATTAGTTAAATCATTTTGGGATTTGGAACAAATTCCCACATCGAAACCTTTAACTAAAGAGGAAAGATTGTGTGAAAACCATTTCGTGGAAAATCACGTGCATAGTGAAAATAGTCGTTACTCAGTAAAATTGCCATTCAAGCCTAAAACAAATGAGTTGGGTAATTCCAGACCATCAGCCTTTCGCAACTTTCTTAGTCTGGAACAAAAACTAATAAAAATTCCTGAAGTATATCAACAATATAAAGACTTCATGTCCGAATATTTATCACTTGGACACTTAGAAGAATTATCCAATGATAATTTAGATAAAGTAAATTTTCATTATTATATACCTCATCATCACGTGCTAAAAGAATCCAGTCTTACCACAAAACTACGCGTCGTTTTCAATGCTAGTGCCAACACTACATCAGGGATATCACTTAATGACACGCTAATGAATGATTCCAAGGTGCAAGACGACTTATTTACTATTCTTTTGAGGTTTAGATGCTATCCCATAGCCATTACTAGCGACTTATTGAAAATGTATCGACAAGTTCAAATTCATGATGAAGATCGCGATTTCCAAAAAATATTTTGGAGAGATGATCCATCGAAGCCGATTAAAACTTACAGGTTGTGCACAGTTGCGTACGGCACTACTTCCGCTTCATACCTGGCTACTCGCGTACTCAAACAACTAACAATTGACAAAGGAACTAAATTCCCAAAGGCAGCTGAAATAATATTACACAATTGTTATATTGATGATGTCCTATTTGGTTCAGACACAGTAGAGGACGCAGTAGAGTTAATTTCACAACTTTCAACACAAAAAGGTGGTTTTCAATTGCATAAATGGTGTACAAATGATCGCTCGATTTTGGAAACTGCTTTGAGTGCTCGGAACTCAAATTCTTCATGTACAGTAGTTGATACTAGATCAATAAAATTATTGGGTTTGGAGTGGTATCCAACGCAAGACGAGTTTACTTGTCCACTTAGGAAATCTCGAAAACAGAGAGTGTTCTACTAAAAGAATAATTTTATCTTCTATTTCGAAAATCTTTGATCCACTTGGTTGGTTAGCACCTTTTATAGTTGCAGCAAAAATTTCAAGATATATGGAAAATACAAATCTCGTGGGATGATCCCTTGCCAGATGAAATCAATCAAAGATGGAAAATCTATTGTGAAGATATCGCAAATCTTGAATGCATTCATATTCCTAGGAGAGTATTATTGCCCAAATTTACAAATGTAGAACTTCATTGTTTCTGTGACGCATCAGAGAAAGCTTACGCCGCAGTGATTTATTTAAAGTCTTCAAATCATTCTTCAATTTCGGTGCAGCTACTAACATCAAAAACTCGCGTAGCTTCCCTGAAAGTAATCTCTATTCCTCGTTTAGAACTCTGCTCTGCAGTTCTATTAGTGCATTTGGTTCAAGCTGTGCAGAATTCATTGCAAATTTATGTTGACGATATTTACGCAGAGTGATTCAATGAAAGTTTTGTCCTGGATACAATCAGAACCAACACGCTGGCAAACCTTCGTAGCCAACCGCGTTTCAGAAATTCAATCAGTCTTACCTTCATCGCATTGGAATCACATAAAAGGAAAGGAGAATCCAGCTGATTGCGCATCAAGAGGTCTTTTGCCTTCAGAGCTTTCTACTCATGACTTGTGGTGGACAGGTCCTCAGTGGCTTAATTCAAATAATATTCCGTTCTCTATCAACTTACCATTTTCAGAAGAGTCTTTAAAGGAACAACGGAAAAATATTTCTTGTTCAATTGGAACAGTCGCTTCGCAAATTCCAGTCCTTAATGAAGTTTCATCATTCTTGAAACTTAAAAGAATCATCGCATGGTGTTTTCGGTTTGCGAATAATTCAGCTAAATCTACCGCAACAAGGATTAAAGGTTACCTTAAAACCGAAGAATTGCAATACGCTAGAAAATGCAATTGTTAGAGTAGTTCAAATGGATGAGTTTTTTAATGAATATAATCTTCTGAAAAAGAATCAACCGTTAAACTCAAATGGTAAGATCCTTTCTTTCAACCCCTTTATCGATAAGAATGCACTTACACGCGTCGGAGGAAGATTAAGACAATCCAACATCGCGCAGGACAGAAAATATCCTATTTTGTTGCCCAAGAAACATCACATAACACAGATTATAGTGAATCATTTTCATGAATCCCATCTTCATGCTGGCCCCCTGCTATTGCTATTAGTAATTAGAAGAGAATATTGGATAATCCACGCTAGGTCGGTTGTAAGGCAACAGATTTGGAAATGTGTGAAATGTCATCGTGTACGAGCTAAAACATCTACCCAGATAACGTCTGATTTACCATCGTCTAGAGTCGTTCCGTCAAAGGTTTTCTCCAAAGTTGGAATTGACTACGCCGGGCCATTTCAAGTGAAGCCCAGGCAAGGTCGAGGAGTAAAACCAATGAAATGCTACATTTGTGTATTCGTGTGTTTTACTACAAGAGCTATACATATTGAATTAGAAGGTAATCTAACATCAGAATCAGTTATTGCCGCTTTGAAGAGCTTTGTGTCTCGAAGAGGAAAACCAATGGAAGTTTTTCCTAGCTCAGATAATATTGTGCGTATCGTGAAGATCAAAACTGCTAATGGAGTTTTCAAAAGGCCAATTCACAAACTTAGTGTTTTGCCTATCAATGGTTAAGTGTTTTTCCCTAAAGCATTATAACATTGTACTTTAACTATAATTAAGTTCCTGAATTGTATCAAGGCTTCTGTGCATCTGTTTTGAGAACAATTTGGATCATTGCATAATTTCATATTATGTTTTCTTGTGAATATTTTAACGATACATTTTTGAATAATTTAATATTGTTATGATAATTTCATTTTGTAAAAGCTATTTAGTTTGAAACGATGTTTCAACGCCGGGCGGAATGTTTCGGCCACCAGAGCTCTCTGCCTGTCTGTGAGATATTATTTCGCAATGCGCAGATTGTATGCGCAGCTCACATTTTGTTCTTGCGTTCTTAAAACCGCTAATTGTAACTCTGTAGCTTTACTTTGTGTGTGTTGTGTTCAAAAGTTCAAACTGCCGAATAAAGGTTAATTTACAGTCCACTCGTATTGATGTATTCTTAGGTTTATTAATTTAAAGTTAAGATACCGCTACGCTACAGTGTTGCATTGTCTCTTCAGATAATTGTTTTAAAATTTTCTATTCATTCATTCGAACTGAGCATTTTAAGTATATTTATTAATATAAATTTTCCAGGATTTTATTTTATTTATTTGAATTGCGTTTCTTTCGGAAGAATACTTTGTGTCCCAGACTACGATGCATCTGAAAACTGAATATATTAAAAGAGAAAATACAGTAAAGCATAGTTAACACGCCTTTCAATGTTCCGTTCAGAAAAGATATATAAATGAGAAAAATGTATAACCGACATTTTAACTTAGGATGACTTGCATATATTGGTTGCGCATCAGTGGTTTGAAGATTCAGTGGTAATCCAAATTTCGAATATATGGTGGTTCAGCAAAATATAATATCACATCAAATAGGAATAAATCAAAAATCAATAAAATAAAAAGATTTAATTAAATATAATAATATAACAATCTCAGAATCTCACATCACCACTGCGTCACATCTTCCATCAACTCTCATAACAAACTCAATTCGCTCTCAGCGCCCTCTAGCGTTACGCGGCGGTCTTACCATTCTCCCCCCTTAAACTCCCATGGAGTTTACATTTCAATTTTCAGATACTGAGATAAATTTAAAGTCAATAAAATTACACTAAATATTAAATTGGTAAATTATTAAAATATATAAAATAAAAGTTGTTCAAGTTCATTCAGTATCATTCAGTCTTTAAATGGTAATGGAATAACTTTGTTGATGGCTCGCCGAAGAACACCTGTTGAGGTCTTAACTTCAACTACTCTGACCAGACCATCAGCACCAGGATACACTTGCTGGATGCGACCCAATGGCCAATGCAAAGGATTGGAGTTGGAGTCCTTTAGCAGTACTAGTTGACCAATCTGCATGTTTGGCTGCGAAATGTTCCATTTGGCACGATTCTGTAGTTGATTTAGATGCCACCGGTTCCAAAATTTAACTTGAAGTCTCTGAACTAGTTCCACCTGGAATAGAAAGAAAGAGAATGCGAAGCAGTAGGTGGTTCAGGAAAGGATAACATAACATTTTCTGTCAAAAAATGTCCCGAAGTTAAAGGCTGTAAATCATTCGGATTGGAAGAAAGCGGTGATAATGGGCGGGAATTCAGAACTGCTTCTAGCTGAGTAACTACAGTAGTTAACTCTTCAAAATTCATGATAGCTGATTTTGCTACCCTTAACAAAATCTGTTTCACTGATTTTATGTTTGCTTTCCACAGTGTGCCAAAGTGAGTAGAAGCTGGTGGGATAAATTTCCATTGGATGCCTTCTTCTGCACTAAATCCTTGAATTGGGTTAGAATTGCAAATGTCATTATATGCGTTAACCTTTAACTGCTGTGAGCGGTTTGTCAGACCGCGCGACATTTTTCATTAAATGCTTCTACCTCTTAGAATAATTAATGGGTATTGCCATTCTTAGTACCTTCCTAAAACAGTTGTCCAAGGTCACATATCAAGTTGCGTTTGGCCACCTCTATTTCTTCTTTTATTTTTTTTTAAATTTCTTCTCCTTAGCGGTCTGTGGGACCGATCACAGCAGATACGATTCAAATTTCGGCCGATAAAGCTCACTTTTCATTGTTGTTACATATTTCACTTTTTTATAAATATTCTTGAAATTGCTTCAAATGCGTGCAGGAAACGTTCTATATAGCTTACCCAAGACCAATTTTAATAAATAGTTCGAAATTGGTCTAATTTGGAGTTCTCTGATGAAAGTTCCCATGATGAAATTATTGAGAGCGACCACGACACAAATTCAGAAATATCTGCCTAGAAAATGAAAATCCATGTTCTCCTTCTGCAAGAGAATTTTTTATTGGAAAAAATTAATTCAAATAGTCTATTCAAGTGCCCAACAAGGGTGTTTGAACTCGTAGTCACAATATTATTCTTCGTTCAATCTATACAACTGCTCGTAGAACCCGACTTTGGCCTATTGCAATATTCTTCAGAAACTTGGATACATGTGCAATAAACGCATTCATATTATTTCAATCTTATCCCATTGGCTCCGAAAATGAAACGAAAAGATTTCATTAGCAATTCAGTTGGTGCAGTTTCATTTAAAACGGAGGATAACTTCATCATTTTTACCTAAAGAACTCAAACTTACAATAAGAAGAGTTTTCGGAATAAATGATGATGAAGGAAACATTACGATCGAAGACGATAAATTAGATAAGAAAAAGAACGTGCTATATTTGTCCACTGAGCAAAAAAAAAAAAAAAAAAAAAAAAAAAAAAAAAAAAAAAAAGGAAAACAGTTTACAAATGTATAGAATGCAAAGAACCAGTGTGTCTACAATGCAGTAGAAAAGTATGATGTATAAAATGCAGCTCGAATTATAACTTTTAAAATAAAAATTAATTTTCTATATTCTTATTAAAGCATTCTTATCGCAAATTTTAATGTAAAATAAAAATGTTGAATTTTAAAATTTACTGCTTCCATCCAGATACGTAAGCGAAGGAATTATTATCATAGTAATATATTTTATTCTAATGAACTGATTTAAGTATAAAAATTGATTTATATCTTCATGAAAAACTTAAATATATGAAATTAAATAACATTTATTCAAATAAGAAAAGTAAAACAATATCTTATTTTGTTTTTAGCAGAAGCGGTCTCAGAGACCGCTCACAGTAGTTATGCGACAATTTAAGTCACAGTAGTTAAAGGTTAAGAATATTTCTCGCACCTTTAAAATTCGCGGCGTTTTCGCTCCAGATAACGGCTGGCTTGGATCTTCTACCAATAAATCGTCGTAAACAGGCTAGAAAAGCTTCTGTTGTTAACTCAGAAACAACTTCTAAATGCACTGCCTTAGTGCAAAAACAGATAAATAATGCAATATAAGACTTTACGTCACCTTTGATCTTTTCAAATTAGGTTTCGTGATTATAGGTCCTGCGAAATCCAATCTGACCTTCTCGAAAGGTGTAGAAGGCACGACTCTGTCCCTAGGTAGATTACCCATCATCTGGCTTACCGTTTGATTCCTCGTTCTAAAGAAAGTGATGCACTTATTTATTACTCTTCTAAATCGATCTTAACCAGACGGTATCCAATATAACTGTCTTATAAAAGATAATGTAGTCTGTACACCAGGATGCAAGGATTTTCTATGATAATATTCAATAACTAAATTAGTTAAATGATGAGCTTTTGGCAAGAGTATCTCATGTTTCTGAAATTCAGAAAACTTAGAATACTCCAGTCTACCTCCTACTCTCAGTACCTCATTTTTGTCAAGAAATAAGTTCAGAGATGATATTTTACTATTTTTTTGGAATAGAGTGTCCGTTTTTTAAGCACTTTATTTCCCTTTGAAATTCAGTTGAGTGCACGAGTTTTACTAAAACTTCAGTAGCATGTCTTAACTCAGAAGCGCATATGAAGTCTGTTCTTAACTCTGGGTTCCCTTTACAGCTATTTATAAATCTCAAACATAAAGCAGTTATAATAATTAATTTACTGAATAAAGAGTATCTTGTGATCAAATCGTTTTCAGTTTGGCTATTTTTAACAGCTGCATTTACAACAACTGACTTCTTAAACTCTAACTTCTCGACATCTATTTCTGTTTCTTCCGTTGATTCTAAGGAGGATACCCATGCTGTATTATTTATTGTCAACCAACAGGATCCATGCCACCTGAGGGGATTAGTCTTGAGCTCGCTTAAGGATAAACCCCTAGAAATCAAATCGGCGGGATTGTTCTTTCCCATACAATGATGCCATTCTTTTGGATTGCTGTATTTTTGTATTTCTTTCATTCTATTCTTCATGACCACCTTATGTCTATATGGATCACCTTTGATCCAATAATACGCAAATTGAGGAATCTGTCCAAAAATATCGAGTAACTGGAAAACTTGGCGCAGTTACAATTTTATTCCTCAATCTTGAAGACAAAAGTGTACCCATGAGTTCTAATCTAGGAATCGAAAGGGATTTTAACTGAGCTACTCTGCCCTTTGATGCTACAAAAATAGAAATTATATTTCCACCCTATAATTATATGCGTAAGTACGTAACAGTAACATAAGCTTTCTTAGATGCATCTGAAAAACAGTGTAATTGAATAGTGATTGCATGACTGGGCAAAGAATTTTGAAAATAATATCGGGGAATAGTTATTTCCTTTACATCTTGGATCTCATCGCACCATTTATTCCAAGCAATTTCTAACTATTTGGGCAATTTTTCATCCCAGTCTAATCCTAAACACCAAATTTCTTGTATCAAGTACTTAGCTCCAATAATATATGGTCCTATAAAACATACTGGATCGAAAAGTCGACCTACCGCTTATGGTAGTGTCTTTTTGTGTTAATTCTATTCTATCATCACTGCGTCACATCTTCCATCAACTCTCAGAACACACTCAATGGCGCTCTCAGCGCCCTCTAGCGTTCGCGGGGGTCTTACCATTGGTTTAAATACACTCATGTCCATAAATTAAGGATAATACAAAATCAGGCAAAGGAAGAGTTAGAAGCAAAACAAATTTGACGTATTTATAAAGCTTATTTATTAAACAAAAGGTAAAGAGCAAAAAAAGATGCTATATGTTTGATATTATTAAAAAAATTAGCGATTTTTTCTCCCTGGAGCAAATTACAAAAAAAAAACCTATTTACAAAAAACCAATATAATGGTTGGTATGATTTTGATTTTTAATACATTGTATGTCTCCCAGACAATCCAATACAGTCCGTACAACGCCTAGGCATGCTGAGTATCAAATTATCGATCTGATCTTGGGGAATATTACACCACTCAAAAAGCAATGCTTTCCGAAATTCCGGTAAACATGTAGGAGGAGGTTGACGAGCTGCAACTCGTCGGCCAAGCATATCCCATACGTGCTCTACTGGATTCAAGTCCGGTGAGAATGCTGACCAGTCCATATGGGTGATATCCTCCGATTGAAGGCATTCGCTTACGATGTTTGCACGGTGAGGAAGGGAGTTGTCATCCATAAACACAAATTGTGCGCCCATGGCGCCCCGAAACAAACTTACATGTTGTTCCAGAATGACGTCCCGATAGATTTCGCTTGTCATGGTTCCAATTTGAACATGCAGGTCAGTTCTGGAACCCAGAATAATTCCACCCCAAACGAGAACTCCTGCACCACCGTAACGGTGTCGTTCAATGATGTTTTCTTGGTGGTAACGGGTACCTGTAGCTCTCCATATGAAAGTCCAGCGAGAATAAGACTGCAAGTTAAACCTGGACTCGTCGGAAAACATCACACAAGCCCACTGTTGCGGTGTCCACAATGCAAACTCTCTACTCCAGGCTAACCGCAGTCGACAGTGAGTTGCAGTAAGTGGAACGCATCTGACAGGTCTACGAGCATATAGACCAATCTGCCCTAAGCGTCTGTACACGGTCTGCCTTGATATTGTCGTACCAGTGGCTGAAAAGAGCTGACGAGACAGGTCTGAGGCTGTGCTCCGCCTGTTTCTTTTGGTAGTAACTGCCAAATACCGGTCCTCATTCGGCGTTGAAACTCTGGGGCGACCTGTGCTGTAACCTCTACTCACATTACCATCATCTTGGAATCGTTGCCAAAGCCTGGAGATGATACTCTGGGCAATTCCAAGTTCGTCTGATACTTTCAGTTGAGTACGCCCACATTCCAGACGGCCGATAATTTTACCACGTAAAAAATCATCCAAATGCGTCCTTTGTGTCATAACTAGTTGGTTATTGCACTTAAATGCTTATAAAGCGCCTGCGAACAATTTTACTTCTTTGCCTGTATTCCTTATATATCACTCTCTTACACTCTCATCATTGTGACATACCATCGGTGTCATCTGGTTACTTCCTGAAATTTGCATATGATTCTTGAAGATGTGTGTAGTGATTTTACAGGTGCTATATTTATTTTAGATTTCGATTTCTGCGTGACTCCGAATTATCCTTAATTTATGGACATGAGTGTAGCTTTAACATTGCGCTCAGTGCTTTACACAATTTTATCATCCTACATTTAGTTTATTAAAACTTTATTCACATTTTAGTCAAATATTTTATTTTTGAAATCGAAAGAATCAAACATCATAAGATTAAAAAGTTTTAAATTAAAAAAAATACTAAATTTTATGCAAAAATTAATTTTTTTCTTCTTAATGACTTGCTCTTTTTCTTCAGACATTCTGGAAGTATATTGAAAAGCATCCAACTTTTCGAAACATCTTTGGTATTTCTGACATTCATTTTAAATAAAGTTATCGCCTTCCATTTCATAAAGGCCCACAAACAGCCGAACGGTAAAGTCGCTGATCCCTGATAGTTCGTTCCGGGGTGCGAAACCCGGCGAACGGGCTAGTTGCTTGGGCGTTTCCGCGGTTTATCTCATTGTATCTTGTATTCCAGCTGGTATCCCTTAGAAAGTTCTTCACGAAGGCATCCCTCCTTTTGGGCAGATAGCACTGCTTTGCCGTAACTTAATAATCTAATTAAATCCATTTCATCAGTATTTGTTCAGAGCCTTTATCAGTCTTTAGAGGCTAAGCATTTTGAAGGTATGAGATGAAAGGAAAGACTGGTTTCATAGAGGGAAAACGTCTTTAGGTGACATCCACATACATCACAGGATAAATTCCTGAATATTCAAATAATTCGACTAAGAAATCGTGGGATTCTCCATTTATGATGATATGATGTTCTATAACGTAATTTAAATTTATACAAACGTATAGCCGAAAACCAGTCGCTCTTCACTTTAATCTGCAATGATATCGTTTTTGTCTTTTGCGTCAGCACAAGCTCAGTTGATGGTATTTGCTGGTGTACACGTCCAAGTGTTTCTCTTTGAACACCGAAATCCCTTGAAGTATTCTGAAAGTATATTCAAAAGCATCCAACTTTTCGAAACACCTTGGTATTTCTGACAGTCAAATTTTGCTTACTTTTCTCCCTCATTTTCTTCTTTCCTTCTACATTTCTTTTCAGTGCTCACCACAAGAAAATTAAGATTTTTCGATTGTTACTCTTCCATAAATGTTGCATTCTTGGCAATTTTTTAAAAATATCAAATACATCAAGTGCGTTTCAGTTGAAGATAGCTTTTCGTTTTCTAGGCATTTTAACTATAAATAAAGTTTAAAGCAAATCCAAAGGATAAGTATTTTAATTAAAATATTTTTTGCTAAATGACAAAGAAATAAAACAGTCCAGCAGTGTTTAATCTCTACCACTGAGTGACCCGATTATTATGTCGGCTACAAACAATCTAAATCATATTGAAGATCATGTTTTTATACAATCTATAACACGACAGAAAATTAGCTACTTAAATCATTCTTTCGAAGAGGATTAATGTAAAAAATTATACTTATAATTTTTAAAGCTGGGATATGACGCCCCCCCCCAACTGTCAACGTCCTGTTTGCTTAAAAACATTGTGAAAATAAATGCAGTCAAATTGTGAAATAATAGTCATTTGTAAAATAAATGCAATACTTTGACTGCATTCAAAATAAATGCAGTCAAAGTAAAGTAGCAGATGATAACACGGCGAAGGTAAAAATTTACTCTCACAAATATTTTAAAAAAAAAAAAAAAAAAAAAAAAGGAAAAAAGAAAGAAATTTTAAAAAACTTAAAAATTCGAATAATATCATCTATAATTAAAAAAATAACTTCATATAGTATTAATAAATATATATTACACATCATTGAGGGAAAAATTTCATATAATTAATTCTCGGTAAAAATTTATTTGAAATTTAAGGTCAAAAAAAAAAAAGATGCCAAATTTCAAAACGCGAAAATATGTAAATTTGTGTATATCTTCGAAACTTTTGGAAAAAAACTCTAATTTTTTGAAGGTATGCTTAAAACTACACCTACTTTAAGATGATGGTAAAGATTTTATAGGTTATAATGTGGGGAAAGGCAACGACCATAGTTGATAACACACATTTATTACTATTTACAAATATAGATTATATTAGGATTACAATTAATGAAAATGGTATACGAGCGATAGAGCGACGTCTGCTCCGCTCGCCAGCTAATCCTCGTCTTCTTCCGAAGGCGGGAAACACATGCTGACGCAATGCATACGTCATACAGTAGGGATTAGGGAATATCATGACATAACGTTTCCCACATTCGGCCATCATGACCGGACAGGCGACCTCGCCTGAAGCAACATAGTATATCATCAAATTAAAAAAAAATTATTATAATATAGTAACATAGGTATGGAAAAAATAATCTGTAGATACAAAGCTGAGGATACTTACACAAATGGAGCAAAAAAATAGTTTAAACACACCACAGCAGTTAACTAAAAATAAAAAGAACATTAGTATGACAAAATGAATTAAAAAGTTGATATGAGGAAAAAAATTATTAGAAAGTTCTCAGGTGTCATCTGTCCAAACACAGGAGGACCTATAATGCTGACAGTTTAATAAAAATTAAGTGATACGTTCAATATTGTTGGACCAGGGTTTCATGTATTCAGCACAAGTAGATGTTTTGGATGGTCCGTCGAAAAATGCACACTTTTCCACATCATATGTGTCATTTTGTTTGAGCCTGGTGACTTTATAAGGTCCGAGAAATTTCTGTTTGAGTTTTAGACCAGGGCGAAACTGAGTTCGTTTGATAGCCACGAGGTCATGAAGTTGAAATTTTTGTGCCTGTTTTCGTCGCAAATTATAAGTACGGCGATTTTCGTCTTGCACTTTAGAGATTTGCTGTTTTGCGTCCTTACGGAGATCGTCACGTTGCTGAATGAATGCAGATTTGATCTCCTCGTCGATTAGAGCAGCGATGTTTATGTCGTTTTGCGATTTCATTTTAGTCCCAAAGAGAAGTTCAAAGGGAGTAGAATTGATGCTACGTTGAAAAGATGAATTAATAATTTGTTGCACGGCGGGAACATGGCGGTACCATTGCTCAGGGTTGGTTATGGAGAGTTTAGAAAGGACAGCAATAATAATGGAGTTCAAACGCTCAACTTGACCGTTCGATCGTGGGAGGCCAGCTGTAATAAGAACGTGCTTTATTCTCTGTGTGTCACAATAGTTTGCAAATGCAGTGGATTTGAATGCAGGGCCTCGATCAGAGATAATCCGTGAAGGATTTCCGAAGACTGATCTTTGAGATTCCAGCCGACTGATAACTTCATCTGCGTCTGTAGACTTTGTCGGATAAAGCCACACGAATTTAGTAAACGAGTCTATAACTGCCAAAATATGTTTGTATTTCTTTGATGTGGTGGCAGGTGACAGGTGACGGAGGACGAGGGCGCCTGATGTTTAACATAGGTAAACAGGCATATGCCCCGCGTCCTCCACTATCTAGTGGCAACAACTCCCTGGAGCCTCATCAGGCTGCCTCGGGAGTATATTTGAATCTTAATGAGAAAGTTACATGGCCATACAAGGGCGGTTGACATAGTATACATTACAAGTGATGTGTATGACATTTGAAAGTTTTAGGATTACAGTGGTTACAGAAAATCTAGAAAAAAAAAAGGGGGGTGGAGGTGGCATAATAATGTAAGACATAATACACATAACAACACACTTAAAATACACAGAACATACTCACAGACTACTAAGTAGAGTACTAATAATGCATTCATGTGATGCTGTTAGAACATATAATGCTGGGCAGATGTAATACTATGTGACATATAAAAACGTGTAATAAAACTGGTAAGATCACAGGATGCAGAGCAGAGATAAAGCTGCGATACTAGTGAAAACACATGGTGCATGCCAGATATAAAGCACGCGTGTAACATTGCCAGATATAAAGCACGCGCGTGTACTAATTAAAACACATGATGCAGGGCAGTTAAGACAGATAATAACATAAGTTGCAAATAATTATTAGCAATGAACTTTTGGTTTACATATGAAACAGATGGTAGTATATGAGTAATAATACTTATGGGGAGACAATGAACCTAGGAACATGATAGGAATACATGATACAGAGCAAATATGTTAATAGTATATACACATTATGCAGAGCAAATATAGAGCTAAATAAAAGACATGATTCAGGACAACTATAATAGTGATAAAAACACATGACTTTGGGCAGAGATGATGCTATTTAAAAGCACATGATGCAGGACAGAAATAATACTAATGAGAAACACATGATGCAAGCATGAATATGATACACATGGTACAGGGCATATGTTATACTAATAGAAACTCATAATGCAAAGCAGATATAATACAAATAGGAGCATATGATACAAATAAATATTAGGGTACTTTATGCAGACCAGGTATGATGCTGGTATATACACATGATGCAGAGCAAATATAGAGCTAATTAAAAACGTGACATAGGGCAGATATAATACTAATAGAAATACATGAAAATACATTATGCAGTGCAGTTTAAGTTCTAATGAACACGTATGATGCAAATCAGATATGAGGGGGAAAAAAAAGGGCCACATGCCGCTGAGCAGGTATAGTACGATTAAAATCATTTGATGCAGGACAGATATGATACTAATGAATATACATAATGCAGAACAAATATAGAGCTAATTAAATGACATGGTGCTGAGTAGATGCAGTACAGGTGAAGAACGAGTAAATACACTTGGTACAAAGTAAATATGATGCCAATAAATATACATGGTGCAGAGCTGATATGATACTAATAGCAAAGCAGATATAATACGAATAAAACACATTGTGCAAATAAATATTAAGGTAGACAAAGATACATATGATAGTATATGAGTAATAAGTGCTAATAGAAACATATGATACAGAGAGCTGATATGATGCTTATAGGAAGGCATGCTACAGAGTCGGTATAATACTGACACAAGGACATAATACTGTGCTTGTATAGAACTAATAAGGACACATGACAGCGTTAAAGTTCATTAAATATTTGCTATTGTGCAAGAGTTCTCAAACCAGTTTAAGTTCTGTTTAGGTATAAGATATAAGGTATGCGTGTGTAAATTGTAGTTTCCTGGATAAATGCAGTGGAAAACCTTATGTTGATTAAATGGGCTGGCAGATATCCTGACCTAGTGCCGCGATAAATTTTATAATTTTACATATTGCATTAATGCTTCCCTTGTGCTTAATTATCAGTCGGTGGTAGGCAGTTATGTTGCTCGTGGGCATGAAAAGATGCATGGTATCTGTCAGAGGGCACCTGAATAGGTAGTGGTCTGGCGTTCCGTCTTCTCCACAGACACAGATGTCTGTATTTGATATCCCATGTCGATGAAAATAAGACGGGAACGGCCCGTGACCTGTTATGTAGTTTACCAATGGAGCAATGGCGATAAGGCGGTCAGTTGATACCTTTGAAATACGCTCATAGGTGCGCCTCCCTGTTTCCGCATTAGTCCATTCTTCTTGCCATTGTCGTATTGCTTGTCCCTGCAAATGACGCTTTAGATAGGATGGTGGGGCAGGAATATTTATTTCTTGTGCTTCGAGATTGCTTGCAGCATCCTTAGCCAAACGGTCAGCTGCTTCATTTCCCTGGTTGCCATCGTGGGCTTTGACCCAGACCATGGTAATTTTAGTGTGACGATTATGCTGCAGGATGTCTTGCAAGTTAATGATGCTCGGCGATACATGGTGTTGATTTTCTATTGCATTTATTGCTGAAAGGCTGTCTGTGTATATGGTAGCTGCCTGTATATTGTTGTTGAGTATATGCTGTACCGCTGCTGTGAGAGCAGTAACTTCCGCCTGAAAGACGCTGTTTTCCGGTTTCAGATGTCCTTTCCATGTGTATTCGGTGTTGGAACCATCATAGTGTATAAAGGCACTACCTACTCCATGTTCATGCTTCGAGCCATCCGTGTATATCTTCGTGAGGGTGTCTCGATGAAGGCAGTTGGATTTAACTGTGCGTATGCCTGTCCCTTTTATTGAGAGATGTGTACGCAATACGTCGCCCCGATGCTCATATTGGACTGGGCTATAGGTAGTGTTTCCAAATGTCGCATCTCGTCGCAAGTGGATCAGTTGGGCATATGCAGATTCCATTAAGGCTTTAATATGCAGTGGTATGATACCAGCTAGTACCTGTGCTGCATTTGTGGCTGTAGTTCGATATGCTTTGCATAGGTTTATCGCAAAAGGTCTTTGCAAGGCTGATAGTTGACGGATTTTCCTGGCTCCCATTGGGTTTGCCCAGATTGGGGCTGCATATAATGCGATTTTCTCTGCAACGGTGAGATATAACAGTTTCTGAAAATGGGGGCTCTGACCCCAATTCTTGCCCTGAAATTGGCGCGCTGTTCTCGCTATTCGAGATGTTTTAACACGAAGGTCTTGTATATGAGGAATAAAGGTTAGACCGGAGTCCCATGTTACTCCTAGATATTTAAGATTTTTAACGAACTTAATATTTCTCCCGTTTAATTTAATACAGGGCCGTCGTGTTGGATTTGTTCCTGGCCTTGGAATGATCAACGGTGTTGACTTTTCTGTTGATATTTGAAGCTTAAGTCGAGTGCAGTAGTCAGCAAAAAGTGTGCAGACTTCTGTGCCGTTTTTCTCCAGTTCGTTGCGTGTGCGTCCTCGCACCAGGAGTGCAGCATCATCTGCGTAGACGACAACTCGCGTGTGTGCGGGCCAGTCTGCAGCGAGCACTTCGTTAAATGTGATGTTCCATAGGAGGGGCCCCGCGCAAGAGCCTTGCGGGCAACCTCTCACTTGGGCTTTGGATGAAACACCTGCATCGTGGGACATTATCAACATACGATCTTGTAAGTAGCTTGTGATTGTTAGATAAAGGTTGGTCGGGCATTTTGCATTGCGTAAAGCTTGTTTGATTGCTGGCCACCACAGAGTATCAAATGCGCTGGCCAGGTCAATCGAAATGAAAGCCGTATGCATATTATCATTTCTATTCTTCTGGATGCAATCCTTGATTGTTGAAAGGGCTTGAACGGTGGAAGATCCTATGCGGAAACCGAATTGTCTGACACTTAGATATTTGGTCTTATGCAGATGATGACGAAGTCGATTGACAATCAGCTTTTCATACACTTTGCCCAGTGCAGACAACAAGCAGATTGGCCTGTAAGACCGCGGTTCAGCTGGATTTTTGAATTTTTTCAAGAACAAGACTACCTGTCCCTTCTTAAATACGGTTGGGAAGAGCTTTGCCTGAAGTAATTTATTGAAGAATTTAGTGAAGAAATCTGGATTGGCTTTATATGCAACTTTAATTATTGAATAGTCCAGGCCGTCCGGTCCTGGGGCTTTTTTCAGGGGTAGGTAGCGAAATACATGAGCGATTTCTTTTGCTGAGAAAGCATAATCATCTGGCGTATCTGGGATAATTGTATTGTTTCGCACTGCACGTTGTTCCAGTGTATCTTCATGCGGATTGTCCTTTGCAAAAATTTCGTCAAGAAGGGTGGCAGCTGTAAACCCCGCTGGGTTTGTTGAAAGACTAGCTGTTGGAACCCGTGCATGAATTTGTGCTGGTTTGAATACCTTCTGTGTTGCAATCTTATGTAAGATCCCGTAGGGATTCGTATTGTTGTTACAGAAGGTACGCCAGCTTGTCACTTTTGCAGCGAGAATATTCTTCTTATATTTAGCCCGCTCTTGCCGGTATGTAGTCAGAATCTGTGCTTTGGTCTCTCCGTCCACGTTGCCTCTTAGTCTGCGGCGCAAAGCTCTGCATTTTTGTCTTTGTTGCCTTAGTTCGCCGGTCCACCAAGAGATTCCTTGTAATTTCTTGGTTGTACGGAGGGGTAAAATTTGTCGACATATTTCATTAAGTTCCTCTAGAAGTCCTTGTGCAAGGGAATCAAGGTGTTCTGAGTTGTTGCAAGATTCTAGCTGCAATTCTTTTGCTTGCAGGAGACGAGTAAAGGCCTGGGTCAATTGTCTAACCTTGTTACCTGGCAGCCTATAGCGTTTAATTATAGAAATGGTGGTATCTGTTTGTATAGTAAATTCTACGTATTTATGATCTGAACAACTTTCAGAGTCTGAGACATGCCATGAATGTATGTTGTTAGCAATATCATAAGTTGAGATCGTTAAGTCTGGCCATCCTTGATTGTACGAATTATCGAATGTAGGTGGTGCATTCGTTGTATTGTGCAATTGTAAATTGTTTGCCGCAATATAATCTTCAAGCTCCTGCCCTTTTGGATTTGTGGTACTATACCCCCATATAATATGATGGGCATTAAAGTCGCCTCCTATGACTTGAGCTGTGTTTGGAAATTTTCTACTTGTTTCGCTTATGTGGGCGACAGTGCTGCCAATTGCATCTGTTGGTGGTGAATACACCGAAGTAAGGATAAATTGCATATTTTCAAAAATGATTAGAATGGCGACATAATCCCTATGCAGCTTGATGACTTGTGGTGTCCATGCGGGGTTGCAGCAGGCAATTGCTACTCTAGGAGCAAGATCTGCCGTCGGGGACTTGATGTGGTGGCAAGGGGACCTAGGTGGTCGATATGGTACGTGTGCAAGGGTGCGTCGTCTTTCTCAATGGGGTGCAGTAGTCCATCTTGTTTGCCACGCTTTCGATTATTGAGGATGCATGGAATGCAGTTATGGATACACCGCTCAATTTTTTCTTTCAGATTTGGGATAAAATATTCGCTGTTTAAAAGTTCTTGAGTGCGGATTACGGCGAAGTGGCCTCGTTCGTGAGCTGTTTTAATGACATTTGCCTGCATATTCTCAGGCACCACAAGTAAGTCAATGCCATTGACGTTTTTGTACAGGAGATTGTTCTTAACGAGAAAGTTATGATACGAAGACGTTGTTTGAAGGAGTGCTTTAATAGCCGTAATATGCTCGTCGGTTTCTTGTGCTTTTCGAAATTGGAGGACAACACTGTCTTGGATAGTCATGCAACATGGACTGCGACTGAGGGCATCCACGTGAGCCATCTTTGAGCCGGTACGGTGCTCAATTTCATAGTCAAAATCTTGGAGATATAAAACCCATCGGGCTATTATCGAATTGAGTTCCTTTTTATTTAAAGTTTGTACAAAAGCGTTGCAGTCAGTGATAATTTTAAAATGTGAACCAAGGACGTAAATACGGAACTTTTTTAAAGCTTCAACAATTGCAAGGACTTCGAGTTCATAACTGGTGTATTTACGCTCATTGTCCGATGTTTTCTTTGACATGTAGTAGACAGGGTGAAAGCTGTTATCGTTCATAGATTTTTGTAGTAGGACTGCCCCCAAGCCATCAATGGATGCGTCGGTATGAATTTCGATAGGACTCTTTTGATTAAAAATACTTAAAACTGGTTGTTGAGAAAGCAAATATTTTAATCTGTGAAATGCGGCTTTCTGATCAGCATGAAATTGAAAGGGGGTGTCCTTACGAAGGAGATCACTAAGGGATTTTGCAATGCTAGAATATGAGGGGATGAATTTCCTAAAATATCCCGTGAGACCGAGAAAGCATTGGACGTCTTTCGTACTCTTAGGTTCGGGGTAGTTAATTACAGATTTTGTTTTCGAAGGGGAAGGAAAAAGTTTACCACCTTCGACGATATGTCCAAGAAATTCGATTTTTTTTTTGAAGAAATTGACATTTACGAAAATTAACTTCTAGACCATATTCACTAGCAACTTTGAGTACTTGATTGAGACGATGAATGGCCTCATTTTCATTTTTGGCGGGAATAACTACATCGTCCATGTAGAGTAAAACATAACCTTTGACAATTAAATCACGAAAAACATAATTTATAAAGCGCTGGAATACTGAAGGGCAATTTGAAAGACCAAATGGCATTCGAAGAAACTGGAATTGTCCGTTGTGAGTTACAAAAGCTGTATATGGTTTACTTTCGTCCGCTACTGGCACATGAAAAAAGCCGTTACGTAGGTCAAGAGTACTAAAAATTTGCGCGTCTTGAAGTTTATCCAAAATGTCATCAATAAGAGGAAGAGGAAAATGATCCTTAATTAAAAGTCGATTAAGTTTCCTATAATCGATGCAAACACGGGGTGTACCGTCTTTTTTACGCACCACGAGAACTTGACTGGCATATGGAGATGAACAAGGTTCAATAATTTTAAGTTTCAACCATTCATTTATTTGTTTGTCAACAATTTCCCGTTCAACAAAAGGAAGGCGTCTAGGAGGGTGAAAAATCGGTTTATCATCGGATAGAGTGATATTAAGTTTAATATCTGTCGTCTTTGTTTTATTTGGGACATAAGAATTCAGCAAACGTTCTGCCGCAGCACGAGTTTCTTTGGAAACATTTGAACCAATATCAAAAGCTGGAACATCGTCATTTATTGCAAAAATGAAAGATTCAGGAGCAGTTTCAAAGCATTGCTCGGGAGGCTTTGAAAAATATATACCGTCTGGGGTAATAGTTAATTTAGCATTTTTAATTACGTCACATCCTACAATAAGAGAAAATTGCATAGAATGATTTGGAACAACTCTAATATTAGCCGGAAAGTCCTGATTATCAATGTTGATAATGGTTTGAAAATAGCCAATAATAGGAATTTTCGAGAATCCGAAACCAGTTAACACTCCAGAATTATTTGAAAGTGGTGGGGAACCAAGTTGAATCCATGTGTTTTCGTTCAGTAATGTGACCTCACTTCCAGTGTCAATTAATCCAGAAACTGTGCTATTGAGTATAACGACAGTTTTACACATATTACCGTGAGATGTTTGTACTGTATTTACTTCGGCAGGTGGAGTGGAAGTCTCATTTGATGTAGTGGGGCGGCAATCCATAGATTTATGTCCAAAACGACAACAAGTTAGACACTTTGGGCCAAGAGAACGATTAGGACAGGACCGTGAGAGGTGTCCGACCTCATCGCAGTTAAAACAAGTTTGTGGTTTAGTTTTAGATGGACCAGTATTATTAAATTTCGTGTCGTGTTGTTGGTCTGAATTTTTTCGTCCAGTACCACGTCTGGGGCCATTATTCGTATTTTTAAAATTTGATGGATGAGAGATATTTGTATGTCTAGTCGTAACTACAGATTCATAAGTGCGTAGCTTTTCCTTGAATTCAGAATATGATTTTGCACCGTAGAGAATAATTTTATCGGATGGGGTACCTAGTATTCCTTGAATGGTATACTGAATGACAGAAGCCTCGTCGATAACACCGTCACCACGATTCGCAATTTCGCGCATTGCGATAAAATATTGCAAAGAGCTTTCATTCGAGCGCATTTTGCTTCTTTCGAGTTGTTTATGAATTTCAATAGAAGTAATTTTATCGGAGAACTCATTAAGTAATACTGTTTTAAACATGTCGTATGAATTGAGATTCCGTTGTGAAAACAAAAAAGTTTTAGCAGTACCCACAACAAGTCGTTTCGCAAAAACTAATTTTTGCTGGTCAGTAAGATTTGGGAATAATTGGAAATTATCCTCTATATCGTTGAAAAAAGCACGGACTGAATAGGAATCATTGCCTGAAAAGTTTCTGCAAGTGTTTGAAAGATCTCTCAAAATAAACCATAAATCATGACTCATCTCGCGAATCTCGGTGTTCGCCGTCATATAAACACCGGAGCTACTCGAATTCAAATTTATTACTTCCGCGTCAGAAGAAACAACGCGATTTGGGCTTGGCGCCGTGGAGGGAGGGGAAGGGGGAACAGAAGAACTTAGACCTACAGACGTCGGTGCACTGTCGGTGTTTGAAATTGAATGATCGTCATCGGATAAAAAACTAACATCTAGGGAATTGTGAAAATCCGTCAGATTAGTGAGCGCATGAAAAATTTTTTCACATAAAAAATCTTTATTAGTGGAAGCTTCCAAATGCAATAAATTCGCCACTGATATAAAATCTGATAAAGAGAAATCTTTTAATAGAAGTTCTTTATGTTTTGCCAAATAGAAACTGTCCGGGAACGCGGCAAAATTTCGCATTCTCTTTCGCGAAGAATGATCAAAATCGGAATATCCGAGCACGGTATTAAATAATTTAATAACTCGTGTTGTGCCATATTTAAGAGAATTCGCTATCAATGGGATATCACCTAATTTTAGGGCCATAGTTCTTTAAACAGTAAAATAGGACAATATGAATATGAAATAGGGTATGTATGAATGAGAATTAAACAGTATAAACACAGCTTAAAATCGTAATACTAATAAATTATGAACGAATTATGGAAAAATGGGCCTACCTAACTTCGGGGCAGTCCTTATAATCCAATATATATTTTGGCCAATCCAATGTAATCCAAAATCGAATTTCGATTTAACGTCCAAAATCAGAAGAATGGACAAGTAGCATGTAACATCATTCACATATGTCGTCCAGGTTGAAGAATATTAAATCGTCATAAAGGCACGTCTTCATTCACATACGTCGTCTAGCTTGAAGAAGAATATTGAATCGTCATAAAGGAACGTCTTGCCTTTGTTAGCTTTCTGAACGTCTTTAGTGATTGCTGGTGTCTAGGGTTCGATTATAACGCATGCACAAAAGGCACGGTCGAGCCCCCAAAATGTGGGGAAAGGCAACGACCATAGTTGATAACACACATTTATTACTATTTACAAATATAGATTATATTAGGATTACAATTAATGAAAATGGTATACGAGCGATAGAGCGACGTCTGCTCTGCTCGCCAGCTAATCCTCGTCTTCTTCCGAAGGCGGGAAACACATGCTGACGCAATGCATACGTCATACAGTAGGGATTAGGGAATATCATGACATAACGTTTCCCACAATAATTCAAAAGTTTTTTCAAAAAATTTATAAAAATTATTTAAAAATAGAAATTTTAAAAATAAAACACAAAATCAGGTGAATTTTATTTGGAATGAACCTAAATTTCGAAATGTGAAAGGAAAAATAAAAAAAGGTTTTATATAAAAGGAGATATTAATAAATATTTGCCAAATTCAATTAACATTGAGGAGCTAAAATTTTGAGAACTTATTTTTTAAAAACTACTCGTACGATTTTTACAAAACTTGGCAGTTGGCATAATTTAAGTCGTAGAATCGAAATATGGAAAAAAATTGGTATGTTATTTGAGAAAAAGTACGATTTTGTGTCAAAATACCTATATTAGAATAGTGCTATATATAAATCTAATATATATCCTAAGTCGCGCTTTTTATTTAGAATTATCTGCAGAAACACTCACATTACATGGGCGTAGCCAGCTAAAATTACGGGGGGGGGGGCTGCCCGGTACGATTCCTATGGCTGTACTGCTCTGCCTCTTACAGCATCTTCAAGTACATGGGTAATTATAACGTGACGAATATATGACGTTTATGGCAGTTATTTTAATATAAATAATAAATATATTATGAATTTTTTTAAGAATAAAATTATGTAAAATAATTATGAATATATTGAATTTAACTATCGTATTTATTATTATTTTCTTACAAACATATTAAATGCGTAATTCAATATTTTTGTTTTTAAATTAATTAAAATTATTATTAAAATATTAAAAACATTTTGAAATTCATCTTACTTTGGTTTCATAATACAACTATAAAGATAAATAAATATACAAAATCCAAATTTCTGCTGTATATAATTAAAGATATTGAATTAACCACTTGCGCTACGACTAAACTTCACGGTTGCGGTGCCGTGCGCTACAATATAACAAGCGGTAAAGTGTCTCATTTACGTCGCTCCGCGTCTGCGAATGCAATCCAGAGCTGAAACTCGAGAAATAAACTGTTTGAAATTAATCAATTTCTTGACTTATTTAATAACTTTTGACGAATGGTAATATATTTCGCAGAGAAAAACCTTTCTAATTAACAATGAACTTATTTATTTAGCATAAGGTGAGTTATCAAGCTCAAAGCAATATATAAAAAACATAACTGTTGCCACAAAAAATCTACATTATAATGAACATATTAAATAATTGTGTATTAATTGAGTCCGTGCACGTTCCTAAGCATAAATAATCTCGTTGTTAGGCGACGTGTGCAACCGTTATTTTCATTTTTGCGATAAATGCCTATCGACGTGGTGTTCACGTCGCTCGCGGTTTGAGACAAAAGTATCTCGACGTGCGTGGCACGTCTTTTTAGCGCAAGTGGTTAAATGCATAAAAGTTGTAAATGCACCATTTATTTAGGACCTAAAATTAAATTGCAAATAAAAATTATATATATATATATATAAAGTGACAAAATTTTTCTAGTCTTTCATTTTAGTTCAGCAATTAAAATATTCCCGAATTTCAATTTTTGTGGCTGTAAACTGTCAAATATATCAATTTCGGCAGTGTAGCCCCTATGTGCAAAAGCACATCAATATTTGAGGAAAAGTTTTTATTCGAAGCTATTAAAGCCAATACTGGTGTGTCTGGGAGCTTTGCTTTGAAGGAGTAGACATATAATGCCGTCGCCAGCGTTTCATGCCGTCGCCAGTGTTCATGCAAAAAACAACTGTACGAAAAAAAAAAAAAATTATCTCCAGCGCGCGTGACTGTGTATCAAAAATTCTAAAGATATACTCTTTTTAATTTTTTGTGGTGTTGCTGTTGAATTGAATTTTATGGTTTGAGTGCGAAGAGCATGATATTTAATCAATAAAGGTAACACACAAAACGTTACCAAAACGCCTTTCTGGGCGTAGTGTAAAATCTGAAAGCTTCCAGATTTATTTCTTTATTTTGTGTGCGTCTGTGTTTGAGACAAATAATCATATGATTACCGATTAAAAGGAAGTATAAAACAAGAGAATTTAAATAGAGTGAAAAAAGTACATAGTCCATTAGTGGGCAAAATATATAAGATGCAAGTTCGACATAGGTTAGAATATTAGGTAACGAGCTAAACAAGCATTTATGGTTTTCCTTGTGTATAAAATAAATATAAATCAGTTTCCCTTAGAAAGTCCTCAACAGATGGGATGGCATCTCTTCCCTAGATATGTCCTCCCCTTTTCCTTACTGATTTAAACAAACAGTAGCTAGCATGTATGAAATACTAAGTATAATAATAAAAAATTGATGTAATTGTAAGATCATATACATCGTCGAAATCAACAACATCCCTTTCCGAGGGATATAATTTTATTGGCATGGGCTTTTTATTTTGCAAAAATCGACGTTCTACACTATAGTTCTGACATGTTTATCGAAAACAAGTGCATTTTACTTTTTGATCATAATGCAAAACAGAAAACTAACATAAAAAAAATTCAATATTAATATTAAAGGCTATCACCGTTGTCCTCGGAAGGGAAATGCGAAAGTATTGTTCATTTTTTTCTGTTTCATTTACATCATATAATTAGATTCATGACCTAAAATTTTAAAATGATAGTTATTCATTATTAAATTCTATAGTGTAGAACATCAATTTTTGCAAATTTCTTAAAACTGCCTTTTTTTTTTTTTTTCTTTCCAATTTTAAAGTTTCTCTTCCTTTTTAAGCAAAAAAGTAAACATTTAAAAATTAACAAAACGTTTTCACATACTATTTGCTTGCTTTTCTGTATAAGAACAAAGGCGTGTCGACGAATAGAACAGAGGCATTTTTACTAAATTGCGGGAATCACTATTTTAGGAGGTCCAATCAGCCCTTGGGAATAAGCTATGAGGGATTCGGCCAATTTGATGAAGAGAAAGTGAAAAGTAACAGATCAGACCTAAAGTCTATGATTTTCCTACAAATTTGGCTGTGTGTTATGTTACCAAAAATAATGCTTAAACTTGTATTGAGTTCATACAAATCACTTAATATGGGACGCCCAGAAAAAAGCATAAATTAGAAAAAAGTGTAAAAAAAATTGAGTTTATTTTCTCCAAAACCTAGTACATTTTCTAACGAAATGAACTCTACGGGAAGCATTTCTGTCGTGGGAAAAGGTAAGCAATCGTTCCCCCTAATTTGAAGTATCTATTATAATAATAGATATAATTATAATAAATAGAATAAATTTTTAATGCATTTAGAATTCATGCAGTACTTGCTACTGTGTATTTAAATGTATGTATCTAAAGTAAATATTTTGGTAAGTGGTAAAATTGTTCAATGTTTAATTACCTGCGGTTATGAATTGTACTCGAAACATTAGTTTCATTTGCAATAATCTTAATTTTATTTAACTATACTATTCAGATATAATACAGATAGTTAATGTTTCCAAGTTTCGCACTTAGAGGAAATAATTTTCATAACAAAATTATTTCTTTAATGTATGATATTAAGGAGGGGACAGTTATTTTAATTCTATTCTTATTTTTATTATTATTTAAGTTTTTCTTTGAAGAGCAATACTCACAAAGGAATGATTAAAAACTGCTAATAATGTCTCAATTCATCAATTTTATAGAGCTGAAAAAGGAAAAGTTTCGCACTTAGGGGAAATAATTTTCATAAAAAAATTATTTCTTTAATGTATGATATTAAGGAGGGGACAGTTATTTTAATTCTATTCTTATTTTTATTATTATTTAAGTTTTTCTTTGAAGAGCAATACTCACAAAGGAATGATTAAAATCTGCTAATAATGTCTCAATTCACCAATTTTATAGATCTGTAAAAGGAAAATGTATTGTATTATCCGTATGCTGTGGCATATTTCCTTGTTCCTATATCCAAGAACTAAATTGTTTAGTTTAATCTCCTATGCTCTATTAAAATTTGTCATAAAATACTAATCCATAAACTAATAAATTCAGAATTAAAATAGAAGTTTAAAAATAATTTTATACTCAAATGATAATCTCAATGACATAAAAGTAAATTAATACAAAGTAGTAGAAGGCAATAATTTTTTTGTAACATATCATTATTGTTTCCAAATATACACTCATGTCCATAAATTAAGGATAATTCGGAGTCACGCCCAGAGTTACAATGCCGAATGAGGACCGGTATTTGGCAGTTACTGCCAAAAGAAACAAACGGAGCACAGCCTCAGACCTGTCTCGTCAGCTCTTTTCAGCCACTGGTACGACAATATCAAGGCAGACCGTGTACAGACGCTTAGGGCAGATTGGTCTATATGCTCGTAGACCTGTCAGATGCGTTCCACTTACTGCAACTCACTGTCGCCTGCGGTTAGCCTGGAGTAGAGAGTTTGCATTGTGGACACCGCAACAGTGGGCTTGTGTGATGTTTTCCGACGAGTCCAGGTTTAGCTTGCAGTCTGATTCTCGCCGGACTTTCATATGGAGAGCTACAGGTACCCGTTACCACCAAGAAAACATCATTGAACGACACCGTTACGGTAGTGCAGGAGTGCTCGTTTGGGGTGGAATTATTCTGGGTTCCAGAATTGACCTGCATGTTCAAATTGGAACCCTGACAAGCCAAATCTATCCGGACGTCATTCTGGAACAACATGTACGTTTGTTTCGGGGCGCACAATTTGTGTTTATGGATGACAACGCCCGTCCTCACCCTGCAAACATCGTAAGCGAATGCCTTCAATCGGAGGATATCACCCGTATGGACTGGCCATAATTCTCACCGGACTTGAATCTAATAGAGCACGTGTAGGACATGCTTGGCCGACGAGTTGCAGCTCGTCAACCTCCTCTTACATGACTACCGGAACTTCGGAGAGCATTGCTTTTTGAGTGGTGTAATATTCCCCAAGATCAGATCGATAATTTGATACTCAGCATGCCTAGGCGTTGTACGGACTGTATTGCATCATCTGGGAGACATACAATGTATTAATAATCATACCAACCACAGGGGTGTTTGTGGGACCCCAAAAAATCCCCTGAAACTTTTACGGACTTACTACCGACATTTTGGAGTTTCGAGAAGGGGGGGGAGAGAAATGAAAAATTACAATTATGAAGTATTGAATGACCTAATTATAAAAGTTCAATGAATTACTTTTTTTGCAAAATTAATAACCATAAATTTTCAAACATATAAACTACTACATTTTATGTAAATATTTTAAATTACCTGAATTAATTCTTTAAAAAAAATTATCTAATTTCTGCTGCTTTTTTTCATTTTCTGATGTTTTGTGGGCTTGTCTTTCTTTTGTGGTGAACTTCATAATTGCAGGAAGGTTGACTTTTATTTTGCCTCATTTACAGTTGTAGAAATTTCCTCGAGAACTGCACATGCAGAGGTAGAAGCAGTTTGCTTTTCTGCTCATGTAGAAGGTTTTTCAGAGACTTTTATAGGTGACTCAGCTGAAATACATGTTTTTAAGTCCTCTTGATATGTTTTCCAACTTCTGTTCGTATTCAGTAAGAGATCTTTGTGAATTGGATCAGTCATTGGATTTTTTTAGCCATATTTTTCACATGAGGTTTCTTTAGAAGCCATTAAATCATATTTAATAGTCTGCACTGCATCTAGGGAATCAATCTTAAGAGAGCTTCTATAGTCAGTGACAAGTGTATCCATTAAGTTGAATGCACTTTCCACTAATGGGCCATGGAAGCAGCTAAGGCAGGCTTTGACCAATTTAGCCAATGTAGGATACTTATAATCATTTGTGAAATCATCTTTTAAATTAAAAACTTTAGACCAATATTTATCAATTGTACACTTGACTTGATTTCCACTTTCATCAGATCTGTAGAGCATTTCTTTGGTGATATCAATACCACTCTGGTATAACCTTATTTCAGCTTCTTACTTTTGACTTTTCATTATCACTAAAAATATGGGACATAAAAGATGATAGTTTTTCAAAAGCTAATATTGTACTGGTTTTACCTCTTAGCTCCGGATCTAATGCTGTAAAACTAATTAGATATGAATTTTTAAGGGGTAATTTCTGTTTCATATGCTGTGCTGTATTAGTATAAGCTTTCATCAGAGAAATTTGGAATTCTTTTGCTGTTGGATGATTTTTTGATAATTTCTTCAGGAGAGTGGAAGCTTCTGCACCAGTAAATATTACTTTGCTAGGTAGATGGAATTCTGGATTTGTGATATCAACCTTTAATAAATCATTATAAGATGTGCACTCTATATTTTCTGGCTTCATAAAAAAGGAGAAAAATTTTGCCATCAATTTATAAATACTGGAATGTATTAAATGAAGCATTGGTTTTTTTTTTTTGTTTCAAATAATTTAATATATGTGTTGAACTCTGGTAATACTGCTGAATATAATGCCATATGCAGTAATGTTTTGTTTTGCATAACAAATAAACCATTTAGTAGTCTTTTTGTCCGAGCTAAAGCATCCTTTGTGAGTTGTTGGGAATGCAAGCAAGAATACACCCCTTCAACAATTTTTTTCTGAGCTGCAGAAATATTTCTTTTATTGTATACAGTTTCAACATAAGAAAAATAATCCCCTTTATCAGTTTTATCCAAGTAGTGAAAATAAAATGCAATAAGAGCATCCCACAGATCTTTGATTCTTTCTAAAACACATAAAATGTACACCCACCTATGGTCTGGTCTCTTCAAGGGCTTAAGTTTTTTAATGGCAAGGGATTCACAGATTTTGAAAAAATTTTCTCTTTTACTGCAGCTTTTCATATCAAAATAGATGTCATCAAACAAATCTTCTAAGTATCTATCAAAACATGAAGCAAATTCTTTTGCACATTTATTAGCTGTGTGACATGTGTCACCATCAATATCTAATAAGTGGGGTGCTTTGTTTGATCGTAGTCTGGTTTCAACACCCTTTTTTTTTTCCACGCATGGTGTTACATGAGTCCATTAATACACTAATTATGTTTGCCCATGGAATATTATTATCTTCAATAGTATTAACAACTGCTTTAAAAACAGCTTCTGAATTGCAAGATTCCATCTTTAGAGATGCAAAATGATGAACTACAACTTCATTTTGATTGTTGTCATAAAACTGCACCAATATTGCCAGTATACTTTCTTGAGCATTGCTAGTACTTTCATCCAAATTTAGAGAAAATGGAGTCTACTTTAAAGTTTTAATGATATTTTCCTTAATAGTTTTTGCGAGCCCATATTTCATCTTATAACATGCAGTAGTCCTGGACATTTCCAACGAGTTTAGTGCCGTCTGATCGCGGCTCAACTGTTTGCAGAGTTCAATTAAATTGGGAGCTGCATTGAAAGAAAGAGAATTCTCGGCGATAAACGAAGTTATTAATACCTCTTGGCGTGCTTTTCTTGTCACTATATCCAATGGCCGAGCATCAGTCTCCAGTAAGTCATCAGTATTTTTTGAATTAGCATAATTACTTAAAGTCATTGAATGTCTAATGCACTTTGAATATTTTATGTGCGCCACAGTTTTAGAATGATTTGTGAAAGCCTTGAATCCTTCCCCACCATACTTCAGCAGTGAGTTACAAAAAACACAATATGCTTGTCCACCAACATTTATTTTCTTGCACCATGTGCCGATGGTATCCCCATTACCATCTCTCCGTTCAATCCAATTCCACCTAAATGCATTCCGGACACCTTCTTCTAATTGTATAATATCACTATTTATATCGAGAAATTTCATAGTGAAATTCTCTTGCGTACATAAATAAAAAAATATTTCAATAAACGAAACGAAAAATTTACACGTGCATCAATAAATGAAACGAAAATTTTACACAGCGGAGGAAAAAAAAGTTGAGAAGCGATCAATGACAAATAGCTAATACGGCGAAAAATTCCCCTTCTCTACTTATTGGCGCCACGCCAGGAGAGATAAGACCTTTGAACCCAGAGTCACGTGATCGCACATCTCGTCGAACGAAGTCTCTCTCTTTTTTTCTGCCGCGCCTACTTGCCGAAAAGAATCCAGAAGAGAATGTCCGAGAACCGGGGGAATGAGTCATAACTCGCAATAAGGAAAGAACAAAAAAGAAGTTTTTTCCCCCTTTTCACGCATTATCACTGCCTTTGGAGAAAGAAAGGAAAAGTTTTCACCACACACACTGACCTTGAGTTTTCTGCTTTCAAAGCAAACAAAATTACCCAGATCAAAATAAATAATTCATTATTATTCCTACTTCCTTTTGAACGACGATACCCGGAAAGTTCAAAATCCCCGGAATTCCGGGGTTTTCCCGGAGCACAAACACCCCTGCAACCATGTAATATTGGTTTTTTGTAAATAGGGTTTTTTTTTTTTTTGTAATTTGCTCCAGGGAGAAAAAATCGCTAATTTTTTTTTAATAATGTCAAACATATAGCATCTTTTTTTGCTCTTTACCTTTTGTTTAAGAAATAAGCTTCCCAAATAAGTCAAATTTGTTTTGCTTCTAACTCTTCCTTTGCCTGATTTTGCATTATCCTTAATTTATGGCCATGAGTGTATATCCGCAAATTCAAATACTATTTACCAAGGGAAAATATATGTTCCATTTTCTGTTTTATAAACAAATTAAAAACAAGGAATCCTCTTATGTTGACCATCTTCCTTAGAAGACCATGTACGAGTATAAAAGTGATCGGTATTTTTACTATTTACTTAGATTAAGATTGTCTGCAATAAAATATTGCCATTTAAAAAAAAAAGACATAGTATTTAATGCATTCCAATTTCACACAGATAAAATAATTAAATTTTATATTCAAATACTAAATTCCAATAAATTTTTTAAATGAAGATAGCTAATAGAAAAATTGTAAATCCCTCAGGATATTGACTAGAACATAAAAAGTGCAAAATCGCATTTTTAGCTTAGCAGTCATTAACTCTCATCTTGCTGATAAAGCATTGCTTGAAATCCATTTTTATTTGAATTCAAATTATTGTTTTAAATTTAAAATATTATTACTTACACTGAGACAAAAATTGTGAAATAAATCTATCCCATACGATAAGCTTTAAACAGTGTTTTCAGTATTCTTCTTATGCTGCAATGAATATATTTGTTCTTCTGTGTTATATTATTAAATGACTAAGTTTAAACATAAGTTTATTTATCTTCTATGTTTTAATGGATAATAAATTTGCATTTTTGGTTATATTAACCCCTTAACTGCCGCGGGCGTATATATACGCCTTGCTCAGCCGATGCGTTAACTGCCCCAGGCGTATATATACGTCCTTCCAAACTGCTATCATTTGCTTTGCGCTGCTACACCTAAAATTATTCGCAAAGTTAACGCATCGGCTGCGCATATGGGGCAGTTAACGCATCGGCTGAGCAAGGCGTATATATACGCCCGCGGCAGTTAAGGGGTTAAACCCATATCATCCAGTCTTCCCATATGATTTAGGTCGACGAAAAGTAATATTAGACCTTTGCCGGACAAGATGGGCCATGCGGCATAAGGCGCACCAGCAATTTTATCAAAGCTTTTACGATATCATTAAAGCCCTAGAGTACATTGTGGACTTAACCAAACTAGATGCTTATGTGCATAATCAATGGAGTGTGCAATGTAAGCGATATGCTATGGTTCTGCCGAATACAATAATTTCATCTGCTTTCATTGTAACATTCACAACAGCATATTATTACCTATCTCATTTAAAAGGAATGACAGTTAAACTTCAGGGATGAGCTGTTGATATCGTGGAAGCTTATAACATGGCTCAGGAAATAACTGAGTTTTATATTTCTGAATGTGGAAATGTAGAAAAGAATTTTGAAAGTATATTTGATCACGCTGGACAAATGTGTGAAAAATTAAATGTAGAGTTTAAAATGCCCTGCATCATTCGAAAGCAAGTCTATCCAAATAATGCTCAATGTTATTCTGTGTTTAATTACTACAAACTATAGAACTATTTTAGCAGTCCTTTACTTGACCATCTCATTTCCATTTAAAATCTCATTTTTTCAAATTTAGAAAAGACTGCATTATCCCTGTTTTTATACAACCATCAGTTTGCGCTGATCGTGTAAATGAAATTGCTGTAAATGAGTTGAAGATGGCATATAAAGATGATTTACCCTTTCAGGAACTTCTAAATAAGCTCTGTTGCTCGCCTTGAAATGAATGAGTTTGTTATTCAAAAATTCGTTAAAATTTTACAAAATATGAAATAGATAATAAAACATATTCTAAATTCCAAATTTGGGCTTCCACATGCTGAAATTCGAGTGAAGGACTACGTTATTCAAAATTTAATGTCTATAGGTACCATTGTTTTTTCACAGTGCGAGAAACATTCATACATTCATGCAGATTCTTCATTATATAATTTTTTTAAATACTATAATGCAGGGCTCTAATATTTGGTGGCAACAATTTGAAAAGTGAAACGCCGTTTATACTGAAACAACGCAAAATGCCAAAACGAAATTAATAGCTCTTCTGCGCAATTTGCCCCTATGGGCTAATAATAAAATAAGTTACTTGGCAGTGAATGAACTATCTGCGTATTTCACAGCTACCCTATTAAATCATTTTAAATAACAATAATGCAAAGTGCTAGTAGATAACTAAGGAAATAAAAGTCATTGCATTGAAAGCATCGAAGTTGACATGTTCTCTATTCCCCCCCCCCAAAAGAAAACTTTGAAAGGTTTCAGATTTTAAATTACATCCAAAGGGGCGTTTTTTTAACATTTTGTCGTTACCTTTATTTATTAAATATCACTTTCTTCGCACTTAAACCATAAAATTCAGTTCAAGAGCAATATCGCAAAATAGTTTTAAATTGAGCATATCTTTAAAATTTCCGATACAGAGTCTCGCGCGCTGGAGATAAATATGTATTTTCTAGACAACGTTGCCATTGCTCGCTTTGAAATCCTTGAGTTTGTTAATAAAAAATTCGTTTACAAAATATGAAATCGATAATATAACAAATTCTAGATTTCAAATTTGGGCTTCCACATGCCCATATTCATAGGAGGATTACGTCATTCAAAATTCGATGGCGCTATGTACGGTTGTTTTATCACAATGCGAGAAATATACATACATTTATGCAGATTTTTCATTATTTAATTTCTTCAAATATAATGCAGGACTCTAACATTTGGTGGCAACAGTTAGAAAAGTGAAACGGACATTTATAGTGAACCAAAGCAAAATCGCAAAACGAAAACAATAGTCCTTCAGGGACAAAGCCCCTTTGGACGAAAAAGTTTAATATTTTTGCTATATTTATTGACTTGACTGAAATTCAAAATTAATGTAAAAAAACAATCATTCAAAATTATTTTACTGCATTTCCCTCCCTCTTTTGTGCAATATTTAGATAATAAGTAGCAAATTTCAAAATTAAATACTCGAACTTATTATTTTTCCCCTTTCTTTTTATTTATTTATTTTTTTATGTAAATGCTTATCGACTTTTAAACATTATGCTTTTTGATGCTTAGTCCGAAACGAAAGGGCTTTTTCTTCCTTAGTGACATTAACCCATTAACCGCCAAAACTACAAGGAATGTTTCTTTTCTCATGAAAATAATAACAAATATTAAATTAAGCCTTTATAACATAAATTTACATTGAAAATAAAAAAAATGCTCTTACCTGTGGAAAAAGCGATTGTTGTGTTCGCGCAACGTCAGCGGAATAAGACTACGGATGTTTAGTGAGTAGGATTGTACTCGTGTGATGTTTCTTTTGAGTGGAGCGCAGGATTACTTTTAGCTGTATAACGTTTTATAAATCTACAAATCACTTTACTTGTAATTAACTGAATATTAAAATATACATTGTATTTCCTTTACAAATACAGATTATTTCATTTGAAAGATTCAAGCATGAAAAGCTTGATTACAATCATTATGTAAATCTACATTACATACTTTGCGTCTATAAACAGTCTGGCTATGGTACTCTTTACAACAAAGTCTTTTGTTGCCAACGGACTTTACGATAAAATGTCTACCATCTCCATGCAATGGTTTTTGAATGCTGAATTTACTAGGTCTTCCTGTTGCTGATCTATTTCTGGCTAATTCTACACTCTCAATAGGAGTTTGCAAAAGGAATAATACATTCTCGCGTCTGGAATCTAAAAGAGACTTTATATTTTCAATAGTAAAAAGTGGTGATATTTAGTAAGTTTAGATACGGTCTCACCTCATATAATTTACCAGTATTGTCAATTTGACTATTGTCAAATGCAAATTCTGCTTCATATTCCTGTACTGCAAACGTGATATCAATTCTCGTACAACAGGAACAGAAATGTCCTTATCAAAAGAACAATACATTTTTTCTTGAGGTAAAGAATGATATCCTGTAAGCAGTAATATTCCAATAAATCATCTCATATAGGCTTTAGATGCAATAAATTCTGTTTTTTTTTTTTTTTTTTTTTTTTTTTTTTTTTGCTGAGCGTATATATTTGTCTGTTCAACAAGAAGAGAATAAATGTCTAAACCAAAAAGAAAATCGAAAACCTGTGCACTAGTTTTACCTTCTGTTTTGTCTTTTATAATTTCTATTCTATCTCTTTCTTCATGTTCTTCCTGAGACATAACTAACAGTTCCTTTTTTATCCACTTCAAGATCTAAGTCTTCTGCTTATGAAACTTTTTAGTATGAGTATAACTTCTTTTAGAAGGCTGAAACTTACTTCTTACGTGAATTTCAACTTCCCCAGAAGTATCATTTGGTAAAATATCATTACCATTATTTAAAACATTGCTATTCCTTTCTTCTTCGTCACTAGCCTCTGCAATTTCTGGGGGAACAACAACAATATCAGTTTTATTCTGGTCATTATTAACATTATCATCATCTGTTTCTTCATCAAAAAATCTTTGAAGGGCTTCTTCTAATGTAAGATACCTCGTTCTAGGTATTTTTAAACAACCAGAACATGAAGCAGAATATCGAAAGGAATGAGTGAAACAGGAGATTGACTACCCGTTTCCTGCTGACGTTGCGTCAACCCAACACCTGCTTTCCATTCCTTCCCAACACAAATATAAACATCTGACTGGTGTAATGTTCTGATAAGCGGTGACCTTGATTAAAAATAGATCACTCATAAAGACTGCAATTCGTTCGTTAAATATTTTCAGCAAAAATATCCGGTCGAAAATTTTGCTTAAAGTATGAGATTAATTATTATAAACAAAATGATTGTTGCAGGCAAATATTTTTTACAGAAATAATCTGCATAATATTCCCTACACAAAATCATCTGCTGGTATAAAATATCTTTGGTAGTTATATTTATATACGCATTTATTTTGACCGTTGCGTTAACGCAACACCAGCGGCTAATGGGTTAAGCTTGATAGCTAGAGGGAAAGTGGAACCGGATACGGAGGGTTACTCAGAACTGTAAAAGAACAAAAGCTTTACGACTTGAAAGTGTCACCTAATCTTCGAAGTATTTTCCCGCCTCTTGTTTGCTGAGGAAGGATGACTTTTTCTGATCTTACTTCTAAATTGGAAATCGCACTTTCCGTTCATTCTTTGTTAGTCACGAAATTTTTGGGAAGCTGGAAAGCAATATTTTAAAAATTAATTAGCACTGCTTTTAAGTATAGGTAGTGGTGAAGCGTGAGGGTGCCCGGGCGCCCAGGGCCCCCCCCCCCCGGCTACGCGCCTGCATTACATACGTTTTAACAAAGTGGAAATGCGTAAAACAGCTACAATATCGTCTCTCAGTCACTTAAAACAATCCGACTAAACAAATTTCAGACAACTTGGACAAAATACAAATACATTTTATTTAAGATTACACAACATGTGTTTCACTTTTACAAAAAGCAAAATATAATTCACAAACTGCACTTTTTTATCAGTAATTTCTGAGCAATTAAAGAACAAACAAGTCTAAAATTCAATCAAAATATCTCATCTTCGAAACAACTATACTCCTATATAGTAAGAAATAATACATTTTCCATATAAACAGCTATATTATAGCTAACGTCTCATATAAATACTGGAATTAAGAATGGTTCGCATGTACTACATATTTTAAAAGTTGGTCCTTTGAAAACTGGACAATACATCCATTGATTGTAGCGAAGATGAAGTCTATGAAAATAAGAAAATTAATTAACATGAATATTTTTCCTGGCTACCGTCTCATCTTCGATAATCCAGAAAATGCATCTTGTAACTCTAATGTCAGCAGCGAAAACATCAAATTTTACATCAAATCAAAACATGAAATTTACATACTGACATAAGTAAAATAAGGAACTGCAAGTAATAATTTTCAGGAATAGAAAATAAGCAATTAGCCAAAATAGTATAATAAAAAAAGTAAGATACAATAATATAATAAAACAAGTACAGAAATTAAAGACAGAGAAAGACTCATTACTTTCGGAAGGGATACAACTTTTTTATATAAAATATGAATGCAAGAGATTTGGTTGGAGTTCATTAACATTTTTTATATAAAATTTATAATATAAAAATTAATGTAGGATAACCACATTTATTATAACCTGTGATACTGCTTCATAAGATAATAATCTAATTTTATTATGAAATTTATTACCCCAACTACATCATTTAGTTCCAAATTAATGTAATTAAACTAAAATGCATGTAAAGTTTTTACACTGATCCTCAAAACTAAACAAAAAATTCCAGTTTAATAAGAATACATACTTTATAGCACATTTTAAAGATTAATCAATTAATTTACTTCGTATATTTTCAAGCTTGGTACTGTACATTTAAAATTTAAATTAAAAGCATGACTGGTATGTGCCAAAGACGTTACTGAAATGCAGAACATATGCTTCTACGGTAAAGATGCTGCTAAGTACTTGGAAATGCAAGACCTGAATGTAAATCCAGTTTTTAAGCGATAATAAACTTCAGATGGGCTTTCACTGACAATTATAAATTTATATTTATTAAATGACTGTCATTCATTTAAATAAACAATAATAAAGGAGGTATGCATCTTTATTCTTGTCACTTTTTAGATGGATCACCTAAACTTCATGCAAATATTTTTGGCATGCGATATTTTAAACATTACGTGATTAAAAAAACACAATGATTTCTATTAAAGCCATTTTAAAATTTTTTCACGGTTTAAGCTTAATTTTTCTTGTAACCTCAAAATAAGGTGAAGAAAATCATTATTCCAGAATTTTACACCAAATATTTCTCATACACCTATCTTTTTCTCTTTCATAATTTTAAAATACAGTAATTTTCAGTAAAGCTTAAGTAATGAATGTAATAAGTTACATTTCATTCTTGAAATTTTGGTACAACTGAATATTAAATGTTAATTACTGGTAAAGAACAGTAGTTATGTAACACATGTTGAAATTTTGCATTCTGCTGCAGTGTAAGGTGTTTCTTGGAAGCATTTTATCGCGACTGCAGACACTTCCTTTAAATAACATCCAAGTGTCTGCGATTAGGCAATATAATTTATTTATTTTTAGAGGATGGCAATAAGCCTTTGTGGTAACATTTAATAAACACAACAGATGCTGCAGGTTGCCTTAATATGCAAAATATTTTAGATTGGCAAACACGTGTCCTGGGGCTCTTTTCAACTGATTCCTCAATTAAAAATGTAAATGTGTTGTGAAATAAAAAATTAACAAAATGCAAGAAAAACAAACATTACGGGAAAAAGAGAAAAATAAGAGGGAAACAAGGCTGCCTTCTCAAACTTTTGCACGAGTATGCCCAGACGAGGCATGCATAACTGAGAATTGGACGCAACATGGTTTTGTAAATGAGCAACTTATTATCAATAGATAGAACACTGTTTCGAGCAATTAAGGGGAAGAGTGAAGCTTTACTAGCTCGAAACTTCCTGAAAATATGTGTAACGTGTGGGTTCCATGTAAGAGATTTACTGAGGATCACCCCAAGATAAGGGACCTGCTTGACCCAGGGAATATCCACACCATACATTTGCAGGTGAGCCGGGAAATTCTTCTTAGTAGTAAACAGTATGGCATGTGTCTTGTCGACATTCATTTTGACTTTCCATTTGGTCAGCCAAGTCTCTAGCGAGTGGATGTGGTGTTGTAGTTGGTGAAATTCTTCTTAGTAGTAAACAGTATGGCATGTGTCTTGTCGACATTCATTTTGACTTTCCATTTGGTCAGCCAAGTCTCTAGCGAGTGGATGTGGTGTTGTAGCTGTTGTATTGCTGAACTAACAAATGCACTTTGCGTAAGAATCGCTGTGTTGTCTGCATACATGGCTAGTGTTGTGTTGTGTGTAGTGGGGATGTCGTTCACGTAAATATTGAATAGGGTAGGGCCCAGAAAGGATCCCTGTGGAACACCAGCCCGTATAGGCCGGTTTGTGGATAATGAACCAGAAACATGAACAACAAAGTGTCTACCGATTAGGTAGGATTTAATTATGTTTGTGATGTAGCCTGGGAGTCCCAGGTTGTATAATTTGTATATGAGGGCATCCAGCTATACTCTATCGAAGGCCTTGGCGACATCTAAAAAAAGCCCACCAGTGGCACGATGTTGTTGCATCCCACTGCTTATTAACTCAACAACTCTGTAGAGTTGATGCGTTGTCGAGTGCTTACACCTGAACCCAAACTGATAGGGTTATGAGGATCTTCTGCTCATCCAGAAAGATGTTTAGTCTATGGAGAATAACTGCTTCCACGATTTTGCTAATTGAGCTTAGCAAACTGATTGGTCGGTAACTCTCAGGAGCAGTCGCAGGCTTGTTTGGCTTTAGCAGAGGGACAATCTTGGCAGTTTCCCAACAGGTTGGGAAGTATTGCCATCGTAGTATGATATTCATTAACTTGGTGAAGTAGAGTATTATCTTGACAGGGAAGTGCTTGATCATCTCATTTGTGACCCTGTCTACTCCAGGGCTCTTCCTTTTTGCAATTCGCATGATATAGAGACAGACCTCCGATGGCATGGCTGAGATAATGTTGTCTGTGCATGGCTGTGTTGTAAAATTGGAATGGAAGTCAGCAATAAGCTGTTCAGTGTCTGAGTCTGAAATGTTGTTAATGCAGAACTGAGATTCCAGATGCTGATTAAAAGGGAAGTGGTTTATTAAACCACGAACGGATAAAATAAACTTGAAACATTTCTCAATCAGTGAAGCCCATTATAATAAACCTGATGAAATATGGTTTTCACAAATAAGCCAGATGTAACACATTTCTCACAAAGGAATTTTTATGAATACATCAAATGAAACACATTTGAGTCGAAATTGTTTTTTAATTCCCGGTTTTAAAAACTGGATTTAAACAATTTAATTTCTGAATTAGGTTATTTGTTACTCAGTTATTTTTAATAAAAAAAGGAGTTATTACAAAAATAATCAGATGAATCTTAAAATACTACGATTTTTCATCTTTACATGATATAGCAATATTTATCACAATAGGAAGATAATATTTTGCTAATCAACAATTACACACAGCCATTAAAAGTCTTTCATCGTTTAGATAAAATTTACCCCCAAAATTTTTTAAGCATAATCCCCTCCATACACACTTAATAAGAAGGGGGCTACTTTTCAGAAAAACATTTCAAAATCAAATACTTAGATGAAAACAGAGCTTTAAATTGAATAGTCGACTATAAGATACTATTGCTTATCAATATAATTTTAAAAATTTCTATTATTTCATAACAGCTGTGTGATAAAGTAAGTTAACATGCAGTAAACACTTTAATAGCAATATATAATGACATAAAAAAGCTTTATTCTAAACAATTCTATCATTGAAAATCTGATTATTAATACTTTTCCTAATGCTTTGCACTATCTACCTTTCAATTTTTGTACATAAGATAGACAATTATATTTGAGTTGAAATAACAAGCCTAAACATTTATACTACTAAAATTAGTTTCATACATCATAATTAAAACCTGATTACAAGAAATTTACAGAAATTAATATTTTGGGGTTTTAGTATATTTCCAACCACATTAAAATCTCTCTTCAATACATATTTTATCCAACTTTTCTTTCTGAAAAATTCTTTCCAAAGAAGGGAACAACATATGATTTCATAAATGCAAATAACAGAATGAGACTAACCATTTTTCCCAATGAAGTAAAAAATAAGTAGCCATAGAAAAATATCTTTTCTATTACTTGCCATTTCTTTCACAATATAAATTATCAGTAAACACTTACAACTAATAATATTTAAACATTTAAATTGTAAAAAATAAGAATGCTTTAAAAGCAGACATGTAAAAATACATGTGAATGCATACTCATTTATATTTATAAATATATAAGTATATATATGTGTGTATATATAGACATATTTGCCTGAGAAATTAATTCTACACTTACCCTTGAGAGTTTACCTGAGTTGTCAACTAAATCTTCAAGAAATATTTCACAGCAATATAAATAACAGAAAACGAAACATGTAATAAAAGTCAAATTTATTGTTAATTTTCATTCTCAATTTAAAAATAAAATTAAAAGGAGAATAATTTTGCACTTAAATAATATATTACCTAAATATTTGAAAGTGCAAAAAGAACCTTCTTCAAAATTACCTAAAAAAATACACAACAGATTTGCCTGGATCAAGATTTATGAAAAAATATATTTCCATTATGAGTTGGTAAACTGCTGTTTGTTACATACTGCATTATAAGTTACAATGGAGATCATTATAAACTACATCCAGAGATACAAAACTTAAACATTCCTTTTTTATTACAATTATTAAATGCTTACAGATTCATATGGTCTGTGACACCTACTTTAGTTATTAATGAATAAAATATGCATACGGGATTTCACTACAGTGTATGGCGTGTACATACCAAGACTTTGAACATGTAACGCATTTGATCTTCAGAGCATCTCTGTAGGTAAATTCCCATAATGCATGATCAAATGTTATATGAAACAGCTAACAATGAATAATTCCTATGTACCACTACTGCCAAAACTTCTGAATTCACCAGATTTATCACCCACTGATCATCATATGATTCCATGATCGCACGGCGATTAGCTCGCCAGACACCAGCATTAGTTATCCCAAATAAATTTCTGCATCATGTTGACTTTCATAGACTGGCATACAGTAAACATATTTGACGTCTCTATATATCTGGAGCCGCGTAGCAGTGATTATTGCCACCTACGATGTTCACTTCGTCCTTGCAATTCAAGTTATGTCTTCAACACAAGTTATATGTACCTTTTAAATCTCTTCTTTCCTGATGTTACATTTATAATAACCAGCGTTGTATAAAAAGGATGCCAAACTATTCATAAAAGCAATAGAAACTACACATTAAGTCACTGACCTTTAATCTTACAACTAACTTTCCATTGATCATACTATAGAATTAAAGAGGTATTTCCTGTATTAATTCGCAGAAAAGTAATTGAATATCAAAACTTCAGAAATTTTCAAAATTATTAGCACACACTATAAGGCAATTTTTTTTTCCATTTACAAGGAAAGAAACCCTACAAATTCACATGAATAAATGTTTTCATCCTTTCTATCATAAGTATACATTTGAATTTTAAAATGTGCATATGATTTTATTTTTTAGCAAAGAACACTCCATATTTTGCTAATAATAATTAAAAGATATTTCCTTTCGCATACAACTATGATATATGTTACTGAAATACTTTTGATTGATTTATTATTATTTGTGGGATGATCTTCCTTCCCAAAATTCAACCCTTGATACAATTATTTCATTTCAGTATGAACTTTAAAGTTGCACGTTTAATTTTGTTTTATTTCGAACGATCACTGTGTGCTTCATGATTTATTACATGACTCTTATTGTTATTGTATGCTTTATTCTCATAGCAAATACAATAAAACTGCTGATTTAAAACAGAATATAAGTGTAAATAAACTACAATACATTGAATTATGTACTATTGTAAAGTTTCATTGCATTTTCTTTTAGATCAGGGATTGTCATTAAGAAAATATCTGTTCCTGAATAGTCAATAACTAGACAGGAATATTTTTGGCAAAATATAATAAGTTGATATTTCATGCATAAAAAATTTAAACTTTGAACACTTATCATATTTTTTCCTCATATCTCACTAATCCAAAGAGCCTTTTAATTTCTTTTACTGTTTAATACATCAGTTATAAGCATGAATAAAGAACTTACATATGAGTCACCTTACAAAAATCATGTAGGACTTTTTTAAGGCAACTCAGAACACTAACACAATTAGTTTTAATAATATAATTCAATAGTTCACATCTGTGGATATCCTAAATGCCGACACTAGTGATGTATTTTTTATTCATGCATCCAGTAACTGCCACTTCACAAACTTCCTGGTTAATAAAATGAGTCGTTTATTAAGTTCAAATTTCCAAAAGCCAAAACAAATATATATTAATTGATATAAAAGCCTGTGTTTATGAAACTCCTCTTTGAGGTTTCTTTAACATATATTGGAGGGCGGGGGGATCAATTCTTCAGAGACAAAATATTCTATTAAATCCCCTCAAGGTTGTTTGTAGGTCTTCCATTTAAAAAATGATACACAAATATTCTAGTGTTATCATACACTTTCGCACTTTGATTCGAAACGGAATGGTCAATGTAGGATGAAGAAGGAACACTGAAAACATCGATCATGCCTACACGAAGCAAATCCTATAACTTATAAGAGAAAAGTGCAAACATTTAGCTGGAGAGAAATATGAATGTGGAATGCGAAATTTAATTCAACAGAGAACTAAAACTGATAAAGAACTAATTAAAAATTTAAATAACTTTAAAAAATGTAAAAAGGAATTAAAAACCGATAGACACTGAAGCTGCTCTTCCAGAACGGTTTCAATATATGTGACTGAAATCTCTCTATTAGAGCCCTTAATAGGAAAAACTGAAGAATTCGGTAAAATGCTAATAGAATTTTGATTCCAACAGTTGAACAAAACAAGTTCAAGAATCACAAGATGAAAAGAGAGAAACAACATCATCAGTGTTAAAACTGTATTAATAAAGCATGAATATATGTTTATATATTAATTATTTGAACAGTCATTTATTGTTATATGGATACATAACATTAATGTTGACTTCACAATTTTCAATATACAAATTACTCTCTATTAAACTTAGCCACTAACTAAAATATATTTGGAATATGTATAAGGTGGTACTTTTCCGTTTCACCGGCGCAAATCTCGCCAAGCAGACTTTATTGCCGACAACATACAGTATACACATAAAAAATTTTAACAAATGTTAGTTCTAAGAATTTTTAATTTTGAAGGCATAAACATTTTAATATCGTTTAACATTTGTAAAAAGCCAATAAATAAAGAAAATAAATTTGTAAACTAACATTAGTTTAAGAATTTACTATGCTTTCATAGTTCAACATCCTGATTCACCGGTTCGTATCACGTGACCCCAAGTGATCTCATCTCACGTAAACTACTTAATTTCAAGTTAAATCTTAATTTGGAATACGAGTTTAAATGCAATAATTACTTCAAATTCGTACGAATAGTTTATGTAAAACCGCAGTGCTTTATTTCGCTGGTGCATTCTCATTAGAATTGATGAATTTAACACTTGACTTTGCCTTTTCTATATTTTCGCCTTCGGGTGAGCGGTGTGATGACATCTTAATTGACTTAATTACCGCGAGTGGCTATAGGGCATAAAATTTAACTATCTGGTAAAAATTCTATGTAATTATATGCCAGTATTGAAAGAAACAATGGCTAATCTTTGGAATATGGTAACAGGTAGTTTGGCGACATTTTGGTAAGGCGATAAAGGTTACTAGCTAGGACTTTAGCCGTGTAGATGGATAAAGTCAAGAGTGTGCGCAATGCCATTTTTGTGAAATTCTGGAATGTTTTTTTAAGTGAAAATAGGTCGACATGTACATGGATGATACCGTGTATATGCAATTCTTAAAAACGTGGCAAGCAGTGAGCGATTCTGCCCTTTCTCCCAATTTCGCACCTAATCTTCGTCATGATTAAGCACTTTTGTTCCATAAAAGTTCTAGCATAAGCGTAATTCGGCTAGCAGATTGTTGGAAAAAAATGTTGTGTAAAAGGGGGAAAAAAATGCCTTCGTGAACCAAAAAAAACTAGCAAGTTGCTGTAGCAGGGTTGGTCGCCAAACTTTCGCCAAAAAATCTCCAAGTTACCATAATCTGAAGATTAACCGAAACAATCATTCTGATAAGAAATGACTGCGACTTGTTTTGAAAATAAGGTGTAAAAGGCTAACAGCGAGGATATTCCGTTTGGCATCAGTTGTACCATTATTGGAGACTTTATTGCCTGCGCCGGCAAAATGGAAAAGTAGCTATAAGGTATTTCTCCCGCCTTCCTAGCGTGCCTTCGTGACGTCGTGGTTCTGCACGATGGGCCGATATCCAGAGGTCCGTGGTTAGATTCCCGGCGAAGGCGAATGCTAATTTTTCATCTCTCTGCTTTTCCAATTAACCTAATGTGTCTACATATGATCTGATTTTTATCAAGCAGAGGGCACTCTACAACTAAAGCAAGATCAATAACAATAAATACAATATTCCATTATAACATTACCAATTACACTACATTAGTTTTATGATGACAAGTTTGCCTTTTTTTTTATTTTTTATTTTACTTATTTATTTAATTTTTTTTTTTTTTTTTTTTTTTTTTTTTTTTTGGGAGACAGCTAGTTAAAAGTTATACACCTGTAAAATATTTATAAGCACGTCTTACAAAAAATTCTTATTTTCACCACTTTACATCTATAAAAATGCATGCGTCTGTGTTGGGGGATTTTAATATTTTATTCATAGAAAAAGCACTGTTCATAAACATAAAGCTATGCTGGCTGAAAGAAAATGAAGCATTTTGCTAATCACTATTTTAAAAAAAATCACGCAGAAGTTAGAGATATAAAAAACTTAGCTGATCAAAATAACTGCAATAATTTGTTCTAAGTTAGATTTTTTATTCTTCAACTTATCACCATTTTCCATTAATCAACTAACTTTCTAAGCTAGTTTATTAAATTGCCCTATTCAAATTGCTGATTCATATATTTTATATCCAATGTCTTTACTATAAAATATAAAAGAACACTTTCTTACAGCATGAAGTTCTCATAATTATATATCAAGCAGAAAGAGCAGCAGAAATTATTTTCAGCTGCATCCATATACTAAAACACAATTGAAAATATTTTCATATCATTTCAATCATGCAAACCTATATCATAGAGAAATTATGTTGCCTTAGCGAAATGCACTGCACGACAGAAAAAATTTGCAGTGATTATTTATAAAGGCCTATAAATTATTTCTAACATTAACAGCAAAATATAGAAGACTCATTAATAATTCAAATTAAAATCTTCTCATAAAGCACATATAGATTCCAAGAAAATTAATAACATCAATTAAAGATGAAATTTAATATATGATTTTTTAAAATTCAAGCAGCAAAGCTAAAACTCAACATCAATTTTTTTCAAAAGATTGATTAGCAAAAGTTAAAATTTACAGAAAATTACACAGCTTTTTTTTTTTTTTTTTGTTAATGTCAATTTTCATTTTTTAAAAAAGTATTCATAAAAATTTCAAAATCTGCATTATCTGTCAAGAGGTTTTGCTGGTTTAAAAAAGCACTTCTAAAAATAAGAGAGAGAGAATGAAAAGAATTCTAATTGCTTTCATTATCCATAATCCTTTTATTTGGCTATTTGAATTAAAGGTTAACAATATTCTATTATGAGATACACACGGAAATTTTAACACTGAACAACTGCAGCAAAATAATAAAAATTAAAATTTCTGAATAGTTGTAAACAAGCTGCATACAACACATCTTATGCAAATAGATCTAAACTGAAATCTGACCTTATTTATGTAAGTAAAAATGGTCGCTGTCGAAAATATCGTGGTAAGAAATAAAGTATCTACAAAGCATCGCATGACATTAACATTGCAGACATGCTCTTTTCAGGTTTTAATAATTGTAAATGGATATTCTCATAATGATTTGAAAGCGCAAGATGGAAAGAAGGATAATTTTTACTTTCATATTTTTTACTCACTAATAAATTTTTGCTGATAAAGTAAGAAGGAAACTTAAGCATAGAAAATTAATGCGATTTATAGCACTTAATAGAATTTTAAACCGACATAGTCAACTAAAAAAGGTCATTAATAAATCATTTTTTAAAAAGTTTTTACTGGTAATTTTTCATGAAAAGTATAATCTAAAAAAGATTAGAAAAAGGGGGTGGGTTCCAAATGCGCGAATGGAAAATCCACCCCCCGTCCTGCTATGGTCCAACTGCGCGAATCAGAATTTCGTTCTCCCGTTGCCTACAGGGTTACAACTTAACTTTTCGAAGCCAATTGTAGCTAAGAGGAAAATAAAAATAAAGAAATAGAATTACATATCAACAATCAGAAGAACAAGTAAAGAATATCTAACAAGCAGGCTAATTACTTGAAAAACAGCAATAAATGGGAGAGCTAACAAAGAAAATAAAAGGTATCGGTACGCATACATATTAGCATTACAAGCATCTTTCATTAGTTACAATATTAGAGCAAAGAGTATTATAATAATATCATAAATTAAATAATTATAAAGCATACCAATTATATTTTTTTATAAATTGCATCAATAATAGTCAAGCTGTCTGAACTAGACTGGAAAATTTAATATAGTTCACTTGCGTGCAAAAGATTATTCCGAATCAAAGTGTCTTAAAATGTGCTTGAAATATTTTTCGTTAATTAAAGTAATCATGTAAATGTTTGCAGAAATTAAAAGTTAAATTTAAAAAAAGCTTAGCATGAAATCTATTATAACAACATTACTATGCATTTGGGACACTGACGTATAAATTTAAATTATTATGCTAAGAAATTTTTTCTAAAATTTATCTAGAAGAAAAGAATTAAATAAACAAAACTGCAAATTAATATAATGAATCAGGCATCTCAATAAATGAAAGCTTATTTCTTTAACCAAAAACTAAAAATTGGGATGCAAAAGTTTGTGTAATATACTTGGAAATATCTGAACATATAATTAATTAGAAACGTACAATTAAATAAATAACAAGCTAGTTAACAGTAACATTAAGCTTAATTTCATTCAATCTAAAACAAGCAATTGATCAGGAGCTCCGCATAACTGAAATTTTATTGCTATTTTACGTAGATTTGTGCACTAAATAAATATTTGCACTTGTGAGAGAAGTGAATAATATACTGATAGTCAACAGGAATTAATATACAGTGTTTAAAAATAATATAACTACTTGTCAGAAGGTATGCAAAGTTACCACAGCCACAGAAACTGGATGACTATAGACAACTCATAAAGTTAAGCGCTACAGTGTGAAAAGAAAATTCTGGAATAAGCATGTTAAGAAAATTAGTTTGAGAAACAATCCTTAATTTATTGATATCCATATAAACTCTAAGCTTCTGGAAACGGTTACATATAATTTGGCAACCAGGTATCAATCACCGAATCCGAGTTAATTTCTTTCCTTATTTTTTCTTATTAAAGGGATTTTTTGCAATATTTTTAAAGAATAAATTTAAAAATATTTTTGCTTCATGAACTGAAATTTTTATGATACATTTTTATGCAGTAAATAAGTACAAAAAAAGAAAGAGCTTGGGGATTTCTGGAATTAGAAACTCGGGTCGAACTACCAATGTTTAGTGACTTTTCCACTTGATCATAAGACCTTTTGAAATTAGGTTGAACGTATTGCGTAGCAGCTACAAAGTCCTCTTCCGTAAACTTGTCCTTAAACACAATTTCTTGCCAACATGGATCCAAAATCACATTTCCATAATTGAGCGCATCCACCGAAATATTAAGCATGAGGGCATCCGACGAAACCGGAGCAGTATCCATGACTGTAGGTAGCGGGGGGTATTCATTACCCTCCATAATTACACAGTCGAACTTTGCACGAAACACAACACAATAATTCACTTAAAATCGCAGAAATCAGTTCGCGAAAAACACACCGCACAGATGTCGAAAATACTTCCAATAATCACATCTGAAATGACACAGCAGTCGCAGCAAAATAATAATTAATTCGAGATAATCCATGCACATTCAAAATGGCGGCGAAAATGGCACTACAAGAGCTCAGAAAAAACGTGTCATACTATATTCACGTACACCAGTCGACTTCTCCAATCCTCGATCAGGAACCTGAGGCCGGGATATCGCACACGGCGCGATGTGTCCGGCTCATGAAGCAAGGCCCAGTGGGCACGTGATGATAAAGTTTCCTGACAAGTCGGTAAAGTGATTAAGGTGGTAAAAGGGGGTGACCATGCGTCATAAAGGCATAGAAGAGCCTTAACACAAGATAAGCCAAATTCAGGAGCTGTGAGGTACACTGTGGTGTATGTTTGTATTGATGCAGTGAGGTACACTGTGGTGTATGTTTGCGTTGATGCAGTGAGGGAACAAGGACAAATCAGACAAGTGATACAAGAATAATTTAAGGAATACATGTGAAAGTAGCATAAATAAATACTAAGCTATATACAATAAATGACGTAGTATGCAGAATAACATAAAATACAAGTTCACAATATTAAATGCGTAATAAAAGTACTAACATACAAGGCGGTGAGATAACTAAGTAGAAAAATTTAACTCCCGAGTGTGGTGGGCCGCGAGCGGTTTATAAATGGAGTCCTTCTCTAGAACAATATATTAAGGTCTCCCATGTGCCTACAGTCCTGTGCTGTTTTGAAGAATTTTGCATTCATTCTGTGCAAATACTCCTCTACTGTCTCAAGTTTCCAGTCCCTGTGAAGCGTCTGATTCGATACAAAGTAATGCGCTCTGGTCATCATCCTGAGCAGCTTGTTTTGCGTAACTTGCAATTTATTGAGTTCTCTTTTATGAACAGAAGTCCAGGCAGGTAACGCATAGGCAAACATCTTCAAGGTGCGGCATTAGACTCTGTAGTTTAGTGATTGCGAAATTAGGTGATGCAGACTTGACAGCAAGCGCCGTATCGTCCGCATAACAGCCCATAAAACAGTTATGATCCAAGCTTTCTGTAGGCAAATCAGCCACGTAAACCAAATACAAGATGGGCCCTAAATTGGATCTCTGTGGGACGCCGGTCATCACTTTCTTGTAGTCAGAGGAGTCTTTACCCATGTGCACGAAGAAAGTCCGATCCATAAGAAAGGAGTTAATTATCTGAATCAGCTCTCTACTGAAGTTACGTTCTATTTGGTATTAACAATAAGGAGATTTTTGAAAAATTCCTATCATTTAAAATTTTATTTCGTTTCATTTTTCAGTTAACTCATGTTTGCGTGAGAAAATGACTTTAGGATATTTGTTTATAGTGGATAAATTTTTAGTTTAATAAGCTATCTATATTTTAATAAAATTCAGTTAATTTAATACCATTGTGGCTGCATATAAGACGAAATTTTTAATATCTATGCCTTTCTGAAATCCTGATCAGGCAGCTAAATATTAAAGAATACGTTTAAGAGTATTTTTTTAACTCGTAAAGCAATGGGAGATATTTTAATTTTATCTCAAATCATAAGATTAGACTTTTAATGGCTTTTCTTGTAACTTACTTTGATATATCAAATTTATATACGTGGGCACATCTTATACACAAGCCCCTTTGGTCGTTCTGAAAAATTTTTATAAGACAAACCTATTTTATATATGACACAATTATGTTTTGAGACAATACGGTATTTTATTACATATCTTAGCATATTTAAAAGGAGGAACATTTGAAAACTGATTTGAAAAGAGATTTGCTTTTAAATTCCTAGTCATTTCAATTTTGATCATAACTGACGTATAACATAATTTAAAAAATAATTTATTGTATAACAATAATGTAAATTTAACCTTATAAATTCTTAACAGCAGTTTTTCATTTGCTAAATATAAAGTGGTACATAAATAGAAGTTTAATTTGATAAATATGAAAGGTATTTAGAGAGTTTCATGTCTTTCTGTAATGGATAACACTATAAACATCGGTCTTTTGTTAAAAAAATATATTCTCAAAATATGCTTAGGGTTTTAGACGCATAGCTAAATCGCAAATATTTTTGAAACTATATTAAATATTATTTCTACCTTAGGCGGAAATTTCTGCTAAATTTACAATTTTCTCACTTTCCTAATTTTTTAATGTATACAATGAAGTATTTATTACTTTTTAATTAATTTTTATAACTGCATTAACAGATGGTGCATTATTTGCAAAGTTTTGACATGATATCACCTTTTAACGAAATGAAGGAAAGTAAAATTGTTTATTCTTAAGCTACAAATTTTGAACAAGGCTGAAATATCTACGCTAAATTTTATAAGGGTGCCATAAATATTTTTCATTATTCAACAAAAACTATAAATTTTTATAATTACTTAAAAATCATAAAAAGAGTGGATTATAAAGCAGTGTAAGAATGTCAACTTTTGATTAAAATATAGATTCAAAATATTATTTCCTGACGCACTGCAAAATCTGAAAGTAGCATGGGCTATTTTAAATGAACTTTTCAGGATGCCCTTTTAGATATAAACTGATCTGAGAAATAAGCATTAATATAAGGTGATTATGTAATTCAACAAACAATCTCTATATTGCTTCATAAAATAGATGACTTATGATGGGAGTCTTCTTTTATAAAACACTGTGGTTTAATGTTACAAACGAAGTTTCAGCTTAAGTTTGGAAATTAATATAGAGGAAAAGTTAAAAAAAGTCTTTCAAAACTAACAAGTTAGTATATGAATAGCATGAGGAAAGAATATAAAAAACATTTCAGTATCTATTCGGTATTTATTTCAGAATAAGGAAACATTTTTCACTATATGAGTAGCATGAAGAAAGACTTCAATATATGAATTTCAATATTTTCAATATATGAATGTAAAAAACCTATTTCAGTATATATCCATTACTTATTTCCGTATAAAAAAACCCATATGAGTGTGTGAATAGCATAGGGAAAGAATTTTTCAGCATATGAATATATCGATTTCTTTAAAAATTATTAACATTTAAGAACTAATCAACAGAAAAATACAAATAAACAAAAAGTAAACATATTTAGTTAAAATAAAAATGCATTTTTTATTCACGAGAAATGCCTTTGGCAGGAATTTTTATGTTTGTTATGGAACTTGAAGTGCATCAAAAAAACTTTTGAAATCTGCATTGAGATTGAACTTATTGAGATCTGCAGCTTTCAAAGCTGTATTTATTTTATATGTGAAAAGGTTGGCTTGTGTTAAAAAAAAATATATCTACAATGAGAAAAGATATATATTTTCTTTACTTTTCAAACGGGAATATCGAATGCTCTTCAGTTGCCTGCCTCCTATCTAACCTTTTTCCTATTTTAAATGATTTTTAAAATTTTTTGGACGATTAGTCCAGGAATCACACCTTTTTAGAGTAAGATTGGTCAAGAGTACGCAGTTTGTCTAGTAATGTGATAAAAAAAAAAAAAAAAAAAAAAAAAAGAAAAAGAAAGACATGAAAGAAAAATAAGTTATTTACACCAGTATTTTTTAAAAATAATATTGTAATTATTTGGTAAAATTATATCTTCTTCTATAATGTACATCACATTACTTCATTTTGTTTAAGATGTATATTAATGTTAAATAAAAACTTCAAATTACCCTTGAATGCCACTTCCAGATACTTTAACAGCAGGTAAACAAGAAAACAAAAGGGTAACATTTCTAGTCTTCTCTCCTGCAATTAAGCTCAAACTCTATAAATAATTGTTAATAAATGAAATGAATATTGTAGAAAAACTAGAAATCTTGCTCATTAAAACTGCTGAATTTATTTGTTCTTTGATGCTGGACTGGAGAAAGAAAATCAAAAATTAAGATTTTGTATGTGTCATTCAAAGTGCTAATTTCATACATATGCAAGAAATTCATATTATATTTAATTGTAGGGAGTTATGAAACTAGCATTATTTTCGGTATAAAGACCTACATTCATTTAAGTCATAAATGCAAGGACCTTAAGTCAATCAGATTTTTAAGTCTGCTTTCTAAACATTTGTCAATAAAATAAATATAAAGCAAAAATTTTTTTATACAATTCAGAAAGACCTTACACAAAGATGTAACCAGATATCCATTATCTATATTGTTTAAATGATTTTAAGCATCATAATATTATGCATTTTGTAAGACTTATTTGATAACACTGTAGTTAGCTAGGTCATTAGTGAAATAATCATACATGACTCAATACTAAACAAAAGATTCAAGAATTATGAATACAGATGAGAAAATTCATAATTATCTGATTGTTTAATAATTCTACATTTCCTATGAGCTATAATTTTATAGCAATTTTCAACCATTACAGCATTTGACATTCATTTAAAAGAAATTCAAAACAATTTAGAAAAACTGCTATTTTTTACTTTTATATGTATTAGTTTTCAAATTTCAAATTCAAACAAGAGGATTTCCCAAAACTTTTGGTCCAATATAATGGAAAATTAGAGCATAAAATTCAGTTCATATTTTTCGTGCCAAAATCCTAGCGCTAAATATCCATAAAAAATAATTCAGTATGAAAAACATTCCCCTTCTATGATAAAACTGAAATATTCGAAGTTTATTGCAAAAGTAACCTTCAAGGAGAAAAATGATCGTGTCACAGGATCAATGCGAATTTGTAAATATTACTAAAATGCGTTATTGTAATATGTAATATAATAAGGACTACTAAATACGGACAATATAGAAAATGAATAAGGACTATATAAAAAAATTAGTCATGCTGCAATAATAAAATGAAAAAAAAGTATTTTTTTTTAGCAATCCAGCACTCAAAAAAAAGCATGTGACTCGAGGATAAATATATAGTATTAATCACAACCAACATGCTAACTAAGCCTTACATGAATATTAAAGAGAATGCATATCCCATATAAAAATGGTTAACTCCATGAAGTTATAAATTTATATGTAATATTTTGTTCCTTTTGTTTCATGCAGATGCAATAATGAACATTGTAGTAGAGCTTTTATAGCTGGGAAAAGAGATAGAGAAGCCTTTTTTTCCTCTCTGTAAAGTGAAAGATGAAAATGCCTTGAGGTAAAGAAATCAGACAAGCAATTAGTACATTTGTTCTTTACAGGAATACATCTTTACATGGATAAATTGAATTCTACATTTACCTAATAACACACCTCTCATCGATTTACATAATTCACAGTATTTCTTTGTTTATTATTATGAACTGTGAAACTAAAACTACAATTAATTACAGATGAAGAAAAACTATAAAACTTGTAAAATTATTAAAAGAAAAAGATACTTTTGTTTGATTTAAAACACAAACTATGGAAATTAACATGCTTTCTTTCAAGATATCTTTTTCCAATAGTTTAATGCATAGAAGCCTTAAATACTTTCAATTTATTAAAAAAATATTCTTTCTGGTTACTTAAATTAAAAAATAATCATGCAACGAAGCGAACCCGGATCTTAAAATTTAGTTATGATTGATATTCAAAATCATCTAAAGCATTTAAAATGATACATAAAAATGCTACATTTTCTTATTCCAAACAGTTTGTCATTTAAATGCAAAAAAAAAAAAAAAAAAAAAAAAAAAAAAAAAAATAGTCGCTTCAAAGTTGCTAGGCAAATAATTCCAAGGACAAAGAATCGCCACAAAATAGAATCTCAGAAATATTAATTTTAATTTCACTACATATTTCTGGAGGGCATAAACTAAAATATTCTGAAGACTAAGAAACATGGAAGAAAAACATTAAAAATTGTCTTAGGAAGTTGGCCACTGTAAGTTCAATAATTAACTACGAAATTTTCGAATAAAATGTATATGAAAAATTAAATAATACTTTTAAAGTGCTAATAAGAAATGTCTAAATCTAAAAGTAAATGTAAGCAATCCAATTTAAAGCGACCACTCAAAATTCCATATCTTTTTAATCTTGTGTGGATGTGGTGAACTTGCATAATGATTAAAACCTATTGTTCTCAAAAATATTGTTCGTCTTAGGGAGATAGTCACCAAGAAGTTTCACTACAAGTATACATTATTTCTAAAAAAAAAAAAAAAAAAGGCTGCATGAAGATTTTCCTGAAGTATAATGTGTATATGAACCAGTTCCTGAGAATGTACTCCACAAAGGAATCTCACCCCTTAAGCAGATAGCTGTAGTGTACTTTGGCATAATATAATAAATCAGAATCATCGTTTCAATTATGGCACCAATTACTATGAGTTTTGTCCATTAACTCAGGTGCACCTTCGGCATATCACGTGTAATTTTAAAAATAAACGGGTGTATGAGCACCACTGCCCGCAGGCGATAAAAAAAGGTCAAAAGTGGCTAGTCCATGCGATCCAGCATGCCAAGGCCTCTCTCATGCTGCAAAAGTGCTCTGAAATCAGTTGAACGTTGATTGGAAGGAGCCAGTCACGTGGAAGGTCACCCTCCCAAGAACTGACCCTGTCATATGCTGCTTGAAACAGGCTACCTGTTACGAAGGGAAGAAAAATTTTTTGAAAATGAGTTTGTCCTAATAAGTTCTTCACGAGTGAGTAGGATACTTAATCTTGACATTCTGCAAATTTCATAATATACATGGCTGCCTTAAAGCCAGCAGCAAGTTTTTTGGCAGTGCTTTTAGCTTTCCTGATTTTCTCCATGTGCGCTATACTGTTTTCCATAAAATCCTGAATTTTGGGATCCTGCAACCAGGACATCGTCTCTCTAGCTTCCTCCGGGATTTTAGTAACTTCTTGCTTAACTTTCTCACTGAAAGAAGGTCTACTTTCTTTTCTCACCTCATCCTTCACCTCTCCAGTTAGCTGAGGAAAATCCTCTTTCTTACTGATGAATTCCTTTGCTTTACTCTGAGACGATCTTTTCTCTTGTTTCTCAAATTTTTCTCAAACTTGTAACGTTTCTGTGATCCTCTGCATTCATGACATTTACGAAAATCGCTTTGGATTTCATCTGTGTGTCAAGCTCTTCTTCACAAGTATTTCTCAGCCAGTCTACTTTCTCTCATTGGAAAACAATAGATGGGGGCTTTTCATCAGGGATCACGCCTACTACTTCATCAATATTATCTGCATCCAGGGCATCGAATTTGTTTTCACTCGTTATTTCCATTATAATAAATCCAAACACTACTGAAATATTATATAGCTGACTTTTGTCATAACTAGCTAATCGAGTAACTGACCGCCCGCTGTGCGTAAAAATTTTGCTATGCAAAAAAATTGAAAAACTGGAAAAAAAAAAATGACACTTTAAGAATAAACTGAAACAAAACAGAAAATAATTTTCACTATAAGAGTATTAGATTAACAAAAGTGAAGAAAATAGTCTCATAATTAACTTAGCAATTCTTTTATAGATAAGGTCATGCAGTTTCTTACCTTTCTTTTTTTTTTAATCTTTTTTAGATTATACTTTTTATGAAAAATTACCAGTAGAAACTTTATAAAAAAAATTTGCTAGTGACCTTTGTTAATTAACTATGTCGGTTTAAAATTATATTAAGTGCTATAAGTTGCATTAATTTTCTATGCTTAAGTTTCCTTCTTACTTTATCAGCAAACATTTATTAGTCAATAAAAAATATGAAAGTAAAAATTATCCTTCTTTCCATCTTGCGCTCACAAATCATTCAAGGAATATCCATTTACAATGATGCCTGAAAAATGCATGTCTTCGATGTTATCGTCATGCGATGATTTGTAGATACTTTATTTTTTACCACAATATTTTTGACGGCGATGTTTTTAAAGTGCGAAGTTTTTTAACCGCTTCATTTTCGACGACGATATTTTGTACCATGATGTTTTAGAACTGTGATGTTTTCTCCCAAGATGTTTTGTAGCACAATGTTTTGGCTTGCGTTGTTTTCTCCGCGGTGTTTTTGCCGCGATGTTTTCGGCTGTAACCAGTAAAAATATATATAGATGCAGGTGTGTTAAAATATAGCATGCAAGTTGTAAGCATTAATATTCAGGAATTTAAAAAATAAGCAAGCAGAAGAAAATATACTAATTTCATATTATATAAAATATCAGCTTTGTTTAGTATATTTTGAAATCTTAAATATATTCCATATATAATAATATTTATGGGCAGTGTTAAAGAATTCTGTGTTTTAAAAGCAGTGACTAGAACATGGTCACAGTTGGTTCACATATATGATAATGATGAAAACATGAAAGATCAAACATAATAGCACTTGTGAAAAAAATTATAAATAATTTTATACTTTAAAATACGTGCATAGCAAACAAAAAGAATACAGATTTTCTACATATAATATAAAAAGAGGTAAAAGCAATAATGTGACAATTACATATTTATTGCAACAGCAGACCAATTTATCAGAACATCAGCTGTTAAATAAGTTCATATTTACACCTCACTCCACTAAAGTATAGTTAACAGATAACATTTATAAACTGCACTACCTCATTAAAAAAGAAGGAAAAACCTGCATTTAAAATCTATATACAATAGTCAACACATAAATATAAAACTCTGAACTGCAGATGCAAACTGACTGCAAACAAAATACCAAAATGTTACATAATCTCGTATTACACAATTTAAACAATCAGATCCGCATTTCTAAATATAATGAAAACATATGTATGTAAATAAGTTTATTATGCTGTCAGTTGCAAATACTTTATACCATGAAAGTGAAGTTAAAAAATATTGAAAGGCAGAACAGACATAAATTACAGACTTATGTGCATATGTACTTTTTTCATAATTATATACATACAGCCTACAAATATTTATTATCAGATATTTTACTGAGAGATTTAAAATATGCAAAATTTGCATTGTTCGCCTTTGAATGTTTCTTAAGCTCTCTGTTTATCAATTATTTTTTCATAATACCTCTACATTTCTTGCCAAGAAACAAAGCATTGTAGATGTGTTCCTTAAAAATACTCTATTAAGAAACATGGCAAGAAATATACCAATGGTGATAATTTAAAAGCATGCTCGAATGCAAAAAGAAAATAATGTAGCCAAAAATATCTGAACAGAATAATGCTATACTAAATCTTTATCTATTATTTATTTAACTGAGATATAATTAAATGCATGAAGAAATAAAAATGAATCATCTTCAATACACAAAACTGCTTGGCATGAAATAATAAAATAACAGTCAGTTATTAATACTTTTCCAAAGTTTAATAATTAATTAAGTTTAAATACATTCAAAATTATAGTTTCTAAAGAAATGCACAGTAATCACAACAGAAGAAAAATTGTTCTTGATATAAATAAATCCATTTGTAATCATTCTACCCTCCAAAAAAAAGTTTTGTTTTTTATAAAAAAGGCTTGAAGGTGAGACATACCATAGCAAGAATGATGTTAATGAAGCAGCCAAAGTCATTAGGAAATAAATGCTAAGCCTTTGTCATAATATTTAAGCTTACATTAAAATTAATTATTCTAAGTTGTATTTATTGTTTCTTGCTAATATCTTCAAATTTTCCTATGTTTAGACTAGGTTATTGTTTAAGGCAATCTATTCGCACTACCAAGGTAGTTTCTTAATCCAAGTATTATACGTTTTCGGTGTAGCATTAACTGTTGCAGGATTCCATTCTTAGTTGCTGTGCTTCTAAATTTTATTCCAAGTAGTTAATCAATTAAAATTTCATTGATTACAGTGTTTATATTTAACTCATATTGACCTTTATTTCACTAAAGATAAAGCAAAATTTTGAAATACTGGTAAACAAAATGAAAAAAAAAAAATGAAATAAATAATATCTACAGTTACCTAAATGCATGGATATTAATTGGTTTATTAATTTTAAACTGAAAAAAAATATATAAATTTCCTTATAAGTTTCAAACAAGGATAACTGTCACACAAATGCAAACAGAAAACACTCTGCAAAGATGAGTTAACTAGTTAGTTAACTGCACAGAGATACAAGAACATCAGTTAAAGATCAGAAACGTTTTAAAAATTTGAATATTTAATACTAGAAACATATTTATCACTTTATCATTCACTCCACAAAAAGAAGTCCAAATTTCAAAGGTGCTGCATTATATGCCATTTAAAGTTTTTAATGCACCATCTATGACCTGGCAAATTGCCAGTTCTTAGAGGTACTGCCTCTGATCACAGCATAAAGCTTTCATCCTTCAACGCATCTGATACATTGCTTAAAAAATTGAGTGATTTAAAAGCAATATATTTAACAGCAACAACACTTTAATAATTTATTATCTTTTTAACAATATACTGGGGATGTTTCCAAAGTTCTATTTTTTTATTTTGTCAATTTTCATTAATGTTATAATGCAGTTACTTAAAGTAATCCCCATTTAAATTAATACATTTTTCAATTAGTACACAATGAACTAGGTTCTTTTTAAAGCAACCCTCAAGGAATTTTTCACTCTCTTCAACCTACCTATGGGTGGTATGGTTAAATTCTCAAACTGAAAAACCCCGTAAAGCTCCTCCTCCCTAATGGGGGAACAGAAATGTGAGAGCAGGATATTCCTCACAGATGTTGAACAGTATCTGAAGTTTTCACACTCTCTTTCTACAAAAAGAAAATGACTGCTCTTTATATGTTCCATGGTTGCAAATCCATCAACACTGCATCAGTCACACAACTGAATCGGATTAAAAATGTTGCATGGGATAGCTGCATAAACATGAAAAGGCTTGTCTTTGGATGACAGCATTACCTAAAGTTCTAGGAATCGAACTTCCTACTACAGTTCACTTCCTAGAGCTTTGGAAAACACCCAAAAAATGATAGTTTTAGATGTAATGTTTGATACATTTATATATTTAACCCTCTTTCAGCTATTTACAATATAAGTGGAATTATTACTAATGTACCTCATGTGCAAATTACCTTGGAACAGATAACAGTTTATGTTCTGCCTGACAATAATTTATTTTCTTTTTTTCTGAGAAATACTTTCTCATAAAATTTTATTACAACATTCATAACAAGAATTCTGAAACTTGATTGTCACATTGATAATAAATCAGCTGAAGCAATAATAGCAATCAGAAATGAAGTCTTTGGGCTAAACTTGGTGAATACATCTTCTAAGGCATCATTTTTACATAAAAATAAATTTTGAAATTTTTTTAATTCCAGAGAAATATGCTTCACTGAGCTTAACATCTTTCCCTGGTAAAAGTATTTGCAATCAACATCTAAAAAACAAAATGTTATGAAGTTATAATTAGAAAGTTAGTTAAGAAAAAAAAATAGTCTACCTCTTATTCCTTTTAAGGCATAACAGTGTTTTTCACACTTCAGGCACTTTACTCTACAGTGCACAAAAAGAGAATAAATAATTCTCTACTGTCTATGTTTTCCATCACTAAATATTATAAATTATGTGATCAATCAATCAAAATAACAGCAAAAATCCTTTAAAGAATACTATTCATAAGTTCTCAATGCACTTCAGATCTATTATTTTAAGCTCAAACTTATCAGGTTTAGGAACAGCTGCCTCAAGATAAATGCTACTATTTTATTTGATAGTAAATAGAATACAAATCTATGACCACAAAATATTCTTCATATTTAATTCGACAGTAGATGATTTCCTTTACACACACACGCATATACATATATATATATATATATGGGTATGTATACATATACAGGGTGATTCTAAATTGTTTTTACAAATTAAGAGGGCTTTCAGCTTTTGATTAGGTAACTAACTTGTTGCAATCGTTTGTGAGGTTGAGACATTGTGAACCAAAGATGGGCATTTGAGTGTTTGTCATCAAAGTCTCCCAACACTGCTGCAAGTTCAGATTGGAATTCTAATATTCCTCTTTTCTGCCTCTCAGAGTGGAATGTGACCCTATGTTCTATGATAATTATTGCTCATCTGGATGAATACTATCAACCCTCTTAATTTGTAAAAAAAAAAAAAAAAAATTAAAATCACCCTGTAATACATGTAAACGTATTCCTTTACACACACACACACACACACACACATATATATAATAAATTTACATTTATAATTTTTAATACTTAAATTTTATTGTAAATTTAATACTAATTTCAACTTTTGCTTTTCACAATATGCACCACCTCTAATAAACCTGTAAAAATCTCCCATTTCAATAGCATTTCTTTCTAAGTAATTTATTTATTTCCCAGGAGATAATCATATCGAAATTTATAATTAAAATTTATATATGTGTATATATATATTTCCACAGAGAGAGGAAGAGATAAACAAACATGCACAAATTTTGCAATCAATATATGTAAGAAAGTATATATAAGTATTAAATAACATAGTTAGAGGCAGAAACATAGTACACAACCCCACAAATGATGATATCTGGGGTAAGATTTGACGATGAATATTTCAGATATGCATATTACTTTAGTTAAATCTAAAATTAGAAACTGTGTCTGACATAAACATGTATGTCAGGAGGAAAGGTGAATGACAAAAAAACAATATATAAAATTAGCATAATTAATACACATTCAAATTTTTTATGTATCAAAATTTCAAATTTAAGAATGGCAATTCGAATAAATAGTGTACTTCCACATACATTCTTACATTGATTAAGAGATCACGTAATGCTAACTTTGAAATATAAAAATATAAATAGCATATTAATATTAACAGAACAATTATAACCACAAGAAGGACCCATTTTCACACATAATTAAAAATATTCTTACATGATGTAAATTTTGAAATAAAGACCGTCAATTTCTGTATGCAATGGCCACATTAAGGAAAGTATTTTAATCGTAATACAGGGATTAATTTTCAGACCGATTATGACATGCTTATCAGCAATGGAGTGTTACCATCAGAATATAACACAAGAAGAGAGTTTTTTCTCCACTAGGAACAGTCATGTATGTTATTTCATAAAACCTAAGCACAATTTTCTCCTCTCACAACATAGCTGTTTCCTCACAAAAGCACTTCTGAAGTATATATAAATTTAAATATTTGAAAATATCAAATTACTTTTAAAATTAGTATAACTCAGAGTTGGTATTTACTACCTTAAGAAAGATACCTACAACACAATTTCAATTAGGACTCAAAGAAGGAATCAACTAATTAGTAATTTCAAAATTTAACAATGCCAATTATCTGTTTTTATAACTCAAAACTGTCTTAAATTAAAAAGCATTAAATACATCTCAGCTTCAATTTTCTAAACTGAATTTTTAATTATAATAATTAACACCACACACAATTAAAATTGTGAAAACCAATTCTAACATATATTACTCATAAAGTATTTTGCCAGAAAACTCGTAACTGAACTGCTGCTTTATGCTTAACATTTTAAATTCTAGACTGTAGAAGATAATTGTAATTTTCTATTTTACCTGCAAAAAACTAAAATTAACATGAAGTTTTTAGTAAGAAAAAATTTATTTTCTTTTCCTTCCACTCAATCTGAATACTGCCAGAAATTTTCAGAAGTAGATTTTTCATTAAAAGGTAGTACATACAAATCAAAAAATGGAACTGCTTCATGCAGCAATGTGCTTAAATAGCATATTTAACACTGAAAACTAATTTGTTCACAACTATTGTAAAGGTATTTTTTTAATAAACATCTTTTCTGTTACTTTTTTTTAAAGGAAAATAAAATGAAAGAAAGAAAAAAGAAAACAGGCCAGCCTCTTGTCAGCCATTAGGTTTCTTTTTACATACACGTTTTAAACCATCGTAACAAAATCACAGCAATAACAAAATTTCATATATACATCTATGGACAGTGTCACAACATCGCTGAACAAATAGTATCTGCAGTTATGCTAAGAGTTAAAGACAGCTAGATTTATACCTATAAAAATTTAACCTTACAAAATTTTAAAAACTGCATTCACACACAATGGATACAAAATACGGTATTCATAGTTTCATCATGTTTTCAAAATATTTTTATTATTTTCTTTCTGAAGAGTTACTAAGATAGAACATTTTCAGCACTGTAATATATTCCCTAAGATAGAAACATTCCACTTGTTACAAATGATTTAAACATAATTTCCAGAGAAATAAGTTCTGAATTTTTAACAGAGGAAGAAATAGAAAGCATATATTACTACACAATATTTGTTCCCTAACAAACTCTTCCTCAAAACATTTATATGGAAAAATAATACTTTATGTTTATTAATGAGGTTATTAATGTAGCTTTCATTGCAGTTATGAATTGCAATTACTAGCAATATCTATTTACTCATGAAATGAAATATAAGAAACTTTTACAATGTGTCAATACTCACAAGAATACACTGGCTTAAAACATGTTTTCATGATAAACGAAGACTTGAGAAAGAAGGATGGCAGATGATTAAGTAACAACTTCGATTTTTATTGACAAGAATTCTTTATATGCAAAATGCCTCACAATAAACTTTATAAAATTGTCACAACTTGACTTAAAAAAAAGTTTAATCCACCGGTGCTGTAAGGTAGGTGCTTTTAAAGCTTACAATATTTAAAATATGACTAACATTTGTGCAAATGGGAATAATAATGTGGCTTTTCAAAAGCCAAGTTCAGTACATGCACTTGAACATGCATGAAGCCCACATGTGTGTGTATAAATAAGTATATATATATATATACTTATATATATATATATGCATATATAGGAATTTTACCCATCTATCTATTATAGGAGTTGAAATACTTCATTGTCTTCTATCACCTGGAAAATGAGAAAACAAAATTGTTCAGAATTAAGTAAAATTTTGAAATAAAATGACGATATATGTTTAAGAATATTCTGCTTTAATTAGAGATATTAAAATGGATTTAAGCTTTTAAAAGCACATAAATAAAAAATAATAGTACTTAAATTGCAGCAAAACTTCAGATATTTGAACTAACAGGGACATTAATACATATGAATATTTGTATGTCAAATGTACATTTAATGCAGAAAAAGAAGGTATCCCAGAAAAATTATGGATGTTTGTAAATGTATAATGTATGCCCAGCATGGAAACGCTCTAAATATTATGCGGTGAGCCGGAAGTCCTCTCTAGATGTTGCTGGTAGGGCAAGAGGGGTAGGAGACCATCGGACCCCTCCCCAGAGTGCTCTCCATTAAAATTGGGGGTGGAACTGAGCAAAATCGTATTCTCACCTGTATGGTGCTCAAGGCTCTTGCCAACAACAGGCGAAGTCTCTCTCTCTCCTTGCCACAATATCAAAGTCAGAACACAAAAACAGTACTTTTGATAAATCAGGTCTTCGGCATTTTTCACTAGAAAAGAAATTTCAGTTTGCGAGTTCAGGTATCGGTAGTCCACACATAATCTTACAGTTCAGTCTCTCTTTGACACACAAACCACTGGATGCACATATTCACTTTCTGATTCAACAATTATTCCAAGCTGTAACAGCTCATCTATTTATCGATCTAATTCATTTATTTAGTTTCGGGTATGCAGTATCGCTTTTGCTTCATTTTTATACTTTCAGGCTTACTTTGATGTTATGTTCTTCAATAATGACAATTTTTGGAATAGCAGATCTTAGACTGGCATGCTTTTTTAAAATTCCTCTCTTTCATGCACTGGAACAATTCTTGAAATGTTTACAACTTCTCTGAAATGAATGTCTGTATCATATCTCACACCGACATTACTCACAGCAGTTTTGAACTTTGGGAATAATAATAGCCACCATTTTACAGATATTATATTTAACCTTTTAACTGTCATGCCCGAGATCACTGGTGTTCGAAAATGTCACGCCCGAGTATTGCTCGGGGTAATTTTTTTTGAGTGCATCGTATTGTTATACTCGAATATATATCGGGAGACGTTTATTTCGGCTTCATCTCTTTGTCAAACCCGACTGTATCTCGGGAAAAGTTAATGTCGCTCAATTGAATATCGCTCAATTCAATAGATGACAGCACTTTACTGAAGATTTCAAAAGGTAGAGGTTACAAGTTCTTTGGTTCAAAGTGCACGGGATCTTTTTGTTGTAAAATGGCGTCCAGTTCTTTGAAACGTTATATAGATGATTTAGATTCCTCAACCGAAGCTGAAGGATGTGTGTTTGATGAGCAATATTCATGATACTTCCATGGTCAGCCTCAAAAATAAAAAAATGGAGATATACTCAAGCCGAAGATTGTTTCTAATTAGAGTATATCTATGGGATGTGTAGATCGCTGTAATCAGGAAATATCCTTTCATCCAACAATCCGGAAACGTCAGAAAAAATATTATAAAAAGATATTTTTACATTTACTAGACAAGGTACTCTGGAACTCATATTTGCTCTATAAAAATGTAGTTGGGAAACGTATTACATTTTTAGAATTTCGAATCCAAGTTGTAGAAGAGCTTTTACATAAATATGATGATGCAGCTTCTGGACAAAAGAATGTTGGCAGACCACCTACAATAGATAACCCTGCCCGTCTTACTGAACGACATTTTATATCCCATATTCCTCCTACTCCTGCGAAACGTGAGCCTACAAGACAGTGCAAAGTGTGTTGTTTGAAAAAGGATAAAAATGGGGAAAAGATAAGGAAGGAAACACGATTCAGGTGTAGTGATTATGGAGTTGGTTTGTGCTTGGAAAAGTGTTTCCATTTGTACCACACAAGACTGAATTACTGAACTACTAATAGGTATTCGCCTATATTTATTTATTTTTTAGAAAATAATTAATTTTTTTCATTTTTAGAAAATAATGCTTCACTAGAAGCGAACTTTATAACTGCCATGTTGAGTGGCAACCGCCTCAAGCAAATATGCAGTGGCTACAAAACTTTAAAATTTTACCCATGTACTTCAAAATATCAATTTTTAACTACTTAAGTATATTTTATTTTGTACTAAACATTTGAATTTTCCAATAAAAAAAATTGACAATTTGTGTACCCAAATCATCAAAATAACTTGACAGTTAAAGGGTTAAAATATAGTGTAGACATATTTTCATGAATTGTACTGAATGTTAAGAATGGGAAAAAAATGTTTAAGCAAAGAAATCTTATTCACTATTGTAAGCGAATGTCTTCAGACTGCAGTTAATGCACTTTTTGTCCATCACAGGCTCAAGTCATATTGAATACAGTACAAAGTCCAAAATCCGGACATCCATTATCTGGAATGATCTAAAATCCGGACCTCAAAACCACCAACCTTTTCTCATAGGCTTTATGCACGTGCATTTGATTCCCCCACGCGCATAATAAAACAGCTGCAGAGTCCCGATTCTTAATTTCACTTCGACACTAAAAAAATACCTGTTATTGGCAGACATCTCAAATCGAAACATTCCACATAGATACGAGGCGTATTCGGAAACTAAGTACCGTTTTGAAAAAAAAATAGTAAAACAATTTTTTCGAAACCAATTTTATTTTTACATAAAAATACATGTCTTAAACTATTTTTCAACATAGTTTCCGCGAAAGATCAAACACTTGTCATAGCGGGTGACCAGTTTTTTTTTATACCATCGTCAAAGAAACTTCCCGCCAGTTTCGATAACCACGACTCCACAGCATTTTTCGTGTCATCGTCAGATCCAAAGCGCTTGCCACCAAGCTCGCGCTCCACGTGCAGGAACAAGTGATAGTCGGATGGCGCCAATGGGGCCGAGCATTGTCATGGAGCAACACAATTCCTTTACTGAGCATTCCTCTTCGTTTGTTTTGAATGGCACTCCTTAGTTTTGTTAAAGTCTCACAATATCGTGCCTCATTAATGGTTTCACCTCTGGGAAGAAATTCAGTAAGCAAAATGCCTTTCCTATCTCAGAAGACAGTGCACATGATTTTTTGTGATGACATTGTCACTTTGAACTTTTGTTTTTTCGGAGAATGAGTGTGTTTCCACTCCATCGATTGTTGTTTTGATTCTGGTGTGAAATGACACACCCAAGTTTCATCACCTGTCACAATTTGGTTTAAAAAGTTTTCTCCCTCATCACTGTACCGTGTGAGAAATGTCAGGGCACTACCAAGTCGCTTTGTTTTGTGAACATCAGTGAGCATTTTTGGAACCCATCGGGAACACAGTTTGCGATAATTCAAGTGGTCAGACACAATTTCGAACAAAACAATACGTGAAATTTGTGGAAATTCCTCTGAAAGAGCTGTCATTGTGAAGCGTCTGTTCTCATGAATTGCTTCATCAACTTTCCTTACCAAATCATCGGTGACAACAGAAGGCCGACCACTCCGAGCCTCGGCATGGACATTTGTTCGACCTGCATTAAACATTCTTACCCACTTTTTCACCATTCCATCACTTATCGCGTATTCACCGTAAACATCTGTCACTTGACGATAAATTTCGGCCGGTTTAACATTCCTTGCATTCAAAAATTTAATCACGGCACGAATCTCACAGTCTAATTGTCTTACTAACTAATTGTCTTAAACATTTTGAATGTGCACAGCAAACTGAAAACACAACATAGAGCAACCAAAATGGCGACAATTGAAAGTCAGTGAACAAGAAAGACTAATGCGCATGTGCGGGACGCCTACCACAGCACTGCGACGGCGCTAGAATGAAACGGTACTTAGTTTCCGAATACGCTACATACATCGTTGATCTGACACCAACCTGACGAATCATCATTTATTATACTTTCCTTTCATCACCGCATGTTTATCAAGACATGACAACTTGAGTAATGACTCATGTAGCGATGGCTAAACAATTTTTTTATGTTAGCAATTGAATAATAAAGGAGTATGGTAACTTTTTATGTTGACATTACGCTTGCAATGACTACAGATTTAAGTTAAATGCGCTGAAAAACGTTGACAAGGAAAAATTTACCAAAATTTTCTTTCCATATGCTAAAAAGAGGTTTTGTTAATGATACTCAGAGAGACAACGATTACATTTAGGGCTATTTGAATTAAGAATAACTGATTTGTTATTCACATAACCCGGAACCAGCACTAGGGCTCGTATGGCTGCACCGGGTCACAGAATTTAGGAGCGCTGGCCCTCAATATGGCTTAAGTATATGTGGGAATTTATTTTTCAGAACTCTGATAAGCCTTAAGCATGTGCAAGAAATACACATAAGTATAATAAATGACTAAACTACTACAATTCAAACTTAATTGCCTCAGTGCACAAGATAGAAGCAAGATAAAATTTAACAGAACAACTTGTCGTTAGTCGCCAAGCTCATGATGCATAGCCAAAATATATATAGTGAAGGATAGCTAAATTTGATGATTGTAGCCGCTAATTTTAAAGGTTTTCGGATATTGCAAAACAAAGGTGACATTTTCCAATTAACGGATTTTGTAAAGAAATGTGGAGAAGCAGTAATAAATGAAGATGATATAAAAGAAGTTTTTCATTGTGATGACAATGCTTCTCAATCATCAGTCAATTAATGAATGGCGAAATCTGTAGTATGGTTCTAGATCCAGAAAATACTGCTACGGATAGTGAAGAAAGTGACAGAGAAGTTACTGAAAACGAGAAAATTTCGATTGATAAGTTAGTCAGAATTCTCAAAACAGCATTTACAGAACTTCAACAATGTAACTAAACAAGAAATTATGTCTGTCTACAGAATTAAAGAGAAAGTAATAGCACAAAATCAAAGCAACTTAAACAGCTTACATTGAAAGAAATGTTTAAATAAAAATTAAGCTTTCTTTTGTAAATTTTGATACCCTTTAGATCATAAATACTTCATTATTTCAGAAATCACGATTTCAAATTTTTAATTTTATAATTTCTACATGTCATCTTACTATATTTAAATTGATGATCTAATATCTAGAAAACTCACAAATCCGGAATCACCAAAGTCCGTTAGCTTGTCTGGTGTGGACAGTAGCAAGACGCATAGAGGATCTCGCAACAGGTATAATCAGCAAATTAAAATCAAAATACAAAAAATTTGAGTTTTATTCTAGAGCGATGAATAAATCAACAGATACTGCACAAGTAGCCATTTTTATTCGTGGCGTTGATAGAGACTTCATACTTATACAGGAATTAGCCAGTGTCGTTGCACTCAAAGGTACAAGACAAGGAACAGATTTGTATTCGAGTCTGACACAAACTTTGGATAAACGTTAGTTATACTTCAGTAATATATCTGCTATAACCATGGATGGTGCTAAATCTATGACTGGAGAGAAAATATGATTAACAACATTACTCAAATCTGATGTGAAGGCTAGTGGAAATAATACTATGGTGACTTTCCACTGCATCACCCACCAAGAAATTTCTGCAAGAAGTCCGGCTGATCTTTACAATATGGTAACTGGTAGTTTGGCGACATTTTGGAGGCGATAAAGGTTACTACCTGGGACTTTGGTAATGATGTGAGCAGTACTCAGTTCCGATTACGCATTATTTTGTGTGAGGGAAATGAGAGATCATGTGATATGTCATGTGATATTAATGGACGAATTACGGTTCTTTAATCGGAAAAGGGGGGAAATCTGGAAAAAATCTGGAAATTTTGTATTTGCCTTTATTCTGTGTTGTGTGAAACAGTGTTCGTTAACTTTTGGATCCCATGGCCCTAACTAAAGTGAATTCGAAATGCGTATTTAGTGGGATTGAAAGGGTAACAAGTGTTTCTTTAAGGTTGTGCGAGATAGAAGTAAAGATGTTTTATTAAGTTATTTATTTTACCTGGTACCTTGGTGTGAACTATAAGTATGATTTTAAAGATCCTGAAACAGAAATAAGAAAAGTTTATCGGACACGTAATCAAGATTCTGAAGAAGAATAGGTAAGTTAGTATTTTTAATTATTTTAGGATATTATTTTTATGCATTGTTCTAAATGTAAGGTGGAAGTAAAGTAATTTGCGTAAACGTGCATGGAAATAATTTAAATATTTGACATTAAGTATTTGTAACCATTTGTAATGAAGTAAAGGTATGAATTAGTTAGTGACGTTTGTAATATAATAGATAATGTAGAGGTAAAAGTTTTTGGATATTTTATTTATTTAATACGGGAAATGTTCATATTTGGAAAGGGTATGTACTTTTTCGTGATCAGGTAATTTCATACATGTTCTTTTTACCGGGTTTAAAGATTCAGAAAATTACTAATTCAGAAGTCAAACAACAAAAATCAGCGTTAATTTACAAAATTTTCACAGGACTAGTTTCGATGGTTTTACCGAACCATCATCTTCAGCTGCAAAACCGCAAATGAACAAGATAGGAAATAATGTTTAGATAAGATAAGAAAGCCTGGACAAGAATAAGCAAGTGGCGCCATCTGTTGGCGAAACCAGAACTAAAACGTAATTTCTCTAAAAGCCGAAGGCAAATTTGGATTGGAATTAGGATCGTTAACTAGAACAGAAAGATTTTTATGAATGTGAAATGCCTCTAGAAAATCCAGTTCTCCAATGGAAGATGTTTTTTGAATAATTTTGGTAGCAGAAAAATTGAAAGTGTGATTTTCAGACCAACAATGTTGAGCAACAGAAGACTTCTGTGTTTCCTTTTTTCTAACATATGCCTCATGTTCTTTGATGCGAAATTTTAAGGCTCTCTTAGTTTGGCCAATGTAAATTAAACCGCACTGGCAAGGAATCCTATAAATACCCCAGGAATTCATATCCGGAATGGGGTCCTTGAGTATAGAAGTTGGAATTTTATTGATGGGAGAGTAAACAACCCGAAAGTTAAATTTCTGCAAAATATGTGCAACTTTATAGCTAATTGATGGAAAGAAGGGAATGACAACAGAATTTTTATAATCTCCTAAAATAAGAGTGTGGCTTTTAGTGTGTTGAGATGAGAATTTTTTAACTGCTTGATTAATAATGTTGGGTGAAAAGCCCCTGTCAATAGCTATTGCTTTTAAATAATTTAGTTCTTCATCAAGGGCTAGTTTGGAGGAGCAAACTTGAAGAGCACGGAAAACATAGGAATAAAATGAAGCTAACTTTTGTTTAGTCGGATGACATGATTTAAAGTGTGGTGGAAGGCAAACCGATGAAGGTTTACGGTAAACTGTAGTACTGAAGTTGGATGTGTTACGTGTGACCAGAATGTCAAGAAACGGAAGAGAATTGCAAGTCTCAAGTTCAAAAGTGAACTGAATAGCAGGATCAACAGAATTCATTGTTGAAAGAACTCTATTTAAATCATCTTTATTACCTTCAAACAGGGTAAAAGTATCGTCTACGTAGCGGAACCATGCCGGGAAGTTTAAAGTTTCAAATAATTTTGATTCAAAATAATGCATGTAGATATCAGCCAGGATGGGACTGAGGGGGCTTCCCATGGCTAATCCCTCAGTTTGCTTGTAATATTTATTTTGGAAAACAAAATGTGTTTGTTTCAAACAGAGTTGAGTGAGAGAAATTAGCTCATCAATTTCGATGCAAGAGAAATGAAATTCGCGAAGTCTCGTTTCTAGACATCTTTATGCACCCTCCACTGGGACATTGGTGAATAATGATTTTACATCAAAAGAAACCATGAGTAAATTACGAGGAGAAATGTTTTTAACCTTTTTTACAAACTCTATTGAATTTTTTATGGTGTAAATGTTATTGTCTAATAGAGTGGAAAATCTAGAAACTAAATATTTAGCTAATGGATACGAGGCAGTACCTAAATTTGATACAATAGGGTGGAAAGGAATACCACTTTTCCAAAATAAATATTACAAGCAAACTGAGGGATTAGCCATGGGAAGCCCCCTCAGTCCCATCCTGGCTGATATCTACATGCATTATTTTGAATCAAAATTATTTGAAACTTTAAACTTCCCGGCATGGTTCCGCTACGTAGACGATACTTTTACCCTGTTTGAAGGTAATAAAGATGATTTAAATAGAGTTCTTTCAACAATGAATTCTATTGATCCTGCTATTCAGTTCACTTTTGAACTTGAGACTTGCAATTCTCTTCCATTTCTCGACATTCTGGTCACACGTAACACATCCAACTTCAGTACTACAGTTTACCATAAACCTTCATCGGTTTGCCTTCCACCACACTTTAAATCATGTCATCCGACTAAACAAAAGTTAGCTTCATTTTATTCCTATGTTTTCCGTGCTCTTCAAGTTTGCTCCTCCAAACTAGCCCTTGATGAAGAACTAAATTATTTAAAAGCAATAGCTTTTGACAGGGGCTTTTCACCCAACATTATTAATCAAGCAGTTAAAAAATTCTCATCTCAACACACTAAAAGCCACACTCTTATTTTAGGAGATTATAAAAATTCTGTTGTCATTCCCTTCTTTCCATCAATTAGCTATAAAGTTGCACATATTTTGCAGAAATTTAACTTTCGGGTTGTTTACTCTCCCATCAATAAAATTCCAACTTCTATACTCAAGGACCCCATTCCGGATATGAATTCCTGGGGTATTTATAGGATTCCTTGCCAGTGCGGTTTAATTTACATTGGCCAAACTAAGAGAGCCTTAAAATTTTGCGTCAAAGAACATGAGGCATATGTTAGAAAAAAGGAAACACAGAAGTCTTCTGCTGCTCAACATTGTTGGTCTGAAAATCACACTTTCAATTTTTCTGCTACCAAAATTATTCAAAAAACATCTTCCATTGGAGAACTGGATTTTCTAGAGGCATTTTACATTCATAAAAATCTTTCTGTTCTAGTTAACGATCCTAATTCCAATCCAAATTTGCCTTCGGCTTTTAGAGAAATTATGTTTTAGTTCTGGTTTCGCCAACAGATGGCGCCACTTGCTTATTCTTGTCCAGGCTTTCTTATCTTATCTAAACATTATTTGCTATCTTGTTCATTTGCGGTTTTGCAGCTGAAGATGATGGTTCGGTAAAACCATCGAAACTAGTCCTGTGAAAATTTTGTAAATTAACGCTGATTTTTGTTGTTTGACTTCTGAATTAGTATTTATTCGGCGTGTTATTGTGTCTTAATTATTCAGAAAATTGTTATGCATTTTCGTGAAATTTTTCTAATTTATGAGAAAAAAGCAGTGTACATGGATATAGTGAACAGTGTGCGCAATGCCATTTTTGTGCAATTCTGGGATGTTTTTTTAAGTAAAAATAAGTCGACGTGTACATGGTTTAGAGATATTTTAATTAAATGATAGTTATTTTGTGAATTTTATGTTTGTAGGAATTTGGTATACGTTTAAGTTGAAGTAAACGTGCATGGAAATAATTTAAATATTTGACACTAAGTATTTGTAATGCTTGCGGTATGAATTCGTTGGTGGCATGTATAATATAATAGATGATTTAGAGGTAAAAGTTTTTGGATATTTTATTTATTTTATATGTGGAAATGTTCATATTTGGAAAGGGTATAAACTTTTTCGCGATCAGGTAATTTCATATATGTTCTTTTTACCGGGTTTAAAGATTCAGAAAATTGTAATGTATTTTCGTGAAATTTTTCTAATTTATGAGAAAAAAGCAGTGTACATAAATATAGTGAAGAGTGTGCGCAATGCCATTTTTGTGCAATTCTGGGATGTTTTTTCAAGTAAAAATAAGTCGACGTGAACATGGTTTAGTGATATTTTAATTAAATGACAGTTATTTTGTGAATTTTATGTTTGTAGGAATTTGGTATACGTTTAAGTTGAAGTAAACGTGCATGGAAATAATTTAAATATTTGACACTAAGTATTTGTAATGCTTGCGGTATGAATTCGTTGATGACGTGTATAATATAATAGATGATTTAGAGGTAAAAGTTTTTGGATATTTTATTTATTTTATATGTGGAAATGTTCATACTTGGAAAGGGTATAAACTTTTTCGCGATCAGGTAATTTCATATATGTTCTTTTTACCGGGTTTAAAGATTCAGAAAATTGTCATGTATTTTCGTGAAATTTTTCTAATTTTTGAGAAAAAAGCAGTGTACATGGATATAGTGAAGAGTGTGCGCAATGCCATTTTTGTGTAATTCTGGGATTTTTTTTAAGTAAAAATAAGTCGGCGTGTACATGGTTTATGTGTATGTGTTATTTTTAAAAACGCGTAAGGAGTATGGTATTGTGCACTTTTTCCCAATTTTGCAGTGAATATTTGTCATGATTAAGCAGTTTTGTTAGATAAAATTTCTAGCATAAGTGTAATTCGGCTAGTAGATTGTTGGAAGAAGTGTTCAGTAGATAAAAAGAAAAGAAACATGTCTTTACTTCGTGAAGACAAAATGGCGACGGGAAAAAAAAAATAGAGGGTTGCTGTAGGAGAGTTGGTCGGCAAATTTTCGCCAAAAAAACGGAAAGTTACCATAATGTAAAGATCAACCAGAAGTCCTTCTCAAACTTTGAACATGTGATGAATGTTGTTGTAAAAGTGGTTAATTTCATTCGGTCTAAAGAACTTAATCACAGGCAATTTCAACAGTTCTTGAGTGATTTGGAAGCCGAATATGGTGATGTTGTGTAATACACAGGATTATGTTGGTTGAGCAGATGTTTCAGTGCCTGTTTTCTTTCAAGAGCAAAGTTCAACAATTCATGGAATCTAAAGGGAAATCCATTCATGACTTCAGTGATGAGAAACGGTTGGCAGACTTTGCATTTCTTGTCAATATTACAGGTAATCTCAATGATTTGAACTACTGCTCACTGGGAAAAGATCTACTTGTTCATAATCATTATTATTTTGTGAAAGCTTTTGATATAAAATTAATCCTGTGGGAAAGTAAGTTGCTATATAAGAATTCCACTCACTTTCCAAAATTGATGGAGCGTGTGAAGAACTCTACACGCCATTTTCAGTAGATGTTGGAAGTGTTCCACCTGAACTTCAGTTACAATTTACAGATTTACAGTGTGACTCTGCAGTAAAATGCAAGTTTCTTGAAAATCCTACATTAATTGATTTTTAATCAATTAATGTAGGATATCAATTAATGTATATTGAAGTATGTGACCAGTACAAGTATCCAGGAATTCGTAAACAAACACTCTTCATGTCTTCTATTTTTGGCAGTACCTACATATGTGAACAGATTTTTAGTAAAATGAAAATCCTAAAATCAAAAACAAGAACACGATGGACAAAAACACCCTTGGAGGAAACTTTACAAATTGCAACAACACAGATTAAACCAGATATTGAAGCTTTAATTAAACAAAAACAATGTCAAATATCACAGTAAAACTAAAGTAACTACCATCTCCCGCCAGTAATATAAGTTTTTTTTTTTTTTTTATTGTAAATGCATTTTGTAACATCGTTCTGTACAATCAATCATCTTTACCCTTTTTCTAATAGTTAAAAAAAGTTGCAAAACATTTTAATTCAATTTCCATTTGACTTTTTGGAACAAATTTATATATATACAAATCTGTAACACTATCTCTTCGCTTAGAATCAATTGTAAATTTTCAAAACAAACCTCCCTTTTTTTTATATAAATTTTCTGACTACACTATTTTTTGACAGACATGTGGCCTGCGGATCTTTGTGAATTTATTGATGTTTCCCTCGGGCATGAAAGGTTGAAGACCCCTACTCTAAAGCATGGGTTCTCAAACTTTTTCAGGCTCCTCACCCTTTAAACAATTTTAACATGCTCTCCTCACGCAAAACCTAAAGTAGTTTCTAAAAAACGGTGGGGGGGGGAAGAAAGGAAGTTTTCTATTCAACCTAAAAAGATAGATCAAATTGATTGGAAGAAAAATAACTATAGATAAGTAATATAACAGAAGTATACTCGCAATTTTTTACAAATAGAAGAGAAATCAGCCGGGCGCAAACACAGAATCACCACAGAATGCATTCAGAATGAGCTAGCATATACATACAAAGTTTCAAAGTGTAACTGACGGTAACAATCAGAATCACTACAGAAAGCACTTAGAATTATTGCAAAATGTGACTGATGACATGTTTCCTGCAATCTACACATGTTTTGCACATGCATCAATGCCATGTGTGTAATTTTTAAACAATTATTTAATTTATTTTTTAAAAATTCAATTTTTATCTCACACCCGCTAGATACTCCCACACCCATTTGGAAACCCCCTACTCTAAAAAATCTCACACAATGGAATTTAGCTTCAATAACACTCAATGTTTAATATCCAAGCAAACAGAAAAAATGAAATATTCTCAATATGGAAGCAAACTTTTCAACTGCAACTCTAAGAAGGAAACTACCAGCTATCCAAGTAAGCCATACAGCGCTGGATCTTTGATTTTTCTGATGTGGGACAAAAGCTAAAACTGCCGCCTATATTATTATAAGGGTACACTTTTACCTTTCAGAAACTATTTATTTACAATCTTAGAATGTATAATCACAGAGAACTCCAATACCAGCATAGTTCTATTTTTTATATCCGTGTCCAAAGTGTTGCCAATTACAAGTTACTAAATATTAAATGTTACCATTTACAAATTATTAAATGTTACCATTTACAAATTATTAAACATTACATCTTCCGTTTTTTTAAAGAATTCAAACGTTTTAACAGTCTAAAATCAGTCCAAATTTCTATTTCTTCTCAATACTGATCCACCTGATCTAAGTATATATGATCTAGGCATCTTATGCACTTCTTCTACAACTGCTGGTTTCCAGCGATTATCTTGATATACCCGAACACAATCTCTTTTATTTAGCGATGGTAATGTTTCTGTATGATGATCATAACATGACTTCTGTTTAGTTCTCTCTTGGTTGATTTTTTCTTTTACATTTTTCACAACTTGAGGTTTAAGTAATTCTTCAGATGTAGGAAGAATCGTTCTTGTTCTTCTACTCATAAGTCGTTGAGCTGGTGATCCTAGCATCTCATTAGTTGGAGTGTTCCTATGAGCTAACAATGCTAAATAAGGATCAGCATGATCTGCTTGAGCTTTCTTTAACAATTTCTTCGCTGTTTGTACTGAACGCTCTGCTAATCCGTTCGACTGTGGATGGTATGGACTGCTTGTTATATGTTTAAATTGGTATTTCTTTGCAAACTCTGCAAATTCTTTACTTGCAAACTGAGGTCCATTATCAGATATCACTATTAATGGTATACCGTATCTTGCAAAATGAGATTTCATGTAACTGATCAATGTCTGACTGAGTATCCGGTTGTTTGGAGATTTCAAAAAAGTTGGAATAGTAATTACAATTAATAAATATACATCTTTGTTAATCTCAAATAAATCTGTCGCAACTTTATACCAGTTATTGGGAATTTCATGTGGTATCATAGGCTCTCTTATGTTTTTGTTCTGGTATTCATTACATATAAAACATTTTGAAATTTTATCTTCTATCTGCTTGTTCATAAGTGGCCAAAACAAAACATCTCTAGCTCTTTTCCTACATTTTTCTATACCAAACTGACCCTCATGAATTAAATTTAACATTTCCTTTTGCATAGATAAAGGAATAATTACCCTTCCTCCTTTGAAAAATAAGTCATTTTCCATTGTCAACTCATCTCTGTAGTCCCAAAATACTTTGACTTGAGGTTCTACCTGATGTTTCCTTTCTGGCCAGCCTCTTAGAATAGATTTCTTTAAGCACTGTAGTGTAGCATCACATTCACTTTCTTTCTTCAATTCATAAATTTTGTCATCAGATGCTGGAATCAGTGTACAAATTTCTATATCTTCATCATTATCTTCATCTGTTGTATTCAAATATGCTCTACTCAAAGTGTCTGCTATTAATAAGTCTTTCCCCTTTTTGTATCGTACATCTAGATCATATTTTTGTAAACTTAACAGCATTCTTTGCAATCACTGAGCAGCTTTAAAAAGAGGTTTCTTAGTTATGCTTTCTAATGGTCGATGATCAGTTTCAACAACTGTAATACGTTTGCCATATATATATTGATGAAATTTAGAACATCCAAAAGTAATAGCTAAAAGCTCTTTTTCTATCTGAGCATAATTTTTCTGACTTTTTGTTAGAGCCCTGGAAGCATAAGCAATTGGTTGGTTTTCTTGTAGTAAAACAGCACCTAATTCTTCAGAATTTGCATCTACTGAAAGAGTTGCATCCTTATTAACATCATAGAATTTTAATACGGGTGCTTTTGCAATCAATTCTTTAAGTGTTTCGAAAGCTTTTTGATGCTTTTCAGTCCAGTGCCGCAGTAATAGTAGTTAAGTTAGGAATAAATTTGGCTAAATAATTAATCATTTCCAAAAATCTTTGTAGCGAAGGCACATCTGTAGGTTCTGGCATTTTAACAATTGCTTCCACTTTAGAAAAATCAGGTTTTAGTCCATTTTCACTTAACTCGTGCCCTATATAATTCACACGATTAACTTTTATTTTACATTTAGCCTTATTGAACTTCAAATTTTTTTCTCGTGCTCTCTGGAGTACTTTTTTAAGTCTTAGTTCATGTTCCTTTTCATTAGATCCCCATATTAAGATATCATCTATAATACATTCAGCGCCTTCTAGACCTTCTATTATTTGGCTTAATTTTTTTTGGCAAATTTCTGGAGCTGAACATATGCCAAAAGGTAACCTTTTAAATTTGTATCTGCCAAAAGGTGTATTGAATGTATGCAAATTACTACTTTCTTCGTCAAGCTGGATTTGCCAAAAAGCACTATTAGCATCTAAAACAGAAAATATTTTTGCGTTAGGCATTCTAGTGACAACTTCGTCAATGGTTAACATCGGATAATGTTCTCGTTTTATAGCTTTATTTAAATCTCTAGGATCTAAACATATTCTTATTTTGTTCGGTTTGACAACTGTGACCATTGAATTTACCCATTCAGTTGGTTCTCTTACTTTCTCAATAACATTTAAATTTTCCATTCTTTGTAATTCTTTCTTAACTTTATCACGTATAGCTATGGGTATTTTTCTTGGAAGATGAATGACTGGTGTTACATCTTGTTTTAACTGGATTTTATATTCTCCATTCAAACAACCTAAGCCTTCAAATACATCTTTGTATTCCTCCAGTAAGTCTTCAGTGTAAACAGACATTACTTTCTGAATCAAACCTAGTTGCAAACATGATTTTAATCCTAATATAGAAGGTAATTCTTTGTCAATAACTTGGAATTCCACAACATAATTATTTTTTCCATATTGGCAGTTAAGTACTACTGTTCCTAAAGTATCCATTTTATTCCCAGAGAATGTAACTAATCTTTTAATTTCAGACTTCTGTATCGGAACATTTAGCAATTTCACTTTGCTTTTAGAAATAACACTGCACATTGCTCCAGTATCTATCTAACTGCAAATTTAGTTTACTTTTATTTACATTAATGTCAACAGTCCATTTTTCTTCCTTGTTATCTGAACTAAGGTTTAATGTGCAAACATAAAATTCTAACTCTTCCTCAGAGTCATGATTTATTAATTTAATTTTTTTTATCTTTTTTGTTTACCTGGACTGCTTCATTTTTTATTATATAGCTTTTACACTGATTCGCGAAATGATTTGCCTTTTTACATTTATGACAGATTTTTCCATATGCTGGACACATTCGATACTCATGAGATGTTCCACATTTAGAACAAACTTTTGTCTTTTGTTTATCGGTATTTACCTCTTTGTAGGTATTCTTATTATGTTTACTTAGTTTCTTTTTCACTAAGTTTACAGCAGTTTCCTCTTCTTTTATGATTTTCATTTGATGTGCACTTATTTCAGCAGATCTGCATATATCAAGAGCTTTTTCTAATGTTAATTCTGTTTCATGTAACAATCTTGCTCTCACTACATCATCTTTAATACCACAAACAATTTTATCCTTTATTAAACTATCCGTTAATTGTGCAAACTCGCATGTTCTAGCTTTATTTCGAAGGTCAGTTACGTATTCATCTATGGTTTCTGATGCAGTTTGATTTCTAGTAAAGGTTTGATTTTCTAGTAAAATGTTAGATTAGAAAGTAACAACTCTGTCATCTTGGACAATGGTCAAGTACAGTTCTAGCACCTTGAGTAACAATTCTGTTTGTCTTGGTGCTAGTGACTGCCACATACTTCTGTGGTGAAGGAGTGGCCAACATTCTGATACTACGTGACTGAGCAGCAGATACTGTGATAGTTTAGAAAGCCACTTTTTGGGCCATCTAATTATTTATAGATCTATCAAGGACATCACAGCTGAGTGCACTCATTATGCTGCTAAGGCACTCAGGTGCCAACAAGGCAATCCTCGTTTGCATACTGCAGGACTTCCTTACAATATCTTTGTGGGCATAAAATCCTTTCATTGTCATACCAGCCATTTGGGAATATCACTGATTTAGCTGAGCAGTTGCAAAATTCATAGTAGAATCTTCTGCATAGGAATAAAAAACTTAATTATATACCACATTGAATATTGGGTTGTATAGTTGCCATGAGTTAGATTTATCATGCTATACTTAAAATGCAATCAAATAGTCATGATCATTTCTTAATGAAACTTTTTTTCCCATTCTTCCTCAAAAATTACAATCATTTGCATATTTCCTCAAATGATAACGTTCATGCTAAGTTTAATGACTGTAATTCAGCTTTTTATGAGTGCAAATCTAATCCTCCCAATATATGTGCTGGTGTGCTTATTTTTATTCTGCATTAATTTTTTTAAATTAAACTACCAAATACCCACACGAGTTTATTCTCAAACTTTAGTTCTTTACAGTTTAGAACTACTGGCGGTTATGCACATTGTTTCAATGGTGCAATATTTACAGGGAAACATTGACACTTGAAGTATCTATTCTAAGTGCATTATTCTGAGTACAGTGTATATTTACACATAGTTTCATTCAACACCCATGAATTAGTATTCAAAAATGGAGCTATATCAAGCAGCAATGTAAAAAGGAAGGACTCCATTTCACATTAAATGTTGTTTTTGTAATTCGCTTCTTTAAAGATGCATTGACAAGGGAGGCAAAATTTTACAGTATTCCATACAATTATATATAAAAAACTTTCCTTCCAGTAAAAAATAAAAAAATTATGTGACACCAAAAATAGAACCAGAAACTTTGCTTTACTTTGGAAAGTTAGACACCACCCTAAAAATCATAAAAATATGTGACGGAACAGCATGCACAGCATAAAAACTGCAGTCAAGATACAGAAATAATATTGTTGTGTGTGTGTGCAGGTTCATATTGGTCTGAATGAACACAGAACCAATGAACGCTTGATAGAATTTATTTTCCCAAAAGAAACACTTTACAGTTCCAGAACATTAAACAAAAAAAACCTCATACAGCTTTTCTCAGTATAACAGGTCACAGTCAGTAGTTACCACATTAAACTACTAAGAACATTCAAAGCAATGCTAAGTGCATCTGAAGAGCGAAGCTCGCATAGTGATCTCTCATACTCCGAAGTCTACTCTCAACTGAAAAACTGAGAACTGATGCTCTATCCAGTCTTATGTAGCTTGCACCCCAGCCATTGGGAAAGCCATTGGGAAAATGTGAGTGACTTCCAGTAATTTCCCATTTCTCGAAATTACTGGAAGTCACTCACATTTCTCGAACTTACTATTAATTTCTTTCCCGCTTTCTGGATGGGGAGTTTACAAAGTAACTTCTTGAAATCTTGCCAATCACCAACTTTGTTGATAAAAATTAGTCGCCAAAGCAATTGCCAGTTAGGTGACATCTTGCCAATTTAGCGAGATAGCCGTTTACTTGAATGTTAAATAGACTTGTCCCTGTAACCTTACTTTTCCAGTAGAGTTTCATTTTTCAAGCATTTCACGTTACTTTATAGGAAAGACACTACAATTACATGTATAATTTCATAAAAATTATTTATATATATACAAAATTCATAAAATTCCTCCCTTTCCTAAGTCTGCACACTCTGGGTAGTACAATTCTTGGACAAGAAACCATACTTACAACTAAGGAAAATCAATTCAATACAAAAATAATAATTTCAAAAAATAACACACAACAAATATAATACTATATAAATTCTTGAATTTACAAATAAGACTATGGTCTTAGTATACTATTCACATTCTACAGCCTATGGGGACTACATACTATGGCCATAGTAAGGAGATAGCCAGTTGTAATGATCAACTTCAGACTTAGAATTTGATGACTTATGGATCTGAACAATGGCATCATTCAGCCTGTTTAGAACTGTGTAAGGTCAGTCTCAGGGTGCAAAACTGTACATCACTTCAAACTGTACCTGGAGATCTTCAAAGTACTCCTCAACAGATGAAAGCACATTTGAAGGGCAAAAAAAACAAGAGATCACAAGGCAGATGAAAGTCATGAGTGAAGAGCATCTAGGATGAGGAATAGCCAGTAGTCTCATGGACAGCACTGGGATAGACAAGCAAAAACAGAAGTAACTTCTGGTCAGAGTCCTGTTGGTTTCTGAAAACCATCAGCGACAGGTCATTAATATTGTTTTGGCATATGACTATAAATAGAAATATCAACAGTTCTCCAGACAGGGTAGTGATGTTTCCATGTCATAGCCCTATCTTATGACATATACTTATGTCATATTCATGTAGTCTCTGTATCTGTCAATTTGGCCTTCTAGATTCTTGAAATTTAATACTCAGGTCAACAATACATGATGTGTGCAGAACAGGAATATTCTACCATAGAAAGGTAATGGTGGATAAGCTTTACGGTTAAAAGTATGGCAAGAAACTCTTCCCTGGTAACACATTAATCTCTCTCCAGTTTAGATAGACATTTGCTCCAATATGTCCTGACACGTTCCACGTTCTTTACCATTTACTTCTCGGCGGGAAAGAACACCGATACTCTCATTGCATCCATGTCGAGGATAAATGGTTTGTAGAGCTGAGGATAGGGTAGGATTGTCATAGATGTTAAAGCCTCCTTTGCTTTGTTAAATGCATCCTCACATACGTTTATCCACAAGAACTATTCCTTGCCCTCTGTCAGCTTGTGATGGGGTCTTATGATGGAAGAAAAGTCCATAAATCTCCTATAGTAGCTGCAATGCCCCAAGAAACTTCTCAGCTAACGGCCATTTTAGAGGCGTCTCCAATCATTACTGCCAACACTTTTCTGGATTTGCACATGCACCATTGGCAGAAATGACAGGTTCGAGGTAAGTCACTTCCTGACTGAACAATTTACATTTGGCGAGATTTAAATTAAGATTGGCATTCTTCAACTTCTGAAGCAGCTTTCTAAGATTTTTAAAATGCTGCTTAAAGCTTTTCCTGATAATGACAATTTCATACTGATACCTGTCTATGATGAAACTTTCCTGAAAATGATGATGTCAAACAGGCTTCATAGGAAAGAACTCTCATACACTCTTCTGTTCATGACTTAAATGAACATTTGCTTCTCTCTTGGGGGGGGGGGTTCTTTGCAGTCTCACCCACTGTGTCTAGTTTTTCCCTAGAACAGGATTGCAACTGTGTTTATCAGTTAACTGTATGCTGATTCTAAACAAAGGAGAGGGGAAGTGAATTTTTAGTCCCTTCAAAAGAATGACTCCCATGTTATTAAGCAACCAACAAAAACCACATGCACATTCTCTAATAACTCCAATGTTTCTCAATATCCAGCAACCTCGCTATGCGAGATGGCAACTAATTTTCCCACTTTCTCGATGGGGAGTAGTCTTATTTTCCATGCCTTGGGGTATTCTGCACTTCCTTCGTGCGTGGTCTTCACTACTGCCATACCAGTACTTTAAGAGTTGGTTTGTTGTCACTTTTCTTCCACTTCAAGGCATTGATTTGCCTGGTTTACTTCTTCACAGTAAAATTGCCCAAAATGCCTGAGCTTTATACATTGGCAGGTTGCCTAAATGCTTGACTCCATTATGGTTCATTGGTTTTTGTTGGTTGCTTAATAACATGGGAGTCATTCTTTTGAAGGGACTAAAAATTCACTTCCCCTCTCCTTTGTTTAGAATCAGCATTCAGTTAACTGATAAACACAGTTGCAATCCTGTTCTAGGGGAAAACTAGACACAGTGGGTGAGACTGCAAAGAGCCCCCCAAGAGAGAAGTAAACGCTTCACTTAAGTAGGTTATTTTTAATGCTGTTGCATTCTACTTGTCATGGGGGGATGAAATCCATTCCAACGAAAATTCATATACATGGGCATTTTAGATGCTTTAGAGACTACAAACAGTTAGTTGATTCTCTGGCTCTTGAACACAAACAGCTCTGATTGGATGGCAGTCTTTACGGATAGTCTGATCCCAAAAGAACAACTTTACAGTTCTGCAACTTTCCATAAAGATACTCATACAGCTCTTCTAAGTATAATAAAGCACAATCAGTAGTTTATCACTTCCAACTATTAAGAACGCTAAGAACAATGAAATGCAAATGAGAATGAAGAAAGAAGCTCGCATGGAGACCTCTCAGTATTCTCAAGTCTACTCTGAACTGAAAAACTGAGATGATACTCTCTCTGGTTTTATACAGTTCTCCCCTCATCACCACAATATCTCCAATATCTTCTATTTCTCGAAATTATTGGAAGGCCTATACAATTAACTTATACATTATATATATTAATTTATAAGAGTCGGACACAGTTACAGTTACATAGGGCCCGGACCTTTTGAGGCTTTTGACAATTTCTTGCCAAATTTGGCGACAAAAGATATTTGCCAAAATTACTGGTGCCTTGGCGATATCACGCCTATTTAACGAGACAGCCATTTATCTCAATGTTAAATAGACCTAGCCCCTTTAATCTTAAATCTCTGCCAAAGGTTTGCTTTCTTAAGGCATTTTATGTTACATTACGTAAGACATACTGCGATTTTTATGCACAATTTCACTATTATTCACTATTATGATATTCGTAACAGTATTTAAATGAAGTGTCAACAGAATTTCTGCATAAAAATACAAAAATTAGAAGCATAAAACAATTTACATAATAGTTTAGTTCTTGCCATTAAATCAATGTGTTACCAAACACAAAAATCGCATGTTAGATCCTTTCATTAATTCGTCAGATACAAGCAGATACCTGTCTGTCCGTCTGGTTAACTGAAAATGGCAGAACACTCAAATGCTATCTGTTGCAGGGAAAAGATGCCTACATGAAGTATTTTCTAAAGTAAATTCGTTTGTACTAATGTTACACATGATGAAAAGTACAAAAACAACCAAACAGCTAGACTGTTTGCCACAATTACACACAGGTGCAAATTAAACTACAGTGCAGTTTCTTATGACAACTAGCTATGAAAGTGACCAGTATTTGTAAGAAATCACATAAACATAGGCAGTGCACATAATCATTAGTCATGTTCTCTATGATCACCTTAATGGAAGACCAAAGTTATCTTAAACTACAGGTACTTATCTCAGGCAAGATTCACTGTATGTATGATGTTCGGTAAGATTTTACAGAAATTATTAACGCATTGTGTTATTTTATGGTGAAGTTCTGATACCTACTACTCATTATAATAGCATTGCTAATGCATTTACTTATGGCAAGTTTTTCAACAATTTAACACACCTTTATTTGTGAACATGCAAGTAATTACTACATTACATTACATTACATGCGCTAAATTACAGTTTATAAATAACAATTAAATTACTTATTTATAGCAATATCCCTCTGAATGAATGTTCAACCTAATTTGAAAATATCACTATTAGATACTGCTATAATCCAGTTAGTAAATAAATCACTTACCAGTGGTCCACTGATTTATCTAAAGGAGTGATATCTATTGAAAACTCTTCATCATTATTTAGAGGTACATCAGAATCACCTGAAATAGAATATACAAGCATTCATATCTTAATGACAAAAAATTCTCCCATAATGAATTAAATTAAAAATAACACGACAAACCATATTTACACTGACTGAAAACAAAATTGTACATGCAAATATTTCATGCTTAAATACACCCAAATTTGCTGCTACTCAAATATAGAACACAAATACGGTCTGTAAATACAGCTCTCTGTAAAATAAACAGAATAAAACCTCGCCCTGCATATTTTTACTATAATTTCCTTGCCTAAATGTCTGTTCCATTTCATACTAACATTGCCAATGGTGAAAAACATGATTATGATATTGTAAATTTTCATGCCAATAGTAAAAAACATAATTCTGATATTGTAAATTTTCAATCTCAGAATCACAGATCACTTCGCAGTAAAAAGAAGAGTGGCAAGAAATTAATAATTAATTTAAGAAAAGTGGCAGATTTTATCTGTAGCATGAAAACATGAGGCAAAGAATTTTCCCTAGAAAGTTAAATGTGCCAACATGATATTTCCAGCCATACAACATAAAAACTTTCTAAACATAAGAAATACATTTCTTAGTTACTTCAATAATCAACGAAACAAATAGAACAACCCACTTAAAAACTATTTATTGCCAATACTTACGTTGAAAACAAGAACACTATTATCAGATACAAGAACAAACATTTAAGAGCTGAATCGGCAACACTGGTATACATATATTCCTATGAAAAAAATAGTTTGGTGCATGTTGCCTTATATTGGACAAGAACCAAAGCAACTTTATTTACATGGCTTGCACTTTTATTTAAAAGAATGAACAAATTTCACATTAGCTAATTTAGTTTAGTTATAGTTCAGCAGCAATGAAGAATGTTTGTTTTCTTCTATGGAAATGTAGCTAGACATAAAAATTTTGAAAATGCATGGATTCTTCGTTCTAAATTTTGTTATTCTGTCCTGTCCCATCTTAGAAAAATCATCCAACAGGAAAATGTAACGATGCTTTCTAAAACTTCCTAGATGTTCAAAACCCATGTAAAAAGACCAAGCAAAGTGGCAGCTCTTTGGCCTTTCTGCCAACCCTTTCGTGAAAACAGCTGTCAGCACTGAATGTTCTACCTGCCAACTGAAAGGTCCAGAGGTCAAATCCCAATGAGGGTATCTCAGACCATTTTTTACAATGGACTTTTAATACATTATGGATTTTTACACATTTTTTGTCCTAATTTGAAATATGTATTTGTTCTAGCAAAGCAGGGCCTATCGTTCAAGGACTTAGTATTGCATAAATTCCTTATCGGGACTATACAAAGGGTTAGTTGGTTAATACATTTACCACAGCAAAACCAAAAAAATTATTATAAAGCACTGAACACAAGTTATATCAAATATATTTAGTGACAATCACATAATTAAAAAACCAATGAACTGTTGAATACAAAAAGATTAACATGATGATTAAAACTTAGCGCATGAATAAAATATAAAACCAGGTAAAATCAAAAAACCATGATATTTATTTTAAATATACTAAAATACAATAACCCATACAATTTAAATTAAATAATAATAACCTGTTTCTTTTAGATACTTAAATAGATTAGAAATGAAGTCTTTCCCGATTAATTGGTCAACAGGCAAGTCGTAGACATTAAATTGCTTGAAATGAAGCCCCTTAAAATATGGACAGGCAGTTAGGATATGACATACAGAAAGTTCAGTACTGCATTTTGAACACAAAGGCTCATCTTTCTCAGCTTTCAAAACATAATTATGGGTAGCTCAAGAGGGACTGACTCCTAGGTGAGAAACGACTTTTCTGTGATGTCTGCCTGCTTATTTCCTTTTATTCCAGTACCCCAGCAACCCAGCAGTAAAGAATAGGGTATTCACGTTCCTCAAAGTTAAATTTACTTTTAGAATTTCTACGACAATTGGATTCTGGGTGTTCGAGAAAGTTTTTAAAGCTTTTAGTGGTCTACATGAGTAAAAACAAATTACAAATCTTCTCCACCATAGTTCAGATAAATATACAAGCACATAATATAAAGAAGTTAATTGAGAAGTAAATACCTAGGCAAGTATCAGGAAACCTTTCTTCTATATGATTATCAATTACAAATGTATTTTTTGATTTTTACTTTCACATTTCAAAATTTAGGTTAATTGCAAATAAAATTCACCCATATTTTATGTTTTATTTTTTAAATTTCTATTTTTAAATAATTTTTATAAATTTTTCAAAAAAAATTTTGAATTATAACCTATAAAATTTTTACCATCATCTTAAAGTAGGTGTATTTCTAAGCCTACCTGTAAAAAATTAGTTTTTTATTCAAAATTATTAAGATATACATGAATTCATATATTTTCGCGTTTCGAAATTTGGCATCTTTTTTTTGAGAGATAATAACGCTAAATGTGGTTTATGGATTTTTGTTACAGTGAATTGCCACAGCTATTTTTAACCTTAAATTTCAAATAAATTTTTACAGAGAATTAATTATGTGAAATTTTTTCCCTCAATGATACGTAATACATATTTATTAATACTATGTGAAAAATTATTCTTTTTTAAATTATAGATCATATTATTCAAATTTTTAACTTTTTAAAAAATTTCTTGCTTTCTTCCTTTTTTTAAAAAAATATTTGTAAAGTAAATTTTTATCTTCGGTGTTTTATCGTCTGCTACTTTACTTTAACTTCGTTTAAATCGAATTGTCTAAAACTGAGAACTTTCATTTGATGTTTATTTGAATTTAATGAAAATATTTTATGACATTAACTACATAATTTATTTCTAAACCAGCTGTTGCTTATGAAGTGGCTGAAAGAGCAGCTGATACTATCATCCGTATTTTTAAAGCACAGTATATTTTTATAGAAACATAAGATTAAGAATAATCATTCTTATAAAAGTCAAATTATGATATAAACATACAACCCTCTAGAGACCGAATTAATGGAACTTCAATGGTTATGTAGAAATTATCTGCAGCTACTTAATGCCTCAATAAGTCAGCAGGTTCTGTGGACAAGTAAGAATAATTATATAAATGACACTCAACATTCTAGATTCAATTACCAACGAGGGTACGATGTTTATTAAATGAATTTAAGAAGTTTTTAAACATAAAAAAAATCGACTAATTTTTTTATCCTAAAATGTATTTTTGTGCGTAGCGTATTTTCATTATATCCTTAAAATTCTAATTTAGAATGTAATTGTCAAGAACAGAATTCTAATCATCAGCAATAAGTAATTATTATGGTTATTAATAAATCCTTCTTATAAAGTAATTGCAAATATTTCAAAAACATTTCTGTCTGAATGCAAATATTTTTCTATGCAAATATTTCTAATTTTATATTAATCAAGATTGCACAAGCTATTATTTATTTGCACTTCAATTCTTACCATCAGCTCTAGTAGAAGTTACAAATCAATTCTATTTAATTAAGAAAAGACCATCTCAGTTTTGAAACGGTGTACCGTAACAGCAATTTAATTATTGATGCCGTATCTTTCATGTTACTCCTGATTGGCAAGCTACATGATTTTTAATGAGTATTCGGGTTTCGCTAGTAACTTCACTTGAAAATCGCGCTTAAACTAGGCTAGTTGGTTATTTGAACATAGAAAGAACATGGAAGCTATTTGGTAAAGATGCTTTCATAGAGGACCTTTGTAAAGAGAACCTAGGAAACTACGAAAACCAACCACGCAGCCTGGGTTAGACTTCGCAACAAACAATTAGTATTTAACAATCTTCAAATGCTAGGCAACTGGTAAGGCTCCAATTAAATCTCCAATTTAATATTTTATTTGTAAATATTTACAATATTGTTGTATTCTCAGAACCAAAAGGCAGAATTAAAGTTTTGTTAACTCGTTAGTAAACTACCAAGCCGTAGTTCAAATGAATATTCAATTTCTTTTGCAATAATTGTATTCACTTAATATTCTTGGAATATGAGCTAAAGAAGGAATTTTCTCGGAAGATTAAAGAAGTGTTTAAATTCAGTGATATTAGGTTTGTCTTACAAGCTCAGGTATCAAAACGATTCTGCTATTGCCCGAGTAGTTGATTTGTAAATGGCTGTGAATTAAGCAGATGACTTTTATGTTATTCAGTCAGAAAACGTATTATAAATGTTTTGTATTACATGACAATGCATCTTTTCATTATTCAATAACCAATCGGAGAACCGCTTGTGTTCCGAAAATAAGTATGTGTACTCAATCCTCCTGCATGTTCTTCAAATTCTTCTTGTGATTTGTTTCTTTCGCAAAAACTAAAGTTGCCTCTCAGAGGAAAGTTTCTTGACATTGAAGAGACAAAAGGAGTATGACATCTACTTTTAGAGGCATGTCAAAGACAGATCTCTACAAGCCTTCTCTTCCATTACATGTTGTGCAGTCAGACAAAAAGTTGCATCAGCGTAAATTCTATAATCTATTTTTATTACACTCTGATTACTTTATTAACATACAGTGAATATATACTAAATCTTTTACTTTAGCTTAAGAAATTCGGAATTTTTGACGGAATTGTTGTCGGAACTAGGACTTAGAAGATAAGTCAAATTAAATATTTCGATAACCAACCAGACCTCAACCTCTGTGACTTTTGGCTATGGGGTTATCTCAAAAGCACTGTTTATGGTGATAATCTAAACAATTTGGCAGAAATGAAAAATGTGATACACCGACATGCCAGTAACATTCCTCCTGATATGCTAAGAGCTGCTGTCGAGAATGCAGTAACAGGATTTAACTTGCCTTCGGAAAATGCTGAACACTACATTGAACATGCTTTGTAACACGTTTCGGAAAGGATTAAGCACATTTTAAACCGATATTTTCATGTCTTATTTCATTTAACAATATCACATACAGTGCCATTTTTTCCCTGGTGGTGAGTTTTTGAACTCTTTTTTTTTTTTTTTCACAGGGAAAATAAATTCCCAAAACCTCTTTTACACGATTCCCAAGTTTGATAACATTTGGTCCGGTAGTTTTCCATTTCAAAGTGGAACTTTAATTATAACCACCATGTAAACTTTAAAATTTTGACAGTTTGGTTCAAGTCCCAGCTTTAAATACATATACAGTCAAAAGTCGTTAATTCGGACACCCATAATCCGCAATGATCTATAATCCCGACCTCAAAGCTACAAACTTTCTGCACATGCGTCACGTTGACGCATGCGTGTAAGACCTTTATGGCTGCGAATAGGCGTGTGCGCAAAATACGTTTACGAATGCACGTTTAATGTATAACGGACGGTATAAGCTAAGCTAAAATTATCTAATTCAGTTAATGTTGCAGATTGCGCTGTTCCTTAATCTTCTAATTGGATCCGGCTTATTATTTTTTGCAGACTGTTAGAGCAATTTTATAAAAGTAAGCTTGAACTTTCAATTATGTCAAAAAGAATTTCCGATTCTGGAGCTATCAAAGGATCTACAAAGCGAATGCATTTTCCGATGTCCATCAAACAAAAAGTGGAATTGCTGCAAAAAATGGATAAAGGCATATCCTTTGTTTATCTAAACTTTAACGTTTGTTTATCTTTAACGCCGCAGCGCGCAATGAATTGGAAGTTGATCTGTCAGCACTCTCCTTATCTTCAGGGAAGATGTTTTTATTTTATTTGGCTTATAATTCCTTACTAAATGTATTATTTCATCTCGATGTACTTCGTCTTTAATATGATTTAAATCAAATAAAAAACGAAACAACTTACATTGAAAGAAATGTTTAATAAAGTAAACAAATAAATATTAAGCTTTTTTTTTTTTTTTTTTTGTAAATTTTGATACCCTTTAGATCATAATTGTTCTTTATTTCATAAATTACGGTTTCATATTTTTAATTTTATAATTTCTGCATGCCATCTTACTAGATTTAAACTGATGATCTATAATCCGGAAAAATTGATAATCCGGAATCGCCGAAGTCCCGACGAGTCCGGATTAACGACTTTTGACTGTATATAAATTTTTATATTAATTCTCATACAAAGAATGTTTCAAGAAGCTAATTTTTCTCTCGCATTATAGATTGTATAAAAAAACATGATCTTTAATATGATTTAGATTGTTTCAGCCAATATAAGAATCGGGTCACTCGGTGGTACAGTATAAACACTGCTGGACCGTTTTATTTCCTTGTCATTTAGGAAAATATCTTTTAATTAAAATATTTATCCTTTGGACTTTGCTCTATACTTCGTTTATAAACATTTTATACCATCTAAACCGTCATTTTAAACCGTAAAATGTCTAGAAAATGAAAAGCTGTCTTCAACTGAAACACAGTTGATGCAATAAATATGTTTAAAAAATTGCCAAGAATGCAACATTTATGGAAGTGTAACAATCGAAAAATCTTAATTTTCTTGTGGTGAGCACTGAAAAGAAATGTAGAAGGAAAGAAGAAAATGAGGGAGAAAAGTAAGCAAAAATTTGAAGGCAAATTTGGCTGTCAGACATACCAAGATGTTTGAAAAGGTTGGATGCTTTTGAATATACTTTCAGGATACTTTAAAGAATTTAGGTGTTCAAGGAGAAAACACTTGGACGTGTACACCAGCAAATAACCATCAATTCAGCTTGTGTTAACAGAAAAGACAAAAACGATATCATAGCAGATTAAAATGAAGAGCGACTGGTTTTAGACTATATGGTTCAGTTTTAGACTGGTAGTTCGGTCCGAGGTTCGAATCCCGCGAACAGGCTGGCTGTATGGGCGTTTTGGTGGTTTTCCCCATGTGTAATGTGTATACGAACCAGTTTCCGTTAGAAAATCCTCCACGAAGGCATCCCTCCCCTTAAGCAGATAGCCCTAGTTGCTTTACCATAATTACATTAACCAAAACCTCATGATGAAACCAGCCTTTCTTTTCATCTCATACCTTCAAAATACTAACCTCTAAAGATTGATAGAGGCTCTGCCTTAAATACTGACGAAATGGGCTGAATTGTATTATTAAGATACGGCAAAGCAGGGCTATCTGCCTAAAAGAAAAGATGCCTTTGTGAAGAGCTTTCTAAGGGAAACTAGCTGGCATACACGTTACACCTGAGAAAATCCACGAATGTGCCTATGCAACCAGCCCGTTTACTGGGATTCAAACCCAGGAGTGAACTACCATTGTTCAGTGACTTTACCGCTTTGCCATTTGTAGGCCTTTATGAAATGGAAGGCGATAACTTTATTTAAAATGATTTTTAGAAATCCCAAAATGTTTTGAAAATTTAGATGATTTTTAATATACCGTAATTTCGCACGTATAGTCCGCACCATCGTATAGTCCGCAGACACGATTTTATATAAAAAAAATTTCAAAAATCGTCAGATAGTCCGCACCACCGGATAGTCCGCGGACTATACGTCCGAAATTACGTTTTTTTAATACGGCAATATTCCCATGCTTTTTAAACACATCCTTTTGTTTGCGCCAATTTCTCACTGCTTTCTCGTCCACTTCAAAATAACAGGGTAAAATCCTAGTATACGATGCAGCCTTAGCGCGACTTTGAAAATTATCGCCAACACCAAAAATGATCCAAAGAACGTCTATATATATAATATACACACATAGTAGATGTATATACACACATAATATATATACTATATACTATGTTTAACTATATATTTTCTTTGAATGACCCGTTAACTACTCATCGTATATCTCCCGTTTTCACTGCTCATCATAAAGTCGCCAAAAGTAGCCAAATCCCGTGTGCACCGAATACTAGGATATAAACCAATAACGGCCCGCTTCTCTATTTCCATCTTTGTCAACTACCTTGAGTTTAACTCAGCAGTAAAACTCCGGCGATGTTTCATCAACGTTATCGAAGATGAAAGACAAAATACGAAAACAAAATACTGTGCAACGTGCTATACTCGTGATAAGTGGTAATGAAATGTGACCTTCGACCCCACTCACTCGGTGTTGCCAAACCACGCTATAAGTAAACGAATCACGCTTTTTTTTTTTTCGTACTCCAGGTACTTGCTACTATGGCTCCTAAAAACCGAGTTGACGCATCAATTACTTTTCCCCCTCTCGGCAGTTGCGCTAAAGCAGTGCGAAGGATACTGGGATACAACACTCTGGTTGCGCTAAGTGAGTGCTCATACAAGACTTTCTTTGGCTCATATCTCGGCATCGCTTGATGCGCCAGCCTGGATTTTAGGAGCTCTACTTGCTACTACTTATTCGTTCAGCACTATGCTCTATGGTTTACTATCGATACGATACATACGAATGTTTTCTTGGAATCTCGCGCTTTTTTTATATTTGATCATCGGCAGTTCACGTGTGATTTCAAAAATAAAATATGAATAACAATTTAAGAAACCAAATGTGGGATGATAAAATTGTGTAAAGCAATGGACACAATGATAAAACTGTTTAAAGCAGTGTATGCAAGTCATCCTAAATTAAAATGTCAGTTATAATACATCTCACTTATTTATACATCTTTTCTGAATGGAACATTGAAAGGCGTGTTAAGTGTGCTTTACTGTATTTTCTCTTTTAATATATGCATTTTTCAAATGCACCGTAGTCTGGGTTACAAAGTATTTGTTGGAGACGGTGGATGCAGACAGACGATTACGTAACGGCTGTGCAAAGTCGACAGAAGGAGCGCCGCATTTGATTGGACTATTTTTTATTATTCTTATTCTTTTCTTTAACTGCGGACTAAGCGGGGAAATTCCCTTTTCACTCCATTATATGTATGCACTAGTTAGAGTAATGTAACGTTTTCAGCTTGTGTGAGATATCCATATTAAATCTTTATATAAATAATCCCTGCTGTGATTATTTAATTAGTAACCTGCACGTTGTAGCCCTGAGAATTGCAACGTATTAAATCTAGCATCCGCTACTTTATATTTTTGATGAAATATGGATATAAAAGTTTTGAAAGCAAAACGAACGTTGCTGAGAACAGCGGTTACGGTATGCTGCAACGATATAGTTCAAAAAATCGAAAACAAAAGTTTAATAAGTGACGAAGTCAGTATGTTGTTTAAACAGATTCAAGACAAATTCACACGTTTGGAAACAACTCAAGAAGAACTTTCGAATTTGTTGCTAAGTGATGATGCCCTTCAAGATGAATATTCCGAAGATTTTTTTAAAGCAGAAGAATACCGAGACAAGTTCTGCTTAATTTGTTCGCTGTTAGAAAATTCAAAGAAGGAAAATTCGGTTACGGAAGGAACAACAACTGAGCAAAAAGGGAAATTCAAGCTTCTGAAACTTGAATTGAGGAAATTTAGTGGAGAACCAAAAGACTTTCTTGCTTTTTGGTCCCAGTTTGAAAAAATTCACACGTACACTTCAAGTCGATGAAGACAAATTTCAATATCTTTTACACTGTGTGGTAGCAAATTCTAAAGTGTCAAGACTGGTAACAAGTTTTCCGCCAACTAAAGAAAACTATTCAAAGGTGATTGCACAACTTAAAGAATGCTTTGGGAGAGATGAACTTTTGGTTCAGATTTATGTACGGGATCTACTTTCCATAGTAATGAAAAATGCTGCTGATAGGATTAAAGTAGATTTAGCTGTTCTTCGTGTGTGGGAAAGAAGCCGCTCGATGGAAGATACTGCATCACAGCAAGATAGTGCGTGTTTTTTGGATAAACTTTTGTGCTTACTTCGAAACGAAGTGCAAAGTGAGGAAATGGTTAAGCTCGCTCGTACCGGGTTGGGAGCTTCACGTTCTGCACATTCGCGTCCCCATTGTGACGATCCAGGTTGCTCTACAGCTGCTGCCTTGGTAAATGTTCAAGACAATACAGGTAGGCGAAATTTACGTTGTATTTTTTGTGAGAAATCCCACAATTCTGCCGAATGTTTTTCTGCTCGCAAAATGTCTTTAGAAGATAAATGAAAGCTTTTGGTACAAAAGCGCATCTGTTTTCGCTGCCTACGAGTTGGACATAATTCACGGGCATGCAAAAATAAAGTAAAATAAATAACTTGTGATAAATTTCACTATACTATTATGTGCTCAAATGGCGAACCTGTAAAGCCAAATGAAACTGACAGTACTGTTATTTCAAGCAATGTCTTGTCTAATCAGTCAACTGGTAATGAAAATGTGTATTTGCAAACACTTGTTTTAAAAATAGTATTTGAGGGTAGACAACTTACAGTTCGTACGATTTTGGACAGTGGTTCTCAGAAATCTTATCTCTCAGAAAGGGTTATCGCGTTTTTGCAACTGTGTCCTAAATCGAAACAAACCATTATACACGGTTTGTTTGCGCGCGGGGGGGGGGAGAGACAAGTTCTCATTCCCATTTAGTGTTTGATTAATTTAAAATGATTCCCATTAATTTAAAAATTTTGAGGGCACTTATGACCATAACTTTGAAGTACTTTCTCAAAACAAAATATGTGGATGTGTTCCAAAAGTAGTTGATAACAATACCCTAAAAGAATTAAAAGAAAGGTATATTACCTTGTCTGATTTACAAGCTAAAGAATATGACATTGAATTGCTTTTAGGAGCAGATGCCATTGGGGACATTATTACTGGCAGTTCTCTGAAACTGAACTCGGAAATACTAGAAAATTATTAGAAAATAATTTGTGCAATAATGTAGTTTCGCTGTATTGTGCTAATCTTAGCGCAACCGAACTCTGGAATTTAGATGCCATTGGCATAACAGACTCAACTGAAGATGTTAAACATAAACTTGCTCACTCTGACAACGTTAAGCAATTTTAAATGTTCTTCCTGATGGCCGATATGAATTGCCACTACCCTTTAAATCTGAAATTCTGTTACCTAACAATAAATCTATGACTTTTAAAAGGCATCAAAGAATGTGTCAACGAATTTATGAGGAAAATTAGTTAGATGACTATAAGGTAGTTTTTAAGCAATGGGAAGACCTAAAAATAATAGAAAAGGTTCCTGAAACTGAAATTGATAATTTGAGTTATTATTTGCCCCATACACCTATTATAAGGCATACTAGCCAGACAATGAAGGTAAGGAAGGTGTTTGACGCTTCAGCCCGAGAGAGAAATCAACCATCCCTAAATGACTGTTTAAATACAGGGCCGAACTTAATTGAACTCATACCTGATATAATTGACAGGTTTAGATTGTATCTGTTGTTTTATCATAGGACATAGAAAAAGCATTTCTTCAGCTGAGTATTATCCCAGAACACCAAGATTGAGGTTTTTTTCTTATAACTCTAGAAAAAACTATGATTTACAGACACTGCAGAGTGGTGTTCGGAGTTTGTTCGTCTCCGTTCCAAATCTCTGCATCGATAGAGCATCTCTTGGATAATTCCCCTGCCGAGTTTGGCGATGTGACCTAAAAATTAAAGCATTCGTTTTATGTTGACAATTGTGTCATTGGTGTTCACAACATCAGACAGCAAGAAAATTTTATAGTTATAGCTACAGAAGTAATGGCTCGGGGATGTTTTAACCTACGGGGTTGGGAAAGTAATGTTCCAGGTCATTGTATTTCCCGTAGTTCAGGTATAACTTATCTTCTCGGAATCTTATGGGATTTGGATAACGATACATTAAAATGTAATCTTAATTATTCAATGGATAATGATATAAGTAAACGTAATATTTTGGCTAAGGTACATAAAATTTTTGATCTGCAGGGTTTTTTGTGTCCAACTACCTTGTTACCTAAGTTACTATTATAGGAAGCTTGCACTATGAAATTAAATATCTTGAGCAAATTAGTATTCCGCGATATGTAGAGATAAATGAGAATTCAGAGCTACATCTATTTGTTGATGCATGTAAGAGCTCCTATGGTGCATGTGTCTACATTAGAACTGTAATGGCAGTGGGAGTCAAAATTCGATTGATCAGAGACAAATCCAGGGTAGTGCCGTTCTCTGACAATACCCCGGTTAGAATTGATGGCCTGTTGCATTGGTGCGAGACTGGTTCACTCAGTATACACTGCCTTAGATTTGCCTGATTTGAAAATTATTGCATGGAGTGATTCTATGGTAGCACTATGGTGGTTTAAGAACTGCGGTGATTGGTCAGTGTTCGTTGCGAATAGGGTAAAAGAAATAAACAGTCTGATTCCTTCTCAGTGTTGGCGCCATCTTCCAGGTGATTTAAACCCGGCAAATATGATTTCAAGAGGCTGGTGGGAGAGGTTAGTTTGTGTAGTAAAGGAACAGTTGAGAAGGACACTCAGTAACACGGTTCTTACAACCGAGGAGTTGTACACAGTATTGTGCGAGTCAATAATTAACTCTAGACCTCTTACCTATATGTCGGAAAATCCGGATGATTTAATCCCACTTTCCCCAGCCATGTTTCTCATCGAGAATCGTAGTTTAGGTATTCCTGATGTTGATTTCTGCGATTCGAAAGGTCTTCAAAAAAGGACTAGACATCGTCAAGAACTGCTTAATGATTTAAGGCATAGAATTAGGAAAGAATATTTAGGCCTTCTGGTTCAAAATAAGAAGGATCCATCGTCAGAGCTACGGCTGGGTGAAATTGTCCTAATAGGAGATGAAATAAAAAAACGGATGCATTGGGCTTTAGCTAAGGTCATTCGACTAATTCCTGGGAAAGATGGCAAGGTGAGAACTGTAGAACTGAAGACTCAAGCTGGTACGCTGCTTCGTCCCATTCAGCGAGTCTTTTCATTGGAAGTGCAGTTAACGGACACACACACTGATCCCATACACGATAACTCCTTTACTAATCCCATTTCTTCTATTTCTAGTGATGAGCATTCAGATTCTAATGACTCTTCAAATGACTCTAGTAACATCCTGCAAGGTGCTAAAGTGTCAAGATTTAGACGTGTGATCAAGGTGCCTTAGAAATTGGATCTCTTCGACCAGGTACTGTATGTCTTTGACCCAAGCTGAAGTTGACTCAAAGAGGGGGAGAATGTTGGAGACGGCAGCTGCAGACAGACGATTACGTAACGGCTGTGCAAAGTCGACAGAAGGAGCGCCACATTTGATTGGACTATTTTTTATTATTCTTATTTTTTTCTTTAACTGCGAAGTAAGCGGGGAAATTCCCTTTTCACTCCGTTATATGTATGCACTAGTTAGAGTAATGTAACGTTTTCAGCTTGTGTGAGATATCCATATTAAATCTTTATATTAATAATCCCCACTGTGATTATTTAATTTGTAGCCTGCACGTTGTAGCCCTGAGAATTGCAACAGTATTCTAAACTGTAAATCTAATATACATCCGAAGTCGCACTTGAACATAAAGACATGAAGAACGCAATTTGAATTTCGTGAATCAGCCCAGTAGAACGGGAGATAAAGAACTGTCCCATTTTTTTCTTTTGAGCAGTGTATATGGTGCATATGACCGGCAAGTTAAACTTTTGATTCAATGCTTACCTCCGTGCCTTTATCTTCTTGATTTATGTTAGACTACTACAAATGAAATGGAAACTGGCTATGCTTGATACAAATTTGCTAATATTTGCTAGGATTACAACTTTGATTGACAGCATTGGATACGCTTTTGAATTCTCGAAGATTATCTGCCACAGTTTTTTTTAATTGTGATGAGACAGGCCTTTTCTGAAAAAAGATACCAAAGTAAAGTTATATTAGAGCAGAGGAGAAGGAACTGCAAGCGCTACAAGCCAATGAAAGACTGTCTCAGACTGTTGTTGCTGTCACATGCACCTTCAAGAACTATTGTGTTTTGCTTTGCGCTTGTGGCTTATCCCACCCAATCGACAGTAACATCAGATCAGGTTTCTTATATCAGAGAAGGCCAACATAATTCATCGTGGCAAGGTGTCAAGATTGTGCCTGTCATTGGCAAAAGCCTTGGGCACTATACAGGTGACAGTAAGACTTTGCTCAGTTCTGCTCCCAATTTTGAAGCAGAGCACCCTGGGAAGAACGGGTCCGAGGGTCTCCCACCCTCTTTCCCTACCAGCAACCTCGTGAGAGGACTTTCGACTCACCACATATTAAGAGTGCTCCCACGCAGCACAGACACATACATTTACAAACATCTATGCCTTCTTTGGGATTCGAATCCACACCCTTCAGTACAGCAATCAGCGTTGCTAACCACTATCCTGGTTAGGCAGCTCAAAAACTCAAGAAGTCCAAAAAAAAAGCAGGCTACAGCTCACATGAAGTTCCAACTAAAAGGCTTAGGTGGCATGAGACCTTTTTACAGATTGGATCAATAAAACGTTGCTTTCAGGTAACAGAAAGAACCAATCTCACTCAGTTTTGGAAAGCCCATTTTCACATCATTCACTGCTTCAAGATGATTGACAAGGCATGGAAGGGAATCAAAAAGGAAACCCCTATTTTCACATGGAAGAAAGTCTGGCCTGACAACGTTGTCAAAAATGACTGCAATGGATTTGAGAAAGTGCCTGTGGAGCCTATAAATGACTAGATTGTATCTCTGGCCAGGATTAAGCTAGTGGTGGACAGCAATGACACAGCTAGCAGATGACCATCAAAGAACTTACATAGCTGCAATCTGTATCAAAGGAAGAAATTCTGAAGAAGATTTTGCCTGGGGAGGAGGATATAATAGTATCAGAAAAGGAACAACCTTTAGGTGATATAAGAGAGACACTGAAAGCATGGAAAACTGATGCATCATATGTTGAGCAGCAGCATCCTAAAAAGGCAAAAGCTATGTTAGCTACAAATTTATTTAACAATAATGCTGGGTCTCATCTTTGCCAAATTTTGAAGCATAAGCAAAACCAAATGTCATTACGCAAATTTCTTTCAAAAAAGGATATACTATAAATAATAAGCAACCTTATTATTTATAGTATATCCTTTTTTATTGAGTATATTTTTTGGAATGAAGTGCATTATCCTATTTTACATTGATTTCTAGGCAAAATATTGTTTCACATTACAAGTAAGATTTAGGAGCAAATTATGCTCATTAAGTGAGGTTCTACTGTACATCAGAAGTTCACAAGAAAATTCAACTTATTAAAAAGTAACTTTTATAACACTGTAAAAACAATTATTCTGTAATGGCATTCTGCTGGTTTAAGTTCTTTTGCCAATTCATGCTTCTGGGTAAATTTATAATTTAAATTAAACAAATGAGTAAAAGGAAAGGTCTTTCAAATACAGTAAAATATAAATCCTTCTTGGAGCATAATCTTTTGTAAAAGTATTGTTGAATAATTTTAGTCATTCCAAACATTTCCTTGAATCAGAAAGCATCATCCACATGAAAGAAAAGGTAGAAAATCACTAAGATAACACTTCAGTAAAAAACTAATTCAAAGTTAAAAAGTTAACTGTTAAGTACTGCCTAAGATTATTCTATCTTTTCTTTCTTTTTTCTTATTAAGCTACAAATAAAATTTATGAAAGGCAACTGAAAACAGTTACATAAATTTACATCATTACCATGGATATAATCTGCAAACCAAATGGACAGAAGGATAGTTGCTGCAGGTTATTTGCAGTATGTGGACATATGAAACATCAGTGACTGAATTAACTTATAGTTTCAAAACAGACTATAAACAAATAATATCAAAAGGAAAAAAAGAAAACGGGGAGTTGCAAAATAGAAGTCATGAAAAATGTGGGGTTTCTTTGTCATATTATATTAACTGTACAGAATTTTTTGTAATTCCTACTCGTTTAGTCATTAATTAACTGTTAATAATTACATATACTTATATATTATTAACCTAGGTCTTTCTGATTTTTTTTAGAATAACTATATGCTTATGAATCATGAACAGTAATTATATGCAAGTGAAATTTGATGCTAAACAGACAGGGAGACACTAGATAAAAACACTTCAGGCAGGAACTATTACAAAAAGTTAGCTTTTGCCCACCAAAGCTGTACAGATATCGACCAAAGATAAGTTTAAAGAAATTACACATACTATAACCAAGTTCATGCAATAAGAAAAGGCAATAAAGTCAAATAATATTTTCCTCTTAACAACTATTTCTGTTTTAGCTACTTACAGCCCACATAAATAATCCCTGAAACATACTAGAAAAATAGTAATAAATGTTATAGATATTAAATTAGTTTCTTTCATAACTGGCAGTGATAAGAAGCACTCTATAATACATTAAGAATGTAAGATTTATGTTGTTTTTTATATATGTTGGGTATGTACTCAGTGATGATTACTAAGATATACACAAACATCATTTATTCTACATTGCACATCCACTATTCTATATTACAGTTATGATTAAAGATATTAGATACAGTTACAGTTACATATATAACACCTCCCTTTTTTTATAAAAAATAATAATAGTAGTAAAATTAAACATGTTCTTTTAAATAATAAGGTTTCTTAACAGTCCTACCAGATCAAGTAACATAGTTATGTCCATTTAAAAAATTTGATGATACTATACCTCTTTCACTATTTGGTGACACAACACTTCTGTTAGGTTTTGAACAGGCGCGCAGCTAGAGCTTCCAGCGCCCAGGGACAACTGAACATTTGCGCCCCTTTCTGTGTGCCAAGAATAGAAAACATTTCATCAAAAAATTTCGTAGCATCAATTTGGCGCCCCTTGGATGCTGCGCCCGGGGACAGATGTCCCCCTTGCCCCACCCTAGCTACGCCACTGGTTTTGAAGGACTTACAGGCACATCTAAATTTGTAGTGCTCCTGCTATTCTCAGGTATCTCGGGTTCATCTATAACTTCATTCTCATAGTTGTTTTGTATTCCAAACTCTTTCTGATTAATTCCTTTAAGGTCTCTTCTGTTCCTTTCTACAATTCTTCCATCTGTTCTTATAATCCAATATGAACATGGTCTTTCTGCTTCTTCTATAATTTTCCCTCTTTCATTTAGTTTTTTCCCTTTCTCATTTATGTAAACATGACCTCCTATTTTCAGTGGTTTTAACGGTCTTGCATTCCTATCATACTAACTTTTTTGTAAGGTTTGTCTCTTCAATAAATGTTGTTTATGGTCTTCATATTGTTTACCTTGGACGAAATTCTCTTTTATGGGCATCAATCCATTTACTTTTCTTCCAAACATCAATTCTGAAGGTGACTTAATTTCATCTGTGTGTATTTAATTATGGCAAAGCACACGAGGGCTATCTGCCTAAGGGGAGGGATGCCTTTCGTGGAGGACTTTCTAAGGGAAACTGGCTCGTATACACGTTACACATGGGGAAAACCACGAAAACACCCATGCAGCCAGCCCGTTCGCGGGATTCGAACCTCGGACCGAACTACCAGTGTTCAGCGACTTTACCGCTCGGCCGCTGGTGGGCTAGTTTCATCTGAAATAGGAGAGTTACGACATTCCACTAATACTAAATATGGATCCTTGTTGTCAACTATAGCTTTTTCTAACATTCGCTTGACAGTTTGAATATGTCTTTCAACCATTCCATTAGATTTTGGGTAATTTGGACTTGAAGTTCTGGTTTCAAAATTCCATCTTCTTGCAAAGTCTTTAAATTTTCAGCAATTATATTGTGGACTATTATCCGAATATACTATTTTCGGAATACCATGTCTTGCAAAAATTGATTTCAATTGCTTTATCACTGCTACACTTGACAAATCTTCCAAATGTCCAATTTCAACATATTTGCTAAAATAATCTGTAACTATTAGATAATCACTTCCTTGAAAGTAAAGGAGATCTATTCCCAATACTTCCCATGGACCATTAGGTATTTCTTTAGATATCATTGGTTCTTTAGTATTAGCTTTTTGTAAACTTAAACATGTTTGACAATTCAGTATCATATCTTCAATTTCTTTCAACATTCCTGGCCAATATAATATTTCTCTTGCTTTGATCTTGCATTTTACTACTCCTAAATAACCATAATAAATTCTGCTTAACATATCTTTTCGTAAACTTCTTGGTACAACAACACAGGAATTTTTAAATATGAATCCATTTGCTTCTGATAGTTCTTCTCTGAAGTTAAAATATGGTTTTGCCAGTTCTGGAACCATACATTTTTCATCTGGCCGTCCAGTTTTAATTAATTTTCTTAAAACTTGTAGTTCTTCATCTTTCTCTGTTTCCAGTTGAAAAACTTCCATTTTACCATTAGACATTGGTATACATTCTACAACCAATCCAACATGAGCTTCTATGTCTCCTTCAAAGAAATCAGATCCTTTATCAGTGAATGATCTTGATAATGCATCCGCTATAAAAAGTTCTTTTCCTGGTTTATATTTTATCTCAGACTGATATGGCTGTAATCTTATACGCATTCTTTGTAATCTTACAGGGCATTTATTTAATGGCTATTTGAAAATTTATTCCAGTGGTTTATGGTCACTTTCCACAGTAATATATTTTCCAAATATATACTGGTGAAATTTCTCACACGCAAACACAATAGCTAAAGTTTCCTTTTCAATTTAAGCATAATTCTTCTGTGTATCTGTTAATGCCTTAGATGCATATGCTACTGGTAAATTATTCTGCAGTAAGACTGCTCCTAGTCCTTCTTGAGATGCATCTACAGATAAAACTACTGGCATGTTTATATCATAATATGGTAAAACTGGTTTATTTTTATATGTAATCATTCCTAGGAAAGTTTCTAATTCTTTCACATTTTTTGGTGGTTTTATATCTAGAATAGCCTTAATTTTGTCTTCATCTGGTTTTAAACCATCTTTAGAAAATATATATTCCATATATTTCACTTCATTCAGCCCAAATTTACATTTATTTAAATTAAATTTAACATTCTTTTCTCTGGCTCTGTCCAACAACTTCTTTAATCTTGAATTATGTTCTTTTTCATCTTTACCTCAAACTAATAAGCCATCTATATATATTTGAACTCCTTCTAAATCACTAAAAATTTCAGAAAAACTTCCATGGAAAACTTCTGGTGATGAACTCAGTCCATATGGCAACCTCAAAAAACAATATCTACCAAACGGAGTGTTAAATGTAGTAAATTCACAACTTAAATCTGATAGTTTAATTTGCCAAAATGCTTTGTTTGCATCTAAAATACTAAAGACCTTTGCATTTGTCATTTGAGACGAAATTTCTTCAAAGGTTGGTATGTGATAATGTTCTCTCAGTATATTTTGGTTAAGGTGCTGGGGATCTAAACACAATCTTAAATTACCATCCTTTTTCCTTACTACCACTAATGAATTCACAAATTCTGTTGGTTGGTTAACTTTCTTTATAATACCATCTTTTTCCATTCTTGCTAATTAACTTTTTAATGGATTTAATAAGCTAAGTGGAATTTTCCTACAGGGTTCTATTTTACCAGCAGCTCCTGGTTTTAATATAATATGATATGTATAGCCAGTTAAAGTTAAATGATATGTATATCCAGTCCTGTTTTAATCATATTAATCTTTATTGATCTATAATTAAGTTCATTCCAACACTCTCACATAGCACATTGTTTATTCCAAACCAACATCAACTGACAATTACTTCACTTCAGTTCGACCAGCAACTAGTGTGTTGCCATATATATGTAACATCTCCCCTCTTTTGAGAAACTCATAGGAATGAATGCATTACAAAATTATCATAGTTGGATGGTCGATATACATTACGACCACTTCTTGCTTTATATACACAATCACGATTAATATTATTGCTATTATTTTGATGGTGAGGATCATTATGTATTTTTGGATGTTCACTACTTATATTTTCCTCATTCTCATTACATAGATCATAATAGTCTAATGTCACTAAATTCTGATTTTTAGTTTTTCTTAAATGGAATTTAGTCTGTCTAATTACCCTATTATCTTTTGTTCTATTAGAAACTCAATATAGCAGAGAGTGGTTACTTGCATGCATGAGAATAAATAATACATAACATACCTGTTGGGAGTTTTAGAACACAAGTGAAGTTTTATTGGAGCGCACAGTTATAGAATATAAAAACAGTGGCGCCATCTATGGGCCAAGAACATATTTAAAGCTAACCCTTTTTACACTCCCACTTTAGGTTTAAATATCATCCTAATTAAATACAATGAGAAATTACATCAGCACACATACATATAATAAAACATTAAATTACATTGGTCTTCATTTTAAACCCATCATTTTTGCACACATTTCATGTTTTGCACTGTTTACATTTTTTGTCAAAAAGTCTGCAATCATATCATTAGTAGTCTTATATTGTATGTCAATGTGCTGAAGTTTCACAGCTTCTCGCACGAAATGATGTTGTATATCAATATGCTTTGATCTACCATGATACACACTATTTTTGCTGAGATTAATAGCACTGTTGTTATCGCAGTATAATAATACTGGCTTTACAGTAATAATCCCAAGTTCTTTAACAATTTTATTGAGCCATATGGCTTCTTTAGTAGCTGCAGAAAGAGCCATATATTCGGCTTCTGTTGTACTAGTTGCAATGGTTGGTTGATGCTTCTTACTACACCATGACACTGCACCACCTCCGATGAGGAAAACATATCCAGTGGTTGATCGTCGATCCCCAGCATCACCTCCATAGTTTGAGTTGCTGTAACCAAGGACATCAACACTATAGTCCTTTGAAAAGACAATGTAGCATCTGTAGTGGCTCGAAGATACCGCATGATGCACTTGACAGCATTCCAGTGAACCCTTGCCGGATTGGAGAACTGGCTAAGGAAATTCACAGCATAAGTTATATCTGGCCGTTTTGCTTGAGCTGCATAAAGAAGACTCCCAATGGCAGCCTGATAAGGAACAGGTAGCTTTTGTTCCTCACTAGTTGTTATCTGCAGTTTAGATAACACTTGATTTTGGTCTAATGGTGTTTTTACACCATGAGATTCATGCATATTATATTTGCAAAGCATACTCTCTACATACTGAGTTTGACTAAGGCTAATGGCCCTTTAGTTCTATCTCGTTCAATTTTAATTCCTAAGCAATAATTTGCTGGTCCCAAGTCTTTCATTTCAAATTTTTCTTTAAGTTGTTGTTTTACCCAATTTTTAAGTTCTATGTTATTACTAAAAATCAATGGTTTTCGGTTCAGAATACACACCATTTGTTGCTGCTGCCAAAGCTTTAACAAAGCACATTCGATCTAAATTTGGCATTGGCATTTCTGGCATCCCATGTGTGTCAAAGTCCTGATAACTATTTGGGAATCTAAGTTTTCTGTTTCTAGTCAACATAGGTAGCTCATCAAATACACTATTGTTATCATGGCTATCATTTTGAGCAGTATTATGTTCATCATGATTAGATTTAATACTAGTATTAACTAATTCATGATCAGACTGAGTATTATCATTAACCATCCCTTCCAATTCACCGTTCTGATCATCAGCTATTGCATTCTCAGTATCTGAAAATGTCGTAATCACGCTCCCACTGAATGAGGATTCATCATAGAATTTTGGCTTATTACTTGCCTTTTTGTAGTACATTTCATTTTCCAAAAATTGTACATCTTGTGCATTTATTATTTCATAAGTTTTGGGATCTATTAATCGATACCTTTTCTATCCTGACAGTACCCAACAAGCATTAATTCCTTTGCTTTTATATCCCACTTTTTACGTTTTTGTTTTGGAATGTGAGCAAATGCACGACATCCAAATACTCTCAAGTATTCTAAATTTGGCTTATCCCCATACCATTTTTCATAAGGGGTCATACCTGCAACTGCAATAGTTGGAGATATATTTTTACAGTGATTTGCAGTCTGCACTGCTTCAGCCCAATAATTTTGATCAAGGTGAGCATCCACCAACATTGATCGTGCTCGCTCTACAAGAGTTCTGTTACTACATTCAGCTACACCCATTTGCTCTGATGTAAATGGAATAGATTTTTGATGCTGAATTCCATTTGATGCTAAATAGTTATCCATCTCATTGTTTACATACTCAGTACCATTATCTGAGTGTAAGATTTTGATTGATTTGCCAGTTTGCCTTTCAACAAATGCTTGAAATATTTTGAATTTTTCAAAAACTTCAGATTTATTTTTCAAAAAATAAACAAAAGTCATTCGCGACAAATCATCAATAAAACTAATAAAGTAGCGAGAACCACCAATTGATGTAACATTCATAGGCCCACACAGGTCACTGTGTACTATGCCTAATAACTCTTTTGCACGCTTAGCTTTTTCCTTGGGAAATGGTTGTCTATGCATTTTGCCTTTAATGCATGACACACAATTTAACAATTTTCTGTTAAATGTAAAACCTTCGACCATATCTTTTAATCTGGTCATTCCTCCTTCACTTAAATGGCCCACTCTTTTATGTAATAATTCATTTGAAATATTTTTATCAGTAATTAAAGCCCACTCATTACATAAATCAAGAGAATACAAATTATCTCCCATACCTGTTCCAGTAGCAACTAAATGTTTACCATCATACACAAAACATCTTTCACTTGTAAAAGTACTAACCATTCCAAATACTTTATTTAAATACTTAATGGACAGCAAATTGGCTGTTAACTTCGGAACGTGTAAAACATTACTAAAAGTTACAGACTCCCTTTTTTTATTTCTAGATAAGAGGAAAGTTATTTTACCCTTACCCTCTACTTCTATTACTGAACTTCCTGTTTTTAGTATTTGATGAATACTAGCATCCTGATAATCATCTAATAATTCTTTATGTGGAGTCATGTGGTAAGAAGCACAAGAATCCATGTACCAAATATTGGGATCTGGATTAGAATTAGCTACACTAATTTCCACTACATAAGCTTCTTCCCTTTTTTATGTTTTAATTCAACATTAGGCCTTTTATTAGGCTTGTTTTCATTATATCTATCCTTTTTGAGAGGTGACTTCTGACAATCGGAGCCTTTGTGGCCAAACAAATTGCATTTAAAAATTTTAATTTAAAGTACCTTTTGCCTCCAATATTTTTATGAACAAATGCGTATTCCTTACTTTCATTGACTAGGGGTTTTGAATCTTCGGCTAACAAGCGATTTTTAACATTGTCAACTGTTATTGCCTCACCACAATTTTTCAAAGCCATTATAAGAGGTTCAAACCTATCAGGTAAATTAGCTAAAATTATTCCTGCAATTAGTTCTTCATCAGGTTTAACACCAGTAGATTTTAACTGCTGATAAGCTGAAATGGCCCTATGTAAATAGTCAGACATATCCTTACAATCAGTATAACGGGTATTCACTAATGTTTTAATTATTGAAACCTTTCTTGTGATTCCCTTATCCTCATATGTTTCAGCTAATACTTTCCAAGCTTCCTTTCCACTTGTTAAATTCCTTATATCATTGAAAATAATTTCACTTACCCCTTCAACTATATATGACAGAGCTTTGGTATCCTTTACTGGATCTTCTTTTGTACCCTCTACATAAGGCCATAAATTCAATTTAATAAGATGCATTTTCATGGAAAATTTCCAATCCATGTACTAATTTTCCCTTCCACTCAATTGTTTGTGACTAAATGAACCTCCCCCAGGCATTTTTCCTTTTTTTAACTTTAATCAACAAGAGACAAAAAAATTATAATTTGAGATAAATTCAAATAAATTTTCTATTGAATTAATTTTATTCTCAAAGAAACATTTGCCCAAATAATTAACAGTCAAAAATATTTGTACTAGTTAAGCTTTTGCAACCATGTGCATTGGCTAACCCTAACATAACCATGTGGTCAATTTTGGTTAAAGTAATTCTAAAAATTTACAAATAGAATTAAATAAACAAACTAACTTAACTAGTCATTAGATTATTTATCCTCATTTCTTAATCTGTCCTGGGCCCATAACCTATTAGAAACTCAATATAGCAGAGAGTGGTTACTTGCATGCATGAGAATAAATAATACACAACATACCTGTTGGGAGTTTGGGAACTCAAGTGAAGTTTTATTGGAGTGCACAGCTATAGAAGAATATAAAAACAGTGGCGCCATCTATGGGCCAAGAACATATTTAAAGCTAACCTTTTTTACACGTTCTAATCCAATATGATCTAGAAGTTGAATGCTTTTCTAAAACAATAGCAGGCTCCCATTTATTTTCCCATCTCAACATTACCTTTTCCCCAGGAATAAATTCAGGTCTTTCCCTTGCATGCTTATCATAATACATTTTAGCCTGTTTCTGCTTACTCCTCACCTTTTCTCTATATTGATCTTTTACAGTTGGTTTCAATTCTGTTTGTGTAATTGGTAATCGTGTTCTTAAATTCCTACTTAATAGCATTTGGCTTGGTGATAAATTTATAACTGAAATTGGAGTATTTCTATATTCCAGAAAAGCCTCATTTAATTTCTCTAATCCTGCTTTTCTAAATAAACTCTTAGCTATACCTACCAACTTTTCTGCAAATACATTAGATTTAGGATATCGAGGTCTGCTAGTGATTATTTCAAATCCCCAATACCTTGCGAAACTCGTCATTTTCCAACTATTAAATGGTATGTTATCACAAATTAAAGTTTTGGGTATTTCATGAGTTGCAAATATCGATTTCAATTTACTAGTAACTTCCACTGCACTTTTATTTTTTAGAGGAATTATGTCTACCCATTTAGTTAAGTAACAGCCTATTACTAGATAACTTTCCCCGCATACTCACAGATATCAGCACCAAACTTTTCATAATGTAAGCTGGGAATTTCATGAGAAACAAGAGGTTCTTTTACTGTTTGAGGCCTGAACCTATCACAAATTAGGCATTTAGAAATCATATTCTCAATGTCACTGTTGATTCCTGGCCAAAATAGTACTTGTCAAGCCGTAGCTTTTGATTTTCAATCCCACTGTGAGCTTCATGCAATAATGTTAACATACACTTTTTTAATGCAACAGGTACTACAATTCGATTATTAAAAAAAAAAAACTAAATCTTGTTTAACACTCAACTCATTTTTAAATTTAAAATAAGATCTTGCTTCTTTAAGAACTTTAGCAACTTTGTGTGTGTATCAATAAAGGAACATGACAGTAAATCTGAAATATACATATATTTCCCAGGCAAATATTTAAGTTTTAAGTTATATTTTAAGAGCTTAATTTTTATCCTTTGCAATCTATTTGACAACACATTAGCAATATTTTTGTTCATAATTGAAACTGATGGTTTATGATCAGTAAGCACTTCTACCTCTCTACCATAAATGTAATAGTGAAATTTATTAACAGCAAATAAAATACTAAGAAATTCTTTCTCAATCTGAGCACAGTATTTTTCTGCATGATTTAAACTCCGAGACGAAAAAGCAGTTGGTTGCCCATTCTGCAATAAGCAGCAGCCTAACCCATCTTTAGAACTATCTGCCTGTACAGTTATAGGTTTACTGCTGTCAAATATTCCTAACACAGGTGCATTGGAAATTAAATTTTTTAATTCCCTGAATGCTTTAGAATGTAGCTGTAACCACTACCATTCTACTTTGTTTTTCAAAAGTTCCCTTAATATGGCTGTTTTCTCTGAAAAATGTGGTACAAATTTCCTCAAATAATTACACATTATCAAAACATGCTGTAATTCATGCTTATTCTGAGGTTCCTGTAACTCAGTAATGGCTTTAATTCGATCAGGATCAGGTCGCATGCCTGATGCATTAAATAAATGACCTAAATATTTAACCTCCCTAACCCTATATTGAAGTTTTTGCTTGTTGAATTTAATATTGAGTTCTTTAGCTCTGTTGATGACCTCTATTAAAATTTTATATTCTTGTACAGTGCTAGCAGCAATGAGGATGTCATAAAAAAATTTTTAAAAAAAACCAATACTCCTGGTACATTACCAAAGTTTTCAAGATTGTGTTTCTGAAAAATTTCAGGTGCACAGGAAATACCCATTGGAAGCCTTAAGAATTTATAGCATCCAAATGGTGTGCGAAAAGTACAATCACTACTATTCCCATCTAACGCTATTTGAAAAAACCTATCCTTTAAGTCCAAAACAGAGTAAATTGATTTATTACATAGCTTTGGTAAAATCTCCTCAATTGCTAGAATCAACACATGTTCTCTTTTTATAGCTTTATTAAGATCTTGAGGATCAAGGCATTATTCTTAGGGATCCATTAGCTTTTGAATTATTACTAGATTGCTAACCCAGTTCAAAGGTTGATCAACTTTTGCAATAATGCCCTGTCTCTCTAATTCGCTTAATTTTAATTCAAGTTTAGGTTTTAAACTAAGTGGTACTCTACGTGGTGGTCTCACTACAGGAGCTATCTGATCATCAACCATGATTTTACACAATGCATTAAATTTTCCCACACCTTCAAACACTTCTGAATTATTAATAATAAATTGATCTTCAGATGGAGGTAAAACAATTGTATACTGATTCAACTTACCTTTAATTGATATTCCAACCTTATTTATAAACTGAATTAAATTAAGTTTAACACATGCATCAATTCATAATGGACGTATATGCTTGCTAGAAGCAATTAAAAACTCTAGAGTATGATCCACACCATCTGAGGAACAATATAACATTAATGATCCATCAGGTTTAACCTTGCCCCCCCCCAAATGCTTCTAATACAACATTACACTTGTTTAAAATAAGATTAGAGTTTTTAGCACTCAGTGTTTCTTAAGTTTTCACAGGCAAAACATTCACTTCAGAACCTGTGTCCAACTTAAAAGTCACAGTTGTCCCTTCAACAATTATAGTTTTAGTCCACTCTTTTGTAGACGATGTTGAGCACACACTTTTAGTTCTTTGAACATTTATGGAATTCACAAAGAATTCATCATTAGATTCCCTATATACATTTGCGTTATCATGCTGAGAAACATTTTGGACGTGCTTCAGTCTGCACAGAGTCGAAAAATGATTTAGTTTGCCACAATTAAAGCATTTTTTTCCATATGCCAGACACTGTCCATTAACATGATGTCTGTTGCATTTTTTACATAAAGATGTCTCAGTATTTGAAGCATCATCACGCCATCCTCTGTACTTCCTCACTGCTAAAGCTGCATTGGCTCCTCCTGCAAGATGTTGCTTCACCTTCCCTCTAGTTACACTGTCAACATTGTGTTCTCCTAACGTTTGAGCATGAGCTTTGCTCAATTCAGCTGCTTTCCCTAATTCAATTTCTTTTTCAAACTCAAATTATTTTCTTGCAGCATCCTCTCCTGTAAATTGGCATCTGATACTCCAAGGACAATGTGATCACGTATGACAGAGTCACTCTGCTCACCAAATTCGCAAGTTTTTATAAGTTTTTTCAGGTCAGTCACGAAACAATCAAAAAGTTCCCCTTTTTCTTGTTTTCTCTTATTGAATAAAAATCTCTCCACCACAACATTTGTTCTAGGCGTTGTGAAAGCTTCAAACCTCTCAAGCACTTTTTCACAGTTACCCTGATCTCCTGTTGAAAGATTGAGCATGTTGAACACTTCAACTGCTTCTTCACCAGTGGCATTTAAAAATAAAGCAACTTTCACATCTGAATCTTTTGAAACATTTCCTGAGGCTTTCATATAAATGTGGAACAGCTGCTTGAATCTGCGCCAGTTTTCAGCCACATTGCCGTCGAAACTTAGGCTTTGCAGTGGGCGACAAAATTCCATCTTGCGTCTGCTGAGAGGAAAAACAACCAAAGGGATTGCCTGGCAATTACTTGTAATACTATTCCACACGACTACGCCATGTTTTAATCATATTAATCTTTATTGAACTATAATTAAGTTCATTACAACACTCTCACACAGCACATTGTTTATTCCAAACCAACATCAACTGACAATTACTTCACTTCAGTTTGACCCGCAACTAGTGTGTTGCCACATATATGTAACAGTTCCTTTACACAAATCTTGATATCCTTTTAAAGATTCTGGTAACTTTTCATTGGAATCAGGATTTACTGTACAAACCCTTTGTATTAGGTTTAATTTTTGCAATGTAGGTAAACCTAAAATAGCTGGAACAGATTTATCAAATGCTAAGACTTGAAATTCTACTTCATCCTTGTCCCCTTTCGATGTTTCAAATAATAATTTACATTTTCCGACTACATCACGTGTAGTACCATTGTAATTATTTAAAGTTACTTTTGATTTAGTCAAACATTTAGCTCTTAAACTTAATTCTTTAAATTTAGGCAATGGTAGCACATTACACTGAGCTCCTGTATCCAACTAACAAATAAATATTTAGATATGTTTACTTCTAGTTTTTCAAACCATTCTGTTTTATTTTTAGAAAATGGATTTGTATCTTCTACTGACCCTAAAATATATTCATTACCATTATTATGTAACTCATGCTCTAAATTATTCTGTACAACATTAACATTTTTATAAGTGCACATTTTAGATAATTTTTCTTTTTACAGTACAAGCAAATCTTATTATAAGCAGGACAGTTGTATAACTTATGAAAAGTTCCACATTTTCTACATGGTTTTGGATTATTGTACTGATTTCCTTGATAGTTTGAAGATTTAGTACTTTGTTGCTTTTGTTTTACATGATAGTTTTTCTTACAAGGCTGACCTTTTTCCACTGAAGGTCGAAATTTATTACATTTGATTGCTTCTATTTTACTTTCTTCAGTTAAAGTTTTCAGCTGAAGTTTTGCTAATTCAGAAGCTTTACACATTTTAATACATTTCTCCAATGTTAACTGATCTTCCCTTAATAATCTATCTTTGAGATTTTTATTTAGAATTCCACTTACTATTCTATCCCTTATTAAACTATCTTTTAATTCTGCAAATCCACAGTTGCTACTTAATTTCTTTAAATCGGTTAAGAAATCATCAAACAATTCACCTACATGTTGTGTTCGACAGAAAAATATATGTCTATCAAAACTTTCATTTGCTTTCGGTATGCAAAAATTTTTGAAAGCTTCAATTACTTTGTCAACATCCTTCTTATCTTCTTCACTTAAATTAAAAGTATTAAACCTTTCAAGTGCCTCTTCACCAATAATATGCAATAAAATAGCTACTTTAATTTCAGGTGACTTAGTAATACCACCAGACGCTAACATATAAATTTGGAATTTTTGTTTTCATTTCTTCCAGTTTTCGCTTAAATTACATTCGAAATTTAGATTACTTGGTGGCTTTAATCCATCCATATTTAATTTAAAACTTTAAATAGTTTATATATATGTATTTTTAGCCCCTTCAAATAAAAATAAACAACGCACTTACCAGCAATAGAAGTTTCGATTTCACTGTAAACAACTTCCCATCATGTTTTTGTTTAGAATATCTTTATGGACACTGCATGGTTCTTCAAAAAAAAATTTCTTTTTTAATCTATGACCGACTCGACTGCACCATGTGTTTTTTTTTTTTTTATATATGTTGGGTATGTGCTCAGTGATGATTACTAAGATATACACAAACATCGTTTATTCTACATTGCTCATCCACTATTCTATATTACAGTTATGATTAAAGATAATAATAGATACAGTTACATATATAACAAGATTCTGTACTGTGTACTTTTAAGTTACAGTTGAATGCGAAGAATCTTAAGAACTAGTAAGCAAATAATTGCTTGAGTTCGTGGGATAGGAAACAAAAAGTAAGAAGGGTGAAATAACCCTTTATTATCCCAATAAGGTATAATAGAACTCTGTCTTGAGAGTTGTACAATAAAGCCGACACTTGGGCTTGAACTTAAGAGACTAAGAACTAAACTAAACTAACCTTAACTAAAAAGATATAGCTGAAGCTATCAAACTTCTAACGAAGTTGGCCCCTTAATGCTAATAAACTGCAAAGCTATCAAGGGCCTAAATTACGGCCGAGCATAATAATAGCTTAAGAGAGAGTAGCAGCCTAAAAAGGTGGACGCTTGCTAGCCAGAATCTCTGGTTCTCTTTCACTAAGACAATAGAACTTTGCGGTTAAATATCGCTCTTCCTCATTTGCATTCAAATGTGATTCTAACGTTTGGAGGTTGGAATTCAGAAATAATAGGAAAGGAAGTTCAAACTCAAAATTTAACTGTTAGATAAATTAATGTAATCCTTACAAGATATACACTATATCCACAAAAATGCTTATACAGCCTAATTTGGGCAACGGTTATACTACAAAAATTGATGAAAATATTTAATTTTAAATCTGAGATAATATTCTGTGGTCATCCCCAAATTGAAGAGCAAACTCTTTGCAATTCTACACAACTAAGAATGAAATACTAGTTTAGACAAAGGTTTCTGATATTAAGTGACCAGCATTGTTAAGCAGACTGTCATGAAAAGTATTGATCAATATCATTTTTTTTTTTTTCAAAAAGCATATCTTACAGAATTTTAAACATTTACGCTCTAGAAAACAGCAGCAGAGTTCAGTACTGGCACATAACTAGCCCATAACATTATTTGCATAAATTGAAAATAAAAATATCCCTATCCTTAATGGATTTTTTGCATATTACTAGATTAAGACTCTGAAAAATTAAAACTTCATGGGAATATTAATTTTAGTATTTGAAAACTGTTGTGGAATGAAAACACTTAGGTGAAATTCTTTCTGCTTATCATCTGTAAAAAAATTATAAATTAAATAATGTTACACACTTGTAAATAACAAAAGAATATCATTAAGTGATACTTAAGAAGGAAAATTAACCTCAAAATATTCTAATTTATACACCCTTTTTCAAAAAAATTGAAGCACCAGGAAGGAAGTGGTTGTTCTTGATGAAATTGAATATGTGTATAGCTTATACACACATAGTAAAATGATTAAAAAATCAAGGTCATAGTACCTGTTCACAGCTCACAATCACTCACTGAGTATTCAAATTAGTAGTTGGTTGAACTGTCCCTGGTGGCAATGCATGCTTGAATTCATCGAGACAAGGAGTGGTAGAGGTCCCTAATGTCATCCTGAGAAGCGTTCTGCCAGGCATTCATCAGTTGTTGCTCCTGATCAGCGATATTTTGTGGTGCCCGAATCTGGCATCCTATCATCTCCCAGACATGCTCAATTGGTGAAAGGTCTGGTGACCTTGCTGGCCAAGGAAGAGTATCAACCGCACGTAGACAGTCCACAGCTATGCGAGCGGTATGTGGCGTGGCATTATCTTGTTGGAAAATGGCCCCAGGATGACGTGCCATGAAGGGTAATGCAACCAGCCGCAGGATGGTATCAATATATTGTTGAGCTGTTACAGATGTACGCAGGATGACTTGCAGTCATAAGAAATACCGCCCCACACCATCACACCAGGGGTTGATTTTGAGTGCTGGCCCCATCCTCTGCAGATACGAACACGGTGGTCATCAGCTTCAAGAGTGAAGAGGAATTACAATGACAGCAATTACAATGGCAGCAACAAAAAAGATAAATTTTCCACCATTGTTACTGGTTTTATACTTTGCGAATTGCGCACTAGAAATGCGTGCAATGATCGCAATTCCTGTTCATTTGCGTTGAAACTTTGATCATTTGCATGTTCAATCAAGATGTTTTTGTATACCAAATTTCGTCACAATCGCAAAAGTTCTTGGTGCTTCCATTTTTTTTTTTTTTTTTTTTTTTTTTCCTTTTCGAAAAGAGTGTATTTAATTGTTCCTTCAAAGCAAGCCAAAAATGACATCTAAAATCCCAAATTTTGAAATTACATATCTCTGTCAATTTTAATCACATGGAAGACAAACACTATGGGTTTTATTTTTCATAATGAGCATAAACTTTTTATAACTATTGGGACTAAATTACAGAATAAAAAGGCAGATTTTGTAATTTTTAGAAAACTGAATTTTTTTTTAATTAAAAACTGGCATGATATGAATATTTGCATCATTTAAAATATTTTTGCAACTCTAAGTATATGTCTGCAACTATTTTTTGAGAAAGTAAAGATTGCCAAGAGCAACATAATAGCTGTGTAAATGCTATTAAGTTTTCCTTAAATTATCATTCATGCTTTGACAACACTGTATTTTAGAATTAAAAAAAGACAGGTGGTAATGCACCATATTTTCGTAGTGATGTGGACTGCCTGTTTTATTTTGATTACTTAGGTGGACTGCTTGCATTATTTTGATTACTTATTCCCTTTTTTGTGGTAGTTACTGGAGAACCAACTCAATGAATAAAATTCAGACAGTCTCACAACATGGTGACCAATTTGAAGCGATCATTTTAAAAATAGTTTAGTGAATTACATATTATTTTGAAAATAGAACTGGTAGTTAGAAAGCATACACCTTAAGAGCTCATTTTACGAAGTCCTTTAATGGTTTGAAGGGTTTATTTAAGAGAGATAATGTTAAGGAACAGAGCATTAGATCTAATTTTGCTAGAATGTATTCTAAACTAACTGAAACAAATCATGAAATAAGGTCTTTATTATTAGAAGAAGAAGATAATAAAAAGTATCAAAATGAGTGAGAGATAATAAAAGAATACTGTGATATCTGGCGACTGTTTGGCGATCAACAGAGCATGCTTGGCGCAGGTAGCTCTTCTTCGAGAAGGGTTAATGTATTTATTAGGAGTTGCATGTTAGCCTCGGAAGAGGAAGGTAGTAGATTGTACTATACGGTAGGAGCGACGTACTGCTCTGAGTAACTATTATATTATGCTTTGAATTATATATTTAATAAATGTTTGTTTTGTCTTGCTAAATGGTGCCTTATTAAACCACGAAGTCATCACAACACGCTCTCTTTCGAGAAAACCAGAGAGGTTAGAAGCTTAGAGCGTTGAAAACGGAAGAGGCGTAAAGTTAAGCCTAACTAACGAAAGAAGTGTTCATTTGCAAAAGAGAGTAAAAACGTGAGAATTATTTAATCGAGAGTTTGAAAGGCTTGATTCTAAAGGAAAATAGAAGAAAATGTTCAAAAACGCAAAGAAAGAGGATTTAGTAACAGTTCTATTGGAAATTGGCGAAGAAGCATCCCCAGATTTGAAGCTGGTAGAACTGAAACACAAACTCCAGAATAGCAAGGAATACATCGAAGATGCTGATTTCGTGAAAGAAATTCTGATTACTACAGTGGAGAATAGAAAAAGAAAAGAAGAAATGGAAAGAATGCAAATGGAAGAAGAAAGAATAAGAACAGAAAGAGAACACGAAATAGAACTAGCGAAGATTCGAGCAACTCAAAATGAAGGAAGTAGAAGTCCAACACCTTTAATACAAAACACAGAATGAGAAACCGAAATTTCCCTGGACAAGCTGATCAAAGGAGTAGAAACACTGACTATACCAGTACCGAAGAGAGCAGAAGAATGGAATATATTTTTCGATTCTATCGAAAGAGCATTTAAGCACAAGAAGGTTCCTGAAGAATACAAATCAGAAATATTATTGAAATTAATTGGAGAAAAAGCTTCAAATGTTCTTGTTTATATAAAGGAGGAAGATCTGCAAAATTACGAAAAAGTGAAAACTCTTGTTCTGAAGAAATATCAACCTACTCCTCAAACCTGTTTAGAAAACTTCAGAAAAACTAAACGTTATTCCGGCGAAACGCATATCCAGTTCGCTTCAAGACTAACAGCTACATGGGACTATTACTGCAAATCAAGAGAAGTAAAGGATTTCGAAACACTTAAGGAGTTAATTATTTCCGATAAATTATTCCAAGCATTAGATGAAGAAACAGCTGCACACGTCGCAATACGCCAAGGAAATAAATGGCTGAAGCCTCAAGAATTAGCTACAGAATGTGATATTTCACGGCCAAAGGAAAATCTTTCGACGAAGTTCGAAATGGAATTAAGCGATCACCGAGATTCCTGGATACAACATGTGCACACGACAAATATATTCCACCACCCATGAGAAAAGAATATCCAAAACACGAAAGATTTCACGCGAGAAGAAAAGAATGTTGTATTTGTGGAAATTATCAACACATCGCGACAGATTGTCCAGACAAAAGAAGAAAGAACGAAACTGCAGTAAATAAGAAGGGAAAGGAATGTTCCAAAACTCAAAAAAATTCAAACAGAACATCAAAAGAAGAAGCCATCGTAGCTAAAGTAGACTCATCCCATCTACGATCTGAATTCGCAGAACGCATCGTTCAACCACTGCAAAAAGTAGATATTTTTATTAACTCTGAGAAAATCAAAGCTATCGTAGACTCTGGAACGCAGATAACGATCGTACATTCATCGCTCATTCCAAATTTAGAGGAGAGAGAAGGAGGTAAAATATTGCTAACACCTGCTTTCGGACAACCAATTGAAGCAAAAGTTTGCCGTGTACCTATTTACCATAAAGATCATGGAAGCAATATATTTAATTTTGTGGATACATTAATTGCAGTGACTGATAAGCTAAATGTGCCTTGCCTAATAACTCCAGAAATATACGAACTGTTGATTAATCCTGCGGCAGAAGAACCAAACGCAGAAAGAAATAATTACGGAAGCGAAAACTTACAAACTTTATTCGCCAATGCACAGTCAAACGACAGCGTTGATTCCCCCCCGCTAATGCTTATGGAGGAGAAAAACGAAGAGGAGGAAGGGAAGAAGGCGAGTGTTTATGTAAACACAGACTTATCGTCTGCTGAACGCCTAAGCGAAGAGCAAGTTAACTGTCCCTCGCTGAGAGAAGCATGGAAGCTAGCAATAGAAAAAAAAGGAAATTATTTATTTATTGATCATCTTTTACATCACCAAGAAAAAATATTAGGACAGAATGTTTTTCAGTTAAAGCTTCCACTTAGTAGAAGAGCACAAGTGTTGGAATTAGCACATAGTTCCATTTTCGGTGCACATCTTGGGATAAGAAAAACAAAGGAGCGAATACGATATTCATTTTATTGGCCTGGATTAGCACAAGATGTTGAAACCTTTTGTAAAACGTGCAAAGATTGTCAGTTGAAAAGTCCAGAAAAGCGATCTGACAAGATTCCCATCACACCGGTCAGAAGGCCAGGATTACCTTTCGAAACAGTTAACATCGACATTATTGGACCTATTGAACCTTCCTCTGCTAGGAAACATAAATATGTGTTATGTCTGGTAGATCAACATTCCCGATGGCCAGAAGCCATTCCACTGAGAAGCTTGACAGCAAAAGCCACTTGCGACGCGCTTTTGGAGATTTTCATGAGAACAGGAATCCCTAATACAATAGCTAGTGACAACGGAAGTAACTTCGTTTCAAAATTAACTAAAGAATTCCAGAAAAGACTAGGTTCTCACCCTAGGTTCTCTACACCTGCTTACAGTGCTTCAAATGGATTAGTAGAAAGATGGAACAAGTCCTTCAAGCAAATCTTACATCATGTCATCAGGACTGATCCTTCGAATTGGGATAAGCACATCCCATACCTGCTCTTTGCATACAGAGAAGTACCAAACTGCACCACGGGTGTCTCACCATTTCAGCTGATGTATGGAAGACAACCAAGAGGTCCTTTAGCAGTACTGAAGTCTTCATGATCAGGAGAAATACCTATACCACCTAATCTAAGTGAATCGGCAGTGGATTACTTACAACTTTTAAAAATAAGGTTAGAACAAGCAGCCGAACAAGCCAATTTAATTGCAAGTGATAAACAACAAAAATATGCTGAGTACTTTAATCGGAGAACAATACCAAAAAATTTCAAAATCGGAGAACAAGTTTATTTACTCATACCAGATTCAAATAACAAACTCTATGCACGATGGACTGGTCCAGGAGAAATCGTGAATCATTGCCCACCTCATTCCTATAAAGTAAAACTACCTGATGGAAAGATCAAACATGTTCATGCAAATAAAATTAGAAAATTCCAAGCTAGTGTCAATGCAGTTGGAGTGATATTTGAAAATGAAGAAGAATTTGGAGAAATTATAACTTTACCAGGAAAAGATCTCTCGACCCCCCTGGAAGATTTTAAAATAGATGCAAATCTGAATTTAGAAAATTTGAATCCACAGCAGAGAAGAAAATTGATAGCTCTTATCAACAAACACCGAGCACTATTCACCGGAAAGCTGAAAATAGCTAAAGTTGAAGCTCATAAAATTAGATTAATACCCAATATGGAGAGGAAGAAACCTTACATTTATAGGATTCCTGAAGCATTGAAACCCAAGGTCGATGAAGAAGTAGAAGAATTATTGAAATCGGGACTAATAGAAGAAAGTAATGCAGAAATAGCTCATCCAGTAGTTTGTGTAAGCAAAAAAAATGGAGATATCAGATTGTGCTTAGATTATCGAGCTTTGAATGCAGTGACGAAGCCAGATGACTTTCCTATGCAAAATGCCATTGATTTAATGTACAGTATAGGAAGAGCCAACGTCATAACGACTTTAGATTTGCTGAAAGGATATTGGGCAATTCCCATGGAGGAACAAAGTAAAGAGTACACATCGTTCAAAACTCATCGAGGTCAATATCAGTTTAAAGTGCTACCCTTTGGATTAAGGAACGCAGCAGCAACTTTTCAGAGAGTAATGAATAACGCGCTGAAAGAATTTTAACAATTTTCAAGAGCCTATATTGATGACATAGCTATATTTTCCACGGATTTGACACTCATCTCCGACATCTGGATAAAGTTTTTACCAAACTAGAGTCACTTGGATTTACTATCAATTCGAAGAAATGTTCGTTTGCAAAACCTCAAATTAAATATTTAGGACACATCATTGGATCAGGAAAACATCAACCAGATCCCGAGAAAATAGAGGCAATCAAGAAGCTAGAAACGCCGAAAACGAAAAGAGATCTTAAAAGTATGTTAGGACTATGTAATTATTATCGCGATTATATCCCAGGGTATGCAGAGATCGCCTACCCACTCACAGAACTCACAAAAAATAAACAACCGGAAATACTCGAATGGAAAGAAATTCATGAGTCAACATTTCAACAACTGAAGGAACGATTAGCGATGTCAACGGAGCTGATCACCCCAACACTGCAGGATCCGTTTGTCATTCATTCTGATGCATCCCAAATCGGAATAGGTGCATGTTTGTCACAGCAAAGGGGAGAGAAGCAATTTCCCATCTGCTACGCGAGCAAGAAATTATCGAAACCTCAACAGAGCTGGCCGACGATAGAGCGTGAAGCTTATGCTATAGTATGGGCATTGAAGAAGTTTGAACCTTGGATATTCGGTTCATCGGTGAAAATTGTGACTGATCATAATCCTCTAGCCTTTATAGTGAGAAATGCTCCGCAATCGTCCAAATTACAACGATGGGCCATAGCTTTGCAGAAATATAATCTCGAAATAGAACATTGCCCTGAAAAAAAACTGTCAAACGCGGATGCATTATCCAGACTTCCCACTTGTGAACTTTGAACATTAATTTACTGTTCATCTTCACGAACATTTTGTATAGTTAATAATTAGATAGTTTCTTTGCTTTTCATAATCATTTTACAATTTTGTGCAAATAAGATGTTTATGTAATTTGAAATAGATAGAGAAATTATTGGATAACAAATATTCGAGGTAAGTGGTAAATTTAGATATTTGTCTCCCAAGGATTTAAATCATGCTGCAGCATCATTAATTAAAAGGAATGTTAAGAATATAATTTTATATATATATAAGAAACTTAATAATTTTACTGTCATCATTGGAATAATACTAGGGTATATTTTAACATGTTTATAAAAGAAAATATCAACTTGGTTTCTTTGAATTAAGAATTGATAAATTGTTACAATAATAATAAGGTTCGGAACAAGTGAAGTTAAAAATGATTTATCTATGTTTATATATAAAAATGTGTTATCTATGTTTATGTAGTAAATTGAGGTATGTCTAAAGTAATTGAGATTTGAAAATTAGGAGAGAATGTATAAAAGTATATGTAGTTTTTTTTTTTCTTTTTCACGTTGATCGCAAACAGTTGCTAGATTTTAGTTTCCAGATTGCTGATTGATTTGTAAATAATATCAACAACAATCTTACGACGGGGGTGTGATATCTGGCGACTGTTTGGCGATCAACAGAGCATGCTTGGCGCAGGTAGCTCTTCTTCGAGAAGGGTTAATGTATTTATTAGGAGTTGCATGTTAGCCTCGGAAGAGGAAGGTAGTAGATTGTACTATACGGTAGGAGCGACGTAATGCTCTGAGTAACTATTATATTATGCTTTGAATTATATATTTAATAAATGTTTGTTTCGTCTTGCTAAATGGTGCCTTATTAGACCACGAAGTCATCACAAACACAACGAAAATTTCATAACAAAAGAAATAAATGTAGAAATTTATTTTAACAGAATTTTTAAAGCCGAAAGTTCTGTTAATGCCTTGCCCGTTCAAAAATGAAAGTTAAAATTACTGATGACCAAACTTTTGGATTCTGATGTAAAAATCAAAGACTGGCTTGCTTTTTGATGCCAATTCAAAAGAACACATGAAGACAGTTATTACGACAAATTTCCAATTTAAAAAAAAAAATTGTGAAGAGCATTTGTTTAAAGTTAAAATGTTTATTTTAATTATCATGAGAAACTTTGGATTAGAACTTGTGGCAAAGCTATTAAGCATTAAATATGTTGCTGAGTATCATTAATTTTATTTGTATGAATTTCATGCTTAGAATTTCTTCTTCTTTCATCGAATTATTGATGTTGAATTAGTTGTCGCCCTGAACTTTTTGTAGTGCTTTAAAGTATTCTGAAGAGCTGTGATATAACTTTATCAACCTTTTCCACTGGATTATTTCTGCTGAATTTTGCAAAGCACAGATAGCAGTTACCTTTTGAAGATGCTATAGAAAACTGGAATTTATTCAAGACTGTAAATGAATTTTGTTGAATGTTTCTAATTTTAATTATTTTCAGAAATATATGCAATTGCAAGTGCTAAACTGAAAATTTTTATAATTATTATTGGATTTTATCATCAGACTATTTAAGTCGAAAAGAACATATGGACTTAAAACGGATTCTAAGCATTTGATGCTTCAAGCATTTTATTTTTGATCAAGAATAAGGATCACTGGCAAACATTTGTTAATAAATGATGGAGGAAACACAATGTTTAACATCAAAGAAGCAATGGTAGCATATCCCTGCAAGGTACAATTTTGCTGTCCTCCCTTTTAGAGGTTGTTCTGCGAAAGTTTTGCTCAGATCTACATGGTGAGAGGGCTCACCATGGCTTAAACAAATAGAAGAAAATTAGCTTGTTTCTAAAATTCAATTAGATTCAAAAGAAGTTTCTAAAGAAAGATGAAAAAGGAATAACAGCCTTAGTTACTTCAACTGCTTCAAATAAAAAATAGTAATTGCATCTTTTTTCCTTCTTTTTTTTAACATTTGCAAATTATTCAACTGACAGCTTGGATATTGTGATTCTTTCAAGATTCTAGGAATCCAAATCACAAAACAAGGAAGAACTACCTGCTTAGGAGATAGAAGCAGCTGAGAAAAAGCATTTCTCTGTTGTTTAGAAAGAATTTTTCTTCAAAAATCTAAGTTGCAAATTCTCTGTGTTTTTTCTGATAAAGAAGGTCTAATGAGACTGAAGACAAGAATCCTTCAAAGAGAAGACATAGATAATTTCATGTGCCCTATATTTTTACGTTCTGACCCTCAAGTTGTGAAAAATTGTTTTTGTACTGGGGTATACTGCCTGTTTTATTTTATTGTATAGGTGGACTGCCTGCTTTATTTGATTATTTAAGTGGATTGCCAGCTGCCTGTTTTGTTTCGATTACTTAGGTGGACTGCCTGCTTTATTTAATTACTTAAGTGATTTGCCAGCTGCCTGTTTCATTTCATTACTTAGGTGGATTGACTGTTTTATTTTATCTCTTATGTATATAGGCTGCTTTATTTGATTACTTAGGTGTATTGGCTATTTTATTTGATTATTTAAGTTGGACTGTCAATTGGGTCCAGGTTATTGAACCGTTTCAGAGTCAAGATAATTGTGTTAAATTTGCAAAGGTGAAAACAGCTGCAGGGGAATATATTCCTCCTGCACAATGATTGTATCCTCTAGAAAGAATTGATGATGATAGCTCTTTTTTATCTAAACAAAAACAATTCAATATTCATGCTGGTAAAGATATTAACTTAGGTTTCTTATAAGACAGATAAAATTCAATGTGGTAGGATAGCTGCAAAACTTTCACATTATGACTAGTTTTTTGCATAATTGTATTAAATATACTGTTCTCTAGTCTCATTGTTAAGTGCATTGTACTTTATGTCCCACACAACTTAAATCAAAAGGTAGAAGCTGTCACGTGCAACTCCATAGTTCAGTAAACGCACTTGTTCCTTAAATTATTTTCCATGCTTTGGCAACACTGTATTTTTATCTCATGTCTAAAATATTAAAAAGAAAGGCCGAAATGTACCATGTTTTCATGCTAGGTGGATTGCCTGTTTTATTTTGATTACTAGGGAGAACTGTTTGTTTACTTTGATTACTTATTCCTTTTTTTTTTTTTTTCCTTCAGTCATTTATTGGAGAACTGAATGAATGAATGAAATTTAGAGTCTCACAGTAAAAGCCGTACAAGGACTTTAGTGGACAAGGTACACACTAAAGCAACAACATTTTATGTATCATTCTGGAATTATATTATTCGAAACACAATATATTTAAAACAGAAGGTTTACTTCACATTTATATTACAAAACATGTAAGTTACCTTATTTCTGAATAACATAAAAGCCAAAGAATGTTTAATAATTGTAAAATGTTTAAAAAGTTATTTTATAAGAAAGAGGGGAAAAAGCATACTTAACATGTCTACATCAAGATAGTCAGTCCAACCATTTGCAGTGAGTAAAGATGGGTCATCTAGAGGCAGTGTTGAATCTAATAAAGATGATAAGTCTTCCTGAACTAAATTGGTTTTAACTTCATTTTTGGTGCCTGTATTTATATACTCTGCTTGTATATTACCACTAAAAGTTCCTGAAGATACTGTAGCTTCAGATGTTCCTTCATTCAATATTCCTTTTGGCAGGTTAAATTCTGAGCAGTCTTCTGAAGACCATAATGAATTGTCAAGAAGTATAGCTTCTGCATCACTAGGTTTGAGTAGTGAAAAGTCTGTGGTTATATTGTCTATTTCAAAAATGTTCTCAGGAAGAGACACATGATTCATAGGAATAAATTCACCAGCATTTTCACCTGCATGGCTCACCTGTACTTGAACATCATTCACAGGATCAACATGCATTAGCTGAATAGAACTGAAATCAGTTTTGTTTGAGCTGTAGAAATCTTGCAATTGGAAATGGCACTCAGCAGCAGAAATATGATTATTATCAAAAGATTGTTCATTTACTTTTCCACAGCATTCAATGCTTTTACAGAAGTGATCTTTTGAACACAGTGACTGTATGCTATTTCTGGTCCCCTTCTCATCAGTTTTAAGAAGCTGCTGGCAACTTTCTGGAATAGTTTTTATAGTTTCAGAAGAATTACTGTTGTAAATCACAGTACAATCTAGCAAAGCAAGGCCAGAACTACTACTACAAGCTAGGCTTTCATTAATAGAATACTCTGGTACATTCGAAACTAAATTATCATTTATAGATACGTTATGTTTTTGCATCATATCAGCTTCTTTAGATGCTGAATATGATGCTGTATTACTATTTGAATATACACTGGTTATAGTTTGAAGATTTAGGGATGGATTCATACTCAGTACCTGATTTATATCCACAGATTCATGAGTTGGATTACGAAGATTAAAGGATGGATTAATGCCCCGCATCTGATTGACAGCAGCAGTTTCAGTAGTTGGACAATGTAGATTTAGGGATGGATTAACGTTCAGTATTTGATTGACAGCAACAGAATCATCTTTTGGACTATGAAGATTTAGGGATGGAATAACACCTGCTATTTGACTGCCAGCAGACTCAGTTACAGAACTACAATGATTTAAGTGTACACTAATATCCGATATCTGACTGACAGCAACAGATTCATTTTTTAGAGGATTACAAGCAATAGAATTAATGTTTATTTCTTGGAAATGGTCTGCAAAAACAACTTTTTTTAATTTCTTAGGAATTTTAGATACATTATCTTGAGCACAAACAGAAAATGAAGAGCCTAAATAGTCAAGATTTTTAAGATGTAATGGAAATGTAGGAGGTACACATGATTCATTATCCAGCTTGGCATTAGAAATAGCAAGTAGTTTCTTATCAGAAAACGTATTGCCTTTGCCCGATTCTGACTTGAGATTTCTACGCCTTCTTTTTTTAATATCACATTTGGAAACAGTACCAATGTTGTTGTCATTTGCATTTTTGTTTCTGCTAATTTTTTTAGAATTCTCACTTTTATTGAAATTGTTGTCCACTTGGCATACTTCAGAAATCTGAGTATTTGATGATTTATTCTCAACTCTTGAGGATACTAGAATTCCTTTATCAAGTTCCTTTAAACTCGCTACCTGAAAATTTTTCACAGATTCAAATAATGATGCTGTAGAGCTACCTTTGATATGTGGGATGAAACGATCAACAAAATACTTAAGCTGGGCCCCACCATCAGCATCACTAAAATAAGATAAAAAAAAAGTATTAAAACTATTATTCAAAACACTAATGAGCATGGCTTAAGAATAGACTGAGAACACATGCAAATTCTGATATTCTTAACATAAAATGTATATAGACCTGAAATAATAATAAATTTTAAAAAGACATACTACACTTACATAGCAAATGCTTGCATTTTCATACTGTTAAAACCATTTTCAGTGTATTATACATAAAGCATATGCTATTTTTACTAACTCAAGTGAGCTAAATAGAGTACCTTAATTTAAAATATTCAAATAATTATGTTGGCAAGCAATATGGTTCATGGGCAAAATTACAATAAACAGAAAAACCTTGATTATTGAGGTAACTGAGACCATACCCACATCGAACAATCAAAAACTTAATTAACAAAGAATTATGCTTTTTTCAACATAGGCTTTGTGAAACTGTTTATCTGAAATTCTAAAATATACACAATTAACTTATTAGCATTAAAAAAATATAAAAAAATAAATAAAAAACATTACTGACAGATAAATATTTTATCTTCTTTTAATTAAGCAAATAATACATTTTACATTTGTTTTATGAAAAAAAAATATTCATGATAAACAGGAATAAACTCTATCAAAATCTAGGCGAATTGTAAAATCCAGACAATTTTTTAAGCATTTTTATTAGACATTATTATTATTATTTGAAAAAGTCTGTTACCTTTTTTGTGATAATGCTATAACTAAATCAGCTGCTGCATGAACATGTGATTTTCTGTTCAACAAAAGATTTACAAAAAAATGCATCAAGACGTTGTTCTAAATACTGAAGAACTTTGCTGAGCCTCTGAGCATTGTCAGCATGGCTAATTTTCACACTGTCTATTTTGAAATCACTATCAGCACCATTTTCATATGAGAGATAAGCCCCCCCTTCAGTAGTATCCCTTTGCAGTTTCAGTTATGCCTCAATCTACTAGTTGTACATCAGAGGTGACATTAGAAGGCTAAAAATCTTTGTTATTTTGCCTGACAATGGCACCTTTTGATCTGGATAACATGGGGCTGTTTGCTAATCAATATGGCTTATTCAATCAAATCTAATCTAATTTTATTAAATGCTGTTTAATATGTGGAACAAAATATGAACAGAAGCACCTTTCAAAAACCTTTTCACTCTTCCCAGAAGACGTGCTTTCTGTAGTTAACCGACAGCAATATTCAGTAATGACCTGGAATACTGATGCAGATTTTCTGATTAAAACAACTGCAAAAAAGTGAAACTTGTTTCTTATTTTTTTAATATCTTATATAACCACACACAGCACATTAAGAAAGACATTTAAAGACTCATTAGTGATGAGAAGGTCAAGAGATCAATCACTGATAACAGAAATTGTAAGTGTTGCTGATTTTTGCTGCCCTTTTTCTTATGCAACTATATTTTTCCAATGATTTTTTTTTTAAACAGATTCTCAGATCAGTTAACAGACACCTCGGATGATACATATGATAAATATCCAGTTACTAGAAGTTCCACTGTATACATATACAGATAGATCAAAGTTTATAATTTTAATGTTAAATAAAATAAAAATAAAATATAGCTTATATATATATATATATATATTATTATTATTATTAATGTTTTACAAACCTCTCCTGTGAACTGAATGCAACTGAGGGCTTACCCATGAACCAACTCCGTATTAGGTGGGAGGGCCGGTTGTAAGTCTGCAACACCTCTTTAAGAGGGGAAAAAATGTGTCGCCTTGCTACACTGGGTGCCTCAAATCCCTACAAAGACTTTAAAATGAACCCTCTCTCTCCATCAGTGCTGGAAAGAGGCACTGGGCACTTACACACCTCAGTTCTCAGAGACCACCCCAGAGGGAGGCTCACAACGGACACTGTGTCCACTTGGCAATCTGACTGGTCGTTGGTGTGTCCCCCCTCACCAGTACTATGCAGCTGCTCGTCACTGAGCAACATAAAATATCACTTCTGATAGTGAAGAAAGTTACAGAAATGCTGCTGAGAATTAAAATATTTCAACTGACAATTTAGTGTAATTTCTGGACACAGCAATTACAGGACTTGAAGAATGGAACATAGTACCCTGAATAAGAAATTATGTCTGTCTACAAAATTAAAAAAAGTATTAGCACATAAAATAAAGCAACTTACTGTGAAAGTAGTGTTAAATAAAGCAAAAAAAAAAAATAAATAAATAAAATAAAATAAAATAAACAAAGATCCTTTTTTGAAGATTTTGATTCCCTTAAGGTCCTAAATGCTTCATGATTTCATAAACAACTAGTATTTCATATTTTTAATTTTATAATTTCCACATGTCATCTTACTAGATTTAAACTGATAATCTAAAATCCAGAAAATGCTGAAATTTAAAATTGCAGAAATCCCAATGAACCCGGACCTCGGACTTTGTACTGCACTGCATCTCTAAATTTGAACATGAATTTCCAAGGCTATGTAATTGTAATTATCACGACAATTACCTACTTAATTATGGAACTATGATTACCTGCTGCAATTAATATTACTTGGTAATTTGTATAAAAATGTAGAACACACAGCAATTACAGGACTTGAACAATGAGCATAGTAACTGAATAAGAAATTTTGCCTACCTATAAAATTTTTAAAAAGTATTAGCACGAAAATTGAAACAGCTTACCGTGAAAGTGGTGTTAAATGAAGCAAAAAAATAAATATAGATCCTTTTTTGAAAGTACTGGTTCCCTTAAAGTCCTAAATGCTTCATTATTTCCTATACAACTGTTTCATACCTTTAATTTTATAATTTCTATATGTCATCTTACTAGACTTAAACTGATGATCTAAAATCCGAAAAATGCCGAAATTTGAAGCTGCAGAAGTCCCAATGAGCCCAGATCTCGGGCTCTGTACTGTACTGCATCTCAGTGTAAATTTTAAAGATTTTCCAAGACTATGTAATTGTAATTATCAGGGCAAAAATCTATTTAATTGTGTAACTATAATTACCTGCTGCAATTAAAATTATATAGTAATTGGTATTACAATTGAATTTGCAATTACTATGATTAAATTATATAATTCCAATAACATTGTAATTTTAAGTAGAAAACTCCAATAACTTTTTAAATACAATTTGGATGTAATCGTAATAGTAATTTGATTACACAATTACTTTGTCATTGCGATTACACAGAGCAATAATACTATTACAGTAGTTACAAAGTAATTGTGTAATCTATTACAATTAAAATGTAATTTGAATTATGCAATTTAAATACAATCTGTAACTGCTACTATGCTTTGCCAACTATACTTCAAAGTAATAGCTATTTATTTTCTTTACCTATTTCAACAAAATATTGAATTCAAAATAAACTTATCATTGGTAATTCGTAAAAAAAATAATGCAATGTTAAAAAATAAAAAAATAAATAAACTTCACTGTTTTCCACATGATATACAGTATGAGCTAAAATGTTTAGATCTAGAAATCACAGCCAACAGACTCATAGGTCTCTCGAGCTTTGTTGTGTTCTGGAATCGTCTTCTATATCAACTTTCTGAAGAACTGCATGAGCTATATAATAGTATGACTTTTATAATTACTCGGCAGCTTGGAAATACACATAAAGACCACACATTAACACAGTACTGGTGTTACTACTAACAAAGTTGCTAAGTTTGCAACAAAGCTACCCAAAATTTCTTAGACTGATTTATCATCATTAACTACAATAAAAAAATACATAATGACATTGGATGATAAAACAATTTAAGAAGTTTTACTTGGACATAACCAAACCATTAATGAACTATGCATGCATAAATTAAGGGCTATCTCACTGATTACCCTTTAAAATGTTTGTAGCATTTTTTAAAAAAATGTTGGTGCTATTTTTTTACATTTATAGGCACTAATGTTTCACTTTAATAAATTAAATACATATATATGTGTATTGTCACAATAAATTACTTTAAAGTGAAGCAACAGTAAAAATTCACGAACCTCAGTTGCTGATTGACACAAACAAAGTGATCGACTTTTGTTGATGAACTATTCATTTGAAGACATCCAACACTTTTTAAGTAAACGAATTTATTATCTCTTGTGCGTAGTCTGTACACTATCATGCCAGTTCCATTCTGATTTGAAAACACTTTAAAAAATAGAATTAGCATATAAGTATGAAACCAAAAATATGCAGGTATAATACATAAGAAAACACAGGGTGCTTCACAAGGTCAGACAAACATTACTAGCAAAAAAGGAATACAAAACACTTTATACAGGAATATGTAGCCACAAATGCCACTTGAGTGTGCCAGAAGTATGAAAAGAATTATGATGAAGGGGGAAAAAGGCAACACAATATATTTACAGTAAACATGCAAATATTTAAAGATGGGATTGTTTCTATCTGAGAACTATTCACGGTATAATTATGTCATAGCTTGCTTCCATTTGTTTTTCCATAACCAAAATGTGTATTAGTCATTTCAGTACAATTAAAACAATGTATCTTATACCTGCAAAAGTCAGTACCTGAAAAATAGTACCTGCCCAGCACAATTTCTACAAAATTACACCATGTGATACACGCAGGTCGCATTTGTGGCTACATGTTCCCATGAAAAAGTGATTTATTTTTCTATTGATCTACATTTAAAACTCTTATAAGAGCTTCTGGGTCCAAAAGTAACCAGTAAAAATTTAATAATTTTAAAAATACAGACAGTACCACAACAAGGTTTTTCAAAGAAATACACAGAAAAGCATTTTTTTTTAATAATGAGATATTTTATTGGAAGAATAGCTATTTGGCATTTCATATGGGACTGTAAGACGATTATTCAGGATCATCATCAATGATATATCCATAATTGCCATTCATGAAATATAAAAAATTGGGAGTTTTGTGGGAGATTTTCATGCTGCATGGTAATACATTTCAAAGGAGCTTCAAACTGACCTAAATTCATTTTATGATGTATGGTTTAGGTTACTGAACTAATTATAAAGTAATTTTTGTGTAATATATATCAGTACATTATTAGATATTCAATAATCTTTGGCTAATTTCATTTTGAAATTTTCTCCTTTTTCATACTGAGAAAATCCTGAGAAGGGAAGAAATTTTTATTTATCAAATTACAATTCAATACAATGAAAACAAAATTAATAATTAAGGCACATACTACTGCATTCATAAATTTAGTAATGTGCCATTAACTTATACAAAAAGTTATTTGTCATACTGCAACCTGAATTACAGCTGAATTCTCACTGATGTTAGGCAAAATATCATGCCACCTTGAATGACCATTCTCATGAATGATGGATGTCTTATTCAACATTTGTAATCCTAGCTGCATTGCAAATTACACTACGCTTCTACACGAAATTTTTGCAAAACTGAAGCATCTCCTGTTGATGAAAATTTTAACTATTCCGCCAAGAAAATATTCCATTATTAAAAGAAAATCCCATGTCGTTATGGGAAATTGTGTGAAAAAACACAGCATGCTACCTTCTATACCTTCTGAATTATTTTTTCTGATACTTTTGGATTACCAGCTGAATGCATAAAACATTTCAAAGAAATCAAGAATGAAAATAAAGTAATACAAGTTAATACAATAATATCATAACATAAACAAATTCACCAATGTTCATGGGTCATTTGTTTCATTAGATTTAACAAAGAATCGCAATTTCAATTTGGTTGCATAAGGGAAGAATGTGGTAATCAAAAACCTGAATTTTTTTAAATTTCAGCTTGGATTTTTAGATATGCAGTTTACAAACAAACCATAAGAAGGGTTATTTATATCAATAACACCTGCTTATCAAATGAAGGTACACTTAGTTGATTGTTTTTCCACAGTTATAAAAAAAACTTCAACTGATATATTCCAATGCATGACATAATTTGTTTACTTATATAAAATAAACATTTATGATCTACATTCCTTACGTTAAGTACACAACATCTGAAAGCTAATATGTGATATTTATTCAATGTACTGCTACTTTCAAAACTATAAGTAAGATAGTTACGATTTTGAAAATCCTTTCAAATATTGTCAGATAAATATCCTGAATGTATGACGTTAATGTAAGTTTATGACATATTAATGCATTCGAGAGTTTAAATGGCTGTTAAAATTATTACATATTGTTAAAATTATCAATAAAAAGTTCTTGATGCACACAATTAATAAGTTGAAATTAAGAGTGAAGTGCTTTGAAGATGACCTATTTGCTTCATCAGCCATGAATGATCTTGTCATGTTCACCTCTTTTTAGGATTGATGTACTTTCTGAAATGATTTTCAGGTATACAAAAGTTTTAAAAGTAGTTCTCTTTCATGCAAGACATGATGGTGATTTCAAAAGGCCCTTGAAGAGCAGTATTAATGCATTCTAGGGCTAAAATTATTGTTCTGGTGTGTTCTATTACTTCTAGAACCCTGTACACATTGTATCCACATAACTTCTTAAAGATTCTTTATTTTAATAATCGTTGATCATTGACATACACATCCAAGCACAAAAATGCTTTAAATAATGCAAATATTTATGCTTTGAACTTTTAAATTAAAAAAAAATAAACTTTGTAAAAATTACGAAATATAACATCTCATATAGTCCCCCTCGTCCCAATAGTTATATTTAGAAAAATATTATACTTATTGTAAGAAACAGAACACAAAAGTTTTGGAAATGTCAAAAACTGACAGAGAAATTTAATTTCAAAATTTCGGACTTGTGACGTCATTTCTGAGTTGCCTTGAATGGGTAAGTTAATGAATCATTTAGAATAACTTCAGGTCTATTTCCTCCTTTATATTTCAATGCCATTCAATGAAATTTTTTTTGTGATTTACTAGAATGTAGTATTAAATAACTTATACTTTGGTTACAATTAGTATGTCATAAAATTATCACACAAGTACGTTATAAGTAATGTAGATTCGAAATATGTAATAAAAAATAATGTAATTTTTTAACCTATTTTGATAAAAAAAAGTATGCAGTGAGAGGGTTAATCAATGCTAATAATTTTATGAGTTGGTTATGTGTTGATGTCACTTGCATACGGGTCCGTAATAGAATGAATGCGCACAGAACAGACCATAGTTGGATAAAACTTATTTTAGCAAAAGGAAATCTTTACAGTTCTGAAAGTTTCCAAGTAAATACTCATACAGCTCTTGCTCATTCAGTAGTTACATTGCTCAGTGCTCAATTCAGTAGTTACACTTTAAACTATTATGAACATTAAATACAACACAATGCAATGTGCATCTAAGAGGCAAAGCTCTCACGTACAGGGTGTCTATAAGTAAAGAACCTTATTTCAAAGCTGCATACAAACGAAACCAGTGATCCCAAAATTGTGAAATTTTGTGGTCGACTTAATGAAAAGATGACAATTTTATTCAGGTAAAAAAAAAAAAAAAAATAGTTACAAATAGTGTCACCACAGACTGTTTTACTTTGAAAATCTGTAGTAAAAATGCAAATTTTTGTCAACAGCTGTTATAAAACCTAGAAACCTTCTTGGATACTTGGAGAAGCCAAGAAGGTGTCCAGGGAGTAAGACATTATGACTGTGCTCTTCTTCAACCTCATGCTTCTAGGCTTAATTTGTGTACACGAGCAAGCAATCGTGTTTTTATGGTGATTTTTGTTGAAAGTATTCTACTTCTTGACATTTGATGACAAACGAGGATGTTCCGCCCGCTATTTTGGACAAAACCTTTTCACTTCTCCTGAATGGTGATAGTGCACATAATGTGCATTTGCAACCATGTGAGGATATACCGGGTAATTTTGTTTACAAATACGTGCTAGAATGTTATAGTGATGATTACCGGAACTTGTTTCTTCAAAATTCTTCCAATTTGGATAATGATAAGGAAATTGCATTATATCTTTCTCTTGCTGTGAAAATTGAAAGTGACATAAAATATGCTTTGGACTTGTGTCTTCGGTTAGGCACCGAAGTTTTCAATCATGTGTCGCTTGAAAGTGTGAATAAATAAAAAAGATTTATGAAGCAGAGCAACAACATAAGAGAAATCTACTCCAGTTTGTTAGAAGTAAGTGTGAATTACTTAGAGCTGATAGTGATGAAGTTATTGTTGCATATGAAACAACAACAGTACGTTCCGAGAGCGACATTGATAACTCGATTAATGAATTCACGAATGCTATTATCTTTGCCCATAAAAATTATTTCACGAAAATATTGCAGCCAAAGCCTGCTAGGAGTTGGGAGTTAAAACAACTTGTTAAAAGGAGAAATGCAGCAAGGACTTTTCAAAAGCACCAGACATCCAGATGATAAATCAAGACTCAATGATGCAGTTTGGTCTCTTTCTAATGCACAAGCACAATTCAACTGGGCTAACTACCTCGAATCACTATAAGCAGATGATTATTCTGTTTGGAAAGCAGTTTCTGTACGTAAAAGATGCAATAATAACATTCTGCCCCTCAACCCATTCAGTACAGGCGTGTCATATGTGCATCAGCAGCGAACATTACCTCACGGCCAGGTGTACCACATTTGCCTTTTTAGATAGAACGTTTAATTAATATTTTTTGTTGCCACTAGATGTAGCTGTATGCTTGTTATGGGGAAATATATCGAAAGTTAAGTATGCTTATCTTCATTCCTATGCAATGATTTTTAGCATAGGGCAATGTAATGTCTCTTTAACTACGTCATTTTATATAAACAAATGCACGTGCTCTCGCTGCATTGAGGTAATTTTTATTTTTATTTTTGCGATACAGTGGGATAGACGTTCTATCATTAGAGTATTTTTTATTACTCTTATATTTTTCCTCTTTTTTATTACTCTTAGATTTTTCGTGCTTTGAGATAAATATTTTTAATCATTAGCGAAACGTATCTTTTTTAATGGCAAACGAAAGCAGTATCTAAATGTAGAATATACACAATGACTAATTCGTTAGTTTTGAGTAATGTAATGACTCTTACTGCTTCATTTTATATAAACAAATGAACATGTTCTGGATTTTGTTTAATTTTTTTATTGGTTATAGTGGAATAGATGTTCTATCATTAGAGACTTTTCTGTTTCTCTTAATATTTTGTATCGCTTAGTGACAGGTTTTTTTTTTTTTTTTTTTTAATGGCAAAACGAAAGCACTATCTGACCATAGAACATATACAAATGCTAAATGAGTCAAATTTGCTCAGTAAAATAGCAGCAGATATTATATTCCTGTGACTAATGCAACGTTGAACTTTGTGTACACCCAGGTTTCAAAGAATATCATACACTGTCTCATTTTGAAACATTGCTTACTTTTTGTTGTTTGCTCATTGAATTTTTATGAAAGACAGTTTTAATATCTTTAACTTTTAATTGTCTGTTGTGTTAAATAAAATCTGCGATTGTTTGGATATTTTTCCATATATATTTATTTGTGGGATAAGGGGAAAATTATAATATTCTAGAATGCGTATTTTATAAAATTTTTAAGGAAAATATAATAAAAAAAATTTTAATTCTGACGACTACCTGAATGTTCTCCTCATAATGTACCCAAAATTGGATGACAAATTTCATTTATATGAATTTTTTTGCAAAGTTAGGCTTAGCAGCATAAATTGCCTGTCCCCACAGGACGACACATCAGGTTAATGCGGTGTCCCAAAAGAATGCTTTGGTAACAGAGGTGCCTGTCGCAAACGGGCTAAAGGCCCCAACAGGATCCACTACGCTGAAACTGAGAAAGCAGAACTTTCAGCTATGCACTCGGAATCTCAGTTTTGCATTACCAACATTCACAACCCAATAGAAGAACACACTGCCTCTGACTTTCATGACAGGTATTCAACAAATCCACTCACAAACAACTGAGTTTTAGTCCATCCATCGGAGGTACATGGTTACATAAAAAACTCAAACCCAAGGAAAGTTGTGGTATGAACCAAGTTAGGAATAAGATGTTGAAGCACTTACCACTGAAAACGGTTTTCTTAGTAACAAAAATCTTCAATGTTGCAATACGATGGCAACATTTTCCATCTGACTGGAAGACTGCATCTGTTACACCTATTCTGAAGCCAAATAAACCTGCCTCTAATCCTGAATCGTATCGCCCTATCAGTCTACTACCCTCTCTTAATAAGATTATGGAAGTGGTCATATTGAAAAGAGGATCACCTAGAGAAAAGAGAATCATTATTCCCCAACAATTTCCATTTCAGAGTAATCTGTCTATGATGCATCAGCTCTACAGGGTAGTCAAGCATATTTCTCAGAGACTCTACACCAAGAAGGTTACTGGCGGACTATTCATCGATATAACCAAGGCCTTTGATCATTTCTGGTTGGATGCACTCATCCACAAAATACACAATCTGGGCTTCCCACATTACATAACACACAATTCAATCCTACCTAACAGGTAGAGACTTTGCCATCCACCTTTCTGACACCTACTCTACACGACAAGCTATTTCTGCTGGTGTCCCACAAGGGTCACTTTTAGGTCCCACACTATTTAACATACATGTGAACAACATTCCTTGCACACCCAGCACTACACTAGCAATGTAAGCTGATGATATATTGATCGTTACCCAAAGTGCACCTGATAATCCAGTAATCTAACTACACTGAATGGCAACAGTCATTGTTAGTTTAAATACTGTTCTTACAACGTAACAATTGTTTTATGTGCAATTTTAGTTGATTAAAGCTTCAATTGAGCTTATCTAGAAAAGTCATTTATTATATTTATAACAACATGGAACTGACTCCGTTAGCTCAGATAAACCCGTGTTAGGAGGTCCAATGAATGTTAAAAAAAAAAAAATCCAAATTTAAAAATAATCCCCAAATTTAAAAATAATGGGAATGACTGTTTCCTTTGAGAGGGGCAAAGCAATCATAAAAGATCCAAGGCAACAAGATAAGGTCATCCTCACTGCACATAGGTATCAAAGATTATACAAAATTGAAGAGAAGCAAACACACAAAATATACCTTTCCAGACATGAAATTATACATTGAAGATTAGGACATTTCCACCATGATGCAGTGAAGAAACTTATGAAAAGGCATGATTCGAATATGACGTGCGAAGAAATCCATGAAAAGGACACTGTTTGCTCAACATGTGTTTTGTTGAAAATGAAGACTCCATTTCCCAAGGAAAGAGCTGAACGTTCAACTAGATTACTTCAGTTGATACATAATGACGTAATTGGACCTATCACACCTTCATCAAAAGGTGGATCAAAGTGCATTGTTACCTTTGTTGATGACTATTCAAGGTATGCTGTGGTTAAAACTATGAAATCTAAAGATCAAGTCCTTGAAAAATTCATGGAATATAAAACAAAAGTTGAAAATTTCCATAGACTCAAAATCACTACTCTACAAAGCGACAATGGAGGGGAATATGTCAACAATGAATTTGATGATTTCCTAACTAAAAAATGGAATAACAAGACAACTCACAATTCCATGGACACCACAACAAAACAAAGTTGCAGAAAAAATGAACCATACTCTATTTGATATTACTAGATGTCTTCTAGATCCAAACACTCCATAAGAATTGTGGGCAGATGCTGTGACTACGGCCTGCTATTTGTGCAACAAGTGTCCATCAAAAGCTATTGAAGGAAACATACCTGAAGAACTCTGGACCAAGAAGCCTGTGTAAACTGTCACCTGAGAATATTTGGCTGTTGAGTTTTTGCTCAGACTGATTGAAAACATTGCAGAATGGAAAGCTAGGGAAGCGTGCTCAAGAAAGTGTCCTTATAGGGTATCCCGAAGGAGTAAATGTATACACACTATGGAATACATGAAGATAAGTTTTTAGTGAGCGGAAATGTTAAATTTGATGAGACAGTTTTTCCACTGAGGTGGAGCAAGACAGCTATTCAAGCAAAGAAGGAAAATGAACTGACCTTTAACTTAAATCATGAGTACAATTCTGCCAGTCAAGTAAATGTTGTTCCATTAGAAGTACCCATCAGTTGCACCACCACAAGAGTCAAAGATGTTGAAGCCCCATTAAATGACACAGCAGAAGAAATTAAAGGCACAGAATCAGACATATACATGGTACAACCTGGAGGATTTCAAGAACAAGGTAAAGAGCATCTAGTGTGCCATTAAAAAAAAAAAAAAAAAGGCTTGTATGGCTTAAAGCAATCAGGAAGAAAATGGAATTAATGCTTTGATACTTTCTTGAATTATTGTGGACTGTCACGCTCAAAATGTGATCCATGCATTTATTACCATCCAAACAAAGCAGTGTATCTTGGTATCTGTGTAGATGACATGTTAATTGTTGGGACCCTAAAGGAAATACCCACATTTAAGCATAAGGTTGTGCAAAGATTCAAAGTGAGAGACCTAGGTGAAGCAAATGAAATACTATCTATCAGGATCCAGAAACATATTGATGGCAACTTAACATTAGATCAGACAGCTTACATACGAAATTCTGGAAGAGTTCAAATTAGAATCAGTCAGGGAAGCATCAACACCCATGGATCCCACTGTAAAACAACAAAAGGTGAATGATCAAGAGTGGAGAGATATAAAAGCAGAAAGTGACCAAATTCCATATACGCAAGTAATAGGTAGCCTATTACACCTTGCTTGCGGAACACATCCTGATATTGCATTTAGTGCAACCTATATGAGCCATTTTAATGAGAGGCCATTTGAATTACACTGAAGGAGTGTTAAACATCTTTTCTGCTACCTTAAAGAGACCAAACATCTATCCCTTACATTTAGAAAGACAAGCAGATCCCTTGAAATATTCTCTGATGCTGACAAGGTTGACAGAAAGTCCTTCAGTGGATAAGTTCTGATCTTAGGTGGTGCTGCAATATCTTGGTGCAGTAAGAAGCAGTCTACTGTTGCCTTATTGTCAGCTGAAGGCGAATATGTGGTTGCTGTATTTTCTAATTGCTAATTGCTAAATATTTCTATCAATTTTTTGCCATACATGTGTCAAACATTTTGTAGTTTGTTTTTCACAAGAAGATAAACTGCAATTTACACAAAAATGTCATTTTTATATAAAAAATGCCCTAATATTAATATTTGCATCATTTCAAACATTTTTGTAACTAGAACCATGTATCCTCAATCAATGGCTGTGAAAATAAATGCCTTGTAAGGACCTTTATAGATATGGTATTGTTGCTTTTTTTTTTTTTTTTCTCTGACACCAGTTGCTACGTTATTTTCTTCCTTCACATTCGTACAGGGTTCCTGAGGATTTGGAGTGAATAATAGCAATACTACTTGATGGAGTATCGAAACACACTTAACTTAGCCAGTACTAATCAGGACACCTCCAAAATCACGTTACAGTCATCAAAGAACTACTAAAAACACGCTGACACAACCAGCAACACAGCCTTCAGGTTATCAGGCTATAACGAAGAAGAAAGCTTCACTGCAAATCACCAGAGTACAGCTCCCAGCTCTGGTTGGTCGTTCTCGGAACTCCACATACTCTCTAGACTCTCCATGCTACAACTCGTGATGCACTCGAAGACACACAGAGCACAGCTCCTGACTCTTCGATCCAGTCGTTCCTGGAGCTCAACGTGCTCTCTCGACGATGCACTAACCAGGATACACTAAGAGACTCCTTCGGCGCACTCGATGACCCACTCGGCACTCGCTGCCCAGCTGTCAACTCGATCGACTCTGCACGGACTAACTCGCTAGACGAGACACACACTCAATTGGGATTGGGGATTATTCAATTATGGCAAAGCACACGAGGGCTATCTGCCTAAAGAGAGGGGTGCCTTCGTGGAGGACTTTCTAAGGGAAACTGGCTCGTATACTAGTTACATATTGGAAAACCCACGAAAACGCCCATGCAGCCAGCCCGTTCGCGGGATTTGAACCTTGGACCGAACTACCAGTGTTCAGCGTCTTTACCACTCGGCGACACACACTCGATACTACTGACTGCAAACCAGCAGGGTTTATATATCTTTCGGCTTGTGTTCAAGAACATTCTGTGCTAAACCGGTAAGAATTCGTTCACACAAGGTTCTCTACCCGTCCATGGCTTGTCGCCAAATGGGCGATTCCTCGCCAAATGTGGCAATCCTGCCTCCCTTTGCCATTTTATGGCAACCCTAAACCTGCTTTGCGGGGTAGCTATCTCACAGCGCCTGTACATTGCATAACAGTATATATTCAACTCATTATACTACTTGAAGATAGATTAATATTCGTTTATGCATTAACTTACTGTTTTAGGATGGCCCATGTTGTTGCATTTTTGCAACATTTAGTAAATTAATAAAAAATATTAACAAATCACTGATCACAGCTTATTACAGTATTATATTTTACAGTAAACAATCAAAACATTCTTATGGTTATTTTTATGGCGACATGCATGATTACTTTTATTATACCATGCATGAAAAACATTTTAAATAAGTTTAAAAAAATTCGCAGATTTCAGACATTCATTTAAAAAAGTCTAATTAATTAACTCATCCTAATATATTTTTAAAAAAAAGCACTGAACTGTGCTCTGTGCGAAGCCTTTAGTCTTTGAAACATTCTAACCAAGCAGGCATATATGATTTTTTTATTACTATTAAATTTTGAGAAAAACTATCATCAAAAAGTTCGTTAAAAGAACAGAAAAATCTCATATTTAAAGAGCTAAGAGCATAATTATTTTCTCATACTCATTTAAAAAATGTGGAAGAAATGTAAAACATATTCAAATTTTATTCATCATATATAAAATTTCATCTCATATTTATGCATTCAACTTAACCATAAATGAAACACAAATGCTTGAAATAACTTGAAATATATAATTATTATTTAATGAGAGTTACATTATATAAATTTTGCCTCAAATCCTCTGAAAAAGCCTTTAGTTTAGAAAACTATAAAAACAAAGTTTCAAATAACAAAACTGCATACTCAGATGATGAGCGAATAAAGCAATAGAAATATCTTCGTCAACAATATATTTATATGCAGATTTTCCAAGAACTTCTTGAGGTAGATGCCCAGTAACAGTAGATATTCTAGACAAAAAGAAAAAATGCATATAATACTTTATAAGAATCTTCTAACACATGCTGGGTTTCTGCATTAATCTTAAAAAGAATATTCTCAAACTTACACAGATGTAATGCCCATGAGAATAAAATTATAATATATAAAGGAAATATACATTATAATACATATATAATTACAAAACAAATTTTTTAAAAACAAAATATAAATATGCCATAATATTCTTTATTCAAAATTTTTGTTTTAAAAAGAGTCAGAATTTACTTCAATTTCATTCAATTTATAAAGTAATCTTTTTCTTTGTCAAAATAAAAAACTTTCATTGAATTATCTAAAAGTTTTTCTTTTGGTTTCAAAATTCCATCTTTTGTTCCAAATTTTAGCCTTTTGAGCAATTATTTTCTTGCCAAGATTTTTTAGTTTTGCAAATGAATAAATAAAACTAAAATGGCAAACCTGTACGTCACTACTATAATGATATTATTAGTTTCGATTGTAGTCTATTGAATGTGCTCGAAGTTTTTAATTAATTCTTATGAGTTTTAATTAAGTCTTTTCACCTAAGTTTTATAAAGTTTTAAATTCTTTGGATTATGCATAAGTTTAAAGGTAAAAATTTTGATTTAAATTTTTCACTGAAGTATTTTAGTTTTTCACTTACGTTTTCAATTCCTTAAATAAAATAAATTCACTTTATTTAAGGTTCAGGATTCTAATTAGAATTTACTTTGTTTTTTTGAATTTTCGGGTGAACTATTATAATGTGCAAAAATACTATGCATGTTTATGTTTTGTTTTAAAAAAACCACTTTGTAATTATAATACATATATATTATATAATTTATAAATTATAATATAGAAAGGAAATATTACTTTGTTCATTTCATTTTAAAATTTAGCATGACATAATACAAAATTTTTTAATTTATATTAAAATTCAAAAGGTATATGCGGAAGAGAATTAAAAAATAGGGCATAACAAATCTCTCGATGAAATTATTATTATCATCATTTTAAAATTTTCTGATAAATAACCATCTAAAAAATTGCACTTTATTAACATAGTATTTATAAGAATAAAATATCATATACTATTTACAGAACAGGTGTCAATTACCTTCAAATATCCATTCTTTTCACTGATCATGGAGTTACATGTGTTAAAAATTTAAAAATAATGAAGGAATGCAGTGACATTCAACAATATGAACATATTGCCACTCTTAATTCTGAACATAAAAAATGGCTTCTCCCTTAGGGTATTGTACAACATTATTATTAAACTGAAACTCTTTGAACTTAGTTTTTAATTTTACAGCTATAGTTATTTACATTTTTACAACAACAACTAATGTCTCGCGATTACTCTATTTTATATCTACTCTGAAAAGAATACTAAAATAATATTCTTACTGAAAAAAATGGTGAAATTATTTTAATAGGTAACTATCAAGATTATGAACAAGTTGAATTGGCAATTTTACAAACAGTTGGAAGAAAATTTTCAAAATATTTTCTTTCACATTATTGATTTTTAACAGTTCAAAATTGCAAAATTAAAACACGAAACTGCATAACTGTTATTGTCTGTGATTCGCTCAGACTTCAAATCATAAATATGGATCAATGATTTTACAGCTTTTGCACAAAAACTTTAATAAGATATTTAAAAAAAGTGCAAAATTAAATTCATTTTGAGGAGTGGGAAAATCTCTGATCTAAACAGTACACAAGTAATTAAGAGAATACAGTTGTCAAATACAGATAGTTTCTTCTCCTGTGTAGTTTTGAAAAGAACTGCTCAGCTATACAAGATTTTTTTTCACATACGTTATAAATATGAGGATATAACCTTAGAAAGACCAACATAATGCCATTTCTCCTGAAATCAGATAGTTTGCATATTTATTTGTTTCATACACATTTCATTTTTTTGCAATTTTATTTATTATTTTATTATTATTTGGAACGTCCCACTTAAAATCTGAAGTACAGGGTGGGGGATCATAAAAACTTTAAAAAAACATGTAACATCCAAAAATGATCAAATTTTATAGTAAAATAAAATAAAAAAGTATACTAGGTGGGAATTGATTGGAATTTTTTCCTCGACAATGCCAAAAAAGTTATTAAAAAAAACACTGAAAGGTGGCGCTGAAATTAAAAAGTCAACAATGAATTATACAAAAAAGCTGTTTATTACGCTAGCATTTGACATGAACTCCACTATATGGTAAAATGCATTTTAAATGAGTAACAACACAGCAATAGGAGACTGCAATAAGTCTGAATGTATAGATGACACCTTAGCAAATGGCATTTTTCACCTCCAATAACCAGAAGGACCTGAATGATGCACATGGAATTTCAAATGTTTTTACAAGCAGAAGTGTGTTGGAGTTAAATTTGGAGACGGGCCATGGGAAGGTGAAGTGGATTCTGAGTGATGTCTTCTTTTAAGATCTCCATCAGGAATGCCTTGCCTGGATTTGCAATGGATTGTTTGCCATATTGTGTGCATAAATGTTACTGTAGACAATGTACTTCTTTACTGCAAATAAAAACATTTCATACAGAAGCGTTAAATACTGCTCTGCATTCACTGTAACCTTGTCCAGCTATTTATTAGATTTGACATTCGAAAGTAAAATGATCCTAAAATCAAGGAATCTATAAAACTGGACCACCTTCTCAACTTTTGGGAATGAAATGGTGTCTATGTGTACTTATGGGAAATTGACGTGGACTAGATACAACAGTTAAGGATATTGAAACAGAAAAAATGAGCTTATCCACAGAAATACATATGCCAGTAAATGTTCATGGCATCACAACAATTCGAATGGATACAGATCCAGGTTTCCATGAAAAATATTGCTTCAGACACTTATGCTTCTATTTTACATGAAACAGAATGCAAACAAAACTAAATGGAACATGTTCTTCTGGATCCTGCACAAACTCTATATTTGGGCTTTCATAACTTAAACAGTATGTTTGAAATTTTAATGAAACTACTTTCATTCTTCCCACCAAAGTGACCTTCCACTTTAACTAAATATTTTTGTTACTGAAGATCAGAGACCTATCCCTAATAACCCACAAAATTGACAAAGTTTTATTCAAAATCTAAGCATTACTAAGGTTGCTATTTTGCTAAATTTTAAATATTAAAGGTTATGTATTCTATAAAAATTCAATAATTGATTAAGATTTTTTCCTTTGAGAGTAAAAATGACACTAAATTATCTCATATATTTCCCTGAGTGGTCATTCAGAAACACAAAAGGTTATTCCATACTTCATTGATGTTACGCTGAAAATAAAATGCTGATGTATTATGGTTTAGGAATAGGAAAAATCATTACTATTCCATGATGACTATTTCACAACAAAATGGAGATAAGTCAGAGCATACACCAGCAGTTACCAACCTGAGAGTAAAATGTTCCCTTAACAAGGACTGATAAGGTAGACAACATCAGTAGTTACTAACCTGAGGACAAAATGCACCCTTACCAGGGCTAATGGTGTAAACCTTCTAGAGGCAGAAAGTAGCAGACATGGCAGTTGAACATATTAAGGGACTGTAATTGTTTGTATCTACAGTACTAAAGGTCTTTTTAGAACTACAGATGAATTTTCAACAAATTTCCACTCAATCCTGGTACTTATTTATTTCCCCCCCCCCTTTTTTTTTTTTTTTGTCAAATTGAAAGGAATAACAGTTTTTTTTAATCAATTAAAGTATACAGAAACTATCCACCTATGGGAAAAGGTGACTTTCATGAGAGAGGTGCCTCATATGTATATAACGCATGAGGAAAGCTCAAAAACACCTATGCAGCTAGCCAATTCACCAGAATTCAAACTCAGATCAAATTACCACTGTCAACTGTCTTATCCACATGGATACAGGTGGGCCTATTTCACATACTGAATTCAGGATTATTGATGCTTGCCAGCAAATGAACTAAGATTTACAGTTCACAGAAACAACATTTCCTCTGGAATGATACTACAGTGTACTGAAAAATTAATCCACAGTTTCATAGCTAAAAATCTAAGATACCATTTATATTTAAAGTAACGGCTTATTTATTTATTTTTCTCTCCTCACAGGTTAGAGATAACACTGTTTTGTAAGAAGTCAGAATAATGCTAACTTTTGATAACGATACCAATAGCTATATAAACATTTTCTGAAGCCTTTCACTTGAGGAAGATATTATTTGCTAGTAGTAAGTGATACAACAGAAGGCACAGCAATGGATCAGCACCATTTTTACTATTAAGGCTCCAGCTTTTGTCATAAATAAAGGAAGAGCAGATTTTTTTTTTCAATTTTTCAATTGCAAATAGTAATATCAAATATAAAATAAACATTATTTGTATTGCAATTAAATATAAAGCAGGCTTAATAAAAATACAGACAAAGATATATCATAATTTGTGGTAATATGACAGCTGATATGCTGGTGAAAAATTCAAGCACAATGTACAGGGAATGGACAGTTTAGTTTTATCTTAAATACATATAAAATGCAGGATTTCAATTCAGCAAAATGACGAAAAGTATGCTTGATAATGGAAAAATTAAACAAAATTATAAAGCTATTAATGGCATATATTTAATTAATGAGTGGTTACCTAAGCCATCGAATGCAAGCTAATGGTCAATCGTGTTGCATTTTTGTATTGACCACAAGCTGCCTACATATTGTTCTATAAGATTATTATTTTATACTTTACTGATAAATAACATTACTCACAAAAATGAAACTAGATCATATTCACAAAATGTTTGGGAAGCCGTGATCCAATGAATTACAAATAACACCTACAAGAGTTTAAAGAAATTACTTCTTCACTAGAAGTCAGCCAAGCACGAAGGTATCCAAATGTGCTTATTGCAGAGAATTTATATGATATTGTTATTACTAGTGGCATGTTCCCATAGGAGTTTTTCAAAATTACAACTTGCAGAAACATTCAGTCGGTCTATGAGGCTAATTATTTTAACAGTAACATCTGTAGACAAATAATTGCATTTATAACTGACACAGAAGAATTATTTTAAAATTTTGCCAAAATAGAATCAAAAAATTAATTTTTGTATTTTAAGATGCAATACTTTTCTTTACATACAGGTTACACTGATATACTCATACAAATATATTAGTGTCAATGGATAAAAGCTTCTAAATCTCATTATTTCATACTTTTATAATATTCATATGAGTATGTACCTGTTTGTGTGATAGACAATGTAACAAGATTAAAATTTTCTTTGCTTATAGGCATCAGATACTTTTGTGCCACCCCTGCATCAAGCAAAAGACAGAACTAAGACAATAGAAAAGATCACTGTCTCTAACATGTAAAGTCATAAATAGAGAAGTAATACCTAAGACTTTTAGCTGGGTTGAGCAACAAAATAAAGACACAAAGAGAAGCAAACAAATGAAAGAATGATCTAGAAAAAAAGCTACTACTTTTGCTTACAACAGTGATGACAGTGATAGTTTGGTAGTAAGCTGGTTGACTGTTTAAAAGACACACACACCCCACAAAAAAAAAAAAAAAAAAAAAGCTATCCATTTAAAGAAAAATGCATATAATACTCATATTTACATTACACATGAGGAAAACCATAAAAATCCCACACAACCAGCCTATATATCAGAATTTGAATCTACAGTTGCCAGCATCATATATTCAGGGATGTCTAGGTACATCATCATCTAATATATATGGTTCTAGATTATTTAATATGGTAAAGCTATGAGGGCTATCTGCCAATGAGGAGGATGCTTTCATAGTACTTTCTGAAGGAAGCTGGCTCACATTCACAGTACGTGGGTAAACAACAAAAACTAACCAAGGTGATATGATAAAGGCCTATTAAACAACAAACTATGTTATAATTTTGCATATTATCTGCATAATGATGATTTTTACAAGAAAATGGCTTATAGTCACAAAATTAACTAAGTTAAATACAGTACATACAGTACTTCAAAAGTTCAGATCCTTAATGAATGAAAATTTCTGATCATAGTCTGCTTTCTTGATGAGTGCCATTTTTTCGTTACTAAGTCCCGCCATTTTTGCAGTGTCACTAACTTTCCTAGCTAATTCCTGTAACTTTTTTTTGTTGCTCAATGTATTCCGTTGCAGTTTCTAGAGCCTTAACCTTGTTGTTATGTGAAATTCTGCAACATTTAACAGCTGGTGCTCGATCCTGGCCTTCAATTTTGTTTCCATCTCAATGGACAAGAGTGAGAATTTTTCATGAGTTATTTCATACTGATTCAAACACCACAATATTTGTCACACATACACATAATGCAGGAATAGTAACAGAACATAAGTTGATCTGTATAACAAAATGATCTTTCAGTGATAAACTGCACTGCACTGAATGACAGACATGAGTTGTCATGTTATGAGTCTGCAGTAGCAACAACAACAAAGACTATGTTTACAACTTGCCGTTCTTGCTGCCAACTGATGGTATATTTTTGTGATGGTATGTCGGACAATGCTAAGCATTGGATAAGCAAAGGTCAGAAAAGCAAGACTCTACTGTACCAGTATTCAGTGGTCTTAGCTACTTGGCCATGCTGCGGCTCTTCTAATGGACATAATTATTGCAATTAAAGAACAAACAAAATAAAACTGCTTAACTCCTGTATTTTGATGAATTTCTATGCTAACTACATTAGCATAGATCATAAATTGACTCAAACACATTTTTTTTTTCCCCATTCTGACTTTTGGATGGTGCTAAACATTAATTATACAGTCTCCCCCTTTTTTTTTTTTTTTTTTTTTTTTTTGTGGGGAGCTTAGGGATATCAAATGCTAATGTACCAGCTTTGAAACAATATAAATTATGACGATTCTGACAACTATTATTACATGTAGAGGTAAAAGTAGGAAAGCAAATGGTTATGTAACTAATAAAACCTACTTTTCATATAGAAGGATTTAGTATCAGCTGCAGTAGTGTATAATTAGTTTGTGCAATGAATTTTACATATATCACGTACAAACCTATGATCTGAAAATAGTATTGTTCCATCTAAACTATGTCTTGTTACATATTCATCAGCAGTAGCTTCTTCTAATGAAAGTTGATTGTAAGGATTTGGATCAACAACACGAACAAATGCTTTAAACATATGAGTTACTATGCAACCTGAAATAAATATTACATATTACTTAAGACTTACAAGGCATTTAATATATAAAATTAAACAATAAATATTCAATAAAAAAAGAAAATACTCTAATTAAATGAAAACTAATGCTGAAGCACATGAAAATAAACAACAATTAAACTGTGCCGCAGCTTTACTACACATATTGAACAAGCATATTAAACTATTACACAATGTTTTTAATGTATAATGATCAAAGAAAATTATATTTGAGGAATTATAGTGATCAAAGAAAATAATATTTCAGAGGAATTTGTGAAATTACTCTGTTCCGAATTCTTAATTTCTCAAACACAAGATAAGACAAATTAAATATAGATTAAAATAACTGACCTTACAAAATATTATATAACTTATAATTTAAAAATAAAAGAAGATAGTTTAGAGGAACACAAAATGAGAACACAATGAAAAAAAATCCTACAGCACTTAAAATTCTGGTGATTTTTACTGGTTACAAAGCAAATATTTTAAAACAGGTTCGTTCCACCATTTTAAGTTTCAGATGTTTCAGAGAAATAATTTTCACACTGCAGTAATGAACATTTTCAAAAGTATCAATAACAGTAAAGTTCAATAACAGTAATAGGAATATTTATAAGTAATTTTTACACACATGCTGACACTTTTTTTTGTATATTTTAAATAAAATTAGGCAAGAAAGAAACTTGAGACTAGCATAGATTTTGAGGATGATTTCTAATAGTTCCCTCTTCTTCAGAAGCAAAAATTTTTTGCTGTGGTCAGGAGGATCAAATAAGCAAGTTTATAAGTAAATAAATGGATCGATGAATAAGAAAATTCATGTAACACTATCTGTTATGGAAAACATTAATGAGATGTGAAATTGTTAAGATAACTAAGTTATGATATTAAAACGTTAATCATGTGTTTGCAGCTTAAAAAGTAAGAAATAAGATTTAAGCAACCAATTTACAACAGAAATATCCAAAACGAAGAGAGTTCAAGAAAGAGGCACCAACACTGCACGATTTTACTGTCATGCAGCACACATGTGAAGACACAAGAAAAAAATTTATGTAAATTCATATAAATAATTTCCAATGAAATTAGGTGATTTGGTTTTAGAAATTTATAAGATAACACTATGAAATCATGAAAAGGATGGAAGTTTTATTTTGTTGCAAAATATAGTACACTGGGGTTTATTTAAAAAAAATGTGCATGTTGAAATTTGTAAAGGTGCTGTAATTTTGAGTTATGTGAATATAAGCTTCATATTTACGTTCTGTTTCATTAAAATTATTGTACCCTTTAATTTATATTCCATTAGCACTGCATTATGGTTTTCTACATACTTATAATAAATCTGGTTAAGGTAAATTAACAAATTTTGAAAACTGTTATTTAAAAAAAAAAAGTATTATGTATACAGAGTGTTCTGTTAATGAAGTGACAAACACAAAGGGGTGGCAATAGATGTTGAGAACAATATCTGCCAAGGAACACATTATCACAGGGGTTCTCAATCAGGTGAGATCTTTTCTCTTAGGGCAGATTTCATAGCTTCAGGAGGATGTAGTCAGCCTTTTATTTACCTGTTAAATATTTTAGTTTATGAATATAAAAAATTAATTTCAGTCAAGTTTTGCTGCTAATAAAGCCTTTCTATACTTTTCTTGTTTCATTTATATAACAAATTAAAAAAACAATCATAATTTAAATAAATACATGTGTTGCACACAGCTGTACCAGTTGCAACAATAAATGTATGTACAAGCTTTGGCAGATTTTTTAATGATAAACTAGAGACATGAAGCAATAGATTAATTTTAAAATAACCATTATGCATTAAATTAACATAGATGATAATTGCATAGGAGGAAAAAATCAACGAACCATGGCGATAACGTAACTTGAAGGATTTTGGGGTCTATTTGTTCACTTAGTGTTGCCACAGTACTCCCCCTCTATTGGCAGCGAAATTAAAGGTACCAAAATTGGACCCAAAGTCCAGAACGTGTATGCTGGAGAACACTCGGTTTCGGGGTTCCAAGCTCAGGTGATGATGCAGAGGCAATTGGAGGTGTAGACATTAGTTGTGAAGGTGTATAAATGTTCAACATGCCTTTGAAGATGGTGTGCAAGTCCAGTCTTGACAGCTTCCAGTGTAAAAAGAAAGGCTGATTTAAGATGAGCAATGCTCACCACTGTCTCTATTTCCAACAGTTCTTGGATGTGCCACATAGAACTAGATGTAGGCCTATATAAGTGGGCTCCTATATTTTGTAAGATATTTTTTTTTATCACAACTTAAAAACACATGCAAGGATGTAGTGAGTTTTTTGGGAATAAAAAACCTCTTGAAGTAATAGATAATGTGACCATGGTTTCACATAATTGTCTAGAAATGCATGAGACTTAACATTGTTCGAGTTTTTTGCTGGGTTTATGAAATCTCCAAGTAAACGTAAACTGGCACTGTAACCATTTCAGATATAGAAGAACCCAAGTCCTCTCATAATGTTGTTTTTAATCCTAAAAATACAGTGGGAAGAACATCAACCCGGTAAACAGTATGGCATCTAATGGCCCGTTTAAGAGATCGGTGGAACCTCTCAACGAGTCCACTGTAACTTAGGTGGTACAGTGATGAGGATAAATAACTGGGACTCGAACTGCGGTCCCTGGTAACACAGACTCCAAACTGTGAAATCCAAGCATAAAATATGTTTTGGCCACTGTGTCAGGTGACATATCCACAAAAGGGACAGCCTCTTGTCAACGTACGTATCTGTCGACACACGTAAGAAGGTATGTATAACCTTGTGATGGGGATAAGAATTCAATTAACCAGGGTTCGTACACATTTCCTTACATGAAAATTAAGGACTTTTAAGGACCATCAAAGAAAAAATTAAGGACCTATCAGCAAACAAAAAAATAAATAGAATAAAGCAATTATCCGTACAACCGACTTCATGCTTGTAATTTCAATTACCATAAAACAATTTTGAAAATTAAACTAACTCCCTACATGTTATGAAGTAGATAACATTAAATTAGGAACATAATTTCTTGAAAAACATGTATAAGTGTATTTTACACTAATAACAGTCACTATTTTAGAGATTTACATGATTATTATTTAACTTATTTGATATTTATTTAAACACAGTCAACTACTATTATAATCACAATGTAAGAATATTTTGCAGATTAAAATAACTGATTTGTAAACATACAATTTATTTCCTTGGTTTTTTGAAAGATACTAGAATAATAAACTGTACAATAAAAGATACAAAACATTTGTGCTTTTTTTTTAAAAATCTGAAATCGTTTCAGCTATTTTAACATCTAATTTATTTATGTCTATTTCCTTTTCTTTAACTATTCTTCTAAGTTCATTTGCTTTGATAAACAAATCAATGTTCCTGCTGGTCTCAGCTTCATCTGCTAAAGCATCTACTTCTTCATTAATATCTTTAATGTCCCTTTGAAGAAATTTTTTCTTCTGCTTCATATAATCAATTTCTTCCTCAATAATATTTCTTTTCCTCTTTGAATTTTCAGATTTAGTTAAAGATTTTTGTTCTTCTAAATACTGAACGTTCTTCTAAATACTGAACTTCTAAATAACGAATTCCACTTCTTGCAGAAGCTGCTGCTGATCTCATTTCTTTATTAATTTCGATATTAAGAACACCTCCAGAAAATTTTATGTAATCAAATACTGTGCGTTGAAAAATGTATGATGAGTCACTTAAATTTTCAATTGCTTTATTTACAGAGAAGCCCCTTTCCACAGAGGCCTGTTCATGTGACAAGATAAGAATACTTGTCACAGTGAATACTTGAATAGTGAAAATATACATTTTTACTAGATATATATATATAATTTATTTCCTAAACAATATTGATTAATTGATTATATTATCTCCTAAGTTTAATTAAAGTAGAATTATTTTAAAAGAGTGAATCCATACTGGTAAGTTATATTTTGAAAGATATATATATATATATACAGTACAAAGTCCGAGATCCGGACATCCAATATCTGGAATGATCTAAAATCCGGACCTCAAAGCCACCATCAACCAATTTTTTAGGGCTTTTTTGAAGGGAAGGGGTATGCTTTACGCACACGCATTAGATTTTTTTTTTTTTTCATCATAAAAAAACATGTCGGAAATCTCGATTCTTAATCTCAGTTTGGCGTTAAATAAAAAATATCATTATTGAAGAAATAATTATTTTAGCATAAATTTGTGTGATTAGTAACTTGACTCCATAGCTGTGTATCTGCTTGGCATAATCTCAAACCGAAACATTTGTTAATTTTACACCAACTAATATTTTATATCCTTGATGCCGAAATCGCGAATCATTATTTATTGTATTTTGCTTTCATCACCACATGTTTATCAACGGATGACAACTTGAGTGATGACTCATGCAGCGACGCCAAATAAGAGTATTATCCGATTACAGATTTAAGTTCAATGGGCTAAAATGTTGACAAGGGAAGATTTAGCAGAAATTTCTTTCGTTATGCTAAAAATAGATTTTGTTAATGATACTCATAGGACAAATGATTATATTTAGTGCTATCTGAATGAAGAATAATTGATTTGTTACTCACATAAAGCCAGAACCAGTGCCAGAGCTCGCATGGCCGCACCAGGCGGCAGAATTTAGCGAAGTTAAACAGAAGTTTTTCATTGCGATGACAATGCCCAATCATCAATCAGTTAACGGAGGGCGAAATCTGTAGTATGGTTCTAAATCCAGAAAATACAGCTACCGATAGTGAAGAAAGTAACAGAGAGGTTACTGAACGAGAAAAAATTTTGATTGACAAGTTATTCGGAATTCTCGACACAGCAATTACAGGACTTGAACAATGGAACTCAATAACTGAACAAGAAATTATATATCTATAGTATTAGTCTAAAGTATCAGCAGAGAAAACAAATCAAACAACTCACATTGAAAGAAATGTTTAATAAAGTAAACATATAAATATTAAGCTCTTTTCTTTTGTAAATTTTGATACCCTTGAAATCCTAAATGCTTCATTATCTCATAAATCACGATTTCATATTTTCAATTTTCTAATTTCTAAGTGCCATCTTAGTAGATTTAAAATGATCTAATATCCGGAAAAATCTAAAATCTGGGATCGCCGAAGTCCCGACGAGTCCAGACCTCGGACTTTGTACTGTATATATATATATATAATACGGAATGTATATTTTCAGTTAAACTTCTACCCAATAACTTTAGTAATTCATGAAAGTTAATTTTGCGTCTAGTTAATTCAGGAAAATTAGTTTCAATTAGTTGTTTTCAGCTTTAAAAATATTAAAAATTTTTTAATTAGTTAGTTATTTTCAACTAATAATTGTATCGCCATTAGCAAAAATTATGCATTACTATCAACAACATAGGTTTAAACCAAATACTTAATTGTCTATTGAAGCTTCAAAACGTATTTCCGAACTTCACTTTTTCTCGGCTAGCGTTACCGAATTTGCCCTTGGCGACCTAAAATCGAAATGGAGCAACAGATTTCCCGCGAAATCGATAACAGACCCTCTGCAGAAATAAACTCATAATCCCGATATCCCATACGTATAGTATGTGCAAAAGAGAATAAACTCCGTAGAAAGTGATAAAAAATTAATTTATGGCTTAATTGAAAGAAACACAGAAATTAAGCTAAGCAAAACCATGTAAAAACAAATTGAAATAATAAAATGAAACTTAATTTTCATGTGATTTTCAGCGCTGACTCTCCCATTCTGAAATTTCAATTTGTTTCAGACAAAGACCACATTTAAGGATTGCCATCCATCAATATCCATTCTTTGTAGTCAGCTTGATGAAGCCACAGTTTATTGAAAATGCACTTTCCAGGCATCTCGTTCCTATTGGCGTCGGAAGGGTTGTGGCTTTCCAGGTTGGGATTGCTCTAATTTTGGCAAATATTTTTAGAATCCCCCCCTTTTTTTTTCTCGAGCACCTTCATCATCACTTTCGCCTCTTAAAGAACTTCCGGCTTCACGCTTTCATCACAATCTGTCTAAATTTATGGAGAACACCTGTTTCGAAAGATTGGGTGAATAGCCAATCAGACACCGATACTTTTGTTCGGGTAGCTAATTGTTCTTTTTTTTATCGTTTGCAACGCAAATCCGCAAACAGATTGGTTAAGAGCCGTGTAATTTTAATTCCATATTCATGAGAAATAGTCATTCACACTTAGAATGGCAATCATTAGAAATGATAAGAAATGTCAAATGAGCAAAATTAAGGACCGTTTATTCATTTTGGCCAAAATTAAGGACTTTTAAGGACCAAAAATCATTTTTGAAAAAATTAAGGACTTTTAAGGACCGTACGAACCCTGTTAAACTGATATATACACTGCGAAAAATTCTATACTCTCGTTTTACTGAGCCAACTGAAAAACAATTTTTGTATGAACGAGATAAGATATAATGATATCTTATTTCATTCATCTGCGCTTTTGCAGCTGAGGATGATGGTTCGGTAAAGCCATCGAAACTAATCCTGTGAAAATTTGAAAATATAATGCTGATTTTTGTTGTTTGACTTCTAAATTAATATTTGTTCGGTGTGTTATTGTATCTTAATACACGCATAATGTTCAAAAATAATCTCTTCAAATGATAAAAAGTACCAACTTACCTAATCTTCTTCAGAATCTTGACTGTATGGCTGATATTCTTTGTGTACATTCAACAAAATCATTGAATGATATTTTATGGGAATTTTTCTGCCATTCATGCGCTGCTAAATAAAATGTGCAATTCTGTTTATTGGGGTTTGTTAGAATAGCACTTTTGATGGCACCCCATGTGCCTTTTATCCTATTTCTATGTGCATTTGTCTCAAGATCCTAGAAATTTTATTGATGGTTAAGGCAAGTTGTTGAAAACTTTCATCTTCCAAACAGGCTTATGATTATCAGCAGCTGAATATTATTGTAGTGCCTGGTAGAAAATACTGTTTAATGAAACTTAATAAGCAGACTTTATTTCTGTCTGCCACCAACCTGTCAACAAAATGCTTGTTACTTCCTCTTTCATCCCCACCAAACACTCATTTTCCTTCCACTCTCTGGCACTTGCACTTGCCAAATTTACTTTCATCAGTTTCAACAATTACATCCACACTACCAAGCATACTCGTATTATTCTCGCTAAATTCTATGCACCCTTATCTATAGTAACAGTTCCAATCCGCTGCAGTACTACAGCTAATTCCTAAACCTTAAATCCAGCAGTTAACTTGCAGTCAATTGAGCCAGTAAGAAATGCATAAAATTTCACCTATACTCAAATGACTTTCAGCAAATGAAGTACCCTTCCTTACAATCCATTTCACAAAATGTCCATTTTCACTAGATTTCTTCCATTGCCATTCAGACTGATCTGTAATGTCCTTCCTTTCACACAATGTCATTTCATTCCGTCATGCTGAAGATTTATACTTATTTGAAATCAAAACGGCACTCATGATGCAATCAAGCAAATCTTTTAGATCATTACATAAACGTAGCAAAAATTCACTTTTGAGATGGCCATAGGTTCCAAATGTTTAGCAGTGCTTCACTAGTATTCAATGCAACAGTGCTTCACACAAGATACACAGTAATGTGAAGTACCACACATGTTGTTGCAAATCCCCCCATTTAGACTCAAGAACTGTGATTCGTCAATAAGTGTTCCATGAGATGTCTTCAGATCTCTGATTCATCTATAGCAAAATAAACTCTATTTGGAAATATGTTTTCAGGTTATTGCTGGTGTCCCAGACAGTAACATTTATTGTCTTACAGGCTGTCACGAAAATCGGCAAACTACCTGTTACCATACTCCCAAGATCCAAAGATGTTTTCAAACTCCCAAATTGTGCAAAAGAATTCGATAAAATTTTTATTGGGGTTAGTGTTGTTAACTGTTTCTGAATAAGATTTAAGTTTTAAGGTAAGAATAAATTTGGAATTCCTTCTTAGAAGATGTTATTTTGTTCTGTTCAGGAGGAGGGTTTCTAGGATTGTCCATTTTGTGGCTAGCATTATTATTATTATTTTGAAAATTTATGGATTTGAAGTTTCATTTTGGGATATTTTGGGCAGCCAGAGGTTTTTTAAAGTAAGGTAGAGAACCTGCATTGACTAAGAAAACTTTACAGATATACTGTCAGACGTTTTTGACTTCTTAAAATAGTCTGAATTATAATTTTGAAATAAAATGCTCCAATGAGTTTCCATTCCATTGTTCATAAAATATGATTTTCTGTTACATTCTCATGTCATGACATGGATTTTTAACATAACACTGGCAACTTAAATGTATTTCTAAGATTAAAGAAGTTAGTAACAGTTTCGTGCACAGAATTCACTTTTTTAAATCATACCGCTGTGACAGACTCTCAGATACTGCTGGTGGTTTTGGATCGCATTCATAGATGAATTTCAAATTATGTCTTTGCACTTCTAAAGTTAGTCAATGCCTTTCAACTCAGCTTTTCTCCATGGCATTGCTGTATCATTGAAGCTTTACTTCTTCTCAATGCAAATTCTTTGATGCTAATAACTGAGGTACAGATATAAAGTTTCTGTACAGTTTTTAGATATATGAAATAACACAGGAAACAAATAAGAATTCAAAAGTCTAGTTATAGTCTAGTATTCTTGGGAAGCATTCACTACCAACTCTAAAAGACTGTAGAAGAATTATCTACATGTTTAATGATTACAGAAGCAAAAGTCAGAATAAAGGTGTATAAGACCCTTTTATTTGAACACAAAGAAGTAAAATTGACCCAAATTTGGTTTACACAAGCCAATACTTCTGGCTTAACTTAAATACATAATGCTGAAATAAAATGTAATAGATCAGTCTAACAGCTCACAGGATAAAGTAAGACACAGGAAAGTTCTGGTTTCTAGAAAACCATCTAGACAAGCTTAATGGCTAGAAACACTCAACGCCACAGAACCAAATTACTCTTAAGTCATGGTACAACATGGCCTCAAGTAAGCAAATCATGCTCTAAAGTCAACTTGTGAAGCCTTTGCTTAAATAGCTCTTCTTTCTCCTTCAATCTAAATAAATGCTCGCTATCTCATTTACATTCTGGCATGAAAAGTGTCGGTGAAAAGAAAATGACAGAAAAGAACTTCAACTTAAAATTAACTATTGGTTAAAAATAAATAGATAAATCCTCACAAGTTTAAAGTCTAATGCAAGTCATGTAGTCTGTCATGTTGTATCCGAATGAAGCAGACAAGTTAACTGTTCCACTTCCCTTTTTACTAATAAAAGGGACAATTGCTTTTCAAAGATGTGCAAAGACTGTCATTTTTTTTTACTTTCTTTTTCTGCTTCTTTGGGCCAAAATTAGTATTAATCAAAATTATTGCGTTTAAAATCATTCGCCATTTTGTTTCTTAAAATGACCTTGTACATTCTGATGCCATTTTGTATTTCATTAAACTAGTAAAAAAAATTCCAGGAAGTATACCCCACCTCTATTTAAGATTTCTACATGAATGAACCAAGCTTATTCAACCAAGACCCGTCAAAATGCACAAATGGAAGCACCAATTTTTGTTAGCCTTATGCCATGTACTTGTGCCCCCTATCCCCCTATTCAATGAGAATTTAATAATTAGTGATAGAATTCAGCCAATTTGAGGAACAAGTCTAGATATGTCAAACTTTTTCATCTTCTTTATCCGTTTTATATATCTGTTTCATTTAATGATTTCTGCTTCATATTTTTGCATCTTTTGATTTTAAAGAACCAAAACAGAGCTAAAAAATGCCGCCTAGATGGTATAGCGGTTAGAAGAGCCTGATGGCAATACCGAAGAGCCCACGTTCGAATCCCAGAGAAGGCATGGATTTAAAATTGTCGCAATGTCGTTCTCAACGCTGTATTTCAGGGAAGACTGGTTGTCAGACACTATACAAACATCCATGCTTCCTCCGAGATTCAAACTCGTGCCCTTCGGTACGGCAATCAGAGCCACTATTCCATCTGAATAGCTTGGACAATAATAAGTGAGGGGGAAATTCAATATATAGAGAAGTGGAAATAGCTTATTAGATAGCGTGATGTTCATATTATTATTAGAATGGAAGCAGGGCTTGGGCCACAGCTGGTGCACCCTGTGCAAATTGCACACCAGGTGTCAGAATTTAGGAGCAGAACAACTTTTAGAATTTAGGAACAACTGGACAGCAAAATTTAAAAGTTAAAGGGTTAAATGTTACTTTTAAAAGTTATAGAGCCTTTTCTGCCTACCTCAGTCATAAAATCAGCTTTCAATCCATGATGTAACAAACTGAAAATATTTTACAAGCAAAAATTTCATTTATTTTCTTATTGAAAGAATGTTATTCCTTACATAATTAGTTATACTGACCATGTTTTTCACATACAAAAATATACGAAAGATCTTGATATATTAAAATGCAGCCTTTGAATGGAAAAATATTCCTACTCCTAAAATTAAACCAAAAGTAGAGAATGCTTGGAAGTAGTTATGAGCATTTAAGGGTTTATCTCAGTTTCTATTAATAATATTTACTTTTGGTGTTAATAATGTTATTTTTGGCTAAATTAAACTGTTAATATTTTAATTGATAAGTTTAATATACTGACATAAATTAATTGCCTCTTTAAAAATACATATTTAATTGCAATTTCAAATACATTTTCAAATTTATTTGACTTTATGTCTCCAGAATAAAATTATTCATTACAGAGATTGCATTCATAAAATAATTGCACACCACTGCATCACAGATATCTGATGCACATCAAAAAGTCAATTCACACAAAACCTGCATATAACATCACCTTAAACACACTATGGTAGTGAATAACAACTAATGAAGAGAGAATTGGATTTTATGACTACATAAAACATAATGTAAGACTATATATGTATATTTTACATCTGCTGATAATAATCACTGAACAAAAGAAAATCAGTTCTCAATGAAATAAAATTATATCAGATTTTAAAAATTTTATCCAAGTTCAGAACAAAATGTTCTGCCGCATATGCTAATTTTATTTTTAGCATTATACAAAAGATTTAACTCGAAACTGATTATCTTAGTTGAAGAATTCAATTCCAAATACAATTTCCTTTTTTCCCTCATCTGGCAATAATTAGGATAAAAATGCATTGAAAGAACAAAAAATGCTGGAAAATAAAAGAGCACAAATTTTGTCTCTATAATGCTATAAGAAATCAACATAATTAATTTCTTTCAATAATCTAGATTTGTGATATGTAGATCAAAACTTATTTCAGATCAGAGCCCAAAAATGTGAAATGATCCACAAGATACTGAAGCAATTCATATGTTTTGAAAGTGTTACAATTAATTTAAAATATGACTATAATTTAAGATAGCATTTATTCTTTATGAACACATTCAATCTGAAAAGATATCTGATAATCTGTTATTATACGCTTGTCAAGCTTGTACCATGAGGGTCGCATGCACACTTTGATTCAATTTTGTTCAGCCCTCGGCCAACCCCGAAAAAATAAGAAATTGTAATAATAAATACATTGTTTATCATTAAAATTTATCAAACAAATTTATATATTCTGTTTTTTCAATACAGCCTGCATGTAAATATATACATGCAGTAGTTTCATTATCACAAAAAACTTAACCAGGAGAATACTGACTAGGTTTTGGATGTTTTGCACTATTTTCATCTTCCTCACACAGAGATATATCTCCAGTAAAATGAACAGATTGATAAGTAGCTGCTTCAGAACGAGGTTGAGATTTTTCCTTCATACGGCAATGAAAAGAGCAACGTGGAGGTGGACCTGAATTACCTGGAAAAACATAACCATTTAAATTTAGAGAAATACTTTAAAGAAAGAAATATATATATTCAAATTCAGAATTCAAAAAACATTTAAGTTATTTTTGGAATTAAAACAAAATGTTTCATTATTGCCTTTCAGTTCTTCACAACAGCAAAAGAAAAAGGATTATTTATTTTCAATTTGTACTGCAGTAGAACATATTATACCTTGTTTTTAGGTCCAGGAACTATTTTAGAAGAAATATGACATAATCTGGCAAATAATCATGTAATTCAAGAATGATTACTCACAATCAGAATAAACAAAAATAGCACATTTATACTAGAAGATAATTCACTAAAAAAGATGTGCAGATTTGTTTTATGGGAGTCCACATAAATATAATCAATTCATGCAAAAATTATACAGGACAATTTATAAATGGTATTGGGCTGTGAAGAACAGATACTGTACAAGAGTGGTTCTCAAAATGTAGATCACAAAAAATTTGAAGTATGCTTTTTCTTACTTATAATAGTATGTTACCGCTAAAGTGCGGAAATCAGTTATTCGGCAGATTATCTAGCTAATCTTCAGATTAAATAGAATGATCCCCTAAAGTGTGGAAAATTGCTTCATTTCTTATATTACCTAAATAATCTGCAAATTACCTAGATAATCTGCATATTACTTACTCGGCACTCATTAAAGTGAGAATAAGATCCTTGCTGGAACAACAGCAATGTTTCTGCAAGCTTAAAATAGCTGCCACTTACACTTTTAAATTGTTGATCAGGCACGGTTTCAGAAAGTTACAGCAACTCTAAATTTACCTCAAATAGGTGTGCTTGTCACAAAATCCAACTGCTATGTAATTCAAAAGGTCACCAATCTTTAGATTTCACTAATAAGTGAGCATAATTTTATCATATATTTTGCAAATTCATTTCCTTAATTGTAATAGTATTTTAAATCGTTTTATTCTTTGTATAATAGCATACTTGTCAACCTATGACACTCAAAAATCAGGAGATTTTTCACAATGTTAAAAAGACTTTTTAAATGATAAAAATATAGTTTTTAATAATGAATTAATTTTAAATAGTAACTAATTCTAATTCTTCAACACAAAAATACCTTACACATAAAAAACATTTTTATTATTTGCATCGTTTAAAAAAAAAAAAAAAAAAAACTTTCATCAGTTTTTGAACAAATGTTATAAACAGTAGCAGATTTTGCTTTCTTTAAGAAAGAAACTTCATAATTTTGTTCATAGCAATTGCCACATAGGCCTGGTTCCATCAGCATCTTTCAGTTTTCCAATTAAACTCCATTTGGTGTCAATCCTAGCTGATTTTATAACTTCATCTAAGTTTTCTAATTGTAAACTGCTGTTATGCAGTTGTTGGAACTGTTTCAATTTTTCCTTCCTTTTAGAACTCCTTTCAAGATAATAATAAATATCAACAATGTGTTCATCCACATTTATTGGTAAAGAAGCTGTCCTTTTTTTCAGCTGTTAGCACAGGGGCAGGTTGTGCTCCAATAAAAAGGCAGAGAAGAGACATTCTGCATATATAACTTTTTGGTCCTTTGTTTCCTAAGAAACATTTAATTTTTTGCTTTTTACAAAACAACTCATGTTGTCCTTGTGTTTTTGTGTACGCACATGTTTGAGAACATCCGCCCTTCCACCATGCGAAATCGAAAAACAGCAACGACATGTGGTACACATCGCAAATTTATTACATTTCCTTGAGGAAATAATGGAAGGAAAGTCAACTGTGTACAATTTTTGAAACGTACACTAGTATTTCACCTTTCTCGCAGACATAACAAAAGATGATAATTTCTAAAACTATTTCCCGAAGGCCCGTGTACTCACAGAACTCAGGACAAGATGAACGAAATAACTAAAGAACATCCAAATAACAGCCTTGAGCTTGCTTTGTGCTCATTTGCGAACACATGCCAGATGACACATAGTGGAGCACGATGCCCATTGGAGAACTGGAGAACGATGTTTCTGGTTATGTATATGCTCTCACTCACAAAGCAGAAGTTATCTGATTCGCAAGGTTTTGTTTGATATAATCTAGAGAAATTTCTTTCAATTGCTTTCAGACGTCCAAAATTACTTTTTTTTTTTTTTTTTTTTTTTTGTTCACATAACAAAGTATTAAGCCAAGTTCCATAAAAATCGTGAGAAATTTTAAGAATAAGAAAAAGTCAGGAGAAATATATTGTAAATCGGGTTGGCGGGAGAGCAGTCGAAAATCGGGAGTCTCCCTCTTAAATCCGGACAGTTGGCAACTCTGTAATAGTTTTTAAATTGACTGACAATTGATTCTATCAACTAATCTGTTGAATGCTTGATTGTATTAACTTGACTTTTAAGATATTGAAAAATAAATAAATAACATTACGTTAATTTAAGCGGACAGAAACGCTGCTATTGTTTCAGAAAAGATTTTATTTTCAGTTTAAAAAGGGCTTAGTAGACTATCTGCGGATTAGAGAGTGCCTAGTAGGTAATGGGCAAAGTGGAGGGAGAGGGAAAAGAAATGAGAGAAACAAAGTTTTGAAATTTATTGATATGGAAGCCGTTAATGTTCATATTACCTAGGGGAAATGTGGAAAACTTCCGATTCCGTACTTTAACAGAGCAAATCTGCAGATTAGCTACGCAATGTGCATATTAACGCTTTTTGCTATTTAGCAGTAACACATATATTTACCTGTAGCTATATATGACTTTGATAATGATTTTGATCTTTGTTTGATGTAAACTCTGTGACACAAAATAAAAGTCACTGTCACGTTGCATTGGTTTCATTCGATATCAGTAAACCTTTTGATAGTGTTTACTGGTTCTCCCTCATGGGAACACTGCTTGATCTAACAATCCCACTGGAAATTTTTCAATTATCTCTTTTCACAACAGAAGGCGTTGAAAAATCCCCCAAACAATTTTTGTATCGCCGTTTAGAGGGCGCTCTTCTTCTGAGAACAGAATGTTAGTTTAGTTCAATTTGCGATGTAGTAGATGATAACCATCGATGCACTTCTTATTGTTACTGTAAAATTATTATTTTTGTGAAATGTTGAAGTGTTGGGTTCTATTAGTATTAAGTATGACCAGAGCTCTCTCGATAATGGAAGTCAATATAATACTTTTATTTACATTTCTAGAGATATGGCCCGGGAGGGCCAAATATGCTGTTTTGTGCTTCGAATAAAGAATATAGTATACAAGTGTTGCTAACTCTGGATTAAATATGTGCTGCTATCTTTGGATACATTGTTCCAAGTAAGACTCCTTTTGTTAAGAAATGATTCTTATATAGCAAATTACTTCTGTTTTTATTCGACTGATGACCGAAAAAGTTGCAAATGACTTCTAACTCCTCTTCTTTATGTAATTAAAATAAGAAGAGAAATTTTGTTAAATGAAGATATCAAGTTAATTTGAAAGCATTGTTAAAAAGTGATTTCGAAATGGAAATCGCAAAGGCTAAAAGAGCTACACTTAGATCTCCTACAAGAAGATTAATTTCTAAAATCAAAGCTAGAATTTTTAGAAAATGAAACAGACGAAGAGTTGGAAGAGCTTTCAAAATAGATAAATTTAAGATTTAAACAGTTAAAAAAATAGATTCTGAAATTCAAAGTCAAATTAGGGATGTTAAAGAAATCAAAACCGAAATTATTAAATGTGATGAGTATTATGAACAATTGATTAATTGCTCATGCAAGTTGAAAACTGCTATAAATAAATATAAACCAAGTACACAAAGAACGCAACAACAACCTATTAGCTTGTTAAAATAAGAAAAACAATTTGTTAAATTACCATCGTTAACAGTAAGAAGATTCGATGGCGATCCTGCTGATTGGCAAAGATTTTGGAATCAGTCTGAATCCCTAATACACTGAAATGAAGATTTACTGTATTCAACAGCATATAAGACGCACATTTTTTCCTAATTTTGGTCTCAAAAAAGTTCCCTGCGTCTTATACGTGAAGGACACAGGTTAACTTTCAATACTGAATGCAATTTTTAGCCCAGATAAAGGTCTAGACACACATAACTTTTTCTACACCTGCCATAATTATTTTGCGCATGCATGAAATATCTGTCACCAAAAAGTTCCAAAGCTCGAAGCTGATGTCGAAGTTTGAACAGGTTCGACGGTTACATTACGTCTATGGAGCCTTTCCTTCTTTACATAGACTTTCTTTGACTCAGTCGACACACATGTCGGTATCGGTGCTACTCTGTATAAACGTGTCGGTTCGGTGTTTAAAACTATTTGTTTTAAAAAAATACCCTGGAAAATATGACTACAGGAAACAAGAGATTAAGCTATACAATTCAGTATAAACTAGGAGTGTTAAACTACGCCAAAGCGCATAGAAACAGAGCAGTAGCAATGTATTTTGGTCCACCACCTACCGAAAAAATGATACGTACTTGGCGACTGCAGGAAGATCAACTGAAGACAGCTAAAGAACAAAAATATAACCTTCGATGCCCAGCTCCATCTTGGCCTGAACTTGAAATTTACATTTTAAGTTATTGTGATACCGTGCTATCGCGTGGACTATTGAAACTTTTTTCCTTGTGTGTGGTCTTCTAAATAAGGGTGCATCTTATATGCCAGTGCGTCTTATATGCCGTCAAATACGGTATCTAACGTAGACAAATTTGATTACTTACACTCATGTTTAGCTGGAGTAACTGCAAATGCAATTAAAGGAATTACACTGACAAATAAAAATTACGAAGCAGCAATAAAAACCTTAAACGAAAGATTTGGACAAAAAACTTCGGTCGTAAATTCTCATTTAAATAAACTGTTAAATCTAACACCTGTTAGGAAATCGACAGACGTCTCTCTGCTTAGAGAATTGTTAGATACTTGTCAAACAGAAGTTTGCAATTTAGAAGCCTTAGGTGTAAATTCAGAAACTTGTGGTTTTCTATTATGTCCCATGCTGATTAAATTAATATCGCAAGATATTGTTCTAGAGATCACTAAAAAATGCTAAACAGACAAAGATTGGAAGGTGTCGAAAAAAATTACTATTCTAAAAACGAAAGTTGAATGCAGAGAAAGAAAACCTTATTTTTGACACGCAACAAATATTCAAATGAACACGAAGCAAAATTTCAAACATCGGTGAGAAGCACTAATGATTTGAATGCAAGGCTTCAAAAACCGAAACACGTTCATGAAAGGAATTCATAAAAGTACACCATCAGCATTCAATCAATATGACACAGTCTTCATACATTTTCTATTCTGCACCACATGATTCATTTAAATGTTTAATGTCACCACAAAATAAAATAGAAATTTTAAAGAATACTAAACGTTATTTCAAATGTTTCAAAATGTATCACATTGGTAAAAACTGCTGTCTAATAAACTTTCTTGTTTCAAATGCAAAAGCAAAAGTCATCATAGTTCCATTTGTCTGGGTAATAACCAAAATAATACCGGAAAAATTAATCAAATGAATAATATTGAGAACAAATGTAAAGAATCATTGAATTTAAATTGTAATGCTAAAGATACTCAAAAGTTAAATAATTCTAATTCTGAAACTGTCAGTTCAGTTTCACAGTGTAATGCAAGTATCACATGTTCTAAAAATGTTTATTGACAAACGTGCAGTTGTTGCAAACTCGGAATTTAATTCTAAAGGTACCAGGCCTTCTACTCGAAAGAAGTTTTTGCAGTGAACATTTAGCGAATATGCTCAAGTTAAAACCTATTCGCTATGAATTACAGTCTGTTTATTTTTTTGGAATGCAGAATGCAGCAGAAAAGAAGTATCCAGTAGTAGAATTTGAAATCAAAGCTAGACATAACACGCAGTATTCAATTAATATCGAAACTCGTTATTCCAAACATTACTGCCGCCATAATTTCTCCTCCGGATAAACAAGTGTCAGAATTCATGACTAGTCATAAATTGCTGCTCATTGACTCATGCTGCGGAGATAAGTATTTGGATGTTGAAATTCTAATAGGATCTGATATATTTTGGCAATTTATCTTAGATAAAAAAATCGCAATTAATAAATATTTAGGTGCATTAAAAACTGTCTTTGAATAGGTAATTACAGGTTCAAAATTTGGAAAAGCAGAAGCTTGTTTACAAAATATTACCGTTATGAACAATGTTATGATGAATGACCTAAGAGTATTTTGAGAATTAGACTGAATTGGTATTTCAAAAGAAAACTTACACTTCTCTGTTAAACAAATAATTGATCAATTTGAAAACTCTTTATCCTTCTATAAGGGAAGATATCAAACTAAATTGCTTTGAAAATCCAACCCTGATTAATTAAATAATAATTTTCATATTGCAAAGAAGTGTTTTGAGATTTCGAGAGACTGGATAAGGATGTAGAAATGCGTAAAGAATACACAAAAATAATTGAAGATCAACTTGATGACGGAATTGTTGAAGTATATCAAAATAAAGACTTTGAATCAGGTTATTATATGCCCCATAGAGCAGTGATTAGACCAGATAAAGAAACTTCTCATGTTAGAATTGTTTTTGATGCATCATGTAAAGGACAAAATTCTAAATCCTTAAATGATTTGTAACAAGTTGGCCCTAATATAAATCCTAACATTTTAGATGTCATTCTTAAATTCCGAGAACAAAATATCGCTTTTCCCACCGATATAGAAAAGGCATTTCTAATGATAAGTATTGCCCAGGAAGATTGCAAATATTTAAAATTTCTTTGGTTTCAGAATGACAACAGTGAATCATTCAAAATTATGAACATGACACGTTTACCATTTGGTATTAGTAACAGTCCATTCATTTTAGCAGCCACAATTAGCACCGTAGTAGAAAATACACAACTAAAAAACCTGAAAGTTATGAAATGTTGAATTCATCTTTATATGTCAATGATTTGTATCATGGAGCGAGTACAGTAGAAAAGGCATACCAATTGTCATCTACCAATTGTCAATGCAGTTATGATTTTAAAGCACGTGAGTATGAATCCACGTAAATTTAATTCCAATTCTAAGGAGTTAAAAGACGTGGTTAAAAAACAGTTTATTAATGTATGATTCCTTTGCACAAGCTAAAATTCTAGGTTTTGACTGGGATACAGAAAATGATACTATTAAATTAGATTTAAAATCATCTTGAACTAGTTATGTATTATATACTAAAAGGACAGTATTACAAGTTACTACTAAAATTTATGATCCAACTGGATTTATATCACCATTCGTGACCAGAATTTAAATGATACTACAGCAGATATGGGTAAAGGGTCTTTATTGGGACAAACAGCTTCCAAATTATATTGAAGCTGAATTTAAGAAGTTGCTTGCAGAAATAATTCATTTACAAAAAATATCAATATATGGAAAATACTTTCAAAATGTTGACAAGCAAAATAGTGACATTTCCTTACACATATTCTGTATTGCAAGCAATAATGCATATGGATGTGTAGCACATTTCAGGTATACAAATAAGTTTGGTGAAATCAAAACAGGTTTAATTTTATCAAGAAACAGAGAACCTCTCAAAAGCTTAATATTACCCCGATTAGAATTGACGGGCGCAGTAACGGCAACTAGACCTTGCAAAATATCTAACTATTAATCATATTTGTCAACAGATACATTTATGGACAGATTTGTAAATCGTATTACACTGGATCAAAGGATCTTCTAGCAACTGAAAACCTTTTGTCTCTAATAGGGTTGCAGAAATTCAAGAATTGCAAATACCAATAACTGGACACACTGTAGCGGTAGGAAAAATCCTGCTGATTTACTAACCAGAGGTTTAAATGTAAATTCTCTGAAGACTTGTTCACTCTGCTGGTTTGGACTAGAATGGTTATAAATCCAACATATAAACTGGCTAGTTTCAACCGAATTCTATCAAAAGGAATCATTTGGCCTTCAAAGAATCTTTGGCCAAGCGTCCTGCATATGTTTCGGAAAGCTAACAGAAATTTGGGTGACCGTGTGGCGACTACCACCACTTAAACGCTTCCCAATCATTATCCTGTACCCTACATTCAAGATTGCACTCAAATGTTTTCGGGCAAAACTATATTTTCAACCCTTGATTTAACCCATTCCTTTCATCAGGTACCTGTAAACCCTAACAACATCCAAAAAAATGCTGTCAGAACAGCTTTTGGAATTTTTCAATTTCTCGCCATGCCTTTTGGTTTACATCACTCAGGCCAGACTTTCAAACGTTTCAGACACAAAATTAGCTATATTCCTATTGGAATTTTGCATCCCGTATTTTGAAGACATTCTTATTGCATTGACTAATGAAGAGCATGCAATCACCGTCAGTATTCGATAGTTTGAATAAATATAGTTCAAGATTAAACTCTAACAAATGCGTACTCAGAAAATTATTTGTTTCTTCTTAGGTTGCCTCATCATTGCCTCAGGTGTCCTGAAGAAACAAAAACTATCACAGACTTTCCAAAGCCTACCACTATAGTCAAGCTTAGAAGTTCTCAGCTATAATAATCTTCTATCGTCGCTTCCTACCAAAGGCAGCTGAAACCGAAGCACCATTACATAACCTCCTAAAGTATCTAAGGAAAAATTATAAATGCCAAGTTCCTTAGAAAAATGAACTCTAGGTTCATTCTTATGGTTAAAAGTTGAGTATTATGGTCCATGCTTCTGGCACTTCCATCCAAGCTGTCTTAAATGTTCGACATGCTAACAACTCCCACCAGTAGCATTTTTATTGTGAAAGCTATCTACCACTGAAAAAAATGCAGCACGTATGATAGAAAGTTACTCACTACTTATAAAATATTTCACGCATAATCCCGAAGGTCAGTACTTCACTATATTTACAGACCACTGACCTCTAACTTGTTGGTAATGTGCCACTGATTTTACTTTTATTGCTAATTTGCGAGCTACAGGAGAGAAGTTGAAACATCTCACTCATGACTCAAACTGCTCACTGAAATTTGAGTCATTACAGCTTACTCCAGACCTCTAACTATTGTGTGACTCTTCTAATAACAGACTTTGACCTTATGTACCACTTGACTTTAGAAAAAAAGGTTTTTAACTCATTCCATTAATCCAGTGCTCTGCAACCGGTGTGTCGCGGCACACTGGTGTGCCATGAGTAGGATATAGATGTGCCGCAATCAAATACATGTATTTGACATTTTGCAATTTTTTATCATGTATTTAATACACAATGACAATTTTTCCCCCTTAATAATGTCTATTTTAAATGTTTTTATATATTTCACTGTTGTGTGGTTATGTGTGTGATTGTAAGTGTGTCAGCATTTGAATTTTTTCGCCACTTCCTTGATAACTCGGAACTCTTTGGTGTGCCACGAAATTCCAGAAAGATTTTTTGTGCGTCGCAGGTGAGAAAAGGTTGTGGAGCACTGCATTAATCTATCGCACCCAGGTATTAGGGCTTCCAAAAAGCTCATACAAGAAAGATTTGTCTGGATGCCCATGCTTGCCAATTGCACTCATTCCTGCATCATGTGCCAACGTTCCTAAGTTACCGACACAGTCCTTTGGAAAACGTCTGCACGATTGGGAAGACCTGTGCACTTCAACACCAGATTTTTCGGAATCAGACTCGTCAATTTCACTAATAGTACCAACCACAGAAAGAATATTGACTAATAAATCAACCCAGTGGGCTCACGATGATTTTAAGGATTTAGTGGACGCATGAGCACCGCTGCCACGAGGAATGAAAAAGTGTTGGTCAAAGCCAACATAAATCATCAAAACTAGCTAAGTAAGGGTGATAAGCTGTAGTTCAATAGAGTTCATGCATAAATGCAGTAAATCTTATTACCAGTCCTGCAGGCTCCAAGACCTGAGGTGGATCAGCGATTTCTTACTCTTTAATTTTGGCAATTTTCATCATTAGCACGGCTGCGTTGAACCCTGCAATTAGTTTCTCCGCTGTGGATTTTGCAGCTCTGATCTTTTCTATCTGGGAAATTATGGTCTGAGCTGTTAACTTTCTCCTCTCTTAGTCATTCAGTGGCTTCGCTGGGAACTTTCAGAGGGTGCTTGATTCTTGCTTTCAATTTCTCGCTTTACTGAGACCCTTGAAGTTTCTTCTGCTTAACGTTATCATCAGTTTTGATAAGTTCAGGGAAATCTGCCTCGGTTGGTGGTGTAATAATCTTCTTTGGGGGTAAACTTCTCTTCTCTAACTTTTTTCTATATGCCTTACATCCATGATAACTGCAGACATGGGATTCTCCGTAGAAAATACAAGTTGAAGTCTCTTCTTGTTTCAGAGTGCATTGGTTGCTCCTGTGATTTTTACCGCACTTACAGTAGTGAACCATGTTGTTACGTAAGTCCTGTGAGTGACCTCACTCCTGGCATCTATAGCACTGAGTGGGATGTTTCTACAGAGTGAAATTTTAAATCTTAATGTTCACGCTGAACATACAGTTCAATTTGTGAATAGCGTATCCGGTTTCCTCCAGCTCTAGTAGGAAGATTGGTAGCTTTTCTTGATTATTTTTCTCTGATCGTTGGAATTGCTAACCTTCTTGATTGGGAATTTTCTTGAAAAATCGCATCTTCCGTAATTTTATCTGGTAAATTTTTCAGTACCACCCAAATTGGCTTTTCGAAATTCATTTGGAAAGTATGAAAAGGGATGCCTCTTTTCTGCAACATGAAGTCGTCTAATGATTGTACCTTTACAAAAATTGATTTCGCCTTCATGTCGGCCTCGAATTTGTCTTTGCAAACGTTTAATAGAATTTCTTCCATTTCCATCTAGTCCACTGCTTGGCTCTGGAATATAATAGGTGGGGGCGTCTCATTCTGAACAGCTCTTCCCTCTGGCTCCTCCTCTCTCTGCATTTCAAGTATCTTGAACCTGTTTTCATGCGATTGTGATAATTCCTGCGGTGGGGTACTTTTCATCTTTTTTGCCAACTTTTTCGGTGTAATCCAAACTTTTTTCTCCCTTTCATTGTTTTTACCTTGTGGGACTGGGCCATCTGAGTCCATAGCTGTCTGAGTAACTTCTTCACTGCAGCTAGCGACTGCTTCTTTTGGGGGTTCTTCAGCTATCGATTCCACTTTTTTAAGTTCTTTAGCTTTTCCTGCGCCAATCATTTGCTCATTCCATATCAAGGTCTCTTGAATTTTCTCCGGGCTGAACATGTCTGCCATTAATATCACAAACAACCTCAGACTGGGAGTGACCAGATGTTTCTGAATTGTTTCCCTTCATAACTTTGGTACTCAGGATGGGGAGTACCGTAGAAAACTCTCTAAATAGCTTCCAATTCAAAAGATGGCACTATCAGCTTCGTGCCCTTTGTTTGGTAGGGGGCAGAATTTGGATTGGCTCAACACACTCTCACTGGCAGCCATCGCTGAAAGCCATGGACTTACTTTATTCTGGTCACATGATACTGGCGGACCTTCCTAGCAACTACAGTCAAAAGTCGTTAATTCAGACACCCATAATCCGAAATGATCTATAATCTGGACCTCAAAGCTACAAACTTTCTGCGCATGTGTCGCATGCGCAAGACCTTTATGGCTGCGAATATGCGTGTGCACAGGCCCAAAATACGTTTATGCATGCGCGTTTAATGTATAACGGACGGTATAAGCTAAGCTAAAATTATCTAATTCAGTTAATGTTGCAGATTGCGTTGTTCCTTAATCTTCGAATTGGATCCGGCTTATTATTTTTTGCAGACTGTTAGAGCAATTTTATAAAAGCAAGCTTGAACTTTCGATTATGTCAAATAGAATTTCCGATATATATTTACTAATATGTAAAGGATCAAACATCATATACAAAGCAAAAGTATGTTTTGAAGTCCCTTAAACAAAAAGTGGAATTGCTGCAAAAAATGGATAAATCCTTTGTTTATCTAACCATTCCGAAATCTGTTTATTAATTTCACGCTGCTCTGCGGCAGGGGGGACACCGTGGCACACAATGAATTGGAAGTTGATCTGTCAGCCCTAACTTATCTTCGGGGCAGATGTTTTTATTTTATTTGGCTTATAATTCCTTACTAAATGTAGTATTTCATCTCGATGTACTCCATCTTTGATATGATTTAAATCAAATTCCTTGTCATTATAATTCGCTTCCGATAGCGAAGAAAGTAAAGTAAACAAATAAATATTAAGCTTTTTTTTTATATATAAATTTTGATACCCTTTAGATCATAATTTTTTTTTATTTCATAAATTACGGTTTCATATTTTTAATTTTATAATTTCTGCATGCCATCTTACCAGATTTAAACTGATGATCTATAATCCGGAAAAATAGATAATCCGGAATCGCCGAAGTCCCAATGAGTCCGGATTAACAACTTTTGACTGTAGTATGCTTACTGATAGATCCGTGTTTTCAGAGTTCGTAGGTGCCACTTTTGTGGTCTATTTTTATGGTGTAGAGATAAGTAATACAAGGATTAAATTGCAGATATATAATTCAGTATTTCAGGCTGAAGTACAGGCCATTTTTTATGGCTTGAGATGGATAGAAAGGTAGACATACACCTTTTATATACTTTGACTGCCTTTCTGCACTTCAGGCTCTCTCCTGACCAGATAACTATAATTAAGCCTTCAGTGACATTAAAGATTTATACGCAAAATTAAAAGACCAAAATGATACATTTTTTCATAGGTCAAGACACAAAGATTTCCAAGGCAGCGAGAGAGCAGATGCTTTAACCAGCAAGGCCAAACATGCTGTGGGTGATAATGAGATCGATGTTCTGGGTTCAAGACAAAAGGCAATTTCTATCATGTTTAAAAATATACTGCAATCTTGGAATACATGTTGGATGAAGTCTAACAGAAATAAAGATCTCTTATGTTTATTAAAATAGAACAAGAAAATTAAATTCATGAATGATATCAACTTCACTCAGCTTGTTACGAGCCATGGTTGCTTACCACAATATTTATCAAGCCCTGGTGCCAAGGGCAATCCATTCACTAAAACTTGTAACGTAATAGGTGATAATAGGCACTTTCTGGAATCGTGAAATAACTGCTCATCTCAGAGAAAATTTCGAAATTGCTAGTGAATCTGATTATTACTCTAATAGAAATATAAAAATATATATTGCTTGGCCATTGTAATCAGGACAGCTTACTTGACAATGTTGCTTGAATTAGTAAATGAAAATGCTGCGAAGAGCAACTAATCAACTAACCAATTTCACAAGATACCAAAGGTGGCATCATCTTCAGAGCAGCGGGCTGGTTGTACTGACAGATTTTCTGGCATAAAAACGAAGTGATGAAACTATAAACAATTACTGATTCAAACAAAGGTGTAACAACTTCTCAGGAGGACTGTGCAATAATGGTAGCTGCTGTTATATACATTGGCAGTTTCCTCATCTTTCTCATCTTCTTCACCTGTGAATGTATGGCTTAGTGTTCCTTCAGCCAAAAAAATAATCAAATTTGCAAGGCCTAGTGAAATTACATACATCAAGAAAACTGGTTTAAAAAAAGAAGCTATCAGTGATGTCATTACGAACAGAACAGTTAAGAATCTCCCAAGTAATGTGATTTCACAAGATAACAATATTTATAATTATTGCTTCTTTAACCCCTATTCCCCCGTATGTTGGAAAAAGAGCATATTTTCAATACAGAAATTGGAAAATCACCTGAAACCATCTTGCTGGCCATAGGTAGATAAGCCTTCTTACCTTTCTAGCTACCAGTCATAAAAAATAAAATTGGTTAGGCAAAGTAAAAATAAACCTGCCCTCGCAAAGGAACAATATGGGTTCTGGAAAGGTTTCCTGGTGATTATTCAAGTAGTGAAATTAACAGAATTTACTGATTTTGCCATCACATTAAAATGAATACCATGTTTCTATAAAAGACATAACCAAATGTTCTGACCACAGTTTCCATGACAGAGCTTGATTTACAAATTAATTCATATTAACTTTAAAAAATTGTTTTAATATGCAAGTCTTTTCTAGAAGAAAGGTTGTTTTCCTGCAGGCAAGGTTATTTATTTCTGTTCCAATCCAAGAGTTTTTAATTGCTGATGTCTCACATAGGCCTGATACTGACAAATTACACGTGGCCTCGCTTAAATTGGGTCTAATTTTACTGTGTAAAAACTGTAAGATAAGAACTTTGTCACAGAAAATTAGGCATTATAAGTTCATGGATACCATAGGTAACAAATTCATCCTTTTTGGGTAACAGGTCCCACTTGCAATATGGTTAAAGTATAGGGTGTTAACACTTAACAGGTCTTTTACATGGTGAACAACCTTTCACTGCATCAGGGATAAAACTTATATGATTATGCTCAAATTTTACTCACTTTGCCCAGTAACTCTGGCCTGAGCTTTGCAAGAAGAAAGAAAATATACACCTTCATTAACAAGACTATCATAGTCTAATGCTAAGAAGAGTACGATTAATAAACTGAGATCACTGTAAAATAATTTTCTGGTGCTCATAAGAAGAGCACAGTACTTCATCTATAACAAGAACCTCAATGAAGATCTCAAAACTGACTATGTCAGAGATCACTTAAATAAGATTATAAGGTATTTAGGTATGGCATGGTCCACCCTCTTAGCAAGCCCAAGCTCACCTTATGGCTTTACTAATTTTCTCCATCCCTTCAGCATGCCTTTGTGGTGTAATGATAGCACACTCGGCGCATATTCGAGAGGTCCTGGTTCGAATCCTGGCTAAGGCATTGCACATTTTTCACATCTTCTGCTTCAAAATAACCTAATGACTCTACAAAGTTGATAATAAGCTTTCTAACAAGAATTCCAATAATACTACAGATAAATTTTTCTTGCACCTCAGTTAAGAAATCCTGATGGATAACCACAATATTTCCCCATATGCTTCCTAAACTCCTCAGAAATTTTGATTAGATGGAAGGAGCTTCCTTCCATTTTTAGCAATGTGTAAGTGCTTCTTGGTCATGTTTATTCCAGAGTGCTGGAGAACACAACTACCTTCTCCAGTGGTCTCTTAATTTGCCACATCTTCTTAATATCATGTGCTCCTTTCTTTGGAAGTTTGTTCTAGTGTTTTATGTATCTCCATACCCCTTATAGTACACTGAGTTAGAGATGAATTTTATTATTCCATGGATGTGTGTTTAACGAACCAGATTTCTCTAAAGAAGGACTCTGTGATAAACATGTGAGAAACTTGAAATTTGCCAATGTTAATGGTATGCGACGTGTCTTCGAGAGGTAAGAAATAAAATTTGCATTAATTATTTTAACCTGCAAAACTTTTTTGTGTATGTCTCATATGAAAGTAAATATATTTAATGAATTTTTTTAAGTTTTAATTAGAATTTTCTTAAGTGATAAAATTTAATTTGAATAAAGCATCTATTAAAAATGCTTACCTCTTTTCAATGAAGCCGCCAAGAGTCTTTGCATTTCTGCTTTCACAGAATCTAGATCATCCGGATGAATAAAAATATAAAGAGAGTGCCCAATCATATCAATCTGGAAAAAGGGGGAAAACGTATCTATTACTAAAACATGCTAATAAAAAACTTAGGGTTACCATTCTTCACATTTTACCAAGGACAGTCATGTTTATAAATGAAACGTTTCCATGCACTGAACTTATTCTAAATGTCATGCTGGAGGATGGGTCTATAACACATTTTACTCTTTATTCCAATACTATAACAATTTCCTGATGATTTGTTGCCAAATTCCATCAGAATGTTTTCAGTCGGATAATAATTCTACTTTTCTATCACTAAATGCCGCTAGTGTAAAGGGAGAGTTTACAAGTCACTTTTTCAGATTTGTCTCAATTTCACGTCCTCAAAATCGCTTTTGTTACCTTCAGTTACTTTTGTCTCTGCTATTAGAATGGTGCGTAAATGGTAAATTTGGAAATAAAATTTTACACAAAATTTTTGCCAAAAAGTCCATTAAAAATAAATATACAGTGCAAAGTCCAAAATCCGGATGTCCATTATCCGGAATGATCTAAATACCTGACCTCAAAACCACCAACAAAATTTTTCTCGTAGGCTTTACGGATTACGGAAAACGAGAAAATTTCGATTGAAAAGTTAGTCGGAATTCTCGAAACAGCAGTTACAGGACTTCAACAATATAACTAAACTAGAGATTACCTCTGTCTACAGAATTAAAGAGAAAGTATTAGCACAAAAAAAAGTAACTTAAAACAACTTACATTGAAAGAAATATTTAATAAGTTAAACAGATAAATATTAACCTTTTTTCGTAAATGTTGATATCCTTTAGATCATAAATACTTCATTATTTCATAAATCGCGATTTCATATTATTAATTTTATAATTTCTACATGCCATCTTACTAGATTTAAACTGATGACCTATTACCCGGAAAATTTCCAAATCCAGAATCGCCGAAGTTCCAACAAGTCCGGATTTCGGACTTTGTATTGTGTATATATATATATATATATATATATATATATATGTACAGATAATAGAGTCGATATTTAAGTTCCACCTACAAACACACTTCATTCTATGGTGTTTGTTGTTTGTAACCTTTGTAATAGAGTGATGCTTCATTCCTCTATTTTAAGCTAATAATAAGTAATTCGTCTCATGATTGTAGGATTAAAAATCTTGAATTTAAATACACAGTTCTATAACATTTTTACTGACTATAATATCTATAATATATCTATAATTGTTAATTAAAGTAATATGTGTATTACATTTTTCAAGTCGTGATGAGTATTTTCAATCTAATCTGTTATATGAACTTTTTTCATGTAAAATGTAACTTTTGTCAATATGTGTTAAGATTTTATAAATATTCATGCACTTTATCAGCAAAAAATATGTTTTGAAAGTAAACAAAGTTGAGCATTTGCAATAGACAATTTAAAATTAGTAGTACAAGCTTGATTTTGAACTAATTTCTTTTGTGAAGTTTGTGAGAATGAAATCATTTATTTCTTTAATCATTGGTTAACCAATGAATTGCTCGTTATTGAACAACAAATATTTCAGGGACATAAGTTCGAATTTACTTATTTTTATTAATTTTATTTAAGATATCAATTTTTTATTTCTTCGGGAAGTTCTTCAATTATGCTGATTTGTTCAATTTCAGCTACAATTCTCGCTTGACTGTTATGGTAAGCGCCCATGATACCAATCTTAGGAAAGCTGCCTTTAGATTAGAAAAGTTTATTAACATTTGTTATCCCATTTAGGCTGTATGGCTTCAAGCATAGGGAGCTGCATTTTATTTCTGAGTTTTCATTTGACTATATTTATTCTGCTAAATAACCCTTACACTTCTGTATTTCAGTTGGTAAAATTGACATATTAATTTCAAGTTCTGCAATATTCTGAAAAGGATTTTCTCCACTACCAACAATCTTAAGTACTGATGATATTTCTCCATTACTTGAAATGGATATCATTGCATTGAATTTTAATACTGGAAACTTTTTCTTCATTGGTAGGAGCAAAACGATTTTATAAGGAATGTAGCACAATGTGATGAGTAAAACAGTAATGAAACATAAAGGTAAGATTGGAAAATTACTGTCATTAAGTAAACAAGAAAAATTATTAATGATGTGAAAGCATTCAAAGGATCTCAGTTGATTAAATGAAGAAACTGAAGGGCAATTTTTGCAGATCCCATATTAAAATGTAACTAAATGTCCGTCGTACTTAGCTAACAAATTCTTTTTTTCCTTTCGAAAATTAATTTATATTCCCCGATAGGAAATTTCAAAGCTTTTTTCCAATTTGGCCAATATACACCAAGCAGCACCATATGTATCAAACTATGCAAATTACACAAGAATTAAAAGCACATATGGTACCTTTAAGAATCGAAAAATGAATTTTACTGATAGGTGAAAAAGTACTTAAATATTGAACTTATGTAGAAGTCGAGAAATTTTGTAATTAATAATAATTTTAAATAATTATTGGGTACGTTTCAGCTAAACGTCACTGTCGGCTTAATGTCCGGTTGACTAAATGTCTTGACAGTTAAATGTACCATAGCTAAATGTCCTGACAGCTAACTCTCTGTGTCTGCTAAATGTCCTGTCAGCTAACTGTCTGTATCGGCTAAATGTACTGTCGACTAAATGACCTGTCAGCTAAGTGTCTGTGTCATCTAAATGTTTTGTTGGCTAAGTGTCACAGACCCGAGGAAGATTATATATTTCATAAGAATAATTGAGATCCTTATGTTATGTTTTCAGATGGAACACTGGAAGTGGAAGAGAGCAGACATGCTTTCATGCAAGCGAAGCCAACGGCCTTAGAAATTGCAAAAAAGAGAATCCCACTAACAAGCCTTTGAGGAGTATTGGAAGAACTGTAGTCTTCCAGTTATGTAACAGTGTCCGGCCAGCATTTGTCAAGCCCTAGCTTGATCCCTGAGATGATTCATTACAAAGACTGTGCAAATTATGATGTGAACTATTCGTGTACTATGCTATAATCATGAGGTTACCTAGCCTTAATTTCATACTTTTATCAGCTTTCATATCATCATAATAGTTTAGTCAATAAAGTAGTATAGTTTATACTTTCGCCTTGTGCTCCTGTAATCCATTATAACCCCACATATAATATGCATTTTTTAATGCTATTGTCTTGTAGGATCTAGCTTTCTTGGCTATCATAAAATGTAACTAGATTTACTTAAGTGTTATACTTTGTGAATTCTCACACAGGCATTAAGATGAAAACAACCACGAAAAGGGTGTAAAAGACCATTTTATTTATACAAAAAGTTTAGCAGTTGACACGGACTTACGTGCTTACACAAAACATCGGGCACTCGTGGTGAGAACTTAAAAGATAATGCAATACTAAATTTAAAGGTAAAGAGCAGTTCGAGATTACACAATTCAATTTAAACTAACAGGTTGTCTTAGAAAACCTACACTGGGAAGATACTCACTTGACGGCCAGAATGCATAGCCATTATTAATAGCTGGTATTAACTAACAAATGTGCGATCACAATAGCGAAGTCATGCTCTGTCTGATCTTTTCGCTCCAACAAGTTTAAATACTTTTGTTCACTCTACTTAATTTACATCCTGGCGATGCAACATGAGGGGGAATAAAAGAATTCAGGAAAGGCTCAAAAAAAAAAAAAAAAAAAAAAATAACTGTTAGTAAAAATAAGCAGAACCTACATGTTTCCCAGTCAGAATTTAACAATTGTTATTAAAAGCCTTTAATTAGCCTTAATAAAGATATTTAAATTCTAAATGTAATGTAAACATTTAGAATTTGTTCACAATTTGTTCATTCTTCACAAATTCTTAAGTCTCAAGATTAATTTGCTTTATAGATAATTTTCCTCCTTCAATTCAATTACATATAAAATTTTCTTCTTATAATTGTTTCCTCTGGTCTTTCTTCCATACCGCTGGAAGGAAAATAGCTTAGAAAAAGATTGACTACATTTAATACACTTGCATAACTTTAAAGTTTTAACACAATTACATATCTATTTTCATTTAATATCACATGGGGAAACTTTTATTCGTTACATTCTTTCCAAATTTTAAAACGTTTTCTACACTCTTGTCTAACCGACATTCTACTCGCTAGCACCTAGACATACGAGACTTCAAAATTACATCTTACATTCAAATCTCAGCCTTGAAAAGCTAATTCTAGTGAAAAATTAACTTGGTACTGGCTGGGGAGCATAACTTTAATTTTCTTGCATTCTCAAGCTAGCTTTTACTTTTAACGTAAATTCTACTCTCAGATTGACTGAACACTTTCATCCAATCACATTTATTTTTGTTTACGAGCATGCAAAACTTTTGGCTTTAACATAATTTCACAAAACTTTTCCATTTACAATTACTTTACTTTGACTTTTTACTAGTGTAATGGTAGCACATTCCGCATGTATTTGGAAGGTCCAGGTTCTAGTCCTTGCGAGGACATTGCTCTTTTTTTCACGTTCTACACCATCAAGATAACCTAACAATTCTACAACTTTACTGAAAACAATATCAAATAATTTATATGCAACAAAATTTTCCAGATTAAAGTAAAACGAACTTGCTTCGCTTAATTGAAAACACGCAATCATTTCTAACTCAGTTTCTGAGAATAAAAGCCAATAGCTTGTTCTTATTTAAAAATATACTTCTAGAACTGAAAAAAGCTTCTTGCTCAATACAAAAATAAAACTGTCCTCTATAGAGGCAAGAACTAACTTTGTACTTAGAATTAAAATAAAACTTAGAGTAATTCCCACTTATCTTTTGTTTGTTGAAGTCTGCCATTCTTTTCTGTATGAACTGTTCCCAAGAAAAAAATTTGTTATCTGATGGACCCTTATTCTTTGCTGTGAGCCCCCATTGTTCTCCTTGTCCATCTGCTTCTTACGTTTGTGTCCCATTCTTTTCTCCCAAGGCAGCTTCTTCTGGTGTTGATTTGGGCTTGTAGTTGCTGACTGTTTCTGGGATCTAGTCATTGACACTTCTCGTTTAGTGCCGGAGCTTTTGACCTGGTTCACCAGAGCGTTCTTCTGCCTCCTAAACAATTTGGTTATTGGGAGGTTATTCCTCTAACACCTGCTTCCATCGTGGGTGCTGCTGTATCGTCTGTTCGATGCCCTCCTTTCTCTGTACTTGTAATTTGGATCACAGGTTCCTTGACTGGTGTTTATTGTCCTTCGCATGCTCATTGTATCTTGTAGGTGCTTCCCTTCTACTTCAGATTCTCATCAACTTGTTCCTCTTTCATGCAGGCCCTAGGCTGTCTGTGCTGTTTCCTTTGGGTTCCTGGCAATTGCATCTTTTTACTTCAGTTTTTTCCCCTTTGGCATCCTTTCTTTTCTTCTCTGGAATCTACATCTTTGAAGTAGAAGGCCCACATTTAGTCTTTGGTGTTGGTGCTTTCTTTCTGCTAGAATTTCATTCCTGTAAAACATCTTTGAACAGTTTTATATTAACGTGGTCATAATATTTTCCACTTGATCCACGTTTGCAGTGATATTCTCCATGTTATTTCCTTGGAAGTAACATACAGTACCTCAAATTCTTTATATAATGAACAGCCCTTCTAATTTTGGATAGAATTTAGCTACTTTTTGTTGTGGGGTTCAAGACAATGAATGTTTTAACTTTAGAATCTAATCCCGGTTTTAAAGTCAGAATTATTTCCTTTCCGGTTGTAATGTGTGTTGTTTTGCTCTTGCAATATCTGAATTTTTTACCATTTCATTAATAATTTTCTGAATATCTTTAATTTAAATTATGCCTCCATTTTCTGCACAAAAACAATTTGCCCTATTTCCACCCCCAAAATAGTTCTCACAATGTTTTTCAATAGTGTCGTATTTGGCTGTTTTTAGGGAAAAGACAATTCGTTGATGCAGTCAACCCAGCGTCAAGGGCAAGTTTTTACATAGCTATGAATAATATTCATTATATTTCTGTTTATGCATTCTGGAATATTTGATTGTGGCTGATAAGGAACCATCTCTAAATGGCATGTGCCAAGCCCTGCACATAGATTTTTGAAAATTTTATTAATAAATTGGGGGGCCATTATCTGATATAACGCTATGTGGTGCACCAGATTTTAAGATATATTAATTTAGAAAAAAAAAATCAGATACAGTTTTAGCTGAGGCTCTTTTAAGGAGAAGTATTTCTACCCATTTCGAGAAATGATTGACAATAACAAGTAAATATCTATTTTTGTTACTTTCACTTCATGAGTAAGGAAAAATATTTAAAATTAAGATTTACAGATTCATTTAAATTTATGCCTAGAAGTACATTTGATTTAACAAAATTTTTAAATAATTTTAAAGGTCATGAATATTTGAAATCAGTCTTTAAAGAAACTGCAAAACATTTTTATGAATTCGCTTTAGATTTAATTACGGTTTCGATTTAGTTGACTATGGCAAAGGACATTAGGGCTATCTGCCTAAGGGGAGGGATGCTTTCATGAAGGACAATCTAGAAGGTTTAATAATGACAAAAAGGTCATTATCATTATGATAATATGGATTCCGAAGAAAAATACTAAAAAAAACTAAACTACCCAGGGTTCGTACATATTTCTGCACACTAAAATTAAGTACTTTTAATGACCATTAATGAAAAAAAATTAAGGACCTACGAGAAAATGGGAACTGAATAAATTCAATTAAAAATATTATCTATGCCTGAATTTCACTTTTGTTATACCATCCTAAAAATAAAATAGATCCCTAAGTAGTATGCATTATTACTAAACATGAATTAATTAGCATAATTATTAATAAGTTTAAGAAAAATTAATTTATGCAATTTATCAAGTAGCATTAAATATTTCACACTTATACAGTCAAAAGTCTTTAATCCGGACATCCATAATCTGGAATGATCTATAATCCAGACCTCAAAGCTACAAACTTCCTGCGCATGCGTTAACGCATGTGTTGGAAAATATGACCTATTGTAACCCTTTTTCTGCATCATCTCTCCTCCTTGAAATATTTCTAGCTTTTACATAAGGTTTAGTTCTTATTTTAAAGGGAAATAGTAGTTACTTCGTTTTTCACTGCCACTGTTTGTATTAAGAACGGACTGTTCCAGCCTAATTAAAATGCAAAAACGAAGTTTGATGTTACGTCATCTGGAAAGCTGAGTCGTGCCGATAGCTGATTGGTTGCCGTGAGATGACGTCATGTCTACTTCAGGTATAAGTATCTCGCGTCGCTCTGTTTCATTCCTTCTGGTTCCTGTTTCTTTGCTCCTTGGTGTGCCGTTCCAGCCCCCATTGGAAGACGATGTTGTGATGCGTGCCAACCAGCAACTAGTGCTGTGGTTCCAGTCTACAAGATGACTTTTCCTGGATTCTCAAAAGAGGCTACGATGTGAGCGACTGCCGTGGCCGGCATCCTGTCTTCATGAAGGCGGCATGTTTTTCCCGAATTAGCGGCGATGATTTCCCAAGCTATGACTTCTCATGTGTAACTACGGTGAGCGGCGTTTTGCGGGTTTAAGTGCTCTCAAGGATTTAATTTTAATTTTCCAGGTGCCTTCTTGACCACGAAGCATGGACTTATTGATAGTGTAGCAAATTTCATTAAAACCGCGTAGTTTCTGTTTAGTGATATGTTTTTCGCGTATTGAATGCCAGTATTTGGAGATCAGGTAAAATATTATTTAATAGTGTAACATTCTTTAAAGGAAAAACCCTTGGGGTTAATGGATGATCAATTAAGTGTAATTTTTTTTTATAATGATTATGTTATACTCTTTAAGTTTCTGATATTGATTAAATTTATTCATTGTGTTTTTATTTTTATATATTGTTAATAAATTGGTTAAGTTTAGAACTTTTTGTCTTCAATGTCTGTACAGTACATAACCTTAGGGAGCTTCTATTGCTACTCTTGTTAAAAGTTTAATTTTACAACTTTAAACTTTGTTTTTGCATCAGCATGCACATAATACCTTTACGCATGCGCATATGCGTCTACGCATGCGCATAATACATTTACGCATGCACGTTTAATGTATAATGGACGCTATAAGCTAAGCTAAAATTATCTAATTATCTATTTCAGTTAATGTTGCAGATTGCGTTGTTCTCTAATCATCTAATTGGATCCAGCTTATTATTTTTTGCAGACTGTTAGAGCAATTTTATAAAAGTTAGCTTGAACTTTCGATTATGTCAAAAAGAATTTACGATTCTGGAGCTACCAAAGCATCTACAAAGAGAAGGCATGTTGCGATAAAACAAAAAGTGGAATTGCTGCAAAAAATGGATAAAGTGGCAGAGAGGTGGTTTGTTCTCTAACTATTCCGAAATCTGTTTAACAATTTCACACTGCTCTGCGGGAGGGGGGCGGACGACGCGGCGCGCAATGAACTGGAAGTTGATCTGTCAGCACTAGCCTTGTCTTCAGGGCAGATGTTTTTCTTTTATGCGGCTTATAATTCCTTACTAAATGTAGTATTTCATCTTGATGTACTCCGTCTTTGATAAGATTTAAATCAAATTCCTCATCATTATAAATATCACGAATGCACATCAAATAGTTTTCTGGTTTCAATTTTCTAATTTCGACTATGCATAATGTATGCTTTATGAATGCGCACGTTGAAAGAAATGTTTAATAAAGTAAACAAATAAATATAAAGCTTTTTTTTTTTTTTTTTTTTTGTAAATTTTGATTTTACCTTTAGATGATAATTGCTCTTTATTTAATAAATTACAGTTTAATATTTTTTATTTTATAATTTCTGCATGCCATCTTACCAGATTTAAACTGATGATCTATAATCCAGAACCGCCGAAGTCCCAGCGAGTCCGGATTAAAGACTTTTGACTGTAATAATTGGACAAATTTGAAAGAAGATAAGTGACATAAAAGAAGATAAGAAGATAAGTGACGTTTTACTAACAGTTAGCTTTATCGATTTTTTTTTTATGTCTCATTTTGACACATACTTGGCCAATCTAGAGGTTTAGTAAATAGCAGGTAGATTTTATGTCAAACGGCATAGGTTAAAATGAGAAGTAAGATCATAATCAGCATGATTCATAACAACAGACTGAATATTGACACTGCTGCTTGTCTAGAGAGAGACCTGCTGATTAGAGCAAACCTGAAAGCCCTGATCTAGGCACGACTGGCAAGTGTTGAAAGTTAGTCCGGCTCTGTTTGATGCAGTTAGTGTCGTAGCTTCATGTAGAGTTCCAGGGGTTGTAACCCAGTTTAAGGTTCCAATAAGCCATTAAAGCACCAGAGGTGATAAGTTATTTTGTATCATTTTAAGTCTAAGTAGATGCATAGAATATGTTTTACTTGAATTTTGACATTTTTGTATTTTATCTTGTGACAACATTGAGTATTAATGAAAGGCAATAACTGTTTATGGATTGTAGAGATATTAGGTATTTTTTGGAAGCACACAAGATGAAAAATATGCAACGCCTTTGCCAAGAATCGAACCACGGACCTCTCAATTACGTGCTGAGCATGCAGACCATGACACCACAAAAGGCATGCCAAGAAAGCGAGAGAAATACCTTATATATTACCCCTTTTAAAAGGAGACTGGGGTTTTTAGGGGACCCAATCGCCAAATCCTGTGTGAGGAGAATCATCATCTGACCCCTTTTTAGTTCGGGAGCCCCAGTAGAGAAATTAGGTATTTTTTAGAAGCAGGCACGATGAAAAATATGCAATGCCGTTGCTGGGAATCGAACCACAGATCTCTCAATTACGCGCTGAGCATGCAGACCACCCCACCACGAAGGAATGCCAAAAAATGGGAGAAAAACCTTATAGGATAAGCAGTTAGTTATAAATAATTAAATTAGGTAGTTAGATAATTTTAGTCATTATGGATTTACATGGCCACTATTAAATTTTATTTCTTAACAATATTTGTTAAAAAGTCCTATTAAAATCAAAATCTAATAAAATTTCACAGTTTAAAATACATATAATTTATGACATTGATTCTTGATAATATTAGGATAATTACACATTAAAAGATACAAAGCATTTATCCGTCATTTTAATGTGAAGCCTTCCCAAACATTTTGGCTAGTTTATATAGATTTCCTTTTCTTTAAGAATCTTTTCTAACAATTAGAGATTTGTCTCAATATGTAAACCAATGCTCTTGCTAGTTTCTGTGTGTTTTATCTCCTAACTTGTCAACCTTTCCACAATGTACCTATGAAGATTTACTTGATCTGGTAAAAGTTAAATAGCCCAAAATCCCCCTACACATGTGAAGTAAATTATTGCTGTGTCTGAAAGTAACTATAATGTCACACAAAGGTTTAAATAAGCCTCGTATTTAAAAAAGAACTTGGAACATAAAGGCATGTTCTGATGCTAACAAAATCAATTACAGCTCACAGTGACGTAATTAAACCAGAACAGTCAAATTCAAACTAAAAATGTAGACCAGTAATCAAAGATTATACAATTTAATTTAAATTTAATCTGGCTTATGAGGAAATAGAAACGGGAAATTATAGTAAAGGCTGAAATCGTAAACAATTGGGTAATTTACGTAATAATAACTACACATATCTTTGAACAATAATTTTCTTTATGTATTCAGTTTCTTTCTGCAACATGTTTCCTTTTCATTTTAGAATTTTAGGATTTAATTAAGATTTTTTTATTATACTTAAAAAATAACTAAACCCATTTAGAATGTATAAAAAAAGCTGCTAATTTTATTTCTTTAGTAATATGAACATTCAGAAGTGCCGAGTGGGTAGTCGAGTGCACCGAAAGAGTCTTGTAGTGTATCGCGGTCAGTGCATCATCGAGAGAGCGTGTTGAGCTCAGGGAACGACTGAACCGAAGAGTCGGGAGCTGTGCTCTGTGTGTCGTCGAGTGCATCGCGAGTTGGAGAGTGTGTGGAGAGTCTCGAGAGTACATGGAGTTCTGAGAACAACCAAGCAGTGTCAGGTGCTGTACTCTAGTGCTTTGCCATGAAGCTGTCTCCACCGTGATAGCCGATAACCTGAGGGCTGTGTCGCTGATCATGTCAGCGTGTTTATAACAGTTCGACAACTGTAAACGAGATATTGGAGCTGTCTCGATTAATACCGACCAATAAAGTGTATTTCGATACTTCATGCAGTGTCGTCGTTACTCACTCCAAATCTACGAATCTCGTACGAACGTGAAGGAAGAAAATAACATAACGAACTGGTGTCAGAAAGAAAGAAAAATGGAACAACTGGTGTCAGAAGTGGGATTTGCGAGTGAATGCCAGTGGCCCTCCTGCAGAGGAAAGCTATGGCGGAGGAAACGAAGACTTTGATGGACTTCTTAGCCGAGATCAAAGCCGGACAGGAAGAGATGAAAGCCGAATTCAAAGAGTTAAAAGCTGGAAGTTTCGAGATAAATGCAGGATATGTCGTGATAAAATCTGGATATACAGAGATGACACCTGAGATCAAAGCTGCACTGAAAGAGATGAAAGCGCAACTGGAAGATAAGGAAGCCTGGTGAGAAGAAATAAATGTCAGCCACGAAAAGGTGCGAGAGCAACTCCAACAGATGAAAGTGGAGCTTACAGAAGAAACTGGAGCTATAAAAGACGATGTGAAAATGAGAGATGTGGCTTCTGAAGAATCAAAGGATGAAGAAATGAAGGAAGTAACTAACAAACTGCCTGAGAAAGATCAAGAAATGATGGATGAAGCATCTAATGGGATTAACGAAATAGAACGAAAACATGAAGAAATAAAAGACGGTAAAGAAACTTTTGATTCTCAAGTGCCTGAAACGAAGGCGGAAGAAAGTGAAAATGCGATTGTTAAATTCTTCGAAACTGATAGTGAAGTTATGAAAGCGCAGTCAGCAAGTGTTGAACCATCTGAAAGTTCACGTGATGTGGAGATTGAAGAAGCTGACGTACAGCTGAAGCAGTGGGCTCCAGTATTCCAACAAAATTCACCCACCTCACAAACTGGGTGTATGCCTCATAATGCAGGTGTTGCAGACAAGAACTTGATTCTAAATCTGGACTCTTGTGTTTGTGAAGAACTGGGTTCCTTCATGACTCTGATGCAGAATTTGGAGCTAGTTTCCAGGAAACAGAGGGAAATAAGCATATACCAATTGCTAAAAATACCGAGATGAAATGTACGCATGCTGCGAATGAACTACAGAGTGGGGAACGAACTGTTTTTGACCTTCCTGTGGAAGAAAAGTCTGAAAGGACTATATCTTCAGACTGTGATATGCAAAACAGAAATGCATCGGAGAACTGCAGTGGAAAAGTATTTGACCCGGGTATGAATGAAAAGACTGAGACTGAAATTCATGCAGAACTTTAATTTGTATAATTTGAAATTGTTTTGTGTTTAATTTGTGTATATAACTTGTACATAGTGTAAATATTTGTTTCTTTAGTTATGTCACTTGTTTGTTTTATTACATTTTGTTTGTATCGAATTATGCTTCAGACCAAAGGTTGTACTGCCCAGGACGTGCAGTTCTAGGAAGGTGGCAGTGTTACGAAATGTACAGGCACGGTGAGATAGCTTCCCTGCAAAGCAGTTGCAGGTTTGCCATAAAATGGCAAGGGAAGGCAGAGTTGTCACATTTGGCAAGAAATAGCCCATTTGGCGACAAAATTGGTGATATACCATGGATGGTTGGAGACCTTCTGGAACGAATACTTACTGGTTTAGCCCAGAATGTTCTCGAACACAAGCCGAAAGCTATATAAACCCTGCTGATCTGCAGTCAGTTTAGTTTACCTCGTTGAGAGGGTGAGAGTGTGTGCATCGGCTAGCGAGCTGATAGTTAGTATCAAGTTAGAGTCTCGTCTAGCAAGTCAATCCCTGCGGAGTAGATCGAGTTGACAGCCGGGCAGCAAGTGCCGAGTGGGTCGTCTAGTGCAACGTCGAGAGAGCGTGTTGAGCTACGGGAACGACAGAACCAAAGAGTTTGGGAGCCATGCTCTGTGTGTCGTCGAGTGCATCGCGAGTTGTAGCGTGGAGAGTCTCGAGAGTATGTGGAGTTCCGAGAACGACCAAGCAGAGTCGAATGCTGTACTCTAGTGCTTTGAAGTGAAGTTCATCCAGTGTCTTCGTTATTCACTATAAATCTATGAACCTCGTACAAACGTGAAGGAAGAAAATAACGCAGCGAACTGGTGTAAGAAAGAAAGAAAAACGCAACAATATACTTCCAGTTCTGATTTAAAGCTGAGAAATGCTGATCTAAATCATTTAGTAACGATCAGAAGAATTTTTACTAATGTCAGGAAAGTTGTTTTAGCCCCAATAGAAAGAAATACCCTCAATTCTTGTAATTTCAAAATTTAATCGGCTGATTTTAAATGCTTTTATTTTAACCAAAATGTGTGATGTCACACTTTTTATTACCCTCCTTCCACCTTGTGACAATTGCACAAACCCCCTTCCCCCCTCAGAGCACGACATTATTTTTGGATGGCCCCGTATCATGCACCCTAAGATATAATGAATACTTGCTGAGAAATTTCAAAATGTAATAATCAGAGAAGCATGTCTAATCAAATAATTCTTTAAGGAAATGACATGCAGGATGCTATGTCACAGATTGTATTTCCATTAGTGTCATGAAAATATTGCATCTGTAGGTGTTTTTTTATATCTTTGAGGTGACCATTACATAAAAGTGCTATAAGTTTTGCTAAAACTCGTCTATGTTTGTTTTATTATATTATATTTAATATTTTTATTTTTAATATATTAAAATCTTAATTTTTTTGCTCCCTTCCTCTAGTTGTCTGGAGCTGCAGGGGACTTTATAGACAGACTTGAATGCAGTAATTCAAGAGCTGAATATTCAAAAGACCTCCGAACATTTGCCATGACTTTAAATTTTATTCGGCAAAAGCATATAATTATGTCAGACAAATGTTCGATGACAATCTTCCCCATCCTTCTACCTTAAGAAGATGGCATAGTAAAATTAGTGGTTCTCCTGGATTTATGAAGGAAGCCCTACAATCATTGAAACTTAAAGCAGAAGAAGCTTTAAAGATAAACAAAACCATTTATGGAGCTATTGTCGATGAAATGGCAATAAGACAACATATTGAATGGGACAGAACTCATTTTACTGGATATGTTGACTTCAGTACTGACACAGATGATGATGAGCTGTCTCATGCAAAAGAGGCTTTATGATGAATGCCATTAATGGAAGCTTGAAGGTTCCAGTTTCGTATTTTTTTATAAACAGGTTAAATGCTCTAGAAAGAGCCAATCTTATTAATGAGACCCTTCATTATCTTCACGAGACTGACATTAGGATTATAAGTTTAACATTTGATGGTTGCAGTAGCAATATTGCAACTGCAAATGCATTACGTGCAAATTTACATAGCAATAATTTGATCAATTATTTTCCGCACCCTGTCACCGGAGACAATGTGTATGTCATAATGGATACTTGCCATATGTTGAAGCTTGTTAGAAATTGCTTGGCATCAAAAGGATCCATTTTTGATGGTGACAGTGGCTTTCTTTTGTGGGAGCATACAACCAATTTAGAAAAATTTCAAAAGAAGCAAGGCCTTCATGCTGCAACAAAGTTACAGACATGGCACATAGAATAATATTGCGAAAAAATGAAGGTTAAACTTGCAGCCCAGGTTCTTAGTAATAGTGTTGCTGATGCTCTTTTATATTTAGAAAACGATTTAAAATACCCCAGATTCATTGGTTGTGCTCCAACCATAAAATGTTTAACAATATTCAATAGCCTTTTTGACATCTTAAACAGCAAAAACCTATTAAGTAAAGATTTAAAATTTCCAATTCAGCCCCAAAATAAAGATACTATATTCACTTTCTTAAATACAGCACAAGAATATGTAAATAACTTAAGAACGAGCAAAATTAGAGAATGCATATTGCATAGCAACAGGAAAACAGGATTTTTAGTTTGCATCCATAGTATTAAATCATTATATATTGAGCTGTGTGAAATTTCACCTCACCCATTAAACGTTTTCCTCATATACAAATTATCACAGAGTCACCTTGGTCACCTTGAGTTATTTTTCAGTGCTATACGCACAAAAGGTGGTCACAACAACAACCCTACTGCAAAACAATTTAAAGCAGCATATGTTCGCTTACTGATGCACCATCATATAATGACTTCAGGTAGTGCAAATTGCATTGTTTTAAATGATACAAATATTTTAAATGTAAGCAATTTCACTAATATATACTTGAAGTCAATTAATTTTAACTCCACAGATATCTTTAAAGGTGATTTTGATTTTTCTGAGAATTCTGTTACTGAAGATCATTCTCTTGCATTAACACGCTGTAAACAATTCTCAGACTTTGTTAGTGATGTTGTTGCATACAGTACCGGTAATGTTGTTAAAAAATTGCAAAATGCATTAAAATGTGATACTTGTATACATTCTCTATCTGATGTTGGTTTAAAAGTTGATTATACACAAAGTAAATTAGAAAAAATAGGGGAGGATTAACAGTTCCATCTGGTAGTGTTGTGAAGATATGTAGAGCAGCTGAGAAATCTTTTCGAACCACCCACGCTTCTGGAAAACTTAAATAAAACAAAATTATGGCTTCATTAATTTCAGATAGTGTTAAATGTGTAATAGAAAACTCTCCAAATATATTTTAGACATGCATGAACACATTTTAAATTATGATCCTTTTGATAACCATAGAAGTTCTTTGATAAAAGCCATTCTGTTTGAATACCTGAAAATACGACTGTACTATGCAGATAAAATTGAAACAGAAAAACTTCAGAACAAAAAAGTACACGGTCTTAACACAAAAATTACCCTTTTTAAAGGGACAATAATATTTTAGTAATTTAAGAAAAGGGAGAATCAGATTTATTCAGCATTTTACTAGCAACTTTAAAACTCTTTTATATAACTCACACTGTATCTAAGGGATTATAATTTAAAATATGTTTGGGTCACATTTTATAATTCACTTTTTGCTAATTCAAAATCTATAAATGAGCAGAAAATTTGTATACTAGTGTATCTTAGCTAATAATGCATGAATCAATCCTAATTTTTTTTTTTTTAAGCTAATGCATAAGAATGATCTGATAAAGCAGGAATAAAGTGGCAGTGAATTGAAACTTACCAAACATTATAAGTATAAGGAATAAATGGTATTAACTCCTAATGTCAGACATCAGAATTTTTACTAATTCAGAAGTCAAACAACAAAAATCAGCGTAATATTTGCAAAATTTTCACAGGACTAGTTTCGATGGTTTTACCGAACCACCATCTTCAGCTGCAAAACCGCAAATGAACAAGATAGGAAATAATGATTAGATAAGATAAGAAAGCCTGGACAAGAATAAGCAAGTGGCGCCATCTGTTGGCGAAACCAGAACTAAAACATAATTTCTCTAAAAGCCGAAGGCAAATTTGGATTGGAATTAGTATCGTTAACTAGAACAGAAAGATTTTTATGAATGTGAAATGCCTCTAGAAAATCCAGTTCTCCAATGGAAGATGTTTTTTGAATAATTTTAGCAGCAGAAAAATTGAAAGTGTGATTTTCGGACCAACAATGTTGAGCAACAGAAGACTTCTGTGTTTCCTTTTTTCTAACATATGTCTCATGTTCCTTGATGCGAAATTTTAAGGCTCTCTTAGTTTGGCCAATGTAAATTAAACCACACTGGCAAGGAATCCTATAAATACCCCCAGGAATTCATATCCGGAATGGGGTCTTTGAGTATAGAAGTCCGAATTTTATTGATGGGAGAATAAACAACCCGAAAGTTAAATTTCTGCAAAATATGTGCAACTTTATAGCTAATTGATGGAAAGAAGGGAATGACAACAGAAATTTTATAATCTCCTAAAATAAGAGTGTGGCTTTTAGTGTGTTGAGATAAGAATTTTTTAACTGCTTGATTAATAATGTTGGGTGAAAAGCCCCTGTCAATAGCTATTGCTTTTAAATAATTTAGTTCTTCATCAAGGGCTAGTTTGGAGGAGCAAACTTGAAGAGCACGGAAAACATAGGAATAAAATGAAGCTAACTTTTGTTTAGTCGGATGACATGATTTAAAGTGTGGTGGAAGGCAAACAGATGAAGGTTTACGGTAAACTGTAGTACTGAAATTGGATGTGTTACGTGTGACCAGAATGTCGAGAAACGGAAGAGAATTGCAAGTCTCAAGTTCAAAAGTGAACTGAATAGCAGGATCGATAGAATTCATTGTTGAAAGAACTTTATTTAAATCATCTTTATTACCTTCAAACAGGGTAAAAGTATCGTCTACGTAGCGGAACCATGCCGGGAAGTTTAAAGTTTCAAACAGTTTTGATTCATAATAATGCATGTAGATATCAGCCAGGATGGGACTGAGAGGGCTTCCCATTGCTAATCCCTCAGTTTGCTTGTAATATTTATTTTGGAAAACAAAATGTGTTTGTTTCAAACAGAGTTCAGTGAGAGAAATTAGCTCATCAATTTCGATGCAAGAGAAATGAAATTCGCGAAGTCTGGTTTCTAGACATCTTAATGCACCCTCCACTGGGACATTGGTGAATAATGATTTTACATGAAAAGAAACCATGAGTAAATTACTAGGAGAAATGTTTTTAACCTTTTTTACAAACTCTATTGAATTTTTTATGGTGTAAATGTTATTGTCTAATAGAGTGGAAAATCTAGAAACTAAATATTTACTAATGGATACGAGGCAGTACCTGAATTTGATACAATAGGGCGGAAAGGAACACCACTTTTATGAATTTTGGGAAGAGCATATAATCTGGCACAATTCGCAACAGATGGGATAAGAGAATGTTTTAAGTTGCTTGAAATGATTTGCGAAGATTTGATCGCAGTTTTTATTTTGGACAAGTCCGAAGGTGAAGGATCTTTAGGGATCGGATTATATGGTCCTTCGTTTAAGAGTTTAGTGACACCATCGATGTAAGTGTTCTTATCCATGACGACTACCTGGCCACCTTTGTCGGCCTTTGAAATGATAATATCCGGGTTAGAATGAATTTCGCGCATTGTAGCTCTTTCTCTCGCAGTTAGATTTGGTTTCAAAGGTTTATTATTGAATTTCACATTATGAGCGATAAGATGCCTAATCATTTCTTTCTGTGAATCTGAAACTTTACTGAACTTGAAATCGAAAATCCTATCGAAAATCCTATCGAAAAAGCTTTCAAGTTCAGTAAAGTTTCAGATTCACAGAAAGAAATGATTAGGCATCTTATTGCTCATAATGTGAAATTCAATAATAAACCTTTGAAACCAAATCTAACTGCGAGAGAAAGAGCTACAATGCGCGAAATTCATTCTAACCCGGATATTATCATTTCAAAGGCCGACAAAGGTGGCCAGGTAGTCGTCATGGATAAGAACACTTACATCGATGGTGTCACTAAACTCTTAAACGAAGGACCATATAATCCGATCCCTAAAGATCCTTCACCTTCGGACTTGTCCAAAATAAAAACTGCGATCAAATCTTCGCAAATCATTTCAAGCAACTTAAAACATTCGCTTATCCCATCTGTTGCGAATTGTGCCAGATTATATGCTCTTCCCAAAATTCATAAAAGTGGTGTTCCTTTCCGCCCTATTGTATCAAATTTAGGTACTGCCTCGTATCCATTAGCTAAATATTTAGTTTCTAGATTTTCCACTCTATTAGACAATAACATTTACACCATAAAAAATTCAATAGAGTTTGTAAAAAAGGTTAAAAACATTTCTCCTAGTAATTTACTCATGGTTTCTTTTCATGTAAAATCATTATTCACCAATGTCCCAGTGGAGGGTGCATTAAGATGTCTAGAAACCAGACTTCGCGAATTTCATTTCTCTTGCATCGAAATTGATGAGCTAATTTCTCTCACTGAACTCTGTTTGAAACAAACACATTTTGTTTTCCAAAATAAATATTACAAGCAAACTGAGGGATTAGCAATGGGAAGCCCTCTCAGTCCCATCCTGGCTGATATCTACATGCATTATTATGAATCAAAACTGTTTGAAACTTTAAACTTCCCGGCATGGTTCCGCTACGTAGACGATACTTTTACCCTGTTTGAAGGTAATAAAGATGATTTAAATAAAGTTCTTTCAACAATGAATTCTATCGATCCTGCTATTCAGTTCACTTTTGAACTTGAGACTTGCAATTCTCTTCCGTTTCTCGACATTCTGGTCACACGTAACACATCCAATTTCAGTACTACAGTTTACCGTAAACCTTCATCTGTTTGCCTTCCACCACACTTTAAATCATGTCATCCGACTAAACAAAAGTTAGCTTCATTTTATTCCTATGTTTTCCGTGCTCTTCAAGTTTGCTCCTCCAAACTAGCCCTTGATGAAGAACTAAATTATTTAAAAGCAATAGCTATTGACAGGGGCTTTTCACCCAACATTATTAATCAAGCAGTTAAAAAATTCTCATCTCAACACACTAAAAGCCACACTCTTATTTTAGGAGATTATAAAAATTCTGTTGTCATTCCCTTCTTTCCATCAATTAGCTATAAAGTTGCACATATTTTGCAGAAATTTAACTTTCGGGTTGTTTATTCTCCCATCAATAAAATTCGGACTTCTATACTCAAAGACCCCATTCCGGATATGAATTCCTGGGGTATTTATAGGATTCCTTGCCAGTGTGGTTTAATTTACATTGGCCAAACTAAGAGAGCCTTAAAATTTCGCATCAAGGAACATGAGACATATGTTAGAAAAAAGGAAACACAGAAGTCTTCTGTTGCTCAAAATTGTTGGTCCGAAAATCACACTTTCAATTTTTCTGCTGCTAAAATTATTCAAAAAACATCTTCCATTGGAGAACTGGATTTTCTAGAGGCATTTCACATTCATAAAAATCTTTCTGTTCTAGTTAACGATCCTAATTCCAATCCAAATTTGCCTTCGGCTTTTAGAGAAATTATGTTTTAGTTCTGGTTTCGCCAACAGATGGCGCCACTTGCTTATTCTTGTCCAGGCTTTCTTATCTTATCTAATCATTATTTCCTATCTTGTTCATTTGCGGTTTTGCAGCTGAAGATGGTGGTTCGGTAAAACCATCAAAACTAGTCCTGTGAAAATTTTGCAAATATTACGCTGATTTTTGTTGTTTGACTTCTGAATTAGTATTTATTCGGCGTGTTATTGTGTCTTAATCAGAATTTTTGCTTTCATAGTAATATTTGGTTAAGATTTTTTAAAAATATTTTCCTTTAAAACTATTTTTAGCAACATAAATACATCATAACTATAGAATTTTTTAAATTTATAATGAGGATTAAGTGTGCATTAATATTTTTAGTAGGAGTTAAATTTAAAAAATAATAATAGTCCTTGAAAACAGGCCTTGTTTTTGTTGCATACAAACAGTATAAATATAGAGTTTGTCAAAGAAAACCATCAGAACTATATCTGAGTGAACTTTTGCAGGTTTGAATGAGGCTTTCATCATTATATCTTTACTAGTTTTCACTTCTATTCATAAATGCTCATTTTTTCTTTTCTCTGAAACAGTCAGTTTTATTTAAGCGCTGTATTTGTTAACTTTCTAAAACCGGTCCGAAATTCTCATAATATAGCCTTCAGACCGGCGCAATGTTTATATTTCACTCACTATTTCTAATCAATCTCGTAAATAATTTGTGAATTTTTAACTTTGTTTTCACTCTTCATTTATATTCACGTATTTTTGTATTAGAAATTAGAAAGCGAGAACAAAATTTAACAAAATATAGTAAATTCGAACTAGATTTGTAAGTCTGCAGGCTGGAATGCGATTTTAATAACATATTTTCATTAATAAAATAATGATAATGACTAATTTATTGAAATAATAATAATAATATTTATTACCATTAGATGATTAGAATGAGATTCAATACAATTAGATTTTGAGATGAACTTAAAGCAATAATAAAGCTTTACATAACAATAACAGAGATTTAAATCTGCTTTTTTTTCGATAATTTTGTTATTATAATATAAAAAACAAAATCCGAGATACATTGGTTGCGTTTAATCATTTAACTTTAACAAATATTACATTGGACTCTCAGGCAAAGAAGGTATATCTTTATCGAGAATTTTTCTTTGTAAAATTGGCTTTTGTTTATGTTAGCAAACAAAAAAATCCGTGACCTATACATGCAATCATCAAAAGAATTTTGAGAACAGTTTTAAATGTTCATGAAGAATTAATTCATTTCCTTTCATAGGTAGAAATTTCGTCTAAAACCATCGTTATATCCAAAGGTTGAAGTCTATTTCATGTTAAACGAATATTCTATTTGCACATAATATATTTTCTAATTTATTTTAGAAAGAGTAATCTTTCACGTTTTCAAAAGAATAAGGACATACTGGGTGTTGAAACAATGTAATAAAAATGTAATGTTTCGTCTAAAACCATCGTTATATCCAAAGGTTGAAGTCTATTTCATTTTCAACGAATATTCTATTTGCACATAATATATTTTCTAATTTATTTTAGAAAGAGTAATCTTTCACGTTTCCAAAAGAATAAGGACATACTGGGTGTTGACACAATGTAGTAAATCTGTTTTTCATATTTCTTCCAGTAATGAAAACGATTACCCTGGAATATTTTCAAAGCAAAATTAAGAAAACCGTTTACGCCAAATTTTGCATAAAGTATCTTCTCATGTATTTTTTTATTTAAAGTGTGGAATTTTCTCTTTGAAAATATCAAAAATCATGAACGGAGCAAAATTAATTCATGAGAAATAACTTTGAAATGCAATAATTCCATCGGAATATGAAATAGTGGAGAAAAGTGCAATACAGTTTATTTATTCACAAATAATCCCCCTCATATGCGTAATTTATGTACTGTCGATTGAGAAATATAGGTTAGTAAATTAAACCGTTTATTTCAATCCTTTTCCTTTATCAATATTTTTTACGTGCTCTTCAGTAGAGCGGTAAAGGTGGCTGAACACTTGTACCTCGCTTGGGTTTGAATCCGGGATAAATAGTTGGATTCACGGTTTTTGTGTAACGTAAATGCAAGCCAGCTTCTCTTCTTAGAAAGTCCTCCGCGAAGGCATAACTCCGTTTATACAGGTAACTGTTGTGTGCTTTGATGTAATTCAGTAAGAGAACAAAATTAATCCAATCAAACCCGAAGAACGGGTTGATTACATGTGGAGCTTTCCACCAGGAATGTAAATGCGAGCAATTTTCTCTTAAAAAGGTTTACACGAAAGCATCCATCCCTTTAAGCAGATAGCGTTTGCGTGCTTTTCCGTAATCCAATCCTAATTTTCATACATTTAATAGTAAGTTTACATACACCTTATTACAGACAAAATAACAACCTTATTTTAAGATATTTTTTTATTAACTTGTCTGAATTTCCCTTTATCTCTTGAGGAGTATAAGAATTTCAGCGAATAAAACTGGCCGAAATTTTATACAATGTAACTGACGTTTTGATTCAATTTAGAAGTAACGTGAGCTTTACTGATATTTAAATACTTTTTTGGCAGATCTCATCCTAAAAGAGGGTCTAAAGATAAATTGATTTTATTTAATTTACAATCAATGAAAATCATTGAAAGCAATCACTGAATGAATGAAAATCACAAAAACTATCATGCATACAATTGTCTCTTATTTATCTCCTGATAAATCAGACAAAATTGCCTACATAATAGAAGCACTTTGAAAGAGTTAACAGTTCTTAAGGGTTTTATGGACTCCACAAAAAATGTCAAAATAAAATCTTATTATTCATAAGTATGAAAAGAAAGTAAACGATAAAAGCGGTTTTACCTATTTTATAGAAGGGCATTAAATCTAAAATATTAATCTATTCTTATTTGTTATGATTAAAAAACATTAAATATGGTAAGCTTAAAGAGCGTGCAAAATTGCTGATGCTTTAATCATAGCAAAAGTCAGTACTAAAAAAATTAGCATTAAAATTATGAGACAGATTGAGAAAGAGATGGCCTCTATTTGATTTGCAAGTATATTGGCGCGAGACGAAACCTGCGGTTTTTGCCAAAATGTAGCCAAACTGATAAGAAGAGGGAAATAATGCATAGCCAGCAGCTACTGTGAGCAGCGACAATGGACCACCCAGAGATCTACAGATAGGTGATTCTCTGAAATGGGGAGGGCATGGATGGTACGACAGTTGTACCAATGCCAGCGTCTGAGAAAGTCATTCTCCTGGTACAACTGCTGCACCAGCCGGCTTCAGAAAGTTAAAATAAAAGTATGTATTTTTAATTTGTAGTTTGTATTTTATTTACACTGTTTTATGTATTTATTTTTTAAAAGTAAATATCACATTCTTTGTTCATCTATAAAGATTTCCATGGTTTTACAAGCTAATTTTTTTTTTAAATTTATACCATCTCCCTTCTCCCCCCAAAAAAGATAAGTCAAATTTCCCATATCATAGCCATATATAGGGTACTGTATTTCATAAAGTTATTCATGCAGTATATAATAATACCTAGTTTCTATATTTCGTCCAACTTGTGTGTTTTTGTTTTAAAAAGCTCATTACTTATTCACAAATCAAAAATAGGAAATTTGGAATATTCTTGACTACCATTTTGAGTAGGTGATTTTTGGTACATGTTCCTCGTATACCTTAGAAAAAATAATTTTAATAAATAAAAAAAAGCATTAATCTACTTAAAATAAAAATATACTACTTTGTATGAACACCAAACTTTTAAATATGAGCTTTTCAAATGAAAAGCTTTATTTCTTCATCAGATGCAAGTTGGACCTTTTGCAGCTGGTGAAGCACGAAAGCTTTTTGTTCAAAATGTGCGTCCTGCTTGCATTTAAAAGATTGGTGTTCATTTGTAATTAATCTACTAACTTTATAGTAAATACTATTTTTAAATGCACATTTTCATAACATGTTTATCTAATTGGGATACAGGAATAAAATAGAATATGTATTGTCATGTTTGAATTTATAATTCAAAAAGAAAATTTTATCTTGGAAACGTACATTTTACAGCTGGTCTGCAAAACATGAAATCTTACTAAAGTAAAATATTTTTCTGTAATTTTATTATTAGAACTTAATTTTTCAATGTGTCTTGTCAAAGCATTTCCTTGACATGCTAAAAAACTACAGTTTCACAGACTTTTTTCCAAATATCTGTGGTTTTCATCAATTTCTTTTGAATACTGCTTATCAAGCTTAGCACAGATGGAATCCGATGATAAATTTTCAGTACAATTTACCAAACAACTTGCTGAATTTTTATGAGAAACACAAGACTCATGAGAATCTTTCATAAATTACAGGCAAAATTATAGAACTTACTTGACAATCTTGGGATGGCACAATTTTCAATTCATTATCATCCACTCTCTTTTAAATGAACTTCTTGTGGATTTTCTCCACAGAGTCCAAAGGCACATTAACATTTTCAACCATATTAGGAGTTTTTGCGAAAAAGTTCCCAGTTGTCAAACCATGTTTTTTAGAGTTCATGATTAATGAAGTTGAAGAAAAAAACACTTTTTAACATAATGGATTATTGCAGCAAAATCATGTTTGGCAGCAGCTTTTCTTAAGCAATGGGGAAAGACTCAGCCAATAAGGGTCAAGAGCCTGTTTGCCGCATTCCTTACTAGTAGCTTGGTGAAGTCGTGCACTGTGATGTCACTTCTAACAATAAAGGAAAATTTATCCTTATGATGACATCAGACAGGTGTGCATTCCTGGACTGGTAAAAAAAAGTATAATAAGCCAGGAAGAATAGCTATTGTGACTGAAGGAAGGGTGCCGGTGGAATGCTTGTTAGGCCATTGTGGTATTCTAGCGACTACGTCATATTCAGTCGTATGCTACCGAAAAGGATGGCAGGGTGGCTGGCTGAATGCTTTTGACATTTATTATTCAAATATACAACAATCTTTCAAAGTGAAAATGGAAAATAAGGAGAAGTTGAAATTTCAAAATCATTTTTTCATCTCATATTTTAAATCAATCATTTCTTCATATTAATCACCCAAAAGTTTCAGGTTGTGCCCTGTATTTCCCGCCTATGAGCACTGAAACTTACCCTGTATAAATAAACTAACGCAAAACTAGATAAAAAAAAACGTTATATTTCACATAATATTTGTTGAATTTTTGTCAGTCTCCCAAGAGTAGATTCTTGCCTTTCAGTAAGCCACAGAATTTGTGAATAAGTGAGCCACTACAATTCATGATGCATAGTTCAAACACAAAACTAAAACATTTATTTAAAGACAAGCAACTGATGAAACTCTCATCACACATAAGAGTTTTTTTGCACACTGATCAAAATATTAATCCAATGCTATTTGGCCATAATGCCATCTATGCATAAAAAAACCTTAACATTTATAGTATTTATTTTTATTGAAATGAATTACTTGAGCAATTTGCAATACCTTTTTTTTAACCTACCAAGCTATGCATTTCATAAACTTGTTACGATTTCATTTATTTTTGCTAATAGTTATTACTATGTGTTATTTTACAGTGCTCGGTGAATGTATTAACTTGTGAATTTTTTAATGTTGATGTCTGGGAAATAGATTTTTAATACAGTATTGTTTAATCCCCCCCCGCTTGAATACAGTACGGCTCTTATTAAAATAGCAGAAAATTTTGGTACAGCGAAAAGACAGGTTTCCCCCCCCTCGTTCCCACGAAGCGATCACTTTACAGTCAAGGGTCGGTGGCCAGGCGCCTTTAACTCCTCTTATCTTTCTGAGCTTAACATGTGGTTTACTTGCTTTGAAGGCTAAAATTTCTAGCAGGAGTTGCAACTTGACAGAATTATGGTTGAAAACATTCCTTGTTGTTTGCACGGACGGGAAAGTGTTATGTCACTTTAAAAATAGGGGTCTGATTTTCTTCGAATTTTGGAGGTCAATTATTGCCTTTGTTCTAATTGGTTTGTGTTGGATCAGATAGATATAATCTCATAGATATTTTGAGCCAATGGTGAATATAGAGGTAGTTTGTATTTTGAGCATCACTGAGGTTTTAAAAATAGCCTCTAGGGCCGACAACGACCTGCGAGTTTAGTTTTCAAGCAACCAAAGAATGGGGTGTGGTACTAGTACAGGAAATTTCTTGTTTGCTCAAAATGCTGGAAAAAAATAGCAACATTCTGTCTGACAATTTTGCAAACCAACGACGCTCAATTATAATCTTGCAACCATCTTAAGGACGATCATTTCTAATTTTGTTAACATCTTAAGAATGATCATTTTTAATTTTGTGAATACCATAAGGACGATTATTTCTTTGAGATTCTTGAAGGTGGTGTATTTGGGCCTGCAACATGCACAAATTTCCCATGAGAGAAAAACTCAACACATTACCACCAGCTAAGATTCCACTGAAGAAAGGAAAGAATGATCATTTATCGTACTGTTTTACCTTATTAATCTCGAGGAATGAACGAGCAGCCCAAGCGTATCAGTTCTAGGACCCTCTTTATGTAGATTTGGAAACCACAGTCCTCAGCGGGTGAGATTCCTCAGTCACATTTATGGACCCTTGTTTTCTGAAATCTGGGAGCGATTTATTTTCATTTGCTTTTTTCTTTAATAATTAATTATTATGATTTTGGAATGTTAATTTCTAAAGTATGAGCAGTCATTTTTATGTTAGATGAAAATCTGGATTGTTGCTGGAAGAACGTAACTAATAATTTGGATACAATATTGATCGTTGCTCCGAATGTCAAATGTAAAATTCTGAATAAATTTTAGATAATGTTTTGTAGGGGTAGTCTAGGCAGCTATGAAAAATTATAATTTTTATGGATAAATGTTTTTATTGATTTATTATTGTATATTTTGAGTTCTTCTAGTGGTCTACTGTAGGTCACCCATGTGATCCTTGTTCAAAACCTGGTTATTTCCTTTTCAATTCGAACCTGAGTAACTTAGCAGCTAGTAGGGAAATCAATTTTAAGTTAGTTGTAATTATAAGATTGAATTAATCTATCTGAGCTTGGTGTTTTGATTTCTTACTTATAGGCTTTATTCTTCCCAGGTGTTTTGAGGTGCTCTGTGTTATATTTAAATGGAAAGTGTTTGTGGCTATCTCAAAAGCTGTACTGAAATTTATGTGTTTTCAGGAAAGTCAGTGGACTTAATTTTAGTGAGAGAGAGCATTTTTGATGAATTTATTACTGAAATGCATTTTCACATTTTGCATTTTGTTTGAAAATTACTCTTTTTGGATTTTTGTTATATTTTTTTTTTCCTGCCTGGCACCAGAGAGAAAGTTGTAAGTAAACAGGCAGTTTAAAAGAAAATAATATTAACAGCTTTAAATGTAACATTATTTTAATTTGTTGTCCTTTTCTGTCTACCTTTATTCCCCTCGTGTTTCCTCACCAGGATGTATATTAGTTAGAATGAACGGGTGTATTTAAACTGATGTAGCAAAAACATTAGTCAGAGCGTGGTTTCACTGTCTTGAGCACACGTTGTTAATTCTTCCAGCTGTTAACTTGAACATTGGCTTCGCATTCTTGCCGCCGAATTGTTATCCTGCCAGTGTAAGTTCGGAGTCAATCTGTTAAATTAAGCTAAATTGTGTAGTTTTGCACAACTCTTACCTTTAAATTTAGTGTTACATTATCTTTTAAGTTTTGCACCACAAATGGTTGTTGACTGTAAGCACGTACGTATATGCTGTCTGTAAAGTATTGTGTTAAATAAAAGGATCCTTTACACCCTTCCCCTGTTTTGTTCATCTTCAAGTCTTAGCAAGAAGTTGTAACACTTGAGTAGATCTAGCTACATTGTATATAGCCAAAAGATCTAGATCCCACAACATAACATGTTTTTAATAAGTATAAGAATGCAACTTTATCCCATATGTCAATGCACATAATTCAAAAAAAGGAAAAATGTTAAAAAAAAACTGGCAAAATATCAGTATATATTCCCTTCCCTCAAAAAATTTCAAGAATTAGACAATTTTTTTACTTTCACAAAATATGCATCGGAATTTAATGCAAGAGGGATGACTTACATCTAAATGGCCAAGATATCGCTCCACACTTCGTGATGTAAACAGAATTTTTCCACTTGGTGTAGTTACAATTAAAAAACCATCAACTGACTATATAAAAGAAATATTCGGTATCAAAATGACATATTTAAATGTAGTTAATTTACTAATAAAAACAACTAATCTAAAAATATTTAAAACTGAAAGACACTTGCCTCAAGAATATCACGAACTTGCTCATCAGATAAAAAACTTGGACACCATTTGAAAGATGTTTTCAGCTTCATACTTCCTCCTAATGGGCCTTTTAAAAGAGAAACATTTTCATATAAATGTCGAGAGTTAAATATACTCGATTATCAAGATTTAAAAACCATGTCTTGTAATAAAATTATTCATGCAACAATTTTGACAAGGATAAGAATACAATAACTTAAAAAATATTTCTATTGTAATAATCCCACACTACTATACATTTTTTGTGTTTCACAAACCTATTCAGGGCTTCAGTAGTTATTTGCTGCGAATGTTATTCTTACGTAAACATAAAAACATGCAAGGAGGTTAAAACTGCAGAATGAAATATTTCAATTTCTCAAAATTTTCTATGGAAGATGTTACATTATGCACAATTATACATGTCACTTTCTTCTAGTTTTCAAAAGTTAATTTTAAGTTGTAGAGTCATTAGGATCTTTGATAGCTGGAAATGAGCAATGCCCTCCGCAGAATTTGAACCTGGACCTCTCGAATGCGTACGAAGTGTGTTACTATTATACCACGAAGGCATAAAGAAAGGAGGGAGATAATAACTTATATACTCCCCCTTTTAAAGGGCGACTGGGGATTAGGGAAGTCCTGGAGTAAGTGCTGAAGGCAAAGAATCATCATCCACCACAAATGATATTAGCAAAATCAACAATAAATTTGTGCAGTGCCATGTTTCTTTATTAATCGCTAATTTAATTTCTGATATTATGCATATAAAATTTTGATAGATTCCAAAGTCCACTGCTGGCTTGTTGTCAGAGCAACAATTACATAAAATTACCAATAATTCCGTTTCTGGTAATTGCTATCCCGGTTATGTTACTTTTTAAACAGATAATGGTTATCAGAATACACTAAGGTGAAAATAATCTAAAACACAATGCTAATATTTTTATTTAATTATTCTCCCTAACATTTTTTCTCTCAAGTTAATTTTACTTCAGGCAGTATCTTGCATTCCTGTCTGATCCCACTGTTCACAACAGTTGTGATTCACCAGGAAAATTTGCTATTCATTTCAGGGTACTACTTTTATTCGGTCCTTGAATGGTGTGCGTAACTGCCGAAGGAACCTGTTTTGCATTGCAATAGATATTGAGCTTTTTTAATCAGTGGAAGAATTTTACGAGGATTTTGTTTTTGGTGCAGTGAACCTTCAGCCTGTTACTTGGTTAGTATTTCTTACTTAGTTGTCTCAATTTTCTGTGAAACTGCTTCAAAATTAATTTCCTATCCTTAAGCAAGTCAGGCATTTTTATGCAGTTGCTGCACAGATTTAGCAACCATTCACAATGATATGTTTAATGAACACTTTTCCCACATGAAACTCTTTCATAATAATTTCTTGGTAATCCTAGGTAAAGATCATAATTTATTTCACCAATGGTTGTGGATGCTGAAATATTTGGGGTCAAAATGTTTACTTCCCATTTTATGAAATACTGTTATTCCTGATAGAGATATTTCACCTTAATCATCAGATCTTCATATCAATAATGTTGCATCAAGCAATGAGGGATCAACAGAACACAAATGTCTTTCTTCTCTAAAGTTTTTATCAAAACAGGCATATTGATATTGGTGAAATCTCTATCTTGTGATATTTTCTTGTATTTTTCGATTTCTTGCTTGATGATCTTTCTTTCTACCTCGCACTAGGTTAGAGGCATTTTGCTACATGACATATCTAAAATTTTTCATCTCTTAGTACTGCTGCTCTGCAGCTGCCCCAGCTCTAATGCCAGCATTACACTTCTATTAATGTGTTGATATTTTTTGTCTTCCTAATTTTCGATCCTCATGTACGTCTGACACGTCCTTCATAAAAGCCTAGTATCCAAATGAAATGTTATACAACGATCTACTGCTTGATCACTATAAATTTCAGGTAATAAGGTGAAATTTTGCTCCCATAAACGTTTATTCCGATCTTTTATTTTCCAAAATATCATCTACTTACAGACTCCATTTCAAACTCAATTTGAAATTTATTTTCTGTATACACAGGTTAGGTAACCCAATGGAAAATTATACTATGTAACCGTTAGGCTGAAAATAATTTATTTTAAACTTTTTTCCGAGTTATTTTACTATAAAATTCAAGTTGCAACGTTTCATTTGACCGCCTTTATGGGTCTAACATTTAGAATATGATTGATCCCTACACCTATTTGGCAAGAGTTTAGGAACTAAACTATTGTGCAGATATCTGCCATGTTATAAAAGACCTCCACATCGAACATCTGTGTATGCCCATAGAAATATGAACAGTTTATGTGTTAATCTTATAACTGTATTTGTGAAATACATTCATTATACTAGTGACAGATAGGCCTTTCTTTCAGTTTTGATTTGCCATGCATTTGAAAAACAGCTCAGAATTAAACAGCTATGTTGAAGAGTTCGGATGGTAGACAGAGAGAATATGTGCTCGATGAACTGTTTATATAGCCAGACATGCACGAGAAGAACAGTATCAACATAATATTAATTTTTTTGTGTTTTGTAATAATATATGTATATGTTGTAGAGACATTAGCTTATTTTTAATATGAGAGACATGAAAAATGAGCAATGCCCTAACTGGGAGTCGAACCACAGACCTCTCGAATACGTGCTGAGTGTGTGTATTATCGCCCTGTATTATATTTAAAGAAATTAAATAAGGAAGAATCTGCATAAATGTATGTATGCTTCTCGCATTGTGATAAAACAACGTACCTAGAGTCATCGAATTTTGAATGATATAATCCTCCTACGAATATGGCCATTTGGAAGATCAAATCTGAAATTTGGAATTTGTTTTATTATCGCATTCATATTTTGTAAAACTTCAACGAATTTTTTATTAACAAACTCAAGGATTTCAAAGCGAGCAACGGCAACACTCTACGGGAGGGACCTTTTTATCTCCAGCGTGCAGAACTGTGCATCGAAAATTCTAAAGATATGCTCATTTTTAAATTATTTTGCGACATTGCTATTTTAACTGAATTTTATGGTTTAAGTGCAAAGAACATTATATTTAACAAATAAAAGTAGCATACAAAACGTTAAAAAAAGTCCCTTTAGACGTAATTTAAAATCTGAAACCTTTCAGATTTTTTCTCCCACTTTATTTGAAAGGCAACTAAAAATTTTGAATGTACGTCAAGGAAAATGGGTAGTGTACCTCTTAGATTTGTTATCTAATAACACAGCAAAACTAAGGCTAAAGAATCAGCTAGTGATGCCTAAGATTATGACAGTGTTCGTACACATTTCTGCACATGGAAATTAAGTACTTTTAAGGACTTTTAAGGACCTATGAGCAAATGGAAACTGAATAAATTCAATTGAAAATATTATCTATGCCTGAATTTCCCTTTCGCAATACCATCCTAAAAATAAAATAGATGCCTAAGTAGTACGCATTATTGCTAAACGTGAATTAATTAACATAATTGTTAATAAGTTTGAAAATAAAATAAACTTTATGCAATTTATCAAGTAGCATTAAATATTTTACACTTATAATTGTCGGTCATATTTGAAAGAAGATAAGTGACATTTATGTTTTACTAAAAGTTACTTTACGTCGATTTTTGCTACGTCTCATTTTGTCACACACTTGGTCAGTCTAGAAGTTTAGTAAATAGCAGGTAGATTTTATGTCAAACTGCATAGGTTAAAATGAGAAGTAAGATCATAACCAGCATGACTCATAACCAAAAGACTGAATGTTGTCACCACTGCTGCTTGTCTAGAGAGAGACCGGCTGATTAGAACGAACCTGAAAGGCCTGATGTAGGCAAGGTTGGCAAGTGTTGAAAAGTTAGTCAGGTTCTGTTTCATGCAGTTAGTGTCGTAGCTTCATGTACAGTTCCAGGGGTTATAACCCAGTTAATATAATTTAAGGTTCCAATAAGCCATTAAAGCACCAGAGGTGATAAGTTGTTTTGTATTATTTTAAGTCTAAGTAGATGCATAGAATATGTTTTACTTGAATTTTGACATTTTTATAATTTATCTTGCGACCAAAGTGAGTATTAATGAAAGGCAATAACTCGCTTTAATATGTAGAGATAATTTTTAAGGGTAAGCAGTTATTATAAATAATTAAATTAGGTAGTTTGATAACCATTATGGATTTACATGACCACTATTAAATTTTATTTTTTAACAATATTTATTAAAAAAGCCCTATTTAAATCAAAATCTAATAAAATTTCACAGTTTAAAGTATATGTAATTAAAGTATAAGTTTAAAGTTTCTTAAACAATATTAAGATAATTACGCATTAAAAGCTACAGAACATTTATGTTTTGTAACAACAACAGTCAACAAAATATTTATCCGTCATTTTAATTTGAAGCCTTCCCAGACATTTTGGCTAGTTTATATCGATTTCCTTCTCTTTAAGCATCTTTTCTAACAATTATATGAGGGCTATCCAGAAAGTAGATTACGTTTTGGAATAAAAAAATAAAGTATAGGAAACAAATTTTATTATATACAGATGAAAGCCACACTCAAATACTACTTTTCTACATAGTCACCATACAAATTAAGGCATTTATCGTAGCGATGTACGAGCTTGGAAATTCCTTCGTCGAAAAATTCGGCCGCCTGCGCCTTCAACCACTTCGTTACCTGTTCTTGCAGCTGTGCGTCGTCATCAAAACGCATTGATCGCAATTTCGTTTCACAGTTCACATGTTTCACCCATGTTTCGTCACCAGTAACGATGCGATCGAGTAAAGAGTCACCATCCTTATGGTAAGCGTCCAAAAAGTTCAACGCTGCAGCCATTCGCTGATTTTTGTGGTCCTCTGTCAAGATTTTTGGAATCCATCTTGCACAAAACTTGTGGTAACCAAGCTTTTCGCTGATGATTTCGTGCAACAAACTTCGCGAAATTTGTGGAAAACTCAAAGAAAGTTCCGTTATTGTGAAATTTCGATTTTCACGGACTTTAGCATCGACTTTTTCGAGAAGTTCGGCGGTCACTATGCTGGGTCTCCCACTTCGATCTTCGTCGTGAACACTGGTTCGGCCATTTTGAAATCTTATGACCCACTGACGCACTCCACCTTCAGTGATAATGTTGTCCCCATACACTTCACGAAGCTGCCGATAGATTTCTATCGGTTTACAGTTTTTTGCAGTCAGAAACCTTATTACTGAGCGCACCTCGCAGCTCGCGGGATTTTCAATTAACGCAGACATTTCAAACCGTCACAGTATCTGAACGGAGCACAGCACGAACCTCTCACTAGCACGGCTAGATGCAGACTGAGCTGCGCAACGCTCTGACCCCAAGATGGCCGCGCTAGCCCCGCCCCTAGCGGACACAGACGGAAACGTAATCTACTTCCTGGATGGCCCTCGTAGATTTGTCTCATAGGTACATTGTGCAAATCAATGCTGTCGCTAGTTTCTGCGTCTTTATCTCCTAACTTGTCAACCTCTCCACAATGTACCTATGAGGGTTTAATTGATCTCGTAAAAGTTAAATAGTCCAAAACTCCTGACAGGCGTGAAGCATATTATCACTATGCCTGAAATTAACTACAATAATATTAGAAAAAGGTTATAATGAACCTCTTATTTAAAAAGAGCTTAGAACATAAAGGCATGTTCTGATGCTAACAAAATCAATTACATCTCATGGTGATGTAATTAAACAAGAACAGTCAAATTAAAACTAATAATGTGGACTAGTGGTCAAAGATTATACAATTTAATTTTAATTTAATCTGGCTCAATAACTCTTATCATATGAGGAATAGAAATGGGGAATTATAGTAAAGGTTGAAATCATAAACAATTGGGTAATTTACATAATAATAACTGCACATATCTTTAAAGAATAATTTCCTTTATGTATTCAGTTTCTTTCTTAAACACATTTCCTTTTCCTTTTAGAATTTTTGGATTTAATTAAGGATTTCTGTTATTCTAAAAAACACTAAATGCATTTAGAATGTACAGAAAAAGCAGCTAATTTTATTTCTTTAGTAACATGAACATTCAGAAGCAATATGAAATATATATAGTAAAGGCCAGTTAGAGCTGATGTGGTAGAATTTCTAGAATTTAGTGACACACCGAACAACAAAATCTAGAAATGGCAAAACATTTAGGATTTACAGCAGGCATTGGAAGCAGAATTTAGAAAGGCACTAGGCAACAGAATTTAGGATCCACAGAGATTGCATCAGGTGGGAAACTGCCTAGTGCTAGCTATGTGTATGATGCATTAACCCCTTCGCGCCAACTGTCACGTATACGTGACAGCAACGAATACACTTATCTACCGGCCGACACGCAGGCGTGCCAGAGCATTGTTGCATTTTCTACCGACTGTCACGTATTTGTGCCAATACCTTGGAACGTTTTTCAAACTATAATTTCTGCCACAAGATGGCACTGTATGTCCATATGGTTTCAGATACATGTACATTAGACTTTCTACTCGAAATGAGAGAAGCATGACTCACATACACGTGTTTTTGATTATATAAACAAACGGGGAACTAAATGTTTCCGAATGGCGTGATTTATGATGTCTCTTTAAATCGCACGTGGTAATTGTTTATTGTAAATAGAAGTTTTATATGTGCTAAAGCGTTGAGTATTTCCGTTTACAGTTCAGTTTTTAGAAAATAATTAAGATCTTTTTAGACGTGAATTCTTTCTGTTTTTACCGTTTCAATGTCGAAGCGTCGAAAATGTTTAACAGAGCATGAAATAGCAGAAATGATGCAAAATATTTCAGATATTGATTCTGAAATTCTGATATTGATTCTGAAAGATTAACTGAAAGACATTTTCCAAAACTTTGTTCAGAAGAGACTGATAAGAAAATAAGATGACGATGCTTCGTTTGTTCACATTCCCGGAAAAATCCTCCAAAACGGCAAATGAGTTATTACAAGTTCAAGCAATGTAACGTAGGACTGTGTGTAGATCCCTGTTTTAAAATTCTTCATACAAAAAGAGAATTTTAAGTAATATATTTAGTTTTCAGATGTATAATGTTAAAAGTCATAAAATGGTGAGTAATTAAAATAAAATGTGTAAAATGTGCATTTAAACAAGAAATAAGGTAATTAAAGTATATATATAAAAATATTTATAAAGCATAAGCCGATTAAATACTTTATAGAACATTATTAAGCAATGCGTTGATACTTCGGAAAATTTCATGGATTTAGGCTTAGTAGCAAAAAAGCCCCCGGCCCTGGAGAGACGCTCGCGGAAGACACTGCCGGCCTCCGCGATAAGCGCGCGTTTTCGCTACCCGGCTCAAAGGGGTTAAGAAATATTAGATGAATTTTTTAAATTGTAAGTTTTCAATTTCTTTATTAATAAAAAATCCCTTTCTATAATGCCTGGCCATGTGATAATTTCAGAAGCATTTTTGATATTTTCCATGCATCTGTCTAGTGAAAAGTAGAGAAAATAAAGAGAAGATAAATATGTTAAGATTCTAGTATCAAAAGTAAAACATTTAAATATTACGTTTTCATTGTTCTTCCAGATGTTCTCCAAAAATTAAGAAATTCATTGCAAACCTTCTGTAAAATACAACCATTACGTGTTGATACCATGGAGACATTTTTCATTATGTCATACATTTCTCGAACCTTCTAGAATCGTGGGTCTATAAATCTCGCCTTCAAATCCTTCTAAACTTTCCAAGCTGCAATGTCTAAAATTCTAAAGAAAAATTATCCCTACCAATTCTGTAACAGCAAAAAGACAGAAATATTTTGGGAAAAAAATAGAAGGGAAAAGTATAAAACTAATTTTATAGAGAAAACTGATGCACATTCTGAGAATTTTGAATATTCTGAGACAATTACATGGGAAAAACTCTTACTATGAAAAAATTAAAATGAAGACATTTTTTAATTAATTACATAGCTAATTTTGCATTTGCTAAAAGCTGTTTCGTAAATTATGCTTTATAGCATTATACCTTGTTTATTTTTCAGATTTAAAATATTGTATAATAAGTTGCCAAAATGAAACTTTATAATATTACAGCGAAAAATAAAAATGTCTTATTTCAATGTTATTTTTTAAATATAATTTCAATATATTACCATTACTTTAATGAAATTTATTAATGTTACGATGTTTTAAAAAAAATCGTCGAAAAATTCTCAGAACTAAAAAGTTTCTATAGAAACTAATCTTAAAATCGCCAAAATGTTGAAAAGTCGCCAAATTTAGAACCATTTAATAAAAGAATTGACATCCCCAAAAGCAAAAAGTTGTTTAAGAGCTCTTTACTACAAAAAAAGAATTTCGAAAGGCTTATGTTTCACTTCTTGCTTAGAAACTTGAGTATCCTACCATTCATATTAGAAATAGAAACAAATTATAACTCATGAACCCATTCAAAAGATAATCATATATATGGCAGTGACTCGCCAAAAATATTCCTCAAAATGCTAATTCACTCTCAAAATGACAGTCGTAAAAACAGACAGACATTTCAGATGATAAAAATTAAGGACCTTCTGCTGATTTTGGCCAAAATTAAGGACTTTTAAGGACCAAAATCGATTTCAAAAAATCTAAGGACTTTTAAGGACTCTTAAGGACCGTACGAACTCTGTTATGAGGAAATCAAACAAATCCTCTTAAAAACGCTTCAGATTAAGTACTAAAAAGTTCCGACAGTTATTTTCGCAGTATCGCAAAAGTCCTGATAGTATATGGTGAGATTTTTATTTCAATTTGAGAAATTTCATTGATGGCTGGATCGGAGAATTAAAAGTCAAAACTTTTGAGAAGTTAAAGGGTTTCATGATATTCAGTCAAATTTTAAAAAATCCCAAACAGAGCATTTTGTGGATCACTGGACCAAGCGAACTGACATTCTTCAACTTGCTGATAAATTGGATTTGTATGAAGAAACTAAAAACATAAGAGGTAGAAATGTCAGTAAGGAAACTCCAAAACTTTCTCAAGATAATGGTCCCAAACATTATAAAAATAGCCCTCAAATTGTTAAAAATTCAGTGATAAGGAATTCTGGCATGTCAGAAGACTGACCAACCTGCTCTCCTTCTCTAAATAAAGAATCAGATGACTTCAAAGCTAAAAACTTACGTACATTGTTTGCAGAGACACCTCACAGGACTCTTTTAAGGGTAAAAAATCAATGGATTTACTGGTATTGTGCGTGTTAAACAATTCTCATTAGAAAATCACTGTGGTTACCTGTTCAAAACTCATTACAAAATTACCACAGTAATCTGTTCAAAAATTAACTAGCAAAAAGCAGAGGACAAGTACACTGAAGTGACAAAAGTCATGGAATACCTCCTAATATTTTGTTGGTCCTCCTTTTGCCCGGCGAAGTGCAGCAACTCGACGTGGCATGGACTCAACAAGTCCTTGGAAGTTCCCTGCAGGAATATTGAGCCATGCTGCCTCTATAGACTCCATAATTGAGAAAGTGTTGACGGTGCAGGGTTTTGTGCACGAACTGACCTTTCGATGATGTCCCATAAATGTTCGATGGGATTCATGTTGGGCGATCTAGGTGGCCAGATCATTTGCTGGAACTGTCCAGAATGTTCTTCTAACCAATCGCGAACAATTGTGGCACGGTGACATGGCGCACTGTCATCCATAAAAATCCCATCGTTGTCTGAGTACGTGAAGTCCATGAATGGCTGTAAGTGATCTCCAAGTAGCTGAAAGTATCAATTTCCAGTCAATGATCGGTTCAGTTGCACCAGAGGACCGAGTCCATGCCATGTAAAAACAGCCCAGACCATTATGGAACCACCACCAGCTTGAACAGTGCCTTGTTGACAACTTGGGTCCATGGCTTCGTGGGGTCTGCGCCACACTCGAACCCTACCATCAGCTCTTACCAACTGAAATCGTGACTCATCTGACCAAGCCACGGTTTCCATTCGTTTAGGGACCAACTGATATGCTCACGAGCCCACGAGAGTCGCTGCAGGCGATGGCGTGCTGTCAGTAAAGGCACTCGAGTCGGTTTTCTGCTGGCATAGCAAAAGGAAGACAAATTTCACCGCACTGTCCTATTGGACACGTCTCTCGTACGTCCCACATTAATTTCTGCGGTTATTTGATGCAGTGTTGCTTGTCTGTGAACATTGACAACTCTACACAGACGTCGCTGGTCTCGGTCGTTAAGTGCAGGTGGTCGGCCACTGCGCTGTCCATGGTGGTATGTTATGCCTGAAATTAGATACTCTCGGCACACTCTTAACACTGTGGATCTCGGAATGTTGAATTCCCTAATGATATCCGAAATGGAATGACCCATGCGTCTAGCTCCAACTACCATTCCGCGTTCAAAGTCTGTTAATTCTCGTCGTGCGGCCATAATCACGTCAAAGCCTCTTCACATGAATAACTTGAACACAAAGGAAAGCCCTGCCAAAGCACTTTGCATTTATACATTTTCTACGTGATACTACTGCCATCTGTATATTTGCATACTGCTATCCCATGACTTTTGTCACTTCAATGTATTTCAAGGCAGTGTAAACACCCTTACAGCAAATAGCCCAAAAGTCATGTCGCACATTATTTATAATATTTCAGTAGGTAGAAATAATCATTGCCTCTATATGGCAAGATTCCCGCTGGGGGGGTGTGTTGCGGTGCACCCTTTTTATCTTTGACACCCAGTTTTATATTTAGTTTATGGAATTTTATCATTAACTCCGAATAACTGGTTAAATCCACATTTGACTGTTTTTTTTTAATTAAGAAGTTGATTTAATTTTTGAACTAAGACAAGCAAAAATCTAAACGAAAAAGGTTACAAATGTTCTTATGGCTTTATTCGGAAATCAATCCATTTCCATCATGCCATTAAAAAAAAAAAAAATGTATTCAGTAATATTTTGCTATCAAAGAAATCAATGAAGTTAGTTGTCTACCGAAAAGAATTGGTTGCTTTAGGAAAAATAGGATTTAAACTCACGACTTTGGACTTAACTTGCTTACACTCATAATTTCAACTCTTTTCAGAAACCCTCATGAGTACAAAAAAAGTTTATCTTACCAATTGCAGTTTAGCTAAGAGAGGAGAGAAAAATCAAACTGCAGAGCTATTTCTCAAAGTGGCTTAAACATTGTAAAATATCTGCCCTAGCACAAGTGCATTTATACTGAAATCACAATGCACAAGAACTAAATTATTGATTCAATAAAAGTTGTTTTCCCCCCTAAATGTTAAGAATACAAATTAGCTAGATAACGTTAATTTAACATTTCTTCAAAGAATACTGCTTATAGAGTTTATACATACTTTTGACAAGTCGCAAATGAGCAGCACTCAATCGTAAAATACTGGTTTTGTCCAGCCGTTTAGAAGACATTGAGACCATTGGCACTATATTGGCAAGCTCACTTATGTAGCCATTCAGTTTATCTCTCCGTTGCTTTTCAGCTACATTCCTTTGAATTCTGGTCAGATTGCTGAAAAAGAAACACACATTTCAAAATTCCAGATAAAATATTCTGTATTTTTAAATATTTCATTATAATATTGTACATGTGTACGGTTGGTAATAGACTGAATGCACACCGGTCCAATGTTAGATTGATAAAATTAACTTTATTAAAAGAAACACTTCAGAGTACTGCAAATTTCCAGAAAGTCATCCAATGAATCTCACAGTACAATGAGTAGTTAACAAACGTTAAACAAAGCGCAGCTACAGAACAAAATTTAAACTAGAGACAGTACTTGGAACTCACACAGACCTAAGGGCTAGCAACAACTACTGAGGGCAGATACTTTGATACTTATTTGTTAGGCTGGCAAGAGCGCAATATCTATAGAAAATGGGAACTAAATAAATTCAATTAAAAATATTATATCTATTCCTGAACTTCACATTTTAACACCATCCTAAAAATAAAAGAGATCCGTAAGTAGAATGCATTATTATTAAACATAGCTTAATTAAAATAATTATTAATACATTTAAGAATAAAATAAATATTATGAAATTTATCAAGTAGCATTAAATATTTTACACTTATAATAACTGGACATATTTGAAAGAAGATAAGTGACATTTAAGTTACGTTTTATTAACAGCTTTTTTTTTTTTTATTTTTAATGTCTCATTTTGTCACATACTTGCTCAGTCTAAAAGGTTTAGTAATAGTAAGTAGATTTTATGTCAAGCAGCATTGGTTAAAATGAGCAATAAAATCATAATCAGCATGATTCATAACAACAGACTGGCTGTTGTCACTGCTCCTGCTTGCCCAGAGAAAGACCTGCTGATCAGAACAAACCTGAAAGGCCTGATGTAAGCACAGTTAGTAAGTTTTGAAAGTTAGCTGAGCTGTGTCTGATGCAGTTAGTGTCGTAGCTTCGCGTAGAGTTTCAGGAGTTGTAACTCAGTTAATATACTTTAAGGTTAAATTAAGCCACTAAAGCACTAGATTATTGCCTTTTAACCCTGTGACCACTGTAAAGGTTAATGAAAGGCAATAACTCGCTTTAATATGAAGATGATAATTTCCAAGGGTCACTTAGTTATAAGTAATTAAATTAGGTATTAGATAACCTTAGTCATATAGATTTACATGAACACTATCAAATTAAATTTATTTTTAAACAATATTTGTTAAAAAAAAACCCTATTAATATCACAATCTAATAAAATTTCACAGTTTAAAATACGTGTAATTTATGACATTCATTTTTAAACAATATTAAGATAATTACACATTAAACATTTATATTTTGTAGCAACAAAACTCAAAAAAAATAATTATGCATCTTTTTAACTTGAAGGCCTGCCCAGACATTTTGGCTAATTTATATTGATTTCCTTCTCCTTAAGCATCTTTACTAACAATTAGAAATTTGTCTCAATACACAAAACAACGTTCTCATTAGTTTCTGCCTGTTTTATCTCCTAACTGTCAAACTTTCCACAATGTACCTATGAGGGTTTAATTGATCTGGTAAAAGTTAAATAGTCCAAAACTCCCGACAGGCATGAAGCATATTATCGCTATGTCTGAAATTAACTACAATAATATTACAAGAAAGTTTAAATGAACCTCTTATTTAAAAAGAGCTTAGAACATAAAGGCATGTTCTGATGCTAAGAAAATCAATTACAGCTTATGGTGACATAATTAAACCAGAACAGTCAAATTCAAACTAAAAATGTACACTAGTGGTCAAAGATTATACAATTTAATTTTAATTTAATCTGGCTTCATGAGGAAATAGAAATGGGAAATTATAGTAAAGGCTGAAATCATAAACAATTGGGTAATTTATGTAACAATAACTACACATATCTTTGAATAATAATTTTCTTTATGTATTCATTTCTTTCTTCAACATGTTTCCTATTCATTTTAGAATTTTAGGATTTAATTAAGATTTTTTTTTTTTTTTGTTATACTTAAAAAAAAAAACTAAACCCATTTAGAATGTATAAAAAAAGCTGCTAATTTTATTTCTTTAGTAATATGAACATTCAGAAGTGTCGAATGGGTCGCCGAGTGCACCGAAAGAGTCTTGTAGTGTATCGCGGTCAGTGCATCATCGAGACAGTGTGTTGAGCTCCGGAAACGACTGAACCGAAGAGTTGGGAGCTGTGCTCTGTGTGTCGTCGAGTGCATCGCGAGTTGGAGAGTGTGTGGAGAGTCTCGAGAGTACATGGAGTTCTGAGAACAACCAAGCAGTGTCAGGTGCTGTACTCTAGTGCTTTGCCATGAAGCTGTCTCCACCGTGATAGCCGATAACCTGAGGGCTGTGTCGCTGATCATGTCAGCGTGTTTATAACAGTTCGACAACTGTAAACGAGATATTGGAGCTGTCTCGATTAATACCGACCAATAAAGTGTATTTCGATACTTCATGCAGTGTCGTCGTTACTCACTCCAAATCTACGAATCTCGTACGAACGTGAAGGAAGAAAATAACATAACGAACTGGTGTCAGAAAGAAAGAAAAATGGAACAACTGGTGTCAGAAGTGGGATTTGCGAGTGAATGCCAGTGGCCCTCCTGCAGAGGAAAGCTATGGCGGAGGAAATGAAGACTTTGATGGACTTCTTAGCCGAGATCAAAGCCGGACAGGAAGAGATGAAAGCCGAATTCAAAGAGTTAAAAGCTGGAAGTTTCGAGATAAATGCCGGATATGTCGAGATAAAATCTGGATATAAAGAGATGACACCTGAGATCAAAGCTGCACTGAAAGAGATGAAAGCGCGACTGGAAGATAAGAAAGCCTGGCGAAAAGAAATAAATGTCGGCCACGAAATGGTGCAAGAGCAACTCCAACAGATGAAAGTGGAGCTTACAGAAGAAACTGGAGCTATAAAAGACGATGTGAAAATGAGAGATGTGGCTTCTGAAGAATCAAAGGATGAAGAAATGAAGGAAGTAACTAACAAATTGCCTGAGAAACATCAAGAAATGATGGATGAAGCATCTAACGGGATTAACGAAAACATGAAGAAATAAAAGACGGTAAAGAAACTTTTGATTCTCAAGTGCCTGAAATGAAGGCGGACGAAAGTGAAAATGCGATTGTTAAGTTCTTCGAAACTGATAGTGAAGTTATGAAAGCGCAGTCAACAAGTGTTGAACCATCTGAAAGTTCATGTGATGTGGAGATTGAAAAAGCTGATGTACAGCTGAAGCAGTGGGCTCCAGTACTCCAGCAAAATTCACCCACCTCACAAACTGGGTGTATGCCTCATAATGCATTGTTAAACAAGACGAGTCAAATTCAAACTAAAAATATGGACTAGTGGTCAAAGACAAGTGGTCAATTTAATTTGGTTCAATAACTCTATCATTATAATAAACTCAAATGTTAGCAGCAGTAATGGAAATTATCAGAGCTGATAGTAACTAATACAGGGAGGAAGTGGAGGTCAGAAACACACTCTTGTCTTACACTTCAAAAACTGCAGTTGAAAAACTGTCTCAGTGATTTGCATTCTGGTGAGGAAATAGAAATGGGAAATTATAGTAAAGGCTGAAATTGTTAACAACTGGGTAATTTATATAATAATAACTACATATCTCTGAAAAATAATTTTCTTTACATAGTTAGTTCGTTACTTCAACACATTTCCTTTTCACTTTAGAATTTTTGGATTTATTTAAAGATTTCTGTTATTCTAAAACACAAAATGAATTTAGAATGTATGGAAAAGCTGCTAATTTGATTTCTTTAGTAATACAAACATTCAGAAGAAATATGAAACACATATCGTAAGTTCCGGTCACACAGCCTGGTGTGGCATACTTTTTAGAATTTAGTGATACACCGAGCAAAAAAATCTAAAAATGGCAAAACTTTTAGAATTTAGGGCAGGCATTGGAAGCAGAATTTAGAAAGGCACCAGGCAGCAGAATTTAGGATTAAGACATATTAGATGAATCTTTTCAATTGTCAGTTTTCAATTTCTTTATAAATAAAAAAAATTCCTTTCTATACTGCCTGTCCATATGATAAGATTAGAAGCAATTTTGATATTTTCCATGCTTGTGTCTAGTGAAATGTAGAAAAAGAGAAAACTGATCCATATTCTAAGAATTCTGAGAAATGGGAAAAACTCTTACAATGAAAAAAAATTAAAAAGACGCTTTCAATTAATTACATAGCTATTTTGCTTTTGCTAAAAACTGTTCCATAAATTGTGCTTCATAGCATTATACCTTGCTTATTTTTCGGATTCAAAACATAATATAATAATATGTGGCCAAAATAGAACTTTATAATATGACAGTGAAAAATAAAAATGCTTTATTTTAATGTTATTTCTTAAATATAATTCCAATACATTACCATTATTTTAATGAAATTTATCAGTGTTAGAATGTTCTAAAAAAGTCGCCAAAATTTTCCCAGATTTCAGAATTAAAAATTTTCCATAGAAAACGAACTTAAAATCGCCAAAATGTTGGTAAGTCGCCAAATTTAGAACCATTTAATAAAAGAATTCATATCCCCAAAAGCGGAAAGTTGTTTGAGTGATCTTCATTACAAAAAATGAAATAATTTCGAAATGCTTATGTTTCACTTCTTGCTCAGAAACTCGAGTATCCCACCAGTTATATTACAAATAGGAACAAATTATAACCCCTGAACCCATTCAAAAAATAACCATATTTGTCAGTGAATCGCCAAAAATATTGCTGCAAAATGCTAATTCACACTCAAAATGGCAGTCGTAAAAACAGACAGAAATTTCAGATTATTAAAATTAAGGATCTTCTGCCGATTTTGGCCGAAATTAAGGACTTTTAAGGACTCTTAAGGATTGTACGAACCCTGTCTCTCCGGCCTTATATAGTTTTCACCTGGCCGCCGCAAATTTTCCAGTACTTTATGCTTTTCGGAATTACTGGGAGGATAGCAATACTCTGAGTACATCTAATGTTGCCAAAGGTAGATCTTATGCCTCAGTCACTGATAATTCTACAACTGTCATGCAAAAGAGCAGAAGTATTCAAAACAGAGCAAAATGTACGAATTCTCAATGTGTACCTGAACCTAGTGACTTTACCGATATCATTAAATTCTTTAAAGAAATTGCCAACATGTTCAAAGGACTTTCCTTTACCAATATTATTCGTAAAATTAAAAATCAAACTGCCTGAATTACACACTGCCACAAACAATATTGATAAGTCATTCATTTTATTCAATGTATGTGAGGACATTTTTGGTTCTACTGAAAACTAGAATTGTATTTTACTGTACGACTCCTTGCTCAATCTTGCTTTTTATTATTATTATGTGTATTCTCATCTATATGTATTTTCACTCATTATTACTTGTAATATGTTCACACACACCCTCTTCAGTCCACTAAAGCCCCGTTCACATGCAACGCTCCTTCGCACAGCTGCTGTTAGCAAGGGGAGAAAAAGGAGACATGAAAGAGTTTCGTCTTTAGGACCCGTTCAGAAGACCATCGTCTTCCTTCCCCTTTACACCTAAAGCCTCTGTGAACAATCACATCTCTGAATTGGCAGATTTCTAATACTGTTTACACATTTTTAACATGTTTTAATGTTGTTAATTTTTGTAATCTGTACTTTCGCAACTGGTACCTGAAGTTTCGTAATGGTTCCTGAAAAATATATGCTTTTTAATTATTATTATTATTTTATAAGCTGTTATTTAGTTCACTCTTGGTGCTTGTCGCTATGGTTAAAAGATGGTAATGGCTTTTTAAACTGCTTCCTGATAAGATATAAAACTCAAACTTTGTACATACATTGCTTGTGGATGTGGTGTCACGCTTTTGATTTTTAGAGGATTAGATTTTTTTTTTTTTTTTTTCAAATTTAAAGTTGAAACGACTTTTTTCAAATATTAACAAATAAACTGAGAATCTCAGAATATTATAGTTTGCACCATAACACACTGTGGAAGGGAAAAAAACAAATGAAATTTTTACCATAAATTTTTTTTTAAATATTTTGGGAGAATTTTTGAAAATCATTCATATTTTTAGACTTTTTGACGCCCATTAATTTTAAAATTTCATACCTAAAAATATATCGGTTACAAACTTCCCACATTTTCACAGCTTATAAAACAAACTTTTCGCATTAAAAAAAAAATGATAAAGGAAATTAATTGGATGATTTTTTTACTTTTTTGAAAGATATGCAATGAAGCAGAATGGGAAATATTGGTTCTTCTTGGGCATCAATTCGAAACATCGGTTTCAAAGTAATAATCTCATTATACCACACTATTTTTATGACATTATTTATGCTATATAAGTTGCTATTGTTACCAGTTGTTAGTTCAGCGTGAGATTGGAGATATTTCTGAGTTAACTTTCTCTTAAGATGGGTTTTGCATTCCGTTGTGTTTAACGTTCTTATTAGATTGAAGTGTAACTACTGATTATACTTAGTGATATTCTAAACACTTGTACGAGTATTTCTGTGGAAAATTGCAGAACTTTGAAGTGTTTATGTTGATAAAATAAATTTAATTAAGCTATCATCGGATTTGAGTGCAATGACAATCATTTACGAACTATTATCAATCTATTACAAATCCGTATGCACGCAACAATATTATAATTAATTAATGTATTAAAATTGTTTTGAACGTGTTTTACAAAACAAAAAACAGGTAAAGAAAAATTCTGCTTGCGTTTTATGAGTTTTTGCAATTTTTCCGGCCACATGAGGTTTTAAAAAAAGGTTTGTAATTTATGTTTATATTTACCAATTGAATAAATAGCACTAGGTTTGATTTATATACATATGTGTGTATTGAAATTCAGTAATAAAGTTTTAAAGATCTGAAATGATTAAATGTCTATTTAGACAGTTTGATTCTTTAAACTGCAAATGCAAACTGAGAAACCTTTTGTACTTTTTTCAATAAATTCTTTTACTTAAAGTCCTAAAACATATACAGGTATGGACTAAATCTTTTATTATTTTTACTGCTTTTATAAAATTATATACTTTATAGAAACAAGGATGGGTTTTGCAAAATACTGAAAGGAAAAAATTTTTTGAAATGAAAATGTGACTGAGATCATATTTGTTTTAAAGATTTTAGATAAAAGTGTGTTTTTCCCCCTCAGAAACTAATTCATTAATTGCAAAATCATTCCTTGGAGTTATTAAGAACACTCTAATAAATACAATAAAAAACTGGGGGGAGACATTGAAAATTGTAGAAGAAAGACATTTTAATTGTAAAATTTTTCTTCAAAAATTTAAATTAAAAAAATACTAGCAAAAACTTTTTTTCAGCTTAAAATTGTTTTGTCTCACAAAACCATTTAATAATATTCATAAAAAGTAGATGAAAATGCTTAAATTTTTTTTTAAAAAAAATCATTCAAAAGGTACCGAGTCCCTTTTCGCGTTGAAGCCGATACTTGTCTTAACTTTAGTTTTAATTTGAACGATAATTCTGGAATACTTAGCATCAGATAACCTTGTCTGTATTTGTCTATAATTTCCGTATCTTGTACAGTTCTATCTAATTTTTGGGGGGATGCTACATCCATCAGCGCGATTGTTTCGCTGACAGTCCAGCGAGTAGTAACTAAAATGAAGTGAACAGCACAGTATAGTACGGGAGATCTCCCCATTTGCCCTGCTCCCGAGAGGTAAGGAACATTCAACCAAGTTCTACCTCCAATTCGGCGAGGCAGTTAATGCTTGTCCCATGTGAACGGGACACGTTGGAAGAACCGGTTTTCACTACCGGTCGAATCTGCTCTTGTGAACGGGGCTTAACTGTTATGTACCACCACTTTCTGACACTTTTGTTTGTTAGTAATCTTGGCACTCATATTCTGCAATTTGTATAGTCTTATTGTATAGTGTACTAGAATATATAGTGGAATTATCGGCGCTATTTTTCGCAATCGAGTTTCAACATTCCGTTAGATGGCGCTGTGATCACATGTGCCCCATAAATCCGAGACATTTACTGCAATTTCACTTATGTTTAAAGGTCTAAATTAACATATTTTACACGAAATTTTTCTCATCTTTTTTTTATGAACTATATTTATTTAATTTTATGGCGCCTTTAACAGGTCTACAGAATTTTTTTTTTTTTTTTTTTTTTTTTTTTTGCTTGCATATATTACAGAAATTATATATTTTTAATGCTCATCTTGTATGACCATTTTAAGTTTGCCATTTCCTAAATATTATGTTGCATATTTCTCCTTTAAAATTTGAATTTTGGCTTAAACAAATTTCTTGGCAAAATGGTGCATCTATATTAAAAACTTCATGAATATATCCCAAACACGTTTTTGAAGTAATAAACATTAAAATTTCTTCTATCAAGAAATATTTGATAAATTCTTTATAATTTGCACTATACAAAACTCAATACCTTCTACCTTTTATCAAGTAATATAGCAAATGAATTCAGATAGAACAATGGACTCACACTTTCATTCAAAGCTATTTACATAAATGCTAAAATTTATGGGTTTTTTTTAAATATATATATATATATATAAGCATGTTAATATGAAACTATGATATATCACTTAAAACTGAATGGATCTATAAAAACCATAAAAAGCTAGCAAACAGGCTGGTTGCATGTGATTTTGTATGATTTCCCCCCAAACCTAATGTGAATCTCAGTCAGTTTCCCTTCAAAAGCCTTCTACAAAGGCAAACATAAAACCTCCTCTTAAGCAGATAACTTTCATGTGCTTTGCCTAAATTAAACAACCTAACCTTAATAATTTCTAAGTTATAACGTAAATTATTATATCTCAGATGCTAATTAACTTAAAAGCAAAATAAGTAATGCTAATTTTTATTGTGGAACTGCATTTGAAATGCAGGCAACTTACATATAAATTAAATTTTACAAAAAATGTCAAAGCACTATCGTATGAATGAAATGAAAATGCATGCACAAAATTTATGTATTTGTTATAAAAAATGTATTTTTACCTTAATTTCATGGTTCTTAGAGACTTTTTGATTTTATCATCACTTTAGAATAGAAAGTTTTACATGACTTCTACATCATTATAGCAATGTATATACTTATAAATATTATTAAATCAAACTGAATCATGCAAGTAAGGCAGTTTGATTGAATAATATTTGAGAAATGAATTGGCACCTTAAAATGTACTCAATGAAAAATTATTCTTCTTAGTTTAATTTATGTAGTGCATCATATGTTTTGCCTTAATCAAACAACCTAATTTTCATTTCGAAATGATAATGAAAATTATTAACATCTGATCTGGTTAACTTAAAATCAGCAATGTAAATTTTTTATTGTTTGAATGTAGTCAAATAATGTGCAAATTAGTTTTCAAAACATTATTAAATTAAATATGAATGAAATAAGAGAAATGACAATACACACACACACACACATATATATAAAATCCATTTATTTGGTGAAAAAAATAAAAGAGATACTTTACCTTGATATAACCCTAAATTTATTTTGAAAGTTTTTTTATTGTTAGTTGCATATGTGGACAATAAGATGCCACAAGATAGTCACTGTTTAAAGCTTCTAAATTTTATTCTAATTAATGAAAAAAGAATTTTGAGGGAATACAGAGCTATCAAATCAGGATTCTATGTGCAAACTGCATTTCGAAGAGCATTTTATCGATAAATTTTACAGCCATAGGATTATATGTGCAAACTGCATTTCAAAGAGCATTTTATTGATACATTTTACAGCCATACTGTTAGAGTTGAGGAAACAAAAATTTTATGAGGCAAATCATTACATAAACCTGAAGCAATACTTATCATATTTAACGAATCTTACGCTATTCAGAACTACAATGATCAGCTTTGATCACTGAAATAGTGAAAGATCTTGATCACATTTATTGCATTGATTGTTTGACATTGTCGTACAATAATGGCAAAAATGGTTTGACAAAATATTATTAAACATGCCAATGTGAACTGTCAGTGCAGATGATATTTGCAGTGGGGGGGGGAGTTTTCATTAAAAGGTGATATTTCTTGTATCTTGAAATTCTAGCTTAAATTTAAGTACAGCTTCTTTTCATCGAGTTCTATTAAGTTTTAAAAATTTACCTTTCTGACTTGTGTTTGCTTGCTTGTTTAAAGCTTTTCTGTAAAAATGAAATCGTGAGATAATATAAAATCTTAGAATTTTTTGGTCAGCATTATTTTATGTAAATCACAACCTACATAATGACTTAATTTGAGCGATGATACAAATTATACAACACTGCTTCTTTCTACTATATTTACATTAAAAAAATTCACAAAACACTTCTCAAGATATTCAATCAATGCATATAAACTATTTGAAGGATGTGTAAGATTCTTTTTACTAACTAAAGAAATAAATTCAGAATTTACTGTGCTTTCTAGCCCTACATTTCTTAAAACTTCTGAACATTTCTCCACTTTAATCCTTTAATCCACTTTCTAGCAACATATCCCGCAATGTAATAAATTATACGTGAGTCACTTTGTTGCGATGTGTATGTATGATCAACAACTGTACAATAAAAATCAAATGATGAGCATGCATCAACCAACTGACCTTTTTCAATCAGTTGGTCAATTACATACTCAATATGTTGACTATTTTTTACAGCATGCATTTTATCAATGGAGGGTGCAAGAAGTGCAGTTATAACTTCTTCTGATACATTTCCATGCTTTGGTTACTTGGCGAGATTGTAAAAATGCAGTGTTTCAACAATGTTAAAAAATTCACTACGTGTTGGATGATCATTACAACCTTTATACTGCCTGTTAATACCAAATAAATTTTCTAATGCACCTTGACTTAGTCTTGAAGTTAAAATGTATTTCAAATTTAATTCTTCTGTCATGTAATGAAGTATAAACAATGTTGATTTTAACGTTACACGTAACGATTCAACAGTTGAATGATTAATAAAACCAAGTTTCATATTTTGTTCTTTAGTAAGCTTTTCCCATTCATCCGGAAATAACAAAAAATTTAAAAATGCTGTGTTCTTGTCGGAATTTAAAAATAAAGCTTCTGGAGTATATCTAGATGTCATTATATGAATTAATGAATTTATCTGTTTCAAAAACTGTATTGTACCTTCTAAATTCCCGTACAATTCTTCTATTTCATCATGGAAGAAATTAAGGCCATTGACTACTTCATTTCCAAACAAATGAAATGCTAAATCCACTCGCATCTTCTCAAAATTATTCGGAAAAAGATGCTTTCTATTAATATGTGGCATTGCTTTTAAAGTAACAGCACCACAATCTTTCTTCCATGCACAAATTATATGCTCTGGGCGCACTTCTACATATGGTATGTAAAATCCATGTTTCAAAAAAGCATTTTGCATACATTTTATTAAATGCGGAAAGTCAGATATAAAATTTAACTTGTGCATTTCATCACATGGATGATTTATCTGATATTCAGTTGTATTAACTGATTGAATACCTATACCAAATTTCTTCCACATTACTTTATTCCACGTAGCACTATCACAAGTTATAAAATCTACATACAGACCTGCATTTTCTAACAAAATTGTTGCTTCTATTATCAAGTCAGCAAGCAAGGTTCCTTTAATATTGTTGCATGTGGCAAAAACTGACACAACCTGCTTCCAGTCACCCACAAATGGTTGAAATAGGAATACTAATCTATGATTACTTTGCTGTTTTTCATTTTGAAAATTTCCTAAGTCCACAAATCCTTCAATTTGACCATCTGAACTCACGTGCAAATTTTCAGACAACTTCATTTCATCTATCAATATACCACCATGGAGAAACTATGGTTCCATACTTTGAGTTTTCACTTTGATTGCCTGAAAAACAGAATCACAGAAACCAAATCCACTGCGGTAATTTTTAACATATCTTTGTAGACAGTTCTTTCCAGGCACAATCAGAATTTTATTTTCACAGATATGTTCATAAAGTTTTGGTCTTTTCATTCTCATTATTATACATTCAATTAACCATTTTGGATCATAAATCATACCTTGAGTACTTTTACGTTTGGAGGCATTATTATAAGCATTTATAGCTAAACAACATATCAGTTTGTTTTTTCTATTATTGCTTAATTTTGATTTCAAATAATTATTTTTACAAATTTTTCTTTTCAGTAATCTATTTACATATTTACGATGCACACATGTTGCAGACTCATTAATCTTAATTGTACACTTTGTACTGTACATCTGATCATGCATAATATTTACATATTTATGATAGTGCTGATTATATTCCAAAATGGTTCCAACTCCACTGCAGACAGGTATAGCCTCAATATTATAAAGTAAAATTACAAGCTCGCTCACAGCATTAAAAGTAACAGATTGAGTTTTTTGGCCACACATGAAAACATCTGCAGTGAATTCATTACTTTTTTCAATGATACTGACTAATTTTATAACCAAAGGGTACGGAAAATTTTTATCAGGTTTATTGAAATACTTTGGAGCATTCGGAAATATGCTAGGTATTGCTTCAGGTTTAAGCAGTGGTTTACCTCTTGGAATTTTTATTTCCTCACCGTTAACAATATGATGGTAAAATTTCTCAATAAAATGTTCTTCAAAATGCAGTTCACACACACTGTGGTGGATCGATAGTTCTGTATCTCCTCTGGAGATTCTTTTCGCCCATTCTCGATAAATTTTTCATCTTTGGGAACTTTAAACAGTGATGCTTTTGTGACATTTTAGTGAGCAGATATACAGCCGGGAACAAAACACTTTCGTGAGAGCTTTGCTGACATATCAAATTATGTTTTAGCCGCTCACAACAAAAAAGAATACCCAAGTTTATTTTGTAAAATTATTAGCTCACTTACAACATTAAAAGTAGCAGTAATGATTCAATCTTTAATATATGTCGAATACAGGAAGATAGCAAGTGACAAATGTCTACCGGATTTTGATGGAGCATATGTGCTCACAGCGCCCTCTATTATTTGTACGAAAAAGATTACCATGTTTTAACACAGGGTGTATGCGGTGATAATCCCACTATATCATCTAGTACACTATACTTATTGTATTACACTGTATGTTTTCTCCTTTAAGTTCTTAAGTTGTTAAATTTTGTCTGGATTCAGACTGCTTTTATTTGCATTTACTCTTAAGTGTGTTTGTTTTTAACACCAGCTCGACGGCCTCTGGCGTCACCACCTTAACAGCTTATTACTTTCCCAGCTTTTCCTTAATCATTGAGTACCTTAAATCTTATTTTTTAAAAAAAGTAAATTATTATTTTTAACTGGTTATTTGATACTACCTTTCGTAATTTCAAATTTGTTCTACAAGGGGTAGAGCCTTGGTTCAGGCACCCTGGTGTCGCAAACACCGTTCCACAGGGAGGCGAATTACTGGGAGACATACGAGGGCCGAATTATGGTTACAGCTACACAGAACATCAATTATTCAATTACTATACTTGCTACGATGATACAGGGACCTGACCAAAATGTTGCCAACTTTGGCAACTTTTGTGGATTTCTCATCAAATTTGGCGACAAAAATTATTTGTGAAAACCGCTGTTAGCTCAGCGATGTCTTAGCTTGGGTATTCTAAATTACCGAGATAGTAATTTACTCAATAATAAACACTTTCCCCTGTATTCCTAATTTTTCGGAACAGCTTATCTTGCCAGATTTTTTCATGTTACATTGTTGAAGGTACGCGTGGTTCATTTGTTTACTATCGCAACTTTGCTAATTCGAGACGAGCAGATATGAGATTGGTAACTAAAGACATGTTGCTATTCCATTATATTCTGTCACGTTGCAGAAGTTAAACCTTAATAAGAAACTTGAAGCATTGGACAAGTTAAGCTGTTACTGATTTCTTATATTTAGCGTGATTAGTATGGAAGATAATTTTGTATGTCTGGAATGTTCGAAGACCTATTTTGGATTGTAAACCTTATAAAGATTTTAAACGTAGGAAAAAAAAACAGAAATGGAAACGACGCATTTATATACTATTTCACCGAGAGTGTTTGGAATGTATGTATCTACTTTATATACTTTTTTTTTTGTTATGCCTTTGTGGCTTGGCCTGTCCCCTCATAGCCATATGGCAGGTTTCGCCTGCTAGGTGGGCTGGGGGCCAGTGCTCAGAACTAAGTAACTAACCTATTTTGGATTATCTTTTAGATTACCATTAAGGTAAGATAATGTAATCACGAATACAAAACGAAAGGACCAAAGTATGTTATTTTGCTGAATGCCTGTTAAAAGGTGAACTTTTATGATAACTGTAAATATGAAATAAAAAACAAATTTGTAAAATGAGGTTAAATTAATTGATTATGTTAAGCTCTCAAGAATTATTTGCTTAGGATGAGACATGACTTTGTCGTAAGCATGAATTTGAAAAGAAATTTTATGATAAACAGTAAGTATAAGATGAAATACTAAACAAAAACACATTTGGAAATAAATGTATAACACGGTTAAGTGATTATTGCATGTTACAAAAAACCTATGGTATTAATTTAAGCAGTTCATAAACATCGACACGAGTGAAAAAAATAATAACGTCTATTTCCCCATACGCCTTTTTCAAGTCCCTAGTAAATAAATTCTTGCATATTTGGACACAAAGCTCACCCCATATGCTTTTTTAATCCCCAGTAAATAAATTCTCACATATTTGGACACAAAGCTCACCCCAAATGCTTTTTTAAGTCCCCAGTAAATAATTGCTCGCATAATTGGGCACAAAGTGAACAAATTCATACATTTCGCAGCACTTCACTTATGGATCCCTGAAGACTGAATTGTAACTTCATCACCAAAGCGACAAAGGTTACCATGCTGAAAATATGCCTACTGTGCATGTGTGAATCATAAATCATGCTAAGGCTAGACATCACTTAAAGAGAGAATGTTTCTCCTTTTTGGAGAGCAGGCTATAGACTCTACTTTAATTAGCGTTGTGTAAAGAATTGTGTATCGTGCGATCTCACTACGCTCAACGCCGTAGTTCAACTTCTGATTCGCTGCTAGTACTGCTACAAAAATTCTCTCAGTAACCTTACGCTACTAATAAAAAACAAATTTGAAAAATGAGGTCCAGATTGAACGCTTTAAGCATGAATTTGACAACTGGATGCTTTTTGATTTATTCTACGAACTAATTTCCCTTTTCGCTAATTTTCGTGGGTACAACTTGACTTTGCCACGGACTGATTGCACTTTGTTTCACTGTCACGCAACCGGGTGCGTTGCAGTAGCACCCCAATGATTTTAATACTGCGAATGGCCTTTATAGGCGAATACAGATGAACAGGTTAGAACTCTTAGTAGTTGCACACCTGAGGTGGAAAAGACATAAAACCTTCTTTTCGGATCAAGTCCAATTCCAGGTAGCGGGGGTGAGGGGGAAATTAACAACAAAGAGTACAGCTCCATTGCTGTTGTTATAAATTGCTCCACAATCTCCCACTCAATGAGCTGTTCCGTCCGGAGTAAGATCAATTCCTTTTAACAAAAATTCCCTGTGTCTGGGCAAGGGTTTCGTAAACATGTCTGAATACATCATTTTGCTGTTGCAGTGTTGTAATTTAACAATTCCTTGATTTTGTAGATCACATAAGTAGTGATATTTCACACCGATGTGTTTGGTGCAACTGCTCCCTTTTTCTTTTCTGGAAAGGTTCATGCCTAAATTTTCCATCATCCGAAGAATAATTTTTCCATCAGTTGTCTCATCCAATGTAGCTCCTGCAAGATTAAAGCTAGAGCAATGTATTCGGCTTCTGTTGAAGATACGGCGACACAATTCTGTTTCTTGCTTGTTCGTGATACTGTGCTGTTTGCTATTTGAAATATATATCGACGTGGATTTTCTGTCAGAGGTATGTCCTGCCTTTAAATTTTAGATGTAATTTGTAATTAATTGTAGCTCTCAGATATCGTATGCTTTTAATAATGCCGTTCCAGACCAATTCTGATGGATTTTCTACTTTTCTGCTAAGTATTCCAACAGAATTCAGTATGCCGGTCTTGATTTTTACTGTTGCTAAATATAAAAATGCTCCCACTGCTTTCCTGTATTTCTAATTATCAAAGAAAACATCATCTTGGTTGTTTTGGTTCTTCATAAAATTCGTAGTCAGGGGTGTACAGCTTAGTTTATTTCTGACTCTCCGTCGAATTTTTCGACATACTCCTAATCTTGTTAGCTTAATGAAGTTTAACCGTTCCAGCACGCTACCTTTTAAAGTTGGCGTTTTGATAAAAAAAAAAAAAAAAAGGTAGACAATCTAATTAGGCCTAGAGGAGTACACAAGTAAAATTTTGTGAAGATAGCACTTATCAAATTTAATTCTTTGGGTGTGCCCAAAGTGGGCACACTAACTGAATACAGCTTCCAAAAGAGTGCTGAAACGAGCATTGTTGTCAATGAACTGACTGATGAGATGAGGAGAATCAAAGAATACAGACTCTCAGTTGTCCTAGATTATCGGTGAGCAGGGTCTGGGCACACCTAGGGTTCACCGTTTGATTTTAAGCAAGATTTCAACATAAAAATTTAAAACTAATGCAGAATAAGGAAATTAACATACAGACAAAAAATAACATAGAAATTTTTTTTTCAAACAATTTCTTTTATACCCTAAACAAAATCTGGACGATTTCTTTGAAAAATGAGGGTCTTAAAAAACTAAATATGGCTAAAATATATGGACTGGTTTGTGTTGAGCTGTCATCTACTATAAATAAATAAGGTTCAGAGTAACCTATAAATCCTTTTTCATTCAATTTTTCTGTGCGTACAGAAGGAAATATTTAGGTGTGTACAGACCGGACACACTGTGCCGCAAAGGGTTACAGCTTCCATCTTTTCTCTTTTGATTCCTAGATATTTAGATACGTCTCCAAAATTTCGAATGTCGAAATATTCTTTGAGAATTCGTTCAACTTCTTGAATTGATTCATGCTTGTCGCTCGTGACTAATATGCCATCAACGTATACGATTATATAAGGTTTTGCACTGTTCTTGATTAATGTGAAGGAACATGAATCAGCCTTTCCTTGAACGAATCCTTGTTTACACAGGATTTCAGCTTATCTTGCGATTCCAGTTTCTAGCTGCCTGTTTTAGTCTGTAGATACTTTTATTTAATTTACAGGCTTTGTTTGCTTCTGAAGCAGAGATGTAACCTTCTGGTTGCTTCATATATATATCTTCTTTCAGATCTCCATATAGAAAATCTGTTTTTACATCAAAGGGGTTTACGTGCATCTTCTTTTGAGCTGCCTATTGCCAAGATAGTCTTTATGGTGGTATACTTTACGACTGGTGTGAATGTTTTGTCGTAGTCATGCCCAAATTTTTAGCAATATGCTTTAGCTACTAAACGAGCTTTATATCTGATAACATTTCCTGAAGTGTCAGATTTTGTTTTAAATGTCCATTTGTTTCCAATTGCTTTCTTTCCTTCTGGAAGATCGACTAGTTGTCATGTTTTGTTTCTCTTCAGTGTTTCCATTTCTTCTTTCGTGGATTTTCACCACAGTTCCTTTTCTTTGGTTGGAAATGTTTGCAGTTCTTGCCAGTCTTTAGGAACATTGATTTCTTCATTCTTAGCCATGTATGAAAATCTGTTTCGTGAGATTCCCTTAGTCATTCTCTGAGATCTTCTTGGTAATAGGGGAATTTCTTCTGTTTCAATTCCTCAATTCTGTTCAATGGCCTGCTTACTCCCTGGACCTAAAACCTATATAGCATGCCTGGGATGCCCTCAGCAGACGTGTTTCGCAAAGAACACTCCCTCCCCGAAACATGCAAGAGCTGAAAACCGCCTTGAGAAAGGAGCAGGAGAATATTCCCTAAGCACTCCTTGAAAGTTAATTGGAAAGAATGAAAAACATGCAAAATGTGCACTAGTGTCCGAGGTAATCACACACCTTACTGGGGTACACATATCTGTTCCATTCTGGCAAGAAGACTCATTTTTAGTTGGCTGTTTGGAAATCGTTCAAGAAGCAGCTTTTTTGATTTTAATTTCTTATTTTTCGATATTATTCATATTTATTATTCATATTTTCTTATATTTCGTGGCCATATCTGTACCATTTTGCATAATGATAAATAAATGTGCACTGTAAATATGTACTTAGTTTCATTTCTTCAGTCAATGTCTATTATTAATTACTCCCAAAAATGTAACTGTTCCTTAACAATTCTCAAGCAGTGCATTTACGTCATATACATTATGGGGACTACTTAATATGGCCATGGTAAGAGGCTAGCCTGATGTAATGAATGACTTTACGCTTAGAATTAAATGTCCTCCGATACAAAATACCACGTCATTCACCCTGTTTAGGACTGTGTAAGGACCATCCCAGGGTTACTGTAGTTTAGGACAGAGTCCTTTCTGGTGAATCAGATTCCCCAACCACACCTTTGTCGTAACTCATGTCTTATAGCTCTCGTGTCATATTGTGTCTTCATCTTCAGTAGACACATTCTCATACAAAATTGTGCATCACTTCAAACAGTGCCTGGAGATGTTTGATATACTCGTCAGGTGATGACAACACACTCGGAGGGAGATAGAACTAGAGATCACAAAGCAGACGAAGGTTCCGACTGAAGAGCATCTGCGATGGGGAATAGCCAGTAGTTTCATCGACAGCACTGCGATATGCCACTAAGAACAGTGGTAACTTCTTATCCCATTACAGAATAACTCTGCCACCATGAAGAAATTGCCCGCCATAGTTAGAGACAGAAAATTTCCACTCCGCACAGATCATGCATCGTTGATCCGGCTCTTAAATTTCAAGAATCCCGAAGGTCAAATAGCAAGGTGGGTAAACACACTCCTGAGATATGACATAGCTATCCGTCATCGGAAGGGATCATCAGATGGAAACGCTGATGCCCTGTCTTGAAGACCCTGCAAAGAAAGCTGATGGTATTGTTCCTGGGTCGAAGTGAAATACGAGCTGCTTAGTCCAGTCGCACGCCAAGTTTCGAATTCAACATCATCTGAGTCAGACCCATGGAGTGATGAAGTACTCAAGAAATACCAGGTGGAAGACAGTGACACTAAAACCATAACTAACTTAATAATAGAGTTTTCAAATAGAAAACCTACCTGGGAGGATATTTCTAGCTATAGTCCTACAACAAAATAATATTAGGCTTCCTGGGACTCACTCCATATTCGAAAAGGCGTCTTGTACAGGAAGTTAGAAACGGATGATGGAAAGGCATTCTGATGGCAGTTGATACTTTCAAGATCCCGGCCGTCCTTAAAGAATTACATAGCAGTCCAAAAGGAGGCCACTTCCAAATAATGATGACTGCATAGAGCTCTAGAGTGCTTCTACTGGAGTTAGGCAAGGGCTTATTAAAGTATGTTAATAAAAAATAATAATAATATAATATATAGTTTAGATAAGTTCTGGCAACAGTGAGTGTTGTCGTTATCAGGAGATCGTGCTTTGCGATACTGTCGTTCAAAAAATAGATATACAGTAAACTCTCGCTACAACGATACCCGATACAACAATAACTCCCTCTACTACAATAATGTTTTGTGGTCCCGGTGATTTTGCATATAAACTAATGTTAATCTCCCCTCAATATTGCTATATTCTCTAGAACAATAAACCTCTGTAAAACGATTTTTTCAATCTAAATTTCAGTATTATTTTCTCCCTTTATAATAATATTTTGATTTTCAAATGCTTTTTTTTTTCGTTTTCTTTTGTTATTTTTTCTGTCTATTAAGACTCATTGTGGATATTCAACTTATCCCTGAATAAATAGCTATTGTTCAGATTTCAAAACAGATGAAGACCACCCTTTTGGGAATTGGAGTGGGTGAGGGGGTGAAGTGTAAATGTATGCCTAGTCTCATTTCCCACTAAGCTTTGGAACTCTGATAATGTTTAAGGACATCTAGACCTGTCTGGTCACCTTGTCACAGAACAAGTGCCCTTTGTTAGAGGAACAGGAGGAGATGGAGGCGGGGTGTTGTTAAGTGACGTACTGAAAAGTGAGTTCAAAGGTTGTCTTATAGTCTTTAACGATTTTGAGTTCTACGCGAAACATTTGGTTTAAACTTTTCTTTCTTTCACGCGATATTGTTCCCTAAAAGCATTATCATATTAGATGTTTGTTGCCGGAACAAAACGTTTGCAGCAACAATTCTAAGAAACGGCCTTTGGCGAAATAGGGTTACCATCTTCACTTGGCAAACAGGCTGAAAGCCAAACAAGAATCAGTTATCGCTCAGAGTGGCGAAAGTGAAGTTTCCTTTCAAGTGACATTCGCTTCTTCGTGTTGTTTTGTATCGCTCACACGCTTTTCATTTTAAACGTTATTGTTAGTAATGGAAGATAATAGAAAGGTGATTGCTATCAAGTTAATCACTTTGATCTCCACTCTGGCACTTCATGTAACAGATAAACACACTTCTGGTTATAGCAATCAATTACATCAGTAATAGCCAAATTCTGTATACACTCAAAATAGTTTAAAAACATGTGCTGGATAAGTCTATTTATCACACATCGCTTATGTGTATTTTCTGTTGTCTGCATTTCAATGAAAATATGATGGCTCACTGGAAAATTTGTGACCTGGTGAAAGCATTTTCTGACTAACTTTATGGCTCATAATTACTGTTCTGTCCATTCAAATGACAAAAATCTATATGGCTGATATTTACCTCCTCACAGCCAGCAGATACTATTCAGCAAAATGAAGATCAAATAAAGCATATGAATACATGAGCAATCAAACATGTGCGAGTTGTTTACTGTCCCATAGAACACTCGGTAATATACCTAAAACACATTAATTATACCAACTCTAGAAATTAGGTGTTCACGTCATGAGTTTGTTTTATGGTTTGGTTTATTGAGATTACAGCAAAGCACACTAGGGCTATCTGCCTAAGGGAAGGGATGCCTTCGTGGAGGACTTTCTAAGGAAAACTGGCTCGTATACACGTTACACATGGGAAAAACCATGAAAGCGTCCATGCAGCCAGCCCGTTCGCGGGATTCGAACCTCGGACCAAATTACCAGTGTTCAGCGACTTTACCGCTCGGCCGCTGGTGGGCTCAGTTGGTTTTATGTGATTACCGCAAAGCCCCGAGGGATAACAACAGGAGGGATTCCTTTGTAGAAGATTTTTTAAAACTGGCTCGTATACCAGTTACAAATGGGGCAAACCAAGGAAATGTCATGTAGCCAGCCCATTCGCGGCATTCTAACCTGAGACAGAACTACCAGTGTTCAACGACGCTTCGGCCACTAGTAGGCCCGTGCACTTAATTGGAAAGTGCCATTCATTATGTAAACAGACATGAAGGTGATAATCAGTTGTGCGCTGTTAAGTAATCAAATGTTATAAATCCACAGCTGTTACATTTCTTATTATTTATTAGTCATGTTTTTATTACGTAGATCATACGTATGATATAATTATGAATTAACCCAATAACAAAATGTGTACACTCTTTAGTACTCAAATACTCATCAATTATTTTTCAACTGATTATTACATACCCATAATAATTTGCAAAGAACTGATAACTATAGTTGCTGCCAATTACATAATCGTTATCTGAATTAAAAGTAACTTCAAATAAACTTCTTGGCAATGTTCATTTTTGTATTTATATATATATACACATCTAATAAGTCATATATTTACATACAGATAGAGAGATGTGACGTTTTAGAAGTTGTTAATATATATTTATTAGTATTAATGTAATGAATAAGATTTATATTAATGAATGTATATACAAATGTTTTTCATCATGCATAATAATAAATCCATACATTTCCAATGTTTCAATATGTAGCATTTACAATAAAAGTATAGTTTCTAATGTATTTATAATCCAAAAAGTATTTCATTAATAACATGAAAATAATAGACAAATTTAATGAGTATTCTCATTATTACATAAGCTATGCTTTTCTTTTTTATGCTGTTTAAAATGTGTCACTGATTATGCAGTTAACAATTTAAAAGAAAAGTAATTAGGAGAAAAGCCGCGCATATACAAACTGATTTTAAAAAATTATTCAACTTAAATTCAAGAAATAAAATTCTATTATATAACAGTGTTATAATACACGATCAGCACGAAATACGACAAATTTGGCGAACTTTTGGCTACGAACAATTTGTAAACAAATCCGAACTGCAAGAACTTCGTAAAATACTGTCAACTCTGAAATTTCCACGATTATATATTTAATGAATATATACACATTTAAAAAATGACTCAGGCAGTTGTATTACAACAAAAGAGCAATAATTAAATCGGCCTCTATTTCCACCGTCCATCACTTCACAGTGAGAGCCATCGCCATATTGAAAGTTACCCGTGATCCTTCAGAAGCTGACCTTTCGTCTGATTGGTTGAACGTTCGAGGAACACGTCTCCAGCCGGAACATTTTGGGAAAAGTTTTAAAATGTTGCTCGTAGCCGGGACACGTTCTTCCTAGCTAGACGAAACATTTCTCGGAAGCCTGCCGCTTAAAGCCGTACTACTAGAATCTCGTTTTTCGGAATTGTCCCGGGTAAGCGCGTGCGTCTATAGATGTGATAACAGCATATGATGGCAGGGCGAAAGCAACTATCTTTTCGAGATAAACTGAATGTTATCAATGATATTGATGAGGGAATGAAGCAGATTGATGCGGCTAAGAAACATGGATTATCGCAATCTACAGTTGCAACGTTCCTAAAGAAGAGAAAGCAAATCGAAGATGCTGTAACTTCAAATGAAATTAAACAACTGAAACGACTGAAAGTTGCGACAAATGAAAATATTGATGCTGCTGTTTTAAAATGGTTTCAAGAGATGAGAGCAACAAATGTCCCAATAAATGGAGCTTTATTATGTGCAAAAGCACGGAAATTTGCAGCAATGCTAGGGAACGAAACTTTCAAAGCTAGCAATGGTTGGTTAATGCGTTTTCGAGATCGTCATGGAATAACTTTCCAAGAAGTTCACGGAGAGAAAAGGTCAGCCCTGATAAACGACGCAAATGAATGGCGGCAAAACAAGATGAAAGAAATCTTAGAAAAGTATGCTCCAGAAGACATTTATAATGCAGATGAAGCTGGGCTGTTTTTCCAACTCCTACCCGATCGAACATTGGCATTCAAGGGTGAAAATTGTTATGGAGGGAAGAAATCAAAGCAGAGACTGACTGTTCTTCTGTGTACAAATAGCACAGGAATGCATAGAATACAACCTCTCATCACTGGTAAATCATTGAAGCCAAGGTGCTTTAAGAACGTGAAAAGTCTTCCCGTGGAGTATAAAGCAAATAAGAAGGCTTGGATGATGTCTAAATTTTTTTCCGAATGGTTACAGAAGTTAGACAATGAAATGAAGAGAAAGAAAAAAATCGTTTTGTTGATAGATAACTGCGGTGCTCACACGTCATTTCCAAAGCTACAAAATATTGAAATCGCTTTTTTCCCTGCCAATTGCACTTCAATTTTACAGCCTCTTGATATGGGCATAATTAAGTGCTTCAAAGGATATTACAGAAAACGGTTGGTGGACTCCATACTTGTAAACTTTGAAAATAAAGTAGAAGACCCTTTCAAAGCTGTAAATGTCAAGGAAACGTGTGACAATATTGCTGGAAGTTGGTGGGAAGTAACAGAAAAAACCATTCGGAATTGCTGGAAAAAGGCCGGTCTTTGTGTTATGGAAGATAAGAAATCTGATAATGATGAAAATTCCATAGACAATGATCTCTCAGATGATCAAGAATGTGTTTTGCACATCAAAAAATCCGTATCCCAACTTGAGGAAACAAGCGGTAAAAAGTTTGGAATTAGTATAGAAGACTATTTAACAGCAGATGATGATCTTATGGTTTTCGCAGGAGTTACTGATGAAGATATTCTCTCTGAAATTACTGATGAGATAGGAAACAATGATGAAGATATTGATGATGATGATAATACAGGTCCATCGCAGTCCTTATTGTCATCTCAGGAAGCTCTTCAATCTGTGAATTCTCTACGGACATTTTTTTCAAGCCTTCCGTCGACAAATGAAGAACATTTTCGTGCACTAGACTCAATACATACAGTATTGGTGAACTTAACAGCTATAAAAATCAATAAACAAACAAAAATATTGGATTATTTTCAATAAAAAGTGTTTTCAGGTATGTGAATACTTCTGTGCTTATTTTCTGAATTTATCTTATTTATTTATTTTTTTAGTATTTAAACCACTATTATTAGTATTTTACAAATTAATTTCTTCTAAATATAGACTTAAAAGTAGTATGTTATGCACCTTAAACTAATAATAATAAAAAAAAAGAAAATACTCTTATTAAATGCTCAAAATATGTGGGCCCTCGATATAACAATATGCCTCTCTACAACAATATATTTATTTGGTCCCTAAAATATTGTTGTAACGATGTTTCACTGTAGTTTGTAATTCCAATAAAAAGCATCGTATTTTTGCTCTGCTATTTGTTTTCTCTTTATTTTTAGAAATACCTTTTTAGGTTATATATTTTTAAGAAATACTTTTTCATGTTATGGGTCAAGCAAGTTCCCATATTGCGTCAAATGTTTTCAATTGATGTTTTCTCGAAGAAACGGAACTCGTTAAGCCTAATCAAGTAAGTGTTTTGTTTTCGTTATAGCAATCAAAAGTTGTTTAGAAATCAAAGTATGGAATTATCTAAGGTCCAAGTAAAGCCTTTATCAGGTGAAAGCGATTGGCTTATATGGAAATACAGGATAAAATTTGTTTTAATTTATCATCCTTGTGCTTTAGAAATTGTAGAATGAACTATAGTGAAACCAGAAATTCTTCCTGTAGATGCTCTGACTGCTCAACAAGAGAAATATAATGAAGCTAAGAAGTTTCAAAATGCAAACACTAGTGCTATGATGGTATTAACGAATTCCATGACGGAAAAAACTCTGCAAAAAGTTATGAGATTTCAGACTGCTAGAGAAGTGCAGTTGGAATTACATAAGTTATTTGAAGCATTATCAGAAAATCAATTGTATAATATATGCATGCAATTTTTTTAATTCAAGTGGAATGAAAATGATAATATGGCAGCTCATCTTTCCAAATTAAAAAACTTATGGAATGAGTTGAATTCAGGACTCGAAAAGAAAAATGAAAATAAGTTACCTGACATGCTACTCAATTGCAAGATTTTAGGTCTCACCAGGACAATACCATTTGTTTAAGTCAAGTTGGTTACACTTGGGTGAAGACAAAAGAACAGTTGATGAGTTAACAGCACAGCTTTGCTCTCATGAAAGAGAATTTAAAAGTCATGAGAAAGGCAATACAAATGAACAAGTGGTATTAGTAATGTCAAAATCTGAAAAACAAAAGCAATATAAAAAAGACAAATTCAGAAGAAAACCAAGAAAAGAAGATATTTGCAATTATTGCAAAAAGAAAGGACACTGGGTAAAAGATTGTAAACAGTGGATTGCTGATGGAAGACCACCCAAGAATAGGTTAACGAAAACCAATGAAGGAAATACAGGCAGTGTAATACTGATGTCCATTGACGAAGAGGCTAAGACTGATCAAACATCTTTTTGAATTGATAGTGGAGCTACAAGACATATCATGAATTGTTTTCACATACTTTATTGACTTTATGAAGTTTGATAGTCCCTGTAGCATCAAGGCTGCTGGAAAAGAAACTTTAGTTGCTCTTGGTAAAGGTACAGTATGTGTCAAAACAACTATTGGTAGTAAAATCCAAAGAATTTACCTTAAAGATGTTTGATATGTCCCTGAGAAAAACAGAAATTTATTTTCTTTACTTGCTGCTCAAGATAGAAATCCGAATAGTAAATTTATTTCAACAGTTACAGAATGCTGCTTAAAGGTTAATGGTCAAGTAGTGCTTTTTGGAACTCGCAAAGTATATGGTACTTTATACAAGGCAGCTATCGAACCTATTATGTCTGATAAAATTATAAAGTGCATGCTGCTGAAGCAGACAATTCCTTATTAGAGTTATATCATCAGAGATGGGGACATCAAGATAAACGTCACATTAAGAACATGCTTGAAAAATAATTAGGAATTAAAATCCCATTTGAAAGAAAATTGTGTGAACCATGCATTTTTGGCGAAGCACACCATTTACCATTTGGCATAAGAAAGCCAGCCAGCAAGCCTGGTGAATTAATTTCAGCTGATGTCTGTGGACCTTATGATGAATCTTTCCAGAAGAAAAGATACTTAGTTGTGTTTAAAGATAGCTACACAAAGTTTCGTTATGGGTATTTTATCAAGGAAAAATCTGCTGTTGTAAATATGTTACAATACATGCTTGCACACGCTAAAATTTTAGGACATTCAGTCAAAGAATTTCTCAGCGATAATGGAGGCGAGTTTGACAATGACAAAGTGCGTGCTATTTTGCATTCTGAAGGTATAACTCAAAGACTAACAGCACCTTATTCTCCTGAACAAAATGGCTCTAGTGAAAGAGACATACGTACAATAACCAAAATGGCAAGAACATTTAAGTACTTAAATTCTGAAGCTCATTTTCCTGCAGCAACGTGGGCTGAACTAGTCAACACTGCCATATATGTACTAAACAGAACTGGCAAATCATCAGTAGAAGGCTTGAATCCTTATGAGTTATGGTTTAAAAAGAAACCTCGAATTAAGCATCTTCGTATAGTAGGATCTATGTGTTATGCCCATATTCCTAAACAAAGAAGAAGGAAAATGGATAATAAGGCTAAAAAAGCTTATTTAATTGGTTATGATGGAGACGAAAGATACCGACTATGGATCAAAGAAACCAATAGTGTGACCTGTTCACGTGATATTATATTTAACGAAAAGCTCACAAATTGTGAAGAAAGTGTGCAGTTACCTATTCAAGATCAAGATAGCCTAATTTCTGGCTCTGAACATCAACAAAATTCAGAAAAAGATAAGTCAGAAAAGTTTCTTTGTGAAGAAGATAATTCAGAAAAAGAATACAACAAAGAAATATCTGGAAATATATCAGAAGAACATTTTGAAAGACAAGAATGTGAAGATATTAATTTGCAAAATAATGCACAGTCAAGATACCTAAGAGATAGAGCTGACTTGAGAAAGCCAAAGCGTTCTGAAGATTATATAATGATAAGTGAAGCTTTTATTATTGATTCTGAAGAGTCCAAATCTTATGAAGAAGCGATCAACTGTAAGCAAAGTGTTAATTGGAAAGAAGCTATGGATTCAGAGATGAAATCATTGATAGAGAACGAAACATGGAGTTTAGAAAAATTACCAAAAGATGCTAAAGCTATACCATGCAAGTGGGTTTATAAGATCAAAAGGAATCCTGAATTTCATTATCCAGAAAAAGAGAGAAAGTTTTTGGATTCATCATTATTCATTTTATTTAATTCACCACCTGAGATTCAAACCTACATAATTTCCTTAATTTTGAGAGTTTCGCTAAGTAGTAATTCAAATAAATTTCTTTTGCAGCTTGATAGGATTCTTGCCATTACTTTTTTAATATTACTGACACATGAACAAAACTAAATATTCCTTTCAGGTACGCGTGCTTGCGATTTTGAAAATTTTATATCTTGATTCTAAAGTTGGAAATCGAAGATTTGCTTTTCTGTACGCTCATCAGTGTTCAGTAAACATTTTGATTGGTATTCTGTTATAATTGGTTATTCTATCGTGCTTTTACAAATGATCATGACGATGGTTTTAATAAGTCATTAGTTTGAAGTATAAATGTGATACGTGACATGTAAAAAATTCGATCAGCTACAGCTAGCTATTTCATTTGATGACTGTCTTATCTATAGTTAGTGATAATTTTAATGTTAGATGAAACGATGAAATAGAGCTCATAGCTTCCTGAAAATATTAAAACAGAAAATGTAATTAATGATGTGAGGTTTCTGGTTCTAAGTGTCATTAAACAGGTTCCTAAATTAAAAGACAGCATCGTTTCTCCTTATGTGCACAAAGCATCTTTTTTCATTATGTGCACAATCTCAATATTTCAGCCTAACGAATATTTTCTAGAAGAATATCTTTATTAATATGGTGATATTATATAAGCTTAAGCTGCAGATGTTTTAATGTTAATAATATTGACAGAAAAAAAAAAGAAGAAGCACAAGTACAATAATAAATTAAAAATATGGAGTCAATAAAATTAAAGAGTTTTTTAAACAAGTTAATAAAGGCTTAGTGCGATAACTATTCAAACAATATTGTTCTGTGTGTACGGGTTCGTAACAGATTGAATACACAAGTCTGATAAAAAGTTAATAAAATTTATTCTGATCACAAGAATAAAAAAACGCAGGATTTTTTCAATATCACGCAATATAATCAGTAGCTATATTTTAAACTAAGTTAAACAGAACACAATCCAAAATGCAGAGAATGCTAATCCGATCAAAATTTACAGCAGCTAAGTAAACAACAACAGCTCACTAAAACAACTGAACTGAGACATTTTTCTCCGGTTTTTATAGCTTTTTAATTCGGCCACGCGAGATAATTCTAGCAATTTCTGGAAAGCAAAAGAGTAGAATTACGAGATATCTATTTATTAAATGTGCGTGCTCCTGTATTTTTATTTTCCGGCGTAGCTTTCTCTTAAAATAAGTCTCGTGCTGCATTGCACGGGGATATAAAGCAATTTTAATGATAATTCCACTAAAATAGCAAACTAAATACAAAATCCGTAACAATATTATTATAAATCCTGACTCATTGACTTAAAATTGTAAATTTCATCTAATTAAAGCTGGAAGATTTGCTAATATTTACCAATAAAGCAGAATAAAATAAACTGGACTATAAAATTGACATAAATATTTTCTCTCAAATCTCTTTTAACATTAGCTAAAAAACTGTGGAACATACTCTTGTTAGAAATCAATAGATAACATTAAGATGATGCTTAGATACATGTCTGTTTTAAACCCGGAAAAAAATAAAAATACAGATAAACTCTAATTTTACTGTATTTTGATTTGTATTTTTTATGCAAAATTTTCACAACATTTTAAAAATGCAAACGACAAATTCGAGCTTCAAATGAACGTCCGTTTAGAGACAGATAATGGCCTTTTATAGAAATAATGTTCTTGCTTGGGAATTCACACCCTGACGGAAAAGGGGAGGGAAATGTGAAGGCTTGCATTTCGTAACATTTGCCTTATTTGGATTACCTACAGCTATTAAACTAAGGGATGATAGCCTTTCTTAATTTAAGGTTGTTCAGTCAATAGATACTAATCTTCGGTTTAGATGGTGGGGAAACATTTAACGGGTGTGGAGTTAAAAAAGATATATAACAATGAAAAAATTTTAAGTGTAGTAATTATAGTATTTAACTTACATACGAATTGAAAATTATACTTTTCGTACTAACTGGTACAAAAATGCAACCTACAACGAAATAATAAAGACGGTATTTTGACAACTGTGGACACTAATGGCTACAATGGTTATTCCTCTCTGACACCAGATGTCGCTATCTGCTTCAAAGGACTATCGAGTGCAGCCGAACGGAAAATACCGTATTTAATCGCGCTTTTACTACTTTTATCATATGAAAATCGAGGGGGGAAAGTTATGCGCATAATTTAATTTAGTAAGGACGCGGTTATAGCAAGAAGAAAACAAATAAAATGTAGTCATGAATTAACTACCGGTAACTATCATAATGCTATTAATTTAAAAGATGGGCACGGTCCCAAAAAAACACATAGTAATATTAAAATTACACTAAGATGCTTTCATTTCTACTTCCCTATGTCGTGGAATCTCGCCTGCTCTTGAGGCAAACTGCTAATTTAGTGCTGCAGGAAGTGTTGTCTGTATAGTTTGCAAAGAGTCTCCATCATCACCATTGTCTTCGTCAACGTTCTGCCTGTCTTCCCACAAGCAATAATCTTCATAACCATCAAGAACATTAAATATCTCCGTTTTCCTTGATGCTCTTCACTGTTATTGCTTCGTCAATCAGAGACTTTGCCCCCGAATTCCATGAGAAAATCAGTTAATAAGATGAACACAATCATTTAGTGGAGAAATTAATATTAAAATTTAAAATTCAGAGAAGCTCATCTTCCGAACGTCTAAGGCTCCGGAAGCCTTGTGGCCTGCGGCCACACACAACTACGGAGAAAATTACGTGAAGTCTTTAAAAGTTTTGGGAAAATCGTGTTAATGCTAGGGGGGGTTACTCGAGTAAATATGGTAATTTACCAATGCGGCATGTATTTAAAAAAGGTGTGGTTATTAAATGAAACACATTTTAGTACATATAATTTCATATTTTTATGAATTGAATTCTGAAATGGAAAAATTGAAAGATTAAAGTTTTTAGTGAAATACATTTTACGAGAAATAAATTGGAAAAAGAATTTAGTGCTTTGAGTTAGAATGGGAAAATGCTTTAATTTGCTTATCAAAACAAAGAAATCAACAAATTGTTGGACTTCCTGATAACGCTTTCTATTATCCCAGAATTACCCACGCACCCACTGATTAATACTAAAGTATTGTAATACTAATAGTAATGTAATATTGTTATACTGTTGCAATACTAATAGTATTATCAATATTAATATTCTCGTATACAGAAACGAAATTATTAAACAGGTTATTTTTATATTAACAAACTTTGGGATCGAAATAATAAATAGGACTGGATGGGATTTATTGGATTATTATGAAGCATACTACGGTTATCAGTTTAAGGGATGGGATGCCTTCCTTTAAAGAAAACTCGTTTGTATTCACACTACGCGCAAGGGAAAACATGCTAATGTAATGAAATCAATTTTGACTCTTTGATACAATCAGCAGGAAGGCGTGCAAAATACATTATATCCAATACAATCGAAATCTATTCAGATCTACTTTTTCAAAATTGTCTACACATGTTTGAAATGTGTCACTAAGAGATAGCATATAAGCAATACATTTTGCAGTGACTGTTTTTTGATTATTTATTACACTGAATCAACCTTTCTGAAATAATCTGTACTAGTAATCCACAGAAAGCTCGTCCGTCGGTATTTGAAGCTGGGTTGAATCACCAATGTTTAGCGGCCCTATCCACTCCACCACCAGAAGTGCAATATTAAACAAATAAATCGTTTTTAATGCAATTATTAACATATAGTGTAAATTAATTACATACAAATGTTAGACACATACATATATACGCACTACGAAAAAGTTAGATAGCGTTGAAAGAAAAAGTTCAAACAAGGGAGACTTGCTGCATCAGGAGTTAATAAGTTAGCGAAAGAAACGCTTTCATATATTACACGTAAACGTCTAGGGGTCATGTGTTTTATGTATTAGATTCATTTAAAGTTTATCAAATAGTAATAATAAATAATAATAATAATAAAGGTGAACATTTTAGATATAAATTAATTTTGCATGAAGTGAAATTGAGGATAGATAACATTTCTAGAGTATATTTACATAATCACAGAAACAATCAAATTTTTGCCTGCAATTATTCTTCTCAGAATTGGTATTTATAGGAAGTATCTGCAACTGCAATTTAAAAAAGAAAACATTCCAATGCGCGACGACAACCGGTGAAAAGTTTTCAATCGGAAAGACTCAATTTACTCTTGTCTGCACATCAAGTGTATCGAAAGATTTCCGCAGAAATAAAGCAAAAAGTGGGCCTGCGCACATCAGAAGTCACCGTGAGTAGAATAAAGAAAGAAAGTATGATAGGTCAAATCCCATTCAAGAAATCTTACGCAACAGGTTACGTAACTCCGAAAACCTTGGAGTCACGTGACGACAAATGAACTATGAAAAGAACAAAGATACGAAACCTAGGAAAGGAAAAGACGCGTGAAAGATGGTAGAGCCGGCAAATGCCGCACAATCAGAAATTGAGCAAACTGATTATCATATCACGTATAATAATGATAAACATATTTTGGCAGGCGGATTCTCACACAAGACACCAAGTAACAAAATGTGATCGCGTCTCTTCTTTCAAAGGTGCAGATTTTTAATAACAAATAAATGAATAAGATAAGATCGATAATCAAACAAATGCGAAATATGATTTTATTTACTGTTTTCAATGCATTAAAGAAAACACTCGATTGATCAGACTTATCAGAATGGGTATACGTACTTAGTTTGACGATCATATGATCTTCGTACTGTACAGCATTTCCTTTAAGCAATAATACCAATCAGATGTATAAGGAAATATCTAACATAATTTAAAGCGAGGAATTCAGACTTTTAATCTTGTATCTATAATTTAAAAGAAATAGATAGTGATGGATTAAGTGGATGGCGGCATGACATCATAGGGTCTCTAACCAAGAATTAGACACACATGTCCAATCAAAAGTCATAATGAAAGTTAATTAAATCTTTTCTTTGTGTATGGCAATATTTAAATTTGCCCCGGGGATAACATTCAGTTCCGCATGGTTCGAACCAAAATGGATGTCATCTCGGAGATATATTGTATATGGTAACATCCCCCCCCCCTTTTAACAGGTGATATATTATGAGAAAACATCAACGTGAATAGTGTAATTCAATGATATTTAAACATACAAAACAATATAAAAACATCTTTTGATTTCTTAAAGAAAATATATTGTTTTAAAATCTATGATAAGAATTGAGAATATGAAACAGCACAATCCTGATTAACTCCAAATAAAAACGTAAACTGAATTTCTAAACCAAGATACAATTTTCTATTATTTGTTTTCAAATACTTACAACGGTAATTGAGTACCCAGAAACAATTATGGAAGTTATTTTGCATTTAAAGATTCTACAGAAAAGATTCTACAGAAAAGATCTGGAGGAAGACCTACTTAGTTAGGAATATCTGAATTCAGCTTATCGAGAAAAAAAGAAAATTTCAGCTTTATTTTAGGCTAATAATTCGAAGTATGGAATACCTTGAGTTACAAAACTTCAACTACGAATACCTTGAGTAACACAACTTCAACAACCTGGAAAAAGATAACATACATCAATTACAAATTTCGTCCTTGGGAAACATTTAGTTCAACCTTATTTGCAAACTTCGAAGTACTGAAGTTGAATAATGATCCGGACTAGTCAACTCGACCACCAAACCACAGCACATCACTGTGAATACCTGGGATTGCACTGGATTGAATTACTTGATTTAGAAAAAATACATATTAGGATTATCTTTTACAGTAGAACTTGCTAGAGAAAACTGGCTCTTATGACACACAAGGAGGGAAACCAGGAAATATCCATGAGGGCAACCCGTTCATGGCCAATCGAACGGTTTGTGTTTTGTGATATTACCCGCTTAGACACTAATAGACGACTTTCTTCAGGAAATTATCTCGTATTTACGTTGAACATGATATAAAACTCATGCAGCCACACCATTTTATAATACTTCTGAAAACCAAAACCAGAGAAACTACCACTGTTTCGCAACTCTGGCTACTGAATCGCTGCTAAGTCGAAGAATATCTAAGGACGTCTGGCCCTCAAAACCTGAAAAAAAGATTGAAAAGTATATGGGCAAAGTGCAGAAGGGCTGGATGCTTTCGTGGATGATTTTATAAAGCAAACTGGCTTGTTTTTACGCTACATATGGGGAAAACCACGAAGACTTCCACGCAACCAGCCCATCCGCTGGGATTTTAATCTGGGTCAAATTACCACTGTTCAGCGGTCTTAACTACTTGGCCGACGGTGGGTCCTGTCGCTAAAGGACAGCGTATATCAGTCAAATATACATTTCTGATATTAATTAGACCTTTTTCTATAACATTCGTCTTTTTTAGCCTCATTAAGCAAATTTTCAAAAACTTGTATCCATAAATATTTAAATATACTTTACATAAATTCCAGCAAAATGCCAAGGAGAAACCTAAAAACAAAACACACGTGCGACGTACTTATATTTTGAAGTCAGCCATTCGAAGATTTTTTTCAGGCGTTCAAACAATGGTACACTGAATTTACAAGCGATAAGGGAACAATACGTATGTGTGGGGAATGCTTGAGGAAGTAAATAATTCTGCAAAGAGGGTGAGTTGTATTCAGTGCAGCTATGCGCAAGAATGCCATTCTAGGATTTCGAGTAAATGAGGACAAAATTTGGGTTGCCCTTTCCCACCCGAATGAATTTGCGGAATTAGAAGTTAGATGTTTTCTCTTTCTGTAATCATTTAATGTCACGATTTTGAAGTGAAAATCGAAGGCTTTAATTGACGTACACTTGATCTAGTATTCCTTCCGGTAGTAAATATGGCTTCTGCCAAACGAAACAACACAACGTTGATTTCAGATGGAATGTCATTCAGTTTGCGAAAGAAAATGGAAATCGTGCTGCAAGCAAGGATATTTGGTGTTGGTGCAAGAAGGAACGGATGGTGATTATTTATTTACAGATCAAAGTACCAATGATGGCGAAGATGAAACAGAATTCGATGATGAGCACGAAGATATTTAGGTCGTACAGAAATGAATGATACAAATGCTGCCACAGAGTGGAATACAATTTATTAACAAAAAAAAAAAAAACTGATAGTGCACCCGTTAGAAACAATCCCCGCCCATGTCAATACACTTCTGCCATATGGCTGAGAGGTTCCGAAGGGCTTTGGCAAAACAGTCTGTGGGGGTGTTGGTGCACCACCTATGAACAATTCCATGCAATTCGGCAGAAGATTCAACATGTTGGCTTCTGACTGCGTCCTTTATCTTGTCAAGCAAGGCGTAGTCCGAGGTCTTGCTTCGAGGTCCACCCACTTTGCACACACATTTGTTAACTCCAAATCACCATGCACAATCTCATGCAATGTTCCTTGCGCAAGCCCTGTCTCTTCCTGCATCTTGTTGAACGTTATGCGCCAGTTTGTCATGATCAAATCCGACACGGCTGTCACATTCTCTGCTGTATGCGGTGTTGCTGGTCGTCCCGCGCTGATACTTTTGGCTGTGGTCTCCACTCCACTGCTGAACTTGGCCAATCAACGGGATACAATACGCCTTGAGGGTGCGTTGTTCCCGCACACCGACACCATGCAACGATGGATCTCATTATCCTGTATCCCTTCCTTCCATAGGAACCACGCTGTCTAACGCTGACCGTGATAATCACTGTGAGAGCCATTATGTCAATCAATTCTGTACGATCCAAGTATAACGGATGACGAACTTTTTCATGTTATCCGATAATGAAAATTTGGCTAATCTTTGGAATATGGTAACAGGTAGTTTGGCGACATTTTAGTAAGGCGATAAAGGTTACTAGCTAGGACTTATGCAGTGTACATGGATAAAGTCAAGAGTGTGCGCAATGCCCTTTTTGTGGAATTCTGGTGAAAATAGGTCGATGTGTACATGGATACCGTGTATGTGCAATTCTTAAAAACCTGGCAAGCAGTGGGCGATTCTGCACTTTCTCCCAATTTCGCACCTAATCTTCGTCATGATTAAGCACTTTTGTTCCATAAAAGTTATAGCATAAGCGTAATTCGGCTAGCAGGATTGTTGGAAAAAAATGTTGAGTAAAAAAAAAAAAAAAACACATGCCTTTACTTCGTGAAAACAAAATGGCGTCAAAAAAAAACTAGCAGGTTGCTGTAGCAGGGTTGGTTGCCAAACTTTCGCCAAAAAATCGCGAAGTTACCATAATCCAAAGATTAACGGAAAATTTTAAAGTTCATCAGGTATTAATTTAAAAGTCAAACAACAAAAATCAGCGTTATATTTTCAAATTTTCACGGGACTAGTTTCGATGGTTTTACAGAACCATCATCCTCAGCTGCAAAAGCGCAGAAAAAAAATATTTGTTCGACGTGTTATTGTATCTTATTCATAAGATATGTCAATTCTTTTAAATAAACAGCATTTAAGTAAACGTAAAAGATCTAATTTTTGTATGCTTATTTTTTTTCCTTATTTTTAATTCTTTCATTTCTATATCCGGCATATAATGCGCACCCTCAAGTATCGATATTATTTTTTGTATTAAAAGTGCGTGTCATTCGCCGGCATATACGGTACATATTTCCATAGTATCTTTCGAAAGTTCTAAGGAATTTAGGTATTTTTTTATTTCTTTAATTTTTATCAATATTACAATGCAGTTTTCAACATAATTCCTATTTAATTGAATACATAGATCCCAATAGAAAACTAGGCCCACCAGCGGCCGAGCGGTAAAGTCGCTAAACACTGGTAGTTCGGTCCGAGGTTCGAATCCCGCGAACGGGCTAGCTGCATGGGCGTTTTCGTGGTTTTCCCCATGTGTAACGTGTATACGAGTCACTTCCCCTTAGAAAGTCCTTCACGAAGGCATTCCTTTCCTTAGGCAGATAGCCTTCGTGTCCTTTGCCATAATTAAATAAACCAACCAAACCAAACAACCAGAAAACTAATTTTTTTAAGCCGTCTATAAAGAATTTTTTCGGTATCTCCTCTCTCTATCCTTATGGCATGGTTACTCTCAAATCGAACACCTCGTAATGGTTTTTTTCAAATATGGGTTAAAGAATATTGAAGTTTTCACACCCTCTTTCCACAAAATGAAAATCACTGTTCTTCGCATGTTACATGGTTGCAAAAACAGTGCTATGAAAATGTGACTGTGTCAGTCAAACACCTGAATCGGACTAAACAGTATTCTATAGGATAGCTGTAATGCTGCTAGCCGATAGCTCTGCGTATAAGTCCTAGGAATTGAACAAGATCTCTATTCCTAGAACTCTGGAAACAACCCACGTATTTCTAGTTGCAATTGTAATTCAGCTATCTTTAATTTAAACAAAAGTATAATTTCGTGCAAAAAGCCGCTTATCCGAAGTATTAAGCGAAACCACTTCAGATAACTCAGTCTAGCTGTCGCACACCAGAAAACATTTGTTTTCGCCAATAATGCTATTTTTGAATATACCGTAATTCTTCGATTCAATTACGCAACCCTTATTTTCACGCCCCTTTCTTCCTCAAGAAAGAAAAGATTTTGATTCTAAGAAAATCGAACGAAAGCAATGCTAAATTTAATCTAATAAATACGTTTTAACTAATCGACTTTACTTCATTAACAATAATACTAAAAGCAGTATAATGAAAAATTCTGCTATTCCAAGATCTATTCTGAAGTGCATTCTGTTTTTAGCGACTTTCATTCGGGGGAAAAGTTGCGTAGAAATGCGGTTTTGAATAAACTCCAGAATTTCCTTTTTAAACTTTTATTTCCATTTAAATCATATAAAAGAGGGTTTCTTAAAACTTTTTTCAGTCGCGACCCCTTTCTATGACTGAGATTTTTTCGCGGCCTCCAGAGCACCATAAGCATTGCGCAAATCCGACACAAGCGTGAGTGAAACTGTCAATTTTTTCACTAGTACTGTAATATACTACTGCAGTTTTAGGTCATTAATTTCTAATTTTAAGACTTAGAACAATGTGAAAATTTTAAATAAGTTACAGACGAAATGACAGCGTCAAGTGCAAAGCAAGGAAAATAACCGTTTATATTATTAAAAGAATGCGGCGAAACGCTTTCTTTTTTTTTTTTTTTTTTTTTTTTTTTTTTTTGTCTGTATTGTCTTATCTTTATCTATTTTCAGATACATTGTGTAAAAATATTTGGTAATTGTAAAATTATTATATTAAGTTAAAGAAATATCAAAACTGCTGAAATTTTTGGCGACCCCCTGCTGCAGGTCCTGCGACCCCTTTGGGAGTCGCGATCCACAGGAAAGGAAGTAATATACATCTAAATCTTAAAATATAAAAGAATTTAATTTTTATTATAGTTATCATTTTTACCAATTCTTTAAAATCGAATCAGAAGAGAAACACGCCAAAGTGAAACTTAAAGAAACAACCTTAACAAATTATAAAGTTAGTTCAATTAATCCATAAACAGGACTGGGTTCGATTATTTAGTTACAGCAAAAGCGTACCACGGTGAGGTTAAAAGGTGGGAAACGAACGGAAAAATTTCTTTGCGGGGAAAACTTATGACAAAGCATGCTAGGGCCATCTGCTTAAAGGGAGAAATGCCTCGTTGAGGACCATTTTTGAGAAACTCGAAAACGCCCATGCAACCAGTCGGTTAGCCTAGAATCGAACTACTAGAGTTCAACAATTTTACCGCTTGCCTTTTGGGAAGAAAGATGTCTTCGTAGGGGATATTCTACGAAAAAAAAATCAGCTGTTTATGTTACACATGGTGAAAACAACAAAAATCTCATGCAGTTAGGTGGTATAAACTACTAGTGGAATTAACCAGTGTTTTGCGTCTTTAGCTTTTCAGCAACTAACTGACCACAACTGATAAGTAATACTGCATGTATAAGTTTCTATTTTCAGAAATTCTCTTTTGGAGTATTATCATCACTGATTATTTATTTTAGATTGTGGCAAAGAAAACTAGGGCTATCATCTGAGGAAGAGATGCCGTAATGGAGGCTTTCCTAAGGGTAATTGGCTCGGATTGACGTTACACATACAGAAAACCAAGAAATTCTGATACAACAGCTCGTTCGTCGGGATGTGAACCCTTGGTGAACTACCAGCTTTCAGAAATTTTAGAACTTGCCACTTGTGGTGAGCCTTTGTGTCATCTTGATTGGTCGTCCTCAAACAAATTTCTTTAACCGAGTGGGCTTTGTCGCATTCCAAATAAATTTGGTAGGTTATAGAAACACTTGATTAAGTTACAGATAGTTTATTCATTTTGGGGAAAACTCTTAAAGCAAAGCAAATTCTAACTGAAAGCATCATCGATGGATGTAGAGACATGAAAATCACCTCTTAATCATCTCTTGCAGACATATTTAAAAGCTGTTTCTGCAAACAGTATACTGATATCACTTGTTTACATTAAGAAATATAGATTTACCTCTAAAAAATGAGACGGTGAAAGAAAACTTGATTAAAAAGAAATAAAAACTGTAGCTGCATATAAATGGTTTCCAAACTCCCCAATTGAATATTTTCTCTATTGTTTTAACTAAGCGAAGTTCAATTATGTGGGAATTTAGTGCACATTTGCGACTGGAATGAACTAAACAGAAAAAAAAAAAAAAAAAATTCTTTCTCCATAATATTTTACATATTTAATGATACACCATTTACTTTTTGGGAGGGCTGGAGGTGATTTGTTTTAATGCTTTTAGACGTTTTAAAAAGAAAACATTTTTAACGATATATAACTTTTAATTTTAATCCATAAAAAAGTCTAACGTGAAAATAATGCACAGAAAATTATAAATGAAATTCATATATTTTTTTTAATTATTCTATGATAAATATGATAGCATCAACGGATTTCCCTTTCGTTACAGAAGCCCCACCACCGGCCAAGTAGTTAAGTTGGTGTATTTAATTATGGCAAAGCACACTAGGGCTATCTGCCTAAGGGAAGGGATGCCTTTGTGGAGGACTTTCAAAGGGAAACTGGCTCGTATACACGTTACACATGGGGAAAACCACGAAAACACCCATGCAGCCAGCCCGTCCGCGGGATTCGAACCTCGGACCGAACTACCAGTGTTCAGCGACTTTACCGCTCGGCCGCTGGTGGGCTGCCAAGTAGTTAAGACTGCTGAATACTGGAAGTTCGACCCGACTTCTGTATCAGGCGAACGGGTCGGCTGCAAGGTTGGTTTTCGTAGTTTTCCACATGTGTGAGGTGAAATGCGAGCCAATTTCCCTTAACCGCTTCCTTACAAATTTTTTTGAAAAAAATTGCAAAAAATCATCACATTTTTTTATTTTATTATTAAATACAACAAAACGAAACAAATCAAAATATGTAGGTTTTAAGTTGAATTTTTAATTTTTTGAAGGTGTAAAAGCATTTATTTTTAATATTAGTTTACTATCACGAGTTATCTCGGGCAAACGAAAATAGTTAAATATTAATCTTTGTATGATTGTTTTTGAAACAAGGGACAACACAGAGTGGGGTTACTAGCTTACCGCTGGAATCTCTTCCACGGGAGCACAGAGTACACTGTCTCGTTGAATTTGATTTCCCCTCCCCAACCTCTTCATAATCACTATCTGAAAAATCATCGCTTTCGCTATCTTGCATCATCGTCATTATTTTATTTTTTTCCCAACGCATGCATCCTTTTTTATACATTACTAATCCACAAGCCAACGTATACTATACAATGGGGAAACACGCGACCAGTCCCTCCAAATGAAGCGCGCAACCAACAAAATTTGGCAAACTGCCAATCAAAGCTGAATATTTCCTTTCATTTCCTCCACACCGAGTAAAACCGTGATAAAAGAAATCGTACTAACAAATTCTGCTTCGCCCGAGTTTTCTCGGGATAATAATTAACTGCAATATATACGAACCCGAGATAACTCGTGTTATGTAAATTCTTATGTATTTTAGTTTTGTTGTATATAATTATTGCATGTTATTTTACTGTGCATAATGTATTCTTAGTATTATAATATTTTACTGTGTTTAATGAATTTGTATTGAGCTTATTTTAAAATTGATAATATTTAATATTTAATATTGTTAAACTTTACGGCAAAGCTCCCTTTAAGTTTGGCAGAATTGTGTTACAGTTAAAAGGGCGCGGGTGTATTTCCGTTTCTCACGATTCGGCTTTCTTTGGAGGTTACAGGTCACTGTCCAGCTGCATTTTCCCCTTTTTTCGCGGGGGTTGAAAACACGTGTTTTTCTCGTTCAGAGGCGAAAAGTTCTAAGGGGCAGCGATTTTTTGACAGAGTTATAGGTTGGAAACATTCTTCTGTTGCGTGGGAAAGAAAGGGTCTGTCTTCTTGTAGAAAGTTCTGAATTTCTGAGAATTTCAGTGGCTATTTATTACCTTTCTTCTAGTTGGCGAAAGGGAGTCCAAGTTTCCTTAAGATTGGCTAAATTTTTTAATTTTAGTTTTGTTTGAACCAATAGTAATTTTGAGGCGTTTCTTGGTGTGTGTAAACCGAGGTTTCTTAAGCCGTTGCACGGAAGGCAGAGGGGATCTTCTTTTGGACTTGGAAAAAAAAAAAAGATTTTTTAGAGAAGACTTTTAAGAGGTTTTTGGAGCCTTAGGGGTTTGCTACTTTGACGGCCGGCCGCGGTCAGTGAGGTGCTGAGATGGACAGACAGACAAAGTAGACAGATGTCTTGTTTTGCACCGACGCGGCGGTTCTTCGGTGGTCGACCGCGGTATACAGTTAAGTTTTTATCTCCGAGATTTCTGGGTACGGAGGGTCCGAGACAGTGTGGGTGCTCGACATGTTTGACAGCGGCAATTCTTGCGGCCTATTATTTTCAATTTCGTCGCTGAGATTTCTTTTTTCCATTTGTGGAACAGTCTGAACTGCTCGTTCGTGCAGGAATATCTATTTTGCTTTCGAAAAGATGGAAATATGGCGAGTCGTCATCGTCTGAGGTCTGCTTTGGTCTTTTGTCTCCAGTTTCGACCTCGTTCTCTTATCTTCAGTGGAACTTCGAAAACGGGAAGATGATTGAGTGAAAGTGCTGCTTAACGGAGGAATTTGAAAGCTTTAAACTGGAACTATGAAAAGGCTCCGGTTCCGGAAAACAACGATGAAGATTTGGCAGTTATTGTTTCGGGATTTGTAATTATATCGGGGTAGCTCCCTGAGTCTCTCAAAGGTGGTACGCCGATTTCGTGAGTGACTTTTTAATTTTCATTGGTGTTTTATTTTGATGCATAATCCTTTTAAATTTGGAAATGTTTAATACTAAAGCAAGAGTTGACATGTTAAGTAGATAAAAATTGAATATTTTTCCCAAATTTCTAGCTGAGAAAGTAATTTTTTATTTAATGTTTAATAGTCAGAAGTCAATTGAACTAATTGGAGAAAGTGAATCTTTGTTTTAATGTTTAAGTGCTATGTTCAATATGATTTATTCTAAATTAGTCTTTTTAAATAAATTTAATCTTCTGGGTTTCCTGCTTAAAATGATTAAGAACTGTGACGTGTTTCACGATGATTTTTGTATTAATGGAATAATGTTAAATATGAGATTGATATGAAAAACAAAACTATGAGTAACTTTAAAAGATTTTGTAGGGGTAGTCTGGCCAGCTATCTTAAATTATAATGTGTGGGAATTGTCAATAAATGTGTTTATTATCTTTAATATTGTATTTTTTTTGTGTGTGTGTGTGTGTGTGTATTAATTGTGGTCTATTGTAGGTCACCCATGTGATCCTAACGGAAACATGGTTTTTCAACCGAACCTGGGTAATTATATTGCGGTAGTAGAAAAAAAAATCAATTTTACTGTTGGTGACTATACGATCTGTTTACAGAATTTATTTTGATTTTGTTGAGTAGACTTCTTAATTGTGTGTTTGTATCTTTCCCCGGTGTTTGAAGAGATCTGTGTGGTATTTGAAATGTTAAAGGTTTAAGGCTATCTCTAGATTTTGTACTGAAATTTATGTGCTTTCAGGTTGGAGATATAAATTAGTTTTAATTTAGTGAGAGATAGCCTGTAAAAGATTTTGTTGTGGATGTGCATAATTAATCGTGATTCTACCAAAACACCAGGGAGGATATCTATCTTTGATGTCTCTTTTAGATTTTAAATGTTTTGATTATGTATGTACAAAGTTAGATTTAGTTGTCGCGGCACCAAGCAGTTAGTTTTAAAGAGATAAAAGTTAAATGAAAAATATTATTTTTTTTTTTTTTCTACGTAACACTCGGGATAATCAGGCAAGCGGTTAAAAAGACCTCCAAAAGGCATCATTACCCTTAGGGCAGATAGTCCTAGTTTGCTTTGCCATAATCAAATTACCTAATCTAGCCTTTCCGTTACGGCCCATGTTTCCTGCCCCTCTCTTCTTTTTTAAGAAGTTTTACTTAGAATTGCATTTGTCCTTAACTTCGACTGTTTTTTCTGAGATTGTACAGGGTGTTTATAATTAAAAAACCCTATTTCAAAGTTGCCTACAAGCGAAACTAGTGATAGAAAATTATGAAATTTTGTGGCGGTCTTAATGAACAGCTGGGAATTTCTTTCAGGGGGGAAAAAATTAGTCACAAACAGCGTCACCAAAGGGAGTTTTAACTTTGAAAACTTGTAGCAAAATGGAAATTTGTTTTGACGTCATACAGGAGTTGTTATAAAACCTAGAAACATCTTGAAGACTGTTCAATGTGCTTGTTGCTCACAATGACAATAAGTTTACCAGATCGAGCTTTGTTAATAAAATTGTTTTACCAAAACAGTAATTCCGCAGCAGCTGCTCAACGGAAATTTCGGACTTTGAAGAGGATTCTAAGAGGCCTAATGAATGTTAAAAACCTTCGGAAAATGAAAACGAAATTTGAAGAAAGGATCGTTTTCTGTTCATCTTGGAAGAAGATGAAAACTTAGAAGCAGTACACAAGGTTGCGCTTCAAGTCGTACAAGATACAGCTTCAAACTTCTGGTCTAGTACCAGGGTCCGGCATATAGTAGAGGCGCTGGATCGACCACATTTAATTGTCCATAAGATCTTGCGGAATATCCTCTGTTATTATCCTTACAAACTTTCACTAGTACATCGGTTGCTTTATGATTTTGAAGCTCGACTTCGGTTCTCACTTTAGGTTCTTGCTCACTTTGAGGTCGATTCAGAATGGCCTTGGAATATCCTCTGGACAGACGAAGAGCAGTTCGTTTGGACGGTGCAATGAATACTCACAAGCTCATAATTTGGAAATCAGAAAATCCGCTCCCTGTCTTAGAGGTTCTATTGCATTCACCAAAAGTGACGGTATGGCGTGGATTTTCGGCCCGTACTTCTTCGAGGAGCTAAGTTCCACAGATCCAGCGACATGCTCCATCACCGGGCAGCGGTATGCATCGCTGATAAAGAACGAAATTCTGCAAGCACGTCAGTGCATTGCATGTACAATCTTTATGCAAGATGGAGCTCCTCCACACATTGCACGGTGTTCTACGAATGTTCTTAAATGTCATTTTACAAAAGAACGTGTTATTAGCCGCCACTTCGTAATGTGTGGGCTCCCCGATCCCCAGAGCTCAATCTATACGATTTTTAGCTTTGAGGTCATTTGAAACATTTGTTAAGTCGTGAAAATCCACGAACTTTACCTGATTTTAAAGCCAGCATTTCACGTTACGTGCTGAACATTTCCCAGCATTCACTTCGGTCAGTTGTGGAACATGCCTTCTTGTGATTTCAGATGGTAGCTAAAATTAATGACCGTCATGTGAAGCATGATTTTTTTAAACACAATTTGTACAATTATAAAACTATGGTAAAGGTGTGTCTACATGTATAATTTATTAATGTAATTCCCTCCGGTGACGCTATTTTTAACTTTTTTTCTTTCGTTGAAAGAAATTCTCATCCCTTCATAAAGTCCGCCACAAAATTTCATTTTTCTGATCACAGGTTTCGCTTTGAGGCAGTTTTGAAATAGGGTCCTTTCATTACAGACACCCTGTATATTTAAACAAAAATATAGGTTTTCATAGTTATTATATTATAGTCAGTAAAGACCGTTACAATGCAAATTTCCATGTTAGTTCTTAAAAACGAACACGAGTTTCGAAACAAAATTATAAAATTCTTTGTATATTAATTACTATTGCAGAAGAATGAACAATCTAACAGACGGAAGTATCTCAGAGCATCAGTAAGATAAACGGAATAAACTGCAGAAAAGCAGCGTCAGGGAGGTGGCTAAATAAATATTACTGAATTAGCACACAGAAATCAGTTTAAAAAGATCTACAATGAAATAATGATAAGGACAAGCATCGTATATGACTACAACTGCGCTCTTAAGTAAGATCATAAATCAATAAGCAAAATATTTACTTAATATATCTTCTAAACATTACATAAGAAGTTCATTTAACTCCTTATGTTATCTTCCTTCCTTTGACAGGCGGCCTCCGACGCAACTGCAAAGCCTAAAATGCTGGATCTTTTCTTTTTTTAAAGCAAAGTCGAGTTTTGTTTAGAGAAAACCATTTCGCAATACTTTACTATCAGTGCTAAATTAACTATTCACAACAAATCTGAGTCAAAAACGCGATGAGTAAACATTATTTTAATCGTTAAGGCTGGTCGCTGTCATATTTCAATTTTCAATCTCGTGTCTTTTAAAACCCTGCACTACACAGCCTGTAGTGTGAATGGGTTATGGAGCAGAACAACAGTAAATATTTGCAATCTGCAAATTTTGCATTCATAGTTTATTAAGTTTTTATATGAACGGACTTAAACTGAATACTACGGGAAAAATAAAAGATAAGTTAAAAGAAAATGCCGATTAAATAAAAGCAGTTTTTCTAACTATAACAAAGACCTCGAACTTAATTTTTTTTTTAAATCTAAAAACCCCCAGACTTTCCCAATAGGTAATAATGCGCTTTTCATCAGAACGAAAATAACCTACAATCCACTTTCAGAAATAAATCCTTTGTAAAGCGTGAAAAAAATTACAAAACAAACATAGAATTGGTTTTCCTAGTAGTTCTAGAGTATCGGGATCAGTTTTTCCCCAAAACTAATTTTTATTGTTTCAGACCAAACAGAGAAGAAAATCTTTCGCAACATGAAAAAAAAATAAACTAGAAATTTTAAGAAAAGTTATCATATTTTAGTACTATATCATACTTTTTTGGGGCGGGAAACGAACAATATCTTATATAAGAAATGCATGTGTACTCTAAAAAAAAATATGCAACACACCGTTTGTTTAATTTGAACCATGTTCCTAAATTTGATAGTCTCTTCTTGCAATCGTCAGAATTATAATTTTTTAAAAAATCACGCATGTTGAATGTTAAGTCTTTGGAATTTTGAGATATAAAAATCACACGTGTGGAATTTTCCTGCTCTGTCAAAATGCTTCAATTACAATTCTAAAAGCTGCACTTCTTGCCTCTGATAACGAAAAATGAATAATTCTGACATTGTCTACTATACAAGATAAGAAGTTAATGAATTTATTACCTCGAAACGCTAAAAGACTTACGTGGGAAACTAGTTCAGATACCTTACACCCGAAGGGGGGAATGAAAACATTTCCAAAGATATCAAGCCACTGGCACGCTACTTTGCTAGAAAAAAATACTTATCTTGTGCGAGAACAGAATACTAAATAAAATTACTACTGTTCAATAATTCCATCCATTCAACTACTACACTTCACGACCAGCTAAAACCTGAGAACACATACAAGGCTAGAACGACCTTTTCACCCTGTTCTTCAAGTTATCCATCCACACGCACCAAACCGCCCTCGGAAATTCAATTCCTCCAATTCGCTACACATTTGGCGACTTCTTGCCAAATCCAGCGTATTTTTATGTAAAGCTGCAGTTGAAATTGTTAGTTCATTGTAGTGTAAAATGTAGAGCATGTTATTGGTCTTAATTTATATGAAATTTTTCACTATAATCTAAATATGACGCATACGAATTTGATAACATTTAAAACCCGAACGAAACATTACTTAAAACGGAAGAGCTAACAATGTATTCCTTGTAGTTTGGGTTAAATGGTTTTCCACAAGACCGTTCACTTAATTAAAAGTAAAATATATAAATTTAAAAAATCTGGTAGAAGTTATTTTTTTTTTCTTAATTTTTAAGAGTTTAAGCAATTTGTTGCTTCCGAAACAGTGAACCAGAGAAAAATGTCGATTTTTATTTTCTAAAGGTGTTAATTTGATTTTAATTTCCGATTATTTAAAAACTCTGATCATATTTTGTTTGGTTTGGTTTGGTTTATTTAATTATGGCAAAGCACACTAGCGCTATCTGCCTAAGGGAAGGGATGCCTTCGCGGAGGACTTAAGGGAAACTGGCTCGTATACACGTTACACATGGGGGAAAACCACGAAAACGACCATGCAACCAGCCCGTTCGCGGGATTCGAACCTCGGACCGAACTACCAGTGTTCAGCGACTTTACCGCTCGGCCGCTGGTGGGCCTGGTCATATTTTGTAGCAGACATCAATAAAAATTATATCCTGTGTTGTCTCCTAAGACATACTCTTCCAGTCGGTGGCTTGGCAAATGCGGTCAAGAGCAAGAGACTGACGTTAATTACGGAAGGGGAAAGTAAACGGCTGTGTCAGGGATCATAAGGGGAGATATATTTAAAAAAAAGTGTTTTTAGGTCTCATTCAGTATCAGTATATCAGTTTTTAGGTCTCATTCAGTATCAGTATATCATGATGCACATGGTATCAGAATGGAGACAAATTACATAATTTACGAAAAGTTATATTTATTTGTTTATTAACATTTCATTATTACATTGTTTTCGTTCAGGAATTTCCTTCCACCCCCTCTGAGCAATACATACAGGTACATGTAAGTCGGCTGAAAAGCACTGCTATAAACAAATAATTCAACCCAATTCCAGCTGAACAGCGCTTATTAATACTAATTGCTTACAGAAAGCATCCTAGTTTTTGAAAAGCTTTGTATCATCTAACATAAAATTAATTAATTAATCATCTTAAGAATGATTTTGTGTTGAATATGGCAAAACCTATGAGGGTTGGCTAGGCATGATTTCATGGAGAATTTTCTAAGGAAAATGGGCTCATATTTACATACCTTAAGGAAATCCACGAAAATGCTTACACAAAGTGGTACGTTGCAGTAGGGTTCCTTCAATCCATCTTTTAAATTTGTATCTAATTGTCAAGTGCTCACATCTGTTAAATTTGCATCTAATTGTCAAGTGCTCAATTTTTTTGGCTAGTTTATACATTCAAAGGAAAATACAAGTTACTCACTGAACTTCGCACGTTAGTCTGAATAACCTTTAAACCCGATGAACAGTATATTTCTGTGACAAGGCGAGCTTTCTGACTGTACAATCTGTTTTACATTTAGCGAGCTTGTGCCGAATAAGTTTATTCGCTATTTTATGTAATTTCTGCAATATTTTGTAATTCTTTTATTTTTCCATTTAAATTTTATTTTTTAAAGATAATTCTTTTTATTCACAAATATTTATATTTTCTATTTTTCTAATAAGTGAAACATTTAATTAGATTCTGATATTTTGTTTTCATAAGATAAAGTACGAAACCTTTGTTAAAATTTTCATTGCTCACTGTAGTTCAGTGACCGTATTTTAATGTGCTATTTTATTCACAAGTCCATTCATCCGATTTGAAACTTGGAAATGAATTAACAAATCGATCTTTCCATTCAATTGGTCCTATCGACTTGAATACAGTGAGCCTGAGTAAACGGGAAGTATCTTTCGTAAATATAAAAACCATTATAAGCGCATTTCTAAATAATAATTTTAAAATATAATTTTGACAGCTGTTTGACGCTGCTTTCAAAAGATTTCTTAATTATAAATATAAATATATATACTGAAAATTACGAAGAAAATAACATATACGCATCTGTTATTACGAGAATAAGTATTTCTAATGTATGCAATAGGGCAATTTATTTACTGTATCGATTTATTACTTATTGTAATGGATTGTAATATTTGAATATGAATTAGCTGAATATTTAAGAAAAATATTATGACTGCGAGAATAGGAAAAAAACACATTTTTTGAACATTTACTTTCTTATAGAATGCAGATGAATTCATTTTTACTCAACGAAAATCAAAATTTAGTAGCTAATTAATCTGTCTTGTATCGAGCACTTTAGTTCAGTGATCTGTATTAATGTACGCTTTTTTAAAAAAAATTTAAATGCTTCAAGAATAATTAGAAAAGGGCATAATTCTCTTCTTACCCTTAAATTCTTCAATAAAAAAAAAAAAATGCATTTTCAGCTATAACCAAGTGAAATAATTTTCTAAATATAATTCAAAGCATGAAAAATAAGGTACATAAACAGCTTGGAAATGGAACTAGCATTGAGATTCTCTTTAAGAAATATGGTGAAGCTTAACAAAAAGTCTACGAAGTGAAGTAATTCCGTAGAATATTTTCTCCTTCTTTATGATTAAATTGCACTCAATTATACTTTATAAACGACATGTAAATACTATTTAATGTAATGTGTGGATGTGTGTGTGTGGCTCACTAGCGGCTGAGCTGTAAAATCGTTGAACTGTGGCAGGTCGATCCGGGGTTCGAATCCGGATCGACGGGGATGGCTGTATTGGCGTTTTCGAGGTTTTCCCCACGTGTAACGTGCATAAGAGTCAGTTTTGCTTAGAAAGTTCTCCACGAGGCACCCTTACCTTTAGGCAAATAACCGTCGAATGCTTTGCTATAATCAAACAAACCAGACCAAACAATAGATATATAAATAAGTAGCTTAAAAAACTGCTATATTTTATGTATACTTATCAAGTAGTATTTCAATATATATTGTGGGTATACTTGTGGGTTCTTTGTACTGCGTTCGAGTATTATGACGAGATTGACTCCTGCTTCGGGCACGAAATTTATTATGTGGGCCCTGATTTGATCGATTGTATCTCCGTGAAGCATGAAGACTTGTAGAGAGTTCAGATACTTTTTTGGTCAATTCAGCCACTTGTTGTTCGAGGGATGAACTGGAAGGTGCAGCATTAGCAGCACTGACATAAGCTGGAGTAACAAGTTCATTAATTTTGTCAGCCATTCCTGCTAAACGGGTTAGATCTTCATTGGAAGCAGCAAGAATTATTTGTATGTTATTAGGGAGACGCGAAAGCCATAGTGACTTCAACAAGTCGTCACTAAAATGGCTTCCTGCCAGATCACGCATTCGTGACAGCAAGTATGAAAGTCGCTGATCTCCAAGTTCAAGTCCTTGTAGTAAAGTACGTATTTTTGAAGATTCACTTTCTGAATAGATTTCAATGAGCCGCTGTTTCAGTTTGGAGTATTTATCACAATCAGGTGGTTTGAGAATTAAGTCATGCGCTGAATTCAGAATATCAGACTCAATTGCTGCAACTACATGGTTGAATTTTGTAGAATCCTCACTAATGCGAGCGATAGAAAATTGTGCTTCGATCTGAGCGAACCACAATGAAGGATTATTTTTCCAGAAAGGCGGTTGCTTCACCGCAACGCGTGTGATTTGTGGCTCTGGTGGAATATCGTCGGGCATACTGATAGATAATTTTCACTTTAAATAATAAACACTTAACAGCACAAATATTGTAGCATGAGGATACACTATTGATATTTTACCATGATAACAATAAATATTTTAACCATGCAGAAAAAATTTACGTAACGATACACACACAAATAATACAGGGTCAGCAATTACACACACAAATAATATTTTACCGAAATGCATTTGAAAAGAAACCCTTATTTGAGAAAAAATGATGCGTTAATTTTGTATTGCGCACGCACAAAATCACCACTTCACACTGCTAAGGCACTTTCGAAGGAAAAAGGAAATAAATCACTCCTGTAGCACGTGGGAAAGAAATTCACTACTTTCGAACACTGAGGGAAGAATTTTGCCGTAGCACGTTGCACAAAAGTTACTGATGTAGCACATTTGTCACAAAAGTTGAATGATCAAAGAATTATTGCACGACGGCGAAGTCAGCGGAACGGAACAGATCACATTGATGATTTGCTGAAGCTCCTTGGGATGATATGCACGACTTGAAAAAAACACAAGCAATATATATCGATACTTCTAGAAATAATTGAAGGGGTACGTTGTAGCATAAGTTTAATGTCCATATTCGTTGTTATTTTTAGTCAGTTCTTCAGAATGCCTTGGATGCACGTGGCTTAGGGTCGTTGAAAATCCATTGTCAGTAGCGTGCTCAGTCAAAAGGTCACCACTTTTGGTGGTCGTGTGTGCTTAATGCATGGAATAATTAAAGAAAATAAGAGTAGACAATCTCCTATAACAAAAGAATATATTAAATACTAAATTACAATTTAAATTACATTGCAGAGATCAACACAGAGCTCGGAACGCAGTTCGTGCTAGCGTCGCGTACACTTCTCCGACGAGAAGTCTGAGTGAGTAAAGATGTCGCTTTGCTGCTCCGATTAAGAACTGGATTTTACACGTGGCGCCATCTCATGAATAGAAGTTGAAGTATCTGTCGGAACGCCACATATATAATGATTAAAAGAAAGGAAAAGTCGGATCCTAAATTGATTGTATATAATGTAATCCCTATGAAGGCCCTAGCAATTCTTTCTCACTTAAAGTCGTAACCCAAAAAGAGAATAAATTAAACTTCAGATACGTATACAATACTGAATCTAATACAAAATATAAAAATAAATTATATATGTAAGAAACCTAACTAACTATTTATATTGATATTACGTAAATATACGTATGGTAATGAACATTGTATAATAAAGATATTTTATACCTTGTTCTATATTTGGTTCCATTTATATATACCTATACATACTCGTAGATATATATAATTTAAGGATTCCATTTAAGGATTATAGTAGTAGTTAATACTACTATATATAAAACACAAAAGTGCATCAATAATGTATTTTTCAGTATTATTTAACTTCATTCTTAAGAATTTTCTGCAGTCTAGTTTGCGTTATTTTATTCATAAGTCTCAAATAAAAACAATTATTGTTTATATGTCATTAGAAAATGCAGCGACCACAATATAATTGAGAAACAGTCCTTAGCCGTGAAAAGGTTGAAAGCCATTCGGTTATGACTATTATCTCACATACTCAGCTACTTCGCATACATGGAACATAGCATTTGAAATGAAAAACTCAATATTTACTACAAATTCATTCGTGTAACAAATATCTGTCTTTCTACACCTATGGCTTTAAAAAAAGATGTTATTTATCTTACAGTTTATCGTTAAGTAATACATTTTCATTGTACAAAATTGCATTCATTCGAAGAATTCAATTTGTATTTTCCTCTGTATGAAACTGAATGTAGAGAAGTTAGATGTTTGAACGACCCCCACATTTTTTCCAAGAGCAGGAGCAAGATTATCCACTGCTTTTCAGCCTCCCCCCCCCGTGAAAAAAGGGGTTCTAAATTTACGACCTGACCGCATATGAGGGTATTTCTTCCAGTCACACCCAGACAATCACTCTCCTACAGTATGTCCAATCCTATTTTTTTATTACTGTTTAAAATCAAAAATAAAATAAATATAGTGATCGTATGGTACTGAAATTAGACGCAAGTCACTATATAAACAGAATTATCATTCTAATACAGTGATTCTCAACTTTTTTTTTTTTTTTTTTTTCTTTTTGTCGCGGCACACTTTAAGTGATTTCAAAATTTGGCGGCACAAAAAGAAAAAGATACGTTTAAAAGTTGTTAACTTACCTATAATACACTGTATAAAATAGTTTATGATGATAACTTTGAATGTAAAATAAAATAGTATGTACTACGAAAACAGCAGTACGTTTATTACACGTTAATAATAAGAATACTTTTAATGAGAAATCTGAGCTTGATGTTTTTTAATAATTTCATTTACATTTGGTCGTAAAAATGGCAATGCTACTTTTATATCGCCTTCTACATTTAACAAAAGTCTCGATCTTTTTTTCGTTATGTTGGTTAATACTGAAAATCCGAATTCACACAAATAAGATGTAGAAAACTGTAATAATATTTTTAAAGGTTTTTTTTATCATTATTGGAAATCTGCATCTAATATTAATCCAAAATGAATTAATTGATTCTTCCAAATATTTTTAAATTATATCTCGATTAGTTGAAAGCGAAATTAGTTTTCCCTCTTCATTCAAAGTTAATTCATATACAGAAGTATTCGTTATCACAAATGGATTACGAACTCAGTAAAATTTTTTTATATCTAAATTTGGGAAATAATGAATAATTCTCTCCTCTAATTTTGTCAAATGGCCTATAAGAATTTTATTAATAGTTTTTATAAAATCTTTTGGGACTGACTCAAACGTTTCCAAATTGCCTTCCTGAGCTTTATTCTTCCATAAAGTTATTTGCTTTCGGACCTTGCATACTTGAATTTAAGTTATTAAAAATAACAACAATTCCTGTTAAGTAAGCTAGTTTAGCACACCATATTTTATCTTCCAACAAATAAACAAAATCTTCCCCCCCCTCAAAAAAACACTTTTATTTCGTCTTTTAATTCCAGCACACGAGACGTATGCAGTAACAAAGATTCGTACTTAGCTTCCATAGCTTTGCATAAATTACTAAAAATGCGACTTTTTAATTGTCTTAATTTTATATAATTAACAATTTTAACACACTGTTCCAGAACTATTTTCAATTCTGATTTCAAATATTTTGTAACAAGTCCTCCACGATGCAAAAAACAATGGGTAACTAATATACCCTCATTCAGTTCTTTAACATGTGCTACAAATCCTTTTAGATGTCCAGTCATTGTTGGGATACGTGATGTTTCCACCTTTGAATTCAATTTTTCGCATGAAAGCACGTAAGAGTAAACTGAAAGGAAAAAATTATGAAAGTTTTCATCGTTTTCGAGGATTTATGATGTAATGCATGTTCTTTTTGTTGGTTTAAAAATATTTAAGAAAATAGATGTCTAGTTTTGATATTTGTTATAACTTTTCTTTAAAAATTTGTGCACAGATTAAATATAATAGAAAAAGCTGATCCTGAACTCTTGATATTTTAAGTTGAATAAATAGTTTCTTCGAACACTTTAGATAATCCGGAAACAAACACTGACATATCCCAATGATTCAGGTAAGCGCTGTTTTACTTAACTCCTATCAGAATACTTTCGCCACAGAGAGAGAAAGTACAGATGAAGGAAAAAATAATAGGAACACCTCTGAAATAATGGAAAATCTTTATTAATTTATTAGATTTTAAATAAATTTTCTGTAATTCCATAAAACAGTGTAAATTTTATAGTTATATATCATGATACACGCTGTCAGCCAGCGGCGGTCGACCCGGCCTAAACGGAAAGTCGAGTGTCGGCCACAGATGGCTGACGCGGCCTAAACGGAGCGAGATGTTCAATTGCATCGTCATGCTCTTCGAACCATTCTTGAATACACCTAGCAGTGTGGATAGGGGCGTTGTCGTCTTGAAAAAGCGGTCGCTCCCCAAAGAATACAGTCTAGACGAAAGGATGGACTGTCTAAGCCTAGAATGCTTAGATAGTGATTGGATGTGATCTTGCCATGCAGAATAACAAGTGGCCCAAGACCGCACCAAGATATCGCACCCCATACCATAATGACGCCACCCCCCATGCTTCACAGTCGGCAAGAGCCAGTCAGGATGAAACGCTTCTTTGGGCGTTCTCCAGACATAAACGCGTCCGGTTGTCTGAAATAGGATGAATGACAATTCATCTGACCCTATTACCTGTTGCCACTGCTGTGGGGGGCCAGCCTTTATGATCTTTGCACCATTGGCGTCGCTTGAAAGCATTAGTTGCTGTCACCAAGGATTTACGAATTGCCACTCTAGCATAAATGTTCTCAGCATGAAGTTCCCTTTTGACAGTTTTTGTTGAAATGGGGTCCTGGAGCATGTCGGATGTTATCTCGGATAACGATTGCTTGTGCTTTCTGGCTACTATGCGCTTCAAGACCCGTCTATCCCTATCAGTCAGCTTAGACTTTCGGCCACTGTTGTGCTTTGAAGACGTCGTCTTACCCTCTTTCGTGTACGTTGTCATAACGGCTGATACCATACTCCTTGCACACCCCACAAAGTTTGCTGTTTCCGTAACCGATGCTCCACTTAAACGCACTCCAACTATCATTCCTTTTTAGAACTCTGACAGGTCTGACATTTCAACTTCTCACAGGCAGTTCGATCGAAGCATACAACGCAGGTGACTGCTGTTGAGAGCCTGATACCTTTCTCTTCATGCTCACTAGGTAGCAGACTCCTGTTGCAGGAGGAGCGGCTGAACTGCAGGTGTGAAATACGTCATACTTTTCATAGGTGTTCGCATTATTTTGTCCTCTATCTGTATATTAATATTGCCTTGGGACACAATATTAATTTGGCATTCCTGCCGGGACGCCAGTTGTTTTGAAGCGAAATCTTGTATATTATATTTATTACTAGAATTACTATTTGAGTGTCATGGATCAGTCAAATAAGTTAAGAACACCTCTTAGCGAATTTAATCTTACGGAAAGGGAACTACAAGATCTTCTAAAAAATGATAATTTCTCTCAAGCGGATTTTGATAAAGAATACGAAGGTTTTAGTTTGTATGAAGAGCGACTTGTTAGATTCAGGACAAAAGTGCACAAAGTTTTAAAAATGTTAAAATCGAAAATGATTCTTAAATAGTTAAAAGTTCATTGAAATGGAAGTTTAAGCTTCCTAAAATAAAATTTAAGTTGTTCGGCAGTGATATCAAAGAATTATTGTCATTTTGGGCACAGTTTGAGAAGATACATAACGCTAATGAAATCGCGAATGAGGATAAATATCAGTATTTATTACAAACGACTTTAAAGGGTTCAAGAGCGCGAAAACTTGTTGAATCATTTTTGGCCACAGCTGGTAGTTATGGAAACGTAATACAATGTTTAAAGGAGAGATTTGGCCGAACTGGCATGTTAATCGAAGTGTAGTGGAAGTCCATTCACTGATAATGAATAACGCAATCGGTCCAAGTTCTAAAATGCCCCTTTTTAAATTGTACGGTAAGACTAAAACTTATTTAAGATCTTTAAATATGTTAGGTGTTTCCAGAGCAAATTATTCTTCAATTTTGTATGAGTTGATTGAATCTTGTCTGCTTGCCGACATATTGAGAATTTGGGAAAGAAATTAGAATTCCATATTCCTAACATCTAAAGAAGAATCCGTTGATAATTTAGATAAACCTGATGAAATTTTTAATGTCACGAGATTGAAAGCGAAGAGAAAGTGCGTCTAGCACATACCGGATTTAACGTGAAACCGAAGTCGTTAAGTAAAACTATTTCACCCACGTCAACACGACAGGAAAGATTTACTCCGACAGCTGCAGTTATGTAACTCTTCGAAAATTAAAAGAGAAACTTGTGTATTTTGTTAACAAGGCACATTTAAGTAGCCAGTGTACGTTCGCTGATAATTTGCCTTATGAAGAGAAAAAGCAAATATTATTAAAAAAAGGGGGCCGCATGTTTCAGATGCTTGGCAGTAAGAAAACACCTCGATTTTGTAAAATGAAAGTACCACCCTGTAAGATTTGCGGTAAGGGTCATTTTAAATTAATGTATACTGAAAAATGTAATCTCGAAAATTCGAGCCGATCGCTCCAGGTTGACAGGAAAGAAACCGAAATTAAGGAGTCCGCTCTATCCAACAAAACAGCTACTCGGTAGAGTTCTCTTGCAAACACTTATTGTTGGTCTTAGGAATAAGAATAAAACGAGGGTGTTCAGTAAATCCTATCAAATTTCGTAATAACGGAAATGGGATATGAAAGCATTAGTGAAGAAATTTTGACACATAGTTTATTCAGCGGTATAGAGACGCATAAGAGATATTTGATTCGTCTTAATGTCCTTTCGGATAACTATCGATGTGATTTCGAGATGTTAAATCAAGAATAAATTTGTTTCGCAATCCCGAAAATACCGAGTGGAAAATTTATCAGTGAAATTAAGAAAGCAAAATTGTCCTGTCTGATTTGAATGATGAAGTAGATCTGTTGAATCAATTCTCTCCTGACGAGATTCACGGACTTGTGGGGGCTGATGTAGCAGGTAAACTGTATACCGGAAACATAAAACAGACTCAGGTCTAGTTTCGATGGAAACGCGGCTTGGATGGACACTAATGGGTAAGGCTGATACGATCGAAACTTCGTATAGCACGAATAGTGTTATGTCATTACATGTAAACGATGCAAAAATTTCAGACCTATGGCGACTTGATACACTTGGAATTTTAGATCCTGGATAAAAGGGAAGACGACAAGAGCTTGAGATGGCAGCTGGAGAACACTTTGACATAAGTGTGAAATTAGCTGTTGATGGAAATGTACGTTGTAAGCCTTCCGTAGAAACAAAGCCATCCTCCTTTGCGCACTTGCAGAAATCTTGCAGAACGAAGGCTAAAGGGCTGCAGTGATTCAATGAAGAGTGGAAACTTATAAGCATACGAAGAAGTGTTTAGAGAGTGGCTTTAAGAAGTCGTTATTGAAGAAGTAAAGAACTCCTGTAACGAAGAAAGTGAACAATACCTACCTCTCAGGGCTGTAGTGAAAGAAAATTTCCACTACAAGAGTGCGACCCGTTTTTGATGGATCGGCCAGAGAAAATAAATCATCTCCCATCAACGATTGTCTGGAAAAGTGCCCTAGCACCGTCGAGCTCATTCCAGCAGTCATGAATCGATTTAGATTAAAGAAAATAGGCGTTGTTCCGGACATTCGTAGAGCCTTCCTACAAATTGAACTGAGTGAGAGTGCCATATCTAAAGTTTTTATGGCGGACTGTTGGAATCCTTTTACGTGGATGACTGTTACCAGTGTAGGAAATCCCGAAGAACTTGAGAAATTTATTAAGGAATCCAAACTGGTTCTTAATATTCTTGTATTCTGTGACGCGAGTAAGATAGTTTAAGCTACAAGTGTTTTCTTACAAAGTGAGACCAAAACTTCAACGACCTGTCAGCTTGTTCAAGCACGATGCAGAGTTAAAATGAAAAATGAATAAAATCTATTTCTATTCCGAGAATGGAACTTCTCTCCTGCAACATTGGAGCTAGATTAGCTCAGAGTGTGACTAATGACCTAAAAATGGAAAATGTGCCGAAGTTTTTCTGGGCTGACTCAGCAAACGTTTTGTATTGGATCAAGGGAAACGACAATTCGGCTCCCTCTGTTTTTAAACCAAGTGGAAGAAATTTGCTGAAGATAATTGATTGGGACGTCATTTCCCAATACAGCGGATTTCGAAAGATCATTTGAAAATTTAATCCCCCATCTTCCCCATGGTGGGGTGGGTGGTGGGAAAGTTTGATAGGTATAATAAAAGAAATTCTACGGAAGGTTCTAGGAAGAAGTTCATAAAATTTAGAAAAAATGAACACCGTTATTTGCGGTGTGATTAACCAACGACCTTTAACCTATATTTCAGAAGATGTTGATGATTTATCTCCACTTACACCTTCTATGTTTTTGCATGACCTTAAAGAAGCAAAATCCCAGATCTTGGTGTTTGTTCTAGATTCGTCATCTCTAAATAAAAGACATGTTTACCGACAACACGTGAAACAAGATTTACGAAAACGATTTCATACTCAGTATTTGAGCCATTTACGCCAATCATCGAAATCTCCTAAGAATCAGAAATCCATCCAAATTGTTCTGGTTTATAGTGACAATGTCGAGAAAATGGAATGGCCTCTGGCCAGGGTGATCGAGCTCTATCCTTCTAAAGATGGATAAAAGTTTTAAAGTTCATCTGGTAAAAATAAAAAATGAAAAGCGGAGAATTTCTCCACCCAGTGCTCAGGTTAATACTTATTGAAAAGACTAATAAAAGTGACCCCGTATAACCTGTAACCGAACAGGCTTCCATTCCCATTGAACCGAAGACTGTAGAAGATCGTCCTTCAGAGACCGCTTCTGACAAGCCAGTAGTAGCTCAAAAGCTAACTCCTTTTAAGCAAAGACCTGTTAATGACATTTTCCCAGAGACTGTTCCTGAAAACAAAATCCAGATATAGACGATTAATTAAACCTACAATTAGGGTTTGAGATTCCCTGGTTCGAATCAAGGAAAAAAAAAAAAAAAGGTGAGAAAATGTTCCGATACGTGTTGTTTCCCCCTTTCAATTCAGTTTTTCACACGTAACGGAATAAACTGAAAAGAAAAGATTATGTAAGTTTTCGTCGTTTTCGAGGACTTATGATGTTCTTTTTGTTGGTTTAAAAATATTTAAAAAATAAGATGTCCCGTTTTGATATTTGTTATACTGTTTTCGTAAAACTTGTGCACAAATTAAATATAATAGAAAAAGCTGATCGTGAACTCTTGATGTTTTACGTTGTATAAACAATTTCCTCGAACACTTTAGATAATCCAGAAACAAACACTGACGTATCGCAATGATTCAGGTAAGCGCTGTTTTACTTACCTTCTATCTGAATACTTTGACCACAGAGAAACTATATTGATATTGTCTTGGGACATAATAGTCATAGCTGAAGCACCATCTGTGCAAATGCCAATACAAGGAATTCCACGAAACTTTAATTTCTTCTAAATATGAACTAATTACATCAAAAATATGTTTGCCAGTTGTAAAATTAAAAGTAACTCATGACAACATACAAATTGATTAATTATATCAATTTCGTGAAAATACAGAACGGATGCAATTAATTGAGCTTTTCCCGTAATATCTGTTGTTTCATCGATTTGTAGATCAAAATTTGAATTTGCAAGAGTTTTTGCAGTATTTTGTTCAATATTTTGCGACATATCTTTTATTCTGCGATAGATTGTGTCATTCGAAAGTGGTACTTGAAATGCATTTTTAAACACAGTGAAGCTTTCAAGAAAATCTTGATAAACATTTAATTATAATGACTCGTTTCTAAAATCATAAAAATGTAATGCAGCGTTTATTATCAGTATTAAGTATTCGGCACGGTTAAGCGCAAAATATGTAATTATATTTGCGTTTGTCATCTGTCTTCCACTATATTATAAATTTGTACAACAAATGACATTTTATTTTTAAAGTTTTCCTTTTAAAAAAAGTTACATTTTATCTTATAGTTTTGTTTACTTTCTATATTTCTATGTTGTTTCAACTAAGAACTGTGTTTTATTCATTTAGTGTAAGGAATTTATTTCTTTAGAAGGTAATTCTTGACACCACTCAGATTACGAATTTGGGAATCTCCAATTTAAAAGCAAAACACGTTTTCGAAACTCCTACAGCAACCAAAGGGATGACAGAGCTGAATATCAACTAGATAACAATTTTGTATAACTATGAATACGCAATTAAAATTTCAGACGCATACATTCTAACAAAAATTCATATATCCATTTGTCTCTGCTTTCCTGCTTGCCTTTAGGCTAACCCGTTTGCAGTGAGAGAATGGCAATTAGCAATGAATCTACCTCCCACAAAGTCCACAGCAGCTATAACTACGGTGAATGGTTTATTGATAGACACATCTAAAGGCTGAACTAATGGCGTTAATCCGCCTGGAATGTCTGTATTACACTCTTTTCAACAATTTCTTCGTATAATAAATTAGATGGGATCTGAATATGTCCCAAACTAAAATACTTTATGGGTTCTTTAAGGCAGCAAGATGATTCTGCAAAACATTTCTTATCCGCAATTCCACAACGTTTTCGTGCATCCATCATTTCTCGTAAACACGAATGAAAATACCATATGAGAAAATACAATTCGGCACCGTCTTTTTTTAAAAAGTAACCATGAATTTTTATTTTGTATCATCCGCTGGAGCAGGAAAGCATTATGGTGAAGTGAGATTTTCGTGACCTCTTGTTTTTATGTGAACCGTTTTTGTTCATTTCACGTCAAATATTTTATTTCCTATCCAATCAAACATTACTGGAATTTCATTAAAATTTCCAATATGTGACAGTATTTCCCCCCCCTTCGTAGGTCAATGCCATTACGGAAGCATTTGCGAAACTTTTGTTTGTTCTCGTAGAACTAAATTATTCTGCGCCATAAACCGACTACACCAACTCAAAGTTGCTTTAAAGTTTTCACTTTTATGTGCATTCTTTTTTGCCTACTTAAATAAACGCATGCCCTTTCTTGTCGTAATTAATACCTTCTGGGAATTTCTAGGACCCAGTTCGCAACACTTCCTTCTAGGATAGGCCATTTTGTTACTCCTTAATGCAAAGCATATTTATTTTTTGGCATATTAATTATTGTGATTTCATTTTTTCCCACTCATGTATAGAGCTTTCACTAACCCCAAACACCCTTGCAACAGCACAATTTTCATTCCATCAATTCAATTTTCTTCTACAAATTCTATGACTTTGCATTTGACACCAGCACTGTGTTTTCTTAATTTGGCAGGAACTAACCATATTTACTACTAAAAGGAACACACACGGCTTTAAATGATTATAGAGAGAAAATATCTGACTACTAAATCCGTGAATTCATTCAGATCGAAAGTGCATTCTTATTCCTAAATTATGTCCCCTTTTTCTCGAAACTCTAGAATAACATTCTTGCACACCAGCACTGAATACAACGAATCCTCTTCGCAGAATTATTTATGTCGCAGAATTATTTATGTTCCCCTTGTCGCTTGTCAATTCAGTATACCATTCTTCGAAAGTTTGGGAAAATCTTCGAATGGATGACTTCAAAGGATAACAACATAGCGCATGTATCTTTCAGTTTTCTTTCTAAAAAGAAGGGTGACCGTTATTCGGCGAGTATACCTAAAAATTAAAAAAATTAGTTTAAAATTAGGGGTTTCCGTTAGAGTTAATAGGGGGACCGGAAAGTAATGTCGTTTCTGCGCATGTCGAAAACAAAATGCTAAAAGCAGAAGTGGAAGCAAATCCATGTCAAACACTCTTAACCAACCTCGGTCGACCATCCAAGAACATTTAAAGCAGAATAGAAAAATAAGCAAAGCAGGTGTTTGAGTCCCCCATAATCTGAAAGAACAAAGCCAACCTATCCATCACATGCAACGTATTGCTTCAACGGCACCATACAGAACCGTTTTTTGATCGTCTGATTAGTAGAGACAAAAAAAAAAAAGTCCTATATGATAATCCAAAATTCAAAAGGCAGTTTTAATAGGGGTTAAAAGGATTTACATCCCGAAAAGACGCTTCTGGGTGTTTGGTGGAGTATTCGCGGAATTGTTCATTTTGAATTGCTGAAACCTGGAAAAACTGTTAATGTAGACCTTTATTGTGAACAACTAGATCTAGTGAACCAATCTTTAACCGAAAAATATCCGGCGATTGTCAACGGAAAAGGCGTCATTCTGCAACACGACAATGCAAGACTGCCCTGTGCAAGACGAACACTGGAAAAATATAATGAATTGGGATCGGGAGGTACTGCATCACCCACCATATTCGCCCGATATCGCACCCTCGGATTTCCATTTATTCCGATCCCTACCACATTTTCTTAAAGACAAAAAATTTGAAAATTTGGATGATGTCCAAAATGCCATCTCGAGATATTTTACTCAAAAACCAATTGATTTTTATCGGTCTGGGATTGAAATCTGCATACTATATGGAAACGGTTGCTGATAACGAGGGTGATTATATTATTGATTAAAAATAAAAACTTGTTGCAAATTTATTCGTTTGAATTTAATGTAAAAAAGCGACATTACTTTCCGGTCCCCCTATTAGAATAACAGAGTCGTTTAACTCTACCTTACTGCAATAACAAAAGATGTAGCAAAATACTCAAGTAATGCTTTCAAAAAAATTTTTTTTTTCATATAATACAACATTTTTTAATCTCTTATTTTAGTAGTTCAGAATAAGCATATCTAGTAATAACTGTAGATTTCTCAGCGATCTGGTTATTTATGTCGGCTATGGTAAAGCAGCTGATCAACGAAATAGTCATTTACATAAATATGAAGAACAAGCATCTAAGCATCTTCATGTTTACATTACCTCCGATAAGTAAATGTGAAGGTTAGCGGTTTCAGAACTTGGTTCATTACGGTAGCCATTGTTAATATCTTCAAGATTGGGTATCGAAAGATTAAAAAGTTTGGTCTAATTATGGCAAAATACTCGAGGGCTATCTGCTTAAGGGGACGGATACTTTCATAAACGACTTTCTATGGGAAACCAGCACGTATACACGTTACGCACGGGGAAAACCACGAATACGCCCATGAACCCAGCCCATTCTCCGGGATTCGAACTACTACTGTTAGGCAACTTCATCACTCGGCCGCTGAAGAGTAAAGATAATAGTTATTGGATTAAAATAATGCACACAACAGGTATCTATACGCTTAAGGAATGAATGCTTTCGTGGAGGGCTTCTTAGAATAAACTGGCACGTTATATGCGATACATATGAAGAAACCGTGAAAATTTCAGGAAACCAGCCCGTTCACAGCGATGTGAAGCCAAGTCGAACTACTAGCGTTTAGCGGTCTTATTATGGGTCTCCTGGAGCGAAAACATAAACAGACAGCAAGATGTACATTTTGAATTAATAACTCTTACCTAGGGAAGACTAATTTTAGCATTTTAAGCAAATAAAAGAGCTGTTAAAATACAATGAAGTATATATTTTTTGACACTGAAAATTCCATATTGATAACATTTATAATACTTCAGAAAAATGATGAGGGTCAACACCTGTCGGCACTGGTATCCCTAACGGAGTTGAAGGATTGCCTACTCATATTAGCACCATGTACCAAAGAAGCAATTTTAGAAAAAGACTTCCCAATGTTCATGATTCTCCCAGTAAATATTGTTTTGAAAGCTCATGGAGGATTAGTCTTGCATTAGATCGTCAAAATGTGATGCAAATTGCAGACATTTTTGGAAGGATAATATTCTAAATGTTTCAGTTACTACAAGCCCTTTAAAAACCTCTTCACGATATATTACGGCACACGAGTAATTCTGCGTCTAATATATCGTATACAATCCCACAAGCAAGAGGAAATATTTATTTATTCATTAAGAAATTAAAAATTGAAAATAAAGTAAAAAAAACATAAATCCAATCAGCTGTACATACGTAATATTAGTTCTTGATTTCTAACCGATACCAATAATTTGATTCTATGAAGCCTACAAATAAATCCGTTAAGAGTAATAATGGAAAAGCTCAAATGATAAAAGTCCATGTTATCATGCAGACTGAAGTACGTAGAATGAACTGAGATAACTTCCGGTCAAATTTGCATGCGAGATCTTAGCTTCTTTCTTCCTCTTTATCTCCGCGCTACTGAAATAAGTTAAATGATAACAACATAATACTGCGTAATCCTTTATCAAACCGATGCCCCCTCACACACAGTTCCTCCCTTTTCGAAGTTTACTGACACTGCTCTCTAGGTCAAACCGCGATTATCGCTTAGAAAAATTTTTTCCTTAAGCGAACGTCTTTTCGACACGGAGTAAAGTTTTATCAGCGAAAACGTAAAACAAAGGCAGTAAGAGAGGGTGAGAATCTAAAAAAAGTAATTTGTCTAAACCAGGGGTTCTCAACTGGTGGTACGCAAAGAACCAAAGTATTTAAATTCAAAAATTAAAACCCCAACATCCTGATTGAGTTTTTTCTCTGACACTCGTAAATTTATGCGATCTGAGCTTTGTTCAAGAGTGGCGGTGGTAGTAGTACTTTGTAGTGGTGGTACTAAAGGTTTTCTATTTTTGTGTAGATGGTACGCGTTAGTCAAAAGGTTGAGAACCGCTGGTCAAAAACGATAATCTGTGGTTGCATAAACGAGATGCTTTTTAATTTAGCAGGAACTCGATCATCCAAGGTAATTAGGATCGTAAACTTCGCTTAATCGGATTAGTTAATGCATTAATAGTTAATAATTAATAAATTAATAGAGAAAGTATTTTAAATAAAGCCAATTTTCCTTTCAACAAAGTTTTCCAAAACTTTACTTGAAATTCTAAAAATAAGTGTATAGGATTCTAGCTAAATTAAAGTTACCTGAAGCTAGAATCTACTAGAATTGTGAAGCGACTACTCGGTAAGTTCTATTGTATCAGTATTCACTTAAAAAGAAGAGTAAAAGGACCCTTTTATTCACTCAAGAACAGTTCAAGTTCTCGTGCTTACAAATACCTTATCAACACTTTTGACTGTCACTCAAACACAGAACGTAAAATTAAAACTAAATTTAACCTGAATATTCAGCCGAAGTTAAACAGAGCTATTTAACGCGAAGTTGGCTCTTGGCTAATACCACCGACGCAGATTAACAGGCAATTAATATGCTCGGCCGGTAAAATAGCACGCTTTAACCAGTAGCGAAACAACGTGGTCGAAAGGCAGAACATTCTCTGTGTGAAGTAACTCAGACCTCGACTTAAATAGTAGCTTCCTACCCTATTTTGCATAATGCGCGAAACTGAAATTTCATTCTGGAAAGAAAGTGTGGGTTGGAAAATGAGAGTTTAAAGGAAAGGCTGTTTCCAAAACAAAATTAACTGTTAGGAAAATAAAATAAAACTTCACAACTGTACAAATATTATTATTAATATTTTAACAAATTCTTTCACAAGATAAAATTATTTCCTAAGATCAAACAAGTAATCCCCACAAGATTCTCTTTCATGACAAAAATATTCATGAAAACAACATAATAAATAAATTCCATCAAAAATTTAGCAAACTATACGATTTTGCCCAATTTCTTGCACATATTTTTATGATACTTTTTTTAACAAAGTTAATCACCCATTTTTGTAACAATCCTATAATTCTATCATCTGCCACACAATCACGCCAGTGTTTGATCAACAGAAGATCTACAGGAAAAGTATCAGGGCGTTGTTAAGTACAGAGTTTCTTAAACTGTGGATCGCGACCCCAGTTGGGGTCGTGGGACCTGCAGCAAAGGTCGCCAAAATTTTAGCAATTTTGACATTTATTTAACATATTATAATAATTTTATAATTACCAAATATTTTTACACAGTGTATCTGAAAATAGATGGAGGTTAGAGAATACAAACAAAGAAAAAATGAAAACGAATTTCTCTATAATAGAAGCTTCCATCTTATTTGCTCTGCACGTGACGCTGTCAGTTCGTCAAAGGGCCTGCGTATGCAAGATCCGAGTGTTTTAGTAACAAATGCGCGCTGCGCCGTCTTCGACTTCAACCGCTGCGTTCAGCCGTCTCGCCATGATCAGATGAGGATCGTTTTCACACGTTTGAGCGCCCCTTCACTCCGAACAGTGGCGTAAGTAAGGGTATGCAAGAAATGCCGTGGCATAGGGGCCCGAAGGCTTAAGGGGCCCTTGAATGTCCTGCTGAACGACATTTATATGTCGCAGATAGGGGGTCCTTGTAAGCAGATATAACAGCTGAATTCCGTGTTAAAAAAAGAAATGGCTGTATGCTTTAATTTTGATTCCCCTTTCAAGTCATTAGCTATAACCGAGGCCAGACTGTTACTCGGGTTTATTGTGAGAACAAATTCTGAATTTGCTGAGGCGAGTACGTGACAATGGCTTCAAAAATTAAGATACAAAAAAGTCAGTCCCCCTGAAGTTCACTATAATGCGCAGTAATTCCAGTTTCAGGAAGTGATTTTACACTGCAGCCCCGTGTCAAATTTTGTTGTATAAGAAAAGAGTCAGTTGGCTCAGGTAAAAATGAGTACTGTTCTGGTCATTGTAGACTTCATACCAGTTCTTGTTTTAAAACTTTGTTATACAATTAATTTATTTACATATATCTCATAATAATGGTTCATTTCGGAAGAAAATTAAAAATAAAAAAATAAAATAAAATAAAATAAAAAAAGATAAAAATCTCTCAATAGTTTTTGTGTATATATATAATTTGAGGAAAAAATATCAAAGCCTCTTTGCTTAATTATTTTTTAAACTCACAATAAAATCTTAATCGATATGATTCATATGATATATATTTTATTATTAATATCGAATAATCAATAGATATATTTTTGAAGTCTAAATCAAAGAAGTAACTAGGCATGATTCTGATACTTAATTTGGAATGAACTTTGCAAATTAAAAAAGAAATCGTGGTATATTATTTGCAGTTCTCAATATTCAAAACATATCATTTGGAGTGTTTAATTTTGTTCATATATTTAATCTTGTTACTAGTATTTCCATTATCCAACTCCAGAAAATCCACCCGTGTAGTGACCGGGTGTGAAAGAATAGTCCCAATGTAGCTCATGCATGTCGTAAAAGGCGACTAAAATGGGTACCCAGCGTCTGGGGGTATAACCGGGCACCCTGCCCCTGGGGATTATATCAGGGGACTGGTCCTCCAGGTTGGGGGTTGGGCGTTGGGCTAACTACCCCACCCCGGTTAAGAAATCCAAAGATAGAATTAGCCGGACTGCTTCTACTGGAAAACGACTTGGAAATGGCCTAGGGACTCTCCGTTTTGGAACTTGGAATATCCGAACACTGTACTACAGTAAGGAGCTTTCAATTTCTTATAGAAGAATTTGACAAATATAATATGGATCTACTTGCGATTCAGGAAATGCGACGGCTTGGGGAAGGTACCATTGAGAAAAGAAACTACACGGTTTACTAGAGCTATGATGCGAAAAACCATGTTTTTGGTACTGGTTTCTTATTGAATAAAAGTTTAAAACACTTAGTGATTGATTTTGTTCCTAAATCACCCCGACTTTGCAAAATTCGGCTAAGGGGAAAGTTTTTTAATTATAGTGTTATCAATGAAGATGCACCTACAGAGGACAAGGAAGAGTAGGAGGAGATTTTTACAAGGAACTTTCTATGTTATACAGATCTCATCCCAAGCATGACATTAAAATTGTCATGGGAGGTATGAATGCTAAATTGGGTAAAGAGGATGAATTTAGACCAACAATTGGAAAGCATGGCTTACATGATAGTACTAATGACAATGGACGACGACGACTAGTACTTTTTGCTGCTCAACACAACATCATAATTTCAAGCACTATGTTCAGCCACAAGAGAATACACAAGTTGACTTGGCGTTCACCTGATGGAGAAACCTGGAATCAAATTGATCACGTACTCATCAATTCTAGACATTCTTCGGATATCCAGGATGTTAGAACTTATCGAGGCGCCACAAGTGATTCCGACCATTTGTTGGTTATTGCTAAACTAACTGCTAAAATTTCAAACGCTCGAAAGATACGGGGAGAAAGGCAGAAAAGATTTGATTGTGAAAAGCTGAAAATTGAGGCAATTGAACGAAATTTCCAGTCCTCACTCAGGGGAGACCTAAGATCTAAAAACATGATTGAACTGGAAACCGTGGAAAATAAGTGGAGCTTGCTCAAGGACTCGATCATACGTTCAGCTGACAACACACTGGGATATATGGTAAAACCCAAACCAAGGGATTGGTTTGATAATGACTGCTTCCTCGTTAACTCAGGCAAAAAGAGCTGCTTATAAAAATATGGTCCAAAAGCAACATTCAAGACTCTCTGTTGAGAAATATAAGAGATCTAGAAAACAGGAGAAGATCCACCGGATTAAGAAAAGACTTTTACACGACGACCTATTTAAGGATGTTGAACATCTGAGGGGGTCCAACGAAAGCTGTGCTTTCTATCGTGAAATTAATCTTGGCCACAAAGATTTTAAGCCTAGAACTACTGCCTGTAGAGATAAAAACAACATCATCCTAAATGACAGAAAAGAGGCACTCCACAGGTGGATGAGCACTTTAGTAATTTGTTGAATGACCATACACGGGATGGGTCTTCAACCTACCCAAATAGCTCTGTAAACACCGAGAGTATCCCGCCACCATCTTTGGCAGAAGTTAGAGAAGGAATTAAAAAGCTCGAAAATAACAGGGCCGCAGGCACTGGCTTAATTACTTCAGAACTCATTAAATGTGCTGCAGGTCAAAACATTGAGGAAATACATCCCCTCATCGAATCAGTTTGGAACCAAGAAGTTTTACCCGAAGATTGGAAACTGAGCATCATCTGTCCTATACATAAAAAAGGAGACATTTTGGAATGTACCAACTACAGGGAAATCAGTCTCCTCTGCGTTTTCTACAAAGTATTTTCCAATATACTTTTTAGTAGACTTATACAGAAAATGTTGTGGATGATTACCAATGTGGTTTCCGCAAAGGAAGATCTACAGCAGAACAAATCTTTAACATTAGGCAAATTTTGGGAAAAACTAATGAATATGGCATTGCAACGCACCACCTTTTTGTTGATTTTAAGACTGCCTACGATTCAATAAACAGAAAATGTTTAATTGAAGCTATGAGAGAATTTGCAATACCTGAAAAACTTATAAATTTGGTCACCATTACTCTTATTGAGACAAAACTTAAGAGTTAAAATACAGAATAATCTTTCTGAGCCTATTGTTGTTTCAAATGGGCTCAGACAGGGTGATGCAGAGGGCTGCTTGCTTTTTAACCTTGCCCTCCAAAAAATCATAAAAGACTCCAACATTAATACTCGTGGAACTATAACAAATCTGTTCAGATTTTTGCGTTTGCTGACGATATTGACATAGTCGCACGCAGTCCCGAGTCACTTAGAGAGGCTTTTACATTTCTAGAGGCTGCAGCCAGCAAAATGCATCTAGCAATCAACCAAAATAAAACTAAATACATGCCATGTGGTAATAACAGCAATCATTATTTTGAAATTGGGAATTACAAATTTGAAAATGTTAGCAAATTTAAATATTTAGGATCAGAGGTTAATACTCTCAATGATTTAATGCCCGAGATCCGTAGTAGAGTCACAGATGCTAACCGTTTTTTTTTTTTTTTTTTTTTTTTGGGGGGGGGGGGTCTAAAAAAAATACTTGAAGTCTAACTTCATTAGCAGAAAAACGAAGATTTTTAATTTACAAAAGCTTAATCAGACCCATTCTTACATACTCTGCTGAGACCTGGACGATGACAGTAAAAGATAAAAGTATTATTTCTGTCTTTGAAAGAAACATTTTGAGTTGGTGGCATAAAATGAAGCAATATCTGGAGAAGAACAACTAACTCTGAAATCTATAAATGCTTTAAAGAAATAGATATAATAAAATATATAAGGATTCAGAGAATTAAATGGGCAGGACACCTGTGCAGAATGGATGAAAATCGAGTAACTAAAAAGATCTTCTCGGTTAGACCATTCGGCACCCGAAAAAGAGGGAGACCTAACTTAGGAGGCTCGACTGTTTGGAAACAGACTTAAGAATTTTAAAGATAACCAATTGGATGTCCATGGCTAGGGATAGAAGAGCTTGAAATTCGATTCTGAGGAAGGCAAGGGCCCATCCTGGGCTGTCTGGCCATTGAAGAAGAACTCCAAAAAATCAGTCCTAGTAATAAACTTAAAATTAAATTCATCAATATGAGTGATTCTTACAGTTTAATCTAATACGCATTGCTTTGGTTCACTATAAACGGCGTATCTCTTATCAAATTGTTGCCGTCAAATTTTATCGCCCTGTATTATTTAAAAATAAATAAATAATGAAGATTCTGATTATATGAATGTATATTTCTTGCATTATTAAAAAACTAAGGTACCTAGAGCCTTTAAATTTTGAATATCATAGTCTTTAACCCAAACATGTGCACCTGGAAGCCCGCATTTTTAATTTGAAATTTGTTTTATTATTTATTTTATATTTTGTAAAACTGTAATGAATTTGAAAGGGAGCAGTGGCAATACTGTTCGAAACAGAATACTTTTATCTCAGCACATGAGAGTGCTGCCAATCGTAAAAGATGTAACATATTTATTTATCTTTTAATTTTAATTAATGAAGTCGTCTCTATAAAAGCAATGTGTTACCGCTGCTAGAAGTAAAATTCTTTTACCTTTCTCACGTTAACGTGTTGCTATTCAGTAAAGCCTAAGATACTTTCTTACTTGATCTAGAAGGTCACTGAAAAATAAACTAAGCGTTTAAAAAGCAACAAGCACAGTTCTTCAGAAAATTTTTTTACTACCTCCTGATGTGATTAATTTAAGTAAACATTAATTCAGAAGTCAAACAACAAAAATCAGCGTTATATTTACAAAATTTTCACAGGACTAGTTTCGATGATTTTACCCAACCACCATCTTCAGCTGCAAAACCGCAAATGAACAAGATAGGAAATAATGATTAGATAAGATAAGAAAGCCTGGCCAAGAATAAGCAAGTGGCGCCATCTGTTGGCGAAACCAGAACTAAAACATAATTTCTCTAAAAGCCGAAGGCAAATTTGGATTGGAATTAACTAAAATTGGATTGGAAATTTTTCTGCTGCTAAAATTATTCAAAAAACATCTTCCATTGGAGAACTGGATTTTCTAGAGGCATTTCACATTCACAAAAATCTTTCTGTTCTAGTTAACGATCCTAATTCCAATCCAAATTTGCCTTCGGCTTTTAGAGAAATTATGTTTTAGTTCTGGTTTCGCCAACAGATGGCACCACTTGCTTATTCTTGTCCAGGCTTTCTTATCTTATCTAATCATAATTTCCTATCTTGTTCATTTGCGGTTTTGCAGCTGAAGACGGTGGTTCGGTAAAATCATCGAAACTAGTCCTGTGAAAATTTTGTAAACATAACGCTGATTTTTGTTGTTTGACTTCTGAATTAGTATTTATTCGGCGTGTTATTGTGTCTTAATTAAGTAAACATGTTTAATTAGAAGTATTCAATATTTTTATGAAATTATATTAGCGGACTCATTAAAATCATTACGCACTTTTTCTTTTTTATGATAACTATATTATGCGGCTTGCCGTACGAACAGCTAATTTTAAAAAAATAATATAGCGAATATAAATATGCTGTTTTTAAAAATATTGCGATTTTGCTGTTGAACTGAGTTTTATATGGCGTAAGTTAGATGAACGTAATACTTAATAAATAAACTTGACACATAAAAACTTAATTACGAAAAAAAATTGTTAGCTATCTTACTGAGAAAACTGGATACTGAACGAACTGGGGGGGGGACTAAAAAGAATATAAAAATGTATGCTAACACTTAATACTGCACTAGAGTGCTAAACATATGCTGCTATTCAGCTTTTAAAAAATTTGTGATTTTGATGTTGAACTCTATGTGGCGTAACTGCGAAGAAAACGATGCTTAGTAATAAAGCTAAACAGAGGGGGAAAAAAAAAGGCGCGCTGGAAATAAAAATGCTTTATTCCCTAAAGTGTTGCCATTGCTCACTTTGAAATCGTTCAGTTTCTTACTCAAAAACTCATAAATGCTTTACAAAATATGAAATAGATAATAAAACAATTTCCAAATTCGAGCTTCCACATGCCCATTTTCGGTGGGGATTACGTTATTCAAAATTCGATGGCTCTAGGTACCGTTGTTTTATCACAATGTGACAAACATACATTCATTTATGCAGATTTCTCATTATTTAATTTATTTAAATATAATACAGGGCGATAATATTTGGTGGCTACAATTTGAAAAGTGAATCGGACATTTATAGTGAACCAACGCAAAATGCCAAAACGAAAATAAGAGTCCTTCAGAGCAAATTGCCCCTTTCGACTTAGAAGAAGGAAAAAAAGAAAGAAAAAATTGGTTAAGAGGAATGAGTACAACAGCAGACTGGTAGACTGCGTGCTCAGCGAAAGTGTAAAAAAACCTAAACAAACCCTTTCCTTTTGGTTAACCGTTATAATCTACAACCTTTTAGTTTTTTTTTTTTTTTTTTTTTCCTTTTCTTTTTCCACCTTTTTTTTTTGGGGGGGGGGGAATACTGTACATTTTTTAGGTGCCCCCAAGAAAATGTTTTGCGTAGGGGCCCAAGAGTTCTAGCTAAGCCACTGACTCCGAATGTGTATACGGCAACAATTCTCAACTGGTGGTATGCAAGAGAAAATAGGTTGTATGCAAACAGAGTATTTTTAACTATTAAATTCAAAAATTAAATGCCCCAACATCCTGTTTAAGTGTTTCTATAACACTCGTAAATTTATGAGATCTGACCTTTGTTTAAGGTCAATAGACTTGACAAAGTAATCCGTTTTTATTTTCACAAATATTCTTTTATCCAAAGAATAATAAAATTTGTCACCAATGATGTTTTAAAAATTATTAATAGAAATGAATGTTGCATTTAATAGGAAAAAAATGTAAGTTCCTATAAAAAGCGAATAATATCTCATTCATTCTTTTCAAGTTGATCGACTTCCTAGCACGTCTACACTTTACATTGCCACCATTTCCGGGCTCATACTGCTCTATTTTCAATTAGAATCGTTTTTTAAGTCGATTTGCTGTCTCTAACAGCAAGTATATTGTCTTCTTGTTGCTTTGTATTCCTTAATTTTCTACGCGATTTGAGAATAATGTCGTGTGTTTTTGAAGAATTCGTAATATATTGCGCATTTAAATATTTGTGAAAAGTAATAAAACAAATCTAGATTTTCAAAATGGAAAAATGGCTAGGACTGACTAAGCGGAAAAGTGATGATTTACAGGTGATGGATTCAGGACAATCTACTAGCACTACGAATATTGAAAAGAAATGAAAAATTGCTTTTAGAAAATATAATGAAAGTTATTTATCATTTGGGTTTATATTGTTACGGATTTTGTATTTATTTAGCTATTTTTAGTAGAATTTGTAATTAAAATTGTTTTATATTCCCGTGCAATGCAGCACGAGATTTATCTGAAGAGAAAGGTAGACCGGAAAAATTACAATACAGGAGCGCACATTTAACATTTTAATAAATACATATCTCGTAATTGTACTCTTTTGCTATCGAGAAAATACCAGAATGTTATCTGCCGGATTAAAAAGCTTATAAAAGCGTAACTTAGTGCTATTATTGATTGTGGTCGGATTAGCTTTCTAAGTGTTTTGAATTGAGTTCTATTCAACGTTTTAGTAGTTTAAAATCTAACTACTGTGAGATATTGCGATATTGTACGAATATCTCTGAGGAAGTTTCAGCATTTTATTTTATTTGTTACGATAATAATAAATTTTATTCACGATTCATCGGACTTGCGCATTCAAGTTATTACGAACCCTTACTCATGCAACACTTTTTGGTGTCAGGCGTAGGGTTTTGAATGACAATCACAAGAGCGATGGAAGAACGAATGAGGCAGTTGATGACTGCATTTGCTGCATTCCAAGAAAAGATGGAAGGGGCCGTCAACTCAGCTAGAGGAGATGAAAGCTAGCCAAGCATCTGTTAAAGTAAAAGATGCAAGTTGGCCAAGTAACTTTTAAAGAAGAGATGAATGTTGTTCAGGAATCTGTTACAGAGCAAATGAAAGTCGGTCAAGAGGAAATAAAAAAAGGACATTACCTGTATAATATAAAACAAATTTGAGGCTATGGAAGGCAGAATTGACGCTGTTGAAAATGAAGTTGCACACCCTGAAGAAAAAGTTTCTTCCGTAAAAGAACAAGTAGAAGAAAGAGTTTATTCTGTGAAAGAGCAAATAGAGGAGAGCGTTTCGGCCGTGGAACAACAAATAGGTTACAGAGTTTCTTCTGTCAAAGAAGAAATTGAAGGAAGAGTTTGTGCTGTTCAACAACAAGTTGAAACATGTCACAAAACGGCATATTTTCACGAAAATGTGTCTTGTTTTAATATTTATAGAAGATTTTCGTATCGCTCAGTGACAACAAGTTGATGACAGGGTTTCATCGGTCGCCAAGGAAGTTGATGCCTTAAAGAAATTCGTAGCGAAGACAGGGAGCAATTCTGATGGTTTTAAATTTTTAACCATGCCTGCTCGTCCCTTCCTGAAGCTATCCACATATGATGGGAAGAACCTCTTGGCAAGTGTATAAGACACAATTTGCTCCCTTCAAACTTTAGGGCTGATGAACTAATGTGGATTGTGAAACCATTCGGAATTAATGTGGAAAATATCACTCATTTGCTATTAAAATCATAAGAAGAACTTGCCCAATTATCAAATGATTTGGGGTTGAAAACTGATTTTAATACGAAGTCCTTAGAAGACTTTTGGCTAGGAATCGCAGAAGAATTTCCAACAATTTCTGAAAGTGCGTGAACTTTATTTTACCTTGTCTACGACATATTTGTGCGAAACGACATTTTTGCCTTTAACCATCATAAAATCAAAGTGTCGACCAAATGTACAGAATACTGAAGAAGTACTTCGTCCAGGGGTATCATCTGTTTTGCCAAGATTTGGTAATATAATTAAAAATAAACAAGCACGTCCTTCCCATAGATACTTAATCCTCGCATATGCGCTGTTAAGAAATAAATGGGTATTCTCAGTAGTGATCTTCCAAGCTGCTACACTTAATGGAGAGGGTTAATGTTTGAATTTGCCCAAGTAATTGAATTTACTTTTATTACTGTATTATATTTTTAAGTTTGTTACATATTTAAAATTTTAACATTGTTTTATGGCTTAAAATTAAAAATTAAAGTTAGTGACCTAACACTGCAATAGTATATTACAAAACAAGAGACAAAATTTATAGTTTCACTCACGCGTGTGTCGGATTTACGGAATGCTTAATGGGGGTCCCACAAGATTTTCGTAACTATTATGGGGTCCCCACACCAAAAAGTTTAAGAACAACAACTGGTTCAGGTTTCAGCGCTTACCAGTGGCCGAGCGGTTAAACTTCTGAACACTAGTAGCTCAATCTGGATTCGATGACATAAGAGTTTTTGTGATATTCCTCATGTATAATGTGAATGCGAGCCAGTTTCCCTCAAAAATTCCTCCAAGAAGGCATCCCTACTGTAGGCATAGAAAAATATTCACCCTTTCAATTTCCGTTTCATTGCATTCACAACATTACTGTAGTCTCACGAAATGCAAATTTTTGTCCTCCAGATATACGCAGCGAAAGATTTCGTCTTCGCTCGAAATTTGAAAATTTCATTCCTGTTTTCTACATTTATCTATTCCGCAGCAACGTTTGCAAACCCTTTTAATTATACCTACGAGTTCATTGTAAGTTACAGTTACTTTTACGTTTAATAATTTTTTTTTTTTTTTTCACCGTAATGCACAACAGGAAAGCTGTTGAATTTCTCACTGCTAATTTTCTTTTTTAAATCCAAAAAATCAGTCACTCATTAGAGAAACTGGGGAATGCTATTGACTTTGCTGTAGATTTTCTTGATGTTACTACATTTTTCCAGTGATTTCTTTAAATTAATTGCCGGCTCGATTAACAAAGATCTCAGTTGATAGAAACCTGGTTAATAGAGGTTTTACTGCATATAACAAATGAGGCTTGTCTTTATGTATTTAAGTCAAAGACAAACATCAACCGGCGGGGGCAGGCATTCTGTTAAGATTAGGATACAGATTTTCAAGTATCCCAAATTTCAATCCAAGAGACCCAAAAGAAAAGAAAAGAAAAAAACCGCATAGAAAATGCACTTTCAAACACTGATTTAATTTTTCAACCGCAGCAAATGAAGCACACTTTTCTCACATTCTCCTAACATGTCGCATCTTTCTTACACAACCAAAGGCGAGGTTTTAATTAAACATGAGATATAGCACAATTGTACGAAATAATGTTTTATAAATGGGAACACAAAATATTCAACCGTTAAGTTACTGATGAATGACAGCAGAAAAAAATTATATCTGACTGCTCCTTTTTTGCAATAGCTTAGTTCGAAACATACTGTTATCAGTCCAGGTAAAGACAAGTCAAACAATTACATGAACGGCACATGAAATCGATTTAGTTTTTGAAATCGTGATTTGCTTCGTATAGTAACTTTTCTGGTTTACTCCTAAATTTAAAAAGAATGCATTTAATAATCAGCCAACTGTCTTCCCTTCTTCAGAATTATGAAATTAATTATTTCTATCCAAGTTACAAAAATAACACTGCATGACATATTTAATCATAAAACGCTAGTTCATTGCCTATCACTGATTTTAATTTGCCTTGTCAACATCTTACGTTATTATAAATGAAAAATCTTCCATGCGGTTGAGTCCATTAGCGCTAAAATGTGTGTTACGGAAAGATTCAAAACTAAACTAATTTAATACTTCTTACACATTACTCCGAAAATTCTGCAGGCATTGTACATAACAAATCTCTTATCACAAGCATCGCTTATTTAGTCGCATATTTCCATATACGACAAATAATGTCTGAGAAACCAAAAAAAAAAAAAAAAAAAAAAAAAAAATTACCTGAAACCTTTAAGCATTTCAGTCGGCATTACTTGATTTGGTAGTGTACGAACTCCGCGAAATTTGCTCGAAGATCAACTCCCCACTCTTATCTAATAGACGAACTGCGCGACTTTTTCCTGTTCCCTCTTTCTATGAACTTGAATTCCCAAGAAGATTGGGTGCTACAAAAAGTCATTTATCGCCATTAATGGTTCATTTTATTGAGACCGTAAGCCTCTATTTTCTTTTATCAATACTGTAAAAAATTGTGCATACAAAACAAATATTAATTTAAAGTCTGGCGTCTGCTAAAGTAAAAATGAGTTTCTTTTACACTCATTTTAAAGTTCTATGATGCTTAAAAGAATAATGAGCCAGATCCTTTTTTATTCTCTGTAAGAATTAAAAACTTTCCAAAATTTAGATTTTAGTCGCTGATATACACATCAGTTTTGAATATTTAAATTGATAAGCTAATGACATACACAAAACTGATACATAATCAACATATCACATATCGGACTTGCAGCGCTCCTTAAACAAGTTTCTTGTCTAGATAAATATTAACAAATTTTCTTCCACACCCATTATATTACAAAATAATTATTATTATATACGAAAAAAAAGTGGGAGCCTTCAAAGTTTATGTCACTTCATTCTTAAAATGATTAGAAAATTCTTTCTTAGAATTCAAATTTTTAAACAAAAATTTCTTTGTTAAAAATAATAAAAAAATCAAAAGTATTTAAACAATAATGCAAAAATATATTAATCATGTTAATAACATTCCATAAACAAAATCTTTACTAATCTTGTAAATTCATTATTAAACATAATTATGAAAATCAAATTTTTGATACCATACAATTCTACTCTTCATAAAAGGATGCAACATTTTAAAAATTCTATATAATACGAAAAACACCATATCTATATTTCAAATATAACAGCATTGATTAGCAATTTATATATGATTATAATGTACAAATTCCCAGCTACGTTAATTTACTTTATTCATAAAAGATCTTATATGAAATTTTAGAATCCATAGTACTATTTATTGTCCATTGCAAACGAACCTAAGATAATAAGTTTCAGTTTGCGTTTTACAAATATGCGATTAACAAAACGAAAGTAAATTGCTCATGTTTGCACACTAGTATACTGCTAGTAGTATAAGTAGACTAACGACCCTGGAATTGCTCTAATGCTGAAATAATTTGGAACGTTGATATACTATATCATTAAGAAGACGCACCAAATCACTTTTAATCCAATACGAGAAGAAACAGCAATATGTATTCAGATTTTCAATATAAATCAGAAATTGATGAATAAATCGTTCAAGAAAAATCATTCCCATTTTTCAATTCAGCTTGGACGAGAAAAGCAACTTTGAACTAACTTTCCATGAAGGAGATTGCTGACGCATAAATTTTACACGATGAAATAAATAGCTGTAGTAATAAATTATTCAGAGAAAGAACGATGACCTCGATAATCATTAGATTGCGTTGTTGAAATAAACTCGGAACCTTCGTACACATTAATTCACTTTCATTACTTTATATTAATTTTTAAGAACTAATTTCTTTTCACTTTAAATATTTATACTTGAGGCACAATGATTTTGCTGATGGAAATACTTTTCGACGGCACATTTTTTAATCACAAGAAGACCGTTACTCTTGGTTCCGGAATCAACACATTTCGCTGACATTATTATTATTATTATTATTTCAGGTACTTTATCCATTGGAGTTAAAAGCAGAGATTTATCCTGTCGGTTCTTTAATTTGTCATATTTTGGCAGTAGGGACTTTTGAAGAATCACAAAATCACTTGATATTCCAAATATATCTTTATTACCTGTTGCACTTCAGATTGGATGTCAATTTGCATCCCACAATTTTGATGATGGCACATTACATTTTTAACCAAAGAGAAAAGCAAAAGCCGTCCTTCAGCAAGCATGCACAAGCAGAGAAAGGATGGATTGGATTTTTCAATTATGGCAAAGCACACGAGGGCTATCTGCCTAAAAGGATGGATGCCTTCGTGGAGGCCTTTCTAAGGGAAACTGGCTCGTATACACATTACACATGGGGAAAACCACGAAAACGCCCATGCAGCCAGCCCGTTCACGGGATTCAAACCTCAGACCGAACTACCAGTGTTCAGCGTCTTTACCGCTCGGCAGCTGGTGGGCCCCTTCAAGCAGAGAAAGAGAGTAGGATTGTCACGATATTTATAGTAAAATATTTCCTTAATCTGATTCGCTAACACTTATAGGCAATGCAGTAGTTTCAAGACGACATAATGCGGAATACCGTTTTCAGATATGAAGCAGTTTAGAGAAAGTTATTACTAGAGAAATTAAGACGCATTTTTAATTATAACTTTGATATGCATTTTTTTTAATCTTACAAATATACTTTACGCACCAAACTTTCCGAGCGCCGTAGCGGCGCCGCTCGGTGCAAAGGGTTAATTCCCTAAGAAAATCCTTCATGAAGGCATTTCTGCCCTTAGGCTGGTAGCCTTAGCGTTCTTTGTCGTAATCAAATAATCCAATGATTAACCCAGTGTAAAATATTTATATAAGTTTAAGAAATTATTAACAGTAAAGGATGAGGTTTAAAAAACTAAACTGGCGAAATTCGCTTCATCATGAAAAGCCTACATCATCAGACCTTTTCCGTCCGGTGGAATTCTAGAAAATAGCTTTTCACTAATTTATAATATGGAAACACCTTTAAAAAAACATGTTTCTTTACTTAATATGGTGTGCGAAACCCGTTGGCATCCAAAACAGCTTGCGGTCTTCTCAGAATGGATAAATACAGTTCCTGTATGTTTGCCAAGGGAATATTATACCATTCTTCCTGCAAAACGGTGGCAAGTTCAGATAACGATGTTGGCGGTGGATAACACATCCTCGTGCTCATAAAACCAGTCCTGGACAATGTGAGCTGTGTGAACAGGGGCTTTGTCGTCTTGGAAGACACCATCACCATCGGGAAACAAAGTTTGTACCATGGGATGAACTTGATCGGCCAAAATGTTCACATAAGTCTTGGCAGTCATGTGCCCTGACACAGTTATCATGGGGCTAGCAGAGAACCACGATATGGCTGCCCAAACCATAACAGAACCCCCGCCATGTTTCACTCTTGGCAACAAGCAGTCTGTATTATAGGCTTGAGATGGCGTTCTCCAGACATAAACTCGGCCAGAAGTGGGGAAACAATGTGAAAGAAGACTCGTCAGACCATATTACTCGCTTCCACTGCTTTATAGTCCAGGCTTTATGACTTAAACACCACCTTTTCCTGTTACAGGCATTAGCATCACTGATGAGTGGCTTCTCAGTTGCAGCACGGCCAGCAATTCGTTTATGTGTGTGTGTGATTATGGCAAAGTCTCGAGGGCTATCTGCCTAAAAGGAGGTATGCCTTCGTGGAGGACTTTCTAAGGGAAACTGGTTCGTATACACATTACAAATGGGGAAAACCACGAAAACGCCCATGCAGCCAGCCCGTTCGCGGGATTCGAACCTCGGACCGAACTACCAGTGTTCAGCGACTTTACCGCTCGGCCGCTGGTGGGCCCCCCTGTTTATGAAGCTTCCTTTTAATTGTTTTGGTACTCACAGGGTTCGGTAACACAACATTCATTTCAGCAGTAACTTTTACAGCTGTGGTCTTCTTATTTTTCATCACAATTGCTCTTAATGATCGTCTGTCACGATCACTCAGGACACACTTTCGTCCGCGCTGTGATTTAGCAGATGATGTTTTTCCGCTTTTCGAATATGCGGAATAAATCTTCGATACAGTACCTCTTGAAACACTAAACACCTCGGCTACCTTGCTTACGGAAGCACCTACCATACGTGGTCCAACAATTTGCCCACATTCGAAGTCTGTTAACTCTGACATAATGCAATGACAACCTCACATAACAGTACTCCGACAACAAGTGAACTGTTTAGCACATTTACGAAGTTGTATAGGTGGCGTCAGTAGTCAAAAACGCCAGCGCCACCTACATATTTCATTAAAATCAATCTTTCTTTTCAAACATGCATTTCACAAGGTGTTTCCATATTTTTGTCCACCCACTGTATATACGAATCAATTACCCATAGAAAGTCCTCCAAAAAGGCATCCTTTCCATTAGGCAGATAGCCCTGGTGTGTTTTGCCATCATCAACTAAAACCAAACAAAACCTTAGGCAGCTAGCTCAAGCCGTGACCTTCGAGAAGGAGAACGCCATGATACTTAATAAACATGGCAGAGCTTTCCGTCCGATGTTATCGTCGGAAAGTCATCTGGAGTTTTAAATTTTCGTCGGAAATATAACTTTATCATGTTGCTTAGTTAATTAAAATAGACGAAAGAAAGGAGGCTTTATATACGCACACACTTTTTAAGCTTTTTACAGATATTTTAATTAACTTTGTTCATAAATATAATTGAAAGAACCGAAAAACAAATGAGCATTTTACAAAAATTTAAACGCTGACTGAAAATTGCTACAGTCATGATAAATTGGGAAGGGGTTCTTAAGATAATAATTAATATTTTATCTAGGCTCAAGTATTAATTTATTTGCGTTTCAGAGCAAAATATATAACCATCAACTTCTATATCTCCAGCTTATCCCTGTGATGGGTGTCCAGCAAGAAACATCCGGTCTTTAATAGGGGATATGATCTCCCCTGACTGCTAGGCAGGTTTCACAGCATCTGCCCATGGTGAGAATGAGGGTGTCAATGAGTTGTTGAGGCATTGCTGCCCATTCGTCTTGCAGCGCCAATCGAAGCTCCGGAATCGTTACTGGTGGTAAGGTACGAGCTGCCAAGCGTCTGCCTAGAAAACCCCATACATGCTCGATGGGATTGAGATCCGGAGATCGTGCCGGCCAATCCATACGTTCAATATCCTCACTCTCTAAGAGCTGTTCGGCAGCTACTGTGCAATGACATGGTGCATTGTAGTCCATGAAAAGGAACTGCGGACCCATAGCGCCTCTAAAAAGACGCGCATATGGAAAAAGAATCTCGTTACAATAACGGGTCCCGTTGACTGAACCTGCGTCAAAGATGTGAAGGTCTGTACGACTACCAAGCATGATGCCTCCCCAAACGAGAACACAGCCACCTCCATACTTGTCCCTTTCAATGATGTTCGAGAGATGATTGCGGCTTCCCCGCTCTCTCCAGATGAGTATGCGATGAGAATCGCTACTCAGACTGAATCTGCTCTCATCTGTAAAGAGTACTCGTCCCCATTCATTGTCTCTCCAATTCCGGTGTTCCCGGCACCACAGAGAACGCCTTCTCCGATGGGCAGGCGTTAGAGGTACACACCGTACAGGGCATCGTGCAAACAGACCACCGCCGTGCAGTCTTCTGGCCACGGTAAAACGCCACGGTCATCCAGTCGCCTGTGTCGTGTGTCTAGCCAGGACTTAGAAGAGAAGGGCTAGTTCATAGAGCTTTCCCCCCTGAAGCAGAAAGTGAGAAGTGATGACGTAGCCATGATGACGCTGAGCGCGCCAATATAATTCACAGCTTGGAAATTAGCGCTTTTGAACCAGCGTTTAAAATGAGCTGTGTGTGAAAGATAGCTATAATTTGGAAGAGGTAATGTTACTGCTTTATGAATTTTAGACTGAACCATTAAAAAATTTAATAATGCTTACTCAATTTTAAAATAATAGATAAAATGTGCTACTCTTTTAACATAAAAGTTCCGTGGTTTTTTTAATTTTTATTTGCAGGTTTTTTTATTTAATGCACGTTTATTTCTAATCATTTCTTTATTTGCATGCTAACTGAGAGAATTTTTATGCTGCTTCTAAGATAACTATAATAGCAGCTATTTAAATTTACTCAAAAAACAACTTTACATTGACATAGGTTTAAACATATATGACATATATGGCAACATTTCTGCTAACCTACGTTTGATTCTTTTGCCTAATTGTAAATTTTACATTGTTATAATTCTCTTCCGATTCAATATAATAGATATTTTTTAAATAATTTTGTAATTTATACTTATATCTATATTACAATTAAATAAATGTATATAAGATTGTTACCTTAATTTTGACAAAATAGCTTTATTCAGAGTACCTAAAACAGTTATTTAATTTTTCAAAAGTGCGAGTAAAGGAAGCAGGTCTTTTTATGCCAATTACTTTGATGTTTTATACTTATTATATTTTATCTAGAATGCTAATCTAGCACAAAATCTAATCAATAATTAGTTACAAAGGATACAATAAGAATAACTTTAACAAGTACTTTACAAAATTAGTTTGTTAAATACTTGTTATTCTTGTTGATACTATTTTGGTACTATTCATAATACCGAAGAGGCCCACCAGCGGCCGAGCGGTAAAGTCGCTGAACACTGGTAGTTCGGTCCGAGGTTCGAATCCCACGAACGGGCTGGCTGCATGGGTGTTTTCGTGGTTTTCCCCATGTGGAATGTGTATACGAGCCAGTTTTCCTTAGAAAGTCCTCCACGAAGGCATCCCTCCCCTTAGGCAGATAGCCCTAGTGTGCTTTGCCATAATTAAATACACACATACACATAATACCGAAGATATTATCGATTAACTCATAGAAGTCAGATGCTTTCTGATTTCCTGTGGGGTAGAGTATACCTTTTGTGGTACTTTTTGAAAATAATGTTTCGGGTGAAAGCATCCAGAAAATCCTAACGAAATAAACAGAACCGCCTGTTACCCTTTAATTCACAGGTGCACTTATAAAAAGCTGTGATTTCTCGTTTATTTCTTTCAATAAACCTCCCAAAACCAGAAACTAATGCCAGTATATGAAGGTCAAATGCCGTATAAATTAGCCCATGTGAAAACAATTACCACTTAGCTCCATTTACCGGCTTTTAAAAATTCAAATAAATCGTTCCATTTTAATGTCGCGTGTACGCGATGCTGGGCTGGTACGAACAGAATCATTACGTGGCGTATATGGGACGCTGGGCTGGTAGAAATGGAATCGTTGCGTCGCGTATACGTGACGCTGGTCCTGAACGGGTTAAGAGCCTTACTTCATTTACGTGTTACCTAAATAGCCGACCTTCGATATCCCGGAAATAAAAATTTTTCAGATAATGTGCCCTTATTTCCTCGTGAGAGCTACTATCCTGGCTGTATGAAAGACATCTTTTGTCTTAAAATAACTCTGAAAATCATATTTCCAAGCTTATATTCGCATTTTAACATTCAGAAATTATAGCATGATCATTTGCCTAAACATTTACGTCAACATAAAACGTATTTATTTAGCTTGAAGGTTTCATTCGGTCATTCTCAATGTATGATATTTAGATATTTTAATAAACTACTAAACTTTCTTTCAAAACACCTTACATACCGTGCTTACGCACATAAAAAACTGTTGCATGTAAACACCTTAAAAAAATTATAAAAAAAAAAAAGAGTAGGAAAGGAAAGAAAAAAATTATTTAAAATCGCACGATCTTCTTACATGAGACACGTCTTATATTCACATTAATCCAGCATTCTGAAACTATCCCTAAGTTCTAAGCACATACGATTAAGGAATGATGAAAATTAATCTTTCTAAACCTATTGTCAAAATTTAGGTTAAAACATCAGGCCGAATAATAATAATAGTAGAAATCAAACAAGAGCATTTGCCTTCTGGCAGCTCATAAAGTTGGTTAGGGTTAGGGTTATTCAATTATGGCAAAGCATACGAGGGCTATCTGCCTAAAGGGAGGGATGCCTTCGTGGAGGTCTTTCTTAGGGAAACTGGCTCGTATACACGTTACACTTGGGGAAAACCACGAAAACGCCCATGCAGCCAGCCCGTTCGCGGGATTTGAACCTCGGACCGAACTACCCGTGTTCAGCGTCTTTACCGCTCGACCGCTAGTGGGCTGGAAGTTGGTTTGATAATTAAACTACCGAAACTAGTCCTGGAAAATTTACTAATACAACGCTGATTCTTGTTGTTTTGACTTTTCCAATTATTCTCGTAAAACTATATTATAAACTATATTCTCGTAAAACACTGACTTGACCAACACCAGTCTATGTATCAGAACAATTTTGCACTATACGATTCAGAATTAAAAAATGGAAATAATACGCATTTTGTATTTTACATACAGTATGCCACAAGATACTCCCTTCAAACCTTCTAATTACAATTTTCAATACAATGTCAATATACGTATGTGTATTTTTTACTTCTTTATATTATTTATTTTAATTATTTAATATTGCACTTTCTTTTTTCTTTTCAATTATTCCTAACATCTATTTAAATTATAAATCACAAAAACAACTAAATGTCCTCAATATTTTAGTAAATTTCTCCCCCCCAAATTCCATGACCTTAGTCAGGTCGGGCTAAATGGCTCCCAACATCAAGCTAAACGGAGTCTCTATAAAAGAAGTCACCAACCTTAAAATACCTAGGTATTATAATTAACAGCAGGCTTTCTTGAGTACCTCACATTAAAGAGCTTAAGGAGAAAACAAATCAGCTTAGCAATTCCATGGTTAGAACATCAGGACCTCATTGGGGCACTCCAATCACTATGGTGAAAAGCTGGTACAGAACAATCTCAGAAAAAATCATGTTATACGGGGCTGACATATGGGGAAGAAAGCTTACCACCCATATGAGGAGGCAGCTTCTCACCATCCAAAGAATGCAACTTTTGATAATGCGCAAAAGTTACAGAACATCCCCAACTGCGGCACTGCAAGTGCTGGCAGGTATCCGTCCAATGGACCTTCTAGTGGAGAGAGAATCATTATTAGTAAGGACATTGCGCCAGGAAAATAACGGCTCTCTGTAGCAAAAGACATTCTACCACACAGACTATGAGAAGCGCAAGCCGATCATACTTGGACACCCAGCAAATACAGATTTATCGCACACAGTACACCTGCAATACACCCCGCCAAATGAGAAAGCATTTGCTATATATACAAATGGCTCAAAGACGGAGAAGGGAACAGGCTGCGCCTACTGTGTACTCCAAGAAGGAGAAGTGGTTCAAACTTGGGAAAGACAACTGGCAGACAAAAATACCGTCTTTCAGGCGGAGCTTCTTGCATTAAAAGCAGCCATCAAGTTGGTAAAATATCAATTAGGCATAAAAGTCAATATACATAGCGACTCTACCTCAAGTTTGGAGTCCATCTGAGGGCATAAGACAAGGTGTCCTTTGGTGCAAGATATACAAAAAATTCTTCTAAGGATTCCGCCAGATGACAGACCTATCCTGATCTGGGTTCCAGCTCATGGGGGTATTACTGGCAATGAAGTGGCGGACTTGCTTGCGAAATCTGCAGCCAATGACTCCAGTAGACTGGAAAACGCAGTAAGTGTGCCGCAGTCCTATTTAAAAACAATCGCGCTCAATAGCCTTTAACATGAATGGCAGAAAAGATGGGAAACGGAAAGCACAGGGAGGAGAACCTACAAGTTCTTTCAGAAAGTTACATGCTCAGTTAAAACATGCAGCGGAGCACAAACTCAATCCTACACTGGCCATGGTCCGTTCCCACATTATCTTAAGAGATTCCGCAAACGAGTATCAGAATTGTGGGAAAATGGTGCGGTAGGTGATGCAGATCACTACCTCTTCAACTGCCCACAAACCGATCAATTGCATTTAAAAATACCAAGCGGTGAATACTGGCCGCAATGGGTGGAGAATACCTGCGGCAACAAGCAGCCGAAAACTGTAGGTAACTGTAGAGGAGGTAATCAGGCTATGCTCAGCAAGGTACTAAGAAATTCTCCAACTCCCTTGAGAATTGTGCCTCCGCATCATAATTTCAATAGCAAATGTGGTTGGGAGAGGCCTTACAAAAGTGGAGTACATTGAGCTGATAATTCGCAATTACCGGAGCAGCAGATTAGTGTAGTTGGCTCTTGCAGTAATATCAAAATTTAGTCCCATAACTCCCCACCCAGTTTAAGCAAATTGTACTACAACAACTGAAAATCAACATCAGAAAAATAGCTCAGCCCATTATTGTAAGAGCAAAAACTAGTGTAATGTAAGCTTATTACTATCCATTTTGTATGTACTTGTTAAAAATAATGCTATAAAAGCAGTTAAAAATGACCCCCGACAAAAGGGATGAAGAAGGCCAACTTTGCCCTGCCTGAAACTGAGGTGAACGACCTGACACTGCTTACTATAGACAAGACGCAGTTGTCTGATCTACAGAAGAGAAGTACAGATTTACAACCACTTTTCAACCTAGCTGCATCAGACGATCAAAGTAGCTCTCCGAAAAATGTTTACAAATTAGAAATTTCCCTTTTGGTTTGGCACGAACAAGAAACTGTAGATATGCCAAATGACGTTTTGTACCAACCAGACTCGGTAGGTTTGCAAATGCCTAAAAATTCCACAAGAGAATTGCCCAAGTGTTAATTTACCAAGGAAAATAGAAGAATCCCCTATTCACCATTTATCTAGGTTAGTGCCTGATACTGAAGGGTCAAAAGGGAATAAATATAGCTATTTCATGAATGATGTAAATCCCACTTGTACTGAAGTAGTTTTTTTCTGATGTTAATGCCAAATTAAATGCATATATTTATTTTGTAGTAGCTCTGGACCAGGTGTGGGTTTACTTTTGAAAGATTATCACAAACTGAAAATTAAACATCTGCAAGGTCTCCCTTTTCAGCCTGGCTGGATCCCTAATTAATATTAGGATCCCTAATTAATATTAGACTTAGGATTCTATATTGTATATTACACATTTCAAAAAACTGTACGTTCTTTATCGTATGTGTATGATTATGTTTAGTTCTTATTATTATGTTGTTTATATGTTTATTTCCTGGCCTCATATAAGTTCTTGTTGTGTTTATCCTTGGTACTTAACCCAGCATTGTGAAAAAAAACAGAAATTAGTGTTAACATTTATTAATTAATGTTTATTTTTGAGAACTTGCTGTGGTAAAAGTACGAGGAATTGGAGTTCTGACCCCCCCCCTCGGGGACGAGAAGGGTTGTGACGACATATGCACACCTCGGACACACAGGTGCTTAATGAGAAGAACTTCCTGTTTTGTTCAGAGACTAATTGACAGAGAACTTTGAGGAAAGGTGTAGCAGAAATCCCTTGGTGCGGTTTCCGGACAGTAATTACCCCATTCCAGGTATTTTCAGACAATGCTTGAATAAAACGAAAGAGAGGATCTTTTGTGAGAGCTTTTTATGTAGTAAAAGACTCAGAAGAAGACGCAATCCTGCATCGTGGCTGCATCCAGCAGCCATTGTGTGAGTATTGGCTGTAATGTTTGATTATGTTATTTATTACTAATTTAGAATTTTTTATTAAGTTTATTAAAATAAATAAATATTTAAAAGACAACAGTTCTTTTTCTTCACCCAACATGGGTGTTTTGATGTTGCACCTTCTGCTACCCGATAAATTATCATTGTTCTTTTATACTGCTTAAAGTTAATTCAAAACATAAGTTTAAAATAAAAGTCAGATACAAAGTTACATACTGAAATTTTAAAGTTTTCTGCAGACATGCACAATATGAAAATTTACTATTTATAATGCTAGACCATTGTAATAGTAAACTGTGGCATGCCTACTTTCAAACTGTTATCTTAATTTCTGGTTTATGAGTCATTCTCCCAATTCAGGCACTTTCTTGAAACTCAAGTCTATTAACTGCTCTAGTAACACAATATCCACGTAACAAATTGTATTATGTGGTTTTAGGTGGGTACTAATTAGTCCCCTAAAATTGGAAATTTATTTTATATTGTTTTTGCAAGATAAAAATTCCAAATATGTGAAAAACATCAACTCTGTGGACTGCAACCAGCCCACAGTTTACTTAAACATGTTGACATATTATTAGAACTACATGAAATATAATTTTTAATTTAGTTAAATTAAATACATATGCATTGGAAATATTTCTACCTATTGAAATTATAATAAATATGGTAAATTTAGAAAGTTTTGTACATCTAAAATTTGCAATCAGGTTCAAGCAACATCTTCATGGACAGAGAGATTTTTTTTTTTTTAATTTATCACATGGCAACGCTGCTCATTTCTTACTAGTGGTGCTGAAGAGAGGCAGCTGTTTTGTGTGCATATCCATTGAATACATATATGACTAAAGATTTGTTTGTACACAGGAAAAAAAAGAAAGTTTCAATTCTAGGTGAGTGTGTTTGTTTACTGGCTCTCAACTCCAAGACTTCTATAAAGCTTATAAAATGTGAACTGTTGCATGTTTTTTTTTTTTTTTTTTTTTTTTTTTTTTTTTTTAAATCATGTTAGATGTACATGCATAGACTCTAACCTTCAGCAAACCTTGTCAGTAGTCAACGCGCGAACGACATTTTTACAACTTTGAAAATGTGCGCGTAGCGTATGTTGTAATTAACCATTCATTAATTTTAAATTAATAATTAATTGTAATCAATTTTATTACATTTAAAATCCATATACATATAAAACTGAATAATTAAAAATATACCTTGTAAATTATATGCACATTTAATTAGAAATTTTCTTTTAACTCCTCAAGCATTCACTAATAAAAAGTACTTCAAATCACTACTAATCATAGAAAAAATCAGAAGCTATAAATCATATCTTTATTCTGGATATGATTTCTACAGGGAAATAAAATTTAAATAACCAAGAATGATACATATAAGTATTAAACAAAATACGCATAATTTATGAATGCAAAGATTTATATGTAGCATGCTTAGCAAGCTTAAGTTCTGATTTTGAGAATGTTTTTTTATAACACAGTTCTTCATTTGCCTGCATATTTATTTTTTCAATCAAAACTGCTTCAAGAGTTTTAAGACCTAAATTTGGTCGAAATTCCGTCTTATTTTTTTTAACAATAGAAAAAATTCTTTCGCAAGCTGCATTTGAATGAGGTATTATTAAGACAGCAAGCATTACAGAAGGCAATACTTTGTATTTAATACACCCATTCATATTTTTTAATTTGGCAATTTCTCCCCATGCTATATCAATACGCAAATCTACAATTTCTTTCAAATCATCTACTTGATACATGGAAAATTCAATTTCTACTTGATTAAGACATTTTTCATCAATAATGGATGGAAAAGTATTCATCAAGTAAAGAACAGATGAAAATGAGACTTCAGTTCTCAAGTTGATGTCAGCAACTTCAGCATGTTTTAGAAATGGATCACTCAGTGGAAATTTATCAATTATATATGAACATGCAGTTACAAAAAAAGCTCGCACAGAATTGAAAAATGATTTCACTTGACTTTCATTCAACTTGGCATTTTTTAAATATAGTCTTGTTTCCGCACCAATCACTAAATTTTCATTTTCTTTTTGTTTACTATACTTCTGAAATGGAATAGACGTTAGAGTAACATCTTCATTTTCTTTAGAAATTACTGATGGTTTTACGAATCTAACAAATAAATTCATTAAAAGTTCAAAAAGTTCTCTTCTCAATTTATGTATATAAGGAGCTTGTTGTTGCAAATTAATATTTACTGTTATAAACAAAGGCAAAGTATTTTTCAAAAATAACAAGTACAATTTGGTGGTCGGTGACTGTAAAATTTTTTTAATGTTTTGCAATCTCTTTCCTTCATTCTCACTGTTATCTGGTTTATCTCCAAAAAAATTTATCACAGCATCCCACTGTTCCAAAATCCTTGTTATAGATTCTAAAAGAGACAACCATCTCGTACTGCAATATTTCAAAATTTTATGAGATTTTGCATTCTGTCCCAAAATTTGTTGAGCAACTTTGAAGCTATGCTTCCGTTTCGAACTTTTCTCCAAGTAAAAATATATATCTATTATCAACATTTCAATTTCTGAGCCAATTAATTTTTCAGTAGCTTTTTTTGCAGCTATATGCAAGAGGTGGCACGGACAACCTCGGGTGATTATACTTGGTTGATGCATTTTGAGAAATGATGCTACACCTTTAAACTTTCCAATCATATTACTAGCATTATCTGAAGAAAATGATAAGCAATTTTTCCATTCTAAACCTTTGTTTTTAAAGTTTTCATTTATACAATTAAAAATACCTTCTCCTGTATTATTCGTGCATTCTAAAATAGAAATCAATGAAGTAATTATCACTCCCTTTTCTTTACTGTAGTATGTTATAACCAATGGGTACAGTTTGTTATCATTGTTATCATTACTTCCATCAGTACTTAGAGAAAATGATGTACTGCACACTGATTTTATAATATCAGCAACAGTATTTTCTGCAAGCGTTTTCACAATAGCAGCAGTTTTGGTATGACCGCAGCTAAATTTTTTTGCTATGGCAGAATCCGGAAACATTGCTTTGAAAAGCTCTTTGGAATGATCCGAAACAGAAAGCGGTAGATTATGTTCAATTAAAAAATGAACAAAATAGCATTCGGCTTTTATAGGATCTGTTTCATCATCTTTTATTAAGAAATTTGTTATTTCTTTAGATTTTACGGTGCCAAGTTCTATATGCTTTTGAGAAAACACATGCCGTTTACAGTCATCTTTTCCGCCATGAGCAACTGAGAAGTCTTTGTTGCATACACTGCAGTGTGCGTGATTCACAGAAATTTCGGACGCTTTAATACATGGAAATTCTGAAGAATATGAATCTTTAAACTTCTGCTTTGATAATTTTGGCTTCCTCGTTCGAGGCAGCATTATGATTAAAAATCTTTCACCTGATTCACAGTTCACAAGACACACGCTAAGCTCTCGCCGTAAACTACACAATGCAGCCGAATGCAGCCTAAACACGCATCAGCGAGGAACCTGGGAGACAGACAATTGGGTGGAACTATTGATAAGTCGTTAACGGTTGGAGTTACTGATCTACGATTGGCTAATTCTTCAAAACTAGGAACGCACTCAACACGTGATATATGATAACACGAGTATTCAGCCAATCATCGGATGAATTAGTTGGTTCCGTTTTGCGTACTGGTTCTCCTGCTCTTGTTTCTGTAAAATCCGTAGTTTTTTCCATACTTTTCGTAGCTCGTAGTTTTTCATGAATTTCCGTAGAAACTACGGAGAATCCGTAGTAGTTGGAGTCTATGTGAAAAGACATCAAAAGCTTTAACACCATTTTATATCATTAAAACTGTGCTTACCCTAAAAATGTAATTTCATCATCTCCATAAGCATCGTGTGGACAGCTTTGCCCATGGAGTTGATGATGTGCCCATAAAGTTGCTAGGCCTAACTATGAAGTTAAAATTTCTTTTACAGTAATAAATATATTATGTCAAGTGTACATTTACTGGCACCCAGTTCCTAGGTTTTACATATAAATTAAGTTATATTGCAATTTTTTTGTCTGATACCATTATAAAATATTTAAGCAAACAAAACAGATTTCCATTTCATTGATGTGATTCTACCGTAAATAAATTAACAACAAAAATTTTTTCTAGGTGCTAAACATAGAGATACACCTAAAAATGGCAACAACGAACCATGTTTCAACCAATTAAAAAAAAAAAAATCAGTTATAATGACTAGAGATGTATATAGCTAGCAGTAGGCCTATTTGATTTTAAAGTTACATAGCTAGTAGATAGTTGGTAATGCTATGAAAAGTTTATCAAAAATTAAAGAGTTACATTACACAAATATGATAGTTAAAAACTTTTTTTTAATTTTTGATATAGCTAACCAAGAAAGAATGTGAAAAGTAATATTTAGCAAGGCAGAAACAGAAAGGTGAGAGAAAAAGACGGGATCATATTAAAAGTGACCCCAAATTATATGAAGAACCAAAAAGAAAAGAACGTGAACGGTACCATGTTCGAACAAGAAGGAGGCAAAATAAAATCTATTCATGAAATGATATCAGTCTGAGAGCAAAGAGCCAAGCGAAAAAGTTAGAAAGTATGTTCAAAGAAATACTGTGCAGCCAAAAAAAAAAAAAAAAGACAAGTCACTGATATTAAGTGTGCACAGCCCTCCTTCTTGTCCTGTATTACCTGTAGCCCTAAATGAACCTACAGAACATCAAGACAATTTATCATGCCCACAGTCACAGTGTGCAAGTTCTGAAAAATCTAGAAACAGTTACTCTTCAGGAAAATCTAGAAAAGAAAGTGATACGAAAAAAGTAAAAAACAGCAGGTCAGTTATTTACAGTTAGAACTAAAAACATACAAAGCAAAATGTAGCAAATATAAAAGTAGATATTATAAGGAAAAGAAAAACAGAAGGAAAGATGATACACCGAATCCTAAAGTCAAGAAACTGCAAACAGGTGTGAAGGTATCTTCTCCTATAAAAAGGAGATTAGTTTTTAATGAAGTTGTAGTGGCCCAAGTATTGCATGAGAAATAATTATTTTTTCTTTAATATATTTGTTCATGCGTTTCATTATTTTATAAAATTAACTTTAATATTTTGTTAATATTCATATTTATATTTCTTTTATGCTGAATGGCAACAAGTAGTTCATATTTATATTTAAATTTCTTTATGCTGGATGGCAACTAGTTATTCATGATTGCTTGGTTTTGGTTTCCAAACGTTGCTATTCTAGTAGGGTTGCATTTTGATAGCTGGAAAATAAAAAGCAATAAACTTAGCTATTTGTTTGTAATTCATGCTGTTCCTAATCATAATTTAGTTTTGAACATTAGTAGCCAAGGCCACATCGTGGTGACCCTGATTAATTTTCAAAATGTCAACAGATGACTCTTCTGAAACTGCTACGAAAGATACGATGCAGTCACCAGAGCTTCATAAGGTGAGTGTAAAAATTCCTCCTTTTTGGACTGATAAACTGTAAATATGGTTTTTCCAAGTTGAAGCTCAGTTCAAAATTAGTAATATCGTTTCAGAAGAAACGAAATTTAATTACTTAGTTTCACAGCTTGAACCTAAATTCATCGAAAATATTTGGGACATTGTAACGAACAATAGTGCCACAAAATATTTGGATGCTAAGATTAGGTTATTACATTTATTCAAAGAGAGTGAAAATGTACAGATTAAACGCTTGATTACTGGTATCGAGCTTGGAGACATGAAACCAAGCCAATTCTTGCAGAAGTTGAGATCAGTTGCTACTACAGATGTGTCTGAAAATCTAATCAAAACATTATGGCTAGAGAAGCTACCTGATTCAATAAAAAATATATTAATTAGTGATGAAGAGGTAACCAAGTTAGCAACTATGGCAGATAAAATTAGTGATATAAATCGGAAACCAGAAGTATTTAGTGCTAATGCCACTTCCGTTCCCGTAAATGATTTGTTTCAAAGAATTACCTCTCGAACAAAAAATTGATCAAATAACCATTCGCTCAAGACGCAGGGACTCGGAATTACGTAATTCACGTTCCCGATCTCGTAAACGATATGACCCTACCGGCAAATTTTGTTTCTATCACTTTCGATTTGGAGCAAAATGTATTCCAGAGAAATGCCGCCTCTATGTCCTTGAGTAAACAACAATTCCAAAAACCAGGAAAACTTGAATCTGCAGTAGGTTCAGAGACAAATGCTTCTGCAGAAATTATGAAGCATTGTCACAAATTTCGTTTACTCATTCGTGACCGAAGATCAAATTTGCACTTTCTTATTGATAGTGGAGCTGACGTAAGCATAATTCCTGCTACTTCACAGAATAAATGTAAAACTGAATACAAACTGTATGCAGTTAATGGCACAGATATTTCCACTTATGGCATAAAAATGCTAACTCTTGATTTGGGATTACGACGTGATTTTCAGTTTCCATTCATAGTTACATATATTGATGTCACAAAAGGTATTTTAGAAGCTGAATAAATTCATAAAAATTTTCGATTTACTGTCGAAATATACCGAAATTTCTAAACCTAACCTTTTTCCTACACAAATTAAACATGGTGTTACACATATTATTACGACTGATGGTCAACCCGTTTATTCAAAAGCATGACAGCTCAATCCAAAACGCTTAGCTATAGCTAAACAGGAATTCAAATTTATGCTTGACAATGGAATAATTCGTCCATCAAACTCCCAGTGGTCAAGCCTGTTGCACCTTGTTACGAAAAAAGATGGTTCATATCGTCCTTGCGGGGACTACCCACGATTGAATGCGCAGACGATACCTGATCGATACCCAATTCCTCGCATTGAAGATTTTCATCATATTTTAAGAGGTACAAATATTTTTTATAAAATTGATTTATTCAAAGCTTATTTTCAAATTCCCATTGCAGAAGAAGACAAATGTTAAACGGCCATCATCACTCCTTTCGGTTTATACGAATTTAACGTAATGAGTTTCGGTTTAAAAAATGCTCCTGCAACTTTCCAACATTTTGAAAGATTAAATACAGTTGGGTTAAGAATTAATATTTCAAAATCTGTATTTGCTGTTCAATAAATCGAGTTTCTAGGCTACCTAATTACACCTAAGGGTTATCATCGTTACATAAAAGGTGCAGCGAAGACTCAAGCATTGTTACATGTGTATCTTAAGGGAGCTAAAAAGAGGAACAAATGTAAAATCGAATGGACTGAAGAAGCTGAAAAACAGTTTGAAAAGTGCAAGAATGACCTGGTGAACACGGCACTTCCTAATTCTGAACTACCTCTGGTGTTATTTACAGATGCTTCAGATATGGTGATTGGCTCAATGTTGCAACAATATGAAAACTCCTCGTGGAAACCAATAGCATTTTTTTCTAAAAAATTAAATGATACTCAGCAAAAATATAGCACCTATGATAGAGAACTATTAAGCATATATCTTTCAGTTAGACACTTTAAGTATTATCTAGAAGGAAGGCTCACCAACTTCAATACATCTCCCAGTTTTCGACTGATATCAAATATGTAAAAGGTGAGAATAGTATTGTGGCTGCTACATTATCTAGAGTTAATGAAATTTCATCGATAGATTATGATAAAATAGCTGATGAACAGACTCAAGACAAAGAACTGAAGAGTTTGCAAACCACTACTTCCTTGAATTTCAAGCAATGTTCTCTACCTTCTGGGAAATATTTGTGGTGTGATACATCAACTAAACATATTCGGCCGTATATTCCTCAGGCTTTCAGAAAACACGTCTTTCAGCAAAGCCATGGTTTATCACATCCAGGAATAAAATCGACTATGAAATTAATGACATCAAAATTTATTTCGCCTAACATAAAAAAAAAAAGATGTACAGTTGTGGACAAGAACCTGCATTCCTTGCCAAAAAGCTAAAATCAGTCAGCATACCAAAACAAAATTAGGCGAGTTTGAAGTACCACCAGGAAGATTTCTCTCATCCATATCGATCTCATAGGACCACTTCCCCCATCTAAAGGGAATATTTATTGTCTTACTTGCATAGATAGATTTTCGAATTGGATGGCAGCAATTCCTTTAGAGAATATTTCAGCTGAGAATGTCGCAAGAGCCTTTTATAGCAACTGGATTGCGTGTTTCAGAATGCCAAGTAAACTCATTAGTGATCGTGGATCCCAATTTAAAAGTGATACATTAGGAGCTTTGTCCAAAATCTGTGGCATCAATTTACAACACACTACTGTCTACCACCTCTCGTGTAATGGCAGAGTTGAGCGCCTTCATAGAACATTAAAAAAAGCATTAAAAGCCCACAACAACATATCTTGGACAGACACATTACCAACAGTACTTTTGGGTTTGCGTACTGCTATTCAAGAAGACACAAATCACTCTATTGCATAAGTAGTTTATGGCCAGAGTCTCAGACTTCCTGGAGAGTTTTTCAGCGAACCAAGTATCCAGACAGCATCGCAGACTTTTTCTAATAACCTCCAGAAACAGATGGAAGTTGTTGGACCTAGACTAATTTGTAAAAATTCATCTGAACAGATATTTGTACATAAAGACTTAAAAACTTGTTCTCATTAGTTTCAGCGAATAGATCTAGTAAAAAAAACTTTTGGAACCTCCTTATGAAAGACCATTTCCTTTACTGATTGCAAGAACAAATATTTTATTATTAGCATAAAAGGAAAACATGTTAATGTATCCCTGGATCACTTGAAACCAGCATATATTTTAGCTGAGGAAAATTCCCAGTTGACACAACCTGACTACAGTAACTTGCAGAGACCGGACTCAAATTCAGATGTGAATCAAAAACATTCTCGCACAGGCAGAACTATACGTTTACCTATTAGATTAAAGGACTGACTGTAAATTATTCTTATTAATTAGTGGTTAACACTGCAATCCTAGTTACTACCTATTTCTCCATCTTTGTAACGTAACTTAGTTACTGGTGGGGGAGTAGTGTAGTGGCCCAAGTATTGCACGAGAAATAATTATTTTTTATTTCATATATTTGTTCATGTGTTTAATTATTTTATAAAATTAACTTTAATATTTTGTTAATATTCATATTTATATTTCTTTTATGCTGAATGGCAACAAGTAGTTCATATTTATATTTAAATTTCTTTATGCTGAATGACAACTAGTTCTGATTCATGATTGCTTGGTTTTGGTTTCCAAACGTTGCTATTCTAGTAGCATCGCATTTTGATAGCTGGAAAATAAAAAGCAATAAACTTAGCTATTTGTTTACAATTCATGCTGTTCCTAACCATAATTTAGTTTTGAACATTAGTAGCCAAGGCCACAAAGTAATGATTTCCCAAATGACTAATAATTTTCAGAAAGCATGAAATAAAGAATCTAGAAAATCTTTACTCTGTTAGGTAGCTGGAAAAATTATTAAAAAGTATAAGAGCATGAATGAATTTTAAAAAATACTCAAATCAAAAAATCTTAAAAGTAGAGATGGTGAAGTAAAATCCATGATTCAAGCCAAGTTGGAGCTGATTGAACAAGATATTCAGGATTTTTGGAAGATGATTCTTGCAGCACATTTTGCCCTGGTAAGAAAGACACAATAAGTAGAAAAGGAGTGAAGATTTTCTCCAGTAAGTGTATGCAATATTTTATACATTACAGTACATTTTGCACACTTCAGACATTCTGGTGTGTCCAGAAAAAAGTAGATAAGCAAGACCCATGTTTATGTAGCCTTCATGAGAACATGAAACTCATAGCGAGTGCATTAAAGCAACTGAAGATTATTTTTGAGAGAACCTCAGATGAACTTTATAAAAGTTTGTGCTGTGATACTAGAGACAATATTAAGAAATGTTTAGAGAGGAACTGCTATGAATGTAAAAACAACAAGATTAAGTTCTTATTATATTCAGAAGACATATAGTCAAATGAGAAATAGGTTTTGAAAAAAGTTGATATTGTAGCCAAAGGAATTCCTAAAACAGTTAAAAAGCATGCAAAGGATCAGATTAACTGTTCTGCTGCAGAACTGCAGAAATGGTGCTGGTGTATTGAGAATACGGCAAAGCACACTAGGGCTATCTGCCTAAGGAGAGGGAGCCTTCGTGGAGGACTTTCTAAGGGAAACTGGCTCGTATACACGTTACACATAGGGAAAACCACGAAAATGCCCATGCAGCCAGCCCGTTCGTGGTATTCGAACCTCAGACCGAACTACCAATGTTCAGTGATTTTACTGCTCGGCCGCTGGTGGGCCCTTACTACAGAAATGAATTGTCTACTGCAATACTTACCATATCATTCTGTACATTACCAGAAAATCTGAAACACGATCCTGTTGCTATCTGTACCCACTTGAGTCCAGTACTTAAAAATATGAAAACCATGGTTCCTAGCTTAAACACTATTCATTTTTTCAGCGATGGATTAAGTACACGATATCGCAACCGAAAGACGTTTCATTTAATCCGCCACACACTTTCCATCTGTCCTCTCATCTGTGAAGGAAATAACCTGGAATTACAGTGAAACAGGACATGGAAAAGGTGCACCAGATAAGCTCTCGGGCAGGGGGATTTTGAAGCATACTGCTCCAGGGAGAAAGACATTTTATGCTTCAGTTAACTTGTCTCTGAATTATAGAAAAATATTAAAAATACTGAAATAATACCCATAAAAGAATATGAATTCAGTATACTTCATGAAAGTCTAAAAGAAGAAGTAGAAAATTTTATAGGTTCAATGAATGTGCACCAAGTTTTGTGGGCTATAGCAGAACCTAATGTTTCGTGTTTCAGAAGATTAAGCTGTTTTTAGTGTACGTATGCTAACTGATATTTGTTCACACAAATATGATAAAGGAGTCCAATTGGTATCTCCTGATCATCCTGGATGTCCAGCCTAAATCCTCTTTTGAAAGACTGAAAGTCAGTGATGTCTACTCTGACACAGATGATGAAATTCCTAGCGAAATTCCGAAATTGGATGAATGTAGTACAATGAAATTACCTTTGACAGAAGATAGCTTAATAAATACATATGTGGTTGCAGAATTCACGGGCCCGTAAAAAACTCGTCACTTTGTAGGGACAATTTTAGAATAAGATGACAGTCAGCAGCAGGGCTTAATTTCTAAGATTAGAAGTGCCGGAGCCCTATGGAAGACCGTTAGCAGAGAGGAACAAGAGTAAATAAATAAATAAAATGACTATTAAACTCGTTAATAAATTTAAAATTAAATAGTTAATTATTATCAGATTAATTAATAGCTACTTAATTAATGTTTATTAATTGTTATTTAATCAATAATTATTATATCATTAATTATAATTTAATTGATAATTATTAGATAATTAATTATTATTTACTGAAATAATTAAAGATTGAAGTAATTAACTAATTAAAATTAAATAAAATGTAAAGAGATCTATTGAAATTTAACACGCGATTTTTAATATAATTTTATTGTTAAAATAAAATTTCTACTGAAATTGTTATTCAATTACATAAAAGAAGTGCCGTAGCCTTCTTATTCAGGGCTTCGGTGCGTTCCAGCAAGAATTATGATTTATTACAAAAACTAGAACCGGAAGCAGAGATAGGAGATCTCTGCTCCGGTGGGCCGGAACCCACCGGAGCAGAGATCCGTTGGGTTCCGGCCCAATTTAAGTTCTGATCGTAGGGGGGAAGTTCTTTTTATCATCACAAAAATTAAATAAACTTAAAGTATAGCTGATGAAAATCCCAGGGCGGAAACAGAATGAGGGTACGAGTGGGTGGAAACAAAAAATGAGGGGAATCTTGGTGAGAGAGAACGTTTTCTTTGACCGCGGCTCTCTGTTGATATAATTATAGCCATCAAGCAGATGAGTGTCACAGTCCCCCCCATTAGTGGATACTGTGGGAAGTCGGTGTATAGGACGTGCTTGAGCAGTTTATCTCAGTATTTCACTCTTATTCTACTCGCTGTCACTAAACGCACATTTAAGAACACAAATTTTCTTTCCTGGGAGGATAACTAACTGTAAGCATTGGTTACAATACACTAGATACAATGGCATGACGAGAAATTTAGACATTCCTTCCCCCAAATTTATTGCTTTTCTTAAAGGGAAAGGTTTCCTCATGTGAGTGAGGGGACTTTACTTGAACGTCTCCTGTTCTCATAAGTTCGTATTTCTAGGGAAATAGAGTATTGCAAGGTCTGCTTATTGTTAAACTAAAACGTTAGGAATTCTAAATTTTTTTCCTTTAAATTGTGGTTCAGTTTTAAAAAGAGAAGTACCAGAGCTCCTCTTATTTAGGGCTCCGGTGCGCTCCGGCTAAAATTGTAATTTATCTTAAAAATTGAGAAGCGCCGGAGCCCAAGCACTGGTCAGCAGAGTGGAAGCAAAATGTATCATGGCGACTTAATATCTAAAAATGCAGACAATACCTTTTCATTTCCATCTCAGAGAGACTTATCTTGGGTTTACTCTAGAGATATGAAATAAGTGTTAAATGACCCTGTGCTTATCCGCCGACATACATATTTCTTTAGACTTGGATTTTAAATTTTTCCTTAATTTGGAGTAAACTGTTTTAAAAAGATTTTTTTTTCAAGTGTTTATTTTCTAATTAAATATCTATTCTGTGTTAAAGTTGTACTATATTATTTCTTTATTAAACTCTACAATGTGAATTTTAGTTAACACATTTGGTTACACTGAAGCTGAAGGTGATGTTAAAAAATGCTTAATTTCATATTTCAATCCTAAATTCCAACATAATCTGTTGTATGTCAACTCCATGTCCAGATACGTCAAATCTGTGGGCAGTGAAAACAAATAATTTTTCCTTGAAAAATATTTGTCAGCAATCTCGACCATACACTGGAATGTATTAAGAATCATATGGGAATTATTTTTAAGATATAAAAAATATTTAAAAGATAAAAAATAAAATAAAATTGACATCTAAAAGTACTCTGTTTTTGGAAATGACCCTTATATTTAATAAAGGTTAATTTCACTATCTACTACATATACATTTAGCACTTTAGAACCTACGCTATTTTACGTTACAGGGTGAATGATGACATGCAGCACCTAAATAAATCCCAGCAGCAGAATATCAATAAATTTAAACACTGATGTGCTTTCACGCTTCTTTTTTTTTAATTTTTTGTTAATTCACATACTGCTGGAATAAATGTCTTCAAGGTAAAACAGACACCCTACAGGGGAAAAAAAACTAAAAGGTTTAACCCACAAAAACTAATAAAACTGCTAACAATTATCCTCATTCAAGTACTTCATAAAAAAATATACCCATTAAAAATTATCTAGCTAAATATTTCCAAAAAGATAATACTTATTTTCATGGAGTGGAGATAGACAACGTAAGAATGAAACTTAAACCAATGAATTCGGTTTATCAAGCAGAACTATAAGCATTGACACAGGCTTTGAATTGGATTAATAAAAAATTAACAGTTCGATGTTTTATAAATATTTATACTGATACCCTATCTGCACTTCAGGCACTTGCCTAACCAGATCATAAAAATCAAATGATTAATGAAATCAAAGATTTGTTTACAAAGGCTGAAAGAAAACATATTGTCAAATTACACTGGGTGAAAGCATGCAGTGGAATTGTCGGAAATGAAAGGGTGGACCCGATGCTAAAATGGCAGCACTTGGGGATGAAACCGATAATTCTGATATCCAAGATTCAAGAAAAAAGACCATTGCTGAAATGGAAAACTGGATTTATACAGAATGGAATTTTTGCTGGGAGTCGTCTAATAAGAATAAAGAGTTAATGAATCAATATAAAGTTAAACAAGAAGATGAATATTATAAAGAATGTTGATATAAATCAAGTACTGACTAATCATGGGCATTTCCCAGCTTATTTTAATCAGTTCCATCTACAGAATAATGATAAATGCTTAATATGTGATAGGTTTGGGGACTCGGGCACTTCGCTGATGAATGTGCGCTTACCCGGAGTGCAAGAGATTTTAATTACGATTTTAAAAGATAATGAAGATTATAAACATAAGATGGAATTGGAATTCGGCACTGAGACTCAGATTTTGAACTTGTATGTTTTTCCTTATGTTTGTTTTCTTCTAGCCAGTCCCATTTTTTGATCAAACAGCCAGCTTGTGCAGGCTAGGAGGATCGGGGCTGTACCCTTATAATGATAATGATCAGACACTTGTAAAACTATACATCTAACACTTAATTTAATATATGCATAGAATAAACTGCTTAGAAAAATTAATTCAGTACAGCAAAATATAATATGGAGTAGCATACATCTAAAATACATACTTTACTGCTTTAGACGTTGAAGGCCCAGGTGTGCCTCCTGGTGTAGAAGCAGAAGTACTTGGTACAGCTTGATTACTCTTCCCAGCCATCACCAAGATGACTACTTCAGCTGGCTTCAAAGCACCTATGTCAATAAAAAGAAATACATCTGATAAAAATGTCTCAAAAAGAATTATTACAGCCTTTTATTTTCAAAAGTAAATAACAAGAATTTGGCTCTACTCCCTAAGATCACCAAATGTGGCAATATGTGTTCTGCACTGGTTTTTGGCGTGATTGCATGTTGTATGGCAACCCTTTTGACGTTGAATACTCTTTTGCTGGAGTGTTTTAATTGCTCGTTGGTTCGTGCCGTGCATGTTTTGAAATGGCCTATGTTGCAATGAGACATGGTTGCAAGAGGGTCTGGGAGATTATTTTTAGTGGCTGTGCATGATAGAAGTAAGGAATCGCTGATGCAGTGTATTAAAGAGTGGATTGAGCCGTTGTGCATCTATTTTTTTTTTAATGGCTGGAAATCTTACAAGGATTTAGGAAAAGAAAGTTTTGAACATTTATTTGTGAACCATAGTATGAATTTTCTGGATAGTGTGTCTGGCTGTCATATAAATACGATAGTGATTACGTGGCAGCATGAAGTTAGTATTTCTGCTGTTCGAAAAAGCATTCATTCATCGTAAGTGCATTTTATTTTATTCTTGTTCTTATTTTGTAGAATGCTATCTTCATTGTTTTTTCTAGTATGAATTTCTGTCGTTATTGTTGTTTTTTTGAATTGTTTGAAATTTATTTTGTTGATTAGTGCATAGTGCCTAGATTGTGCAATTCATAGGTATTTTTCAAAGTTGAAACAGAATGCTCTGTACATGCTATTCTTTGAAACTTATTGTTGTTATGTTAATTTATTAGAGGGAGGTGTGTGTAGTTCGTAGATTCTTTCGCTGCCTAGATTGTGCAATTCGTAGATATTTTTTAAAGTTGAAACAGAACACTCTGTACATGGTATTCTTTGAAATTTACTTTTGTTAATTTATTAAAGCGAGGTGTGCATAGTTCGTAGATTCTTTTGCTGCCTAGATTGTGCAATTCATAGATGTTTTTTAAAGTTGAAACAGAATGCTGTGTACATGGTATTCTTTGAAATTTATTGTTGTTATGTTAATTTATTAAAGCGAGGTGTGGGTAGTTCGTAGATTCATTGGTTGCCTAGATTATGCAATTTGTATGTTTTAAATTAAAATATATTACTGTGTACATGGATTCTTGTCAAGTATTTTTGGTTAAAAACTTTATTTTTTTGCTTTTGTTTTAGATTTTTAGCTTAAATTGTGTGTTCAAAATTCATTTTAGGCTTAAAGTTCGAAATGTAGACAAAAAATTTAGATTGTAATATGGCACTATGGAGTTTCTCGCCAAAAATGTTTGGTGAGAAAATTGGCGACTTGAGGGCACATAGAGTAGTTCCGAGAATTTTACAGAAAATTACTCAGAATTTTCATAACATATTCAAATTCTATTAAAAAGCTGCTTGCTTTCGAAATATCTCAGGGTGCTCTATGTATTTCTTCGAAAATCAAAAACCAAATGGACTGATGATCAGATACCATATTCAAATATGGAGAAATAAAATAAAATGAAAAAGAAGCAACCACTATAGTGCCAATCTATCAAGCAAAGCTAAGATCAAAGAGGCTAACATTATGAAACCTTCAAGAAAAGCTTTAAATTTTGTTAGACATGTAGAATTCTGATAGGCTTTTGATAAATGAAATAAATCATATCAAAATAAGTTACTATTGCTACGTTCAAGAAATTAGCACAGAAAATTAAAGAATTTACAAGTCATAACTTACTTCTCTGGATATCATCATATTTACATTTTGATGAATTAAAATTTTAAGACATTACAGAGCAAACAAAAAATAATTTTAATTACTATGGATACTAACTCATAAAACTAACATTAAATTCTAGAAGCACGCGAAAGACACTTGCAACAGGTAAAAAATAAAAGGGAGGGTACAACTCTAATATACGCCCTAATTTCACCAAATGTGGCGATATGTGTTCTGCGCTGGTTTTTGGCTCGATTGCGTGTTCTATGCCAGCCCTGCTGACGTTGAAAAATCTTTCGCTGGAGCTCGTTGGTTCGCCTCTGTGTCTGAGAAGATGGGAGGGAAAGATAAAATGGTAGTTGTTGAATTGAAGTTCGGCAAAAGGAAATATGATTGTGGCTATCCTGTTGAGGGGTAGTGGGTATTTGGAAGTGTGGAAAGAGGGTCTGGGAGATTATTTTTAATGGCAGTGCATGATAGAAGTAGGGGTTTGTGATTTTATTTATTTGTGAACTATAGTATAAATTTTCTGGATAGTGTGTCTGACTGTCATGTAAATACGATAGTGATTACGTCGCGGCATGTTAAAGGCGGTATGAAATTTATATTTCTGCTATTTGAAAACGCATTAATTCATGGTAAGTGCATTTTATTTTATCCTTGTTCTTATTTTGTAGAATGTTATGTTCATTGGTTCTTTAGTATGAATTTCTGTCGTTATTGTTGTTTTTTTAAATTGTTTGAAATTTATTTTAGTTTATTTTGTTGTTTAGTATCTAGACTACAATTCGTAGATGTTTTTTTAATTTGAAACAGAACGCTGTGTACATGGTATTATTTGAAATTTATTGTTGTTATGTTATCTTATTAAAGCGAGGAGTGCGTAGATCGTAGATTCCTTCCTTGCCTAAATTGTGCAATTCGTAGAATTTTTTTTAAGTTCAAACAGGATGCTATGTACATGGTATTCTTTGAAATTTATTGTTGTTATGTTAATATATTAAAGCGAGGTGTGCGTAATTTGTAGATTTGTTCGTTGCCTACATTGTGCAATTTGCAGATGTTTTTTAAAGTTAAAACATGTCGCTGTGTACATGGATTCTTGTCAAATATTTTTGGTTAGAAACTTTACGTTTTTGCTATCTAAATTTTTTGTTTTTGTTTCGGATTTTTAGCTAAATTGTGTGTTCAAAATGTAGTTTTTGCATGTGCGAAAACCGCGTTTTTGGAGACATTTTAGGCTAAAAGTTCAAAATGTAGACAAAAAATTTAGATAGTAATATGGCAGCGTGATTTTTGGCGAGAAATTTGGCGACTTGAGGGCGCATATCAGAGTAGTTCCAAAGGGAGCACTAAACCAAAATATAATACATATTAATGTGAAGCAGATAAATATTTAGGAAGAAACATTCAGATATTTACTGTAAGCTAGAACACATATAATACAAATGCAGACAAACAGGAATTAGATTAAAATTTAGAAGAAATTTTCAGGACTTTTGATATACTACTAAAAGTGCAGAATTTTATGATGCAACTTAGCTTGCATGTTATATAGTTTAACATTAATAAAATATAAAAAATTATTTATATTTATATCAGTTAAACTACTAATATGAAATAGTTAAACTACTAATGTGAAATAATTATAAGTCTAATAGGTATTCATAAATGGTCTCCTTTTTCAATGTTACCTAGTAATTCCTCAATACATGTTACACATTTTGTTTAATCATTCACACACCTTCATATTTTTATTAACAAAATAATTCAGATTACAATAAAAGTTTAACAAACCTATCAAGATTTCTTATACAGATAAGAATCCAAGCTGATTCTTTAAAATATGTAACCTATCACACAGAAGATTCCACTCTATGTCATTTTTATATAAAGGTGGCAACTGCAGTGATCATGTATGTGTATACAATGCCCAGGAAGAAACAATCAGTATTATGTCTACACTAACATTTACTTCTAGACATTTGCAAGGAATAGGTACGAGGTACTTTGTATAAATTTATTATTCAGCAAAATAAAAAGAAGTATACTGCATTTGTAAAATTTAACCATGATTTCTTTACCCTTTAAAGTTATTTTTAAATTTCTTTAAATGGCAACTACAATGAAACAGCTTTATGCAAACCATACTTAATACATGCTTGAACAATATACAGTATGTTCCTAATACAGAATTTTTGTATTTCTCTTTCAAAACACACATTATAATTTACAGCTTGTTTTAAGAAAAGGTTCATAAAAGCTTCCTTCAAAATCTTTTAAGATTCTTATTTATATATAATTAAAAAGCAAAATTACAGACAGAAGGCTGTATCAAATACTATACGTAACAATCATTTCTTAATACTGAAAAATCATTCATCATGTTTTTACGTTTCACTTTTAAAACATAAACTACAATTTAGATCTTGAATCCCAATAATGTTAAATGAAGGTTTTTGTTTTTTAAATATGATTACTGGACATACATTAACAAAGAAAAGTAAATATACTTAATAGCTCAGCTACTAGGTTATAGCTATAACCTAACAAGCTTCAGGAAGGAATTGCATTCTGTATCAAATCATTAAAAACACCAGTTTTCTTTTTAACGTAGCAAAATCTCTGCTTGTATATAACCCAACAACTCAGCTTCAGAACTATATTTTACAACAAATATTCTAAACAACAATATTTTTTTAGCAATGCAAAAACACTTCATCATAAAATTGGCCAATTACTAAAACTACTATTCCAATGTGACAATTACTCCTTAGATTTCAGATAAATGAAATATTTAAATAATTAAACAACTTCCCCAATGTAATTTTTACTTAGTAGATTAAATATCATACTTACTATAAAATTCTTGACAACTGAGCTTCAGGAAATCGTAACCAGATGATCATAAATTGTTCAAAATGAATATTCGTAAATTTGTATTAACAATAAACATCAAAATGCCAAACTATCTACATCACTTAAACCTGTTTACGATGTAAATGCACATAATGCTTATACGTTCAGACACAGAAAATCTAACGGCTAAATTTGATCTTAGTTTTCTCAAATAATGAAACTAATAAAAAGAAAAGTAACTCATCGGTAGATGAAACTTGAAACACGAAGAGAAGGAAAATGAGGGAAAAAGTTCTCTGGTAATCATGAACTTCTGAAATTTAGATCAGGAAATGTCAATAAACTGCTGATCAACAAACGTTTTCCGAAAGCAAATGAAAATACGGCCTCAGTCAATGAACCTCAATTTTATCATTTTACTAGAATTATTCTGCACAATTCTAATGCTGCTCTTAAACACACCAATTTTACTAGAAACCTCACTTTCGCGAAATCTCACGTCTTAACACTACAATCATATTCGAACTGTACAACGATACCAAGGTATTGAAAAGGTGTGGCGCTGATATAGTTTTTCCCTTTTGAAAAATTGTGCTGCCATCTATAGGGAAAACCCATAAACAGAGGACAAATTCTAAAAATTCTGCATGCCGATCAATGCCTTCCCAAAATTCTAAAATTTTGCCATCCTAATTTTTTTCTTACTCGATGCTTCTGTAAATTCTAAAAATTTCGTCTCCTCTTAATTCTGCCTCCTGGTGCTTGTCCACCAGTTCCACCAGCTCTAGCGCCCGCCCTGATTCTAAACATTTTACGGCTCCCTAAATTCTGCTTCCCAGTGCCTCTCCTAAATTCAAACAATTTAAGCATTCCTAAACTTTGCTGCTGGGTGCTTCTCTAAATTCTAAAAATTTTGCCTCCCTGAACTGACGCATCAGCGTCTGTGGAGCCGGCCCGTTTTTTTTTTTTTTTTTTTACGTCATGGAAACTGGAACTGGAATTATGGCATGGTCTAGGTGGCATGTAGCAGCCTCTACTGCTCTGCCCACGAAGTTGAGTGCTTGCCCTAAGGCGTTGGTAAAATTTGTAATAAAGCCGATTAACGACACGCGCATGTTCCTAAAACGTACTCGCTGTACCTCCTGCTGAGAAAATGCTGAATCACTATTGGCTGATCGGCGTGCTACGTAATAACGTCACTTGTTTGGTCACGTGACAAGCCGATTGCATGGATTCTGAAGAAGTGCTATATAAAACGTCCCGTACTAAAATCCCACCCATTACTCTCAGCGAGACTGATTTGAACTGGGAAGAAATTAGTAAAGTTTTTCACAAATAAATTTAAATTTTTTGGTCGGCAAATTCCAGATGGAATTAAAGTTATTGCAGAATCCCCCGATGATTACAGGGGTATGGTAAAAATTTTAAATGATCTAGGAGTTGAACATCACTCATTTAAACTGCCAGAAGAGCGCAACTTAAAAGTTGTAGTGAGAGGATTAACTTACAGAACTCCAATTGAGGATGTTAAAAGAGAAATGCTAGAATTGCACTACAAAGTAGAGGATACTAATTCAGAAGTCAAACAACAAAAATCAGCGTTATATTTACAAAATTTTCACAGGACTAGTTTCGATGGTTTTACCGAACCACCATATTCAGCTGCAAAACCGCAAATGAACAAGATAGAAAATAATGATTAGATAAGATAAGAAAGCCTGGACAAGAATAAGCAAGTGGCGCCATCTGTTGGTGAAACCAGAACTAAAACATAATTTCTTTAAAGGCCGAAGGCAAATTTGGATTGGAATTAGATCGTTAACTAGAACAGAAAGATTTTTATGAATGTGAAATGCCTCTAGAAAATCCAGTTCTCCAATGGAAGATGTTTTTTGAATAATTTTGGCAGCACAAAAACTGAAAGTGTGGTTTTCGGACCAACAATGTTGAGCAACAGAAGACTTCTCTGTTTCCTTTTTTCTAACATATGCCTCATGTTCCTTGACGCGAAATTTTAAGGCTCTCTTAGTTTGGCCAATGTAAATTAGACCACACTGGCAAGGAATCCTATAAATACCCCAGGAATTCATATCCGGAATGGGGTCCTTGAGTATGGAACTCGGAATTTTATTGATGGGAGAATAAACAACCCGAAAGTTAACTTGAATAGAAAGATTTTTATGAATGTGAAATGCCTCTAGAAAATCCAGTTCTCCAATGGAAGATGTTTTTTGAGTAATTTTGGCAGCAGAAAAACTGAAAGTGTTTTTTTCCGACCAACAATGTTGAGCAACAGAAGACTTCTCTGTTTCCTTTTTTCTAACATATGCCTCATGTTCCTTTATGCGAAATTTTAAGGCTCTCTTAGTTTGGCCAATGTAAATTAGACCACACTCGCAAGGAATCCTATAAATACCCCAGAAATTCATATCCGGAATGGGGTCCTTGATTATGGAACTCGGAATTTTATTGATGGGAGAATAAACAACCCGAAAGTTAAATTTCTGCAAAATATGTGCAACTTTATAGCTAATTGATGGAAAGAAAGGGAATGACAACAGAATTTTTATAATCTCCTAAAACAAGAGTGTGCCTTTTAGTGTGTTGAGATGAGAATTTTTTAACTGCTTGATTAATAATGTTGGGTGGAAAGCCCCTGTCAATAGCTATTGCTTTTAAATAATTTAGTTCTTCATCAAGGGCTAGTTTGGAGGAGCAAACTTGAAGAGCACGGAAAACATAGGAATAAAATGAAGCTAACTTTTGTTTAGTCAGATGACATGATTTAAAGTGTGGTGGAAGGCAAACCGATGAAGGTTTACGGTAAACCGTAGTACTGAAGTTGTATGTGCTACGTGTGACCAGAATGTCGAGAAACGGAAGAGAATTGCAAGTCTCAAGTTCAAAAGTGAACTGAATAGCAGGATCAATAGAATTCATTGTTGAAAGAACTTTATTTTCTCAACACACTAAAAGGCACACTCTTGTTTTAGGAGATTATAAAAATTCTGTTGTCATTCCCTTCTTTCCATCAATTAGCTATAAAGTTGCACATATTTTGCAGAAATTTAACTTTTGGGTTGTTTATTCTCCCATCAATAAAATTCCGAGTTCCATACTCAAGGACCCCATTCCGGATATGAATTCCTGTGGTATTTATAGGATTCCTTGCCAGTGTGGTCTAATTTACATTGGCCAAACTAAGAGAGCCTTAAAATTTCGCGTCAAGGAACATGAGGCATATGTTAGAAAAAAGGAAACAGAGAAGTCTTCTGTTGCTCAACATTGTTGGTCCGAAAACCACACTTTCAGTTTTTGTGCTGCCAAAATTATTCAAAAAACATCTTCCATTGGAGAACTGGATTTTCTAGAGGCATTTCACATTCATAAAAATCTTTCTGTTCTAGTTAACGATCCTAATTCCAATCCAAGTTTGCCTTCGGCCTTTAAAGAAATTATGTTTTAGTTCTGGTTTCACCAATAGATGGCGCCACTTGCTTAGTCTTGTCCAGGCTTTCTTATCTTACCTAGGGGCCTAGTCTGGACACCGTCGAGATAGAAGAACGGGTCGTTTTTTGCGATCTACTCGACAGAGAGCGAGTCTGGTGCCATCGTCTCGATCATTACAGAGGTCGACGCGTCGGAAATTTTTCCGTCAGCTGGACAGCTGCCGTTTAAGTTTCTGACTGTCGTTTTAGAGCTAAACTGAGGACGGCGGAGGTCACGGATTGTTTTTGAAAGTGTACGTAATAGATATTTTAATTTCTTAAGATTTGTGAAAAACTCGTGTATTTCGCTATAGAAATAACGCATTTGATGCTGACGATTCTACATTATTTATTTATTCTACATTACCAATACCTTAATTAAATTTTAGTGAAAATAATATATTTGGTGTTTTCCTATTTCACATATAAAGAAGGGGTGCATACTTTCAATTTAAAATTGTAATTTTTAAACTAATGTATATATATCAATGTACTTAATTTCATGTTTTGATGGGTAATTTATAAATTTTTAAATTTTATGTTTTAAATTAAAATGTATTTCTCTCTACTTTTATTTGAATTTGAAGTATATAAAAATGTAATACATTAGATATGCATTAAAGACTATGCAGTATATAATTCAAACTATGCACATCCTAAATTCAACATTTACATTAAATTGCTTTGAGTTAAAAAATTTATATAAGTAGTTTTAACTGTACCGATATCAATGTCAATTTCCAATAGTTTCTAGAATCTCCTGTATAAAACAAGTTAAATTCCTGTATAATTTTCGGTTAAATTCTTGTCAATATTATAATGCAAGATTTATAATTAGTTATCAGATTTTTAATGTGGTCTACTTTTAGATATAACATCAGTTTTGTGTATATTTATTCAGATCTAAAAAGTGCTTAGTTTTGGTTTTATGTAATTACGGCACAGCCTCGAGGGCTATCTGCCTAAAGTGAGGGTTGCCTTCGTGGAGGACATTCTAAGGAAAACTAGCTCGTATACACTTAACACATGGGGAAAACCACGAAAACGTCCATGCTACCAGCCTGTTCGCGGGATTCCAACCTTGGACCGAACTTCTAGTGTTCAGCGATTTTACCGGCCGCTGGTGGAATCGATTTAAAAAGGGTATAAATATATATGTACTGCAATTTCTTTCACTGCATTTGTTAATATATTTATACAGTTAATTATATATATAACTGTATAAATATATATATATAAATAAATTTAAATTTTAAGAAACACGTAAAAAAGGAAAAAAGCAAATTTAAAGCCAAAAAAAATTTTTTTAAATATTTTTAAAAAAATGTGTAAACTTATAAATGATTTACTTCTCGAACTAATCTACAATATTATTTAAATTCAGAAGCATAAGCAAATCAAGGGCATAACCAATGAATGAAAATAAATTCACTAATTTAGCAAATTAAAATTAATCCAAACAACTTTTTAAAAATGCGTAAGTGAATGACTGTTGAGCAGGCAGGAGACAGACTTATCAAGCGGAAGTTGCCTCCAAACCTAACTCTAAAATCATTCAATATATATATACATTTAAAACAGATTTTCTGTGCCTTAAACTTCTATGCTTCTGGAAGTTACCAATGATGTATCTGTGATTACCAATGATATGTTGGTAATGACGCTCACACGTCCAGCCCGTTCACGCGATTCGAACCTCGGACCGCACTACCAGTGTTCGGAGATTTTACCGCTCGGCCACTAGTGGGATCGACTTGAAAAGAGCATAAATAGGAATATGTACTGCAATTTACTTTCACTGCATATATTAATATATTTATAATACATTTATATATACATACAGTTATTTATTTAAAACAGGTTTTGTATGATTTAATTTGTTATGTTTTTGGAAATTACGAGAAATATGTTGGTAATGACAGATATATTGGTTATCAAAGATATGTTGGTAATGCAACAAACCGTTAGCTGTATTTGGACCTCGGACCGAACTACCAATGTTCAGCGATTTTACCACACGGTCACTGGTGGAATCGATTTAAAAAGGGTATAAATAGGAATATGTATTGCAATTTCCTTTCACTGCATATGTTAAAATATATATATATATATATATATGTGTGTGTGTGTGTGTGCAAGATAATATGTTTTATGATTTAACCTATAGTTATTTAATTTTTTTTTATTTTTCTTCCTATTGCTTTTGTTAAAAGTTTGTTATATTTTTACTCATTGCTTATTGGTATCTACGATACACAGTATATTTGTAGCTACATGATAGGTATAATTCCTGAATAAATAAAATTATTGATATAATCATGGGTTGCTAAAAATTAAATTTTTTTTTGATTCAAATTCATTACTAATATTAAACACGCGTACGCGGTGCTATATTTCAATGATTTGACTTATGACGTTATTGCATAACCTTTTCAGACAAAATAATGTATTTTAATCATAAAATCCCTGTTAACAAATAGTTTACAAACGTGTAACCTATTAGAAAATTTCCATTTTGCAAAAGATCATACGTAAAATTATGTTTACGTTTCTTCACACCTGAAGTTTTGAAAAGGCCATTCCTTTCTGCGTTTAAAATATCCATTAACGTTCCCCATTTCATTTTCCCATACTCTTTACTAAATCCAGCACCGTGTTTTTTCGAAAAAATTCACCATTTACTCGAATTCGATTTTTTTTTTCTACCGCCATCCTCAGTAATATGCACGTGCGAAACAGCCCCCTTGACAACAAACAACCCTCTCCCCCTGAGCCTGGAGCAATTTAGAGGTGAGATAGACTGGTTGCTATGCAGTAAACGTCACTTCCGCACGGAATTTCCACTTCACTTTCCGCCGACGGAATTTGAAGGGGCCAGACTCGCTCTCCCTTCTGCTGTCGAGTGGAAAGAGAATGCCGACCGGTTTTCCGATATCGATATCGACCGGTGTCCAGACTAGACCCCCTAATCATTATTTCCTATCTTGTTCATTTGCGGTTTTGCAGCTGAAGATGGTGGTTCGGTAAAACCATCGAAACTAGACCTGTGAAAATTTTGTAAATATAACGCTGATTTTTGTTGTTTGACTTCTGAATTAGTATTTATTCGGCGTGTTATTGTGTCTTAATTATAGAAGCCCCAAACAGGCTTATTTTTTGCTTTCTTTTTTGCACGTGGTGTGGCCGCCATTTTGTGATTGCATGAGTTTCGGTAAGTACTTTTTTGCAATTTTCAAGTTATGTTTATATTTTGTATATTTGGATATTCTGCTTTGCTTGTCTGATTTCATGCATTTTGCTTACAAACGTTTTGTTTTCTATTAATTTCTGTGAGGGATTTTTTTGCTGTTTTATGTGTGCTTTATTATTGTTTAGTTAATTTAGTTTGATTTTCTGTATTGTTTATCATGCCTTCATCCGTTAATCGTTTCACTAAATTACGCCTGAAACGGCAAAAATTCCTGAACCATCTTGGCTTTTTACTTAAATGTAAATGTAAAAAATTGATCCCCAATTTTATTCAAACCAAATCTAATCAAAAACCTTCGAGTCGCGTTTCAAGAATTCTGTTAAATTGCAAGCTTGCCTTACTTCGGTCCGTCATAAGGGATACACGTCAACAATTGTCCAAAATTGAGCGTGAACTCTATAAGCTTCATCTGGAACTCGCTAAATCATATCCAAAATTCACTGCCCTTGAACAAAAGTCTTGGTTTAGAACGGAGAATGCAGTTAACCGTCATAAAAACACCCTTGCAGTTAAATTCGAAAAACTTGTTTTACAATCTTCCAGTTCAAGTAGTTCAAAAAATCTTCCCATTGTAAACATCAAGCCAATAGTTAATATTTCTAATGTTAGTCTTTCAGAAGAACAGGAGTGAATTCTAAAATATAATTTTAACTTCTCACAAACCTGTAAACCCTCGATTCCAAAGATTTTGGCTCCTATCGAAAAAGCTTTCAAGTTCAGTAAAGTTTCAGGTTCACAGAAAGAAATGATTAGGCATCTTATCGCTCATAATGTGAAATTCAATAATAAACATTTGAAACCAAATCTAACTGCGAGAGAAAAAGCTACATTGCGTGAAATTCATTCTAACCCGGATATTATTATTTCAAAGGCCGACAAAGGTGGCCAGATAGTCGTCATGGATAGGAACACTTACATCGATGGTGTCACTAAACTCTTAAACGAAGGACCATATAATCCGATCCCTAAAGATCCTTCACCTTCGGACTTGTCAAAAATAAAATCTGCGATCAAATCTTCGCAAATCATTTCAGGCAACTTAAAACATTCACTTATCCCATCTGTTGCGAATTGTGCCAGATTATATGCTCTTCCCAAAATTCATAAAAGTGGTATTCCTTTCCGCCCTATTGTATCAAATTTAGGTACTGCCTCGTATCCATTAGCTAAATATTTAGTTTCTAGATTTTCAACTCTATTAGACAATAACATTTACACCATAAAAAATTCAATAGAGTTTGTAAAAAAAGTTAAAAACATTTCTCCTAGTAATTTACTCATGGTTTCTTTTGATGTAAAATCATTATTCACCAATGTCCCAGTGGAGGGTGCATTAAGATGTCTAGAAACCAGACTTCGCGAATTTCATTTCTCTTGCATCGAAATTGATGAGCTAATTTCTCTCACTCAACTCTGTTTGAAACAAACACATTTTGTTTTCCAAAATAAATATTACAAGCAAACTGAGGGATTAGCCATGGGAAGCCCCCTCAGTCCCATCCTGGCTGATATCTACATGCATTATTATGAATCAAAATTGTTTGAAACTTTAAACTTCCCGGCATGGTTCCGCTACGTAGACGATACTTTTACTCTGTTTGAAGGTAATAAAGATGATTTAAATAAAGTTCTTTCAACAATGAATTCTATTGATCCTGCTATTCAGTTCACTTTTGAACTTGAGACTTGCAAGTCTCTTCCATTTCTCGACATTCTGGTCACACGTAGCACATACAACTTCAGTACTACGGTTTACCGTAAACCTTCATCGGTTTGCCTTCTACCACACTTTAAATCATGTCATCCGACTAAACAAAAATTAGCTTCATTTTATTCCTATGTTTTCCGTGCTCTTCAAGTTTGCTCCTCCAAACTAGCCCTTGATGAAGAACAAAATTACTTAAAAGCAATAGCTATCGACAGGGGCTTTCCACCCAACATTATTAATCAAGCAGTTAAAAAATTCTCATCTCAACACACTAAAAGGCACAACGGCAAAAATTCTAAAAGGCACACTCTTGTTTTAGGAGATTATAAAAATTCTGTTGTCATTCCCTTCTTTCCATCAATTAGTTATAAAGTTGCACATATTTTGCAGAAATTTAACTTTCGCGTTGTTTATTCTCCCATCAATAAAATTCCGAGTTCCATACTCAAGGACCCCATTCCGGATATGAATTCCTGGGGTATTTATAGGATTCCTTGCCAGTGTGGTCTAATTTACATTGGCCAAACTAAGAGAGCCTTAAAATTTCGCGTCAAGGAACATGAGGCATATGTTAGAAAAAAGGAAACAGAGAAGTCTTCTGTTGCTCAACATGGTTGGTCCGAAAACCACACTTTCAGTTTTTCTGCTGCCAAAATTACTCAAAAAACATCTTCCATTGGAGAACTGCATTTTCTAGAGGCATTTCACATTCATAAAAATCTTTCTATTCTAGTTAACGATCCTAATTCCAATCCAAATTTGCCTTCGGCTTTTAAAGAAATTATGTTTTAGTTCTGGTTTCACCAACAGATGGCGCCACTTGCTCATTCTTGACCAGGCTTTCTTATCTTATCTAATCATTATTTCCTATCTTGTTCATTTGCGGTTTTGCAGCTGAAGATGGTGGTTCGGTAAAACCATCGAAACTAGTCCTGTGAAAATTTTGTAAATATAACGCTGATTTTTGTTGTTTGACTTCTGAATTAGTATTTATTCGGCGTGTATATTGTGTCTTAAAGTAGAAGATGTTAAACAGATGACCCGCCGAAGGGAGGGTATTGTCACAAAACTACCTCTGTTCATTATCACGTTGCCTAAGTCGGAAGACTCAAAGAAGATTTATCATGAGCAATTTCTTTGTGATGTGAAAAATTAAAATCCAAGAGTATAAAAGGCGTCAGGGGCCCTTGCAGTGCTTCCGATGTCAAGGTTTTAATCATACTCAGGAAGGCTGCAAGTATCCTCCAAAATGTGTCCGATGTGCTAAGGATCATTTCTTTCGAGATTGTCCTGATAAAGGAAAACCAGATGTACCATTATGCTGCGTAAACTGCGGAAAAGAACACACCTCAAGTTTTCGCGGATGCGAAAGTTTCCCTAAACCAAAAATAGTCAAGGAGAAAATTTTCAGCAACAGAGTTGTAGAAAATAAATCTTATGCTAAGGCTCTCTCAGCTGGAATCTAGGAAGAACAACTCACCAAGGCTAAAAAAGTCTTCGCTGATCTGGCGGAATTGGTGACCGTCATCAAAAGCGCAGGCTTCCAACTTGCTCAACAGGTCAAACAGTTATCGCAAATAAGTGAAGAGAACATTCCCTCCAAATCTTCTAACAATGAGGAAAAATAGGAATTTAAAAGCGCCTTTAAACGTGATGATATAGAATGCTTGTAGCATTCATCAAAAATTATTGGAACTCACCGATTTTATCCAAAACAATGATGTTGACATTGCTATGGTAACAGAGACACATGCAAATTCTGGTATTAGTATTAACATAATGAATTTTAGATGCTATCGCACAAATAGACTCAGTCACCGTGGTGGGGGGGGGTAGCGATATACGTAAACAACTCTCTCCAACCATGCATGATTAAGCAGTAGAGAAATAATAGACAAGAGTACGTCACTGTCTTCGTGTTTCTTCCAGGTTATGGAAACACTTATTTCACAGCCTTCTCTAACCCACCCAGATACCCTTTAGAAGCTGAATTATTAAAGGACATCTTATTCACAAATATTCTTGTTATATTAGCAGGTGATTTTAATGCGAAACATGAGGAATGGAACTGTCGTAAAACAAACCCAAATGGAGAACAACTCTTTGAATTTATAAACAACGAACTTGTTTATTTCTTTGCACCTGAGGAATACACTTATCTCGCACACGACACGAACAGAGGGGACATTCTTGATCTACTACTTACCTCCGCTTCAATTCTATTATATCTTGAAGTTGTTAATTATCTAAGCTCGGACCATTTACCGGCTCGGATAGCTCGGATAGACTGAATCGTGACATCAAGCAATCAATTCTTCAGCTAAAAAATGACCTTTGGGACGAGAGAAATCATGAATTTTAATGAACCAGACAAAGCTTTCTGGTCATTTGTCAGAAATCTAAAAGGAAACGCTGTAGCGAAGAAACCACTTCACTTCAATAATTGCATGGCTCTCACTAACAAAGAAAAAGCAAACGCCTTTGTGTAACATTTTGAAAATCAGTTTAAACCGAATGAGAGTCCTTGTGACATAGACTCTGATGTAAGATACTGCATTAATGACTGGTTTACTTCACAGGAGGACTTAGAAGACAATCTGGAACTCACCTCTCCACATGAAATCCAAGAAATCATAAGGAAACTAAAAAACAGGAAGGCACCGGGCTATGATGCAATAACCAACCTAGCGATCAAGAACTTACCGAAAAATTGTATTGCAAGGTATGCCAGTATTTTAAATGCTTGCTTAGCTATCAGATACTTTCCGCTTGCCTGGAAAAGAGCCAAAATGATTGCTTTACCTAAAGCCGGCAAGGTTACCACTCGCACACAAGGATTTAGACCTATTAGTTTGCTTCCCGTTTTGGGGAAAATTTTTGAACGCATCATTTATCATAGAATCCATCCATACTTAGAGAAACTACCAGAAGAACAGTTTGATTTCCGGAAAACGCTTTCCACCACGAAACAATTGGTCAGACTTTCTGAGTTCACCGGCAGTAAGTTACGTAACAGACAAAATGTTGCTTTTCTCATGCTAGACGTGGCCAAAGCCTTTGACCGCGTCTGGCATGAGGGTCTAATTTTCAAGCTCCGTTCCCTTGGCTTCACCAAAACTTTAACGTGTCTCATCTACTCATTCCTGAAAGGGCAGAAGTTTTCATGTTTCTATTGGAAATGAGATTTCTGAAGTCAAAAGAATTCACGCCGGCATCCCGCAAGGGTCAATTTTAGGTCCGATCTTATATCTCTTCTTATGACTGACTTCCCTAAAACAAGCTTTAACTACAATTACTTCATTGGCTGTTATGCAGATGATACGGTGCTTGCTGTAAAATCTATGTGTCCTAATCAAGCTGTCAGGAAACTTCAACAAGTCATGCCGCAAATAGAATTTTGGTGTACCAAATGGCGTATTTAAATTAACGCAGATAAATGCAAGCCGCTCATTATCCGAAAGAAGAAATCTGCCACTGAAATCACAGAAAAGCTTAAGCTATTTGACACAGAAGTTCCTAGAGTACGCAAGGCGAATTACCTTGGCGTTATTATTAATGATAAATTTTCCTGGAAGGATCACCTGACTCATGTCAGGGGAAAGACACTAGGAGTCGTTCAGAGTCTTAACCCACTTATTAACGAGCATTGTAAACTGGACTTAAGAAGAAAACGGCACTTATACATCTCTGTTATACGGCCAATCTTCACGTATGCTCCCCTGCGTGGGCATCAGTAAGAAACAGGGACATATCTAAATTACAAATTACACAGAACAAGTTGCTGCGCACCTTCACGAATGCGCATTATTTCGTATCTAATAGGACTTTACGCAAGGATTTGAAAATTAAAACTGTCATAGAGCATCTTCATCGCTTAAACTCCAGCTTTTTCCAGAAAGCAGTTACATGCCCTCACATGACAAAATTACATGTATTTGAATACATTCCACTACCGGAAGATAAAGAGTTACGACCGCTGGCAGCCCACCTAGCCAGAGATCTGAACTTTCCTACATAAAGTAGAACATTCCTGTATATATTTGTACATATTATATATAGCTTTTATGAATACTTTTCTTATTATTTCATCGAAACTTCTATATGATTTCTGATCTTCCAAACTGCATTTTTGTCACTGTGACTCTATATTTGCAAATGTATGCCTTTGAGAGTTTGTATTCTTACAAACTCGTTCTGTCATGTACTATTATACTTTCACAGTATCTTATCTTAAAAACTCATTATTGCTTTACCTTGCACAGCTCCGTCTGCGGCGCGTCTTCTTGTCTGGCCTAATTCCTAGGCTTGCGGCATCTTGCTCGCGTCCCTTCTGCCTCACCTCATTCTCTTAACTCCTACCACGTCAGACTTCCTACCGTCATGTGCCTTCTGGGTCTCCTCATGAGCTGGAAATAGCGCGCTTAGCAAGCTACTCCAGCCATACTTGTTCGGATCGGAATGGATAAAACGTAGGTGATTGTCAGGGACCTTGCGGGAATTTTCGCCAACACATCCGCCTGTTAGGACACTTTTGAGTGGGCCTAATTCCGGGGTGTTGGAATCCTATATTCAGGGCGCAGGATTTTGATATTCGATGCGAAGATGGATGCAGTGCTAGATGCAGTGAAAGCGCAGATTAGCGAGCTCGACCATGTCAAAGAGCAAAATGGAGAATTCACTGACATAGAAGGCAAACTTTACACATTCTTGCATAGTATTGTTGATATGTTGAAAGTGTTTAATGAACAAATTAATCATGAAAATGAAACACTAACAAAAATACTAATACCGTAGTAGATATTAGAAATACGAGTCCAACTTTAGAGGATAATGATAGGGGCAGAAGCCCAGTCAAGATTAATGATTTCTCACACCTAAACTCAGATAATGAAAAAACGCTTGATCAAGAAACTAGTTCAGAAGACGAAACACAAAACAGGCGTAGAGGAGATCAAACTGTAAGGACTAGAAATCACAGAGTGCAGTATAAAAAGCAAAAGACAAGTGATAGTCAAGTTAAAACGTCCAATGTCACCACTGCTTCAGATAAAAATGCACAATCAAGCACAGGTAGCTCAGTTACTAAAATCACAGAGCAAATTAACAAAACTCATATAGATAATCAAGATATGGACACAAATGATGCAGATAGTGTTCAAAATGACACTTCAAATATTTCTAAAACCTCAAATAATAGTGTAAATTCATCTCGTACTAAAATCCCACCCATTTCTCTCAGGGAGACTGATTTGAACTGGGGAGAAATTAGTAAAGTTTTTCACAGAAATAAATTTAAATTTTTTGGTCGACAAAATCCAGATGGAATTAAAGTTATTGCATAATCCCCCGATGATTACAGGAGTATGGTAAAAATCTTAAATGATCTAGGAGTTGAACATCACTCATTTTAAACTGCCAAAAGAGCGCAACTTAAAAGTTGTAGGGAGAGGATTAACTTACAGAACTCCAATTGAGGATATTAAAAGAGATCTTGTAGAATTACACTACAGAGTAGAGGATGTTAACCAGATGACCCGCCGCAGGGAGGGTATTGTCACAAAACTACCTCTGTTCATTATCACGTTGCCTAAGTCGGACGACTCAAAGAAGATTTATCATGAGCAATTTCTTTGTGATGTGAAAAATTAAAATCCAAGAGTATAAAAGGCGTCAGGGGCCCTTGCAGTGCTTCCGATGTCAAGGTTTTAATCATACTCAGGAAGGCTGCAAGTATCCTCCAAAATGTGTCCGATGTGCTAAGGATCATTTCTTTCGAGATTGTCCTGATAAAGGAAAACCAGATGTACCATTATGCTGCGTAAACTGCGGAAAAGAACACACCTCAAGTTTTCGCGGATGCGAAAGTTTCCCTAAACCAAAAATAGTCAAGGAGAAAATTTTCAGCAACAGAGTTGTAGAAAATAAATCTTATGCTAAGGCTCTCTCAGCTGGAATCTAGGAAGAACAACTCACCAAGGCTAAAAAAGTCTTCGCTGATCTGGCGGAATTGGTGACCGTCATCAAAAGCGCAGGCTTCCAACTTGCTCAACAGGTCAAACAGTTATCGCAAATAAGTGAAGAGAACATTCCCTCCAAATCTTCTAACAATGAGGAAAAATAGGAATTTAAAAGCGCCTTTAAACGTGATGATATAGAATGCTTGTAGCATTCATCAAAAATTATTGGAACTCACCGATTTTATCCAAAACAATGATGTTGACATTGCTATGGTAACAGAGACACATGCAAATTCTGGTATTAGTATTAACATAATGAATTTTAGATGCTATCGCACAAATAGACTCAGTCACCGTGGTGGGGGGGTAGCGATATACGTAAACAACTCTCTCCAACCATGCATGATTAAGCAGTAGAGAAATAATAGACAAGAGTACGTCACTGTCTTCGTGTTTCTTCCAGGTTATGGAAACACTTATTTCACAGACTTGTATAACCCACCCAGATACCCTTTAGAAGCTGAATTATTAAAGGACATCTTATTCACAAATATTCCTGTTATATTAGCAGGTGATTTTAGTGCGAAACATGAGGAATGGAACTGTCGTAAAACAAACCCAAATGGAGAACAACTCTTTGAATTTATAAACAACGAAAATGTTTATCTCTTTGCGCCTGAGGAATACACTTATCTTGCACACGACCCGAACAGAGGGGACATTCTTGATCTACTACTTACCTCCGCTTCAATTCCAGTATATCTTGAAGTTGTTAATGATCTAAGCTTGGATCATTTACCTGTAATGGCCACGCTTGGAATCCTAAAAGACAAAATGACGCAGGAGAAAAATATTACAGACTGGAAGCAATATAATCTGATCTTAAGTAACAGTACCTTCCTGAACACAGCTTTAAGAACCGAGCAGGACATAGACTTAGCTGGGCACCTGTTTACTAACAGTATCATTAATGCAGTCAATACTGCCACCAAGAAAATTCCCATAAAACAGATATCTGGAAGATTCCCCCCCCCCACACACATCAAAGATAAAATCAGAGAAAGAAATAGATTAAGGAAAGCCTGGAATCGAACATGGAACCCGAGTACAAAAACGGAAATTAATAGACTGAATCGTGACATCAAGCAATCAATTCATAAACTCAGAAATGACCTTTGGGACGAGAAAATCATGAATTTTAATGAACCAGACAAAGCGTTCTGGTCATTTGTCAGAAATGTAAAAGGAAAGGCTATAGCGAACAAACCACTTCTCTTCAATAATAGCGTGGCTTTTACTAATAAAGAAAAAGCAAACGCCTTTGTGTAACATTTTGAAAATCAGTTTAAACCGAATGAGAGTCCTTGTGACATAGACTTTGATGTAAGATACTGCATTAATGACTGGTTTACTTCACAGGAGGACTTAGAAGACAATCTGGAACTCACCTCTCCACATGAAATCCAAGAAATCATAAGGAAACTAAAAAACAGGAAGGCACCGGGCTATGATGCAATAACCAACCTAGCGATCAAGAACTTACCGAAAAATTGTATTGCAAGGTATGCCAGTATTTTAAATGCTTGCTTAGCTATCAGATACTTTCCTCTTGCCTGGAAAAGAGCCAAAATGATTGCTTTACCTAAAGCCGGCAAGGTTACCACTCGCACACAAGGATTTAGACCTATTAGTTTGCTTCCCGTTTTGGGGAAAATTTTTGAACGCATCATTTATCATAGAATCCATCCATACTTAGAGAAACTACCAGAAGAACAGTTTGGTTTCCGGAAAACGCTTTCCACCACGAAACAATTGGTCAGACTTTCTGAGTTCACCGGCAGTACGTTACGTAACAGACAAAATGTTGCTTTTCTCATGCTAGACGTGGCCAAAGCCTTTGACCGCGTCTGGCATGAGGGTCTAATTTTCAAGCTCCGTTCCCTTGGCTTCACCAAAACTTTAACGTGTCTCATCTACTCATTCCTGAAAGGGCAGAAGTTTTCATGTTTCTATTGGAAATGAGATTTCTGAAGTCAAAAGAATTCACGCCGGCGTCCCGCAAGGGTCAATTTTAGGTCCGATCTTATATCTCTTCTTATGACTGACTTCCCTAAAACAGGCTTTAACTACAATTACTTCATTGGCTGTTATGCAGATGATACGGTGCTTGCTGTAAAATCTATGTGTCCTAATCAAGCTGTCAGGAAACTTCAACAAGTCATGCCGCAAATAGAATTTTGGTGTACCAAATGGCGTATTTAAATTAACGCAGATAAATGCAAGCCGCTCATTATCCGAAAGAAGAAATCTGCCACTGAAATCACAGAAAAGCTTAAGCTATTTGACACAGAAGTTCCTAGAGTACGCAAGGCGAATTTCCTTGGCGTTATTATTAATGATAAATTTTCCTGTAAGGATCACCTGACTCATGTCAGGGGAAAGACACTAGGAGTCGTTCAGAGTCTTAACCCACTTATTAACGAGCACTGTAAACTGGACTTAAGAAGAAAACGGCACTTATACATCTCTGTTATACGGCCAATCTTCACGTATGCTCCCCTGCGTGGGCATCAGTTAGAAACAGGGACATATCTAAATTACAAATTACACAGAACAAGTTGCTGCGCACCTTCACGAATGCGCATTATTTCGTATCTAATAGGACTTTACGCAAGGATTTGAAAATTAAAACTGTCATAGAGCATCTTCATCGCTTAAACTCCAGCTTTTTCCAGAAAGCAGTTACATGCCCTCACATGACAAAATTACATGTATTTGAATACATTCCACTACCGGAAGATAAAGAGTTACGACCGCTGGCAGCCCACCTAGCCAGAGATCTGAACTTTCCTACATAAAGTAGAACATTCCTGTATATATTTGTACATATTGTATATAGCTTTTATGAATACTTTTCTTATTATTTCATCGAAACTTCTATATGATTTCTGATCTTCCAAACTGCATTTTTGTCACTGTGACTCTATATTTGCAAATGTATGCCTTTGAGAGTTTGTATTCTTACAAACTCGTTCTGTCATGTAGTATACTTTCACAGTATCTTATCTTAAAAACTCATTATTGCTTTACCTTGCACAGCTCCGTCTGCGGCGCGTCTTCTTGTCTGGCCTAATTCCTAGGCTTGCGGCATCTTGCTCGCGTCCCTTCTGCCTCACCTCATTCTCTTAACTCCTACCACGTCAGACTTCCTACCGTCATGTGCCTTCTGGGTCTCCTCATGAGCTGGAAATAGCGCGCTTAGCAAGCTACTCCAGCCATACTTGTTCGGATCGGATCGGATAAAACGTAGGTGATAGTCAGGGACCTTGCGGGAATTTTCGCCAACACATCCGCCTGTTAGGACACTATCGAGTGGACCTAACTCCGGGGTGTTGGAATCCTATATTCAGGGCGCAGGATTTTGATATTCGATGCGAAGATGGATGCAGTGCTAGATGCAGTGAAAGCGCAGATTAGCGAGCTCGACCATGTCAAAGAGCAAAATGGAGAATTCACTGACATAGAAGGCAAACTTTACACATTCTTGCATAGTATTGTTGATATGTTGAAAGTGTTTAATGAACAAATTAATCATGAAAATGAAACACTAACAAAAATACTAATACCGTAGTAGATATTAGAAATACGAGTCCAACTTTAGAGGATAATGATAGGGGCAGAAGCCCAGTCAAGATTAATGATTTCTCACACCTAAACTCAGATAATGAAAAAACGCTTGATCAAGAAACTAGTTCAGAAGACGAAACACAAAACAGGCGTAGAGGAGATCAAACTGTAAGGACTAGAAATCACAGAGTGCAGTATAAAAAGCAAAAGACAAGTGATAGTCAAGTTAAAACGTCCAATGTCACCACTGCTTCAGATAAAAATGCACAATCAAGCACAGGTAGCTCAGTTACTAAAATCACAGAGCAAATTAACAAAACTCATATAGATAATCAAGATATGGACACAAATGATGCAGATAGTGTTCAAAATGACACTTCAAATATTTCTAAAACCTCAAATAATAGTGTAAATTCATCTCGTACTAAAATCCCACCCATTTCTCTCAGGGAGACTGATTTGAACTGGGGAGAAATTAGTAAAGTTTTTCACAGAAATAAATTTAAATTTTTTGGTCGACAAAATCCAGATGGAATTAAAGTTATTGCATAATCCCCCGATGATTACAGGAGTATGGTAAAAATCTTAAATGATCTAGGAGTTGAACATCACTCATTTTAAACTGCCAAAAGAGCGCAACTTAAAAGTTGTAGGGAGAGGATTAACTTACAGAACTCCAATTGAGGATATTAAAAGAGATCTTGTAGAATTACACTACAGAGTAGAGGATGTTAACCAGATGACCCGCCGCAGGGAGGGTATTGTCACAAAACTACCTCTGTTCATTATCACGTTGCCTAAGTCGGACGACTCAAAGAAGATTTATCATGAGCAATTTCTTTGTGATGTGAAAAACTAAAATCCAAGAGTATAAAAGGCGTCAGGGGCCCTTGCAGTGCTTCCGATGTCAAGGTTTTAATCATACTCAGGAAGGCTGCAAGTATCCTCCAAAATGTGTCCGATGTGCTAAGGATCATTTCTTTCGAGATTGTCCTGATAAAGGAAAACCAGATGTACCATTATGCTGCGTAAACTGCGGAAAAGAACACACCTCAAGTTTTCGCGGATGCGAAAGTTTCCCTAAACCAAAAATAGTCAAGGAGAAAATTTTCAGCAACAGAGTTGTAGAAAATAAATCTTATGCTAAGGCTCTCTCAGCTGGAATCTAGGAAGAACAACTCACCAAGGCTAAAAAAGTCTTCGCTGATCTGGCGGAATTGGTGACCGTCATCAAAAGCGCAGGCTTCCAACTTGCTCAACAGGTCAAACAGTTATCGCAAATAAGTGAAGAGAACATTCCCTCCAAATCTTCTAACAATGAGGAAAAATAGGAATTTAAAAGCGCCTTTAAACGTGATGATATAGAATGCTTGTAGCATTCATCAAAAATTATTGGAACTCACCGATTTTATCCAAAACAATGATGTTGACATTGCTATGGTAACAGAGACACATGCAAATTCTGGTATTAGTATTAACATAATGAATTTTAGATGCTATCGCACAAATAGACTCAGTCACCGTGGTGGGGGGGGTAGCGATATACGTAAACAACTCTCTCCAACCATGCATGATTAAGCAGTAGAGAAATAATAGACAAGAGTACGTCACTGTCTTCGTGTTTCTTCCAGGTTATGGAAACACTTATTTCACAGACTTGTATAACCCACCCAGATACCCTTTAGAAGCTGAATTATTAAAGGACATCTTATTCACAAATATTCCTGTTATATTAGCAGGTGATTTTAGTGCGAAACATGAGGAATGGAACTGTCGTAAAACAAACCCAAATGGAGAACAACTCTTTGAATTTATAAACAACGAAAATGTTTATCTCTTTGCGCCTGAGGAATACACTTATCTTGCACACGACCCGAACAGAGGGGACATTCTTGATCTACTACTTACCTCCGCTTCAATTCCAGTATATCTTGAAGTTGTTAATGATCTAAGCTTGGATCATTTACCTGTAATGGCCACGCTTGGAATCCTAAAAGACAAAATGACGCAGGAGAAAAATATTACAGACTGGAAGCAATATAATCTGATCTTAAGTAACAGTACCTTCCTGAACACAGCTTTAAGAACCGAGCAGGACATAGACTTAGCTGGGCACCTGTTTACTAACAGTATCATTAATGCAGTCAATACTGCCACCAAGAAAATTCCCATAAAACAGATATCTGGAAGATTCCCCCCACACACACACATCAAAGATAAAATCAGAGAAAGAAATAGATTAAGGAAAGCCTGGAATCGAACATGGAACCCGAGTACAAAAACGGAAATTAATAGACTGAATCGTGACATCAAGCAATCAATTCATAAACTCAGAAATGACCTTTGGGACGAGAAAATCATGAATTTTAATGAACCAGACAAAGCGTTCTGGTCATTTGTCAGAAATGTAAAAGGAAAGGCTGTAGCGAACAAACCACTTCTCTTCAATAATAGCGTGGCTTTTACTAATAAAGAAAAAGCAAACGCCTTTGTGTAACATTTTGAAAATCAGTTTAAACCGAATGAGAGTCCTTGTGACATAGACTTTGATGTAAGATACTGCATTAATGACTGGTTTACTTCACAGGAGGACTTAGAAGACAATCTGGAACTCACCTCTCCACATGAAATCCAAGAAATCATAAGGAAACTAAAAAACAGGAAGGCACCGGGCTATGATGCAATAACCAACCTAGCGATCAAGAACTTACCGAAAAATTGTATTGCAAGGTATGCCAGTATTTTAAATGCTTGCTTAGCTATCAGATACTTTCCTCTTGCCTGGAAAAGAGCCAAAATGATTGCTTTACCTAAAGCCGGCAAGGTTACCACTCGCACACAAGGATTTAGACCTATTAGTTTGCTTCCCGTTTTGGGGAAAATTTTTGAACGCATCATTTATCATAGAATCCATCCATACTTAGAGAAACTACCAGAAGAACAGTTTGGTTTCCGGAAAACGCTTTCCACCACGAAACAATTGGTCAGACTTTCTGAGTTCACCGGCAGTACGTTACGTAACAGACAAAATGTTGCTTTTCTCATGCTAGACGTGGCCAAAGCCTTTGACCGCGTCTGGCATGAGGGTCTAATTTTCAAGCTCCGTTCCCTTGGCTTCACCAAAACTTTAACGTGTCTCATCTACTCATTCCTGAAAGGGCAGAAGTTTTCATGTTTCTATTGGAAATGAGATTTCTGAAGTCAAAAGAATTCACGCCGGCGTCCCGCAAGGGTCAATTTTAGGTCCGATCTTATATCTCTTCTTATGACTGACTTCCCTAAAACAGGCTTTAACTACAATTACTTCATTGGCTGTTATGCAGATGATACGGTGCTTGCTGTAAAATCTATGTGTCCTAATCAAGCTGTCAGGAAACTTCAACAAGTCATGCCGCAAATAGAATTTTGGTGTACCAAATGGCGTATTTAAATTAACGCAGATAAATGCAAGCCGCTCATTATCCGAAAGAAGAAATCTGCCACTGAAATCACAGAAAAGCTTAAGCTATTTGACACAGAAGTTCCTAGAGTACGCAAGGCGAATTTCCTTGGCGTTATTATTAATGATAAATTTTCCTGTAAGGATCACCTGACTCATGTCAGGGGAAAGACACTAGGAGTCGTTCAGAGTCTTAACCCACTTATTAACGAGCACTGTAAACTGGACTTAAGAAGAAAACGGCACTTATACATCTCTGTTATACGGCCAATCTTCACGTATGCTCCCCTGCGTGGGCATCAGTTAGAAACAGGGACATATCTAAATTACAAATTACACAGAACAAGTTGCTGCGCACCTTCACGAATGCGCATTATTTCGTATCTAATAGGACTTTACGCAAGGATTTGAAAATTAAAACTGTCATAGAGCATCTTCATCGCTTAAACTCCAGCTTTTTCCAGAAAGCAGTTACATGCCCTCACATGACAAAATTACATGTATTTGAATACATTCCACTACCGGAAGATAAAGAGTTACGACCGCTGGCAGCCCACCTAGCCAGAGATCTGAACTTTCCTACATAAAGTAGAACATTCCTGTATATATTTGTACATATTGTATATAGCTTTTATGAATACTTTTCTTATTATTTCATCGAAACTTCTATATGATTTCTGATCTTCCAAACTGCATTTTTGTCACTGTGACTCTATATTTGCAAATGTATGCCTTTGAGAGTTTGTATTCTTACAAACTCGTTCTGTCATGTAGTATACTTTCACAGTATCTTATCTTAAAAACTCATTATTGCTTTACCTTGCACAGCTCCGTCTGCGGCGCGTCTTCTTGTCTGGCCTAATTCCTAGGCTTGCGGCATCTTGCTCGCGTCCCTTCTGCCTCACCTCATTCTCTTAACTCCTACCACGTCAGACTTCCTACCGTCATGTGCCTTCTGGGTCTCCTCATGAGCTGGAAATAGCGCGCTTAGCAAGCTACTCCAGCCATACTTGTTCGGATCGGAATGGATAAAACGTAGGTGATTGTCAGGGACCTTGCGGGAATTTTCGCCAACACATCCGCCTGTTAGGACACTTTTGAGTGGGCCTAATTCCGGGGTGTTGGAATCCTATATTCAGGGCGCAGGATTTTGATATTCGATGCGAAGATGGATGCAGTGCTAGATGCAGTGAAAGCGCAGATTAGCGAGCTCGACCATGTCAAAGAGCAAAATGGAGAATTCACTGACATAGAAGGCAAACTTTACACATTCTTGCATAGTCTTGTTGATATGTTGAAAGTGTTTAATGAACAAATTAATCATGAAAATGAAACACTAACAAAAATACTAATACCGTAGTGGATATTAGAAATACGAGTCCAACTTTAGAGGATAATGATAGGGGCAGAAGCCCAGTCAAGATTAATGATTTCTCACACCTAAACTCAGATAATGAAAAAACGCTTGATCAAGAAACTAGTTCAGAAGACGAAACACAAAACAGGCGTAGAGGAGATCAAACTGTAAGGACTAGAAATCACAGAGTGCAGTATAAAAAGCAAAAGACAAGTGATAGTCAAGTTAAAACGTCCAATGTCACCACTGCTTCAGATAAAAATGCACAATCAAGCACAGGTAGCTCAGTTACTAAAATCACAGAGCAAATTAACAAAACTCATATAGATAATCAAGATATGGACACAAATGATGCAGATAGTGTTCAAAATGACACTTCAAATATTTCTAAAACCTCAAATAATAGTGTAAATTCATCTCGTACTAAAATCCCACCCATTTCTCTCAGGGAGACTGATTTGAACTGGGGAGAAATTAGTAAAGTTTTTCACAGAAATAAATTTAAATTTTTTGGTCGACAAAATCCAGATGGAATTAAAGTTATTGCATAATCCCCCGATGATTACAGGGGTATGGTAAAAATCTTAAATGATCTAGGAGTTGAACATCACTCATTGAAACTGCCAGAAGAGCGCAACTTAAAAGTTGTAGGGAGAGGATTAACTTACAGAACTCCAATTGAGGATATTAAAAGAGATCTTGTAGAATTACACTACAGAGTAGAGGATGTTAAACAGATGACCCGCCGCAGGGAGGGTATTGTCACAAAACTACCTCTGTTCATTATCACGTTGCCTAAGTCGGACGACTCAAAGAAGATTTATCATGAGCAATTTCTTTGTGATATGAAAAATTAAAATCCAAGAGTATAAAGGGCGTCAGGGGCCCTTGCAGTGCTTCCGATGTCAAGGTTTTAATCATACTCAGGAAGGCTGCAAGTATCCTCCAAAATGTGTCCGATGTGCTAAGGATCATTTCTTTCGAGATTGTCCTGATAAAGGAAAACCAGATGTACCATTATGCTGCGTAAACTGCGGAAAAGAACACACCTCAAGTTTTCGCGGATGCGAAAGGTTCCCTAAACCAAAAATAGTCAAGGAGAAAGTTTTCAGCAACAGAGTTGTAGAAAATAAATCTTATGCTAAGGCTCTCTCAGCTGGAATCTAGGAAGAACAACTCACCAAGGCTAAAAAAGTCTTCGCTGATCTGGCGGAATTGGTGACCGTCATCAAAAGCGCAGGCTTCCAACTTGCTCAACAGGTCAAACAGTTATCGCAAATAAGTGAAGAGAACATTCCCTCCAAATCTTCTAACAATGAGGAAAAATAGGAATTTAAAAGCGCCTTTAAACGTGATGATATAGAATGCTTGTAGCATTCATCAAAAATTATTGGAACTCACCGATTTTATCCAAAACAATGATGTTGACATTGCTATGGTAACAGAGACACATGCAAATCCTGGTATTAGTATTAACATAATGAATTTCAGATGCTATCGCACAAATAGACTCAGTCACCGTGGTGGGGGGGTAGCGATATACGTAAAGAACTCTCTCCAACCATGCATGATTAAGCACTACAGAAATAATAGACAAGAGTACGTCACTGTCTTCGTGTTTCTTCCAGGTTATGGAAACACTTATTTCACAGCCTTCTCTAACCCACCCAGATACCCTTTAGAAGCTGAATTATTAAAGGACATCTTATTCACAAATATTCTTGTTATATTAGCAGGTGATTTTAATGCGAAACATGAGGAATGGAACTGTCGTAAAACAAACCCAAATGGAGAACAACTCTTTGAATTTATAAACAACGAACTTGTTTATTTCTTTGCACCTGAGGAATACACTTATCTCGCACACGACACGAACAGAGGGGACATTCTTGATCTACTACTTACCTCCGCTTCAATTCTATTATATCTTGAAGTTGTTAATTATCTAAGCTCGGACCATTTACCGGCTCGGATAGCTCGGATAGACTGAATCGTGACATCAAGCAATCAATTCTTCAGCTAAAAAATGACCTTTGGGACGAGAGAAATCATGAATTTTAAAGAACCAGACAAAGCTTTCTGGTCATTTGTCAGAAATCTAAAAGGAAACGCTGTAGCGAAGAAACCACTTCACTTCAATAATTGCATGGCTCTCACTAACAAAGAAAAAGCAAACGCCTTTGTGTAACATTTTGAAAATCAGTTTAAACCGAATGAGAGTCCTTGTGACATAGACTCTGATGTAAGATACTGCATTAATGACTGGTTTACTTCACAGGAGGACTTAGAAGACAATCTGGAACTCACCTCTCCACATGAAATCCAAGAAATCATAAGGAAACTAAAAAACAGGAAGGCACCGGGCTATGATGCAATAACCAACCTAGCGATCAAGAACTTACCGAAAAATTGTATTGCAAGGTATGCCAGTATTTTAAATGCTTGCTTAGCTATCAGATACTTTCCGCTTGCCTGGAAAAGAGCCAAATTGATTGCTTTACCTAAAGCCGGCAAGGTTACCACTCGCACACAAGGATTTAGACCTATTAGTTTGCTTCCCGTTTTGGGGAAAATTTTTGAACGCATCATTTATCATAGAATCCATCCATACTTAGAGAAACTACCAGAAGAACAGTTTGATTTCCGGAAAACGCTTTCCACCACGAAACAATTGGTCAGACTTTCTGAGTTCACCGGCAGTAAGTTACGTAACAGACAAAATGTTGCTTTTCTCATGCTAGACGTGGCCAAAGCCTTTGACCGCGTCTGGCATGAGGGTCTAATTTTCAAGCTCCGTTCCCTTGGCTTCACCAAAACTTTAACGTGTCTCATCTACTCATTCCTGAAAGGGCAGAAGTTTTCATGTTTCTATTGGAAATGAGATTTCTGAAGTCAAAAGAATTCACGCCGGCGTCCCGCAAGGGTCAATTTTAGGTCCGATCTTATATCTCTTCTTATGACTGACTTCCCTAAAACAAGCTTTAACTACAATTACTTCATTGGCTGTTATGCAGATGATACGGTGCTTGCTGTAAAATCTATGTGTCCTAATCAAGCTGTCAGGAAACTTCAACAAGTCATGCCGCAAATAGAATTTTGGTGTACCAAATGGCGTATTTAAATTAACGCAGATAAATGCAAGCCGCTCATTATCCGAAAGAAGAAATCTGCCACTGAAATCACAGAAAAGCTTAAGCTATTTGACACAGAAGTTCCTAGAGTACGCAAGGCGAATTACCTTGGCGTTATTATTAATGATAAATTTTCCTGGAAGGATCACCTGACTCATGTCAGGGGAAAGACACTAGGAGTCGTTCAGAGTCTTAACCCACTTATTAACGAGCATTGTAAACTGGACTTAAGAAGAAAACGGCACTTATACATCTCTGTTATACGGCCAATCTTCACGTATGCTCCCCTGCGTGGGCATCAGTTAGAAACAGGGACATATCTAAATTACAAATTACACAGAACAAGTTGCTGCGCACCTTCACGAATGCGCATTATTTCGTATCTAATAGGACTTTACGCAAGGATTTGAAAATTAAAACTGTCATAGAGCATCTTCATCGCTTAAACTCCAGCTTTTTCCAGAAAGCAGTTACATGCCCTCACATGACAAAATTACATGTATTTGAATACATTCCACTACCGGAAGATAAAGAGTTACGACCGCTGGCAGCCCACCTAGCCAGAGATCTGAACTTTCCTACATAAAGTAGAACATTCCTGTATATATTTGTACATATTGTATATAGCTTTTATGAATACTTTTCTTATTATTTCATCGAAACTTCTATATGATTTCTGATCTTCCAAACTGCATTTTTGTCACTGTGACTCTATATTTGCAAATGTATGCCTTTGAGAGTTTGTATTCTTACAAACTCGTTCTGTCATGTAGTATACTTTCACAGTATCTTATCTTAAAAACTCATTATTGCTTTACCTTGCACAGCTCCGTCTGCGGCGCGTCTTCTTGTCTGGCCTAATTCCTAGGCTTGCGGCATCTTGCTCGCGTCCCTTCTGCCTCACCTCATTCTCTTAACTCCTACCACGTCAGACTTCCTACCGTCATGTGCCTTCTGGGTCTCCTCATGAGCTGGAAATAGCGCGCTTAGCAAGCTACTCCAGCCATACTTGTTCGGATCGGAATGGATAAAACGTAGGTGATTGTCAGGGACCTTGCGGGAATTTTCGCCAACACATCCGCCTGTTAGGACACTTTTGAGTGGGCCTAATTCCGGGGTGTTGGAATCCTATATTCAGGGCGCAGGATTTTGATATTCGATGCGAAGATGGATGCAGTGCTAGATGCAGTGAAAGCGCAGATTAGCGAGCTCGACCATGTCAAAGAGCAAAATGGAGAATTCACTGACATAGAAGGCAAACTTTACACATTCTTGCATAGTCTTGTTGATATGTTGAAAGTGTTTAATGAACAAATTAATCATGAAAATGAAACACTAACAAAAATACTAATACCGTAGTGGATATTAGAAATACGAGTCCAACTTTAGAGGATAATGATAGGGGCAGAAGCCCAGTCAAGATTAATGATTTCTCACACCTAAACTCAGATAATGAAAAAACGCTTGATCAAGAAACTAGTTCAGAAGACGAAACACAAAACAGGCGTAGAGGAGATCAAACTGTAAGGACTAGAAATCACAGAGTGCAGTATAAAAAGCAAAAGACAAGTGATAGTCAAGTTAAAACGTCCAATGTCACCACTGCTTCAGATAAAAATGCACAATCAAGCACAGGTAGCTCAGTTACTAAAATCACAGAGCAAATTAACAAAACTCATATAGATAATCAAGATATGGACACAAATGATGCAGATAGTGTTCAAAATGACACTTCAAATATTTCTAAAACCTCAAATAATAGTGTAAATTCATCTCGTACTAAAATCCCACCCATTTCTCTCAGGGAGACTGATTTGAACTGGGGAGAAATTAGTAAAGTTTTTCACAGAAATAAATTTAAATTTTTTGGTCGACAAAATCCAGATGGAATTAAAGTTATTGCATAATCCCCCGATGATTACAGGAGTATGGTAAAAATCTTAAATGATCTAGGAGTTGAACATCACTCATTTTAAACTGCCAAAAGAGCGCAACTTAAAAGTTGTAGGGAGAGGATTAACTTACAGAACTCCAATTGAGGATATTAAAAGAGATCTTGTAGAATTACACTACAGAGTAGAGGATGTTAACCAGATGACCCGCCGCAGGGAGGGTATTGTCACAAAACTACCTCTGTTCATTATCACGTTGCCTAAGTCGGACGACTCAAAGAAGATTTATCATGAGCAATTTCTTTGTGATGTGAAAAATTAAAATCCAAGAGTATAAAAGGCGTCAGGGGCCCTTGCAGTGCTTCCGATGTCAAGGTTTTAATCATACTCAGGAAGGCTGCAAGTATCCTCCAAAATGTGTCCGATGTGCTAAGGATCATTTCTTTCGAGATTGTCCTGATAAAGGAAAACCAGATGTACCATTATGCTGCGTAAACTGCGGAAAAGAACACACCTCAAGTTTTCGCGGATGCGAAAGTTTCCCTAAACCAAAAATAGTCAAGGAGAAAATTTTCAGCAACAGAGTTGTAGAAAATAAATCTTATGCTAAGGCTCTCTCAGCTGGAATCTAGGAAGAACAACTCACCAAGGCTAAAAAAGTCTTCGCTGATCTGGCGGAATTGGTGACCGTCATCAAAAGCGCAGGCTTCCAACTTGCTCAACAGGTCAAACAGTTATCGCAAATAAGTGAAGAGAACATTCCCTCCAAATCTTCTAACAATGAGGAAAAATAGGAATTTAAAAGCGCCTTTAAACGTGATGATATAGAATGCTTGTAGCATTCATCAAAAATTATTGGAACTCACCGATTTTATCCAAAACAATGATGTTGACATTGCTATGGTAACAGAGACACATGCAAATTCTGGTATTAGTATTAACATAATGAATTTTAGATGCTATCGCACAAATAGACTCAGTCACCGTGGTGGGGGGGTAGCGATATACGTAAACAACTCTCTCCAACCATGCATGATTAAGCAGTAGAGAAATAATAGACAAGAGTACGTCACTGTCTTCGTGTTTCTTCCAGGTTATGGAAACACTTATTTCACAGACTTGTATAACCCACCCAGATACCCTTTAGAAGCTGAATTATTAAAGGACATCTTATTCACAAATATTCCTGTTATATTAGCAGGTGATTTTAGTGCGAAACATGAGGAATGGAACTGTCGTAAAACAAACCCAAATGGAGAACAACTCTTTGAATTTATAAACAACGAAAATGTTTATCTCTTTGCGCCTGAGGAATACACTTATCTTGCACACGACCCGAACAGAGGGGACATTCTTGATCTACTACTTACCTCCGCTTCAATTCCAGTATATCTTGAATTTTGTTAATGATCTAAGCTTGGATCATTTACCTGTAATGGCCACGCTTGGAATCCTAAAAGACAAAATGACGCAGGAGAAAAATATTACAGACTGGAAGCAATATAATCTGATCTTAAGTAACAGTACCTTCCTGAACACAGCTTTAAGAACCGAGCAGGACATAGACTTAGCTGGGCACCTGTTTACTAACAGTATCATTAATGCAGTCAATACTGCCACCAAGAACATTCCCATAAAACAGATATCTGGAAGATTCTCCCCCCCACACACATCAAAGATAAAATCAGAGAAAGAAATAGAGTAAGGAAAGCCTGGAATCGAACATGGAACCCGAGTACAAAAACGGAAATTAATAGACTGAATCGTGACATCAAGCAATCAATTCATAAACTCAGAAATGACCTTTGGGACGAGAAAATCATGAATTTTAATGAACCAGACAAAGCGTTCTGGTCATTTGTCAGAAATGTAAAAGGAAAGGCTGTAGCGAACAAACCACTTCTCTTCAATAATAGCGTGGCTTTTACTAATAAAGAAAAAGCAAACGCCTTTGTGTAACATTTTGAAAATCAGTTTAAACCGAATGAGAGTCCTTGTGACATAGACTTTGATGTAAGATACTGCATTAATGACTGGTTTACTTCACAGGAGGACTTAGAAGACAATCTGGAACTCACCTCTCCACATGAAATCCAAGAAATCATAAGGAAACTAAAAAACAGGAAGGCACCGGGCTATGATGCAATAACCAACCTAGCGATCAAGAACTTACCGAAAAATTGTATTGCAAGGTATGCCAGTATTTTAAATGCTTGCTTAGCTATCAGATACTTTCCGCTTGCCTGGAAAAGAGCCAAAATGATTGCTTTACCTAAAGCCGGCAAGGTTACCACTCGCACACAAGGATTTAGACCTATTAGTTTGCTTCCCGTTTTGGGGAAAATTTTTGAACGCATCATTTATCATAGAATCCATCCATACTTAGAGAAACTACCAGAAGAACAGTTTGGTTTCCGGAAAACGCTTTCCACCACGAAACAATTGGTCAGACTTTCTGAGTTCACCGGCAGTACGTTACGTAACAGACAAAATGTTGCTTTTCTCATGCTAGACGTGGCCAAAGCCTTTGACCGCGTCTGGCATGAGGGTCTAATTTTCAAGCTCCGTTCCCTTGGCTTCACCAAAACTTTAACGTGTCTCATCTACTCATTCCTGAAAGGGCAGAAGTTTTCATGTTTCTATTGGAAATGAGATTTCTGAAGTCAAAAGATTTCACGCCGGCGTCCCGCAAGGGTCAATTTTAGGTCCGATCTTATATCTCTTCTTATGACTGACTTCCCTAAAACAGGCTTTAACTACAATTACTTCATTGGCTGTTATGCAGATGATACGGTGCTTGCTGTAAAATCTATGTGTCCTAATCAAGCTGTCAGGAAACTTCAACAAGTCATGCCGCAGATAGAATTTTGGTGTACCAAATGGCGTATTTAAATTAACGCAGATAAATGCAAGCCGCTCATTCTCCGAAAGAAGAAATCTGCCACTGAAATCACAGAAAAGCTTAAGCTATTTGACACAGAAGTTCCTAGAGTACGCAAGGCGAATTACCTTGGCGTTATTATTAATGATAAATTTTCCTGGAAGGATCACCTGACTCATGTCAGGGGAAAGACACTAGGAGTCGTTCAGAGTCTTAACCCACTTATTAACGAGCATTGTAAACTGGACTTAAGAAGAAAACGGCACTTATACATCTCTGTTATACGGCCAATCTTCACGTATGCTCCCCTGCGTGGGCATCAGTTAGAAACAGGGACATATCTAAATTACAAATTACACAGAACAAGTTGCTGCGCACCTTCACGAATGCGCATTATTTCGTATCTAATAGGACTTTACGCAAGGATTTGAAAATTAAAACTGTCATAGAGCATCTTCATCGCTTAAACTCCAGCTTTTTCCAGAAAGCAGTTACATGCCCTCACATGACAAAATTACATGTATTTGAATACATTCCACTACCGGAAGATAAAGAGTTACGACCGCTGGCAGCCCACCTAGCCAGAGATCTGAACTTTCCTACATAAAGTAGAACATTCCTGTATATATTTGTACATATTGTATATAGCTTTTATGAATACTTTTCTTATTATTTCATCGAAACTTCTATATGATTTCTGATCTTCCAAACTGCATTTTTGTCACTGTGACTCTATATTTGCAAATGTATGCCTTTGAGAGTTTGTATTCTTACAAACTCGTTCTGTCATGTAGTATACTTTCACAGTATCTTATCTTAAAAACTCATTATTGCTTTACCTTGCACAGCTCCGTCTGCGGCGCGTCTTCTTGTCTGGCCTAATTCCTAGGCTTGCGGCATCTTGCTCGCGTCCCTTCTGCCTCACCTCATTCTCTTAACTCCTACCACGTCAGACTTCCTACCGTCATGTGCCTTCTGGGTCTCCTCATGAGCTGGAAATAGCGCGCTTAGCAAGCTACTCCAGCCATACTTGTTCGGATCGGAATGGATAAAACGTAGGTGATTGTCAGGGACCTTGCGGGAATTTTCGCCAACACATCCGCCTGTTAGGACACTTTTGAGTGGGCCTAATTCCGGGGTGTTGGAATCCTATATTCAGGGCGCAGGATTTTGATATTCGATGCGAAGATGGATGCAGTGCTAGATGCAGTGAAAGCGCAGATTAGCGAGCTCGACCATGTCAAAGAGCAAAATGGAGAATTCACTGACATAGAAGGCAAACTTTACACATTCTTGCATAGTATTGTTGATATGTTGAAAGTGTTTAATGAACAAATTAATCATGAAAATGAAACACTAACAAAAATACTAATACCGTAGTAGATATTAGAAATACGAGTCCAACTTTAGAGGATAATGATAGGGGCAGAAGCCCAGTCAAGATTAATGATTTCTCACACCTAAACTCAGATAATGAAAAAACGCTTGATCAAGAAACTAGTTCAGAAGACGAAACACAAAACAGGCGTAGAGGAGATCAAACTGTAAGGACTAGAAATCACAGAGTGCAGTATAAAAAGCAAAAGACAAGTGATAGTCAAGTTAAAACGTCCAATGTCACCACTGCTTCAGATAAAAATGCACAATCAAGCACAGGTAGCTCAGTTACTAAAATCACAGAGCAAATTAACAAAACTCATATAGATAATCAAGATATGGACACAAATGATGCAGATAGTGTTCAAAATGACACTTCAAATATTTCTAAAACCTCAAATAATAGTGTAAATTCATCTCGTACTAAAATCCCACCCATTTCTCTCAGGGAGACTGATTTGAACTGGGGAGAAATTAGTAAAGTTTTTCACAGAAATAAATTTAAATTTTTTGGTCGACAAAATCCAGATGGAATTAAAGTTATTGCATAATCCCCCGATGATTACAGGAGTATGGTAAAAATCTTAAATGATCTAGGAGTTGAACATCACTCATTTTAAACTGCCAAAAGAGCGCAACTTAAAAGTTGTAGGGAGAGGATTAACTTACAGAACTCCAATTGAGGATATTAAAAGAGATCTTGTAGAATTACACTACAGAGTAGAGGATGTTAACCAGATGACCCGCCACAGGGAGGGTATTGTCACAAAACTACCTCTGTTCATTATCACGTTGCCTAAGTCGGACGACTCAAAGAAGATTTATCATGAGCAATTTCTTTGTGATGTGAAAAATTAAAATCCAAGAGTATAAAAGGCGTCAGGGGCCCTTGCAGTGCTTCCGATGTCAAGGTTTTAATCATACTCAGGAAGGCTGCAAGTATCCTCCAAAATGTGTCCGATGTGCTAAGGATCATTTCTTTCGAGATTGTCCTGATAAAGGAAAACCAGATGTACCATTATGCTGCGTAAACTGCGGAAAAGAACACACCTCAAGTTTTCGCGGATGCGAAAGTTTCCCTAAACCAAAAATAGTCAAGGAGAAAGTTTTCAGCAACAGAGTTGTAGAAAATAAATCTTATGCTAAGGCTCTCTCAGCTGGAATCTAGGAAGAACAACTCACCAAGGCTAAAAAAGTCTTCGCTGATCTGGCGGAATTGGTGACCGTCATCAAAAGCGCAGGCTTCCAACTTGCTCAACAGGTCAAACAGTTATCGCAAATAAGTGAAGAGAACATTCCCTCCAAATCTTCTAACAATGAGGAAAAATAGGAATTTAAAAGCGCCTTTAAACGTGATGATATAGAATGCTTGTAGCATTCATCAAAAATTATTGGAACTCACCGATTTTATCCAAAACAATGATGTTGACATTGCTATGGTAACAGAGACACATGCAAATCCTGGTATTAGTATTAACATAATGAATTTCAGATGCTATCGCACAAATAGACTCAGTCACCGTGGTGGGGGGGTAGCGATATACGTAAACAACTCTCTCCAACCATGCATGATTAAGCAGTAGAGAAATAATAGACAAGAGTACGTCACTGTCTTCGTGTTTCTTCCAGGTTATGGAAACACTTATTTCACAGCCTTGTATAACCCACCCAGATAGCCTTTAAAAGCTGAATTATTAAAGGACATCTTATTCACAAATATTCCTGTTATATTAGCAGGTTATTTTAGTGCGAAACATGAGGAATGGGACTGTCGTAAAACAAACCCAAATGGAGAACAACTCTTTGAATTTATAAACAACGAAAATGTTTATCTCTTTGCGCCTGAGGAATACACTTATCTTGCACACGACCCGAACAGAGGGGACATTCTTGATCTACTACTTACCTCCGCTTCAATTCCAGTATATCTTGAAGTTGTTAATGATCTAAGCTTGGATCATTTACCTGTAATGGCCACGCTTGGAATCCTAAAAGACAAAATGACGCAGGAGAAAAATATTACAGACTGGAAGCAATATAATCTGATCTTAAGTAACAGTACCTTCCTGAACACAGCTTTAAGAACCGAGCAGGACATAGACTTAGCTGGGCACCTGTTTACTAACAGTATCATTAATGCAGTCAATACTGCCACCAAGAACATTCCCATAAAACAGATATCTGGAAGACTCCCCCCCCCCACACACATCAAAGATAAAATCAGAGAAAGAAATAGATTAAGGAAAGCCTGGAATCGAACATGGAACCCGAGTACAAAAACGGAAATTAATAGACTGAATCGTGACATCAAGCAATCAATTCATAAACTCAGAAATGACCTTTGGGACGAGAAAATCATGAATTTTAATGAACCAGACAAAGCGTTCTGGTCATTTGTCAGAAATGTAAAAGGAAAGGCTGTAGCGAACAAACCACTTCTCTTCAATAATAGCGTGGCTTTTACTAATAAAGAAAAAGCAAACGCCTTTGTGTAACATTTTGAAAATCAGTTTAAACCGAATGAGAGTCCTTGTGACATAGACTTTGATGTAAGATACTGCATTAATGACTGGTTTACTTCACAGGAGGACTTAGAAGACAATCTGGAACTCACCTCTCCACATGAAATCCAAGAAATCATAAGGAAACTAAAAAACAGGAAGGCACCGGGCTATGATGCAATAACCAACCTAGCGATCAAGAACTTACCGAAAAATTGTATTGCAAGGTATGCCAATATTTTAAATGCTTGCTTAGCTATCAGATACTTTCCGCTTGCCTGGAAAAGAGCCAAAATGATTGCTTTACCTAAAGCCGGCAAGGTTACCACTCGCACACAAGGATTTAGACCTATTAGTTTGCTTCCCGTTTTGGGGAAAATTTTTGAACGCATCATTTATCATAGAATCCATCCATACTTAGAGAAACTACCAGAAGAACAGTTTGGTTTCCGGAAAACGCTTTCCACCACGAAACAATTGGTCAGACTTTCTGAGTTCACCGGCAGTACGTTACGTAACAGACAAAATGTTGCTTTTCTCATGCTAGACGTGGCCAAAGCCTTTGACCGCGTCTGGCATGAGGGTCTAATTTTCAATCTCCGTTCCCTTGGCTTCACCAAAACTTTAACGTGTCTCATCTACTCATTCCTGAAAGGGCAGAAGTTTTCATGTTTCTATTGGAAATGAGATTTCTGAAGTCAAAAGAATTCACGCCGGCGTCCCGCAAGGGTCAATTTTAGGTCCGATCTTATATCTCTTCTTATGACTGACTTCCCTAAAACAGGCTTTAACTACAATTACTTCATTGGCTGTTATGCAGATGATACGGTGCTTGCTGTAAAATCTATGTGTCCTAATCAAGCTGTCAGGAAACTTCAACAAGTCATGCCGCAAATAGAATTTTGGTGTACCAAATAGCGTATTTAAATTAACGCAGATAAATGCAAGCCGCTCATTATCCGAAAGAAGAAATCTGCCACTGAAATCACAGAAAAGCTTAAGCTATTTGACACAGAAGTTCCTAGAGTACGCAAGGCGAATTTCCTTGGCGTTATTATTAATGATAAATTTTCCTGTAAGGATCACCTGACTCATGTCAGGGGAAAGACACTAGGAGTCGTTCAGAGTCTTAACCCACTTATTAACGAGCACTGTAAACTGGACTTAAGAAGAAAACGGCACTTATACATCTCTGTTATACGGCCAATCTTCACGTATGCTCCCCTGCGTGGGCATCAGTTAGAAACAGGGACATATCTAAATTACAAATTACACAGAACAAGTTGCTGCGCACCTTCACGAATGCGCATTATTTCGTATCTAATAGGACTTTACGCAAGGATTTGAAAATTAAAACTGTCATAGAGCATCTTCATCGCTTAAACTCCAGCTTTTTCCAGAAAGCAGTTACATGCCCTCACATGACAAAATTACATGTATTTGAATACATTCCACTACCGGAAGATAAAGAGTTACGACCGCTGGCAGCCCACCTAGCCAGAGATCTGAACTTTCCTACATAAAGTAGAACATTCCTGTATATATTTGTACATATTGTATATAGCTTTTATGAATACTTTTCTTATTATTTCATCGAAACTTCTATATGATTTCTGATCTTCCAAACTGCATTTTTGTCACTGTGACTCTATATTTGCAAATGTATGCCTTTGAGAGTTTGTATTCTTACAAACTCGTTCTGTCATGTAGTATACTTTCACAGTATCTTATCTTAAAAACTCATTATTGCTTTACCTTGCACAGCTCCGTCTGCGGCGCGTCTTCTTGTCTGGCCTAATTCCTAGGCTTGCGGCATCTTGCTCGCGTCCCTTCTGCCTCACCTCATTCTCTTAACTCCTACCACGTCAGACTTCCTACCGTCATGTGCCTTCTGGGTCTCCTCATGAGCTGGAAATAGCGCGCTTAGCAAGCTACTCCAGCCATACTTGTTCGGATCGGATCGGATAAAACGTAGGTGATACTCAGGGACCTTGCGGGAATTTTCGCCAACACATCCGCCTGTTAGGACACTATCGAGTGGGCCTAATTCCGGGGTGTTGGAGTCCTATATTCAGGGCGCAGGATTTTGATATTCGATGCGAAGATGGATGCAGTGCTAGATGCAGTGAAAGCGCAGATTAGCGAGCTCGACCATGTCAAAGAGCAAAATGGAGAATTCACTGACATAGAAGGCAAACTTTACACATTCTTGCATAGTCTTGTTGATATGTTGAAAGTGTTTAATGAACAAATTAATCATGAAAATGAAACACTAACAAAAATACTAATACCGTAGTGGATATTAGAAATACGAGTCCAACTTTAGAGGATAATGATAGGGGCAGAAGCCCAGTCAAGATTAATGATTTCTCACACCTAAACTCAGATAATGAAAAAACGCTTGATTAAGAAACTAGTTCAGAAGACGAAACACAAAACAGGCGTAGAGGAGATCAAACTGTAAGGACTAGAAATCACAGAGTGCAGTATAAAAAGCAAAAGACAAGTGATAGTCAAGTTAAAACGTCCAATGTCACCACTGCTTCAGATAAAAATGCACAATCAAGCACAGGTAGCTCAGTTACTAAAATCACAGAGCAAATTAACAAAACTCATATAGATAATCAAGATATGGACACAAATGATGCAGATAGTGTTCAAAATGACACTTCAAGTATTTCTAAAACCTCAAATAATAGTGTAAATTCATCTCGTACTAAAATCCCACCCATTTCTCTCAGGGAGACTGATTTGAACTGGGGAGAAATTAGTAAAGTTTTTCACAGAAATAAATTAAAATTTTTTGGTCGACAAAATCCAGATGGAATTAAAGTTATTGCATAATCCCCCGATGATTACAGGAGTATGGTAAAAATCTTAAATGATCTAGGAGTTGAACATCACTCATTTTAAACTGCCAAAAGAGCGCAACTTAAAAGTTGTAGGGAGAGGATTAACTTACAGAACTCCAATTGAGGATATTAAAAGAGATCTTGTAGAATTACACTACAGAGTAGAGGATGTTAACCAGATGACCCGCCGCAGGGAGGGTATTGTCACAAAACTACCTCTGTTCATTATCACGTTGCCTAAGTCGGAGGACTCAAAGAAGATTTATCATGAGCAATTTCTTTGTGATGTGAAAAATTAAAATCCAAGAGTATAAAAGGCGTCAGGGGCCCTTGCAGTGCTTCCGATGTCAAGGTTTTAATCATACTCAGGAAGGCTGCAAGTATCCTCCAAAATGTGTCCGATGTGCTAAGGATCATTTCTTTCGAGATTGTCCTGATAAAGGAAAACCAGATGTACCATTATGCTGCGTAAACTGCGGAAAAGAATACACCTCAAGTTTTCGCGGATGCGAAAGTTTCCCTAAACCAAAAATAGTCAAGGAGAAAATTTTCAGCAACAGAGTTGTAGAAAATAAATCTTATGCTAAGGCTCTCTCAGCTGGAATCTAGGAAGAACAACTCACCAAGGCTAAAAAAGTCTTCGCTGATCTGGCGGAATTGGTGACCGTCATCAAAAGCGCAGGCTTCCAACTTGCTCAACAGGTCAAACAGTTATCGCAAATAAGTGAAGAGAACATTCCCTCCAAATCTTCTAACAATGAGGAAAAATAGGAATTTAAAAGCGCCTTTAAACGTGATGATATAGAATGCTTGTAGCATTCATCAAAAATTATTGGAACTCACCGATTTTATCCAAAACAATGATGTTGACATTGCTATGGTAACAGAGACACATGCAAATCCTGGTATTAGTATTAACATAATGAATTTCAGATGCTATCGCACAAATAGACTCAGTCACCGTGGTGGGGGGGTAGCGATATACGTAAACAACTCTCTCCAACCATGCATGATTAAGCAGTAGAGAAATAATAGACAAGAGTACGTCACTGTCTTCGTGTTTCTTCCAGGTTATGGAAACACTTATTTCACAGCCTTGTATAACCCACCCAGATACCCTTTAGAAGCTGAATTATTAAAGGACATCTTATTCACAAATATTCCTGTTATATTAGCAGGTTATTTTAGTGCGAAACATGAGGAATGGAACTGTCGTAAAACAAACCCAAATGGAGAACAACTCTTTGAATTTATAAACAACGAAAATGTTTATCTCTTTGCGCCTGAGGAATACACTTATCTTGCACACGACCCGAACAGAGGGGACATTCTTGATCTACTACTTACCTCCGCTTCAATTCCAGTATATCTTGAAGTTGTTAATGATCTAAGCTTGGATCATTTACCTGTAATGGCCACGCTTGGAATCCTAAAAGACAAAATGACGCAGGAGAAAAATATTACAGACTGGAAGCAATATAATCTGATCTTAAATAACAGTACCTTCCTGAACACAGCTTTAAGAACCGAGCAGGACATAGACTTAGCTGGGCACCTGTTTACTAACAGTATCATTAATGCAGTCAATACTGCCACCAAGAACATTCCCATAAAACAGATATCTGGAAGATTCCCCCCCACACACACATCAAAGATAAAATCAGAGAAAGAAATAGATTAAGGAAAGCCTGGAATCGAACATGGAACCCGAGTACAAAAACGGAAATTAATAGACTGAATCGTGACATCAAGCAATCAATTCATAAACTCAGAAATGACCTTTGGGACGAGAAAATCATGAATTTTAATGAACCAGACAAAGCGTTCTGGTCATTTGTCAGAAATGTAAAAGGAAAGGCTGTAGCGAACAAACCACTTCTCTTCAATAATAGCGTGGCTTTTACTAATAAAGAAAAAGCAAACGCCTTTGTCTAACATTTTGAAAATCAGTTTAAACCGAATGAGAGTCCTTGTGACATAGACTTTGATGTAAGATACTGCATTAATGACTGGTTTACTTCACAGGAGGACTTAGAAGACAATCTGGAACTCACCTCTCCACATGAAATCCAAGAAATCATAAGGAAACTAAAAAACAGGAAGGCACCGGGCTATGATGCAATAACCAACCTAGCGATCAAGAACTTACCGAAAAATTGTATTGCAAGGTATGCCAGTATTTTAAATGCTTGCTTAGCTATCAGATACTTTCCGCTTGCCTGGAAAAGAGCCAAAATGATTGCTTTACCTAAAGCCGGCAAGGTTACCACTCGCACACAAGGATTTAGACCTATTAGTTTGCTTCCCGTTTTGGGGAAAATTTTTGAACGCATCATTTATCATAGAATCCATCCATACTTAGAGAAACTACCAGAAGAACAGTTTGGTTTCCGGAAAACGCTTTCCACCACGAAACAATTGGTCAGACTTTCTGAGTTCACCGGCAGTACGTTACGTAACAGACAAAATGTTGCTTTTCTCATGCTAGACGTGGCCAAAGCCTTTGACCGCGTCTGGCATGAGGGTCTAATTTTCAAGCTCCGTTCCCTTGGCTTCACCAAAACTTTAACGTGTCTCATCTACTCATTCCTGAAAGGGCAGAAGTTTTCATGTTTCTATTGGAAATGAGATTTCTGAAGTCAAAAGAATTCACGCCGGCGTCCCGCAAGGGTCAATTTTAGGTCCGATCTTATATCTCTTCTTATGACTGACTTCCCTAAAACAGGCTTTAACTACAATTACTTCATTGGCTGTTATGCAGATGATACGGTGCATGCTCTAAAATCTATGTGTCCTAATCAAGCTGTCAGGAAACTTCAACAAGTCATGCCGCAAATAGAATTTTGGTGTACCAAATGGCGTATTTAAATTAACGCAGATAAATGCAAGCCGCTCATTATCCGAAAGAAGAAATCTGCCACTGAAATCACAGAAAAGCTTAAGCTATTTGACACAGAAGTTCCTAGAGTACGCAAGGCGAATTTCCTTGGCGTTATTATTAATGATAAATTTTCCTGTAAGGATCACCTGACTCATGTCAGGGGAAAGACACTAGGAGTCGTTCAGAGTCTTAACCCACTTATTAACGAGCACTGTAAACTGGACTTAAGAAGAAAACGGCACTTATACATCTCTGTTATACGGCCAATCTTCACGTATGCTCCCCTGCGTGGGCCTCAGTTAGAAACAGGGACATATCTAAATTACAAATTACACAGAACAAGTTGCTGCGCACCTTCACGAATGCGCATTATTTCGTATCTAATAGGACTTTACGCAAGGATTTGAAAATTAAAACTGTCATAGAGCATCTTCATCGCTTAAACTCCAGCTTTTTCCAGAAAGCAGTTACATGCCCTCACATGACAAAATTACATGTATTTGAATACATTCCACTACCGGAAGATAAAGAGTTACGACCGCTGGCAGCCCACCTAGCCAGAGATCTGAATTTTCCTACATAAAGTAGAACATTCCTGTATATATTTGTACATATTGTATATAGCTTTTATGAATACTTTTCTTATTATTTCATCGAAACTTCTATATGATTTCTGATCTTCCAAACTGCATTTTTGTCACTGTGACTCTATATTTGCAAATGTATGCCTTTGAGAGTTTGTATTCTTACAAACTCGTTCTGTCATGTAGTATACTTTCACAGTATCTTATCTTAAAAACTCATTATTGCTTTACCTTGCACAGCTCCGTCTGCGGCGCGTCTTCTTGTCTGGCCTAATTCCTAGGCTTGCGGCATCTTGCTCGCGTCCCTTCTGCCTCACCTCATTCTCTTAACTCCTACCACATCAGACTTCCTACCGTCATGTGCCTTCTGGGTCTCCTCATGAGCTGGAAATAGCGCGCTTAGCAAGCTACTCCAGCCATACTTGTTCGGATCGGATCGGATAAAACGTAGGTGATAGTCAGGGACCTTGCGGGAATTTTCGCCAACACATCCGCCTGTTAGGACACTATCGAGTGGGCCTAATTCCGGGGTGTTGGAATCCTATATTCAGGGCGCAGGATTTTGATATTCGATGCGAAGATGGATGCAGTGCTAGATGCAGTGAAAGCGCAGATTAGCGAGCTCGACCATGTCAAAGAGCAAAATGGAGAATTCACTGACATAGAAGGCAAACTTTACACATTCTTGCATAGTCTTGTTGATATGTTGAAAGTGTTTAATGAACAAATTAATCATGAAAATGAAACACTAACAAAAATACTAATACCGTAGTGGATATTAGAAATACGAGTCCAACTTTAGAGGATAATGATAGGGGCAGAAGCCCAGTCAAGATTAATGATTTCTCACACCTAAACTCAGATAATGAAAAAACGCTTGATTAAGAAACTAGTTCAGAAGACGAAACACAAAACAGGCGTAGAGGAGATCAAACTGTAAGGACTAGAAATCACAGAGTGCAGTATAAAAAGCAAAAGACAAGTGATAGTCAAGTTAAAACGTCCAATGTCACCACTGCTTCAGATAAAAATGCACAATCAAGCACAGGTAGCTCAGTTACTAAAATCACAGAGCAAATTAACAAAACTCATATAGATAATCAAGATATGGACACAAATGATGCAGATAGTGTTCAAAATGACACTTCAAGTATTTCTAAAACCTCAAATAATAGTGTAAATTCATCTCGTACTAAAATCCCACCCATTTCTCTCAGGGAGACTGATTTGAACTGGGGAGAAATTAGTAAAGTTTTTCACAGAAATAAATTAAAATTTTTTGGTGGACAAAATCCAGATGGAATTAAAGTTATTGCATAATCCCCCGATGATTACAGGAGTATGGTAAAAATCTTAAATGATCTAGGAGTTGAACATCACTCATTTTAAACTGCCAAAAGAGCGCAACTTAAAAGTTGTAGGGAGAGGATTAACTTACAGAACTCCAATTGAGGATATTAAAAGAGATCTTGTAGAATTACACTACAGAGTACAGGATGTTAACCAGATGACCCGCCGCAGGGAGGGTATTGTCACAAAACTACCTCTGTTCATTATCACGTTGCCTAAGTCGGACGACTCAAAGAAGATTTATCATGAGCAATTTCTTTGTGATGTGAAAAATTAAAATCCAAGAGTATAAAAGGCGTCAGGGGCCCTTGCAGTGCTTCCGATGTCAAGGTTTTAATCATACTCAGGAAGGCTGCAAGTATCCTCCAAAATGTGTCCGATGTGCTAAGGATCATTTCTTTCGAGATTGTCCTGATAAAGGAAAACCAGATGTACCATTATGCTGCGTAAACTGCGGAAAAGAACACACCTCAAGTTTTCGCGGATGCGAAAGTTTCCCTAAACCAAAAATAGTCAAGGAGAAAGTTTTCAGCAACAGAGTTGTAGAAAATAAATCTTATGCTAAGGCTCTCTCAGCTGGAATCTAGGAAGAACAACTCACCAAGGCTAAAAAAGTCTTCGCTGATCTGGCGGAATTGGTGACCGTCATCAAAAGCGCAGGCTTCCAACTTGCTCAACAGGTCAAACAGTTATCGCAAATAAGTGAAGAGAACATTCCCTCCAAATCTTCTAACAATGAGGAAAAATAGGAATTTAAAAGCGCCTTTAAACGTGATGATATAGAATGCTTGTAGCATTCATCAAAAATTATTGGAACTCACCGATTTTATCCAAAACAATGATGTTGACATTGCTATGGTAACAGAGACACATGCAAATCCTGGTATTAGTATTAACATAATGAATTTTAGATGCTATCGCACAAATAGACTCAGTCACCGTGGTGGGGGGGTAGCGATATACGTAAACAACTCTCTCCAACCATGCATGATTAAGCAGTAGAGAAATAATAGACAAGAGTACGTCACTGTCTTCGTGTTTCTTCCAGGTTATGGAAACACTTATTTCACAGCCTTGTATAACCCACCCAGATACCCTTTAGAAGCTTAATTATTAAAGGACATCTTATTCACAAATATTCCTGTTATATTAGCAGGTTATTTTAGTGCGAAACATGAGGAATGGAACTGTCGTAAAACAAACCCAAATGGAGAACAACTCTTTGAATTTATAAACAACGAAAATGTTTATCTCTTTGCGCCTGAGGAATACACTTATCTTGCACACGACCCGAACAGAGGGGACATTCTTGATCTACTACTTACCTCCGCTTCAATTCCAGTATATCTTGAAGTTGTTAATGATCTAAGCTTGGATCATTTACCTGTAATGGCCACGCTTGGAATCCTAAAAGACAAAATGACGCAGGAGAAAAATATTACAGACTGGAAGCAATATAATCTGATCTTAAGTAACAGTACCTTCCTGAACACAGCTTTAAGAACCGAGCAGGACATAGACTTAGCTGGGCACCTGTTTACTAACAGTATCATTAATGCAGTCAATACTGCCACCAAGAACATTCCCATAAAACAGATATCTGGAAGACTCCCCCCCCACACACATCAAAGATAAAATCAGAGAAAGAAATAGATTAAGGAAAGCCTGGAATCGAACATGGAACCCGAGTACAAAAACGGAAATTAATAGACTGAATCGTGACATCAAGCAATCAATTCATAAACTCAGAAATGACCTTTGGGACGAGAAAATCATGAATTTTAATGAACCAGACAAAGCGTTCTGGTCATTTGTCAGAAATGTAAAAGGAAAGGCTGTAGCGAACAAACCACTTCTCTTCAATAATAGCGTGGCTTTTACTAATAAAGAAAAAGCAAACGCCTTTGTGTAACATTTTGAAAATCAGTTTAAACCGAATGAGAGTCCTTGTGACATAGACTTTGATGTAAGATACTGCATTAATGACTGGTTTACTTCACAGGAGGACTTAGAAGACAATCTGGAACTCACCTCTCCACATGAAATCCAAGAAATCATAAGGAAACTAAAAAACAGGAAGGCACCGGGCTATGATGCAATAACCAACCTAGCGATCAAGAACTTACCGAAAAATTGTATTGCAAGGTATGCCAGTATTTTAAATGCTTGCTTAGCTATCAGATACTTTCCGCTTGCCTGGAAAAGAGCCAAAATGATTGCTTTACCTAAAGCCGGCAAGGTTACCACTCGCACACAAGGATTTAGACCTATTAGTTTGCTTCCCGTTTTGGGGAAAATTTTTGAACGCATCATTTATCATAGAATCCATCCATACTTAGAGAAACTACCAGAAGAACAGTTTGGTTTCCGGAAAACGCTTTCCACCACGAAACAATTGGTCAGACTTTCTGAGTTCACCGGCAGTACGTTACGTAACAGACAAAATGTTGCTTTTCTCATGCTAGACGTGGCCAAAGCCTTTGACCGCGTCTGGCATGAGGGTCTAATTTTCAAGCTCCGTTCCCTTGGCTTCACCAAAACTTTAACGTGTCTCATCTACTCATTCCTGAAAGGGCAGAAGTTTTCATGTTTCTATTGGAAATGAGATTTCTGAAGTCAAAAGAATTCACGCCGGCGTCCCGCAAGGGTCAATTTTAGGTCCGATCTTATATCTCTTCTTATGACTGACTTCCCTAAAACAGGCTTTAACTACAATTACTTCATTGGCTGTTATGCAGATGATACGGTGCTTGCTGTAAAATCTATGTGTCCTAATCAAGCTGTCAGGAAACTTCAACAAGTCATGCCGCAAATAGAATTTTGGTGTACCAAATGGCGTATTTAAATTAACGCAGATAAATGCAAGCCGCTCATTATCCGAAAGAAGAAATCTGCCACTGAAATCACAGAAAAGCTTAAGCTATTTGACACAGAAGTTCCTAGAGTGCGCAAGGCGAATTTCCTTGGCGTTATTATTAATGATAAATTTTCCTGTAAGGATCACCTGACTCATGTCAGGGGAAAGACACTAGGAGTCGTTCAGAGTCTTAACCCACTTATTAACGAGCACTGTAAACTGGACTTAAGAAGAAAACGGCACTTATACATGTGTGTTATACGGCCAATCTTCACGTATGCTCCCCTGCGTGGGCATCAGTTAGAAACAGGGACATATCTAAATTACAAATTACACAGAACAAGTTGCTGCGCACCTTCACGAATGCGCATTATTTCGTATCTAATAGGACTTTACGCAAGGATTTGAAAATTAAAACTGTCATAGAGCATCTTCATCGCTTAAACTCCAGCTTTTTCCAGAAAGCAGTTACATGCCCTCACATGACAAAATTACATGTATTTGAATACATTCCACTACCGGAAGATAAAGAGTTACGACCGCTGGCAGCCCACCTAGCCAGAGATCTGAACTTTCCTACATAAAGTAGAACATTCCTGTATATATTTGTACATATTGTATATAGCTTTTATGAATACTTTTCTTATTATTTCATCGAAACTTCTATATGATTTCTGATCTTCCAAACTGCATTTTTGTCACTGTGACTCTATATTTGCAAATGTATGCCTTTGAGAGTTTGTATTCTTACAAACTCGTTCTGTCATGTAGTATACTTTCACAGTATCTTATCTTAAAAACTCATTATTGCTTTACCTTGCACAGCTCCGTCTGCGGCGCGTCTTCTTGTCTGGCCTAATTCCTAGGCTTGCGGCATCTTGCTCGCGTCCCTTCTGCCTCACCTCATTCTCTTAACTCCTACCACGTCAGACTTCCTACCGTCATGTGCCTTCTGGGTCTCCTCATGAGCTGGAAATAGCGCGCTTAGCAAGCTACTCCAGCCATACTTGTTCGGATCGGATCGGATAAAACGTAGGTGATAGTCAGGGACCTTGCGGGAATTTTCGCCAACACATCCGCCTGTTAGGACACTATCGAGTGGGCCTAATTCCGGGGTGTTGGAATCCTATATTCAGGGCGCAAGATTTTGATATTCGATGCGAAGATGGATGCAGTGCTAGATGCAGTGAAAGCGCAGATTAGCGAGCTCGACCATGTCAAAGAGCAAAATGGAGAATTCACTGACATAGAAGGCAAACTTTACACATTCTTGCATAGTCTTGTTGATATGTTGAAAGTGTTTAATGAACAAATTAATCATGAAAATGAAACACTAACAAAAATACTAATACCGTAGTGGATATTAGAAATACGAGTCCAACTTTAGAGGATAATGATAGGGGCAGAAGCCCAGTCAAGATTAATGATTTCTCACACCTAAACTCAGATAATGAAAAAACGCTTGATTAAGAAACTAGTTCAGAAGACGAAACACAAAACAGGCGTAGAGGAGATCAAACTGTAAGGACTAGAAATCACAGAGTGCAGTATAAAAAGCAAAAGACAAGTGATAGTCAAGTTAAAACGTCCAATGTCACCACTGCTTCAGATAAAAATGCACAATCAAGCACAGGTAGCTCAGTTACTAAAATCACAGAGCAAATTAACAAAACTCATATAGATAATCAAGATATGGACACAAATGATGCAGATAGTGTTCAAAATGACACTTTAAATATTTCTAAAACCTCAAATAATAGTGTAAATTCATCTCGTACTAAAATCCCACCCATTTCTCTCAGGGAGACTGATTTGAACTGGGGAGAAATTAGTAAAGTTTTTCACAGAAATAAATTTAAATTTTTTGGTCGACAAAATCCAGATGGAATTAAAGTTATTGCATAATCCCCCGATGATTACAGGGGTATGGTAAAAATCTTAAATGATCTAGGAGTTGAACATCACTCATTGAAACTGCCAGAAGAGCGCAACTTAAAAGTTGTAGGGAGAGGATTAACTTACAGAACTTCAGTTGAGGATATTAAAAGAGATCTTGTAGAATTACACTACAGAGTAGAGGATGTTAAAGAGATGACCCGCCGCAGGGAGGGTATTGTCACAAAACTACCTCTGTTCATTATCACGTTGCCTAAGTCGGACGACTCAAAGAAGATTTATCATGAGCAATTTCTTTGTGATATGAAAATTAAAATCCAAGAGTATAAAGGGCGTCAGGGGCCCTTGCAGTGCTTCCGATGTCAAGGTTTTAATCATACTCAGGAAGGCTGCAAGTATCCTCCAAAATGTGTCCGATGTGCTAAGGATCATTTCTTTCGAGATTGTCCTGATAAAGGAAAACCAGATGTACCATTATGCTGCGTAAACTGCGGAAAAGAACACACCTCAAGTTTTCGCGGATGCGAAAGATTCCCTAAACCAAAAATAGTCCAGGAGAAAGTTTTCATCAACAGAGTTGTAGAAAATAAATCTTATGCTAAGGCTCTCTCAGCTGGAATCTAGGAAGAACAACTCACCAAGGCTAAAAAAGTCTTCGCAGATCTGGCGGAATTGGTGACCGTCATCAAAAGCGCAGGCTTCCAACTTGCTCAACAGGTCAAACAGTTATTGCAAATAAGTGAAGAGAACATTCCTTCCAAATCTTCTAACAATGAGGAAAAATAGGAATTTAAAAGCGCCTTTAAACGTGATGATATAGAATGCTTGTAGCATTCATCAAAAATTATTGGAACTCACCGATTTTATCCAAAACAATGATGTTGACATTGCTATGGTAACAGAGACACATGCAAATCCTGGTATTAGTATTAACATAATGAATTTCAGATGCTATCGCACAAATAGACTCAGTCACCGTGGTGGGGGGGTAGCGATATACGTAAAGAACTCTCTCCAACCATGCATGATTAAGCAGTACAGAAATAATAGACAAGAGTACGTCACTGTCTTCGTGTTTCTTCCAGGTTATGGAAACACTTATTTCACAGCCTTCTATAACCCACCCAGATACCCTTTAGAAGCTGAATTATTAAAGGACATCTTATTCACAAATATTCCTGTTATATTAGCAGGTGATTTTAATGCGAAACATGAGGAATGGAACTGTCGTAAAACAAACCCAAATGGAGAACAACTCTTTGAATTTATAAACAACGAAAATGTTTATCTCTTTGCGCCTGAGGAATACACTTATCTTGCACACGACCCGAACAGAGGGGACATTCTTGATCTACTACTTACCTCCGCTTCAATTCCAGTATATCTTGAAGTTGTTAATGATCTAAGCTTGGATCATTTACCTGTAATGGCCACGCTTGGAATCCTAAAAGACAAAATGACGCAGGAGAAAAATATTACAGACTGGAAGCAATATAATCTGATCTTAAGTAACAGTACCTTCCTGAACACAGCTTTAAGAACCGAGCAGGACATAGACTTAGCTGGGCACCTGTTTACTAACAGTATCATTAATGCAGTCAATACTGCCACCAAGAACATTCCCATAAAACAGATATCTGGAAGACTCCCCCCCACACACATCAAAGATAAAATCAGAGAAAGAAATAGATTAAGGAAAGCCTGGAATCGAACATGGAACCCGAGTACAAAAACGGAAATTAATAGACTGAATCGTGACATCAAGCAATCAATTCATAAACTCAGAAATGACCTTTGGGACGAGAAAATCATGAATTTTAACGAACCAGACAAAGCGTTCTGGTCATTTGTCAGAAATGTAAAAGGAAAGGCTGTAGCGAACAAACCACTTCTCTTCAATAATAGCGTGGCTTTTACTAATAAAGAAAAAGCAAACGCCTTTGTGTAACATTTTGAAAATCAGTTTAAACCGAATGAGAGTCCTTGTGACATAGACTTTGATGTAAGATACTGCATTAATGACTGGTTTACTTCACAGGAGGACTTAGAAGACAATCTGGAACTCACCTCTTAACATGAAATCCAAGAAATCATAAGGAAACTAAAAAACAGGAAGGCACCGGGCTATGATGCAATAACCAACCTAGCGATCAAGAACTTACCGAAAAATTGTATTGCAAGGTATGCCAGTATTTTAAATGCTTGCTTAGCTATCAGATACTTTCCGCTTGCCTGGAAAAGAGCCAAAATGATTGCTTTACCTAAAGCCGGCAAGGTTACCACTCGCACACAAGGATTTAGACCTATTAGTTTGCTTCCCGTTTTGGGGAAAATTTTTGAACGCATCATTTATCATAGAATCCATCCATACTTAGAGAAACTACCAGAAGAACAGTTTGGTTTCCGGAAAACGCTTTCCACCACGAAACAATTGGTCAGACTTTCTGAGTTCACCGGCAGTACGTTACGTAACAGACAAAATGTTGCTTTTCTCATGCTAGACGTGGCCAAAGCCTTTGACCGCGTCTGGCATGAGGGTCTAATTTTCAAGCTCCGTTCCCTTGGCTTCACCAAAACTTTAACGTGTCTCATCTACTCATTCCTGAAAGGGCAGAAGTTTTCATGTTTCTATTGGAAATGAGATTTCTGAAGTCAAAAGAATTCACGCCGGCGTCCCGCAAGGGTCAATTTTAGGTCCGATCTTATATCTCTTCTTATGACTGACTTCCCTAAAACAGGCTTTAACTACAATTACTTCATTGGCTGTTATGCAGATGATACGGTGCTTGCTGTAAAATCTATGTGTCCTAATCAAGCTGTCAGGAAACTTCAACAAGTCATGCCGCAAATAGAATTTTGGTGTACCAAATGGCGTATTTAAATTAACGCAGATAAATGCAAGCCGCTCATTATCCGAAAGAAGAAATCTGCCACTGAAATCACAGAAAAGCTTAAGCTATTTGACACAGAAGTTCCTAGAGTGCGCAAGGCGAATTTTCTTGGCGTTATTATTAATGATAAATTTTCCTGGAAGGATCACCTGACTCATGTCAGGGGAAAGACACTAGGAGTCGTTCAGAGTCTTAACCCACTTATTAACGAGCACTGTAAACTGGACTTAAGAAGAAAACGGCACTTATACATCTCTGTTATACGGCCAATCTTCACGTATGCTCCCCTGCGTGGGCATCAGTTAGAAACAGGGACATATCTAAATTACAAATTACACAGAACAAGTTGCTGCGTACGTTCACGAATGCGCATTATTTCGTATCTAATAAGACTTTACGCAAGGATTTGAAAATTAAAACTGTCATAGAGCATCTTCATCGCTTAAACTCCAACTTTTTCCAGAAAGCAGTTACATGCCCTCACATGACAAAATTACATGTATTTGAATACATTCCACTGCCGGAAGATAAAGAGTTACGACCGCTGGCAGCCCACCTAGCCAGAGATCTGAACTTTCCTACATAAAGTAGAACATTCCTGTATATATTTGTACATATTGTATATAGCTTTTATGAATACTTTTCTTATTATTTCATCGAAACTTCTATATGATTTCTGATCTTCCAAACTGCATTTTTGTCACTGTGACTCTATATTTGCAAATGTATGCCTTTGAGAGTTTGTATTCTTACAAACTCGTTCTGTCATGTAGTATACTTTCACAGTATCTTATCTTAAAAACTCATTATTGCTTTACCTTGCACAGCTCCGTCTGCGGCGCGTCTTCTTGTCTGGCCTAATTCCTAGGCTTGCGGCATCTTGCTCGCGTCCCTTCTGCCTCACCTCATTCTCTTAACTCCTACCACGTCAGACTTCCTACCGTCATGTGCCTTCTGGGTCTCCTCATGAGCTGGAAATAGCGCGCTTAGCAAGCTACTCCAGCCATACTTGTTCGGATCGGATCGGATAAAACGTAGGTGATAGTCAGGGACCTTGCGGGAATTTTCGCCAACACATCCGCCTGTTAGGACACTATCGAGTGGGCCTAATTCCGGGGTGTTGGAATCCTATATTCAGGGCGCAGGATTTTGATATTCGATGCGAAGGTGGATGCAGTGCTAGATGCAGTGTAAGCGCAGATTAGCAAGCTCGACCATGTGAAAGAACAAAATGGAGAATTCACTGACATAGAAGGCAAACTTTACACATTCTTGCATAGTCTTGTTGATATGTTGAAAGTGTTTAATGAACAAATTAATCATGAAAATGAAACACTAACAAAAATACTAATACCGTAGTGGATATTAGAAATACGAGTCCAACTTTAGAGGATAATGATAGGGGCAGAAGCCCAGTCAAGATTAATGATTTCTCACACCTAAACTCAGATAATGAAAAAACGCTTGATCAAGAAACTAGTTCAGAAGACGAAACACAAAACAGGCGTAGAGGAGATCAAACTGTAAGGACTAGAAATCACAGAGTGCAGTATAAAAAGCAAAAGACAAGTGATAGTCAAGTTAAAACGTCCAATGTCACCACTGCTTCAGATAAAAATGCACAATCAAGCACAGGTAGCTCAGTTACTAAAATCACAGAGCAAATTAACAAAACTCATATAGATAATCAAGATATGGACACAAATGATGCAGATAGTGTTCAAAATGACACTTCAAATATTTCTAAAACCTCAAATAATAGTGTAAATTCATCTCGTACTAAAATCCCACCCATTTCTCTCAGGGAGACTGATTTGAACTGGGGAGAAATTAGTAAAGTTTTTCACAGAAATAAATTTAAATTTTTTGGTCGACAAAATCCAGATGGAATTAAAGTTATTGCATAATCCCCCGATGATTACAGGAGTATGGTAAAAATCTTAAATGATCTAGGAGTTGAACATCACTCATTTTAAACTGCCAAAAGAGCGCAACTTAAAAGTTGTAGGGAGAGGATTAACTTACAGAACTCCAATTGAGGATATTAAAAGAGATCTTGTAGAATTACACTACAGAGTAGAGGATGTTAACCAGATGACCCGCCGCAGGGAGGGTATTGTCACAAAACTACCTCTGTTCATTATCACGTTGCCTAAGTCGGACGACTCAAAGAAGATTTATCATGAGCAATTTCTTTGTGATATGAAAAATTAAAATCCAAGAGTATAAAGGGCGTCAGGGGCCCTTGCAGTGCTTCCGATGTCAAGGTTTTAATCATACTCAGGAAGGCTGCAAGTATCCTCCAAAATGTGTCCGATGTGCTAAGGATCATTTCTTTCGAGATTGTCCTGATAAAGGAAAACCAGATGTACCATTATGCTGCGTAAACTGCGGAAAAGAACACACCTCAAGTTTTCGCGGATGCGAAAGTTTTCCCTAAACCAAAAATAGTCAAGGAGAAAGTTTTCAGCAACAGAGTTGTAGAAAATAAATCTTATGCTAAGGCTCTCTCAGCTGGAATCTAGGAAGAACAACTCACCAAGGCTAAAAAAGTCTTCGCTGATCTGGCGGAATTGGTGACCGTCATCAAAAGCGCAGGCTTCCAACTTGCTCAACAGGTCAAACAGTTATCGCAAATAAGTGAAGAGAACATTCCATCCAAATCTTCTAACAATGAGGAAAAATAGGAATTTAAAAGCGCCTTTAAACGTGATGATATAGAATGCTTGTTGCATTCATCAAAAATTATTGGAACTCACCGATTTTATCCAAAACAATGATGTTGACATTGCTATGGTAACAGAGACACATGCAAATCCTGGTATTAGTATTAACATAATGAATTTCAGATGCTATCGCACAAATAGACTCAGTCACCGTGGTGGGGGGGTAGCGATATACGTAAAGAACTCTCTCCAACCATGCATGATTAAGCAGTACAGAAATAATAGACAAGAGTACGTCACTGTCTTCGTGTTTCTTCCAGGTTATGGAAACACTTATTTCACAGCCTTCTATAACCCACCCAGATACACTTTAGTAGCTGAATTATTAAAGGACATCTTATTCACAAATATTCCTGTTATATTAGCAGGTGATTTTAATGCGAAACATGAGGAATGGAACTGTCGTAAAACAAACCCAAATGGAGAACAACTCTTTGAATTTATAAACAACGAAAATGTTTATCTCTTTGCGCCTGAGGAATACACTTATCTTGCACACGACCCGAACAGAGGGGACATTCTTGATCTACTACTTACCTCCGCTTCAATTCCAGTATATCTTGAAGTTGTTAATGATCTAAGCTTGGATCATTTACCTGTAATGGCCACGCTTGGAATCCTAAAAGACAAAATGACGCAGGAGAAAAATATTACAGACTGGAAGCAATATAATCTGATCTTAAGTAACAGTACCTTCCTGAACACAGCTTTAAGAACCGAGCAGGACATAGACTTAGCTGGGCACCTGTTTACTAACAGTATCATTAATGCAGTCAATACTGCCACCAAGAACATTCCCATAAAACAGATATCTGGAAGACTCCCCCCCCACACACATCAAAGATAAAATCAGAGAAAGAAATAGATTAAGGAAAGCCTGGAATCGAACATGGAACCCGAGTACAAAAACGGAAATTAATAGACTGAATCGTGACATCAAGCAATCAATTCATAAACTCAGAAATGACCTTTGCGACGAGAAAATTATGAATTTTAATGAACCAGACAAAGCGTTCTGGTCATTTGTCAGAAATGTAAAAGGAAAGGCTGTAGCGAACAAACCACTTCTCTTCAAAAATAGCGTGGCTTTTACTAATAAAGAAAAAGCAAACGCCTTTGTGTAACATTTTGAAAATCAGTTTAAACCGAATGAGAGTCCTTGTGACATAGACTTTGATGTAAGATACTGCATTAATGACTGGTTTACTTCACAGGAGGACTTAGAAGACAATCTGGAACTCACCTCTCCACATGAAATCCAAGAAATCATAAGGAAACTAAAAAACAGGAAGGCACCGGGCTATGATGCAATAACCAACCTAGCTATCAAGAACTTACCGAAAAATTGTATTGCAAGGTATGCCAGTATTTTAAATGCTTGCTTAGCTATCAGATACTTTCCGCTTGCCTGGAAAAGAGCCAAAATGATTGCTTTACCTAAAGCCGGCAAGGTTACCACTCGCACACAAGGATTTAGACCTATTAGTTTGCTTCCCGTTTTGGGTAAAATTTTTGAACGCATCATTTATCATAGAATCCATCCATACTTAGAGAAACTACCAGAAGAACAGTTTGGTTTCCGGAAAACGCTTTCCACCACGAAACAATTGGTCAGACTTTCTGAGTTCACCGGCAGTACGTTACGTAACAGACAAAATGTTGCTTTTCTCATGCTAGACGTGGCCAAAGCCTTTGACCGCGTCTGGCATGAGGGTCTAATTTTCAAGCTCCGTTCCCTTGGCTTCACCAAAACTTTAACGTGTCTCATCTACTCATTCCTGAAAGGGCAGAAGTTTTCATGTTTCTATTGGAAATGAGATTTCTGAAGTCAAAAGAATTCACGCCGGCGTCCCGCAAGGGTCAATTTTAGGTCCGATCTTATATCTCTTCTTATGACTGACTTCCCTAAAACAGGCTTTAACTACAATTACTTCATTGGCTGTTATGCAGATGATACGGTGCTTGCTGTAAAATCTATGTGTCCTAATCAAGCTGTCAGGAAACTTCAACAAGTCATGCCGCAAATAGAATTTTGGTGTACCAAATGGCGTATTTAAATTAACGCAGATAAATGCAAGCCGCTCATTATCCGAAAGAAGAAATCTGCCACTGAAATCACAGAAAAGCTTAAGCTATTTGACACAGAAGTTCCTAGAGTACGCAAGGCGAATTTCCTTGGCGTTATTATTAATGATAAATTTTCCTGGAAGGATCACCTGACTCATGTCAGGGGAAAGACACTAGGAGTTGTTCAGAGTCTTAACCCACTTATTAACGAGCACTGTAAACTGGACTTAAGAAGAAAACGGCACTTATACATCTCTGTTATACGGCCAATCTTCACGTATGCTCCCCTGCGTGGGCATCAGTTAGAAACAGGGACATATCTAAATTACAAATTACACAGAACAAGTTGCTGCGCACCTTCACGAATGCGCATTATTTCGTATCTAATAGGACTTTACGCAAGGATTTGAAAATTAAAACTGTCATAGAGCATCTTCATCGCTTAAACTCCAGCTTTTTCCAGAAAGCAGTTACATGCCCTCACATGACAAAATTACATGTATTTGAATACATTCCACTACCGGAAGATAAAGAGTTACGACCGCTGGCAGCCCACCTAGCCAGAGATCTGAACTTTCCTACATAAAGTAGAACATTCCTGTATATATTTGTACATATTGTATATAGCTTTTATGAATACTTTTCTTATTATTTCATCGAAACTTCTATATGATTTCTGATCTTCCAAACTGCATTTTTGTCACTGTGACTCTATATTTGCAAATGTATGCCTTTGAGAGTTTGTATTCTTACAAACTCGTTCTGTCATGTAGTATACTTTCACAGTATCTTATCTTAAAAACTCATTATTGCTTTACCTTGCACAGCTCCGTCTGCGGCGCGTCTTCTTGTCTGGCCTAATTCCTAGGCTTGCGGCATCTTGCTCGCGTCCCTTCTGCCTCACCTCATTCTCTTAACTCCTACCACGTCAGACTTCCTACCGTCATGTGCCTTCTGGGTCTCCTCATGAGCTGGAAATAGCGCGCTTAGCAAGCTACTCCAGCCATACTTGTTCGGATCGGATCGGATAAAACGTAGGTGATAGTCAGGGACCTTGCGGGAATTTTCGCCAACACATCCGCCTGTTAGGACACTATCGAGTGGACCTAACTCCGGGGTGTTGGAATCCTATATTCAGGGCGGAGGATTTTGATATTCGATGCGAAGATGGATGCAGTGCTAGATGCAGTGAAAGCGCAGATTAGCGAGCTCGACCATGTCAAAGAGCAAAATGGAGAATTCACTGACATAGAAGGCAAACTTTACACATTCTTGCATAGTCTTGTTGATATGTTGAAAGTGTTTAATGAACAAATTAATCATGAAAATGAAACACTAACAAAAATACTAATACCGTAGTGGATATTAGAAATACGAGTCCAACTTTAGAGGATAATGATAGGGGCAGAAGCCCAGTCAAGATTAATGATTTCTCACACCTAAACTCAGATAATGAAAAAACGCTTGATCAAGAAACTAGTTCAGAAGACGAAACACAAAACAGGCGTAGAGGAGATCAAACTGTAAGGACTAGAAATCACAGAGTGCAGTATAAAAAGGAAAAGACAAGTGATAGTCAAGTTAAAACGTCCAATGTCACCACTGCTTCAGATAAAAATGCACAATCAAGCACAGGTAGCTCAGTTACTAAAATCACAGAGCAAATTAACAAAACTCATATAGATAATCAAGATATGGACACAAATGATGCAGATAGTGTTCAAAATGACACTTCAAATATTTCTAAAACCTCAAATAATAGTGTAAATTCATCTCGTACTAAAATCCCACCCATTTCTCTCAGGGAGACTGATTTGAACTGGGGAGAAATTAGTAAAGTTTTTCACAGAAATAAATTTAAATTTTTTGGTCGACAAAATCCAGATGGAATTAAAGTTATTGCATAATCCCCCGATGATTACAGGGGTATGGTAAAAATCTTAAATGATCTAGGAGTTGAACATCACTCATTGAAACTGCCAGAAGAGCGCAACTTAAAAGTTGTAGGGAGAGGATTAACTTACAGAACTCCAATTGAGGATATTAAAAGAGATCTTGTAGAATTACACTACAGAGTAGAGGATGTTAAACAGATGACCCGCCGCAGGGAGGGTATTGTCACAAAACTACCTCTGTTCATTTTCACGTTGCCTAAGTCGGACGACTCAAAGAAGATTTATCATGGGACGGCAATGAGATCCTGCATGCCGTTCAGTATAATCCTCAGCATTCTACACATGTCATATTCGCTTAACAGTGGTTGGATGTCGACTAGTGCAACAGGCGATATCACAGAACGATAATCCACACACTCTATAGGCAACAATCCTGGCTCTATTGAATTCTGACCCTTGCTGGTAAGCATTTCTTCTTATTATTCAAGGCACACCATGATATTCTGAGCACATTCCAACCTTGCAAAGTGCTTCCCGAACGACAAATCCACTACACAACTTTTTGAAATTATTAATTCACCATGCCAAACTTCGCCTAGAAATACCATAATGACTGTTTCCAAGTTTTTGAATGCTTATTTTTTTCCTGTTATTCACATAAATTAGTATGCAACTGAATACCCACATCCAAAACTGAAACAATGTTTTTGATACATTACTTGTGACAATGACAAAGTAGTGTTCTAGTTTGCCTTTTTGTACCTTTTTAACCTCTCGAAGCCGGCTGGTACAGCAGTTGTACCAGGAGAATGACTTTCTCAGACGCCGGCATTGGTACAACTGTCGTACCATCCATGCCCTCCCCATTTTAGAGAATCGTCTATCTGTAGATCTTTGGGTGGTCTATTGTCGCTGCTCAGAGTAGCCGCTGGCTACGCATTATTTCCCTCTTCTTATCAGTTTGGCTACATTTTGGCAAAAACCGCAGGTTTCGTCTCGCGCCAATATACTTGAAAATTAAATAGAGGCCATCTCTTTCTCAATCTGTCTCATAATTTTAATGCTAACTCTTTCAAAGTGCTTCTATTATGCAGTCAATTTTGTCTGATTTATCAGGAGATAAATAAGAGACAATTGTATGCATAATAGTTTTTGTGATTTTCATTCATTCAGTGATTACTTTCAATGATTTTCATTGATTGTAAATTAAATAAAATCAATTTATCTTTAGACCCTCTTTTAGGATGAGATCTGCCAAAAAGTATTTAAATATCAGTAAAGCTCACGTTACTTCTAAATTGAATCAAAACATCAGTTACATTTTATAAAATTTCGGCCAGTTTTATTTTCTGAAATTCTTATACTCCTCAAGAGATAAAGGGAATTCAAACAAGTTGATAAAAAAATATCTTTAAAAAAGGTTGTTATTTTGTCTGTAATAAGGTGTATATCAACTTACTATTAAATGTATGAAAATTAGGATTGGATTACGGAAAAGCACGCGAACGTTATCTGCTTAAGGGGATGAATGCTTTCGTGTAAACCTTTTTAAGAGAAAATTGCTCGCATTTACGTTCCTGGTGGAAAACTCCACATGTAATCAACCCGTTCTTCGGTATTGATTAGATTAATTTTGTTCGCTTACTGAATTACATCAAAGCACACAACAATTACCTGTATAAACGGAGTTATGCCTTCGCGGAGGACTTTCTAAGAAGAGAAGCTGGCTTGCATTTACGTTACACAAAAACCGTGAATCCAACTATTTATCCCGGATTCAAACCCAAGCGAGGTACAAGTGTTCAGCCACCTTTACCGCTCTACTGAAGAGCACGTAAAAAATATTGATAAAGGAAAAGGATTGAAATAAACGGTTTAATTTACTAACCTATAGTTCTCAATCGACAGTACATAAATTACGCATATGAGGGCGATTATTTGTGAATAAATAAACTGTATTGCACTTTTCTCCACTATTTCATATTACGATTGAATTATTGCATTTCAAAGTTATTTCTCATGAATTAATTTTGCTCTTCATGATTTTTGATATTTTCAAAGAGAAAATTCCACACTTTAAATAAAAAAATACACGAGAAGATACTTTATGCAAAATTTGGCGTAAACGGTTTTCTTAATTTTGCTTTGAAAATATTCCAGGGTAATCGTTTTCATTACTGGAAGAAATATGAAAAACAGATTTACTACATTGTGGTAACACCCAATATTTCCTTATTCTTTTGAAAACGTGAAAGATTACTCTTTCTAAAATAAATTAGAAAATATATTATGTGCAAATAGAATATTCGTTGAAAATGAAATAGACTTCAACTTTTAGATATAACAATGGTTTTAGACGAAATTTCTACCTATGAAAAGAAATTGACGTATAATTAATTCTTCATGAACATTTAAAACTGTTCTCAAAATTCTTTTGATGATTGCATGTATAAGTCACATATTTTTTTTTTTTTTTCTCTGCTAACATAAACCAAAGCCAATTTTACAAAGAAAAATTCTCGTTAAAGATATACCTTCTTTGCCTGATAGGTCAATGTAATATTTGTTAAAGTTAAATGATTAAACGCAACCAATGTATCTCGGATTTTGATTTTTTATATTATAATAACAAAATTATCGAAAAAAGCAGATTTAAATCTCTGTTATTGTTATGTAAAGCTTTATTATTGTTGTAAGTTCATCTCAAAATCTAATTGTATTGAATCTCATTCTAATCATCTAATGGTAATAAATATTATTATTATTATTTCATTAAATTAGTCATTACCATTATTTTATTAATGAAAATATGTTATTAAAAATCGCATTCCAGCCTGCAGACTTACAAATCTAGTCCGTATTTACTATATTTTGTTAAATTTTGTTCTCGCTTTCTAATTTCTAATACGAAAATACGCAAGTATAAATGAAGAGTGAAAACAAAGTTAAAAAATTCACAAATTATTTACGAGATTGATTAGAAATAGTGAGTGAAATATAAACATTGCATACATTTTGTTCTAAATAAAGTGTGCACTAGATATGCATCCAGTATTGTACTGCATATTTATTTATGCACTATATATTTAGAACTTCATTTAAATGAAAGCAAAATAATCATCGAAAAAATTGCAAATCTAGCAACCCCTCTACTATGGGACGTAAGCGTGCGACAAACATGTAAATTTTACTTCATCCATGGAGGGGAACTAACGACTTTTCTCATTAGGAAAATGTCAAAGAGGGGGCAAAATTGTTTCGGATCGCGCCGGTCTGAAGGCTATATTATGAGAATTTCGGCCCAGTTTTAGAAGGTTAAAAGACGGACATCATCAGAAGTTGCTCTATATTTTTAAATAATCGAAAACAATATTCTTTTTCAGAATATCGGTTATTACTGCAAATATTAACAGTCCTCCATTTTTAAATTTTAGTTTCAGAAAATATTAACATACCAATGAAATATTAAAAGATTAAACTGTTCTTCTGCCAAAAATTTTCAAAAATACAAAACCAATCTTGATTTATTATAAAATAAATAAAAAATCCCTTCATGCAAAGCTCCAACTCTCTCAAAATTTAATCTCTAATGTTAAATTAAAATTCTCTTACATTATATCACAACCTCTGATATTTGAAAATCTAAAGTACAATAATAGATACTTTTATGCTCCGGTAACGAAATTTCTTTTGCATAATTATATATTTTGTTTGCCGAAATTTGTCTTCCTAGTAAACATATCTTATGCCGTCCAAATAAAATACTTCAAGCGTTATGTCTGAAGAGGTTTGTGTTCTATATCTATATTCTTTACCAGCTGTACCTTTTAGTGGTTTATTATTAATTCAGAATTGTATATGCATACAAAATTTATTACGTCTTATACAACAAACTACAAATTACACTTTCACAACACTTCAGAATCCATGCAAGCGGCTTGTCATGTGACCAAACAAGTGACGTTTTTTACGTAGCAAGTCGGTCAGCCAATAGTGATTCAGCATTGTCACAGCAGGGGGTACGGCGAGTACGTTTTAGGAACATGCTACCGAAACGACCTTGTTCAGCTGCAGCTAGCTCAACGTCTTACCCTTAAAACTTTTCTTAAGAGATCCCGCTATAACCCTGCCCGTTAAATTAGAATTTGGTAGGTTTCCCCAACTCCAATCGGCGACATTATTTGGCGAGACTTTAGAGTTCCTTTTTTTCCGTTCCTTATTTTCCGAGTGACATTTTTTTCCGTTTCTTATTTTCCGGGGACATTCTTTCTGTTTCCCTTTTTTCCGGGTGACATTTTTTCTGCACACCCAAAATTTATATTTTCTTAGATCCAGATTTTCCAACTTGATGGAAATAATGCTTATTCATCATGAGAAGTAAATTTCTGAGAAGAAAAAAAAAAAAAAAAAAAAAAAAAAAAAAAAAATCTTATGCATGCATTTTAATGAAAAATTAATAATAAACACCAAACAGCAATACTAGTTTTTCAGGAAATGCTGAATAAAGTGAAAGAAATATTAATTAGGAAATATGTAAACTTACGTGTACATGTATGTTAAAAAAGTGCATAAAAGCTAACAAGTTAGGTAAAATGTGTAGTAAGTAAAATCAAAGAGTAAAATCTTCTGTTAATGATTTACTATGAATAAATTATTAGTAGATATGTGTACATTTGAGAAAGAGTATGAAAATCATCAGTGCAGCGAATATGTTCTACTGATATTAACACTTAACGCACTTATCATATGACTGTTAATGGACACAAATGTAAAAATTGCCACAGTTAGTTTGCGGAATGAGTGTGGATGAATCTAAACAACATGGGGGCATTTCTTTAGATCAGGGGTTCTCAACCGGTGGTACGCAAAGAAGCAAAGTATTTTTAACTATTAAATTCAAAAACTAAAACCCCAACATCCTGATTTTTTTCTCTAACACTTGTAAATTTATGCAATCTGAGCTTTGTTCAAGAGTGGTGGTACTAAAGGTTTTCAATTTTTGTTTAGATGGTACGCATTAGTCAAAAGGTTGAGAACCTCTGCCTTAGATCAAATATGAGAAGAAAATTATAATTGCAGTTTCTCTAATTTGTATATTTCCACAGACAGTGATTTAATATTTTGGGGGGGTTAACATTAATATAAATAACTGTTGTAATCATAAAACACTGACGGCCATTAAAAGCATAACATTATTGAAGACAGGAGATAAAGCCATATTTATTATACAAATAACTTTTAATACATGGTTTAACTGTACATGTGTAAGCAAATCAGTTAGACTTAAAATACATGGTTTAAAAAACAATTAAACTCGGAATATACCACCTCGTACAGCCATTACATGAAGATAAACAGATCCTGGATGTGTACCTAGAATATGTGAGAAAATGAGATTTCAATTATTACCAGAGTTCAGCTGATATAGCCATGGGTAGACTGTGGTGCTTTAGTTTTTTTTTATAATCATAGGCCTGATATATTCAGTAGATAACAGATCTGATGAAATCATAGATCAAGGGATAAATAGACCAATAAAAAAAAAAAATGGTGGGAATTTAGGAGTTGTTCTCTGTTATGTGCCAGACATTCCTTGTTGATCACTAGTTCTAGACAACCTCTAAAGATAGACAGCAGTGAGCTTCGAAAACATCAGAGTAATAATAAATGATTCATCAGATTTTAAAAACACCGCTTTTTCATTAGTAGTATACATACAATAATCAATTTATGGAAATGAACTAGAAACTAAAAAATTACCTCGGACATTTTATAAACATTTTAGAGACATTTTATAAACATTTTATAAACATTGATCACATAGCACACTTCCAAATGGCTATTGATTTCACATTTTCTGTACCCCAAGTTTCCATACTGCATCATCTATCACATTTGAAGTCTTCCATTAGGCAAACATTAAGGAGTGCATTTTGTATGTAATGTACTATTAATACATTATGTACAAAATGTACCTGGTGCTCACATGGTTTTTTTGTACATAATGTACTTAGTGCTCACATAACATACACAGCAAGAAATTTGTTGTACGTAAAGGAAATCTGGATATTTTCTGCCACTGAAAATCTGGATTTCTCATTCTTTACTTGAATAAAATCATTATACTATGCATAATGTTTTCAATATTAGAATTTTTAAATCTGATAAATCATTTACAGTAGCCCTAAACAATGGCACCTGTTCAACTGCACATTAAACATGGAGGCTGTTTTTTTGGGGGGGGGGGTTAATTTATTTGATTACAGTTTAGTAACTTGGCTAAAGGTAGAGATACTTTCATGGGGTACTTTCAAAGAGAAGTTAGCTTATACATATTTCATATATGCGGAAAACTATGAAAACACATGTGCAGCCAACCTGTTCGCTAGAATGTAAACCCAGGTCGAATTATCAGTATTCAACTACTTTACTGCTTGGCTGCTAGCGAAGCCAGAGCTAGATATTTTATAACCTAATAGAATAACTGCTGCTTGCAAATTATGCCTTCCAGTTCCTGCCAAAATTCTAAAAATTTTGACGCTCCTAAGTCTTGCTGCTCATTGCACTCATACAGGTTGCCCTGGCCACCGATGAGCATTAAACGTGAAGGCAACTGGAATGTAATGGACCATACGATTACACTTGGTTTCAGACCTGTATGGGGATGCATAATGCATGACATAATGTGGCATTTTGTTGATGCACACCATGGATGAGATCCTTGATGGTGTTGATGTATTAAGATTCATCTGGAAAAAATGAATTTATATTATTTATCCTTCTATTTGTAAAGTTCTATGCACAACTATAGCTGTAGTCACTTATAATGCTCTAACGAGGGTTTGGTTAGGTTATTTGAATATGGCAAAGCACCTAAGAGCTGCTTTTTTTCTACCAAACTTAGCTGAAACAATGGTCTTTAAAAAAAAACTACTTTAACTTTTTGCTATGTAGCACCTACTTAGTTCTGAACTGAAGAATAATATAACTGTAACAGCCATACATATAGATTATGTTATCTTAATCAATGAGTCAAACTAGTGAGTTCATAGCTTAAGCATTGACTAGCTTTAGGAAAACCATATCAAGTAGTATAGTGCTTTTTTTTTTCTTTTAACATAATTAAGTATGAGTGTGCTTTAAAAAGGATAATTCAAATTGTGACAAAGGTACCTATTGATTATTTATTACATCTCAGATTTTTAGAGGTAGCTATTTCCCAGCAATGATGTCTGTGCGTTTTCTTTGGTGGTAAAGTGCCAATAAATAGTACTATTTAACTGTAACAGTCATGTATAATCATAACTGACTTCTGATAATAGTGTATGTAATTTTATATTTCATTTTTGTTAGCCATGTTCTCATTTTATAAATATGGGTCTTTTTGATTTGCTAAAAATAATGAAAACAGAAAACTGTTCGTTTTTTCTAGTTTCAGTCTGCTATGTCATGGGATAGTAAAAATCTCATAGAATGAAACAATAATCATTCCAAAAGCATATTGCAATAGTAAAGTCCTGATATATGCAAATAAATCATTATGTGGAAGAAAGGAAATTGGTTTCATATCACAGTTCACAAAGTGTATAACTTACTCAAAATAATTCTAAAATGATGAATTTTGGTACATTCTAATTTTCTGAACCTCACCAGAATGCTATGAAAAAGTATTGATGGTCTAAACCATCTTGCGAAGAAACATTTATGTGGCTACACATGTCACTAAAAATAATTTATGTGGCAACCCAAGTATACACATAGCATTCTCCCAGACAGCACTTCTCCAGATATTTTCACCAGTGTGGTTGCGGATTATGATCCCTCCTATGGGAATTTCAGTACTTCAGCATTGGGGTGGACCATATACTGCAGTTTCTGTTGTCTCTGGTAAAATCTTAGGCGACGTAGCTTTCTGCATGCATACAACATAAAAGGCATCACATGCCTCTCTTTCCTTTCTCATTTTACCATTCTCGTGCCAAAATTTTGTAATTTTCTGATTTTTTTTTATTAAAAAGTTTTATAGGGAGAATAACGGTGGAAAAAAAAAAAAAAAAAAAAAAAAAAAACTAGAATTGTGCGTGTCTTGTATTGAAGAAAAAGAATGTAAAATAATGGGTGGTGGTGGATGCATCGTTGAAATAAATTTAAAGATATGCAAACAAACATCCCTCTCCTAACTCATCAACTAGTTTGCAAATGCTCTTCAAAGTTGCCAATGAATTCATGACTTTTCAGTGCCAATGAGTTCATGACTTACCACATCTGTGGTAAGAATGTAAATTCCATATATTTTATGGCTGTTGTTAAAGATGAAATTAAACACAAGAATTTTAATTTAAATATAGGAATTTTAATTTAATAACTTTTAATTTAATAAGCTATATTGATCTAATCCCCTAAGGACAATCAGAATGTCAACTATCAGCTAGTTCCCAGCCAGGAAATCGGAGCGGGTAAGGAAAAGAGGGCCCATCGGCCATAGTGACAAAGTCCAATCATCAAAATAACTTAACTCTTACCCCTGAGACAAGAGTACCCCTGAGTACCACGAGGAGCAAATGTTTCTCTTCTGTTAAATACCAATGATTGCCGGCCTTGAAACAAAATTTCATCCATCCCTAACTGGAAGCTAACAGTTTGTTCACATTAAAGAGTTGATAAATGACGAATTGTCAGTAAAGACGGCACGCGAAAGCTGCTTGTTTGCAGAACTAAATAGCTTAATAATTTGACAAGCTGTAAAAATTTAAACAGAACTATTCGCGTAGTATAGTCTGTTATTTTTTATTACGGTTTAACGAATCTAGCAATAATATTATATTATGCATTCCTTTATTATTAATCTATGCGTTATATGAAATATAATTTTCTAAATACTAACGATTTATCATCAGTTAATTTATAAAACGACAGATATTTTATAGTGTCAACATTTTTTTCACTTTAATGGTTTGTCATTAGCTTATTTTTTCCCCTCCCTTTCTTTCTTTCTTTCTTTTTTTTTTTTTTTTTAAGTCCAAAGAGACTTTGTTCTTGAAGGATTATTCTTTTCGTTTTGCGATTTTGCGTTGAATCACTATAAACGGCGAATCACTTTTCAAACTGTTGCCACCAAATGTTAGTGTCCTGCATTATATTTGAAGAAATTAAATAATGAAAAATCTGCATAAATGTATGTATATTTCTCGCATTGTGATAAAACAACGGTATATAATCGAATTTTGAATGACGTAATCCTCCTGCGAATATCGGCATCTTTAAGCCCAAATTTGAAATTTGTTTTATTATCTATTTCATATTGTGTAAAACTTTAACGAATTTTTGATTAACAAACTCAACGATTTAAAAGCGAGGAATGGCAACACTATATGAAAAAAAAAATTATCTCCAGCGCTCGAAACTGCGTATCGGAATTTCTAAAGATATGCTCATTTTAAAATTATTTAGCGACATTGCTATTGAACTGAATTTTATGGTTTAAGTGCAAAGAACATAATATTTAATAAATAAAGGTAACACACAATCGTTTTAATGTATTTTCATTTATAGAATAATGCACTTCAGAATGTGAACAGTGAACTTTCTTCTGATGATTATCTTCCTATGATGATCAGTATTTCTGAGAACTTGGACATCGGCGCCGAGAGCTATTTCTTAATTCGCAAAAGCCCAAAATCTTATGAACCTGTGTTCCCTTTCTAAGCATCTTAGAAAGGGTTTACTGTACTTTCCGATTCTAACGGTAGCAATTTATTGGTATGAAAACATTTCGTGTAGTAGAATATAATCCATTCATGCGAGCCCTGTCATAAGAATAATTTAATAAAGAAGCAAAATTATCATTGTATTCAAAATTGCATTTTTCGTGCGAGGTAGTAAGGAGTTCTGACTTTCTTATCGGTTAAATGTTGCTATTTCCGATTTTTAACTTGCTAATTTAACATTTATTTATTTATTTTTAGGCCAAAAGGGCGTTAGACCCAAAGGGCTATTAGTCTCAAAACGACATTTTGCGTGGTTTCACTTTCTGCGTTTATTCACTTTTCAAACTGTTGCTACAAAATATTGCCTTACATTATATTTAAAGAAAAAAAAATAATGAAGATTCTGCATAAATCCATGAATGTTTCTCGCATTTTCCAAAAACAACGGTACCGAGAGCCATCCAATTTTGAATAACGTAGTCCTCCAACCGAACATGAGCACTTGGAATCCCGAATTTGGAATTTGTTTTATTAGCTATTTCCAATTTTGTAAAATTTTAGCGAATTTTTTTTTAACAAACTTATCGATTTAAAAGCGTGCAGTGGGAACACTGTACGAAAAAAAAATGTATCTCCAGCGCTCGAAACTGTGTATCGGAAATTCTTAAATTATGCTCTTTTTAAATATTTTGTGATATTGCTGTTGAATTGAATTTTATGGTTAAGTGCGGAGAACATTATATTTAATCAATAAAGGTACCACACAAAATGTTGCAGAAACATCCTTTTAGGCGTAATATATAATATAAAGCTTTCATATTTTCCTTTATTCTCTCTCTCTCTCTCTTTTTTCATCCAAATATAAACTGTAATATTAACAAAACTGACGTGGGTTCCTACTTACGAAAGGAGTTGAAAATTCATTGATTAATTGGTAGAGGATTTCTGCTTTGGAAAGAATGCTTTTAAGGAGTCTTTATAAAGGAATTCTCGTAATTACTTTGCGTACTTGAAAAGCACGTAAACTCTATGCACTTATATGTATAACTTCCGATTACAGTGTCTAATCAACACATTGAAAGAACGGTAGTGGTACTTACTGGATAAAATTGTATCTCCCATTAAGGCTTTTATTTATGGAATCGACATTCCACATCGATACTGCATATGATCGACAAGGCATAATGTCGACGCACGTAAAGTTAACACTGACATACGAACGATAGTTATCAGCACAAACGACATGGTAAAAAAGAATTTTAATAATGATATAATAATAAGTAAAAGAATTATTGCACATTTTTTACGTGCCCAGAATTTTCACAGGCATACAGTCGACACCACATACAGTTTGCCTATATATAATCGGCATTTTCATAATGGCCAACCGTATGTAACCAAGAAAATAAGAATTTGATAAAATTAGCAATTTCCAGGGTAACTGCATAAGATCGACAACGATGCAAATCGAAACCGGTTATTGAGCTCTTGTTTTGATCGTACACATTACCGATCGTAGGCGCCATTTTCGTCATTACGAAAGAAAGATTTGAAATATTAGAGGTAACTATTATGTGTCCACAAGAGACAACATTTTTCGTTTATTTACCAGTTGTAAAAGTGGGCCACTTGTAACCGAGAGCTCAGCTCTAGTAGTTCAGTCTGAATCAATCCCTGCGAATGAGCTGGTTGTATAGATATTTTCAAGGTTTTGTCTTATGCGCAATGTATACAAGCCAGCTTCTCTCAGAAAGTCCCCCATGATGCAACCCTCCCCTAAAGCAGACTTCTCGCAATTTTCTAATAAACATATTATTATAAAAGTTTTCTCTTTTTTTATATATATATAGTCCAAAGAAGCTTTGTCCCTGAAGGACTATTGTTTTCGTTTTGCGATTTTGTATTGAATCACTATAAATGTCCGTTTCTCTTTTCAAACTGTTGCCACCAAATGTTAGAGTCCTGCATTATATTTAAAGAAATTAAATAATGAAAAATCTGCATAAATGTATGTATATTTTTCGCATTGTGATGAAACAACGGAACATAGAGCCATCGAATTTTGAATGACGTAATCCTCCTACGAATATGGGCATGTGAAAGACCAAATTTGTAAAACTTAACAACAAATTTTTGAGTAACAAACTCAACGATTTAAAAGGGAGGAATAGCAGCACTGTACGGGAAAAAAAAACCTTTTTGTCTCCAGCGCGCGGAACTGAGTATCGGGAATTCTAAAGATGTGCTGCGACATTGCTATTGAACTGAATTTTATGGTTTAAGTGCAAAGAAAATGATATTTAATAAATAAAGGTAACACAGAAAACGTTAAAAAAACGCCCCTTTGGACTTAATTTAAAATCTGAAAACTTTCAGAATTCTCCCCCCCAAATGGGGTGGTAAAATGAATTATTAAAAACGAAGCTGAGCTTCTTAATATCATTTTGCAGCTTTAGAATGATACCGCTAATTTGATTATCCAGAACTAGAAATATTGGATAAATTTGAGTTAAATAAAATTCAAAACTAATGCGAAAGAATTTGTTTTAGCAAATTTCATATGTGTTTTCAGTTATAAACTAAATTTTTTCTTTCTGCGTTTGTTGAGAGTGAAGCAGGTTCTGTTCTGCTGTTCTGTAATTTTTAATTAGGATCGTCACAGAAATGTTTCTTGATGAAGAGGTGAAAACTGTTGAAAACAGTCAATTTTCTATTTATGAGAAAACTTTATTATGACTTTGGAGATTAAAAAGTACATATAAATATTATATTTCTCATTTTTCATATTTTAAATAAGTAGCAAGAAATATGGATTCGAATGCAGCAATTTCGTTAAAATATGCTGCCTGAAACTTTTCGTGGTTACAATACTTCCTTTTTACTTCGTACAAGAAAGTAAAAATGAATGCAAAATTCTATTCTTGTTGTTTTGAGCTCAAGTTCTATCTTTCAAAAGCTTTCAAGTCTGAATTAATTACTTTTCAGACTTAAAATTCCAGTATAACTTTTGTATTTTCAATTTTGTACGCAGTTTCTTAGCAGTTCCAAAACAAATATCATGCAGAATTTTAGCAGTATTACAATAGGACTCAAAAAGAGCTGATAAGGAAACTTCTGCCTATCTTTTGGGTTTTTTAATTGTTGAAGTGTATGGAGTCAAAATTAAAGCAACCAGTTTTGAAACAACCAGTTTTGAAGGTTGTCATTACTTAAAACATTTGTAATTTTTAATAAGCGTCATGTTTATGAGGAAATGACAATTTAGATAATAAGTATAATAACGTCCACTGGTAAGACAAGATTCATGATGCGAAACTTAGCTGAAAATTTCCTAGTCCTATTTATTTTCATGGTTTAAAATTTTAGCCATTTATGCTGGAATATTTTCAATTATAAAGCATTCGTGGCAGTTATTAATTATGAATGAAATAAATCCTAATAAGCAGATTTCGTAGCATTGCCCGCTTTTGTATTTGAATACAAATACGAAAGTGTTGCGTTAGGTAAATATTTGATTAAAGGTATAATTTACAACTAAGTGAGAACCCATGAATCAAAAGTAATGTTATACAATGTCGCTTCTCAGTTGTCTTATACAATGTCGTAAGTAGAACGGAATGATTTCTGAAAATCACATATATTTACAAGTTATTCTGAAAATGTTTTCTACAACCAAATTTACTTGACTGCTGACATAAATGCTGCTTATTATTAAATTGTCATTTTAAGGAATTGGATTAGAATTTCATATTTCTTTTTCATCAGTGGCATTTTGTTGTTCACCTTATGTCATTTGGTGATCAAAATATTTAGACCGAGTTTAGAGTTTTTGACAAATATTCAGTGATTGCCATAAAACTTGGCCAGAGAACGGGAGACCACTAGAGAGGGAAAATAAGCAATGAAAAGAGTCACACTGGCAAAAATTATTATGGAATTCACCCCTTAGAATAATTAGAACTGATTTATATGAATTTAGCAAAACTACGCTACAGTAACATATCATTGATAAAAGTATATCCCAAGAAAAAATATTCATATTATTATATAATGTTCCCTTAAAAAGAATGTAATATTTAGCAATCATACTTAGTATTGCCGATTTTTCAAGAAACACAAAATTCACAAGGTTTTGCAAGCAAATACACCATTGAATACTTTTCAAATGAGTTGCACTTGATGAAACAAACCATAGGCTTATACACAACCGTCCAGCAGTAATTTAGTCAGGTATTTTTTTTAAATGTCAATATGCAAAATATAGAATTAGTACTAAATATGCATACATTTTAGACTTGATTTTATTTTAATTATGTTATAAGATCAAGGACACTTATAACATAATATTCACCTTGACGTGATGCTTTCGTGGTGTAGTGGTCTGTACGCTGGGCGCGTATTCCAGAGCTCCGCGGTTCGATTCCTGGCGAGGGCGTTGCTCATTTTTCAAGTCTCCTGCTTCCATAAAATATCAAATGTCTCTACAATGTAAGTAAAGAAATATTCGACATAACAGACATTTAACTTTTTCTTATAATATAAATTTTGCGTGGGAACAGTTTTACATTGAGCTGGAAATACGTTTATGTATTCTGCAGTAAAAATTTACATTAATTCAATTAATTATTTATATGTACTGAAAATTGTTTTTTCATTTTATGTAAAATTTATCTGGCGAAATTGAATTTATAAATTTTCTGCATTGGTTATAATTTTCTTCCTTCTGCAGAGATTGGTATATAAACGAGACATATTTTGTCGAATGCCGTAGCACAGTGTCCATTTATTTATACCATGTTCCCATTATCGCATTTTTTTGCGATCCTTTTATGTTAATATATTCAAAAATTTAAAGTGCTATTACGTAAATTACAGCTTTATATGTTACATGAAGGGTATTAAATTGAATCCAAATTCAAAATATTTACATGTCTTTTCATTCATATTTCTAGCAATTTTATTTCCATAGGGAAAGTTAAACACTGATGATATAATAAGATTGACAGTCATATTCTTAAGCAGAATACATAATGCAGCTCATCAGCACTCCAGCGGTAGCTTAACACTGATAGTTCGATAAGAGCTTAAATCCCAGCAAACAATCAAGTTTCCTTTTCTCATACTTCAATAAATCATAATACTCATACTTCAATAAATCAAGTTTCCTTTTCTCATACTTCGTGAAAACCCCCACGAAGGCATCCCTTCTCTTAGACAGACAGTTCACGTGCTTTGCCATGATTCAAATAACCAAAGAAGAAATGAGGAGAAAATGCAGTAGATACTAGCTATTCAAGGGATAGAACAATTAATAATAGTTGTAGAAGAGCATTTTTGAAATCATTTGAGTATCAATTCCGGGGAGTTCTAAATCACCGAGAGTTCTTAAATGTAAATAACTTCAGTAGATTTTATTGAGTCTGAAAATTGGAATGACGGAGTTGAATTTTTTGAATTTTAAAACTTGCAATTTGCTAGGAAAGACAAATCTTCTGCTCAAGTGCTTGCAACAATTTTGAAAATTCAAAATTTGCTAATCTATGGGCGACGTGCGTGATTAATTACAAACGATTCTAATAATTGACATAGAAACTCTAAAATTGCGGGGACTGTAAATAATCTAAAGACATTTAGAAATACAATAATATTTGACAGTTTAGGAAAATAGAAAAATACACTAATTATGATAAAAGATGAACAGAAAATAATTATAATGTAAGAAAGAAAAATTTTCTTCTTTCTTTTTGTTTATTTTCACAAATTAAAAAAAATAATATAAATCTAAAATTTGGTTACTCAGGGAAATTACTATAAATTAAGCATAAAACAAATCAGTGCGAGAATGGTTTTGCATACGAACTGAGACTGCAACACATTTCAACCAGTCTTAACCAGCTTCAGATGTTAAAAAGTTCCATAATTAAGATCTTCTTATTGTAAATGCACAAAGTTTAAATCTTGGCATAAAATTAAATAACTTGGGCATTTAAAGCCTGAATATTGGAAAATATCATAATTAAGAATTTTTAAATTTTTGCAATAGCATACGTACAAAATAATGATCAACAATTGATTCAAGGCTTTCATACGAATACAATAATCCGAATGGTATGCAAAAGATTATTACTATTCTAATTTATAGTGAAAATTGTTACACGACCTTGAAAAATCAATATTATAATTTATAAGGGAGACATGTAACTGAAATTATTAAATGCCGCAAAAATGCAAATATAATGAGACTTTTCTAATACGACCACTAACGGCGGCTTCAAGCGATTTAGGTCACTTATATAGATGGTTGCATTAGAAAAGCAAATGTATAAAAGCCTATTTATTTATGTTGTATGAAACACTTTTAGAGTTCGCCGTCATGAGATTCTCTGTACTTATATGTAGAACAATTACAAATAATACGTCTTAGTAAAACGATCTGACATATTTAGGCTTCTAAAATGATGTCAAAAATTTAAAAAAGGAAATCTAACAGAAAAAAATCCTGATTTGGTTAATTTAAAGCAGTTAACACAGTTTATGATAAATAAAATATTAATTAAAGCATCACAATATTCAGTATGATAAAAGATTAGCATGATCATCAAATCAGATTATTTAGGTTATGGCAAAGTACCATAAGATTATCTGCCGAAGTGGATATGCATGCTTTCATGGAGGACTGTTTATACCGAGGCGTTGATACAAAAATTGTTTCATACGTCTGATAGAAACTGACTCGTATTTATGTTACACATGGAGAAATTTCCTGATAAGCAAAACATCCGCCATGGTTTGAACGCCAGTCGAACTACCCATATACCATTTGTAATATGTATACGAGCCGTTTCCCTTAGAAAGTTCTCCACGAAGGCATCCCTCCCTTTAGGTAGATAGCCCTCGTGCGCTTTTCCATAACTGAATAATCCTAATCCATCCATGTTTCTAGTTAATTTTTGGTATTCTGTGAAGATCATCACCCTAGAAAGATGATATTCAGTGCAAGTGTTTGTTTATACCTATAGAAATGTCTATCGCTTTTGGAAAAGATCGTCTTAAGGAGATGGTCGCCAATCGTTTATGAGCTACTAGATAGTCCGGCTCTGAGTAGGTTGCGCATTAGTGCATTGTAAAATGCATTAAATCCTCTCTAAGACGATCATCCCCGTTTCTAATTATTTAGGTCTTTGATGGAAGTGATCGTCTTAAAGAGCTAATGCTCGGTACAAGTATTAATTTCTACTCTGGGAAATTATTTTGGAAGAGGTCGCCATAAGAGGGTTCATTGCATATTAAATGTTTAAATCCAGATAACGTGATTATAGGATCCATTTTCACTGGATTTTAAAATTTTAGTAAAATAAAAAATTTGAAAGGTTTCAGATTTTAAATTACGTCCAAAGGGGCCTTTTTTTAACATTTTGTGTGTTACCTTTATTTATTAAATATCATGTTCTTCGCACTTAAACCATAAAATTCAATTCAAGAGCAGTATCGCAAAATAATATTAAATTGAGCACATTTTTAGAATTTCCTATTCCCAGTCTCGCTGGAGATAAAAATGTTTTTTCTGTACAACGTTGCCATGGCTCGCTTTGAAATTCTTGAGTTTGTTAATCAAAAATTCGTTAACGTTTTACAAAATATAAAGTCGATAACAAAACAAATTTCAAATTTGGGCTTCCAGTTGCCCATATTAGCAGTAGGATTACGTCATTCCAAACTCGATGGTTCTAGGTACCGTTGTTTTATCACAATATTTGGTGGCAACAGTTTGAAAAGTGAAACGGACATTCACATTCGACGCAAAATTGCAAAATGAAAACAATAGTCCCTCAGGGACTAATAATTTTGAAATAAACCTCTTAATTTTAATAACTGTGGTGTTCTTGTTTTCAAACTTAAGTGCAAAATTAAACAATTGTTTCCTGTGCAGATACGTTACTTTTAATTAAAATCAAATGAGAAAAAAAATTATGCGAAAATTAATTAGCTAAAAAATTTAGTACTATTCTTATCGCAAACCGTAACTTGAAATTACATCTACAACTGTTCCTTATACCAAAGATCAGGATGAATTAGTTTTCTGTTGTACGTCAATAAATGTTTCACTAAACCGCAGCTTAAGGCTATAACTACATGCGGTGCGAGGAGAGCAATTACTAAAGACCTGGCAATGACTGACGCTGGACAGCCCGCCTTCCCCGCTGGCTTCCATTGCAAAAGCTTTCCCCGCTAAACACCCCTCTATTTTTACGCAGTGGCTAATCGCACCGACGGTGCGAATAGCTAACAGGCTATTCACACCACCTACGTTCGCGCATGCGCACAAGGAGCCCAGGTACAAGGCAGGCGGTAGTGAGAGCGAAGGTTGTTAACCCTAACTCAGCAATAGAAAGGGTTGTTAATAGTTCAACAGCAAGAGAATAATTTGCAAGTAATAATTATCAGTTACAAAGACGAAGTCAATCTATATACATGATAATGTTCAGGAAATGATTAGATAAAATAGGGATTTAATGATCGTTCTTATTGCAAGCGAGGACGAGTAATAGTTTAAAAAAACTCTAGTGTATTGACAAAAAGGCTACAGAAATTAATTAAATTCTTTTATTTAACAGAGGAATTTTTATGCAAACTTAGACCCTAGTCTTATAGCATTGGACTGTCAGAATTTATTAGTCAATAAGAAAACTTAGTGAAATTTGTAATATTCTTATATATTCATCACTTTTTCAGTATCCACTCATGTTTATAGGTTAAAATGCCATATTCAATACCAAAGTTATTTATGAAATAAAAACCTTATAAAATTTGATAAATCATTTGTGTGTGCAAATTTTTAAATCTAAATCTCTTACATTAAATTATTTCTGTCTTTTAAATTACATCCCATTATTTATTTGAATTCAATTGATTAATGTGTTTGTACCATGGAGGTAGGAAGTAAGATGGAGTCGCCCTAAACAAGTTTCTCCCGTACCCTGCTTTGAAGCACCGGCGATCCCTACGTGGTGACCAAAACATTGGGTCATTTACCATTGAGTTCTATGGGATTTGACGCGTTCGGATGTAAATATTTTGTAATTACGTCGTAAATATACATATAAATGTATATATTTTCTTTTTCTACAACACTTCAGAGTCCTAAGTATGTGAAAACAACATATTTTTAAACAACATTTCATTCTGAACGGAATTAAATGCTATACTTTTCACAGGACAGTTTTCTCAGAATGGTTTAATTTGAATGAAACATTTTCACAAGTTTTCGTTAATTACATTAGAAAAAAAATTAAGGTAATTCGATTTTATTCGGTTAAGGTACAAAAATTAAGATCAAAGTTTATTGTATTATTAATATTAAAATTATGCATTATTTCTTTTCGATTTATAGAGCTTCTTCCTAAAATACTATCTTAAATATGACATGATTTTTTGGCTTCTGAGGCATCTTTTAAATCGAAAAATGTAAGTCAATTTATAATTAATGCTCTATTCGGTTCATTTTAAATTAGAGAATTATTAGGAATTAGCGAAATACTTTAAATAAGTATTTCGCTAATTCCTAATAATTAAATAGGTATTAAATAGTACTTGACTTTCTCTGAACATTTCTGAAAGGGAATAAAATAAGTTTTTTTTTAAAAGTATTATTTAAAACTTGTAACTGAGTTATTATAAAATGTAAGGGGAATAATTCTTTTAATTATACTTATCAGATTTTTTTTAACCCTTCATTTCAACAATACATATTCCAAAACTCTTGTAACGTCGTCAGCTATTTTCCCACGGACTCCCACGAAGTCTGGGAAAAGGAGACTTCAAATGGGCGCCAGATGACCACCCTGATGACACTTACGAATTCTTGAGGTCGAACGTAACCCCCAACAAAGTGCGGAAAGCATATTGTTTTACGAAAGGAGAAAACTTTCATACAAGTTCTCACGGGTTGTGGAGTGTCCATTGTGTGTATGCGATAGACTGTCGCCAACTGCCTGTTTCTCGAAATAATTTAGATAGACCTCCCAAAAAGACATTCTGAATTTTCCCACGGAAACATCTCAGTTTCTCAGGCTGTCAAGACAGTATCTGAGAACAAATCAGCGCCTGTTAACCAATGGAGAGATGCTCCGAAAAAGACGTTTAGCGAATCACTGCAGCAGACGCACAAGACACGCCCAGAAAACCTGGACATAAAAACAGTGAGTGAAAATAATTAGAGAGATTAGTCTGAAGAATACGCAGTCGTTGCGTAGAGAGGAGAGAGCCTTTCTCTTGTATTTTACGGCTCGTCCCGAGTCGCTACTAAGCTCTGTCAAGAGCGAAAAAAGAAACTCTCAAAGAAGCGTAGCCGGACTTTTTCTCCGCTACCTCTGTTTGGACTTTGTTTGAACTCAAGTGATTATCGTTTCCTATTGTAAACGGACTATTTTGCTAAGCAAACTACTTTGTTACGATAAGCAGTTGAACTTACCTTAAAATTCAACTTGTGTAATTTAACACTTATCTTTATTTTATTTACGCTACCCAAAATAAAAATCTGACTGTTCTCAAATCGCTACAGCTAGAAGGTATGTGTTAATTGGTGGCAGCGGTGGGATCGTAAAAACCCAATAGACAAACAAAGACGTGATCGTTTTGGAGAACCGTCCCGGTTCTTATCTTCATTCAGAATCAGCCGATTCTAGCAGTGGAAAAGAATTCTTTCGCAGTAAAGTTTGGAGAATTTAACCAGCAGCTAAAAAGGGATCATCGATGAGAAGCGTTCGTGAAGAATCAACTACTACAAAGACTAGTTCCGGAAGTGCCTGGGAAAGAGTGTGAAGTAAAATTCTCCCTCGGGTGTAAAGACAAAACATAAGAAGTCCAGACAAGAGTGAAGTGTTGTGAATTCGCGTTTGGTGTTTACCACCCTCTGTGCAGTGAAAGTGCTTTTGGTGTTTAGTGAAAGAAGAATCGCCCAGTCGACTATTGTTCAATTGGTTTCCTTCTTCGGTCATTGAATTGCGTGTGCAAATAGAAAAGAAAGGAAAGAACAGCTGTTATTTTTTTTTTGTCTGCAATGGGTAAGTTGATATGGCATTATCTTTTTAAAGAGGCATTTTAATGGAGTTTGTCTTTCGTGTATCGAAATTATATGTTTAAATGGTTACTCGTAAATGTTTTGTTTTTGATGAGTAGAGAATTTTATAATAGTATTTTCAACCTTTAGAAAGCACGCATCAGTTGTAAATTGAGTCAATAAGTATTGCTTTTTGTGACTAATATTCTTTTGCCAATAAGTATTTAGCAATTTTTTTTTATATACTGCATTAAGTATGGTTATGTGTTAAGCTGCAACAGATTATTTAAGAAATGCTTAATTTACTTTAATTTTTTTCCCTATGTTGCTAATGGTACGTATTTTATGTCATACATACCATAAATTGCATTGCTATGTTGTTTTACTGTAGTATTTCTGGATAGTGTGAAACTTTCAGAGTAGACAAACTGGTACCTTTAGTTTTATTTTATTGTATCATTTTAAAATTTTGTCACTGGCAAAATGTCATATCTTGGCAAGGGTAGAAAGCAAAACCTCATAAATTTGTCTGTAGAATTAGGTCTAGAAGTTCCCCCAAATGCAAAAATACAAGATCTTAAAAACCTCATTGTACAGAGCCCTCAGTATGACGAAAAATTCGTCGAGGCAACACTAGAGTCGATTATCGAAGCGCGAATCGAACAACATAGACTCGAAGAAGCCGAAGAGCGTAAACTTGAAAGGGAAAGGGAGAGAGAATTTGAATTAGAACGTCTAAGGTTGACAAACGCCAATAATGGCAGAGAAAATTCTCAAAATAATATTCCGAGATCTATGAGAGATTTGCAAAATTTAATGCAGAGATATAATCCCGAATCATCGGATATTTCGCTTTACTTAGCGATGTTTGAGCGTCAGGCTCGCTAAGCGAAGGTACAGGAAGGAGACTGGGTGTCACATTTGATGGCTCTATTGCCGATGGACATTGTTTCTATTATTCTACGAGAGCCGGAACAGGAGCTAGATAATTACTCCTACGTAAAGAAAATTCTTTTGCAGCGGTTTAAGTTGAACCCAGAGGCGTTCTGCGTCAAATTTGTTCAACACCAGCGTCGTGCGGGTAGTTTATATAAAGACTTTGCTTTTGAGTTAAAAAACTATCTAGATGAATGGTTAAACGGAGTAGACGTACGAGATTTCGATGCGCTAAAAGACTTAATGTTGACGGATCAAATTAAACGTCGAGTAAACAGCGAAATTCGCGAACACTTCGTGGATGAGTGGCCGAGTATAATATCTTCTGCCGAACTAGTGAAGAAATTAGATGAATATGAAGCAGTACGAAAGTCCGTAAAAAAACGAACAGGTTTTACTAAAAATACCGAACAGGATTCAAATATTAAAAAAAGGAAAAAAGGAGAATTTTCAGATCGAGTACGTCGCCATGATAATGTTTTGAAAGAAAAAACTGCGGAGAAATGGAAGTCAAGTGTTTTCGAAAAACGGAGAATACCTAGATGTTATGAATGTAATTCAGATAGTCATCTCCGACCTCAGTGTCCTCGGTTAAAAAGACAAGAGGCCGCTGAAGCTGTAAACAAACTAGGCACTTCAGTATCTCCAGATACATGGCTAGCTCCCTATATGAGTATAGCGAGAGTAAATAATCGAGAAATGCCTGTACTCCGAGATACTGGCTCCACTATCGATCTGATCGGATGGGACCAAGTAACACATCAGATGCTTCTAGGAGAGACAGTGTGGGTTAAGCAGCCGCTAGATTTACATTCCTTGTGTTTACCCTTGGCTCGAATTGAATTAGAGGGAGAGGACTTTGGGAAAGTCATTACTAAAGCCGCAGTGATTAGCTCCGACCTGAATCAAGAATATTATCTGCTGGGAAATCGAACAGCCCGATTGATAGAACAGAATAAAATGCAGCCCCATAAAATCAATGCTGTTATGACTCGCAGTCAAACGAAAGCTTGCAGCAGGAAAGAAAATTCCCCTAGCCAAGGTCCAGAGAACAACGAAGTTGAGCGCCCCGCGGGGCGAATGAATGACGAGGAGGAGGGTGAAATTTCCCCCGTTGGAAGGGTCAGCGCGGGATGCGCAGAAGGAGAAAACTACTTACCCCCCCCCGGTCGAATGACGAGCCGATGAATACTCTATTAGGAGTGACAAAGGAAGATTTTATCAAGGCTCAAGACGAGTGCAATACCTTAAGCGATCTCCGAAGGCAGGCAGGTACAAGAACAAAGGACCGCTGGAAAACGAGAGTTTGTCCGAGAAGACGGTTTGTTTTTTCGAATTTCCGAAGATCACCATGGGAATAAAAGAAAACAGCTAATCATTCCTGAAAAGCTGCGGGAAAAGGTTAAGGTTTTGTGCCATGAAGGAACGGCTGCAGCACATTTAGGGGTTACGAAAACGAAAGATAAACTTTTAAGGTATTTTTATTGGCCAGGTTGCTTTAAAGAGATAGAAGAGCATGTTCGCACGTGTGACCCGTGTCAAAAGGTGGGAAAACCCGGAGAAAAGAAAAAGGCACCTATGAAATTAGTACCCATTATAACTGAGATTTTTTCTAAAATCAATATCGATGCTTGCGGACCCCTACCAGTCACTCCGGACGGAAATAAATATATCATAACTGCCATCTGTATGTCCTCCAAATATCCTGATGCAGTCCCCGTTGCAGATATCAGTTCCGTGACGGTAACGGACGCGTTGATGAAAATTTTTAGCAGAATGGGGTATCCCAAAGAGGTCCAATGTGATCAGGGAACTTCCTTCACGAGCAACCTAACAACCGAGTTTTTCACAAAATTTGGTATCAAAGTGACTCACAGCTCTGTTTATCATCCGCAGTCGAACCCCGTAGAGAGACTTCACCGCACAATCAAGAGACTCTTGCGAGTGCTGTGTTTAGAGGCCGGATCGGAGTGGGAGAAACATCTCCCATCTGTTCTGCTAGCATTGCGTACGGTTACACACGAAAGTATGGGATTTAGTCCCGCCGAATTAGTCCATGGTAAGAACCTAAGGACCCCAGAAACACTATTGTATGAACACTGGGTTGAGCCCCAAGAGGAGAATGTCACTGTTACGGATTATGTTCTCTCGTTAATAAATAGACTGAAAAGGTGCCAGGATCTAGCTTTTGAAAGGTTAGGAGAGTTGCAGGGAAAACGTAAACTCTGGTATGATAAGAAAGCAGTTAAGAGACAATTTAAAGAAGGGGACTGTGTGTTAGTCGTTGCCCCCTCGAAAGCAAATCGATTATCAGTTCAATGGTTCGGCCCTGGTATTATTGAGAGTCAACTCTCAGAGACTAATTACGTAGTGAAATTACCGGGAAAAAAAGAGCGTTCTCAGATATATCATGTTAATATGCTGAAGCCGTACCATCAGCGGCCGGAGACAATTAATCTACTATTGCAAGAGGTTGATGATAAAGGTTTAGAACCGGAAGTTGATATTCCATACTTCACTGCTGATCCAAATGTGTACGACTTTGAAGATATAACTCGGGAGAGTAAACTAGAAGAAAGGTTGAGTTCTGAACAGATAGCTCAGTTGCAGACTTTGCTAAATACATACATGTCAGTGTTCTCTAACGAACCTGGGATAACCAATTTAGTAGTTCACGACATCGAATTAATCAATAATCAGCCCGTGAGATCGAAGCCATACCGCACATCACCTAGGAGAAATGATATTTTAAAGTCAGAAATCCGGAGAATGCTGGATATGAAAATAATCGAAATCGGCGAATCGGATTACACCTCTCCTATGATTTTGGTGGAGGCTCCGAACAAAGACCCCCGGCCTTGTATTGATTACAGACGTCTGAATCAAGTAATTAGGACCGAATTTTTCCCGTTACCGAATATTGAAGAAAGGGTCGAGACGGTAGCTTCGGCTAAATATATTACTATATTAGATTTAGCAAAGGGTTATTGGCAGATTCCGCTCAGCCCCAAGGCCCAGCGTCTTGCCGCGTTTGTAACTTCCTTTGGCACTTACCGTCCGCTAAGAATGCCCTTCGGGCTTAAAAACGCTCCGTATTTCTTCAGCAAATTAATGACACAAATACTTCAGGGATGCGAAACATACGCAATTCCCTATCTAGATGACATCGCCATATTTTCAAATGACTGGAGTGAGCATTTAAAGCACTTAGGCCAAGTGCTACTACGAATATTGCACGCAAATCTTAAAATTAAATCGTCAAAATGCAAGTTTGCACAAAAGCATGTAAAATACTTTGGGCATGTGGTAGGAAACGGTTTCCGAACGCCTACGGAAGTGAAAACAGAAGCGATTCTGCAGTTTCCTCAACCCACAACAAAGACTCAAGTCAGAGCGTTCCTTGGTTTAACAGGATATTACGGACACTACATCCCCAAGTACTCTATAATAGCTGCACTCCTCACAAACTCACTGAAGGGGAAATCTAAGAAAGGAGCTATAGACTGGACTGAAGAATGCGAACTAGCCTTCCGGGAGTTAAAAAGGCTATTAACCGAAAAACCTGTGTTATTCGCACCTGACTATACAAAGGAATTCATTGTACAAACAGACTCCTCCGATGTTAGAATGGGAGTCGTTCTTTCGCAACGGGATGATCTCAACAAAGAGCATCCGATTTTATATTTAAGTAAAACGTTCTTAAAGGCAGAACAAAACTACAGCACTACGGAAAAGGAGTGCGCGAGTATCATTTTTGCCATAAAAAAATTGCATCATTATTTAGATGGGCAAAGGTTCAAAATCGAAACAGATCATAACCCCCTGGTGTGGCTAAACAAAAACGCAAGTTCAAACCCGAGATTAATGAGGTGGTCTCTAGTGTTGCAACCTTATAACTTTTAGGTAGTTTACCGCCCAGGCAAATTGAATAAAAATGCTGATGGGCTGAGTCGTTTCGAATCGGGCGAAACATAGAGTGTAAAGAGGTGATCATGCCAGTTTCTTATCTGAATAAGTATTTTGTATACAGTAAAAGTGTAATATAAGAATATATCATCAGTTATTTTGTCCCTTTGTTAAGAATATTTGTGATGTGTATGTGTATATATATATATATATGTGTGGGATTCTGATTTTAAATATTCCATTAATTTTCGCCTCTAAAGTTAATGCCTGTTAACCAATGGAGAGATGCTCCGAAAAAGACGTTTAGCGAATCACTGCAGCAGACGCACAAGACACGCCCAGAAAACCTGGACATAAAAACAGTGAGTGAAAATAATTAGAGAGATTAGTCTGAAAAATACGCAGTCGTTGCGTAGAGAAGAGAGAGCCTTTCTCTTGTATTTTACGGCTCGTCCCGAGTCGCTACTAAGCTCTGTCAAGAGCGGAAAAAGAAACTCTCAAAGAAGCGTAGCCGGACTTTTTCTCCGCTACCTCTGTTTGGACTTTGTTTGAACTCAAGTGATTATCGTTTCCTATTGTAAACGGACTATTTTGCTAAGCAAACTACTTTGTTATGATAAGCAGTTGAACTTACCTTAAAATTCAACTTGTGTAATTTAACACTTATCTTTATTTTATTTACGCTATCCAAAATAAAAATCTGACTTTTCTCAAATCGCTACACTCTTTATTACGTTCTTAAAAGCGCATCTCATAGCATTTGCTTTACAATACCTTTTAACAGATTGCTTTCCAATACGAACAATTCTTGCTTAAATAGTTTTATAACGTATTTGTCAACAGGATTTCAATTTATGTTTACAATTCAATATTAAGGTTATTATATATTTAGATAACATTTATAATCATTATAAATTAGATACATTTAATAATTAGATTTCTTCACAGTACTTTCACAGTTGTTTATAAGTGAATAAATTCTTCATTTCAAATACATTTATAAATAATTTAATGAATATTCAAGTATTTTGTCAAAGGCAGATACATGCTTTTTGCAAGCACATGCATAAATACCCATACATATTTCCTATTTTTCATTTCCGGCATGTGCAAATTTTTAATTTCTGTGCATTCACTATATTTTTCGTGTAAAGTAATTTACACTAATTTAGCATACACCCGAAAGTTTTACATAAAAAATATATATGAATATAATTTGAATGAAAATTATAAGTATTATTTTTAATACCCACTCAAAGATCAGTTTTTCTTCAAAATTCCTCCGCGATGGCATCTCTCTCTTTAGGCAGATAGCCCTTGCATGCGTTACTCTATTTAATAAAAACTTAATCTGACCTATGTACCTAATTACAAATATTTTAACATACATAATTTTATATTTATAAAACGTCTAAGCCCAAAGTGATTATTTTTCAGATATATAAAATTAAAACGATGGGTTTAAAATGAGCAGCAGTAAAGCCTCTCCTCTAAAAAATTTTAAAAGGTACATGTTACAATAATATATGGATGTGAAAAAAATTTGTTTTATTTAAAACATTTTGACGTTTGGAAAATAAAATAAAAGTAGCGAATACTCTATCAAGGGTATCGAAAGACGTATACAATTTTAAATGTACCGTAAGGTATTTTTCATTCTTTAAGCATAACATTTTTCTTAAAATCTATATTTTTGTAGTGCAACAGCTTATAATTTTATAAAAGAAATTCATAATCAAAATCGCTGTTGTTAGTTATCGAAAAATAACCAAGATGTGATTTTTGCGTAAATGTCACTAAACTATACAAATTGCTATTATCCATCACACTATGAATGTTTCTTTCATGCGAAAGTGTCCCTTTTTCGATTTCTATGGAACTGTCGTGTGTCGAAATACTATCAGAATCTTGTCGAGCGAGCTTCTGAATGTAAACAAAGAACACCCCCTCTGGTGACCCAAGCTTCAAAGCAGTGCTTCACTTTTAGCGCGGGTTGGCCCCTCCTCCCTTTCCTACCTCCATGGTTTGTACTACTATTTCAAAGTTCTTTCAAGCACTTTTTGTGTCCTGAAAATGCCAAGTATTTCTATAAAAAAAAATAAGCAGGCATACAGAATAATTCATTTAATCGTTCATATAATCGCTTTTAATTAATTTCATGTCTAAATTTTCTACACAGAAATCCGCTGTCTAATTTTTAGTATCTTTTATCGGACGAAATTTTTCAAAGAGGAATGAATTAACATTGAGCAAAACACATCTTTAAAGCTAAATGTATTCTAAGACGTACAAAAAATGTCAACACGATTTTGCCCCCCCCTTCAAATCAGTCATTTAAATTATTCAAACCGTTCAGGAAAAGGATAAACATTGCGAACATAAAAATCTGCCCTTTTTTATATATACTTTAATAAAAGGAAATGTGTTCCTTCTTTTTATAATAAAAGGAACCCATTTTCCTTTCTAAGCTTTTGAAAGTCGCCAACGCTTAAAAAATGATAAGCTACGCCAAGGTAGAAACCCGCCTTTGACAACTCAATGCGCATGCGTGATTAATTTTGGTGCGAATAGCTTAAGCGGCTAATCGCACCGGTGGTGCGAATAGCATCGGCCCTATTTTTACCATGGAGGTACTTCCTACCTCCATGATTTTTACCACCAGCCAACACATCTTCTTGCTTCTACTCGCACATGTTTCCGGTAATCCGAAGTTACGGTTGTTGAGATAAAACTTTTATGACCCAGCTTGGCAATCTTTCGCAACATGCCCTATATTTCCCATTGCAAACGAATTGTGACATTCTTTCCGTTCCTTATTTTCCGGGGACATTCTTTCCGTTTCCCTTTTTTCCGGGTGACATTTTTTCCTACAACCAAATTTTGTCCAGTTTTGTCAGACATCATTCTAAATCTCAAAACAAAGCTATAGAACATTATTTCAGAGACAATTTTGATTAAAATCTGTCCAAAATAACATCAACAAGAGAAATTATCCTAGCTGTTTCTAAGCAAATATTCTGTGATACATATTTATGTAGGTATAATATATTTATGATATATTTTATTATAAAGATTAAAAGTTTTACTAAACATGTATCACTATTACGTAGCTCCATAATTAAAGCCTCAAAACATTCGTACGCTAATCTCAGGCAGGTCATGGCTGGCTTGGTCTTTCATGTATTTTTTAATCGGAAAAGCAGATATGAGACAAATATGATTTAGTAAGATAATCTACATGGGAGCATCTCTCAAGCAAAATACTTACCAGAATTAATTACCTTTTAAAGGTACATTAAAAGCATGATGTTATGAAGAACAGAAAAGTTCTACAAAAAAAAAAAAAAAAAAAAAATCTAAAGTACAAATTAGCAGGAAATCTAGCCCTAGTCCTATTTATTATAGCATTATTAAATTTATCGTTTTAAACTCTAATTAATTTACTCAGAAAAAATATTCTATTAAGAAATTTTATATTCTCATGATTAAGGAAAAATATATTGTTTTAATGTTTTTATATGGTTGCTTCATTTTACACAATATATTACTTTACGAAGGCAAGTAATAGATACGCAAGCTTTAGTTAAAAATCAATTGTGTAAACCATGTTTTGAAATTTTAATATATAATTAGGTGCTTTATTAGTGTTACTGATACTAAAGCATTAATTTTATATCATTATGCACAATGGCAAATGGTATGAGGACAACTAACTGATTAGTCAATAAGACAGTGATTATTTCTGGTGCTTTTTATTAAATCAGATCTGAAGATTTTATAAGCATAATAAAATCTGAGATAGAGTTAATAATTCATCACGAATCAACCTTACTGCTTTATATAATCTTAAACAATGCCTGAGACTTATGGAATAGCCACTTAAATGAGGAACTACCGAGTGTCTAATTTTACAGCTGATATCACTCAAAACAGTTTTATGTATCTTATCATGCACATGAAGTATATTATGATGTAAAATTTTTGAACAACAAGATGATAATGTAAATCGAGCCTCCAGCAATGGACACTTCACATTATCAGATATACCCCATTAAATAGACAGTTCCTTATTTCCTTGATTTCGAAGCAGAGAACCATTGTACACATACCTAGTGATCCTGTAACTGTCCAGTATCGGGTGGTTTAACTATACTTCAATTTGTTGTAATGAGCATACATGATGCCATTAATTATATCCTCAACGATATCCCTGCCACTATGATAATGAAAAACTGCAGTTGCTTATCATAGTGTTGAACTTAATTTCCCATCTGTGAAAATATTAATTTGATCCAAGACACTCTGATATTGATAAAACAAAGTATCATGCACATATTTCATGCGAATATAATTATTTTTGCTTTGCACGTATTGCTAATGTTTACTTCAGTACAATCTGGCTATTTTGTAATTGTAAGTCACTTCGTTTTTTAATTGCAATCTACTGGTGAGTGGGAAGAGTATAAAAGAAAATCGGGGAAAGTGCAGAATCACACACTGCTTGGCGCGTTTTTAAGAATTCCAAAAAATCGGTATCCATCAACCTATTTTCACTTAAAAATATTCTCAGGATTGCACAAAAATGGCATTGCGCACTTCCTTGAATTTATCCATGTACACATTGACCTATTTTCATTTAAAAAGTCAAGTAAGTAAGTATTTAAAGTAAAGAAAATTGACAAAAATCCAATTCTAAGTAAAAAGCCAAAGTAATGGACACAATGCTGATAAGTCGAGGCTGATGCAAACGTTGATGCACCATACGAGCAGATAATAGGCGTGCTGCAAACATGCCCATTTTCTGATTAATGGTCCATGATGTGGTTGTCAATTTCACAGGGCTAACCTCACAATATGTCTGTCCACTCGGGCGTTAGTCATAGGTGCATGCCGTTCAGTATAATCCTCAGCATTCCATTGATGCCATATCCGCATAACAGTGGTTGGATGTCGACTAGTGCAACGGGCGATATCACAGAACAATAATCACACTCTCAATAGGCAAAAATCCTGGCTCTATCGAATTCCGACACTTGCTGGTAAGCATTTCAAATTATTATTCAAGGCATAACATGATATTCTGAGCAAATTCCAACTTACAATGTGCTTTCTGAACGACAAATCCACTACAAAACTTTTTGAAATTATTAATTCATCATGCCAAACTCTACCTAGAAATATCATAATGACTGTTTCCAAGTTTTTGAATGCTTATTTTTTTCCTGTTATTCACATAACTTAGTATGCAACTGAATATCCACATCCAAAACTGAAACAATGTTTTTTGATACATTATTGGTGACATAGTAATATTCTAGTTTGTCTTTTTGTACCTTTTTAAAAGGCGGACATCTTCAGAAGTTGCTCTATATTTTTAAATTATCGAAATACTGTTTTTCAGAATATCGGTTATTACTGTAAACATTAACAGTCCTCTATTTTATAATTTTGGTTCTAGAAAATATTAACATACCAATAAAATATTAAAAGATTAAACCGTTCTGCCAAAAATTTTCAAAAATACAAAACCAGTCTTATTTCATTATAAAATAAATAAAAAAATCCCCTTATGTCACCCCCAAAATTAAATCTCTTATCTTAAATCAAAAATCTCTTACATTATCTCACAACTTCTGATATTTGAAAATCTAAAGTACAATAATAAATACTTTTATGCTCCAGTAACGAAAAAATTTTTTTTACATATTTATATATTTCGTTTGACGAAATTTGTCTTCTTAGTAAATATATATTATGCCGTCCAAATAAAATACTTCCAGCATTATGTCTGAAGAGCTTTACGTTCTATATTCTTTACCAGATATGCATACAAAATTTACGTTTTATATCAATTGATCCGAACAAGTATGCAGAGTTGCCAACTCTCCCGATATAGGCGGGAGACTCCCGATTTTCAACCGCTCTCCCGCCAACCCGATTTACAATATATTTCTCCCGACTTTTTCTTATTCTTAAAATTTCTAATGATTTTTATGGAACATGGCTTAATACTTTGTTATATGAACAAGAAAAAAAAATGATTTTGGACGTCTGAAAGCAATTGAATTTTCTCTAGATTATATCTAAGCATCAAGCTCCACTGCGTGTCGTCTGGCATATATTAGCCAATGAGCACAAAGCAAGCTCAAGGCTGTTATTTGGATGTTCGTTAGTTATTTCGTTCATCTCGTTCTGAGTTGTGTTAGTACACGTGCCTTCGAGAAATAGTTTAGAAATTATCTTTTTTTGTTATGTCTGCAAAAAAGGTGAAATACTCCTGTACGTTTCAAAAATAGTACACAGTTGACTTTCCTTCCATTATTTTCTCAAAAAATGTAATTAAATTTGCAATGTGTACCGTCTGTCGTTGCGATTTTTTGATTTCGCATGGTGGAAGGGCGGATGTTCTCAGTCATATGTGTACACAAAAACACAGGGACAACGCAAGTTCTTTTGAAAAAAAAAAAAAAAAAAAAAAGAAACCTTAAATATTTCTTCGGAAACAAAGGACCAAAAAGTTATTAATGCAGAATGTCTGTTATTTGCCTTTTTACTGGAGCACAACCTGCCACTGAATGCATAGGATCAAAATCAATTGCAAGGACAAAAACAGGGGCAATTGTTAAAGAAATGGGTTTAAGAAATAAATTTTCAGTTATTGATTCCATTAAAACAGCTCCGTTCTGCCTCTCTATGGATGGAAGCAATAATACCGATTCAAAACTATATCCAATTGTTGTTTCTTTTTTTTAACCCAGAGTCTTCAGAAATTGAGTTCAGTTTACTTTCTGACCCGACTTTAGAAGGACATTCGACAGGCTTTAATATAGCACAGCTAATTATTAAAACTTTAAAAGAAAATGCAGTCCCTCTGGATAATTGCATAGCACTTGGTGCCGATAATGCACCAGTAATGGTAGGCTTGAAGACTGGTATTGCAGGCATCTTAAGAAAGGAAAATTCAGATTTGCAGGTTATGAGGTGCACCTGTCACCTCTTAAATTTAGCAGATGAAAAAGGTGCAGCTTCTTTATCAATAAATATGGATGAACACATTGTTGATATTTATTATTATCTTGAAATTAATTCTAAAAGGAAGGGAAAAATTGAAACAGTTCCAGCAGCTGCATAATACTGAAATGAGAAAAATTTTTGAAATATGTGTGTACACGCTAGCTCTCTTTAAAGAAGTGCTTATCTAGAATCCTCGATCAATGGAATCTTCTTGCATTTTTAAAGAAGTAAATGCTTCGAGAGTTAACACGTTCCCTGCCAGACCGTTTTTTGAAGACTTCCCGTTCAGGCCGGGTGGGGCATATACGCCCCACACTTTATATTTGTATTATTTTGTTTCTGGCGTATGCCTTACAATAATTAATATAGCTCAAAAATCATAATTATCAAGGAAAGGTTGTACAGTTTAACATGCATAACACAACAAACCAATAAATTTATTTTTATAGGAATTAGTTTAACAAATACCTGGCTGAACATTACTATGCCAAGCAAGTTGCATCCTCACATATATATTTTTTTATCGTACGTATATCAGTTTTAAATAAAACATTTTAGTTAAATTCAAGTTTGTATGCAATTACAAAGGGATGTTACTATGAATTTTATTAAACATGGCAAACATAAGTGTGCTTTATCCACACAACTATCGCAGAATGTCGCAACTTTTACAGTACAGTTTCTTGCCGATTGGGAACTCAAATTTTTAACATTTCTTTCGTAACAAATTTTACAGCGCCTTCTTATCGAATTAAAGTGCCCATCACGCCCACAATTAAATGAGGGCATCAGCAGTAGTATTAAGATGCCCATAATTGAGTGCTAAAAAATTCTTCATTTTACAATGATAATACCAAATGGCTTGAACGGAAAGTTTAGCGTGGGGCGCATACGTCCCACGCGGCAGGGAATGTGTTAAGATAAAAGGCTCTATTGAAAGTTATAAAATACCTAAAGTAAATGGAGGTGTAGTTACTACTTCCATTGTTAAAAACAGGTTTGAGAAAAGTAAAGTAATTTCTGCACCCTTCAGCAATTCAACTGGCAGTTCTCAAAATAATAATCTGCCACTGTTCATAAGATTTGTAAGAAAACTGATTAAAGTTATTATTAATATTATTATTATTACGATGCAAGTAGTAAAAATGTTTTTTATGTGTAAGGTACTTTTGTGTTGCTTGCATTTAAGAGTTAGTAACTATTTAAAGTTAATTTATTATTAAAAACTATATTTTTATCATTTTGCGAAAAATCTCCTGATTTCTTAAAAAAAAAACTCCTGATTTTTGAATGTCATAGGTTGGCAAGTATGAGTATGGCTGGAGTAGCGCGCAAGGCGCGCTGTTTCCAGCTCATGAGGAGAGCCAGTAGGCACATGACGGTAGGAAGTCTGACGTGGTAGGAGTTAAGAGAATGAGGTGAGGCAGAAAAGGGGCGAGCAACATGCCGCAAGCCTAGGAATTAGGCCAGACAAGAAGACGCGCCGCAGACGGAGTAGTGCAAGGTAAAGCAATCATGAGTTTTTATGATAAGCTACTGTGAGAGTATACTATATGACAGAACGAGTTTGTAAGAATATAAACTCTCAAAAGCATACATTTGCAGATATAGAGTTACAGTGACAAAAGTGTAGTTTGGAAGATCAGAAATCATATAGAAGTTTCGATGAAATAATAAGAAAAGTATTCATAAAAGCTATATATAATATGTACAAATATATACAGGAATGTTCTACTTTATGTAGGAAAGTTCAGATCTCTGGCTAGGTGGGCTGCCAGCGGTCGTAACTCTTTATCTTCCGGTAGTGGAATGTATTCAAATACATGTAATTTTGTCATGTGAGGGCATGTAACTGCTTTCTGGAAAAAGCTAGAGTTTAGGCGATGAAGATGCTCTATGACAGTTTCAATTTTCAAATCCTTGCGTAAAGTCCTATTAGATACGAAATAATGCGCATTCGTGAAGGTGCGCAGCAACTTTTTCTTTGTAATTTGTAATTTAGATATGTCCCTGTTTCTAACTGATGCCCACGCAGGGGAGCATACGTGAAGATTGGCCGTATAACAGAGATGTATAAGTGCCGTTTTCTTCTTAAGTCCAGTTTACAGTGCTCGTTAATAAGTGGGTTAAGACTCTGAACGACTCCTAGTGTCTTTTCCCTGACATGAGTCAGGTGATCCTTCCAGGAAAATTTATCATTAATAATAACGCCAAGGTAATTCGCCTTGCGTACTCTAGAAACTTCTGTGTCAAATAGCTTAAGCTTTTCTGGGATTTCAGTGGCAGATTTCTTCTTTCGGATAATGAGCGGCTTGCATTTATCTGCGTTAATTTAAATACGCCATTTGGTACACCAAAATTCTATTTGCGGCATGACTTGTTGAAGTTTCCTGACAGCTTGATTAGGAGACATAGATTTTACAGCAAGCACCGTATCATCTGCATAACAGCCAATGAAGTAATTGTAGTTAAAGCCTGTTTTAGGGAAGTCAGTCATAAGAAGAGATATAAGATCGGACATAAAATTGACCCTTGCGGGACGCCGGCGTGAATTCTTTTGACTTCAGAAATCTCATTTCCAATAGAAACATGAAAACTTCTGCCCTTTCAGGAATGAGTAGATGAGACACGTTAAAGTTTTGGTGAAGCCAAGGGAACGGAGCTTGAAAATTAGACCCTCATGCCAGACGCGGTCAAAGGCTTTGGCCACGTCTAGCATGAGAAAAGCAACATTTTGTCTGTTACGTAACGTACTGCCGGTGAACTCAGAAAGCCTAACCAATTGTTTCGTGGTGGAAAGCGTTTTCCGGAAACCAAACTGTTCTTCTGGTAGTTTCTCTAAGTATGGATGGATTCTATGATAAATGATGCGTTCAAAAATTTTACCCAAAACGGGAAGCAAACTAATAGGTCTAAATCCTTGTGTGGGAGTGGTAACCTTGCCGGCTTTAGGTAAAGCAATCATTTTGGCTCTTTTCCAGGCAAGCGGAAAGTATCTGATAGCTAAGCAAGCATTTAAAATACTGGCATACCTTGCAATACAATTTTTCGGTAAGTTCTTGATCGCTAGGTTGGTTATTGCATCATAGCCCGGTGCCTTCCTGTTTTTTAGTTTCCTTATGATTTCTTGGATTTCATGTGGAGAGGTGAGTTCCAGATTGTCTTCTAAGTCCTCCTGTGAAGTAAACCAGTCATTAATGCAGTATCTTACATCAAAGTCTATGTCACAAGGACTCTCATTCGGTTTAAACTGATTTTCAAAATGTTACACAAAGGCGTTTGCTTTTTCTTTATTAGTAAAAGCCACGCTATTATTGAAGAGAAGTGGTTTGTTCGCTACAGCCTTTCCCTTTACATTTCTGACAAATGACCAGAACGCTTTGTCTGGTTCATTAAAATTCATGATTTTCTCGTCCAAAAGGTCATTTCTGAGTTTATGAATTGATTGTTTGATGTCACGATTCAGTCTATTAATTTCCGTTTTTGTACTCGGGTTCCATGTTCGATTCCAGGCTTTCCTTAATCTATTTCTTTCTCTGATTTTATCTTTGATGTGTGTGTGGGGGGAGTCTTCCAGATATCTGTTTTATGGGAATGTTCTTGGTGGCAGTATTGACTGCATTAATGATACTGTTAGTAAACAGGTGCCCAGCTAAGTCTATGTCCTGCTCGGTCCTTAAAGCTGTGTTCAGGAAGGTACTGTTACTTAAGATCAGATTATATTGCTTCCAGTCTGGAATATTTTTCTCCTGCGTCATTTTGTCTTTTAAATTCCAAGCGTGGCCATTACAGGTAAATGATCCAAGCTTAGATCATTAACAACTTCAAGATATACTGGAATTGAAGCGGAGGTAAGTAGTAGATCAAGAATGTCCCCTCTGTTCGGGTCGTGTGCAAGATAAGTGTATTCCTCAGGCGCAAAGAGATAAACATTTTCGTTGTTTATAAATTCAAAGAGTTGTTCTCCATTTGGATTTGTTTTACGACAGTTCCATTCCTCATGTTTCGCATTAAAATCACCTGCTAATATAACAGGAATATTTGTGAATAAGATGTCCTTTAATAATTCAGCTTCTAAAGGGTATCTGGGTGGGTTATAGAAGGCTGTGAAATAAGTGTTTCCATAACCTGGAAGAAACACGAAGACAGTGACGTACTCTTGTCTATTATTTCTGTACTGCTTAATCATGCATGGTTGGAGAGAGTTCTTTACGTATATCGCTACCCCCCCACCACGGTGACTGAGTCTATTTGTGCGATAGCATCTGAAATTCATTATGTTAATACTAATACCAGGATTTGCATGTGTCTCTGTTACCATAGCAATGTCAACATCATTGTTTTGGATAAAATCGGTGAGTTCCAATAATTTTTGATGAATGCTACAAGCATTCTATATCATCACGTTTAAAGGCGCTTTTAAATTCCTATTTTTCCTCATTGTTAGAAGATTTGGAGGGAATGTTCTCTTCACTTATTTGCGATAACTGTTTGACCTGTTGAGCAAGTTGGAAGCCTGCGCTTTTGATGACGGTCACCAATTCCGCCAGATCAGCGAAGACTTTTTTAGCCTTGGTGAGTTGTTCTTCCTAGATTCCAGCTGAGAGAGCCTTAGCATAAGATTTATTTTCTACAACTCTGTTGCTGAAAACTTTCTCCTTGACTATTTTTGGTTTAGGGAAACTTTCGCATCCGCGAAAACTTGAGGTGTGTTCTTTTCCGCAGTTTACGCAGCATAATGGTACATCTGGTTTTCCTTTATCAGGACAATCTCGAAAGAAATGATCCTTAGCACATCGGACACATTTTGGAGGATACTTGCAGCCTTCCTGAGTATGATTAAAACCTTGACATCGGAAGCACTGCAAGGGCCCCTGACGCCCTTTATACTCTTGGATTTTAATTTTTCATATCACAAAGAAATTGCTCATGATAAATCTTCTTTGAGTCGTCCGACTTAGGCAACGTGATAATGAATAGAGGTAGTTTTGTGACAATACCCTCCCTGCGGCGGGTCATCTGTTTAACATCCTCTAGTCTGTAGTGTAATTCTACAAGATATCTTTTAATATCCTCAATTGGAGTTCTGTAAGTTAATCCTCTCCCTACAACTTTTAAGTTGCGCTCTTCTGGCAGTTTAAATGAGTGATGTTCAACTCCTAGATCATTTAAGATTTTTACCATACCCCTGTAATCATCGGGGGATTATGCAATAACTTTAATTCCATCTGGATTTTGTCGACCAAAAAATTTAAATTTATTTCTGTGAAAAACTTTACTAATTTCTCCCCAGTTCAAATCAGTCTCCCTGAGAGAAATGGGTGGGATTTTAGTACGAGATGAATTTACACTATTATTTGAGGTTTTAGAAATATTTGAAGTGTCATTTTGAACACTATCTGCATCATTTGTGTCCATATCTTGATTATCTATATGAGGTTTGTTAATTTGCTCTGTGATTTTAGTAACTGAGCTACCTGTGCTTGATTGTGCATTTTTATCTGAAGCAGTGGTGACATTGGACGTTTTAACTTGACTATCACTTGTCTTTTGCTTTTTATACTGCACTCTGTGATTTCTAGTCCTTACAGTTTGATCTCCTCTACGCCTGTTTTGTGTTTCGTCTTCTGAACTAGTTTCTTGATCAAGCGTTTTTTCATTATCTGAGTTTAGGTGTGAGAAATCATTAATCTTGATTGGGCTTCTGCCCCTATCATTATCCTCTAAAGTTGGACTCGTATTTCTAATATCCACTACGGTATTAGTATTTTTGTTAGTGTTTCATTTTCATGATTAATTTGTTCATTAAACACTTTCAACATATCAACAAGGCTATGCAAGAATGTGTAAAGTTTGCCTTCTGTGTCAGTGAATTCTCCATTTTGCTCTTTGACATGGTCGAGCTCGCTAATCTGCGCTTTCACTGCATCTAGCACTGCATCCATCTTCGCATCGAATATCAAAATCCTGCGCCCTGAATATAGGAGTCCAACACCCCGGAATTAGGCCCACTCGATAGTGTCCTAACAGGCGGATGTGTTGGCGAAAATTCCCGCAAGGTCCCTGACAATCACCTACGTTTTATCCGATCCGATCCGAACAAGTATGGCTGGAGTAGCTTGCTAAGCGCGCTATTTCCAGCTCATGAGGAGACCCAGAAGGCACATGACGGTAGGAAGTCTGACGTGGTAGGAGTTAAGAGAATGAGGTGAGGCAGAAGGGACGCGAGCAAGATGCCGCAAGCCTAGGAATTAGGCCAGACAAGAAGACGCGCCGCAGACGGAGCTGTGCAAGGTAAAGCAATAATGAGTTTTTAAGATAAGATACTGTGAAAGTATACTACATGACAGAACGAGTTTGTAAGAATACAAACTCTCAAAGGCATACATTTGCAAATATAGAGTCACAGTGACAAAAATGCAGTTTGGAAGATCAGAAATCATATAGAAGTTTCGATGAAATAATAAGAAAAGTATTCATAAAAGCTATATATAATATGTACAAATATATACAGGAATGTTCTACTTTATGTAGGAAAGTTCAGATCTCTGGCTAGGTGGGCTGCCAGCGGTCGTAACTCTTAATCTTCCGGTAGTGGAATGTATTCAAATACATGTAATTTTGTCATGTGAGGGCATGTAACTGCTTTCTGGAAAAAGCTGGAGTTTAAGCGATGAAGATGCTCTATGACAGTTTTAATTTTCAAATCCTTGCGTAAAGTCCTATTAGATACGAAATAATGCGCATTCGTGAAGGTGCGCAGCAACTTGTTCTGTGTAATTTGTAATTTAGATATGTCCCTGTTTCTAACTGATGCCCACGCAGGGGAGCATACGTGAAGATTGGCCGTATAACAGAGATGTATAAGTGCCGTTTTCTTCTTAAGTCCAGTTTACAGTGCTCGTTAATAAGTGGGTTAAGACTCTGAACGACTCCTAGTGTCTTTCCCCTGACATGAGTCAGGTGATCCTTCCAGGAAAATTTATCATTAATAATAACGCCAAGGTAATTCGCCTTGCGTACTCTAGGAACTTCTGTGTCAAATAGCTTAAGCTTTTCTGTGATTTCAGTGGCAGATTTCTTCTTTCGGATAATGAGCGGCTTGCATTTATCTGCGTTAATTTAAATACGCCATTTGGTACACCAAAATTCTATTTGCGGCATGACTTGTTGAAGTTTCCTGACAGCTTGATTAGGACACATAGATTTTACAGCAAGCACCGTATCATCTGCATAACAGCCAATGAAGTAATTGTAGTTAAAGCCTGTTTTAGGGAAGTCAGTCATAAGAAGAGATATAAGATCGGACCTAAAATTGACCCTTGCGGGACGCCGGCGTGAATTCTTTTGACTTCAGAAATCTCATTTCCAATAGAAACATGAAAACTTCTGCCCTTTCAGGAATGAGTAGATGAGACACGTTAAAGTTTTGGTGAAGCCAAGGGAACGGAGCTTGAAAATTAGACCCTCATGCCAGACGCGGTCAAAGGCTTTGGCCACGTCTAGCATGAGAAAAGCAACATTTTGTCTGTTACGTAACGTACTGCCGGTGAACTCAGAAAGTCTGATCAATTGTTTCGTGGTGGAAAGCGTTTTCCGGAAACCAAACTGTTCTTCTGGTAGTTTCTCTAAGTATGGATGGATTCTATGATAAATGATGCGTTCAAAAATTTTCCCCAAAACGGGAAGCAAACTAATAGGTCTAAATCCCTGTGTGCGAGTGGTAACCTTGCCGGCTTTAGGTAAAGCAATCATTTTGGCTCTTTTCCAGGCAAGCGGAAAGTATCTGATAGCTAAGCAAGCATTTAAAATACTGGCATACCTTGCAATACAATTTTTCGGTAAGTTCTTGATCGCTAGGTTGGTTATTGCATCATAGCCCGGTGCCTTCCTGTTTTTTGGTTTCCTTATGATTTCTTGGATTTCATGTGGAGAGGTGAGTTCCAGATTGTCTTCTAAGTCCTCCTGTGAAGTAAACCAGTCATTAATGCAGTATCTTACATCAAAGTCTATGTCACAAGGACTCTCATTCGGTTTAAACTGATTTTCAAAATGTTACACAAAGGCGTTTGCTTTTTCTTTATTAGTAAAAGCCACGCTATTATTGAAGAGAAGTGGTTTGTTCGCTACAGCCTTTCCTTTTACATTTCTGACAAATGACCAGAACGCTTTGTCTGGTTCGTTAAAATTCATGATTTTCTCGTCCCAAAGGTCATTTCCGAGTTTATGAATTGATTGCTTGATGTCACGATTCAGTCTATTAATTTCCGTTTTTGTACTCGGGTTCCATGTTCGATTCCAGGCTTTCCTTAATCTATTTCTTTCTCTGATTTTTCTTTGATGTGTGTGGGGGGGGAGTCTTCCAGATATCTGTTTTATGGGAATGTTCTTGGTGGCAGTATTGACTGCATTAATGATACTGTTAGTAAACAGGTGCCCAGCTAAGTCTATGTCCTGCTCGGTTCTTAAAGCTGTGTTCAGGAAGGTACTGTTACTTAAGATCAGATTATATTGCTTCCAGTCTGTAATATTTTTCTCCTGCGTCATTTTGTCTTTTAGGATTCCAAGCGTGGCCATTACAGGTAAATGATCCAAGCTTAGATCATTAACAACTTCAAGATATACTGGAATTGAAGCGGAGGTAAGTAGTAGATCAAGAATGTCCCCTCTGTTCGGGTCGTGTGCAAGATAAGTGTATTCCTCAGGCGCAAAGAGATAAACATTTTCGTTGTTTATAAATTCAAAGAGTTGTTCTCCATTTGGGTTTGTTTTACGACAGTTCCATTCCTCATGTTTCGCATTAAAATCACCTGCTAATATAACAGGAATATTTGTGAATAAGATGTCCTTTAATAATTCAGCTTCTAAAGGGTATCTGGGTGGGTTATAGAAGGCTGTGAAATAAGTGTTTCCATAACCTGGAAGAAACACGAAGGCAGTGACGTACTCTTGTCTATTATTTCTGTACTGCTTAATCATGCATGGTTGGAGAGAGTTCTTTACGTATATCGCTACCCCCCCCCACCACGGTGACTGAGTCTATTTGTGCGATAGCATCTGAAATTCATTATGTTAATACTAATACCAGGATTTGCATGTGTCTCTGTTACCATAGCAATGTCAACATCATTGTTTTGGATAAAATCGGTGAGTTCCAATAATTTTTGATGAATGCTACAAGCATTCTATATCATCACGTTTAAAGGCGCTTTTAAATTCCTATTTTTCCTCATTGTTAGAAGATTTGGAGGGAATGTTCTCTTCACTTATTTGCGATAACTGTTTGACCTGTTGAGCAAGTTGGAAGCCTGCGCTTTTGATGACGGTCACCAATTCCGCCAGATCAGCGAAGACTTTTTTAGCCTTGGTGAGTTGTTCTTCCTAGATTCCAGCTGAGAGAGCCTTAGCATAAGATTTATTTTCTACAACTCTGTTGCTGAAAACTTTCTCCTTGACTATTTTTGGTTTAGGGAAACTTTCGCATCCGCGAAAACTTGAGGTGTGTTCTTTTCCGCAGTTTACGCAGCATAATGGTACATCTGGTTTTCCTTTATCAGGACAATCTCGAAAGAAATGATCCTTAGCACATCGGACACATTTTGGAGGATACTTGCAGCCTTCCTGAGTATGATTAAAACCTTGACATCGGAAGCACTGCAAGGGCCCCTGACGCCCTTTATACTCTTGGATTTTAATTTTTCATATCACAAAGAAATTGCTCATGATAAATCTTCTTTGAGTCGTCCGACTTAGGTAACGTGATAATGAATAGAGGTAGTTTTGTGACAATACCCTCCCTGCGGCGGGTCATCTGTTTAACATCCTCTAGTCTGTAGTGTAATTCTACAAGATCTCTTATAATATCCTCAATTGGAGTTCTGTAAGTTAATCCTCTCCCTACAACTTTTAAGTTGCGCTCTTCTGGCAGTTTAAATGAGTGATGTTCAACTCCTAGATCATTTAAGATTTTTACCATACCCCTGTAATCATCGGGGGATTATGCAATAACTTTAATTCCATCTGGATTTTGTCGACCAAAAAATTTTAATTTATTTCTGTGAAAAACTTTACTAATTTCTCCCCAGTTCAAATCAGTCTCCCTGAGAGAAATGGGTGGGATTTTAGTACGAGATGAATTTACACTATTATTTGAGGTTTCAGAAATATTTGAAGTGTCATTTTGAACACTATCTGCATCATTTGTGTCCATATCTTGATTATCTATATGAGGTTTGTTAATTTGCTCTGTGATTTTAGTAACTGAGCTACCTGTGCTTGATTGTGCATTTTTATCTGAAGGAGTGGTGACATTGGACGTTTTAACTTGACTATCACTTGTCTTTTGCTTTTTATACTGCACTCTGTGATTTCTAGTCCTTACAGTTTGATCTCCTCTACGCCTGTTTTGTGTTTCGTCTTCTGAACTAGTTTCTTGATCAAGCGTTTTTTCATTATCTGAGTTTAGGTGTGAGAAATCATTAATCTTGATTGGGCTTCTGCCCCTATCATTATCCTCTAAAGTTGGACTCGTATTTCTAATATCCACTACGGTATTAGTATTTTTGTTAGTGTTTCATTTTCATGATTAATTTGTTCATTAAACACTTTCAACATATCAACAAGGCTATGCAAGAATGTGTAAAGTTTGCCTTCTGTGTCAGTGAATTCTCCATTTTGCTCTTTGACATGGTCGAGCTCGCTAATCTGCGCTTTCACTGCATCTAGCACTGCATCCATCTTCGCATCGAATATCAAAATCCTGCGCCCTGAATATAGGAGTCCAACACCCCGGAATTAGGCCCACTCGATAGTGTCCTAACAGGCGGATGTGTTGGCGAAAATTCCCGCAAGGTCCCTGACAATCACCTACGTTTTATCCGATCCGATCCGAACAAGTATGGCTGGAGTAGCTTGCTAAGCGCGCTATTTCCAGCTCATGAGGAGACCCAGAAGGCACATGACGGTAGGAAGTCTGACGTGGTAGGAGTTAAGAGAATGAGGTGAGGCAGAAGGGACGCGAGCAAGATGCCGCAAGCCTAGGAATTAGGCCAGACAAGAAGACGCGCCGCAGACGGAGCTGTGCAAGGTAAAGCAATAATGAGTTTTTAAGATAAGATACTGTGAAAGTATACTACATGACAGAACGAGTTTGTAAGAATACAAACTCTCAAAGGCATACATTTGCAAATATAGAGTCACAGTGACAAAAATGCAGTTTGGAAGATCAGAAATCATATAGAAGTTTCGATGAAATAATAAGAAAAGTATTCATAAAAGCTATATATAATATGTACAAATATATACAGGAATGTTCTACTTTATGTAGGAAAGTTCAGATCTCTGGCTAGGTGGGCTGCCAGCGGTCGTAACTCTTAATCTTCCGGTAGTGGAATGTATTCAAATACATGTAATTTTGTCATGTGAGGGCATGTAACTGCTTTCTGGAAAAAGCTGGAGTTTAAGCGATGAAGATGCTCTATGACAGTTTTAATTTTCAAATCCTTGCGTAAAGTCCTATTAGATACGAAATAATGCGCATTCGTGAAGGTGGCAGCAACTTGTTCTGTGTAATTTGTAATTTAGATATGTCCCTGTTTCTAACTGATGCCCACGCAGGGGAGCATACGTGAAGATTGGCCGTATAACAGAGATGTATAAGTGCCGTTTTCTTCTTAAGTCCAGTTTACAGTGCTCGTTAATAAGTGGGTTAAGACTCTGAACGACTCCTAGTGTCTTTCCCCTGACATGAGTCAGGTGATCCTTCCAGGAAAATTTATCATTAATAATAACGCCAAGGTAATTCGCCTTGCGTACTCTAGGAACTTCTGTGTCAAATAGCTTAAGCTTTTCTGTGATTTCAGTGGCAGATTTCTTCTTTCGGATAATGAGCGGCTTGCATTTATCTGCGTTAATTTAAATACGCCATTTGGTACACCAAAATTCTATTTGCGGCATGACTTGTTGAAGTTTCCTGACAGCTTGATTAGGACACATAGATTTTACAGAAAGCACCGTATCATCTGCATAACAGCCAATGAAGTAATTGTAGTTAAAGCCTGTTTTAGGGAAGTCAGTCATAAGAAGAGATATAAGATCGGACCTAAAATTGACCCTTGCGGGACGCCGGCGTGAATTCTTTTGACTTCAGAAATCTCATTTCCAATAGAAACATGAAAACTTCTGCCCTTTCAGGAATGAGTAGATGAGACACGTTAAAGTTTTGGTGAAGCCAAGGGAACGGAGCTTGAAAATTAGACCCTCATGCCAGACGCGGTCAAAGGCTTTGGCCACGTCTAGCATGAGAAAAGCAACATTTTGTCTGTTACGTAACGTACTGCCGGTGAACTCAGAAAGTCTGATCAATTGTTTCGTGGTGGAAAGCGTTTTCCGGAAACCAAACTGTTCTTCTGGTAGTTTCTCTAAGTATGGATGGATTCTATGATAAATGATGCGTTCAAAAATTTTCCCCAAAACGGGAAGCAAACTAATAGGTCTAAATCCCTGTGTGCGAGTGGTAACCTTGCCGGCTTTAGGTAAAGCAATCATTTTGGCTCTTTTCCAGGCAAGCGGAAAGTATCTGATAGCTAAGCAAGCATTTAAAATACTGGCATACCTTGCAATACAATTTTTCGGTAAGTTCTTGATCGCTAGGTTGGTTATTGCATCATAGCCCGGTGCCTTCCTGTTTTTTGGTTTCCTTATGATTTCTTGGATTTCATGTGGAGAGGTGAGTTCCAGATTGTCTTCTAAGTCCTCCTGTGAAGTAAACCAGTCATTAATGCAGTATCTTACATCAAAGTCTATGTCACAAGGACTCTCATTCGGTTTAAACTGATTTTCAAAATGTTACACAAAGGCGTTTGCTTTTTCTTTATTAGTAAAAGCCACGCTATTATTGAAGAGAAGTGGTTTGTTCGCTACAGCCTTTCCTTTTACATTTCTGACAAATGACCAGAACGCTTTGTCTGGTTCGTTAAAATTCATGATTTTCTCGTCCCAAAGGTCATTTCTGAGTTTATGAATTGATTGCTTGATGTCATGATTCAGTCTATTAATTTCCGTTTTTGTACTCGGGTTCCATGTTCGATTCCAGGCTTTCCTTAATCTATTTCTTTCTCTGATTTTTCTTTGATGTGTGTGGGGGGGGAGTCTTCCAGATATCTGTTTTATGGGAATGTTCTTGGTGGCAGTATTGACTGCATTAATGATACTGTTAGTAAACAGGTGCCCAGCTAAGTCTATGTCCTGCTCGGTTCTTAAAGCTGTGTTCAGGAAGGTACTGTTACTTAAGATCAGATTATATTGCTTCCAGTCTGTAATATTTTTCTCCTGCGTCATTTTGTCTTTTAGGATTCCAAGCGTGGCCATTACAGGTAAATGATCCAAGCTTAGATCATTAACAACTTCAAGATATACTGGAATTGAAGCGGAGGTAAGTAGTAGATCAAGAATGTCCCCTCTGTTCGGGTCGTGTGCAAGATAAGTGTATTCCTCAGGCGCAAAGAGATAAACATTTTCGTTGTTTATAAATTCAAAGAGTTGTTCTCCATTTGGGTTTGTTTTACGACAGTTCCATTCCTCATGTTTCGCATTAAAATCACCTGCTAATATAACAGGAATATTTGTGAATAAGATGTCCTTTAATAATTCAGCTTCTAAAGGGTATCTGGGTGGGTTATAGAAGGCTGTGAAATAAGTGTTTCCATAACCTGGAAGAAACACGAAGACAGTGACGTACTCTTGTCTATTATTTCTCTACTGCTTAATCATGCATGGTTGGAGAGAGTTCTTTACGTATATCGCTACCCCCCCCACCACGGTGACTGAGTCTATTTGTGCGATAGCATCTGAAATTCATTATGTTAATACTAATACCAGGATTTGCATGTGTCTCTGTTACCATAGCAATGTCAACATCATTGTTTTGGATAAAATCGGTGAGTTCCAATAATTTTTGATGAATGCTACAAGCATTCTATATCATCACGTTTAAAGGCGCTTTTAAATTCCTATTTTTCCTCATTGTTAGAAGATTTGGAGGGAATGTTCTCTTCACTTATTTGCGATAACTGTTTGACCTGTTGAGCAAGTTGGAAGCCTGCGCTTTTGATGACGGTCACCAATTCCGCCAGATCAGCGAAGACTTTTTTAGCCTTGGTGAGTTGTTCTTCCTAGATTCCAGCTGAGAGAGCCTTAGCATAAGATTTATTTTCTACAACTCTGTTGCTGAAAACTTTCTCCTTGACTATTTTTGGTTTAGGGAAACTTTCGCATCCGCGAAAACTTGAGGTGTGTTCTTTTCCGCAGTTTACGCAGCATAATGGTACATCTGGTTTTCCTTTATCAGGACAATCTCGAAAGAAATGATCCTTAGCACATCGGACACATTTTGGAGGATACTTGCAGCCTTCCTGAGTATGATTAAAACCTTGACATCGGAAGCACTGCAAGGGCCCCTGACGCCCTTTATACTCTTGGATTTTAATTTTTCATATCACAAAGAAATTGCTCATGATAAATCTTCTTTGAGTCGTCCGACTTAGGTAACGTGATAATGAATAGAGGTAGTTTTGTGACAATACCCTCCCTGCGGCGGGTCATCTGTTTAACATCCTCTAGTCTGTAGTGTAATTCTACAAGATCTCTTATAATATCCTCAATTGGAGTTCTGTAAGTTAATCCTCTCCCTACAACTTTTAAGTTGCGCTCTTCTGGCAGTTTAAATGAGTGATGTTCAACTCCTAGATCATTTAAGATTTTTACCATACCCCTGTAATCATCGGGGGATTATGCAATAACTTTAATTCCATCTGGATTTTGTCGACCAAAAAATTTAAATTTATTTCTGTGAAAAACTTTACTAATTTCTCCCCAGTTCAAATCAGTCTCCCTGAGAGAAATGGGTGGGATTTTAGTACGAGATGAATTTACACTATTATTTGAGGTTTTAGAAATATTTGAAGTGTCATTTTGAACACTATCTGCATCATTTGTGTCCATATCTTGATTATCTATATGAGGTTTGTTAATTTGCTCTGTGATTTTAGTAACTGAGCTACCTGTGCTTGATTGTGCATTTTTATCTGAAGCAGTGGTGACATTGGACGTTTTAACTTGACTATCACTTGTCTTTTGCTTTTTATACTGCACTCTGTGATTTCTAGTCCTTACAGTTTGATCTCCTCTACGCCTGTTTTGTGTTTCGTCTTCTGAACTAGTTTCTTGATCAAGCGTTTTTTCATTATCTGAGTTTAGGTGTGAGAAATCATTAATCTTGATTGGGCTTCTGCCCCTATCATTATCCTCTAAAGTTGGACTCGTATTTCTAATATCCACTACGGTATTAGTATTTTTGTTAGTGTTTCATTTTCATGATTAATTTGTTCATTAAACACTTTCAACATATCAACAAGGCTATGCAAGAATGTGTAAAGTTTGCCTTCTGTGTCAGTGAATTCTCCATTTTGCTCTTTGACATGGTCGAGCTCGCTAATCTGCGCTTTCACTGCATCTAGCACTGCATCCATCTTCGCATCGAATATCAAAATCCTGCGCCCTGAATATAGGAGTCCAACACCCCGGAATTAGGCCCACTCGATAGTGTCCTAACAGGCGGATGTGTTGGCGAAAATTCCCGCAAGGTCCCTGACAATCACCTACGTTTTATCCGATCCGATCCGAACAAGTATGGCTGGAGTAGCTTGCTAAGCGCGCTATTTCCAGCTCATGAGGAGACCCAGAAGGCACATGACGGTAGGAAGTCTGACGTGGTAGGAGTTAAGAGAATGAGGTGAGGCAGAAGGGACGCGAGCAAGATGCCGCAAGCCTAGGAATTAGGCCAGACAAGAAGACGCGCCGCAGACGGAGCTGTGCAAGGTAAAGCAATAATGAGTTTTTAAGATAAGATACTGTGAAAGTATACTACATGACAGAACGAGTTTGTAAGAATACAAACTCTCAAAGGCATACATTTGCAAATATAGAGTCACAGTGACAAAAATGCAGTTTGGAAGATCAGAAATCATATAGAAGTTTCGATGAAATAATAAGAAAAGTATTCATAAAAGCTATATATAATATGTACAAATATATACAGGAATGTTCTACTTTATGTAGGAAAGTTCAGATCTCTGGCTAGGTGGGCTGCCAGCGGTCGTAACTCTTAATCTTCCGGTAGTGGAATGTATTCAAATACATGTAATTTTGTCATGTGAGGGCATGTAACTGCTTTCTGGAAAAAGCTGGAGTTTAAGCGATGAAGATGCTCTATGACAGTTTTAATTTTCAAATCCTTGCGTAAAGTCCTATTAGATACGAAATAATGCGCATTCGTGAAGGTGGCAGCAACTTGTTCTGTGTAATTTGTAATTTAGATATGTCCCTGTTTCTAACTGATGCCCACGCAGGGGAGCATACGTGAAGATTGGCCGTATAACAGAGATGTATAAGTGCCGTTTTCTTCTTAAGTCCAGTTTACAGTGCTCGTTAATAAGTGGGTTAAGACTCTGAACGACTCCTAGTGTCTTTCCCCTGACATGAGTCAGGTGATCCTTCCAGGAAAATTTATCATTAATAATAACGCCAAGGTAATTCGCCTTGCGTACTCTAGGAACTTCTGTGTCAAATAGCTTAAGCTTTTCTGTGATTTCAGTGGCAGATTTCTTCTTTCGGATAATGAGCGGCTTGCATTTATCTGCGTTAATTTAAATACGCCATTTGGTACACCAAAATTCTATTTGCGGCATGACTTGTTGAAGTTTCCTGACAGCTTGATTAGGACACATAGATTTTACAGCAAGCACCGTATCATCTGCATAACAGCCAATGAAGTAATTGTAGTTAAAGCCTGTTTTAGGGAAGTCAGTCATAAGAAGAGATATAAGATCGGACCTAAAATTGACCCTTGCGGGACGCCGGCGTGAATTCTTTTGACTTCAGAAATCTCATTTCCAATAGAAACATGAAAACTTCTGCCCTTTCAGGAATGAGTAGATGAGACACGTTAAAGTTTTGGTGAAGCCAAGGGAACGGAGCTTGAAAATTAGACCCTCATGCCAGACGCGGTCAAAGGCTTTGGCCACGTCTAGCATGAGAAAAGCAACATTTTGTCTGTTACGTAACGTACTGCCGGTGAACTCAGAAAGTCTGATCAATTGTTTCGTGGTGGAAAGCGTTTTCCGGAAACCAAACTGTTCTTCTGGTAGTTTCTCTAAGTATGGATGGATTCTATGATAAATGATGCGTTCAAAAATTTTCCCCAAAACGGGAAGCAAACTAATAGGTCTAAATCCCTGTGTGCGAGTGGTAACCTTGCCGGCTTTAGGTAAAGCAATCATTTTGGCTCTTTTCCAGGCAAGCGGAAAGTATCTGATAGCTAAGCAAGCATTTAAAATACTGGCATACCTTGCAATACAATTTTTCGGTAAGTTCTTGATCGCTAGGTTGGTTATTGCATCATAGCCCGGTGCCTTCCTGTTTTTTGGTTTCCTTATGATTTCTTGGATTTCATGTGGAGAGGTGAGTTCCAGATTGTCTTCTAAGTCCTCCTGTGAAGTAAACCAGTCATTAATGCAGTATCTTACATCAAAGTCTATGTCACAAGGACTCTCATTCGGTTTAAACTGATTTTCAAAATGTTACACAAAGGCGTTTGCTTTTTCTTTATTAGTAAAAGCCACGCTATTATTGAAGAGAAGTGGTTTGTTCGCTACAGCCTTTCCTTTTACATTTCTGACAAATGACCAGAACGCTTTGTCTGGTTCGTTAAAATTCATGATTTTCTCGTCCCAAAGGTCATTTCTGAGTTTATGAATTGATTGCTTGATGTCACGATTCAGTCTATTAATTTCCGTTTTTGTACTCGGGTTCCATGTTCGATTCCAGGCTTTCCTTAATCTATTTCTTTCTCTGATTTTTCTTTGATGTGTGTGGGGGGGGAGTCTTCCAGATATCTGTTTTATGGGAATATTCTTGGTGGCAGTATTGACTGCATTAATGATACTGTTAGTAAACAGGTGCCCAGCTAAGTCTATGTCCTGCTCGGTTCTTAAAGCTGTGTTCAGGAAGGTACTGTTACTTAAGATCAGATTATATTGCTTCCAGTCTGTAATATTTTTCTCCTGCGTCATTTTGTCTTTTAGGATTCCAAGCGTGGCCATTACAGGTAAATGATCCAAGCTTAGATCATTAACAACTTCAAGATATACTGGAATTGAAGCGGAGGTAAGTAGTAGATCAAGAATGTCCCCTCTGTTCGGGTCGTGTGCAAGATAAGTGTATTCCTCAGGCGCAAAGAGATAAACATTTTCGTTGTTTATAAATTCAAAGAGTTGTTCTCCATTTGGGTTTGTTTTACGACAGTTCCATTCCTCATGTTTCGCATTAAAATCACCTGCTAATATAACAGGAATATTTGTGAATAAGATGTCCTTTAATAATTCAGCTTCTAAAGGGTATCTGGGTGGGTTATAGAAGGCTGTGAAATAAGTGTTTCCATAACCTGGAAGAAACACGAAGACAGTGACGTACTCTTGTCTATTATTTCTGTACTGCTTAATCATGCATGGTTGGAGAGAGTTCTTTACGTATATCGCTACCCCCCCACCACGGTGACTGAGTCTATTTGTGCGATAGCATCTGAAATTCATTATGTTAATACTAATACCAGGATTTGCATGTGTCTCTGTTACCATAGCAATGTCAACATCATTGTTTTGGATAAAATCGGTGAGTTCCAATAATTTTTGATGAATGCTACAAGCATTCTATATCATCACGTTTAAAGGCGCTTTTAAATTCCTATTTTTCCTCATTGTTAGAAGATTTGGAGGGAATGTTCTCTTCACTTATTTGCGATAACTGTTTGACCTGTTGAGCAAGTTGGAAGCCTGCGCTTTTGATGACGGTCACCAATTCCGCCAGATCAGCGAAGACATTTTTAGCCTTGGTGAGTTGTTCTTCCTAGATTCCAGCTGAGAGAGCCTTAGCATAAGATTTATTTTCTACAACTCTGTTGATGAAAACTTTCTCCTTGACTATTTTTGGTTTAGGGAACCTTTCGCATCCGCGAAAACTTGAGGTGTGTTCTTTTCCGCAGTTTACGCAGCATAATGGTACATCTGGTTTTCCTTTATCAGGACAATCTCGAAAGAAATAATCCTTAGCACATCGGACACATTTTGGAGGATACTTGCAGCCTTCCTGAGTATGATTAAAACCTTGACATCGGAAGCACTGCAAGGGCCCCTGACGCCCTTTATACTCTTGGATTTTAATTTTTCATATCACAAAGAAATTGCTCATGATAAATCTTCTTTGAGTCGTCCGACTTAGGCAACGTGATAATGAACAGAGGTAGTTTTGTGACAATACCCTCCCTGCGGCGGGTCATCTGTTTAACATCCTCTACTCTGTAGTGTAATTCTACAAGATCTCTTTTAATATCCTCAATTGGAGTTCTGTAAGTTAATCCTCTCCCTACAACTTTTAAGTTGCGCTCTTCTGGCAGTTTAAATGAGTGATGTTCAACTCCTAGATCATTTAAGATTTTTACCATACCTCTGTAATCATCGGGGGATTATGCAATAACTTTAATTCCATCTGGATTTTGTCGACCAAAAAATTTAAATTTATTTCTGTGAAAAACTTTACTAATTTCTCCCCAGTTCAAATCAGTCTCCCTGAGAGAAATGGGTGGGATTTTAGTACGAGATGAATTTACACTATTATTTGAGGTTTTAGAAATATTTGAAGTGTCATTTTGAACACTATCTGCATCATTTGTGTCCATATCTTGATTATCTATATGAGGTTTGTTAATTTGCTCTGTGATTTTAGTAACTGAGCTACCTGTGCTTGATTGTGCATTTTTATCTGAAGCCGTGGTGACATTGGACGTTTTAACTTGACTATCACTTGTCTTTTGCTTTTTATACTGCACTCTGTGATTTCTAGTCCTTACAGTTTGATCTCCTCTACGCCTGTTTTGTGTTTCGTCTTCTGAACTAGTTTCTTGATCAAGCGTTTTTTCATTATCTGAGTTTAGGTGTGAGAAATCATTAATCTTGATTGGGCTTCTGCCCCTATCATTATCCTCTAAAGTTGGACTCGTATTTCTAATATCCACTACGGTATTAGTATTTTTGTTAGTGTTTCATTTTCATGATTAATTTGTTCATTAAACACTTTCAACATATCAACAAGGCTATGCAAGAATGTGTAAAGTTTGCCTTCTGTGTCAGTGAATTCTCCATTTTGCTCTTTGACATGGTCGAGCTCGCTAATCTGCGCTTTCACTGCATCTAGCACTGCATCCATCTTCGCATCGAATATCAAAATCCTGCGCCCTGAATATAGGAGTCCAACACCCCGGAATTAGGCCCACTCGATAGTGTCCTAACAGGCGGATGTGTTGGCGAAAATTCCCGCAAGGTCCCTGACAATCACCTACGTTTTATCCGATCCGATCCGAACAAGTATGGCTGGAGTAGCTTGCTAAGCGCGCTATTTCCAGCTCATGAGGAGACCCAGAAGGCACATGACGGTAGGAAGTCTGACGTGGTAGGAGTTAAGAGAATGAGGTGAGGCAGAAGGGACGCGAGCAAGATGCCGCAAGCCTAGGAATTAGGCCAGACAAGAAGACGCGCCGCAGACGGAGCTGTGCAAGGTAAAGCAATAATGAGTTTTTAAGATAAGATACTGTGAAAGTATACTACATGACAGAACGAGTTTGTAAGAATACAAACTCTCAAAGGCATACATTTGCAAATATAGAGTCACAGTGACAAAAATGCAGTTTGGAAGATCAGAAATCATATAGAAGTTTCGATGAAATAATAAGAAAAGTATTCATAAAAGCTATATATAATATGTACAAATATATACAGGAATGTTCTACTTTATGTAGGAAAGTTCAGATCTCTGGCTAGGTGGGCTACCAGCGGTCGTAACTCTTAATCTTCCGGTAGTGGAATGTATTCAAATACATGTAATTTTGTCATGTGAGGGCATGTAACTGCTTTCTGGAAAAAGCTGGAGTTTAAGCGATGAAGATGCTCTATGACAGTTTTAATTTTCAAATCCTTGCGTAAAGTCCTATTAGATACGAAATAATGCGCATTCGTGAAGGTGGCAGCAACTTGTTCTGTGTAATTTGTAATTTAGATATGTCCCTGTTTCTAACTGATGCCCACGCAGGGGAGCATACGTGAAGATTGGCCGTATAACAGAGATGTATAAGTGCCGTTTTCTTCTTAAGTCCAGTTTACAGTGCTCGTTAATAAGTGGGTTAAGACTCTGAACGACTCCTAGTGTCTTTCCCCTGACATGAGTCAGGTGATCCTTCCAGGAAAATTTATCATTAATAATAACGCCAAGGTAATTCGCCTTGCGTACTCTAGGAACTTCTGTGTCAAATAGCTTAAGCTTTTCTGTGATTTCAGTGGCAGATTTCTTCTTTCGGATAATGAGCGGCTTGCATTTATCTGCGTTAATTTAAATACGCCATTTGGTACACCAAAATTCTATTTGCGGCATGACTTGTTGAAGTTTCCTGACAGCTTGATTAGGACACATAGATTTTACAGCAAGCACCGTATCATCTGCATAACAGCCAATGAAGTAATTGTAGTTAAAGCCTGTTTTAGGGAAGTCAGTCATAAGAAGAGATATAAGATCGGACCTAAAATTGACCCTTGCGGGACGCCGGCGTGAATTCTTTTGACTTCAGAAATCTCATTTCCAATAGAAACATGAAAACTTCTGCCCTTTCAGGAATGAGTAGATGAGACACGTTAAAGTTTTGGTGAAGCCAAGGGAACGGAGCTTGAAAATTAGACCCTCATGCCAGACGCGGTCAAAGGCTTTGGCCACGTCTAGCATGAGAAAAGCAACATTTTGTCTGTTACGTAACGTACTGCCGGTGAACTCAGAAAGTCTGATCAATTGTTTCGTGGTGGAAAGCGTTTTCCGGAAACCAAACTGTTCTTCTGGTAGTTTCTCTAAGTATGGATGGATTCTATGATAAATGATGCGTTCAAAAATTTTCCCCAAAACGGGAAGCAAACTAATAGGTCTAAATCCCTGTGTGCGAGTGGTAACCTTGCCGGCTTTAGGTAAAGCAATCATTTTGGCTCTTTTCCAGGCAAGCGGAAAGTATCTGATAGCTAAGCAAGCATTTAAAATACTGGCATACCTTGCAATACAATTTTTCGGTAAGTTCTTGATCGCTAGGTTGGTTATTGCATCATAGCCCGGTGCCTTCCTGTTTTTTGGTTTCCTTATGATTTCTTGGATTTCATGTGGAGAGGTGAGTTCCAGATTGTCTTCTAAGTCCTCCTGTGAAGTAAACCAGTCATTAATGCAGTATCTTACATCAAAGTCTATGTCACAAGGACTCTCATTCGGTTTAAACTGATTTTCAAAATGTTACACAAAGGCGTTTGCTTTTTCTTTATTAGTAAAAGCCACGCTATTATTGAAGAGAAGTGGTTTGTTCGCTACAGCCTTTCCTTTTACATTTCTGACAAATGACCAGAACGCTTTGTCTGGTTCGTTAAAATTCATGATTTTCTCGTCCCAAAGGTCATTTCTGAGTTTATGAATTGATTGCTTGATGTCACGATTCAGTCTATTAATTTCCGTTTTTGTACTCGGGTTCCATGTTCGATTCCAGGCTTTCCTTAATCTATTTCTTTCTCTGATTTTATCTTTGATGTGTGTGTGGGGGGGAGTCTTCCAGATATCTGTTTTATGGGAATGTTCTTGGTGGCAGTATTGACTGCATTAATGATACTGTTAGTAAACAGGTGCCCAGCTAAGTCTATGTCCTGCTCGGTTCTTAAAGCTGTGTTCAGGAAGGTACTGTTACTTAAGATCAGATTATATTGCTTCCAGTCTGTAATATTTTTCTCCTGCGTCATTTTGTCTTTTAGGATTCCAAGCGTGGCCATTACAGGTAAATGATCCAAGCTTAGATCATTAACAACTTCAAGATATACTGGAATTGAAGCGGAGGTAAGTAGTAGATCAAGAATGTCCCCTCTGTTCGGGTCGTGTGCAAGATAAGTGTATTCCTCAGGCGCAAAGAGATAAACATTTTCGTTGTTTATAAATTCAAAGAGTTGTTCTCCATTTGGGTTTGTTTTACGACAGTTCCATTCCTCATGTTTCGCATTAAAATCACCTGCTAATATAACAGGAATATTTGTGAATAAGATGTCCTTTAATAATTCAGCTTCTAAAGGGTATCTGGGTGGGTTATAGAAGGCTGTGAAATAAGTGTTTCCATAACCTGGAAGAAACACGAAGACAGTGACGTACTCTTGTCTATTATTTCTGTACTGCTTAATCATGCATGGTTGGAGAGAGTTCTTTACGTATATCGCTACCCCCCCACCACGGTGACTGAGTCTATTTGTGCGATAGCATCTGAAATTCATTATGTTAATACTAATACCAGGATTTGCATGTGTCTCTGTTACCATAGCAATGTCAACATCATTGTTTTGGATAAAATCGGTGAGTTCCAATAATTTTTGATGAATGCTACAAGCATTCTATATCATCACGTTTAAAGGCGCTTTTAAATTCCTATTTTTCCTCATTGTTAGAAGATTTGGAGGGAATGTTCTCTTCACTTATTTGCGATAACTGTTTGACCTGTTGAGCAAGTTGGAAGCCTGCGCTTTTGATGACGGTCACCAATTCCGCCAGATCAGCGAAGACATTTTTAGCCTTGGTGAGTTGTTCTTCCTAGATTCCAGCTGAGAGAGCCTTAGCATAAGATTTATTTTCTACAACTCTGTTGATGAAAACTTTCTCCTTGACTATTTTTGGTTTAGGGAACCTTTCGCATCCGCGAAAACTTGAGGTGTGTTCTTTTCCGCAGTTTACGGAGCATAATGGTACATCTGGTTTTCCTTTATCAGGACAATCTCGAAAGAAATAATCCTTAGCACATCGGAAACATTTTGGAGGATACTTGCAGCCTTCCTGAGTATGATTAAAACCTTGACATCGGAAGCACTGCAAGGGCCCCTGACGCCCTTTATACTCTTGGATTTTAATTTTTCATATCACAAAGAAATTGCTCATGATAAATCTTCTTTGAGTCGTCCGACTTAGGCAACGTGATAATGAACAGAGGTAGTTTTGTGACAATACCCTCCCTGCGGCGGGTCATCTGTTTAACATCCTCTACTCTGTAGTGTAATTCTACAAGATCTCTTTTAATATCCTCAATTGGAGTTCTGTAAGTTAATCCTCTCCCTACAACTTTTAAGTTGCGCTCTTCTGGCAGTTTAAATGAGTGATGTTCAACTCCTAGATCATTTAAGATTTTTACCATACCTCTGTAATCATCGGGGGATTATGCAATAACTTTAATTCCATCTGGATTTTGTCGACCAAAAAATTTAAATTTATTTCTGTGAAAAACTTTACTAATTTCTCCCCAGTTCAAATCAGTCTCCCTGAGAGAAATGGGTGGGATTTTAGTACGAGATGAATTTACACTATTATTTGAGGTTTTAGAAATATTTGAAGTGTCATTTTGAACACTATCTGCATCATTTGTGTCCATATCTTGATTATCTATATGAGGTTTGTTAATTTGCTCTGTGATTTTAGTAACTGAGCTACCTGTGCTTGATTGTGCATTTTTATCTGAAGCAGTGGTGACATTGGACGTTTTAACTTGACTATCACTTGTCTTTTGCTTTTTATACTGCACTCTGTGATTTCTAGTCCTTACAGTTTGATCTCCTCTACGCCTGTTTTGTGTTTCGTCTTCTGAACTAGTTTCTTGATCAAGCGTTTTTTCATTATCTGAGTTTAGGTGTGAGAAATCATTAATCTTGATTGGGCTTCTGCCCCTATCATTATCCTCTAAAGTTGGACTCGTATTTCTAATATCCACTACGGTATTAGTATTTTTGTTAGTGTTTCATTTTCATGATTAATTTGTTCATTAAACACTTTCAACATATCAACAAGGCTATGCAAGAATGTGTAAAGTTTGCCTTCTGTGTCAGTGAATTCTCCATTTTGCTCTTTGACATGGTCGAGCTCGCTAATCTGCGCTTTCACTGCATCTAGCACTGCATCCATCTTCGCATCGAATATCAAAATCCTGCGCCCTGAATATAGGAGTCCAACACCCCGGAATTAGGCCCACTCGATAGTGTCCTAACAGGCGGATGTGTTGGCGAAAATTCCCGCAAGGTCCCTGACAATCACCTACGTTTTATCCGATCCGATCCGAACAAGTATGGCTGGAGTAGCTTGCTAAGCGCGCTATTTCCAGCTCATGAGGAGACCCAGAAGGCACATGACGGTAGGAAGTCTGACGTGGTAGGAGTTAAGAGAATGAGGTGAGGCAGAAGGGACGCGAGCAAGATGCCGCAAGCCTAGGAATTAGGCCAGACAAGAAGACGCGCCGCAGACGGAGCTGTGCAAGGTAAAGCAATAATGAGTTTTTAAGATAAGATACTGTGAAAGTATACTACATGACAGAACGAGTTTGTAAGAATACAAACTCTCAAAGGCATACATTTGCAAATATAGAGTCACAGTGACAAAAATGCAGTTTGGAAGATCAGAAATCATATAGAAGTTTCGATGAAATAATAAGAAAAGTATTCATAAAAGCTATATATAATATGTACAAATATATACAGGAATGTTCTACTTTATGTAGGAAAGTTCAGATCTCTGGCTAGGTGGGCTGCCAGCGGTCGTAACTCTTAATCTTCCGGTAGTGGAATGTATTCAAATACATGTAATTTTGTCATGTGAGGGCATGTAACTGCTTTCTGGAAAAAGCTGGAGTTTAAGCGATGAAGATGCTCTATGACAGTTTTAATTTTCAAATCCTTGCGTAAAGTCCTATTAGATACGAAATAATGCGCATTCGTGAAGGTGGCAGCAACTTGTTCTGTGTAATTTGTAATTTAGATATGTCCCTGTTTCTAACTGATGCCCACGCAGGGGAGCATACGTGAAGATTGGCCGTATAACAGAGATGTATAAGTGCCGTTTTCTTCTTAAGTCCAGTTTACAGTGCTCGTTAATAAGTGGGTTAAGACTCTGAACGACTCCTAGTGTCTTTCCCCTGACATGAGTCAGGTGATCCTTCCAGGAAAATTTATCATTAATAATAACGCCAAGGTAATTCGCCTTGCGTACTCTAGGAACTTCTGTGTCAAATAGCTTAAGCTTTTCTGTGATTTCAGTGGCAGATTTCTTCTTTCGGATAATGAGCGGCTTGCATTTATCTGCGTTAATTTAAATACGCCATTTGGTACACCAAAATTCTATTTGCGGCATGACTTGTTGAAGTTTCCTGACAGCTTGATTAGGACACATAGATTTTACAGCAAGCACCGTATCATCTGCATAACAGCCAATGAAGTAATTGTAGTTAAAGCCTGTTTTAGGGAAGTCAGTCATAAGAAGAGATATAAGATCGGACCTAAAATTGACCCTTGCGGGACGCCGGCGTGAATTCTTTTGACTTCAGAAATCTCATTTCCAATAGAAACATGAAAACTTCTGCCCTTTCAGGAATGAGTAGATGAGACACGTTAAAGTTTTGGTGAAGCCAAGGGAACGGAGCTTGAAAATTAGACCCTCATGCCAGACGCGGTCAAAGGCTTTGGCCACGTCTAGCATGAGAAAAGCAACATTTTGTCTGTTACGTAACGTACTGCCGGTGAACTCAGAAAGTCTGATCAATTGTTTCGTGGTGGAAAGCGTTTTCCGGAAACCAAACTGTTCTTCTGGTAGTTTCTCTAAGTATGGATGGATTCTATGATAAATGATGCGTTCAAAAATTTTCCCCAAAACGGGAAGCAAACTAATAGGTCTAAATCCCTGTGTGCGAGTGGTAACCTTGCCGGCTTTAGGTAAAGCAATCATTTTGGCTCTTTTCCAGGCAAGCGGAAAGTATCTGATAGCTAAGCAAGCATTTAAAATACTGGCATACCTTGCAATACAATTTTTCGGTAAGTTCTTGATCGCTAGGTTGGTTATTGCATCATAGCCCGGTGCCTTCCTGTTTTTTGGTTTCCTTATGATTTCTTGGATTTCATGTGGAGAGGTGAGTTCCAGATTGTCTTCTAAGTCCTCCTGTGAAGTAAACCAGTCATTAATGCAGTATCTTACATCAAAGTCTATGTCACAAGGACTCTCATTCGGTTTAAACTGATTTTCAAAATGTTACACAAAGGCGTTTGCTTTTTCTTTATTAGTAAAAGCCACGCTATTATTGAAGAGAAGTGGTTTGTTCGCTACAGCCTTTCCTTTTACATTTCTGACAAATGACCAGAACGCTTTGTCTGGTTCGTTAAAATTCATGATTTTCTCGTCCCAAAGGTCATTTCTGAGTTTATGAATTGATTGCTTGATGTCACGATTCAGTCTATTAATTTCCGTTTTTGTACTCGGGTTCCATGTTCGATTCCAGGCTTTCCTTAATCTATTTCTTTCTCTGATTTTTCTTTGATGTGTGTGGGGGGGGGAGTCTTCCAGATATCTGTTTTATGGGAATATTCTTGGTGGCAGTATTGACTGCATTAATGATACTGTTAGTAAACAGGTGCCCAGCTAAGTCTATGTCCTGCTCGGTTCTTAAAGCTGTGTTCAGGAAGGTACTGTTACTTAAGATCAGATTATATTGCTTCCAGTCTGTAATATTTTTCTCCTGCGTCATTTTGTCTTTTAGGATTCCAAGCGTGGCCATTACAGGTAAATGATCCAAGCTTAGATCATTAACAACTTCAAGATATACTGGAATTGAAGCGGAGGTAAGTAGTAGATCAAGAATGTCCCCTCTGTTCGGGTCGTGTGCAAGATAAGTGTATTCCTCAGGCGCAAAGAGATAAACATTTTCGTTGTTTATAAATTCAAAGAGTTGTTCTCCATTTGGGTTTGTTTTACGACAGTTCCATTCCTCATGTTTCGCATTAAAATCACCTGCTAATATAACAGGAATATTTGTGAATAAGATGTCCTTTAATAATTCAGCTTCTAAAGGGTATCTGGGTGGGTTATAGAAGGCTGTGAAATAAGTGTTTCCATAACCTGGAAGAAACACGAAGACAGTGACGTACTCTTGTCTATTATTTCTGTACTGCTTAATCATGCATGGTTGGAGAGAGTTCTTTACGTATATCGCTACCCCCCCCCACCACGGTGACTGAGTCTATTTGTGCGATAGCATCTGAAATTCATTATGTTAATACTAATACCAGGATTTGCATGTGTCTCTGTTACCATAGCAATGTCAACATCATTGTTTTGGATAAAATCGGTGAGTTCCAATAATTTTTGATGAATGCTACAAGCATTCTATATCATCACGTTTAAAGGCGCTTTTAAATTCCTATTTTTCCTCATTGTTAGAAGATTTGGAGGGAATGTTCTCTTCACTTATTTGCGATAACTGTTTGACCTGTTGAGCAAGTTGGAAGCCTGCGCTTTTGATGACGGTCACCAATTCCGCCAGATCAGCGAAGACATTTTTAGCCTTGGTGAGTTGTTCTTCCTAGATTCCAGCTGAGAGAGCCTTAGCATAAGATTTATTTTCTACAACTCTGTTGATGAAAACTTTCTCCTTGACTATTTTTGGTTTAGGGAACCTTTCGCATCCGCGAAAACTTGAGGTGTGTTCTTTTCCGCAGTTTACGCAGCATAATGGTACATCTGGTTTTCCTTTATCAGGACAATCTCGAAAGAAATAATCCTTAGCACATCGGACACATTTTGGAGGATACTTGCAGCCTTCCTGAGTATGATTAAAACCTTGACATCGGAAGCACTGCAAGGGCCCCTGACGCCCTTTATACTCTTGGATTTTAATTTTTCATATCACAAAGAAATTGCTCATGATAAATCTTCTTTGAGTCGTCCGACTTAGGCAACGTGATAATGAACAGAGGTAGTTTTGTGACAATACCCTCCCTGCGGCGGGTCATCTGTTTAACATCCTCTACTCTGTAGTGTAATTCTACAAGATCTCTTTTAATATCCTCAATTGGAGTTCTGTAAGTTAATCCTCTCCCTACAACTTTTAAGTTGCGCTCTGCTGGCAGTTTAAATGAGTGATGTTCAACTCCTAGATCATTTAAGATTTTTACCATACCTCTGTAATCATCGGGGGATTATGCAATAACTTTAATTCCATCTGGATTTTGTCGACCAAAAAATTTAAATTTATTTCTGTGAAAAACTTTACTAATTTCTCCCCAGTTCAAATCAGTCTCCCTGAGAGAAATGGGTGGGATTTTAGTACGAGATGAATTTACACTATTATTTGAGGTTTTAGAAATATTTGAAGTGTCATTTTGAACACTATCTGCATCATTTGTGTCCATATCTTGATTATCTATATGAGGTTTGTTAATTTGCTCTGTGATTTTAGTAACTGAGCTACCTGTGCTTGATTGTGCATTTTTATCTGAAGCAGTGGTGACATTGGACGTTTTAACTTGACTATCACTTGTCTTTTGCTTTTTATACTGCACTCTGTGATTTCTAGTCCTTACAGTTTGATCTCCTCTACGCCTGTTTTGTGTTTCGTCTTCTGAAATAGTTTCTTGATCAAGCGTTTTTTCATTATCTGAGTTTAGGTGTGAGAAATCATTAATCTTGATTGGGCTTCTGCCCCTATCATTATCCTCTAAAGTTGGACTCGTATTTCTAATATCCACTACGGTATTAGTATTTTTGTTAGTGTTTCATTTTCATGATTAATTTGTTCATTAAACACTTTCAACATATCAACAAGGCTATGCAAGAATGTGTAAAGTTTGCCTTCTGTGTCAGTGAATTCTCCATTTTGCTCTTTGACATGGTCGAGCTCGCTAATCTGCGCTTTCACTGCATCTAGCACTGCATCCATCTTCGCATCGAATATCAAAATCCTGCGCCCTGAATATAGGAGTCCAACACCCCGGAATTAGGCCCACTCGATAGTGTCCTAACAGGCGGATGTGTTGGCGAAAATTCCCGCAAGGTCCCTGACAATCACCTACGTTTTATCCGATCCGATCCGAACAAGTATGGCTGGAGTAGCTTGCTAAGCGCGCTATTTCCAGCTCATGAGGAGACCCAGAAGGCACATGACGGTAGGAAGTCTGACGTGGTAGGAGTTAAGAGAATGAGGTGAGGCAGAAGGGACGCGAGCAAGATGCCGCAAGCCTAGGAATTAGGCCAGACAAGAAGACGCGCCGCAGACGGAGCTGTGCAAGGTAAAGCAATAATGAGTTTTTAAGATAAGATACTGTGAAAGTATACTACATGACAGAACGAGTTTGTAAGAATACAAACTCTCAAAGGCATACATTTGCAAATATAGAGTCACAGTGACAAAAATGCAGTTTGGAAGATCAGAAATCATATAGAAGTTTCGATGAAATAATAAGAAAAGTATTCATAAAAGCTATATATAATATGTACAAATATATACAGGAATGTTCTACTTTATGTAGGAAAGTTCAGATCTCTGGCTAGGTGGGCTGCCAGCGGTCGTAACTCTTAATCTTCCGGTAGTGGAATGTATTCAAATACATGTAATTTTGTCATGTGAGGGCATGTAACTGCTTTCTGGAAAAAGCTGGAGTTTAAGCGATGAAGATGCTCTATGACAGTTTTAATTTTCAAATCCTTGCGTAAAGTCCTATTAGATACGAAATAATGCGCATTCGTGAAGGTGGCAGCAACTTGTTCTGTGTAATTTGTAATTTAGATATGTCCCTGTTTCTAACTGATGCCCACGCAGGGGAGCATACGTGAAGATTGGCCGTATAACAGAGATGTATAAGTGCCGTTTTCTTCTTAAGTCCAGTTTACAGTGCTCGTTAATAAGTGGGTTAAGACTCTGAACGACTCCTAGTGTCTTTCCCCTGACATGAGTCAGGTGATCCTTCCAGGAAAATTTATCATTAATAATAACGCCAAGGTAATTCGCCTTGCGTACTCTAGGAACTTCTGTGTCAAATAGCTTAAGCTTTTCTGTGATTTCAGTGGCAGATTTCTTCTTTCGGATAATGAGCGGCTTGCATTTATCTGCGTTAATTTAAATACGCCATTTGGTACACCAAAATTCTATTTGCGGCATGACTTGTTGAAGTTTCCTGACAGCTTGATTAGGACACATAGATTTTACAGCAAGCACCGTATCATCTGCATAACAGCCAATGAAGTAATTGTAGTTAAAGCCTGTTTTAGGGAAGTCAGTCATAAGAAGAGATATAAGATCGGACCTAAAATTGACCCTTGCGGGACGCCGGCGTGAATTCTTTTGACTTCAGAAATCTCATTTCCAATAGAAACATGAAAACTTCTGCCCTTTCAGGAATGAGTAGATGAGACACGTTAAAGTTTTGGTGAAGCCAAGGGAACGGAGCTTGAAAATTAGACCCTCATGCCAGACGCGGTCAAAGGCTTTGGCCACGTCTAGCATGAGAAAAGCAACATTTTGTCTGTTACGTAACGTACTGCCGGTGAACTCAGAAAGTCTGATCAATTGTTTCGTGGTGGAAAGCGTTTTCCGGAAACCAAACTGTTCTTCTGGTAGTTTCTCTAAGTATGGATGGATTCTATGATAAATGATGCGTTCAAAAATTTTCCCCAAAACGGGAAGCAAACTAATAGGTCTAAATCCCTGTGTGCGAGTGGTAACCTTGCCGGCTTTAGGTAAAGCAATCATTTTGGCTCTTTTCCAGGCAAGCGGAAAGTATCTGATAGCTAAGCAAGCATTTAAAATACTGGCATACCTTGCAATACAATTTTTCGGTAAGTTCTTGATCGCTAGGTTGGTTATTGCATCATAGCCCGGTGCCTTCCTGTTTTTTGGTTTCCTTATGATTTCTTGGATTTCATGTGGAGAGGTGAGTTCCAGATTGTCTTCTAAGTCCTCCTGTGAAGTAAACCAGTCATTAATGCAGTATCTTACATCAAAGTCTATGTCACAAGGACTCTCATTCGGTTTAAACTGATTTTCAAAATGTTACACAAAGGCGTTTGCTTTTTCTTTATTAGTAAAAGCCACGCTATTATTGAAGAGAAGTGGTTTGTTCGCTACAGCCTTTCCTTTTACATTTCTGACAAATGACCAGAACGCTTTGTCTGGTTCGTTAAAATTCATGATTTTCTCGTCCCAAAGGTCATTTCTGAGTTTATGAATTGATTGCTTGATGTCACGATTCAGTCTATTAATTTCCGTTTTTGTACTCGGGTTCCATGTTCGATTCCAGGCTTTCCTTAATCTATTTCTTTCTCTGATTTTTCTTTGATGTGTGTGGGGGGGGGGAGTCTTCCAGATATCTGTTTTATGGGAATATTCTTGGTGGCAGTATTGACTGCATTAATGATACTGTTAGTAAACAGGTGCCCAGCTAAGTCTATGTCCTGCTCGGTTCTTAAAGCTGTGTTCAGGAAGGTACTGTTACTTAAGATCAGATTATATTGCTTCCAGTCTGTAATATTTTTCTCCTGCGTCATTTTGTCTTTTAGGATTCCAAGCGTGGCCATTACAGGTAAATGATCCAAGCTTAGATCATTAACAACTTCAAGATATACTGGAATTGAAGCGGAGGTAAGTAGTAGATCAAGAATGTCCCCTCTGTTCGGGTCGTGTGCAAGATAAGTGTATTCCTCAGGCGCAAAGAGATAAACATTTTCGTTGTTTATAAATTCAAAGAGTTGTTCTCCATTTGGGTTTGTTTTACGACAGTTCCATTCCTCATGTTTCGCATTAAAATCACCTGCTAATATAACAGGAATATTTGTGAATAAGATGTCCTTTAATAATTCAGCTTCTAAAGGGTATCTGGGTGGGTTATAGAAGGCTGTGAAATAAGTGTTTCCATAACCTGGAAGAAACACGAAGACAGTGACGTACTCTTGTCTATTATTTCTGTACTGCTTAATCATGCATGGTTGGAGAGAGTTCTTTACGTATATCGCTACCCCCCCCACCACGGTGACTGAGTCTATTTGTGCGATAGCATCTGAAATTCATTATGTTAATACTAATACCAGGATTTGCATGTGTCTCTGTTACCATAGCAATGTCAACATCATTGTTTTGGATAAAATCGGTGAGTTCCAATAATTTTTGATGAATGCTACAAGCATTCTATATCATCACGTTTAAAGGCGCTTTTAAATTCCTATTTTTCCTCATTGTTAGAAGATTTGGAGGGAATGTTCTCTTCACTTATTTGCGATAACTGTTTGACCTGTTGAGCAAGTTGGAAGCCTGCGCTTTTGATGACGGTCACCAATTCCGCCAGATCAGCGAAGACATTTTTAGCCTTGGTGAGTTGTTCTTCCTAGATTCCAGCTGAGAGAGCCTTAGCATAAGATTTATTTTCTACAACTCTGTTGATGAAAACTTTCTCCTTGACTATTTTTGGTTTAGGGAACCTTTCGCATCCGCGAAAACTTGAGGTGTGTTCTTTTCCGCAGTTTACGCAGCATAATGGTACATCTGGTTTTCCTTTATCAGGACAATCTCGAAAGAAATAATCCTTAGCACATCGGACACATTTTGGAGGATACTTGCAGCCTTCCTGAGTATGATTAAAACCTTGACATCGGAAGCACTGCAAGGGCCCCTGACGCCCTTTATACTCTTGGATTTTAATTTTTCATATCACAAAGAAATTGCTCATGATAAATCTTCTTTGAGTCGTCCGACTTAGGCAACGTGATAATGAACAGAGGTAGTTTTGTGACAATACCCTCCCTGCGGCGGGTCATCTGTTTAACATCCTCTACTCTGTAGTGTAATTCTACAAGATCTCTTTTAATATCCTCAATTGGAGTTCTGTAAGTTAATCCTCTCCCTACAACTTTTAAGTTGCGCTCTGCTGGCAGTTTAAATGAGTGATGTTCAACTCCTAGATCATTTAAGATTTTTACCATACCTCTGTAATCATCGGGGGATTATGCAATAACTTTAATTCCATCTGGATTTTGTCGACCAAAAAATTTAAATTTATTTCTGTGAAAAACTTTACTAATTTCTCCCCAGTTCAAATCAGTCTCCCTGAGAGAAATGGGTGGGATTTTAGTACGAGATGAATTTACACTATTATTTGAGGTTTTAGAAATATTTGAAGTGTCATTTTGAACACTATCTGCATCATTTGTGTCCATATCTTGATTATCTATATGAGGTTTGTTAATTTGCTCTGTGATTTTAGTAACTGAGCTACCTGTGCTTGATTGTGCATTTTTATCTGAAGCAGTGGTGACATTGGACGTTTTAACTTGACTATCACTTGTCTTTTGCTTTTTATACTGCACTCTGTGATTTCTAGTCCTTACAGTTTGATCTCCTCTACGCCTGTTTTGTGTTTCGTCTTCTGAAATAGTTTCTTGATCAAGCGTTTTTTCATTATCTGAGTTTAGGTGTGAGAAATCATTAATCTTGATTGGGCTTCTGCCCCTATCATTATCCTCTAAAGTTGGACTCGTATTTCTAATATCCACTACGGTATTAGTATTTTTGTTAGTGTTTCATTTTCATGATTAATTTGTTCATTAAACACTTTCAACATATCAACAAGACTATGCAAGAATGTGTAAAGTTTGCCTTCTGTGTCAGTGAATTCTCCATTTTGCTCTTTGACATGGTCGAGCTCGCTAATCTGCGCTTTCACTGCATCTAGCACTGCATCCATCTTCGCATCGAATATCAAAATCCTGCGCCCTGAATATAGGAGTCCAACACCCCGGAATTAGGCCCACTCGATAGTGTCCTAACAGGCGGATGTGTTGGCGAAAATTCCCGCAAGGTCCCTGACAATCACCTACGTTTTATCCGATCCGATCCGAACAAGTATGGCTGGAGTAGCTTGCTAAGCGCGCTATTTCCAGCTCATGAGGAGACCCAGAAGGCACATGACGGTAGGAAGTCTGACGTGGTAGGAGTTAAGAGAATGAGGTGAGGCAGAAGGGACGCGAGCAAGATGCCGCAAGCCTAGGAATTAGGCCAGACAAGAAGACGCGCCGCAGACGGAGCTGTGCAAGGTAAAGCAATAATGAGTTTTTAAGATAAGATACTGTGAAAGTATACTACATGACAGAACGAGTTTGTAAGAATACAAACTCTCAAAGGCATACATTTGCAAATATAGAGTCACAGTGACAAAAATGCAGTTTGGAAGATCAGAAATCATATAGAAGTTTCGATGAAATAATAAGAAAAGTATTCATAAAAGCTATATATAATATGTACAAATATATACAGGAATGTTCTACTTTATGTAGGAAAGTTCAGATCTCTGGCTAGGTGGGCTGCCAGCGGTCGTAACTCTTAATCTTCCGGTAGTGGAATGTATTCAAATACATGTAATTTTGTCATGTGAGGGCATGTAACTGCTTTCTGGAAAAAGCTGGAGTTTAAGCGATGAAGATGCTCTATGACAGTTTTAATTTTCAAATCCTTGCGTAAAGTCCTATTAGATACGAAATAATGCGCATTCGTGAAGGTGCGCAGCAACTTGTTCTGTGTAATTTGTAATTTAGATATGTCCCTGTTTCTAACTGATGCCCACGCAGGGGAGCATACGTGAAGATTGGCCGTATAACAGAGATGTATAAGTGCCGTTTTCTTCTTAAGTCCAGTTTACAGTGCTCGTTAATAAGTGGGTTAAGACTCTGAACGACTCCTAGTGTCTTTCCCCTGACATGAGTCAGGTGATCCTTCCAGGAAAATTTATCATTAATAATAACGCCAAGGTAATTCGCCTTGCGTACTCTAGGAACTTCTGTGTCAAATAGCTTAAGCTTTTCTGTGATTTCAGTGGCAGATTTCTTCTTTCGGATAATGAGCGGCTTGCATTTATCTGCGTTAATTTAAATACGCCATTTGGTACACCAAAATTCTATTTGCGGCATGACTTGTTGAAGTTTCCTGACAGCTTGATTAGGACACATAGATTTTACAGCAAGCACCGTATCATCTGCATAACAGCCAATGAAGTAATTGTAGTTAAAGCCTGTTTTAGGGAAGTCAGTCATAAGAAGAGATATAAGATCGGACCTAAAATTGACCCTTGCGGGACGCCGGCGTGAATTCTTTTGACTTCAGAAATCTCATTTCCAATAGAAACATGAAAACTTCTGCCCTTTCAGGAATGAGTAGATGAGACACGTTAAAGTTTTGGTGAAGCCAAGGGAACGGAGCTTGAAAATTAGACCCTCATGCCAGACGCGGTCAAAGGCTTTGGCCACGTCTAGCATGAGAAAAGCAACATTTTGTCTGTTACGTAACGTACTGCCGGTGAACTCAGAAAGTCTGATCAATTGTTTCGTGGTGGAAAGCGTTTTCCGGAAACCAAACTGTTCTTCTGGTAGTTTCTCTAAGTATGGATGGATTCTATGATAAATGATGCGTTCAAAAATTTTCCCCAAAACGGGAAGCAAACTAATAGGTCTAAATCCCTGTGTGCGAGTGGTAACCTTGCCGGCTTTAGGTAAAGCAATCATTTTGGCTCTTTTCCAAGCAAGCGGAAAGTATCTGATAGCTAAGCAAGCATTTAAAATACTGGCATACCTTGCAATACAATTTTTCGGTAAGTTCTTGATCGCTAGGTTGGTTATTGCATCATAGCCCGGTGCCTTCCTGTTTTTTGGTTTCCTTATGATTTCTTGGATTTCATGTGGAGAGGTGAGTTCCAGATTGTCTTCTAAGTCCTCCTGTGAAGTAAACCAGTCATTAATGCAGTATCTTACATCAAAGTCTATGTCACAAGGACTCTCATTCGGTTTAAACTGATTTTCAAAATGTTACACAAAGGCGTTTGCTTTTTCTTTATTAGTAAAAGCCACGCTATTATTGAAGAGAAGTGGTTTGTTCGCTACAGCCTTTCCTTTTACATTTCTGACAAATGACCAGAACGCTTTGTCTGGTTCGTTAAAATTCATGATTTTCTCGTCCCAAAGGTCATTTCTGAGTCTATGAATTGATTGCTTGATGTCACGATTCAGTCTATTAATTTCCGTTTTTGTACTCGGGTTCCATGTTCGATTCCAGGCTTTCCTTAATCTATTTCTTTCTCTGATTTTATCTTTGATGTGTGTGGGGGGGGAGTCTTCCAGATATCTGTTTTATGGGAATGTTCTTGGTGGCAGTATTGACTGCATTAATGATACTGTTAGTAAACAGGTGCCCAGCTAAGTCTATGTCCTGCTCGGTTCTTAAAGCTGTGTTCAGGAAGGTACTGTTACTTAAGATCAGATTATATTGCTTCCAGTCTGTAATATTTTTCTCCTGCGTCATTTTGTCTTTTAGGATTCCAAGCGTGGCCATTACAGGTAAATGATCCAAGCTTAGATCATTAACAACTTCAAGATATACTGGAATTGAAGCGGAGGTAAGTAGTAGATCAAGAATGTCCCCTCTGTTCGGGTCGTGTGCAAGATAAGTGTATTCCTCAGGCGCAAAGAGATAAACATTTTCGTTGTTTATAAATTCAAAGAGTTGTTCTCCATTTGGGTTTGTTTTACGACAGTTCCATTCCTCATGTTTCGCATTAAAATCACCTGCTAATATAACAGGAATATTTGTGAATAAGATGTCCTTTAATAATTCAGCTTCTAAAGGGTATCTGGGTGGGTTATAGAAGGCTGTGAAATAAGTGTTTCCATAACCTGGAAGAAACACGAAGACAGTGACGTACTCTTGTCTATTATTTCTGTACTGCTTAATCATGCATGGTTGGAGAGAGTTCTTTACGTATATCGCTACCCCCCCCCACCACGGTGACTGAGTCTATTTGTGCGATAGCATCTGAAATTCATTATGTTAATACTAATACCAGGATTTGCATGTGTCTCTGTTACCATAGCAATGTCAACATCATTGTTTTGGATAAAATCGGTGAGTTCCAATAATTTTTGATGAATGCTACAAGCATTCTATATCATCACGTTTAAAGGCGCTTTTAAATTCCTATTTTTCCTCATTGTTAGAAGATTTGGAGGGAATGTTCTCTTCACTTATTTGCGATAACTGTTTGACCTGTTGAGCAAGTTGGAAGCCTGCGCTTTTGATGACGGTCACCAATTCCGCCAGATCAGCGAAGACATTTTTAGCCTTGGTGAGTTGTTCTTCCTAGATTCCAGCTGAGAGAGCCTTAGCATAAGATTTATTTTCTACAACTCTGTTGATGAAAACTTTCTCCTTGACTATTTTTGGTTTAGGGAACCTTTCGCATCCGCGAAAACTTGAGGTGTGTTCTTTTCCGCAGTTTACGCAGCATAATGGTACATCTGGTTTTCCTTTATCAGGACAATCTCGAAAGAAATAATCCTTAGCACATCGGACACATTTTGGAGGATACTTGCAGCCTTCCTGAGTATGATTAAAACCTTGACATCGGAAGCACTGCAAGGGCCCCTGACGCCCTTTATACTCTTGGATTTTAATTTTTCATATCACAAAGAAATTGCTCATGATAAATCTTCTTTGAGTCGTCCGACTTAGGCAACGTGATAATGAACAGAGGTAGTTTTGTGACAATACCCTCCCTGCGGCGGGTCATCTGTTTAACATCCTCTACTCTGTAGTGTAATTCTACAAGATCTCTTTTAATATCCTCAATTGGAGTTCTGTAAGTTAATCCTCTCCCTACAACTTTTAAGTTGCGCTCTGCTGGCAGTTTAAATGAGTGATGTTCAACTCCTAGATCATTTAAGATTTTTACCATACCTCTGTAATCATCGGGGGATTATGCAATAACTTTAATTCCATCTGGATTTTGTCGACCAAAAAATTTAAATTTATTTCTGTGAAAAACTTTACTAATTTCTCCCCAGTTCAAATCAGTCTCCCTGAGAGAAATGGGTGGGATTTTAGTACGAGATGAATTTACACTATTATTTGAGGTTTTAGAAATATTTGAAGTGTCATTTTGAACACTATCTGCATCATTTGTGTCCATATCTTGATTATCTATATGAGGTTTGTTAATTTGCTCTGTGATTTTAGTAACTGAGCTACCTGTGCTTGATTGTGCATTTTTATCTGAAGCAGTGGTGACATTGGACGTTTTAACTTGACTATCACTTGTCTTTTGCTTTTTATACTGCACTCTGTGATTTCTAGTCCTTACAGTTTGATCTCCTCTACGCCTGTTTTGTGTTTCGTCTTCTGAAATAGTTTCTTGATCAAGCGTTTTTTCATTATCTGAGTTTAGGTGTGAGAAATCATTAATCTTGATTGGGCTTCTGCCCCTATCATTATCCTCTAAAGTTGGACTCGTATTTCTAATATCCACTACGGTATTAGTATTTTTGTTAGTGTTTCATTTTCATGATTAATTTGTTCATTAAACACTTTCAACATATCAACAAGACTATGCAAGAATGTGTAAAGTTTGCCTTCTGTGTCAGTGAATTCTCCATTTTGCTCTTTGACATGGTCGAGCTCGCTAATCTGCGCTTTCACTGCATCTAGCACTGCATCCATCTTCGCATCGAATATCAAAATCCTGCGCCCTGAATATAGGAGTCCAACACCCCGGAATTAGGCCCACTCGATAGTGTCCTAACAGGCGGATGTGTTGGCGAAAATTCCCGCAAGGTCCCTGACAATCACCTACGTTTTATCCGATCCGATCCGAACAAGTATGGCTGGAGCAGCTTGCTAAGCGCGCTATTTCCAGCTCATGAGGAGACCCAGAAGGCACATGACGGTAGGAAGTCTGACGTGGTAGGAGTTAAGAGAATGAGGTGAGGCAGAAGGGACGCGAGCAAGATGCCGCAAGCCTAGGAATTAGGCCAGACAAGAAGACGCGCCGCAGACGGAGCTGTGCAAGGTAAAGCAATAATGAGTTTTTAAGATAAGATACTGTGAAAGTATACTACATGACAGAACGAGTTTGTAAGAATACAAACTCTCAAAGGCATACATTTGCAAATATAGAGTCACAGTGACAAAAATGCAGTTTGGAAGATCAGAAATCATATAGAAGTTTCGATGAAATAATAAGAAAAGTATTCATAAAAGCTATATATAATATGTACAAATATATACAGGAATGTTCTACTTTATGTAGGAAAGTTCAGATCTCTGGCTAGGTGGGCTGCCAGCGGTCGTAACTCTTAATCTTCCGGTAGTGGAATGTATTCAAATACATGTAATTTTGTCATGTGAGGGCATGTAACTGCTTTCTGGAAAAAGCTGGAGTTTAAGCGATGAAGATGCTCTATGACAGTTTTAATTTTCAAATCCTTGCGTAAAGTCCTATTAGATACGAAATAATGCGCATTCGTGAAGGTGCGCAGCAACTTGTTCTGTGTAATTTGTAATTTAGATATGTCCCTGTTTCTAACTGATGCCCACGCAGGGCAGCATACGTGAAGATTGGCCGTATAACAGAGATGTATAAGTGCCGTTTTCTTCTTAAGTCCAGTTTACAGTGCTCGTTAATAAGTGGGTTAAGACTCTGAACGACTCCTAGTGTCTTTCCCCTGACATGAGTCAGGTGATCCTTCCAGGAAAATTTATCATTAATAATAACGCCAAGGTAATTCGCCTTGCGTACTCTAGGAACTTCTGTGTCAAATAGCTTAAGCTTTTCTGTGATTTCAGTGGCAGATTTCTTCTTTCGGATAATGAGCGGCTTGCATTTATCTGCGTTAATTTAAATACGCCATTTGGTACACCAAAATTCTATTTGCGGCATGACTTGTTGAAGTTTCCTGACAGCTTGATTAGGACACATAGATTTTACAGCAAGCACCGTATCATCTGCATAACAGCCAATGAAGTAATTGTAGTTAAAGCCTGTTTTAGGGAAGTCAGTCATAAGAAGAGATATAAGATCGGACCTAAAATTGACCCTTGCGGGACGCCGGCGTGAATTCTTTTGACTTCAGAAATCTCATTTCCAATAGAAACATGAAAACTTCTGCCCTTTCAGGAATGAGTAGATGAGACACGTTAAAGTTTTGGTGAAGCCAAGGGAACGGAGCTTGAAAATTAGACCCTCATGCCAGACGCGGTCAAAGGCTTTGGCCACGTCTAGCATGAGAAAAGCAACATTTTGTCTGTTACGTAACGTACTGCCGGTGAACTCAGAAAGTCTGATCAATTGTTTCGTGGTGGAAAGCGTTTTCCGGAAACCAAACTGTTCTTCTGGTAGTTTCTCTAAGTATGGATGGATTCTATGATAAATGATGCGTTCAAAAATTTTCCCCAAAACGGGAAGCAAACTAATAGGTCTAAATCCCTGTGTGCGAGTGGTAACCTTGCCGGCTTTAGGTAAAGCAATCATTTTGGCTCTTTTCCAGGCAAGCGGAAAGTATCTGATAGCTAAGCAAGCATTTAAAATACTGGCATACCTTGCAATACAATTTTTCGGTAAGTTCTTGATCGCTAGGTTGGTTATTGCATCATAGCCCGGTGCCTTCCTGTTTTTTGGTTTCCTTATGATTTCTTGGATTTCATGTGGAGAGGTGAGTTCCAGATTGTCTTCTAAGTCCTCCTGTGAAGTAAACCAGTCATTAATGCAGTATCTTACATCAAAGTCTATGTCACAAGGACTCTCATTCGGTTTAAACTGATTTTCAAAATGTTACACAAAGGCGTTTGCTTTTTCTTTATTAGTAAAAGCCACGCTATTATTGAAGAGAAGTGGTTTGTTCGCTACAGCCTTTCCTTTTACATTTCTGACAAATGACCAGAACGCTTTGTCTGGTTCGTTAAAATTCATGATTTTCTCGTCCCAAAGGTCATTTCTGAGTCTATGAATTGATTGCTTGATGTCACGATTCAGTCTATTAATTTCCGTTTTTGTACTCGGGTTCCATGTTCGATTCCAGGCTTTCCTTAATCTATTTCTTTCTCTGATTTTATCTTTGATGTGTGTGGGGGGGGGAGTCTTCCAGATATCTGTTTTATGGGAATGTTCTTGGTGGCAGTATTGACTGCATTAATGATACTGTTAGTAAACAGGTGCCCAGCTAAGTCTATGTCCTGCTCGGTTCTTAAAGCTGTGTTCAGGAAGGTACTGTTACTTAAGATCAGATTATATTGCTTCCAGTCTGTAATATTTTTCTCCTGCGTCATTTTGTCTTTTAGGATTCCAAGCGTGGCCATTACAGGTAAATGATCCAAGCTTAGATCATTAACAACTTCAAGATATACTGGAATTGAAGCGGAGGTAAGTAGTAGATCAAGAATGTCCCCTCTGTTCGGGTCGTGTGCAAGATAAGTGTATTCCTCAGGCGCAAAGAGATAAACATTTTCGTTGTTTATAAATTCAAAGAGTTGTTCTCCATTTGGGTTTGTTTTACGACAGTTCCATTCCTCATGTTTCGCATTAAAATCACCTGCTAATATAACAGGAATATTTGTGAATAAGATGTCCTTTAATAATTCAGCTTCTAAAGGGTATCTGGGTGGGTTATAGAAGGCTGTGAAATAAGTGTTTCCATAACCTGGAAGAAACACGAAGACAGTGACGTACTCTTGTCTATTATTTCTGTACTGCTTAATCATGCATGGTTGGAGAGAGTTCTTTACGTATATCGCTACCCCCCCACCACGGTGACTGAGTCTATTTGTGCGATAGCATCTGAAATTCATTATGTTAATACTAATACCAGGATTTGCATGTGTCTCTGTTACCATAGCAATGTCAACATCATTGTTTTGGATAAAATCGGTGAGTTCCAATAATTTTTGATGAATGCTACAAGCATTCTATATCATCACGTTTAAAGGCGCTTTTAAATTCCTATTTTTCCTCATTGTTAGAAGATTTGGAGGGAATGTTCTCTTCACTTATTTGCGATAACTGTTTGACCTGTTGAGCAAGTTGGAAGCCTGCGCTTTTGATGACGGTCACCAATTCCGCCAGATCAGCGAAGACATTTTTAGCCTTGGTGAGTTGTTCTTCCTAGATTCCAGCTGAGAGAGCCTTAGCATAAGATTTATTTTCTACAACTCTGTTGATGAAAACTTTCTCCTTGACTATTTTTGGTTTAGGGAACCTTTCGCATCCGCGAAAACTTGAGGTGTGTTCTTTTCCGCAGTTTACGCAGCATAATGGTACATCTGGTTTTCCTTTATCAGGACAATCTCGAAAGAAATAATCCTTAGCACATCGGACACATTTTGGAGGATACTTGCAGCCTTCCTGAGTATGATTAAAACCTTGACATCGGAAGCACTGCAAGGGCCCCTGACGCCCTTTATACTCTTGGATTTTAATTTTTCATATCACAAAGAAATTGCTCATGATAAATCTTCTTTGAGTCGTCCGACTTAGGCAACGTGATAATGAACAGAGGTAGTTTTGTGACAATACCCTCCCTGCGGCGGGTCATCTGTTTAACATCCTCTACTCTGTAGTGTAATTCTACAAGATCTCTTTTAATATCCTCAATTGGAGTTCTGTAAGTTAATCCTCTCCCTACAACTTTTAAGTTGCGCTCTTCTGGCAGTTTAAATGAGTGATGTTCAACTCCTAGATCATTTAAGATTTTTACCATACCTCTGTAATCATCGGGGGATTATGCAATAACTTTAATTCCATCTGGATTTTGTCGACCAAAAAATTTAAATTTATTTCTGTGAAAAACTTTACTAATTTCTCCCCAGTTCAAATCAGTCTCCCTGAGAGAAATGGGTGGGATTTTAGTACGAGATGAATTTACACTATTATTTGAGGTTTTAGAAATATTTGAAGTGTCATTTTGAACACTATCTGCATCATTTGTGTCCATATCTTGATTATCTATATGAGGTTTGTTAATTTGCTCTGTGATTTTAGTAACTGAGCTACCTGTGCTTGATTGTGCATTTTTATCTGAAGGAGTGGTGACATTGGACGTTTTAACTTGACTATCACTTGTCTTTTGCTTTTTATACTGCACTCTGTGATTTCTAGTCCTTACAGTTTGATCTCCTCTACGCCTGTTTTGTGTTTCGTCTTCTGAACTAGTTTCTTGATCAAGCGTTTTTTCATTATCTGAGTTTAGGTGTGAGAAATCATTAATCTTGATTGGGCTTCTGCCCCTATCATTATCCTCTAAAGTTGGACTCGTATTTCTAATATCCACTACGGTATTAGTATTTTTGTTAGTGTTTCATTTTCATGATTAATTTGTTCATTAAACACTTTCAACATATCAACAAGACTATGCAAGAATGTGTAAAGTTTGCCTTCTGTGTCAGTGAATTCTCCATTTTGCTCTTTGACATGGTCGAGCTCGCTAATCTGCGCTTTCACTGCATCTAGCACTGCATCCATCTTCGCATCGAATATCAAAATCCTGCGCCCTGAATATAGGAGTCCAACACCCCGGAATTAGGCCCACTCGATAGTGTCCTAACAGGCGGATGTGTTGGCGAAAATTCCCGCAAGGTCCCTGACAATCACCTACGTTTTATCCGATCCGATCCGAACAAGTATGGCTGGAGTAGCTTGCTAAGCGCGCTATTTCCAGCTTATGAGGAGACCCAGAAGGCACATGACGGTAGGAAGTCTGACGTGGTAGGAGTTAAGAGAATGAGGTGAGGCAGAAGGGACGCGAGCAAGATGCCGCAAGCCTAGGAATTAGGCCAGACAAGAAGACGCGCCGCAGACGGAGCTGTGCAAGGTAAAGCAATAATGAGTTTTTAAGATAAGATACTGTGAAAGTATACTACATGACAGAACGAGTTTGTAAGAATACAAACTCTCAAAGGCATACATTTGCAAATATAGAGTCACAGTGACAAAAATGCAGTTTGGAAGATCAGAAATCATATAGAAGTTTCGATGAAATAATAAGAAAAGTATTCATAAAAGCTATATATAATATGTACAAATATATACAGGAATGTTCTACTTTATGTAGGAAAGTTCAGATCTCTGGCTAGGTGGGCTGCCAGCGGTCGTAACTCTTAATCTTCCGGTAGTGGAATGTATTCAAATACATGTAATTTTGTCATGTGAGGGCATGTAACTGCTTTCTGGAAAATGCTGGAGTTTAAGCGATGAAGATGCTCTATGACAGTTTTAATTTTCAAATCCTTGCGTAAAGTCCTATTAGATACGAAATAATGCGCATTCGTGAAGGTGCGCAGCAACTTGTTCTGTGTAATTTGTAATTTAGATATGTCCCTGTTTCTAACTGATGCCCACGCAGGGGAGCATACGTGAAGATTGGCCGTATAACAGAGATGTATAAGTGCCGTTTTCTTCTTAAGTCCAGTTTACAGTGCTCGTTAATAAGTGGGTTAAGACTCTGAACGACTCCTAGTGTCTTTCCCCTGACATGAGTCAGGTGATCCTTCCAGGAAAATTTATCATTAATAATAACGCCAAGGAAATTCGCCTTGCGTACTCTAGGAACTTCTGTGTCAAATAGCTTAAGCTTTTCTGTGATTTCAGTGGCAGATTTCTTCTTTCGGATAATGAGCGGCTTGCATTTATCTGCGTTAATTTAAATACGCCATTTGGTACACCAAAATTCTATTTGCGGCATGACTTGTTGAAGTTTCCTGACAGCTTGATTAGGACACATAGATTTTACAGCAAGCACCGTATCATCTGCATAACAGCCAATGAAGTAATTGTAGTTAAAGCCTGTTTTAGGGAAGTCAGTCATAAGAAGAGATATAAGATCGGACCTAAAATTGACCCTTGCGGGACGCCGGCGTGAATTCTTTTGACTTCAGAAATCTCATTTCCAATAGAAACATGAAAACTTCTGCCCTTTCAGGAATGAGTAGATGAGACACGTTAAAGTTTTGGTGAAGCCAAGGGAACGGAGCTTGAAAATTAGACCCTCATGCCAGACGCGGTCAAAGGCTTTGGCCACGTCTAGCATGAGAAAAGCAACATTTTGTCTGTTACGTAACGTACTGCCGGTGAACTCAGAAAGTCTGATCAATTGTTTCGTGGTGGAAAGCGTTTTCCGGAAACCAAACTGTTCTTCTGGTAGTTTCTCTAAGTATGGATGGATTCTATGATAAATGATGCGTTCAAAAATTTTCCCCAAAACGGGAAGCAAACTAATAGGTCTAAATCCCTGTGTGCGAGTGGTAACCTTGCCGGCTTTAGGTAAAGCAATCATTTTGGCTCTTTTCCAGGCAAGCGGAAAGTATCTGATAGCTAAGCAAGCATTTAAAATACTGGCATACCTTGCAATACAATTTTTCGGTAAGTTCTTGATCGCTAGGTTGGTTATTGCATCATAGCCCGGTGCCTTCCTGTTTTTTGGTTTCCTTATGATTTCTTGGATTTCATGTGGAGAGGTGAGTTCCAGATTGTCTTCTAAGTCCTCCTGTGAAGTAAACCAGTCATTAATGCAGTATCTTACATCAAAGTCTATGTCACAAGGACTCTCATTCGGTTTAAACTGATTTTCAAAATGTTACACAAAGGCGTTTGCTTTTTCTTTATTAGTAAAAGCCACGCTATTATTGAAGAGAAGTGGTTTGTTCGCTACAGCCTTTCCTTTTACATTTCTGACAAATGACCAGAACGCTTTGTCTGGTTCGTTAAAATTCATGATTTTCTCGTCCCAAAGGTCATTTCTGAGTCTATGAATTGATTGCTTGATGTCACGATTCAGTCTATTAATTTCCGTTTTTGTACTCGGGTTCCATGTTCGATTCCAGGCTTTCCTTAATCTATTTCTTTCTCTGATTTTATCTTTGATGTGTGTGGGGGGGGGGAGTCTTCCAGATATCTGTTTTATGGGAATGTTCTTGGTGGCAGTATTGACTGCATTAATGATACTGTTAGTAAACAGGTGCCCAGCTAAGTCTATGTCCTGCTCGGTTCTTAAAGCTGTGTTCAGGAAGGTACTGTTACTTAAGATCAGATTATATTGCTTCCAGTCTGTAATATTTTTCTCCTGCGTCATTTTGTCTTTTAGGATTCCAAGCGTGGCCATTACAGGTAAATGATCCAAGCTTAGATCATTAACAACTTCAAGATATACTGGAATTGAAGCGGAGGTAAGTAGTAGATCAAGAATGTCCCCTCTGTTCGGGTCGTGTGCAAGATAAGTGTATTCCTCAGGCGCAAAGAGATAAACATTTTCGTTGTTTATAAATTCAAAGAGTTGTTCTCCATTTGGGTTTGTTTTACGACAGTTCCATTCCTCATGTTTCGCATTAAAATCACCTGCTAATATAACAGGAATATTTGTGAATAAGATGTCCTTTAATAATTCAGCTTCTAAAGGGTATCTGGGTGGGTTATAGAAGGCTGTGAAATAAGTGTTTCCATAACCTGGAAGAAACACGAAGACAGTGACGTACTCTTGTCTATTATTTCTGTACTGCTTAATCATGCATGGTTGGAGAGAGTTCTTTACGTATATCGCTACCCCCCCACCACGGTGACTGAGTCTATTTGTGCGATAGCATCTGAAATTCATTATGTTAATACTAATACCAGGATTTGCATGTGTCTCTGTTACCATAGCAATGTCAACATCATTGTTTTGGATAAAATCGGTGAGTTCCAATAATTTTTGATGAATGCTACAAGCATTCTATATCATCACGTTTAAAGGCGCTTTTAAATTCCTATTTTTCCTCATTGTTAGAAGATTTGGAGGGAATGTTCTCTTCACTTATTTGCGATAACTGTTTGACCTGTTGAGCAAGTTGGAAGCCTGCGCTTTTGATGACGGTCACCAATTCCGCCAGATCAGCGAAGACATTTTTAGCCTTGGTGAGTTGTTCTTCCTAGATTCCAGCTGAGAGAGCCTTAGCATAAGATTTATTTTCTACAACTCTGTTGATGAAAACTTTCTCCTTGACTATTTTTGGTTTAGGGAACCTTTCGCATCCGCGAAAACTTGAGGTGTGTTCTTTTCCGCAGTTTACGCAGCATAATGGTACATCTGGTTTTCCTTTATCAGGACAATCTCGAAAGAAATAATCCTTAGCACATCGGACACATTTTGGAGGATACTTGCAGCCTTCCTGAGTATGATTAAAACCTTGACATCGGAAGCACTGCAAGGGCCCCTGACGCCCTTTATACTCTTGGATTTTAATTTTTCATATCACAAAGAAATTGCTCATGATAAATCTTCTTTGAGTCGTCCGACTTAGGCAACGTGATAATGAACAGAGGTAGTTTTGTGACAATACCCTCCCTGCGGCGGGTCATCTGTTTAACATCCTCTACTCTGTAGTGTAATTCTACAAGATCTCTTTTAATATCCTCAATTGGAGTTCTGTAAGTTAATCCTCTCCCTACAACTTTTAAGTTGCGCTCTTCTGGCAGTTTAAATGAGTGATGTTCAACTCCTAGATCATTTAAGATTTTTACCATACCTCTGTAATCATCGGGGGATTATGCAATAACTTTAATTCCATCAGGATTTTGTCGACCAAAAAATTTAAATTTATTTCTGTGAAAAACTTTACTAATTTCTCCCCAGTTCAAATCAGTCTCCCTGAGAGAAATGGGTGGGATTTTAGTACGAGATGAATTTACACTATTATTTGAGGTTTTAGAAATATTTGAAGTGTCATTTTGAACACTATCTGCATCATTTGTGTCCATATCTTGATTATCTATATGAGGTTTGTTAATTTGCTCTGTGATTTTAGTAACTGAGCTACCTGTGCTTGATTGTGCATTTTTATCTGAAGGAGTGGTGACATTGGACGTTTTAACTTGACTATCACTTGTCTTTTGCTTTTTATACTGCACTCTGTGATTTCTAGTCCTTACAGTTTGATCTCCTCTACGCCTGTTTTGTGTTTCGTCTTCTGAACTAGTTTCTTGATCAAGCGTTTTTTCATTATCTGAGTTTAGGTGTGAGAAATCATTAATCTTGATTGGGCTTCTGCCCCTATCATTATCCTCTAAAGTTGGACTCGTATTTCTAATATCCACTACGGTATTAGTATTTTTGTTAGTGTTTCATTTTCATGATTAATTTGTTCATTAAACACTTTCAACATATCAACAAGACTATGCAAGAATGTGTAAAGTTTGCCTTCTGTGTCAGTGAATTCTCCATTTTGCTCTTTGACATGGTCGAGCTCGCTAATCTGCGCTTTCACTGCATCTAGCACTGCATCCATCTTCGCATCGAATATCAAAATCCTGCGCCCTGAATATAGGAGTCCAACACCCCGGAATTAGGGCCACTCGATAGTGTCCTAACAGGCGGATGTGTTGGCGAAAATTCCCGCAAGGTCCCTGACAATCACCTACGTTTTATCCGATCCGATCCGAACAAGTATGGCTGGAGCAGCTTGCTAAGCGCGCTATTTCCAGCTCATGAGGAGACCCAGAAGGCACATGACGGTAGGAAGTCTGACGTGGTAGGAGTTAAGAGAATGAGGTGAGGCAGAAGGGACGCGAGCAAGATGCCGCAAGCCTAGGAATTAGGCCAGACAAGAAGACGCGCCGCAGACGGAGCTGTGCAAGGTAAAGCAATAATGAGTTTTTAAGATAAGATACTGTGAAAGTATTCTACATGACAGAACGAGTTTGTAAGAATACAAACTCTCAAAGGCATACATTTGCAAATATAGAGTCACAGTGACAAAAATGCAGTTTGGAAGATCAGAAATCATATAGAAGTTTCGATGAAATAATAAGAAAAGTATTCATAAAAGCTATATATAATATGTACAAATATATACAGGAATGTTCTACTTTATGTAGGAAAGTTCAGATCTCTGGCTAGGTGGGCTGCCAGCGGTCGTAACTCTTTATCTTCCGGTAGTGGAATGTATTCAAATACATGTAATTTTGTCATGTGAGGGCATGTAACTGCTTTCTGGAAAATGCTGGAGTTTAAGCGATGAAGATGCTCTATGACAGTTTTAATTTTCAAATCCTTGCGTAAAGTCCTATTAGATACGAAATAATGCGCATTCGTGAAGGTGCGCAGCAACTTGTTCTGTGTAATTTGTAATTTAGATATGTCCCTGTTTCTAACTGATGCCCACGCAGGGGAGCATACGTGAAGATTGGCCGTATAACAGAGATGTATAAGTGCCGTTTTCTTCTTAAGTCCAGTTTACAGTGCTCGTTAATAAGTGGGTTAAGACTCTGAACGACTCCTAGTGTCTTTCCCCTGACATGAGTCAGGTGATCCTTCCAGGAAAATTTATCATTAATAATAACGCCAAGGTAATTCGCCTTGCGTACTCTAGGAACTTCTGTGTCAAATAGCTTAAGCTTTTCTGTGATTTCAGTGGCAGATTTCTTCTTTCGGATAATGAGCGGCTTGCATTTATCTGCGTTAATTTAAATACGCCATTTGGTACACCAAAATTCTATTTGCGGCATGACTTGTTGAAGTTTTCTGACAGCTTGATTAGGACACATAGATTTTACAGCAAGCACCGTATCATCTGCATAACAGCCAATGAAGTAATTGTAGTTAAAGCCTGTTTTAGGAAAGTCAGTCATAAGAAGAGATATAAGATCGGACCTAAAATTGACCCTTGCGGGACGCCGGCGTGAATTCTTTTGACTTCAGAAATCTCATTTCCAATAGAAACATGAAAACTTCTGCCCTTTCAGGAATGAGTAGATGAGACACGTTAAAGTTTTGGTGAAGCCAAGGGAACGGAGCTTGAAAATTAGACCCTCATGCCAGACGCGGTCAAAGGCTTTGGCCACGTCTAGCATGAGAAAAGCAACATTTTGTCTGTTACGTAACGTACTGCCGGTGAACTCAGAAAGTCTGATCAATTGTTTCGTGGTGGAAAGCGTTTTCCGGAAACCAAACTGTTCTTCTGGTAGTTTCTCTAAGTATGGATGGATTCTATGATAAATGATGCGTTCAAAAATTTTCCCCAAAACGGGAAGCAAACTAATAGGTCTAAATCCCTGTGTGCGAGTGGTAACCTTGCCGGCTTTAGGTAAAGCAATCATTTTGGCTCTTTTCCAGGCAAGCGGAAAGTATCTGATAGCTAAGCAAGCATTTAAAATACTGGCATACCTTGCAATACAATTTTTCGGTAAGTTCTTGATCGCTAGGTTGGTTATTGCATCATAGCCCGGTGCCTTCCTGTTTTTTGGTTTCCTTATGATTTCTTGGATTTCATGTGGAGAGGTGAGTTCCAGATTGTCTTCTAAGTCCTCCTGTGAAGTAAACCAGTCATTAATGCAGTATCTTACATCAAAGTCTATGTCACAAGGACTCTCATTCGGTTTAAACTGATTTTCAAAATGTTACACAAAGGCGTTTGCTTTTTCTTTATTAGTAAAAGCCACGCTATTATTGAAGAGAAGTGGTTTGTTCGCTACAGCCTTTCCTTTTACATTTCTGACAAATGACCAGAACGCTTTGTCTGGTTAGTTAAAATTCATGATTTTCTCGTCCCAAAGGTCATTTCTGAGTTTATGAATTGATTCCTTGATGTCACGATTCAGTCTATTAATTTCCGTTTTTGTACTCGGGTTCCATGTTCGATTCCAGGCTTTCCTTAATCTATTTCTTTCTCTGATTTTATCTTTGATGTGTGTGTGGGGGGGGGAGTCTTCCAGATATCTGTTTTATGGGAATGTTCTTGGTGGCAGTATTGACTGCATTAATGATACTGTTAGTAAACAGGTGCCCAGCTAAGTCTATGTCCTGCTCGGTTCTTAAAGCTGTGTTCAGGAAGGTACTGTTACTTAAGATCAGATTATATTGCTTCCAGTCTGTAATATTTTTCTCCTGCGTCATTTTGTCTTTTAGGATTCCAAGCGTGGCCATTACAGGTAAATGATCCAAGCTTAGATCATTAACAACTTCAAGATATACTGGAATTGAAGCGGAGGTAAGTAGTAGATCAAGAATGTCCCCTCTGTTCGGGTCGTGTGCAAGATAAGTGTATTCCTCAGGCGCAAAGAGATAAACATTTTCGTTGTTTATAAATTCAAAGAGTTGTTCTCCATTTGGGTTTGTTTTACGACAGTTCCATTCCTCATGTTTCGCATTAAAATCACCTGCTAATATAACAGGAATATTTGTGAATAAGATGTCCTTTAATAATTCAGCTTCTAAAGGGTATCTGGGTGGGTTATAGAAGGCTGTGAAATAAGTGTTTCCATAACCTGGAAGAAACACGAAGACAGTGACGTACTCTTGTCTATTATTTCTGTACTGCTTAATCATGCATGGTTGGAGAGAGTTCTTTACGTATATCGCTACCCCCCCCCACCACGGTGACTGAGTCTATTTGTGCGATAGCATCTGAAATTCATTATGTTAATACTAATACCAGGATTTGCATGTGTCTCTGTTACCATAGCAATGTCAACATCATTGTTTTGGATAAAATCGGTGAGTTCCAATAATTTTTGATGAATGCTACAAGCATTCTATATCATCACGTTTAAAGGCGCTTTTAAATTCCTATTTTTCCTCATTGTTAGAAGATTTGGAGGGAATGTTCTCTTCACTTATTTGCGATAACTGTTTGACCTGTTGAGCAAGTTGGAAGCCTGCGCTTTTGATGACGGTCACCAATTCCGCCAGATCAGCGAAGACATTTTTAGCCTTGGTGAGTTGTTCTTCCTAGATTCCAGCTGAGAGAGCCTTAGCATAAGATTTATTTTCTACAACTCTGTTGATGAAAACTTTCTCCTTGACTATTTTTGGTTTAGGGAACCTTTCGCATCCGCGAAAACTTGAGGTGTGTTCTTTTCCGCAGTTTACGCAGCATAATGGTACATCTGGTTTTCCTTTATCAGGACAATCTCGAAAGAAATAATCCTTAGCACATCGGACACATTTTGGAGGATACTTGCAGCCTTCCTGAGTATGATTAAAACCTTGACATCGGAAGCACTGCAAGGGCCCCTGACGCCCTTTATACTCTTGGATTTTAATTTTTCATATCACAAAGAAATTGCTCATGATAAATCTTCTTTGAGTCGTCCGACTTAGGCAACGTGATAATGAACAGAGGTAGTTTTGTGACAATACCCTCCCTGCGGCGGGTCATCTGTTTAACATCCTCTACTCTGTAGTGTAATTCTACAAGATCTCTTTTAATATCCTCAATTGGAGTTCTGTAAGTTAATCCTCTCCCTACAACTTTTAAGTTGCGCTCTTCTGGCAGTTTAAATGAGTGATGTTCAACTCCTAGATCATTTAAGATTTTTACCATACCTCTGTAATCATCGGGGGATTATGCAATAACTTTAATTCCATCTGGATTTTGTCGACCAAAAAGTTTAAATTTATTTCTGTGAAAAACTTTACTAATTTCTCCCCAGTTCAAATCAGTCTCCCTGAGAGAAATGGGTGGGATTTTAGTACGAGATGAATTTACACTATTATTTGAGGTTTTAGAAATATTTGAAGTGTCATTTTGAACACTATCTGCATCATTTGTGTCCATATCTTGATTATCTATATGAGGTTTGTTAATTTGCTCTGTGATTTTAGTAACTGAGCTACCTGTGCTTGATTGTGCATTTTTATCTGAAGGAGTGGTGACATTGGACGTTTTAACTTGACTATCACTTGTCTTTTGCTTTTTATACTGCACTCTGTGATTTCTAGTCCTTACAGTTTGATCTCCTCTACGCCTGTTTTGTGTTTCGTCTTCTGAACTAGTTTCTTGATCAAGCGTTTTTTCATTATCTGAGTTTAGGTGTGAGAAATCATTAATCTTGATTGGGCTTCTGCCCCTATCATTATCCTCTAAAGTTGGACTCGTATTTCTAATATCCACTACGGTATTAGTATTTTTGTTAGTGTTTCATTTTCATGATTAATTTGTTCATTAAACACTTTCAACATATCAACAAGACTATGCAAGAATGTGTAAAGTTTGCCTTCTGTGTCAGTGAATTCTCCATTTTGCTCTTTGACATGGTCGAGCTCGCTAATCTGCGCTTTCACTGCATCTAGCACTGCATCCATCTTCGCATCGAATATCAAAATCCTGCGCCCTGAATATAGGAGTCCAACACCCCGGAATTAGGCCCACTCGATAGTGTCCTAACAGGCGGATGTGTTGGCGAAAATTCCCGCAAGGTCCCTGACAATCACCTACGTTTTATCCGATCCGATCCGAACAAGTATGGCTGGAGTAGCTTGCTAAGCGCGCTATTTCCAGCTCATGAGGAGACCCAGAAGGCACATGACGGTAGGAAGTCTGACGTGGTAGGAGTTAAGAGAATGAGGTGAGGCAGAAGGGACGCGAGCAAGATGCCGCAAGCCTAGGAATTAGGCCAGACAAGAAGACGCGCCGCAGACGGAGCTGTGCAAGGTAAAGCAATAATGAGTTTTTAAGATAAGATACTGTGAAAGTATACTACATGACAGAACGAGTTTGTAAGAATACAAACTCTCAAAGGCATACATTTGCAAATATAGAGTCACAGTGACAAAAATGCAGTTTGGAAGATCAGAAATCATATAGAAGTTTCGATGAAATAATAAGAAAAGTATTCATAAAAGCTATATATAATATGTACAAATATATACAGGAATGTTCTACTTTATGTAGGAAAGTTCAGATCTCTGGCTAGGTGGGCTGCCAGCGGTCGTAACTCTTAATCTTCCGGTAGTGGAATGTATTCAAATACATGTAATTTTGTCATGTGAGGGCATGTAACTGCTTTCTGGAAAAAGCTGGAGTTTAAGCGATGAAGATGCTCTATGACAGTTTTAATTTTCAAATCCTTGCGTAAAGTCCTATTAGATACGAAATAATGCGCATTCGTGAAGGTGCGCAGCAACTTGTTCTGTGTAATTTGTAATTTAGATATGTCCCTGTTTCTAACTGATGCCCACGCAGGGGAGCATACGTGAAGATTGGCCGTATAACAGAGATGTATAAGTGCCGTTTTCTTCTTAAGTCCAGTTTACAGTGCTCGTTAATAAGTGGGTTAAGACTCTGAACCACTCCTAGTGTCTTTCCCCTGACATGAGTCAGGTGATCCTTCCAGGAAAATTTATCATTAATAATAACGCCAAGGTAATTCGCCTTGCGTACTCTAGGAACTTCTGTGTCAAATAGCTTAAGCTTTTCTGTGATTTCAGTGGCAGATTTCTTCTTTCGGATAATGAGCGGCTTGCATTTATCTGCGTTAATTTAAATACGCCATTTGGTACACCAAAATTCTATTTGCGGCATGACTTGTTGAAGTTTCCTGACAGCTTGATTAGGACACATAGATTTTACAGCAAGCACCGTATCATCTGCATAACAGCCAATGAAGTAATTGTAGTTAAAGCCTGTTTTAGGGAAGTCAGTCATAAGAAGAGATATAAGATCGGACCTAAAATTGACCCTTGCGGGACGCCGGCGTGAATTCTTTTGACTTCAGAAATCTCATTTCCAATAGAAACATGAAAACTTCTGCCCTTTCAGGAATGAGTAGATGAGACACGTTAAAGTTTTGGTGAAGCCAAGGGAACGGAGCTTGAAAATTAGACCCTCATGCCAGACGCGGTCAAAGGCTTTGGCCACGTCTAGCATGAGAAAAGCAACATTTTGTCTGTTACGTAACGTACTGCCGGTGAACTCAGAAAGTCTGATCAATTGTTTCGTGGTGGAAAGCGTTTTCCGGAAACCAAACTGTTCTTCTGGTAGTTTCTCTAAGTATGGATGGATTCTATGATAAATGATGCGTTCAAAAATTTTCCCCAAAACGGGAAGCAAACTAATAGGTCTAAATCCCTGTGTGCGAGTGGTAACCTTGCCGGCTTTAGGTAAAGCAATCATTTTGGCTCTTTTCCAGGCAAGCGGAAAGTATCTGATAGCTAAGCAAGCATTTAAAATACTGGCATACCTTGCAATACAATTTTTCGGTAAGTTCTTGATCGCTAGGTTGGTTATTGCATCATAGCGCGGTGCCTTCCTGTTTTTTGGTTTCCTTATGATTTCTTGGATTTCATGTGGAGAGGTGAGTTCCAGATTGTCTTCTAAGTCCTCCTGTGAAGTAAACCAGTCATTAATGCAGTATCTTACATCAAAGTCTATGTCACAAGGACTCTCATTCGGTTTAAACTGATTTTCAAAATGTTACACAAAGGCGTTTGCTTTTTCTTTATTAGTAAAAGCCACGCTATTATTGAAGAGAAGTGGTTTGTTCGCTACAGCCTTTCCTTTTACATTTCTGACAAATGACCAGAACGCTTTGTCTGGTTCGTTAAAATTCATGATTTTCTCGTCCCAAAGGTCATTTCTGAGTTTATGAATTGATTCCTTGATGTCACGATTCAGTCTATTAATTTCCGTTTTTGTACTCGGGTTCCATGTTCGATTCCAGGCTTTCCTTAATCTATTTCTTTCTCTGATTTTATCTTTGATGTGTGTGTGGGGGGGGGAGTCTTCCAGATATCTGTTTTATGGGAATGTTCTTGGTGGCAGTATTGACTGCATTAATGATACTGTTAGTAAACAGGTGCCCAGCTAAGTCTATGTCCTGCTCGGTTCTTAAAGCTGTGTTCAGGAAGGTACTGTTACTTAAGATCAGATTATATTGCTTCCAGTCTGTAATATTTTTCTCCTGCGTCATTTTGTCTTTTAGGATTCCAAGCGTGGCCATTACAGGTAAATGATCCAAGCTTAGATCATTAACAACTTCAAGATATACTGGAATTGAAGCGGAGGTAAGTAGTAGATCAAGAATGTCCCCTCTGTTCGGGTCGTGTGCAAGATAAGTGTATTCCTCAGGCGCAAAGAGATAAACATTTTCGTTGTTTATAAATTCAAAGAGTTGTTCTCCATTTGGGTTTGTTTTACGACAGTTCCATTCCTCATGTTTCGCATTAAAATCACCTGCTAATATAACAGGAATATTTGTGAATAAGATGTCCTTTAATAATTCAGCTTCTAAAGGGTATCTGGGTGGGTTATAGAAGGCTGTGAAATAAGTGTTTCCATAACGTGGAAGAAACACGAAGACAGTGACGTACTCTTGTCTATTATTTCTGTACTGCTTAATCATGCATGGTTGGAGAGAGTTCTTTACGTATATCGCTACCCCCCCCCACCACGGTGACTGAGTCTATTTGTGCGATAGCATCTGAAATTCATTATGTTAATACTAATACCAGGATTTGCATGTGTCTCTGTTACCATAGCAATGTCAACATCATTGTTTTGGATAAAATCGGTGAGTTCCAATAATTTTTGATGAATGCTACAAGCATTCTATATCATCACGTTTAAAGGCGCTTTTAAATTCCTATTTTTCCTCATTGTTAGAAGATTTGGAGGGAATGTTCTCTTCACTTATTTGCGATAACTGTTTGACCTGTTGAGCAAGTTGGAAGCCTGCGCTTTTGATGACGGTCACCAATTCCGCCAGATCAGCGAAGACATTTTTAGCCTTGGTGAGTTGTTCTTCCTAGATTCCAGCTGAGAGAGCCTTAGCATAAGATTTATTTTCTACAACTCTGTTGATGAAAACTTTCTCCTTGACTATTTTTGGTTTAGGGAACCTTTCGCATCCGCGAAAACTTGAGGTGTGTTCTTTTCCGCAGTTTACGCAGCATAATGGTACATCTGGTTTTCCTTTATCAGGACAATCTCGAAAGAAATAATCCTTAGCACATCGGACATATTTTGGAGGATACTTGCAGCCTTCCTGAGTATGATTAAAACCTTGACATCGGAAGCACTGCAAGGGCCCCTGACGCCCTTTATACTCTTGGATTTTAATTTTTCATATCACAAAGAAATTGCTCATGATAAATCTTCTTTGAGTCGTCCAACTTAGGCAACGTGATAATGAACAGAGGTAGTTTTGTGACAATACCCTCCCTGCGGCGGGTCATCTGTTTAACATCCTCTACTCTGTAGTGTAATTCTACAAGATCTCTTTTAATATCCTCAATTGGAGTTCTGTAAGTTAATCCTCTCCCTACAACTTTTAAGTTGCGCTCTTCTGGCAGTTTAAATGAGTGATGTTCAACTCCTAGATCATTTAAGATTTTTACCATACCCCTGTAATCATCGGGGGATTATGCAATAACTTTAATTCCATCTGGATTTTGTCGACTAAAAAATTTTAATTTATTTCTGTGAAAAACTTTACTAATTTCTGCCCAGTTCAAATCAGTCTCCCTGAGAGAAATGGGTGGGATTTTAGTACGAGATGAATTTACACTATTATTTGAGGTTTTAGAAATATTTGAAGTGTCATTTTGAACACTATCTGCATCATTTGTGTCCATATCTTGATTATCTATATGAGTTTTGTTAATTTGCTCTGTGATTTTAGTAACTGAGCTACCTGTGCTTGATTGTGCATTTTTATCTGAAGCAGTGGTGACATTGGACGTTTTAACTTGACTATCACTTGTCTTTTGCTTTTTATACTGCACTCTGTGATTTCTAGTCCTTACAGTTTGATCTCCTCTACGCCTGTTTTGTGTTTCGTCTTCTGAACTAGTTTCTTGATCAAGCATTTTTTCATTATCTGAGTTTAGGTGTGAGAAATCATTAATCTTGATTGGGCTTCTGCCCCTATCATTATCCTCTAAAGTTGGACTCGTATTTCTAATATCCACTACGGTATTAGTATTTTTTTAGTGTTTCATTTTCATGATTAATTTGTTCATTAAACACTTCCAACATATCAACAAGACTATGCAAGAATGTGTAAAGTTTGCCTTCTATGTCAGTGAATTCTCCATTTTGCTCTTTGACATGGTCGAGCTCGCTAATCTGCGCTTTCACTGCATCTAGCACTGCATCCATCTTCGCATCGAATATCAAAATCCTGCGCCCTGAATATAGGAGTCCAACACCCCGGAATTAGGCCCACTCGATAGTGTCCTAACAGGCGGATGTGTTGGCGAAAATTCCCGCAAAGTCCCTGACTATCACCTACGTTTTATCCGATCCGATCCGAACAAGTATGGCTGGAGTAGCTTGCTAAGCGCGCTATTTCCAGCTCATGAGGAGACCCAGAAGGCACATGACGGTAGGAAGTCTGACGTGGTAGGAGTTAAGAGAATGAGGTGAGGCAGAAGGGACGCGAGCAAGATGCCGCAAGCCTAGGAATTAGGCCAGACAAGAAGACGCGCCGCAGACGGAGCTGTGCAAGGTAAAGCAATAATGAGTTTTTAAGATAAGATACTGTGAAAGTATACTACATGACAGAACGAGTTTGTAAGAATACAAACTCTCAAAGGCATACATTTGCAAATATAGAGTCACAGTGACAAAAATGCAGTTTGGAAGATCAGAAATCATATAGAAGTTTCGATGAAATAATAAGAAAAGTATTCATAAAAGCTATATACAATATGTACAAATATATACAGGAATGTTCTACTTTATGTAGGAAAGTTCAGATCTCTGGCTAGGTGGGCTGCCAGCGGTCGTAACTCTTAATCTTCCGGTAGTGGAATGTATTCAAATACATGTAATTTTGTCATGTGAGGGCATGTAACTGCTTTCTGGAAAATGCTGGAGTTTAAGCGATGAAGATGCTCTATGACAGTTTTAATTTTCAAATCCTTGCGTAAAGTCCTATTAGATACGAAATAATGCGCATTCGTGAAGGTGCGCAGCAACTTGTTCTGTGTAATTTGTAATTTAGATATGTCCCTGTTTCTAACTGATGCCCACGCAGGGGAGCATACGTGAAGATTGGCCGTATAACAGAGATGTATAAGTGCCGTTTTCTTCTTAAGTCCAGTTTACAGTGCTCGTTAATAAGTGGGTTAAGACTCTGAACGACTCCTAGTGTCTTTCCCCTGACATGAGTCAGGTGATCCTTCCAGGAAAATTTATCATTAATAATAACGCCAAGGAAATTCGCCTTGCGTACTCTAGGAACTTCTGTGTCAAATAGCTTAAGCTTTTCTGTGATTTCAGTGGCAGATTTCTTCTTTCGGATAATGAGCGGCTTGCATTTATCTGCGTTAATTTAAATACGCCATTTGGTACACCAAAATTCTATTTGCGGCATGACTTGTTGAAGTTTCCTGACAGCTTGATTAGGACACATAGATTTTACAGCAAGCACCGTATCATCTGCATAACAGCCAATGAAGTAATTGTAGTTAAAGCCTGTTTTAGGGAAGTCAGTCATAAGAAGAGATATAAGATCGGACCTAAAATTGACCCTTGCGGGACGCCGGCGTGAATTCTTTTGACTTCAGAAATCTCATTTCCAATAGAAACATGAAAACTTCTGCCCTTTCAGGAATGAGTAGATGAGACACGTTAAAGTTTTGGTGAAGCCAAGGGAACGGAGCTTGAAAATTAGACCCTCATGCCAGACGCGGTCAAAGGCTTTGGCCACGTCTAGCATGAGAAAAGCAACATTTTGTCTGTTACGTAACGTACTGCCGGTGAACTCAGAAAGTCTGATCAATTGTTTCGTGGTGGAAAGCGTTTTCCGGAAACCAAACTGTTCTTCTGGTAGTTTCTCTAAGTATGGATGGATTCTATGATAAATGATGCGTTCAAAAATTTTCCCCAAAACGGGAAGCAAACTAACAGGTCTAAATCCCTGTGTGCGAGTGGTAACCTTGCCGGCTTTAGGTAAAGCAATCATTTTGGCTCTTTTCCAGGCAAGCGGAAAGTATCTGATAGCTAAGCAAGCATTTAAAATACTGGCATACCTTGCAATACAATTTTTCGGTAAGTTCTTGATCGCTAGGTTGGTTATTGCATCATAGCCCGGTGCCTTCCTGTTTTTTGGTTTCCTTATGATTTCTTGGATTTCATGTGGAGAGGTGAGTTCCAGATTGTCTTCTAAGTCCTCCTGTGAAGTAAACCAGTCATTAATGCAGTATCTTACATCAAAGTCTATGTCACAAGGACTCTCATTCGGTTTAAACTGATTTTCAAAATGTTACACAAAGGCGTTTGCTTTTTCTTTATTAGTAAAAGCCACGCTATTATTGAAGAGAAGTGGTTTGTTCGCTACAGCCTTTCCTTTTACATTTCTGACAAATGACCAGAACGCTTTGTCTGGTTCGTTAAAATTCATGATTTTCTCGTCCCAAAGGTCATTTCTGAGTTTATGAATTGATTCCTTGATGTCACGATTCAGTCTATTAATTTCCGTTTTTGTACTCGGGTTCCATGTTCGATTCCAGGCTTTCCTTAATCTATTTCTTTCTCTGATTTTATCTTTGATGTGTGTGTGGGGGGGGGAGTCTTCCAGATATCTGTTTTATGGGAATGTTCTTGGTGGCAGTATTGACTGCATTAATGATACTGTTAGTAAACAGGTGCCCAGCTAAGTCTATGTCCTGCTCGGTTCTTAAAGCTGTGTTCAGGAAGGTACTGTTACTTAAGATCAGATTATATTGCTTCCAGTCTGTAATATTTTTCTCCTGCGTCATTTTGTCTTTTAGGATTCCAAGCGTGGCCATTACAGGTAAATGATCCAAGCTTAGATCATTAACAACTTCAAGATATACTGGAATTGAAGCGGAGGTAAGTAGTAGATCAAGAATGTCCCCTCTGTTCGGGTCGTGTGCAAGATAAGTGTATTCCTCAGGCGCAAAGAGATAAACATTTTCGTTGTTTATAAATTCAAAGAGTTGTTCTCCATTTGGGTTTGTTTTACGACAGTTCCATTCCTCATGTTTCGCATTAAAATCACCTGCTAATATAACAGGAATATTTGTGAATAAGATGTCCTTTAATAATTCAGCTTCTAAAGGGTATCTGGGTGGGTTATAGAAGGCTGTGAAATAAGTGTTTCCATAACCTGGAAGAAACACGAAGACAGTGACGTACTCTTGTCTATTATTTCTGTACTGCTTAATCATGCATGGTTGGAGAGAGTTCTTTACGTATATCGCTACCCCCCCCCACCACGGTGACTGAGTCTATTTGTGCGATAGCATCTGAAATTCATTATGTTAATACTAATACCAGGATTTGCATGTGTCTCTGTTACCATAGCAATGTCAACATCATTGTTTTGGATAAAATCGGTGAGTTCCAATAATTTTTGATGAATGCTACAAGCATTCTATATCATCACGTTTAAAGGCGCTTTTAAATTCCTATTTTTCCTCATTGTTAGAAGATTTGGAGGGAATGTTCTCTTCACTTATTTGCGATAACTGTTTGACCTGTTGAGCAAGTTGGAAGCCTGCGCTTTTGATGACGGTCACCAATTCCGCCAGATCAGCGAAGACATTTTTAGCCTTGGTGAGTTGTTCTTCCTAGATTCCAGCTGAGAGAGCCTTAGCATAAGATTTATTTTCTACAACTCTGTTGATGAAAACTTTCTCCTTGACTATTTTTGGTTTAGGGAACCTTTCGCATCCGCGAAAACTTGAGGTGTGTTCTTTTCCGCAGTTTACGCAGCATAATGGTACATCTGGTTTTCCTTTATCAGGACAATCTCGAAAGAAATAATCCTTAGCACATCGGACATATTTTGGAGGATACTTGCAGCCTTCCTGAGTATGATTAAAACCTTGACATCGGAAGCACTGCAAGGGCCCCTGACGCCCTTTATACTCTTGGATTTTAATTTTTCATATCACAAAGAAATTGCTCATGATAAATCTTCTTTGAGTCGTCCAACTTAGGCAACGTGATAATGAACAGAGGTAGTTTTGTGACAATACCCTCCCTGCGGCGGGTCATCTGTTTAACATCCTCTACTCTGTAGTGTAATTCTACAAGATCTCTTTTAATATCCTCAATTGGAGTTCTGTAAGTTAATCCTCTCCCTACAACTTTTAAGTTGCGCTCTTCTGGCAGTTTAAATGAGTGATGTTCAACTCCTAGATCATTTAAGATTTTTACCATACCCCTGTAATCATCGGGGGATTATGCAATAACTTTAATTCCATCTGGATTTTGTCGACTAAAAAATTTTAATTTATTTCTGTGAAAAACTTTACTAATTTCTGCCCAGTTCAAATCAGTCTCCCTGAGAGAAATGGGTGGGATTTTAGTACGAGATGAATTTACACTATTATTTGAGGTTTTAGAAATATTTGAAGTGTCATTTTGAACACTATCTGCATCATTTGTGTCCATATCTTGATTATCTATATGAGTTTTGTTAATTTGCTCTGTGATTTTAGTAACTGAGCTACCTGTGCTTGATTTTGCATTTTTATCTGAAGCAGTGGTGACATTGGACGTTTTAACTTGACTATCACTTGTCTTTTGCTTTTTATACTGCACTCTGTGATTTCTAGTCCTTACAGTTTGATCTCCTCTACGCCTGTTTTGTGTTTCGTCTTCTGAACTAGTTTCTTGATCAAGCATTTTTTCATTATCTGAGTTTAGGTGTGAGAAATCATTAATCTTGATTGGGCTTCTGCCCCTATCATTATCCTCTAAAGTTGGACTCGTATTTCTAATATCCACTACGGTATTAGTATTTTTGTTAGTGTTTCATTTTCATGATTAATTTGTTCATTAAACACTTCCAACATATCAACAAGACTATGCAAGAATGTGTAAAGTTTGCCTTCTATGTCAGTGAATTCTCCATTTTGCTCTTTGACATGGTCGAGCTCGCTAATCTGCGCTTTCACTGCATCTAGCACTGCATCCATCTTCGCATCGAATATCAAAATCCTGCGCCCTGAATATAGGAGTCCAACACCCCGGAATTAGGCCCACTCGATAGTGTCCTAACAGGCGGATGTGTTGGCGAAAATTCCCGCAAAGTCCCTGACTATCACCTACGTTTTATCCGATCCGATCCGAACAAGTATGGCTGGAGTAGCTTGCTAAGCGCGCTATTTCCAGCTCATGAGGAGACCCAGAAGGCACATGACGGTAGGAAGTCTGACGTGGTAGGAGTTAAGAGAATGAGGTGAGGCAGAAGGGACGCGAGCAAGATGCCGCAAGCCTAGGAATTAGGCCAGACAAGAAGACGCGCCGCAGACGGAGCTGTGCAAGGTAAAGCAATAATGAGTTTTTAAGATAAGATACTGTGAAAGTATACTACATGACAGAACGAGTTTGTAAGAATACAAACTCTCAAAGGCATACATTTGCAAATATAGAGTCACAGTGACAAAAATGCAGTTTGGAAGATCAGAAATCATATAGAAGTTTCGATGAAATAATAAGAAAAGTATTCATAAAAGCTATATACAATATGTACAAATATATACAGGAATGTTCTACTTTATGTAGGAAAGTTCAGATCTCTGGCTAGGTGGGCTGCCAGCGGTCGTAACTCTTTATCTTCCGGTAGTGGAATGTATTCAAATACATGTAATTTTGTCATGTGAGGGCATGTAACTGCTTTCTGGAAAAAGCTGGAGTTTAAGCGATGAAGATGCTCTATGACAGTTTTAATTTTCAAATCCTTGCGTAAAGTCCTATTAGATACGAAATAATGCGCATTCGTGAAGGTGCGCAGCAACTTGTTCTGTGTAATTTGTAATTTAGATATGTCCCTGTTTCTAACTGATGCCCACGCAGGGGAGCATACGTGAAGATTGGCCGTATAACAGAGATGTATAAGTGCCGTTTTCTTCTTAAGTCCAGTTTACAGTGCTCGTTAATAAGTGGGTTAAGACTCTGAACGACTCCTAGTGTCTTTCCCCTGACATGAGTCAGGTGATCCTTCCAGGAAAATTTATCATTAATAATAACGCCAAGGAAATTCGCCTTGCGTACTCTAGGAACTTCTGTGTCAAATAGCTTAAGCTTTTCTGTGATTTCAGTGGCAGATTTCTTCTTTCGGATAATGAGCGGCTTGCATTTATCTGCGTTAATTTAAATACGCCATTTGGTACACCAAAATTCTATTTGCGGCATGACTTGTTGAAGTTTCCTGACAGCTTGATTAGGACACATAGATTTTACAGCAAGCACCGTATCATCTGCATAACAGCCAATGAAGTAATTGTAGTTAAAGCCTGTTTTAGGGAAGTCAGTCATAAGAAGAGATATAAGATCGGACCTAAAATTGACCCTTGCGGGACGCCGGCGTGAATTCTTTTGACTTCAGAAATCTCATTTCCAATAGAAACATGAAAACTTCTGCCCTTTCAGGAATGAGTAGATGAGACACGTTAAAGTTTTGGTGAAGCCAAGGGAACGGAGCTTGAAAATTAGACCCTCATGCCAGACGCGGTCAAAGGCTTTGGCCACGTCTAGCATGAGAAAAGCAACATTTTGTCTGTTACGTAACGTACTGCCGGTGAACTCAGAAAGTCTGACCAATTGTTTCGTGGTGGAAAGCGTTTTCCGGAAACCAAACTGTTCTTCTGGTAGTTTCTCTAAGTATGGATGGATTCTATGATAAATGATGCGTTCAAAAATTTTCCCCAAAACGGGAAGCAAATTAATAGGTCTAAATCCCTGTGTGCGAGTGGTAACCTTGCCGGCTTTAGGTAAAGCAATCATTTTGGCTCTTTTCCAGGCAAGCGGAAAGTATCTGATAGCTAAGCAAGCATTTAAAATACTGGCATACCTTGCAATACAATTTTTCGGTAAGTTCTTGATCGCTAGGTTGGTTATTGCATCATAGCCCGGTGCCTTCCTGTTTTTTGGTTTCCTTATGATTTCTTGGATTTCATGTGGAGAGGTGAGTTCCAGATTGTCTTCTAAGTCCTCCTGTGAAGTAAACCAGTCATTAATGCAGTATCTTACATCAAAGTCTATGTCACAAGGACTCTCATTCGGTTTAAACTGATTTTCAAAATGTTACACAAAGGCGTTTGCTTTTTCTTTATTAGTAAAAGCCACGCTATTATTGAAGAGAAGTGGTTTGTTCGCTACAGCCTTTCCTTTTACATTTCTGACAAATGACCAGAACGCTTTGTCTGGTTCGTTAAAATTCATGATTTTCTCGTCCCAAAGGTCATTTCTGAGTTTATGAATTGATTGCTTGATGTCACGATTCAGTCTATTAATTTCCGTTTTTGTACTCGGGTTCCATGTTCGATTCCAGGCTTTCCTTAATCTATTTCTTTCTCTGATTTTATCTTTGATGTGTGTGGGGGGGGAGTCTTCCAGATATCTGTTTTATGGGAATGTTCTTGGTGGCAGTATTGACTGCATTAATGATACTGTTAGTAAACAGGTGCCCAGCTAAGTCTATGTCCTGCTCGGTTCTTAAAGCTGTGTTCAGGAAGGTACTGTTACTTAAGATCAGATTATATTGCTTCCAGTCTGTAATATTTTTCTCCTGCGTCATTTTGTCTTTTAGGATTCCAAGCGTGGCCATTACAGGTAAATGATCCAAGCTTAGATCATTAACAACTTCAAGATATACTGGAATTGAAGCGGAGGTAAGTAGTAGATCAAGAATGTCCCCTCTGTTCGGGTCGTGTGCAAGATAAGTGTATTCCTCAGGCGCAAAGAGATAAACATTTTCGTTGTTTATAAATTCAAAGAGTTGTTCTCCATTTGGGTTTGTTTTACGACAGTTCCATTCCTCATGTTTCGCATTAAAATCACCTGCTAATATAACAGGAATATTTGTGAATAAGATGTCCTTTAATAATTCAGCTTCTAAAGGGTATCTGGGTGGGTTATAGAAGGCTGTGAAATAAGTGTTTCCATAACCTGGAAGAAACACGAAGACAGTGACGTACTCTTGTCTATTATTTCTGTACTGCTTAATCATGCATGGTTGGAGAGAGTTCTTTACGTATATCGCTACCCCCCCACCACGGTGACTGAGTCTATTTGTGCGATAGCATCTGAAATTCATTATGTTAATACTAATACCAGGATTTGCATGTGTCTCTGTTACCATAGCAATGTCAACATCATTGTTTTGGATAAAATCGGTGAGTTCCAATAATTTTTGATGAATGCTACAAGCATTCTATATCATCACGTTTAAAGGCGCTTTTAAATTCCTATTTTTCCTCATTGTTAGAAGATTTGGAGGGAATGTTCTCTTCACTTATTTGCGATAACTGTTTGACCTGTTGAGCAAGTTGGAAGCCTGCGCTTTTGATGACGGTCACCAATTCCGCCAGATCAGCGAAGACATTTTTAGCCTTGGTGAGTTGTTCTTCCTAGATTCCAGCTGAGAGAGCCTTAGCATAAGATTTATTTTCTACAACTCTGTTGATGAAAACTTTCTCCTTGACTATTTTTGGTTTAGGGAACCTTTCGCATCCGCGAAAACTTGAGGTGTGTTCTTTTCCGCAGTTTACGCAGCATAATGGTACATCTGGTTTTCCTTTATCAGGACAATCTCGAAAGAAATAATCCTTAGCACATCGGACACATTTTGGAGGATACTTGCAGCCTTCCTGAGTATGATTAAAACCTTGACATCGGAAGCACTGCAAGGGCCCCTGACGCCCTTTATACTCTTGGATTTTAATTTGTCATATCACAAAGAAATTGCTCATGATAAATCTTCTTTGAGTCGTCCGACTTAGGCAACGTGATAATGAACAGAGGTAGTTTTGTGACAATACCCTCCCTGCGGCGGGTCATCTGTTTAACATCCTCTACTCTGTAGTGTAATTCTACAAGATCTCTTTTAATATCCTCAATTGGAGTTCTGTAAGTTAATCCTCTCCCTACAACTTTTAAGTTGCGCTCTTCTGGCAGTTTAAATGAGTGATGTTCAACTCCTAGATCATTTAAGATTTTTACCATACCTCTGTAATCATCGGGGGATTATGCAATAACTTTAATTCCATCTGGATTTTGTCGACCAAAAAATTTAAATTTATTTCTGTGAAAAACTTTACTAATTTCTCCCCAGTTCAAATCAGTCTCCCTGAGAGAAATGGGTGGGATTTTAGTACGAGATGAATTTACACTATTATTTGAGGTTTTAGAAATATTTGAAGTGTCATTTTGAACACTATCTGCATCATTTGTGTCCATATCTTGATTATCTATATGAGGTTTGTTAATTTGCTCTGTGATTTTAGTAACTGAGCTACCTGTGCTTGATTGTGCATTTTTATCTGAAGGAGTGGTGACATTGGACGTTTTAACTTGACTATCACTTGTCTTTTGCTTTTTATACTGCACTCTGTGATTTCTAGTCCTTACAGTTTGATCTCCTCTACGCCTGTTTTGTGTTTCGTCTTCTGAACTAGTTTCTTGATCAAGCGTTTTTTCATTATCTGAGTTTAGGTGTGAGAAATCATTAATCTTGATTGGGCTTCTGCCCCTATCATTATCCTCTAAAGTTGGACTCGTATTTCTAATATCCACTACGGTATTAGTATTTTTGTTAGTGTTTCATTTTCATGATTAATTTGTTCATTAAACACTTTCAACATATCAACAAGACTATGCAAGAATGTGTAAAGTTTGCCTTCGGTGTCAGTGAATTCTCCATTTTGCTCTTTGACATGGTCGAGCTCGCTAATCTGCGCTTTCACTGCATCTAGCACTGCATCCATCTTCGCATCGAATATCAAAATCCTGCGCCCTGAATATAGGAGTCCAACACCCCGGAATTAGGCCCACTCGATAGTGTCCTAACAGGCGGATGTGTTGGCGAAAATTCCCGCAAGGTCCCTGACAATCACCTACGTTTTATCCGATCCGATCCGAACAAGTATGGCTGGAGTAGCTTGCTAAGCGCGCTATTTCCAGCTCATGAGGAGACCCAGAAGGCACATGACGGTAGGAAGTCTGACGTGGTAGGAGTTAAGAGAATGAGGTGAGGCAGAAGGGACGCGAGCAAGATGCCGCAAGCCTAGGAATTAGGCCAGACAAGAAGACGCGCCGCAGACGGAGCTGTGCAAGGTAAAGCAATAATGAGTTTTTAAGATAAGATACTGTGAAAGTATACTACATGACAGAACGAGTTTGTAAGAATACAAACTCTCAAAGGCATACATTTGCAAATATAGAGTCACAGTGACAAAAATGCAGTTTGGAAGATCAGAAATCATATAGAAGTTTCGATGAAATAATAAGAAAAGTATTCATAAAAGCTATATATAATATGTACAAATATATACAGGAATGTTCTACTTTATGTAGGAAAGTTCAGATCTCTGGCTAGGTGGGCTGCCAGCGGTCGTAACTCTTAATCTTCCGGTAGTGGAATGTATTCAAATACATGTAATTTTGTCATGTGAGGGCATGTAACTGCTTTCTGGAAAATGCTGGAGTTTAAGCGATGAAGATGCTCTATGACAGTTTTAATTTTCAAATCCTTGCGTAAAGTCCTATTAGATACGAAATAATGCGCATTCGTGAAGGTGCGCAGCAACTTGTTCTGTGTAATTTGTAATTTAGATATGTCCCTGTTTCTAACTGATGCCCACGCAGGGGAGCATACGTGAAGATTGGCCGTATAACAGAGATGTATAAGTGCCGTTTTCTTCTTAAGTCCAGTTTACAGTGCTCGTTAATAAGTGGGTTAAGACTCTGAACGACTCCTAGTGTCTTTCCCCTGACATGAGTCAGGTGATCCTTCCAGGAAAATTTATCATTAATAATAACGCCAAGGTAATTCGCCTTGCGTACTCTAGGAACTTCTGTGTCAAATAGCTTAAGCTTTTCTGTGATTTCAGTGGCAGATTTCTTCTTTCGGATAATGAGCGGCTTGCATTTATCTGCGTTAATTTAAATACGCCATTTGGTACACCAAAATTCTATTTGCGGCATGACTTGTTGAAGTTTCCTGACAGCTTGATTAGGACACATAGATTTTACAGCAAGCACCGTATCATCTGCATAACAGCCAATGAAGTAATTGTAGTTAAAGCCTGTTTTAGGGAAGTCAGTCATAAGAAGAGATATAAGATCGGACCTAAAATTGACCCTTGCGGGACGCCGGCGTGAATTCTTTTGACTTCAGAAATCTCATTTCCAATAGAAACATGAAAACTTCTGCCCTTTCAGGAATGAGTAGATGAGACACGTTAAAGTTTTGGTGAAGCCAAGGGAACGGAGCTTGAAAATTAGACCCTCATGCCAGACGCGGTCAAAGGCTTTGGCCACGTCTAGCATGAGAAAAGCAACATTTTGTCTGTTACGTAACGTACTGCCGGTGAACTCAGAAAGTCTGATCAATTGTTTCGTGGTGGAAAGCGTTTTCCGGAAACCAAACTGTTCTTCTGGTAGTTTCTCTAAGTATGGATGGATTCTATGATAAATGATGCGTTCAAAAATTTTCCCCAAAACGGGAAGCAAACTAATAGGTCTAAATCCCTGTGTGCGAGTGGTAACCTTGCCGGCTTTAGGTAAAGCAATCATTTTGGCTCTTTTCCAGGCAAGCGGAAAGTATCTGATAGCTAAGCAAGCATTTAAAATACTGGCATACCTTGCAATACAATTTTTCGGTAAGTTCTTGATCGCTAGGTTGGTTATTGCATCATAGCCCGGTGCCTTCCTGTTTTTTGGTTTCCTTATGATTTCTTGGATTTCATGTGGAGAGGTGAGTTCCAGATTGTCTTCTAAGTCCTCCTGTGAAGTAAACCAGTCATTAATGCAGTATCTTACATCAAAGTCTATGTCACAAGGACTCTCATTCGGTTTAAACTGATTTTCAAAATGTTACACAAAGGCGTTTGCTTTTTCTTTATTAGTAAAAGCCACGCTATTATTGAAGAGAAGTGGTTTGTTCGCTACAGCCTTTCCTTTTACATTTCTGACAAATGACCAGAACGCTTTGTCTGGTTCGTTAAAATTCATGATTTTCTCGTCCCAAAGGTCATTTCTGAGTTTATGAATTGATTGCTTGATGTCACGATTCAGTCTATTAATTTCCGTTTTTGTACTCGGGTTCCATGTTCGATTCCAGGCTTTCCTTAATCTATTTCTTTCTCTGATTTTATCTTTGATGTGTGTGGGGGGGGAGTCTTCCAGATATCTGTTTTATGGGAATGTTCTTGGTGGCAGTATTGACTGCATTAATGATACTGTTAGTAAACAGGTGCCCAGCTAAGTCTATGTCCTGCTCGGTTCTTAAAGCTGTGTTCAGGAAGGTACTGTTACTTAAGATCAGATTATATTGCTTCCAGTCTGTAATATTTTTCTCCTGCGTCATTTTGTCTTTTAGGATTCCAAGCGTGGCCATTACAGGTAAATGATCCAAGCTTAGATCATTAACAACTTCAAGATATACTGGAATTGAAGCGGAGGTAAGTAGTAGATCAAGAATGTCCCCTCTGTTCGGGTCGTGTGCAAGATAAGTGTATTCCTCAGGCGCAAAGAGATAAACATTTTCGTTGTTTATAAATTCAAAGAGTTGTTCTCCATTTGGGTTTGTTTTACGACAGTTCCATTCCTCATGTTTCGCATTAAAATCACCTGCTAATATAACAGGAATATTTGTGAATAAGATGTCCTTTAATAATTCAGCTTCTAAAGGGTATCTGGGTGGGTTATAGAAGGCTGTGAAATAAGTGTTTCCATAACCTGGAAGAAACACGAAGACAGTGACGTACTCTTGTCTATTATTTCTGTACTGCTTAATCATGCATGGTTGGAGAGAGTTCTTTACGTATATCGCTACCCCCCCACCACGGTGACTGAGTCTATTTGTGCGATAGCATCTGAAATTCATTATGTTAATACTAATACCAGGATTTGCATGTGTCTCTGTTACCATAGCAATGTCAACATCATTGTTTTGGATAAAATCGGTGAGTTCCAATAATTTTTGATGAATGCTACAAGCATTCTATATCATCACGTTTAAAGGCGCTTTTAAATTCCTATTTTTCCTCATTGTTAGAAGATTTGGAGGGAATGTTCTCTTCACTTATTTGCGATAACTGTTTGACCTGTTGAGCAAGTTGGAAGCCTGCGCTTTTGATGACGGTCACCAATTCCGCCAGATCAGCGAAGACATTTTTAGCCTTGGTGAGTTGTTCTTCCTAGATTCCAGCTGAGAGAGCCTTAGCATAAGATTTATTTTCTACAACTCTGTTGATGAAAACTTTCTCCTTGACTATTTTTGGTTTAGGGAACCTTTCGCATCCGCGAAAACTTGAGGTGTGTTCTTTTCCGCAGTTTACGCAGCATAATGGTACATCTGGTTTTCCTTTATCAGGACAATCTCGAAAGAAATAATCCTTAGCACATCGGACACATTTTGGAGGATACTTGCAGCCTTCCTGAGTATGATTAAAACCTTGACATCGGAAGCACTGCAAGGGCCCCTGACGCCCTTTATACTCTTGGATTTTAATTTGTCATATCACAAAGAAATTGCTCATGATAAATCTTCTTTGAGTCGTCCGACTTAGGCAACGTGATAATGAACAGAGGTAGTTTTGTGACAATACCCTCCCTGCGGCGGGTCATCTGTTTAACATCCTCTACTCTGTAGTGTAATTCTACAAGATCTCTTTTAATATCCTCAATTGCAGTTCTGTAAGTTAATCCTCTCCCTACAACTTTTAAGTTGCGCTCTGCTGGCAGTTTAAATGAGTGATGTTCAACTCCTAGATCATTTAAGATTTTTACCATACCTCTGTAATCATCGGGGGATTATGCAATAACTTTAATTCCATCTGGATTTTGTCGACCAAAAAATTTAAATTTATTTCTGTGAAAAACTTTACTAATTTCTCCCCAGTTCAAATCAGTCTCCCTGAGAGAAATGGGTGGGATTTTAGTACGAGATGAATTTACACTATTATTTGAGGTTTTAGAAATATTTGAAGTGTCATTTTGAACACTATCTGCATCATTTGTGTCCATATCTTGATTATCTATATGAGGTTTGTTAATTTGCTCTGTGATTTTAGTAACTGAGCTACCTGTGCTTGATTGTGCATTTTTATCTGAAGGAGTGGTGACATTGGACGTTTTAACTTGACTATCACTTGTCTTTTGCTTTTTATACTGCACTCTGTGATTTCTAGTCCTTACAGTTTGATCTCCTCTACGCCTGTTTTGTGTTTCGTCTTCTGAACTAGTTTCTTGATCAAGCGTTTTTTCATTATCTGAGTTTAGGTGTGAGAAATCATTAATCTTGATTGGGCTTCTGCCCCTATCATTATCCTCTAAAGTTGGACTCGTATTTCTAATATCCACTACGGTATTAGTATTTTTGTTAGTGTTTCATTTTCATGATTAATTTGTTCATTAAACACTTTCAACATATCAACAAGACTATGCAAGAATGTGTAAAGTTTGCCTTCTGTGTCAGTGAATTCTCCATTTTGCTCTTTGACATGGTCGAGCTCGCTAATCTGCGCTTTCACTGCATCTAGCACTGCATCCATCTTCGCATCGAATATCAAAATCCTGCGCCCTGAATATAGGAGTCCAACACCCCGGAATTAGGCCCACTCGATAGTGTCCTAACAGGCGGATGTGTTGGCGAAAATTCCCGCAAGGTCCCTGACAATCACCTACGTTTTATCCGATCCGATCCGAACAAGTATGGCTGGAGTAGCTTGCTAAGCGCGCTATTTCCAGCTCATGAGGAGACCCAGAAGGCACATGACGGTAGGAAGTCTGACGTGGTAGGAGTTAAGAGAATGAGGTGAGGCAGAAGGGACGCGAGCAAGATGCCGCAAGCCTAGGAATTAGGCCAGACAAGAAGACGCGCCGCAGACGGAGCTGTGCAAGGTAAAGCAATAATGAGTTTTTAAGATAAGATACTGTGAAAGTATACTACATGACAGAACGAGTTTGTAAGAATACAAACTCTCAAAGGCATACATTTGCAAATATAGAGTCACAGTGACAAAAATGCAGTTTGGAAGATCAGAAATCATATAGAAGTTTCGATGAAATAATAAGAAAAGTATTCATAAAAGCTATATATAATATGTACAAATATATACAGGAATGTTCTACTTTATGTAGGAAAGTTCAGATCTCTGGCTAGGTGGGCTGCCAGCGGTCGTAACTCTTAATCTTCCGGTAGTGGAATGTATTCAAATACATGTAATTTTGTCATGTGAGGGCATGTAACTGCTTTCTGGAAAATGCTGGAGTTTAAGCGATGAAGATGCTCTATGACAGTTTTAATTTTCAAATCCTTGCGTAAAGTCCTATTAGATACGAAATAATGCGCATTCGTGAAGGTGCGCAGCAACTTGTTCTGTGTAATTTGTAATTTAGATATGTCCCTGTTTCTAACTGATGCCCACGCAGGGGAGCATACGTGAAGATTGGCCGTATAACAGAGATGTATAAGTGCCGTTTTCTTCTTAAGTCCAGTTTACAGTGCTCGTTAATAAGTGGGTTAAGACTCTGAACGACTCCTAGTGTCTTTCCCCTGACATGAGTCAGGTGATCCTTCCAGGAAAATTTATCATTAATAATAACGCCAAGGTAATTCGCCTTGCGTACTCTAGGAACTTCTGTGTCAAATAGCTTAAGCTTTTCTGTGATTTCAGTGGCAGATTTCTTCTTTCGGATAATGAGCGGCTTGCATTTATCTGCGTTAATTTAAATACGCCATTTGGTACACCAAAATTCTATTTGCGGCATGACTTGTTGAAGTTTCCTGACAGCTTGATTAGGACACATAGATTTTACAGCAAGCACCGTATCATCTGCATAACAGCCAATGAAGTAATTGTAGTTAAAGCCTGTTTTAGGGAAGTCAGTCATAAGAAGAGATATAAGATCGGACCTAAAATTGACCCTTGCGGGACGCCGGCGTGAATTCTTTTGACTTCAGAAATCTCATTTCCAATAGAAACATGAAAACTTCTGCCCTTTCAGGAATGAGTAGATGAGACACGTTAAAGTTTTGGTGAAGCCAAGGGAACGGAGCTTGAAAATTAGACCCTCATGCCAGACGCGGTCAAAGGCTTTGGCCACGTCTAGCATGAGAAAAGCAACATTTTGTCTGTTACGTAACGTACTGCCGGTGAACTCAGAAAGTCTGATCAATTGTTTCGTGGTGGAAAGCGTTTTCCGGAAACCAAACTGTTCTTCTGGTAGTTTCTCTAAGTATGGATGGATTCTATGATAAATGATGCGTTCAAAAATTTTCCCCAAAACGGGAAGCAAACTAATAGGTCTAAATCCCTGTGTGCGAGTGGTAACCTTGCCGGCTTTAGGTAAAGCAATCATTTTGGCTCTTTTCCAGGCAAGCGGAAAGTATCTGATAGCTAAGCAAGCATTTAAAATACTGGCATACCTTGCAATACAATTTTTCGGTAAGTTCTTGATCGCTAGGTTGGTTATTGCATCATAGCCCGGTGCCTTCCTGTTTTTTGGTTTCCTTATGATTTCTTGGATTTCATGTGGAGAGGTGAGTTCCAGATTGTCTTCTAAGTCCTCCTGTGAAGTAAACCAGTCATTAATGCAGTATCTTACATCAAAGTCTATGTCACAAGGACTCTCATTCGGTTTAAACTGATTTTCAAAATGTTACACAAAGGCGTTTGCTTTTTCTTTATTAGTAAAAGCCACGCTATTACTGAAGAGAAGTGGTTTGTTCGCTACAGCCTTTCCTTTTACATTTCTGACAAATGACCAGAACGCTTTGTCTGGTTCGTTAAAATTCATGATTTTCTCGTCCCAAAGGTCATTTCTGAGTTTATGAATTGATTCCTTGATGTCACGATTCAGTCTATTAATTTCCGTTTTTGTACTCGGGTTCCATGTTCGATTCCAGGCTTTCCTTAATCTATTTCTTTCTCTGATTTTATCTTTGATGTGTGTGTGGGGGGGGGAGTCTTCCAGATATCTGTTTTATGGGAATGTTCTTGGTGGCAGTATTGACTGCATTAATGATACTGTTAGTAAACAGGTGCCCAGCTAAGTCTATGTCCTGCTCGGTTCTTAAAGCTGTGTTCAGGAAGGTACTGTTACTTAAGATCAGATTATATTGCTTCCAGTCTGTAATATTTTTCTCCTGCGTCATTTTGTCTTTTAGGATTCCAAGCGTGGCCATTACAGGTAAATGATCCAAGCTTAGATCATTAACAACTTCAAGATATACTGGAATTGAAGCGGAGGTAAGTAGTAGATCAAGAATGTCCCCTCTGTTCGGGTCGTGTGCAAGATAAGTGTATTCCTCAGGCGCAAAGAGATAAACATTTTCGTTGTTTATAAATTCAAAGAGTTGTTCTCCATTTGGGTTTGTTTTACGACAGTTCCATTCCTCATGTTTCGCATTAAAATCACCTGCTAATATAACAGGAATATTTGTGAATAAGATGTCCTTTAATAATTCAGCTTCTAAAGGGTATCTGGGTGGGTTATAGAAGGCTGTGAAATAAGTGTTTCCATAACCTGGAAGAAACACGAAGACAGTGACGTACTCTTGTCTATTATTTCTGTACTGCTTAATCATGCATGGTTGGAGAGAGTTCTTTACGTATATCGCTACCCCCCCCACCACGGTGACTGAGTCTATTTGTGCGATAGCATCTGAAATTCATTATGTTAATACTAATACCAGGATTTGCATGTGTCTCTGTTACCATAGCAATGTCAACATCATTGTTTTGGATAAAATCGGTGAGTTCCAATAATTTTTGATGAATGCTACAAGCATTCTATATCATCACGTTTAAAGGCGCTTTTAAATTCCTATTTTTCCTCATTGTTAGAAGATTTGGAGGGAATGTTCTCTTCACTTATTTGCGATAACTGTTTGACCTGTTGAGCAAGTTGGAAGCCTGCGCTTTTGATGACGGTCACCAATTCCGCCAGATCAGCGAAGACATTTTTAGCCTTGGTGAGTTGTTCTTCCTAGATTCCAGCTGAGAGAGCCTTAGCATAAGATTTATTTTCTACAACTCTGTTGATGAAAACTTTCTCCTTGACTATTTTTGGTTTAGGGAACCTTTCGCATCCGCGAAAACTTGAGGTGTGTTCTTTTCCGCAGTTTACGCAGCATAATGGTACATCTGGTTTTCCTTTATCAGGACAATCTCGAAAGAAATAATCCTTAGCACATCGGACACATTTTGGAGGATACTTGCAGCCTTCCTGAGTATGATTAAAACCTTGACATCGGAAGCACTGCAAGGGCCCCTGACGCCCTTTATACTCTTGGATTTTAATTTTTCATATCACAAAGAAATTGCTCATGATAAATCTTCTTTGAGTCGTCCGACTTAGGCAACGTGATAATGAACAGAGGTAGTTTTGTGACAATACCCTCCCTGCGGCGGGTCATCTGTTTAACATCCTCTACTCTGTAGTGTAATTCTACAAGATCTCTTTTAATATCCTCAATTGGAGTTCTGTAAGTTAATCCTCTCCCTACAACTTTTAAGTTGCGCTCTTCTGGCAGTTTAAATGAGTGATGTTCAACTCCTAGATCATTTAAGATTTTTACCATACCTCTGTAATCATCGGGGGATTATGCAATAACTTTAATTCCATCAGGATTTTGTCGACCAAAAAATTTAAATTTATTTCTGTGAAAAACTTTACTAATTTCTCCCCAGTTCAAATCAGTCTCCCTGAGAGAAATGGGTGGGATTTTAGTACGAGATGAATTTACACTATTATTTGAGGTTTTAGAAATATTTGAAGTGTCATTTTGAACACTATCTGCATCATTTGTGTCCATATCTTGATTATCTATATGAGGTTTGTTAATTTGCTCTGTGATTTTAGTAACTGAGCTACCTGTGCTTGATTGTGCATTTTTATCTGAAGGAGTGGTGACATTGGACGTTTTAACTTGACTATCACTTGTCTTTTGCTTTTTATACTGCACTCTGTGATTTCTAGTCCTTACAGTTTGATCTCCTCTACGCCTGTTTTGTGTTTCGTCTTCTGAACTAGTTTCTTGATCAAGCGTTTTTTCATTATCTGAGTTTAGGTGTGAGAAATCATTAATCTTGATTGGGCTTCTGCCCCTATCATTATCCTCTAAAGTTGGACTCGTATTTCTAATATCCACTACGGTATTAGTATTTTTGTTAGTGTTTCATTTTCATGATTAATTTGTTCATTAAACACTTTCAACATATCAACAAGACTATGCAAGAATGTGTAAAGTTTGCCTTCTGTGTCAGTGAATTCTCCATTTTGCTCTTTGACATGGTCGAGCTCGCTAATCTGCGCTTTCACTGCATCTAGCACTGCATCCATCTTCGCATCGAATATCAAAATCCTGCGCCCTGAATATAGGAGTCCAACACCCCGGAATTAGGCCCACTCGATAGTGTCCTAACAGGCGGATGTGTTGGCGAAAATTCCCGCAAGGTCCCTGACAATCACCTACGTTTTATCCGATCCGATCCGAACAAGTATGGCTGGAGCAGCTTGCTAAGCGCGCTATTTCCAGCTCATGAGGAGACCCAGAAGGCACATGACGGTAGGAAGTCTGACGTGGTAGGAGTTAAGAGAATGAGGTGAGGCAGAAGGGACGCGAGCAAGATGCCGCAAGCCTAGGAATTAGGCCAGACAAGAAGACGCGCCGCAGACGGAGCTGTGCAAGGTAAAGCAATAATGAGTTTTTAAGATAAGATACTGTGAAAGTATACTACATGACAGAACGAGTTTGTAAGAATACAAACTCTCAAAGGCATACATTTGCAAATATAGAGTCACAGTGACAAAAATGCAGTTTGGAAGATCAGAAATCATATAGAAGTTTCGATGAAATAATAAGAAAAGTATTCATAAAAGCTATATATAATATGTACAAATATATACAGGAATGTTCTACTTTATGTAGGAAAGTTCAGATCTCTGGCTAGGTGGGCTGCCAGCGGTCGTAACTCTTTATCTTCCGGTAGTGGAATGTATTCAAATACATGTAATTTTGTCATGTGAGGGCATGTAACTGCTTTCTGGAAAATGCTGGAGTTTAAGCGATGAAGATGCTCTATGACAGTTTTAATTTTCAAATCCTTGCGTAAAGTCCTATTAGATACGAAATAATGCGCATTCGTGAAGGTGCGCAGCAACTTGTTCTGTGTAATTTGTAATTTAGATATGTCCCTGTTTCTAACTGATGCCCACGCAGGGGAGCATACGTGAAGATTGGCCGTATAACAGAGATGTATAAGTGCCGTTTTCTTCTTAAGTCCAGTTTACAGTGCTCGTTAATAAGTGGGTTAAGACTCTGAACGACTCCTAGTGTCTTTCCCCTGACATGAGTCAGGTGATCCTTCCAGGAAAATTTATCATTAATAATAACGCCAAGGTAATTCGCCTTGCGTACTCTAGGAACTTCTGTGTCAAATAGCTTAAGCTTTTCTGTGATTTCAGTGGCAGATTTCTTCTTTCGGATAATGAGCGGCTTGCATTTATCTGCGTTAATTTAAATACGCCATTTGGTACACCAAAATTCTATTTGCGGCATGACTTGTTGAAGTTTCCTGACAGCTTGATTAGGACACATAGATTTTACAGCAAGCACCGTATCATCTGCATAACAGCCAATGAAGTAATTGTAGTTAAAGCCTGTTTTAGGGAAGTCAGTCATAAGAAGAGATATAAGATCGGACCTAAAATTGACCCTTGCGGGACGCCGGCGTGAATTCTTTTGACTTCAGAAATCTCATTTCCAATAGAAACATGAAAACTTCTGCCCTTTCAGGAATGAGTAGATGAGACACGTTAAAGTTTTGGTGAAGCCAAGGGAACGGAGCTTGAAAATTAGACCCTCATGCCAGACGCGGTCAAAGGCTTTGGCCACGTCTAGCATGAGAAAAGCAACATTTTGTCTGTTACGTAACGTACTGCCGGTGAACTCAGAAAGTCTGATCAATTGTTTCGTGGTGGAAAGCGTTTTCCGGAAACCAAACTGTTCTTCTGGTAGTTTCTCTAAGTATGGATGGATTCTATGATAAATGATGCGTTCAAAAATTTTCCCCAAAACGGGAAGCAAACTAATAGGTCTAAATCCCTGTGTGCGAGTGGTAACCTTGCCGGCTTTAGGTAAAGCAATCATTTTGGCTCTTTTCCAGGCAAGCGGAAAGTATCTGATAGCTAAGCAAGCATTTAAAATACTGGCATACCTTGCAATACAATTTTTCGGTAAGTTCTTGATCGCTAGGTTGGTTATTGCATCATAGCCCGGTGCCTTCCTGTTTTTTGGTTTCCTTATGATTTCTTGGATTTCATGTGGAGAGGTGAGTTCCAGATTGTCTTCTAAGTCCTCCTGTGAAGTAAACCAGTCATTAATGCAGTATCTTACATCAAAGTCTATGTCACAAGGACTCTCATTCGGTTTAAACTGATTTTCAAAATGTTACACAAAGGCGTTTGCTTTTTCTTTATTAGTAAAAGCCACGCTATTATTGAAGAGAAGTGGTTTGTTCGCTACAGCCTTTCCTTTTACATTTCTGACAAATGACCAGAACGCTTTGTCTGGTTCGTTAAAATTCATGATTTTCTCGTCCCAAAGGTCATTTCTGAGTTTATGAATTGATTCCTTGATGTCACGATTCAGTCTATTAATTTCCGTTTTTGTACTCGGGTTCCATGTTCGATTCCAGGCTTTCCTTAATCTATTTCTTTCTCTGATTTTATCTTTGATGTGTGTGTGGGGGGGGGAGTCTTCCAGATATCTGTTTTATGGGAATGTTCTTGGTGGCAGTATTGACTGCATTAATGATACTGTTAGTAAACAGGTGCCCAGCTAAGTCTATGTCCTGCTCGGTTCTTAAAGCTGTGTTCAGGAAGGTACTGTTACTTAAGATCAGATTATATTGCTTCCAGTCTGTAATATTTTTCTCCTGCGTCATTTTGTCTTTTAGGATTCCAAGCGTGGCCATTACAGGTAAATGATCCAAGCTTAGATCATTAACAACTTCAAGATATACTGGAATTGAAGCGGAGGTAAGTAGTAGATCAAGAATGTCCCCTCTGTTCGGGTCGTGTGCAAGATAAGTGTATTCCTCAGGCGCAAAGAGATAAACATTTTCGTTGTTTATAAATTCAAAGAGTTGTTCTCCATTTGGGTTTGTTTTACGACAGTTCCATTCCTCATGTTTCGCATTAAAATCACCTGCTAATATAACAGGAATATTTGTGAATAAGATGTCCTTTAATAATTCAGCTTCTAAAGGGTATCTGGGTGGGTTATAGAAGGCTGTGAAATAAGTGTTTCCATAACCTGGAAGAAACACGAAGACAGTGACGTACTCTTGTCTATTATTTCTGTACTGCTTAATCATGCATGGTTGGAGAGAGTTCTTTACGTATATCGCTACCCCCCCCACCACGGTGACTGAGTCTATTTGTGCGATAGCATCTGAAATTCATTATGTTAATACTAATACCAGGATTTGCATGTGTCTCTGTTACCATAGCAATGTCAACATCATTGTTTTGGATAAAATCGGTGAGTTCCAATAATTTTTGATGAATGCTACAAGCATTCTATATCATCACGTTTAAAGGCGCTTTTAAATTCCTATTTTTCCTCATTGTTAGAAGATTTGGAGGGAATGTTCTCTTCACTTATTTGCGATAACTGTTTGACCTGTTGAGCAAGTTGGAAGCCTGCGCTTTTGATGACGGTCACCAATTCCGCCAGATCAGCGAAGACATTTTTAGCCTTGGTGAGTTGTTCTTCCTAGATTCCAGCTGAGAGAGCCTTAGCATAAGATTTATTTTCTACAACTCTGTTGATGAAAACTTTCTCCTTGACTATTTTTGGTTTAGGGAACCTTTCGCATCCGCGAAAACTTGAGGTGTGTTCTTTTCCGCAGTTTACGCAGCATAATGGTACATCTGGTTTTCCTTTATCAGGACAATCTCGAAAGAAATAATCCTTAGCACATCGGACATATTTTGGAGGATACTTGCAGCCTTCCTGAGTATGATTAAAACCTTGACATCGGAAGCACTGCAAGGGCCCCTGACGCCCTTTATACTCTTGGATTTTAATTTTTCATATCACAAAGAAATTGCTCATGATAAATCTTCTTTGAGTCGTCCAACTTAGGCAACGTGATAATGAACAGAGGTAGTTTTGTGACAATACCCTCCCTGCGGCGGGTCATCTGTTTAACATCCTCTACTCTGTAGTGTAATTCTACAAGATCTCTTTTAATATCCTCAATTGGAGTTCTGTAAGTTAATCCTCTCCCTACAACTTTTAAGTTGCGCTCTTCTGGCAGTTTAAATGAGTGATGTTCAACTCCTAGATCATTTAAGATTTTTACCATACCCCTGTAATCATCGGGGGATTATGCAATAACTTTAATTCCATCTGGATTTTGTCGACTAAAAAATTTTAATTTATTTCTGTGAAAAACTTTACTAATTTCTGCCCAGTTCAAATCAGTCTCCCTGAGAGAAATGGGTGGGATTTTAGTACGAGATGAATTTACACTATTATTTGAGGTTTTAGAAATATTTGAAGTGTCATTTTGAACACTATCTGCATCATTTGTGTCCATATCTTGATTATCTATATGAGTTTTGTTAATTTGCTCTGTGATTTTAGTAACTGAGCTACCTGTGCTTGATTGTGCATTTTTATCTGAAGCAGTGGTGACATTGGACGTTTTAACTTGACTATCACTTGTCTTTTGCTTTTTATACTGCACTCTGTGATTTCTAGTCCTTACAGTTTGATCTCCTCTACGCCTGTTTTGTGTTTCGTCTTCTGAACTAGTTTCTTGATCAAGCATTTTTTCATTATCTGAGTTTAGGTGTGAGAAATCATTAATCTTGATTGGGCTTCTGCCCCTATCATTATCCTCTAAAGTTGGACTCGTATTTCTAATATCCACTACGGTATTAGTATTTTTGTTAGTGTTTCATTTTCATGATTAATTTGTTCATTAAACACTTCCAACATATCAACAAGACTATGCAAGAATGTGTAAAGTTTGCCTTCTATGTCAGTGAATTCTCCATTTTGCTCTTTGACATGGTCGAGCTCGCTAATCTGCGCTTTCACTGCATCTAGCACTGCATCCATCTTCGCATCGAATATCAAAATCCTGCGCCCTGAATATAGGAGTCCAACACCCCGGAATTAGGCCCACTCGATAGTGTCCTAACAGGCGGATGTGTTGGCGAAAATTCCCGCAAAGTCCCTGACTATCACCTACGTTTTATCCGATCCGATCCGAACAAGTATGGCTGGAGTAGCTTGCTAAGCGCGCTATTTCCAGCTCATGAGGAGACCCAGAAGGCACATGACGGTAGGAAGTCTGACGTGGTAGGAGTTAAGAGAATGAGGTGAGGCAGAAGGGACGCGAGCAAGATGCCGCAAGCCTAGGAATTAGGCCAGACAAGAAGACGCGCCGCAGACGGAGCTGTGCAAGGTAAAGCAATAATGAGTTTTTAAGATAAGATACTGTGAAAGTATACTACATGACAGAACGAGTTTGTAAGAATACAAACTCTCAAAGGCATACATTTGCAAATATAGAGTCACAGTGACAAAAATGCAGTTTGGAAGATCAGAAATCATATAGAAGTTTCGATGAAATAATAAGAAAAGTATTCATAAAAGCTATATACAATATGTACAAATATATACAGGAATGTTCTACTTTATGTAGGAAAGTTCAGATCTCTGGCTAGGTGGGCTGCCAGCGGTCGTAACTCTTTATCTTCCGGTAGTGGAATGTATTCAAATACATGTAATTTTGTCATGTGAGGGCATGTAACTGCTTTCTGGAAAAAGCTGGAGTTTAAGCGATGAAGATGCTCTATGACAGTTTTAATTTTCAAATCCTTGCGTAAAGTCCTATTAGATACGAAATAATGCGCATTCGTGAAGGTGCGCAGCAACTTGTTCTGTGTAATTTGTAATTTAGATATGTCCCTGTTTCTAACTGATGCCCACGCAGGGGAGCATACGTGAAGATTGGCCGTATAACAGAGATGTATAAGTGCCGTTTTCTTCTTAAGTCCAGTTTACAGTGCTCGTTAATAAGTGGGTTAAGACTCTGAACGACTCCTAGTGTCTTTCCCCTGACATGAGTCAGGTGATCCTTCCAGGAAAATTTATCATTAATAATAACGCCAAGGAAATTCGCCTTGCGTACTCTAGGAACTTCTGTGTCAAATAGCTTAAGCTTTTCTGTGATTTCAGTGGCAGATTTCTTCTTTCGGATAATGAGCGGCTTGCATTTATCTGCGTTAATTTAAATACGCCATTTGGTACACCAAAATTCTATTTGCGGCATGACTTGTTGAAGTTTCCTGACAGCTTGATTAGGACACATAGATTTTACAGCAAGCACCGTATCATCTGCATAACAGCCAATGAAGTAATTGTAGTTAAAGCCTGTTTTAGGGAAGTCAGTCATAAGAAGAGATATAAGATCGGACCTAAAATTGACCCTTGCGGGACGCCGGCGTGAATTCTTTTGACTTCAGAAATCTCATTTCCAATAGAAACATGAAAACTTCTGCCCTTTCAGGAATGAGTAGATGAGACACGTTAAAGTTTTGGTGAAGCCAAGGGAACGGAGCTTGAAAATTAGACCCTCATGCCAGACGCGGTCAAAGGCTTTGGCCACGTCTAGCATGAGAAAAGCAACATTTTGTCTGTTACGTAACGTACTGCCGGTGAACTCAGAAAGTCTGATCAATTGTTTCGTGGTGGAAAGCGTTTTCCGGAAACCAAACTGTTCTTCTGGTAGTTTCTCTAAGTATGGATGGATTCTATGATAAATGATGCGTTCAAAAATTTTCCCCAAAACGGGAAGCAAACTAATAGGTCTAAATCCCTGTGTGCGAGTGGTAACCTTGCCGGCTTTAGGTAAAGCAATCATTTTGGCTCTTTTCCAGGCAAGCGGAAAGTATCTGATAGCTAAGCAAGCATTTAAAATACTGGCATACCTTGCAATACAATTTTTCGGTAAGTTCTTGATCGCTAGGTTGGTTATTGCATCATAGCCCGGTGCCTTCCTGTTTTTTGGTTTCCTTATGATTTCTTGGATTTCATGTGGAGAGGTGAGTTCCAGATTGTCTTCTAAGTCCTCCTGTGAAGTAAACCAGTCATTAATGCAGTATCTTACATCAAAGTCTATGTCACAAGGACTCTCATTCGGTTTAAACTGATTTTCAAAATGTTACACAAAGGCGTTTGCTTTTTCTTTATTAGTAAAAGCCACGCTATTATTGAAGAGAAGTGGTTTGTTCGCTACAGCCTTTCCTTTTACATTTCTGACAAATGACCAGAACGCTTTGTCTGGTTCGTTAAAATTCATGATTTTCTCGTCCCAAAGGTCATTTCTGAGTTTATGAATTGATTGCTTGATGTCACGATTCAGTCTATTAATTTCCGTTTTTGTACTCGGGTTCCATGTTCGATTCCAGGCTTTCCTTAATCTATTTCTTTCTCTGATTTTATCTTTGATGTGTGTGGGGGGGGGAGTCTTCCAGATATCTGTTTTATGGGAATGTTCTTGGTGGCAGTATTGACTGCATTAATGATACTGTTAGTAAACAGGTGCCCAGCTAAGTCTATGTCCTGCTCGGTTCTTAAAGCTGTGTTCAGGAAGGTACTGTTACTTAAGATCAGATTATATTGCTTCCAGTCTGTAATATTTTTCTCCTGCGTCATTTTGTCTTTTAGGATTCCAAGCGTGGCCATTACAGGTAAATGATCCAAGCTTAGATCATTAACAACTTCAAGATATACTGGAATTGAAGCGGAGGTAAGTAGTAGATCAAGAATGTCCCCTCTGTTCGGGTCGTGTGCAAGATAAGTGTATTCCTCAGGCGCAAAGAGATAAACATTTTCGTTGTTTATAAATTCAAAGAGTTGTTCTCCATTTGGGTTTGTTTTACGACAGTTCCATTCCTCATGTTTCGCATTAAAATCACCTGCTAATATAACAGGAATATTTGTGAATAAGATGTCCTTTAATAATTCAGCTTCTAAAGGGTATCTGGGTGGGTTATAGAAGGCTGTGAAATAAGTGTTTCCATAACCTGGAAGAAACACGAAGACAGTGACGTACTCTTGTCTATTATTTCTGTACTGCTTAATCATGCATGGTTGGAGAGAGTTCTTTACGTATATCGCTACCCCCCCACCACGGTGACTGAGTCTATTTGTGCGATAGCATCTGAAATTCATTATGTTAATACTAATACCAGGATTTGCATGTGTCTCTGTTACCATAGCAATGTCAACATCATTGTTTTGGATAAAATCGGTGAGTTCCAATAATTTTTGATGAATGCTACAAGCATTCTATATCATCACGTTTAAAGGCGCTTTTAAATTCCTATTTTTCCTCATTGTTAGAAGATTTGGAGGGAATGTTCTCTTCACTTATTTGCGATAACTGTTTGACCTGTTGAGCAAGTTGGAAGCCTGCGCTTTTGATGACGGTCACCAATTCCGCCAGATCAGCGAAGACATTTTTAGCCTTGGTGAGTTGTTCTTCCTAGATTCCAGCTGAGAGAGCCTTAGCATAAGATTTATTTTCTACAACTCTGTTGATGAAAACTTTCTCCTTGACTATTTTTGGTTTAGGGAACCTTTCGCATCCGCGAAAACTTGAGGTGTGTTCTTTTCCGCAGTTTACGCAGCATAATGGTACATCTGGTTTTCCTTTATCAGGACAATCTCGAAAGAAATAATCCTTAGCACATCGGACACATTTTGGAGGATACTTGCAGCCTTCCTGAGTATGATTAAAACCTTGACATCGGAAGCACTGCAAGGGCCCCTGACGCCCTTTATACTCTTGGATTTTAATTTGTCATATCACAAAGAAATTGCTCATGATAAATCTTCTTTGAGTCGTCCGACTTAGGCAACGTGATAATGAACAGAGGTAGTTTTGTGACAATACCCTCCCTGCGGCGGGTCATCTGTTTAACATCCTCTACTCTGTAGTGTAATTCTACAAGATCTCTTTTAATATCCTCAATTGGAGTTCTGTAAGTTAATCCTCTCCCTACAACTTTTAAGTTGCGCTCTTCTGGCAGTTTAAATGAGTGATGTTCAACTCCTAGATCATTTAAGATTTTTACCATACCTCTGTAATCATCGGGGGATTATGCAATAACTTTAATTCCATCTGGATTTTGTCGACCAAAAAATTTAAATTTATTTCTGTGAAAAACTTTACTAATTTCTCCCCAGTTCAAATCAGTCTCCCTGAGAGAAATGGGTGGGATTTTAGTACGAGATGAATTTACACTATTATTTGAGGTTTTAGAAATATTTGAAGTGTCATTTTGAACACTATCTGCATCATTTGTGTCCATATCTTGATTATCTATATGAGGTTTGTTAATTTGCTCTGTGATTTTAGTAACTGAGCTACCTGTGCTTGATTGTGCATTTTTATCTGAAGGAGTGGTGACATTGGACGTTTTAACTTGACTATCACTTGTCTTTTGCTTTTTATACTGCACTCTGTGATTTCTAGTCCTTACAGTTTGATCTCCTCTACGCCTGTTTTGTGTTTCGTCTTCTGAACTAGTTTCTTGATCAAGCGTTTTTTCATTATCTGAGTTTAGGTGTGAGAAATCATTAATCTTGATTGGGCTTCTGCCCCTATCATTATCCTCTAAAGTTGGACTCGTATTTCTAATATCCACTACGGTATTAGTATTTTTGTTAGTGTTTCATTTTCATGATTAATTTGTTCATTAAACACTTTCAACATATCAACAATACTATGCAAGAATGTGTAAAGTTTGCCTTCTATGTCAGTGAATTCTCCATTTTGCTCTTTGACATGGTCGAGCTCGCTAATCTGCGCTTTCACTGCATCTAGCACTGCATCCATCTTCGCATCGAATATCAAAATCCTGCGCCCTGAATATAGGAGTCCAACACCCCGGAATTAGGCCCACTCGATAGTGTCCTAACAGGCGGATGTGTTGGCGAATATTCCCGCAAGGTCCCTGACAATCACCTACGTTTTATCCGATCCGATCCGAACAAGTATGGCTGGAGTAGCTTGCTAAGCGCGCTATTTCCAGCTCATGAGGAGACCCAGAAGGCACATGACGGTAGGAAGTCTGACGTGGTAGGAGTTAAGAGAATGAGGTGAGGCAGAAGGGACGCGAGCAAGATGCCGCAAGCCTAGGAATTAGGCCAGACAAGAAGACGCGCCGCAGACGGAGCTGTGCAAGGTAAAGCAATAATGAGTTTTTAAGATAAGATACTGTGAAAGTATACTACATGACAGAACGAGTTTGTAAGAATACAAACTCTCAAAGGCATACATTTGCAAATATAGAGTCACAGTGACAAAAATGCAGTTTGGAAGATCAGAAATCATATAGAAGTTTCGATGAAATAATAAGAAAAGTATTCATAAAAGCTATATATAATATGTACAAATATATACAGGAATGTTCTACTTTATGTAGGAAAGTTCAGATCTCTGGCTAGGTGGGCTGCCAGCGGTCGTAACTCTTAATCTTCCGGTAGTGGAATGTATTCAAATACATGTAATTTTGTCATGTGAGGGCATGTAACTGCTTTCTGGAAAATGCTGGAGTTTAAGCGATGAAGATGCTCTATGACAGTTTTAATTTTCAAATCCTTGCGTAAAGTCCTATTAGATACGAAATAATGCGCATTCGTGAAGGTGCGCAGCAACTTGTTCTGTGTAATTTGTAATTTAGATATGTCCCTGTTTCTAACTGATGCCCACGCAGGGGAGCATACGTGAAGATTGGCCGTATAACAGAGATGTATAAGTGCCGTTTTCTTCTTAAGTCCAGTTTACAGTGCTCGTTAATAAGTGGGTTAAGACTCTGAACGACTCCTAGTGTCTTTCCCCTGACATGAGTCAGGTGATCCTTCCAGGAAAATTTATCATTAATAATAACGCCAAGGAAATTCGCCTTGCGTACTCTAGGAACTTCTGTGTCAAATAGCTTAAGCTTTTCTGTGATTTCAGTGGCAGATTTCTTCTTTCGGATAATGAGCGGCTTGCATTTATCTGCGTTAATTTAAATACGCCATTTGGTACACCAAAATTCTATTTGCGGCATGACTTGTTGAAGTTTCCTGACAGCTTGATTAGGACACATAGATTTTACAGCAAGCACCGTATCATCTGCATAACAGCCAATGAAGTAATTGTAGTTAAAGCTTGTTTTAGGGAAGTCAGTCATAAGAAGAGATATAAGATCGGACCTAAAATTGACCCTTGCGGGACGCCGGCGTGAATTCTTTTGACTTCAGAAATCTCATTTCCAATAGAAACATGAAAACTTCTGCCCTTTCAGGAATGAGTAGATGAGACACGTTAAAGTTTTGGTGAAGCCAAGGGAACGGAGCTTGAAAATTAGACCCTCATGCCAGACGCGGTCAAAGGCTTTGGCCACGTCTAGCATGAGAAAAGCAACATTTTGTCTGTTACGTAACTTACTGCCGGTGAACTCAGAAAGTCTGACCAATTGTTTCGTGGTGGAAAGCGTTTTCCGGAAATCAAACTGTTCTTCTGGTAGTTTCTCTAAGTATGGATGGATTCTATGATAAATGATGCGTTCAAAAATTTTCCCCAAAACGGGAAGCAAACTAATAGGTCTAAATCCTTGTGTGCGAGTGGTAACCTTGCCGGCTTTAGGTAAAGCAATCAATTTGGCTCTTTTCCAGGCAAGCGGAAAGTATCTGATAGCTAAGCAAGCATTTAAAATACTGGCATACCTTGCAATACAATTTTTCGGTAAGTTCTTGATCGCTAGGTTGGTTATTGCATCATAGCCCGGTGCCTTCCTGTTTTTTAGTTTCCTTATGATTTCTTGGATTTCATGTGGAGAGGTGAGTTCCAGATTGTCTTCTAAGTCCTCCTGTGAAGTAAACCAGTCATTAATGCAGTATCTTACATCAGAGTCTATGTCACAAGGACTCTCATTCGGTTTAAACTGATTTTCAAAATGTTACACAAAGGCGTTTGCTTTTTCTTTGTTAGTGAGAGCCATGCAATTATTGAAGTGAAGTGGTTTCTTCGCTACAGCGTTTCCTTTTAGATTTCTGACAAATGACCAGAAAGCTTTGTCTGGTTCGTTAAAATTCATGATTTTCTCGTCCCAAAGGTCATTTCTGAGTTTATGAATTGATTGCTTGATGTCACGATTCAGTCTATTAATTTCCGTTTTTGTACTCGGGTTCCATGTTCGATTCCAGGCTTTCCTTAATCTATTTCTTTCTCTGATTTTATCTTTGATGTGTGTGTGGGGGGGGGGGGAGTCTTCCAGATATCTGTTTTATGGGAATGTTCTTGGTGGCAGTATTGACTGCATTAATGATACTGTTAGTAAACAGGTGCCCAGCTAAGTCTATGTCCTGCTCGGTTCTTAAAGCTGTGTTCAGGAAGGTACTGTTACTTAAGATCAGATTATATTGCTTCCAGTCTGTAATATTTTTCTCCTGCGTCATTTTGTCTTTTAGGATTCCAAGCGTGGCCATTACAGGTAAATGATCCAAGCTTAGATCATTAACAACTTCAAGATATACTGGAATTGAAGCGGAGGTAAGTAGTAGATCAAGAATGTCCCCTCTGTTCGGGTCGTGTGCAAGATAAGTGTATTCCTCAGGCGCAAAGAGATAAACATTTTCGTTGTTTATAAATTCAAAGAGTTGTTCTCCATTTGGGTTTGTTTTACGACAGTTCCATTCCTCATGTTTCGCATTAAAATCACCTGCTAATATAACAGGAATATTTGTGAATAAGATGTCCTTTAATAATTCAGCTTCTAAAGGGTATCTGGGTGGGTTATAGAAGGCTGTGAAATAAGTGTTTCCATAACCTGGAAGAAACACGAAGACAGTGACGTACTCTTGTCTATTATTTCTGTACTGCTTAATCATGCATGGTTGGAGAGAGTTCTTTACGTATATCGCTACCCCCCCCACCACGGTGACTGAGTCTATTTGTGCGATAGCATCTGAAATTCATTATGTTAATACTAATACCAGGATTTGCATGTGTCTCTGTTACCATAGCAATGTCAACATCATTGTTTTGGATAAAATCGGTGAGTTCCAATAATTTTTGATGAATGCTACAAGCATTCTATATCATCACGTTTAAAGGCGCTTTTAAATTCCTATTTTTCCTCATTGTTAGAAGATTTGGAGGGAATGTTCTCTTCACTTATTTGCGATAACTGTTTGACCTGTTGAGCAAGTTGGAAGCCTGCGCTTTTGATGACGGTCACCAATTCCGCCAGATCAGCGAAGACATTTTTAGCCTTGGTGAGTTGTTCTTCCTAGATTCCAGCTGAGAGAGCCTTAGCATAAGATTTATTTTCTACAACTCTGTTGATGAAAACTTTCTCCTTGACTATTTTTGGTTTAGGGAACCTTTCGCATCCGCGAAAACTTGAGGTGTGTTCTTTTCCGCAGTTTACGCAGCATAATGGTACATCTGGTTTTCCTTTATCAGGACAATCTCGAAAGAAATAATCCTTAGCACATCGGACATATTTTGGAGGATACTTGCAGCCTTCCTGAGTATGATTAAAACCTTGACATCGGAAGCACTGCAAGGGCCCCTGACGCGCTTTATACTCTTGGATTTTAATTTTTCATATCACAAAGAAATTGCTCATGATAAATCTTCTTTGAGTCGTCCAACTTAGGCAACGTGATAATGAACAGAGGTAGTTTTGTGACAATACCCTCCCTGCGGCGGGTCATCTGTTTAACATCCTCTACTCTGTAGTGTAATTCTACAAGATCTCTTTTAATATCCTCAATTGGAGTTCTGTAAGTTAATCCTCTCCCTACAACTTTTAAGTTGCGCTCTTCTGGCAGTTTAAATGAGTGATGTTCAACTCCTAGATCATTTAAGATTTTTACCATACCCCTGTAATCATCGGGGGATTATGCAATAACTTTAATTCCATCTGGATTTTGTCGACTAAAAAATTTAAATTTATTTCTGTGAAAAACTTTACTAATTTCTGCCCAGTTCAAATCAGTCTCCCTGAGAGAAATGGGTGGGATTTTAGTACGAGATGAATTTACACTATTATTTGAGGTTTTAGAAATATTTGAAGTGTCATTTTGAACACTATCTGCATCATTTGTGTCCATATCTTGATTATCTATATGAGTTTTGTTAATTTGCTCTGTGATTTTAGTAACTGAGCTACCTGTGCTTGATTTTGCATTTTTATCTGAAGCAGTGGTGACATTGGACGTTTTAACTTGACTATCACTTGTCTTTTGCTTTTTATACTGCACTCTGTGATTTCTAGTCCTTACAGTTTGATCTCCTCTACGCCTGTTTTGTGTTTCGTCTTCTGAACTAGTTTCTTGATCAAGCATTTTTTCATTATCTGAGTTTAGGTGTGAGAAATCATTAATCTTGATTGGGCTTCTGCCCCTATCATTATCCTCTAAAGTTGGACTCGTATTTCTAATATCCACTACGGTATTAGTATTTTTGTTAGTGTTTCATTTTCATGATTAATTTGTTCATTAAACACTTCCAACATATCAACAAGACTATGCAAGAATGTGTAAAGTTTGCCTTCTATGTCAGTGAATTCTCCATTTTGCTCTTTGACATGGTCGAGCTCGCTAATCTGCGCTTTCACTGCATCTAGCACTGCATCCATCTTCGCATCGAATATCAAAATCCTGCGCCCTGAATATAGGAGTCCAACACCCCGGAATTAGGCCCACTCGATAGTGTCCTAACAGGCGGATGTGTTGGCGAAAATTCCCGCAAAGTCCCTGACTATCACCTACGTTTTATCCGATCCGATCCGAACAAGTATGGCTGGAGTAGCTTGCTAAGCGCGCTATTTCCAGCTCATGAGGAGACCCAGAAGGCACATGACGGTAGGAAGTCTGACGTGGTAGGAGTTAAGAGAATGAGGTGAGGCAGAAGGGACGCGAGCAAGATGCCGCAAGCCTAGGAATTAGGCCAGACAAGAAGACGCGCCGCAGACGGAGCTGTGCAAGGTAAAGCAATAATGAGTTTTTAAGATAAGATACTGTGAAAGTATACTACATGACAGAACGAGTTTGTAAGAATACAAACTCTCAAAGGCATACATTTGCAAATATAGAGTCACAGTGACAAAAATGCAGTTTGGAAGATCAGAAATCATATAGAAGTTTCGATGAAATAATAAGAAAAGTATTCATAAAAGCTATATACAATATGTACAAATATATACAGGAATGTTCTGCTTTATGTAGGAAAGTTCAGATCTCTGGCTAGATGGGCTGCCAGCGGTCGTAACTCTTTATCTTCCGGTAGTGGAATGTATTCAAATACATGTAATTTTGTCATGTGAGGGCATGTAACTGCTTTCTGGAAAAAGCTGGAGTTTAAGCGATGAAGATGCTCTATGACAGTTTTAATTTTCAAATCCTTGCGTAAAGTCCTATTAGATACGAAATAATGCGCATTCGTGAAGGTGCGCAGCAACTTGTTCTGTGTAATTTGTAATTTAGATATGTCCCTGTTTCTAACTGATGCCCACGCAGGGGAGCATACGTGAAGATTGGCCGTATAACAGAGATGTATAAGTGCCGTTTTCTTCTTAAGTCCAGTTTACAGTGCTCGTTAATAAGTGGGTTAAGACTCTGAACGACTCCTAGTGTCTTTCCCCTGACATGAGTCAGGTGATCCTTCCAGGAAAATTTATCATTAATAATAACGCCAAGGAAATTCGCCTTGCGTACTCTAGGAACTTCTGTGTCAAATAGCTTAAGCTTTTCTGTGATTTCAGTGGCAGATTTCTTCTTTCGGATAATGAGCGGCTTGCATTTATCTGCGTTAATTTAAATACGCCATTTGGTACACCAAAATTCTATTTGCGGCATGACTTGTTGAAGTTTCCTGACAGCTTGATTAGGACACATAGATTTTACAGCAAGCACCGTATCATCTGCATAACAGCCAATGAAGTAATTGTAGTTAAAGCCTGTTTTAGGGAAGTCAGTCATAAGAAGAGATATAAGATCGGACCTAAAATTGACCCTTGCGGGACGCCGGCGTGAATTCTTTTGACTTCAGAAATCTCATTTCCAATAGAAACATGAAAACTTCTGCCCTTTCAGGAATGAGTAGATGAGACACGTTAAAGTTTTGGTGAAGCCAAGGGAACGGAGCTTGAAAATTAGACCCTCATGCCAGACGCGGTCAAAGGCTTTGGCCACGTCTAGCATGAGAAAAGCAACATTTTGTCTGTTACGTAACGTACTGCCGGTGAACTCAGAAAGTCTGATCAATTGTTTCGTGGTGGAAAGCGTTTTCCGGAAAACAAACTGTTCTTCTGGTAGTTTCTCTAAGTATGGATGGATTCTATGATAAATGATGCGTTCAAAAATTTTCCCCAAAACGGGAAGCAAACTAATAGGTCTAAATCCCTGTGTGCGAGTGGTAACCTTGCCGGCTTTAGGTAAAGCAATCATTTTGGCTCTTTTCCAGGCAAGCGGAAAGTATCTGATAGCTAAGCAAGCATTTAAAATACTGGCATACCTTGCAATACAATTTTTCGGTAAGTTCTTGATCGCTAGGTTGGTTATTGCATCATAGCCCGGTGCCTTCCTGTTTTTTGGTTTCCTTATGATTTCTTGGATTTCATGTGGAGAGGTGAGTTCCAGATTGTCTTCTAAGTCCTCCTGTGAAGTAAACCAGTCATTAATGCAGTATCTTACATCAAAGTCTATGTCACAAGGACTCTCATTCGGTTTAAACTGATTTTCAAAATGTTACACAAAGGCGTTTGCTTTTTCTTTATTAGTAAAAGCCACGCTATTATTGAAGAGAAGTGGTTTGTTCGCTACAGCCTTTCCTTTTACATTTCTGACAAATGACCAGAACGCTTTGTCTGGTTCGTTAAAATTCATGATTTTCTCGTCCCAAAGGTCATTTCTGAGTTTATGAATTGATTGCTTGATGTCACGATTCAGTCTATTAATTTCCGTTTTTGTACTCGGGTTCCATGTTCGATTCCAGGCTTTCCTTAATCTATTTCTTTCTCTGATTTTATCTTTGATGTGTGTGGGGGGGGAGTCTTCCAGATATCTGTTTTATGGGAATGTTCTTGGTGGCAGTATTGACTGCATTAATGATACTGTTAGTAAACAGGTGCCCAGCTAAGTCTATGTCCTGCTCGGTTCTTAAAGCTGTGTTCAGGAAGGTACTGTTACTTAAGATCAGATTATATTGCTTCCAGTCTGTAATATTTTTCTCCTGCGTCATTTTGTCTTTTAGGATTCCAAGCGTGGCCATTACAGGTAAATGATCCAAGCTTAGATCATTAACAACTTCAAGATATACTGGAATTGAAGCGGAGGTAAGTAGTAGATCAAGAATGTCCCCTCTGTTCGGGTCGTGTGCAAGATAAGTGTATTCCTCAGGCGCAAAGAGATAAACATTTTCGTTGTTTATAAATTCAAAGAGTTGTTCTCCATTTGGGTTTGTTTTACGACAGTTCCATTCCTCATGTTTCGCATTAAAATCACCTGCTAATATAACAGGAATATTTGTGAATAAGATGTCCTTTAATAATTCAGCTTCTAAAGGGTATCTGGGTGGGTTATAGAAGGCTGTGAAATAAGTGTTTCCATAACCTGGAAGAAACACGAAGACAGTGACGTACTCTTGTCTATTATTTCTGTACTGCTTAATCATGCATGGTTGGAGAGAGTTCTTTACGTATATCGCTACCCCCCCCACCACGGTGACTGAGTCTATTTGTGCGATAGCATCTGAAATTCATTATGTTAATACTAATACCAGGATTTGCATGTGTCTCTGTTACCATAGCAATGTCAACATCATTGTTTTGGATAAAATCGGTGAGTTCCAATAATTTTTGATGAATGCTACAAGCATTCTATATCATCACGTTTAAAGGCGCTTTTAAATTCCTATTTTTCCTCATTGTTAGAAGATTTGGAGGGAATGTTCTCTTCACTTATTTGCGATAACTGTTTGACCTGTTGAGCAAGTTGGAAGCCTGCGCTTTTGATGACGGTCACCAATTCCGCCAGATCAGCGAAGACATTTTTAGCCTTGGTGAGTTGTTCTTCCTAGATTCCAGCTGAGAGAGCCTTAGCATAAGATTTATTTTCTACAACTCTGTTGATGAAAACTTTCTCCTTGACTATTTTTGGTTTAGGGAACCTTTCGCATCCGCGAAAACTTGAGGTGTGTTCTTTTCCGCAGTTTACGCAGCATAATGGTACATCTGGTTTTCCTTTATCAGGACAATCTCGAAAGAAATAATCCTTAGCACATCGGACACATTTTGGAGGATACTTGCAGCCTTCCTGAGTATGATTAAAACCTTGACATCGGAAGCACTGCAAGGGCCCCTGACGCCCTTTATACTCTTGGATTTTAATTTGTCATATCACAAAGAAATTGCTCATGATAAATCTTCTTTGAGTCGTCCGACTTAGGCAACGTGATAATGAACAGAGGTAGTTTTGTGACAATACCCTCCCTGCGGCGGGTCATCTGTTTAACATCCTCTACTCTGTAGTGTAATTCTACAAGATCTCTTTTAATATCCTCAATTGGAGTTCTGTAAGTTAATCCTCTCCCTACAACTTTTAATTTGCGCTCTTCTGGCAGTTTAAATGAGTGATGTTCAACTCCTAGATCATTTAAGATTTTTACCATACCTCTGTAATCATCGGGGGATTATGCAATAACTTTAATTCCATCTGGATTTTGTCGACCAAAAAATTTAAATTTATTTCTGTGAAAAACTTTACTAATTTCTCCCCAGTTCAAATCAGTCTCCCTGAGAGAAATGGGTGGGATTTTAGTACGAGATGAATTTACACTATTATTTGAGGTTTTAGAAATATTTGAAGTGTCATTTTGAACACTATCTGCATCATTTGTGTCCATATCTTGATTATCTATATGAGGTTTGTTAATTTGCTCTGTGATTTTAGTAACTGAGCTACCTGTGCTTGATTGTGCATTTTTATCTGAAGGAGTGGTGACATTGGACGTTTTAACTTGACTATCACTTGTCTTTTGCTTTTTATACTGCACTCTGTGATTTCTAGTCCTTACAGTTTGATCTCCTCTACGCCTGTTTTGTGTTTCGTCTTCTGAACTAGTTTCTTGATCAAGCGTTTTTTCATTATCTGAGTTTAGGTGTGAGAAATCATTAATCTTGATTGGGCTTCTGCCCCTATCATTATCCTCTAAAGTTGGACTCGTATTTCTAATATCCACTACGGTATTAGTATTTTTGTTAGTGTTTCATTTTCATGATTAATTTGTTCATTAAACACTTTCAACATATCAACAAGACTATGCAAGAATGTGTAAAGTTTGCCTTCTGTGTCAGTGAATTCTCCATTTTGCTCTTTGACATGGTCGAGCTCGCTAATCTGCGCTTTCACTGCATCTAGCACTGCATCCATCTTCGCATCGAATATCAAAATCCTGCGCCCTGAATATAGGAGTCCAACACCCCGGAATTAGGCCCACTCGATAGTGTCCTAACAGGCGGATGTGTTGGCGAAAATTCCCGCAAAGTCCCTGACAATCACCTACGTTTTATCCGATCCGATCCGAACAAGTATGGCTGGAGTAGCTTGCTAAGCGCGCTATTTCCAGCTCATGAGGAGACCCAGAAGGCACATGACGGTAGGAAGTCTGACGTGGTAGGAGTTAAGAGAATGAGGTGAGGCAGAAGGGACGCGAGCAAGATGCCGCAAGCCTAGGAATTAGGCCAGACAAGAAGACGCGCCGCAGACGGAGCTGTGCAAGGTAAAGCAATAATGAGTTTTTAAGATAAGATACTGTGAAAGTATACTACATGACAGAACGAGTTTGTAAGAATACAAACTCTCAAAGGCATACATTTGCAAATATAGAGTCACAGTGACAAAAATGCAGTTTGGAAGATCAGAAATCATATAGAAGTTTCGATGAAATAATAAGAAAAGTATTCATAAAAGCTATATATAATATGTACAAATATATACAGGAATGTTCTACTTTATGTAGGAAAGTTCAGATCTCTGGCTAGGTGGGCTGCCAGCGGTCGTAACTCTTAATCTTCCGGTAGTGGAATGTATTCAAATACATGTAATTTTGTCATGTGAGGGCATGTAACTGCTTTCTGGAAAATGCTGGAGTTTAAGCGATGAAGATGCTCTATGACAGTTTTAATTTTCAAATCCTTGCGTAAAGTCCTATTAGATACGAAATAATGCGCATTCGTGAAGGTGCGCAGCAACTTGTTCTGTGTAATTTGTAATTTAGATATGTCCCTGTTTCTAACTGATGCCCACGCAGGGGAGCATACGTGAAGATTGGCCGTATAACAGAGATGTATAAGTGCCGTTTTCTTCTTAAGTCCAGTTTACAGTGCTCGTTAATAAGTGGGTTAAGACTCTGAACGACTCCTAGTGTCTTTCCCCTGACATGAGTCAGGTGATCCTTCCAGGAAAATTTATCATTAATAATAACGCCAAGGTAATTCGCCTTGCGTACTCTAGGAACTTCTGTGTCAAATAGCTTAAGCTTTTCTGTGATTTCAGTGGCAGATTTCTTCTTTCGGATAATGAGCGGCTTGCATTTATCTGCGTTAATTTAAATACGCCATTTGGTACACCAAAATTCTATTTGCGGCATGACTTGTTGAAGTTTCCTGACAGCTTGATTAGGACACATAGATTTTACAGCAAGCACCGTATCATCTGCATAACAGCCAATGAAGTAATTGTAGTTAAAGCCTGTTTTAGGGAAGTCAGTCATAAGAAGAGATATAAGATCGGACCTAAAATTGACCCTTGCGGGACGCCGGCGTGAATTCTTTTGACTTCAGAAATCTCATTTCCAATAGAAACATGAAAACTTCTGCCCTTTCAGGAATGAGTAGATGAGACACGTTAAAGTTTTGGTGAAGCCAAGGGAACGGAGCTTGAAAATTAGACCCTCATGCCAGACGCGGTCAAAGGCTTTGGCCACGTCTAGCATGAGAAAAGCAACATTTTGTCTGTTACGTAACGTACTGCCGGTGAACTCAGAAAGTCTGATCAATTGTTTCGTGGTGGAAAGCGTTTTCCGGAAACCAAACTGTTCTTCTGGTAGTTTCTCTAAGTATGGATGGATTCTATGATAAATGATGCGTTCAAAAATTTTCCCCAAAACGGGAAGCAAACTAATAGGTCTAAATCCCTGTGTGCGAGTGGTAACCTTGCCGGCTTTAGGTAAAGCAATCATTTTGGCTCTTTTCCAGGCAAGCGGAAAGTATCTGATAGCTAAGCAAGCATTTAAAATACTGGCATACCTTGCAATACAATTTTTCGGTAAGTTCTTGATCGCTAGGTTGGTTATTGCATCATAGCCCGGTGCCTTCCTGTTTTTTGGTTTCCTTATGATTTCTTGGATTTCATGTGGAGAGGTGAGTTCCAGATTGTCTTCTAAGTCCTCCTGTGAAGTAAACCAGTCATTAATGCAGTATCTTACATCAAAGTCTATGTCACAAGGACTCTCATTCGGTTTAAACTGATTTTCAAAATGTTACACAAAGGCGTTTGCTTTTTCTTTATTAGTAAAAGCCACGCTATTATTGAAGAGAAGTGGTTTGTTCGCTACAGCCTTTCCTTTTACATTTCTGACAAATGACCAGAACGCTTTGTCTGGTTCGTTAAAATTCATGATTTTCTCGTCCCAAAGGTCATTTCTGAGTTTATGAATTGATTGCTTGATGTCACGATTCAGTCTATTAATTTCCGTTTTTGTACTCGGGTTCCATGTTCGATTCCAGGCTTTCCTTAATCTATTTCTTTCTCTGATTTTATCTTTGATGTGTGTGGGGGGGGAGTCTTCCAGATATCTGTTTTATGGGAATGTTCTTGGTGGCAGTATTGACTGCATTAATGATACTGTTAGTAAACAGGTGCCCAGCTAAGTCTATGTCCTGCTCGGTTCTTAAAGCTGTGTTCAGGAAGGTACTGTTACTTAAGATCAGATTATATTGCTTCCAGTCTGTAATATTTTTCTCCTGCGTCATTTTGTCTTTTAGGATTCCAAGCGTGGCCATTACAGGTAAATGATCCAAGCTTAGATCATTAACAACTTCAAGATATACTGGAATTGAAGCGGAGGTAAGTAGTAGATCAAGAATGTCCCCTCTGTTCGGGTCGTGTGCAAGATAAGTGTATTCCTCAGGCGCAAAGAGATAAACATTTTCGTTGTTTATAAATTCAAAGAGTTGTTCTCCATTTGGGTTTGTTTTACGACAGTTCCATTCCTCATGTTTCGCATTAAAATCACCTGCTAATATAACAGGAATATTTGTGAATAAGATGTCCTTTAATAATTCAGCTTCTAAAGGGTATCTGGGTGGGTTATAGAAGGCTGTGAAATAAGTGTTTCCATAACCTGGAAGAAACACGAAGACAGTGACGTACTCTTGTCTATTATTTCTGTACTGCTTAATCATGCATGGTTGGAGAGAGTTCTTTACGTATATCGCTACCCCCCCCCACCACGGTGACTGAGTCTATTTGTGCGATAGCATCTGAAATTCATTATGTTAATACTAATACCAGGATTTGCATGTGTCTCTGTTACCATAGCAATGTCAACATCATTGTTTTGGATAAAATCGGTGAGTTCCAATAATTTTTGATGAATGCTACAAGCATTCTATATCATCACGTTTAAAGGCGCTTTTAAATTCCTATTTTTCCTCATTGTTAGAAGATTTGGAGGGAATGTTCTCTTCACTTATTTGCGATAACTGTTTGACCTGTTGAGCAAGTTGGAAGCCTGCGCTTTTGATGACGGTCACCAATTCCGCCAGATCAGCGAAGACATTTTTAGCCTTGGTGAGTTGTTCTTCCTAGATTCCAGCTGAGAGAGCCTTAGCATAAGATTTATTTTCTACAACTCTGTTGATGAAAACTTTCTCCTTGACTATTTTTGGTTTAGGGAACCTTTCGCATCCGCGAAAACTTGAGGTGTGTTCTTTTCCGCAGTTTACGCAGCATAATGGTACATCTGGTTTTCCTTTATCAGGACAATCTCGAAAGAAATAATCCTTAGCACATCGGACACATTTTGGAGGATACTTGCAGCCTTCCTGAGTATGATTAAAACCTTGACATCGGAAGCACTGCAAGGGCCCCTGACGCCCTTTATACTCTTGGATTTTAATTTGTCATATCACAAAGAAATTGCTCATGATAAATCTTCTTTGAGTCGTCCGACTTAGGCAACGTGATAATGAACAGAGGTAGTTTTGTGACAATACCCTCCCTGCGGCGGGTCATCTGTTTAACATCCTCTACTCTGTAGTGTAATTCTACAAGATCTCTTTTAATATCCTCAATTGGAGTTCTGTAAGTTAATCCTCTCCCTACAACTTTTAATTTGCGCTCTTCTGGCAGTTTAAATGAGTGATGTTCAACTCCTAGATCATTTAAGATTTTTACCATACCTCTGTAATCATCGGGGGATTATGCAATAACTTTAATTCCATCTGGATTTTGTCGACCAAAAAATTTAAATTTATTTCTGTGAAAAACTTTACTAATTTCTCCCCAGTTCAAATCAGTCTCCCTGAGAGAAATGGGTGGGATTTTAGTACGAGATGAATTTACACTATTATTTGAGGTTTTAGAAATATTTGAAGTGTCATTTTGAACACTATCTGCATCATTTGTGTCCATATCTTGATTATCTATATGAGGTTTGTTAATTTGCTCTGTGATTTTAGTAACTGAGCTACCTGTGCTTGATTGTGCATTTTTATCTGAAGGAGTGGTGACATTGGACGTTTTAACTTGACTATCACTTGTCTTTTGCTTTTTATACTGCACTCTGTGATTTCTAGTCCTTACAGTTTGATCTCCTCTACGCCTGTTTTGTGTTTCGTCTTCTGAACTAGTTTCTTGATCAAGCGTTTTTTCATTATCTGAGTTTAGGTGTGAGAAATCATTAATCTTGATTGGGCTTCTGCCCCTATCATTATCCTCTAAAGTTGGACTCGTATTTCTAATATCCACTACGGTATTAGTATTTTTGTTAGTGTTTCATTTTCATGATTAATTTGTTCATTAAACACTTTCAACATATCAACAAGACTATGCAAGAATGTGTAAAGTTTGCCTTCTGTGTCAGTGAATTCTCCATTTTGCTCTTTGACATGGTCGAGCTCGCTAATCTGCGCTTTCACTGCATCTAGCACTGCATCCATCTTCGCATCGAATATCAAAATCCTGCGCCCTGAATATAGGAGTCCAACACCCCGGAATTAGGCCCACTCGATAGTGTCCTAACAGGCGGATGTGTTGGCGAAAATTCCCGCAAGGTCCCTGACAATCACCTACGTTTTATCCGATCCGATCCGAACAAGTATGGCTGGAGTAGCTTGCTAAGCGCGCTATTTCCAGCTCATGAGGAGACCCAGAAGGCACATGACGGTAGGAAGTCTGACGTGGTAGGAGTTAAGAGAATGAGGTGAGGCAGAAGGGACGCGAGCAAGATGCCGCAAGCCTAGGAATTAGGCCAGACAAGAAGACGCGCCGCAGACGGAGCTGTGCAAGGTAAAGCAATAATGAGTTTTTAAGATAAGATACTGTGAAAGTATACTACATGACAGAACGAGTTTGTAAGAATACAAACTCTCAAAGGCATACATTTGCAAATATAGAGTCACAGTGACAAAAATGCAGTTTGGAAGATCAGAAATCATATAGAAGTTTCGATGAAATAATAAGAAAAGTATTCATAAAAGCTATATACAATATGTACAAATATATACAGGAATGTTCTACTTTATGTAGGAAAGTTCAGATCTCTGGCTAGGTGGGCTGCCAGCGGTCGTAACTCTTAATCTTCCGGTAGTGGAATGTATTCAAATACATGTAATTTTGTCATGTGAGGGCATGTAACTGCTTTCTGGAAAATGCTGGAGTTTAAGCGATGAAGATGCTCTATGACAGTTTTAATTTTCAAATCCTTGCGTAAAGTCCTATTAGATACGAAATAATGCGCATTCGTGAAGGTGCGCAGCAACTTGTTCTGTGTAATTTGTAATTTAGATATGTCCCTGTTTCTAACTGATGCCCACGCAGGGGAGCATACGTGAAGATTGGCCGTATAACAGAGATGTATAAGTGCCGTTTTCTTCTTAAGTCCAGTTTACAGTGCTCGTTAATAAGTGGGTTAAGACTCTGAACGACTCCTAGTGTCTTTCCCCTGACATGAGTCAGGTGATCCTTCCAGGAAAATTTATCATTAATAATAACGCCAAGGTAATTCGCCTTGCGTACTCTAGGAACTTCTGTGTCAAATAGCTTAAGCTTTTCTGTGATTTCAGTGGCAGATTTCTTCTTTCGGATAATGAGCGGCTTGCATTTATCTGCGTTAATTTAAATACGCCATTTGGTACACCAAAATTCTATTTGCGGCATGACTTGTTGAAGTTTCCTGACAGCTTGATTAGGACACATAGATTTTACAGCAAGCACCGTATCATCTGCATAACAGCCAATGAAGTAATTGTAGTTAAAGCCTGTTTTAGGGAAGTCAGTCATAAGAAGAGATATAAGATCGGACCTAAAATTGACCCTTGCGGGACGCCGGCGTGAATTCTTTTGACTTCAGAAATCTCATTTCCAATAGAAACATGAAAACTTCTGCCCTTTCAGGAATGAGTAGATGAGACACGTTAAAGTTTTGGTGAAGCCAAGGGAACGGAGCTTGAAAATTAGACCCTCATGCCAGACGCGGTCAAAGGCTTTGGCCACGTCTAGCATGAGAAAAGCAACATTTTGTCTGTTACGTAACGTACTGCCGGTGAACTCAGAAAGTCTGATCAATTGTTTCGTGGTGGAAAGCGTTTTCCGGAAACCAAACTGTTCTTCTGGTAGTTTCTCTATGTATGGATGGATTCTATGATAAATGATGCGTTCAAAAATTTTCCCCAAAACGGGAAGCAAACTAATAGGTCTAAATCCCTGTGTGCGAGTGGTAACCTTGCCGGCTTTAGGTAAAGCAATCATTTTGGCTCTTTTCCAGGCAAGCGGAAAGTATCTGATAGCTAAGCAAGCATTTAAAATACTGGCATACCTTGCAATACAATTTTTCGGTAAGTTCTTGATCGCTAGGTTGGTTATTGCATCATAGCCCGGTGCCTTCCTGTTTTTTGGTTTCCTTATGATTTCTTGGATTTCATGTGGAGAGGTGAGTTCCAGATTGTCTTCTAAGTCCTCCTGTGAAGTAAACCAGTCATTAATGCAGTATCTTACATCAAAGTCTATGTCACAAGGACTCTCATTCGGTTTAAACTGATTTTCAAAATGTTACACAAAGGCGTTTGCTTTTTCTTTATTAGTAAAAGCCACGCTATTACTGAAGAGAAGTGGTTTGTTCGCTACAGCCTTTCCTTTTACATTTCTGACAAATGACCAGAACGCTTTGTCTGGTTCGTTAAAATTCATGATTTTCTCGTCCCAAAGGTCATTTCTGAGTTTATGAATTGATTGCTTGATGTCACGATTCAGTCTATTAATTTCCGTTTTTGTACTCGGGTTCCATGTTCGATTCCAGGCTTTCCTTAATCTATTTCTTTCTCTGATTTTATCTTTGATGTGTGTGGGGGGGGGGAGTCTTCCAGATATCTGTTTTATGGGAATGTTCTTGGTGGCAGTATTGACTGCATTAATGATACTGTTAGTAAACAGGTGCCCAGCTAAGTCTATGTCCTGCTCGGTTGTTAAAGCTGTGTTCAGGAAGGTACTGTTACTTAAGATCAGATTATATTGCTTCCAGTCTGTAATATTTTTCTCCTGCGTCATTTTGTCTTTTAGGATTCCAAGCGTGGCCATTACAGGTAAATGATCCAAGCTTAGATCATTAACAACTTCAAGATATACTGGAATTGAAGCGGAGGTAAGTAGTAGATCAAGAATGTCCCCTCTGTTCGGGTCGTGTGCAAGATAAGTGTATTCCTCAGGCGCAAAGAGATAAACATTTTCGTTGTTTATAAATTCAAAGAGTTGTTCTCCATTTGGGTTTGTTTTACGACAGTTCCATTCCTCATGTTTCGCATTAAAATCACCTGCTAATATAACAGGAATATTTGTGAATAAGATGTCCTTTAATAATTCAGCTTCTAAAGGGTATCTGTGTGGGTTATAGAAGGCTGTGAAATAAGTGTTTCCATAACCTGGAAGAAACACGAAGACAGTGACGTACTCTTGTCTATTATTTCTGTACTGCTTAATCATGCATGGTTGGAGAGAGTTCTTTACGTATATCGCTACCCCCCCCCACCACGGTGACTGAGTCTATTTGTGCGATAGCATCTGAAATTCATTATGTTAATACTAATACCAGGATTTGCATGTGTCTCTGTTACCATAGCAATGTCAACATCATTGTTTTGGATAAAATCGGTGAGTTCCAATAATTTTTGATGAATGCTACAAGCATTCTATATCATCACGTTTAAAGGCGCTTTTAAATTCCTATTTTTCCTCATTGTTAGAAGATTTGGAGGGAATGTTCTCTTCACTTATTTGCGATAACTGTTTGACCTGTTGAGCAAGTTGGAAGCCTGCGCTTTTGATGACGGTCACCAATTCCGCCAGATCAGCGAAGACATTTTTAGCCTTGGTGAGTTGTTCTTCCTAGATTCCAGCTGAGAGAGCCTTAGCATAAGATTTATTTTCTACAACTCTGTTGATGAAAACTTTCTCCTTGACTATTTTTGGTTTAGGGAACCTTTCGCATCCGCGAAAACTTGAGGTGTGTTCTTTTCCGCAGTTTACGCAGCATAATGGTACATCTGGTTTTCCTTTATCAGGACAATCTCGAAAGAAATAATCCTTAGCACATCGGACATATTTTGGAGGATACTTGCAGCCTTCCTGAGTATGATTAAAACCTTGACATCGGAAGCACTGCAAGGGCCCCTGACGCCCTTTATACTCTTGGATTTTAATTTTTCATATCACAAAGAAATTGCTCATGATAAATCTTCTTTGAGTCGTCCAACTTAGGCAACGTGATAATGAACAGAGGTAGTTTTGTGACAATACCCTCCCTGCGGCGGGTCATCTGTTTAACATCCTCTACTCTGTAGTGTAATTCTACAAGATCTCTTTTAATATCCTCAATTGGAGTTCTGTAAGTTAATCCTCTCCCTACAACTTTTAAGTTGCGCTCTTCTGGCAGTTTAAATGAGTGATGTTCAACTCCTAGATCATTTAAGATTTTTACCATACCCCTGTAATCATCGGGGGATTATGCAATAACTTTAATTCCATCTGGATTTTGTCGACTAAAAAATTTTAATTTATTTCTGTGAAAAACTTTACTAATTTCTGCCCAGTTCAAATCAGTCTCCCTGAGAGAAATGGGTGGGATTTTAGTACGAGATGAATTTACACTATTATTTGAGGTTTTAGAAATATTTGAAGTGTCATTTTGAACACTATCTGCATCATTTGTGTCCATATCTTGATTATCTATATGAGTTTTGTTAATTTGCTCTGCGATTTTAGTAACTGAGCTACCTGTGCTTGATTGTGCATTTTTATCTGAAGCAGTGGTGACATTGGACGTTTTAACTTGACTATCACTTGTCTTTTGCTTTTTATACTGCACTCTGTGATTTCTAGTCCTTACAGTTTGATCTCCTCTACGCCTGTTTTGTGTTTCGTCTTCTGAACTAGTTTCTTGATCAAGCGTTTTTTCATTATCTGAGTTTAGGTGTGAGAAATCATTAATCTTGATTGGGCTTCTGCCCCTATCATTATCCTCTAAAGTTGGACTCGTATTTCTAATATCCACTACGGTATTAGTATTTTTGTTAGTGTTTCATTTTCATGATTAATTTGTTCATTAAACACTTCCAACATATCAACAAGACTATGCAAGAATGTGTAAAGTTTGCCTTCTATGTCAGTGAATTCTCCATTTTGCTCTTTGACATGGTCGAGCTCGCTAATCTGCGCTTTCACTGCATCTAGCACTGCATCCATCTTCGCATCGAATATCAAAATCCTGCGCCCTGAATATAGGAGTCCAACACCCCGGAATTAGGCCCACTCGATAGTGTCCTAACAGGCGGATGTGTTGGCGAAAATTCCCGCAAAGTCCCTGACTATCACCTACGTTTTATCCGATCCGATCCGAACAAGTATGGCTGGAGTAGCTTGCTAAGCGCGCTATTTCCAGCTCATGAGGAGACCCAGAAGGCACATGACGGTAGGAAGTCTGACGTGGTAGGAGTTAAGAGAATGAGGTGAGGCAGAAGGGACGCGAGCAAGATGCCGCAAGCCTAGGAATTAGGCCAGACAAGAAGACGCGCCGCAGACGGAGCTGTGCAAGGTAAAGCAATAATGAGTTTTTAAGATAAGATACTGTGAAAGTATACTACATGACAGAACGAGTTTGTAAGAATACAAACTCTCAAAGGCATACATTTGCAAATATAGAGTCACAGTGACAAAAATGCAGTTTGGAAGATCAGAAATCATATAGAAGTTTCGATGAAATAATAAGAAAAGTATTCATAAAAGCTATATACAATATGTACAAATATATACAGGAATGTTCTACTTTATGTAGGAAAGTTCAGATCTCTGGCTAGGTGGGCTGCCAGCGGTCGTAACTCTTTATCTTCCGGTAGTGGAATGTATTCAAATACATGTAATTTTGTCATGTGAGGGCATGTAACTGCTTTCTGGAAAAAGCTGGAGTTTAAGCGATGAAGATGCTCTATGACAGTTTTAATTTTCAAATCCTTGCGTAAAGTCCTATTAGATACGAAATAATGCGCATTCGTGAAGGTGCGCAGCAACTTGTTCTGTGTAATTTGTAATTTAGATATGTCCCTGTTTCTAACTGATGCCCACGCAGGGGAGCATACGTGAAGATTGGCCGTATAACAGAGATGTATAAGTGCCGTTTTCTTCTTAAGTCCAGTTTACAGTGCTCGTTAATAAGTGGGTTAAGACTCTGAACGACTCCTAGTGTCTTTCCCCTGACATGAGTCAGGTGATCCTTCCAGGAAAATTTATCATTAATAATAACGCCAAGGAAATTCGCCTTGCGTACTCTAGGAACTTCTGTGTCAAATAGCTTAAGCTTTTCTGTGATTTCAGTGGCAGATTTCTTCTTTCGGATAATGAGCGGCTTGCATTTATCTGCGTTAATTTAAATACGCCATTTGGTACACCAAAATTCTATTTGCGGCATGACTTGTTGAAGTTTCCTGACAGCTTGATTAGGACACATAGATTTTACAGCAAGCACCGTATCATCTGCATAACAGCCAATGAAGTAATTGTAGTTAAAGCCTGTTTTAGGGAAGTCAGTCATAAGAAGAGATATAAGATCGGACCTAAAATTGACCCTTGCGGGACGCCGGCGTGAATTCTTTTGACTTCAGAAATCTCATTTCCAATAGAAACATGAAAACTTCTGCCCTTTCAGGAATGAGTAGATGAGACACGTTAAAGTTTTGGTGAAGCCAAGGGAACGGAGCTTGAAAATTAGACCCTCATGCCAGACGCGGTCAAAGGCTTTGGCCACGTCTGGCATGAGAAAAGCAACATTTTGTCTGTTATGTAACGTACTGCCGGTGAACACAGAAAGTCTGACCAATTGTTTCGTGGTGGAAAGCGTTTTCCGGAAACCAAACTGTTCTTCTGGTAGTTTCTCTAAGTATGGATGGATTCTATGATAAATGATGCGTTCAAAAATTTTCCCCAAAACGGGAAGCAAACTAATAGGTCTAAATCCTTGTGTGCGAGTGGTAACCTTGCCGGCTTTAGGTAAAGCAATCATTTTGGCTCTTTTCCAGGCAAGCGGAAAGTATCTGATAGCTAAGCAAGCATTTAAAATACTGGCATACCTTGCAATACAATTTTTCGGTAAGTTCTTGATCGCTAGGTTGGTTATTGCATCATAGCCCGGTGCCTTCCTGTTTTTTAGTTTCCTTATGATTTCTTGGATTTCATGTGGAGAGGTGAGTTCCAGATTGTCTTCTAAGTCCTCCTGTGAAGTAAACCAGTCATTAATGCAGTATCTTACATCAAAGTCTATGTCACAAGGACTCTCATTCGGTTTAAACTGATTTTCAAAATGTTACACAAAGGCGTTTGCTTTTTCTTTATTAGTAAAAGCCACGCTATTATTGAAGAGAAGTGGTTTGTTCGCTACAGCCTTTCCTTTTACATTTCTGACAAATGACCAGAACGCTTTGTCTGGTTCGTTAAAATTCATGATTTTCTCGTCCCAAAACCCATTTCTGAGTTTATGAATTGATTGCTTGATGTCACGATTCAGTCTATTAATTTCCGTTTTTGTACTCGGGTTCCATGTTCGATTCCAGGCTTTCCTTAATCTATTTCTTTCTCTGATTTTATCTTTGATGTGTGTGGGGGTGGAGTCTTCCAGATATCTGTTTTATGGGAATGTTCTTGGTGGCAGTATTGACTGCATTAATGATACTGTTAGTAAACAGGTGCCCAGCTAAGTCTATGTCCTGCTCGGTTGTTAAAGCTGTGTTCAGGAAGGTACTGTTACTTAAGATCAGATTATATTGCTTCCAGTCTGTAATATTTTTCTCCTGCGTCATTTTGTCTTTTAGGATTCCAAGCGTGGCCATTACAGGTAAATGATCCAAGCTTAGATCATTAACAACTTCAAGATATACTGGAATTGAAGCGGAGGTAAGTAGTAGATCAAGAATGTCCCCTCTGTTCGGGTCGTGTGCAAGATAAGTGTATTCCTCAGGCGCAAAGAGATAAACATTTTCGTTGTTTATAAATTCAAAGAGTTGTTCTCCATTTGGGTTTGTTTTACGACAGTTCCATTCCTCATGTTTCGCATTAAAATCACCTGCTAATATAACAGGAATATTTGTGAATAAGATGTCCTTTAATAATTCAGCTTCTGAAGGGTATCTGGGTGGGTTATAGAAGGCTGTGAAATAAGTGTTTCCATAACCTGGAAGAAACACGAAGACAGTGACGTACTCTTGTCTATTATTTCTGTACTGCTTAATCATGCATGGTTGGAGAGAGTTCTTTACGTATATCGCTACCCCCCCCCACCACGGTGACTGAGTCTATTTGTGCGATAGCATCTGAAATTCATTATGTTAATACTAATAGCAGGATTTGCATGTGTCTCTGTTACCATAGCAATGTCAACATCATTGTTTTGGATAAAATCGGTGAGTTCCAATAATTTTTGATGAATGCTACAAGCATTCTATATCATCACGTTTAAAGGCGCTTTTAAATTCCTATTTTTCCTCATTGTTAGAAGATTTGGAGGGAATGTTCTCTTCACTTATTTGCGATAACTGTTTGACCTGTTGAGCAAGTTGGAAGCCTGCGCTTTTGATGACGGTCACCAATTCCGCCAGATCAGCGAAGACTTTTTTAGCCTTGGTGAGTTGTTCTTCCTAGATTCCAGCTGAGAGAGCCTTAGCATAAGATTTATTTTCTACAACTCTGTTGCTGAAAACTTTCTCCTTGACTATTTTTGGTTTAGGGAACCTTTCGAATCCGCGAAAACTTGAGGTGTGTTCTTTTCCGCAGTTTACGCAGCATAATGGTACATCTGGTTTTCCTTTATCAGGACAATCTCGAAAGAAATGATCCTTAGCACATCGGACACATTTTGGAGGATACTTGCAGCCTTCCTGAGTATGATTAAAACCTTGACATCGGAAGCACTGCAAGGGCCCCTGACGCCCTTTATACTCTTGGATTTTAATTTTTCATATCACAAAGAAATTGCTCATGATAAATCTTCTTTGAGTCGTCCAACTTAGGCAACGTGATAATGAACAGAGGTAGTTTTGTGACAATACCCTCCCTGCGGCGGGTCATCTGTTTAACATCCTCTACTCTGTAGTGTAATTCTACAAGATCTCTTTTAATATCCTCAATTGGAGTTCTGTAAGTTAATCCTCTCCCTACAACTTTTAAGTTGCGCTCTTCTGGCAGTTTCAATGAGTGATGTTCAACTCCTAGATCATTTAAGATTTTTACCATACCCCTGTAATCATCGGGGGATTATGCAATAACTTTAATTCCATCTGGATTTTGTCGACTAAAAAATTTAAATTTATTTCTGTGAAAAACTTTACTAATTTCTGCCCAGTTCAAATCAGTCTCCCTGAGAGAAATGGGTGGGATTTTAGTACGAGATGAATTTACACTATTATTTGAGGTTTTATAAATATTTGAAGTTTCATTTTTAACACTATCTGCATCATTTGAGTCCATATCTTGATTATCTATATGAGTTTTATTAATTTGCTCTGTGATTTTAGTAACTGAGCTACCTGTGCTTGATTGTGCATTTTTATCTGAAGCAGTGGTGACATTGGACGTTTTAACTTGACTATCACTTGTCTTTTGCTTTTTATACTGCACTCTGTGATTTCTAGTCCTTACAGTTTGATCTCCTCTACGCCTGTTTTGTGTTTCGTCTTCTGAACTAGTTTCTTGATCAAGCGTTTTTTCATTATCTGAGTTTAGGTGTGAGAAATCATTAATCTTGATTGGGCTTCTGCCCCTATCATTATCCTCTAAAGTTGGACTCGTATTTCTAATATCCACTACGGTATTAGTATTTTTGTTAGTGTTTCATTTTCATGATTAATTTGTTCATTAAACACTTCCAACATATCAACAAGACTATGCAAGAATGTGTAAAGTTTGCCTTCTATGTCAGTGAATTCTCCATTTTGCTCTTTGACATGGTCGAGCTCGCTAATCTGCGCTTTCACTGCATCTAGCACTGCATCCATCTTCGCATCGAATATCAAAATCCTGCGCCCTGAATATAGGAGTCCAACACCCCGGAATTAGGCCCACTCGATAGTGTCCTAACAGGCGGATGTGTTGGCGAAAATTCCCGCAAGGTCCCTGACTATCACCTACGTTTTATCCGATCCGATCCGAAGAAGTATGGCTGGAGTAGCTTGCTAAGCGCGCTATTTCCAGCTCATGAGGAGACCCAGAAGGCACATGACGGTAGGAAGTCTGACGTGGTAGGAGTTAAGAGAATGAGGTGAGGCAGAAGGGACGCGAGCAAGATGCCGCAAGCCTAGGAATTAGGCCAGACAAGAAGACGCGCCGCAGACGGAGCTGTGCAAGGTAAAGCAATAGGGAGTTTTTAAGATAAGATACTGTGAAAGTATACTACATGACAGAACGAGTTTGTAAGAATACAAACTCTCAAAGGCATACATTTGCAAATATAGAGTCACAGTTCTACAGGAATGTTCTACTTTATGTAGGAAAGTTCAGATCTCTGGCTAGGTGGGCTGCCAGCGGTCGTAACTCTTTATCTTCCGGTAGTGGAATGTATTCAAATACATGTAATTTTGTCATGTGAGGGCATGTAACTGCTTTCTGGAAAAAGCTGGAGTTTAAGCGATGAAGATGCTCTATGACAGTTTTAATTTTCAAATCCTTGCGTAAAGTCCTATTAGATACGAAATAATGCGCATTCGTGAAGGTGCGCAGCAACTTGTTCTGTGTAATTTGTAATTTAGATATGTCCCTATTTCTAACTGATGCCCACGCAGGGGAGCATACGTGAAGATTGGCCGTATAACAGAGATGTATAAGTGCCGTTTTCTTCTTAAGTCCAGTTTACAGTGCTCGTTAATAAGTGGGTTAAGACTCTGAACGACTCCTAGTGTCTTTCCCCTGACATGAGTCAGGTGATCCTTCCAGGAAAATTTATCATTAATAATAACGCCAAGGAAATTCGCCTTGCGTACTCTAGGAACTTCTGTGTCAAATAGCTTAAGCTTTTCTGTGATTTCAGTGGCAGATTTCTTCTTTCGGATAATGAGCGGCTTGCATTTATCTGCGTTAATTTAAATACGCCATTTGGTACACCAAAATTCTATTTGCGGCATGACTTGTTGAAGTTTCCTGACAGCTTGATTAGGACACATAGATTTTACAGCAAGCACCGTATCATCTGCATAACAGCCAATGAAGTAATTGTAGTTAAAGCCTGTTTTAGGGAAGTCAGTCATAAGAAGAGATATAAGATCGGACCTAAAATTGACCCTTGCGGGACGCCGGCGTGAATTCTTTTGACTTCAGAAATCTCATTTCCAATAGAAACATGAAAACTTCTGCCCTTTCAGGAATGAGTAGATGAGACACGTTAAAGTTTTGGTGAAGCCAAGGGAACGGAGCTTGAAAATTAGACCCTCATGCCAAACGCGGTCAAAGGCTTTGGCCACGTCTAGCATGAGAAAAGCAACATTTTGTCTGTTACGTAACGTACTGCCGGTGAACTCAGAAAGTCTGACCAATTGTTTCGTGGTGGAAAGCGTTTTCCGGAAACCAAACTGTTCTTCTGGTAGTTTCTCTAAGTATGGATGGATTCTATGATAAATGATGCGTTCAAAAATTTTCCCCAAAACGGGAAGCAAACTAATAGGTCTAAATCCTTGTGTGCGAGTGGTAACCTTGCCGGCTTTAGATAAAGCAATCATTTTGGCTCTTTTCCAGGCAAGCGGAAAGTATCTGATAGCTAAGCAAGCATTTAAAATACTGGCATACCTTGCAATACAATTTTTCGGTAAGTTCTTGATCGCTAGGTTGGTTATTGCATCATAGCCCGGTGCCTTCCTGTTTTTTAGTTTCCTTATGATTTCTTGGATTTCATGTGGAGAGGTGAGTTCCAGATTGTCTTCTAAGTCCTCCTGTGAAGTAAACCAGTCATTAATGCAGTATCTTACATCAAAGTCTATGTCACAAGGACTCTCATTCGGTTTAAACTGATTTTCAAAATGTTACACAAAGGCGTTTGCTTTTCCTTTATTAGTAAAAGCCACGCTATTATTGAAGAGAAGTGGTTTGTTCGCTACAGCCTTTCCTTTTACATTTCTGACAAATGACCAGAACGCTTTGTCTGGTTCGTTAAAATTCATGATTTTCTCGTCCCAAAACCCATTTCTGAGTTTATGAATTGATTGCTTGATGTCACGATTCAGTCTATTAATTTCCGTTTTTGTACTCGGGTTCCATGTTCGATTCCAGGCTTTCCTTAATCTATTTCTTTCTCTGATTTTATCTTTGATGTGTGTGGGGGGGGAGTCTTCCAGATATCTGTTTTATGGGAATGTTCTTGGTGGCAGTATTGACTGCATTAATGATACTGTTAGTAAACAGGTGCCCAGCTAAGTCTATGTCCTGCTCGGTTGTTAAAGCTGTGTTCAGGAAGGTACTGTTACTTAAGATCAGATTATATTGCTTCCAGTCTGTAATATTTTTCTCCTGCGTCATTTTGTCTTTTAGGATTCCAAGCGTGGCCATTACAGGTAAATGATCCAAGCTTAGATCATTAACAACTTCAAGATATACTGGAATTGAAGCGGAGGTAAGTAGTAGATCAAGAATGTCCCCTCTGTTCGGGTCGTGTGCAAGATAAGTGTATTCCTCAGGCGCAAAGAGATAAACATTTTCGTTGTTTATAAATTCAAAGAGTTGTTCTCCATTTGGGTTTGTTTTACGACAGTTCCATTCCTCATGTTTCGCATTAAAATCACCTGCTAATATAACAGGAATATTTGTGAATAAGATGTCCTTTAATAATTCAGCTTCTAAAGGGTATCTGGGTGGGTTATAGAAGGCTGTGAAATAAGTGTTTCCATAACCTGGAAGAAACACGAAGACAGTGACGTACTCTTGTCTATTATTTCTGTACTGCTTAATCATGCATGGTTGGAGAGAGTTCTTTACGTATATCGCTACCCCCCCACCACGGTGACTGAGTCTATTTGTGCGATAGCATCTGAAATTCATTATGTTAATACTAATAGCAGGATTTGCATGTGTCTCTGTTACCATAGCAATGTCAACATCATTGTTTTGGATAAAATCGGTGAGTTCCAATAATTTTTGATGAATGCTACAAGCATTCTATATCATCACGTTTAAAGGCGCTTTTAAATTCCTATTTTTCCTCATTGTTAGAAGATTTGGAGGGAATGTTCTCTTCACTTATTTGCGATAACTGTTTGACCTGTTGAGCAAGTTGGAAGCCTGCGCTTTTGATGACGGTCACCAATTCCGCCAGATCAGCGAAGACTTTTTTAGCCTTGGTGAGTTGTTCTTCCTAGATTCCAGCTGAGAGAGCCTTAGCATAAGATTTATTTTCTACAACTCTGTTGCTGAAAACTTTCTCCTTGACTATTTTTGGTTTAGGGAACCTTTCGCATCCGCGAAAACTTGAGGTGTGTTCTTTTCCGCAGTTTACGCAGCATAATGGTACATCTGGTTTTCCTTTATCAGGACAATCTCGAAAGAAATGATCCTTAGCACATCGGACACATTTTGGAGGATACTTGCAGCCTTCCTGAGTATGATTAAAACCTTGACATCGGAAGCACTGCAAGGGCCCCTGACGCCCTTTATACTCTTGGATTTTAATTTTTCATATCACAAAGAAATTGCTCATGATAAATCTTCTTTGAGTCGTCCAACTTAGGCAACGTGATAATGAACAGAGGTAGTTTTGTGACAATACCTTCCCTGCGGCGGGTCATCTGTTTAACATCCTCTACTCTGTAGTGTAATTCTACAAGATCTCTTTTAATATCCTCAGTTGGAGTTCTGTAAGTTAATCCTCTCCCTACAACTTTTAAGTTGCGCTCTTCTGGCAGTTTAAATGAGTGATGTTCAACTCCTAGATCATTTAAGATTTTCACCATACCCCTCTAATCATCGGGGGATTATGCAATAACTTTAATTCCATCTGGATTTTGTCGACTAAAAAATTTAAATTTATTTCTGTGAAAAACTTTACTAATTTCTGCCCAGTTCAAATCAGTCTCCCTAAGAGAAATGGGTGGGATTTTAGTACGAGATGAATTTACACTATTATTTGAGGTTTTATAAATATTTGAAGTTTCATTTTTAACACTATCTGCATCATTTGAGTCCATATCTTGATTATCTATATGAGTTTTATTAATTTGCTCTGTGATTTTGGTAACTGAGCTACCTGTGCTTGATTGTGCATTTTTATCTGAAGCAGTGGTGACATTGGACGTTTTAACTTGACTATCACTTGTCTTTTGCTTTTTATACTGCACTCTGTGATTTCTAGTCCTTACAGTTTGATCTCCTCTACGCCTGTTTTGTGTTTCGTCTTCTGAACTAGTTTCTTGATCAAGCGTTTTTTCATTATCTGAGTTTAGGTGTGAGAAATCATTAATCTTGATTGGGCTTCTGCCCCTATCATTATCCTCTAAAGTTGGACTCGTATTTCTAATATCCACTACGGTATTAGTATTTTTGTTAGTGTTTCATTTTCATGATTAATTTGTTCATTAAACACTTCCAACATATCAACAAGACTATGCAAGAATGTGTAAAGTTTGCCTTCTATGTCAGTGAATTCTCCATTTTGCTCTTTGACATGGTCGAGCTCGCTAATCTGCGCTTTCACTGCATCTAGCACTGCATCCATCTTCGCATCGAATATCAAAATCCTGCGCCCTGAATATAGGAGTCCAACACCCCGGAATTAGGCCCACTCGATAGTGTCCTAACAGGCGGATGTGTTGGCGAAAATTCCCGCAAGGTCCCTGACTATCACCTACGTTTTATCCGATCCGATCCGAACAAGTATGGCTGGAGTAGCTTGCTAAGCGCGCTATTTCCAGCTCATGAGGAGACCCAGAAGGCACATGACGGTAGGAAGTCTGACGTGGTAGGAGTTAAGAGAATGAGGTGAGGCAGAAGGGACGCGAGCAAGATGCCGCAAGCCTAGGAATTAGGCCAGACAAGAAGACGCGCCGCAGACGGAGCTGTGCAAGGTAAAGCAATAATGAGTTTTTAAGATAAGATACTGTGAAAGTATACTACATGACAGAACGAGTTTGTAAGAATACAAACTCTCAAAGGCATACATTTGCAAATATAGAGTCACAGTTCTACAGGAATGTTCTACTTTATGTAGGAAAGTTCAGATCTCTGGCTAGGTGGGCTGCCAGCGGTCGTAACTCTTTATCTTCCGGTAGTGGAATGTATTCAAATACATGTAATTTTGTCATGTGAGGGCATGTAACTGCTTTCTGGAAAAAGCTGGAGTTTAAGCGATGAAGATGCTCTATGACAGTTTTAATTTTCAAATCCTTGCGTAAAGTCCTATTAGATACGAAATAATGCGCATTCGTGAAGGTGCGCAGCAACTTGTTCTGTGTAATTTGTAATTTAGATATGTCCCTATTTCTAACTGATGCCCACGCAGGGGAGCATACGTGAAGATTGGCCGTATAACAGAGATGTATAAGTGCCGTTTTCTTCTTAAGTCCAGTTTACAGTGCTCGTTAATAAGTGGGTTAAGACTCTGAACGACTCCTAGTGTCTTTCCCCTGACATGAGTCAGGTGATCCTTCCAGGAAAATTTATCATTAATAATAACGCCAAGGAAATTCGCCTTGCGTACTCTAGGAACTTCTGTGTCAAATAGCTTAAACTTTTCTGTGATTTCAGTGGCAGATTTCTTCTTTCGGATAATGAGCGGCTTGCATTTATCTGCGTTAATTTAAATACGCCATTTGGTACACCAAAATTCTATTTGCGGCATGACTTGTTGAAGTTTCCTGACAGCTTGATTAGGACACATAGATTTTACAGCAAGCACCGTATCATCTGCATAACAGCCAATGAAGTAATTGTAGTTAAAGCCTGTTTTAGGGAAGTCAGTCATAAGAAGAGATATAAGATCGGACCTAAAATTGACCCTTGCGGGACGCCGGCGTGAATTCTTTTGACTTCAGAAATCTCATTTCCAATAGAAACATGAAAACTTCTGCCCTTTCAGGAATGAGTAGATGAGACACGTTAAAGTTTTGGTGAAGCCAAGGGAACGGAGCTTGAAAATTATACCCTCATGCCAGACGCGGTCAAAGGCTTTGGCCACGTCTAGCATGAGAAAAGCAACATTTTGTCTGTTACGTAACGTACTGCCGGTGAACTCAGAAAGTCTGACCAATTGTTTCGTGGTGGAAAGCGTTTTCCGGAAACCAAACTGTTCTTCTGGTAGTTTCTCTAAGTATGGATGGATTCTATGATAAATGATGCGTTCAAAAATTTTCCCCAAAACGGGAAGCAAACTAATAGGTCTAAATCCTTGTGTGCGAGTGGTAACCTTGCCGGCTTTAGATAAAGCAATCATTTTGGCTCTTTTCCAGGCAAGCGGAAAGTATCTGATAGCTAAGCAAGCATTTAAAATACTGGCATACCTTGCAATACAATTTTTCGGTAAGTTCTTGATCGCTAGGTTGGTTATTGCATCATAGCCCGGTGCCTTCCTGTTTTTTAGTTTCCTTATGATTTCTTGGATTTCATGTGGAGAGGTGAGTTCTAGATTGTCTTCTAAGTCCTTCTGTGAAGTAAACCAGTCATTAATGCAGTATCTTACATCAAAGTCTATGTCACAAGGACTCTCATTCGGTTTAAACTGATTTTCAAAATGTTACACAAAGGCGTTTGCTTTTCCTTTATTAGTAAAAGCCACGCTATTATTGAAGAGAAGTGGTTTGTTCGCTACAGCCTTTCCTTTTACATTTCTGACAAATGACCAGAACGCTTTGTCTGGTTCGTTAAAATTCATGATTTTCTCGTCCCAAAGGTCATTACTGAGTTTATGAATTGATTGCTTGATGTCACGATTCAGTCTATTAATTTCCGTTTTTGTACTCGGGTTCCATGTTCGATTCCAGGCTTTCCTTAATCTATTTCTTTCTCTGATTTTATCTTTGATGTGTGTGGGGGGGGGAGTCTTCCAGATATCTGTTTTATGGGAATGTTCTTGGTGGCAGTATTGACTGCATTAATGATACTGTTAGTAAACAGGTGCCCAGCTAAGTCTATGTCCTGCTCGGTTCTTAAAGCTGTGTTCAGGAAGGTACTGTTACTTAAGATCAGATTATATTGCTTCCAGTCTGTAATATTTTTCTCCTGCGTCATTTTGTCTTTTAGGATTCCAAGCGTGGCCATTACAGGTAAATGATCCAAGCTTAGATCATTAACAACTTCAAGATATACTGGAATTGAAGCGGAGGTAAGTAGTAGATCAAGAATGTCCCCTCTGTTCAGGTCGTGTGCAAGATAAGTGTATTCCTCAGGCGCAAAGAGATAAACATTTTCGTTGTTTATAAATTCAAAGAGTTGTTCTCCATTTGGGTTTGTTTTACGACAGTTCCATTCCTCATGTTTCGCATTAAAATCACCTGCTAATATAACAGGAATATTTGTGAATAAGATGTCCTTTAATAATTCAGCTTCTAAAGGGTATCTGGGTGGGTTATAGAAGGCTGTGAAATAAGTGTTTCCATAACCTGGAAGAAACACGAAGACAGTGACGTACTCTTGTCTATTATTTCTGTACTGCTTAATCATGCATGGTTGGAGAGAGTTCTTTACGTATATCGCTACCCCCCCCCAGCACGGCGACTGAGTCTATTTGTGCGATAGCATCTGAAATTCATTATGTTAATACTAATACCAGGATTTGCATGTGTCTCTGTTACCATAGCAATGTCAACATCATTGTTTTGGATAAAATCGGTGAGTTCCAATAATTTTTGATGAATGCTTCAAGCATTCTATATCATCACGTTTAAAGGCGCTTTTAAATTCCTATTTTTCCTCATTGTTAGAAGATTTGGAAGGAATGTTCTCTTCACTTATTTGCGATAACTGTTTGACCTGTTGAGCAAGTTGGAAGCCTGCGCTTTTGATGACGGTCACCAATTCCGCCAGATAAGCGAAGACTTTTTTAGCCTTGGTGAGTTGTTCTTCCTAGATTCCAGCTGAGAGAGCCTTAGCATAAGATTTATTTTCTACAACTCTGTTGATGAAAACTTTCTCCTTGACTATTTTTGGTTTAGGGAACCTTTCGCATCCGCGAAAACTTGAGGTGTGTTCTTTTCCGCAGTTTACGCAGCATAATGGTACATCTAGTTTTCCTTTATCAGGACAATCTCGAAAGAAATGATCCTTAGCACATCGGACACATTTTGGAGGATACTTGCAGCCTTCCTGAGTATGATTAAAACCTTGACATCGGAAGCACTGCAAGGGCCCCTGACGCCCTTTATACTCTTGGATTTTAATTTTTCATATCACAAAGAAATTGCTCATGATAAATCTTCTTTGAGTCGTCCGACTTAGGCAACGTGATAATGAACAGAGGTAGTTTTGTGACAATACCCTCCCTGCGGCGGGTCATCTGTTTAACATCCTCTACTCTGTAGTGTAATTCTACAAGATCTCTTTTAATATCCTCAATTGGAGTTCTGTAAGTTAATCCTCTCCCTACAACTTTTAAGTTGCGCTCTTCTGGCAGTTTCAATGAGTGATGTTCAACTCCTAGATCATTTAAGATTTTTACCATACCCCTGTAATCATCGGGGGATTATGCAATAACTTTAATTCCATCTGGATTTTGTCGACCAAAAAATTTAAATTTATTTCTGTGAAAAACTTTACTAATTTCTCCCCAGTTCAAATCAGTCTCCCTGAGAGAAATGGGTGGGATTTTAGTACGAGATGAATTTACACTATTATTTGAGGTTTTAGAAATATTTGAAGTGTCATTTTGAACACTATCTGCATCATTTGTGTCCATATCTTGATTATCTATATGAGTTTTGTTAATTTGCTCTGTGATTTTAGTAACTGAGCTACCTGTGCTTGATTGTGCATTTTTATCTGAAGCAGTGGTGACATTGGACGTTTTAACTTGACTATCACTTGTCTTTTGCTTTTTATACTGCACTCTGTGATTTCTAGTCCTTACAGTTTGATCTCCTCTACGCCTGTTTTGTGTTTCGTCTTCTGAACTAGTTTCTTGATCAAGCGTTTTTTCATTATCTGAGTTTAGGTGTGAGAAATCATTAATCTTGACTGGGCTTCTGCCCCTATCATTATCCTCTAAAGTTGGACTCGTATTTCTAATATCCACTACGGTATTAGTATTTTTGTTAGTGTTTCATTTTCATGATTAATTTGTTCATTAAACACTTTCAACATATCAACAAGACTATGCAAGAATGTGTAAAGTTTGCCTTCTATGTCAGTGAATTCTCCATTTTGCTCTTTGACATGGTCGAGCTCGCTAATCTGCGCTTTCACTGCATCTAGCACTGCATCCATCTTCGCATCGAATATCAAAATCCTCCGCCCTGAATATAGGATTCCAACACCCCGGAGTTAGGCCCACTCGATAGTGTCCTAACAGGCGGATGTGTTGGCGAAAATTCCCGCAAGGTCCCTGACTATCACCTACGTTTTATCCGATCCGATCCGAACAAGTATGGCTGGAGTAGCGCGCTATTTCCAGCTCATGAGGAGACCCAGAAGGCACATGACGGTAGGAAGTCTGACGTGGTAGGAGTTAAGAGAATGAGGTGAGGCAGAAGGGACGCGAGCAAGATGCCGCAAGCCTAGGAATTAGGCCAGACAAGAAGACGCGCCGCAGACGGAGCTGTGCAAGGTAAAGCAATAATGAGTTTTTAAGATAAGATACTGTGAAAGTATACTACATGACAGAACGAGTTTGTAAGAATACAAACTCTCAAAGGCATACATTTGCAAATATAGAGTCACAGTGACAAAAATGCAGTTTGGAAGATCAGAAATCATATAGAAGTTTCGATGAAATAATAAGAAAAGTATTCATAAAAGCTATATACAATATGTACAAATATATACAGGAATGTTCTACTTTATGTACGAAAGTTCAGATCTCTGGCTAGGTGGGCTGCCAGCGGTCGTAACTCTTTATCTTCCGGTAGTGGAATGTATTCAAATACATGTAATTTTGTCATGTGAGGGCATGTAACTGCTTTCTGGAAAAAGCTGGAGTTTAAGCGATGAAGATGCTCTATGACAGTTTTAATTTTCAAATCCTTGCGTAAAGTCCTATTAGATACGAAATAATGCGCATTCGTGAAGGTGCGCAGCAACTTGTTCTGTGTAATTTGTAATTTAGATATGTCCCTGTTTCTAACTGATGCCCACGCAGATGAGCATACGTGAAGATTGGCCGTATAACAGAGATGTATAAGTGCCGTTTTCTTCTTAAGTCCAGTTTACAGTGCTCGTTAATAAGTGGGTTAAGACTCTGAACGACTCCTAGTGTCTTTCCCCTGACATGAGTCAGGTGATCCTTCCAGGAAAATTTATCATTAATAATAACGCCAAGGAAATTCGCCTTGCGTACTCTAGGAACTTCTGTGTCAAATAGCTTAAACTTTTCTGTGATTTCAGTGGCAGATTTCTTCTTTCGGATAATGAGCGGCTTGCATTTATCTGCGTTAATTTAAATACGCCATTTGGTACACCAAAATTCTATTTGCGGCATGACTTGTTGAAGTTTCCTGACAGCTTGATTAGGACACATAGATTTTACAGCAAGCACCGTATCATCTGCATAACAGCCAATGAAGTAATTGTAGTTAAAGCCTGTTTTAGGGAAGTCAGTCATAAGAAGAGATATAAGATCGGACCTAAAATTGACCCTTGCGGGACGCCGGCGTGAATTCTTTTTACTTCAGAAATCTCATTTCCAATAGAAACATGAAAACTTCTGCCCTTTCAGGAATGAGTAGATGAGACACGTTAAAGTTTTGGTGAAGCCAAGGGAACGGAGCTTGAAAATTAGACCCTCATGCCAGACGCGGTCAAAGGCTTTGGCCACGTCTAGCATGAGAAAAGCAACATTTTGTCTGTTACGTAACGTACTGCCGGTGAACTCAGAAAGTCTGACCAATTGTTTCGTGGTGGAAAGCGTTTTCCGGAAACCAAACTGTTCTTCTGGTAGTTTCTCTAAGTATGGATGGATTCTATGATAAATGATGCGTTCAAAAATTTTCCCCAAAACGGGAAGCAAACTAATAGGTCTAAATCCTTGTGTGCGAGTGGTAACCTTGCCGGCTTTAGGTAAAGCAATCATTTTGGCTCTTTTCCAGGCAAGCGGAAAGTATCTGATAGCTAAGCAAGCATTTAAAATACTGGCATACCTTGCAATACAATTTTTCGGTAAGTTCTTGATCGCTAGGTTGGTTATTGCATCATAGCCCGGTGCCTTCCTGTTTTTTAGTTTCCTTATGATTTCTTGGATTTCATGTGGAGAGGTGAGTTCCAGATTGTCTTCTAAGTCCTCCTGTGAAGTAAACCAGTCATTAATGCAGTATCTTACATCAAAGTCTATGTCACAAGGACTCTCATTCGGTTTAAACTGATTTTCAAAATGTTACACAAAGGCGTTTGCTTTTTCTTTATTAGTAAAAGCCACGCTATTATTGAAGAGAAGTGGTTTGTTCGCTACAGCCTTTCCTTTTACATTTCTGACAAATGACCAGAACGCTTTGTCTGGTTCATTAAAATTCATGATTTTCTCGTCCCAAAGGATCTAAACCATTAGTCAGAAAATGGGCATATTTGCAGCATGCCCAGTATCTGCTCATACGGTGTGTCAACGTTTGCATCAACATGGACTATCAGCACAGTGTCCATTACTTTAGCTTTCCTTGACAATGCAGCACAGAGAGAGATGGCTACTGTGGTGTGTCCAACAACAAAGCTGGATATAGGAGGGGTACAATGTCGTCTTTTCAGACGAGTCCCGTTTCTGTGTGCATCATTCTGATGATCGTATAAGTGTCTAGAGGCTCCAAGGAGACCGCACATCGCCTGGTTGCATTCAGTATCGGCATAGGAACCCTAATGTGATGGTATAGGCAGCCACTGTGCATATGGCACACACATCTTTAGTTTGGATCGATGGTAATTTGAATGCCAGATCGGTACATTTGTGACATCTTACATCCAGGGGTTGTACCCTATCTTTGAGGCCTGCCAAATGCAATCTTCCAACAGGATAATTCAAGACCACATGTTGCACATTGAGTTCTGACCTTCCTCGGTATGCAGTGTATTTGATTGCTGCCCTGGCCTGTACGGTCTCCAGATCTGTCACCCACTGAAAATACCTGCTCATGGTTTGCTGAGGACTGGCCTAGCAACCCTCTCCATCTAATACGATTGATGAAGTGTGGCATAGACTTGAATCAGAATGGAATGAGATGCCGATTTCTGTCATTCAAGTGAAATTCTACTCAGTGCCTAACTGGATAAGAGCCATTTTAGCTGCCTGGTGGAGCAGTTGTTTCGACTGATTTCGCACCCTTGTAAACCCCCAAGCTGCTTACAAATTTAATCATTTTGTCTTCATGCCATACTATTTACGCACAACAAATATTTTTTTTATTTGCTTTCCTTCATGCTATAGCAATTTGAATGGCTATTAGTGTATCATTGATTAACAGTTATCTAAGAGACTTCAAGGGTAAGTATTTTACATAGTTTATAAAACTATTGCATATTTCTGTATAAAAAATTATTGATGCAGGATAGATAGCGCCTAAAGACTTCATGCAGCAATCAATGGAGTTGACAACACATTCATATTAGATGATTTTCTTTTATACTTTTCCCAACCACCAGTAGATTGCAAATAAAAAACAAAGTGACTTACAATTACAACATAGCCAAACTGTGAAGTAAACATTAACAATATATACAAAGCCAAAATAATTATATTTGCATAATATGTGCATGATACTTTGTTACTAATAAATATCAGAGTGTCTTGGATCAGATTAATATTTGAACAGATGAAAAATTAAGTTTGACACTATCATAAGAAACTGCAGTTTTTCATTATCATAGTGGCAGGATATCTTTGAAGACATAATTAATAGCATCATTACAACAAGGTAAAGTATAGTAAAACCACCCGCTACTAGACAGTTACAGGATTGCTATATATGTGTACAGTGGTTCTCTGCTTCGAAATCAGAAACTCTCTATTAATGGGGTATATCTGATAATGTGAAGTGTGCATTGCTGGAAGCTCGACTTACATTATCATCATGTGGGAAAATATTTTGCATCATGACATAATTTATGTGCATGATAAGATACATAAAACTGTTTTGAGTGATATCAGCTGTAAATTTAGAAAGACACTTGGTACACTCCCTTATTAAAGTGGCTTTGGCTCATTTCGGATACCCGGCTCTTGGCTGAATTTGGCAATTTTTTGCCGCCATCTTGGATTTCAAAAATGCGCTAAGAGGCGCATTTGAAATCCAAGATGGCGGCCAAAATTGTTATCCCTGTCCGAGAGAAATCGGAAAGGGAAAACAATTCTGAACTACCAAACATGCAACATGCAAAGAACAAGACAAAATTTAACTTACCCCAATTTATTCCGACTTTTTGACGATACTCATCGCTGTTCTGCTAATTATGAGGAAAACTGCAAATTATAAGAAAAAAAAAACTATAATATTTTTTGCTGAGCACAAGTTTATGAAATATAATTTAAATTACTTAAATTGCATTCAATGCGATTAATTTAATGTGGATGATCAAAATAAACTAAACATTCAAATTTTAATATTCTTGTTTTTTCCATTATTAGTAATTCTTAATTGATCTACATGACTATAATATATGTAATATTTGATTTAAAAATATTTTAAGCCTGAAATCACTTTAGACTTAAGTTTCATTAAGTATAGTTCTTATGTTTAAATGTTAAGATCGAAATACAGAAAGTGCAAAAAATTAGAATTGTCTGCAAATCGCATATTTGAAAACAGCATTAAGAAATACAGTTTCATACATTAAAACTAAAAGAAATATTATTAAGGTCTTATCTGTACAGTTCATAATTAATAATACTGCTGTTTAATTTGATTAAAATAAAATAAAAATAAAAGAAGTTCAAACAGAATGATACAGGTTATTTCGCTCCAAACAGTTTGCCATCGGGAACGTATTTGCCGTTCTACTTATGTAAAGTTGTAAGGATCTTAAGTTTTACTAACGTTTCTTTTTATTTTAAATCTTTACTATCACTTCTTATTTTCTCCTTCCGGCCAGAATTAAAAGCTTTAACTTATTTATGCAAATTTGTCTGGCGAACGCCAAGTACTTAAGTTGTGGCTTTTTGCCAAGCGAGAGAGAGGAAGGAGTTAGTCGAAGCAGGCCGCTTGCCTTAGCAGTTTTACTCGGTTGCTGGTTGCCTTCCAGGCCAGAGGTTTAATCCTCTTGATAATTTTAAACGTATTGTAGTGTTAACAGTTCTCTGTACTACATACGGCTTCCTGTTAATATACGGCCAATCTTCCACGTAGGCCCTTGTTTATTTTCCAAATTTAACTTAGAGTTTAGTTAATATTTTTATATTCTTACGTTCAGACCACAAGTAGTTGGTCTCTGTATTCCGAAGTACGGAAATTATTGTAAAGAGTGAAAAATAAAGGGTTTCGTATACCCTTCCTGTGTATCTTGTCTACTTCCCACATTTATTGGACACAGCTTTAGTAAGCTCCCTGTTCCGAGTCAGATCTTTGCATGTTCCCAAAGAAAGTAAGGCGGAACATTGAACCTGATAGTGGCGCCCAACGAAGAAGAATAACCATGGCCGAGTTTCAAGAAGAACCTGTGCTGCCTGCAGAAGCGGCTCAGAATCTAGAAATGCCAGCTGCCGCCCTGGAAGGATTTGGTTACATCATCCAGACCATGCGCGCAGCGATGAAACCAGAAGCAACATTTAATGGAAACTCACCGGTAACCAGTTTTTTGGAAAAATTGGAGGACCACTTCATGATGTATCCCGTGCACGAGTTCCAGAAAGTTACCTTAGCTACCAGCGCTCTGAGGGGCCAAGCGCTTAATTGGTTCAAATGTATAGGCAGAAGTCTCTTGGGTCAAGCAGGAAGTCCCACCTATACTTACGAAAATTTCAAGACTGCCCTAGAAAAAGCCTTCCCTGTCGTAAGGGATCGTGCGAAATTAGAAACGGAACTTTTCAGCATATATCAGCAAAGAATCGAAAATCTTTCCACCTTTATTTTAAGAAAAATTCACGTCTTCAAACTCTTGTATGGAAACCGTCCGGATCCTGAGATAATTCAAGTGATTTGCCGAGGTTATTTCCCTAAGTGCAAGACTTTATTGAATTAAGGAATCCGACTACACTGGAAAAGTTATTTGAGCTAGCAATCCAGTTTGAAAGTAGAAGAACGGCGGACATTGAAAGAAGACTCCAATATCAACAACGAAACCAATTTGGTGAGCCAAGACCACAGCAAAGTCAAGCACACGGCTACGGAAGCAAAGCGAATCAGTGGGCAAGGAAACCCGAGCATCCATAAACAGCCGGCGAACGTCGACAGTTCAATAGCAATTCAGGAAAAAAGTCTCAAGGCCAGTGGAAAAAGAAGGAAAGCATGGAAAGAAAAAAGGATTTAAACTAAAACGGATTTCTGCTGACGGGAGGGTGCGGAAATCCGAAGGCCAAGAAAACCCCTCTTCCTTCAAGTTAAATACAGTAATGGTGAAAATTTTGACTCTTCCGAAGATTGAAGTGTTGGTGAATAACATCCCAGCCACCGCACTCCTGGATACAGGCGCGCAGTGTTCCTGTGTGGCAGAAGACTTTTTTAGGAAGTATTTTCGTAAATATCGCATATATACTTCGGATAATACGACAGTGTTAGCTGCGCAAGGAGAAAGATGTAAGTGCATAGGTAAATTACCGCTATACCTTCGTATCAAGGACGAACAAGAAAAATTATGTTTTTTATAGTAAAGAATCTGCAAGCACATATCATCTTAGGAATAGATTTTTTTCAGAGGCAGAAGCAACGCTGGATTTTAATGAAGGTTCCCTTAAGCTGACGATGAAACCAGTTCGAGAAGAAAAATCGGATGTTAACCTTGATCACCTGCCTAAGGAAGAGCAACAAAGAATCCGACAAGTGGTAAGTGAATTTGCTTCGTTATTTAGTGATATTCCAGGATTTACTCAAGTTGCTAACCATAGTATTGACACCGGAGATTCAATGCCAGTTCGCCACAAAGCATACCGGTATGATAAGAATAAAGAAAAAATTATAGAATGGCACATTAGCGATATGCTACGTAAAAAGATCATAACGCCCATCTCAAGTAGTTATGCTAGCCCGGTGGTTTTATGTAAGAAAAACAATGACTACCCATTAACACATCCAAAAAGGTGGCGTTTCGCGATTGACTATCGTAAATTAAACTCCATAACTAAATATCCGGTATATCCGTTACCTATTATTGAAGAAATTCTAAGGAACATAACGTCTACCAAATACATGACGACTTTAGACTTAACGACTGGTTATTTTCAAATAGGGGTTAAACCGGAGGACGTGCCTAAGACTGCTTTTATAACCAAGTCTAGCACTTATGCATTCCTGCGTATGCCGTTTGGCCTTTCAGGGGCACCGGCAACATTTCAGCGATGTGTGGACATTGTGCTAAGGCCTGTTCTTGGAAAGTCCACATTTATCTATTTAGACGATATCATTATTACTAGTGATAATCTGGACCAACATGTACAAGATTTAAGACAGGTATTTTCATTATTAAATGAGGCCGGTCTAAAAGTTAATGTCGAAAAGTGCAAATTTGCAGCCCCTGAATTAAAATATTTAGGTTACAAAATATCTCAGAAAGGAATCGAGACAGACGAATCAAAAATAATCGCTGTGCAAAAGTATCCGCCGCCAAATACGGCGAAGAAGCTTTCTTCTTTCCTAGGACTTTGTTCATATTATAGGTCCTTTATAAAAGATTTTGCAGCTATTGCTGAACCATTGTTAAAATTAAAAAGGAAAAAGGCAAGATTCTCGTGGACGGCCGAAGCCAATAGTGCTTTCGAAAAATTAAAGCAAGCATTAACGCAAGCCCCTGGGTTGAAATTTCCTGAAAAGGATGAGAATTTAGAAATTTCAGCGGATGCTTCGGATTATGCGGTAGGAGCGGTACTTTCGCAAAATCAGCAGCCCGTGGCATTTTTAGTCGAACTTTAAATCAAACACAAAGAAATTATTCCGCGACCGAGAGAGAGGCACTTGCAGTTCTGTTAGCAGTGCAAAAGTTCCGAGTCTATTTTGGAAGGGCGCCAATAACAGTGTATTCTGATCATGCGGCGGTAACTAGATTGTACTCGGGGAAAAACTTATCCCCAAGGTTAATAAGATGGGCACTCAAGCTACAAGAATATAATCTGGTAATCAAGCATACCCCCGGAAAGGAAAATATCGTAGCAGATGCCCTATCCAGAATAAAAATAGATGAAGAAGGTAATACTATAAAGGTGGCAATGCTCACAGCATGTACAATAAATTCCCGAGAAACTGTAATAACCGAACTGGGTAAGGATCCTGAGTTTGGAAACATTTATGAGTATTTAAAGGATCCTGAAAATTTTAGCCACCAAGATATTGTGGCGATAAGAAATAGGGCGGCCCATTACGAACTAATAGATGGTCTATTATTTTATACAAAAACTACAAATTCCAACAACGAATTTCGACCTGTTATCCCAGCTAGTCTTAGATTAAATATCCTGCAGGAGTTACACGACAGCCCATTAGTTTCTCATGCTGGTATTCGAAAAACTATCCAACGCGTACGCGAGGCAGTCTATTTTCCTGAACTGCAAAAGTTAACAAGGGCGTATGTCCAGTCCTGCCCAACATGTCAAGCAGTTAATTATTAATTTCCGCCCGGCCGGGTTTCTAAATAGTATTAAATCCGAATTTCCAAATGAAATAATTGGCATCGATTTATTGGGCCCTTTCCCAAAAAGTCAATTAAATAAAAGTCGGTATCTCCTTGTTATGGTTGATCATTTTAGTAAGTGGACCGAAATTGTTCCCTTGAAACGAGCCTCCGCGAAATTAGTTACTGATTCTATTTTAAATAAATATATTTTAAAATACGGGGCGCCCCTAAAAGTTATATCGGATAATGGTCCTCAATTTGTAAGTAATATATTTGAAGACATGTGCCAAAAACTGGGCATACGTCATTTAAAAATGGTCCCGTATCGGCCGAAATCAAATATAGCGGAACGGGTCAATAGAAATTTAGTGAAAATTATCCGTAGTTATGTTAAAAAATTTCATAAAAGCTGGGATAACTATGTCAATGAATTTGCTTTCGCCCTTAGGACCGCAAAACACGATACAACGGGCAAAACTCCTGCTGAGTTATTTTTAGGCAGAAAGATTATAACGCCGTTAGATAAATTATTTTATGTTCAACAAAGAGCCCCAGAATTTAAAATGGGTGATATAGAAAAATTAATTAAAGAAGCAAAAAAGAACACTGAAGTAGCACAAAGAAAACAGAAGCTCTATTATGATTTGAAACGACGGGGAGTAACTTATAAAGTAGGAGATGAAGTATTAAAAATTAAGCATTCACTCTCTTCAGCACCAGAAGATAAAACCGCCAAATTGTTTCCACGATTTGAAGGACCATATGTCATAGAAAAAATAACTCAGGCTGTAGTGGTGTTAAAAGCCAGGAATGGTGAAACATGCTCCGCAAACATTGACCAAATAAAACCATACTATGACCGTAATAAAATGCAAATATTTACAGATCTTTTGCAGGATCCGGCACTGCAGGCACAAGCTCCAGAGGTGGAACAACGTCAAGCACAAGGACAAGCCATTAGGAGGCAGGAGCAATTGAAAAGAAAGTTTCCCCGTTGGAAAATTGAAGGTAACAAGAAAAAGAAGCCGTCCCACCGACCACAAAAGAGAGCACACGACCACCCCCAGAATGAAGAAAGGAGAAGTACGACGAATGCAAAGAGAGCCAGGAGAAATAACGGCAACTATAACCCGGCTCCCAAACGGAAGATCTACTCATCGGACAGGACTCTCCGCAGCAAATGTCGCCGAACTGCGGAAGGGCCACCAGCGGCGAAGGAAAAGATACAAGGAAAATTTGAACGGCCAGCAACGAGGTCCAAGCAGGAACGAGAGAGAAGTGTCCCGGTTCCGCCAAGGCCAGCGGCCATCAAACGACCAGGACCACAGGCAGAGGTGAAAAAGAAGGTATTCAAGGGTGACCGAACTGGAGGGGGAAAAAAGCTTCTAGAGGAAGGAACTGAAGGGCGAGCCCGCACAAGAAGGAGGATAAATCAAACAACAATCTGCACTACCTTCCAGGACTGGGCTGAGAAAAGAATGTCCGAATATCACAAAGATAAGTAAAATTTTATGTTACTTTGCAAACTTAAGTTAATCTTTCATTCTTACTGCAAGTGGCAGATTTCAAGAAGTTTTACCTCATGCGAGGTCTACCTTTATCGCCAAAAGGGTGAGAAAGGAGTTGTTACCGATTTTGGTATTATGTTTTTCAATTACTCGCGCGTAAAACTAAAGTTGATGTATAATAGCGTTGTGTAAAGACTTAAATATTGTAAAAAGTTATTGTATAAATATTATTTAAAACATTCTGGCAAGAAAGAAATTTTAGTCTGAAAGACTTTTTGAAATGTATTATTTCAATATAGAAAGAATTGGCACTTGCTTTGAAAAGAATAGAAGTTAACAATGTACTACTAATGTATGTTTTCAAATGTATAAAATTAACGGCATGTTAATATGTTCTTATATACAATGTGAACTGTTATTTTAAATGTTAAGAAATACCGTGATATGGTAAAAGTGAAAGTAATGTTAAAATTTTTTTTTATTCGTGTGACTAAAAAGACTAAATCATGGTGAATATGTGAATGATGTAGTTAGGTTCTCTGACGCTACACTTCAGAGTTAGCCACTTTCAGAATAGTACCTCAGGGTTTAGAGTTGAAATTAGGGTGTGTTACGAGGTCTTGGTATGTTGAATTTTAACACGTTAGTGTTTTGATTGTAGGAGGCAGTGTTGAACACGTATACATAAACACATTTGTGTTTGGTGTTCTTTTACAACACATGTCAGAGAGCACGGGGAGAGATAATTAAAATAGTCATGAATGAAATAAGAATGTTAAGAAAAATATAAATATGCATGTTACTTGCCATTTCATTGTGTAACATTTCATTAAACTAGCTCTGGAAGGAACCAGATTTGAATAAAAGCTCCTGTTTAGATGCAGTACAGATGAAAAATTGGGTGTCCATGGAGCTGCTATTGTAAAAACAATTTTTTTTTTAAATTTCTAGTTTCTAGTAAGAAATGTTTGTAAAAGATTGGCCTCGCGTTAGATTCTAGAGCTAAAAGTTTTCAACAAGGTTGTTTTAGACCTCAGTTTCAAGCTAATTAACTCTGGCGGGAAGTATGTAAGGATCTTAAGTTTTACTAACGTTTATTTTTATTTTAAATCTTTACTATCATTTCTTATTTTCTACTTCCGGCCAGAATTAAAAGCTTTAACTTATTTATGCAAATTTGTCTGGCGAACGCCAAGTACTTAAGTTGTGGCTTTTTGCCAAGCGAGAGAGAGGAAGGAGTTAGTCGAAGCAGGCCGCTTGCCTTGGCAGTTTTACTCGGTTGCTGGTTGCCTTCCAGGCCAGAGGTTTAATCCTCTTGATAATTTTAAACGTATTGTAGTGTTAACAGTTCTCTGTACTACATACGGCTTCCTGTTAATATACGGCCAATCTTCCACGTAGGCCCTTGTTTATTATTCCAAATTTAAGTTAGAGTTTAGTTAATATTTTTATATTTTTACGTTCAGACCACAAGTAGTTGGTCTCTGTATTCCGAAGTACGGAAATTATTGTAAAGAGTGAAAAATAAAGGGTTTCGTATACCCTTCCTGTGTATCTTGTCTACTTCCCACATTTATTGGACACAGCTTTAGTAAGCTCCCTGTTCCGAGTCAGGTCTTTGCATGTTCCCAAAGAAAGTAAGGCGGAACATTGAACCTGATAAAGTGCCCAATAGCATTATATTATAAAGCAGGGCACTTCGCGTAATGCGCAGTAATCGCGACGATACTTTTAAGTAGATACCTTTCGCAGTTGAGAATTTTGCTCCGATAAGTTATTAATCAACAATGTGTTTGTCTGTCGGCCTATTTGTAATTCCAAATTATAATTTTGGAATAAAAAATTTTAATTTTGAAAGTTTAAAATCTTTTTTAAGGAAAATGTAATTTTTTTTAAGTTGCAGTTTACTTATCAATATTACATCTGTCTCATATTTATCACAGTATAAATGGAGTCTTGGCCCAATTAAATAAATCTAAGATGATCAATTAAGAAAACTTATAGATATATATAATAGTAAAGTTGTAGTGTCCAGGTGGGTTTACTTCTATCTGTATATTGGAGTATCAGGAAACTACACAGAAAAAGTGTTCAAACCCTTTATTAACTCTTTAAAATTTACAATGCGTCAGCATCAACTCGACGCTAACAAACTTTGCCTCTACTTGGGTGATAACTGAAAGTCAGGTAATTGAAATTAAAAGTTGAAATGTTTAACAAGTAATAAACTAGCCTACAGGGCTCAGCAAGATCCCGAACTTCAACCCCCTTCCTTCCAAGCTAGCGGCAGCAAAGCAATGCATTTAAGCCACTTGAGCCAGCAGTAAGCAAACGTACCTACGGCAGAGACATAAGTAGACTTTAAATTATTAGTTAAAATAAATATAAATCCCTACAAGGTTTTAAAAGTGATGTTTAAAATTTCAGCTAATTTTCAGTAATGCATCCCCGGGCTCAACTCCACATGAATTGCCAAATATTTTAAGGCACTTTCAATTTCGTATATAAATAGTAGCAACTTTTGAGGTTCTAACATCAAGCCCTACATTAGAAACAACAGGCATTTAATACACATTGTCTCAAGTGTCTATGAGAACTTCGACACCGGTTCACCATGTCCCTATCCAGCACTTCACAAAAGGTTCACTAAATACTCGCATGTGTGATGAAATGGGCTGGAGTCCCTTGGGAGTGGAATCGCAAACAGTGGAGTCATGGGATCATCTGTCATGTAAAATCTCGCCTGCAAAAATCTTATTCTTCCGAATATCTAATTTGCATAGTAGTAGGAATAGACTCATTAAACAGTTTCTTCCGAGTACCTAGTTTGGGTAGTAGTAGGTATAGACTCATTAGACAGTCATGAGCTTACATATTAAATGGTGAAGCGGTGTTAAGTAGCATGTGACTGAGTAGCAGTGCGTTCTTCTGGACCCATAGCCTGCGCTGGGATCGCGAAGACCTCTTTACAACAAAAGGAACTTCATAAATACATCTTCAAAATTCTAGATCATAAGTGTTCTGGAAAAAGAATCAAGACTGTTTGATAACTAGTCTAACATAAAGGAACTTGCACCCATGTGCAGATCGGCGGCTGCTTGAAAAGGCCTTGTTAGGAATGTCCCTGCCTGAAGATATACGTCCCTGATGAGTATCATTTTCTAACTTCAGAAAAGCGTCCTTCATAAACACAGATCGTATTTTATTCTCGAGTGCATCCTTATGTAAGTTCAATTTTTGTTTTCATTAATTAATTAAGCAGGGAATGAAATAAATCTCTGATCGTTATGCAAATTCACTCCACTGGATTTGTATAAATATACCCTTTGCAGAAATGTGTGACGGACGCTTTTGTAGAAAGATCTTATTTTTCATAAAGGTGCCGAAAATTAATTTCATCTCCTGCGTCGTCAATCTATAATGCAAATGAAAACCACATTTGCAAATGTGGTTTTCATTTGCATAAATAGCCCTGCCTTAAGTGTTTGCATCCTTTTGGAGGTTCCATCAATAATGTGCTAAGATTTAACGGTTTGGCAGTCCTTTGCATTAAAAATAAATACAGTAGCTAAAAACATTAATGAATTTTTGACGAAGCTATAAACAAATTTTCAGAAGTCAAAACTCACTAAAAACAGTTATAGCTTTTTTTTTTATTATTCGCAGAAAATTTAACATTTTTTAAATCATAAAAAATGGCTGATTAATAAGACTTTTTTTTAATATAAATGGTTTTTTTTCCTTAATCTTAAGACTTTTGTTTTCCAAATGAATTCAAATATTTAATTTTATTTAAATAAATGTTAATTATATATTTGTGTTGACAATTTGTATGGTGATTATTATAATAAGGGGGGAAGGGCTAGTGACATTTCCATCCTGAGCCTCTATAACTAGGTCTGCTACTGCAGATAGGATTTTGCATGTTTGACATATTTCTTGCTTTGATAAACCTAATGATTTTAGAAAATTACATTTTATGTTTGTACAGCTCTTCCATCCTTAAAACGGTCAATCTACTAAGAATAAAAACCTATCTCAAACATTCTGTGTATGTATATTTTTATATGTTATGTAAGCTAATAGAAAATATTTAATTATGGAAATTTCCCTCGTTCAGAGTCAGTTTACAATCCACAAAAGGCAATAGGAAATATATAAATAATGTACATAAAGAAAAATGCGTAACATATTCTAAAAAATTGCGCAGGAAATTGCAGATATGTGAATGTTGAAATAAATATCGATAAACAAAACAACAGTAAACACAAATTTATGCTTATTTTAAAATCGAATGATAGAATTAAAAAAAAATATTATCTCTAAAGAGTAAGATTACTTATACTACATTAAAAGGCACCATTAGCTTTATTTATGACTTTGCACTCACAAAAAAAATTAGAATTTTATTATCGGGTAAAGAAGCTAACAGAAAAGTTAACTTGTTACATCCAATATATTGTTACTAATTTGGTATTTGTGATCTCTTATTTGGATATTCTATGATGCCGTAGCGGAAATTTCTGTTTTCGGCTATGGATCCAGGAAGTAAAATTTCTGTTCTTGCCGGTATTGTGATTTTCTCTGTGCAGGTAGAAAAGGACCGAAAAAACGTAGCCGGGGCAAGCTGCAACGTTACAACGTAGGTGCGCCTTTTGAACGTATCGCTTTTGACATCTTAGGACCTCTGCCACGAACTGATGATAGCAACAAATACATACTCGTTGTCATTGATACTTCACCAAGTAGCCTGAAGCGTATTCTATTCCTGATCAAGAGGCTGTTACAGTAGCTGAGGTGATGATACAGCACTGGATTTCCAGGTTCGGAGTGCCTCTTCAGTTACATTCAGATCAGGGAAGGAATTTTACCTTGGCAGTAATTAAAGAACTATGTAAACTACTCTCCATTGACAAAACCCAAACGACGCCATTACATCCCCAGTCGGACGGCATGGTAGAGAGGTTCAATCGAACCATCCTTAATAACCTCTCATTAGTGGTTTCCAGAAACCAACAGGACTGGGACAAGAAATTACCACTGTTTTTACTGGCTTACCGCAGTGCTGTCCACGAGACTACCGTCTATTCCCCATCGCAGATGCTCTTCGGTTGTGACCTTCGTCTGCCTTGTGATCTCTTGTTTGGCCGCCCTCCGGATGCTCCTTCATCGTCTGAGGAATATATTCAAGATCTCCAGGCCCGGTTTGAAGTGATGCACAACTTTGCACGAGAGCGAGTCAACTTGGCGACGGAGAAGATGAAGACCCGCTACGACACAAGAGCTACTGAACGTCAGTTTCACGAAGGAGACAAGGTGTGGTTGTGGAATCCGACTCGACGGAAAGGACTTTGTCCGAAATTACAGTCACCTTGGGATGGCCCGTATACAGTCCTAAAAAGGCTGAATGACGTCGTGGTTCGGATTCGTAAGTCTTCGAACTCTAAACCTAAAGTCGTTCATTACGACAGGTTAGCTCATTACTATGGCCATAGTACGTAATGTAAATAATTGTAAATAGTATCAGACCATGATCCTTTTTGTTTTTAAATGTGTATTTGATTTGATTTGTATTTAGTATTTGATTTGTATTTGATTTGTATTTGACTTGTATTTGATAGCATTTGATTTGTTTTATTTATTGCATTTATTGTTCATGTTGCTTATTACTGTAATGTAATGCTTATTAATGCATTTACGCCACAGTTGTAAGTTTGGCTTCCTGTCCAGGGATTGTACTGCACGGGACGTGCAGTCCTTGAAAATCTTCTAAACTTGCGATATAATCATTAAATGAATAGGAAACTGTAAAAGGCGAAAATGAGGTCATGTAGCTCACTAGGGCTAATGAGTGAGAGTAAGCACTTGGTGTTACCATGAACTTTGATGTTACCACGAACTTTGATTTTAAAACACACGATACGAAATAGTAAAAATAAAAAGTAAAAGTAAAAATCTTGGTTAAATAAGTAGTAAAACGAAGAATTCATCGATGAAAAATAAAGTCCTAATTTTGCAAAGTTCATCTTTCTTGAATAGTAACTGCAAAGGAATAGTAATTTTTTTTTCTTACATTATATACACTACCACCACTTAGAATTGTGGTGGATCGCTCGAGGTCTTTTCACTACGTTCTCAATAGTAGGGTCATAGTCTGTAAGCGATTTAATAGCTTCATAGGGAGAATTTCTCATATCTTTAAAGAAGTTGTGTGCAGAAATTAGGATTTGGTCGTGAATTGGGTTGATATCCAGGTCTTTGTGAATTTGAGAATTTCGCACGAACCAGGGTGCGTTCACTATGCTACGTAAGATTTTGTTTTGAAGTACATTTAATTTTTGTCTGTCTATTTTTCGGGCAGTAGCCCAGGCTGGAACTGCATAGAGGATTATTGGGCGAATAAGTGAGATGTAGATATTTTTCTTGGTACGGAGGTTTAACTTAGAGTTTCTTCCAATTAATGAGTAGAGAGCAATGAAAGCAGCGTTAGCCTTATTTGTAACATATTGAATATGATCTTTGAAATTTAGGGTTTTGTCAATATAGACACCTAAGTATTTATAGGAGTTGGCAACAGGAATATCTTGGTTATTGAGTCGGATATTTATATTCACTGGGATATTTTTTCTGTATCTGCGAAAGAGAACTACGCAGCATTTATCAGTATTTAGTTTGATTTTCCAGTCTTGACAAAATTTATTAATAATGTTGACTTGGAGCTGAAGTTTTTCTAAAGCATTATTTGGACTTCGTGAACTGGTGAGGATAACTGTGTCGTCGGCATATTTGAGTATATTAGAATGAAAAGGTAGAGGCATATCATTTATGAATATTGTAAAAAGCTTCGGTCCTAAAACACTGCCTTGAGCTACTCCACTGTAAATCACTTTTTTTGAAGAGATTGCTTCACCACAGCGCACTTAAAAAGTATGATGTTTAAAATAAGAATGCATAAGCTTAATAAAGCTGTTTGGTAAAAGGAAGTTAGATAGCTTATGAAGTAAGCCAGTATGCCACACTTGATCGAAAGCTTTCTCGAAATCGAGGAAGCATGCCGCTACTCCGTTCTTTTTTGTAAATTCTTGGGCAATAAGTTCAACTAAATTTAATATTTGATGTGTGGTATTGTGGCCTTTGCGGAATCCAAATTGATGCTTGTCTATTAGATTAAGGCGTTCTAGATGATTGGTGAGCCGAGCACTAAGTACTCGTTCGAAAACTTTTCCAAGCGCTGGCAAAAGACTGATGGGTCTGTAATTTTTTGCTAGATTTGGATCTTTTCCTGGTTTCGGGATCGTAACAATGATTGAGTGTTTCCACTGCGATGGAAAGTAGCTGAGTCTAATACAAGCATTAAAAATATTTGTAATTAAGACTATGCATCTTCTAGGTAAAGCTTGCAACGCTTCATTAGAAATCATGTCATATCCTTTAGCTTTGCGCTTCTTTAATTTTTTAATAATTTGCTGAACTTCGTTTGGAGATGCAGGCGTAAAAAAATTAATGCTGGGACTGTTGAGGATGCTATTGACAGAGTAATTAATATCTTTTTCGTGAATTTGATTGGGTGAAAGATTTCTGAGTGATTTAGCTACTTTCCAAACAGAGTTAGGTTAAAGATCCATGTTTTCTAGGACATTATCCCACGAATTTCATCGATGGGTGGCGATGTCTTCTTTTATTTTTCTGTTTAAATAATTAATATGACGTTTTTCAGTAGGATTGCGAGTAATATGCCATCTTTTAAGTCTATTTCTTTCTTGTATAAGGAATTTAATTTCTTCTGGGATGCCATAGGGATTTTTATTCTTGACTGTATAGGTAGCATTATTGATAGCGTTTTGAATTTTGGAGTTTAATCTGGTGATTTCCAGCTCAATATCGCAGTCATAACGAAGTGTGGCTCTGCTGTTTACAGAATTTAGCTGTTTGGTAACCATATACCAATTAACTTTTGTATGAGCTTAAGGGAGAGGGGGATAAAATCCATAGAAGTTGAAGACTATAGGGAGATGGTCAGACGAAAGTTCTGGGAGAACATCAAGATTAGGAATATTAGGAAGGTTTTTCATCAAAACTATATCTAAAATATCCCCTAGTCCGTTGTGCGTATAGTGCGTTGGGTGATTGAGAGCAATGAGATTGATGTTACTATTGTGGATGAAGTTGCTTAAATTTTCTCCATTTCTATTTGTGACTCTACAGTTCCAAGAGGAATGTTTAGCATTTAAATCACCTGCTATTAAGGTGGGGTAGTTATTTTCAGTAAGTAGTTTCAGATTATTGAGATCAAGAGTACTGGAGGGGGGGATTGTAGACGGAGATAAAAAGAAAAGGTTCTCTAAAACCACTATAGATAAGTACTGCAGCATTTTCTATAGTACAAGCAGGATTTAAATCACATTTGGCTGTTTTGATATGGTTTTTAATGTGAATTGCGTTTCCTCCTCCTCTATTACGTCTTCTGTCTTTTCTGTAAATGCGGTAGCCTTATATTTTAAATTTGTCGCAAGAGCGGAGATGGGTTTCATTTACTAGGATAACATCAATGTTATGTCTAGTAAGAAAATTTGAAATTTCCACTTGTTGGTATCTGATGCCGTTTGCATTCTAGTAACAAATCTTTAAGAAGCTATTTGTAGCTGAGATAAAATTTATTTGACTATGAGTTTGATTAAAATTCATAGTTTAGATTTGAGAAATATTCGGAGGCCGCCATGCCGACCTCTAGTTTGTCAAATATTGTTTTTGCTGTTTTAAATTTCTGGAAGAATTCTTTAACTTGAGTGAATTGGATTTTTATCCAGTTAAAAAAGCCAAGTGGGTTTGAGTTTGTGTCTTCTGTTTTACTAGTGTTTTCATTTTCCTTGCATATTCCATGCATTTTTTGGTTTGTTCTCAGGGAGTGAAGGAAAATCCTTTTTGTTAAATTTAAATTGTTCTTTTTTCTTTTCTTCTTTTAAAGCTTTAAATTCTTCAATTTGCTTCTGAACATTATGAGGATGTTTACTGCAACCTTTGAAGGAAGAAACGTGATTTTGCCCACAGAGGGCACAGACAGGGAGTTTGTTGTCATTTTTTGTTTGTTTACAAGTGAATGTTTCATGAGGCTCTGCACATTTTAAACAGCGAGGTTTATAGTGACATTTGTCCCGTGTGTGCCCGTACCTTTGGCACTTATGGCACTGCACGGGTCCAGGGCGAGCTTTAAAAGGCTCGATGCCCACATAGCACAAAAACATCGTTGGGATATCCCGAGGATGTTGCTCGCGGGATATGCGCACATCCTCAGGACATCCCGGAATATCCCGCGAACCTCCTGAACACCTCCTCCCGAGTGCTTAATGTCACATCCCAGGATATCCTAAGGACATCCTAACTAAGTCCCATTGACAGCGTGCGGGATGTTATTAGGATATGAACTCCTACTTACTACATCCTCAGGACATCCCGGGATAACCCACTAACCTCCTAAACACATCCCATTATATCCTAAAAATATCCTATCTATGTCCCATCGACAGCGTATGGGATGTTACTAGGATTTAAAGTCCTACTTACTACATCCTCAGGACATCCCGTAGTAACCCAGTTTCCTCCTAAACTCATCCTACCTAGTGCTTAATGTCACATCCCAGTATATCCTTAGGACATCCTATCTAGGTCCCACCGACAGCGTATGGGATGTTATCAGGATTTGAAATATTAGTTACAATATCCCTTTAACCTTTTAAATACATATTCTTAACTGCTTAATGTTACATCCCAGTATATCCCCAGAAATCTTCTTTATATTCCAGTGAAAGTGTGTGAATGTGTTGTGATAACTGAAACTTGCTTATTTTCCACAGACAGTCTCATGTCCTCCATCTGTGGTTACTATGGAAAAATAAGAAATGTTAAGAATATTTATACAATTTATTTTCTAATTTGAATTTCAATTTATTTAATAATTTGTAAATATATCTAAAACTGAGCAAGAGGCTTGAAATGAATTATTAATACAAAATATTCTAAGAGAAAATTTTGCTTTAAAGTATTAAAAATCTTTCGATTATTTTTAACCATTCAATAGCCCAAAACTGAATTCTTCGATATCTTCATAATTAAATTATTCTACAAATTCAGTTCTGACTTCAGTTAATTTGTATTCAAAATTCAATAATAAAATTAAGCATTTAATAACCTTATAACGTTGCGCGCCTCCAACTTGCACGCAACCAAGAGGTGACTGTGAAAACTTGTATAAAAGATAGAGCCTTGTGAAGGGTTTAAGTCCCTTTTTATTCAACGTAATAAATTACTATTGCGTGCTCTTGACGCTCACAGACTGTGCCAACTTGGCAGTCAAATAAAAATAATAACCTGAAAAGAAAGTAAAGACAAGATTCTAACTACGAGGCTCTCTAAAATAACTAACTCACCGCGTTTTACAATACCGCTGCTAATTCAGCAGACTTGAAGCTCACTGGAACGATTACCACTACTTCCCGCCAAGCACATAGGCCGCAACGCGGGGTTCTTCAATTCTCGCTAACTACCTCCGCGCTCGTGCAGTAAGAAATATCACACCGAACTCGTTTCCTTCTATTTAAATCAGAATACTTCCGCTTATAATTTGAATCCTTGCGCGTTCTACTCAAATTTACATATTCTGGCATTGGCAGTTCCAGGGGAAAGTAAGGCTTGACAGGAAAGATAGTTTAAACTTAAAATAAATGTTAGTTAAAATAAATATAAACCCTACATTTGCCGCTGCCAGAATTTGGAAAACTTGGAAGCAGGTCCTACAAACGACCTGTTGTAAGTTTCTCTAATTCTAAACTAACTGGCGAGAACCTCGTTTACACAAAAAAAAATCTTATGTAACAATTTGTATCCTAAAATTCTGTTGCTCGTTATAACTTTCTTCTTACAGCAACTTTTCCTGGACTTCATCAATCAATCTTGGTCTTTCCTTCCAGCATCTGGAAGGAATAAGTATCAGTATCTTTCTACATACATTATAATTTACACTTTCTTGACACAATAAATTTTTGTTTTTAACGATTCGTTTTTCTTAGTTATTGCTTAATTCACATTCCTTCAATTTTTCAAGCATTAATTTAACTTTACCCTGGCTCTCCACCGTGTGTGGTGTCAAACGGGAATATTCGTGTTTTAGTCTTACAACACTTTCCCTAACCACCATGATTTGTTAGAATTCAACGACCAAATAGACACACCTTACTCGACATTCTACAACTCAATGAGCTACTTTAATAGTCTTCAAAATTCAAATGTAGGTGGAGAACCCTACAAAACACATTCATTCTAACTTCCCCCTCATTCATCTTTAAACATGCAGGCTTTCGCTCTAAAGCATGACTTTATCTACAATTTACTACTTAAATTTTGACTTAATTGCTTTTAAGCATTCACTTTTAGCATCTACAATTTTATGCTTCTAGACTAAATTCTACTTTTACATACCCTTCAAGTATTTACGTACATTTACAAAATTTTAATACATATGATTTTTACAATTTACCATAAAATGAATAAGAGAAAATAAATTTTTACTTTACTCATTCTTCGCCAGGCTGGCGGCACTGAAACTAAAATTCTTATTAATACAAGAATACGAAGTTATTTTTATCTTCGGCCAAATTTTGGCTTTAACATAACAGAATTAGTCTTTCGACCAACAGAAAATGCTTGTTTTTAGCTTTTACACTTAAAGAAAATAATACTTTTGCCTTAGCTAGATAAAGTAAAACAAAACTAAGTCTCAACCGAGACATATTGACTTCCGTCAAAACATAGAACTTCGTACTTATGCATAACATTTCGGAACAAAAGAGAAAAAAAATTTATAGAAGGTTTTAACTTATCTTTGAGTTTTAGATGCTTGAAACTCCGTCATTCGTTTTTGGCAGAATTGGTCCCAAGTTAGAGGTTTCATGGATGTTAATCTTCTCCTTACTGCCCTCCGAGTGTCGTCCACCTGATTTTTTCTTTTGCGTCCTCTACATGCTGGCCTCTTGACGGAGTAATCGTCTGGTTGTTGGCCTTTCCGTTTCTCCCGAGGACGGCTGGTCTTGACGTCCTCCGGTCTGGAGTCCTTCTTGAATTTCTTCTGTTCCTCGTATTTTTGTGCCTCCTGTTGGCGTTTCAGTTTCCGGAACGGCGGCCTTGCTGGCACCTGACTCTGTGGCCGTGTGCGCGTTCTCCTTGATGTGTAATTTCTCCTGCTATCCTTTGTAGGTGGTGTTTTTCTCTTTACCACGGTTTCTTTACCCGGTGCATCTGTATTTTTGTTTTTCTTAAACGCCGGAGTTTGAAAATTATTTTTTCTTTTTGATACCGACGTCCGGGTTGTAGAAGTGCTAGGTCTCTCTTCAGTTCTCTGTTTCTTGGGTGGTGGAATAGTTGTTGTAGTCTCTGGACCTTCTATATCGTTTAGACTTGAGTCCTGCAAGAAACTTTTAAGGATTTCAAAATTATTTGGATTATAGTATTTTTTCACCTGGTCGGGACTTGCTTTACAGATTTCCCCTCTCTCGTTCTTAAGATATAAGACTACTCCTTTGATTTCCTGAATTACATAGGGGCCTTCAAACTTTGGAGCTAGCTTTGCCATAAAATTGTCTGGGGCACTTGATAAAGAAAATTTCCGCTTCAATACTTTATCCCCAACTTTAAAATCTGCTTCACGGCGTTTTCTATCGTAATATAGTTTCTGCCTATTTCTTGCCGTATCCGAGGTTTTAAGCGCCTGATCAATCAACTTTTGCACATCTTTTTGTTTAAACTCCTGCTCTCTTTGTTGCACAAAGAATAATTTATCTAAAGGCGTAATTAACTTTCTGCCTAAAAATAATTCTGCTGGAGTTTTTCCCGTAGTATCATGATGTGCCGTTCTTAAAGCATAAGCTAATTCATTTATGTAGCCATCCCAGCGCTTGTGATGTGTGCTCACGTAACTGCGAATTATTTTTACTATATTTTTATTAACTCTTTCTGCTATGTTAGCCTGTGGTCTATACGGAACCATTTTGATATGGCGTATGCCAAGTCCATTGCATATGTTTTCAAATATTTGACTAATGAATTGTTTTCCGTTATCGCTAATGACTTTTATCGGTGCACCGTATTTTAAAATGTATCTGTGTAAGAATGCATCTGCGACTGTTTTGGCTGACGCGCGTTTAAGAGGAACAATTTCTATCCATTTTGAAAAATGATCTACTATTACTAAAAGAAAACGATTTTTATTTAACTCGCTCTGGGGGAAGGGACCAAGAAGATCTATGCCTAAAATTTCATTCGGAAATGTAGCGCGAATGCTATTTAAGTACCCGGCCGGGCTGTAATTAATATCATTTATTAACTGACATTGATTGCAGGACCTGACATACGCCGTTACTATTTTGTATACTTGCGGGAAATATACCGCCTCGCGTACCCTTTTTATAGTCTTTCTGACCCCGAGGTGGCCCGCTGTTTTTTCTTCGTGCAACTCCTTCAAAATGCTTAATCGAAGCGAGGCTGGAATGACTGGCTTATACTCAAGATTTTCGTTTGTTGTTTTCGTATAGAATAATAAATTATCTATTATTTCATAGTTTTTTGCTCTATTTCTTATCGCATCGATATCTGTATGCTCAAAGATTTCGGGGTCTTTCAAATAAGCATAGATATTTCCAAATTCAGGATCAGCTTTCAGTTCAGTAATAACCGTATCTCTAGAATCTAAAATTTTTGAAGTCAACACAGCGCATTTAATTTCATTTTCTTCATCGTCCAGTTTTATACGAGAAAGTGCGTCAGCTACATTGTTTTCCTTACCCGGTTTATATTTTATTGTGATATTATATTCTTGGAGTTTTAAAGCCCATCTTATTAACCTGGGCGTTAGGTTTTTTCCCGAGTAAAGTCTACCAACAGCCGCATGATCCGAAAAGACTGTTACTGGCGATTTGCCGAAATAAACTCGAAATTTGTGTACAGCCATTAATACGGCTAATGTTTCTCTTTCTGTAGCTGTATAATTCCTTTGTGTGTGATTCAACGTTTTACTAAAAAATGCCAGCGGATGGTTATTTTGCATAAGAACCGCACCCACCGCATAGTCTGACGCATCTGCTGCAATTTCCAGGTTTTCGTCCCCCTCAGGGAATTTTAAAACAGGGGCATTAATAAGCGCTTCTTTTAATCTTTCAAAAGCTGTGTTAGCTTCCGCTGTCCACGTAAATTTAGCCCTTTTTCTTTTGATTACTAAGAGTGGTTCAACAATATTAGCGAAATCTTTTATGAAAGATCGATAGTAAGAACATAACCCAAGGAAGGATGAAAGTTTCTTGGCGGTGTTGGGCGGTGGGAAATTCTTAATAGCTTTTATTTTTGAATCTTGCGTTTCTATACCCTTTTGCGAAATTTTATAACCGAGATATTTAAGTTCTTTAGTTGCGAACTTGCATTTTGAGGCGTTAATTGTAAGACCGGCCTCTTTTAATAATTTAAAAACTTGTTTGAGGTCATTAATGTGTTGTTTGAACGTACTACTCGTTATAATTATATCATCTAGATAAATTAAATTTGATTTTCCTAGGACAGGCTTTAGAACAATGTCCATAGCTCTCTGGAATGTTGATGGGGCCCCACACAACCCAAAGGACATGCGTAAAAATGCATAAGTGCCCGATTTTGTTATAAACGCGGTTTTATGTATATCATCGGGTCTCATAGCTATTTGATAGTAGCCAGACGTTAAGTCCAAAGTAGACATATATCCTGTCGATTTGATCTGTCTAATGATCTCGTCTATAACCGGCAAAGGGTAAACTGGAAATTTGGTAATACTATTAATTTTCTGTAATCAATAGCAAATCTCCAAGCCCTTTTATCCGAAGGAGGAAACTCGTTCTTTTTCCTACATAGTACGACTGGACTCGCGTACTCACTATTTATGGGCGTTATTATTTTATTCTTTAACATCTCCTGAATATGTTCTTCGATGATTAGGTCTTTTTGTTTATCATAACGATACGGTTTAGTCCTACAAGGTTTTTCGGCATTTAATTGAATCTTGTGAGTCACGATTTGGCAGTTTCCTGGTTTTTCTGAAAACAAATGAGAAAAATTACTCACCACTTGCTGTATTGCTTTACTTTCACGGTCATTCAGATGGCTAAGGTCCACTTCAGGTGTCTCCACAGGTTCCACCACCCTCTGGTCCATCTCCAACGGAACTATCTTGAAAATTTAATTTGGCCCTCGCGGCCCTTAAAAAGTCCATACCTAAAATAAGAGAGTGTTGCAGATCCTTCACCACAAAAATTAATACTTTGAGACTTTCCTCTTTTACCTGTAGGTTTAATGATAATTTCCCGATGCAGTGACATGTTTTTCCTTGCGCAGCTATAATTTCCGTATTTCTGGTTTTAAATAAACGTATCCTATAAAAATTCTTTTTGAAGAAATTTTCACTCATAAAATTTCCTTCTGCTCCTGTATCGATGAGGGCTTCTACTGGTACATCGCCAACCAGGACTTGTATAATTGGTAGCTGTGAGTTTTTTACGATGACCGTGTTTAAATGTCTATTTGAGGGTTTTTTTAAAACTTCCGGGGTCTGGAACCTCCCTTTCACAGGCCCCTCTACTCGTTTAAAGCTTTCCTTTCAATCTGTGTCTTCTGGGTACGCGGATGTTTATTTTCAAATTTTCTTTTTGGGCCTTGACCTTCGAGTTTCGATGCGTTAGCTTGATAGTTCTTTCCCCCATAAGAGCGATTTCCATTTCTGGTTTCCTCCTTCCTTCGGGTACTTTGAGAATATGTTTCCTCTCTCGCTTTTTCCGCTATTCTGCGATTTTGAAACTTCACCGCCAATTCGAAAAGTTCCTGCAATGTGCTTGGGTTTCTAATTTCAAAGTAGTCTTGGACAGCGGGTAACAATCTTGGTAATATTATTTCAATTATCTCCGCATCGGGTTTTTTTCCATACAGCAAGTCCGTCAATTCTGCTGTATCCCGTTGATAGAAACTATATAGCTCGGCTTCCAGCCGTGCGCGATCTTTCACTATGGGGAAGGCCTTTACTAACGATTTTTTGAAATTTTCAAATGTTTACGTCGGGCTTCCAAATTCACCTAGTAGAAAATTTACTATGTTTTTCCACCATAGCGCGGCCTGTCCTCTTAGTGCTGATGTGGCGATGGCAACTTTTTGTCTTTCAGGCACAGGGTAGAGCTGAAAGTGATTTTCTAGACCTTCGAGAAATACCGACACCGAATTTTTTCCGTCGAAATAGACGTTTGGCTTGATTGACGCTCTCAAAGTCTGGACCAGGTATCCAAATCCTTCTAACTGACTTGTCATTTCTTGGTGTTGTCCAGCGGCTTCCATCCAATTTTCGGCCATTTCAGTTTGATAAGTGTTCGGGCGCCAATATAACGTTGCGCGCCTCCAACTTGCACGCAACCAAGAGGTGACTGTGAAAACTTGTATAAAAGATAGAGCCTTGTGAAGGGTTTAAGTCCCTTTTTATTCAACGTAATAAATTACAATTGCGTGCTCTTGACGCTCACAGACTGTGCCAACTTGGCAGTCAAATAAAAATAATAACCTGAAAAGAAAGTAAAGACAAGATTCTAACTACGAGGCTCTCTAAAATAACTAACTCACCGCGTTTTACAATACCGCTGCTAATTCAGCAGACTTGAAGCTCACTGGAACGATTACCACTACTTCCCGCCAAGCACATAGGCCGCAACGCGGGGTTCTTTAATTCTCGCTAACTACCTCCGCGCTCGTGCAGTAAGAAATATCACACCGAACTCGTTTCCTTCTATTTAAATCAGAATACTTCCGCTGATAATTTGAATCCTTGCGCGTTCTACTCAAATTTACATATTCTGGCATTGGCAGTTCCAGGGGAAAGTAAGGCTTGGCAGGAAAGATAGTTTAAACTTAAAATAAATGTTAGTTAAAATAAATATAAACCCTACAACCTTTAAGTAGTGGACCAAATGTGTGTAAATTTTGAAATTCTGAACTTAAGTCGGTTATGTTGATTGAATCATTATTCATGGCTACAATATGATTAAACAGTTCATGAGTTCGTCTTGCTATTTGCTGTAATGGAGCGGAAGATTTTCTAATCAATTTTTTAATAGAAGATATATAGCTTTCAAATTTAAATGCACTGTAATTATCTAACGGCCCAAACATTTTTACATCTTTGCAAATATGCAGTAGGGCCTGAACATTATAAGCAATATACTGTTTTTCATAATAAAGCCCAAAATTTACTACGAAGAGTTTTAATAGAGACTGTGCGTATTCATCAATTGCCGTTTGATTCTGTATTTTACATAAGAGTCTAATTGAAATATGAAGTAGTAAAAAATGATCATGTAGCTTTTTGTTAAATTAAAAAAAAAAAAAAAGTAAGTGGGCTAGTGTACAGTAAAAAATGACGGTATTCTGTAGCTTTCCAGTGTTTCAATTCTTTTAGAGTTGGTTCCTTGGTTTTCTTGCAAATTCAATTGGTACATAAGGCTTTAAAAACTGGTCATTTAAAAAAAAAAAATTAGTTCAACATTTTTATGTGGTAATCGTGCTTGTAAGGTGCCTCCGCCTATCCTAATAGTAATCATTTTTTTTGTACTACTCCTAAGCACACAAGGGACATAAAGTCTAACGGAATATTTATTAGTCCTATATTTGGAATATTCCTTAAAATGGGATAATCGTTTTGGTAATCGTCATCAGTCAGTTCTTCATGAGACATAAAAGTTCGTATTCCGAATCACAGTTTGAAATGGAACTTAAAGAATATTTGCTAGCGCGAAAATTCGACACAGTCCTTTTTCATAATTAAATACTACTTCATCTTCTGACGAATCCGATAATATACGTTGATTTATTCTGCTGTAAATCCGTCTTTTAGATATCTGAGATAATTTTTTTTTAGTTTTGATCATTTTTGTAGAATAAAGGAAACATTTAGAAACTTACTTTTCACACTCTGTCAATGTAACGCTTGCAAGCGTCAGCAAGTCAGTTCGTAACTGAAAGAGAATTTGGAACGACGGCTATTAACGTTTAGCAGAATAGCTGAATTCTGGAAATCAGAAAGTAAGTACGTGTACTTTCCACTTTCTGGGGTTTTTCAAGGATATCACTATTACGGAGCAATTAAAACCGTTGGGGGGCGGTTTGCGACTTTGTTGTGAAGGGGGAAGGGATGTGAAGGGATGTTTCCCTTGTAGGGGGATACAAAAGAAGGGAAGGTCTGACACATAAATCTGCCACGTTAACAAAAGAGAAATCTTCTTGGGGCATCGGCTACAGAAAAAGTGCTCAGAGGTGTTACATTCTGAGCGGAGCTCGGTTTCTTAAAAGCAAAGAAAATTTGAGAAGCAGTTTTACGACCAATGATAATGATGATCAAAACTTTAAGATTTTCAACTTCAATTGTCATTTATAGTATAAAATAAAGTAATAAAACTGCTGAGTTTAAAGAAAGCGTTTAATTTAAAAATTAAATTATTTTAATTTAAAGTTTGAACATCTATTTAATCCGTTATCTAATTTTGAGTTTTCATAACAACATTTAACTTTGTGTTATATACCTTGAAGAAACGTGTTTACTGTATTTTCTTACAAATAAATTAATAAAGCAGCAATTATTGTTAAATTATGAGGAGTCATGTAGCATTGTCGGCATAACGTATAAGGCTGCAGAGCGCTGGATATTTTTTTCGCGCTTTGTTTAGCAAAGACCGAATATTTGTATGGTTAAAGAGGTAGCAAAGTGAGGTTTGAGGAGAGTAAGAACTTAATGTTAGTTCTTCCCGTTCTCAAACCTTATTTTCCTATTACAGAGAGGTAAAAAATAAGTTACTTCTTACATTAGTCGCTTTGAAAAACTAATTCTCATTATTAAAGAACTTACCAGAAAATGAACGAAGAAACTGCAATGAATTTTTTAGCCCAATAAAATTATTCTTCTGTTTATAAATTCAAATTAAAGCAAGTTAAACCTCGTACAGACTAGTTTTTAACTGCGTCTGTAAACTAAAATTTCGTTTGTTAAAAAAATATATTGTTACTTATTACTGCGTAGCACTAAACATCATTCATTACTAATATAATAGTGTAACAGATCAAAAAGTTTTTTTTTTTTTTTTCTTTTGCAGTTTCAAAGTATAGTTATTTCTATGCTAAGAACTATCGATGAATTTAATAGAATACTTTTATAACTTGATATTTCTGATTAGTGCCTCAGAGACGGGTAAGTGATTATATTGACCGATTGCCGTACAGAAGGGCTCAAGTTCGAATGCCATATAAGGCATGGATGCACATCATGCCCATCTGTTCATAAGATAAATGTCTTCGTAAAAGATTTTCTGAGTTAACCTGTAACGTACATAATATTTGTGTTCAAAGATATTAGAAAAGTATCTAAAATAATGTTTACAAAATATATTATGTAGCAATTAGAATTTAATCGTAAACACACTTTCAATATGAAACTCAAAAACGAATGAAAACACGTGCCTATAACTTGTAAGAAAGTTCTCTGATTAATAGGCACTGTGAAACAACAACAAAAATTTGAAAATATTATTACTTAATATTTACAGCCAACATATACAAGACGAAATCCAGTGTAAGCATAACAATTAAATTTTCATATGCAGAATAGGTAATCCATAGAGTAAGATTTCGATTCTTATAACATGACTTGCGTGTGGTACAAGGTTACTTTAATATTTTCAGATATGAGCTTCCATAAAAAGTAAGTACTGAAGATATCTGAGAAACAACATTCTCAGGAGATCTTCATATATCCCGGGACATTACGACTTGAACAGGACATCCTTAAGATGTTGATTTACGATGTCCTCAGGATATCTGAAAATCAACATCCTGAGGAGATCTTCATATATCCCGGGACATTGAGACTTGAATAGGATATCCTCAGGATGTTGACTTAAGAAGTCCTCAGGATATGTGAAAATCAACATCCTCAGGATATCCTAACTGCTTCCCGGGAGATTGCGACTTAAATAGGATATCCTGAGGATGTCTTGTGTTATGGGGGTGAAGACATCCAGACCTCTTGAGTTTCTTTAGATCATATATTCTTTTACCTTCTTTATTTCCAGTACATTCTGCTATAAAAACAGGAAGATGAACTTTCTTTCCTTCAATAGTGTGAATTACTTGTCGAATTTTTTGAATTGAGATACCTTCTTGGGCAATTTCGTTTATGATTAGTTCCATATTAGCTGTTTTTGAAGTTTTTTAATTATTGCCTTGATAGGCTTTTCACTGTTGAGTTTAAAAGTATGAAAAGGAATAAGTAGTTTAGTTAGGTATTCAGTAACTGTGCGGTAGTGGTCTGAGTTATAAACTCTTATGGTCAGTGTACCTCCACTTAGGTTTCCACGATATTTTTTGATATTTAATTGCTCTTCAAAATCTTCTTTCATCTTATCCCAATCCCCCGTGAAGTCTGCTAAGACTATAGGGGAAATGTGTCCTGCTTTTTTGTTGGGTGTAATAAATTCACCTTCCTCTGCTTCCATATTGTCTTCAGGGTTTAGTTCCTCGAATTTATTTTTTTGAGCTGGTTCTTCAATTTCGGAATTTGATAGAGTTCTTTTATGAGTTTTTCTAGGGGTTATGTATCCTTCTTTATCTATTGTGGTTTTCTTTTTTATTTTAGATTTTTGACTAGCAGTAATATCAGATTGATTTGTTTCCTCTGTTGGATTATTTAGGGTTTCTTTTTGTTTCATTTCATTAATGTATAATTTTAAGATTTGTATATCCTTTTCCATAGCATTGACGTGGGCTAAGTGAACTTCAGTCGCATTATTTGGATTAAATGAATTTTGATAAGCATGAAACTCTGAAAGCATAAGTTGCTTAAGTTTTTCTAAGTTATCGCAGGTAACTTCCAGATTTCTGTGATCACACACAGATTTGATACGGTTTTCGATCGCCTCCTTGTCCATGATATGCATGAATCCTAACTTGTAACCTAATGGCGAAAAGAATGAAGAAAACATACTTATCGTGAACATCAAGAAGAGACGACAGCAACTCAGGATCAGCTTCAGTAGTGAGAGCAATGTCGTTCCCTTACTTCACAAAATCGCAGGAATAAAGGAACGCCGTAGACAGAAAGAACAATTTCTCTAATCAACAGCAACACCTCATGCCAGCACTAAGAAAGGTAGAATAAATATAATATAGCTTTATTTTTTCAATTTCAATTAACTCCCAATAACGATTTGCGAAAATATGAACTAATTATGATTTGCGATTTTCCAACTTTTATTTTGTCTTACCGTAACGTTCCGTAAATAGAATAGAGCTTTATTTTTATTTTTTCAACGATTTGCGAAAATATTAACTAATTATGATTTTCGATTATCCGGTATCCCCGATAACGTTTTGCGAAAATATTAACTAATTATGATTTCCGATTTTCCAACTTTTATTTTGTCTTACCGTCACGTTCCGTAAATCTATGTAAACAGAAAATATCCCTATTCGTCCTTCAGAAAAATTCCCTGTGTGAGATGCAGGGTTGCAACGCTTGTCAGGGTTACCATAATCTAACGCACATGCACTCTCTTTTGATAAGTCAACAAATCGCCAAGAGCCGGTTATCCGAAAACTGCCCTGCCGTGGCTTTTCCATAGGACTTAGGCATTGTTTAAGATTACATATCTATCTCAGATTTTATTGTACTTATGAAAGCTACAGATCGTGTTTAATAAAAAGCACCAGAAATAATCACTGTCTTATTGACTAGCCATTTAGTCGCTCTCATACCATTTGCCATTGTGCATAATGATATAAAACTAATGCCTTAGTAGCATTACTCAGTCAACATCATGATACTCGTGAAATTTTCTAAGGGATAAATTAAATAAAAATGTAAGCAAAAGTCTTCTAAAAGATTATCTTCTCTAGAAAATACTAGCCAGATTTAAGACAAAAATACAGCATGTCTTCTGAGAAGAAAATAATTTCTTACAAAATCATGTTTCCAACACTAATAAAGCACCTAATTATATATTAAAATTTCAAAAGATCTACACAATTGATATTTAACTAAGTCTTGCATATCTATTATTTGGCTTCATAAAGTAATATGTTGTCTAAAATGAAGTAGTCATATAAAAACATATTAAAAACAATATATTTTTCTTAATGATGGTTATATAAAATTTCTTAATAGAATGGTTTTTCTGAGTAAATGAATTAGAGTTTAAAACAATAAATATAATAGTGCTATAATAAAGCTTTGTAGGACTAAGGCTGGATTTCCTGCTAATTTGTACTTTAGATTTTTTTCCTGCTTTGTGGAACTTTTCTCTTCTTCATAACATCATGCTTTTAATGTACCTTTAAAAGCTAATTAATTAATTTTGACAAGTATTTTGCTTTAGAGATGCTCTCATGGAAGCTACTAAATGATATTTGTCTCATACCTGCTTTTCTGATTAGAGAATACATGAAAGACCAAGCCAGCTATGACCTGCCTGAGATTCAGTGTAAAAATGTTTTGTGTCTTTAAATATGAAGCTAGGTTAAGTGATGTATGTTTAGTAAAACTCTTAATCTTTATAATAAAATATATCATAAATATATTATACCTACATAAATATGTATCACAGAACGTTTGCTTAGATACAGCTAGGATAACTTCTCTTGTTAATGTTATTTTGCACAGATTTTTTAATAAAAATTGTCTCTAAAGTAATGTGCTATAGATTTGTTTTGAAATTTAGAATGATGTCAGACAAAACTGGACAAACTTTATATTTTCCTAGATCCAAATTTTCCAGCTTGATGGAAATAATGCTTATTCATCACATGAAGTAAAATTCTGAGAACGAAAAAAAAACTTATGAAAGCATTTTAATGAAAAATTAATAACAAACAGCAATACCAGTTTCTAGGAAATGATGATTTAAGTGAAAGAAATATTAATTAGAAAATATATAAACTGACATTTAACATGTATGTTACAAAAGTGCATAAAAGATAAGTTAAGTAAAATGTGTTTCATCAAAGAGTAAAATCTTCTATTAATGATTTACTATGAATAAATAATTAGTAGTTATGTCTACATTTGAGAAAGGGTATGAAAATCATCAGTACAGCGAATATGTTCTACTGATATTATCACTTAACGCAGTTACCATTTGACTGTTAATAGACAAAAATATAAAAAATTTCCAATTTATTTGCAGAATGAGTGTGGATGAATATAAACAACATAGGAACATTTTTTAGATCAGGGGTTCTCAACAGGTGGTATGCAAAGAAGCAAAGTATTTCTAACTATTAAATTAAAAAAATAAAACCCAACATCCTGATTGAGTTTTTTTTTAACACTCGTAAATTTATGTGATTTGAGCTTTGTTCAGGAGTGGTGGTGGTATTAAAGATTTTAAATTTTTGTTTAGTCGGTACGCGTTAGTCAAAAGGTTGAGAACCGTTGCTTTAGATTAAATATTAGAAGAAAATGTTAATTGCAGTTTGTCTAATTTGTAGATTTCCACAATGATTTAATATTTTGGAGGGTTAACATTAATATAAATAACTGTTGTAATCTTAAAACACTGATGGCCCTTAAAAGCATAACATTATTGAAGACAGGAGATAAAGCCATATTTATAATACAAATAAATTTGGTACTACAGTCAAAAGTCGTTAATTCGGACACCCATAATCCGGAATGATCTATAATCCGGACCTCAAAGCTAAAATCTTTCTGCGCATGCGCCGCGTTGACGCATGCGCATATGCGTTTTACGCGTGCGCGCAAGACATTTACGACTGCGCATATGCGTTTGCGCAAGCGCAGAATAAGTTTTCGCGTGCGCGTTTAATGCATAACGGACGGTATAAGCTCTAATTATCTATTTCAGTTAATGTTGATGATTGCGTTGTTCCGTAATCTTCGAATTGGATCCGGCTTATTATCTTTTGCAGACTGTAAGAGCAATTTTATAAAAAGTAAGCTTGAACTTTCGATTATGTCAAATAGAATTTTCAATGCTGGAGCTCCCAAAGGATCTAGAAAACGAAAGTATGTTTCGATGTCCATCAAACAAAATACGAATTGCTACAAAAAATGGATAAAGCCATATCCTTTGTTTATCTAACCGTTCCGAAATCTGTTTATCAATTTCAAGCTGCTCTGTGCGCGGGGGGGGACGTCGCGGCGCGCAATGAACTGGAAGTTGATCTGTCAGCACTATCGTTATCTTCAGGGCAGATGTTTTTATTTTATTCGGCTTATAATTCCTTACTAAATGTAGTATTTAATCTCGATGTCTCCATCTTTGATATGATTTAAATCAAATTCCTCGTCATTGTAAATATCACGAATACAAATCAAATAGTTTTTTGGTTGCAATTTTCTAATTTCGGCTATGCGTAAGGTATGCTTTACGCATGCGCGCGTTGAAAGAAATGTTTAATAAAGTAAACAAATAAATATTAAGCTTCCTTTTTTGTAAATTTTGATACCCTTTAGATCATAATTGCTCATTATTTTATAAATTACGGTTTCATATTCTTAATTTTATAATTTCTGCATGCCATCTTACCAGATTTAAACTGATGATCTATAATCCGGAAAAATCGATAATCCGGAATCGTCGAAGTCCCGACGAGTCCGGATTAAAGACTTTTGACTGTATTCGGTTTCGAGGGCCGTAAAAAATCGCCAAACTATTGTTGATGCCAGTGCTGCCAAAAGTAATTGCGGCAACCCTAACGCAAGAAAAAAAGTATAATAGTAAGCAACTATCTAAATATTGATGTTTTAATTTAGATGAGAGTTTAATTTCATATAATATTTCGCTACCGAGACTTAAAGTACATGGTTTAAAAAACAGTTAAACTTGGAGTATACCACCTCGTACAGCCATTGCATGAAGATAAACAGATACTGGATGTGCACCTAGAATATGTGAGGAAAATAGATTTCAGTTATTACCAGTGCTCAGCTGATGTAGCCATGGGTAGACTGTGGTACGTTAGTTGTTTTATAATCATAGCCCTGATATATTCAGTAGATAACAGATCTGATGAAATCATAGATCAAGGGATTAATAGATCAATAAAAAAATGGTGGGAATTTAGGAGTTGTTCTCTGTTATGTGCCAGACATTCCTTGTTGATCACTAGTTCTAGACAACCTCTAAAGATAGACAGCAGTGAGCTTCGAAAACCTCAGAGTAATAATAAATGATTCATCAGATTTTAAAAACACTGCCTTTTCATAAAGAGTATACATACAATAATCAATTTATGGAAAGGAACTAGAAAGTAAAAATTACCTCGCATGCTACGTACATTTTATGAACATTGATCACATAGCACACTTCCAAATGGCTATTGATTTCACATTTTTTGTACGAGTTTCCATACTGCATCATCTATCACATATGAAGTCTTCCATTGGGCAAACATTAAGGAGTGCATTTTTGTACATAATGTACAGTTAATACATTATGTACAAAATGCACCTGGTACTCACATGGTATTTTTGTACATAATGTAGCTGGTGCTCACATAACATACACAGCAAAACATTTGTTGTACGTAAAGAAAATTTGGATAATATCTCATTCTTTACTTGCATTCAATCATTATAATATGCATAATATTTTCAATATTAGAATTTTTAAATCTGATAAATCATTTACAGTAGCCCTAAACAATGCCGCCTGTTCAACTGCACATTAAACATGGAGGCTGTTTTTTTGGGGGGGGTTAATTTATTTGATTACAGTTTAGTAACTTGGCTAAAGGTAGAGATACTTTCATGGGGTACTTTCAAAGAGAAGTTAGCTTATACATATTTCATATATGCGGAAAACTATGAAAACACATGTGCAGCCAACCTGTTCGCTAGAATGTAAACCCAGGTCGAATTATCAGTATTCAACTACTTTACTGCTTGGCTGCTAGCGAAGCCAGAGCTAGATATTTTATAACCTAATAGAATAACTGCTGCTTGCAAATTATGCCTTCCAGTTCCTGCCAAAATTCTAAAAATTTTGACGCTCCTAAGTCTTGCTGCTCATTGCACTCATACAGGTTGCCCTGGCCACCGATGAGCATTAAACGTGAAGGCAACTGGAATGTAATGGACCATACGATTACACTTGGTTTCAGACCTGTATGGGGATACATAATGCATGACATAATGTGGCATTTTTTTGATGCAGACCATGGATGTGATCCTTGATGGTGTTGATGTATTAAGATTCATCTGGAAAAATGAATTTATATTATTTATCCTTCTATTTGCAAAGTTCTATGCACAACTATAGCTGTAGTCACTTATAACGTTCTAACGAGGGTTTGGTTAGGTTACTTGAACATGGCAAAGCATCTAAGGGCTGCTTATTTTTTCTACCAACGTTAGCTGAAACAATGGTTACTTTTAAAAAAACTACTTTAACTTTTTGCTATGTAGCACCTACTTAGTTCTGAACTGAAGAATAATATAACTGTAACAGCCATACATACAGATTATGTTATCTTAATCAATGAGTCAAACTAGTAAGTTCATTCATCAGCTCAGGTAGGAAAACCATATCAAGTAGGATAGTGCTTTTTTTTTTTTTCCTTTCTTTTAACATAATTAAGTATCAATGTGCTTTAAAAATGATAATTCAAATTGTGATAAAGGTACCTATTTATTATTAATACATCTCAGATTTTTAGAGGTAGTTATTTCCCAGCAATGATGTCTGTGCGTTTTCTTTGGTGGTAAAGTAAAAATCTCATAGATTGAAATAATAATCATTCCATATTGCAATAGTAAAGTTCTGATATATGCAAATAAATCATTATGTGGAAGAAAGGAAATTGGTTTGAGGAAAGCACTGCTTATTAATTTTTGTTCATCACAGTTCACAAAGTGTATAACTTACTCAAAATAATTCTAAAATGATGAATTTTGGTACTTTCTAATTTTCTGAATCTCACCAGAATGCTGTGAAAAAGTATTGATGGTCTAAACCATGATGCGAAGAAAAATTTATGTGGCTACACATGTCACTAAAAATCATTTATATGGCAACCCAAGTATACACATAGCATTCTCCCAGACAGCACTTCTCCAGACATTTTCACCAGTGTGGTTGCAGCTTATGATCCCTCCTATGGGAATTTCAGTACTTCAGCATTCGAGTGGACCACATACCGCAGTTTCTGTTGTCTCTGGTAAAATCTTTGGCAATGTTGCTTTCTGTATGCATACAACATAAAAGGCATCCCATGGCTCTCTTTCCTTTCTGATTTTAGGATTCTGGTGCCAAAATTTTGCAATTTTTGATTTTTTTTTTTATTGAAAAGATTTATAGGGAAAACAACGGTTAAAAAAGCCTAGAATTTTGCGTGTCTTGTATTGAAGAAGAATGTAGAACAATAGGTGGTGGTGGATGCATCGTTGAGATAAATTTAAAGATATGCAAACAAACATCCCTCTTCTAACTCACCAACAAGTTTGCAAATGCTCTTCAAAGTTGCCAATGAGTTCATGACTTACTACATCTGTGGTAAGAATGTAAATTCCATATATTTTATGGCTCTTGTTAAAGATGGAATTAAACACAGGAATTTTAATTTAATAACTTACATTTTAACTTATATTATTATATTTGTTTCCCTTAATGGGAGAGCAAACATAAATATTGGTGCAAAATGTAGTTTAAGATATTAATGGTAAATTTAAAATACATTTAAAATGCAATTTGTCACACTAGATCATCCCCATCTTAAAAAAAAAAAATAAAAATAAAAAAAATAAAAATAAATAAAAGGTAATGAAGTAAAAATAGATAATGGAAATGACATTGTGTATTTTAAAATATAAATGAAAATTTAGGATAATCCAAGCAATGTTTATGTGTCTAAAAAGTATATTCCTTACTACCTAATGCATACTAAAGGTTATTGATAGAATTAACTGACAATAGTTACTTTTAAAACAAGAATAATATTAAGAGCAATTCAAAGGTTATATTTAATTTAATGGACAGTAGGCAATGTAGGCATATATATTTTGCTGTAAATTGACTGGCAAATGTTATTCAGTAAAGGAAAAGATTCCACGTGTGCTTTCTCTATATAACTACTTTGACCTAGTCCATCATTAACAATATTTTTCCTGGGATTCCATCTCAGAGTGAAAACTGAGATAAATTTAGGTGTATAATTGTAAACTTTGTAATCTTGTTCTTAAAAATGTGGTTGTATCACGATAAAAGATTAATAAACTATGTTAAATATTGTTTTTCCAACATTCCATTAGCAAAATGCAATATGGATATAACCCTCTCAAGCAAATAACCCATTTTCCTTCCTTTGTAATGATCCAGTATTTCTCAAGTGTGTATTGCATAAAGTGAAAATATATATTAACATATGAATTAATTCAGTTGTACATAAAATCACCTCTGACTTCTCAACTGATTTTTTAAAGGATTAAAACATAACTGCTGTACGCGATCCGATCCGAACAAACATGGCTGGAGTACGAGGAGCTTTACCACGTGACAAAACAAATGACGTCGAAAGTTCTATGTTACGTCTAAATTCTTCTAACCAATAGCAGCGAAGCAGCTATCACAGCAGGAGGTTGTTACCAATCTTTGGTTGTTACAGCGAGTACGTTTTAGGAACATGCGTTCCTGGGCGCTGAAAACTCTAGCTACGACTCTGCATCTAACCACACTCTTATTCACGGGAAATTACCCTTTCAATCACGGAAAAGACTCCATTTCCACTTGATCATTCCATTCGGTCCTTGATCCTTGAACGTGAAGGTGCGCATCATGAGCGCTCCGACGGAGATGGGCTCTACTGCCGAAGTTACTACACGGATGGACGTTAGCGTCCCGCCTGAGACACTGCCACCACGGAGAGTTGTGTTGGACTTCCCCAGCAACCTCAATCGGATATTAACGAAAACCTGGATTATTATACGGAAAAGCTAATGGACTTGGAAAAGGAAATTGATGCTGTTAAGACCGCTATTAAAGCATGTCAACGACTACGCGCGGATTCTTACCCGGATACCACTACAGATATCATGACGAAGAACTTACGCATGCTCCAGGCTCAAGCAGCAGAAATAAGAGGTAAGTGCAATTTATCTTGCTCTTCAGGCATTGTCCCCCCTGTTATTTCTAGTATGAAAAGGAAAAATGAGGAAGTTAAAGCTAAGAGAAAAATTAGTCATGGCAACATAATTATAGATAATGATGGTTTTAAGTTACCCGTAAAAACTGCTAAGCAGCAAAAATTAGATAAAGTTCCATTAAATTTAGAAACTGTTAATCGATACTCTGTATTAAATGAAAATTCTAGTAATGAGGAAAATGTTAATGCTGGTAATAACCCAGACGGACAGGCCGTGCAGCAGCAGCCGACCAACAGCCAATCACAGGCTATTCCCCCCATAATGGTTAATCCTGGAAAACTGACTCACGAGGCTTTTCTCAAGGAATTAGCTCTGCAAACTGAAGCCAAATTTTTGGGAAAGGTTAATGGTGAACTTTTGAAAGTCCTACCACGCACTGCAGACGACCACAGAATCCTGACATCTCTTTTCCTGGAAAAAAAAAGTTGAGCACTACGTCATCAACGCAAATTACGCTCGCCCAATCAAAGTGGTTCTCAGAGGACTGTCTATAACCACAAAACCGGATGATATAGCCACTGCCTTATTGGACAAGGGGTTCGGAATAAGTAAAGTCACACAACTTACAAGACGAAGAATCAAAGCTCCCATGCCTTTATTCCTTGTCCAAATCATCGAAAATGAAAAAGCAGACGAGATATATCAAGTCACCGACCTCCTTCTCTTTGCTGTTTCAGTAGAGAAATATATTTCAAAGAATCAGGTGCCACAGTGCTATAACTGCCAAAAGTGGCACCACTCTTCTGAAAATTGCCACTTTGCACCACGATGCGTTAAGTGCTCACTGGAACACAAAACCATGGATTGCCCGACCAAAGGAAGGATGGAAGAGCCCAAGTGCGCCAATTGCCTCGAAAACCACGTAGCCTCATACCGTGGGTGTGAAAAATTCCCACGAAATAGACCTACCCAGCAAAAAAAGGACAGCGTTCTCAGAAAAGGCATCTCCTACGCAGATATGGCAAAAAAACATAACAATATGCTTAATGGAAATGCTAATTTTTATCCCACAGAATCGGCTACTGCTGCACAAAATATGCACTCAATGACAAATGAAAATATTAAGCTCAGTGATATAAGCAATGCTTTAAAAAATCTAAATATGACTAATAGTGATAACCCCAATAGTAAAAGAAAAGAAAATGTTATGGATAGCCAGGAGAAGCCACAAGGCTCTGAATTCCTTAATTTCATGAAAAACATCGCCGAATTTAACAGTATTCTAGGAATCAATAATATTAGATTGATGAATAATATCTTTAAAAATTATTTACCTAAAATGAAAACTTTGTCTGACCCTGTAGATAAGCTATTTATGTTCTACGAAATTGTTAGTGAGATCAAAAATCATGTTTCAGAACAACCCTAATATGCCTCTCACTCTTGTCACGTGGAACGTAAATGGATTGCTCCAAAAAGCCTATGAGCTTAAGGAGTTTTTACATGAAGTTTCCCCCGATATTTTACTCCTACAAGAACACATGCTTGGTACCCAAAATTATTTCAGAGCTTCCAATTATATTACGCATCGATGGAACAGGCCTACCGAAGGTAGATTTGCACCAAGAGGAAATGCACGAGGAGGTCTGCTAATCTTAGTTAAGCGCTCCATCCCTCATCATGTCACTCCACTACCACAGCTTTTAGCGGTCGAAGCCCTAGCTATTACACTCACGCCAAACACATCGCGACCAATCACTATTATCTCCACCTATTTTCCTATACACTCACCTACAAATTCTGTCAGGACAGATTTGCAAACACTTTTAAATACTAACAATCGAGTCATCATAGGTGGAGATTTCAACGCACACCACCGCGAGTGGAACTGCTGGGATATCAATCAACACGGACGAGTCATACACGACATTGCCCTAGCGGCCAATATTCACCTGGCAGTACCAGATAAACCAACACACTGTGGGATAGGTAGACCATCAATTATGGATTTTTTCATTTTAAAAAACATCAACCCCCCCCCCCCCGAGTTATGTCGAAAGTCTGACAGAATTGTCTTCAGACCACAATCCGGTGATGATGGAAATATCTACCGACTCCTACAGTACACCACACAAAAGAGCCCTTCTCACAAACTGGGCAGGTTATGCCAAAGCTCTAAACAACACTCAGTACCCCACCACCACGATACACTCAAGGGATGCGTTAGACGCTTACACTGAAGAATTTACAGATGAGCTTCAAGATGCCTTACTCAAAAACAGCAAAGCAATGAGAGCTGATAGAAGATTCAAGAACAGTGCCATCCGGGAGATGATCCGAAACAGAAACCGCATACGAAAGCAATGGCAGCGTTTCAGATGTCCCACGGACAAAATTCTACTTAATCAATTAAACCAACAAGTCAGGACTCTACTGAAAAAACATGCACAACTTGACTGGGCCAGACACTTAGAAGCATTATCCACAGATGATAACTCACTGTGGAGTGCTGTATCTAAATTTAAAAGACGCAACACTAATATTCCGCCCATTAATGGCCCCAACGGGATCGCATACACCGATTTTGAGAAAGCTGAGTCTATTGCAGATCACTATGCATCTCAATTTCGCACTCACAACATTTCTAACCCTCATACAGAACACTCGGTTTAGGCACTCATCACACAATTCCAAACAAAAACACACACAAACAACACACCCTTAATTATGCCATCAGAGGTTATTAGATATATCGAGAAGAGAAAGAACCGAAAAAGCCCTGGTATTGACAAGATCAGTAACAAGATGATTAAGGAAATGGGAGCAAAAATGCTATGTAAATTCTCCAAATTATTGAACGCTATGCTCCGCCTACATCACTTTCCAACCAATTGGAAAACTGCAATCATCGCACCGATCCTAAAACCCGGAAAAGACCCTACGCTGGCTTCCTCCTATAGGCCGATCAGTTTACTGTCGACCTTAAGCAAAATCGCCGAAGCAGTCATTCTAAATAGGATCCAAGAATTCCTCGAAGAAAATCAAATTCTCATCCCACAGCAATACGGATTCCGAAGCAAACACTCAACAACTCATCAATTGTACAGAGTCACAGAAATGATTGCTGAAGGATTCCAAAAAAGACACATCACTGGAGCACGCTTTCTCGATATTTCGAAAGCCTTTGATTGTGTATGGTTACAGGGCCTCACATACAAGCTAATCACTCTGGGTTTCCCAGATTACATCATTAACATCATTAATTCCTATCTATACGATAGACACTTTGTCGTTCGTTATAACAACACTCACTCTACACGGAAAGTAACCCTTGCGGGCTTACCGCAAGGAAGTTTACTTTCGCCCACATTATTTTCTATTTATACGAACGACATCCCTCACAACCCTCTCACCACACTAGCACTCTATGCAGACGACACTGCGATCCTCTACCAAGCTGCGTCTATGGCCACAGTCGTACAGGCACTACAATAACACATCCATGCATTAGAGCCCTGGATGATTAAGTGGAAAATCAAGATAAATGTTGAAAAGTCGGAAGCTGTTTATTTCACGAAGAAAAGGATTTTTGACTTAAGTATCACTCTCAAAATGTACGACATCAGCATTCCCTGGGCCAAGCAAGCCAAATACCTCGGTGTCATTTTAGACCAAAAACTCACTTAGGCCCCACACATAACATTTGTTTTGAACAAGTTTCGGGGTACTAAAGCTTTACTCAACCCCCTAATTGCCCGAAACTCCGTTTTATCTATACAAAACAAACTTCATGTATATAGATCCATGCTGCGACCTATTATCACCTATGCCTGCCCAGTCTGGGGTTATGTGTGCAAAACTCACATGCTGAAAACTCAGCAAAGTCAAAATGTTATGCTGAGGATTATATCCAATAGTCCTTGGTTCTTCAGGAACGAGGCTATTAAGAACGAGTTAAATATTGAAAGCATTAGCATACACATAGCAAAAATAGCACGGAAATTCTTCAACAACATCGAAAAGATCAACAACAGCTCTATCCCAAGACTAAATTATGATTATACCAACGAAACTAACAAAAAAAGACCCGGAGCAGTTCTCCGGCACTTAATTTAATTTTTTCTACTGTTTTAAGTACTGCTTTTATGCATTTCCATTTTTGCTTTATGTTTGCATACCTTCACCGTACATATGCAACTCTTAAAAGCACACGCTCATGTGTCGCCATCTGTCTTGCAGAATAAGAATTACTAATTCATTTCACCAACACCTTGTATGTTACAATCTATCTTATTTTAATACTTAGTCCAGAACGCATTAATATTATGCCAACTTATTTCAGTCCAGGATCCCTTTACTTCTCATTATTGTATTGTATCTTGATAACTTTCCTTTTATTATATCAAATAAATGTACTCAAGATTTCAACCAAGTTTAAACTTTATAATTTTCCCCCACCAATGCCCGTCGAGCAAGAAAATGCACTCTCTTTCCAGGACTCCCATTGGATCACATGACCAGTAGCTCCTCCCATCCAGCCATGGACCTGCCCTGTTAGCTGTTTTTCACTCATTTGAGCGCCGGATGTCGAAGCAGTAGCTGTTACGCCTATCTCTCTTGACGGACGTTCTGACTTTACGATTTGTAGGTACGCAAGGCTCATGAATTGACTATCGCTCGGAATTGCTTATCTTTACCTATGCCATAATACAACAACCACTGAATTCTCATGAGGAAAAATTATTCTTCCTCTGTTATACTCTCCAATATGTTATGCCAGGAAAGATATGCCTATCTACAATGAATTCTGCACAGGATATGGCTGTCCCAGCCGAGGAGCCTGCTGAAGTGCCCAGCACCTGAGCCTTCCACTTGTTTTACAATTCTGAAAACATAGCTACAACTGCACATGTTTTCATGATTCAGAGTATGCTGTCTAATTTTAAAGAAGTCATTCAGATAATCCCTGTAAAAAATATAACTGCTGAAATTCTTTTTAATTTCATGCGTAGAGCTATCTTAAGTTTAGAAAAACTTAGTTTCTCAGTTATCTGTATTTTCAGTGACAATAATGCTATTAATAGGAAAACTATGTCTTTTTTTACATCTCCTCCAAAATTAAGCATAGTGTATCCACATCCATCGATGCCACTCGGTCACTATTCTTTATTATTGATTCTGTTCATATATTTAAATGCATACGGAACAATTGGCTCAATCAAAAAAGTGCTGATCAGACATTTTATTATCCAGATTTCAAAACTTTAAATTCAGATTTCTTAATGGCATCCTTTTCTACTTTAAGACAACTTCATAGCATAGAAAGCATAAATTTAGTCAAATATGCTTATGGATTGAATTTGAAAGCATTGTGTCCATCAAATTTTGAAAGAATGTTTAAACTTGTATTGGATATATTTAATCCATATGTGATTCAAGCACTTTTGAAATTAGGCAATGAACACCAACTAAAAAATTATAAATCCACAGTGAATTTTATTGACATTATATACAAATGGTGGTGCATCATGAACGTGAAAACGGCTTTCAAATGAGATCGTTTCCGAGATGAATTTCAGAGACCTATTTCTGATTAAGTGTCATATAAATTCTGAGTTTCTAGAAAAATTTGTCCTTTGGCTCAATTACTGGAAAGAAACTTCTTCAACAGGCACTCTTACAAAGGATACACTATTGGCTATCAGTCATACAACTCATGGTATAATGGAGATGTCAAAATATTGCATTCATGAGCTGAAGTTTAAGTACTTTCTTCCAGGAAAAATTCAAACTGATGCCCTGGAAGCCAGATTTGGGAAATACAGGCCTTTAGCCGGATCACAATATTTAGTATCTGTAAGACAAGTCTATGAAGCAGAAACAAAATTACGTCTCCAGAACTTTTTACCCCTTACTCTCAATTCGAGCACATATGGAAAAATAAAAGTTAGCAGCACTGACAACAGAATCGAAGTGGATGAAATTGAAGAAGAGTTTACAGAGTTTGACATAAGTATTACAGAAAAGGATTTTGAAGATGCTGAAACTTTTTTACCAGTATTAACATACCTGTCAGGTTATTGTGCAAGAGCTGCTCTAAAAAAACTTAAATGCAATTCCTGTTTAAAACTTTTAATTACGGATAAAGTATTGGAAAATAATCAAAATTATTCCTTAATTAAAAATATGAGCCGAGGAGGTTTGTTATGCCCTCGAGCCGATGTTGTTACTGTAATTATGTATAATTACATTACAGTTCAAAAACTTCTATCAGTGTACAATGAACAAAAATTTTTAAAAAGCAAAATTCAAAGGCAAATAACAGTCAAATCAACTTTACAAAATTTGAAAGACTGTGTATTTATAAATGCATGTGAAATCGGTCATTCGGCTGATATTATAATAAAATATTTAGTAATGGCAGCAACAAATTCTTTATTGAATAATTATTGCAAAAAAATGAATGATTTGCCTAAGCCTGTAGTTAAAAGGCGCAAAATACAAACTATTCAAACCAAAATATGAATTTTTACCTGCTACAGGAAATGTTTGCATTTCTATATATCTGCACGCATTAAAATTTACAAAATTTGAGTTTCATTTATTTTTTGTCAAAGGTATTCATTATGTATTCCCTCTTCATTTACTTGTATAGTGCAATATCATTGGAACTTTTATATGTGTATATGTTAAAGTTCATGAAATTTTTTTATTATGTTTTAATTTTTAAATTTAATTACTTCATATATATATATATGTTAAAAATCCTAAAATTCTCTTTCTTCGCCCCAAATATATTATTTAAAATTTTATATTTTGTATAGCAGTATGTCGAAGCAATTTTTTTTTTTTTTTTTTTTTTTTTTTTGCAAAGAAATTGAATATATTGTCATACATATATACGCATGCATATACATACATATGAATTTGATGAAATGCAGTATGTGATTAAAAAAAAAAAAAAGCAATATTTATCTTTCCCCATTTACAGACAGTTTTGAATAATTCTGAATTGACTGCAAAGACAATTTCGATGTATTGGAACAATCATTCCTCTTTTTAGTTGACTGATTGAAAATAAGCATATACATATTATCTAAAATATTTCTGTATAAATTGTTTCGAATTGTAATATATAATTTAGTGCATCCTAAGGGCATTATATGTTAGTAATTTTATTCGGCAGTAATAATGCAATGATAATTGTGTTTTTCATTTGTTGTGTTCAATATCGCAGTTTAGTATTTGTTACATTTGCCTTCCACATAATACTGCTAAACCATGTTATAAAATTTCCCTAGAAAGATCAGAGGTTAGCTATTTAGATCTATATCAGACCTCTATCAGAGGTTTGATATTTGCCATTTAAAATGCAAAATAATATGTAATTCTCTCTGTGCACTTAATGTCTCAAATAATTATAAAACTTATTTAAATCGTTGCATGCTTAGCGTTATTTTTTGCAAACATGAGTATTTATTATTATTCGGCAACATATGTCAAAAATAAGTTATATTACTTATACTTATCAAAGTTGTTTATTAGTCAAGGCATAAATTGTTGTAAGTATAATTAATACCACCCTTGACCAATAAATGTCTCTGATTAATTATATTTGTTTTCAACTAATGATTTTATGTTGCTACATGATTCCAGGTAAAATAGCTTCATAATTTAAATCAGAATTTATCTCAATTTTTTAGGATATATATCCTGCCTTCATGTCTTAAATTGTCTTTCTGTTTAATTATTACATACAAATAAAATTCCTTAAATTGTCTTTCTGTTTAATTATTACATACAAATAAAATTCTGATTCATTAAGTGTGAAATTTCTTTCATTAACAAGAGTTTCTCAGCGATTAAATTTGGTAAAATCAGTAATAACTTTTAATGGAATTAAAATTCTAGTTATTCGTATCGAAAACATTCTAAAAATAAAAATCTCGGTGTAACTAATCTAATGTAGTAAGATCATGAAATCTATAATCAATACATATTAGAAACTCGAATAGAAACCTTTTTAAGGAGTCATTGTTTCAGTTGAAATTCAATGTTCTCAATTGAATTTGACAAATTGACAAATTTTAAATAATTATGTTCCAAATTTAATATTATTTGGAATTGCGACAAAGAACTTTAGGGTTATTGTGAGTGAAGACATTCCCTCTTAGAAAGTCCTCCACGAAGGCATATCTCCTCTTAAGTAGATAACCCTCGAGCGATTTGCTATTTATTATTAAACAAATCATCAATTAATTATATGTATTTCGAATTAATGAAATTTCAACAATCGTGGCATTTCTTTAATGAACTGTTTTACTGAATGTTTCTCAAAATTCATCGAATTTGACAAATGGAATATTCTATGTCTAAGAAAATGTACCAGTTTCTTTAAAAGATTTATTTATTTGGTTTTTTGGTTTGGTTTATTTAATTATGGCAAAGCACACTGGTGCTATCTGCCTAAGAGGAGGGATGCCTTCGTGGAGTACTTTATAAGAAAAACTGGCTCGTATACACGTTTCAGATGGAGAAAACCACAAAAACACCCACGCAGCCAGCCCATTTGCGGGATTCGAACCTCAGACCGAACTACTGGTGTTCAGCGACTTTACTGCTCAGCCGCTGGTGGGCTTCTTAAAAGGATAATATTCCGGTTTAAAATATGTAAGTATATATAAATAAATCCAAATTAGAATACGTAAAACAAAGCACGCAAAAAAGTAGAATTCTCTTTTTTGTTTAAAGTACTTTGGAGGAAAAATATAGCATAGCATATAGGATATTTTAAATTAGATAATTATTCACTTTGTCAGTGGATTTCTTTTAACATTCTGATATTATTTCTTCGTGCATATCTTTTCTTTTATTGAATTGTTTTAAGTCGCCTTAAAAATTTTGAACTGCCTTTATTTGTATTGAACATGTACCAGCTGGTTTTTGCAACATCTTTCTGGACTGGGACCAGGAATTTGTATCTCCAGCTGTGGCCATTCTAATGAGGTAAAGGAAAGGACAGAAGAGGGTGGGTAATTGTTTCCTCACATTCAAGGTCGTTGGGGGGAAAATGGAGCTTTTGAAGGGAGTTCCTGTGATAAGCATCAGGATAGTAGCATTTCATGTAGACATCAGTGAGTAGGAGTTGTGTAGGCAAAGAATTTTTGATTATAGTTAGTAGAGTGGTCAGCACACTGAACTGCAAGTGAAAAAACTGTAAAGGAAACACTGGACTTCAGTATTTGAAAGGTAAGTGCTTTTCCTTTGGTTCATTTGTAAGACCTATGAAAAAATATTATGTGGATTGATTATTTTATATTGCTTATTATATATTGCTTTTACTTTCATGATGATTTAAAAACATGTAAATTTTAAACTGTTTAAAAATCAAAGTTAAATTAATTATGCTTATGCATGACAGATGGTGTCATTTACTGATTTGATAAATTTTAAGTCAAATTAATTTTAAATACATTTACTTTAAATTAATTTATAGTAATAGCTGTAAAGTTGATACTCCGTTTGTGACATAAAACACAATTAATTTATGATAAATATAACACTTTTTTAACGTAGTATTTTTTTTTTTTACCAAATTACATTAGCAGCTGTAATAAGAATAATAGTTCTTTAGATAATCTAAATACCTATAACTTCAATACTTCGTCCAGAGCTTGACAGATTAGGAAAGTTTTTTAAATTCTAAAAAATTATATTTTTCATTTCTGATGAAATCGCATGTTTCTTCTGTTGATACCAAATTTTATAATTAATAGGTTGGTTAAATTTTATCTCTGCATTACAAAAGGATGCTTCTGATGACAAATTTTCTCTGTGAATATAAACTTAAACTTAAGAAATCTGTCATTAATTTCAATTAATTCTGCTGTTGTTTAGTAATGAGTTAACTGTACAATTCAAGTTATGCATGAGAAATGTGAATTCTGCAAAATTTGAGCATCTCTTCTGAATGCACCTCTAAATTCTTATGTAGTTTGATAATAATTAAAACAAACTTTCATACTAAATTAAAACATTACTAAAACAATTTTTTAAAAGCAATGCATTGGAATTATGGGAGCATAAAGCAAGCAAAATGTATCTACATTTCATCTAGAAGTAACAAGCTGGTGTAAGGAACTAATTATTACTAACGTGAATTAAAAGCATTAGATTTTCAATAAGTAATGGCATTTTAAGCATTCAGACATAATATTTATTACACGGTAAGCAAAGCATGAATATTATGTATGCAAAAGTAAAATTTTCATGTATAAATAGTTTTTGGAAAATAAGTAAAAAATTGCTAAATGCCTATAATTTAAAAGGTGATTGATTGTTCATTGGTTTAATTTAGTGGTTTGCAAAGTGTGAGGCATGATCCATTAGTGGGTCATTAAGAAATTTTCATGGATAATATAAATTAATTACTAAACATGCTTTGCAATTTAATTTCCCTAGTTCATTCAATCTTCAATGACCTTATTTACTTTTGTATTAATTATTAGCATTACTAATTAAGTTATCTTTGTTTCTTCAGTGTGGAGTAATAATTTATCAATATTAATTCAGAATAAGGATTTAACTGAACAATACTTTACATACTAAGTAACGATGCTAAATTACCTCCTGCTTTTGACCTAAATTTTGATTTAAATTAAAAGAAATATTCTTAATGTTACAGACAGGCAAAATTGTATAACTATATAAATCCATACCCCCCAATATAAAAAATGTCACCCTGAAATTTTTTATGTATTCTTACTTGATCATCAGCCATATCATGCAATATCTAGAAAATTAACCAGTTTTATGACTATGAGTGGATGGAATTTGCATTCAAACAGCAGTTTCTCCAAATCAAACAAGATGTAATTTAAATTACAGAATTCATTATTACTCTTAATTATTATATTTTTTGAAATATTGTTAAAATTCTCATCACTACTATCATCACTAATTTTGTTCAAATTCCTCATCACTACCATTTTATATAGAGCAAATTTGTTGAAAGGTCAAAATACATGTCTTGAAACAATTTTAAACAAATATTTATTTGCATATTGATTGATAATTTGTATTTTTAAAAAAAGAACTTATTTGGAACATAATTATTTAAAACATTAGATCTTTGGTCAGAAATAAAACTCTAAATAACTCGAAATCGCAGCTAAACTTTCTTGATAGCTGCTCTTCCACTGCACCTAAAATTATAAATATATTTTGAATAAAAATCGCATTCTGAACATTAAACAACATTTTGTGCTATATCATTATTAACAGTGTTAGAATAAAAGGAATACTCAGACAAAATAATCATTTAATCTACAAAGTATTAGGACTATGTTGTTTTATAATTGAAAGTTTGAAGACTGAAATATTTTCTTCTTATCTTTCAATATATCCGTTTAAGCTTACAGAACATTTGACATGTTTGTACAGAATTTTGAAAATATTGCTTGGTTAATCAATACCACTACTAAATTTCTTTTGGAATAGTGTAAGTTGTGGTTATGGTTTTCCTTTTTAAGTATTGTCAGTGCAATTACAATAACGGCATTTGAGGTGAAGCCTTTCTCTAGCTTTCAAGCACTAATAGTAATAAAACATTTTACTACTTTTCTCTGCCAGAAGCTTGTTTTGATGACTGTGGAAATGTCTGATGGCACAGTGTTGTGCCATTATTTGATTGAGCTTTTTCAAGCCTACGCTGAATTATAGTCAGAAATCAGTCCTTTATGTTTATTTTTAATATGCAGTTCACTGTCAATTCTTGTGAATTACCACTAACATGGTCTTAAGATTTTTTAAAGATTACTCAAGGTTTTCTGGAAGAACAACAGAGAAACCTCCTTATTTTAGAGCTTTTTTTTTTTTTTTTTTTTTTTTTTTTTTTTGAATTTTGAAATTAGTGATAGCAAATGTTCACTGCATCAAAGGAAATGATTTACTGAACAGAAAATTTTGCCCATCGACAGATTTGGGCTAATGTTTGTTTGCATTAAAAATATTTAAAATCAGCCTGTCTTTAGCAATTTCGCGTGCTGGGGATAAAAATGTTTTTTTCCGTTCAGTGTTGCCACTGCTCGCTTTGAAACCATTGAGTTTGTTAATAAAAATTCGTTGTAAAATATGATATATATTAAAATTACTAATAAATAAGAAATTAATTAAATTAAAATAATACTAAAATATGAAATATATTTCATTAGAAAATATGAAATACACAATAAAACATACACAATTCAACAATATTGAGGTTTCCATATTCGGGTGGAGGACTACGTTGAAAAACATGCAGAGATTCATGCAAATTCTTCATTATTTAAATTCTTTAAATATAATATAGGGCGATAATATTTTGCGGAAACAATTTGAAAAGTGATTCAGTCTTTTATAGAGATTGAACGCAAAATCCCGTTTTGAGATTTAGTTACAAATTATTTCTTCTGGTTTTAATTAATTATTACTTCTGGCTCATCCTGCTAACTCATGTTGTAACTTCTTTAGTTTGTATTCTATCCATCATTTAACTTAGTTAAATATAACCGTATTTACTATTAATTTCATTAATATACGGATAACACAAGATTATCAAACGAATTGCTTTATCTTAAAGAAATGTGAATTTTTAGGGCAGTGTTGAACATTTAATTTTTTAATGTGGGCAGTAAACCAAAAAAGTTAAACATTTTTTACTTTCCACATAATATTATTGTGTAAAATGAAATATTTAAAGGAAGAATACACTGTTTTGCATGCATGTATGTATGTATAAATATGTACACCCAACTAAAATCCGTTGCAGATATAAATATTTGAAATAATAATTTTAAGTCATAAGCAGGGAAAAAGTTTTAATGATATGAAAGATGAACATAAAAAATTACAGAAAAGAAAAATTCCAAAGTAAAAATTAATATATAACTTTTCCTGAAGAATGGATAAAAATTTGATAATTTGTAACATTTTGTTAACTTTGTCAGATAAATATAAGTATTTCATTGATGCTTTAGAATCATTGTTAACTGTAGACAAAGACTTTTTAAAAAAATGTGTAAGAAAAATATAATCATAATGATAAAGATTGTTTTCATTGCAAAGATAACAGTGAAGTTAGGTCTAATAATCAACAAGTACAGTAATAAAATCACTGCTTATTAAAACCAAAACCCAAGGAACAAATTCAAGTTTTCATTGCAAAGATAACAATGAAGTTATGTCTAATAATCAACAAGTACAGTAATAACATCACTGCTTATTAAAAACAAAACCCAAGGAACAAATTCAAATGAATACAATATCATTATAAAATAATTGCTTCATAAAATCAATGCTTTCATAAAAATAAAAAATGAAATCGCTTTTAAAATTTTAAAGTCAAAACCCATTCCAGAAATTCACTGCATATTTGGCGATTTCCTGCATTCCTGGTTCCACTTATACTGAGATTAGCTTGCATTTTTTAAAGCTGTATTCTGGTTGTCTTGAATTAGTTGCCCTCATGGCGAAGCATTCTGCATTTTCCTTAATTTGTGGCTTTGAAAAGAGCACCCTGTATTTTTAATTAATGGCCTTAGCCTTTTTTTTTTTTTTTTTTTTTTTTTTTAACTGAGTTATTCAATCACTAAGATTATCATCTGACGAATCTGAGCTACCTGACTCATTGATGTTAAATTTCATGCACCCAACAGTGTTCTCCAGCAAACAATTTAATTTTCACATTTTTCTCTTCTTTATTTATGTGCCTCATGCATTTAGCCCATTGTATAGAAGTCACCAAATTAATCAATTTGCAGTTTTTTTTCCTTTCAAATTTTATTTTCAAGATGCTACACACACTTTCACAATTCAAATTGGGATGGGTTCAGTTTGAAATGATATAGTGGTAAATATAGCTCAGTATGCATGCCTTTCTTCTTGTTTTCTATCAACCTATGTTGAATGTCCATTTTACTTGTACTTGAAGAATGCTTTCAGACAAAATGCTGTGATACGATGTATTGTGCAAGATTATTATATTGTTCAGTTGAGGGCTAGGTAGCTAGTTTTTTTTTAAACTAATTTTCATAATATTCTGCATTCATTTTCCTGTGATAATCTTTTTTTTTTTTTTTTTTTTTAAATCTCTGAATATATCACATGCTTCAGGAATAAATCTGCTTCTGTTACCAGCATGAACAAATATGCAATGTGAGCCTATTCCTGAGGCAGCAATTAAACCTTTGAAAGGCCAGTGAAAAAGGCTCTCTTAGCGCATTTTATAGTCGCATCCTCCCAAATTCTGTGCTTAAAAATTCACCCAAGTTTCATCACTAATAAAGTGTCCTACCTTGTGCACGATACTTTTTTTACATATCTTAGATATCTGTGCATGCCTCCAGCACAAACTATCATCACATTCAATGGTTCAATGAAAACTGACTGCCATTTTCCTTTTCTAAATGCAAATGCTAAATCATCCATCATTCGTCCTACTGTGCCAATGGCATTTCCAACATACTGGGCAAATCAACTTTATCATTTGTAGCTTTAGTCCTTTTTGCACAGCAGGAATTTCAAAGCCAGTTAAATTAGCAGCAAAAGTAACAATTTCACTTTCAGATTTATTAGGAAAATGCTTCCGTAATTTGACAAAAAACTTTCATAACAATATTTTTAGGTTTAGGAATGGGAAGATGGGCATCATACCTTTACCATTTGGTTAATTTGTTTAGCGCCCTCTCCCCACTACGTGACCCAGCCATTTATTGATATTAACAAAATAGATACATGATTTGGAATGAATACATAATTTGGAATCATACATAGTTTGGAACATAATACAATATTATGTATAAAAACATAATGCTCCAAATTTTAAAATTTAACATAATAATAAATGTACAGAGTTTTGAATATAATACAAAAATTTTAAACATAATATATGACAACTCTTTAATATACGTACGCAATTTTGAACAAAACATGTGACGAAAAGAAATAGTAGTAATGAAGAGTAGTTTACGAAACATACTGATATGATATGATGTTCATAGGTAATATATCGTAAGAAATATATGTACATCATCTACACTTCAAAGTCTATTCAAAACCCACAATTCAAAGTCCACAGTTCAAAATCTATAGTTCATATTTCAAAATGTTCATGTATATAGTTCAAATAGCTCATATATGTAGTTCAGGTAGTTCTAATAAAGAGTTTAGATATATCAAAGATATATAAAAAAATTGAAGTTCAGATAAATTAAAAAATTGAAGTTTCTAAAATATAAATAATTCTAAAGTTTAAATAAATCGTAGTTTATCATACTGTTCAGAGTTTATCTGTAAAATAAAGTTTTGATAGTTCAAAGATAATGACTCTCATTCAGTAGATCAAAATATGTGTTATGTTAATAGTTCATAATTGTAAACTCATGAGAAGTTCCTAACAAAATAAAACAGTTCATATTTTCATAAGATATGATGCTTGACAGATGTCTAAACAAATGTCGAATAACTTTTGCATAGTTTTGCAAACTGAATTTGCAAGGTGTTTTTGGCAGATCATGAATTTGCAGAAAGCTTGGGTATTGGAAGATGGAATTTTGATGAGGGAGCTTTCAGTTAGTGGACCAGGGAATGGGCCATGTCCAGAAATGTAACGAACCAAATGTGGATCGACTATTAGGCGACTGCTATTGACCTAATAGAGGTGACAGTATGTTCTTTGGCCAGTGATATTATCATCCCATTCTTCTTGCTATATGCTGTGAGCTTTTAATTGGAGTTGTCGTTTTAGATATGATATTGGCCAGGGTATTTAGAGAATATCGGCATTAATATTTCGGGCAGCATCCCTAGCAATAGAATCAGCCGACTCATTGCCAGTGTTTCCAGAGTGTGCTTTTATTCATGAGAGTCGGGTACATAGTTGGTTATTATTTTGGAGGATTGTTTGTATGGATTTAATGATAGGAGATTTATGGAGAGGATCCAGTATGGCATGGAGTGTTGATAAGCTATCTGTTTTTATAATGGTGAGTTTCAGGTTATTGTGCTCGATATAGGGAAGTGCATGTTTTATTGCGGAAGCTTCGCCTTGGGAAAACACTTTTGTTGGGAGTGTAGATGTCCCTCCCATTCATGGATCCAATGATTATTGTGGAGAACAACAAACATTTTCATTGAGTTTGGAGGCATCTGTGTAGTTTGTGGCTTTGAGATCCAGATTATAGATCATTTCAGATAATGGATGTCCAGATTACGGACTTTGTACTGTATTGTGAAATGCTGCTGGCATACGCAGGAGTTAAGCATTTTGTGCTATTTCTTCTTGTTCCCCTTTTATGTGGAGTGGTAGTAAGCCTGCAAGGACTTGGAGAGAGCTATTGGAGGTAGTGCGATAGACTTTGGTTATATTTAAAATGAATGGTCTTTGAATACTTAGGAGATGCCTGATTTTATGTCCTTGCATAGGCTCAGCCCAATAGCTGCAGCAGATGTGACTATTTTTTCTGCGACTGTCGTATAAAGGTGTTGGTGTACTTAATTATGGCAAAGCACATGAGGGCTATCTGCCTAAGGGAAGGGACGCCTTCGTGGAGGACTTTCTAAGGGAAACTGGCTCTTATACACGTTACACACGGGGAAAACCACGAAAACGCCCATGCAGCCATCCCGTTCGCGGGATTCGAACCTCGGACCGAACTACCGGTGTTCAGCGACTTTACTGCTCAGCTGTTGGTCGGCTCTGTCGTATAAAGGATATTTTGAAGATGGATTGATGCACCAATTTCGTCTTTGCATAGATTTTAGATTTTTAGCTATTATATATGTGCATTTTTTAAGATCCAGAATATGATTAATCCAGTTTAATTTATAGTTAAAAATGACTCCAAAGTATTTTAAGTTTTTTTAACTATTTTAATACGATTTCCGTTAACGGTAATATGAGGCTGTCGTGTAAGGGATCTGTCTTTCTTAGGAATCAATAAGATTTGAGATTTGTGATGGGCTATTTCAAATTTGAGCTTAGAACATCATTGGTATAAAAGGTGATAAAGCTCATTTGAGTTTTGTTGTAATTCTTTCCACATATTTCCTGAAATGAGGAGAGCTACATCATCTGTATATGCTAGAATTTTTATTTGACTGGGCCAGGGAGTTTTAAGTATATTGTTGAAAGTGATCTTCCATAATATGGATCCTGCACAGGAACCCTGCAGGTAGCTGTTTGCTTGTTTTTGTAAATAGTTCCATTATTATTATTATAAAGAAGAAGAAGGTGACGATATGAGAGGTAATTTTTGAATATATTGTATAAAATGATAGGACACTTTGCTTTCTTAAGAGCTTAGATAATAGCCACCCACCATAAGCTATGAAATGCATTCTTGAGGTCAACACTGATAAATGCTGTATGTTGGCCATTCATTCTATTGTTTAATAAAGTTTTCTTAATATTAGATAATGCATTCAGTGTAGATCTTCCAGTTTGAGGTGGTTGACTAATAATTTTTTCAAAATTTTTTCCTAGAGAAGACAGGAAGGACGGTATCAGCATTATATTTTCAAATTTTCACAGGCCTAGTTTCGATGGTTTTACCAAACCACCACCCTCAGCTGCAAAAGCGCAAATGAACGAGATAGGATATAATGATCAATAAGATAAGAAAGCCTGGACAGAAAATGAGCTAGTGGTGCCATCTGTTGATGAAACCAGAACTAAAACATAATTTCTTTAAAGGCTGAAGGCAAAGATGGATTGAAATTAGGATTGTTATTATTTGTTCAGCCTGTTATTGTGTCTTAATGTATAAATAGTTAGTTTGTATAAATAGTTGGTTGTGTAATGTTGTAAATAGTTGGTGTGCTGAAGTATGTATGCTTGTAGATGCAAATCTGATTGTATATTGTTCAGAAGCATCATCGCGTGGGTTATAAGTTCCAAAAATTCTGGTTTTAAGAATTTGATGCAATAAATTATTTATATCACTTGGTTGATGGTCCGGTCCAGTTTGTAGGTGCAGTTGAGCTAATTTATATAGGTGGTTAGTAGTTATTTTATGATGAATGCCATATATTTCATTATTTCCTGGACAATATTTTCGCCATGACGTTATTTTCGCTTGAACAATCATACGTTTGTATCTGGCTCTTCTGTAGTGATAAATTTTCAAGATTTGTGTATGTATACCAAGGTCATCGATTTTGCTTAAGTTTTCAATGACGGTATGACATTGTGGAACGTGCTTTGCAAGTACTATGGATTTTTATTACTTCTTGGTAAGATTGACAATAAGGAGTATATGCAGGATGATTACAATAATAATGCAACTGGAATATTTATTATTTATGGCGCAGTTATACAATTTGGTTTATTGGCAGGACATTACACTTCTCTGTGCTTTTCGCCGTAGTAAGTGCAGTGACAGTGATATAGGCAATTATTTGTTCTTGTCAAAAGCCTGACAGTTGGCACATTGTCTGGCACCTATGAATTAGGAGATACAGGAAATATGCCAACCGTACTGGATTGTTTAGGTAATAGGTGTACATTCGATAATTCATTTAATTGTATTATTTCGATCTCAAAGTTGAAATAAGTGATTGAATTCTGGTAGATTATGGTTTGCAACTCTTGAAAGAATATTTACAACGGCTTCTCCTGTTGCATTCCAGTATGTACGATATTGTGTGCATTTTTAAATTGAGTTAGTTATTTAATTCTTCAACATCTTCTTTGGTCTTTCAGTGTATGGCAATTCCTTGTGTTCCATTATTGGTGTAGAAACACGGATTTTCTCTCTTTCATGTGGGGCAGGTATTATGCAACTTGCTGAACTAGAATTCTGGTGGAGTTGGAATTTTTGTGGTGCTGAAGTGATAGAGTCACTGGTTGTAGAAACAGTAATTTGACATAGAGCTCTGACATTGAATTAAAATGGATTTTGTCATCCATGGGAAAAAATAATAAAAGTTTTATTAAAAAGTGTATATTTAACTTACATATTAAGCAGTATATAAAAAAAAAGAATATTAATCTCAACAGCCGGGCTGTATGCAAGGAGAGAGAGGTTCAGTTATGTACAGAATTTATTCAGAAAAACTTCTTGAAATATTGTATAAAATAAGTATTTTTATAATTTTGTATCTCCCCCCTCACCCCCCAAAAAATATATAACCTTCTATCCTTAACATAAACGAAATCTTGCATGGCTGCATATAAAACTCAATCACTTTATAGAATCAAATTGTATTACTATTATTTTATATTACTCATTATACAATTTTTTATTTATTTTAATTTAATATTTATATAATTGTTAAGTATAAATGAAGTAATAATAATTATAAAAGCAGTGTAGTTAGTGAGGTTGTTAATTTAGATCTGATAATCATATCATATCATATTATATCATATCATATCATATTTCAGCCAAGCTAGGTCATAACATATTAAACCTAGCTTGGCATCAGCCTAAGCAGCTATCACATACATGCCTACACACATTGATGTACAGAAAATAAACACTATGTACTCCCTAATAGATGAAAAATCTTGGATTAAATCATTGTGAAATTAAATAAATAACTTATGCAGTGAAATCTGGAATACAGTGAGTAATAAAATTGCAGAAAAGGGGGCCCACAGGGGCTAGAGTGTGTAGTGGGAGAATACAGATTTTTAGCTTTTTTTTTTTTTTTTTTTTTTAAAGCTCCAAACGGATTTTAAAAATAAAGTAGGTCTTTTATATATTTGCAAAACAATGATCATTCCTGAGAAGTTTTCAATTGTTATTTTATGAAACAGGTGCAAATGCGCTTGTAAATGTTACTTTGATTGTTTTTTGTTTGATGTGTATATATGTTTTGCACATTTATTATAGCAACCACTAATTCCTAAAGCCATTAAGTGGGAGTGAGAAATGACAGAAACTGTGCACAGTTGAACTACACATTTATATATGTGTGCAAAGAAGCAACCCTAAATTATGTAGGTCTTGTCTACATTAGCCAATTTTTGTTTGATGGATTGTCTTCAAATGAGTTAATATTTATTGGAAGCCAGAACTGTAAAATTTAAAAAAAAAAAAAAAATGACTAAAAGTCTTATTTTGTGATATTTTGTGCATATTGATGCATGTGGACCTACGATGAAGTATTTTATAACTTTTCTTGGTGACTACACTCATTTTGTAATTGTTTATTTGAAGTATAAGTGTGGAACATTAGTGAAAATTAGTTTGGAAATTTTCAGAAATTAATTCTCCACAATTATCATAAAATTGCTTTGGATTATACTTTTTCCTGTGCAATTAAATGGAAAAGAAGAACGAATGAATCATGCAAACAACAAATGAAGAAATTCTTAGAAGAAAAGTTAAGTGGATAATAGTGAAAGAATGAATAAATAAAGAAAATAAAACATGTCCAAATTTAACATTCACTTTTAAAGAAAGTAGATGTAGAAAATGCATCTGTAGAACATGTTGAAAATGTAATATTATAATTATTGTTTATTTTGAGGGTTATGCTGTGCAATGTGACAAATGCAATGCTTAAACAAAAATAAAAATATACTTAAGAGTTACTTTAGTTTCACCCTTATTTGACTTGGAAAATTTCTGTCTCGGATTATACTAAGAAATTTTGATTTTCATATTTTTTGTCTCTACTGTGATTCTGGCCTTCCTTAAAAAAAAAAAAAAAAAAAAAAAAAAAAAAAAAGAATAGTAGTAAATTTCTGACAGTAAACGAAATCAAATAGTTCAAATGGGTATGTCTCATTTGAAAAATACCAACTTATTACACACAAATTTTGGTGATAAATTAAATAATGCAGTTTCCAAACCACATTATACTTAACAAGTGTTAATGTTAAAATATTTTTCATTTTTTTTTTATGCTGAGGTGATAATGGCAAGATTCTGTTATAAAATTTTCTGATTAGTACAGATTTTTAAACTTCAGATACTAAGTGTTTATTAAATATAACAGGTATAAATTACCTCTGTTCTAATTAGGAAGTGACAGGAAATTATATGAAACTAATTATGAAATAAAACAATCATGAAATTATATAATATAAAATAAAGAATGTTTAAACTGGATAAAATTAGCTACTGTTGGATGAAGTAGGTAGCATTGGGTAAAATTTGTTTAAAGCGGATACTTAGATAATGTGTACTACTTAGCTAATACCTCTCATTAATAATATTTAAATACTGAAGGATGCTGAATTTGGGGCTTATTTATTTGGTGAGTCTTTTGGGGGGAGAGGGGGGCATGTTTTTTAATTCTATGAAACCTAAAATAATTTCTTAAAGAAAAATAAAACCATTTCACTTGGACTAGCATTTAATTCTGGAATGTTTTTTCATAGAAATTGTTATAGATAGACATGCATTTCTTTATTTTTGCAGTTACATGTTATTTATTACCTTTCTGAAAGGAATTAAAGAGCTTGCAAGAATAATAATTTGATACAGTGAATAATAGCAATTTATAATATGAAGTAAATCTGATATTGTGGCTATATGACACAGTGAAAAATGCAATGAATCACCATTAAATTAATATATAATAATATTGAAACATATTATATATATATATATATATATTGAAACAGATTAGTTGATATCTCTCAAAATTGAATAAAAATGGAATACAAATTTAAAAGGGCTCATAACTAATGTCATTATCTTATCTTTTTAATTATATGTCTATCACTCAAAGTTTTTTACACGCATGCCATGCTTCAAGTAATGTTCATTAAGGATTCAAAAACAATATGCTTAAAACACCTTCGTGAATAACTTTATGCTGTACATTATTTCGAATTTCTGGTATTCTAAATAATATTAAAAATATGGCTCCATTTTGTTTAGTCTTAAATTGCTTCATAAATATATTTATAAAATGAGGAATTATTTCTAGAAATTAGGGTTATGCTGTGAAAACTGAGACATATGGTTATTTTACAGCAGTTTAGGGTATATATTTGCATATTATTAGGGTAGGATAGCATTAGGATGTATTTGCATTAAGGATTTATCTGCATTAAGGCACTGTAAAATAAATGATCTTTTACTTAACATGTTTCTGTGCATATTTATTGACTAGCTCTCTATCAGAATCAAAAACAAGACTGGATTTTTTATAGTAGACTTATATATTTAGTGAAGTATGAATAAGATCGTTACAAAATTAAAGGCAGTTTTAATATGAATGGCTAATATTGGAAAGAAATATATATGTAGCTGTTTTATGTAAAATTACTCAATAACATTTAATAATGAATGAAATATAAGTAACAGCTTCTAAAAGTCAAATATGAAAAAAAAATTTGTAAAAAGGCTACATGTGTAACTATTCATTTGTTAATCACTGTGGCAAATGAATAGTTAGAGTGTTTAGTAAATGCTAGTGATTATTAAATACTCTACGTATTTATTTGCATTACAAATTAGAGATTTTATAAAGTATATGAAATTGAAAAATTTTTAAACACATAACTAATATATGTTAGTTACATGACGTTGGATTAAATATATGGCAGTAGAATTGACAAAGCACACCCACGCAAAGTTAGTTTCTTTTATATTAAAACACAAAAGAGGACTTACTCAAGTTAGCCATAAGCATGAAACCTGATCGTATTAAAGAAATATAAAATTCAATCCGAAACTTGGGCTGTACAAGTTCATCTTAAAACGAATACGCAAGAAATCCTAATATATCCATGTTCCATATTTCACTTTACGCCGCGATTAGCACGTAAGATAACGTGCTGTGTTCCGGCATTCATAAGATAGTTGCTTCGAGGAGCGCTGAGAGTAAAGAATTACATCAGCTGGGCGGTGCAGGATTGTACTAATATATCAATCGGAAGAAATATCTTCTGTATGTAATTTAAATATGTTAATGTAGTGATCACTCCCAAAATTTTTAACTCCACCCATTTATCCGAATTTAATGGTTTTTAGATTTGAAATCAAGCATTCTGATTGGCTAGAATTTTTAAATTGTTATTTTTTTTTTTTTTATTTCCCGGCCGTTTGCGGCGAGCCCCCTTCCTTAGAAGTACAACGAGGTTCTCTTCTGCCGCGCGTTAGCGCGGCCGCTCCGCGGTTTTTTTTTATTTTTATTTTTATTTCTAGGCGTGGTTAAGGGCGGGGCTATTATATTTCAGCCAATCCAATCTGTCTGAAAATGATTGACATCTATTTGTCAAGCGTCTTGCAGAACAAGCCAGGAACGTTTTTCTTTTACTTCGCAGGTGTAATAATTACACGAGATCAGTCAGCTATGGAACATGTAGATGGATAGAACTCAAGAATATTTTTTCTACTTATATGCGCCCTGTTGGGACACACACTTCATCTCTGTTAATCGCCTTAAATGGATAAAAGTAGGTCAAGTAATATATTTTCATTAATACGACACTTGAAGTTCAAAGGTATGACCTGACCTGCCCGTATCGTTTTATAGTAGCATAGTAAAAGTGCCGATGCGGAAAAAAAAAGTTTTCCTTTTGAAATAGTTCGTAGTGATTTAGAATAGCGAAGTATTAGCCGATTATTGTGGTGTGAGTTGGATGTGATAGTAGTTATTGTCAAAGTATGGAAGAAAAGTCGACAATTGAAGAAGTGGATGCTACTGATGGGAAATGAACCGCTATTCATTTGGCCAACCGCTTAAACTAAAACTGGAGTGCTTTTCTGTGTTACAATGACTCTGCATTAGTGCTTTCAGTTTTTATTTCTACTATGCTGTTTACGAAGATGTAATATTTATTGTGTGTTTTCTCATCGTTCTCTCTCGTTCGTGTCGTAGTGAATTAATAGTAGTAAATATTGGAATAGTTGTGTTATCGTGTTCTTTAAAGACAAGGATTCCTTTCATCATGTATATTCTTCAGTTCTACGTCTTAACTTTCCAGTATGTGTGCAGTATATAGCGAATAATATACGCCGTTCTCTCTTTTAGATATTGTGTTGATGTTGGTTTCTATTGCTCACTTTCAACTTCGCGATATACTTCATGTTTTTTAAAAATCTGCACAATGTATATGCTCAAAATAAAAATATTTTGATATGGATTTATATTTCTTTATGCAAAATGTATTAGTGCATAAAAAAACAGTGAAGGTATGCATATTGAAAGGTAAATGTTTATTCTTTGTAATAAATGTTTTGAAAAATTGTGTATATGAGAAGAAGTGTACATGAAAATTTCATCTTGCATGACCAGAATATATAAGAGCACTATGTTTATACCAAAAATAGCTGCTGTAGAAAATTCTGCACATGAATGAATATATTGTGAAGCAAAAGAGAAATTAAGAACTGCGATTTATTCGGTCAAATCAAACACCAGTCAGTTACAACCAAATCCCTAAGGCTGTAAGTGCTGTTACATACGGAAAACGTAGTTCATGTCGGGACATTTTTAACAGTTATTGAGCATAGTATTCAGTATAAAAGAAAACATAATGCAACCTTTTTATTTTATTGTTTTTTCCATCCTCTTTAATTGCTTTCAGTTTCTGCCTTGCAGTGAGGTAGTTTGGCACAATTCATTTATATTAAATATATTAATTTTATTGATTGCCTGAACTCAGTAGTTCCTAATTTCATATCACACATGCCTAGTGCTATTTTCACGCATGAAGCTGCTGAAAAATTATCAGTAAAGACATAAAGTAATTTAGATCAAATTTTTCACAAAGACAAAAAAATGAAATTAATACTTCATATATTTTAAATAATCCTGTAAATGCAATAACGTTTTTCAGACAAGCAATACCCTACTTTATATATATATAGAGAGAGAGAGAGAAGAAATGCTATGCTGGAGCAGATCTGCATATATATTTAAATTCTCTAAACATAAATAACTATCCAGGTAAGTTGATCTAGGTATGGCTTTCTTTTATTGGAAATATTTAATTACGTAAATGGGAAAAGGAAACAAAGAAGTTTTATAAATTTTATTTCTACACTAAATAATGTCACACAGAATCAAAACACATTGCAGGAAAGTACTGGAATCATTCAGTGAGGCAATACAACTGTTGCCACTTACACTGTATGTAAATAGCTATTGAAATGCAAAGTAACCCTCGATATCTATTTCAGAGTGGGGCAGATGCAATAGAATTCATTGTTCAAAAGAGTTATGTTGTGCTGAAGTGATCACTTAACTTATAAAGTGGTCAGATCAAGTTGCATCCTGTATAGCAAGATGGTACATGTTTAGGGTAAAGAATGCTCAAGCACTTAGCATTGTCCAACTAAATCTGTAATATATATCAATAGGAATGTAGTTTTTATTGAAAGGTAAGTTTATTCCATAAGTAATCGGAAAATTTGTAGGATAAAAGCATTTTTTAAAATTCCATATTTTTCTTCTGAGTTTTTCTTTCTGGTGTATAAATGTTTATTTCTTATAATAATTGTTTTGGAAAAAAGAAGAAGGATATCCCATAATTCTAAATGCTTGATGAAGGCTTCCACTTATCATAGTGGATCTTCATGTGAATACTTTACTATGTATTTGAAATTTTCATCATGCATGTGCTTTGATTACGTTTTACCCTTTTATGTTGTATATAAAATTGGAAATTCTATGAGTATTTATTGTGTTTATGATATATTTTTTAAAAAGAAAAATATTCTGTAATTCCAAATACTTGGTCTATCATATGAAAATAGTTTTTTTCAAACTTATTAATCATATTACATACATGTTCTGAGCTGGAAAGTTGGAAGAGTGTTCTTGCTGTATATTAGAAATGCTTACTGACATAGCACTCTTAATTTAGAGAGTATTCCTTGATGGATACCGAATTTATTGCACTTTATATTGAGTGACATAATCAGATTTAAACATGAATGCAGTATCAGTTCTCATTTGAGTAGTCAGTATCGCTTTCTGATGAGGTAGAAAAAATAAATAAGCAGTTGCTGACATACCGAAAAACAGCTATGTTCATTGTTGTACCTGATAATTAGAATCTTGTTATCATCATTGAACTAGTAGTACAATATTTAGAACTACTTCCATTTAAGCATATTTGAAAAATTTACATGAAAGTGAGGTAATACCTTGTGTTTAGAAACAAGAAGTCATCTTCACTTTAATTAGGTCATTTAATGCAAATGGAATATCATCTCACACAGCTGAAATCTGATGGTTATGAGATGCAACATTAATTCACTTTGTGAAAGGAAAGGACTTTCATCGAATTTGTTGTTACTACTAACAAAATCAAATGTTTTATATTCGATAAGTGCACAGAACCAGAAGTTCAAACGATTCGTGATGCATACACCTGAAAGCAACAACACTGATATGAAGACATTTTGCTGAATTTGATAAATAGCAAACTTATGAAAAAACAACTGCATTGAAAGCTATTAAGGCTGATGTCAGCCAATGAATTTTGATACCAAGGAATCATGAAAGGCAAAGCATAGAATTATTTCACCTCTCATTATTGTGCGTATATAGGATTAGATCCATATTTTGAAAGAAAGAAATTGGATGCAGAGCAACAAGGATAAAGATGAGCTGAGATGTCAACTTGCAAAGTTGAAGTATATCATTAAATTCTTTTGCAAAGAGTAAGTGTGAATTCCTTTAAGAATGCCTATGTGAAATGAGTGATATGTGGCATAGAATTTAAGGATAAGCAGGCAACAGCTAATATTTATCATTAGGGCCGTTTTTTATATAGAAAGCTTTGAAAATTTCTTTAGAGCTGGTGTACTTGGTGATAGCTTTGGTACCTTCCCCAACAGCATGTTTTGCCAGTTCATCAGGCAACAACAATCGTACTGCAGTTTGAGTTTCTTGCCTAGTGATAGTACTCCTCTTATTGTAATGAGCTAAACGAAAAGATTCTGCTGCAATTCTCTCAAAGATGTCGTTAACGAAGGAATTCATGATGGACATTGCTTTGCTGGAAATACCAATGTCGGGATGAACCTGTTTCAAAACCTTGTAGATATAAATAGCGAAAGATTCCTTCCTGCGCTTCTTCCTCTTTTTCTTGTCACCAGCTCGTTCTCATCCATCTGCTTTAATTTCCATCCAACCTATCTTGGAGAGAAAAAGTTCATTATAGTATATGCATATTCAAATTATTTTTATTACAGTTGACTATTACACATATTGTGGGTTGTAGTTATTATTACCTTCTAATTTATTGTTCTCCACCCAGCTATAAAAAAAAATCTGTTTCCCAATGAGAAATGCTTCATAACCTTTATGATTAATAAAAAAAAAAATATCACAGATGTGTCACATCAAGTAAAGGAATACTTTTGAACTCAGAGTTTTGGGTTACTTACATGTTATTTATTTCTGTATATTGTAAAGGTCAACGGCCATACTATGCTGAAAGTACCGGTTCTCCTCCGATCACCGAAGTCAAGCAGCATCGGGCGCAGTCAGTACTTGGGAGGGTGACCACCTGGGAACACTGCGTGCTGTTGACATATTTTGGTCTTGTTAAAAATTTTTATGCTTCCATAGTAATAATTATTATTTAAAACACCATTTTTTGTGTGTACTATAGGAAACCTATACTATTCAATAAAATTAATCAGTGGGTGGAAATGCCAAAGCATCTATCGAGCTGATGACATGAAATACTGCAAGAGATCTTAATGAAAACATGAAGGAAAGTATAAGCATTTGGTGAATTTTTATTTATTTAAGATGAATTTAATTACAATATGACACTGGTAAGAAAGTAAATTAATAAGTAAACACTGGCATTCTCAAAAGTGATTAATAATATAAACTAAAAAGGGAACCATGAGCCAGCCTAAAGGTAGAAAGCTTTTTAAAATAAGATAAGCATATCATATAAAAATAAAAGCTCAGCATAAGTAAGTCATAATATATATATATTTAATTATAAAATTTATATACAGATGGTCTCATTATAGGAGATAATATTTGGGAAGAAAGAGTTCATCTATTGAGTTTCCTGCATATTGTATTTCAGGTAACTTGGTACTGATTTTCTGAAGAATTTTGGCTATTGAAAGACCCTTAAATAGATTACCTATTTCCTTTAGAAGCTTGTAAACTTCTCCTAGGGAGCTTTAAGTTGAGGCTACTGGTATTAGTACTGTTTACATCAATACAACTTGTATTGACTGGGTGTCTAACGTAATCGTATTTCCACTTGTTACATTTGCATAAGATAACTCATTAGTACTACGGGATCTATTACATATTATCGGTTTTCCAGTAGAATTTACATAGGTCTGGAGTTAGTTTTGTTGGGTTTTGGAAATTTAGGACAACCCCTAAAATTGGCGGTGTGTCCTACTTTGAGGCAGTTGCAACACCTAACTACTTCTAACCTTTTAGTATATGCATTTGTGCAATTTTCCTAACTTTGAACCCAACCCCATGTTACTTAATTCTTGTTTAATTTCATCTATCGAACAGTCTATGAGAAGGCCTCTGGCTAGTACTTTAATTAGTCGGTCATATTTTTTGGTAATGAGATAATAATCAATTTTACATCTGGCGAGATAATTGGTTATACCTCCATGAGCATCTTCTGTTTTGGGAAAGATTTTCAAAAAAATCACCCCCAAACCTTGCCCGCGAAATTTAATCCCGTATCTTGCTTCATATTTTTCTTGAAATCTGAATACATAATTGGTGGTTGGGCTTAGGCAACATTTTCAACATCCATATTATTTTCATTGCTGTCCGAAACATCTTTGAGTAATTCATCAAATTTATTACTGAGGGGAATTTCAACATTATTCTTTATCAATTTAGATGGTCTGGCCGTTTTTTTTACTCGATTTTTTGACGGCCGTTTAAGCTTAGAAGTCATAAGAGAATTATTATCAGAAGTATTAACATTACGGGTATGAATATCCTCCATAATCATAACACAGTCACTATTAGTTTTCACCTGATTAGGGGTATCAATAACATCAACATTGCAAACAGCACTAGAATTTTCATTAACATTATATTTATCACGCAAATTAAGAACCAGTCCACCATAATAAAGTTTAACAATATTATGATATAATTCACAAAATGCTTTGCACTTATCTTGAAATAAAATCGTTAGCCCTTCACAAATAGTCCTAATTTTCTGGTATTGTTCTATGCCAGGCGACATTGTTTTCTGTGTAAAGAGAGCGTGGCGAATTTTTACGTAATCCTTGAGGTCAATCGGTTCTTTCAATAATAAGTCGTTACATTCACTATTCAGTTTTTAATGAGCGTGTTTAACAAGTTCATCCGGCAAACCCGACACGAGGTGACGAGCAACAGCTTTCGCATCGTCGAAAGTTAATGGGGGTGAAAATCATTTCCCGCCATCTTAATTTCACAAACATAATTCAACGGAAACAGTTAGAAGTTCATCACAGTTCAAAATAAAATCATCAATAATTAGCGCACATCAAAATATGTATAGAGATAAAAGAAGAGCACGAGGGTCGCGTGAAAATGGCGATCCATACAGAAGAGGAGCACTAACAAATAACGTCACATAAGCTCAGCATTGAATCCATATGCTACATTTATGATGACAGCAGTAGTTAACTAATTAATCTTTGTCTCTACTTAAATATAATTTTTTTAATATCTGTATAGTGAACTCAAATTCTTTATTTCTTAATTAACACAGTGATTGAATAGCGTTCCGTACGGCTTCGACAACGACCGAAAATTATATTCATTTTTCTTTTCCTGTTTCCGGATGCGAAGTCAGTTTATTTTACAGGAATAAAATTTCTTGTACTCCAGAACTCTTTTCATTCATTCAATTAGTATTGCTATTGAAATGCAACCTGATCTTTTCGATTTTAAATTACATTAATTGTTTGTAATTCTATCACCTTCCTAATAATTTCTCCTTATTGGGCGAACCGACACTTTTTTCGTTTAAAGCATAAAAATGCGCGTCTGGGTCTGCGAGGCAGGTACTCCGTAATTTGAAATAATTGGCATTGGCGCGCGGACACTTATCTGAAGTTTTTTTTTAGGCTGTCATATAATTTCACCTCATTTTTTTTAGTCAAATTAAAATTAGCATTTAATTTTCTTTTTATATATCTGAATTGTAACACAATAATGTTAAAGTTCCAATTTCGTTTTGACGTGTATTCTCTATATTTCATAAATTTTTGGGATGACCTATAAAGTAATTGCTATTATGTCTGTAAATTTGAACAAAAACTGCTTTTATTTAAAATTCCTTTGCATGAACTGTAAATTAATTGCTATTATGTATATCTAAAGCGCTCACACATAGGACTCTCTTCTTCAGGAGCAATGAAGTCTTTTGGAGTCAGGTTTCGCTGCCTTTACAGCTTTCTTCGGGCTTTTTGCTTTACTCACCTTTTTAACACTAACTTTCTCAGCAGCCGGTTTCTTTTTCTCTTCTTTAGTCTTAGCTGGTTTCTTAGCAGCTGGTTTAGCTTTCTTGGCTGATGATGCAGCTGCTTTCTTAGGCTTCTTTTCCTGATTTCCTGACTCTTTACTCTTCTGACTGGATGCGCTAACTTTAAATGAACCAGTAGATCCTTTTCCTTTTGTCTGAACCAGGCTTCCACCCGCCACACGCGACGTTACCAGCTCTGCTGAAATAATGCCGCGAGAGCGGCAATTGAGATTGTAATCTGCGTGAAGGGTATTGTGGTCTGGTCAGGTCAGTTATCTGATTTAGACAGCATTTATCGGATCTTTTTCTGTTCCGTGCGAAAATGTTATATAATAATGGTAGGTGGGGTTTAGAAATCTTACCTCTACAATACGTATTTTTAGTCACATGATCTGAAACTAAATTCACAAAAAGGCCAGGGCTAAAAATCATTTTTTCCCAATTCTGATACCTCCTATCACTCGGTCCAGTAACTGATATGTCATATGCCCTTCGGGCATACTTGTCATGAGCCGGACACGTTGCATCTAATGCAATATTTCGGCATAATTAGTAACGAATGAATGAAAAAAAAAAAATCATTTTTAACTTACTTCCCCAAGCCATGTTTTTGGGTCATTTTCTTTCTTTTGAATGCTGATATCCCATCTTTGGATCTACTTATGTAAACCTCATCACCATGCCCATTCTGGAAACATCTCAGGTTGCAGTGAAGTACTGCTGCCGCAGTAGAAACCCTGCATAATCACGTTCGTATCAAAGTATGAAGTAATTTTTAATCATTGGCATTTGCAAAGGGCATATCTTTTCGTTTTAACGAAAGCGTTACTTTTTGTCATACCTCGTACTAAGCAGACTGCAAGGAAAAGTACCGGAGGTAAAGCTCCTAGGAAGCAGCTGGCCACCAAAGCTGCATATAAAAGCACACTAGCAACCGGAGGTGTTAAAGGTAAAAAAAAAAAAAAGGCCATTTTCAGGGCTGTACAAATAATTCAATAAGATTCAATATAATTGCTATCATTTATTCCCTCTTTTTTTTTTTTTTTTTTTTTTTTTTTTTTTTTTTTTTTTTGGTACATTAGATTTTTTTTCGTGGGCCCACCAGCGGCCCAGCGGTAAAGTCGCTGAACACTGGTAGTTCGGTCCGAGGTTCGAATCCCGCGAACGGGCTGGCTGTATGGGCGTTTCCGTGGTTTTCCCCATGTGTAACGTGTATACGAGCCAGTTTCCCTTAGAAAGTCCTCCACGAAGGCATCCATCCTCTTAGGCAGATAGCCCTCGAGGCTTTGCCATACTGACACGCACACATTTTTTCGTATTTACATTAGAAGGCACTCTTTGAAAAAGATTTCTTGTGATAGCAATTATTCTAACTAATAAAATTATTTGTAATTCTTGTAAAAGGGTTTAAAAACACCAAACTATGTGTTGTAATGACTTTCGAAATTCAAGATTCGAACTCCTTTTTAGTACAAATGTATATGGCAAGATGGCGCCACTTCTAAGATGCGCTTTAAACTCCGTTCACCTATAGTTTCCCGCAGAAGTTTACTGATAAGTTATTGTTTTAAAATGTACTTGAAAACTTAAACGAATGTGTCCAGAATTACAGAATATTATTCTTATTAAAAGTTATCTTATGAATATTAATTAACACTACTTCTCATTCTCATAAGTGGATGACAGAAACGTGAAGAGAAAAACCTGTTGCTAAATTCAGCTTTCTTCCTTATTGCTTCTCTTTCAACTGGTGCAATGTTTCATTATACAAGCTTGTGCTATATAGTTTCACTATTTATATATATATATATGTACTCATATTATGAGTACATAAGTAGAGTGAGTAACTAGTTTATACAATTAAAATTAAAAATATACTCTTGAATGTAAATATACTTACTGTACAAAAATAATTAGATATATGAATGTATACACATGCATACTCATTGAACATTTCTTCTCCAGAATATATAAGAGCACTATGTTTATACCAAAAATAGCTGCTGTAGAAAATTCTGCACATGAATGAATATATTGTTGGGACACACACTTCATCTCTGTTAATCGCCTTAAATGGATAAAAGTAGGTCAAGTAATATATTTTCATTAATACGACACTTGAAGTTCAAAGGTATGACCTGACCTGCCCGTATCGTTTTATAGTAGCATAGTAAAAGTGCCGATGCGGAAAAAAAAAGTTTTCCTTTTGAAATAGTTCGTAGTGATTTAGAATAGCGAAGTATTAGCCGATTATTGTGGTGTGAGTTGGATGTGATAGTAGTTATTGTCAAAGTATGGAAGAAAAGTCGACAATTGAAGAAGTGGATGCTACTGATGGGAAATGAACCGCTATTCATTTGGCCAACCGCTTAAACTAAAACTGGAGTGCTTTTCTGTGTTACAATGACTCTGCATTAGTGCTTTCAGTTTTTATTTCTACTATGCTGTTTACGAAGATGTAATATTTATTGTGTGTTTTCTCATCGTTCTCTCTCGTTCGTGTCGTAGTGAATTAATAGTAGTAAATATTGGAATAGTTGTGTTATCGTGTTCTTTAAAGACAAGGATTCCTTTCATCATGTATATTCTTCAGTTCTACGTCTTAACTTTCCAGTATGTGTGCAGTATATAGCGAATAATATACGCCGTTCTCTCTTTTAGATATTGTGTTGATGTTGGTTTCTATTGCTCACTTTCAACTTCGCGATATACTTCATGTTTTTTAAAAATCTGCACAATGTATATGCTCAAAATAAAAATATTTTGATATGGATTTATATTTCTTTATGCAAAATGTATTAGTGCATAAAAAAACAGTGAAGGTATGCATATTGAAAGGTAAATGTTTATTCTTTGTAATAAATGTTTTGAAAAATTGTGTATATGAGAAGAAGTGTACATGAAAATTTCATCTTGCATGACCAGAATATATAAGAGCACTATGTTTATACCAAAAATAGCTGCTGTAGAAAATTCTGCACATGAATGAATATATTGTGAAGCAAAAGAGAAATTAAGAACTGCGATTTATTCGGTCAAATCAAACACCAGTCAGTTACAACCAAATCCCTAAGGCTGTAAGTGCTGTTACATACGGAAAACGTAGTTCATGTCGGGACATTTTTAACAGTTATTGAGCATAGTATTCAGTATAAAAGAAAACATAATGCAACCTTTTTATTTTATTGTTTTTTCCATCCTCTTTAATTGCTTTCAGTTTCTGCCTTGCAGTGAGGTAGTTTGGCACAATTCATTTATATTAAATATATTAATTTTATTGATTGCCTGAACTCAGTAGTTCCTAATTTCATATCACACATGCCTAGTGCTATTTTCACGCATGAAGCTGCTGAAAAATTATCAGTAAAGACATAAAGTAATTTAGATCAAATTTTTCACAAAGACAAAAAAATGAAATTAATACTTCATATATTTTAAATAATCCTGTAAATGCAATAACGTTTTTCAGACAAGCAATACCCTACTTTATATATATATAGAGAGAGAGAGAGAAGAAATGCTATGCTGGAGCAGATCTGCATATATATTTAAATTCTCTAAACATAAATAACTATCCAGGTAAGTTGATCTAGGTATGGCTTTCTTTTATTGGAAATATTTAATTACGTAAATGGGAAAAGGAAACAAAGAAGTTTTATAAATTTTATTTCTACACTAAATAATGTCACACAGAATCAAAACACATTGCAGGAAAGTACTGGAATCATTCAGTGAGGCAATACAACTGTTGCCACTTACACTGTATGTAAATAGCTATTGAAATGCAAAGTAACCCTCGATATCTATTTCAGAGTGGGGCAGATGCAATAGAATTCATTGTTCAAAAGAGTTATGTTGTGCTGAAGTGATCACTTAACTTATAAAGTGGTCAGATCAAGTTGCATCCTGTATAGCAAGATGGTACATGTTTAGGGTAAAGAATGCTCAAGCACTTAGCATTGTCCAACTAAATCTGTAATATATATCAATAGGAATGTAGTTTTTATTGAAAGGTAAGTTTATTCCATAAGTAATCGGAAAATTTGTAGGATAAAAGCATTTTTTAAAATTCCATATTTTTCTTCTGAGTTTTTCTTTCTGGTGTATAAATGTTTATTTCTTATAATAATTGTTTTGGAAAAAAGAAGAAGGATATCCCATAATTCTAAATGCTTGATGAAGGCTTCCACTTATCATAGTGGATCTTCATGTGAATACTTTACTATGTATTTGAAATTTTCATCATGCATGTGCTTTGATTACGTTTTACCCTTTTATGTTGTATATAAAATTGGAAATTCTATGAGTATTTATTGTGTTTATGATATATTTTTTAAAAAGAAAAATATTCTGTAATTCCAAATACTTGGTCTATCATATGAAAATAGTTTTTTTCAAACTTATTAATCATATTACATACATGTTCTGAGCTGGAAAGTTGGAAGAGTGTTCTTGCTGTATATTAGAAATGCTTACTGACATAGCACTCTTAATTTAGAGAGTATTCCTTGATGGATACCGAATTTATTGCACTTTATATTGAGTGACATAATCAGATTTAAACATGAATGCAGTATCAGTTCTCATTTGAGTAGTCAGTATCGCTTTCTGATGAGGTAGAAAAAATAAATAAGCAGTTGCTGACATACCGAAAAACAGCTATGTTCATTGTTGTACCTGATAATTAGAATCTTGTTATCATCATTGAACTAGTAGTACAATATTTAGAACTACTTCCATTTAAGCATATTTGAAAAATTTACATGAAAGTGAGGTAATACCTTGTGTTTAGAAACAAGAAGTCATCTTCACTTTAATTAGGTCATTTAATGCAAATGGAATATCATCTCACACAGCTGAAATCTGATGGTTATGAGATGCAACATTAATTCACTTTGTGAAAGGAAAGGACTTTCATCGAATTTGTTGTTACTACTAACAAAATCAAATGTTTTATATTCGATAAGTGCACAGAACCAGAAGTTCAAACGATTCGTGATGCATACACCTGAAAGCAACAACACTGATATGAAGACATTTTGCTGAATTTGATAAATAGCAAACTTATGAAAAAACAACTGCATTGAAAGCTATTAAGGCTGATGTCAGCCAATGAATTTTGATACCAAGGAATCATGAAAGGCAAAGCATAGAATTATTTCACCTCTCATTATTGTGCGTATATAGGATTAGATCCATATTTTGAAAGAAAGAAATTGGATGCAGAGCAACAAGGATAAAGATGAGCTGAGATGTCAACTTGCAAAGTTGAAGTATATCATTAAATTCTTTTGCAAAGAGTAAGTGTGAATTCCTTTAAGAATGCCTATGTGAAATGAGTGATATGTGGCATAGAATTTAAGGATAAGCAGGCAACAGCTAATATTTATCATTAGGGCCGTTTTTTATATAGAAAGCTTTGAAAATTTCTTTAGAGCTGGTGTACTTGGTGATAGCTTTGGTACCTTCCCCAACAGCATGTTTTGCCAGTTCATCAGGCAACAACAATCGTACTGCAGTTTGAGTTTCTTGCCTAGTGATAGTACTCCTCTTATTGTAATGAGCTAAACGAAAAGATTCTGCTGCAATTCTCTCAAAGATGTCGTTAACGAAGGAATTCATGATGGACATTGCTTTGCTGGAAATACCAATGTCGGGATGAACCTGTTTCAAAACCTTGTAGATATAAATAGCGAAAGATTCCTTCCTGCGCTTCTTCCTCTTTTTCTTGTCACCAGCTCGTTCTCATCCATCTGCTTTAATTTCCATCCAACCTATCTTGGAGAGAAAAAGTTCATTATAGTATATGCATATTCAAATTATTTTTATTACAGTTGACTATTACACATATTGTGGGTTGTAGTTATTATTACCTTCTAATTTATTGTTCTCCACCCAGCTATAAAAAAAAATCTGTTTCCCAATGAGAAATGCTTCATAACCTTTATGATTAATAAAAAAAAAAATATCACAGATGTGTCACATCAAGTAAAGGAATACTTTTGAACTCAGAGTTTTGGGTTACTTACATGTTATTTATTTCTGTATATTGTAAAGGTCAACGGCCATACTATGCTGAAAGTACCGGTTCTCCTCCGATCACCGAAGTCAAGCAGCATCGGGCGCAGTCAGTACTTGGGAGGGTGACCACCTGGGAACACTGCGTGCTGTTGACATATTTTGGTCTTGTTAAAAATTTTTATGCTTCCATAGTAATAATTATTATTTAAAACACCATTTTTTGTGTGTACTATAGGAAACCTATACTATTCAATAAAATTAATCAGTGGGTGGAAATGCCAAAGCATCTATCGAGCTGATGACATGAAATACTGCAAGAGATCTTAATGAAAACATGAAGGAAAGTATAAGCATTTGGTGAATTTTTATTTATTTAAGATGAATTTAATTACAATATGACACTGGTAAGAAAGTAAATTAATAAGTAAACACTGGCATTCTCAAAAGTGATTAATAATATAAACTAAAAAGGGAACCATGAGCCAGCCTAAAGGTAGAAAGCTTTTTAAAATAAGATAAGCATATCATATAAAAATAAAAGCTCAGCATAAGTAAGTCATAATATATATATATTTAATTATAAAATTTATATACAGATGGTCTCATTATAGGAGATAATATTTGGGAAGAAAGAGTTCATCTATTGAGTTTCCTGCATATTGTATTTCAGGTAACTTGGTACTGATTTTCTGAAGAATTTTGGCTATTGAAAGACCCTTAAATAGATTACCTATTTCCTTTAGAAGCTTGTAAACTTCTCCTAGGGAGCTTTAAGTTGAGGCTACTGGTATTAGTACTGTTTACATCAATACAACTTGTATTGACTGGGTGTCTAACGTAATCGTATTTCCACTTGTTACATTTGCATAAGATAACTCATTAGTACTACGGGATCTATTACATATTATCGGTTTTCCAGTAGAATTTACATAGGTCTGGAGTTAGTTTTGTTGGGTTTTGGAAATTTAGGACAACCCCTAAAATTGGCGGTGTGTCCTACTTTGAGGCAGTTGCAACACCTAACTACTTCTAACCTTTTAGTATATGCATTTGTGCAATTTTCCTAACT